>NC_053493.1:281093682-283694396 GCF_905171775.1 Rana temporaria | reverse complement strand
TAGTAGATCTAAGAGAATTGATGAGCCTTAAGCCCTGTACACACGATCGTTTTTTTCACCGATGGAAATTAAACCGATGGGACCCACACACGATCGGTTTGTCCGATGAAAACAGTCGGACAAACCGATCGTGTGTGGGCCCCATCGGTTTGATTTCCATCGGTGAAAAAAATAGAACATGTTTTACATTTTTCCTATGGATAAAAAAACGATAGAAAAATAAGATCGTCTGTATGGAACTCCATCGGTCAAAAATCAATGCATCGTGTGTGCGAGGCTTTAGATGACTAAGCAGTTCCATCTGCCCAGTCAGTATCTAGATAATCAAAGTCTCCTATCATAATAACATTGCTCTGCCTCATCTGATAACTTATTTTACAATATATATATATATATATATTTCTGGGGTCAGCCATCCTCTCTCGATGCCTTCTCCCGAGTCCCACCCTCGATGTTGCTTCAGCCAATCAGGTTACTGGTAACCAGACCTGGTGAACCTGATTGGCTGAGACGAGTGTCAGTGTTAACCAGGGGATGCACACCCCCTGCATCCCCTGGTTAACTATTTGCCGATTACAGCCCACAGGCTGTATTCACAAAGCCTATCAGAGCCGCTGGCTCTGATAGGCACTCCCAAACACCAACAAACTATGGTTTTTCAGATGACCGGCGCTCACCAGGGGGTCAGCCATCTGAATAGTGGGCGATAGCAGCGACAATACATAGAGATTCATGCAATGCATGAATCTCTATGTATTGTACACTTGAGTGATGGCTCAGGGGAGAGAGGGGATGGCACTCCTGCACCCACTATGGACGCACCGCCGCTGCAGTCACCCTTACCATCATCTTATCAGGGAAAAGATTACATGCTGTCTGAAGATAGGGGATTATAATAATATAAGTGTTAAAGCTACTATCATAGTGGCTACAGGTCTTCAGCATACAGTAACTGGTTATCAGCTATATTTGACAGTACAACTATAACTAATGTGAAACATTCTACATGCATGTTGCAACATGAACTTAGTCATTAAGCTGAATTTTAAATTGGCCTTCCATGTTATGTTAGGTAACATAAGGAAAATTAGAACATATTCCAATGCTGTGTACTAACGAACTATGTTTTGCAGTCAAGAATATAATAAAGGTTGTTAATCATCCAGGTTAATTTTAGTCAGTACACAAAAAACACGCAGAGCTTTTATAAATTAAGCTCAGAAATGAATGTATTTTTATGACATGTATCAGTATTCGGCACATCATCTTTGGATTTGCCTTCGATGTCTTTACTAAAAATCACTTGAAGAGCTTTGAACTTTATGATCAGACCACGGCAGAAACAGTGCTGATGACATAGATTTCCATGTTGTCTTAACAAGTCTCTATGGGATAACTAAAAAGGTTTTTCTTTAGTTACATAAACTAAAGATCAGTAACAATTTCTGATTGAATAAGTATGTTAACATATAAAAGGGCATGCAAAAATTTTCTGAAAAAATATAATATCTGTTATTTTAAATGTATTTTAAAAGTTAAACTTAAGTTTCAGGTACTAATTCTGCCAGAAAAAAAAACAACACAACATATACATATCTTACATGCAATACCTAATCCGACTGCCTCTGATTTTCCTGCTATTTTTTTTTCTTGGGGGGTGTACTTCACCTTCATGCATCTTTGGGCATAGCATCCTCTTATCACCTCATACTCCAGTCTGGTACGTGACAGTATAATCCAGCCATAATGTCTGAGGCTGAAAGAGGTGCTTCCCTGTTAGAGACTCTTTGGCAGCTTCGTTGAGAACCCTTCACTGGCTGCCAGTAAAAGACAGAATTGCATTTAAAGCACTCTGCCTGACACATAAGTGCATCCATGGGAAGGCTCCGCAATATCTTTGCGACAAGATAGAACCTCACAATTCGAATCGCGTTCTGCGATCCACTGACCAAAATCTGGTCAGGGTACCAAAAACCAAATACAAGTCCAAAGGAGAAAGAAGGTTTGCTTTTCAGGGTCCTAGACTATGGAACGCTTTACCAACCAGCATTCGGTTGGAGGAAAACCACCTGACTTTCAGAAGACAGATCAAAACTCTGCTCTTTTGATGTCATGAGACACGAACAACTAGCGCCCAGAAGCGATTCAGTTCGCATGCGCCGCGCTTTATACGTTTTTCATTCATTCATTCGGAAACAGATCCGCTGGAGTGTACACACCATAGGATCTATACGCTGAAACCCATTTGCTGGGATTTTTCAGCAGATGGATTCTATTGTGTGTATGGGGCCTTAGAGACTCTTTGGCAGCACGTTACCACCCTAAGACTGGCGGTACATACACCTATAGATTATCTGCAGATTTTCTATGGTCAGATAGAAAAAGTGGAACAGATTCCTCCATCTACGCTGAACTGTGTGGATGGAAGAATCTCCCACTGGCTGAAGCTTCCATATCTTGCTAGTCGGCCCCGCTGGCTCTCGCAATACCTGAACATTCTGATTGGGTGCGAGCATAGTTTAGGTTGAGAGCCAGCGGTTCTGACTAGCAAGATACTAAAGCTTGGCCCAGTGGGAGATTCCTCCCTCCACACAGTTTAGCGTACAGTGTACATGGAGAAATTTGTTGCACTTTTTCCATCTAACCATAGAAAATCTGCAGATAATCTATAGGTGTATGGCCAGTTTTACTCAAGCAGTGAAGAATTTGCAAGAAGGTTACTTTCAGTTGGAAGGTTGCCTACAGAACCTTGCTGTGTCATCTACATTTGTTAACCAGAATCCACCTGCTGCATTCCAGAATGCTTGCCTTCTATATTTTGTACTTCAGCCAAGGACTTTTCTCTGGAAACCATGAAAGTGGGGTTTATCATCTCACTCCTCTCAGATGAACCCCAGTCTTGGGCCCACTACCTGCTGGAGCAGAAAAGTCCTGTGCTCAACTCCGTTTCCAAATTCCTTGGTGCCATGGCACATCTCTATGATGATCCTCAACGTGTAGCAACTGCAGAGACTGCCCTTTATACCCTGCAACAAGGGTGAAGCCCAGTTAAAGATTATAATGTAAACTTTTGTAAATGGTCCACAGATACCAGATGGAATGAGGCCACCTTTAAATACCAGTATTGGCTCGGTCTGCCTTAAGCCCTTAAGGACAATTTAGCCAGAGTTTAGGCTCCTGCTACCCTTGAAGGCCTCATCAAACTGGCCATTCAGTTTGACCACCGCTTGCGGGAGGGACGATCGGAAAGGACTATTTCCTACTTGGATGCTGCCAAGAGTTCCATCCTCGCCTACATCTATGCCTATTCCCCTGCCTGATCCTGCTACTAAAGGAGAACCATTGCAGTTTGGACTGGTAAATAGCACTTTATCTCCAGATGATATGATGCAGTGGCGACTGGCCAACCTCTGCCTCTACTGCGGAGGTACTGGACACTTCCTACGTAACTGTCCTGTGAGACCCAGTAAGTTCATCCCTCTATATCCTGTCTTCTTCCAAGATTACGGATCTTCTCCAGCTCACCTTGTTTTACCCATCTAGTTGCAGTCCGCAGAAGAAATGATCAAGTTTCCAGCAATCATTGACTCTGGTGCATGCAGTAGCTTCCTGGACATTACCTTGGCAATAAAACTACAAATTCTGCTTAAAAGCAAGGAACAGAGACTCGAAGTCCATCTGGTTGATGGGACCATTTACAGATCAGGACCTGTGACACAAGCGACTATACATATCTTAACCCTGACAATCTCTGGTCACCAAGAATTCCTATGTTTTGACATACTATATTCCCCCATGTTCCCCATTATTCTTGGGATTTTTGTGGCTTTGGGCGCATAACCCTCAAATCGATTGTCCCTTGGGGAATATCTCCTGAGGTGTGGAGCAGCCAATCCTGGGAGAGCTGTAGAAGAATGGAGGAGGGATGTGAAGATGTAGGAGACTCTCTCTGGTTGTTCATGAGATAAAGAAATCAGATGTCAGTCACAGCAATGGGGGATGTGGCGACACAAACCTATCTGTGTGTCGTTTTTTATCTTACTGAAAAAATACAAGAGGATTGCTCAGAGCTGGATTAACTCTTTGTGGCAATCTTGGGCACATATGACTTGATACCCTTTACTGTAACAGGTAGAAGTCTTCATTAAAAAAAAAACATTTTTTTTTTAGATTGACACGAACTTTCAGTTTACAAGAAATTAAAACATAACAAACAGTATATTGTTTTATAGTAGTCACAAATATTCAGCATTCTGAGTTCTAAAGATATAGAGTCTGATTTATTAGGGAAAAAAGCCACATCCATCTGTCACTCTCAGCTATGCAGTGAAAGAAATCTAGCTGGTCATACTGGGGATAAGCTACACTTTTCTTTGACTTCGTTTTCATAAATCAGCCTATATTAGCACTGCACTATAACTGAGAATGCTCTGTATAAAAGCAATAACCATTTTTATAACACCAAGTTTATCTTGTTCTGGCCAAAGCTGCATTACATTGAAATACATCCTTTTAAAGTTTCCAAGAATGACGTCAGTTTGATGGCCAGGTGAAATTTCAAGTCCTTCAAAATGCATTTCCCATTTTAAACTACCTACATTACTGGGTTTACTGTACCATTTACTTCACTCTGGAAAAGCCCCAAAAAAAAAAAAAAAAAAAAAAAAGCAATATGTTAAGCAAAGTATATCATATTTTAAGAATCATTATTGAAAGTTTTTTTATATGTATTACTTATAAGCCAAATTAATACAAGGATTTTCCATTTTCAAAGTCTATAAAACTGCAGCACTATTAAAACTGGGACATCTTAGTAGTTCATTAATGGATACCTGGATCATTCTGCTCAATCAAGATGTTCCTGCCTGTCAATAATCCTTGGGCTTGCTTGGTTTTAATGTGATAAATCTCGGCTTTATTTCTTGTGTAAAGATCATAAAATATACAGTACTTGTAGTCAAGATGTCCCTCTAACTTGCCACCCTTTTCCCTTAAAACAGACAGATGATAGTCCTAAAATACATATTTGGCTGCAGACACCATTGTTCTATGATTCTATGGTGGCCAGTCATATGACCAAATCAGTCATTTGCTAAATCTGCCTGAACACTGTTCTTTTCCATCAGGAAAAAATATGTGAACATTTTCTTTATGTCCATTTCCTTATATTCATGCAGGCAGCCACCATGGGATCTTGAAGCATGATTTACAGCAGCAAAAGCAATGATTTTGTTTTTTTCTGCTCCTTTTTCTTACTTGCTCCCATCACACTTTCCCTATCAATGACATTACCCTAGCTAGATGTTCAACGTAAACAAGGGAGTGAAGGATCTAAGGCAATGTTATTGACTAAATATGAAGAAACCATTAGGACCTTCACAGTGGTTGATGTGTTTTTACATGGATCTACATTTCTGTATGACTTGATTGATGATGGTTTTACATTGTGGGACCTTTTTGTGGGAGAGAATTTGATCAACCACTTCGGCCCCGGACCATTTTGCTGGTCAATGACCAGGCCACTTTTTGTAATTCGGCACTGCGTCGCTTTAACTGACAATTGCGCAGTCATGAGACGTGCCTCCCAAACAAAATTGGAGTCCTTTTTTTCCCACAAATAGAGCTTTCTTTTGGTGGTATTTGATCACCTTTGCGGTTTTTTTTTGCACTATAAACAAAAATAGAGCGACAATTTAAAAAAAAAAAAGAATATTTTTTACTTTTTGCTGTAATAAATATCCCCCAAAAATATATAAAAAAAATGTTTTCCTCAGTTTAGGCCCATACGTATTCTTCTACATATTTATCGTAAACAAATCGCAATAAGCATTTATTGATTGGTTTGCGCAAAAGTTATAGCGTCTACAAAATAGGGGATAGATTTATGGCATTTTTATAAAAATAAATTTACTAGCGGCGATCTGCGATTTTTATTGGTACTGCGACCTTATGGCGGACACTTCGGACACTTTTGACACATTTTTGGGACCATTGGCATTTTTTATAGCGATCAGTGCTATGAAAATTCATTGATTACTGTAAAAATGTCACTGACAGGAAAGGGGTTAACACTAGGGGGCGAGGAAGGGGTTAATTATGTTCCCTCATTGTGTTCTAACTGAAGGGGGGTGGGACTGACTAGGGGAAATGACAGATCACTGTTCATACATTGTATGAACATGCGATCAGTCATTTCTCCCCCTGACACACACAGCTCCCGGTTCTCACTCTGTAATGAGCGATCGCGGGTGCCCGGCGGTGATTGCACCTGCCGGGCACTTGCACCTGCCGGGCACTTGCATCGGCACCAGGGACGCACCCCTAGTGGCTGCAATGCAAAATCACCTTATATTACGTGATTTTGCGCAGCCGAGCTGACGTGCTGCCGTAAAACTACGGTGGGCGGTTGGCAAGAGGTTAAGACCACATTCTTAAAAAATAGGGTGCCCCTTTAAAGCTCATGTGCCGCATACACACGATCGGATTTTCCGTCGGAAAAAACTTGGATGGTTTTTCTGAAGGAATTTGGCTCAAGCTTGGCTTGCATACACGCGGTCACACAAAAGTTCTCTGAACTTTTGACCGTCAAGAACATGGTGACGTACAACACTACGAAGAGCCATGAAAATGAAGTTCAATGCTTCCAAGCATGCGTTAAATTGTTTCCGAGCATGCGTTGGAATTGCTACAGACAATTGGAATTTTTTTCCGTCTATAAATTTGAGAACCAGCTCTCAAATTTTTGTTGGCCGAAATTGCATCAGGAAAAATTTCCAACCAAAAGCTCACATCTGACTTTTCTGGTTGGAAATTCCAACCGTGTGTATGGGGCAATAAAAACTTGTATATAGATCCGATATGGCTTTTTGGGAGACTCCTCATCTAGCAACAAAGAAGAAGGAAGTCATTAATTTAGAGGAGGTAGTGATACCATTACTACATGAATTTCTTCTGGCTGCAACAGCCGCAGGTTCAGCAAGTAGGTGACCTGTTCCCACATATGATGAGATGTGAACTTGTAAAGTTCGGGCTGAGTTCTACATGACTGCAAACTCAGATCTCATCCCTAAACATAATTTTTCAGAGCATATTTTCTAATGGTGATTGTTATGCTTGCATCGAAGGCTCCATGCACACAGAAGCTAGAAAAAAGCTATAAAAAACGCCAGTAGCTTTGCAGGGAGCAGGGAGCGTTTATTAGCTTTTTTCAGTGTAGCGTTTTTTAGCTTTCTTTTTTTTCCTTTTTTTTTTTCAATGGATAAAAAAAATGCTAAAAAATGCTCATTAACACTAAAAAACGCCCATGTGTGCATGGGCACATAGGCTAACATAGAGTTCAGTTTATGGGCTTTATAACAAAAAAAATGGGGGGTGTGCTTCAGGCAACCCATGCATCTTTGGGCATAGCATCCTCTTATCACCTCATACTCCAGTCTGGTACGTGACAGTATAATCCAACCATAATATCTGAGGCTGAAAGAGGTGCTTCCCTGTTAGGCCTTGTACACACGGTCGTTCCAAACCAATGAGAATGGCCTGACAGACCGTTTTCATCGGTTTACCGATGAAGTGGCCTGATGGTCTGATGTGCGTACACACCATCATTCCAAAAAACGATCGGGGCAGAACGCGGTGACGTCAAACACACAACGTGCTGAATAAAACGAAGTTCAATGCTTCCAAGCATGCGTCGACTTGATTCTGAGCATGTGCGGGTTTTGAACCGATGCTTTTCTGTACTAACCATCGGTTTGGACCGATCGGGCAGCGGTCCATCGGTTCGGTTTTGAAGCATGTTTTAACATTTTGGACCGAAGGAAAACAGACAAATGGGCTATACACATGGTCGTTTTGGACCGATGATACTGAACCTCAGTCCATTCTCATCGGTTTTGTCCGACCGTGTGTACGAGGCCTTAGAGACTCTTTGGCAGCAAGTTACCACCCTAAGACCGGCGGTACACCTATAGATTATCTGCAGATTTTCTGCAGCATTTGATGGCACAGTGGCAGCATTGGATGGCACCGTGGCAGCATTTGATGGGCACAGTGGCAGCATTTGATGGGCACAGTGTCTGCAATTTATGAGTACATTGGCTGCGTTTGATAGCACAGTGGCTGCATTTGATGGAACAGTGGCTGCATTTGATGGCACAGTGGCTGCGTTTGATGGCACAATGAGGCTGCAAGTGATTATTTTTTTTTATTTCTCAACTTGTTTGCGCCCCCAGCCCCCACTGGTCACAAGATTATATAAATATACATATTATATACACACATATTATGTATATTATATACATAAAAGCAATACAGTGACAATAGTGGAAATAGTGGAAATTGGTTGCGCAATATCAGTTAGCATGCAGTTTGTAGTCTCCAGTAGAAGAGAAGGTTACAGAGGTGATACTAAAGTCTAATTTTTTTCTTTTAAAATAACAAACATGTCATACTTCCCTGCTCTGTGTGGTGGTTTTGCACAGAGCAGCCTAGATCCTCCTCTTCTTGGATCCTGGCTGACGCTTCTGGCCCCTGCCCACTGCCGAGTGCCCGCACAAAAAGCAACTTGTTATGGAGGTACCTGAGCCAAGCTGCTTCTCTGTGTGTCCATTCAGACACAGAGCTGCTGTTCGGCCCCACCCCCGCTCTCTCCTCATTTGGCTCACTGACATTGATTGACAGCAACGAGAGACAATGGTGCCAAAGAAGAGGGAGAGAGTCCCAGGCAGCCAAGACACTCCTGCAAGATTGCTTGATCGAGAGGGCTCAGGTAAGTATTAGTGGGGCTAAGGAAGGCTGCTGCACACAGATTTTTTTATCTTAACGCATATAATGCATTAAGATAAAAAACTTTCTGACTTTACAACCATTTTAATTCTTGAAAGCAAATGGGGGAGAGGGTCAAAGTTACTGTAACCCTAAAACAGGAACCTTCATGGTCAGGTATTATATTTAAAAAGGTGCAGATTTAATCATGTTGTAAATTACTTAAAATTACATGAACACGGTAAAATGTTAATGTTAGTCAATCAGTTTATATGTACTTTAAAATAAAGATAATTGTCTCTCCAAAATTCCTACCAATCATGTTATTATTCACATTCTCTTTGTATTCTATTGTATTTTTTGAATATACGTTTTTCCATGAGTATAGGTTATGGTACCTTTTAATAAACTAACTAATGTCAGTAATAACTTTAAATCTAAATACATTTTTGAACATTTTGATAAACAGTAGCTTGCAATTTTATCAATGTGCAAAGAAATTAAGAACAAAGCAAATTATAGGTCCATGTAAGGCATAAATATATTACTTAATAACATTTTATAGGAAAAAGAAAGTGCAAATTTAATAAATCAAATCATTCTTAATACAGTTAGAGACATGTATTTTAAGAAGATAAACACGCTTGCCATAATTACCCCACTGGAAACTTTTAAGTATTGCATTATTCCAGGTAATCATTATGAATAGTTTAAATGTTACATTTATTGATCTGGCTTATTAAAACATATTGCAAGGTGTAAAAAGTAGTGGTGAGGCCAGCAGCCCTATTAGCAAGTGCATGTTAACTATGTCCCACAGTACATTAGTCTTTTAACTAATTCTATCAGCGATATTGGTTCTTCATTGGTACCAAGAGAAATAAGCAGCAATGTGTTATTGCTTGTTATAAACCCAAAGGCATGACTACATTTTTTCTTATGTAGATATAAGTATATATAGCCTACTTGTTCCTTGTATTTGCAAATGAGTCTCATATATTATAATATGGAAAACAGCTAGGAATGATTCACAAAAATGGAAACAAAATATTCAGTAAGCCACATCATAACACGTACATAAACCCCTATTTCAAACTAAATTAAAGAGAATCAAAGCTAATCAATAATTGGCTGCACTGGATGCTGACACACCTTTTCATGTTACCCCCCCCCCCTAAGGGAAAATGTAGAGTTTCATTACTGTGACTGTTGTCACTTAAAAAAAAAATAGGCATTTTGCATGTATGCATTAGAAGTCTTAGAAAATATAATGCAAGGACACAAAAAATGGACCTCTTTTATTAATATTACACTATGAAACAGTGTATTGCACAATAACAAAAAATCTGATTTAAGCACTCATATTTCAAATGCACTTGTTTTTTTTTGTTTGTGCACTATGTTCAAGAAGGGAAAAAATAAGAAATAAATGGCAGGCTTAAGTACATTTTTATGCAAGAACAGAAAAAAACTGTTGATCTTGCCAGATATGCAGTGTCCTTTTAAATTCATGTGCACTGAACTGAAGTATCAAACTTCATTGTCTTAAACTATCTCTGTGATCTACAAAGCAATTTCCCACTATTTAATGTGTAGAAAGTAAAGGGGGGTGTATTTGTAGTCCAGACAAGGAGGATTGACTTATCAGACACCCCACTTGTCAGGATATAACTTACCGAAGCCAAGATGCCAAGGGCGGCTCACCTTTGCGACCTGATGCGATCCGCTCTCTGGATTTGGGACAGAGGGTAGGACGCAACAGGAGGCACCGGGACCAGTGGCAGGAGGAGATCCAAGGTAGACCGGAAACTGGATAGCAGAGGCTCACTGGAGACTGTATCAGATAGCACAGGAAACAGTCCAAAATAGCAGGTGCACACAGGGAACAAGGCTGAAGGAAAAACCAGGAACAAGCCGGAGTCAGGGGCTGAAGCAAGCAGAGTATCCAAAAGTCCAAAGCCGAGGGTCAGGGATTAAAGAGATCAGGGAGTCCAAGTTCAAGCCGGGGTCAAGGTGAACAGAAGGCGACAATCCAGGAAACAGGCCAAGGGTCAGGTAACAAGATATCCAAAAGGTAGAGTATTCAGCAGCAAGGTAATCCAAAAAGCTGTTACGAACCAGCAATTTGCAAAGGGGAAGGGGCTGGTTTAAATTGGCCACTCAGGCCACTGATTGGCCCAAGAAGGAGCGAGCTTGTGCGCGCCCGTGAGCGCGCCCATGCACACGAAGTCCGGACATACTGCGCATGCATGCGCGCATCAATGGCGCGCGCCGCAGAGCTGGTCTGCCAAGGATCTGAGGGGAATGTGACCGTGAAAGGTTAGTGCCCTGACACCACTCCAGAACCCGCCGAGGCTCAGCAGCTTCCTGAACCAGGATTATATCAGAACTCCTGAAAGCAATGCCCGCACCTTGTGGTAACTTGGCAAATTCCAAGATGGCGCTGTCCCAGCACAAGGAAGACGACTTCAGTGAGGACTCTCAGTACGCTATTGAGGACTCAGGTAGGAGTCGGGCACGCTCTAGCAAACCCCTCACCTTCGCAGACATGTCCGTTATAGCTGCTGACATAAAAGCCACATTCTCTGCAGCGATCACGGACTTAAAATCTAACCTGCTGGTACTCTCTGATAAAATGGAGGCAGTGGAAGTGAAGGGGAAACAGAGGGACAAGGCTCTGCACAGGCTGGAAAGGGTGGCTAACACACATGCATCCCATTTTATTGAATTTAATCACCATTTAGAGGATTTGGACAACCGGGGGAGGAGAAACAATATCAGAGTGAGGGGGATCCCTGAATCGGTAGAAAACCGATCAGATAATACCTGCACTGCAAAGAGTTTTTAACAGTCTACTAGAGAGGCAGGAGGATGCAGAGATGGACTTTGTAAGAGCTCACAGAGCTCTTAGGGCTAAGGGACCAGATGACGCCCCCCCAAGAGATATTATCTGCTGTTTACAGAGCTTCCCGCTTAAGGAAGACATTATGAGGAAAACGCGGTGAAATTAACACATCGTTTTTAATGGCGCCCACATAATACTGTACCAGGATCTCTCGCAGATCACGCTGAGAAACAGAAGGGCACTGCGCCCCCTGCTGGACAAGCTTCGGGAGAAAGAGATAAGATACACGTGGCGCTTTCCCTTTATGCTGGTGGTTACGACAGCAGGCAAACAACTCACTCTGACTTGCCGATTTTCTGTGAGGCATTAAACTTTGAGCTGTTGGAACTACCCGATTGGTACCAGGAATTTATTCTGCCGCCTATCACTAGGAGCCCACCTGACTCTCATTTATCCAACTTGGACAAACAGCGGGCCAAGAAACTGAGGCATGGTCGCGAATGGGGTTCACAAATGGGGACACCTGCCCCACGACCCACTCCTTCCAGAGCCTGCGATTTTGACTGACCCCACAAGCTCACATGAGCATTCTTTCTGAGAAGCACGCAGCACCCCTGCCTTGTGGATGGAGTCTCCTGGCAAACATGTACTGGAGGAGGTCTGTGAGAAATAGATACTGATCTATACTCTTTGTGACCCATTTTGAGCCCCCCCATTTTGTGTTTTATGTTGTACCTTGTTGATCAGTTTGACTGCGTCCAAAGTTTTCACAGACCGGAGCTCTTCTGAACTACTGTGCCTGCTTATGCATGAAAATTATCAGCTCTCTTTAGTTGCGATGACACCTTCCCAGGTAATCAACTCCTGGAACCATTCCAGATGGAGGGGTATGAGAGACAATATGATTGTTGCCTGAACGGTCAACATACCCTGCTGCTTTGATCTAGCTGGTACTTATAATGCAGGTGGGACCTCCCTGTTTGCCTGTGACTCTACCTGGTCCAGACTTTTTTGCTGAAGTTATCCTTCATGGTGCATTACAAGCATTAAATTAACCCTATGATGCTTTGCCAGGAAGATCCCATTGGACGGTTTGCCCCTTCAGGTTTAAACGTTACTATTGCAAAATAATGGCTGTGTCTTTTCGTTGCTTAATAATTTCTGTGTACTTTACAAAGTTGATTTTAGTTTACCTGTTTTAGACCATAAACGTACTGGTTGCTGGCTTCCCATGCCACCGCAGAGTATATCTGGATAGAGGTTACTCTGTCCAGGTATGCTAACTTGTTTTCACTTTAGTCTGAGTCCATTTTTGACTAAAGTGTATTGTCTATATCTCTCGCTGTTGGAACTATCTGTCAGATATGTATTTACCGAGGCCGAGATGCCGTGAGCGGCACACCTTTGCGATTTGGTGCACTCCACCCCCTGGAGGTGAGACAGTGGCGGAGGGCGCGAAGAGGCACCAGTTACCAGCAGAGATGCTGAATCTTGATAGTAGATCAGGTGGTGCTAGACAAGGAGCCCAGTTGGTAGAAGGTAGATGGGAATAGGCTGTGGGTCAGGTACCAGAGGGGTTCAGACAACTGAGAGAAAGTTCAACGCTGAGACTGTAAGCAGGTCCGGGAAGCAGGCCAGAGTCAAGGGGCTGGAGAAGGTAACAGGTCTGAAGTACAAGCCAGAGGTCAGGGGTTGGAGACAGCAGCAGATCCAGAGAGGCAAGCCGGGGGTCAGGTTCAGGAGAGAGAGCAGAGTCGTCAGGTCAATCTGGGTCAAAACGAGTTCAGGCACAGGTACAGGAAGTTTCAATAGGCAGGAGCTGACAACAAACCAGCAACCCGTCATGAGACTGGGGATGGTTTAAGTAGGCAGGTCAGGACTCTGAATGGTGCGCATGGATGCGCGCATGCGTGCGCCATCCCGCCGAACCACGCATGTCTGCACCGTTCACGCACGGGCATGCGCTGAAGCGCCACTCGGCGGCTGGCCATGTTAGTCCTCTGACAGTGCCTCCCCCCAAGGGGCAGATTCCGGATGCCCAAACTGGACATCAATTCTGGGTGTTCCTGGTGGAAGGCTCGAATTAGCCATGGAGCATGTACGTTTTCTCGAGGGTTCCCAAGAATTGTCCTCCGGGGGATACCCAGCACAGGAACTGCTTGAAGCACGTAAGGCACTACAAGACTTATTTGAGACTAAAATTAAAAGATTGCTATTTTTTAAAAGAAAACTTTATTATGAAGTCAGTGACAAGACAGGCAGATTCCTAGCAAGAGCGTTAAAAGAATCCACTGCTGCAAACCACATTGCAGGAATTAAGACGCGCACAGGGACACAATTCCACTAATTTTATACAAAACTTTACAATCTCCCAAAGCAACACATGCCTCAGGACGTGGAGGGTGACAGGGCGACTGCAATATTAGGTTACTTACGCGAAAGTGGTCTACCTAAACTTGATGACCTAGTACTGTCCCCCACTGAAGAACAAATTTCACTGTCAAACTCAGTTGGCAATTAAGGACCCAAAATCTGGAAAGGGTCCGGGCCCAGATGGGTATATTCAACATATTACAAATCATTTAGCGATATCCTTTCAGGCCCACTAACGTCAACTCTGAATCACTTAACCTCATCAGGTTCGCTGCCAACTGACTTTCTGTCTGCCCACATCACACTTATCCTGAAACCAGAGCAGGACCCGAGTGCTCCAGTTACAGGCCCATCTCCCTGCTCATGATAAATAATAAAAGTGCAGCGCAAATAATGTCCTTGACTGAAGAATCAAGAATTAAGATGACACCCAGTGAGATAGCAAAAATCTTCGGCAAATGTGATGATATTCTCCACCAGTATAAGAAGTGCCTCCTTACCAGATGAGTTGGACCATATGTTTTCTCAAGTGGTCAAAGACAGCTTGTTCTCACCATAAGGGAGATGGTGCAGTGGAGTCCAATGCAGCAGTGAATAGTAGGTCCAATGCGGAATAAAAAATAAAAACACGTTCTAAGACCCAGATTCTCAAAGGGCTTACGACGGCGCAAGGCCATTTGCGCCGTCGTAAGTCCTAATCTGGGCCGTCGTATCTATGCGACTGATTCTTAGAATCAGTTACGCATAGATATCCCTTAGATCTGACAGGCGTAAGGCTCTTACGCTGTCAGATCTTAAATGCAATTTTTTTTCCCGCCGCTAGGTGTCGCCTCGTCATTTTCCCCGTCGTCTATGCAAATTAGCTATTTACGCAAGATTCCCGAACGTATGCGCGGACGACGCTGTGAATTTACGACGTTTCCGTAAGCGTAAACTTGCCCCTGCTATATGAGGGGCAAGTTTACGAAGGTCCGTCGTATGCCATGTTAAGTATGGCGTCGGGTCAGTGTCGGCTTTTTCCGTCGTTTTCCTAAGTCGTCCGCGAATACGACTTTACGTCAATGACGCTCATGTCGGCGTCATTGATGTTTTCCATCATGAGCTGGAGCATGCGCACTGGGCTATTTTTCCGCCCAGCGCATGCGCAGTTCGATCGGCGCGGGGGCGCACTTAATTTAAATACAAGCCGCCCCCTTTGAATTACGCGGCCTTACGCCGGGCCATTTACACTACGCTGCCGCAAATTACGGAGCAAGTACTTTGAGAATACGGCACTTGCTCCAGTAATTTGCGGCGGCGTAGTGTAAATGGCTTACGCTACGCCGCTGCGGATTCTACAAGAATCTGGCCCTAAGTGTAGACTGTATTTATTCCAGGGAAAGGTAAAAAACAGCACTTCACCATACTACAGTCAGTCTGGTATGTCTGCAGACAATCTGCCAGAAAACAACTGGCCAGTAGGTGATAGGCAATGTAAAATAAAATAAAAACTCGGAGCAACAGCCACGAGCAGCAGCAGAAAGGACGCGGGTGACGTCACAGGAAAAACTCCTCCCCCGTACGCACGTTTCGTCGGGATTGGACTTTGACCTGGATCTCAAAATCCTTGCAAAAATTTTGGCCAACAGACTGAGGCCTCTATTGGATTCCTTAATAGGCCCAAAACAAGTGGGCTTTATGCCCGATATGGAGGCCAAGGACAACGTGATCAAGGCCCTCCTCCTGACCCATAAGGCATGCAGAGGTGACTTCGAAGGCCTTCTCCTGTCCACAGAAGCAGAGAAAGCCTTTGATAGAGTGGCGTGGGACTATATGCTGGCTACATGCAGATATATTGGACTAGGCCCACAGATGATGAAATGGATCTCAGCTCTCTATGATAGTCCCTCAGCCAAGTTGAAAGTGAATGCCTCACTGTCAGAGGAGGTCATGATCAGAAATGGAACCAGACAGGGCTGTCCCCTGTCTCCATTGTTGTTCATCCTGTCACTGGAGCCATTCATCAGAATGGTCAACAAAGACAAGTCAATAGCATGATGCACATCTGGTGGGATTGCCCTGTCCTGAGTGATTTCTGGAATGGAGTGCGGGAGGTTGTGAAGCGGATAATGGAGACCAGGATTGAACTGAATGCAGCATGTTGCCTACTTCACATTTCAAATTTCACTCTTCAACACTATAAACGGTCTCTAACCAAACATTTACTGAACGCTGCCAAGTCCCTTATTCCGCTCTCTTGGAGCAGAATTAGACCCCCTTCCATCCGAGACTGGTTGAAAAGAGTGGCAGACACCTGCTATATGGAAGACACATTGGCCCAATCTACAGACAAAGCTAAAAAATATAAAAAACCTGGTCCCCGTGGTTTGCTTTTAAAGCTTTTTGAGAGTATGGTACATTAATGAATTGTGGAGAAGCTAAGGCCCCGTACACACGGCCGAGGAACTCGACGTGCCAAACACATCGAGTTCCTCGGCCAGTTCAGCCCTGAAGCCGCCGAGGAGCTCGGCGGGAGGAGAGCTCCCATAGAACAACGAGGAAATAGAGAACATGTTCTCTATTTCCTCGTCGAGCTCCTCGTCGGCTTCCTCGGCCGAAAGTGTACACACGACCAGTTTCCTCGGCAGAATTCAGCCAGAAACTCGGTCGGAAGCTGAATTCTGCCGAGGAAACTGGTCGTGTGTACGGGGCCTCAGGCCTGACTTCGGCTTGCCCCTCACATTGGATGCTGAGATGTATCGCCTCCTCCTATCTCTGTTTCCTTCGCATAAGGAACACGTTGAACTGCTTCTATATACAAATAAAAAGAACATTATTTATATATATATATATATATATATATATTTATTTATTTTATTTTTATTTATTTTCCCTTTCTATCATGACTTTCCTTTACTATATATTTCAATATATAGCTAATTCTATAAACAGATAATTTTTTGTTTGAATGACAATACATACCAATTGTGACTTGTGGTCGCGACTTGTTGGACCTTAAGATTGCATATGCAATCATGTATTTAGTGCTATGTCAATTGCCATACTGTGGTGTGTAAATGCCTTTGATCTTTTTTGACTGACTGTTATCTGTTACTTGTACTGTTACAATGATTTCTTTAATAAACTTTTGATGTTAAAAAAAAGGGTCCATGAGAGCTCACAAGGGCTAAAAAGGAAAAATATATGTGAAATAAGAAAGTCCAAAGAAAAAGAATCATCCGCGTTTCACTTGCTCCATCAATGTTCCCACAATCACAATTTGTACGGCTTCCACCACTGGATAGCACCAAGTATTAAAGCCTCTTACCGGATCCTGTGGACCATCATATAGTATGGTCAAATGCATGTGTTATATCTCCTTTTGAAAGGAAACTCCAAAGCACCAAACATGATCCAGTCAAGGTTGGCTCATCAGCAGGATGAAAAATAAAAAACATATACGCCCATAGTGTAACCCATAAAAAACATTTATTCAAAAATTAACAAGTAAAACTTGCAAAGGGAATCCCACTAAGCAAATCCTTGGGCTTAAAAAACTTGTTGTGTGGCTGCACCGAACTCAACACCCCCAAGCGAACAATGGTGGATACTCCCAGCACAGCCATGGCTGAAACAGAGGCTATATTGCCCACAATTACACTTGGCTGAGCCAATTAACGTCTCAGGCACCCTCTAAAATTACAGCAGTGCCTGTTCAACAAGAGCAGGGCGCTACACATGTTATTATTCACATTCTTTGTATACTATTGTATTATTTGAATATACATTTTTCCATGAGTATAGGTTATGGTACCTTCTAATAAACCAACTAATGTCAGTAATAACTTTAAATCCAAATTAATTTTTGAACATTTTGATAAAGAGTAGCATGCAATTTTATCAATGTGCAAAGCAATTAAGAACAAAGAAAATCTTAGGTCCATGTAAGGCATAAATATATTACTTAATAACATTTTAGAGCAAGAAGAAAGCAAAATGTAATAAATCAAATCATTCTAATACAGTTAGAGACATGTATTTTAAGAAGATAAACACGCTTGCCACAATTACCCCACTGGAAACTTTTAAGCATTTCATTATTCCAGGTAATCATTATGAATAGTATAAACTTTACATTTATTTATCTGGCTTATTAAAAGATATTGCAAGGTGTATAAAGTAGTGGTGAGGCCAGCAGCCCTATTAGAAAGTACATGTTAACTATGTTCCACAGTACATTAGTCTTTTAACTAATTCTATCAGCGATATTGGTTTTTCATTGGTACCAAGAGAAATAAGCAGCAATGTGTTATTGCTTGTTATAAACCCAAAGGCATGCCTACAATTTTTCTTATGTAGGTAAAACTATATCAAGCCTACTACTTCAGAAAAAGGTTCCTGTACTACTTCAATCCGACTTCTAGGCAACTTGTACCCATTGATTTCAATGGAAGTTGCCTCAGAAGTCTGATCACTGTCTTAACTGAAGCAACAATACAGGAAGATAATATACATTTCTCAGGCAAACCCCTCCCTCCTCCTCCCTCCTACAGAGCTGATTGTTGTTTGATTGGCCACTGGAAAGCCTCCTGTCCTGGAGGCGACTTGAAGTTGCCTTGTAAGTTGCCTGATGATTCATACTCAAGTTGTGTCCAAGTTGCCTCCCAAAGTCATGCTAGAAGTCATTTTGCCCCTGTGTGAAAGAGCTCTAAGGGGAAATGTAGAGGTTCATTACTGTAATTGTTGTCACTTAAAAAAATAAAACATAAAATAAGCATTTTCCATGTATGCATTCGAAGTCTTAGGGCCCTTTCACATGGGGCGGATCAGTAATGATCCGCCTCCGTGTGTCCATAAGCTCAGCGGGGATCGCTCCATATATCCCCGCTAAGCCGGCGGCTGACAGGGCAGTCCCCGCACACTGTGCAGGGACCGCCCTGTCTTTTCTCCGCTCTCCCCAATGGGGGATCGGTTGAACACGGACCGCGTGTCCGTGTTCATCCGATCCACAGACGGAAGAAAAAATTGGGTTTTCTTCCGTCCGCAAAATCGGATCTTTGCGGAGGCGGGTGATTACAGGTGTCAGCGGATGTTTATCCGCTGACACCCGCAATCACATAAGGACCAAATGTATGTCCCTTTTTCATCCGCAAATGGATGGATGAAAAAGCGGACATACGGTCCGCACATGTGAAAGGGGCCTTAGAAAATACAATGCAAGGACACTAAAAATGCTGGAACTCTTTTATTAATATTACACTATGAAACAGTGTATAGCAAGAAATCTGATTCAAGCACTCATATTCCAACTGTTATACACTAGTACAGATTAAAATATTTTTACTTTTGTGCAAACAACACAAAAATATACACATGCACATGGTTGGTTTGTTTGTTTGTTTGATTTGTTATGTTCAAGCAGGGAAAAAATAAGAAATATATGGCAGGCTTAAGTACATTTTTCTGCAAGAACAGAAAAAAAACTGTTAATCTTGCCAGATATGCAGTGTCCTTGTAATTTCAAGTGCACTGAACTGAAAGGAGTTTTAAAGGAAAAAGTTTTTTTTTTTATCTTAATGCATACTATGCATTAAGATAAAAAGCCTTCTGTGTGTAGCAGCAACATATACTTACCTGAGCCCCATCTCTGTCCAGGACTCTCTCTCTCCTGATTGGCTGAGACAGATCAGCGATGCCTTTGGCTCCCGCAGCTGTCAATCAAAGTCAGTTAGACAGTCAGGAGAGGGACGGGCGGGGCCGAATGGCATATCTGTGTTTGAATGGACACACAGAGCTGCATAGCAAGTTGCTTCCTATGGGGGCACTCAGCAGGGGGGAGGGGCCAGGAGCAGTAAAGAAGGGCCGGAGAAGAGGAGGATTTGGGCTTCTACGTGCAAAATCACTGCACATCGGAGGTAAGAATAACATGTTTGTTATTTATTTTATTTTTCTAAACTAGACTTTACAATCACTATCTATGTGTTCTACAAAGCAATACCCTTCTATTTAATGTGTATAAATTAAGTGGGGGGTATTTGTAGTCCAGGCAAAAAGGGTCTAGGATGACAGTGCTTTTGCTCCTATCACGGGCAGACTAGTACTTACCGAGGCCAAGATGCCGAGAGCGGTTCACCCTTGCGACTAAGCGCACCTCGACCCCTGGAGGTGGGACAGGGGAGGAAAGGCACAAAGAGGCACAGGCTACCCAGCAGGTTCAAGTAGACTGGTATCAGGGTCTTTCAAGTGGACGAGCAGCTGTGTCAAACTGGCAGGTGCGTGGCTTGCTGGAAGAACTAAGTCAGAGAGTCCAAAACCAGGCTGAGGGTCAAGCACCGGCTGGTAAGATAGTCCAAACACAGATGGAGGTACTGTGTAGGGAACACACAAAGCAAATCCAGGTCACAGGCAAAAGGTCAAGGCAAGGAGATAAGAGGCAAAGTCCAGGTCACAGGCCGAGGGTCAAACACAGGAGATAAGCGGAGTCTGTAATACGAACCGAGGTCGGGTCCAGGAGAAGATCAGCAGAGTCAGAGGCAATCCAGGTCACAGCAGGTAATCAAACACAGGAACAAGTCACAGGAAACAGGAAGCTGAAGACGAACCAGCAATCCCTCTGAGCACTTCCTGAGCTTTTATAGACAGCCAGGAAGTCATGTGATGCATGAGTGTTTCACTTTCTATGGAAATAGAACATGACTTTTCACAATGTGTTTTCTCTGAGGCCGCGTACACACGGTCGATCCATCCGATGAGAATGGTCCGACGGACCGTTTTCATCGGCTCACCGCTGAAGCAGACTGATGGTCTGATGTGCGTACACACCATTAGTTCAAAAACCGATCGGGTCAGAACGCGGTGACGTAAAACACACAACGTGCTGAAAAAAAAGAAGTTCAATGCTTCCAAGCATGCATCGACTTGATTCTGAGCATGCGCGGGTTTTGAACCAATGCTTTTGTGTACTAACCATCAGTTTTGACCGATGGTCAGCCGTCCATCGGTTCGATTTTAAAGCAAGTTCTAAAACTTTGGTCTGAATGACAAAAGTCCGATGGGCCGTACACACGGTTGGTTTGGACCGATGAAACTGGACTTCGGTCCGTTTTAATCGGTTTGGACTGGTCGTGTGTACGCGGCCTGACAGTTTCACTGTTAGCTTTGCTGCCATCTAGCGTTCAAATTAAATTAGAACATGACTCTTCACAATGTGTTTCTCTGACAGCTCCATAGATACAGTACAACAAGTAAACTGCCATTTTAGGATAGATAATTACTTGCAGGATCACCAGGGCAAAAAAGGAAAAAGCCTGAAAATAGAAAAAGAAATGCATCCACCACATCTAATGACTGATGAGCTGCAAAATATTAAATTTTTCTTTTGGGGTTTGGATAAAACCTTTAAAACCATGGGATTCTTTTTTACAGAAAGTAACAGTCCTACACACACTGGTATGCATTGGTATGACAGTACAATAAATTGCTTTGGCACACTTATTTATCATAGATAACATCCTTGCACTGGAACAACTGTGTGTGGCTTGAGATAAACTGAGCTCTGGTGAGTGTAACACCTTAGGGGAGTGTGCCTCACATGGTAAAGATCTGGGTGTCTGGTGTACGCTTTGACAGCTATTTAGGATCACCTGCTATCTTCGAGCTGAACTCACCATCACCATCTGTTATCTCATCTTGTCATATGTTTAGAAACATATTTATGTTGGTCAGAAATTTGGTGGACTGACATTAGCGCTGTTATAACATACAACTGACACAGTGATCAAACTGAACTCTCTTATGTTATTGTATTGTATTTTCGTGAATTTTATAACAGCTTTAAACTGTTTATATCCGTTTGATCAACAACAGTGATTAAGGCACACTTTTGTGCATGAATATTATCTATCTTTTTTTTAACCTACAATTAACCTTTCGTAGAGCAGTGTGGAAAGGCTTTGTTTTGCACTATATATATATATATATATATATATATATATATATATATATATAATGTATATATTGTAATAGTGAGAGTTCCTGTTCCTGTGGAAATGGAGCAAAAATGGACACAAAGGCCCAGATTCTCGTAGATCGGCGCATCTTTATGCAGGCGTAGCACATCTCAGATGCATTACGCCGACGTAACTTAGAGAGGCAAGCTCCGTATTCTCTAATCAGAGGCGTGCATTTTTGCGCCGGCGTAATGTAAAATCGTCGGCATAAGACGATGTAATTCAAAGTAGGAAGGAAGTGGGCGTGATCCATTTAAATGAATCGTGACCCCATGCAAATGAATGGCCGAAAGACCGGCGCATGCGCAGTCACGTGATCGTATGTCCCGCGCCCCTCTGTGCATGCTCACAACTACGCCTGGCGTTAATCCTGAGTTACGCTGGCACACCGTTTACGCCCAGGGCATAAATACACCCAGACATGCGCCCGTCGAGTGCAAAAGTACTCCTCTCAGTAAAAGAAAGAAATTATTTGACACCAGCTAGCAGTAAGGTCCCGACTATTTATACTCTACCAAAGATACACAAGGATCCCCTGAATCCTCCGGCAAGACCCATTGTTAATAGCATCAATTCCATTTCTTCAAGAATGGGACAGTATCTAGATACCTTTTTACAAAAAAGTGTAAAAATGACTAAGTCATATTTAAAAGATACTAAGGACTTGCTATTATGTCTTCAAGAAATTACTCTAGAGGAGAATGCTCCAATTTTATTGGTTACCGCGGATGTATCATCTCTTTATTCCATCATACAGCATGATGATGCACTACTTGCCCTTAATTGGGCACTTAGCCAACGAGATGACTTACCACATAATCAAAAAGTTTTTATTGGTAATGCTCTAGATTTCTGTCTCTCACATAACTTTTTTTGGTACAATAGCCGGTTTTATTCGCAAAAAAGAGGAGTTGCTATGGGCGCTAAATTTGCACCTAGCATTGCGAACCTTTTCATGGCTGAGTGGGAGGACAAGGTGATTTTTAAAGACAGACGGAGTGAATTATTGTTTTATAAACGATATATAGACGACTTGTTTTTTATTTGGGAAGGTAATACTCACTCACTTATAAACTTTTTAAAGGTTTTAAATAATAACAGCAACAATATTAAGCTTACCTCTGAATCTAACAATACTGAAATTAATTTTTTGGATGTAACCATATACCGACAAGGAACTAAGTTGGCCACCAAAGTATTTTTCAAGCCAACTGATAGAAACAGTTATCTCCCGAGGGATGACGTGGTGCACGTGAAGCACGCACGTCGGAGGGAGGAGCTGCCTGCGCGACGGATCCGACCTGGCGATGGCTGCGGGAGACGGAGGGATCTAGACCCGGCGGAGCTTCAGTGACGGCGGAAGCGATGGGGAGAGGAAGTCCGCCGAGTGGTTAGTCCGTTCACCCCGCAGCCTACATCCGCCCCCCCCGGCTCTCTGTGAGTTCCTCGTTCTCCGGCCCCCCCCCCCGGGCCCCCCCGGCGGCAGGTGATCAAAAGTGCGGAGGAATAGCAGGGAGGCTTCCATCCGTGACGTGCCTGCTGGCCGCCCGCCCACCCCCCCACCTTGCTGGTACTGACCCCAGGACATCTCGGCACCAGGCTGAAAGAAAAAGAAAGGTCCAATAAGAAAACTCGGCAAAGAGGTAATATTAACCCGTTTTCTCTCTGTTACAAGACGGCATTGTAGCAATGTGTGGACCTGGGACCTGGCTCTAACAGTGAAGACAGGGTAAGGAAGCGGAGCATTACCTCTTTACATGTAAGACTCTATGTGTTATAAAGTGGACATGTAAAAGTTTTATTTCTCTCTATTCCTTACATTGACCTAACTTGGATAAGTATTTATGGTCTACATGATTTCGCACTTGTATGAGGTGGATACTTACACCTATACCGTCTGTTGGGGATTGGTGGAAAAGCATTTGATACCCCCGTGCCACCGTACTTACCTTTGCTAATTATAGAGAAATCATTGAGGGGGTCTTTGCTCTGGAGTATAGGTGGCAAACATTAGACGCCTACTTACAATACGCCTAACCTACCCAGACCGGCTATGGGTTAAAAATAAATAAAAATCAAATAAAAAGGGGGAAAAGTGTAACTGTGTTATACTAGGAGCTTAAGCTTACATGGAACATAACTTTTTGGACCATACACGCTGCTGAAAAAACCCCAGTGGCACAGGGGGGAAAAGAACCAGCCATATAAGAGATATTATATCTACCTCCGCAGGTCTTTGCTAAATTTCTGGGGGACTGGACGGGAGTATTAGTGGCAATACCAGAGATGTCGCCACCTCACCAGGCCTAACCTAGATTTTCCTAGATTTTTTATGGGTGACCAGAGGACAATGTAGGGCATAGCGTGTAGCAGCCCCATTCTATCTAAAGGTTTTGCGTACCCCAAGGGGAAAGGACGGGGGAAAAAAAAAAAAAAAAAAAAATATATATATATATATGTGTATGTGTGTATATGTATATGTGTATATATTAAGAGGACGCGGATATACAGCCCCCCCCGGTTTTCCGCCCCCTAAGGACTCCTAGGTTCTGTACAGGGGAAAAATTCCAAAGACGGCCCGAGTGTTTTTGGATGTGGACCCCCCTCTAAATTAGAGGGTACGAAATCCTCCTTCTACGCATACACCTTAACGTACGGGGCAGTTCACCGAAACCTTGAAAGATCTCTGGAAATACCGGGGGTAAGACATCTTTGTGGTTCTCGGAAGGAATCAACACCCCCCCTGGTACTCTCAACTAGCCCCCCAGTGAGTTTAAAAAAAAAACACTATTAAAAAAAAGGGGGGGGGGAGGTGGAGACCTGCCCATTTCTGCTCAAACTGGGGAAACGAATTAGAACGACAAAGAAATATAATATGAATAGGTCAACAAGGGGGGCTGCCCCGAAAATACCCAAAGAGACCTCTTCCACGAGTACGATCAGACACTATATGACCCCGGATGGGAGTTCTAAGAGCCCAGGGCTGATAAAGAAAGTGGAAAAAACTGGGACAAATAAGAAGAGTGTGGGGGGGATGGCAACCCTTATTGCTGATATTTCAACAGAACCTGAGCATGTATCTAACCAAATGGATGACTCTAGCCTGGACTCTCATATCCCCACCACGGGGGAAATGGACGCAATGTTAAAGAGGGTGGAGAATGTAATAAGGGAGGAAATCAGCACATTAAGAACGGACCTATTTCACATGTTAGAACGAGTAGAGGAAGCAGAGAAAAAAATAGAAAAGCAGGACCTCGACCTTATTGAATTAAAAAATCAACATTTGACTATGAAACAAAATCAGAGGCGGTTGCAATACCGATTAGAAGATCAAGAGAACCGCAATAGAAGGCAAAATTTAAGAATACGATCTGTTAAGGAGGAGAAGGGAGAAGACTTGAGAAAAATTCTTAATGATTTGTTCCTGCCCCTTCTCGACAATGGCGCGGAAGGTCCCCTCAAATTGGAAAGAGTCCACCGTGTGGGGAAGATCAGGGAGGGAGGAAGCTATGGGCACAGGGACATTATTGCTAGGTTCAGACATTTCGAACATAAAGAGGAGATCTGGCTAAAATTGAGAAGAAAGCCTCCCTTATCCTATGCCGGGATGGAGATCCAGATCTTCATGGACCTGGCATGGGAAACCCTGGCCAGAAGAAGACTCCAAAAACCCTTACTGGAACAGATGCGATTACATAATATAAATTATAAGTGGGGGTTCCCGGCCTGTCTGATAGGCCACAAAGAAGGGGTGTCAGCAAAATTAATATTTCCTGAAGACCTGGCAGGGTTTTGCCGCAGATTGGATATGCCAGTTGTGGACTTACCCGGATGGGTTGAATAGCGCGCGGAAGATTGCCGGGCCCTCGGGGTGGTCCGGAGTAATGCAATTGGGTGTTGTGGGGGGATGAGGGGGGGAGGGGGAGGGGAGGACTAGGGAGGGGAATGGGGAGGTTGGATCCGTTATCCCACCCATATAAGATCTAGTCCCCGATAATTTCCTGGGGAAAAGGGGTGGGAGGGGCGCAGTGGTGCTTCACCTCATCCATAAGAACCGACGGGTAGGGGGTTCCAAGGATCCCTACGGTTCAGAGGCGATGCATAGGCCTGGGCAAGGGGGTGGGAGGGGGGAGGGGGAGGCGAGGTGGAGGGGGGGTGGGTTTGGAAGGGGAGAGGGAATCTCCTCCTTCAAAATAGGGAGGGAAAAGGGATTATGGCTCCCAAGGAATCTCATGGAAATCTCAATAGGAAATGACCTAGCCACGGAAAATGACAGAAGTAAAATTTGTATCTTATAATGTAAAGGGATTAAATTCTGCCGTTAAAAGACTCAAGGTTCTCGCAGAGAATGAACAACTTAGAGCGGATGTTGTATACATCCAGGAATCCCACTTAACCTTAGACGCAAATATCAAGCTTTACTCCCCTGCATACCCCACTTGGTTCTATGGGGATTCCATCTCAAAACGCGCTAGGGGTGTGGCAATTGGGTTCACAAGGGGGTTTGGGTTTACCCTCGAGGCAAGGATGACAGACCCAGAAGGGAGATTTATATTTCTTAGGGTAAGGATTGATAATATCGTCTATACCTTGGCAAATATCTATGCCCCAAATGTACACCAAACCCAATATTTAGGTAAAATCCTGGGAAAACTGAACAATTTTGCGGAGGGATATATAATCCTGATGGGTGATTTAAACTTTGTCTTAGATCCGAAAGAAGATAGTACGTTCCGTGGGAAGGAGACCAAAAATGCGCACTTACAGAGAATTAAACAAAAGATTCATGACCACCAACTAGTGGATGTTTGGCGGATTTTTCACCCAAATGAACACGACTACACGTTTTTTTCTCCTCCCCACGGAACGTATTCTAGAATTGACTACATCCTGGCGGATCATAGGTTGCTGGACTCTATAACGGAGACGGTTATAGGAACCATGACTGTGTCAGATCATGCTCCAATCTCTATGAAAATCAAATTATTCACACAAAAGAGACAGCGGCCGTTGTGGCGCCTAGATGATGGCCTGATTCGTGACGAAGGAGGGGCAAATAGGGTGGAGGCGGAATTAAAACAATTTTTTCTGATCAACGATACAGAAGGGATTACCAGCGCTACCCTTTGGGAGACGCACAAAGCTTATATTAGAGGAATCTTAATCGCAGAGGGAGTTAAAAAAATAAAAGAGAGGAAAAATAAAGCAAACACCCTGATTAAGGAGATAGAGTCCCTAGAACGCCAACATAAAGCGCAGAGATTAAAAGAGACTCACCACAAGTTAATTATAAAAAGAGATGCGCTCAAGGAGATTATGGAACAGGAAGCGAGATACAAACTAAACTGTATTTCCAAAGAGAGATATCTATGGGGTAACAAACCAAGCAAGCTCCTAGCTAAGATGGCCCAAAAAAAGAAAGCTAGGAACTATATTGATAAAATTAAAAGGAAAGATGGGAACATGGTTTACGCAACCAGGGAAATTGCGGATACATTTAAAAAATATTACGAGGAATTATACACATTAAAACACCCAGGGGGGCAGGTAGGGGAAAGGGAGGGAAAGATCCGAGATTTCCTTGACAGGGCAGGACTCCCTAGATTAGAAGAGATAGAAAGTCTGAATATGGACCGCCCTATAACTGAGGAAGAAATAAAAACAGCCCTAAACAACACCCCGGGCGGAAAGAGCCCGGGGCCGGACGGGTTCTCCAACCTGTACTACAAGAGATATAGCAACATTTTGATACCGAGGCTGTGCAAATACTTTAATGGGCTGGGGTCTGAATTTGAAACTAGCAGGGAAGCTATAGCGGCGGTGGTTACAATAATCTTGAAAGAAGGCAAAGATAGCTCCCTATGTTCGGGATACAGACCTATCTCTCTGCTAAATACAGACATTAAGCTTTTTGCGAAAATTCTTGCGGGGCGCCTAAAAGGGGTCATGCACTCCTTGGTACACCCCGATCAGGTAGGTTTTGTGCCCAACAGAGAGGGCAAAGATAATAGTCTTAGGGCAATCCTTTTGCTACAGACCGTAAGGCAGAATGAACCCCCAGGACTATTCCTGTCAGTTGATGCTGAAAAAGCTTTTGACAGGGTAGACTGGGGGCTCATGATGGAGACGCTTAATGCCATGGGATTGGGAAACAGGATGACCCGGTGGATTAAAACACTTTACTATCATCCCACTGCAAAAATTAAAATTAATGCTACGCTATCTGAGCCCTTCGAGATGAAAAATGGGACAAGACAAGGGTGCCCCCTGTCTCCCCTCCTCTTCATTTTGTCTTTAGAGCCTCTATTGGCCACTATTCGTAACGACCCCGACATAAATGGAGTGAGAGTGGAAGGGGAGGAACATAAATTATCGGCTTTTGCCGACGATATTTTGTTCTATTTAACCAACCCGGTCAAGTCGATACCCAAGCTCACTAGAGTTTTGCAACAATATGGCGCCATTTCAAACTTTAAAATCAACGTAACCAAAACAGAAATTTTGAATATTAATTTAAATAAAAAGGAGGTATGCCGTGTTAAGGAAATCTGCGCGTTCCCATGGACCAAAGAACTAAAGTACCTAGGTATCAAATTGGCTAACACAGAGCAGAAGATGTATAAAATAAACTATGTCCCCCTATTAAATGAGATCAAGAGCGAATTAAAAAGAACGGTTAATAAACCTATATCATGGATCGGACGCATCAATATGCTGAAGATGGTGATAGTCCCAAAAATTCTTTATAAATTTTCATTAGTTCCTATAGCCCTCCCCCACCAATTTTTGAGAATCCTTAATGCCTTGTTATTAAACTATGTCTGGAAAAATAAGAAGCATAGAATATCTCTTTCCACCCTAAAGCAGGGTAAGTCATTTGGCGGCCTGGCAGTTCCGGATATCAAAAGCTATTATAAGGCGGCGGTACTATCGCGGGCAGTGGAATGGGCACGGGACAGGACTGATAAAAGGTGGGTGCAAATTGAGAAAGCACTAACAAGTAAACATTTGAAAAATATTATTTGGATTCCCGCACAACATAGAGCACTAGATCACAAAATACACGATTTAACACGGGACACTTTAAAAATGTGGGATAGGACCCAGACACAATTAGAAGGGAAATTTAACTCCCCACTAATGAATTTAAAAGAAAATCCTTATTTTGCACCAGGGGAAAATAAAATTGGAGGGAATTGGATTAAGGATGACACGGTTCACTTAGGAGATATCATTAAAGATGGAGAGATAAGGACCTATGAAGATCTGAGATCCAAAACGGATTATTGGAATCTGGATAGGTGGCATTATTCCCAGCTGCACCACTTTGTTCGGCACCTCCCCCGCCCATTACGGACGGAGGCGGAGCTAACCCCACTTGAAAAGATTTGCAAAACACAGAACTCAAAGGGCACTATCACTAAATTATACGGGATATTGGTAAAGATAGGCTCCCGGAGCGAAGCACCCTTTATAGAGAAATGGGAAAGAGAGTTAGGAATCACAAGAGGGACAAATACTTATAAAAGGATCATGCACCTAACACATTCATCTGCAATCGACACACGAACTGCCGAAACAAATTATAAGTGTATCTCGGGGTGGTACATCACCCCGGACAAAGCTAATAAATTTAAAGCAGACCAGACCGCAGAGTGTTGGCGGGGCTGCTTAGAAAGAGGCACAATGGCCCATCTTTGGTGGTTATGCCCAAAAATTCAAACCTATTGGGACATAATTCTGAGTCAAATTAAAGTTATTACGGGGGAAGAGTTAAAGAAGGACCCCTGGGTCGTGCTTTTTCATTGCAGCCAAGAGGGGGTAAAAAAATATAAGCAGTCTCTTCTCCCACATCTTCTAAATGCAGCTAAGAGACTCATACCCAAAAAGTGGCAGGAGACGGAAAGCCCACACGTCTGGAATTGGATAGATGAAGTGGAGGAAACGTATAGGCTTGAAGAGTTAAAGGATGGTCATCTAGAGACAACAGGCGATTATAAGGAAAAATGGGAAAAATGGAAGGAATACAAAAAAACATGGAGTTATGCTGAGAGAGTCAGGATGAACGTTTGAGTTTTTCCCTCAATTTGGGGAAAAGTTAGGAGATTCCTGGGAGCCATGGGGGGGAGGGGGGGTGTTATTTATTTAAAAAAGGGGGGGGGAAGGGAAGGGAAAAAAAAAAAAAAAAATCGAAAACTGGCCATATGGCAATCGGCTCGACCACTCAAGCTGGGAGGAGGGGGGACGGAAGGGGGGTCATGACCTCACTGTCCCAGTGGGTGGCCGTTATAGAAATGGTCATGTTTAGGAACAATTTAAAGAGTACAAAACAAAAAAAATGAAAAAAAAAAAAAAAAAAAAAAGGGGAGCACAGAAATTATACCACACATGATGCAAACCACAAACCGAGACGTAATGAAGCATCAAATCATGAGCTGGTCTCTAGAACTTGGTAAAAGCTGAGGTGGTCAAAAAAAAAAAAAAAAAAAAAAAAGAAAAAAAAAAAAAAAAAAAAAAAAAAAAAGAAACAGTTATCTCCCTACCAACAGCGGCCACCATCCTTTATGGATCAAAAATATACCTAAAGGACAAATTATGAGGGTAAAAAGGAACTGTACGGAAGAAGAAAACTTCATTACACAGTCCAGAATCTTAACTGAAAGGTTTGAAGCCAGAGGTTATCACCCAGATACCATGCACAAATTGGTAGAAGAAATACGCACTATCCCAAGAGAAACATGTCTACTAACCAAACAGCTTGGCAATGTACCAATTACTAACACAAAGGAGTGGGGTTTTTTGTCTCAATTCCACTCACAATATAAAGAAGTTGAAGAAATCTTTAATCAACATTGGCATATATTATTATTAGACAAGAAATTAGGACCTCTTCTACCTCCCAAACCTCAGTTTATTTATAAAAAAGCCCCCAATCACGGTGACCGAGTGGTTAAAAAGGTACTGGATCCACCCATCAAACCAGAAACTTTTTGGAATCAAAATGGATTCTTTGCATGTAGAAAATGCAAACCATGCAGAGAAGTAACACAAACCATGAGAGGTCTGGAAAAATTCAGTTGTCCAACCAACAACACTGAATTTGATATAGAACAGTTTATGACATGTAACACTGACCATGTAGTATACGCACTCAAATGCCCGTGCGGCCTACTCTATATAGGGAGGACCAAGAGAAAAATGAGAATACGGGTGATGGAGCACATTAACAACATAAAGATAGGATATAAAGACCATAATGTGTCCCTGCATTTTAAACTGAAGCATAATCAAGATCCATCCGGACTACAATTCTGGGGAGTCCAACATGTAATGCAGAATTGGAGAGGAAGCCATAGAGTTCGCGAACTATCAAAATGCGAAACGAAATGGATCTACTTGACTGAATCTCTTGCACCTAAAGGCATGAATATTGAACTAGATATCAACTGCTTCATAAGCGATACTTAAAGTTGAGATTTAAATATAAAATATAATCTGGTCTCCTACATCACATTTTTTGATACTGAGCACATTGGCTCATTGAATAGTCACTCATGCCTCTTTTGGGTTAAACATAACATACACATACTTCTATGAGATTACTCATCTCTCAGACTAAAGATCCTCTAGTCTCAGTGGTGTTATGTATTATTACGATTTTTTCATTATTATTGCTATTGGTTCTTATATTTGAAGAATGCCCTCCCCCTTTTTAGATATGCTTTCTAATTTCTAATAAATAATGTAACATATATTCTATATCTATACGGCTCTTATAGATATTTTTAATATATTTTTAAATTTCTTTTTAGGAATATATATTTTTTTAATATATATATTTTTTATATATTTTGCCTAATTTTATGCGGGCAGTATATAATTTTATCTTTTTATGTTTGAGTATGATGTGTTTTATTACTGATGCCCCCGTTGTTTATATATGTATTTCATCAGGTTTTATATATATATATTTATTGGTGATTTTTTATTAATTTAACTAATCATCTGTTTGGTGATGGCATAGTAATAGGACTTACACATTTATGTATGAATCTCCCGCTATGGCGAATACATAAGTGTTATTGATGTATGATTTTATATTGAGACTTGCTGACACCACAAACGTAGTGGCTGATAGGTTTTGGATGAGCGTGCCTGCAGTTCTCAACATTGAGATGCGCGCGCATCCTTTCTGTCTCAACATTGAATTGCTAAGTCCGGACCCATTATGGGCAGTGGCTTCAATTTTCAATGTGCGTCTGCGCGGGATAATTAGCTTTTTAGCTGACTTCCGCCCTGCTATTGGCACTGGCCTCGCTGACGTTCATACGTTCAGGTGGGGCCAGCGTCATTTAGCCGCATCAGACGTATCCTGTCCGCATTGGACAGGACACCAAAGTACACGCCCTACTCCCGCCCATCGTATGACGCTGACCTCGTGTTGCCTAACACGCATGCGCAGGACGGACGTGATCGCGGCGAAAGATGGGCGGTACCCAAATGATCGCTCCACTATTTAACAGGTCGCTGAATGCTGCAGCCACACCCTCAGACGAAGTCAGCCAATGACGAAACGCGTCAGGGTGTGGCCAGCAGCAGACGACCGATAGACTGTCAACCTGGTGGATCAGGAACAGATGAACGCGCTGGAGCGCCAGAAACTGTTTACAAACAGGCACAGTACATTTATGCTTATGTTTGATTGCACTATGGTACGCATATATTATAAGGGGACTTGTGGGTTTGCTCAATAAACTTTTAAACGATAATACACTATCAGAAGTTTATTCCTTTGTATGTATACAAGCAAGACTCACTTAAGCAAGAGTTGTGGAGAGTGCAAAGCTGGTGGCAGAGGCTGATGTATCCAATGCTGATTTTTACTTGCGGTCTGGTGAGTGCATCCCCATAAGGGGCTAATACCCCCCCACGCGGTGAAACACTAACATTCCTGGTGATAAGAAGCACATTGGGATAAAGACACTGTTATTTATCGCTGTCCACCTGCACCATTATTTGGGATATCTATGTCACCATAGAACTTGTTTCAGAGTACACACTCTGTTTGTAGCGCTGCTACAGTAACACACTGAACTGTTTGACCATTGTCATCCATACTTTCCTTCTGTTTACTGTCATTTGCAAAAGTACACCTGTTTGGTTTGGTGAATATACTTTTGTGATCTTATTGTGAACATGTCTGCCCGGCGTTCTGGGAACAGGAAAAAAAACTTCTCCCCAGAGGAGAAGGGCATTATTCTTGCTGCCATGGAGAGGTACTACGATCGCCTCCATGGGGCACGTATCAAGGACACCAGTAAGGGCAGAAGGGACGAGATCCTTCTCAGGATCACCAACCAAGTTAATGCCGTGGGTAATGAGGTCAGGAGGACCCAGGACATCTCAAAGAAGATGAATGATCTTCGCAGGAGGGTGAAGGAGAAGATGGCCATCATGGCGAGGCATGCCAGGGGCACTGGTGGTGGACCACCCTCTAGGGTCCGTCTGACTCCTGAGGAGCAGGTTGTTGCCCGCTGCCTTACTAGTTTTTACAAGTGGAGGGAGTGCAGGGCTACGACTCAGTTGAGCCGCCCTTGAGGACAGGTAAGTGTGTTTTTCTACTATCTGGTGTGTAGCCGTGAGGGGGGGGGGGAGGGAATATGTGACAAGTGTGTGGGTCCACCAACATGTGAATGTTTTGTGTCATCCACAGATGTCCAGGAGGGAGCTGGGCCATCTGGTGCCCCTGCCCGTCCCACACCATCATCCCCTGATGATTCTTCCCCTGACCCCCTGGGAAGCCAAGGGGTATTGGTGGAGGGGAGTGCCCAGACCTCCAGTGATGAGGTCATTCAGGATGTTGCTGAACATTTGGGTGAGGTGTCCCTCTATCTCGAGGAGTCGTTCATCTCGGCTGCTCCATCCCGGACGTCAAGCCTCCGATCCTCTAGTCCCTCTGGATCCATCCCCAACCCACCCACTCCCTCAAGTCCCTCCCCCTATGCCAGGCCTGAAGCCTCTCCTGGCCCCAGGAAGGCAACCAGGAAGACCAGGGGGGTTCCGGACTACCTGCCAGTGAACCTGACCACTGCCAAGGATTTGCAGACCCGCCATATGGGTGAGATACCCCAGGACATGAGGAGAGTGGCCGACAGCCTGGACTCCAGGGAACATATCAATGATGGTCTGCATGATGTGGCTGGGAATACAGCAGCTGTCATCACCTGCTTGGGGGAGCTGCAGGCCACCACGGTTACCCTCGTGGCAGAGGTGCGGACCCTGTCGGAGGCCGTCCAGGGCCACACAGCTGCCATTGAGTCTGAGGGGATACAATCACGGCAGATGCAGGCAGAGACCAACATCATTCTGACCCGCATTGCCGTGGCATTAGAGGGCAGGCCTCCAGCCATGGTGGATGCTCCTCCACCTGTTTTTCCCCCCCACCATCAACCAGGCAGTTGCGGAGCCATGGCCATGGGCGTGGCAGCAGCCAGGGCAACTCATTTTGTTTATTTTTAATTATTTTGCTCTGGTTAAGAGTTTATTTTTTATTTTTTTGCTCTGGTTAAGAGTTTATTTTTTTATTTTATTGCTCTGTTTAAGAGTTTATTTTTTATTTTATTGCTCTGGTTAAGAGTTTAATTATTTTTTTATTGCTCTGGTTAAGAGTTTATTTATTTTTTTGTAATAATGCACACGGTGAGGCATGCAGATTAGTGTGACTGATATGTAAATGTGGGGGGGGGGGTGACACTCCTGCCGGCAAAGGGGTGTCACCCTCGGCCGTGTGAATGTGGTATGAATGGTCAGAAACATAATTGGAGCCTTGCCGTGGCGTTGCTGCTCCCAAGTCCTGCTTGGTGGACTTGGGCTAATCCAATGTGATGAGGGTGTGGGGTGTGTGTGCTAGGGACCACAGTGGTGTGCATGCATGCATTCTCCTTGTGCCATGATGAATGTGTGTGTTTAACGTGCAAAGATACATTTCACGAGGCAACTCCTGACTGCTGTTCCCTCAGCAGATGGGGTATCCTCGGGCAGGGGGGGATGTCTGATTGGGGGGACAGGTCATCACGTATATGTCAATCTCCAGGCCCTTTCTCTCGGCAAAGTTGTGCAGAATGCAACATGCACCGATGATCTGGCACACAAAGTTTGGGGAATACAACAGGGTCCCCCCTGACTTATCCAGGCATCGGAAACGGGACTTCAGGATGCAAAATGTGCGTTCCACCACTCCACAGGTACGTATGTGTGCAGCATTGTAGTTTTGCTCTCCTGTGGTTTGGGAATCCCAGAATGGAGTCATGAGATGGGGTCCAAGTGCATATGCAAAGTCACCTGGAAGGGAAAAGACAGGAGGATGTTAGTCGTTCATGTGCCCCTCGTGATGTCTGCATCATGGGGTCGGACAGTCAAGCCTGACACCCATGTCACTCACCAACCAGCCAGCTGTTCCCGTACACGTTTTGTTCAAATTCTGTTGGGATGGTGCTTTGACGGTATATGTAGCTGTCGTGGCTGGACCCGGGGTGTTTGGCATGGACGTGCCATATGAGGCCTTGGGCATCGACTATGACCTGTACGTTGATGGAATGCCAATGCTTACGATTGCGGTATATGTGCTCTGTGTCATGGGGGGGCTGTAGTGCCACATGTGTGCAATCAATGGCCCCCACGGTGCGTGGGAATCCTGCAATTCTGACAAAATCCGCCATTGCCTTATTCCGCAGGTGCTCCTGGGTGGGTCTGATGATGTGGTGGGACATGCGTCTGAGGATTGCGGGGACAACCTGGTGCACACATCTGCTCATGCTGGTTTGTGACATCCCAGCCACAACTCCACTTGTACACTGAAATGATCCACTGGCGAGGAAATGCATTGTTGCCTGTACCTTGACCAGTGGCTGCACTGCATGTGAGCGGTGTGTCTGGCTGGTGATGTCATCATGCAGGGTTGTGGCTATTTCCTGGATGGCATCAGTGTTAAATCTGAAGATGCGATACACCTCCGAATCTCCCATGCCAAAGATGTTTATGCGCGTTCGGTATATCCTCTCCCGTGCCCTCCTCCTCCTACGTGCCTGGGCGCACACTAGTAGTGCTATGACCATGGATGCCCCTGGCATGTTGGCATACAGATGTCTTGTCCTGCAAGTGTGGTTGCTCAGCTTGTCCGTAACGGTGCTGCTGAAGCTGCTCTCCAGCTGACCTACACACGTCTGGTGCAAAGTTGCCCCTGCTTTATGAGGGGCAAGTTTAGGCCGGACGTACAGCTTACGCGCACCGCGCGTAGCCTGCGTCGGGCAGATGTATGTTCGGGAATCGGCGCATCTCCCTCATTTGCATATTTGAATAGGAAATCAATGGGAGCGCAAGATGCTCCCAGCGTAAATATGCGCCTACGCTACGCCAATGTAGAAAAGTTACGCCGGTCGGAAGAAGCCTATTGTCAGGCGTATCTGGTTCTGTGGGTACGGCGAATAGATACGACGGCGCATATTTACACTTACGCCGCGCTTCTCGAGATACGCCGGCATAACTTCTTTGAGAATCTGGGCCAAAGTCTGCAAATCGGCGGACTGCAGAGCTACAGAGCGTAGATTTGAAACAGAGAAAACTTCTCTGGCAGCTTTCTCTGGATCTTTCTATTTCCAGATGGGACTCTGTAGTTTTAAGATCCCTCAGAGTCTTGGGTGGGACGGGATCTCCAACCCTGTGTCCGGGTGTTGTGGACAGCCAGCAGGGTGCATAGGATGTATAGAGATGACAGACCTATTCTTGAAATGCTGGAGTTGGTAAAAATGCATTCGCTGTACACATGGGTGTCTGCACCGCAGTCGGACCAGGTGGTACTGCATAGTACCAATGGGTGGAGCCAGGTGATACAGGCCATGCTGGGTAACCTTGACCAAGAGGGGAATTGGTGGGGCCGATGTTTTTTAACCATTTGGCACAGGATCTCAAGATTGCCTGTGAGAGTACTTCCGGGTATTGATTGGTATGGAAGGTGCTCAGGAGGACTGTTTGAGATATTAGAGGTCTCTCAGCCTGATGCAGTGACAGCAATTCTGCTGGTGCAATCCGAGGTGCAGCTGAGCAGTGGTCAGTAGAGAGTGCTGACACTGTCTCACCTGCTAGACCTTATGAAAAGGAAGGGCCCGGAATAGATGCAGCAGTATCAGAGATGTTTTCTATCACTGGCAAAGAGGTACAAGTTAAGGTACCCAGAGACTCAGTGGGAAGAAGCGCTAATATTGATTGCTGTAGCAATCTAATGTGTACACCAATTGGCATTATCGCAGTAAGAAATGATTTGTGCTTGTGCCAGTGTAATCTGTTAGGACAGCCGCCCATGGAGCATTGGAAAACAGGTGAGGTGGAGCTTGACAATTGTTCCGTGGAGCCTAGTCACTCGCCTGTGTGTGGTCCCTCCTCAAGACTGGTCCTAACAAACTCTAAAAAACGCCCTGATGTTATCGAAAGTTGGAATCTTAAAATTGGTGATCTGCTAATGATTTGTGCTGTTAAAAGTTGCAGTTAATAACCAGAGAAAGGTATTTGAACCCAAAGGACCTATAGTGAAGTGTAAAGCTAAGTTCAAAGGAAGGATCAGGGAAAGCAGCGGTTCCCCAAGAAAAGAAAACAAGCCCAGGTGCCCCAAGAGAAGAGGCATAAGGCTGGGTATAAGGACCCTAGTGAGAATCAGGGTAAGACTTACCTTGAAGTGCATCCATTAAAATGCATGTGCCTCCACTGTGGGGACGCTCATTGTTTAGTGTTAGGACCACAGATATTGCAGGGTGCCTTGGCGCGGCTCTGTGGCTCACGCATGCGTTTGCAAATGTGTGCGGACCAAACCCCTGTTTTTAACACATACTGTAGACAGGTTAATTGGTTTTCTGCAAGCTGGTCGGTAAGTAGGCTTGGTTTTTCCCTGGGCATTCCCCAGGTTTTTGTTGTTACCTTGAAGTGCACCTGGAAAAAGGGTTGGGCCTATGTGGCTTACAGCCAGCACAGAGGTGTCCCAACCATGATGAAGGGTGCTAGTGTTCCTCCCTCCAGATTGAAACAAAGAGGGGTATTTAATAGTGAGAGTCTCTGTCCCTATGGAAATGGAGCAAAAATGGTCATAGAGTCTGCCTATCGGCGGACTGCAGAGCTACAGGGCATAGATTTGAAACAGAGAAAACTGCTCTGGCAGCTTTCTTCGGATCTTGCTTTTTCCAGATGGGGCTCTGTATTTTAAAGATCCATCAGAGTCTTTTTTGGGACAGGATCTCCAACCCTGTGTCCAGGTGTTGTGGACAGCCAGCAGGTTTTGTACCCAGGTATATATAATGAGGGGTTAGTGAGAGTAGTAGGTGAAGGTAGAGTGTAAGCAGTTTGCTATTGCTGCTGCTGTGTGAAGACAGACCTGTGTCTGGAAAGCGGTCTTCCCTGTGGGAGACTGCAGCCTGCATTAGAGGGAAGACTATAGAAGCCAGTGAGTCCAGGGGGCTGGAAAGAATCAAGTCTGTTAAAAGCAAGCAGAGGAACTGCTGACAAGAGAGCCAGGTGGCTCAGTATATTTGTGTTATTCATGAGTGCTAAATGAAGCTTGAACCCCTGCGTGGGAATCCTGAATGGACTTTAGCTTTTGTGTTTCCATTTAATAAATGTGGGCTATCAGGCCCTTAACTATAAACACCTGTCTGGACTCACCACACGAAAAGAGCATCTATCACTTGAGCTAAACACCCCCAATATATATATATATATATATATATTTATATATATATATATATATATATATATATATATATATATATATATATATATATATATATATATATATATATATATATATATATATATATTGTAAGGGGTTAGCTCAATAGTGGGGTGTGTGACCCCTTAGATGGGTTCACCACACACTGAATTTATACAGACAGGCAGTCGAAGACGGTTGAAAACAAAGATTTGGGTTTATTCTTCCATCTTGCTGGAAACAAGTGCAAGCATCCAAACAGCATAAACAAAATCAAACACAAAATAAACCCTGGCCACTTGGGGCGTCTATCTTCACCACACAGGAACCTATATAGGAAGTCTGGCACAGCCTAGTGCTGGGCAGACATTGCTGGTCATACAGCAGAAAAACAATGGTCTTTTGATTTTTATCACAAATAAAAATCAATCCTCTCCTCACCTCCTCAGAAGGCACTGCTCTCCTTACTCACAAAGACTCAGGATGAGTCTCAGCAAATCAGTGGTAATCCTCTGGACTACTTATAGAGGCCTTAATTGCCTCATTCTGAACAGCTGAAGTCTTCCAACGGCCTTTAGCCTTTTCTGGCTACATTTGCAGCCGACGCCTAGTAACAATTGGTGTATTGTCTAAACAAGGCAGAAATGTATGTCCCGTCTGTGACAACACCCACATATACCGGTATATACAAATAATCACACATTTTGTGAGCGTATCCCCATATGTGTTGCTGTTGTCCTTCTTTCACAATAACCACATAAATATACTGTAGTTTGTGTAACCATATATGGCCACTATATTCTTTTATGTTTATTTATGTATTTATTACCCACTATTTTAAAATGTTTACTTACAAAAATCCACGGAACACATTTTAAAGTAAGTTCACATTAAGTAATACAAATAATGTGAACCTCATATATTATACATTAGCATATATTACATTTGAAGAATTGCATTAACACAGCTTTGACCAATATTTGTTTCTATGGATATTTCTCAAAACATATATTCTCTGAAGACATAAGACTCTATAGGGATGTGTAATTAGTAATCTTGGATGAGTCTGTAACATATGTTCGTTTTTTGCAATCATTCTCTGTCACATATGCTAAATGTGCTTACAGCACACACAAGGTACAATGGAGACTGAACACATGGGAAACATGTGGAATGAACCATGAAGAATTTGCAGCCACAGTACATGAACATCTGCTCAGTAGTAATGAAAATATAGATGCTGAAACGTACCCCTGTCTGTGTCTTACAGAATGATAGACACATTCTCTTATCAAGAGCATTAGACGATAGCTGAAGCCATACAAGAGCAGTGTTTTCAGTAACTGAATTAAAGGTACACCTCAGTCAAAATGAAAAATAACCTGAAATGCATTCAGGAGACACTTCTTAGCTACTAATGGAAATTACTGAAAGTGAGCACTGTAATTTCTTTACAATTACAAGGTAAATTGAGAGATTTTTGCAATTTTAGGCAAGAAAAATTGGGCACATGGGGAAGAAAGTAACAGACAGCAAAAAAAGTAATACAGCACAAGTAACAATAAAAAAAACAAAATTCAAAAATAGCAAAATGATTAAAATCAAAACACAAAATTAAATAAAATGTACTTTGTAAATACAGATGTTTCTGTAATTGCGGCCAAAATTGGCAGTGAAATTATGCGAGTTCAGCTGAACTCGCACAGCTTCATTCCCACAGCCCAGTGTGAACCTGGGCTCATGGAAAGGAAAAACTTTTTTTTTATGATTATACAAAGTCACTTATTCACAATTTTGCTTTCCTTCAATCTTACATATTCACAAAAAGGCACTTTTTTTTAAGTTTACAAATATTTTTTGTTTATTAACATTATTACAGTTTATAGTTAGTAAGAATTTTGAAAGTTATATAATGTATTGTACGCAATAATAATGAGCTTAGTGTTTATTCTTTTATTGAAAATATAGTTTTGATTAGCATTTGTTTTTAACTATCATAAAGCATAACAATTCACCAGGCTAGCATGAAACATAACAATTCACCAGCACCATATTTTACTCACTTTTAAAAGTTGTAAGTGAAAAATTGTAACAGTATTCTATTAAAACACTTCTTCTCAGCTTCTGTGGTTGCTTAGGCTGTTTATACATTACAGGCAGCTATATATACAGGATGTACTTTCATACATTTTAGCTTTTTATTCAGGTGGCAAGCTAATGAATATGTCATCATACATACTGTACGTGATAACACAATCTTGGTTTAGGCTTCAAAAGGCTTAATTTTCTATAGAAGAAAGCAGAAAAAAATCTGTGTCACATTTCTTTTGTTAACCAAAAAAAAAAAAAACACTTTGATGTCCTTGTTGTTCCAAGTGATTTATCCTTTTTGTCTCTTTATTTGTTATTTTCTATGAGTTTTTTTTATATATCTGAAAGTGGAAAAAAACCTGAAAGGCATAAAATTACATATTTTTTTTGGGGTGACAAAACAATTCTTCTTATTATTACTGTTATTAATAATAGTAATAATAATAATAATCACTTAGAGCCAGTTCACACAGGGGCGACCTGGGATCCGATTTGAAGTTGCCCCAAGTCGTCCCAAGCCAAGTCGTGTGGTTGAGAAAATCAATGGAAGTGAATGGAGCTGTCTTAATACATACTACTGAAGTCGCTCCGACTTCAGAAAAGGTTCCTGTACTACTTCAATCCGACTTCTAGGCAACTTGTAGGCAACTTGTACCCATTGATTTCAATGGAAGTTGCCTCATAAGTCTGATCACTGTCTTAACCACTTAACCCCCGGACCATATTGCTGCCCAAAGACCAGAGCACTTTTTGCGATTCGGCACTGCGCCGTTTTAACTGACAATTGCGCGGTCGTGCGACGTGGCTCCCAAACAAAATTGGCGTCCTTTTTTTCCCACAAATAGATCTTTCTTTTGGTGGTATTTGATCACCTCTGTGGTTTTTATTTTTTGCGCTATAAACAAAAATAGAGCGACAATTTTGAAAAAAATGAATATTTTTTACTTTTTGCTGTAACAAATATCCCCCAAAAATATATAAAAAAACATTTTTTTTCCTCAGTTTAGGCCGATACGTATTCTTCTACATATTTTTCGTAAAAAAAATCGCAATAAGCGTTTATTGATTGGTTTGCGCAAAAGTTATAGCATTTACAAAATAGGGGGTATTTTTATGGCATTTTTATTAATATATTTTTTTTACTAGTAATGGCGGCGATCAGCGATTTTTTTTCGGTACTGCGACATTATGGCGGACACTTCGGACACTTTTGACACATTTTTGGGACCATTGGCATTTTTATAGCGATCAGTGCTATAAAAATGCATTGGATTACTATAAAAATGCCACTGGCAGTGAAGGGGTTAACACTAGGGGGCGGGGAAGGGGTTAAGTATGTCCCTGTGTGTTATCTTACTGTGGGGGGGGGTGGACTCACTAGGGGAAACACTGATCCTCTGTTCATACATTGTATGAACAGAAGATCAGCATTTCCCCCGCTGACAGGACCGAGAGCTGTGTGTTTACACACACAGCTACCGGTCCCCGCTCTGTAACGAGCAATCGTGGGTGCCCGGCGGCGATCGAGCCCGCCGGGCACACGCACAGGAGTCGGGGGTGAGCGGGGGCGCGCACACGCCCCTAGTGGCCACTCGAAAAGTGGACGTATAGCTACGGGCTCTCGCCCAGGAGAGCCGACCTGCCGCCGTATAATGACGGTGGCTGGTCGGCTAGTAGTTAACTGAAGAAACAATACCGGAAGATAACATACATTTCTCAGGCAAACCCCTCCCCCTCCCTCCCACAGAGGTGATTGTTGTTTGATTGGCCACTGAAAAGCCTCCTGTCCTGGAGGCGACTTGAAGTTGCCTTGTACTGTCCTGGAGGCAACTTGAAGATGCCTTGTAAGTTGCCTGATGATTCATACTCAAGTCGTGTCCAAGTTGCCTCCCAAAGTCGTACTGGAAGTTGTGTTGCCCCTGTGTGAATCGGCTCTTAAGGATTATTGACTATTACTTATTGATAGTGTTTAGTACAATTGTTGATGAAGTTCATTGCTTTAGGAGAAAGCCTCTTTGCTGCTCTTGCTTGTAGCAGAACCCTTTTCAATTAATTTCCCCCCTTCATGATGAAGGGTAAAACAAATCTGAACTCCTGAACACAGCTTCGCAACTTTGACATGTACATATCATTGCAACTACTTGGTGTTTCCCGATGAATTATACTTTTTTCACATTCATACTCTGATCTAGCTATTTCGTACTTTTTTTGTGTACGCTCAATGGGAAGAGGTCAACATCATAAGCAGGGCTGCTGTTAGAAAGTATGGGACCCCGTACAGCCTACCTGGCCGATGCCCCCTACCCAAATATATCAAAACAATATTTTCACAAAAAATACACTAAAAGTATTATTAGCTAATACAAACCTAACAAAGAACCTGTGTGAATTAGCCTTTTTAAATGTTTTTTTTTTTTTTTTTTTAAATGATAATTTTTTTAACAATATTTATTACACTTATTTTATTTTTTACAGGACAGGGAAGTCAGCAGTTCCACAGGAGGAGGCTTGGCACTGTGACAGGGGGGCACAAAGGGGGATCAGAAGTGGGCAGATTAGGGAGAGGAATCGGTGCAGGGGAAGTAATTAAAGGAACGATGCCCTGTTGTGCCGACGGGTGGAAGAGAAACCGACTTTCAGCTGCTGCAGAGAGCAGCACAGGGGATCTTTCTTTAATTGTCCCTCTGCCCGACCACAGTGATTCCTCCTGCTGTTTGGGCCCCTCTGTGTGCCTGGGCCCCCTACAGGAGGGTTGGTGCCCCCCCCTATCAGAGGCCCTGACCATAAGGCCCAAGAACCCCATTGCTTTACATGCAAAGAAAGAGCTTTCAGCATCAAATCTGCTATTTTTACACTTTTCTATTACAGCAGAGTTTTTCTTTGCAGGGAACTGGCTGCAGCATAATAAAGGGAAAATTTACATTAAATTAGGCAAGACTAAGATGAACTAAGGTGATTTTGAGATCCCAGAGTTTGTCCAAATTTCATAAACCCACCCCTAAAGCTCCTGAACTATAAACATTGGAGAAGGAATACGTTATTGTCCATAATTATCCCTGTTTTCATTTTCTCACTACTCACTGTTGGCACTCGTATCACTTTGATTTTCTTTTTCCTTTTCTTCAGTTTTAATAAATAGACCTCAAAAGCTTCTTCTGATGTGTATTTCAAAAAGACATACAGTAAGCTGATTCACTGAAAGAACAGGCTATTTATAAAGCAACATGAAAGGTCACTTTACAGAGGGAATGTTTACTGAACTCAGTAAATAAGTTAAAACTGCACATGGCAGTTCACAGAACAATACAGTTCACAAAATGCCGAAGAAAAATCACAAATGCCGTTTATCAATACCTCATCTCCCCTTGTCCATTCACATAATGACTTGCATTATTTGCAGATAAGGGTTGGTGCCTATGGACGGATAGATAGATGACCCCAGCCTAAGCTATATTCCTAAGTAATGCTGTTGAAAAGGGTGACTTGGGTAGCATTGTTTATTTTGAGCTTTCTCCTCTTGACATCTATACTTATTGTACAAAGAAATGATATACATTATAAGGGCTCACTGGTAATGTAGAAATGACAGCACCAGCATGTCCTGCCATAGAGTTTATAACAACTGTTATTTAATAATACGATAAATAATTCATATGAAGGGCAGTAAATAAGTTAACCACTTGACAACTGGGCACTTAAACACCCTTAATAACCAGACCAATTTTCAGCTTTCGGTGCTCTCACATTTTGAATGACAATAACTCAGTCATACAACACTGTAACCAAATGAAATTTTTGTCCTTTTTTTCCCACAAATAGAGCTTTCTTTTGGTGGTATTTGATCACCTCTGCGGTTTTTATTTTTTTCGCTATAAATGAAAAAAGAACGAAAATTTTGTAAAAAAATGAATTTTTCTTCATTTCTATTATAAGATTTTGCAAAAAATGAATTTTTCTTCATAAATTTGGCCTAAAATGTATACTGCTACATATCTTTGGTAAAAAAAAAAAAAAAAATTTGGATATTATTTAGTCTGGGTGAAAGTTATAGGGTCTACAAGCTATGGTACCAATTACTGAAAATTGATCAATTTGATCACATCTGAAGTACTGACGGCCTCTCTCATTTCTTGAGACCCTAACATGCCAGAAAAGTACAAATACCCCCTAAATGACCCCTTTTTGGAAAGAAGACATTCCAAGGTATTTAGAAAGAGGCATGGTGAGTTTTTTGAAGTTGTCATTTTTTCCCACAATTCTTTGCAAAATCAAGGTTTTTTTTTTTTTTGTTTTTTTTCCACAAAAGTTTCATATTAGCAGGTTATTTCTCACACACAGCATATGCATACCACAAATTACACCCCAAAACACATTCTGCTATTCCTCCCGAGTATGGCGATACCACATGTGTGAGACTTTTACACAGCGTGGCCACATACAGAGGCCCGACATGCAGGGAGCACCATCAGGCGTTCTGGAACACCCAGACCAATTCTGACATTCCTCTCCTACATGTAAAAATCATCATTTATTTGCTAGAAAATTACATAGAACCCCAAAACATTATATATGCTTTTTTAGCAAAGACCCTAGAGAATACAATGGCGGTCGTTGCAACTTTTTATCGCGCATGGTATTTGCACAGCAATTTTTCGAACGCATTTTTTTGGGAAATAAAACAGTTTTGTGCTTTTTAAAAAAAAAAACATTAAAGTTAGCCCAATGTTTTTGCATAATATGAAAGACGAAGTTACGCCGAGTAAATAGATACCCAACATGTCACCCTTCAATATTGCACACGCTTGTGGAATGGCGCCAAACTTCGCTACTTAAAAATCCCCATAGGTGACGTTTTAAATGTTTTTACTGGTTACATGTTTTTAGTTACAGAGGAGGTCTGGGGCCAAAATGATTGCTCTCGCTCTAACGTTCGCAGCGATACCCCACATGTGTGGTTTGAACTCAGTTTTCATATGTGGGCGGGACTTACGTACACATTCGCTTCTGTATACGAGCACGCGGGAACAGGGGCGCTTTAAATATTTATTTTTTATTTTTATTGTTCATTTTACTTAATTTATTTTAGTTTGACACGTTTTTCCCCAAAAATAAATGTTTTGATCACTTTTATTCCAATTACAAGGAATGTAAACATCCCTTGTAATAGGAATATAGCATGACAGGTCCTCTTTACAGTGAGATATGGGGTCAATAAGACCCCACATCTCACCTCTAGGCTGGGAAGCTTGGAAAAAAACAAGAAAAAAAACAAGAAAAAAAACGATCCTGGCTTCGATCGCAGCGGTGAGTCAGAAGAAGCACCGGAGGGCGAAGGGAGTGGGGACGTCCCTTTTTGCCTCCCGTAAGAACGATCAAGAGGCGGAACAGCCGCCATGATCGTTCTTATGGTGTAGAGAATCGCCGGCTGAAAAAAATGATATCTGAATGATGCCTGTAGCTGCAGGCATCATTTAGATATCCCTGCACAAAGTCAAGGACCTCATATGACGTGGGCGGGAAGTGGTTAAAACACATTTTTTTCCCCAGAGTATTTTCTGGGTATTGCAAAGTATTGGCCGGGGTATTGCAAAGTATTGGTGTGGGGGTATTGCAGAGTATGGTGCGGGGGTATTGCAGAGTATGGTGCGGGGGTATTGCAGAGTATTGGTGCGGGGGTATTGCAGAGTATTGGTGCGGGGGTATTGCAGAGTATTGGTGCGGGGGTATTGCAGAGTATTGTGTGGGGGGTATTGCAGAGTATGGTGCGGGGGTATTGCAGAGTATTGTGCGTGGGGTATTGCAGAGTATTGTGTGGGGGGTATTGCAGAGTATTGTGTGGGGGGTATTGCAGAGTATGGTGCGGGGGTATTGCAGAGTATTGGTGCGGGGGTATTGCAGAGTATTGGTGCGGGGGTATTGCAGAGTATTGGTGCGGGGGTATTGCAGAGTATTGTGCGTGGGGTATTGCAGAGTATTGTGCGTGGGGTATTGCAGAGTATTGTGCGTGGGGTATTGCAGAGTATTGTGCGTGGGGTATTGCAGAGTATTGTGCGTGGGGTATTGCAGAGTATTGTGCGTGGGGTATTGCAGAGTATTGTGCGTGGGGTATTGCAGAGTATTGTGCGTGGGGTATTGCAGAGTATTGCGAGTGGGGTATTGCAGAGTATTGCGCGGGGGGTACTGCAGAGTATTGCGCGGGGGGTATTGCAGAGTATTGCGCGGGGGTATTGCAGAGTATTGCGCGGGGGGTATTGCAGAGTATTGCGCAAGGGGTACTGCAGAGTACTGGCAGGGGGTACTGCAGAGTATTGCGCGGGGGTATTGCAGAGTATTGCGCGGGGGTATTGCAGAGTATTGCGCGGAGGTATTGCAGAGTATTGCGCGGGGGTATTGCAGAGTATTGCGCGGGGGTATTGCAGAGTATTGCGCGGGGGTATTGCAGAGTATTGCGCGGGGGTATTGCAGAGTATTGCGCGGGGGTATTGCAGAGTATTGCGCAAGGGGTACTGCAGAGTATTGCGCGGGGGTATTGCAGAGTATTGCGCGGGGGTATTGCAGAGTATTGCGCGGGTGTTTTGCAGAGTATTGCGCGGGTGTTTTGCAGAGTATTGCGCGGGTGTTTTGCAGAGTATTGCGCGGGTGTTTTGCAGAGTATTGCGCGGGTGTTTTGCAGAGTATTGCACGGGTGTTTTGCAGAGTATTGCGCGGGGGTATTGCAGAGTATTGCGCGGGTGTTTTGCAGAGTATTGCGCGGGTGTTTTGCAGAGTACTGCGCCGGTGTTTTGCATAGTATTGCGCGGGTGTTTTGCAGAGTATTGCGCGGGTGTTTTGCAGAGTATTGCGCTGGTGTTTTGCAGAGTATTGCGCGGGTGTTTTGCAGAGTATTGCGCGGGGGTATTGCAGGGAAGGCAGAGCATTGCAGAGTATTGCGCAGGGAAGGCAGAGTATTGCAGGGGTTAATGCAGGGATGGCTGAGCAGGGATGGATGGATCTGTGACTGCAATAGTCACAGATCCATCCCACACTGCTGCTGCCATCCGCGCTCTCCTCTCACACTGTACCGATCGGTACAGCGAGAGGAGGGAGGAACCGGCGTCATCAAATGACGCCGGTTTGTTTACCTGTGGTCGCGCCGTCATTGGACGGCGCGATCACATGGTAAAAGACCGGCGTTGCCGGTCAGTTACCGTGATCTGTGTAGCGCCGGGTCTCATAGACCCGGCGCGCACAGAATTTTCTGTGTGCGCGCCCGAGGCGGCGCGCATTACTGCTTCTGGTGGGCGCCGTTTCAGAACGGCGACCCCCAGTTAAGCAACCACCTTGCCGCCGTTTGTAGACGGCGGCTGGTGGTTAAGTGGTTAATGAGGATGATGTATTGATGTGATACAAATGATAGTGAATGCTGTTAGGACAACATAAAAAAAAGCCTTACACCAGGAGGGTGTTCTGCTCACATCATGAAAACTCTCCCTGGATTGACCATAACAAACCAAAAGACTATGGTGTCCTTTTATGAAAGTGAGATCAGCGGCGATCCCGACTCTCACCGCTGATCTCAGGTCATACACAGTTTATGAAGCTGAGGTAATCAGCTGAGTACATGTTCTCCACTGATTACCTCAGCACAGTGAGAATCTGTAACTCACAGTCACAGAAACGGCCAGTTTATGAAGGTGTGATCTCAGCACCTCACTGGCGATCTTTGACAGAATTCTCACTTTCTGATTCACCATCTCAGAGGTGGAGAAATCAGAGAGAGAAGCGCGAAGCTGGCTGAGTATTGTGGATGAAGAAGGAAGTCTTTTGACTTCAATGCTTCACACACAAGCAGCCATACAGTCAGAACACATCTTCCCCACTATTACACACCCCAAAATTGGCAGGTTAGGAATTTATAGTGTGTATATATATATATGTGTGTATACATCATCATATAGCATATATATGTGTGTGTGTGTGTGTTTATTCCTATGTATATCTATAGATAGATATCTATATATATCTCCATAGACATAGACATAGACATAGACATAGACATAGACATATATTTTATATATATATATATATATATATATTATATACTGTATATATATATATATATATATATATATATTGTAAGATTGGGGTTATTAGATTCCAGCAATAGATGCGTTTTCCAGTGAGTACGCCAGTCCAGAACTGAGTTTTTAAGGGCCTGATAGCCCACTTTTATTTAAAAGCACAAAAGTTCACAAACACATTAGCAGCCCTCGCAGGGGCTTCCACCATTCCTGTATTTTGCAAACTCAATAGATTAGCCTCCTGGCTTTCACACTAGCCATCCGGCAGTTTCAGGCCTCTAGCTTAGGCCTAAGGTTCTGTTCCTTAGAGTTAAGCAAACACCTAGCTTACTCCTGTCAGCGTCTTGCTGTTCTAGCACAAATGACATCTGCCTCCTGCAGACATGCACACAGCCTCTGACTCCACTCAGAGGGATTGGGTGTCCTCCTGACTCCCGGGAACAGACTTCCTGTGGGGCCCTGAGCTATAGTCAGGTCAGAACTAAATAGCCAAACACACAGCTGTGCAATTAATGTGTCTTTCTCTCCCGAATATGGCGTAAACCAGCAATCTTTCACATAGCACATAGCACAGAGTCCCACCCTCACAATATATATATATATATATATATATATATATATATATATATATATATATATATATTCTACCTGCATTAAAATGCTATTATTAAAGTAATTTTTATATAATTTTTTTATTTATTAGTAAAAAAAAAATTGTTAAACCCTAAAATATGGTTTTACCCATGGACTGTTCTATTACAGTTATACAGGGTTTATATTTGTATACTTTAATAAACAAACAAAAATTAATGATTATAAATGTATTTTTTATTTATATGGATGGTGTATAGCTGCATTACATATGTGGGATTCCATTAATTTACTATACACCTTTTACATTTAAATAGGCACATGTATGAGCTTTAAATATTGATAAAAACAATGTTTTTTTAATAATTAGGTTAATGTATATTGTTTGGTGGGAATGTAACTTTATTATTTTATTAATATGTGGTGTATAATGTGTGCTGATTCGTTTTCAACTTTTGTATTTTTCATTTCCTCATACTGTAATCCCGCTACATCACGCGAGATTACAGTGAGAGAAGCAGTTCTCAGGGGTTTCCAGCCGTTTGTAGATCGCTCCTCATCTCAACATGAGAACCGATCTACAAAGCTTCATAAACAGGCACTCAGAGGAGAGCGATCTCCCCTGAGAATGCCTGAGAACTGAATAGCGGTATTTTACCGCACTTTCATAAAAAGACACCTATGTGTGACACAAATATGGCCTCAAATTAAAAATATACATACAGATACAGCAATCAATAAATAATGTGAACTACTGAGCAGGTAGTCCAACACCTAGACACACAACTACTACTTACTAGGAAAAGTTCTATTGTAATCAGGGAGAGGGAACTTCATCTGTGAGGCCCCGTACACACGGCCGAGGAACTCGACGTGCCAAACACATCGAGTTCCTCGGCCAGTTCAGTCCTGGAGCCGCCGAGGACCTCGGCGGGCCGAGTTCTCCCATAGAACAACGAGGAAATAGAGAACATGTTCTCTATTTCCTCGCCGAGGTCCTCGTCGGCTTCCTCGGCCGAAAGTGTACACACGGCCAGGTTTCTCGGCAGAATTCAGCCAGAAACTCGGTCGGAAGCTGAATTCTGCCGAGGAAACTGGTCGTGTGTACGGGGCCTAAAGATAAAATCATGGGAGGAGAGAAAACAGCGCATACCTTTGGTGTAGTAAAAAGATGAAATATAAGATTTGATCTTAACTACAACAGAGTTCTGTGCTGTTTTCTCACTTCCAATGCTTTTAGGAGGCACCAGGAGACTTAGACCCCTTTCACAATGGGGCGTTTTTCAGGCGCTTTAGCATTAAAAATAAGTGCCTGTAAAGCACCTGAAAGAAGCTGCATCTGCAATCCCAATGTAAAAGCCTAAGCGCTTTCCCACTGAGGCGCTGCTCTGGCATCAAAAAGTCCTGCAAGCAGCTTCTTTGCAGCGCTTTAGGAGCAGCGAATACACCGCTCCTAAAGTGCAACTGCCCAGTAAGGTGCTTTTTCTAAAGCCAAAGCGTGGCAAAAAAATGCCGCGAGCACACAATCATTTTTCAGCATGAAAAAAAAAACTTTGTTTTTCAGCATGTTGAAAAAACAAAGTTTTTCCAACTTCATCATTAAAACGAAGTTGCCCACACACCATTGTTTTAAAAAAAGTCTCTTTAACCACATCCCTGCCCACCCATAGACATATGACGTCTGCAGGAGGGATCTCCCATCCTGGGAGGGCGTCATATTATGTCCAGGGCTTCCCAGCCACCTAGGGGGCGCCCACCGCGATGTCTGCTGGGCACCCGTAACAGATCCACGTCCTGTCAGGTGACAGGAGACCGATGGTGTGTTCCCAGTACAGAAGAACATCGATCGGTCTCCCTCCCCCTACAGTTAAAATCACTCACTAGGTAACACATTTTTAACCTCTTGATCGCCCCTTAGTGTTAACCCCTTCCCTGCCAGTGGAATTCACACTGTAATCAGTGCATTTTTATAGCACTGTTCGCTGTATAAATGTGAATGGTCCCAAAATAGTGGACTATTTGAACAAATGTATCATAACACAGAGTGGCACTGTAGATATATATATATATATATATATATATATATATATATATATATATATATATATATATATATATATATATATATATATATATATATAAAGCATGTCCCGCGTCCTCATAGAGAAATGTGAAAAGGAAAAGATTGAGGGGCTAATTGGACTTTGTAGGCACAGTAATGGACTATTTTTTAGAAAAATATAAAAAAAATATTGGAATTATATACATAAGGTTTAATTCTAAAAATCCTTTACATATCACAATTCTTATACAGACATCCAATCAGAACAGTGCATTGACTAGTGGAGAAACCATACTGATAATATGAGTTTATCAATTCTTTCCATAATAACATTGGTGTATGGCTCAACACTTGCAGAAGTGTATTTGGTGGTTTGTATTCGGTTGGAGAAAATTGGGGCTTGACATGTTTCACGTGCAGACACGCTTCTTCAAAAGCCTAGTATAGTAGGTGAGAATATAGAGGAACTGTAGTAAATAAAATATTGTGGAAACATAGCGCCTAGAGGGCCAGGCATACATTTATGGAGGTAGTAGGTCTTCACAGAGATTGCAACAGGTTGGCTGGAAATAGGTGAAACAATATAACGAAAAAAAGGCATCCACAGTTTACAGAAAGTCACCAGGACCAGGCAATCAATATCCCACAATATGTCCCTCATTATTCCATAGGAGCCGGCAATATTTGGATCCAGAGGTCGTACAATGATATTATTAGGAAAACCAGAGATGCCAAAAAGAAAGCACCAGAATCCAACCAGAGTTTTACTGGATCACCAGTCACAGCAGGACATAGAGGCTCCCCCAATGGCGCCCCAGCAATGTCTGATATGTCCGCTGCAATGTCACAGTTACGATAAAAATTGCAGATCGCTGCCATTACTAGTAAAAAAAAAATACGTAAATCTATGTATTTTTTTTTTAACAAAAATATTTACAAGAATACATATTGGACTAAACTCATCAAGAAATATATATATATATTTTTGGTGGGATATTTATTATAGCAAAAAGCTAAAAATATCACCAAAAGAAAGCTCTATTTGTGAGAAAAAAGGACATGCATTTTGTTTGTGTACAACATTGAATGACCGCGCAATTGTCAGTCAAAGAGATGCAGTGCCGTATCGCAAAAAATGGCCTGGTCAGGAAGTGGGTAAATCCTTCTGGGGCTGAAGTGATTAACCACTTTATGACTGCCTGCCTTAGATACTGTATACTGCGGCACAAGATATCGCGTATCTACTACGTCATTTGACACTTCTGGGTCTGGGGCACACACGCGTGCTGCCGGCGGCCTGCCACTGTGTGTGATCACAGCGGGAGGTCATCGGTGGTTACCACAGACTCAATGCCTTCCCATAGTAAAAGCACCTCTCTCACAGTAACCAAGCACAGGCTAGGCACAAAGTTAACCCTTGGATTGCCCTGGATGTTATGCCCTTTTCAGCCAGTGTCATAGTACTGTGGCAGTGCAATTTTTTAGCACTGATCACTGTATTAGTGTAACTGGTCCACAAAAAGTGTCAAAAGTCTAAAGCTCTGTACACACGATTGGTTTGTCCGTTGAAAACAGACCGATGGACTGTCCCATTGGTGTAAAAAAATAGAACATGTTTTAAATTTTTCCTATGAATAAGACACCGATAGAAAAAAACAATCGTCTGTGTGGAAGTCCATCAGACAAAAATCCACGCATGATCAGAATCAAGTCGACGCATGCTCAGAAGCATTGAACTTCATTTTTCTCAGCACGTCGTAGTGTTTTACATCACCGCGTTTTGGCACGATATGATTTTTGACTGATGGTGTAGGCAAGACTGACGAAAGTCAGCTTCATCAGTTATCCGACAAAAAAATCCATCAAATTAGATTCCATCAGATATCTGATCGTGTGTACACGGCTTAACCACTTAAGACCCGGACCAATATGCAGGTTAAGGACCTTGCCCCTTTTTGCAATTCGGCACTCAGTCGCTTTAACTGACAATTGCGCGGTCGTGCGACGTGGCTCCCAAACAAAATTTGCGTCCTTTTTTTCCCACAAATAGATCTTTCTTTTGGTGGTATTTGATCACCTCTGCAGGTTTTTTTTTGTGCTATAAACAAAAATAGAGCGACAATTTTGAAAAAAAAATCTATATTTTTTACTTTTTACTATAATAAATATCCCCAAAAAATATATTAAATGTTTTTTTTCCTCAGTTTAGGCCGATACGTATTCTTCTGCCTATTTTTGGTAAAAAAATCGCAATAAGCGTTTAACGATTGGTTTACGCAAAATTTGTAGCGTCTACAAAATAGGGGATAGTTTTATGGCATTTTTATTAATATATATATATTTTTTTTACAACTAATGGTGGTGATCAGCGATTTTGACACATTTTTGGGGCCATTGTCATTTTCACAGCAAAAAGTGCTATAAAAATGCATTGATTACTGTGAAAATGACAATTGCAGTTTAGGAGTTAGCCACTAGGGGGAGATGTAGGGGTTAAGTGTGACCTCATATGTGTTTCTAACTGTAGTGGGGCGGGGCTGGACGTGTGACATCATTGATCGTCTTTCCCTATATCAAGGAACAGACAATCAATGACACTGCCACTGTGAAAAACGGGGAAGGTGTGTTTACACATACCTCTCCCCGTTCTTCAGCTCCTGTGAACGATCGCGCGACCCATGGCTGGGCTCTTAAAGGCGACGTACATGTAGGTGCCTGTGCCCAGCCATGCCCCGACGTATATCGGCGTTATGCGGTCCTTAAGTGGTTGTGTCTGATTTGTCCACCGCAATATCGCAGTCCTGCTATTTGCACAAAATGTCTACAAAGTATGTGATTTGTATTTATTTTTTTACTAGTAATGGCAGCAATCAGAGAGCAAACTAATCAATAGACGCTTATTGTGATTTTTTTACCAAAAATATGTAGTTGAATATATATATTGGCCTAAATTAATGAAGACATTTTTTTTTTTTTACATTTTCTTTATCGTATATGCTTTATAGCCGAGCACATTGGTTTTCTTTTTCAAAAGTGTCCGATTTTTTTGTTTATGGCAAAAAAAAAAAAAACGCAGAGGTGCTCAAAAGAAAGCTCTATTTGTGGAAAAAAGGACATACATTTATTTTGGGTACATCATCGCACGACTGACCAATTGTCAGTTAAAGTAACGCAGTGCCGTATCGCACAAAATGGTCATGAAAGGGGGTACATTTTCCAGAGCTGAAGTGGTTAATATGCATTGTGTTATGGCAGTCCATTCCTTTTATTAAAATGCACCACAATTTACTGTAGTGCATTGCAATGCTTTATGGTATTCTGCAACACACATTTGACAAGGTGTGTTGGAGTGCCAATATTAGTGAATGGAATTGTGGCTCCCTAACACAAAACGCATGTGTGTTCCCAAAGTACAAAAGTGTGAACCCAGCCAAATGTTTATGGGGAGATACTAGGGGTTTACTTTGTAGTAAACTATTGTCCAAGGTTGGCATAATATATGCAATCCAGGGCTGCCACATCCTCTCGGACTTGGGGATCATGTCCAATTCAATAGCAGCCATCTTGGCTTGGGTCATGGTATAATTCATCTTAGCTTCATGTAAGACCAATTTAGGTGATTTCCAAGATTTTGCTAGTGTCTGTTTGGCTGCTGTGAAGAGTTGCACCAGCAATTTGAATTGAGTATGTGAAATAGAGTCTGGTTTTAAGTTGAGTAGTGCCATTGCAGGATCAGGAAGGATTGTTTTCCCTAGTAATTTGGTTACAATTTTAAATATACCTTTCCAAAATGTTTGTGCTTTAGGACATGACCACCAAATATGAAGATATGTGTCCAAATCTGTACACCCTCGAAAACATTGTGGCGAATAGTTCTGCACATATTTGGCTACCCTGGCTGGTACCAGGTGCCACCTAGTCAGTACCTTGTAGTTGGCTTCACTAGTCATTATGTTGGGGGAAGGTGTTTTAGTTGTTGACCATATTTGGTTCCAATCTGAAATCTCTATTGTACCTTCCAAGTCCTCCTCCCACTTCCCAACATAAGATGGTTTATCTCTACAGGAATGTATCAGCATATGCAAATATATAGTGGATATTGCACCTCTGGCATGGGGATCTTTTTGACATATGTCTTCGAAACTGGACAGTTGTGTCAGTGAAGTTGTAGGCCCGGATTCAGAATGGAGTTACGTCGGCGTATCTCCAGATACGCCGTCATAACTCCGAATGTGGGCCGTTGCATCTCGGCGCCTGATTCATAGAATCAGATACGCCTCAATGTTGCCTAGATACGAGCGGCGTAAGTCTCCTATGCCGCCGTATCTTAGGGTGCAATATTTACGCTGACCGCTAGGGGCGCTTCCCAAGACTTCCGCATCAAATATGAAAATTAGGTAGATATGCCGATTCAGAAACGTACGTCCGCCCGGCGCATTTTTTTACGTCGTTTACGTAAGGCTTTTTCCGGCGTAAATTTACCCCTGCTATATGAGGCGTACGCAATGTTAAGTATGGACGTCGGGCCATCGTTGAATTTTCCATCGATTACGTCGTTTGCGTAAGTTGTTCGCGAATAGGGCTGTACGTAAGTTACGTTCATGTCGAAAGCATTGACTATTTGCAGCGTAATTTGGAGCATGCGTACTGGGATACGTTCACGAAGGGCGCATGCGCCGTAAGTCAAAAACGTCATTTACGTCGGGTCAGCCTTGATTAACATACAACACGCCCACTGCCTGGATATTTTGTATTACGCGGGCTTACGCCGGACCACATACGATACGCCGCCGTAACTTAGGGCGCATGTTCTTTCTGAATACAGAACCTGCCTCACTAGGTTACGACGGCATATCGTATCTGAGATACGCTACGCCCGCACAAAGTAACGCCAGGCTTTCTGAATCCGGCCCGTAGTGTTCAATAGAGGTGTAAAAACGTTTTTAATTTGTAAATATCTAAACAACTCTGATTGCGGAAGACCATATTTTTCACATAGGGATGGGAAGGTGATAAATGACGAGGCATGCAAAAATTTGTACATATATAAGACTCCCCTGGATGCCCATTCTTTAAAGGATTTAGGGAATATCCATGCAGGATAGAAAGCTGGGTTTTTATAAAATGACAGTAAAGGGCTGTGTAGGGATTGAAGTGAATTATTTGTCTTGAATCTATCCCAAAGGGAAATGAAATGTTTAGTTATAGGGTTTCTTAGTTTTTTTACGGTCTTTTGGTGACATCCATAATAAGTTAGATATTGGGAAAGGATCACACTCAATGGCTTCTATAGACACCCATAACGGGGTTTCTTGGTATGCCTGGTATTTAGTAAGATTAGCTACGTGTGCTGCTCTATAGTAATAGGCGAAATTAGGGCATCCTAAACAACCTCTAATTTTGGAGACATAGGGCCAAATCCTCAGCCAGGCGGCGTAACTTAACTTTCAGCAGTTAAGTTACACTGACTTAAAGTTTTTACCTAAGTGCCTGATCCACAAAGCACTTACGTAAAAATTTCAAGCCGTGTAAGTTAAGTGCCGCCGTCGTAAGGCGTTCCTCCTCTCCGGGGGGCGTTTACAATTTAAATGAGGCGCGCTCCCGCGCCGGCCGTACTGCGCATGCGTGTGACGTCATTTTCCCGACGTGCATCGCGCGAACGTAATTGACGCCGGGCGGCTTTGTGGATTGCGACGGGACACTAAAGTTGCGACGGGTGAAAAAAAGACGCGCCGGGAAAACAAATAATTATAAAAAAAAATGACAGCGTCGCTCGGCATGCATTCCTGAGAGGGAGAACTCCATGCCGATTTTCAATGAAAAAAAACGGCATGGGTTCCCCCCCCAGGAGCATACCAGGCCCTTAGGTCTGTTATGGGTTGTAAGGAGACCCCCCTCCGCCGCAAAATCGACGTAGGGGGTCCCCCTACAATCCATACCAGACCCGTATCCAAAGCACGCTACCCGGCCGGTCAGGAATGGGAGTGGGGACGAGCGAGCGCCCCCCCCCTCCTGAGCCGTGCCAGGCCGCATGCCCTCAACATGGGGGGGTTGGGTGCTCTGGGGCAGGGGGGCACACTGCGGCCCCCCCACCCCAGAGCACCCTGTCCCCATGTTGATGAGGACAGGACCTCTTCCCGACAACCCTTGCCATTGGTTGTCGGGGTCTGCGGGCGGAGGCTTATCGGAATCTGGGAGTCCCCTTTAATAAGGGGGCCCCCAGATACCGGCCCCCCACCCTAAGTGAATGGATATGGGGTACATCGTACCCCTATCCATTCACCTGTAGGCAAAAAGTTAGTTAGTAAACACACAACACAAGGCTTTTTAAAATATTTTATTATTCTGCTCCGCATGCCCCCCCTGTCTTCTTTATTAGCTCAATTACCAGGGGGGGCTTCTTCTTCCGCTCTCCGGGGGTCTTCCACTCTCCGGGGGTCTTCCGCTCTCCGGGGGTCTTCTCCGCTCTCCGGGGGGGGCTTCTCCGGACTCCGGGGGGCTTCTTCCATCTTCTCCCCTCTTCCGCTCTTGACTCGGCGAACCCCGGTTCTTCTGCAGCTCTCCGGTGCCTTCTTCTTCAGCGCTGGCTGCCTGCTATGTTTGTGTGTTAGCTCGATTTCAAACAGGCAGCCGGCGCGGTCTTCTGTGGCGTCATCTTCTCTTCTGTTCTTCTCCCCTCTTCCGATGTTGCCTCGTCGCCTGTTGTCGCTGTAATGATGGAAGCGCGCCTTGCATCACATTTATATAGGCATCACCGTCCCATCATGCTCCGGCAGGTACCCACGTGGTGGGTGCCTACCCACGTGCACCCACCACGTGGGTACCTACCGGAGCATGATGGGACGGTGATGCCTATATAAATGTGATGCAAGGCGCGCTTCCATCATTACAGCGACAACAGGCGACGAGGCAACATCGGAAGAGGGGAGAAGAACAGAAGAGAAGATGACGTCACAGAAGACCGCGCCGGCTGCCTGTTAGAAATTGAGCTAACACACAAACATAGCAGGCAGCCAGCGCTGAAGAAGAAGGCACCGGAGAGCTGCAGAAGAACCGGGGTTCGCCGAGTCAAGAGCGGAAGAGGGGAGAAGATGGAAGAAGCCCCCCGGAGTCCGGAGAAGCCCCCCCCGGAGAGCGGAGAAGACCCCCGGAGAGCGGAAGACCCCCGGAGAGTGGAAGACCCCCGGAGAGCGGAAGAAGAAGCCCCCCCTGGTAATTGAGCTAATAACGAAGACAGGGGGGGCATCCGGAGCAGAATAATAAAATATTTTAAAAAGCCTTGTGTTGTGTGTTTACTAACTAACTTTTTGCCTACAGGTGAATGGATAGGGGTACGATGTACCCCATATCCATTCACTTAGGGTGGGGGGCCGGTATCTGGGGGCCCCCTTATTAAAGGGGACTCCCAGATTCCGATAAGCCTCCGCCCGCAGACCCCGACAACCAATGGCAAGGGTTGTCGGGAAGAGGTCCTGTCCTCATCAACATGGGGACAGGGTGCTCTGGGGTGGGGGGGCCCGCAGTGCGCCCCCCTGCCCCAGAGCACCCAACCCCCCCATGTTGAGGGCATGCGGCCTGGCACGGCTCAGGAGGGGGGGGGGCCGCTCGCTCGTCCCCACTCCCATTCCTGACCGGCCAGGTAGCGTGCTTTGGATACGGGTCTGGTATGGATTGTAGGGGGACCCCCTACGTCAATTTTTCGGCGGAGGGGGGGTCTCCTTACAACCCATAACAGACCTACGGGCCTGGTATGCTCCTGGGGGGGAACCCATGCCGGTTTGGAATTTACAAATTGCCGTGGAGTTCTCCCTCGGGACTGCATACCAAATGCCGTCGCTTGAATGGGCCTTTACAAGGTGTGACTAACTTTACACTTTGTAAAAGCAGCCCTAGTTTTACACCAGGCAAACTAACACTTACGGCGAAAAAACTAGGCACAAAAGCTTTGAGGATCGCCCTAAGTGCTAATTTGCATACTAACAGAGGCATTTCGACTCGAAATGCCCCCAGTGGCGGATGCGGTACTGCATCCTAAGATCCGGCAGTGTAAGTCCCTTACAGATGTCGGATCTTCTGCCTAACTTAGGAAAACTGCTTCTGAGGATCAGTTCCAAAGTTAGAACCAGAGATACGACGGCTTACGCCGGAGTATCTCTTCTGTGGATTTGGCCCATAGAGTGTATGCGTTTGTATCCGTGGTTTGGAGGATCCCCATATAAATGACAGTGATTTTCTTTGTATTATTCGCAGATAATAAGCTGGAATGGAAATTGGTAAGACTCTAAATAAATATAAAAGTTTCGACAATAATGTCATTTTGATAGCGTTTAATCGTCCAAACCAAGATAGCGGGAGATGGGATCATGATTTCATCAGATTTGATAACTGTTTCAGAATTGGGGGATAATTAAGTGAGAATAAGTCCGATAAGGATGATGTGAGATGTATCCCTAAATATGGAATTGATTTGCTATTCCATGTGAAAGGGAGGCCAATTTTTGCAGATCTCAGTTCCAATTCAGAAAGGGATATCTTTAGCGCCAAACATTTTTTAGGATTTATGGATAGACCAGTAAATTCTGCGAATTTACTGAGTATGGGGACGAGATTTGGGCCAGATACTTGGGGTGATGAAAGAAATAAGAGGATATCATCCGCAAATAGACAACGTTTGTGCTGATATCCACCAAGTTCAATATCAGTTATAGTGGGGTTAGATCTAATCTTTTGTGCCAATGGTTCAATGAGTAGGGCAAATAATAAGGGGGATAAAGGACATCCTTGACGCGTGCCTCTCTCTATGATAAAGGGGTCTGATTTATATCCTGCATACTTAACGTGTGCTTTAGGTTTGTTGTATAAAGCCATAATCCAGTTGGTGAAGTTAGGGCCGAAGCCCCATTTCTGCAGGGTATAATTCAGGTAGGGCCATGAGACAGAGTCAAAGGCTTTTTTAATATTCAATGAGAGGAAGCAGGTTGGGATTCTGCGCGTCTTAGCAATATGAGCCAGGAGGACTGCTCTGGTGTGAGGGCATGAAGCCGACCTGGTCCTTGTGTATGAGAGTGCCGATAATCTTATTAAGACGGGCTGCTAATATTTTGGCTAATATCTTAATATCTATATTTAGCATGGAGATGGGGCGATAATTTGTTCTAAGGGTGTCATCAGATAACGGTTTTGGAATCATACAAATTGACGAAAATATTGATTCTTGTCTAAAAGATTTATTTTGTAGTAAGTCATTAAAAGCTTTTGCTAATAGGGGGTAGCTAGTGTCAATGGAGGTTCGATAGTACAGAGCTGAGAACCCATCTGGACCAGGCCTTTTATTTATTTTTATTGTTTTGATTGCTGCTATCACGTCTTCACCAGTAATGGGTTCTTCTAGTGACTTTTTTTGAGATTCAGACATCTGGGGAAGATTAATATTTGAAAAGGAGTCAGCCACATTTATATTAAGTTTATTTGTCTCTGTATATAATGTTTTAAGGTGAGTACTGAATTTTTTAAAAATTTTGAGGGGGTTACTGGTGTATGCGTTGTTGGCCAATTTTAGTCTTATAGGTCTGAAAGATTTATTGATAGGTTTTAGCGCTTGTGCTAAGAAAGTACCTGTTTTATTGGATTTTATATAAAATGCATATTTGGTACTGTGTAATGATTTGTTGGCGGATTCTGAAAGGAATAGGTCATATTCAAGACGAGCTTTATCTAGGCGCACTTTTGCTTTGGGAGTAGGGTTATTTTAAAAATCTTTGTATGATGTATTAAACTCAGTCTCTAAGTGTCGTGCAAGTGCTATGCGTTCTCTTTTGAGTACCCCTAGTTGTTGTTGGACTACTCCTCTTAGAACCTGTCTTGTGAACTTCCCAAAGTGTGAGAAAAGGGATTTCAGTATTTGTATTATGTTCTAGGTATTCCGTTAAAGCCTTCTCAATTGGCAAGCGATATGAAGGATGTTTAACCACTTCCTGACCGCCTCATGTAGATATACGTCGGCATGGACAGGCACATCAACGTACTTGTATGTGCCTGCCTAGACGTGGGTCGGGGGTCCGATCGGGACCCCCCCGCTACATGCGGCGGTCGGATCCCCTCGGGGGGCGATCCGGGACGACGGCGTGGCTGAAGAATGGGGAGCGCCGTATGTAAACACGGCTTCCCCGTGCTTCACTGTGGCGGCGTATCGATCGAGTGATCCCTTATATAAGGGAGACTCGATCGATTACATCAGTCCTACAGTCACACCCCCCTACAGTTGTAAACACACACAAAGTGAACACTAACTCCTACAGCGCCCCCTGTGGTTAACTCGAAAACTGCAACTGTCATTTTCACAATAAACAATGCAATTTAAATGCATTTTTTGCTGTGAAAATGACAGTGGTCCCAAAAATTGTCCGAAGTGTCCGCCATAATGTCGCAATCACGAAAAAAATCGCTGATCGCCGCCATTAGTAGTAAAAAAAAGAAAATTTATAAAAATGCAATAAAACTATCCCCTATTTTGTAAATGCTATAAATTTTGCGCAAACCAATCGATAAACGCTTATTGCGATTTGTTTTACCAAAAATAGATAAACAAATACGTATCGGCCTAAACTGAGGAAAAAAAATGTTTTAGATATTTTTTGGGGGATATTTATTATAGCAAAAAGTAAAAAATATTGCATTTTTTTCAGAATTGTCGCTCTATTTTTGTTTATAGTGCAAAAAATAAAAACCGCAGAGGTGATCAAATACCACCAAAAGAAAGCTCTATTTGTAGGGAAAAAAGGACACCAATTTTGTTTGGGAGCCACGTCCCACGACCGCGCAATTGTCAGTTAAAGCGATGCAGTGCCAAATTGTAAAAACCCCTTGGGTCATTTAGCTGCATATTGGTCCGGTCCTTAAGTGGTTAAGTAGTACATCTGGCAGGTACCAGGTGCGGTCGTGTGCTCTAGGTAAAATAGATGCTATTGAGGTAAAGACTGCGTTGTGGTCTGACCAGGGGATAGGGATAATATTGGAGGCTATCAATTCAGGTACCATACCTATCGTTACAAATATGTGATCTATACAGCTGAATGTTTGGTGTGGGTTTGAGAAATATGTATAGTTTATTTTCGTTGGGTTGTATTCTCTCCAGGTGTCAATTAGTTTGTAACTATTGAGAAGTTGAGCGAGGGATCTACTGGCTTGATAACGTGGGGGGGAGTACAGGGTTTTGTCCAGAAACGGGAGGAGGACATGATTGGAGGCTCCACATACAAATAGTGAACCCATTTTATGTGAATTAATAACTTGGAAGAGGTGTTACAATTTATATTTTTATATACATCTGTGTTATGCCTATAAAGTCCATTATCTGCCAACTTATCTTCTGACAATCCAATCTATCGGGACGTGGCATGTTGTACCTAGTTTTCATATCCACAGTCCCACTCTGTGGTGATATGACTTTTAATCATCTACTGTATTGTATTTGCTTTTATTCATTTGTGTAAAGTGTAGGGATGGACCAGGGGTGGGGCATGGGTGGGGCCTGGCTTTATTTGATCAGGGGGCCCTGAGTGTTGTCAGTCCGCCCCTGGAGCCCACTATCACTTAGCAGGCATATGTGCTGCAACAGATTCAAGTACTGCAATCACACTTGCCAGTTAAATTCTGTATGTAAAATGGAAAAATGTAATACATATGGACACACATTACAGGCCTCTTGTAAATACTGTGAGAATATGCCTTGATTGTTTAGCAATAGTCCATATTCCCATCACACACGTTCCTAGGGAAAGCTCTAAGATACTGGGTGCTGTGACAACCACCAGCTAGAGAATGGATTGTGAATGGCACAAGGAATATATTTGCCAGCACACCTCGGATTTTCAGTCCAAACAGTTTACCAAGGATATCGGAATTTGTTGGGATATCAATGGTCTTGTAAACCAGTTCAAACAATCAAGCCATAAGGAATATATTTGCCAGCACACCTCGGATCTTTAATCCAAACTGTTTTTATTTCAACATGATCACATCAAAAACAAGAAGGTGCACCTTCTTGCTTTTGATGTGATCATGCTGAAATACAAACTGTTTGGACTAAAGATCCGATGTGTGCTGGCAAACATATTCCTTATGCCTTGATTGTTTGAGATGGTTTACAGGACATTCAGTATCACAACAAATTCCCATATCCTTGGTAAATCAGTCCTTTTAACTTGTTGGGTTCAGCGGAGGTGAGCTATTTGTGTCCACATATCACATAAAAAGGAGAAATTAATAGTGATCAGTAATCATTTTTACAGCAGTTCTAATGTGAATTTTGATATGACAAAGTGTCTGAAGTAAATAAAAGAGCTAAAATACTGACTTCAGCAAAATATTTCCATCTTATACATTTTCACACAGATCTCTGTGGCGTAGTTGCCTGGAGTCAGGTGAAAACAATAGGAAAATTGTTAGTAAAGAGATGCTGAGATGCTAAAACAGTTCAGTAACAACTCACTTGTGTATGATGGCAAAAAAGGCTTGGAACATGTTCTGTTCAGAAACCGCTGAGTTTCACTAATTAGCTTTTGTACTCTTCTGACATGAAATATCTGCTGCAGAAACTGATTAATAGCAAACCTAGGGAAAAGTTTTTAAAATGACTGTTCAAAGCAAAAACTTTCTAACATGCAGTAACTGCCAGTATTCTCTTAATGAAATAATGCTATACTTTCAATGAACATTTTAACAGGCTTAATAGATATATGAGTGGTAGATGGAAATATTTACTGTAATTTGTTATTTAATTTTATGTTTATGTTTCTCTGATAGCTTTCTATGATGTCTTAATTTTTAGGCTAAAAATGGGCCAGCACCTCACAGGTCCTTTGCTGGCCTTTTGCCGGGTGGCAGTGTTCATGATCATGTGACCGCCATGATTAACTGTTACGGTAATCATATGATCGAAAAGCTTCCGATCGCAAGAAGAGATTGATTGGGAGCTTTTTGTTAGCCATCAGTAACTGTGTCGGGAGTGCGCATGGTGTGCCTTCTCGGCACAGCTGTGACTGCTATTTGGCATGCAAATATGTGGCTGCTCAATGCCAAGGCCCACCCACTGGGAGGCCTCATATTTGCATACTGTTGGGGCAAAAAGGAATTCCAGGTTCTATCAAAAGGTTCAATAAATATGTTCATCACCATGCTGTAAATATGGGCATAAAGATTGTACTGCACATCTTTTATATCAAAAAATGCCTACTAAAGTGACATAGGAATCATCAGTCTCCTTAAAATGCCACACAAATTGAAAAGGTGAACTAACACACTACACAGTGCACCCCCCCAGAGCACAAACACACACACACACACACACACACACCTATGTGAATGATTAGCTTTCACTGCCCATGCTGCTGATGCAGTGATCTGGGGATTTAAATGGGAAGTCTACTTTCCCTTCTTTGCTTAGGGATCCCTGGAAGATTCAGAGTGATTCAGAACTGTCAAAACTGTCACATGGCAGTGCTGACCAATCAGAATTATTCTAATCTGTTCAAGTGTCCCTAATAAACGAATGGGCAGAAGACCACTACTTCAAATCCCTGGTGCACTGCACCAGCTGCAAGAACAGCGAAAGGTAATCATCCATTTGGGTAAATTCAGTGGGCACCAGGGGGTAGGGGGGTGTAGTGTGTTAATTCCTCTTTTATTTTATTTTTTTCTGAAAAGGTTAACTTACATTTTAAAGAACAATTGAATGATGCAAATACCTGAATCCATAACATCTTTGTTCTAAGGTATTCTCCCATTGGCACTGAGAATCTTAAACTTACTATTCACATAACCATAAAGCAGCTAAAGTATGGCCTATACACATTGGAAGGGTAAAAAGGGGTTCATTATTTTATGTATTTTTATTCATAGACCTACCAGCAATAGGATGTAAGATATCCTTTATGACCTGTAAGTAGAAACTGCTGTGTTACACATTTTACAGAGCCTGCCTTCTGCACTACAGAGGTGCTGAGAGGAGGAGTTTAGGAGATGGAGTAAGGATGCAAGATGGAGATGGAGTAAGACCAGGAATCACTGCAGCAAGGTACCACGAGATATTTAGTCTTCAAAATTCGAAAGAAAAACAGAGGAGAACCTACGCAGCATAAAGGGAATCTAGGAATTTATGGAAAGAAATGACTGGCAGACAGGCAGCACTCACAGCAAGAAAGAAGATTTTTCAAGTAAGCTTATATTACATTGTCAAAAATATTAATTGTTTGTGTTGCTATTACAGCGATAATGTTCTAAAATGAAAGTTTATGCTGTGACTATAGGACTCCTTTAAGTGTGTAGCAAAAATTTCATCCTATGGGTTTGATTTACTAAAGGAAATTAGTGTATACAGGCACATCCATCAAGTGCAAAAAGCCAAATCACATGCTTGCTGTTTTTACTGAGTACACATTACATGTGAGTATGAGTGCATCGTCTAAAGTGTACATGTGATGATGTTACTGACAACAAATGTGATTTGCTATGTAAAGTATGCATCCATGTCTGAATGTACATTGGTTAAGCCTTCATGGGTCTAAAAATTGTTTTTCTCAAATGCTCTTTGGTCTATTTAACCACCATGAACATAATTTAACCACTTCAGCCCCGGAAGGATTTACCCTATTAATGACCAGGCATTTTTTTGCGATACGGCACTCCTTGCTTTAACTGACAATTGTGCTGTTGTGAGAATAAAATGTACCCATGTCCTCTGCAGTTTGCACCTAAAGCTACGTGGTGTGTACTGCCTGTGTCCTCTGCAGTTTGCACCTAAAGCTATGTGGTGTGTACTGCCCGTGTCCTCTGCAGTTTGCACCTAAAGCTACGTGATGTGTACTGCCCATGTCCTCTGCAGTTTGCACCTAAAGCTACGTGGTGTTTACTGCCTGTGTCCGCTGCAGTGTGCACCTAAAGCTACATGGTGTGTACTGCCTGTGTCCTCTGCAGTTTGCACCGAAAGCTACGTGGTATGTGTACTGCCTGTGTCCTCTTCAGTGTGCACCTAAAGCTACATGGTCATCTGTAGTGTGCAGGCCATTAGTATGTCTGGAAGGACAACAAGGAGAGGCAGAGATACAGGAGCCAATAAAAGAGGGCAAGCAGGCTCTGCGTCTAGAGGCAACAGTGCTGGTCGTGGACACGGTGCATCCTCATCAGCACGTGGCCATGGGACACGCTCATCCTTTTTTTTGGCAGCTGGCTGTGTTGAGCCGCAACATGCCGAAGACTTAGTAGAGTGGATGACCAAGCTGTCCTCTTCCTCCTCATCCTCTCTCACCCAGGCTCAGGCTACTTTGTCTGGCAAAGAAGCTGCCAAGGCGGCTTCTTCCCTCTGCTCAATGGCATCAGTCACTCCTTCCCTAGCCCCACCATGTCCTCCTGAGGAGTCCCCCGAACTGTTTGACCACAGTGTTGGGTACATGCTGCATGAGGATGCGCAGCATTTTGAAGGCTCCGATGATGGTACACAGATAGAGGAAGGCAGTATCGTGAGCCCAGAGGGAGGGGGTGCCCAAGAAGGACAGCAATCTGGCAGTCATGTTCCCCCAGCTGCAGCATACTGCCAGGTTTTCTACAGTGATGAGGAGGGAGGGGATGATAAGGTCACTGACTCTACGTGGGTGCCTGATAGGAGAGAGGAGGAGGAGGGGGAGGAGGCACAGGCAAATCTCCAATGAGGCAGGATGCCCTCCAGGGGCCAGCTTAAGGGCAGCACACTGACTGCATCACAACGCAGAGCTACGCATGTGCAGGGCGCTGCTGTCTCTCAGCGTTATTCCAAAAGTTCTTTGGTGTGGGCCTTTTTTGAGACTAGTGCATCAGATCGCACCACTGCTATTTGCAACATATGTCTCAAGCGTATCTTGCGTGACCAAAACATCACCCGCTTGGGCACCTTATGCTTGACCAGACATATGTCGACCTGCCATGCAGTTCGTTGGCAAGTGTACCTCAAATACCCACACCAAAAAACAAAGCGGACCTCCCCTTGCTCCTCATCAGCTGGGATCTCCAACCCCACTATACCCTCAGTCCTCTGTAGCCTGCACTGATAGGACTGAAAGTTTAGAATTTGGTGTGTCACAGCCAAGTACTTGCGGGCAATCTACTATCGGTACACCGATGGCAGATTGTACCAGGCAAATTTCCCTTCCCCAGCTGCTGCAGCACCGAAAGAAGTTCTCTCCCGCCACCCACATGCCCAGCGGTTGAATGTGATAAGTCAGTCTTTGAATGTAAGTCATTGACAGCAGACAATTGCATTCGTCTTCAATGTAAGTTTACTTCAGAATACACTGCATACAGGATCACACCTCCCAAAGCCTTGGGGAGGATTGTGATGATACATAAGGTTTATACAGACATTTTATAAGAAATTGATAACATGAGAGTCTACGCAGGGCACGAAGCCCAATGTTTGGATTACACAAGATTTCACAAGATTCCATAAATCACACATATATAATGAGTAAAACTGACATCCGGTCATCCTGACCTAATTAGCGCATCATGTGAAATGGTTATTTTGATAGTTAGAGAGATGGATTATATGTGAGGGGTAATTATCAAGTAATAAAAAGGAATGGAAGGGTTTTTCCAGACACACTGTTTACTGTTTACATAGACTTCTTATCAGCTCATTAAGGCGGAACATCTCTTACTTTACATGAGACATTTGTTCGGCCATGAGAATGGGAAAAACATGTTATTGAGAATATGTTGAGAATATGTTGCAATATATTGCAATGTGTAATACCAAATAGAATTTAGAAACATAAGCTTATTTGCAGGGAAAAGACACAATATGGGAGACCTCTACCCTACTGTTCTGTCTAAGATATTCAATTTTACATTCTAACCCTAATAAATATACAAGGTAGATCAATGTAGATTTTCATATCTTGTCAAATGCTAGCTTAGCTAAATTGCTAGCACTTCAACTGCTGCCTTTTCAGTTTGTAGATTTTGCCCCCTTCCGTGAGTTTGTGGAATGTGCGGTACCTCAGTGGCAAGTTCCCAAATGCCACTTTTTCTCACAGAAGGCAATTTCCGGCTCTCTACCGGCATGTGGAAGGCAATGTGCATGCCTCGCTGGACAGGGCGGTTAGTGGTAAGGTGCATATTACCGCTGACTCATGTCTTGATCTAATATTTCACAGCAGGGCCCATTCCTGTGCCCTAGAAATAAAAAATTGTGATAAGCGCTAAAGTAAAAGTGAATAACACATAATAAAGTGGCCAACACACTGTGACCTGGGTGATATGTAGGCTAGGAGAGCCAAAATCATAAAAGAGACAGTCCCACTGGGGGTGGTATACTGAATATAGAGTCTATCAATGGAATGATAAATCTATCAATGGAATGGTGCATGTATCATCCTAGGAGCAATACAAATGGGTGAATCATCTGGATATGGTGTTGAATCCCATCACTTATCTCCTATTGCCCTTACCGTCAACCAGTAGTTGTATCGCATAGGGCAAGGGGTCTCTCCTTCTGTTCAGTGCCGCCTCTCCTGGATCAATTCCAATGGTGTCCTGGGGGGTGGAGGGTCCCGGGATCCGTATGTCCGTCAGAGTAACTGTGAGGGCTTACAGAGTTGTGGCACCAGAACCACCACCATCACCAACAAAGGCCCAATTTTTCTGCCCCTGTTCAACAGGGGCAAGTAATTACAATTCTTGATCTAATATTTCACAGCAGGGCCCATTCCTGCGCCCACCAAGAGTAACTGTGAGGACTTACAGTGTTGCGTCACCAGCGCCAGCACCAAAGGCCCAATTTTTCTACCACTGTTCAACAATGGCATGTAATTACAGTTCTTGATATAATAGCTCACACAGCAGGGCGTTCCAGCGCCCACCAAGACTAACTGTGAGTGTTGTGGCAACACCAAGACCTAGGGCCCAAATTTTTGCAGAGTATATACGGCAGGCCCCTACTTTTAAACATCCAACTTACAAACGACTCCTACTTGCAAAGGGAAGGAGACAACAGGAAGTGAGAGGAAATCTACCCCTAGGAAGGGAAATTCTCTTCTATAAGAGGTGTCTCCTGTCCACTGATGCTTTATCACCAATCCTTGTTTCACTAAAAAACATACATTTTCAAAAAAACATTCGTCATTGGGACAGAAAGTGAATTGCAATCTTCTAAACAGATGCACACAGACAGCAAAACAAATGTTACAGGGGTGATAACCCTTATCTATGTTGGAGCTACACTTTTAAAAAGTACCAGTTCACAATTACAAACAGACTCTACTTAACACTACTTGTTTGCACCGCCTGTATACTGCTGTTCAAAGTATATAGGGCCAAAGGAGCTTGTAATGACCTGGGGGGAGGGAGGCGGGGAAACCCATGCTATTTTTCTCACTGATTTTCATCCATATTGCAGGGACCAGACATTACATTTTAAGCCGCAAGCAGTTTTTAATTACTTTTTTCTTATAGTAATCTCATTTTGTGCAGGGACAGTTCTAAACATGTGCCACTTCACAGACATACTATAGACACCCAGCAGGTACGATATTGACTGGCACACGTACTTTTGAATCAGCGTATCTAGGTCATTTGCATATTCTACGCTGAAAACTACAGAAGCGCCACCTAGCGGCCAGCGTAAATATGCACCCTAAGATACGACGGCGTAAGAGACTTATGCCAGTCGGATCTTAGCCTAATTTCGGCGTATCTTGCTTTCTGAACACAGAAAGAAGATACGCCGGCGCAGCTTTGAAGTTTGTATAAACATTAGAACCTTGTTAAAGTCTATGGGACTCGAACGTTTGAAATCTAAAGTGCTAATTTTAATGGCTAATATGCAAGTTGTTGTCCTAAAAAGTGTTTGGGGACCTGGGTCCTGCCCCAGGGGACATGTATCGATGCACATTTTGTTTTTAAAAATTGCCTTTTTTTTCAGAAGTGATTTTAATAATGCTGAAACAATAAAAGTGAAATATTCCTTTAAATTATTAGGTGTATAGTATCTCTGTGAAGTAGCACTTGTTTCCCATGCTTAGAACTGTCCCTCCACAAAATGTAATTTCTGAAGGAAAAAAAAGTCATTTAAAATCACTCGCGGCTATAATGAATTGTCGGCTCCCAGCAATACAGAGAAAAGTCATTCATAAAAAATAAACAAATAAAAATGCGTGGGTAACCCCCCCCAAATTCAAGGGTCCAGGATCCAGCGATGAGATGTCCATCCAGCGCAGCTCATCACCTGTCTCCATCGGAGACACCCTGGGAATGACGTGGCTTCAGCCAGTGACATCTCTTATGTAGGTGAGGGTGGAGCCACCTGCATCAAAGGTGGGTGGGGTCATCCGTCACTGGGAAAGCCTTGGTTTTTCCTTGTGTCAGAGGGGCGTGGTCATGTGACGGGTGGCCCCGCCCTCACCTACATAAGAGCTGTCACTGGCTGAAGCCACGTCATTCCCGGGGTGTCTACGGTGGAGACAGGTGATGTGCTGCGCTGGATGGACATCTCATCGCTAGATCCTGGACCTGGATGAAGAGGAGATCTTCTCATCGCTGGACCCTTGAGACGAGATAACCCTAGCAGGATACTGACAGCGTTGGAGCAGAGACCGAGAGTGGATTATCACCGCTGGAATGTTTTTTTTTTTTTAATAAAGGACTGTCCCTATGGCAGTTCTATGCATGGCAAACAAGCTCTGCTTTAAAGGCATACTATACACAAACATGGGTTTCTATCTGTCAAGTTTAATCGATTAGGAGCAGTTGTAAAAACGTACTGTGTACATGGAGCCTAGGAGGAACACGTCTTTCAGTTCCACATCAGGCTCTACCCACCCAGTGAAAAGTCTATTCCAAAATATGGGATCAGCTGCAACCACAGCCCTTTTGTTTACATATAGCTTTCGACCAGAGAATCTCACAGCCACACTATTTTTGTGCGAATCCAATGTGAGTTCAGTCATAAAACTGTATGGCTGACCTCACATTGCACAAACATCGCATGTGATCGGCACTGCAGTGCGGATGCAAATCACTTGCGATGTCTGTGTTCACACTTGTGTGAACCTGGGCTCAAGGTCTGTCTTCTTTTCTTGTTGATTAAAAGGTTTTGTTCCGTTCTATATTTTCAAGCTCAGATAGGCATTGGAGAATTCCAACAACAGCAGGGACGGTTTTTGTCCTGACTGGAATCAGATCACTGTAATCGTGCTTGTTCTCGCATTGCACGTATGTGAACCTAGGCTTAGAGATATTTATTGAAACGCAAATAAAACACAAACAGGAACATCTATAAGAACACAATACAAAAACATAACAGGTATAATTGCAACGTCTAAATTGTGAAACCTTACGATAGTAAATCACATCAGAGATGCTACGTGCTTATAGAACAAAAGAATAATAGTCATTATGTCTGCTCACACTTTTTATAATAACAATAGGCCCACTTTGACTCACATCATAATTGCTATTTGAAAACAGTATACATCCATAAACTTGGAAATTTTATTTTTTTCACAAAACTGCCGCTGCTACTATATGCTTTAAAACATTATTTATGAATAACATAAAATAAATAAAATATGATATTATTTTATTACATAACATATTCAATATGACAGTACTTGAATTAGTATGCATAGTGTACTGTGCACATGCACACTGTTAAAGTCTTAGTATATTTGCAGTACAATATGTATGATTCTTTTCTCTAAAATCACATACATACAGTAGCAGGGGGGGCAGCATGTCCATTAGGAGCGCACGGCACTGCCCCATCTCTACAGTTACCCCCTCTATGTAGAATAGATAGATTCTTGCATTGCACAAATCTATCCTTGGCCGCCACCCCCCTATTCAGGCGTTGGCCCCTTTAAGGGGGATGAGTGCCTGCATTACAGCGGCAGGGTGACATAGGCTTCAAAAAAGGTGGATTCGGAGCGACTAGCATTGCGCTCGGAGCCCACCCAGGTGTTTTAGAAATTGGTGGAGATTGGCCTCTCTGTCAATCAGGTAACACAGGTTTGATACCCGTCACCTCATTGGCTGAAAGGACAGGTACTGCTATTGGATGCCTAGCAGAAAGACGAGACACATGGAGGACACAGCTATTCGCTGCCTGACCCGCCACTAAGATAGGTTAAGTGCCGGTCAGACAGCGGACGGGGATCACAGTGGCTGCATTTGATGGGGCACAATGGTGGCATTTGATTGGCACACTGGCGGCATTTGATGGGTCACAGTGGCTGCATTTGATGGGCACAATGGCGGCATTTGATGGGTCATGGAGGCAGCATTTGATAAGGCACACTAGAGGCCTTTTAATGGGCACAGTGGTAGCATTTGGACACAGTGGCAGCATTTGATGGCACAGCGGCTATATTTGATGAGGCACAGTGGCTGAAGTTGATGGAACACAGTGGCTGAATATAATGGCACAGTGGCTTCTTTTGATGGGCACAGTGGCTGCATTTGATGGCACAGTGGCTGCATTTTAATGGGCACAGTAGCTGCATTTGATGGGCACAGTGCCTGCATTTAATGGGCACAGTGCTGTTAAGGGGGTCTTATTTTGCTGGTAGGGATCTACTATTGTGGGATATGTCTATTATTGCTGGCTGTTTGGAGATCTGTTGTTGCTGCTGGGGGGTCTAATGTTACTGTGGTGGACCTTTTTGTTGCTGGGGGTGGTATTTTATTGTGGGTTGTTTGTTCTCGCGGCATGTGGAACTATTGTTGCTGGGGTAGGGTCTATTGTTCCTGGGGTGGGATCTATTGTTGCTTCAGGGGATTTTTTTTGTTGCTGGGGGTGGTATTTTATTGTGGATGGTTTGTTGTCGCGGTGTGGGGAACTATTGTTGCTGGGGTAGGGTCTATTGTTCCTGGGGTGGGATCTATTGTTGCTTCAGGGGATTTGTTGTCGCAGGGGGGGGACTATTGTTACTGGGTCCATCGATCTATTTTACTGCTTATCTTGTTGTTATACAAGAACAAATTCCATACAAATTATTTATCACAACAACATGATACTTAGGGAAGTACTGGTAGGTGGAACCAAGGGACAGTGATTTATAGAGGGTAGGGGGCAGTAACAAGAGGGGACTTCCTGCCACCTATTCTGTGAGAGAAAAAAAATCCCTGTGCAATATTATACTGATTATAGAGTTGCTATAAATACTTTCTTACCTTTTGGATATAGTTAATGATGTAGCAGATGAAAATGTTTCTGAATAAATGGGTTTATGTTGTAAAGGTGTATATGTAAATTACAAAACTCCTGCTGTGCATATCATATATTGCCTGTTAGCAATAATGGCTGAACCAGAATACTGCACGTACCTGTTACTTCTAATGAATTACCTCATCCTGTATTTCACTTGTGTTGCTACGCATTACCCAATATTATATTGGAAAAAAATTAAAGATCATCTATTTACATGAAAAAAAAAACACTTTTGCATTCATGTGCATGGAACCATAAAGAAAGTAAAAAAGAAAAATGATATATAGATGTGTATATACTGTACGTATATATAAATATTGTACAAGATGCCAGGGTCCTGAATAGTAGATGTATGTCCCCATTATTTGGTCTGTGGTCCATTTGAGGGGAATCTAAAAAGATTAAAATGACCTGTGAGATGGATCTGAATAGGGCAGTAAGCAGCAGCAGATACCAGTAGGTAACATCAAACAGGCGGGAACATTCAAAACCCTGTTAAGCCCTGTACACACGATCAGACCTTTGCCCGACCAAACTCATTCCGACAGAATTCCATTGGAGTAAAAGAGAACATGTTCTCTATCTAAACTCCGATGGAATTCATCGGAATATCCGATGGAAAAACTCAGATGGGCATACACACGGTCGGAATTTCCGATGGAAAAAATCTGTCTGGCTTTTTCCATCAGAAATTCCGATCGTGTGTACAGGGCATAATGAGGCAAGTATATGCTGGTGGTGAGCTGAAACCTCCCTCCCCTCCAGAGTACATTTACTGTGGGCTAACGGCAAAGGCAGGCTGGATCACGTACATGTATGTGATCCAATATGTTCCAGGTTAGGGGCACGCATGCGCATGTGCCCTGTTAATCAAAGCTGTCACTGGCTACTGTATGGTTTTGTCAACAGGGCCCTGACAATGATTACTGGCTAAGACTTGCTGATTGGGTGTGGCCAATTACAATATAGAGTCCTGTGTTTTCATACTCACATGGCTCTGTACACAGATCAGCAATCTGGCTGTTTCTTCTCCCTGTATAGCAGTAGATCTGTTAGTAAAAGCAGCACACATTATACAGTACATGGTTAGGCACACAGTTAACCCCCTGATTGCCCCTAGATGTTAACCCCTTCCCAGTGTCATTAGAACAATGTCAGAGTAGATTATTATCACTGATCACTGTATTAGTGTCACTAGTAACATCAGATAGTATTTGTTAGTGCCATATTGCCTGTAGGGATGAGCCGAACACCCCCCTGTTCGGTTCGCACCAGAACCTTTGAACGGACCGAAAGTTCGCGCAAACTTTAGAACCCCATTGAGGTCTATGGGACTCCAACGTTCAAATTCAAAAGTGCTAATTTTAAAGGCTAATATGCAAGTTATTGTCATAAAACAGGTTTGAGAACCCGGGTCTTACCCCAGGGAACATGTATCAATGGAAAAAAAAGTTTTAAAAACGGTAGTTTTTTCTGGAGCAGTGATTTTAATGATGCTTAAAGTGAAAAAAAAAATAGAAAAAATTCTTTAACCACTTAACGCCGATATATGTTGGCAGAATGGCAAGGCTGGGCACATCCACGTACCTGTACGTGGCCCTTTAAGCCCAGCCATGGGGTCGCGCACCGCCGGCGCGTGCATGCGACCCGGTCCTAAGCTCCGCGCCCGCGGGACCCGCGGAACCCGATCGCCGCCGGTGTCCCACGATCGGTCCTCCGGAGCTGAAGAACGGGGAGAGGTGTGTGTAAACACACCTTCCCTGTTCTTCGTTGTGGCTCTGTCATTGATCGTGTGTTCCCTGATATAGGGAAACACGATCAATGATGTCACACGTCCAGCCCCGCCCCCTACAGTTAGAAACACATATGAGGTCACACTTAAAGGATCATTAAACAAAATTTTTTTTTTTGCTGAAATTACTGTTTACAGGGTATAGAGACAAAAGTTAACTGATTCCTTTTAAAAATGATTAAAAATAGATTAAATTCAATCATATAATGTGCCTGTAGTTTCACTTTAGTTTTTAAACTGGTTTCATGTTTATGTGAGGTAAAGAGACCCACAGAACAAAAACAAACAAATCCAGGGCAGTGTTTTGTTTTTAAAATTAATCTGATTGGTTCTGAGGAGTTTTAGACACACAGCTTGGACCACAGTGAAAAGCTGCCATGATATTTTTCATAAGGAGCCAGACAAGCAGGAAGTGTGGAGATCACAGCAGAATTACAGCAACTTCAAAGCAAAAGCGAACAATGAGGACATGAAACCAGTACTGCAGTAAGGTAAAGGAAGCTATTTAGCTAAAAAAAATGTTTCCTTTAGTGATCCTTTAACTCCTTCAGCGCCCCTAGTGGTTAACTCCCAAACTGCAATTGTCATTTTTCACAGTAAATAATGCATTTTTATAGCATTTTTTGCTGTGAAAATGACAATGGTCCCTAAAATGTGTCAAAATTGTCCGATGTGTCCGCTATAATGTCGCGGTCATGAAAAAAGTCGCTGATCGCCGCCATTAGTAGTAAAAAAAAAAATATTAATAAAAATGCAATAAAACTATCTCCTATTTTGTAAACGCTATACATTTTGCGCAAACCAATCGATAAACGCATATTGCGATTTTTTTTTACCAAAAATAGGTAGAAGAACACGTATCGGCCTAAACTGAGAAAAAAAAATGTTATATCTTTTTTGGGGATATGTATTAAAGCAAAAAGTAAAAAGTATAGATTTTTTTTCAAAATTGTCGCTCTATTTTTGTTTATAGCGCAAACAATAAAAACCGCAGAGGTGATCAAATACCATCAAAAGAAAGCTCTATTTGTGGGGAAAAAGAGGACGCCAATTTTGTTTGTTTGAATCGCAAAAACTGGCCAGGTCCTTTACCTGCATAAAGGTCCGGGTCTTAAGTGGTTAAAAATTGTACCTGCTGTGTGTTACTATAAGAAAAAAGTCATTTAAAACTGCTTGTGGCTTTAATGTAATGTCTGCAATATGGATGAAAATCATTGAGAAAAATAGCATGGGTTTCCCCGCCCCCCTCCCCCCAGGTCATTACCAGCCCCTTTGGCCCTATATACTTTGAACAGCAGTATACAGGCGGTGCAAACAAGACAGGGACTGTAGGTTTGTTGTTAAGTATAATCTGTTTGTAATTTTGAACTGGTACTTTTTTAACCACTTCACCCCCGGAGTACTTTTTGCGATTCGGGACTGCGTCGCTTTAACAGACAATTGCGCGGTCGTGCGACGTGGCTCCCAAACAAAATTGGCGTCCTTTTTTTCCCACAAATAGAGCTTTATTTTGGTGGTATTTGATCACCTCTGCGGTTTTTATTTTTTGCGCTATAAACAAAAATAGAGCGACAATTTTGAAAAAAATGAATATTTTTTACTTTTTGCCATAATAAATATCCCCCAAAAATATATAAAAAAACATTTTTTTTCCTCAGTTTAGGCCGATACGTATTCTTCTACCTATTTTTCATAAAAAAAAATCGCAATAAGCGTTTATGATTGGTTTGCGCAAAAGTTATAGCGTTTACAAAATAGGGGGTATTTTTATGTCATTTTTATTAATATTTTTTTTTTACTAGTAATGGTGGCGATCAGCGATTTTTTTTCGGTATTGCGACATTATGGCGGACACTTCGGACACTTTTGACACATTTTTGGGACCATTGGCATTTTTATAGCGATCAGTGCTATAAAAATGCATTGGATTACTATAAAAATGCCACTGGCAGTGAAGTGGTTAACACTAGGGGGCGGGGAAGGGGTTAAGTATGCCTGGGTGTGTTCTTACTGTGGGGGGGGGGGTGGCCTCACTAGGGGAAACACTGATCCTCTGTTCATACATTGTATGAACAGAAAATCAGCATTTCCCCAGCTGACAGGACCGGGAGCTGTGTGTTTACACACACAGCTCCCGGTCCCCGCTCTGTAACGAGCGATCGCGTGTGCCCGGCGGCACACGCACGGGAGTCGGGGGCGAGCGGGGGGTGCGCGCCCCTAGTGGCGGCTGAAAGAGCCGACGTAGAATGACGTGCTCTCTCCCAGGAGAGCCAGCTTGCCGACGTAGAACGGCGGTGCGCGGTCGGCAAGCAGTTAAAGTGTAGCTCCAGCCAAAAAATCTATTTTTTAAGCTTTTTGGAAAACATCGAGAGGGGTTATCACCCCTGTAACATTTGTTTTGCTGTCTGTGTGAATCTGTTCAGAAGATTGCACCTCACTTTCTGTTCCAATGACAAATGATTTTTTTGAAAATTCTTTTTTTTTGGTGCCCCTCTGCCTCCTGACTGTGTTTTAAAGGTTCAACGTCACATCTATGTGATGCATCAGAGTATGTGCCTTGCTGCAGAACAGCCTATTCATTTGAGAATGAACTGCCTGCTACCCCTCAATAGCACCAAAGTGCATGGGCTTTTTTTTTTTTTTTAATGCCGCTGCACCAAAAATGTTTTTGATTTTTTTATTTACACACATTATATATATATATATGTGTGTAAATAAAATCAAATAAAAATCACAAAATAGCACCATGCATTTTTTTGAGAATTATGAGAGAATTGTGATCTTCATTCTAAGCAAAATAATTGTGATTCACATTTTTCCCAGAATCGTGCAACTCTACTGCCTTTAGAAATTAATATGAGAAACACCAGCAAATCTATTGACGTAGCTTTAGGTGCACACTGTACAGAGGACACAGACAGTACACCACGTGACAATACTGCAGCTAGCACAATCACCTGCCTGCCTGTCAGTATATTAGGAAGAGCGCATCTATCTAAACTCAATACAGTGTATAAATATATATATACAACACCTGGGGTGCATATATATCCTCTACACACTGTACACGTGCATCGGCGCATATATAGACCAGCGTAGCGCATCTCATTTACGTTACGCCGGCTCAACTTAGAGAGGCAAGTACCGTATCCTCAGAGTATTTGCTCCCGACAATGCGCCGGCGCAACGTAAATTACGAGGCGTAAGCCGGCGTAATTGAAAGTAGGAAGGAAGTAGGCGTGTTCCATTGAAATGAGCCGTGACCCCATGCAAATGAAGGCCGGCCAGATGGCGCATGCACAATGACGTTGACTATGTTCAGCGCCTCTCTGCGCATGCTCAGAACTCGGCCCGGCGTAATCAGTGAGATACGAAATAGGCCCGGCGTAATTAGTGAGATATGCCCAGGGCATAAATACGCCCAAACATGCGCCCATCCAGTGCAAAAGTACATCCTCTTGTTTCCCCCCCTGAAGCAAGGTGCTTTTGTTCTGTTGTTTGTAGGTGTTTGTAGGTGTGTGTTTTGGAGCCATGTCAGCAGCTGGGAAGAAGAGGAAGCTGAATTACTCCCCACAGGAGAGGGCTATCATTGTCAGGGCCATGACCCTGTATGATAGGTACCTCCATGGGCCAGGGAGTGTCAATACCACCCAGACCAGGAGGAGGGAGATCCTGGCCCTGATCGCAGGTGATGTGAATGCATTGGGGAGTGAGGCCAGGACCCCCAATGAGATCTTGAAAAAGATCAATGATCTGCGGCGCGTGGTTCGAGGTAAGCTGGCCAAGATGACCACTCATGCCAGGGGCACTGGAGGGGGACCAGCCACTACTGTGACGCTCACTGCTGAGGAGCGGGTGGTTGCCCAGTGCCTCCACAGGCATCAAGTGGAGGGAGTTCCAGGCTTTGACTCCATTGAGGAGGTCTTGAGGACAGGTAAGTGTTTTTTTTTTCTATCTGGTGTGTAGCATGTGTGGGGGTGGAAGGGAACATGTGACAAGTGTGTGGATCCTCCAACCTGTGAATGTTTTGTGTCATCCACAGATGTGCAGGAGGGTGCTGGGCCATCTGGCCAGTCCACAACCTCCCCCGGACATGAGTCTGAGGCAGACCCCCAGACAAGCCAGGAGTCCTCTGTGGAGGGGAGTGGCCACACCTCTCCTCATGAGGAGGTTGAGGAGGAGGAGGTCACCAGTGGCAATGAGGTGAGGCTCCATTTGGAGGAGTCTACCCCTGTTGCTGGCACCAGTCAGGCCTCCATCAGGGGTAGCCCCTCCCACTCCTCACCCAACAGGGCTTCCCCCCCAAGGGGCTCCCCTTCTCCTAGGCCCCAATCCACATTAGGACCCAGGAAGGCGACAAGGAAGACAAGGGGGGTGGCAGACCTTCTGCCAGAAAACCTCCGAAGGGACCAGGCCCGCCAGACCCGCCATCTGGGTCAGGTTGTGAGGAGCATGGAGCACATGGCAGACAGCATGGCCTCCATAAAGGAGTCTGTGTAGGATGTGGCATGCAACTCCACAGCTGTGATCACCTGCATGTATGACCTGCAGACCACCACAGCAGGCGTGGGTCAGGAGGTGCGCGCCCTGACAGAGGCTGTCAGAGCCAACATGGCAGCCATCCAGGCGGGGGTGAGGCTGCAGGAGGACACCAATGTGGTCCTCACCCGCATCGCCCTGGTGTTGAAGGGCAGGCCGCCAGGTGTGCATAGACCAGGGGATGCTCCTCCTCCTCCTGATTCCCCCCCCATGAGTCTCCCCTGAGGAGCCAGGGCCGGGGCCGCCGCAGGCGTGGGGCATGGCAGCGCCGATATTTTTTTTGTGTGTTTAATTTTTACTCAGGTTATGAGTGTTTTATGTTTCTTTTTTATTTTACTCAGGTTATGAGTGTTTTATGTTTCTTTTTTATTTTACTCAGGTTATGAGTTTTTATATTATTTTGTAGACCAAGCACACGGTTAGTAGTGCAGGCCACAGTGTGAATGATGTTTGAATGTGGGGGTGACATTCCTGCCAGAAAAGAGGTGTCGCCCTTGGTTGTGGTGGAGAAGTGATCCCCAGGACCAGGGAGAAGTGATCCCCAGGTCCGTGTGAATGGTATATGAATGTCCAGCAACATAATTGGAGCCTTGTCATGGCGTTGCTGCTCACAAGTCCTGAATGGTGGACTTGGGCTAATCCAATTTGATAAGGATGTGGGGTGTGTGTGCTAGGGACCACAGTGGTGTGCATGCGTGTATTCTCCTTGTGCCATGATTAATGTGTGTGTTTAACGTGCAAAGATGCCTACTGTGAGGCATCTCCTGACTGCTGCTCCCTCAGAAGAAGGGGTAGCCTCGGTTATGGGGGGATTGTCTGGTCTGGGGGTCAGGTCATCACGTATGTCAATCTCCAGGCCCTTTCTCACGGCAAAGTTGTGCAGCATGCAACATGCACCAATGATCTGGCACACAAAGTTTGGGGAATACAACAGGGTCCCCCCAGACTTATCCAGGCATCGGAAACGGGACTTCAGGACTTCAGGAGGCCAAAGGTGTGTTCCACCACTCCACGGTTACGTGCGTGTGCATCATTGTATCTTTGCTCTCCTGGGGTTTGGGGATTCCGGAATGGAGTCATGAGATGGGGTCCAAGTGCATATGCAGAGTCACCTGGAAGGGAAAAGACAGGAGGATGTTAGTCGTGCATTTCTGCATCATGGGGGCGGACAGACATGCCTGACACCCATGTCACTCACCAACCAGCCAGCTGTCCCCATACACGTTCTGTTCAAATTCTGTTGGGATGAGGCTTTGACGGTATATGTAGCTGTCGTGGCTGGACCCTGGGTGTTTGGCACGGACATGCCATATGAGGCATTGGGCATCGGCTATCACCTGTACGTTGATGGAATTCCACTGCTTCCGATTGCGGCATATGTGCTCTGTGTCATGGGGGGGCTGTAGTGCCACATGTGTGCAATCAATGGCCCCCATGGTGCGTGGGAATCCTGCAATTCTGACGAAATTCCACATTGCCTTCACCCGCAGATGCTCCTGGGTGGGTCTGATGATTTGGTTGGCCATGCGTCTCAGGATTGCGGGGACAACCTGGTGCACACATCTGCTAATGGAGGATTGTGCCATCCCAGCCACGACTCCACTTGTACGCTGAAACGAGCCACTGGCAAGGAAATGGAGGGTTGCCAGTACCTTGACCAATGGCTCCACTGCATGTGAGCATTGTGTCTGGCTGGTGATGTCATCTTTCAGGGTTGTGGTTAATTCCAGAATGGCATCAGGGCTGAATCTGAAGATGCGATACACCCTCGAATCACCCATGCCAAAGACGTTTATGCGCGGTCGGTATATCCTCTCCCGTGCCCTCCTCCTCCATGCCCTCCTCCTTCTACACGCATCTAAAGCCAGTAGTATAGCTATGACCATGGATGCCCCTGGCATGTTGGCATACAGATTGTTGTCCTACAAGTGTGGATGCTCAGCTCGTCCCTAACGGTGCTGCTGAAGCTGACCTGCACACGTCTGGTGCAAAGTTAAAGCTGCTTTTATGAGGGGTAACTTTAGACCGGACGTACAGCTTATGCGCACAGCGCGTAGCCTGCGCCGGACAAACGTACTTTTGTGGATCGCCGTATGTCCCTCATTTGCATATTTGCATAGCAAAACAATGGTGCGTCCAGCGTATTTTTGCGCCCACAATGCGCCGGTGTAGAAAAATTACGTTGGTCGGAAAAAACTATTTTTCGGGCGTATCTCGTTTTGGGGATACGGCGCATAGATACGACGCCGCATATTTACACTTACGCCGCGCATCTCGAGATACGCCGGCGTAAGTGGTTTGTGGATCTGCCCCTGTAAGTCTAACTGACTAGCCTGCCTGCCTGCCTGCTCTATCTAACTCCAAAAACTGACACTCTCTGTCTCTCTGTCTCTCTCTGTAAACCACCAACACACTACACAAGGCCGACTTCCAGGCAGCATTATATAGTGTGGGGCGTGTACTAAACCCCCTGAGCCATAATTGGCCATAATTGGCCAAAGCCACCCTGGCTTTGGCCAATTATGGCTCTCCGTTTTTTGCGCGCTGTGATTGGCCAAGCATGTGGGTCATAGTGCATGCTTGGCCAATCATCAGCCAGTAATGCACTGCAATGCCGCAGTGAATTGTGGGCCGTGACACGCCATTCGAATTTGGCGCCAACGGCCCAAAACGTTCGTAATTCGACGAAGCTCATCCCTAATTGCCTGCCATTTTGGCCTAAATTTATTATTCGTAATTTATGAACTCTTCTCTACCTTCAACTCTCTCCTCCGTCCTCCATTGCCTCCACCCACTAACTCACTCACTGCCCAGGAGATCGCCAATCACTTCAAACAGAAGATTGATACAATTCGCAAGGAGATCTCTACTGTTCAGACACCCTCCACACTTCACACCTCATGCACACAGGTACAGTCATTACTTCCCTCTTTCAACCCCACCGCTACAGACGAGGTTGCTAAATTACTTGCTAACGTCCATATTACCACCTGCGCTCTGCATCCTGTTCCCTCACAAATGCTACGTTCACCCTTTGGCTCTATTCTACACTCTCTAACCCACATCTTCAATCTCTCCCTCTCTTCTGGCATCTTCCCTAACTCTTTAAAACATGCACTAGTCAGCCCCACACTTAAAAAGCCTTCACTGGACCCAACCAATCTTGACAACCTACGCCCCATCTCCTTTCGCCCTTTTTTATCCAAACTCCTTGAATGTCTAGTCTACAACCGACTGAGCGTCCACCTTGCTGATAATAACCTTCTTGATCCCCTTCAGTCTGGATTTCGTCCTCAACATTGCACAGAAACTGCTCTCCGAAAACTAACAAACGATATACTAATGGCCAAAACTAAGGGACACTATTCTGTGCTCCTACTCCTGGACCTCTCTGCCGCCTTTGATACGGTTGACCACCCACTCCTCCTTAAAAAACTCCACACCTTTGGTCTTCGTGACTGTACTCTTCGCTGGTTCTCTACCTACTTATCCAACCGCACCTTCAGCGTTACTTACAACTCTACTTCCTCCTCTCCTCTTCCATTCTCTGTTGGGGTCCCCCAAGGTTCTGTTCTTGGACCTCTCCTATTTTCAATCTACACCTCCTCCCTGGGTCAGCTGATAGCCTCCCACGGCTTCCAATACCACCTCTACGCTGACGACACTCAAATCTATTTCTCTGCCCCTCAACCCACTTCTTCATTTTCCTCACGTATCACTAATTTACTATCAGATATATCACTTTGGATGTCACACCACTTCCTCAAACTCAATCTATCCAAAACGGAACTTATCATTTTCCCTCCCCCACGTGCCTCTTTCCCTGATCTCTCTGTCAAAATCGATGGCACAACTATCAGCCCATCCCCACATGTCAAGGTCCTAGGAGTAGTCCTGGACTCTGAACTGTCCATTAAGCCTCACGTTCAATCACTGTCCAAATCTTACCACCTCAACCTTCGCAACATCTCCAACATACGCCCCTTTCTAACCAATGACACCACAAAGCTCTTAATTCACTCCCTGGTCATCTCTCGCCTTGATTACTGCAACTCCCTCCTCATTGGCTTACCTCTGCATACTCTAACCCCCCTTCAGTCCATCATGAATGCTGAGACCAGACTCATCCACCTTACCAACCGCTCTGTCTCTGCTACTCCTCTCTGTCAATACCTCCACTGGCTTCCATTCACCCAACAAATTATATTCAAATTACGAACAATTGCCTACAAAGCCATCCACAACTCTGCCCCCAGCTACATCACTGACCTAGTCTCTAAATACCAACCTAATCGTTCTCTTCGTTCTTCTCAAGACCTCCTACTCTCTAGCTCTCTCATCACCTGCTCCCATGCTTGTCTCCAGGACTTTTCCAGAGCCTCTCCAAGCCTATGGAACTCCTTACCCCAATCTATCCGCCTATCTCCTTCTCTGTTAGCTTTTAGAGGATCCCTGAAAACCCTCCTCTTTAGAGAAGCCTTCCCTTCCCACACTTAACAACTGTATTTTCATTTGAGTCCATCTGATCATCCCCCACAGCTAACTACCCTTTGTTCCACTTGACCCTCCCTTCTAGATTGTAAGCTCTAACGAGCAGGGCCCTCTGATCCCTCCTGTATTGATTTGTATTGTGACTGTACTGTCTTCCCTGATGTAAAGCGCTGTGCAAACTGTTGGCGCTATATAAATCCTGTATAATAATAATAATAATAATAATAATAATAATAATAAAATATAAATAGAGCAGTTTTCTTTTTTTCTTTTTTTTCAATTAGTTAGACTTTAAAAAAAAAAAATGAAAGATTCACTTTAAAAGCCTGCCATGCATTGGCATTTCCAGCTGTCCTTTCTTCTTATGAAGAGGGTTACTTGCCTTGACATTTGGAAACAATCCTTACAATCTTGGCTGCTAATGGCAGCAGCTGCTTTCCAGCACTTTATATTTGACATTGGTGAGCAATTTCTATTACACATATATTTTAAAACTTGGCACCATATAAGCATGATGTTATCTAAGAAAGAAAAGACATGGTGGAAGAAATAAATAAATAGATACACATGATCATGAAACATAGAATAAATAAACAGCTGTATAGAAATTACATAATTAACAAGATCCTCTTTGTATTGATTAAAAACAAATATATATACCTTCTGCTGTTTATGATGTTTAATAATGTCTTTTTGTCTTATGTCTCATATGTCTTATCACCATTATCCTAAAATGACTTGGTATGAATCTAACAGATGTTTTACTCTATTATAACAATGCTGAATTGTTTTGTAATGCTGCTTCAACACAACTTCTGGTGAAAACAAGTATAGCGTGTGCTAATGTTTTAATTAATGCATTATTTTTCACATTAAGTTATTTAAATGAGAAAAATAGCAGCTGCTACATCTGTAAACCATACACAACGTACATACAACATCACATCCCAGCAAATTTAACTTTGGTTATGCGTATTGCTTAAGACATGCTTAGATAGTTAACCCCTTATTAGTTTAAAGCTGCAGGCAGATATAAAATACACAAATTATTGCAGCTCTGGAATTTATTAACACATCATTAAATGCATCTTTTATTGCAAGCACTGTAAGTAAGGAGATTCTACTTGATATCAGTATTTTACTGCACACTGTGAAGTAGAGCTGCACGATTAATCATTAAAAGATTGTTTCAACCCCCCCACATGATTTTAATCCAGCATTTCCACGATTCATGTAACAAGTGCAGAGCAGACCCTGTCTCACAGCTATAAAAAAAAAAAGCAGCCGACAATGTTTATCATCCACATTGCTCAGTGCTGCAAGAGCAATAAAAAAAATTCTACCTTTTTTTTTGTTTTAACCACTTGCCGACCAGCCGCCGTCGTTTTACGGCGGCAGGTCGGCTCCCCTGCGTGAGAGCATGTAATATAACGTCGGCTCTCACACAGGCCACGGCCCCGTGCGCATTCCTGGCGGGCGCGTTTGCCGCCGGGCACCCGCGATTGCTCATTACAGAGCGGGGACTGGGAGCTGTGTGCGTAAACACACAGCTCCCGGTCCTGTCAGGGAGAGAAATGCTGATCTTCTGTTCATACAATGTATGAACAGAAGATCAGTAATTTCTCCTTGTGAGGCGACCCCCCCCTACAGTTAGAACACACCCAGGGAACATACTTAACCCCTTCCCCCTAGTGTTAACCCCTTCACTTTTATAGTAATCCAATGCATTTTTATAGCACTGATCGCTATAAAAATGCCAATGGTCCCAAAAATTTGTCAAAAGTGTCCGAAGTGTCCGCCATAATGTCGCAGTACCGAAAAAAAATCGCTGATCGCCGCCATTACTAGTAAAAAAAAAATATTAATAAAAATGCCATAAAAATACCCCCTATTTTGTAAACTCTATAACTTTTGCGCAAATCAATCAAACGCTTATTGCGATTTTTTTTTACGAAAAATATGTAGAAGAATACGTATCGGCCTAAACTGAGGAAACATTTTTTTTTTATATATTTTTGGGGGATATTTATTATAGCAAAAAGTAAAAAATTAAATTTTTTTTCAAAATTGTCGCTCTATTTTTGTTTATAGCGCAAAAACTAAAAACCGCAGAGGTGATCAAATAACCGCCAAAATAAATCTATATTTGTGGGGAAAAAAGTACGCCAATTTTGTTTGGGAGCCACGTCGCACGACCGCGCAATTGTCAGTTAAAGTGACGCAGTGCCGAATCACAAAAAGTGCTCTGGTCTTTGACCAGCAATATGGTCCGGGGGTTAAGTGGTTAATAATATGTTCCTCTAATTTACTCCAATCAGCCTTATTAACTGCTTTTTTCTCCTTTTCCGTTTAATTATTATTTTCCTGCTGATTTTTTTATTTTATTTTTGTCGTTGTTATTTTCTTCTATTTTATAAGCTATTAATAATTAAAGTTTTTGTTTGATTTATTCATTAATATTTTTACACCTTTAACATATATTTACACTTTTCAAATTGAAAAAATCGCAATAAAAATGTATTTCATTTGTAAAATAACTTTTCAATGCTTTGCACCATTTCTGACAGCTGAAGTGTAAACAAAAAAATTGCGGTATATATAAGTAATTGGTATCGACAAGTATTAAAAAAACGTAATCGTAATTATTTCATTTCTTTACTCATTACATTATTTTTCATTACATTTCTTTAAATCGTGATCCTTATTCTAAGCAACAAATTGTACTTCTCATCTTATCAAGAATCATGCAGCTCTACTGTGAAGTATGTACAGAAAACGTCAGAGGGGGTAGAGAGCTGCTAGTGGGTCAAATCAAAGTGATGGAGGGATAGACTTATCTGTCCAGTCATGGAGTGGGGGGGGGGGGGTTATGGCAAAGAGAGTCCTGTAAATAAAACGAACTAAACTAAAGAAGGCAAAGATCAGGTCCCTAGAAATTCCTGGGCTATGGGGTAAAGCTGTGTAAAACTTAGGTCTGGATATACTAAAATACATAGGACCTAGATTCAGCAAGAATTTACGCCGGCGTATCTATAGATACGCCACGTAAATTCAAAGCTGCGCCAGCGTATCTTCTTTCTGTATTCAGAAAGCAAGATACGCCAAAATTAGGCTAAGATCCGACTGGCGTAAGTCTCTCACGCCGTCGTATCTTAGGGTGCATATTTACGCTGGCTGCTAGGTGGCGCTGTCATAGATTTCAGCGTAGAATATGCAAATGACCTGGATACGCCGATTCAGAAACGTACGTGCGCCCGGTTGATTTTTTTACATTGTTTGCGTAAGGCTTTTTCCAGCGTAATGTTACTCCTGCTATATGAGGCATAGCCAATGTTAAGTATGGACGTCGTTCCCGCGTCAAATTTTTGAAATTTTACGTTGTTTGCGTAAGTCGTTCCCGCATAGGGCTTTGCGTAAATTACGTCCACGTCGAAAGCATTGACTATTTGCGACGTGATTAGGAGCATGCGCAGTGGGATACTTTCAAGAACGGCGCATGCGTGCTTCGTGAGAAACGTCATTTACGTGGGGGTCATGTTTTATTTACATAAAACACGCCCACCTCCTGACAATTTGAATTCGGCGCGCTTACGCCGGCAGATTTGCGCTACGCCGCCGCAACTTACAGAGCAAGTGCTTTGTGAATACTGCACTTGCCCGTCTAAGTTGCGGAGGCATAGCGTAAATAGGATACGCTATGCCCGCATAAACCTACTTCTACCTACCTGAATCTAGCCAATAGTCTTTGACAGGTAAACAGCATCATATCTGTATATCATCTATGTTTTTTTTATTTGCCTGGAGGTCAGCTTAAAGTGTTACTAAAATGCAGGACCCTGCATTCACTATATTTGGTCTTCCACAGTACACAGAACATGGAAATGCAATTCTTTTAGTAAACATAAACTGCTAAATATCTTTTATCATCAGCAGTATATAGCAATCTTGTGACCTATATCAGTATCTGCTTAAAGATTATTGGGGGTTTTATTCTCCCCTGATCCTCTGTCTGGACAGTGTTGATTGGTCATGTGCTGATCACACTATACCAAGAAAAAAAAAACACTCTCTATCAATACACATCGAACTGAGTATGTGCAGCCTGAGGCCCCGTACACACGACCGAGTTTCTCGGCAGAATTCAGCCAGAAACTCGATGGGAGACATATTCTGCCGAGAAAACCAGTCGTGTGTACACTTTTCGCCAAAGAAACCGATGAGGATCTCGTCGGGCCAAAAAGAGAACATGTTCTCTATTTCCTCCTTAGTCAATGGGAAAAGTTGGCTCGCCGAGATCCTCGGCGACTTCACAAGGAACTCGACGAGCAAAACGATGTGTTTTGCCGGTCGAGTTTCTTGGACGTGTGTACGGGGGCCTGACTCCTAATGCTCTGTTTTATCAGGAGATTGGTTGAAGTCAGTTGAAGAAGAGGAGGATTAAAGGAGACAGGGTCACACATCCTTTATACACAATGCAGAGTATTAACCCTCTAGATTCTACAGTGAGTATAACAAGCATGCTTTACTGCATATACATTGATTTTACTGTTGTGGATTTAGAAACACTTTAAGGCTAGGCCTTTATGAAAGTGGCATGCATTAAAAAGGGGATTAACTCCATAGATAAATCAATAATTCTCCCACTCTACAAGTCTTTGATCTGGCCTCACCTGGAGTATGCTGTCCAGTTATGGGCACCAGTCCTCAAGAAGGATGTACTGTGAATGGAGCGAGTACAGAGAATGGCAACAAAGCTAATAAAGGGACTGGAGGGTATTAAGGTTACGAGCACTGAACTTATTCTATCTGGTGAAGAGACACTTGAGAGGGGATATGATTTTAATTTACAAATACCCTACTGGTGACCCCACAATAGGGAAAAAACGTTTCCACAAAAGTGAATTTAATAAGACACGTGGCTACTCATTAAGATTGGAAGAACAGAGATTTAACCTTAACCACTTAAGACCCGGACCTTTAGGCAGCTAAAGGACCCGGCCAGGTTTCGCGATTCGGCACTGCGTCGCTTTAACAGACAATTGCGCGGTCATGCGACGTGGCTCCCAAACAAAATTGGCGTCCTTTTTTTCCCACACATAGAGCTTTCTTTTGGTGGTATATGATCACCTATGCGGTTTTTATTTTTTGCGCTATAAACAAAAATAGAGCGACAATTTTGAAAAAAATGCAATATTTTTTACTTTTTGCTATAATAAATATCCCCCAAAAATATATAAAAAACATTTTTTTTCCTCAGTTTAGGAGGAATAGGTATTCTTTTACCTATTTTTGGTAAAAAAATACGGAATTCGATGCGAGAACGACGGCCATACTTTAACATGGCTGTTCTAAATCTAAGCCATGAAATAGCAGGCTTAAGATTGCGACGGGAAAAACCGACTAGCGACGACGTAAGAGAATGCGACGAACGTGCGTACCTTCGTGGATCACCGTAAACAGCTAATTTGCATACCCGACGCTGGAAAACGACGCAAACTCCACCCAGCGGCCGCCGGAGTATTACACCTACGATCCGAAGGCGTACAAAGCCGTACGCCTGTCGGATCTTAGCCAAAAGCCGTCGTATCTTTGTTTGTGAATTACAAATAAAGATACGACGCAGCAAATTTGAAAGTACGCCGGAGTATCAGCAGATACTCCGGCGTACTTTTTCTGTGAATCTGGCCCAGTGTTCCTAACTATACATTTGTATCTTAGGAGAATGTTATATTTATTGCATACATTTAGAACAAGATAATAAAATATTCCTATCCAGTTAACTAAAATTGTTGAATGTAAGCAAATAAAAATAAACATATATGTAAAACAATGACAATAAAGAAAGAATGAATGAGGATAGAAGTCCTGAAACTTTCACTTTCCAATATGTCAACAATGGCTCCTTCTATATTTTCAGGTTCCTTTAATGATTCCTTGATTATCGTTTTATTTGCTTTTTTTTTAATGGGAGCTAAAACTCATGAAATGCCTGTGAAAGGACTGATATACAGTATCAAGGAGAAGGTGGGGGAAATTTTGTAGCTTGGAAACGGAAGTAGAGCATGGTAGTACAATGGGTTTAAAAAGGACACAGGGTTTGCTTGTGTGGGACAACAGAGTATTTATTTTGAGAGGAGAAAACTACTCTGGCAGCTTTCTCTGGATTTTGCTGTTTCTGGATGGGGCTCCATAGTTTGGAAATTTCAAATAGACTTCGGCGGAATCTCTAACTCTGTGTTCGGGTATTGCGCCTAACCAGCAGGTTGTGGTCTCTGGTGTGTGCAAGCTGGAGATTCTGGGAAAACCCTGTTAAGGGACCTTGTGGAGCTGAACAGCAAAGAGCTATCACCTAAGCTGAGAGGGAGCCTGAATAGTGAGGGGTCTGTTAGACCAACATTTGTGTTTGCTGACTGAAGTTGAAACCCCTGTGAGGGAATACTGGATGGACTTTTGTTTTGTTTCTCCCTTTAAAATACAAGTGGGCTACCAAGCCTTTAACGATATTTCCTGTGTGACATGGACTCACTGTCTGAAAATTGCATCTTCCACTGAGCTAAACATCTCCCATATCACAAGTGTTTGTAGTATGCAGGCAATCAGAGGGTGAAATCCTGGTCTCTGCTCCAGTGGTGAATCTTTAACATCAGGAACTTCTGCTAGCTGTGTGTGGCAGCCAATGGCATTGCAGAGACATTCATTTGATGAACTATGTTGGATGGAGGTGATGTACCTGAGTAAGTAAGATCTCAGAGTGGCCTGAGAATATGTCTCCCTAGGAGGACCGGTTCAGAGGGTCTTGTGGTGTACGAGTCAGTGAGACAGTCAGTGAATGGTTTAAGTGGAACCAGAATAAAGCGTGTTGAGCAGTGCAAGGGGCTGAGGTCTGGGTCTCTGACTACATGCAACCCATGCAGAGGAGGTGGAGGAGTTCCTTGTAAAATTCAAAAAGGTTTCACAGAGACACACAGTGTACAGAGATAATGACCTAGGATCCGGTGGCCAGAATTGCTGAAACGTTTATAACTGACAGAGTTCCGGTTTATTTAACATTTGATGGATTGGGACCAGGATGACTACCGCAAGTTTTAAGAAGAAATCTTTCTTAGAGGGGCGGTCCAGTGTCTCATGGTCTGCCAGCAATCCTCCAGTTTGGGAGAGGTGTTACCGGGGTGCCAAGGTACTAGAAACTCAGATAAATGCAAGGTTTTGTGTTATGGCCACTTAGGGAAAGAAGTCGGCACAACAGTCTGCACTCCGCATTAGGTATAGCCAATTGGCTTTGGAGTGCAAGTCTCCTGTTACCCTTAGTAACAGCGATCCTTTGTTACCTGCAGGGGGTGCCGGTGGGTCTAGAATGGCTGTGGTATCGACCCGTGATATATGAGAGATAGCACACTCAAGTGAAGGCTATTACACTTGCTACAGGAACTGGTAAGGCTGGTGCAGTTTGAGACTGATCCCAATGAAGTGGGAGTGTGTCCAGTAGGGAGATCCACAGTACAGATGGACATGGAATTTGTTTAAATGGAGCCCTCCCAGGAGCCCTCAGTGATGAAACAGAGAGTTTCCCAGGACAGTTATGGAGCTGCCCAAGTAGAAAGAGTGCCCCCATAAAGAGAGGGTGCTGTTAGGTGCGGCTCACAGGCTGTGGCGGGTAATAGGCAGACACAACCCACACAAGCCACAGTTATGTCTACATGTAATGAGAATGCTGATGGTTGTGCCAAAAAAAAGTGTTACTGTTTGTAAATGTAATGTTATTGATGGTGATGACATTGAAAGATGTATTTTTTGGTAAGGGGTTCATTCAGCTTGTCAAAGCGGTAAGTGCCAAGCTGGGTGGGCCAGTAGCATCACCAGAGCAGCTTGGTAAAAGCATGTCGTGCAGCCTTGGTTGAGGAAGGAGTATCTCAGTGTGAAATTAGTAAAGGCATGTTGTCACAATGTGATATATACAGTATATAGAAGTGACAATAGTGCTGTGTTGGCTAATGAATCCCAGGTTCTTGTGGGGCCTTCTAGAGCAGGTGATGCAGTGCCCATGATAGAACCACAACAGACTGGGATGGTTGGTGTGACAATGCACTCACAATATCAAACAATGTGATCATGCTTTACAAGACTATGGTGTGTAATAACAAGGTGGATATACAGTATATCAAAAAGTGAGTACACCCCTAACATTTTTGAAATTGTCCAATTGCACTCCTCCACCTTCTGTTTGAGGATGCCCCACAGATGCTCAATAGGGTTTAGGTCTGGAGACATTATTGGCAAGTCTATCACCTTTATCCGCAGCTTCTTTAGCAAGGCAGTGGTCGTCTTGGAGGTGTGTTTGTGGTCATTATCATGTTTGAATACTGCCCTGTGTCCAAAGGGAAGAGATCATGCTCTGTGTCAGTATGTCACAGTACATGTTGGCATTTGTGGTTCCCTTAATGAACTGTAGCTCCCCAGTGCCCTCCTGTTAAACAAGCTGTACACTCACTACTTTACATTGTAGCAAAGTGTAATTTCTTCAATGTTTTTACAGGAAAAGATATACAAAATATTTACAAAAATGTGAAGGGTGTACTCCCTTATGTGAGATACTGTAACACCTGCCAAGCCCAATGGAGAGATTAGTCCCTGGAAAGGTTTGTCCACTCCAGTCGGATGAACCAGTACAGGGCGCTGTCATGGTGAGTGTGTTATCCAAGTTGCAGTGGATGAGTCCTTCAATGTCTCTAAACAGAGTAAAGTCCCTAAAAAGGTCAAGCATTTAGACCTGGGAGGGTATTGAGATGTCTAATACAGTACATTGTTGGAAATACTGGAACTGGTAAAGGTATATTCGCTGTACACTTTGGTGTCTCCACTGCAGTCGAACCAGGTGGTACTATGTAGTAAAAATGGGTGGAGCCAGGTGGTTGTGTGGGATAACCTTGATCAAGAATAGAATTGGTGGTACCCATGCTTATTAACAGTTTGGCATAGGATCTCCAGATTCCTTATGAGGGTCCTTCCAGTTACTGGTTAGCATGGAAGGCACTTAGGAGAACTGCTGGAGACTCTCTGCCTGATGCAGTGTCTAAGAAAACTCCTGCTGGTCTGGTCCAATGTGTGGTTGAGCAGTGGTCAGTAGAGGGTGCAGATAATGTCTCACCTGTTAGACCTCATTAAAAGGAAGGTCAGTCACAAAGAGGTACAAGTTAAAGGTATTCAGAGACACTGTGGGGGACAGTGCTAAATGTATTGGTTGCTGTTACAATGTAATGTGTACACCAGTCAGCATTATCACAGTAAGAAATGGTTTTTGCTTTTGCAGTGTCATTTGTTAGGACAACTGCCCATGGAGCATTGGCAAAGAGGTGAGGTGGAGCTGTGCGATGGTCCCGTGGGGTATAGTTGCTCGCCTGAGTGTGGTCCCTTCTCAGGTCTGGTCCTAACAAAGACTGAGAAAGAAAGCACTGATGGTGTTTGAAATTGTGACCTCAGAATTTAGGATATGTTAATGACTGGTATTGTTAACAATGATTTGGGTTCTGTGAGTAACCAGGGAAAAGGTTTTTGAACTTGAAAGACATAAGGATAAAACTCATACTAGTACGGGAAAGAGTGATTCCTTATCAGGGGCAGTAATAGGAGCAATTTCCCCACATCCCCAAGAAAGTGAGTTTAAAAGAAATAATAGGGAAGGCAGAGTTCTTCCAAAAAAAGGAGATTAAGCCCAGGGACCCCAAAAGAAAAGGGAGAAGGCTGAGTTTAAGGGACTGTAGGACCCTGTTGAGATTCAGGGTAGGATGTACCTGGAAGCACACTTGAAAAAAAGGTTGGGACAATGTGTCTGACAGCAACACGAATATGTCCCAACTGCAATGAGGGGTGCATGTGTTCCTCCCTCCAGATCGAGACAAAGGGGAGTATATGATAGTGAGAGTCCCTGTACCTGGAAAAATGGGTTTAAAAAGGACACATGGTTTGCATGTGCAGGACTACAGAGCATTTATTTTGCAAAGACAAAACTGCTCTGGCAGCTTTTTCTAGATTTAGCTATTTCCAGATAGGACTCTGAAGTTTGGAGGTTCCAAAGAGTCTTGGGTGGGATGGAATCTCCAACCCTTTGTCCAGGTGCTATGGATAACTAGCAGGGTGTGTGCCCAGGTACACAAAGCCCTTATAACGATGGACTTGTGGGCTTGTGAGAGAAGTAGGTGGTGGTAATTGTAGTTGGAGCTGTTTTAAAACAGAACTCTGTCAGGAAAGCTGGGAGTACCTGGTGGAGACTGCAGCCCATGTGAGGGGGATTCTGGGCCCAATGACTGGGAAAGTCTGACCAACGCCAAGGGTCTGGGAGACTGGGGATGCTGCAAGCTGGGGTCATGCACAGGTGATTAGGCAAAAAGCAGGAGCAAAGTCTATGAATCAAGCCGGGTCATGCACAGGTGATCAATCAGACAGAAGGTCAGTAGAACAAGCCATGGGATATGCCAGGAGAAGAGGTCAAGCAGGTCTGGAACAAGCCGGGTCACAATGGAAAATCCAAGAAACAAACACAGAGGTTCAGGAGTACAGGGAAGCTGACGACAATCCAGAAATTTGTGAGAGACAGCAGCAGCCTTTTTAGGCCAGCAAGAGATCCTATCTGTTACATTATGTGTTTGCCGTTGCACATGCGTATACGTGCGCATATGTGTACATTCATTTACCAGGCCAGTGCGCATACACACAGGAATGTGCCTGTGGCATCGATTTCTGTCATTGCCATGATTGTCAGTTCTTCCATGGCCATTTTCCTGACAGTGATGCAGAGTGAAATATTTAGTTAATGCATTTCTTTACTGGGGCTTAAGAATAACTTGGATGTATCTTTTTTTTTTTTTTTTAATCCATGACTGGCCCATTGCTGATTAAATCACTAAGTATTTTTAGTATTGCTCTTTACAAAGCAACATTAAAGTAAGCGCCAATTTACAGAATAAAGAATCAACTTACTACTAGAAATAGGCATTTCAGTCCTTTACAGAAGTTCATTAGTTGCACAAAAAAACATTTTACTGTTTCTTCACAGGATATATTTTTTTTAGCCTTTTAATGTATATATGACATTTAATTTGTTGCACAAATTGAAACTCCATTCACATACAGCCGCTTTAGCACAGCGGTGCACCACATAAAAATGCAGAACTATACAATTTTATAATGCAATGGCTTTTATGTTAACATGTACGTGGTACACTTTTTAAAAAGATCATGAATTGGAGTACATTTGCATGGGTTACTGAATTCTAGAACACTACATGTCCAAAAGCCATGAAAACAAGCTTTGACAATGCTTCTATTTTTAAACACAAATACGTAAATGAGGCCTACCAGTTAAAAAGAAATCGCATTTTTCACAAGGCTATCTGTGTTGGACTGGAAGACTTTAACGACCATTTTCATTGATTTCTTTATTTCATTTTTATCTATATTAAATGTATTTTATTGCATGGAAGTTTAAGTTTAGCTATTGCTCATACTATTTAAATTCCTTTCTAAAGTTATGCAAAATGTTATTATAGGGTAACTCCAGACAAATATTATATTTAGAGCAATACAAGACCAATTATACACCTTTGCATTCATGGAAGTAGCATTGCATACCTCTCCTTGCTTTCTCTTATATATAAGTGCTATTCCTGCCAGTTTTTCAGTGAGTATATCCTTTCTTGTGGATAGCAGGCAATGTTATTGGAACACCGGTAAATGTGGAGCATCATTGCCAGCTTTTCTGCTATGAATCGCTTTGCAGAACTTCAAAGTGACTCAAGCACATCAGCTCTCAAGTAAAAGCATTGTAAGTCTAAAGCATGTGCAATAATGTAATGGTATTCAAGCAGCGTTCTGTCTAAATAGTCCATGATACTGTATATGCAACAATATATACATAATGGTGCTTAAACAATGAAGCTTCATTATTTAAGCACTATTATGTATATATTGTTATATATATCATGGTCCATGGACTTTTTTGACTGAGCGGTGCTTTTATACTATTATATCAATTTGTAATTCAAGATCTATAGTTACATAGTTAATCAGGTAGAAAAAAGACGCACGTACATCTAGTTCAACCATAAAAATAAATAAATAAAAAATAATATCATACAATCCCATATACACAATCCTATACCCACAGTTGATCCAGAGGAAGGCGAAAAACCCCAGCAAAATTTACTACAGCAGGGGGAAAAGGCCTTACTGATCCCAGAGAGACAATCAGATATTCCCTGGATCAACTTTACCTATAAATGTTAGTACCCAGTTATATTATGTACATTTAGGAAAGAATCCAGACCTAATTTGTTTCTTTTTTTCTTTTTCTTAACCGGTTAAAGCCCGCTGCATGTATATGTACGTCCACAGAATGGCACGTGCAGGCATATGGGCGTACATGTACGTCCCCGCCTTTCCACGGGTCGGGGGTCCGATCGGGACCCCCCCGCTTCCGGTGGTCGGAAATTGCCCGGGAGCGATCCGAGACGAGGGCGCGGCTATTCGTTTCTAGCCGCCCCCTCGCGATCGCTCCCCGGAGCTGAAGAACGTGGAGAGCTGTATGTAAACACGGCTTCCCCGTGCTTCACTGTGGCGGCTGCATCGATCGTGTCATCCCTTTTATAGGGAAGACACAATCGATGAAGTCAGACCTACAGCCACACCCCCCTACAGTTGTAAACACACACTAGGTGAAGCATAACTCCTTCAGTGCCCCCTGTGGTTAACTCCCAAACTGCAACTGTCATTTTCACAATAAACAATGCAATTTAAATGCATTTTTTGCTGTGAAAATGACAATGGTCCCAAAAATGTATCAAAATTGTCCGAAGTGTCCACCATAATGTCGCAGTCACAAAAAAAATCGCTGATCGCCGCCATTAGTAGTAAAAAAAAAAACAATAATAAAAATGCAATAAAACTATCCCCTATTTTGTAAACTCTATAAATTTTGCGCAAACCAATCGACAGACGCTTATTGCGATTTTTTTTACCAAAAATAGGTAGAAGAATACGTATCGGCCTAAACTGAGGAAAAAAAATTTAGATATGTTTTTGGGGGATATTTATTATAGCAAAAAATAAAAAATATTGAATTTTTTCAAAATTGTCGCTCTATTTTTGTTTATAGCGCAAAAAATAAAAACCGCAGAGGTGATCAAATACCACCAAAAGAAAGCTCTATTTGTGGGGAAAAAAGGACGCCAATTTTGTTTGGGAGCCACGTCCCACGACCGTGCAATTGTCAGTTAAAGCAAAGCAGTGCCGAATCGCAAAAACTGGCCTGGGCATTTGGCTGCCTAAAGGTCCGGGGCTTAAGTGGTTAACATGTGCAATAATGCCTTCTTTGTTCCAACACTTAGCATAGCTCCCTCCCTCTGCCAGAAGCAGCTTTGTGTAATGCAGCAAGAAATGCTTCAAAATATAGCCCTGCAGCAAAGGTGAGCTACAGCTGCCTACCCTTCAGACAGAAAGAATTGATAGAGGTCTCGGTCATCATGTGACTCCACAAAAAAAAAAAAAAAAAACAGGCTATTTAGAAACATATTTTTAGAAAAACAGCATGCAGGAATGTTTTGGATGTGTAAGACTGAAGATATCTACTTGACCTTTGGAAGGTTTCACCCCCTTCCTGACCAGGGCATTTTTTGCTATTCAGCACTGCGCTACTTTACCTGGTTATTGTGCAGTCATGCAATGTTGTACCAACATTTGTATAATTTTTTTCACACAAATATAGATTTCTTTTGGTGGTATTTGATTACCACTGGGTTTTTATTTTTTTCAATATAAATGAAAAAAGGTTGAAAAACTATGAAAAAAATTATATTATCTACTTTCTGTTATAAAAAAATATCCAATAAACTCAAATTTCATCATAAATTTAGGCCACAATGTACTCTGCTACATGTCTTTGGTAAAAAAAAATCCAAATTTTTTTTTTTAATTGGTTGGTTTGTGTAAAAGTTACAATATATGGTTTTAAATTACCCCTTTTTGGAAAATAGGCACCCAAGCAGTTTGCTGAGAGGCATGTTGAGTCCATGGAAGATTACATTTTTTGCCAAGTTTATTTTTTACTTTTTACAAAAAGTTGTTATTTATTGGTATATTGCTCACACATGCCATGGGTATATGTGGAATTACACCACAAAATACATTCTGCTACTTCTATTGAGTATGGGGATACCACATGTGTGGGACTTTTTGGGAGCCTACCTGCATATGGGTGCCAAAAACGAATGACCGTAGTCAGGATTTCAAAGGACGTATAAGGGAAGGCCTTTCAGGTCAACGGGCTAAAATATGTTTCTTTTCATGTTCGCAAGAATTGGGCACTGGCTATAGCATATGTGCATGCGTGAACTCGCACTTGATCCGTTGCACATTGTCATGTGCGATGGCGCACATGTGCACCTGTGACAGATGTTGGCGCCAATCAGACTATTAAAACTCAGCCAGCGCTCAGGATCAGTGCTGCTTTGTCTTTCAGCCTCCCCTGCATCTTGTGTTCCAGTTATCCTGTATCCTGATTCCAGTTTCTGGCCCGGCTTGTCTGACCACTCTCTGAACCCTGTCTGCTCTGACCCCTCACCTGCCTGCTGTCACCAGTACCAGCCTGCTTCGTTCTGCCATCCCCCAGCTGTTCACCAGTCTGTCTGCTTCACTGACGACCTCTCCTGCCTGGCATGGATAACCTCTCTGCCACTGGCAATACATACAGGCACTTGTGCCACTCTGCATTCCTGTGCCTTCTGTTTACACTACCAGGGGTCCCAAGTCAGAGGTGTAGAAGAGGCCTTTCTCATAATTTCAGGCTCTGCTACCAGGTATGTGATAGGGCATAAATTGTTGATTTAATTTCCTCACTACCTATCACAGTTTCAGAAGGCCCTAAAATGCCAATATAGCACAAAACAGGATAGTACAACCCCCCCAAATGACACTTTTTTGGAAAGTAGACATTCCAAGGAATTTGATAAGAGGCACAGTGAGCATTTTGAAAATCTAAGGTTTTGTCAATAGGTTTTGAAAAAAAAAAGAAAAGAAAAAATAAATTTTCGTTTTCTTTCTTCATGTTCTAAAAACTTGTGGCAACAAATGAAACCTGCACAATTCTCCCCCTGCCTCTGAGCACATACCTTGTAGTGTCTTTCCAAAAAGTGGTCATTTGAGGGTGTTTTGTACTATCCTGGCATTCCAGGGCTTTCAAAACTGTGATAGGTAGTCAGGAAGTGTAATAACTAAAGGTGAATTAAATTAAAAACCTGAAAGTGCACATTGGATTTCGGGTTGTGTATTTGGTTAGACTGACACAAGTCTCTCACATGTGGTAACCCCATACTCAGGAGAATGTATTTTGGGGTGTGATTCCACATATTCCCATGCATGTGTGAGCAATATATCATTTAAGTGACAACTTTGTTTAGAAAAATAAATAAAAAGTTTGTCATATTCCAGAGACGTGTGGCAAAAAAGTAAAATCTTCCATTTGGGGGGTGTTTGAACTGTCCTGACATTTGATGCCCAACATTAGAAGCTTATGCCACACATCAACCACTCTTCTAACCAATTGAAGATCAAGCCTTTTCTGACACTTTGTTTACATTAAGAAATCTCTGTTTTTTGCTAGAAAATTACTTTGAATACACAAACATTATATATATTTTTTAAAAACAGAGGCCCTGGAGAATAAAATGGAGGGTGTTGCAATTTTTTGTTACACAGTATTTGCACAGTGGTTTTTCAAACACAAATATTTTGGAAAAAATATACTTTTTAAACTTTTAATGCACAAAAACAACAGTTTTAGTGTTATAATTACTGCCCTCAATCTGACGTTCACGGTGATACCTCAAGTGCATGGTGAAATTGCTGTTTACATACTGACACAAGACTGGTGCTTACGTCTGTCCTTGCGCACAAGCACAGGGAGACAGGAGAGCTTTCATTTTTTTATTATTATTATTATTATTATTATTTATTTTGCTTTTAATTTTTTTTTTTTTTTATTCTTTTGATTCAGCATATGTGCTGAATGAAAAAAAAAGAGAACTTAACAGATTTCTCCATTCACATTGATATATGTGGATGAAGAAATCTCTACCAGAAAAAGTGTGTGGTATGCCCACCAATAAAATATACCACCCTGAATCCACCCACTTCTAATGATGGGCATATATGCAATACTCACATTTTTTTTTACTGGTTCAGCCCATGGGAAATTAGAATTTGTAATGCCAACGATGCAATTCAAGGTAGTTTTACTCAAGGGTGTGGAACATTATTATTAACATTTTGATAAAGCTTTTAATGATAGTGTTTTTTACACCCTATAAATCTGTGATTTTAAGAAATGTCCAGAGATGACACTAGTCTTTTGTGTGATTATATGCATTTTGCATTTTGTGTGAGTATTTTTTGTGATCCAAGATACTTGTTAATTGTGTATTGTCTGCTCACAAATGTATATGAAGGGGTTGTATTATATGAAATTCAGACTTGCATTCTGACTGCTATCAAAACACTTGGCTCTTTGTACTGCCAGTTATCTAAAAATAAAACTGTCATTATCTTCTCTCTCAATTAACAATCTTCGGCAATTACATTCTATAGCTTTATGAAATATAAAACACGTATTAGTGTGAAATCTAAATATATTAAAAGTGTTTTATGTGTGTGCCAAATAATTAACCATTGTTTGTATGAAAGGGACTTGGAATTTCTTGAAAATGTCTAATATTGCTGTACTGCACATAAAAGGGTCAGTTCATCCAAAGCTGACATTTCATTCTTTTAGTAGAGTTAAACCTGAATCCTTGTGAGATTTCTGTGCTTGAACCTGAGACCATCACTAAAGGATTTTACTATCCCTTATATAATTTGTGTTGTTTTTATATCTTGTAAACTGCAACAGGAGAAATAGGAGTACTCTGAACACAAGAAACTGAGATATAATCTGTAATAAGGGATTTCACAAGTGGAGTCCCCAAGGGATGCAAAAAGGCAACAGATAACATAGCCCATCAATAGGGATTAGCTTTATGTTTGGTTGGAACATGAGTTTGACTCGAACATTGGCTGTTCGCCCATTCGCCGAATAGCGAACAATTTGGGGTTTTTGCGGCAAATTCGAAAGTTGTGGAACACCTTTTAAAAGTCTACGGGAGATATTTAAAGTGATAATTTTAAAGGTTAATATGCAAGTTATTGTCTTAAAAAGTGTTTGGGGACTTGGGTCCTACCCCAGGAGACATGTATCAATGCAAAAAAAGTGAAAGAACATAAAGTGAAAATACTCCCTCAAGAGTGTCAACAAATTACAACAGCGCTAACAGAATATACGTGAGTAGGAGGATTTTTTTCCTTGCCCAATCGGGGGTCCGCCGTGACCACTTCTCACCCATTGAGCATTTAAGAGGAGGAGTTGTCTGATGTGATACATTGCTGGATTTACAGATTTGGTTGTGAGTGTAAACTTTGAAGTTTTACTTGGTGTGTTATTAAACCTTTTTTTGCATTCAAAAGAGCTTTATTGAAAAAAAACATAAAGTACAGACAAGCATAGCAATAAAAGTCTGTGAAAAGTTACAAATGTATTGTGACCCGAACATCTTGTCACAGAAAATTTACTTGCACATTTAAGAATGCATCATGAAACATTGTAAAAGGCACATAGGGTCCCCAATTTAACTCATAGCATAGATGTAGCTTTCATTTGAGCCAAACCAAGTCAATCATCTATGATATTTATTATAACTCCAACAATAGGAGTGATCTCTATTTCACATAGTATATTAAACAATCTGAGGTATCACCTTCAGGCTTGTCATCCGTATTGAGCAAATATAGGTTAAAAGAAGCAAAGGAAGGAGGTTAAGAGAAATTGAAGCAAAGAAGAAAGAAGGAAGTTGGGAGATAATGAATGGAAGAAGGTCGTCCATCCTGTTCTAGCAGGAGGGCCTGACCCCTCTGCACCATTGTGTCTAAGGTCCGGCCTAGCTGAGTCTACACCTTAATCGATGCTATCAGAATTGGTTCCGGACATGATTTTATCATAGTCACTAGAATATTTAAAAATGAGCCATGTTTGCCAAGTGTCATGAAGACTTACAGCCGTGCCTCTGTCCTGTGCCAACGTGTCCTCCATCTCATACACATCGTTAACTCTGTGAAGCCATTCCCGTACGGACGGAACCCTGGAAGAATTCCAGTACAGTGGAATCAGTGATTTGGCCGCGTTCAATAGGTGTTTAGTTAAAGATTTCTTGTAGCGTGTCAGAGAGAAGGAGGACAAGTGTAGCAAGCAACATGCAGCGTCTAGATCTAGCTTAGTGTCTGTAATTTGTTTAATGACGTATCTCACCTCTGTCCAGTAGGTGGCGATCATGGGGCAACTCCACCAAATGTGGAGCAAAGTGCCTTTGTCCTCCTGGCATCTCCAGCAAGCCTCGGATCTCTGTGGATCCCATCTGTGTAATCTTTCCAGTGTATTGTACCAACGGGTCAGAAGTTTGTAACTTGTTTCCTGCAATCTAGAACGGATTGAGCATTTGTGTGCCATAATACATGCATACCTCCATCGCTTCTCCGGGACATCCACTCCTAGGTCCTCCGACCATCTCCTCCTGTGTCCATCCGACTCCTCTTCTCCAGCCTGCTGTAGCCAAGAATATGCCACAGAAGTCGCTCTGGCCAGTGGAGAGTGTGAGCGGCATACTGATTCCATTTCAGTCAGTGGCCTTGTTAGGTTCGCAGACACCTTGAGTTTGTGTATATAGCTGTGCAGTTGGAAATATGTCCAGAGCCGTAGTCTGGGGAGATTGTTTTCCGATTTAAGAGCCTGCCAATCTTTGAGCTTATTCCCCTCATAGCATTCGCCCGCCAGTAAGGGGTCCGACTGGGGAGCTGATCTGAGGGACGCATTGTTTGCTCCTGGGGATTAAACCTTTTTTTGCGGTATCACACTATTTGCACTTCTTTGTTTCTCCCTACAATTTATGTGGAGCTTTTGATATTTACATCGAAACATATCCTCGCCAACTGGAAATACCTTGATTTATAAGCTCTTATTGCCAAAACACGAGAGTGTGAGGCATATCGGTTTGGTGAGTGTTCATTTTGATGGGGAAGGAATCACAGATCACTGTCGGGTGTGGTGAAAGTTCTTGAAGATCGCAAGATCCTTAATTATATGAACTGTTTATCGTTTGAGTAATTTTTTTGATTTTTTATAGAGACTTTCTGTTGCACTTTTAGTGCTTCTCAGTCACACTTCTTTATTATCACGGGTGTTTTTTATCTATGCAGTCACAGTATTGTGAATAATATTTATTCACTGTATTTATATATGATTTGCAATAACCTACATTGTATGTGACACTGTATATATTTAGTAGAATATGCACGTATATTCTGTTAGCGCTGTTGTAATTTGTTGACACTCTTGAGGGAGTATTTTCACTTTATGTTCTTTCACTGATTGTTCTTAAACAGCAGCTAGGCATCACACATCCTCTCCACAAGCGCAGCGGTGGGCAGCTATTAGGGCGCTTTTTTTAGACCACCCATTTCTCCTAATGCAAAAAAAGTATCAATGCAAAAAACGTGGGGTTCCACGTGGTGTCAAGGGTGACCCTGCCCCCTCTGATGTGGGACGGGAAACCCTGTTGCATCAGAGGGGGCGAGGTCACCCATACACATCACGGATGGCCCTGCCCTCGGTTATAAAAGAGCTGTTAGACAGGTCACGCGTCATTCGGCCGGGAGCCTCCTATGGAGGCGGTATCGTTTGTGGCGGCGGGTCGGACTCGTAGAAGGATTACGGCGCTGGAACTTTTATTTTACTTTTATTAACCACTTAAGCCCCGGACCAATATGCTGCTAAATGCCCAAAGGCGTTTTTACAATTCGGCACAGCGTCGCTTTAACAGACAATTGCGCAGTCGTGCAACGTGGCTCCCAAACAAAATTTACATCCTTTTTTTCCCACAAATAGAGCTTTCTTTTGGTGGTATTTGATCACCTCTGCGGTTTTTATTTTATAAACAAAAATAGAGTGACAATTTTGAAATAAATGCAATATTTTTTACTTTTTGCTGTAATAAATATCCCCAAAAACATATATAAATTATTTTTTTTCCTCAGTTTAGGCCGATACGTATTCTTCTACCTATTTTTGGTAAAAAAAATTGCAATAATTGTTTATTAGTTGGTTTGCGCAAAATTGATAGCGTTTACAAAATAGGGGATAGTTTTATTATTTTTTTTTTTTACTACTAATGGCGGCGATCAGCGATTTTTTTCGTGACTGCGACATTATGGCGGACACTTCGGACAATTTTGACACATTTTTGGGACCATTTAAATGCATTTAAATTGTATAGTTTATTGTGAAAATGACAGTTGCAGTTTGGGAGTTTACCACAGGGGGCGCTGTAGGAGTTAGGGTTCACCTAGTGTGTGTTTACAACTGTAGGGGTGTGTGGCTGTAGGTCTGACGTCATCGATTGTGTCTTCCCTATAAAAGGGATGACACGATCGATGCAGCCGCCACAGTGAAGCACGGGGAAGCCGTGTTTAAACACGGCTCTCCCCGTTCTTCAGCACCGGATCGCTCCCCATGGGAATCCGACCGCCACATGTAGCGGGGGGGGGGGGTCCCGATCGGACCCCCGACCCGCCGAAAGGCAAGGGCGTACCTGTACGCCCATTTGCCTGTACGTGCCATTCTGTGGACGTACATATACATGTGGCGGTCGGAAAGTGGTTAAATGACTTGTCCCAACTTTGTGTGTGTGTTTTTTTCCTTTTTTCTCACTTTTTCTGTGAAATGGTAAGGGTACAATGTACCCCGTTACCAATTCACATGGGTGGGTGGGATCTGGAGGTCCCCTTTGTTAAAGGGAACTTTCAGATTCTGATAAGCCTCCTCGCCCGCAGACCCCCCACAACCACCGGGCAAGGGTTGTGGGGATGAGGGCCCATCAAGATCCTCCCCATGTTGAGGGCATGTGGTATGGTATGGTTCAGGAGCGAGGGGCGCTCTCATCCCCCCTCTTTTCCTGTGGCCTGCCAGGCTGCATGCTCAGATTAAGGTCTGATATGGATTTTTGGGGGGACCCCACGCCATTTTAATGGACTAAGGGGGAACCCATGCTGTTTTTTTTAATGACTTTTATCTGTATACGGTCTGGTATGGATTGTAGGGGGACCGTTTTTTTCGGCGTAGGGGGGCTCTCCTTACAACCCATAAGAGACCTAAGGGCCCGGTATGCTCCTGAGGGGGGAACCCATGCTGGATTTTTATTTAAAATCCGGCTGGGACTTCCCCCTCAGGATTCATAACAAATGCCGCACACGTGTAGAATTGGCGGGAATCCAAGTCGGATCTCCCGTCGCTTCTATGACGGCTCTGTCTCCATCGCGGCAAGCCAGCTCGGCGCTGGCACCCGCGATGGGGCTCGTAGGTGGTCAATCTCGCCGAGAAAGGGAGCGAGATTGACACAATGTCGCGTGCACCTACTGTAGCTTGCATATTACCTTTAAAATTAGTACTTTTTTCTCCCATAGACTTAAAGGGTGTTCTGCGGCTTTTCGAGTTTGCCGCAAACACCCCAAATTGTTCGCTGTTCAGCTAACGGGCGAACAGACAATGTTCGAGTCAAACTCATGTTTGACTCGAACAGAGAGCCCATCCCAACCCACCAAACTCCACCTGCTGTAAAATTTAAATATTACTGTTAGGTAGACTAAACCTTCAAGGTCCCAAACTTACTTTTATTAAAAAAAAAGCAATCTATCATAGACATAAAAAATAAAATAAAAAAACACTTGGAAGTAAAGCAATTTTTTAATTATATTACATTTTTTTTTTTTTTTTTGCCAAGTTCACTGATGTTATCCTTATAACTCTGCAGCATAGTTGCAAATATGTTAGCATCATTTGTTTACTTATTCATGCAGCTAAATAAAAAATTACTTTGCTGTATTGAAAATGAATTATAGTAAAAAATGTTGATGTTAGTTTTATTGTCAAACTATTTTTGCCTGCAAAAAAATGAACTAAGTAATTATCTAAATATGTAAAATGTTACTAATATAAATTCATTAAATATGGTGAATATTATTAGAATAATAATGATAGCAGAAAAGCTTCATAATAGCACGTTTCATAAGGACTTGGGGCCAAATTCTCAAAAAAGCTGCCTAACTTAACTTTCAGCAGTTAAGTTACACTGACTTAAAATCTCTACCTAAGTGCCCGATCTTCAAAGCACTTACCTAGAAATTTCAGGCCGTGTAACTTAAGTGCCGCCGTCGCAAGGCGGTCCTCCTCTCCTGGGGGCGTTTAAAATTTAAATGAGGCGCGCTCCCGCGCCGGCCGTACTGCGCATGCGTGTGACGTCATTTTCCCGACGTGCAGCGCGCGAACGTAATTAACGCCGGGCGGCTTTGAGAATTTCGACGGGACACTAAAGTTGCGACGGGTGAAAAAAAAAAGACGCGCCGGGAAAACAAATAATTTTAAAAAAAAATGACAGCGTCGCTCAGCATGCATTCCTGAGAGGGAGAACTCCATGCCAATTTTCAAAGAAAAAACCGGCATGGGTTCCCCCCCCCAGGAGCATACCAGGCCCTTAGGTCTGGTATGGGTTGTAAGGAGACCCCCCCACGCCGAAAAATCGACGTAGGGGGTCCCCCTACAATCCATACCAGACCCGTATCCAAAGCACGCTACCCGGCCGGTCAGGAAGGGAGTGGGGACGAGCGAGCGCCCCCCCCCCTCCTGAGCCGTGCCAGGCCGCATGCCCTCAACATGGGGGGGTTGGGTGCTCTGGGGCAGGGGGGCGCACTGCGGGGCCCCCCACCCCAGAGCACCCTTTCCCCATGTTGATGAGGACAGGACCTCTTCCCGACAACCCTTGCCGTTGGTTGTCGGGGTCTGCGGGCGGGGGCTTATCGGAATCTGGGAGTCCCCTTTAATAAGGGGGCCCCCAGATACCGGCCCCCCACCCTAAGTGAATGGATATGGGGTACATCGTACCCCTATCCATTCACCTGGAGGCAAAAAGTAAAAGTTAGTAAACACACAACACAAGGGTTTTTAAAATAATTTATTATTCTGCTCCGGATGCCCCCCCTGTCTTCTTTATTAGCTCTATTACCAGGGGGGGCTTCTTCTTCCACTCTCCGGGGGTCTTCTTCCACTCTCCGGGGGGGTTTCTTCTTCCGCTCTCCGGGTGGGGCTTCTCCGCTCTCCGGGGGTCTTCTTCCATCTTCTCCCCTCTTCCGCTGTTGACTCGGCGAACCCCGGTTCTTCTGCAGATGTCCGGTGCCTTCTTCTTCAGCGCTGGCTGCCTGCTATCTTTGTGTGTTAGCTCAATTTCTAACAGGCAGCCGGCGTGGTCTTCTGTGACGTCAGGGTCTTCTCTTCTGTTCTTCTCCCCTCTTCCGATGTTGCCTCGTCGCCTCTTGTCGCTGTAATGATGGAAGCGCGCCTTGCATCCCATTTATATAGGCATCACGTCCCATCATGCTCCGGTAGGTACCCACGTGGTGGGTGCACGTGGGTGGGCACCCAACACGTGTGTACCTGCCGGAGCATGATGGGACGGTGATGCCTATATAAATGGGATGCAAGGCGCGCTTCCATCATTACAGCGACAAGAGGCGACGAGGCAACATCGGAAGAGGGGAGAAGAAGAGAAGACCCTGACGTCACAGAAGACCGCGCCGGCTGCCTGTTAGAAATTGAGCTAACACACAAAGATAGCAGGCAGCCAGCGCTGAAGAAGAAGGCACCGGACATCTGCAGAAGAACCGGGGTTCGCCGAGTCAACAGCGGAAGAGGGGAGAAGATGGAAGAAGACCCCCGGAGAGCGGAGAAGCCCCCCCCGGAGAGCGGAAGAAGAAACCCCCCCGGAGAGTGGAAGAAGACCCCCGGAGAGTGGAAGAAGACCCCCGGAGAGTGGAAGAAGAAGCCCCCCCTGGTAATAGAGCTAATAAAGAAGACAGGGGGGGCATCCGGAGCTGAATAATAAATTATTTTAAAAACCCTTGTGTTGTGTGTTTACTAACTTTTACTTTTTGCCTCCAGGTGAATGGATAGGGGTACGATGTACCCCATATCCATTCACTTAGGGTGGGGGCCGGTATCTGGGGGCCCCCTTATTAAAGGGGACTCCCAGATTCCGATAAGCCCCCGCCCGCAGACCCCGACAACCAACGGCAAGGGTTGTCGGGAAGAGGTCCTGTCCTCATCAACATGGGGACAGGGTGCTCTGGGGTGGGGGGGCCCGCAGTGCGCCCCCCTGCCCCAGAGCACCCAACCCCCCCATGTTGAGGGCATGCGGCCTGGCACAACTCAGGAGGGGGGGGCGCTCGCTCGTCCCCACTCCCTTCCTGACCGGCCAGGTAGCGTGCTTTGGATACGGGTCTGGTATGGATTGTAGGGGGACCCCCTACGTCGATTTTTCGGTGTAGGGGGGTCTCCTTACAACCCATACCAGAACTAAGGGCCTGGTATGCTCCTGGGGGGGGGAACCCATGCCGGTTTTGAATTTAAAAATTGCCGTGGAGTTCTCCCTCAGGAATGCATACCAAATGCCGTCGCTTGAATGGGCCTTTACAAGGTGTGACTAACTTTACACATTATAAAACCAGCCCTAGTTTTGCGCAAGCAAATTCGGAACTTAGGCAGAAATCACAATGATGAAATGCTTTGAGAATCTGCTTAAGTCCTCATTTGCATACGCAAAGCTGCATTTCAATGAGAAATGCCCCCAGTGGCGGATGCGGTACTGCATCCTAAGTGTAAGTGTCTTACACATGTCAGATTTTCTGCCTAACTTTGGAAAAAGCCTTTTGAGAATCGTTTCCAAAGTTAGGCACAGACTGAACAGCAGTTAAGTCTGCGTATCTCTTTTGGGAATCAGGCCCTTGATTTTTTTTTTCAGTCTGAATCCTTCCATAATAATTAAGAGGCCATTTGAGGCACTGCAGTGCGATTTAAGCTATTTAATGTCCTCTCTTCATAATTATATGGTAAATGTTTTGATAATGTTACTTTAACATATAAAAACAAAAAATGTAAATTGTTTTTGCATTAATATTTCTTTGGATATTCACCCTTAAATTATTGATTATAATGTATATTTCAAAGGCACCACTTCTCCAGGGATTCAGTAGCTACTATTAAAAAAAATATATATACCTCTATTTAAAATAAAAAAATTGTCTTTGAAATCTCTGCATACATTGTTAAATTTGTTTAGATGCTCTTTGCTGAATAAGATGGTGTCAGACACATTTTTAATTTCCAACCATCATTTGCCATGTGTGATCACCAACACCACAAAAACATTATGTGGCATCCATGTAGTAATTTCTGAGGATTTAATATGCAGGAAAAACTTACCTCTTATTAGCTTCCAGACTATAGTCAGTAATAACTAGCCCTGTGTTAGCTCAAGGTTGAACCTTTGAGTCAACACAATGCTAAAAACTCTCTCCTTGCCCCATGAAATACAATTTTACCAGTGAACCTGTGTTCACTTCATTAACCTCATCATATGCAGGGGCATTGAAATTATAGGTACCGTATTTATCAGGGTATTGCGCGCTCCGGCGTATAGCGCACACCCCTAATGTACACCCGAAATTCCTGTAAAAAAAACATTTTAATACTTACAGTTTTGGTGTCTTGCCCGGCGTCCATGTCCGGTCCGGCGTCCGTCCGCGGCCTCGTGGTGTCCTCCTGGCTTCTCCCGCGCTGTCTCAGAGTCGAATCCCCGATTCCCGCGCTCAGTTTGAAGCCTCCGCCGACATATACCGAGCGCAGTTAACTCGGGCACGCTCGGCCATGCTCGGCTTCTCATGCATAAACGTCACAGAGCGTGACCACGAGCGAAGCCGAGCCTGGCCGAATGTACCCGAGTGCACTGCGCTCGGTATATGTCGGCGGATTCTTCAAACTGAGCGTGGGAAGTGTGTATCGCCGTATATCGTGCACCCACAATTTTCCCCTTATTTTAAGGGGAAAAAAGTGCGCGGTATACGCCGATAAATACAGTATTTTTAATTACCACAGGCCTGGAAGTAAGCACAGCTTTACAGAGTTAAATAAATAAATACTCTACTCTACTACTGAAAATGAACCCCAGTTTATTAACAATACATGTGTAATTCCAGGTGAAATATCTTTTAAAGTCTTGAATAGAGTAGGAAGGGATTAGAACTGCTGCCTTTTTATGTCTGTGTCCCTGTAACAATGTTATCTATGGAACAGGAACTGAAGAGAAAACTTAATGGAGCAAACAGACAAAAATACTAAGCAGAGGTTCTAACCTTTCAACTGCCAAACACACATCTATTTTTCTGTTGTTTGTCTGATAAGGAGGAAATGTGTCTGTGAAATCTCCCCATTAACGTTAGTGAATAGAGTGAAACAGTATTTAACCACTTGCCCCTCTGGAAGCTTTACCCCCCTTTATGACCAGGTCATTTTTTGCAATACGGCACTGCGTTACTTTAACTGAAAATTGCACGGTCATGCTACGGTGTACCCAAATACAATTTATGTTCTCTTTTCCCCCTTTAAATAGAGCTTTATTTTGGTGTTATTTGATCACCTCTGTGTTTTTTTTATTTTTTTGGACTGTAAACAAAAAGACTGACAATTTTGAAAACAAACAACAATATTTGTTTACTTTCTACTATAAAACAAATCCAATAAAAAAATTTAAAACATAAAATGTCTTCATGAATTTAGGTCAATAGGTATTCTACTACATATTTGTGGTTAAAACAATACCAACTCAATGTATAATGATTGGTTTGCGCAAAAATTATAGGGTCGAAAACTATGGGATATTTTTAGTCATGTGTTTATTTTTTACTAGTGATCAATTTGCGATAAAAAAATTGGACACTAAAGTCCAGTACACATGATCGGAATTTCCAATGGAAAAAGTCAGACGGACTTTTTCCATTGGAAATTCCGACCGTGTGTATGCCCCATCAGAGTAATCCCATCGGAAATTCAGATGAATTCCATCGGATTTTAGATAGAGAACATCTTCTATTTTACTCTGATGGAATTCCGTCTGAATTCGATGTGAATTTGGTTGGACAAAGGTCCGATCGTGTGTATGGGGCTTACCTGACAATTTTTATACTTTTTGGGGACCAGTGATACTAATACATTGATTAGTGCTAAAATAAATATGCATTGTCACTATACTAATGACACTGGCTGGGAAGGGGTTAAAATCAGGGGCAACCAAATGGTCAAATGTGTTCCTAGCCAGTGCCTGTGTACTGTGGGGGAGATGCTTTTACTAAGTAAAGGCAAAGGATCAACACAGGATCCAACACAGGATCAATGACTTCCCTTCTCACAGAACAGCGATCTACCTTATTTACATAGGCAGATCACTGTCCTGCCTGTGTACCGAACAACCCAGCGGGAGCGGGTCACTAGCAAAGCGTGTGCGCATCCCAGACTGAAAAGTGTCAGATCACGTACTAGGTACATGATGTGGCACAGAGCAGTCGCCCTGCAAGTGGTTGATTACAACCTAATGAAATTACATTTCCAATCTTTATAAATATTGAGAAATGTTTTTTATTAATCACTAAAACCATCAACATTTTAAATAGAAATGTGATACACTTAGAACTGCAATACAACTACAAATTTAAGATCATTACTTTTTTTGTGGAAAGCAATTAAAATCAATCTTTTTGAAAAAAAGATGCAACACTTCAATTTTTCACATTTAGAAAAAGGTCCCTTGGTTGTCAGCTGAAATGAAAAAAAAAAATGCTAAATACTTTTGTTTGTGCCCCTAACTTTTTTTCAGAAATAAAAAGCACTTACATACTGTAAGTATGATGCTTTATAAACCTTTGGTATTAAAAGTTAAATAATTTTCCATAATATAATCATTGAATAATACATTCTATTCATATACATTATAACAATCCCTTTAAGCATAAATCATATTCTATATTACCCAGCAATAAAAGATGCATGCATTTTATGTAAATGCAAACCTATTGGCTCTGTGCTGAAAGTATTTTTATTAACCAAACAAAGGGTATCTCGCTATTTTTAAATTCTGCTTTTAAAGGTTAGGCATCATTATTGTTTCTTTAACTATTTTTAATAAAATGAGAAGCAGTTAGAGTGAGTCTCCCCCTGCAGTGGCTAATGAAGGTGAGTGTAATTTTGATCTTTGGTAATGGGATTTCACCACTAAAGTGGATAACCTCGGCATCAGCCAAAAAACTGTAATTTCAATTAATGGTGGCATGAACCTTTAATAAATAAGGCTGAACAATCATTTTCGTAGAGGACGTATTATCCCCATGTAATGCCTTATTTAGAACATGTAACCTATTTATGAGCTCATCCCTGATCAAATTCCAAGCATTGATTAGAATCCAGTGCACTTGATTCCAAGGAGCTTAGTGATCCTGCTGTTGAACCTGTGCCTTCGTAAGCATAGGTATGAAGAGAGTCAGGTGGGAAACTACTTGGGTCTGTATCAGCTTCTTCCAACTTCTCTGAAAGGTATTCCTTAAAAATAGTGACATCAGGCCCAAGTCCCAAGGACAACCTATACATACTTTGAATGTCAGTTCTTATATTTCTTTTCCTCTTATGTTCTCTCATCACTGTTTGATGTCTGAGTCCTGTGATATCAAAAGCTTCTGTATCTTCTTCTCCACCACCTTCATCATCATACTTAACAATATTTTCCTTTAAGTCTTCTCCTTTCTCATTGAAGTGTGTAGGACTTTTCTTGCACTTTATGTGAACAATTACAGCCAATGCTATTGGAATACACAAGAAGATAAAGATAAAGTTTGTATCTTGTATACAAATGACATATCCTTAATGGTTCTGTCTTTCTTATAGTATATGGTAAAGCGTTTGTATTTTTTTTGTGATTTAAAAAAATAACTATCTTTGGTACTTGCGTCAAACAAATAGTAAATACTTTATATACTGTACAGGGTGGGCCATTTATATGGATACACCAAAAACAAAAGTTGGATTCAAAATGGCCACCATGGTCACCACCCATCTTGAAAAGTTTCCCCCCTTACATATACTAATGTGCCACAAACAGGAAGTTAATATCACCAACCATTCCCATGTTATTAAGTTGTATCCATATAAATGGCCCACCCGGGTGGATCCATATAAATGGCCCACCCTGTAATTTTAATTGTGTTTTTAACTACTTTTTAACTACTTGCCGACCAGCCGCCGTTCTACGGCGGCAGGTCGGCTCTCCTGGGCGAGAGCCCGTAGCTCTACGTCGGCTCTCTTTGCGGCCACTAGGGGCTAAAGTCAACGTTCTTGTCCATGAAAGCCACACCACAATGGGTATATCTGCAGGTTACGCCAGAAGCTATCCGTGACTCCCGTGCGGGTGCCCGGCGGGAGCAATCGCTGTCGGGCACCCGCGATTGCTCGTTACAGAGCGGGGACCGGGAGCTGTGTGTGTAAACACACAGCTCCCGGTCCTGTCAGGGGGGGAAATGCTGATCCTCTGTTCATACAATGTATGAACAGAAGATCAGTATTTCCCCTAGTGAGGCCACCCCCTCTACAGTAAGAACACACCCAGGGACATACTTAACCCCTTCCCCGCCCCCTAGTGTTAACCCCTTCACTGCCAGTGGCATTTTTTATAGTAATCCGATGCATTTTTATAGCACTGATCGCTATAAAAATGCAAATGGTCCCAAAAATGTGTCAAAAGTGTCCGAAGTGTCTGCCATAATGTTGCAGTACCGGAAAAAAATCGCTGATCGCTGCCATTACTAGTAAAAAAAATATATTAATAAAAATGACATAAAAATACCCCCTATTTTGTAAACGCTATAACTTTTGCGCAAACCAATAAAAAACCGCTTATTGCGATTTTTTTTACACAAAATATGTAGAAAAATACGTATCGTCCTAAACTGAGGAAAACATTTTTTTTTATATATTTTTGGGGCATATTTATTATAGCAAAAAGTAAAAAATATATATTTTTTTCAAAATTGTTGCTTTATTTTTGTTTATAGCGCAAAAAATAAAAACCGCAGAGGGGATCAAATACCACCAAAAGAAAGCTCTATTTGTGGGAAAAAAAAGGACGCCAATTTTGTTTGAGAGCCATGTCGCACGACCGCACAATTGTCAGTTAAAGCGACGCAGTCCCGAATCGCAAAAAGTGCTCTGGTCTTTAGGCAGCAATATGGTCCGGGGGTTAAGTGGTTAAAAAAAAAAAACATAAATTGTTGATACCCTCTTTCAAAAAGCTATTAAACATACATCTTTACCTTTACCTACAGTACATGTTTTAGCTGCCAGCACATAAAGGTCTTCATACAGTACCAAAACCAAATGTTCATAAAAAAGTGCAGCACTTAAAAAGCTAATTATAAATAAATTAATAAAATAGCATAGGTTAATTTTTGTGATTATATGAATTTATATATGATATGCTTTTTAAGCGCTGCACTTTTTTTTGAACATGCGTTAAATGTGTGCAACATATTATATTACCTGGGAAAAAAATTGACAGTTTTTTTTTTCTCCATTGCTGTTCTTCAGGGTTAATTCTAGGGGAAGTTTCACAGTTCTTTGAGTATGTTTCCAAGTATGAAACCCCCTTTATAACTGAAGAAGCAAAGCATTCCCTGCCCCGACCATTGTTACCCCCCCGACCTATTTGGGGTGTGTTGGACCTCTGCAAAGAGCTCATTGCTTCCCCATAGGGATTTAGGGTACAACTATGCAGCATGCTTATAAGACAAAGGCTGTAGCTAATTTTCAAAGAACACAAACTGAAGGACTTTGCATAATTTGCAAAGAGTTTGAGTATAGCCTCAGATTGGTTTAATTAGAAAAAATAAAATGTACCATCATCCAAAATTAGTTAGGAAAAAGAGGGGGACCAGGAATAGAGGGGTAGCGGTTGCTAGTACCGCAGACTCACGCAAACTTCTACCCAGTAAAAATGTGTATCAATGGACTTTCTCGGTACTGATAACATGAGTCGATATAGTAAAAAATTTATTTATTAAACATAAAAACATACAGTGTGTTTTTATGTATAATAAATTAATTTTTTACTATATCAACTCATGTTATCAGTACCGAGAAAGTCCATTGATACACATTTTTACTGGGTAATAGTTTGCGTGAGTCTGCGGTACTAGCAGCCGCTACCCCTCTATTCCTGGTCCCCCTAAAAGGAAAAGTGTTGACTCACAGAGTGCCACAGTTGCTGCCACAATATTTGGCAGCTTTAAAAAAAATTGTTGATTAGGTGCAACAAAAATGCAGAGGCAGGGTAATAGTAACCTTGCATTATCAAAATGATTGCTGACTTTTTAGGTCCTATGTTTTATCCTATAAATATTGGCTTTCCTTGGCATTATTGTTGGACAATGCTTTACCAAATATACACCTACAACTATTCTATCTGCATCCACAGATTTTGGATAAACTACAGAATAAACACAAATGATGGGGTGGCTTGCTAAAGGAGTAAACACATCAATTTAAAAGTCACTTAAAGCGTAACTCCACTTTTGTTGAGAATAGAATATTCACATTTGGGTAATCTGTGTACATTGCAAGGATTATAATACATTTTGTTGCAGATTTCTACCTTTTGTTATTCTGAAGAAATCCATGTCTAATGGGAGTGGTTTCATAATTAACTGTCAGGTGTGGAGCTACAATGAGAAAATCTACTGGGCTTACATCTGTTTAGACATGTTCCTATTGAAAGTATCTCTCAAAAAATGACATTTTTGTTGCAAGGGATGTCTGAAATCTTAGACAGACTTCTGGGAAAATTGCTAAGCCAATCACAAAAGCAGCAACATATGTTTCTGGGCTAGGGAGTGGTCAGTACACAGTCTGTGTACAGAAAACTCCAGGTAGCCATATTGCAATGTATTCTCAGAAAATTACATTGGCTGCAGATTGAAAAGGAAACTAAATAAATAAAAACGAATTTCGGGAGTAACTAAATAAATGTATTTTTCAGACGAAAACGAAATTCCGAAACAAAATATTTCAGTGTGCACATGTCTACATTTTATCCTACTAATTTTACTATGAACTAAATGCAAACAAAGCTAGACAAGTGAATGTGTTGATAGTCACACAACTTTTGCAAATCTGCCCCACAGTTTTCCATAAAAAAAATAAAGAATTTATATCAGATGGTGTCAGGGGGATCATACAAGGTATAACATTTGCATCTAAGAGTGTTTCTGCTTACCTAAAAGTACAATTGATAAGACAGAAATTGCAATAAAGGCTCCGGAATTAAAAAAAATCCAAAAAAAGCCCTTTTTCCTGCAAGAGTCTTTATCATTATTAGTGCCACAATCACAAACTTGAATTGCTAGTGTGGTGGTACTGCTGAGTGAGGGAATCCCATTATCACTTATTATAACCGTTAAGTAATATATTGGATTTTCGTGTAAACTATATCCATCTCGCAATGCCAGAATTGTAGCTGTGCTATCTGTAAAAGAAAAAAATAAACCATTAGAAACAATGTTTTTTTTTTTTAAGTGAACAACCAAGTCACACATTTTATTTTAATTAACTACTTGTTGTTACACACTTAATGGCAAAGATTATATCTGAGTCGCAAATAAAGTCAAAGCACAGACTTATGTATTAGTGATGTAGACACAGCGGGAGGGAGATCTCTCAAGAGATCAAAGCAATATACAGTACTCAAATAACCATGTGGGAAGAATACCAAAATCCCTTTATAGATTGAACACAAAAAAAACATGATGTTTTTGGAGCACTACCCCCAAAGAAGCTGCTGGTTTAGATTCTGGGTTTGCACGTTACTTCTAAGTTTGTTGTCTAGGGAAAGAAGTCTGTAGTAATTGGAATGTCCACACAAGATGTAAAACCTTCAACTGTACGTTTTATTTTCGCTGCATAAACATGTGAAGGAAGTATAGAGTATAGAAAGAGGGGGAAGGTTCAGGTACATGGTACAGAATGCACAATAGTATTCAGAGTTCCAATCTTCGCCACTCAATCCTGAGTGGGTATTGCTCACCCAGATAGACCCCTCTCACATCGCCTAGCAGCCGGATTGATGCATGGACAGTATAGAAACAGTCTTTGTACAGACCGTTTAAGAACACAGAATGAATATTCAGGAATCCTCTGCCACAGGATTTAAAGTCCCAAAACTTCTTGCCTTACAGCCAAAGAGCCTTAAAGCCAATCCGGTGGACTGTAAGGTATTGTAGGTTATTGGTGCATCCTTCAAGAAGTTACCAGGCCTCTCACAAAGTACAAGCCTTCCGCTCGGTCCTTTCCGGGACAGGTCCTCCCCTGGCTTCCTTCACTGAGTGGCTTCCTACCGCAGGACAGACAGCACAGGATCACCTCCAACGCATAGGCCCCAGTCAGGATAACTGGGCCTACTTTACAGGAACACAGCCTTAGGCCAACGTGGTCCTGAGACTGAGATCATGCACACCCACCTTTCCCCCAGGGGGGCCACGAGGCGAAGGACCCCTAAAAACAACATCTGCTCCTTAAGTATCCCCTCCCAGCATGCACAGCGGGATCACACTCCCACTGTACTGCTGCCGAGGAGGGACACCCATACACCATGGTACACCTGCATTTCAAAATGGGCCTGAAGTGGCAATGCCACCCACAGGCAACAAGCGAAAATACTACCAGGCAGTACCACAGTCAGAACAGAGGCAAATTTGTACACAATTCAACATGTCTGGGCCCAACTATTGTCCCAGACATCCTCTAAATTTGAACTAGCGCCCCCATCTTTGGGAGCAGGGTGCTACATTTTAATAGGGAAATTTGTCATTTACATTAAAATGGAAAGTATACCTGATAAGGCATTGCTGTAAATATTTCTGAATGTTTATTAAGAAAAAATAATGTTCCCAAAATCACAAGACTACCCATTCCTAAAACGTGTCATAATGATGGTATCCAATATATATAGAACCTACTGTATTTAATACTACCACTAAGCAACCACACCCTTTGAAGGTTGATCAGGAAAAAGTTCCAATCCTAACCAATCCTCCCTTTGTTTTTTTGAAAGTGAGATTCCATGTCACTTTCACAGTAGAAACATTTTAGCAAAACGATTGGTCAGATCAGTTATACACAGGGGCCCAGATTCTTAAAGACTTACGACGGCGTTTCTCCAGATACGCCGTCGTAAGTCCGAATGGCCACCATCGTATCTATGCGCCTGATTCATAGAACGTAAGACATACGCCGGCGTAAAGGTAAAGCTGGTCTCTAGGTGGTGCAGCCCATGCAAGGTATGGACATCGGAACAAGCGTATCTTTTTACGGCGTTTACATAAGTCGTACGCGAATAGGGCTGTGCGTAAGTTACATTCACGTCATAGGCAGAGTTCGACATATCTTAGGCATTCTATCCGACGCATGCGCACTGTGATACGTCCGCGGACGGCGCATGCGCCGTTCGTTCGAAGCGTCATTTACATGGGGTCATGTTAAATTTACATAAAACACGCCCACCTCTTCATCATTTGAATTACGCGCGCTTACGCCGGCACATTTACGTTACGCCGCCGTAACTTAGGACGCAAGTGCTTTGTGAATACTGCACTTGCCTCCCTAAGTTGCGGCGGCATAGCGTAAATACGATATGCTACGCCTGCTCAATGTAATGCCGCCCTACGTGAATCTGGGCCAGGGTTGCCATCCCCAATTACTTTTTTTACTGACAAAACATAAACAATTTACTGACGGAGCACATTTTTACTAGACATGTGCACACTGAAATATTTCATTTAGTTACTCCCAAAATTCGTTTTTATTTATTTAGTTGTTCATAAAAAAATGCATTTGTCCGAAAATCCAAATTAATTAAGGTCGAATCTGTCATTGAAGGCTTATGGTGTCTGTCGAATGTTCTAAAAAAAAAAAAAAAAAAGATTTGACAGAATCTTAAAAAAACAAAGATTTGACGGAGCAACGAAACTGTACGATGCCGCATTGAATGTTTCGCCTACAAGCTATAGAAGGATTCTAATGTTGTATGACTAATAATAATTATATTTATTAATTATTATTACTAGTCAACCAACATTAGAATTCTTCTTTAGCTTATGGGCAGAGCATTTCACCATAAATGTCTGCTTGCGTATGTTTTTAGCTACTTCGTCGAATCTTCATGTCTCTCTATGTCGAATCTTTATGTCTCTCTAATTCGAATCTTTTCTCTCTATGTTAACTCTTCTTCATGTCTCTCTAATGTCAAATCTTTTCTCTCAATGTTGAATCTTTTCTCTTTATGTAGAATAATATTGGACTAATAGTGTTAAGGTTAGGCACATTCGACCGCAACGAAAACGAAAATAAAAAATGTGTTTATGTCGGATCTTTTGGTTTTCGTTGTCTGTGCTTTCGTTATCGTTTGTTAAAACGATAACAAAAATACCTAAAATTCGGACGAAAATGCATTTGGACAAAAATGAATGCACATGTCTAATTTTTACTCACACCCTGAAACATGAAAGAAAATCTGAATATAAATGAAGACAATCATTATTTAACCACTTCCATACAGGGCACTTATACACCTTCCCGCCCAGACCAATTTTCAGCATTCAGCACTGTCGGTCATGCTACATTGTACCCAAACTACATTTTTATCATTTTGTACCCACAAATAGAGCTTTCTTTTGGTGGTATTTGATCACCTCTGGGATATTTATTTTCTGCAAAAAATAAATAAAAAAATCACTGAAAATGTTGGAAAAAAAAAACGTTTTTTTTTTTTGTTTCTGTTATAAAACATTGTAAATAAGTACGTTTTCTCCTTCACTGATGGGCACTGATGGTACTGCACTGACGGGCACTGATAAGGCAGCACTGATGGGCACCGATGAGGTGGCACTGATGTGGTGGCATTGATGGGCACTAATATGCGGCACTGATGGGCGGCACGGATGGGCACTGATAGGCGGAACGGATAGGCGGCATGGATGGGCTTGGATAGGCGGCATGGATGGGCACAGATAGGTGGCACAGATAAGCACAGATAGGCGGCATGGATGGGCACGGATAGGCGACACGGATGGGCACGGATAGGCGGCAGGGATGGGCACTGATAGGCGGCATGGATGGGCACTGTTAAGGCGGCATGGATGGGCACTGATAGGTGGCATGGATGGGCACTGATAGGTGGCACGGATGGGCATAGATGGGCACTATCGTATGTGTTGTACTAATGGATGCCAATCAGTGCCAAACAATGCCTGCCAATCAGTGATGCCCATTGTGGGCACTGATTGGCATCCATTGCGGCACTGATTGGCATCCATTTTTTGTGTCCTTCTCATCCCTGGTGGTCTAGGGTGGCATACTTTTTTTTTTTGCATCCCTGGTGGTCTAGTGGGCATCTCTGGTGGTCCAGTGGGCATCCCTGGTGGTCCAGTGGGCATCCTCGGGGGGGCTGTGCTGATAATCGATCAGCACAAACCACTCCTGAGCAGCAGCTCAAAATCCTGAGGACGTCATATGACGTCCACTCAGGATTCTACAACCACTTTGCCGACGTCAATATGTCTTTGGCGGGCGGCAAGTGGTTAAAGTCTAAATTCACCTTTTAGGAAAAAATTATATATGCTCATATTTTTATATATGCCCTATAATTCTAAGTACAGCCAAAAAAAAACACAAAAATCAAGACAAGAGAGATAACTTACAGTCAACAAGATGTGTCCTTTGTGTTGATGTCTCTGTTGAAATCCTCCTCCATCCATCCCCCCACTACCGTAATCTTTTGGTGTGGAGGGGGTTATTAAAGTTAAGGGGCTGTTACAGGCTTACATCAAACGTGCCCAACTATGCCCATCCACCAAATTATTCAATTCATAAAAGCTGTTACTACAGCTTCTGTGAGAGAAACATGATCTATAAATGTAGGATGGATGTATGAGAGGTCTGCCCCTTCCATCCATAGATCATGTTTCATTCATAGAAGCTGTAGTAAGGCTTCTATGAATGGAGCAGCTAGGGGTAAAGTAAGGGCATAGTAGGCTCTCTTAACCACCTCAATACTTCAAAAAAACAAAACACACACACACACATACCGTACAATAAAGTCCTTTATTAATAAAAAAAAAAAAAAAAAGCTCCAGCGGTGATAATCCACTCGTTCCCGGCTTCCTGCTTCAACGTTGTCCTGATCCTGCGACGGCTGCGGGTGATCTCCAGCAATGAGAATATCCTGCGACGGGTGATCTCCGCTCCAGCAATGAGAAGATCCATTCATCCGGAGCGCAGCATCCCCGACCTCCTCTCACCGCTGGACACAGCCCAGCGAATGACGCGCTGAAGCTGTGACATTACTTATATAGAGGAGGCAGGGCCACCCGTCACGTGACCCCACACCCTCTGACGTACCCTCTGCTACGTCACTGGGTAAGCCCCGGCTTCCCTCTTCCTGGGCTTCCCCAGTGACGTAGCAGCCGGGAACGAGTGGATTATCACCGCTGGAGCTTTTTTTTTTTTTTTTTTTTTTATTAATAAAGGACTTTATTGTACGGTGTGTGTGTGTGTGTGTTTTTACAAGACTTTACACTTCCTTCGTGAAATGGTAGGGGTACAGTGTACCCTATTACCATTTCACACAGGGGGGGGGGTCAGGATCTGGGGGTCCCCTTTGTTAAAGGGGTCTTCCAGATTCTGATTAGCCTCCCGCATACCCCCACAACCACCGGGCAAGGGTTGTGGGGATGAGACCCTTGTCCCCATCAACATGGGGACATCCTCCCCATGTTGAGGGCATGTGGCCTGGTGCGGTTCAGGAGAGGGGGGGCCGCACTCTGTCCCCCCCTCTTTTCTGCGGCCGGCCAGGTCAACGTGCTCGGATAACAGGTTTGGTTATGGATATTTAGGGGGAACCTTAAATTGACGGCGGGGTTCCCCTTAATATCCATACCAGACCTGAAGGGTCTGGTTATAGATATTTAGGGGGAACCGCACGTCATTTTTTTTTAATTGACAGCGGGGTTCCCCTTAATATCCATACCAGACCTAAAGGGTCTGGTTATTGAATTTGCGGGGACCTCCGTGCATTTTTTTTCCCCGAACTCCGATCCCGGACCCAAACTTTTTCCAATTATTCGGGTTCGGGTCCGGGTTCGGGAAAAACCCAAAGTCCGTACCGAACCCGAACTTTACAGTTCGGGTTCGCTCAACCCTAATAAAGAGACAATTAAAAAAAAAATAGAACACAATGCACAGGTGGAAAATTCACTATGAATGCAAAAACACACAACACTCTGCCCTGCATGTTAATAATAGAAACCGTATCTAAAACTGACATCTGAAAAATTAATTTAAGTTAGAGTCTTAGTTGCACACATAGAAAAATGTCTGTAGAATCCATATGATTTTCAAGGTGCATCTGTAAGTGTGGTCCTTACTTTAATCACTCTACACATGTCCTTGAAAAGTTATTACTACTATTTACAACGTATACAAGCATAACTTTTTTTTAAAACATAAATGACATCAGTGCAATAGTGGAAAATATTGTTAAATCAAAAGGTAAAACAGCTAAAGTAAACCTGTCATTAGAGAAATATTGGTGCTGTAACTGCTCACAGTTTTTACAGAAAATACTAGTTGACTAATGTCATTGTGAGCCTCTAACTTAAGGGGTTCGACTTAGTGACACTAGAATGACTATGCAGACAAGGACTTATTACTTTACCTATCTGTTCACTAGTTCCAGTATGCTGTTTTCATTTCCTATTTTCATGTTCAGATGTATGCTGCTCTTTTTAAATTTCTGATATACAGGGCTGTAAGTATCCTAACGTGCATGTAAAATGAAATACATTTAGTTTGCCAAAGCCCCGTGAATCATTTTTTTTAAATAAATCAAAATAAAGTGCAGTGCTAATATTGCATGTGTAAACTAGAAAAAAAATAGCAAATATGCAAGCAATTAACATACAAACTTGTTTGTTCATATAAATGGCATAAATGAATAACCAATAAAGTGCAACACATTATTTAATATGTCCACAAGTGAAACTCCAAATTGTAGGTGAGAAAAATTTGCTTTTAACCCTTGCGGGTAAAAAAAAAAAAGAGGAAAAATCAGTCCATAGGAATGAATAAACATGAATCGCTGAAAGCTGAAAATAATTCAAGGTGAAATTGAAAATATGCTCAACATCTATAGAGGCAGACCACCATCCAATAGAACATCACTGTATAATATGCATCCACCACCAACCAAGGAGAATGAATACTCTCAAGCCCCATACACACTATCAGTTTTCCTGCAGGTTTTTCTCTTCAGGTTTACAAAACCATCTAATATGAGGTCAAACCTCGAGGCTGCGTACACACGGTCGTTCCAAACCGATGAGAATGGTCCGATGGGCCATTTCCATTGGTTCACCGCTGAAGTGGCCTGATGTGCGTACACACCATCGTTCCAAAAACCGATCGGGTCAGAATGTGGTGACGTCAAACACACGACATGCTGAATAAAACAAAGTTCAATGCTTCCAAGCATGCGTCGACTTGATTCTGAGCATGCGCGGTTTTTGAACCGATGCTTTCTGTACTAACCATCGCTTTGGACCAATCGGGCAGTGGGCCATCGGTTCGATTTTGAAGCATGTTTTAAAATTTTGGACCGAAGGACAACAGACCGATGGTCGGTTTGGACTGATGAAACCTCGGTCCATTCTCATCGGTTTTGTCCGACCGTGTGTACGCGGCCTCAGAGTTTCAATTTGTATGCAATCAGACAGGCCCTTGCACTACATGGTTTTGGTAAACCTGAAGAGAAAAACCTGCAGGAAAACTGATAGTGTGTATGGGGCTTTACTGGACTGAGTGGACCCTATGCCCACGACAAAGAGTCAAACAAGCATGAGAACTGGGAAGAAAACCAGCAGGGGACACCATGGAGGGTCAGCTTCCACACCATCTCGTCAGCTGATAGGACTTTGAATTCAGCCACTCAGTACGACTCGATACGTATTGTCCACTAGGACATCATCTGGGTCATGCTTGTTTGACTCTTTGCCGTGGGCATAGGGTCCACTCAGTCCAGTAAGTGTATTCATTCTCCTTGGTTGGTGGTGAATGCAGATTATACAGTGATTTCCTATTGGATGGTGGTCTACCTCTATAGATGTCGAGCATATGTCCAATCTCACCATGAACTATTTTCAGCTTTCATCAATTCATTTTTATTCATTCATATGGACTGATTTTTCTATTTTTTTGCCCGCAAGGGTTAAAAGTGAACTTTTCTCACCTACAATTTGGAGTTTCACATGTGGAATTATTAATCAATTTGTTGTACTGTGCACTTTATTTATTGGTTATGCATTTATGCCATTTATATGCACAACCAAGTTTGTATTTGCACAGTCATAAGTTTATTGTAGGGTTTTCCCGATACTGATGCTAGTATCGGTATTGGTGCCGATACTGAGTATTTGCAGGAGTATGGGTCCGCTGAAGTGGCCTGATGTGCGTACACACCATCGTTCCAAAAACCGATCGGGTCAGAATGTGGTGACGTCAAACACACGACGTGCTGAATAAAACAAAGTTCAATGCTTCCAAGCATGCGTCGACTTGATTCTGAGCATGCGCGGTTTTTGAACCGATGCTTTCTGTACTAACCATCGCTTTGGACCGATCGGGCAGCGGGCCATCGGTTCGATTTTGAAGCATGTTTTAAAATTTTGGACCGAAGGACAACAGACCGATAGTCGGTTTGGACTGATGAAACCTCGGTCCATTCTCATCGGTTTTGTCCGACCGTGTGTACGCGGCCTCAGAGTTTCAATTTGTATGCAATCAGACAGGCCCTTGCACTACATGGTTTTGGTAAACCTGAAGAGAAAAACCTGCAGGAAAACTGATAGTGTGTATGGGGCTTTACTGGACTGAGTGGACCCTATGCCCACGACAAAGAGTCAAACAAGCATGAGAACTGGGAAGAAAACCAGCAGGGGACACCATGGAGGGTCAGCTTCCACACCATCTCGTCAGCTGATAGGACTTTGAATTCAGCCACTCAGTACGACTCAATACGTATTGTCCATTAGGTCATCATCTGGGTCATGCTTGTTTGACTCTTTGCCGTGGGCATAGGGTCCACTCAGTCCAGTAAGTGTATTCATTCTCCTTGGTTGGTGGTAAATGCAGATTATACAGTGATTTTCTATTGGATGGTGGTCTACCTCTATAGATGTCGAGCATATGTCCAATCTCACCATGAACTATTTTCAGCTTTCATCAATTCATTTTTATTCATTCATATGGACTGATTTTTCTATTTTTTTGCCCGCAAGGGTTAAAAGTGAACTTTTCTCACCTACAATTTGGAGTTTCACATGTGGAATTATTAATCAATTTGTTGTACTGTGCACTTTATTTATTGGTTATGCATGTATGCCATTTATATGCACAACCAAGTTTGTATTTGCACAGTCATAAGTTTATTGTAGGGTTTTCCCGATACTGATGCTAGTATCGGTATTGGTGCCGATACTGAGTATTTGCAGGAGTATGGGTACGCGTACAAATGCTCCCGATGCCTAGTCTGATAACTGGACACTCAAACAATCGGTGCGGCAAAATGTGGAAGTTATTTTTACCGATTTCAATAAAGCAGCTGACAGTCGCTTCTCCTCCTCTCCCCTCCACAGCTTTTATTTCCTTTATTGAAAGCCACGCAGTGAGATTGGTGATTATAACTTTCCCACTGCTGCACCGATTGTTCCTGAGTGTCCCCTGTATCCTCCTCTGGCCCCACCCTGTGTCCTCCAATGTGCTATACCATGGGTTCCTCTGGTCCTCCCTATCCTCATCTAGTCCCCCTCTGTGTGCTCCTCCATTCCCCCCTGTCCTCCTCCAGTCCTGTTCTGTGTGCTCCTCCCGTTCCCCCTCCTCTGCTCACCCTCCATGCACTCCTCTGGTCCCCCTTCATTTACCGGCTCCTTCCTTTTCCGAATGCACTGAGTCAGTGATTAATGATGATGTCCATTCATAACTGAGCATCGTAAACTTTGTTGCTTGCATATTTGCACATTTTTTGCTTGTTTTCACATACAATATTAGCGTTGCACTTTATTTTCCTTTATTACAATTTGCCTAATTATAGTGTTGGCTGATTTGTTTATTCTATTTAGTAGCGCAGTAATTTTTTAAAATTTTCACTTTAAAAAAATACAAATTTTCACTGTTAATATCCTACATGCCATTTCAGTGCTGCTTATTTCCTGCAGCTTCTCTGGGTGAACGTCATATCTACCTGTACGCTGCAATGGCTGTATAACACTTCTCACAAGGGATGCCTGATGTTTACAGCAGTGGACCAAACCTGAATAATGTATGTTGAAATGGCCATATGGAGCACAACTGGGAGGCAGGGTCAGAGTTCTGTTAGCCAAAACAGGAAGTGCCTGAACAAGAATCTTAAGTGCTGAAGTACAAGGTATGATTTTAATAAAGTCTGAAGGTTTAAAAATATTAAAAATTACATTCAAAATGACATTAATATGTTAAAGCTTATACAAGATTTTTGTGACTGGGTTAATTTGCACTTTGGTATACTAATGATAGGGTAGCAACATTGACAAGTTTAAAAAATGTAGAAACTGGAAATGTGTTTTTGTTTTGTTTTTAATCATTTTTGTCAACCCCTGGACATTTGTGGTTTAATATAGCAAGACAATTTTAAGGGGATAGGTGTGCAGGATGTTAAAGAAGTCAGAAGACTGTATTATTAAAAAAAAAAAAAAAAAAAACATTAAACTATTAGGTAGATTCACAAAGAGTTAGGCCGGCTTATCAGTATCATCCTATCTTAGGTTGCAATATTGAGGCTGGCCGCTAGGTGGTGCTTCCATTGCGGTTGGCGTAGAATATGTAAATTAGTATATACGCTGATTCACGAATGTACGCCCGGCCACTGCAGTACATTTATGCCGTTTCCGTAAGGCATTATCAGGCCTAAAGTTATTCCATCTAATAGATGGAATAGTAATGTGAAAGTATGGCCGCCGTTCCCGCTTCGAAATTCAAAATTTTTACGTCCACGTCGAAATCAATAGGCCCGTGCGGCGTACTTAGCCGCAATGCACACTAGGAAATGTAGGCGCCCGGCGCATGCGCAGTTTAGAAAAAACGTGAAAGACGTAAGGTCAAGCCACATTCACATAAAACACGCCCCCTTAGACACATTTGAATTAGGCGCCCTTACGCCCGCCCGCTTTAGGCTACGCCGCCGTAACTTAGCAGGCAAGTACTTTGAGAATCAAGTACTTACCTAGCTAACTTACGGCGGTGTAGCCTAAACACGCTAAGCTACGCCGCCGCAAGTTTAGTATGGGTGGAACTCCACTTTAATATAATTACATAACACATGTAATTATAGGGACAGCGCTTTCACAAAAGAGAATCATCATTTGGACATGCTTAACATAATGCCAAAATACAGCTCTGCTGGTTTAGAGTGAGGTGGATATTCTTGTAAGTTGAGCTTTCTACACATGCAGTCCTTTAAAGGTACATTTTCCCACTGCCTAAACAGTAGTCTGATATTGCTGAGCAATATTGTTACATATCAAAGCATTTCAATTTTCTTTGAATAATCAAATTATTTTAAGTTTTTTCCCCATAGTTGCATACTGTATCACACAGGTAGCGACAGCCACATTCTATTAAAAAATAAGCACATACTGTACAAAGCAAAAACCCCCCAAAAAAATTTATTTTCCATGAAAGCACATTTTCCTAAAACATTTTAAAAAAAATCTTAAGTTATGTTAAGAAATTAGCAAGAACTGGATATCATTGTAACAGAAAATAATCAGGTCAGAACTGTAGAATGAAACTCTTTTCTGGAGGATTTTATTTGATCTCATTGTTATTTTAATCTAAATGATTCTACTTCCCCCGAAATGCCGTCCATCATACATTGTGAACATATTTATTTTCCCAGGAAGCTATAATTGTCTCCTTAAATTAAAAGTGGATATGTCAATGGGTTCACGGGGGACAGATCAAACGGAATTAGCAGAACTTAGATGTATGATTGCATCCATGTTAACATGCAAGACTTTTAGCTTTGATTGCTACTGACAGGAAAACTAGAAAGAGTGGAACCATATTCAATGCTTTATATATTTAATAAAATTAATAGTGCTTAGAATATATTTTCATAAGCCTTCAAAGAACATAATCAAATTTGGTACATAGCCGACTAAATATAAGAAGGACAGACATATAGACAGATGTAAGATGCACATGATATTTTTGTTTTGATCTTTGTGCCGACTTCAAGTGGAATAATTGAATTTTTTGGATTGTAAAAAAAATAAAGTAAAAAAATTTAACCATGATGTCACTTTTTTCATTAATTGATGTTTAAAAATGAGCATTATTACAGGGTTCCTCAATTACCCTGTGTTTTTGATGCTTACTAGGATTTCCAATAAGACAGTCCAGCAGTATATGTCACTTTTGGACTGTCTCTCTTTCATGGATACTTTATACTGAACATGGGATAGTTACGAGGTATAAATGCCTTCTTTGATTCAAAAATCAGTTAGCTTTCTCAAAAAAACTGAACACTGTCCAGGCCTGGACTGGGACAAGAATTTGGCCCTGGACTTCATCCAGACTGGCCCACTTTGGCAGGTCTCTCCCATGGCGGCCGGATAACTCCCGCACCCCCCCCCCCCGGCCACCCAAGCCCCCTCTCCCCCTTCACTAGCGCCACTAGCTGTTCTCCTTTATTAGAGTAGAACGGCTGGTACTGGTACTCTTATAGGCCGTACCACTGGGGAAGCTAGACATTATTTCACCCGGGCAAATAATCAGTTTGGTGCCCCCCCCTTATGGGAAGGATTAGGCAGAAGTGAGAAACTCCCAGGCCATAGCTGTTGAGTCAGCTGTCTGTCCCCTCCCCCATGCTCTTTTGTTGTCCCCCCTGCTCCTCTGGTCCTCCCTCTGCTTCTTTGTTCCCCCCAGGTGAGCGCTGCAGGGAGGGAGAGACAGAGGAGCGGAGGGGGGGCGGCGGTCCGCTGTCACTGAAGCCGGCCCACTGAGCCATCGGCCCACCGGGAAACTCCCTGTAGTCCCAATGGCCAGTCCATCCCTGCTTACAGTGGAATTTTTGAGCAACGGCACCTGGTGCTTGGAATGGCTCTATACCAAGTCTATGTGAGGTCGCAATGAATTGGTTGTAAAAAATAAACTTTGGTGTTTTGAGTGGAAATACCTATAGACATCCACCAATGTTAGTGAGGTAGTTATCCTGGTAAATTAGGCAACATATGATGGAGGCTTCCTGTTGTGTCTGAAAAAAAAATATATCAAATTATTTGCCTAAGATTGTATTAGTCGGTTTATGCCAGATTGCTGTAATACTGGAAATTTACATTTGAAAACTGGCCAACCCACCAAAAATATCAAAACTTATGCCCTGTACACACGATCGGTCCATCCGATGAGAACAGACAGGTTAACCGATGAAGCTGACTGATGGTCTGTCACGCCTACACACCATCGGTTAAAAAAACGATTGTGTCAGAACGCGGACACGTAAACCACGTATGACGGCACTAAAAGGGGAAGGTCAAATCCAATGGTGCCACCCTTGGGGCTGCTTTAGCTGATTTTGTGTTATTAAAAGACGCTTTGCGCTTTTCTGTCTGTTACAGCGTGATGAATGTGCTATCTCCATAATGAACGCTAGTTTTACCAGAAGGAGCGCTCCCATCCCCTAATTTAGTCTGAGCATGTGTGGATTTTTAACAGATGGTTGTGCCTACTAACGATCATTTTTTTCCCATTGGTTAGGAATCCATCGGTTACATTTAAAACAAGTTGGCTTTTTTTTAACCAATGGTTAAATAACCAATGGCGCCCACACATGATCAGTTTGGACCGAAACGGTCCATCAGACATTCTCATCAGTTTAACCGATCGTGTGTACGCGGCTTTACTCTTAAGTCTAAATCTCAAACCTACCCACTTTTATTCAATGTGCTATTTTAAAATGAAGATGCATTAACATTTATGTTCTCCCTGAACTGTCGTAAATAGTTCCTAATGTAAGCAATTGTGTGGTTTCAACTTGGTGTTTGTATTGCAATGAAGATGCATTAGCAATTTTATTCTCCCAGAACTGTCTTAAATGGTTCCTGATGAAAGAAATTGCATGGTTTCCAATTGGTGTTCGTATTACTTCATAAGTGCATTCTATACTGTGTGTTCATGTGTGCTTTAAGAAATGGCCTGAAAGGCCAGAAAGTATTTTAAACATCTCTGCATTTTCCAGTTCATGCTAAGTAGCCATCCTGGAGCCATCTTGGAGTGGGCAGAGCTGATCCAGCTTTGTCCTGACTTCCTATGAAGTATTAGATCACTGAAATGCTGACCTACTGCCTATTACTAACCACAAGCAATAGACCACCTTATAAGCTATGTGCTGCTGTAGAGGTGCATTTGAGGGCAGAATTTGTTCTCCCTAAATGTAACCATTCACAATGAAACAAGTGGAAAAACAAATAAAAAAACAAATATAAAGGTAGCAGACATATATTTTAGTTACTTCATGCATTTGTAAAGGTATTTTTTTAAACTAAAATAACAAACATGTTATACTTGCCTGCTCTGTGTAATGGTTTTTCACAGAGCGGCTCTGAGCCTCCTCTTCTTGGGTCCTCCGCTGACACTCTTGGCTCCTCCTCTTCTATATGTGCCCCCAAAGCAAGCCACTTGCTATGGGTTCACACCTGTGGGCTAGATTGTAAGTCAGGTTATGTGTGTCTATTAATGCATGCAGCATGGCTCAGCTCCACCCCGGCTCCGGATTTGATTGACAGCAGCATTAGCCAATGGCTGATGCCTCTGTGAGCACATAGAGAGGAGATAGAGAGGAGAGAGCTGCTGCAGACTGGCACAGCACTGGATCAAAAAACTATAGATGAGGGGGATACAAACATTGGGACATTGTTTACCTTAATGCATGTAATGCATTAGGGTAAAAAGATTTCCTGGTTTTAGAAAAAAAATATTAATCTGAGATATAAATGTGAGCATTGGGAAACCCACTGGAAAATTAATGTCATTAATAAACATGTTTCCTGTCATTTCCCCAAACAACACAGTTTTTTTAGACTTCTGCAGCATTAATTTTTTCAAACTAAAGGAACAGATTGCATATGTACAGATAAAAAATACATTGTAAAGGTGAAAGAATATTTGAGATGCTGAAGTAATGACACTGAGAGTCACATACACAGTAAAACAGATTACCTCTTAAGCAATCACTTATGAATATATTATTAGGCATCTTGATAGGTATAATTATTTCAGATACTTGTATATCACTGTCAATTCACGCAGAGCTTTACATAGACATTTTACATTCACATCAGTGCTTCCCCTCATGGAGCTTACAATCTAAGGTCCCTAAATCACATTCATACATGCATATACTTGGGAAAATTTTAGAAAGGATCCAATTAACCTACCAGCATGTCTTTGGAGTGTTGGAGGAAACCAGAATATCCGGAGGAAACCCACACAGGCACAGGGAGAACATGCAAACTCCAGGCAGATCGTGTTATGGTTGGGATTTGAACCAGCGACCCTTTTGCTGCCAAACATATCACACTTCATTGAAGTATGTCAGTAAGCCTTAACATTAAAATAAATCATTCATATTCTGCTATGCAACTGGATTTAATTGTCTGAAAATTCTAAGAGGTATAAACTGGTGTATCTTGAATGATAAAAGCTGACTGGTTTCTCCCGTTTTGTTCCAGGTTTCTCTGCAGTTTTGCATATTTCCCCCAGTATACTGTATTGCAATACATTCATATGGAAATAGGCACACATAATTGAGTAGATGGCAGTCATTACCTGTGTTATCCATGAGAGTAAAATTTGCATCGCTGATTTCTTCAGGAGGTATTATATAATAGAACTGGTGGTCGATTACAGGATCTTTATCAAAGGCACTTATGGTTTGCACATGCTAGAAAAAGAAATCAGTTGGTTAATACTGTTTGTGCCGAAATATGATGAAATGAACACAATACAGGCAATTTGGATACTCTCAAAACCCTAATGTACCCTGAGAAGCAATTAAAATAAGCTGATTGAAAATATGGATTTACCAGGTAAAATAACATTAATGCCTCCATTATATATCTCTTTCAACAATAAGCAAAGTACAAAAATTATTTTGATTTACTGAAAAGAAGATGTGTATTGAAATCCATAAATTGACAGTTAAAGCCACATGTTTGTAATCTAATGCTTAAAAATCATTTGAGTGCTTTGGCAAATTGATCATAAAATGTGCAATTTACATTTCAGTTAAAATATATGCATAATGGAAAATCAAATGGACATATCATGCTGCATCCACAACAAGAAATATACACATAGTTTGGTCAGTTCATTTAGTTTTGCACTGTGTAATATTTTATTGATAGCATAGTTTTGAAAAAAATGGCTGCTTATTTACCTTTAGCTATGCAGAGAAGTGTAGTTACAATATTTACAATGTTATACATGAATCAAGGTCTGCAGTCAAATGTGAAGGGAATTATAAAACATGAGACAATTTTTGGGAAATTCACTACAAAACACTTTACTTATTCTGTAAGTTCCGTAAGGTTTTCCCGTTTTCTTAATGAGACTTTAACATAAAGGAAGTAGGGGGGAGTACTGCAGCAGGTATAAATGCAGACACCCGGATGTGCCTGAACATGCCAAAAAGAGATCTTTCAAACCTTCCAGTCCTGTGTGAATAATTGACCATTTTTACAATCAAAAGCTTTTACACTTCTTAGTAGTGTAGGAGGTTCCAATTTTTTCCCTGCCCCTACATATTCATGTACAGGAGGTAAGAAGAGGGGGCTAGCTTCTAAATTCAGGAATGAATGGCAGGAAGGGCTAAGAATCAGATGCTCAGCACAGCAACATAACATCTAGATGGTAGAGTAGACAATAGCAATAGTCCTATCATATGCCAAATAATATGTCATCATGACACATCATGACACAGTGAAAAGGGTCTGAATTTGTTGCACAAATAAATGACATTATATGCCACTCTTGCAAGCTATTCTCATTTTAAGAATCTACATATTGTGTCAATGCATAGAACATATTTTGGTATTTAGGACCCTACCATACATAGGAATAGCATAAAAGAAATGCGGCAGGCCTGAACTGGTAGCAGAACTGGTAGTGCAGTGGTAACTGAACTGATAGCGGAGTGGTTCCCACTCTTCTCAAGATAGTTTCACTAATGTTTGCTCCTTATGTACAGTGGTGGAACTACATCCATAGAGACCCACATGGGCGCTATGGGGCCCGCAGCCGAGTGGGGCCCAGGGAGGATGAGGAATGCATATTTGCCAAGTTTTTTTCCTTGTCGCCGCTAGAAGTCCGCGTCACTGGTAATTTCTGTTTCCGTCACCATTTTACAGAAGACCAGCTAAGGAAGAACCAAGAGGCGAGCCCCGGTGGCACAGAAAGTGGCTGCAATAGAAATGGAGCTGTACTGATGGAGGAGGGGGCTGGTTTATCCTGGGGGGGTCTTTAATGATTGGAGGGGGGTCTATACTGATGGAGGAGGGTTTGTACTGAGGGAGGACTATGGGGAGAGGGGGGTAACGCCATGTTTTTCCACACCAGGTGACACCAATTCCAGTGATGCCACTGGTAACTGGGGACAGCTGATGTAAGAAGGGACTCTACTGCGAATGCCTGATGTAAGGAGGGACTCTACTGAGAATGCCTGATGTAAGGAGGGACTCTACAGGGGACACCTGATGTAAGGACGGATTCTGCTGGGAATGCCTGATACAGTATAAGGATGGACTCTGCTGGGGACACCGGATGACATCTGGTGACAGGCGAAATGACACACCCGGGGGTCTCACTGATTCGGCATTATGGTGAGTTGAACCATTTCATTTTATATTACAATGTAATATAAGAAATAATGCGCTGTAATCATTCTGACACCGTAACAACCATGGTGCCGTGATGATTGAAGTGCTAACACCAGGTGTTTCCTTCCTTCCTTCCTCCATCCCTCATTTATCTCAGACTCGAACCACACCCCCTTTGAGCCACGCCATTTAAGCCACGCCCACTATTACATTTAAGCCCCGCTCATTTTTAATGGGGGCTGTTTGCAGGGGGTCCCAATACAACATTTTGCTATGGGGCCCTGTGATTTCTAGTTACGCCCCTGCTCATGTAGGCATGATTTTCTTCAGATTAGGACACATGTGACAGTTTTCACAATCAATTACATTTATTAAATATCAGGCTGTAAGGCTATGTATTTGTACCTTAAACCAAAGAATATACCAGGGAATCTAGTCATAGATAGAAAGACAGGTAGAAAGTTGTCAAGTGAAGATATGATATGATCAAAATGTTTGAAGATGCATTCCCTATACCTCTAAAACCGTAAAAGCTAATTATTGTGTACATGACAACTTCACTTACAAGCTGATTTCAGTTTTAATGCTTGTGACAATCAAAGTCAGCTTGACAGACATAATCCTGTGTCTTTCTAAATTCACCTTCAGAAACAGAATAATCATGCAGCCTCTAGCAATATTAACTAATTTTAATCATGTATAAAAACACAAACAATTTTATAAAATATTTGCATTTTATTATACCAATTATTGTGTCTTTAATATATTGTCAGAAATCTGTATTTTTTATTAAAGATAAAGAACAATATAGGCAAAATTACTAATACAAGAAATATAATTCAAAATTTTATTTTTGGAATTTCTGAATCAGAAGTCCGATTGAAGGCAATAGAAGTCCAAATCAGGCTCCAAAAAAAGTGTACTTTAGAGAGCAGAAAATTATGCAACATCACACAGAATGCTTTAGGAAGCTCTTGCTATCCTGAATTTTGAAAATCTGAACCACCAAAAGAAAGTGAAATGTAGATTTGGATTTGGCCATCGAATACAGGAAATGTGGTTCAAAATTGAACATAATATGCAATTCAGAATGAGAATAGGAAACAGTTTTTACCAGACCTGTACATTTTTTTAAGGAAAATCAGCAGTTCACTTTGCAAAGGAAATTTCACTCTGCAGAGGAATTTTCCCTTAGCATAGTGAATGAGGCAAAGCTTTGCTGGCTACCATCATCCAATCATATGCATGCAAAAATTGTATTTTTGTGATTGGTATTTTTTGGTGGACTTTCAGCATATCCACTAAGTTAAAGACATTTCCCTTACAGAGTAAATATTCCCTTACAAATTAAACAGACTATTTGCCTTAAGTAAATCATCCCCTACCATTCTATGATAAGAATACCTTTGTAACAGGCATCACACCAACCTCCTCTCCAATATGAAGTTTAACTGTGGTCTATCCAGTATTTACATTGTTATGCCAAGCATGATGTGGCTGTTGGCTCTCCAAGTGAAAAAAAATATTGTGTAGTTTGCTTTTCTTTGTTGATTTTCAATTGATTCGGTAAATGTACCGTACATGTCATTTAAGAGTTTACTCTTTTATTGTTTCTTCCTATTTTTGTGCATTTTGTTTTGCAGATTTTTGCTTGCAGGGTTAATTCCCCTTCTTTTTTTATATTCTGTTGCCCTTGTTTTGTGTATCTCTAAAGAATGTGTATGGTATTTTCATGACAGATTTGCGGGATCTCTTAAGTATATGGGTTCTGGTTGTTCAGTCAAGAGGAAAGACTTAAATTGTGGTTTGAAAATAGCTCTTTTATTGAAGGATTTATGAAAACAAAAGACTGACAGCCCAACAAAATGGAGTTTTAACATCCAGGGGAATTGAACAGAATTACACACATTGTTGCAACTTTAGGAAACATGACCTGCTGCTCATTAAATTAAATGACACATTGTAATGCAGTATGCACCAATAGACACCCTGCAATCTACTCTGTGAAGATGGAAGACATCCATCCTTCCATTAATAGTATATTAATACATTTTAAAATAGTCTAAAACATGGAAGAAAATATGTATAAATGTATGCCTTATTTCTTTATAATATTAAATACAAGTTACCCACATGTACCCACTATTGTTAATAAATATACCAAAATTGTACCTTTAACACTTTATCCCACTATCTAGGTGGGAACAACCAAGGTTAAAATGTGTTATACAGCACTTTGTTAGTACTGTATTTGGAGACTCATAATCATCTTACCTAATTTTTCTGACAAAAGAGACCATCAATTATCTACTATCTGATAGTATAACAAACCAATGAAATCTATAGATTTCTACACTAATCTTATTAGCGAATTGCATTTTTTATTTACAAACAACAAGGTCAGCAATCATATGCTAGCAAACACATAAGAGAGAAAACAATGCAGAATGTCCTTCAATAAATGTCTTGGCAAACTGCAACATTTTCTCATGTGAAAGGGCCATTCATTTTGCAAGTTTCCATGTGCACATATGCTTATTACATTTTGGAATTCCTGTGCTCCAATTTTCTGTTCTTCAAATAGAATCACTTTTGATTTAAACTACATTACATTAACCACTAGAGTACCGGGCCATCGTCAAATGACGGCTCCACGGTTACTCTGAAAATTCAACAGGACGTCATATGACGTCCTGTATTCTTACGGCCACTGGGGGGCGCGCGAGCGCGCCGGCGGCCGCGCGCGCGCGCTCGGCGCGTCCCCGAGATGCCGATGCGCGTGCCTGGCGGTCGCGATGTCCGCCAGGCACTCGGAATCGGCGGCTACAGGGACAAGACGTGGAGCTCTGTGTGTAAACACAGAGCTCCACGTCCTGTCAGGGGAGAGAGGAGACCGATCTGTGTCCCTTGTACATAGGGACATAGATCGGTCACCTCCCCCAGTCACCCCCCTTCCCCCACAGTTAGAACACAATTTAGGTATACATATTAACCCCTCCCTCACCCCCTAGTGTTAACCCCTTGAATGCCAGTCAAATTTATACAGTAATTAGTGCATATTTATCGCATTAATCGCTGTATAAATGTGAATGGCGCCAAAAACGTGTCAAAAGTGTCCGATGTGTTCGCCGCAATGTCACGGTGACAGTAAAAAAAATCGCAAATCGCCGCCAATACTAGTAAAAAAAATAAAATAAAAATGCCATAAATCTATCAGCTATTTTGTAAACGCTATAACTTTTGCGCAAACAAATCAATATATGATCATTGCGATTTTTTTTACCAAAAATATGTAGAAGAATACATATCGGCCTAAACTGAGGAAAAAAAACGTTTTTTTTTTAAAAAATTGTGATATTTATTAAATAAAAAAGTAAAAAATTGTGTTTTTTTTTAAAATTGTCACTCTTCTTTTGTTTATAGCGCAAAAAATAAAAACCGCAGAGGTGATCAAATACCACCAAAAGAAAGCTCTATTTGTGGGAACAAAATGATAAAAAAATTGTTTGGGTACAGTGTAGCACGACCGCGCAATTGTCATTCAAAGTGCGACAGTGCTGAAAGCTGAAAATTGGCTTGGGCAGGAAGGGGCGTAAGTGCCCAGTATGGAAGTGGTTAAAGATGGACACACAAAAGAAACACTTCTAAAATTTTGTGTTACTTTAATAAAGTTTTTTTGAGCCAAAATTGACCAAATTAACTATTTATGTTACCAAGATGTGACTGCTGTGCATCAGCTACATACTGTATACAGCGCTGTGTTCTGGCAATGGTACCAAGACTTCCTGTCCCTTTTTTGAAACAGAATTGAGTCGGGCTGAGAGCTGCTCAGCCATTTACAGAAAGCCTTGTATTTTTATGAATGCATACAATGCTTCCTCTGATTGAGTACTCACCTTGAGAAAATTGTATCACAATATCCACGTCAGCCATTCAGAGGAAGCCTATTTGTTAATATAATTTATGAAACATACAATGAGGGAAATTTGACACAAGGTGTCAGAACTATTGTGAATAAATAGACATATTGTCAGAAATTTTATATGGAGGAATAAGATTGAATAAGCCCCAGAGCAAAGGTCAGATTCAGGACATGTCACCTAAGCTTCAACCAAAGATATCCTGTTTTTTTCTCTCTCTGTTGGAGGTATGTAAACAGGCTGTTTGCAGGACTGGGAATATAAAAGCCAGGGATAAATATACTTTATGGTTGCTAATGAGAATTTATTGAAGGATCCTTGCATCGGTGAAAGAACTCTATAAACAGTAAACAACAACTGACTTTCCAGGGCCCTATGTATATTCAGGTAGGCTTATGGAGAGAAAGGATAAACAAGGCTAGTTATCCAAAGACCAGCTATTGGCTCAGCTCTGAAAAAGATAAACACAGAACAAAACCGTCTCATGGAAAGAACTGTTTTTTCCCTCTATTGTAACAATTTCATACCTCTCAGACGTCATTTAAAATATGTGGACACTATAAATCCCACTATGACTATTAACATGAATATTGATGTACAACCTCCATGGTCCATAATAAGCTAAAAAGGAACCATGGAATTTATGTTTATGTATTTACTATAATATTTGAACAACCGCAGCATCTCGGTATATATATATATATATATATATATATATATATATATATATATATATATATATATATATATATATATACACACACAAGAGAATATGATTATAAGGCCCCGTACACATCGACAAAACCGATGAGAATGGATCGAGGTTCAGTTTCATCGGTCCAAACCGACCGTTTGTATAGCCCATTGGTCTGTTTTCCTTCGGTCCAAAATTTTAAAACATGCTTCAAAACCGAACCGATGGACCGCTGCCCGATCGGTCCAAACCGATGGTTAGTACACAAAAGCATCGGTTCAAAACACGCACATGCTCAGAATCAAGTCGACGCATGCTTGGAAGCATTGAACTTCGTTTTATTCAGCACGTCGTGTGTTTGACGTCACCGCTGTAACGCCACTGGTGTTATTTTATACAAGATGAGCGCAACCTTACCTCTTTCCCTCGGCTGCGCTCCTCTCTCAGCTCTGGCCGCGTCACTTCCGCCGCGCCACTGTTTGCGTTCCACGCTGGAACGTGGAAGTGCGCCCCAGCGTGCTGCGCTGTTTCCCGCGCCCTGGCGGCTATTTAAATCACCAGTAATGAAGGCAGGGTGTTCCGCTATTTTGTTGGACCCCTGCCGTCACCTGGAAGCCACTCAAGACTCCCCAGAGAACCTGCTCCAGTACCCAGAGTCTCCCCATCCACCATTGGGACCAGCACAACCGCTCCAGGCTTCAGTCCAAGCCCCTCCAGGCAGCAGCTCTACAGCCATTCCTTACCAGCCTATGTCCACTGACTACAGGAAGGATTCTGAGCAGCCTGCAGCAAAGCACTCGCATTACAACCTCCTCATCTGATGACAGCAGTACCGCAAGTATCCTTTTCTTTCATGCTAATATCACTCAGGGTGTATTGAGCTGAACCTGACAAGGAACTCTGGATATTTTTAAATATCCCTACCTGACTTACTGACATTGTGATTGAATATTCATCGCTAAGGCTGGAATAAGCAATGTTACTTGAATCATTAGCACTGTCCTGAACCAGAGACTTTATTTCAGTTTACTCTACTAAAAACTTACGCTACCTGCTCAGTCAGATGCCTTAGTTATTACTGATTGGTACATAACATATGCTTATGACGCAATAAGCTTCTTGATTACTTTGGGATTCTATCTGAGGTTGTGATGATTTAAACCATTAACTCTTTAACCAGTTAATAGAGTGACTGTTGGTTTATACCTGAGAAACCTCCGCAGCTGAGATCCAATTAATCACAATTATATCAAGACAGGATCATTACAACCGCGTTCTGACCCGATCGGTTTTTGGAACGATGGTGTGTACACACATCAGACCATCAGGCCACTTCAGCGATGAATCGATGAAAACGGTCCGTCGGACCATTCTCATCGGTTTGGAACGACCGTGTGTACAAGGCCTAAGACTATAACCTTGCGTATTATTATTGTCTGCTGACATAAAAATCATCTAGTATGTAATATGTATTAATCTGATTAGAAATATTCCATAAGTAGAAATGGCTTAAATATAAGAATTATTGGGCTAGATTCACAAAGACTTTACATCGGCGTATCTATTTATACGCCGCGTAAGTTGAAAGATGCACCGTCGTATCTATGCGCGCTATTCAGGGAACTAGATACGCTTGAAATCGTGCTTCATCCGATCGACGTAAGTCTTAGAATGCTGTCGTATGTAGGGTGCATATTTAAGCTGGCCGTAGATTTACGTGTAGAATATGTAAATGAGCTAGATACGCCGATTCACGAACGTACTTGCGCCCGCTACGCCGTTTACGTAAGGCTTACGTCCGGCGTAAAGTTATCCCTGCTATATGAGACACAGCCAATGTTAAGGTATGGACGTCGGAACAGCCGTCGAATTGTACGTTGTTTACGTAAGTGGTACGTGAATGGGGCTGTGCGTAGGTTACGTTCACGTCGAAAGCATTGAGCCGACGTTTCTTAGGGAGTATTTGCGACGTGATTCTGAGCATGCGCGCGCATGCGCCGTACGAACGGCCATTCATTTACATGGGGTCACGGCTAATTTACATGGAGCATGCTCCCTACCTGCCTATTTTGAATTAGGCGGGCTTACACCGGCCTATTTACACTACGTCGGCGCAACGTACGCCACCAGATCTTTGTGAATACTGGTCTGGGCTCCCTGTTTTACGTTGGCGTAGCGCATATGAGATGCGCTACGCTGGCCAAAAGAAGCGCCAAGCTACCTGAATCTAGCCCATTGTGTTTAGATATACATATATATATTATAACTATATATATATATATATATATATATATATATATATATATATATATATATATATATATATATATATATTGTAAGGGGTTAGCTCGGTAACAGCATAAACAAAATCAAACATAAAATAAACCCTGGCCACTTTGGGCGTCTACCTTCCACACAGGAACCTATCTATGGAGTCTAGCACAGCCTACTGCTGGGTTTTTTATCACACAGAAAAATCAATCCTCTCCTCACCTTCTCAGAAGACTTTCTGGCACTGCTCTCCTTACTCACAAAGCCTCAGGAGGTAGCAAATCAGTGGTAATCCTCTGGACTACTTATAAAGGCCTTAATTGCCTCATTCTAAACAGCTGAAGTTTTCCAACGGCCTTTAGCCTTTTCTGGCTACATTTGCAGCCGACGCCCAACAATTGGTGTATTGTCTAAACAAGGCAGAAATGTATGTCCCGTCTGTGACAACACCCACAGATTTACCTGACTTCCTGTCACAATATATATATATATATTTATATATATTAGGGATGAGCCAAACACCCCCCGGTTCAGTTCGCAGCAGAACATGCGAACAGGCAAAAAAAAAAATTAAAAGTGTATGGGACACGAATGTGAAAAATCAAAAGTTCTAATTTTAAAGGTTAATATGCAAGATATTGTCATAAAAAGTGTTCATGGGCTTGATATATCCCATAGACTTTTAAAGGGTGTTCCGTGGCTTTCGAATTTGCCACAAACACCCCAAATTGTTCGCTATTCGACGAAAAGGCGAACACCCGATGTTCGAGTCGGACTTACGTTCGACTCGAACTTCGGGCTCATCCCTAGTATATATATATATATATATATATATATATATATATATATATATATATATATATATATATTTTTGTATTCAAATTAATTGTGTTTGAAATATTGCTGCATTAGAAATGTATACTCATCCGACAGCCTTAACAGATCTCTCAACATTACATATATTTATATATTAGAAATAACACATGACCACATTATAATCATGATTAAGTGTACAGTCCTACATCAAGTTATTTAGAACAAATATATCCCTCGTCTTAGAATGACAAATCAAATAACAGAATTACTACCGTAGTTAGCCACATGAACCAATGATAAGAAGTTTCAGCTTCTGGGCTTCTGGGCTAGGCTTATTAATTTTTTTATAAGCTTATTGTCCAGAATGGTATATAGGACCAGGAGAGGAAGCAATTGAGATCATACACTCCAGACACGTCACTTCATTCACAACAGGACACTTCAGGACACCCTCAGACCTCATTCCATCACAACTGATACACACCTCATACACTTATCATCACGCCTCATCATTTGACACTTTGACAATGCCAAAATGCAACTCCACTTTGATAAGACACCATTTTGGGAAAGTCTCAAAAATATTCCAATTGCACACCTTCCTGGAGAACGGCCAATAAAAAAAGAGGGTGCTGAAGTGATCACCAGATGGGAACTGGAACTGGAAAATTGACGACGGCGGCCGCACATCGGCGCCTTCCGCGTTGTCTTGCTGTATCCCGGGCGCATGCGCAGGATACGTGGCACGATGCTATTGGTTGAAGGTGGTCCTATTGAAACAACATAGCGGAACAGTTGGGGGATGACTGGGGCGATCAGGGATATAGCGGGGGGCAGACTGTGGTCTCTCCATGCTATTGCCTGCCTATGGTGTCCTAGCTTTTACACTCAGGAGCAGCTGTGGGTAAGTGAGTTATCCACTCGTTTTTGTTCCTTTTAATTATTTCAGGTTCTTAAGTGGAGGGAGGGGGAGGAGGAAGTTGGGGTGGGTGTGTTTTTTGTATTTTTCACATGGTTTCATTGGTGGCTGTCTTTTATATATATCACTGTGTTGCATTATGTCTGTATCACTTGCCTGATGAAGAGGTCCTGTGCGACTTCGAAATGTTGCTTTTTTGTGATCGTTTCTATGCATTAACATTTTTTGGACGTTTTTCGAAATGATCCTTAGTGTGCTGGCGAATATATCTACATGATCGCTTTTCCAGTTCCTAGCTGGTGATCGCTTCAGCACCCTCTTTTCTTATTGGCCATTCTCCAGGAAGGTGTGCAATTGGAATATTTTTGAGACTGTTACTTGGGTTTCCTTTCTGCACCCCTGGATGCCACCCACTCATTGGGGGTTTATTAATTTCCGTGCCCTTGTTTGGTGGGACACGGTGTCACCAATTGGATCTGATTGGGGTGATTCATTCAAACATCAATGGCATTTGATGAGACAACATCTTCCCAGTTCAATAGAGCCCCTGGTTGTATCTACAATCAAGAGGAGATTGATGCCATCTTGTTTCCTCCAAGTGAAACCAGAGCATTTGGGAGTGATACTGTTACTGACATACATCGTGAGATCAAACGGTTAAAGAGAAAATGTGTGGATCTTGAACTAAATGGACAGACTCTTTCTGAATATTACAGGACTAAAAAGATCCCGAGAGGTTTTCGCATCAGAAATCAACCCACGATTGGACGACACAAACGTGAGTTCTGTGATAAATGGTGTGAGGTTTCTACACAAAACTCACTTAATTACATGTTGATTGTGATAGAGGAAGTCAAAGTACAATTGTGCCAAGTCAACAGGGAATTATCATCTCTTGAAATAACAACCCTTGATGATGATACACAATCTAATGCACTACAGACCATTGACAAGTAAATTCTAGCATATTCTGACAAACAGAAACAGGCTAAATGTGATAAGTTAAGACTGGTTAACCAAGATTATCAGGAGGGTTGGGTTTACCCTTGGGTATCCGGGGTCACTCGTGCTAGGAGGAGACTCCGCACACGCGGCGGTGGAATGCGCAAATTCGGTCAACCACCAACGTCTGAAAACGACCGACCCACAGAGAATCCATCGAGTGACAGTGAGGCTGGGACCTCTACGGGCACTAACACCTCTGGAAACGCCAGTAATAGAAACCTTTTTCCGGTTGCCGGGGGAAACGTAGATCCAGGAGGGGCATCAAGAAATCTAGCTCCCCCCATTACGTGCCCGGTGATTAATCTTTCTTCAAGCCCAATCACCGAGGGTGAATCTAAGGCTGCGTACAGACGAGCATACATGTACGATGAAACCGGTCCGCCGGACCATTTTCACCGTACATGTATGCCTGGGGATTTCTGTATGGTGGCTGTATGGTGGCTGTACTCACCATCATACAGAAATCCGCGCATAAACAATATGCGACGATGACGCGGTAACGTGGGCGGCCCTGCCAGTTCAATGCTTCCACGCATGCGTCAAAGTCATTCGACGCATGCGAGGGATGGCGGGCGCTCGGACATGTACGGTAGGTCTGTACAGACGACCGAACATGTCCGAGGGGACAGGATTCCAGCGGGCTGTTTTAAAACAAGCCCGGAAATATTTGCCCACTGGGAAAAGGCCCGGCGGGCAAATGTATGCTGGAATCCTGTCCGCTCGGGCCTACACACGACCGAACATGTCTGCTGAAACTGGTCCGCGGACCAGTTTCAGCAGACATGTTCGGTCGTGTGTACGGGGCCTAAGTTGCTGTCTAAAGGTCTATCATTTTCCCCTTCTAACAGATTAAATGTATTTGACTTTGAGGTAGAGATGTTCAAGTTTTAACATACTTTGAAAATTAAACAATTCTTTCACAACCAACCTGTGACATCTTCTAAAGCTCCGTCTCCATTTAGATTGAAGAGTAAGTTTATACCTCCTGGACAATTCCACTCAATTGAGAGCTACATCAGGACAATCAAACACAACGTTGTTAACAAAGCCTCCAACAAAGCCCAAAACAATTTCGGTCCTATCGACTTTACAGCATTGAAATCCCTCAAAAATGACAGGAGCATCATAATCAAACCCGCCGACAAAGGCGGGGGGGTTGTCATCATGGACTATAGTGATTTCAGAGAGGGAATGCTTTCCAAGTTGGCTGGTACATCCAGTTACATGTTATTGGGGAGTGATCCCTCAATGGGCACCAAGAATGGTTTGGCGAGACTAATCAGTATCGGCCGGGCTAATGGATGGTTGACAGACGAGGTAGCTGACTTTTTGTACAATGAATTTCCTTGCATGCCTGTCATCTATGGATTACCCAAGATCCATAAAGGCATCACGCCACTTAAATTTTGGCCCATAGTTTCCAGGACAGGTTCTGTTACCCAACCATTGGCCCAGGTTATGGATTATAATCTAAAACCATTTGTTAAGGATCTACCAGCATACATTCTGGACACGGGTGATTTCCTTGACAAACTTGGTCCTTCCTCGACATTCGAAGATGGCTGGAAGCCTTCGGGCTGTTGAACATTTTTTGACCAAACAAGGTTCCCCTGGGTTACCAAGTGCTTTTATAATTGAATGCCTTGAGTTTATTTTGGTTAACAATCATTTTAGATTTGAGGGGATGACGTACACACAGATTCGAGGGACAGCTATGGGGAGCTCCGCAGATCCCTCATTTGCTAACCTGTTTCAAATTCCGCGGCTAGGGGGAGTGTAGTATTTAAATCAGGCGCATATCTAGAAGAGGTGTATATTTACTTGTTCCCCTTATTTTGTCAATATGTCAAAAAATGGATGAGATATATTGACGATGCCTTTTTTATTTGGACGGGGAGTGAGACGGACTTTGTGAGATTTGTGGAGTACATTAACAGTGTTTTTCCAGGGATTGTGTTTAACCCAGAAATTTCGGGTGAACGTATTCCATTCCTTGATGTGCTCATTACCATCACTGATGGTGTTATAACCACATCTCTATACACCAAACCTACTGATAGGAACACTCTACTACATTTTCAGAGCGCACATCCTACACATTTGCGCAATAATTTGCCGATCTCACAGTTTGTACGAGTCTTACGGATCTGCTCGGACGAGCAAGACAAAGAGAAGGAGCTTGACACTATGTACGACAAATTTCTTGAACGGGGTTATCCCAAACCAGTCCTGGATCAGGCTCTTGATAAGGCACTGGCTGGTAGCAGTAAAAGCGCTAGGCCCATTTCTTGTCCTATGTTGGTTCACACATACAATCAAGAGTCAGGTACCATCAAATGTGTCACTAAACGCAATCTTAAAATATTGCAATCAGACAGATCCTTGGGTCCTGAGATCAAGAACAAACCTATGATGGCGTACAAAAGCGGGAAAACACTACGAGATCATCTGGTACAGGCAGACCCCCGACACAAGTATGTCAAAACCGCACCTAAAATATCCCATAAGACTGGGTGTTTTAGATGCTACAACTGCAATGTATGCAATTCCCTTATTTGTGGTGAATACTTTTCACATCCATGTATATACTGTATATGTGAGTTATTGCGGGACTTAGAAAGAACTTTCTTTCTAAATCCCATGATAACTCACGACAGACCTCTGCAATGTCTCCTGGGAACAATGACAAAAGCTCCCAGGAGACATTGCGGCATTGAGGAAGTGACGGAATACCCGCACACGACCCGATGAATCCATATACAGGAGCGGCCAGTAACATAAAGGATTACTAAGGTTCACCTGCCCCTGACAGTGACTCGAGCTGGGCATCGCCTCTTAGTGAAGGATTGGCTCTGACGGCTCGGCTGCTCTTGGCTGCTCTAGTCCTGCAAAGGGAACTGCATTCTTGCTGTGAAAAAAGTGCAGGGACTCAGTTCCCACACGTTCCCGCAGGACTTGAGCCCTGGCAGCCATCTTGGAGATTTTGATAACGACCATTGTAAGCCAGCAGTCATTTTGGAAGGCTAAATATTGTACATTGATCTTTCCTGATTAAATGATTATTTGAGAATACTGATAATTGATTTTTCATGATTTAGATTACTTTTTCCCCAATAGAAAGGACTGCTGCTCCTCTGAAAAGCAATCCATGCACAGATCGCTTTTCAGAGGCATTTAACAGGCAGTAAAGAAGCTCAACCATGTGGTTTTACCACCCCTATGACATGTGAACAAGCACTTGGTTCACATCTGTGTAGCTGCATGTAGGGCAGCCCATTCATTTTCATGGGCTTCCGTTCCAACACAAATCCTTTTTTTTAAATTGCACTGCAGCAAAAGCACCCCAAATTTTCCAATGTGTGGGGTACCATTAAGAATTAATGGAACCCCTAAAGAGCAGAGCATTTGTCTGTGTGTCAGGAATGAGCATGATTTTGTTCTGCGACACACTGTAATGTGAACCAAGCCTTGGACTGGGGTGCCTCAAGACTGAAAATACTTTTTAAGGGCGCCCCGGTTGGAAAAAGGTTGAGAAACACTGACATAGACAAGCAAACATCCTTGTCTTCAGTTGGTATTTTATATACTATGAGATAAGAAATACAAACCTTAATGCCCTAAGCTACTTTCAAGAAATTAAATGAACTTACACAGTATAACCCTGATTATAGGCTTAGATGTCATAGACTACTGGGATTTTCTCTTATCAACCACAGTTCATTTCATTCACTGACATTTCTGTAGTCTAAAGAATTTACCTAACCTATGTTTAATGCTCTTCTCATGGTCATAACCAGTTTGTAAGCTATCTCTATAACTATTTATACAGTCAGTTTAACAGTTATGTGTCAGTACCATTGTGTAGAAACAAAATACTTAAATACTTATTCTCCATCATAACATCATTGTATCCTTCCTTATAAGAATCTATTTTGAATGCAGTTTTTCTTACCAGTTTGTCTTTTTTAAAGTGAATAATAAGTACAAAACCCTAAAGAGCAGTATCTTTGTATGTTTGCTGCCTTTATGGTTACTGTAAGAATAGGGCTAAAGTGAGAGCTAAATAACTGCTAGCAAATATATTACTATTTGTCCATCTCCTCTGTGCTGCAAAGGTGACACAATAAAGGCTGAACAAAACCTGTGACTGGATATACAAAAATCCTATTCAATTACACATGCATAGCTGTATAAACACAATCATAAAGCAAATCATAAAATACAATAAAGGAAAGATGTAGTATATCCATATTGGGTTATTAATGTATTAGACACCTGCACTGGGAAAAAAAATCTATAAATAAAATTATCATGAGCAGCTACCCTTCTCTGTGAAATCACAAACAAAACGTACAATAAAAAAGGCAATATCTATGTGATAAAAAATTTGTGCAAAATCAAAGAATTATCAATAAAGTGCTAAAGTGCTAAACACCCATTAGAAGTGTGCATTAATGTATTACACAAAAAGTTAATAAAATATATTTTTGAAAGAAATGTGCACAAAGTCCATAATAGAACATAATAATAGAACATAATTTCATGTGCAAACACGGCCACTGAAAATGAGTTTCAGGATGTGTTCCACTCAAATTGACATTTTTAATTATATTCCATCCACTGCTATGCTTTAACTTGTAAAAATCCATTAATTTCAGTTAAAAATCAATGTTTCTCCCCCCAGAATTGAACTTTCAAATACTGCTTCATCCAAAAACCCAAACGTTGGTGCTCAAAGGTAAGTGTACCCCTCTGGACAGATTCAACTCACTGAAGGAGATGGACGTATAAATAAAGGTCAAACAAGAGCTAAATGACTTTAGTAGTGCATTACATTCCTTCCTTCTCTGCAGACCTAGGAAAGCTCCACTCACACACACAGAAAATTAGAGGAGGACTCATTGCATAAAACCATAAATATGCTTTTATTAAATTAAACCAATACAATTACACACCTACATACTGTATGGTGATGCATATGACATCTGCACAAACATGCAGGCATAAATCCTTTAGGGAAATGCCACCACTCACCTCTGCGAGTATCAGAGCCAGTGTTATGCTCCACACTGGTTCTAGCCAGAAACTCAGAAATCAGATATGAAACTACCATTGTGAAGTACACACCCCACACAAAAATACATCCTTATTCCATAAGCTTTACCAGTAACTCCTGATACAAACCCTGTTTTATTAAATAGGGACGTTTATTTCATGTGACACAACACATGTCACTTATTTGTTACAATGTCCTTGTGGTTACCAATATGTTGGTTGGACCACTAGAAAATTATCTGACGTTAGGAGAGCATATTAATATTACATTTTTTTATAAAAAACATTTATCCAATAATTTTACGATTCATCACCACAGAGACCCACGAGTGTTAATATTTTATGGCATTGATAAAGTGGAAGCAAACTGAGGGATATACAGTATACCCAATGGAGTTTTGAAATAAAAACCTTAAAACGGTCTTAATATAGATATTGACTAAAACTGTTTTATTTCCAATTTTGTATTCCTTTTATATATATATTATATTATATATATATATATATATATATATATATATATATATATATATATATATATATATATATATATATATATATATATATATATATATATATATATATATTTCTATGCATTTTATATTTGTTATGCTCATACCTCTGTGTCTCATGTTTTTTTTTATAGGTGACTGAAGGAAGTCCCAAAGACAAAACCCATTGGGGCGTATCCTTCACATGGGTATGTTATATCTGATGTCTTAGTTTCTATCTGGAGCCAGTGTGGAATGCCCATACTTATTTCCCCAAAGAGTTTATGACTACATGTTTGTGCCAATGTCCTAGTCACAACCATATGTGAGTGTGCAATTGTATTGTTTTTATTTAATAAAATCACATTGATGATTTTATGCGATGAGTCCCCTCCCTCTATTTTTTTCTGTATATTTGAGTGGCATTTTCCCTGGTCTGTGTAGAAGGAAGGATTGTAATGCATTACTCACGTCATATTGAGTTCTTGTTTGACCTTAATTTGAAGGTCCATCTCCTTTGTTGAGTTGAATCTGTTCAGATAGGTGCCCTTACACGTGAGCACCACATTTTGGGTTTTTGGATGGAGAGCTATTTGAAAGTTCAATTCTGGGTGGAGCAACATACTTTTTTTTTCACTGAAATTCGTGGATTTTTATAATTTACAGCATAATAGCAGATAAGTACTAATTGAAAATGTCATTTTGAGTGGAGCACATCCTGAAACTCATGGAGATTATATTTTATTGACTTTATAGATCTTTTGTAGTTTATTAACCTCTTGCTTACTGGGCACTTAAACCCCCCTCCTGCCCAGACCAATTTTCAGCTTTCAGCGCTGACGCATTTTGAATGACAATTGCGTGGTCACATACAATTTGGTCGCATACAGAGCGTCACAATTTTCCGAAGTAGCCGAACGTCGATGTGCAGGCGCCGTATAGAGCCGCACCGACGTTTGGCTTCTTTCGGCTACTCGTGACGCGATGTATGCGACCGTCGGAAGCCTGTCGGAAGCCTGTCAATCAAATAGGAACGCCCAGTCCCGAAGACCATACCCGGAAGCGGCGGAGAAGATCTATCTCTAAAACGGTAAGTACTGCGTCGATTTTAAAAAAAACACCCGATTCCCCTTCACAAAACGAGCCTCAATCTAATGTTAAACAGAATTTTTCGGGTGAACTCCCGCTTTAAGCTGGCCATACACTGAACACAATTTTGCCATTTTAGTAGAGACAACCTGAATTTTGATCAGAGTGTAACCCCCCGCTTGACAAATATCAAAATGTTAATTGACTTATCTTGAAGGGCTGCAGCCACTGATCATTGATGTATTCTGACAGCAGTAGGTGCAGCTGTCAGAATACAATGTTTTACAGTTTATCCTCCATCCACCTTGTTTGTGAGGATGGAGGAATCAGATTGTTTTTTTTTGTTCAGCCCAATGATCGAGTTAATAAAAATGTTTGGCAAGGTTTACTTTGCTGTTTCTTCCTATCATCATGTTCCTTGTCATTATATTTGTATGCAGCTCTCCTGATTGGTTCCCTATGCTGCTCTTCCCCTTCGTGTGCTCCTTTATATGTATTTACAAGAGGCTGATACCAAGTAAAATTCAACTATTTACATTGTTGCATTTAAAATAAATCCAATAAATGGAGCTCACCATTAAGCTGAATTTTCCACTGACTCAGTACTACTTGGGATATAGTGCAAGATTTGTGTAAACTAAATCAATTTTCTGTTTGAGTGAAAATACATTTTGTGAAGATTTAGGCAACTTTCTTCCAGATGCTGTCAAGTTTTGATAAACTTTCCAATAACTTTAACCACTTGCCAACCACCCCCCGCACATATACTGCTACAGGTTGGCTCTCCCGAGCCAACCGACGTACCCGTGCACAAGGGTCGAATGTCCACCGGATGCCCGCGATCGCTGTACACAGAGGCAGAATGGGGACCTTTGTAAACAAGTCGGATCCCTGTTCTGGCAGGAGACATGTCAGAGATCTGCTGTACCCAGTGATCGGGAACCACAATCTCTATCATGTCCCAGGCAGCCCATCCCCCCTACAGTTAGAACACCATGAGGGAACACATTTAACCCATTGATGTTAACCCCTTTCCTGCCAGTGTCATTTTTACATTGATCAGTGCATTTTTATAGCACTGACCAATGTAATAATGTCACCGGTCCCAAAAAAAGTGTAATTTAGGGTCAGATTTGACACAATGTCGCAGTCCTGCTAAAAATCGCAGATAGCCGCCATTACCAGTAAAAACAACAAATCTATCCCACAGTTTGTAGACGCAACAACTTTTGCACAAACCAATCAATATATGTCTATTGCAATTTTCTCCAGTCGCCTTTCAGGACAACCTTGGAGAGAGCGCAGCTCCGCCTCTTCATCAGGAAACACATGCTACTCTTTAAAAGCCCTCCTCTTCCACCATGGCCTCAGTTATTGTGTTTCCTCCGCCATGGTGGAAGCGCATGCTTGTGGACCAGGGGTGCTGCGCTCTTTCCAAGGTTGGAGGGGTAAGCCTTACCTTTATCTGTTTGGTGTGCAGTGGCCATCCCAGGCTCCCCTAAGGGTGGGGGGAGTCCTCCGGAGTCTCCAGCCTCTCCCTGCTCAGTGGAGTGAAGGCTCTACAGGAAGCGGCGCTGAGTGCCCAGGGGTCCGCTGTTTTGGCTCAGGTGGCCGGGCGGCACACTACCGCATTGGCGGTCTTTATTTTTAAAAACGCCGCATGACGGTCCCGGGTCCTGGCGGGCGGGTGACGTCATGCACAGCGGCGTAGTTTCCTGTAGAGGCGTGGCGACGCGTGGTCCACGTCGCCTAGTAACGCAGAGGTCAGGGGACAGGCCTAAGAGCGGCGTCTTCCGGTTCCGGCCGTCTTTGATGACGCGCGGACCCGGGAAAGATTTAAAAATCATTCAGTCCCGGCTGTGTTTCTCTCGGCGATGGAAGAACCTACAGCCATGGCGGAGACAGGCGCCTCAGACGCTGCTCAGGTCCAGGTAGGGGGGTACAGCGGTGCCTCTATCCTTACTATTGGGCTTATTGGTTGTTTGTTATTTGTCCTCCTTAAGGGAGCCTGTACTGCAGGGTCAGAGGTAACTTCTCTCGGTCCCTGACAGTTGCACTGGGTGGTGTTTGATTAGCTGTGGATCTTTTATCACATCTTCCTTTTAAAGTGGTGGCGGTTTTTTCCTTGTTTGTAAAAAACCTATTGTTTCTCCAATGGTAAAATACCCTTTTTTTTGTGTTTTAGGAGAAACAAAAAACTAAAAAGCCACCAACTCAAAGGAAATGTCCTTCCTGCAAAAACCCTCTTAGAGATTCATGGCAGAAGGCAATGTGTAAATCTTGTATTAAGGATTTAGTGGAAGAAGAGACATCCCAGCAATATAAAGTGTTATTTTCTTCAGTGCAAGAACTTGCAAGTTCTTTGAATTCGGTCAAATCTATGTTGGTTCAGACTCCAGCAGTGCAAGCTGAACCCCAACATTTACCACCCAGCCCAAAAGCTTCCACCTCAAGGTCAGAGGGTGTGGATTCAGGGGATGAAGGGACAAGTACTCTTCGCTCTCTCAGGGATTCAGATGAGGAGGAAGAGGAAGGAGAGTACAGAAATACCAGATATAAAGTCTCTCTAGATGAAGTAGATGATCTTCTTGAAGCAATTTATACTACACTTGATATTCAAGAAGAGGAGGTACAATTATCTCTTCATGACAAAATGTACCAGGGTCTGGATGCCTCCAAACATAAGGTTTTTCCAGTGCACAAGGTAGTATCAGATACTATAAGAAAAGAGTGGAAAGATCCAGAAAGGGGCCCCTTCTTTTCTAAAAGTCTAAGGAAAAGATTTCCCTTTGAAGATAAAGACTCTGAAGCCTGGAATAAAAAGCCAAAAGTTGATGCTGCTTTTTCCCAGGTGTCTCGACGCACGGATCTTGCGTTCGAAGACATGGGGATACTAAAAGATCCCATGGACAAAAGAGCGGACTCCCTGTTAAAGAAAGCCTGGGACTCTACTTCTCTTAGTCTAAAACCGGCAATGGCCTCCACAGTGGTGGCAAGAAACTTGGAGTGTTGGGTGGAAAAGCTGATGAACCATGTTGAAGCTGGTACACCAAGGAAGGATATCTTGGAATCCTTTCCATTGATTCTAAAATCAATCAGGTACATGGCTGATGCGTCAGCTGAATCAATCAAGTTGTCAGCTAGATCCTCTGCCCTGGTGAACTCAGCCAGACGTGCAGTATGGCTGAAAACCTGGACAGGGGACACAGCCTCTAAAGTCAGACTCTGCGGGTTACCCTTCTCAGGGGACTTACTGTTTGGACCAGATCTTGAAAAAATTCTGGATAGAACAGCCGACAAAAAGAAGGCTTTCCCGGCTAAGAAACAACCGGTTAAAAAGAATTTTCGTTCTTTTCCACAAACCTCCAAAAAAGAAGAAAACAAAAAGCGCTGGTTTCCTCAAAGAGGTAGAGGAAGAGGAGGTATCCTCTTTAAGTCACCCCAGGATCAGTCATCAAAAGACAAGTGACAATCTGACTCCTGTGGGGGGAAGACTGTCCACTTTCTCTTCTCAGTGGAGTCTTCTGACCAAGAGCCCATTTGTGAAAAACATAGTTGCACAAGGTTACAGTCTGGAGTTTTCAGAGTGCCCTCCTTGCAGGTTTTATGTGACAACCCTACCAAGGGATCGGGAAAAAGCTTCCGCAATGATGAACCTTCTAAAGGATCTGATCCAACAGGAAGTTATTGTCCAAGTCCCAAAAGATCAGGAGGGAAAAGGGTTTTACTCCCACATATTCTTAGTAAAAAAGCCTTCAGGCAAATATCGCCTAATTTTGAACTTGAAGATCCTGAACAAAACTATAAGGTACAAGCACTTCCGGATGGACACCATTTATTCCATCACAAAGTTGTTAACACCAGAGTGCTTCATGGCCTCTCTGGATCTAAGGGATGCGTATCTACACGTGCCAATAGCGCAGGCCTCACAAAAGTTTCTACGCTTGGCAATAAACCTGGGAACTTCAATGTGGCACCTCCAATTCAGAGCTCTGCCGTTCGGCCTTTCATCCTCACCAAGGATCTTTACAAAAGTGATGGCGGAAGCCTTGGAGCCTCTGAAACTGAGAGGGGTCTCAGTTGTTCCTTATCTGGACGACCTCTTATTCTTTGCAGGTTCAAGGGATCAGCTGGTTTCAGATCTCCAGACGTCCCAGGCTCATCTCGAGAGCCTGGGGTGGATATTGAATCTAGAAAAATCAAACCTAGACCCCTCACAGGAAATGAGGTTCCTCGGTTACACCATCAATTCAGTTCTACAGAAGGTGTTTCTCCCTCAAGAAAAAGTAGAAAAAGTAGTTTCTGCAGTGAGACAGATTCAAACGAATTTCCCAGTGTCAGTACGTTCTGCCATGGCAGTCCTAGGTCAACTTACGGCCTCGATTCCTGCCATTCAATGGGCAAGGCTTCATTCCAGACCCCTACAGAGGAACATCCTACAGGAGTGGTCTCACCAGGAGTCACTGGAGAAAACTTTCTCTCTATCATCAAAGGTAAAACGGTCCCTCTGGTGGTGGAGAGATCCTTCCAATCTCACAAAAGGTCTCTCATGGGTCCTTCCCTCGGACAAACGTCTGACAACGGACGCAAGTTCGTGGGGATGGGGAGCCCACTTGGATGGACAGACCGCACAAGGGTCATGGACCAAAGTGGAGGCAAGGAGGTCATCGAATTGGCGAGAACTAAAAGCCATTTTTATGGGTCTCCTGGCTTTTCAACAGATGCTGAAGGGTTGTCATGTTCAAATTTTGTCGGACAACACTACAGCAGTGGCCTATGTGACCAGACAAGGCGGGACCAGGAGTCAGGGTTTGATGGAGCTGGCCAATCAGTTACTGACTTGGGCAGAGAGAAATGTGGCCTCTTTGTCAGCAATCCACCTAAAAGGATCCCAAAACCTGCTGGCAGATCTTCTCAGCAGAAAGAAAGTAATAGAAGCAGAATGGAGTCTAAGTCAGGAGATTTTCAACATGATCTCCAAGGAATGGGGACATCCTCAAGTAGACCTTTTTGCCAGTCAGCAAAACACGAAAGTTCAAAACTTCTTTTCTCTCCACAGAGAAGACCAGGCGATAGGCATAGATGCTCTAGCCCATCCCTGGGATTACCATCTGTGCTACGCCTTTCCCCCCTTTCCCTTGATTCCATTGGTCTTAAGGAAATTCAGAGAGGAAAAAACAGACCTAATTCTGATTGCTCCCTTTTGGCCAAAGAGGCCTTGGTTCGCAACTATACTGAACCTGGCCGCAAAACCTCCATGGAAGTTGCCTCCCAAGAAGGACCTTCTAACACAGGGATCTGTGTGTCACCCAGAAACAGACAGGTTACATCTAAGCGCTTGGTTTCTGAGGAAGACATTTTGAAAAATAAAGGCTTGTCGGACAAGGTTGTAAAAACTCTTCTGTCCAGTAGGAAGGAGGTAACAAGATCAATTTATCTTAAAGTGTGGAAGAAGTATAACTCATGGTGTTCTTCCAAGACCTTTCAAACTAAGAGTGTGGTCTCAGTGCTAGAATTTCTCCATGAAGGAATGGAAAAAGGACTTGCAGCCAGTACCTTAAAAACACAGGTAGCGGCTCTTTCTGTTTACTTAGAAAAATCTCTGTCCAGAGAACCTTTAATTTCCAGGTTTTTTAGGGCACTAGCTCGAAATAGGCCAGTGATCCTCAAAAGTTTTCCCAGTTGGGACTTATCGGTTGTACTACAAGGTTTGACGGGAGTTCCGTTCGAACCATTGGAGAATAGTTCTTTGAAAAACTTAATCCTCAAAACAGTCTTTTTGGTGGCTATTACGTCAGCAAGACGAATCAGTGAGCTCCAAGCTCTGGCTATTACTGAACCCTTCCTAAGAATTTTTCCAGACCGAGTGATCCTGCAAACGGATCTTTCGTTTCTTCCGAAAGTATCATCAAAATTCCACCGGTCACAGGAAATAGTGTTACCCACTTTTGCTTTAAACCCTTCTAATGCTGGAGAAGAAGCTTTCCATACACTAGACGTGAAAAGGTGTCTTTTACAGTTTCTTTCAGTCACCAGAGATTTCAGAAAGTCAAATGCTCTCTTTGTAGCTTTCTCAGGTCCCCGCAAGGGGGAAAAAGCATCCAAAAGTACTTTAGCCAGATGGCTTAAACTTGCTATTTCAGAAGCCTATAAAGCCAAAGGAGTCGTGCCTCCCTCAGGTATTGTGGCACACTCAACAAGGTCAACTGCAGTCTCCTGGGCCGAAAGAGCCGGCGCTACACCTGAGCAGATCTGCAAGGCCGCCACTTGGAGCAACTACTCAACGTTCCTAAGGCACTACAGGTTGGATCTATTGTCTGCCGCAGACCAAGCCTTTGGCAGAAAGGTTCTGCAAGCAGTAGTCCCACCCTAGGGTAAGTTACTTGTTTATCCTCTCCAAGGTTGTCCTGAAAGGCGACTGGAGAAATACTTAGTTAGACTTACCGGTGACGGTATTTCTAAGAGCCTTTCAGGACAACCGCTGTTACCCTCCCTAAATGTTAAAGTAATAAGTTATAAAATCTATCATGGTGTTGTGGTTTTCTGTGCTATGTCTTCCAGAGAGTCGGACCACAATAACTGAGGCCATGGTGGAAGAGGAGGGCTTTTAAAGAGTAGCATGTGTTTCCTGATGAAGAGGCGGAGCTGCGCTCTCTCCAAGGTTGTCCTGAAAGGCTCTTAGAAATACCGTCACCGGTAAGTCTAACTAAGTCTTTTTTTAATCAAAAATATGTAGAAGAATATGTATTGGCCTAAACTGATGAATACATTAGTTTTTTTTATATATTTGGGGGGGGGAAGGAATATAGCAGAAAGCAATATATATATATATATATATATATATATATATATATATATATATATATATATATATATTTAAATTTAGCCAAATAATAAAAACCGCAGAGTTGATCAAATACCACCAAAAGAAAGCTCTATTTGTGGAAAAAAAGGACATGAATGTTGTATGAATGTGCAATTGTTAGTTAAAGCAAAGCAGTGCCGTATGGCAAAAAATGGCCAGGTCATTAAGAGGGGAAAACCTTCCAGATCTGAAGTAGTTAAAAAAATGGAAAAAAAATGTTTTTAAATTTCCAACATTTTACTTATCAATAGTATTATTGCACATATGTTTTTACTGAGATGCACACTTCAAATATTGGCAAAAGTTCGGAATTTGCTTATAAAGTCTGCATATAAATATCTATATAAAAGTAGCTATTATTAAAGAGCAGCCTAACCACAAAAGCTTCCAGTAAGTTGTTTGTGAATTTCGATACGAAAGTTGACGTTTGATGTTAAGACAAAGATAACAAGGTTAGGTTCGGCTTTTAGAAAACTTCAGCAGCTGTGTTATTGATTGGATCACAATCTAATTGCCATGAATTGTGTTATTTCAAGACTCATTAAATTGGAAGCATTGGAAAGAGAATTTTAAAATCAAGCTCCTTCCGAGAAATAAAAAGTGAATAAAATACAGCTTTTCAAAGTAAAATATAAGGATTCTGAATTTTTAATAGCTATTACTTTAATGTTACAATATTCATATTAAGCTAAAAATAAAGTACAATATCTCTTGTAAATATTTCAGGGTAACTTAAAAACCACAAGAACCATTTTACAAATTCATAAAAAATTAATAGAAAGGGTCTGATGTGCACTTTAGATACCCATCCTATGCCATCCAGTGTGGGGAAATTGTTACATCTATGGGTAACAACAAAAATCCCTTTGGACAAAAAGTCAGTCAGTTTTTTTTGTACTTAACACTTTTTTTTCCTCCAAGATTGATCTACTGGGTATTTGACGATTCTTTTAAATTACTTTTACGCCCTTAATAATTATGCAGCTTTTTTCAAACTGCTAGAAAAAGTAAAAATAGCTAAAGTTTTTTTTAATTGCTTCATTGTATTTATTACATACAGTGGGTGTAGTAGAAACAAAAGTAATATTACATCATTCAAAATGTAGACAAAATGACTATTGCATAGACTTCCATTGACATTTCCCATAGTTTTGCATAAAGTAGAAAAGGCTTAAAACCCCTACCAGTTGCTGTTGTATTGCTATGTCTAGTTAGGGAAGTTTATCCTCGCTACCTTTATGAAGAAACAATAGGTAGAGAGAGGAATTCTGTTAAGTTAAATAGGGGAATTCTTATGCCCTGTACACACGATCGGATATCTGATGGAATTTAATCCATTGGATTTTTTCGTCGGCTATCCGATGAAGCTGACTTTCATCAGTCTTGCCTACACACCATCAGTCAAAAATCCGACTGTGTCCAACGCGGTGACGTAAAACACTACGGCATGCTGAAAAAAATGAAGTTCAATGCTTCCGAGCATTCGTCGACTTGATTCTGAGCATGCGTGGATTTTTCCCTGATGGAGTTCCACACAGACGATTGTTTTTTTCTATCAGTTTCTTATCCATAGGAAAATTTTAAAAAACATGTTCTATTTTTTTTCATCAATGGAAAACAAACCGATGGGGCCCACACAAGATCGGTTTGTCCGATGAAAACAGTCCATCGGTCCGTTTTCATCAGACAAACCGATCGTGTGTACAGGGCTTTTCACTTGTCACTGAAAGATTTACCTTTACCTTTTGTTCTGGTGACAACAGTACAGTTTGGGATTTTACCCTCCCATATCTAGGTATCACGCTTACTGACTGCATTGACACACAATTCCACATGAATTAACCCACCCCTTCCCAACATAGGGGCAGATCCTCGTAGAATTGCATGGGCGCAGCGTATGGGAGATATGCTACGCCGCTGTAACTTACTTTTTGAAGCTTCGAATCCACAAAGAATTTGCGCCGTAAGTTACGGCAGGGTAGTCTATCTCTTGCGGCGTAATGGTGCGCAATTCAAATGCGGCGAGTAGGGGGCGTGTTTCATTTAAATGAAGCGCGTCCCCGCGCCGAACGAACTGCGCATGCGCCGTCCCTAAATTTTCCCGCCGTGCATTGCGCAAAATGACGTTGCAAGGACGTCATTGTTTTGACGTTGACATAAATTACGTCCAGCCCGATTCACGGACAACTTACGCAAACGAATTAAAATTTTTAAAGTTATACGCGGGAACGACGGCCCTACTTAACATTGTGTACGCCACCTGATAGCAGCTTTAACTATATGCTGAAAAAAGCCGAATAGAGACAACGTAAAAGAATGCGACGGCCGCTCGTACGTTCGTGGATCGTCGGAAATAGCTAATTTGCATACTCGACGCGGAAAACGACGGGAACGCCAACCAGCAGACGCTGAAGAATTGCATCTCAGGCCCCGTACTCACGACCAAACATGTCTGCTGAAACTGGTCCGCAGACCAGTTTCAGCAGACATGTTTGGCCGTGTGTTGGCCCGAGCGGACCATTTTCGGGCGGATCGGACACCTGTCCGCCCGGACATGTACGGTCGTCTGTACAGACCTACCGTACATGTCCTGCCGCCCGCCATCCCTCGCATGCGTCGAATGACTTCGACGCATGCGTGGAAGCATTTTAAAGGCGGGCCGCCCACGTCGCCGCGTCATTGTCGCGGCGACACCGCGTCATCGACGCAGCGACACCCCGGACACGCCCCGCGTATTGTTTACGCGCGGACTTCTGTTCGATGGTGTGTATAGCCATCGAACAGAAGTCCCCGGGCAGTCCCCGGCCAGACATGTCCGATGGAAACGGTCTGCAGACCGTTTTCATCGGACATGTCCTGCCGTGAGTACAAGGCCTAAGATCCGAAGGCGTACTAAGACGTACGCCTGTCGGATCTAACCCAAATGCCGTTGTATGTTGTTTTGTGGATTCAAAACAAAGATACAACGTGAGAAACCTGAAAGTACGCCGGCGTATCAGTAGATACGCTGGCGTACTCTCTTTGTGGATCTGCCCCATAGTATCTCACTACCATACTGACCCCACAGCCAAAGAATTTACAGAAATAATCCAAGGAATGAACAGTCAGAAAGAAAAAAAGTCAGGCTGACTGCTATCCAAGGCTGCATGTTGAACAGTCTATTTGACCATTCTTAACCTCTTGACAACCAAGGACGTCCCTGGGACATCCTCGACTTTGTGCGGTGATATCTGAAATGTAAAAAAAGTGTAAAAATAAAAAAAATTAAGTAAAAAAAAAAAGTAATGTAAAACGCCCCTGTCCCCGTTATCTCGCGCGCAGAAGCAAACACGCATACAAGTCCCGCCCACATATGTAAACGCCGTTAAAACCCCACATGTGAGGTATCGTCGCGTGCGTTAGAGAATGTGCAACAATTCTAGCACTAGACCTCATCTGTAACTCAAAAATAGTATCCTGTAAAAAAAGTAAAAGCGTCTCCTATGGAGATTTTTAAGTACCGAAGTTTGGCGCCATTCCATGAGTGCGCGCAATTTTAAAGCGTGACATGTTAGTTATCTATTTACTCTGCGTAACATCCTCTTTCACATTATACAAAAAAATTGGGCTAACTTTACTGTTTTGTTATTTTTTAATTCATGAAACCGTTTTTTTCCCCAAAAAAGGCGTTTGAAAAATGATTGCGCAAATACCGTGCAAGAAAAAAAGTTGCAATGACCGCCATTTTATTCCCTAGTGTTTCTGCTAAAAAATATATATAATGTTTGGGGGTTCTGATTAATTTTCTAGCCAAAAAATTGTGATTTTTACATGAAAGAGAGAAGTGCCAAAATAGGCCCAGTTGTCAAGTGGTTAATTGGGGTATAGGTATGCACTGCAAAGACCTGAGCTTCAATAAAACGATGAGAAGATAGCAAAGATTCAAGGCTGATAATTGTTACACACATGCATAATATGCATAATATGTGTGTATATAGTATATATAACACACAAAAACATACATACATCTGTGTACATAAACACATGTAAAGAATAAAAAAATCCCAACCTGTAATCACTCTTTATCCCACTCCATTTATTAATTTCAACTCATGGTTTTATTTTGAACTTATGTTTCCTCTAGGCCAGGCCCGGACTTGGACAAAAAATAGGCCCAGGCATTTTAGGCTGAGCAGCCCATTTTTTTGTTAATACAAATCAGGGAAGCATGATATGTTTGTTATTTAATCAAAAGTGGGTGAGGTGGGTGCAGAGGGTGAGGTGGGTGTAGGGTGCAGAGGGTGAGGTGGGTGCAGAGTGCAGAGGGTGAGGTGGGTGCAGAGGGTGAGGTGGGTGCAGGGTGCAGAGGGTGGGGTGGGTGCAGGGTGCAGAGGGTGGGGTGAGTGCAGAGGGCCAGGTGGGTGCAGGGTGAAGAGGGTGAGGTGGGTGCAGGGGGTGAGGTGGGTGCAGAGGGTGGGGTGGGTGCAGGGTGCAGAGGGTGAGGTGGATGCAGAGGGTGGGGTTGGTGCAGAGGGTGTGGTGGGTGCAGAGGGTGAGGTGGGTTCAGAGGGTGGGGTGGGTGCAGAGGGTGAGATGGGTGGGTGGGTGCAGGGTGCAGAGGGTGAGGTGGGTGCAGAGGGTGAGGTGGGTTCAGAGGGTGGGGTTGGTGCAGAGGGTGAGATGGGTGGAGTGGGTGCAGGGTGCAGAGGGTGAGGTGGGTGCTCTCCTCCCCCCCCCAGATTCCAGTACAGTCAGAGCTCCACATTCAACTCCCCTCCAAGGCAAGACTCTCCTCCCACAAAGTTCCCCCCATTCCAGTGCAAAGTTTTCCTCATTCTACTCACAGCGCTCCAGATGCACATTTCCGACATCAGGCAGAAGGGGACTCCTCCAGGCAGCTCCTCCCCCTTGATGGTCACCTGACCACTTCACTTCCGGCCACGGAGCTGGCCGTGGTGAGGCCGGCTGAGCGGCCCGACTCACGGTGCAGCCCAGATGCCGCAGCCTTTTTTTTTTTTCTTCTTTTTTTTTTTTTTTTTAGGTGTATTTTGTGCATGTACTCGAGAGAGGAGCCGGACTGCAGGAGTTGGGAGTAGGCAGGCCTCCCCCAGAGGCAATCTGCCACCTTTCTCCATGCCCATGGTGGCAATGGTGGGTGTGTGAGGGGGTCCTCCCACACAGCCCGCCCTACCTGCTCCGCTTTGAAGCCCAACGGGGCAGAGGGACTCCCTATAAGGGAGTGAGAGGATCTAGCCCACTCAACCAGCCCCGTTAGTCCTTCGCCTCTCTTTTTAGAGACCGCATGGTCAAAGTGCGTGCATGTTAACCCAATTTTGAGTACGTGTAAGTGTGGTGTTTTTTGTGGGAGGGGGGTGGGCGTACTAAGCGCAAGCTTACCTCGCATAGCACACCCACCGGGAGCCGGGCTGAGACCACCAAACTCAATTCACATGTAGCTGAGACCGGGATCCTCTAGCTGCAGAGGTGAATGGCTTGTCAGCGCAGTGCCAATCGCGTTGAGCCACCGCAGCTCCCCTTGCCGCAGCCTTTTGATAAGGGATGATGACCCCGGCCAGAAGGACATGGATTCGGCCCTTCCCGCGGAGCCGGCCGCAGAGAGGCCGGCAGCGGGTGAGCAGGGCCGGCTCAAGCAGCTGCCAAATCAGGCACAAAATTGACATGTGGCCTGGCTGCCGCAGCCCACCGGGCATATGCCCGGTGTGCCCTATGGCCAGTCTGGGCCTGCTCTAGGTAACAAAGAAATAATGATTTTCAAACAATGGTTCAATAACCCCTAGTCATTCAAAATAATAAAATAAACGTCAAAGTATTTTTTTATGAGAAAACACTTCTGAGGTATGCAGGGTCTACTCAAAGATTTGCAGATCTAGAAATCCAAAATCAAAGCCAAAAAATTACTTAAGATGGAAATTATTATCCACAAACATATTATAGTCTTTGTGACAAATGTATATGGTTTACAATTTAGAATCTTTATTCAATACATTATTCTATGTTTTAATTGTATCAAGGCAATGATTTTCACATCGTCAAGAACTGCCATAGGATTTTTTGTAATGGCAAGTCGGTAACAATACCCTGTTATTAACAGTAATTAAGCTCATCCAGATCAGCTTCACCGAAGTATTCGAAAGTCCAAATATATCATGAAGAAAAAAAAGGTTTACATTTAACTGAGAGTTTAAACATTTTTCCTTAAATTTTTTTAAAGGGTAACTTTTGTTGAGTAAAAATAAACCACTCTTTTTCCTCAATATACAATACAGGGGTTTTATCAAACTTTGTAGCACATTCTTACCTTTTGTTGATGTGAAGAAGTAGCTTTTTTTACCAGATTTATCACATACTCATTCTGAATTGTGGGGTCTGGTTCATTATTTGTCAACTGATGCACTTTCTGTGCTCTAATGAGGAATCCCATCCCTTTAGAAATGATTAACCCTTGAGGAGTATTTCAACAAAATTACATTTCTATTGCAGGGGTGCCTAAAATCTGACTTTTATCTTAGTGCAAACTTCTGGGAAAATCCCAGGGTATTACATTTTTGGAGGCGTTCTGTACACAGGTTGCCAAATTGCATTGAATTTTACAGAAAATTATGAATATTATAAAATGCTACAGATTGAAAGGGACAGTTGATTTTTAATCACAATAAATTACAACATGGCTTGTGTAAGAATTATTTATGCAATTTTTTTCATTTGCTATATTTTCCACTCTTTGTTAAATAAACTCCAAAGACATGCTGATAGGTTAATTGGCTTCTGTCTAAAATTGGCCATAGTATATGAATGTGGGTTAGGGACCTTAGATTGTAAGCTCCTTGAGGGTAGGGACAGATGTGAATGTACAATATATATGTAAAGCGCTGCGTAAATTGACACCACTATATAAGTACCTAAATAATAATAATATAAGAGTTAAGGATAACAAACTTTAACCAGCACTTATTTTGTACTCCAAAGTTTTAACATTATGTCAAATATATAAAGAAAAGTTGAAAGCCTCACCTCCCCTGCTTTTGTTTTCTCACAAACATATATATCATACTCATTTTGAAGCTCTGGAGGATGATCATTTACATCAATAACTTGGATATACACTTCTACCACTGATACAAGGGCAAGGTTTTCTGCAAAAAATAAAATAAAAAATACAATGAATAGTTTTTTATTTTATTAAATTATGAATTCACAATTTTTACCTTCGGTGCTGTCACACTTTGAATGACAAGTGCACGGTCATGCAACACTGTACCCAAACTAAATGTTTATATTTTTGTTCCCACAAATAGAGCTTTCTTTTTGTGGTATTTTATCACCTCTGGGTTTTTTTATTTTTTGCTAAACAAACTAAAAAAATACCCACATTTTTTAAAAAGTTCTTTGTTTCTGTTATAAAAGTTTGTTTTCTCCTTCACTGATAGGCACTGATGAGGCTGCACTAACGGGAACTGATGAGGTGGGACTGATGGGCACTGATGAGGTGGAACTGATAAGGTGGCATTGATGGGGAGGCACTAATATGTAGAGTTGATGGCCACTGATAGGTGGCAATGATATGGGGCACTAATGGGTAACACTGATGGGCACTAATAGGTGGCACTGATGGACAATAATAGGCGGCACTGATAGGTGGCACTGATGGGTGGCACTGATGTGCACTAATAGATGGTACTGAAAGGCAGCACTGATGAGGAGGTATTCACAGTCATTGATTGGAATCTGTGGAGGGCATTGACAGGCATTACTGATGGGCACTGATTGGGACTTTGGTGGGCACTGATTGTCATTTTGGTGGGCACTAATTGGCATTGTTGTGGGCACCTCATATGGGGGCTTTGCTGATAATCAATTCACTGATTATCAGTGCACACCCCCCCTTTGACCAGAGAGACCCGATCGGCTCTCCCTGTCAGCGAGAACCAAGGAAAGCCAATTACCACCATTTCCTGGTTACCGTTGTGATTAGTCACAGATGATCACATGGTAAAGAGCCTGTGGGGTGCACACAAGCGGCTTATCCTGCTTGATGTCGTTTGACATCCAGTCAGGATAATGAAGCCACATTGTGAATGTTAATCCGCAATGGGGTGGGCGGAAGTGGTTAAAGTAAATCTGTTGTTTGCAGCCATACCTGCAATACTAAACTCCCTCATTAACTGAACCACCAAGCACTGCCTCTAATCAAGAGGAATTATTACCAGAAATTTCATCAGAAAATAACAGTTCTGGTACTGTTGATTTCATGATCCTACACTGTGCTCAGTGGGTCCTCCCAACTACCTCCACATCACTATTATATCTTGTAGCAACAAGGAAATCAGCAAGAGGAAACACAGAGTGCAGGGGAAGACCACAAGATTGACACTCACAGAAGTGTCAGCTTCTTAAGATGATTTTAGGGGTAAAAATTATCATATGGACCCCCTAATGTAATTTGGTGGCTTTTATGTTTGCGGTTATGCTCTTTAACCTGGATTTCTCATACATCAACAACAACGTAATAGTGAAAAAAAGTACAAAATATTCAAAAGAACATCACTCACGTGCCTCAGTTGCTGTTATGGTAAAATTATGCCAAGGTTCAGTTTCCCTATCCAGAGGTTTACTTGTGATGATGGATCCATTGTTTGAATACATTTCAAAGGATCTTGAATACTCATTTGGAAGAATTCCATACCTATAATTGGACATAAATATATCACTGTAAATATTGGATGTTTTTTCCACGTCTGTTGCGCATGAAATTATAATTTTTTTTTTTACCTAATTATGTTGTTGGTGATGTCAGGGTCTTTTGCAGTCACTGTACCAACATATGAACCAACTGTTGCATTTTCAAGGATTTCCATGTGATATTCTTTTCTGAGAAACACTGGAGGTTCATCGACATCTACAACATAAACCCTTATGGTGGCTGTATCATTTAATTCAGATTTGTATTTATTTTCTGCTCTTACTTGAATATGATATCTTCGGATTCCCCTTTCAAAATCCACAAGCTAAATAGAAAAATAACACAAAAATACATATGTTTGCAGTTTCTTTCAATATTGATTTGAAAATAAAACAATGCCTTATAAAAACAATGGGCCAGATTCAGAGAGAAATACGTTACTCCGCGGCGGCGTAACGTATCCCATTTACGTTACGCCGCCGCAGGTTTACAGCGTAAGTGCCTGATTCACAAATCTCTTACCTGTAAACTTGCGGCGATGTAACGTAAATGCGCTTGGCGCAAGCCCGCCTAATTCAAATGGGGCGGGCACCATTTAAATTAGGCGCGTTCCCGCGCCGAACGTTCTGCGCATGCTCCGTGTTCAAATTTCCCGACGTGCATTGCGCAAAATTACGGCGCCCCGACGTTTTTTTTGAAATGCAACATGCATTACGGCGTTTCGTATTCCCGGACGTCTTACGCAAAAAAAAAAAATTCTAAATTTGACGCCGGAACGACGGCCATACTTTAACATGGCTGATCTAAAGATAAGCCATGTTAAAGTAGGTGTAACTTTGCGACGGGTAAAAACGACTAGCGACGACGTAGGGGATTGCGACGAACGCGCCGATCTTCGTGGATCGCCGTAACTAGTCATTTGCATATTTTACGCCAACCGCAATGGCCTCGCCACCTAGCGGCCGGCATAGAATTGCATCCTTAAGATCCGACAGTGTAAGTCAATTACACCTGTCGGATCTTAGGGCTAGCTATGCGTAACTGATTCTATGAATCAGCCGCATAGTTAGGACAGGCGGATCACAGAGATACGACGGCGTATCAGGAGATACGCCGTCGTATCTCTTTTGTGAATCTGGCCCAATACTTTCAAGATAAACATAATATGGGGTATCTCCAAGGTAGTGGACATCCACTATAAAACTATGGGCTAAAGTCTGCTTTTTTCCTTTCTAAGCTTATAAATAAAAAGATGTATGCGGATACAATTTAATGCAAAATTTTGACTTCTTACTTTGTTGAAAATGCTGTGAAAATCTGGATATCTTGATGACATATTGCCATTGGAAAAAATGCATTGGACTTAAAGGATAAATTCACTGTTTTTAGGGTGGGACAGGTAACATGTTCCAGCATCTGCACCCTGCATGCCTGATCCCCCACCAAGGACAGTGAGTGGAGTATATTTATTTTTAGATATGTGCATTCGTTTTTGTCCGAATGCATTTTTATCCGAACTTCAGGTATTTTCGTTATTGTTTTAACAAACGAAAACGAACGCACAGAATACGAAAACCGAAAGATCCGACATAAACAAATGCTTTATTTTCGTTTTCGTCGGTCGAATGTGCCTAACCTTAACTCTATTAGTCCAAGATTATTCTACATAGAGAGAAAATATTCGACATTATAGAGAGAAAAGATTCGATATTATAGGGAGGAAAGATTCCACATTATAGAGAGAAAAGATTCGCTGCTGGAATTGGGTGGGGGAAGTAAAATAAAAATAATGATGATGATGAATGTTATTGGCTGATTGTAACCAAAGAGGAGGATCAGGAAAATAGCTAGAACTAACTTGACATTTCAACATGAATGACGAAGATTCGACAAAGCATCGAAAAATGTTGAATCTGTCATTGAAGGCTTATGGTGTCTGTTGATAGTTCTAAGAAGATTCAATGGAGCAGCTTAACTGTACGACGCTACAATCATACATTTCAGGTCAAATGCTCGGCCCATAGGCTATAGAAAACTTCTATTGTTGGTTGACTAGTAATAATAATTAATAAATATAATTATTACTAGTCATACAACATTAGAATTCTACTATAGATTGTAGGCTGAACATTCGACCGGAGAAGTATGATTGCAGCGTCGTACAGTTTTTCTCTGTCACATCTTCTTTGAACATTCGACAGACAGTCAGACACCATAAGTCTCAATGACAGATTCAACCATAATTTGTTCGGATTTTCGGACGAATGCAATTTCCAACTAAAAACCAAATAAATAATAACAAATTTTGGGAGTAACTAAATACATTTTTTTTCCGACCAAAACGAAAATCCGAAACAAAATATTTCAGTGTGCACATGTCTATTTATTATATAAATCATAGTTGGTAAATGTAGTTTCAGTAGCATAAATGTACTTGAAGTGGGAATTACATTTGACCTTTGTCCAGGCAAACTAAAGGTTAATTTATCTAGATAAACACAGCTCACTATTCATGTCCTCTTTATAGCACAAAAGTCCAATATTCATGTTCTGTTCATAGCTAAATAGCCCGGAATTCTATGGTAATCAAATGTAGAAGTTTCATCCAGAAACTAGCTTTGTGTGTGCTGTTGGCTACTGCGCAAAATACAGACCATCTAAGCAGCACTCACTTATCTCTCACCCACACCCTGGTAAACAGCAGGGGAGCAAATAAGATCACAAGTTGCAGCACACTCTTGTTCCTAGACTGCAATCTCCTCTTTTCTGCTGTTGATCCTAGGAGGGGCGAGGGAGTATGCATTGTGATAATGGAACCGCTGTTGAGAACCTCTTTGTGCTTTATACAGCAATCGTCTGTTGAATAAAATTACTAAAGTTGACTACAGTGGAATGTTAGACTGTTTTGCTAAGAAAAGAGCATTATAAGCTACTGTTATGCCCCGAACACACGATCGAAATTTCCAATGGAAAAAGTCCGATGGACTTTTTCTATCATATTTTCCGATCGTGTGTAGCCCCATCAGAGTTTTTTCATCGAAAATTCCAATGAATTTTAGATATAGAACATGTTCTATATTTTTCCGATGGAATTCTGTCGGAATTCCGATGTGATTTGGCCGGGCAAAAGCCTGATCGTGTGTATGCGGCATTATACACTATTCAAATTATAGTTATTGAAATTTTCCTGAGCACAGGTGAACTTTAAGATGGCCAAGTGACCAGTACTCTTATCTTGCAGCTTTCGATCTTAGGCTCCATTTCCAGCTAAAAGACTCTCTGTATACTATAGCTTTCGCTCACAAATGAATAGACCACGCTGCCTCTCATAAATAATTTACCTAAGCAAAGTTATTTTTTTTAATAAGTAATTTAATCTTGTTTGAGCTCAGACATTTTCCACATTTTTCTACAACAATATTATACTTACAAAAACCAGACACTTACATACTGTACTTTGACTTATTTAGGTTAATTTGATCATGGGGAAGCTTCAGTAGGCTGATTAGATTATTCAATAAATTGCCTAATTGGATTTTAATGCAATATATCTTAATTGACATAAAAAGACTATTTAAGTGAAGTACTGCTAACCTTCTGTTTGAGCAATTGTTTTTCATCTGTTCTTTTTTTTTCCAATACACTATACTGCACAGTCTACATAGCAGACAACACTTTTATTCAGACAAATATTGCATATTTTAGTCATAATTTAATCTAACTGAGGAAGACAAATTTGACAAAATTTGATTCCACGCAGATGGCTCATGTGGATTGTGAGAATTTTCCCAAACACTGCTACATCTTTAAAAAAATAAATAAAAATATGTGGAAAAAGAATTGGGGAGCAACTGCGCTAATATGATACAAATAAAATACAAAGGTACTCCTAAAGAATACAAATGTAAACGGTAAAAGCTGCACCTTAGGCCGGGTACACACGGACAAACATGTATGGTGAAAGCGGTCCGTCGGACCGTTTCCACCATACATGTCTGCCAGAGGGCTTCTGTACGATGGTTGTACACACCATCGTACAGAAGTCCGCGCGTAAACAATACGCGGGGCGTGTCCGCGGTGTCGCCGCGTCGATGACGCGGTGTCGCCGCGACAATGACGCGGCGACGTGGGCGGCCCGCCTTTAAAATGCTTCCACGCATGCGTCGAAGTCATTCGACGCATGCGAGGGACGGCGGGCGCCTGGACATGTACGGTAGGTCTGTACTGACGACCGTACATGTCCGAGCGGGCTGAATTCCAGCGGACTGTTTTAAAACAAGTCCAGGAATATTTGTCTGCTGGGAAAAGGCCCGGCGGGCAAATGTTTGCTGGAATTCGGCCCGCTCGCGCCCACACACGACCAAACATGTCTGCTGAAACTGGCCTGCGGGCCAGTTTCAGCAGACATGTTTGCTCGTGAGTATGGGGCCTTACTGTGTATGGTGGAACAGTGATAACATAGGAAAAAAATTAAGATGCGCTAAATGAATTAATACAAAATGAAATCCCAAACCACATAATACAAATCAATATCCATAAATGAGGGAAAGGGAATAGAAGAAAGAAACAAAGTCCTTATGGGAGCGGCAAAGTTCCTGTTCACCCGTGTAGTGAAGAGAATAAAACCAATTAGTCCATAAAAAATCCAGGGTTTTAAAGTGACTATCCAGAAGCAGTGATCCACCACCGAAAGCAATAAAAGCCTCTTACCGGATGTCCGGCGGTCTCTTAACTAAAAGAGGACCCCAGAAAGCATGTCAAGGATAACCAATGTTAATCGGAATGCAGGTGGGCTGAGCTGGAAACCAATCCTTATCTCAATCCTGGTGCTTTACAAACTCGATTTAGCAGGTACCATGAAAAGACATATAGGAACCGCAATAGTGTAAAACCAATATTATGTTTTATTTTTTAAAAAGTCAAAAACACACTTACATTCAAACAGTGTTATAGGGCATGTCTAATTGGGGCTCCGGCCGGAAGCTTTCCAATATAACCCGTCCAAAATGGTAGAGAAGTCGTGCAAGTAGCGGGGGGTGATCCGATGCAGCACTCGTTCCGCCCGACCGGTTTCACGATAAATCGCTTCCTCTGGGGCACGGGTGACACACCAGATCAACCCCCCTTAAATAACAATCCATATGAGGGACAAAACAGCACCACGGCTCACATGCGCACAGACAGCTCAGACCAAGCCTCGATCTGAGCTGCTGATAGAACGCATTGCTAAAGTGCGCCGCGCGGGCTGAAACTGCCTCAAAACAGATAAAATATGGCCAGATATAGTGGCAGGCTGCTGGACCAGACGGCTGGCACCACGGGGTACAAAAATGCACCCCCGTATGCCAGCATTACACTCCGATACCGCGCCGCTGTGGAAAGCACAAGCGGCGCTTCTGCATGATGTCATCGCACACGCCGACGTCAGACGCCGGCGTGGAGACACATCAGCTGGAAGCCAATCACCAGATGCCCATTCAGTGCGGGCCAGACCTCCATATGAGATGGAGGAAAGAAACCACGCTGAATACTGATTGGCCGACGGTGCCTGACTACAGGAGGCACAATGGGCCAAAAATAGAGACATGGGCGAACCTCGTTTCTGGATAATAATAGAAACGAGCCAGGTATAACCCCGAAACGTTCGCGTGGGTCCCCTAATTGCAGAAATAGATATATTAAACAGCAATTATACATAAAAATCATTAATAAACAAACATAAAATATGTACATGGTTCATATATGGAATCTCGCCAAAACATGATTACAATGCCATTGGCTAAAAAAACATAATAATGACCTTGTATTACGTAAAATTTAAAACGTGTTTAAAAATATGTAAACAAATAATGTGTATCGAGCAACCCTTAATACATGAGCTCTGCAGATTTCCCGACGGCACTATACAATGACAGCGCTGTGATAAATAATATAACGCCATGTTCAAACAACTAATAAGTGGGTGGAGCTATCTGTTAGGCTCAGTGAACACATTGCTAAAATTAGGAGTGGGTACGACAAACATTCTGTCTCAAGGCACTATGATTTGAAGCATATGCTCATCATGCTCCGGCAGGTACCCACGTGGTGGGTGCCTACCCACGTGCACCCACCACGTGGGTACCTACCGGAGCATGATGGGACGGTGATGCCTATATAAATGGGATGCAAGGCGCGCTTCCATCATTACAGTGACAAGAGGCGACGAGGCAACATCGGAAGAGGGGAGAAGAAGAACCTGACGTCACAGAAGACCGCGCCGGCTGCCTGTTAATAATTGAGCTAACACACAAAGATAGCAGGCAGCCAGCGCTGAAGAAGAAGGCACCGGACAGCTGGAGAAGAACCGGGGTTCGCCGAGTCAACAGCGGAGAGCGGCGAAGAGAGAAGAAGACCCCCGGAGAGCGGAGAAGCTCCCCCCCGGAGAGCGGAAGAAGAAACCCCCCCGGAGAGTGGAAGAAGACCCCCGGAGAGTGGAAGAAGACCCCCGGAGAGTGGAAGAAGAAGCCCCCCTGGTAATAGAGCTAATAAAGAAGACAGGGGGGCCTCCGGAGCAGAATAATAAATTATTTTAAAAACCCTTGTGTTGTGTGTTTAATAACTTTTACTTTTTGCCTACAGGTGAATGGGTAGAGGTACGATGTACCCCATATCCATTCACTTAGGGTGGGGGGCCGGTATCTGGGGGCCCCCTTATTTGAGGGGACTCCCAGATTCCGATAAGCCCCCGCCCGCAGACCCCGACAACCAACGGCAAGGGTTGTCGGGAAGAGGTCCTGTCCTCATCAACATGGGGACAGGGTGCTCTGCGGTGGGGGGGCCCGCAGTGCGCCCCCCTGCCCCAGAGCACCCAACCCCCCCATGTTGAGGGCATGCGGCCTGGCACGGCTCAGGAGGGGGGGGCGCTCGCTCGTCCCCACTCCCATTCCTGACCGGCCGGGTAGCGTGCTTTGGATACGGGTCTGGTATGGATTGTAGGGGGACCCCCTACGTCGATTTTTCGGTGGAGGGGGGGTCTCCTTACAACCCATAACAGACCTAAGGGCCTGGTATGCTCCTGGGGGGGAACCCATGCCGGTTTTGATTTTACAAATTGCCGTGGAGTTCTCCCTCGGGAATGCATACCAAATGCCGTCGCTTGAATGGGCTTTTACATGGTGTTACTAACTTTACACTTTGTAAAAGCAGCCCTAGTTTTACACTTGGCAAACTAAAACGTACGGCGAAAAAACGAAGCAGAACAGCTTTGTGGATCGCCCTAAGTGCTAATTTGCATACCAGAAGAGGCATTTCGACTCGAAATGCCCCCAGTGGCGGATGCGGTACTGCATCCTAAGATCCGGCAGTGTAAGTCCCTTACAGATGTCGGATCTTCTGCCTAACTTTGGAAAACTGCTTCTGAGGATCAGTTCCAAAGTTAGAACCAGAGATACGACGGCTTACGCCGGAGTATCTCTTTTGTGGATTTGGCCCCAAGATCTTGCACTTGTATCAAAAATAGCATTGAATTATGTGCAGGTGCTCAAAAAGTAAAAAGAGGTTCCACATCTCAGCCTTATTAAGCAACACATAATTTATATATCCAAGTCCATAAATATGCAAACAGGAGTTTTTAATTTTGTTATACAATTATAGGTTTAAACAATGCACAATGTTGCAGGCAAAATATTGTCCTTCAACACAAAAATAAATAAAAGAGTAATTGAGAGGTGCTGTGATAAATTCTTCAGATGTACTGTGGATTGCATCCCATTATTCACATTAAACAAAAATAACATACTAAAGAAAAGAAATAGTGAAAACAAAAAAAGACGTGCTGATAACACGCTAATAGCCCCTTTAAATTTCTTTATGACAATATATGTAAAAAACATGTCCACACCCACCTTATATTTAAAACTGCCATAATTTTCACTTTGTTCTCCTAGCACTAAAAAAACCCTCCTTGCCCTAATCAAGCTGTGTGGAATCTATTCATCTGCAATAAGCATCAGCAAACCACGTTAAGAGATATACATGTAGAACTGAGATGCATATAGAAAAAAAAATTCCATCTCAGAGATGCAGTTCCTATATAGAGGAAAGAGGTACTGTTTATTTATGATTCATATCAGTTTACCATATGATATTCAACAAAAAAAGAATTATCCAATCGAAAGAAGGAAAATATCTTCCCTTAGAATATATAGAGGTCAGTATGATTAAGCCACGAAAGTTGCAATGAATTTGCAATAATATCAGATCTGATAGGGAATGTTGTCGGTGTTCAATAATGTCTCATGAAATATATTTCTATTACTGCAGAGTATTTTCACAAGAAAAATGGCATTCATAATATTACATTGTATTTTATAGTCAGCAGCTACAAGGCAATATGGAGTATAACAATATATAGACGGCCCATGTATGTGCACCATCAGTATATTTAAAAGTACTCAAAGTAAGCATTTGACATATATTCTATTCACATTCCGAAAAGATCTTGCTTGTTGCTTGTTTACTTCCCTTGTTACAGTTCTTATCAATCATCACTAAGATGACTCCTGTAAGTAACATACATGCTGTGGGGGGCAGTGGCTACTTGCTGTAAGAGGACATGAATGCAGGTTTTAAGGGTCAACTCAATATTGATTAGTACTCAAGATGGTATCAGCATAGCAGTGGGTTTACATGAAAACTGGCAAAAAACATTTAGCGAAACACTTACCTTGTTTAGTGTTACGATCCCCTCTTGTGTTATATTATCAGTGATTATATTAAACATGCTAAAATGACCTCCCCTTTCTTCAATAGAGTATGTGATTTCTGCATTCTTTCCAACATCAATGTCATCAGCCAAAACCACTCCAACAATTTCCCCAATGGAGGCTGATTCTATGATGGACATGTCATATGATTCTGCAAAAATAAAATGCTTTAAAGAAAACTAGATAAAATACAATATACCGTAATTATACACATTTATGTTATCTATTTATTGATTTATCTACTGTATCTATTCAGTATATACATTTCTCCATATTACTCTCTCGCAGCTCCTGATTTTACCAATAATAGGACAGTTTTTTTATGTCAAGAAGATCATGCCAATCCATATAGCTGATATCTAACTCATTCACCTACATACTGCATGCATATGTGGATGTTTCTGCACATAGAATTGTGAGTGGTTGTAAGTTTTTTTTATTCTGTTTCTACCCACTGGCTTTCTGTTGCTTACCTCTACTTGTTTATTGACCTCATTTAAGCACTACATCTCCTTGTCACTTTGAACCCTTTGATGACTATACTTTGCCAACATCCCCCACTGGCACTCGTGCCTTTTTATCATCCCTACACACCATGGGCCAGATCCATAAACAAATTACGCCGGCGTATCTATTGATACGCCGCGTAATTTCAAAGTTCCCCCGTCGTATCTCTGTTTTGTATCCACAAAACAAGATACGACTGAATCTGGGCTCGATCCGACAGGCGTACGTCTTAGTACGCCATCGGATCGTAGGTGTATATTTACGCTGGCCGCTAGGTGGCGTTTCCGTTGAATTCCGCATCGAGTATGCAAATTAGCTAGATACGACGATCCACGAACGTACGTCCGGCCGGCGCATTTTTTTACGTTGTTTGCGTTCGGCTTTTTCTGGCGTATAGTTACCCCTGCTGTATGAGGCGTATCCTATGTTAAGTATGGCCGTCTTTCCCGCTTTGAATTTTGAAAATGTTACGACGTTTGCGTAAGTCGTTCGCGAATAGGGCTTTGCGTAGAATGACGTCACCGTCGTAAGCATTGGCTTGTTCCGGTTTAATTTCGAGCATGCGCACTGGGATACCCCCACGGACGGCGCATGCGCCGTTCAAAAAAACATAATTTACATCGGGTCACGACGTATTAACATAAAACACGCCCCCATCACATCGATTTGAATTGCGCGCCCTTACGCCGCCTAAGTTACACTACGCCACCGTAACTTACGGCGGAAATTCTTTAAGGATACCAAAAAACTGATACAATACGCCGGATGGAAGAATGCGCCGCGCTTCGAGGATCTGCCCCCTTGTCTCCCTATCCAGGGTTGTTTGGACAGGAGAAGTAAGAGACTATGCCCTCATCAACTTGGTTTCCTTATTCAGCTACATGACTTTACACTTATGCCGCGTACACACGATCGGTCAAACCAATGAGAACGGTCTAATCATGTGTGGGCCCCATCGGTTATTTATTCATAGGTTAAAAAAAGCAATCTTGTTTTAAATTTAACTGATGGATACCTAACCAATAGAAAAAAAACGATCGTTAGTAGGCACGACCATCGGTTAAAAATCCACGCATGCTCAGAATCAAGTCGACGCATGCTTGGAAGCATTGAACTTCGTTTTTTTCAGCACGTCGTTGTGTTTTATGTCACCGTGTTCTGACACTATCGTTTTTTTTAACCGATGGTGTGTAGGCACGACTGATCATCAGTCAGCTTCATCGGTTAACCGATGAAAACGGTCCATCAGACCGTTCTCATCGGATGGACTGATCGTGTGTACACGGCATTAGAGAACAAAAGTAATTCCCTATGTGAAAGAAGTTTGATACTTTCATATCCACAATATGCATTTGATAACAGCCTGCTATGTAGGTAAAATATTAAATTGCAGTTCATGTTTGAAAATAACAAGAAAGCTGTGAGAGACTCCCAGAATCATTGGATGCATTATAAATGAAGGAACACATATCCTCTAGGTGCCTGCACTTCACATCTACAGCATTTGCCCTCCCTCCAATTCTTGAAGTATAAGGCCGCGTACACACGATCAGTCCATCCGATGAGAACGGTCCCAAGGACCGTTCTCATCGGTTAACCGATGAACCTGACTGATGGTCCTACGCACCTACACACCATTGGTTAAAAAAACTATCGTGTCAGAACGCGGTGACGTAAAACACAACGATGTGCTTAAAAAAATGAAGTTCAATGCTTCCAAGCATGCGTCGACTTGATTCTGAGCATGCGCAGGTTTTTAACCGATGCTTTTGCATACTAACGATCGGTTTTGACCTATCGGTTAGGCGTCCATCGGTCAAATTTTAAAGCAAGTTCTCATTTTTTTGACCGAAAGTTAACTGACCGATGGGGCCCCCACACGATCGGTTTGGACCGATGAAAAGGTCCTTCAGTCCGTTTTCATCGGTTTTGACTGATCGTGTGTACGCGGCCTAACATGTACCATTTAAAAACTGAAAGGTGGAGGTTGAAAAAATCAATAGGACAGTAGGATTTACTACTGACATACTGATGGCCTTATGTGACCTTGGATATGCAGGACTTCATGTGAACAATACTTCTTTTTTTATTCTTTTAGATTTAAATTTGGATCAGATTAAAGTACAGTAAAATCTTGGTTTGAGAGTGACTTGGTGTGAGAGCATTTTGCAAGACAAACAAAATGTTTTAATAAATTTTGCCTTGATATACAAGCGATGTCTTGATAAAAGAGTAGCGCCATGCCACAACTGAATATAAAAAAGAAGAGAGGAGCCTCCAAGTGTAGCAATATGGTTACATTTAATGAAATTTAGCAACTTATTGTTACACTCAGGCCGGGTACTCACGACCAAACATGTATGGTGAAAGCGGTCCGTCGGACCGTTTTCACCATACATGTCTGCCAGAGGGCTTCTGTACGATGGTTGTACACACCATCGTACAGAAGTCCGCGCGTAAACAATACGCGGGGCGTGTCCGCGGTGTCGCCGCGTCGATGACGCGGTGTCGCCGCGACAATGACGCGGCGACGTGGGCGGCCCGCCTTTAAAATGCTTCCACGCATGCGTCGAAGTCATTCGACGCATGCGAGGGACGGCGGGCGCCTGGACATGTACGGTAGGTCTGTACTGACGAACGTACATGTCCGAGCGGGCAGAATTCCAGCGGACTGTTTTAAAACAAGTCCAGGAATATTTGTCTGCTGGGAAAAGGCCCGGCGGGCAAATGTTTGCTGGAATTCGGCCCGCTCGCGCCCACACACGACCAAACATGTCTGCTGAAACTGGCCTGCGGGCCAGTTTCAGCAGACATGTTTGCTCGTGAGTATGGGGCCTTAGAGGCACCTCTCTTCTCTTTTATACCCTGTAAAAAATGCTTTGATATACAAGTGCTTTGGATTATAAGCATGTTTCTGGAACTAATTATGCTCGTAAAAAAAAAAAGGTTTTACTGTACTAGTCTAATTAAAGGATTGAATTTTTTTTTAGGTTCAAGTCCAAATGTCCCACAAATAATAGACACATCTAATTTACTTACTTTGTTGGAATTTTGGGGCATTGTCATTTATATCAGACACATGAATTGTTACAGTTGCTGTAGCCGAAAGTGCACCAGCATTACCAATCATATCCTGAACTTGTACTATAACATTGTATTGATCCTTGGTTTCTCGATCAATTTGTGAAGCAACACGAATGATTCCTAAATAAAAACAAAAATAAAACTATCTTCTATAGTGTACAGTCATTCAGCATGATGCCTAGTCAAAACAACAACCACAATAATAATAATAATAATAATAATAATAATAATAATAATAATAAAACATTTATTTTATGTCTGTGACATGGACATGTTGGATTGGATTGGATTGGAATAAATACTTATAGAGCGCCGAATGTGAGTTGTGAAACTCGCGTCTAAGCGCTTACCAACAAGCTGGGGGTATCCAGTTCCCAAGAGCAAAAAGAAGAAACTAGGACATCTAAGTAAAAGAGGTGAACAGACAAGAAATAAACAGAAATATAAAAGAAGGGGGGGTGTCAGGGCACAAAAAGCCTATCCCTACTCCCTGACCATGGACCGCAGCCTGGGATTAAGGCAGCGTCCTGCTAAGGGCTTGGAAGGCCAAGTCTCTATCTGTAGGCTTGTGAAAAAATAAGTGTTTTCAAGCCCTTACGGAAGGCCTTATGTTACCCCATGTTGTATCCATTTAAATATTCTGTAAATACAGAAAACTACCTGTGGATCGTCTAGAAATCAAATGTGCTCCTAACTTCCTGAGGTGACAATATGCTACTACTGTTGCATTATAAAACCAGTAGCATTGTCTGCCTCGTCCAGTTCTACCCTATCTGAACTATAGGATAGACCTGCCTTTCCTTCTATTTCTCTTTATAACATACTTTGAAAATGTTCTGTAGTACAGCAGGGGAGAGCTCTGGTAGAGCGGATAGTACTGTTTAGGATGTACTGAATGTTTTTTTGTTTTGTTTTTTCTTTGCATATTGCCTAGGTATACTGCTAAAAAAAGTTACATACTCCCCTAATGTGCACTCTGCTAACCACTGCAGTAGTGATGAGAATTCTCTCTCTACGTCAGAAAGTGTTTTCTAGTCATCTGCTATTCTCTATGGTTTCTTCCGCTCTCGTCCAAGTAGGGATGAGGTTTGGTCTAAACTTGTCAGAACATTTACCTATTTGGTAGATGATCCACTATTACGCATGACAGTGTCCTGCTGTCAATTGTTGATAAGGATCACAGCAGGTGCAGGGGGTCGGGTATAGATTTTAAGGGGGAATCCCATGCAAATGTAAAAATGTGTTTTTATTTGCATTTTACATTTGTTTGTGAATGAGAAGGGTACCATGTATATATGTTATATATTTTTTATTATTTTTTTATTATTTTTATATGTAAAAAAAAAATAGTTTACTGTTTATTTTTTTGTGATTGAGTAGGGTTACTATGTACCCTTACCCATTCACATGTGGGGCTGGACTTCTCAATGCCCCCTTATTGTTAAAAGGGAATTCCAGATTCTTATAAGCTCCCCACCCACAGATCCCCACAAGGGAAGCTCCTATCTAGAGACTCCATCCCCATGTTGAGTCCAGGCTAAGCTTGCCACTTACTACCATACTTTAGGATGATATGGATGTGCAGTCACAGGGACATCTTCCTTAATACTGAGGTCATGTGGCCTGGTATGGTCCGGAAAATGGGACTACTTCCTTTCCTAGCCTGCCAGGCTGCATGCTCAAATAAAGGTCTGGTATTGATTTTTTGGGGAATCTCACTCTTTTGTTTCTTACTTTTTGCATTGTGTTCACACTAGCCATTTCTTTCTAAACAGAACAAAATAGCCAGGAGCCGTCATTTTACTGGCAATTTAACCACTTCCATACAGGGCACTTACGCACCTTCCCGCCCAAGCCAATTTTCAGCTTTCAGCACTGTCGCACTTTGAATGGCAATTGCGCGGTCATGCTACACTGTACCCAAACAAAATTGGCGTCCTTTTTTCCCCACAAATAGAGCTTTCTTTTGGTGGTATTTGATCACCTCTGCGATTTTTTTTTTGCGCAACAACTAAAAAAAGACTGAACATTTTGAAAAAAAAATACGTTTTTATTTTTTTCTGTAATTTTTTTTGTAAATAAGTACGTTTTCTCTTTCAATTACGGGCACTGATATGGTGGCACTGATGGGCACAGATGAGATGGCACTGATAGACATCGATGAGGTAGTACTGACGGGCACAGATGAGGTGGCACTGATTGGCGGCGCTGGTATGTGGCACTGATGGGCACTCATAGGCGGCACTAATGCGCACACATAGGCGGCACTGATGGGCACACATAGGCAGCACTGATGGGCACTCATGGGCGGCACTGATGGGCACTCATGGGCGGCACTGATGGGCACTCATGGGCGGCACTGGGCACTCATAGGCGGCACAGATGGGCACTCATGGGTGGCACTTATGGGTGGCACAGATGGGCACTGTGGGGTGGCACAGATGGGCACTGTGGGGTGGCACTGATGGGCACTGTGGGGTGGCACTGATGGACACTGTGGGGTGGCACCGATGGACACTGTGGGGCGGCACTGATTTACTTATGTTGCCAGTTAGTGCCCATTTGTGGGCACTGATTGGCATCTTTTTTTTTTGGCATCTTTTTTTTTTTTCAGACTTTTTTCTTTTCAGACTTTTTTTTTTTTTTAGACCATCAACGGCTCTTCCTGTTTACATCGTGATCAGCCGTGGTTGGACACGGCTGATCACGTGGTAAAGAGTCTCCGTGAGAGACTCTTTACCTTGATCGGTGTTGCGGGGTGTCAGACTGACACCCTGCAACAACGATCGCCGAGATGCGCGCCCCCAGGGGCGCGCAGCGGCTCAGAATCCTGAGGACGTCATATGACGTCCAGTCAGGATTCTACAACCACTTTGCCGACGTCAATCTGTCATTGGCGGGCGGCAAGTGGTTAAACAAATGTTTTCTTTGTAAATGTTGCTGTAGTATACTTGAGGTGATTGTAGCTGTATCACGGACAGTACTCAATTTTCTCTTTTTCTGTAGTATGTTAGTGTTACACAGATGCACCACTTAATAGGCAGGATGAGGGGATCCCTAGGCATGTTATTTAATGGAGTTTTGCATTTCATTCCCTCATTAAGCAATAATATAATCTCTGTTCGCTGCCAAAATTGAAGTATTTTGCTTTTATTGACTTCAATTGGTTTGGAGTCAGAACCTAAATATTAGTTGCTTAATCCTGATTAACCACTTGCCGCCCGTCAATGACATATTGACATCGGCAAAGTGGTTGTAGAATCCTGACTGGACGTCATATGACGTCCTCAGGATTCTGAGCCGCTGCGCGTCCCCGGGGGCACGCATCGCGGCGATCGTTGTTGCAGGGTGTCAGTCTGACACCCCGCAACACCGATCTCGGTAAAGAGTCTCTCACGGAGACTCTTTACCACGTGATCAGCTGTGTCCAACCACGGCTGATCACGATGTAAACAGGAAGAGCCGTTGATGGCTCTTCCTCACTCGCGTCTGACAGATGCGAGTAGAGGAGAGCCGATCGGCGGCTCTCCTGACAGGGGGGGTTCGCGCTGATTGTTTATCAGTGCAGCCCCCCCTCGGATCGCCACATGGACCACCATGGAAGCCCACCCTGGGACCACCAGGGAAGCAGGGGGCAAAAAAAAGTCTGTAAAAAAAAAAAAAAAAAAAGTCTGACAAAAAAAAAGTCTGGAAATAAAAAAAAAGATGCCAATCAGTGCCCACAAATGGGCACTGACTGGCAACATAAGTAAATCAGTGCCGCCCCACAGTGTCCATCAGTGCCGCCCCACAGTGTCCATCAGTGCCACCCCACAGTGTCCATCAGTGCCACCCCACAGTGCCCATCTGTGCCACCCCACAGTGCCCATCTGTGCCACCCATAAGTGCCGCCCATGAGTGCCCATCTGTGCCACCTATGAGTGCCCAGTGCCGCCCAGGAGTGCCCAGTGCCGCCCATGAGTGCCCATCAGTGCCGCCTATGAGTGCCCATCAGTAGAGCATACCAGCGCCGCCAATCAGTGCCACCTCATCTGTGCCCGTCAGTACTACCTCATCGATGTCCATCAGTGCCATCTCATCTGTGCCCATCAGTGCCGCCATATCATTGCCCATAATTGAAAGAGAAAACTTACTTATTTACAAAAAAAATACAGAAAAAATTAAAACGTTATTTTTTTTCAAAATTGTCAGTCTTTTTTTAGTTGTTGCGCAAAAAAAAATCGCAGAGGTGATCAAATACCACCAAAAGAAAGCTCTATTTGTGGGGAAAAAGGACGCCAATTTTGTTTGGGTACAGTGTAGCATGACCATGCAATTGTCATTCAAAGTGCGACATGGCTGAAAGCTGAAAATTGGCTTGGGCAGGAAGGTGCGTAAGTGCCCTGTATGGAAGTGGTTAAACCCAACTCAGGTACATTTGGCTTAATCACTAGTTACTACACAGTGTATAAACCGATTTTTCAGATTCAAAAACTGTGTTAAACCAGTCCCTACTGGCTAGTAATGATCTGCTAACAAATGCATTCAATATAGTCTTTCCCACTGTTTATGCCTATTACACTTTGCATATTTTGCTGTGCGTATCTGCAGTAATAAGTATGTGTTGCTAAATAAAGCAGCTCATTCTTAGATCATTCACATTATTAAATATTAATCCTGCCAAGCCTAAATGTAAAGAATTAGTTAATTTTATTGACCCCTTCCCAACCAGCCGCCGCAGTTGTACTAGAGCAGGTTGGCTCCCCTTTTGACCACTACGGGACTCGCGAGTACCGCCGGAGCCGATGTGAGTGCCCGACGGGCGCGATGACTGCCAGGCACACGTGATCGCTCGTGACAGAGCAAGAACTAGGATCTTTGTGTGTAAACACACATATCCTGGTTCTCTCAGGGGAGAGGAGAGAGATTGTGTGTTCATACTAAGTATGAACACTGATCTCTCTCCTCCCCTAGTCAGTCTCATCCCCCCACATTTAGAACAGACCTAGGAAACACAGTTAACCCCATGATAGCCCCCTAGTGTTAACCCCTTCCCTGCCAGTCATTTATACAGTAATCAGTGCATTGTTATAGCACTGATAACTGTGTAATTGTCACTGGTCCTAAAAATGTGTCAAACATGTCCGATCTGTCCACCGCAATATCGCAGTCCAGATAAAGATTGCTGCTCACCGCCATTACTAGTAAAAAAAAACAGAAATATATCCCCTACTTTGTAGACAAAGCAATCAATATACGCTTATTGCATTTTTTTACCAAAAATACCTAGAAGAATATATATTGGCCTAAACTGAGGATTTTTTTTTTTAAATCTGGATATTTATTATAGCAAAAAGGAAAAGATATTGTGTTTTTTTTTTTAAATTGACGCTCTTTTGTTTATAGCATAAAAAGTAAAAACCGGAGAGTTCATCAAATACCACCAAAAGAAATCTCTATTTGTGTGTATTTTATTTGGGTATAATGGCCTGATCATTGAGCGCCCAAATTTCCCGGGGGTAAAGTGGTTAAGATAATTAAAAAAATGTCCATTCTATGTTATTCGAAAAAGAAATGCTGTGTTAAAAAATACAGTAAACCTAAAAGTGACTTTATAAGTAATTTGACTTAACTTACATTTTGTTGCTGAGAAGAAGATAAATTATTTAATACACAACCTTGTATTTGTCCTAAATTATTTGTTCGACCAAAATATATACTGTTAGAGGAAATTATTAATTTAATTTTAAATATCTGATATGATCAAAAGTTTCAGACAAAATGTTTAGCCAGTAGTCTGGTATAATTTAGCTCTTCCTTTCTAAGTTTTCACATAAGTATTATATCATGAAATGGCATTATAGAAGCTTCAAAATGGTGTTATATTTTGAGATTTACTTGTGATATATTCATTGAAATAAAATATTGGTTGTTATAGTTGCTTGTGGTTTTATCAGATATGTTCTTTAGTTATTTAAAAAATAGCTTTTTAACAACTCAAATTCAATTTTTAGCCAGTTTTTTAGCATTTGAACATATGGATTTAGTGCATGCTAAATAGTGCCAGCAAAGTGTCACTCGTGCATTTTCATTTGAATTTAAAAGTAAAGTTCTATCATTTTTATGCAAATACTGTTTGTGCATTAAGCAATGTTACATGATTCTTATTAGCCAATATTAATGTAATTATTTAATTCAAAACAAATAATAAAACAGCTGTCATAAATATGCCTTCCTTTCCACTGAACATGGAAAGTTTGTTTTGACCTTTAAGGCCCTGTACACACGATCAGTCCATCCGATGAAAACGGACTGAAGGCTGAAGTCTGATGGTCTGATGGTCTGATGTGCCTACACACCATCAATTCAAAATCCAATCAAGTCCAACGCGGTGACGTAAAACACAATGACGTGCTGAAAAAAACGAAGTTCAATGCTTCCAAGCATGCGTCGACTTGATTCTGAGCATGCGCGGGTTTTGAACCGATGCTTTTGCGTACTAACCATCGGTTTCGACCGATCGGTCAGGCGTCCATCAGTCCGATTTTAAAGTAAGTTCTAAAACTTTGGATTGAAGGACAAAAGTCTGATGGGCCATACACACGGTAGGTTTGGACTGATGAAACTGAACTTCAGTCCATTTTCATCAGTTTGGACTGATCGTGTGTACAAGGCCTCAGACTCTTTATTGAAGTGTTACATTTAACAATAATGTGCTTTAATTTTTTTATTACTTTTGTGTGTTTGAGGGGCTGCATACTCAAAGCCAATACAAAAAAAAAATCTACCTACACAAGGTATTCAGTTTCTGTAAGAGGAGAAATGGTTGGATTCCAACCAAACTAGTTGAATCATCTGTAAATGTGCACACATGACCATGGTGTTCATAATGCACTTATACCTCAGTATTTACCTCAGTACAGCTCTCCTGTGCAAATCGCCGTAGCTGTACGGAGACCGCTTTAAGACTTATAGGGGGCACGCGTGCACCTGCGGCGCGATACCAAAGTTGATGCGTGTGGCCGGCGACCGCGATGTCTGTCGGTGACCCGCAATCGCTCCAGTGGGAGACAGAACGGGCATCTGTCAATGTAAACAGACAGATCCCTGTTCTGTCAGGGAAGTAGAGAGGGATCTGCTGTTCCTAGTGATAAGGAACAGCGATCTCTCTCTACTCCCTGTCAGTACACTCCCCCCAGAGTTAAAAACACCTCCCTTTGACAAAGTTAACCCCTTGATCGCTCCTAGTGTTAACCCTTTCCCTGCCAGTGACATTTATACAGTAATCAGTGGCTATTTTTAGCTCTAATCACTGTATGAATGTCAGTGGTTCCAAAAAAGTGTCAAAAGGGTTCGCTCTGTCAGCCGCAATGTTGCAGTCTCCCTAAAAATTGCTGATTGATAATAAATATAAAAATAAAAAATAAAAATAAATATATCCCCTATTTTGTAGCCACTATAACTTTTGCGCAAACCAATCAATATACACGTTTTGAGATTTTTTTTACCAAAAATATATAAAAGAATACTAATTGGTCTAAACTGATGAAGATTTTTTTGGGGGGGGATATTTATTATAGCAAGAAAGTAAAAAATATAGTATTTTTTTCAACATCGTCACTCTTTTTTTGCTTATAATGCAAAAAAATTAAAACCGCAGAGGTGATCAAATACCACCAAAAGAAAGCTCTATTTGTAGGAAAAAAAGGACATCAATGTTGTTTGAGTGCAGCGTCGCAGGAGCACGCAATTGTCAGTTAAAGTGGCGCAGTTCCATATCTCAAAAAATGGCCTGGTCAGGAGGTGGGTAAACTGTTTTTTGCAGAACTACAAATAGCTGTCAGTTTTTAGCTACGGAGAGATAATGGACATTTTTACAGCCTAAGGAAGACTGTGTTAGGCAGACAGAGTTAATTTCAGTGGTGCCCTTTGATGAACAATAGCTTTGGGAACAGTAAATCTACATTACTAAGACTGCTAAACAATTCTTCTGTGACTAGCAACAATAATTATATTAACTCTGCTATGGATTTGACATCACCCATTCTTGATTGCAAATATCACAGGGGGTACAAGATCAATGTCAACATTAACCTTTGCAATCCATAATGATTCAGTGTTGAATTTGAGTTATTTTCCCATGCACACAGATGTTCTATGTTTAAACTGTTTCAACAGCCCCTGTAGTGAGGCCCCTTTCCACCCCAAGGCCCCATAGCAGAGCAGCCATGTGGACTACTATAGGTATTGTTAATCCACTGCAAATGACTCACTTGGCTTCTGCTTGGGATTTTTAGCTTTCTGGCTCAGCTTTGTTGCTTCCTATGTCATAACTCTCTGAATTATCATCATTGCCACTTTCTACTGAACAGGATGTTGATCACAGGAAACAAAATAGCAGACCTAAAAAACAGTAATGTTAAACCAAGAAGTAGTTGTCAGGTTCCTATGGTATTTAAACCTTGTAGAAGGCCAACTCCGGGTTCCCCAGTGCATAGTCTAAGCCCCAGCCTGCTCTTCACCAGGCACCCTGATGGTGGGAATGGACTTGCAACAGACTGGAACCAGGTCAAAACCCTGAGGTACACCCAGCGGAAGATGTGGAGGCCACTCACACATGCAGAGTACAGATGGCAAGAGACAGAAGAGGTAAGGGCACACGGTAGGCAGGAAACAATAGATGAAGCCGGGGTCAGTAAAGGGGAGGTCAGACATGGGATAAAAAAAAAATGTAGGAAAGATGGAGCACTGAACTAGGAAGTTGCTCAAGAAACAAAAGCTGCAATGAGCATGATTATATATAGAGAAGCAAACTGGGCGGCTGACCAGAAAATGATAGAAGGGAAAGGGATATAAAACCAGAACATGTGACACACATATGTAAACACAGAAGCCAGCAGCACATATGAGTAGAACCACAGGTCTAGCAGAACCACTGCATCAATGAGGTAAGAATTTTAAAAGCAGAAAAATGCATATTAAACTGTACACACGATCAGTTGTGTCGTCGGGAAAACTGTCATGTTTTCTCTTGGATGAGAAAACCAGCCGTGTGTAAGATCTCCAGCAGTTTTTCCGATGAGAAAACTGCCGAGAATCACGGCGGGAAAATTTAGAACATGTTCTAAATTTTCTCATCGTGAATCGCAGCGTTTTTTTTTTGCATGCCAGTTTTCCCATAGGGAAACACTGCGGTGGAGCATACACACAGCCGGTTTTCTCGACCAAGAGAAAACCTGTCGGGAAAACCGGCCGTGTGTACATGGGAGAAAAGGGACCAAGACGGTCCTCGGTTTTCCCGTCGGGTTTCTCAGCGGTGTTTTCACCTGCCGAGAAACCCGATCGTGTGTATGCGGCATAACAGTAATAAAATGATCTCCCTGGCTAGCAGAGGTAAATGTAATAAAAGAATAACTGACCATGGCCATATTTGGTCAATGACATTATCCACCATCCCCTTCATCTTGTTATTGAGTGAAGAGTAGTAGCCTGAGCAAAAAAGTCTCAGAAGTTGGCAGTTTTTTTCTTTCAAAAGGTGCTGTTCATTGTGTTTGACAATGTTTTTGATTATGTTCATTGTGTTTGATTATGTTTCTGGACATTTACACTGTTGGTACTCTTTAAAAAGAAATAGTCAAAGACAACCTTTCAAAGATTCCCTAAAATATATACCAGACTCTTAGGCCCTGTACACACGATAGAACATGTCCGATGAAAACTGTCCACGGACCGTTTTCATCGGTCATGTCCGCTGGGAGATTTTGGTCTGATGGCTGTACACACCATCAAACCGAAATCCCTGCGGACAGACAGTGCGGTGACGTTGACACCGCCACGTCACCAAACCAGGAAGTAAAATACTTCCACGCATGCATCGAATCCATTCAACGCATGCGGGAGATTTCTGTCCGCTGGTTAAGTGTACTAACCAGTGGACATGTCGGACGGATGGGTTTCCAGCAGACAAGTTTTAAAGCATGCTTTAAAACTTTTGTCTGCTGGAAACCTGTCTGCTAGGCTGTACACACGGTCGGATCTGTCCTCTGAAACTGGTCTGTGGACCAGTTTCAGCAGACATGTTCGGTCGTGTGTACAAGGCCTTAAAGGTATATATATCCTGTGGCAGTGCCAACAACACCACTCCATACCATTTTCTGACAATATTTTTAATTATTAGCCTTCAAAATGGGCAAAGCTGAGTTTAAGATTCAGCTCCACCTCCTATTGCCTTCAACAGTTTTGCATTAATATTCAGTACTTAAGCACAGTTCAGAAAACCATCCACAAACCAAACCCAAACCCAAGTATGTCCAGCTCTCTTCATGCTTTCACATGTCCAGTATTATGATACTTTTATGTGTAGTTAATTGCAATAAGTCATACTGGAAGGAACAACAATATTGAATCCTTTCTCTGATCCTCTCTCTGGATGCGGAGAAGGTATTCGACAGGATACATTGGGGCTACATGACGCACACTCTCAAAAGATTTGGTTTAGAGGGACCCATTCTTTCTGCCATTCTAGCCCTCATCACTCTCTGCACAAGTGTACACATCAAATAGCTTTTCTCAACCCTTCCTTATTTCCAATGGAACGAGACAAGGGTGCCCCCTGTCCCCCTAAATCTTTAATCTTCCTATAAAACCCTTAGCTGAGAAAATCAGAGCACACCCAAAAATTGCAAGCTTCTCCCTCCAAGGCAAATCCCACAATATAAATCTCTTCACAGATGATATCTTCCTATTCAAAACTTCACGATCCCAATCTCTACCCCATGCCCACAACATCCTAGACAGCTTTAGTTGAATCTCATATTACAAAGGGAATTGTACAAAATCATACTACCCATAGGCCTACCTCCTTACCTTCAATACAAATGGAAAATATATTTTCCCTACTCATGGAGTACAGAAAGTATAACCTACCTAGGTCTTCAACTAACAGCAGACCTATCCAAATTAGCTCATTCCAATTATCTACCATTGATAGATAAAGTAACCAAAAAACCAAACACCTAGCCAAAGTCAAACCCTTCACCCTACCACATCTCCACCTAACCATACAAGCCTCATTAATAGCTTGGAGAGACCTCTGCAGATCTATGTCCCCACCACCTAAAATGACTGAAATTCTTATCCCCATCAACATCTTAACAAAGACCATCCCCAATATCACACTTATGGATTGCCAAAATAAAGTCATTACTCATGTTGCTGACTTATCCAACCGCCTTAAGACCTTTAATACTCTTACAATAGAAAATAGCCTCTTACCCAGAAACAACTACAAATACTGCCAAGTCTCCAACTTTTTGGATCCCTAAAAACTCACCACTTATACCTACATGACACAGTATAAAAATGATATACAGCACCATCTACATCCACTAAGGGCATTCCCATCTTCTATAATCCTTTCCAGCACAAACTCACCTTCATTAAAACTACCCCCTATCAAAAATGGGAAGATGACTTAAAGTCCTGTACACACGATCGGATAGCTGATGGAATCTAATTCGATGGATTTTTTCGTCGGATATCCTTTCATCAGTCTTGCCTACACACCATTGGTAAAAAATTCCGACCGTGTCCAAACACGGTGACGTAAAACACTACGACATGCTGAGAAAAATGAAGTTCAATGCTTCTGAGCATGCGTCGACTTGATTCTGAGCATGCGTGGATTTTTGACCGATGGACTTCCACACAGACGATCGTTTTTTTCTATCGTTTTCTTATTCATAGATACATTTTAAGACATGTTTTTTTCACCGATGGAAAACAAACCGTTTTCATCAGACAAACTGATCGTGTGTACAGGGCTTTAGAGAAAACCTTTACACAACTACAATGGCAAACTGCCCTGTGTGTATGACTGTGTGTCCCAAGCGTGTCACGATCCTACAGGGTAAAATGACCGCACCAGCCAAGCAGACACTGACTGGAAAAAGGGCCCAGAGGCGATTCAGTTCTCATGAGTAGCGCTATACAAGTCATTCATTCATTCAATACAATATACAAGGCATCCAAATGTGTTAACCATTGGGAACTCTCTCAAAAAATAACCCTGAGATGGTACCTCACACCATACCGGATGTCCAAAATCTCCCAGACTAATTCCCCTCTGTGCTGGAGAGGCTGTGGGGCAGTAGGTAACATTATGCATGTCTTTTGGTCCTGTAAACATCTAACTAGCTTTTGGCATGACATATTCTTAATAATCTCCTCTATCACTGGTATCCTTACCAGTGTTGCTCATCTTACTTTAAAAAAGTAATTAGTTACAGTTACAAATTACTTCTTCGAAAAAGTAATTGTGTTAGTGACTCAGTTACTACATTGAAAAAGTAATTAGTTACTCAGCAAAGTAACTGTGACTTTTTTTTATATTCTACAATGCAATTACGTTCTATAACATCTTTAATATCAATACAAATACTGTATTAAAGCACATAAGCGCCGCTTTGTGTTGAAAATAATTGTGAAATCTAAAACTCCGTTGGGTGTAACAAGATGTCCGCTTGCCCCCTAATCACTATCATTACGCTGGTGTCCCCCCTCCTGTCTCTTCCACTCTGGTGTCACTGGGGTCCCCCCTCCACTCTGGTGCCACTGGGGTCCCCCCTCCACTCTGGTGCCACTGGGGTCCCCCCTCCACTCTGGTGCCACTGGGGTCCCCCCTCCCCTCCACCCTGGTGTCACAGGTGTGTGTGTCCCCTCCCTCTGGTGTCACAGGTGTGTGTCCCCCCTCCCTCTGGTGTCACAGGTGTGTGTCCCCCCTCCCTCTGGTGCCACAGGTGTGGTGCCCCCCCTCTGGTGTCACAGGTGTGGTGTCCCCCCCTCCTCTGGTGTCACAGGTGTGGTGTCCCCCTCCTCTGGTGTCACAGGTGTCCCCCTCCTCCACTCAGTACAGACAGCCATGCTCCCCGGGTGATTGTGTCTCTCCTACCGGCAGCTGCAGATCTCAGATGCTGTCTCCACATGTCTGCAGTCGGTGGTCCCAGGTCTGTAGTCAGCGCGCTGAGGGTGAGGAGTGTCACGCTGTGCACTGGTAAGCACACTGTCTCCACTGGGGTGGAGCAAGATGGCCGCCGCTCCGGATCTAGTCCGAAGCCGGGGACTTTCCTATGGCCGAGGCTCCGGAGCGCTCCGCGGATCGCGTGGTGTGCCGAACGGATCGGTGACGATCCGTTGCACCACTAGTGGCGGTAGATGTAATAGCGGTAACGCCGCCCAAGTAATGGGAACGGCGTTACCACGAGGGGAAGAGTAATCAGTTAGATTACTCGTTACTCTCTAAAGTGGCTGCGTTAGGTAACGGCGTTTATTTTAACGCCGTTACTGACAGCACTTATCCTTACCTACCCAAATCCTGGAATGGCTCTGTTGAATCTAGGCTTTAAGGCCTTTCCTTCATACTTCCGCACAGTGGTCACACAAATATTTCTAGCAGCCAGATCACATATAACCAAAGATTGGAAATCCAATGTGGTGCCAAACATATATGAAACACTTGTGATTATACAAACCCACCACATCTACAAATCTTTACTGGCTAGCAAATGTGGCTCTAGGAAGAAGTTTGATGCACAGTGGAAGATCTGGAGGGAAAGAACTAGATGACCTAATGACCTACAATTTGATCTCAGCTCTGCTGATAACTGCCCTACCAATAATCATCATTCATTATTCAACCGATAACTTAAATGTGTCCATCTCAAATTTTATTTTATTTTATTTTAATTCAATTCCATTTTAATTTTATCTCAGTATTACCTTATCCTCCATTTCCCTCTTATTATTTCAGTCTTAACATATGTTATTTTTCTCTAATTGGTATTTCATTAACCTCAGTTTTGATTACCGTTGTAACCAATTCCTGATGTACATTGATACTGTTTATGTCAGAATTCTCAGACGTTTGTTCTTACCATTTCTCTTTTATGTACCTTTTATACAGCTTTATATCTGTTTATACTTTGAAAACTTCTCAATAAAAATGTATAATAAAAAAAATAGTTTCCCTAATTTATGTTGTAGGGACAATGTATAATACCAGGCATACCGACAGCAACTAAAACCAGACAACGGTTCTAACCTCTCACCACAAACAAAAATCAATACTCTTTGGAAACACTTTAAAGAAATAGTAACACAAATACCTTCATAAAACACATTGCATACTGATACTTATGTGTTAACTTTTAAAATTGCAGGTATGAACACAGATATTGAACCTAAACAAAATCAATACATTTTTATGGCAAACAATATAAATGTCCAAGGTTTGTTACCTGATTTTATTTCAATTGAAAACTGTGGCTGTCCCTGAAGAATGCTATATACCAATCTGGCATTATTTCCGGTTGCTAGATCATCATAATCTACAGCTGTTACTTGAATTACAGATGTACCTAAAAGAAAGATTAAAGAAACATGTCTTAATTGCTGGCAACTTTATTTTTTGGTGAGCAATCTTACTTAGCTTGAATCATTATAATATTGCTTTAAAAGACCACTTTAGCTTTAGTAACATAGTAAATAAGGTTGAAAAAGATGCAAAGTCTAATCCTTACTCATCCAATGTAAAGGAACTTATGACTCCTGGTGGTGTCTGCATGACTCAGAGAAGGACCACACGTTTTTAAATGCACAAAGGTCCATCCAGGATAGATATTTTATTGACTTACAAATCTACTTTGCAGTCCATTTCCATGACAAATTATTGGCCTCATTAATTGGTCAGACCATGCCTGAGTGTCTATCACTTTGTCTTCTATTCCTGCATTGAAACACACTGCTTTATAGCATTTAAATATCTATTTTCTTAACCACCCAAACTATCAAAAACAGTTTAAATCTGAGATTGAGACTTATTTCCGCATGAACACTAATTCTGTTCTAGATGACACTGTACTATGGAACACTAACACATGCTATGAGAGGCTTTTTTTATTAAAATGTGCCCATTTTGTTCAAACAACTTAAATGCAAATTCGCACTTTCCAAAATAAAATATGAAAACTTCCCAAGCCCCCTAGTCATCAACCACAAAGACATAGCTAGCTGTTTTAGTGATCACTGTTCTAAACTGTATATTCTCAATTCATTGACCATAGAACCTGCGCCCCATTCTGATGGGATCAATTAATTCCTAGACTCCATTCACCTTCCAACTATTACACCAGAAGAGCTTGAGGATCTATCCCGAGCATCCTCTGAGAAAGAGATACTCAGAGCCATATATACTCTTCCTCTCCATAAAGCCCTGGGTCTATATGGATTTTGTAATAAATACTTTAAGCTCTTCCACAACCTCCTTGCTCCTTATCTGTGCAAGTCTTTTAACCATTTTTCAACCATGGGAAAAATTCCTTGGGAGTCTTTGTAGGCCCTCATAATCACTATCCCTAAGTCAGGCAATCCACCAGATGATCCAACCAATTATAGACCCATATCCCTTCTAAACACAGATCTAAAGCTTTATGAGACCCTCCTAGCTAACCAGCTTTCCTGATACATCTCCAACCTGGTGCATCCTGACCAAGTTGGATTTATATCTAATCGACAGGCCAATGATGGTACTAGGAGGCTTATTGACCTTATACTTTACAATGGGGAGAACATCACAGAAGGAGATACGGAGTGAGGAGCTCGTTTGTATCTTATTGTACAAACGCGCTGGTCATATGACTGAATGTGAGTCATACTCTGTACATCTCAGACAAACCAGCACTGGCATACTGCGCTATGTTTTACTGTTTATGTTTTGTTTGAGAGCCACACTGCATGAGGCACTTTATCAATTTATAATGCCCTCTCTGTTTCTATCCTTAGATGCAGAGAAGGTATTTGACCGAGTGCACTGGTAAGTAATTTAGAGCAGAAATTTGGCCTTTCTGGAACTATCTTATTGGCCATTTTAGGATTATATTCCACACCTTATGCCAGAATGTGGACTTCTGGATGGCTATCAAAACCGTTTGGTACCTGACAGGGATTCCCTCTCTCTCCGCTCATTTTTTGTATTAGACATTGAGCCTCTGGCAGAAGCCATTCGGTAACATGGGAAAAAACTAAGGGCCAAATCCTCAGCCAGGCGGCGTAACTTAACTTTCAGCAGTTAAGTTACACTGACTTAAAGTTTTTACCTAAGTGCCTGATCCTCAAAGCACTTACGTAAAAATTTCAAGCAGTGTAAGTTAAGTGCCGCCGTCGTAAGGCGTTCCTCCTCTCCGGGGGGCGTTTACAATTTAAATGAGGCGCGCTCCCGCGCCGGCCGTACTGCGCATGCGCGTGACGTCATTTTCCCGACGTGCATCGCGCGAACGTAATTGACGCCGGGCGGCTTTGTGGATTGCGACGGGACACTAAAGTTACGACGGATGAAAAAAAGACGCGCCGGGAAAACAAATAATTTTAAAAAAAAATGACAGCGTCGCTCGGCATGCATTCCTGAGGGAGAACTCCATGCCAATTTTCAATGAAAAAAACGGCATGGGTTCCCCCTCAGGAGCATACCAGGCCCTTAGGTCTGGTATGGGTTGTAAGGAGACCCCCCTCCGCCGCAAAATTGACGTAGGGGGTCCCCCTACAATCCATACCAGACCCGTATCCAAAGCACGCTACCCCGGCCAGCCAGGAAGGGAGTGGGGACGAGCGAGCGCCCCCCCCCCCTCCTGAGCCGTGCCAGGCCGCATGCCCTCAACATGGGGGGGTTGGGTGCTCTGGGGCAGGGGGGCGCACTGCGGGCCCCCCCACCCCAGAGCACCCTGTCCCCATGTTGATGAGGACAGGACCTCTTCCCGACAACCCTTGCCATTGGTTGTCGGGGTCTGCGGGCGGAGGCTTATCGGAATCTGGGAGTCCCCTTTAATAAGGGGGCCCCCAGATACCGGCCCCCCACCCTAAGTGAATGGATATGGGGTACATCGTACCCCTATCCATTCACCTGTAGGCAAAAAGTAAAAGTTAATAAACACACAACACAAGGCTTTTTAAAATATTTTATTATTCTGCTCCGGACGCCCCCCCTGTCTTCGTTATTAGCTCAATTACCAGGGGGGGCTTCTTCTTCCACTCTCCGGGGGTCTTCTCCGCTCTCCGGGGGTGTTCCGCTCTCCGGGGGGGGCTTCTCCGGACTCCGGGGGGCTTCTTCCATCTTCTCCCCTCTTCCGCTCTTGACTCGGCGAACCCCGGTTCTTCTGCAGCTCTCCGGTGCCTTCTTCTTCAGCGCTGGCTGCCTGCTATGTTTGTGTGTTAGCTCGATTTCAAACAGGCAGCCGGCGCGGTCTTCTGTGATGTCAGGGTCTTCTGGTCTTCTGTTCTTCCGATGTTGCCTCGTCGCCTGTTGTCGCTGTAATGATGGAAGCGCGCCTTGCATCCCATTTATATAGGCATCACCGTCCCATCATGCTCCGGTAGGTACCCACGTGGTGGGTGCACGTGGGTAGGCACCCACCACGTGGGTACCTACCGGAGCATGATGGGACGGTGATGCCTATATAAATGGGATGCAAGGCGCGCTTCCATCATTACAGCGACAAGAGGCGACGAGGCAACATCGGAAGAGGGGAGAAGAACAGAAGAGAAGACCCTGACATCACAGAAGACCGCGCCGGCTGCCTGTTTGAAATCGAGCTAACACACAAACATAGCAGGCAGCCAGCGCTGAAGAAGAAGGCACCGGAGAGCTGCAGAAGAACCGGGGTTCGCCGAGTCAAGAGCGGAAGAGGGGAGAAGATGGAAGAAGCCCCCCGGAGTCCGGAGAAGCCCCCCCGGAGTCCGGAGAAGCCCCCCCGGAGAGCGGAAGACCCCCGGAGAGTGGAAGAAGACCCCCGGAGAGCGGAAGAAGAAGCCCCCCCTGGTAATTGAGCTAATAACGAAGACAGGGGGGGCGTCCGGAGCAGAATAATAAAATATTTTAAAAAGCCTTGTGTTGTGTGTTTATTAACTTTTACTTTTTGCCTACAGGTGAATGGATAGGGGTACGATGTACCCCATATCCATTCACTTAGGGTGGGGGGCCGGTATCTGGGGGCCCCCTTATTAAAGGGGACTCCCAGATTCCGATAAGCCTCCGCCCGCAGACCCCGACAACCAATGGCAAGGGTTGTCGGGAAGAGGTCCTGTCCTCATCAACATGGGGACAGGGTGCTCTGGGGTGGGGGGGCCCGCAGTGCGCCCCCCTGCCCCAGAGCACCCAACCCCCCCATGTTGAGGGCATGCGGCCTGGCACGGCTCAGGAGGGGGGGGGGGCGCTCGCTCGTCCCCACTCCCTTCCTGGCTGGCCGGGTAGCGTGCTTTGGATACGGGTCTGGTATGGATTGTAGGGGGACCCCCTACGTCAATTTTGCGGCGGAGGGGGGTCTCCTTACAACCCATAACAGACCTAAGGGCCTGGTATGCTCCTGAGGGGGAACCCATGCCGTTTTTTTCATTGAAAATTGGCATGGAGTTCTCCCTCGGGAATGCATACCAAATGCCGTCGCTTGAATGGGCCTTTACAAGGTGTGACTAACTTTACACCTTGTAAAAGCAGCCCTAGTTTTACACCAGGCAAACTAACACTTACGGCGTAAAAACTAGGTACAAAAGCTTTGAGGATCGCCCTAAGTGCTAATTTGCATACTAACAGAGGCATTTCGACTCGAAATGCCCCCAGTGGCGGATGCGGTACTGCATCCTAAGATCCGGCAGTGTAAGTCCCTTACAGATGTCGGATCTTCTGCCTAACTTAGGAAAACTGCTTCTGAGGATCAGTTCCAAAGTTAGAACCAGAGATACGACGGCTTACGCCGGAGTATCTCTTTTGTGGATATGGCCCTAAAAGTCTATCAATTCCAACCTAATTGTGTGTTGTGTATGTGTGTTATGGATTCTAGAACTTTATACAGTATATCCCTGTATTGTATGTTTATTGAGGAAGACATCTATATGTTTTTGAATTGTTAGCATTCCCAGCTGATATCACTACATGAGTAAGGGAGATTCACATTTTTTTTGCCCCTTTCACAATTTCATATAAAACCTCCTTTCCTCCAATGTCAAATTGGAAATTTTTGCTGCAGGGGATGCCTAAAATCTGGCTTGTATGTTAGTGCTTCCTGAGAAAATCAGTGAACCAATCACACAAGCAGAAGATAAAATTTCTGGGGCGCTTCATACACCAATTGTGTGCAGAACACCTCTAGATTGCCATATTGTATTAAATTAATTTATTTCATTTGCAATCTAAACTGTAGTTTAGACTCAGAAAGTGACCAGCAAAATCCAATAATATTAATTTGTATTGCACTCAATTTTTGTATGACTTTATTACAGTGTGATTGCCAGATGTAAAAGCACTACAGTAGCTAGATTCCTCTCACACTACTATTTACTTTGCTAAGGAATTTTTACTTTGCAAGGCAGTTTTCCCATAGCTTCAATAGATTAATTTAAGAGTAGCTCTGAATTAATCTGAGTAAAAGTACATGTTCACACATGCCTGTTGTTGGATTTCTGCAATATACACATGTGACAAAAAATGCAATTATAAAAGTAACCGTGAAAGATATAGTTTTTTCCAGCATTCCAACATGAACAGAAAATGATATGGGCATGCCAGGAGGAATTTGCCTATAACCTAGCACTATGTACAGGCCTATGGAGCCTGTAAAGTCTTGTTAAGATAAATTAGTTTTATTTTGCTAGTTATAAAAAAAAGGGAAAATGTATTTATTTTACTAGTGACATTTGAGGAATTCTGCACAATTCTTAACACTTTTTATTGAACCATCTTCTATATATTTCTATCTATCTATCTATCTATCTATCTATCTATCTATCTATCTATCTATCTATCTATCTATCTATCTATCTATCTATCTATCTATCTATCTATCTCTATATCTATCATAACAATCATATACTTGTAAATTAAAAATTAAATCTTCCAGAACAGACCACAATTATATGAAAATGCCAGAACAATATATGATGAAAAAGCTGATTGAATATTCTGTGATCTATTTTAATTAACTACATATAGAACATAGAAATAATCACTTTAAACATATTGAGATGTTTTGTGCAATTGGAATACTAATACTAACAAACTGCTAGATAAATGCAATCTGCCTCTGTACGTAATCTCAATCCAATTATATATGACTGATGACATCTCTGACACAAAGCAAAACAGAAATGTAAAAGCTGTGTGTGCTTTCTAGGATTGTGCTTAATAAATGCAGGAACACAGCCACATACAGCAGAAATAGCTTTCGTGACTGCCCTATGATGGTTGGATTTTTATGTGACTCTTTTCCTCAAACTCATCTTGAACCCAAAGTACAAAATCTAATATTTGAAGATTTTTGTGGTTCAAAATCAAAATCCCTTGGCTTAAAATACAATAAGCCCTCGCTGACCTTTCTTGAGAAAATAGTATTGCTAGATTTATTTTCAGTAAAGGCGTTCAGATTTCTTCAAGTATATTGCACATAAGAAAGGAAACCTTTACACTAAGGATATCAAAATTCCAAAGTTTATAAATATTAAAATATAGAAATAAAGATAAATAAGATATTCTGAAACAGTGTGAATATCCAAGGTAACAGTGTTATAAAAGAAGTTCTACTAAAACGTACAGTTACTTTTTAATGCATAATTCTAAAATGAGTGACTTTGGTCTTAAAAATGCTGAAATTAAGGAGTTAGGTATGTAGAGAAAGCATAAGATAATATTTTGAAAAATAAAAGCTTTCATGCAAAGAAGTTTCAGAGAAAAATAACAATGAAATTCATGCAAATGGCTACTTTCACACTTGCATTTTAGTAATATTTTATAGGAAGCAGATTTACTTGTGTTATTCAAATTGGGAGTGATAATTAAACATTTTTTTTTAAATGCAAGGGTAAAAAGTAAGCCAACAGTTTAGCATTTTATTAACCACTTCAGGCGGAGGATTTGGCTGCCCAATGACCAGGCCTTTTTTTGTGATTCGCCACTGTGTCAATTTAACTGACAATTGCACGGTTGTGCGACGTTGCACCCAATCAAAAAAGAGTGACAGTTTTGAAAAAATTCTATATTTTTTACTTTTTGCTATAATAAATAGCCCCCAAATATATATATATATATATATATATATATATATATATATATATATAAAAAACAAATGTTTTCCTCAGTTTAGGCCGATATGTATTCTTCTACATATTTTTGGTAAAAAAAACTCAATAAGCATATATTGATTGGTTTGCGCAAAAGTTCTAGAGTCTACAAAATAGATAGTTTTTTGGCATTTTTATTATTTTTTTTTACTAGTAATGGCGGCGATCAGCGATTTTTATTGTGACTGTGATATTGCAGCGGACACATCGGACATTTTTTACACTAATTTGGGACCAGTGTCATTTATACAGCGATCAATGCTATAAAAATGCACAGATTACTGTGTAAATGACACTGGCAGTGAAGGGGTTAACCAGTAGGGGACAGGGAAGGGGTTACGTTTTTCCTAGGGAGTGATTCTAACTGTGAGGGGGCTGGGCTACAAGTGACAGGACAGGGATCACTGCTCCAGATCACAGGGAGCAGTAGATCACTGTCCTGTCACTAGGCATCTCCCCACTCTACCTCTCCGTGACACAATCGTGGGACACCGTCGGACATCGAGTCCACAGGTCCCGCAGGCACGGTCACGGAGCTCCCGGCGGGCTTACATGCTCGCTAGGTGCCAGGTTGCAGGTTCAAAGCAACGTACCTGTATGTTGCTTTGCCTGCCTGTGCCATTTTGCCGACATATATGTACGTGAGGTAGATGGCAAGTGGTTAAACTGTTCCGGAAAATAATAACAATATTATTAATCACTATGATAAAACTTTTTTGTTTCCTAGTTTCATTACGTGGGTTAGTCAATCAATGGAAGGAATACCATGGGTGCAGGTTAAGGAGTAATGGGCTATCTCCATGTATACCTGTCTTTAATAAAGCAGCGTGGCTTCCACATATAGTTGCAAATGTTCAAAATATATATATATATATATATATTTTAATGCTTATTGTTAAATGGTGTAAAAAGTTTTTCCTGAATAAGTGTGTCCCGGTACTTTTTTGTAATGTTTGTTAGGCCCTTTGCACAGAAGGGTATCTAGCTGCTATACATCCCTTCTGGCATTTTAGTGCACCTAGGATTGGACAGGTACAGCATCCAGCCCTGCTGACTGAGGCTTGTCAAGGTCCATGGCAGGCTTTGTCTGGATTGGGCTGAATGCTGTACTGAGTAGTGTTATATTTAGGGCTCCATGCATTCAAGGTCTTCTGCACTCTTGGCATTTATCCCTGAACACATAAGGCCCTAAACATGAGTAATATTTCGTACAACGTTCATCCTCATCCAGCTACAGCCTCCCATAGGCTTTCACAGGCAGTGGGGATGGATGCTGCACTGTCCCTCCTGGGCACACTAAAATACAACAGGACTAAGATGCACCCTTGAGGGACCAGACTGGACCTGTCTGTCCTGGGTGCACTAAAAAACTGGGAGGAATGCACAGCGGCTAAACAGCCCCATGTGCAAAGGGCCTTATGTGTAAAGCCATTCCATGTGCACATTATTTTACAAAGCTAGTTATGAAATGGAACAGTTGCCATTTTTGTTTTAGATTGCTGGATTTAGCATGGTGATGCATTGGAGGTTTTGCGCTACCATTGTGCTGTGCTGGGCTTGTAATGTGTTAGGGGCCTAGTACACAGGCCTGTCCAGCTGTAGATAATCCCTCCTGGTATTTTAGTGCAACTGGGGAGGACAGGTGCAGCATTCAACACAGCTGCAGTTGGCCTGTCAAAGTCTAATGCCGAGTACACAGGACCGTTTTTCATGACGAGAAAAATGCAATTTTTTTAATTGGTCATTAAAAACGAGCATGTGTAGGCTCTAGAGCATTTTTCGCAACGTGAAAAATGGGCATTAAAAATTTAGAACATGCTCTAATTTTTCTCGTCATTTTTCCCGTCGTGGAAAATGGTCGTGTGTAGGCTTTAACGACGGGAAAAAAATGTGCATGCTCAGAAGCAAGTTATGAGACAGGAGCACTCGTTCTGGTAAAACTAGCGTTTGTAATGGAGATAGCACATTTGTCACGCTGTAACAGACTGAAAAGCACGAAGACTGAAAAGTTCAAACCGTCTCTCACCAAACTTTTACTAACACAAAATTAGCAAAAGCAGCCCAAAGGGTGGCGCCATCCGAATGGAACTTCCCCTTTCTAGTGCTGTTGTACGTGTTGTACGTTACTGTGCTTTGCTCAAGCATTTTTTTCACGATCGTGTGTATGCAAGGCAGGCTTGACAAGAATCATGTTGAGAAAAACGTTGTTTTTTCCATGACATTTAAAACGGTTGTGTGTACTGAATGCTGTACCAGGTGGTACTGGTGCTTAAAGCCCTGTCTGATAAGGGATGATGGTCCAAAACTGCAGCAGCCAGGGGGTTTCCATGGGCAAACTGGCCATGATCAAACAGTGATTTTGAGCTATTACGATATCATCCTTCTTTCACCATATGATGTCTTCTCTGTGCAACAACCCTACATAACCCTACATAACAAAGATACATTTTGGTAACTCTATGATGTAAGTTAGATTACTGGACCAATAAATCTTAAATACATATATTAAAATGATGTTTACAGAGAATCCATGTTTGGGAACTTTTCCCTTTTCTTTTTTTTGCATGCTGGGCAATCTCTATTGTTAGCTAACTGAAGTGTATATATGTCTAATAAAAATCTATTATGGAACTCCCCTAATGTAGAATGCACTCCAGGGCAGAGCAGTAGAAAGATTTCCTCACAGCAATGGACAACTGGTGTCTGGGAAAGAAACTAAACATACATCTTCCTGTTGGCGAAACACAACATTAACCGCTATAGGACCAGCCACCACAGTTCAACTGCGGCAGGTTGGCTCCCCTGCGTAAATTGCTGTCATTGTACGGCAGCTATTACGGGTCGGGCAGACTTAATGTCCCCCGGCGGCCTGCAATCACCTAATACAGAGGCAGAATGGCTCTCTGCCTTTGTAAACAAGGCGGAACCACATTCTGACAGGGGACAGAGATGTCAGGGATCTACTGTTACTGCTACCAGTGATTGGGAACAGAGATCTATGTCATGTCTCAGGCAGCCCATGTCATTTTTACATTGATCGGTGCATTTTTTTAGCACTGCTCAATATAATAATATCACTGGTCCACAAAAAGTGTGGGGTCAGATTTGTCCGCTGCAATGTCGCAGATCGCCGCCATTACTAGTAAAAACAATTAAAAAAAAACAAAAGTCCCTAAATCTATTCCATAGTTTGTAGAGGCGATAACTTTTGTGCAAAATAAGTCTATTTTTTTTACCAAATATATGTAGAAGAATATATATCAGCCTAAACTGATGAATACATTTGTTTTTTTTATACATTTTATATATGTATTATAACAAAACGTAAAAAAAAAAAATATATATATATATATATTTTTTTAATTGTCGCCGCAGAGGTGATCAAATACCACCAAAATAAATCTCTATTTGTGGGGGAAAAAGGACGGAAAAAAAAATGTTGAAGTAATCTCCAATTCAAAGTGCAGGCTCAATGAGTACATATTTCCTGCAATTACATTTATCCCAGCATACTGTACATGGAATGGTTAGTATTATGAGCAACGTGTGCAGCAGTGCATTTGTTCAGGGTAATCATCCATTTCTGAAGCTGGTGCTTTTTTTCCAGCAAGTCATAAACAAAGTAAACACAAGCGCCAATTTGTAACAACTGAAATCAGATATTTAGAATTATTTTGTAATTTAAATTAATGTTCATCATTATTACCAATTAGGTTATACCTATTATTTTTCCTGAGTGTTTGAAGCATGTTTTCAAAGATGAGTTATCTTTGCTTACCTCTTTTGGGATAAATCACATCAATTCAACACACTAGCAAACACCTGCCTACTGTAGTTTAATATTTCTATCTACATAAGCTTAACCCATTAATTATGTGTTTTAGCCACATTGTGAGGGTAAAAAGCAATGTTTTCTTTTTTTAAATCACACCACCACAATTCCTTCAAAAGTGACCTTGATTGCAGGCCATGATGTCATCACCCTGCGCTGCCACGTGACGTTCTCCCGGTGTGTGAGAGACAGGAGAGAGTTGTGGTGAAAGGAGCCGTGGAATACGGACGAGCACACGCGAAAGTGCACGTACTAAACAGGCACAACTTGCCAGGAGCTTTGGACAGGATACCTCAGTGTATGCCACTCCTTTGCTGTATCAAGTGTGGAACAAACAGTCGGGATTGTTCACCAACTTGACCTCCGCGGATATCTACTGTCACCTTTCGATTCAAATGAACTGGCGTACTTACTGCCTCAGTGGAAAATTCATCAATAACCAACATGAGCTGACACTTCAGCCAATGTATGAACGACAACAGACAACAAGTTGGTAATGTACTAGCATTTCAGTTATTGACATTGGTACCATTGCGGCAACTTGCATTTGCTCATTATTTTCAAGCATTAAGATTATTATGTCTGCTTAATCCTACCTTGCTGATAATATATCATTTTTTCAAGCCATTATTAACAGGACTGTTTATGTATGGTTAAGGCAATTTAAGCTGACAAATCAAATCCACTTTTGCTTAGTGGATATTAATTGATCCAGCCATCATATACTTGCTAAGACTGCTTTAACTAACATTACTAACCTACCTCTGATTGAACAATACCTGGTTATCCTTCTGCTGTGTATTCTTCAGGACCATCAACTAATAACTGGCCTAGTTTTTTTCATTTAAATGGCCCTTACTCTCCAATGAGGATGAGGAAGTGATTTATTTGGCCCTTTAGTCATATCTCCATTCCTCCCCCACCTTTCCTCCTTTGCCCCACACACTGGGTTCAGCCACTTGTAAAAGCACCTATTGGCTTGATTAAGGAGGGGCCACCAGCTATCATTTCCCTGAATTATTACTTACCCCTATTATTTCCTTGATAGGTAAATCAATTAGCCCATTGCATGATGTGCATGTAACTCGTGGCTGAATCAATAACGTCCGGACTAGTGCTGTGTCTATGTGTTGTCAATTGTGAGTCTTGTTTGTTATTATTGTCCATGGCAATCTATTTCTTTTAAATGGTTCCATTTTTTCATATAGTTCGTAAATGACTGTACTTTTTTTACTTATTTTGATACTATAATAAATCCCTTTGTGTCACATTTTTGTTTAGATCATCACTTGTTGCTATTAGTAACCCCTTTTTTAGGCCTTCTCTTAGGCTATTCCCTTCCCCCTTCTCCCCTTTTATAGCTACATGTAGTCACTTGGCTTTAGATTATACAAATAAGCAATATTTCATATAGCAGGCATTTTCAAATACCTGTTCAGAATACTGTACCTATGGGAGACATTTCAGGTACTTCAGCGATATAAGGTCCACGGATAAACTTTGGCTTATTGTCATTGATATCCTGAATTTTAATAACAAATTCAGATTCTGTTTCAATAGGGACTCCTGATAATCTGTTTATGGCCTGTGCTCTAAGAGTATAAAATGATTTTTCTTCCCGGTCTAGTTTTTTAAGAACAAATATTTTTCCTGAATTTTCTTCCATAGTGAATATGTTTCCAGCTCCTTCTCCAGATAAAATGTATTTAATTGACCCATCTTTCTTATCAGAATCAGACTTAAGCTGTTGAGGAAAAAAATATATGTGTTAAAGAGGACAATATAAATAGACCCCTAGGAGTTTTCTAAGGGTTAACATTATATCAAAAGATGTTTTTCTATCATTACTGACCATTTTTATACTGTTTCCAAAGCTCTTTGTACCTGTAAGTCCCTGGTTCACACACATTTATTTTGCTCTTGGCAATGATGCATTCTAACTTATTAATAGGTAGGCTTCAAGAAAGATATTGCATACTAGAGAGAAGTGTGAGTCATGTGGAGGGCAGTAAACAGTTACTCCAGAATCATCTTATATTTAGCTTTCGATTTGTGTTTTATTATGTCAAACAATTCATATCATCAAAATACAATGGCCCAGATTCAAGAAGCACTTGCGCCCGCGCAACCATAGGTTGCGCGGCGCAAGTGCTTACTTACTCCGGTGTAACGAGTGCTCCTGATTCAGGAACCTCGTTACACCGACTGCAGCCTAAGATATGACAGACATAAGCCTCCTTATGCCTTCATATCCCAGGCTGCATTCTTGCGTTGGCCGCTAGGGGGCGCGGCCATTGTGATCGGCGTATAGTATGCAAATTGCATACTACCACCGATTCACAAAAGTTGCGCGGGCCCTGCGCACGCAAGGTACGGAGTTTCCGTACGGCGACTTTAGCGCAAGGTTGCTCCTGCTATAGCAGGGGCAACCTATGCTAAAGTATAGCTGCGCTTCCCGCTCGTGAAATTTAAATTTCACGTCGTTTATGTAAGTGATTCGTGAATGGCGCTGGACGCCATTCACGTTCACTTAGAAGCAAATGACGTCCTTGCGACGTCATTTGCCGCAATGCACGTCGGGAAAGTTTCCCGACGGAGCATGCGCTGTTCGCTCGGCGCGGGAGCGCGCCTAATTTAAATGATTCCCGCCCCCGGCGGGATCATTTACATTAGGCAGCCTTACGCCCGGCTGTTTAGCATATCGCCCGCGCAATTTACGGAGCTACTGCTCCGTGAATCGCGGGCATTTCAAAATATTTGCGTGGGCGCAGAGCAAAACTCGTTGCCCTGTGCCCACGCAAATATTGCACGGATCTACCTGAATCTGGGCCAATGTATTAGAAGCTAGACCAGTGTATTCTGTCAAATGCCTTCTCTGCATCTAGAGCTAGAAACAGAGAAGGCATTTTCCGATGATTGGTGTGATGGATAATGTTGATTATATGAATTGTAGCATCTACTGTTTGTCTCCCTTTTGTAAACCCTGATTGATCAGGGTGGATTAACGAGGGGAGGATGTCAATAATCCTGCCCGCAATTACCTTGGCAATTTCCTTACCGGGTTTAGGCAATGTGATAATTAAAGATTTTAACATATCATCAGGGAAAAAAGAAGAGATTGCAGCCGCATTGAATCCTGAAGTAAGAGGATCCATTAAAATAGATGCAAATTGTTTGTAGTATTCGGCAACAAAGCCATCAGGCCCTGGTGCTTTGTTGAGAGGAAGGAGTTTGATAGCTTTTGCTATTTCCTGCACAGTGAATGGGGAGTTCAAGTTGGAGATTGGACAGAGTGGGTAGATTAATAGATTGTAGAAAGGATTTTATGTCAGAAGGATGGGGTTGTTTAGTGTCAGGATCTTCCTTCAAATTTTATAAGGAGCTATAATATGTGCTAAATGCATTAGATGTATCTTTGGGGTTGATCAATTTTTCCTTAGTGAACGGGTGGTAAAGAAAGAGGATGGATGATTTAGTGCGTTGCCCGTTAATTTGTTTGGATAAGAGTTTCCCCGCTTTATTACCATTGGCATATACGATAGATTTAAAGTGTTTGTGATTAAATTCAAATTGATCCAATAACATGCATCGAAGTTCTAAACGGAGTTGGCCCAGTTTGGTTTTTAATTGATCTGTTGTTTTTGTTTGTTTAAGGAGTCAAGATTTATTTGATGAGGTTATCAATGCGTTGCGATCTCTCTTTCCTAGCCCTAGAGCTTTGCTGAATAAAAATACCTTGTTGGTGATGAAGAACTGTTCCAAATGAAGCGTTCACTGATCGGTTAGGAATAAGTCAATTCTAGAGTATGAGTTGTGACACGGTGAGAAGAAAGTAAAGTCGCGTTCTGATGCGTGCTGACATCTCCATACGTCTTGCAACTTTCAGGAAAGGTCCCAAAGAGAGATTACGGCGTCTGAATGGAATGAAGGAGTCCATATTGAAATCTGGAGTTAGGTTAAAATCTCCACACCAAAGAAGAGCACCTTTTTGAACAGTGTCAATTTTCCTTTTGAGTTTTCTTAGGAAGCTGATTTGGTGTATGTTTGGCGCATAAACGTTTACTAAAGTAAACAGGGAGTTGTTTAGGGAGCATACTAATATGATGAACCGTCCATTGTGGTCCAGCATCTTGTCATGTAGTTCAAAGGTTATAGAAGAGTTGACTGCCATTAAGACCCCTCTTTTCTTAGAGTTTGTGCATGCTGTGAAGACATGCGGGAACTGGCTATTAGAGCAATTAGGTGGAGATGAGGCTTTGAAGTGTGTCTCTTGCACACACAAAATGTTGCAGTGAGATTCCTTAGCCAATTTCCAGAGGGAAGCTCTTTTTGCTGGGTGATTGAGGCCTTTAGCGAGATCTAGGATGTTAGCTTGATAGGAGTACTGTAGTTAGCGTTAGCACAATTGAGTGTGAACCCCGAGGTTAAGCTGTATGGAAAAAACTAGAAATGGTGGACAACAAAATAAATAAAAAAATTAAAATAAAAGCAACAAAATAAAAATTAAAAAAATAAAAAAAATAAAAAATTTAGTTAAGAGTAGGGTTGAGCGAACCCGAACTGTAAAGTTCGGGTTCTGTACAGACTTTGGGTTTTTCCCGAACCCGGACCCGAACCCGAATAATTGGAAAAAGTTTGGGTCCGGGATCGGAGTTCGGGAAAAAAAAATGCGCGGAGGTCCCCGTAAATTCAATAACCAGACCCTTTAGGTCTGGTATGGATATTAAGGGGAACCCCGTCGTCAATTTAAAAAAAAATTACGTGCGGTTCCCCCTAAATATCCATAACCAGACCCTTCAGGTCTGGTATGGATATTAAGGGGAACCCCGCCGTCAATTTAAAACAAAAATGACGTGCGGTTCCCCCTAAATATCCATAACCAGCCCCGTTATCAGAGCACGTTGACCTGGCTGGCCTCAGAAAAGAGAGGGGGACAGAGTCTGCCCCCCCTCTCCTGAACCCCCCCAGGACACATGCCCTCAACATGGGGAGGATGTCCCCATGTTGATGGGGACAAGGGTCTCATCCCCACAACCCTTGCCCGGTGGTTGTGGGGGTATGCGGGCGGGAGGCTTATCAGAATCTGGAAGACCCCTTTAACAAAGGGGACCCCAGATCCTGACCCCCCCCCTGTGTTAAATGGTAATGGGGTACACTGTACCCCTACCATTTCACGAAGGAAGTGTAAACACACACACACACACTCACTGGGTAAGCCCCGGCTTCCCTCTTCCTGGGCTTCCCCAGTGACGTAGCAGAGGGTACGTCAGAGGGTGCAGGGTCACGTGACGGGTGGCCCTGCCTTCTCTATATAATTAATGTCACAGCTTCAGCGCGTCATTCGCTGGGCTGTGTCCAGCGGTGAGAGGAGGTCGGGGATGCTGCGCTCCGGATGAATGGATCTTCTCATCGCTGGAGCGGAGATCACCCGTCGATGGATCTTCTCATCGCTGGAGATCACCCGCAGCCGTCGCAGGATCAGGACAACGTTGAAGCAGGAAGCCGAGTGGATTATCACTGCTGGAGTTTTTTTCTTCTTTTTTTTTTTATTAATAAAGGACTTTATTCTATGGTGTGTGTGTGTGTGTTTTTTTTTACAAGACTTTACACTTCCTTTGTGAAATGGTAGGGGTACAGTGTACCCCATTACCATTTCACACAGGGGGGGTCAGGATCTGGGGGTCCCCTTTGTTAAAGGGGTCTTCCAGATTCTGATAAGCCTCCCGCCCGCATACCCACACAACCACCGGGCAAGGGTTGTGGGGATGAGACCCTTGTCCCCATCAACATGGGGACATCCTCCCCATGTTGAGGGCATGTGGCCTGGTGCGGTTCAGGAGAGGGGGGGCCGCACTCTGTCCCCCCTCTTTTCTGCGGCCGGCCAGGTCAACACGCTTGGATAACGGATCTGGTTATGGATATTTAGGGGGAACCGCACGTCATTTTTGTTTTAAATTGATGGCGGGGTTTCCCTTAATATCCATACCAGACCTGAAGGGTCTGGTTATGGATATTTAGGGGGAACTGCACGTCATTTTTGTTTTAAATTGACGTCGGGGTTCCCCTTAATATCCATACCAGACCTGAAGAGTCTGGTTATGGATATTTAGGGGGAACCGCACGTCATTTTTTTTTTAAATTGACGGCAGGGTTCCCCTTAATATCCATACCAGACCTAAAGGGTCTGGTTATTGATTTTTTGCGGGGACCTCCGCGCATTTTTTTTTCTAAGTCCGTGTCCCATTGACTACAATGGGGTTTGGAGTTCGGGTTCGGGTTCCCGAACCCAAACTTTTTTTTTAAGTTCGGGTTCGGACCCGAACCCGAACATCCAGGTGTCCGCTCAACTCTAGTTAAGAGAAATGGATAACTATGTGCCAAGTGGCCGAACAATCGGCTTTGCAGGAAAGTGCTGTGCACTTACTTGGCTATTTGTGGGGAAACAGTTCAAGTGGCGTAGTCAGAGCCATGTAACAGTCTGGGATAAAGTTGTTAGCTTAGCAGGACCGCGTTAAGCGACTGGAGAAGTAGCGGGGGCGCTGAGGAAGTTGGACATCAGAATACGGGATAGAGTGTCTGCGAGTTTCAGGTGGTGGATTTGCGTTTTCTGGGATTATGCCCCATGTGCGGAGATGTTGCAAACCTTCATTCAAGTTGGAAGCTGTGAATTTAGCCCCTCTAAGTGATCAGTCTGTGATGTAAGCTTAGCAGGATTTATCCACTTGTATGGAAGATTATGGTTTCCCAATGCTTTGGTCACTGTATTTAGCTCCCTATGCATTTGAAGGGTATAATTCGATAAATCGGCGAATATTTGGAAGTGTGAGTACAGATCAGGAAGGGATTTCTCACTTCTGGCTGTTCGCATATGTTGTTCCTTGACATGGTAAAAGTGTATGCGTAAAATCACATCCCGTGGAATGGTGTCAGGCAGGGATGGCGGTTTTGGCAAAGGGTGGATACAATCAATCACCATTTCCATATTTTTTAGATCAGGCAGTAATGCTTTAAAAAGCCCTTTTACATAGCTTGTTAGCTCGTGGGGTTGTACTGTTTTCGCAATTCCTCTGATTTTTATGTTGTTGTGACGTGACCTGTCCTCCAGGTCCGCTAGCTAGCTTTTGATCCATGCGTGATCCTCAAGATTATCCTCATGTGCATCGACGAGGTCATTTACAGTTGATGCAAAACCCCCAATTGATTTTCAATTTGTGACACTCTGCCTGAGACCGAGGATATATCAGCATGTAGGCGCTGCATAATAGATAGCATATCTGACTGCATAGAATTCCTCAGGGTGGTGTTCAGTATGGGCTGATCATTAGTAGGGAAGCTGGCAAATGGGTCAGGAGCACTGCAGGGGTTAACAGTATGTATAATATTTAGGCTCACCTCTGGTGCTGCTGTGTGGACTGTGTCATCCAGGCACTGTTGTTGGAGTGCCTGGATGAGAGAGGTGCAAGCCTTGGTCTGGGTTACTGAGCTCCATGAAGCCATCACCTTCCTCTCCAGCGGTGTGGCTCTGTGAAACTGAGAGCTGAGAGGGGAGAGAGGCAGACGCTGCAGCCGCGGCGCCATCGTGTATTTGTCCGGCGGCCGGCTGTGTCAAATAGGCTGTTATTTTCTGGGGGTGCCTGTCCCCCCTTCCATTTGGTTGACATCATGCCACACTGCAGGGGGGTGAGAAGGGTCCCTGGGAGCAATTCCTGTGTAAAAATTAGGTCCCGTTGCGCTGGTGTTTGTCGCTGAATCCTGGGCTTCCACAGAGCTCAGAGGAGAACGTCCATGCTGCTTGGATGCCGGCAAGCAGGTGAAGACTCCATTGTGTACTTGCACCATATATACAGTATTACAGTGGAGATTAACAACATTTATGGCTGACATATATATCAGTGAAATGTGCTTTATCGCAATGAATGTCAACACATGTTTTTATGTGTTGACACATTTCAGAGCCATTCATGTGTTGCAACATGCCACAATGCATAGCAGCACATCATTTTACCATGCAGCAAACATTTTGTGACATATCAAATGTTTGCCATGTTTTGGTGTGTCAAAAGCCCATTCATTTAAATGGGCTATTCACCTTTGTTCAGTTTTTTTTCTTTCTAAATTCCAGCCCCCCTATGTACCAACATAGCATTAATGTACTTATTTTGCAAAAATATTAAAGCTTTCCATTAAATCTACAGACATTTACTTCACTTGTCCTCATCCATGTTTCCAAACGCATCCATTAGTAATGTCTTACTTCCTGGACTGACTAGAGTTCATGACACAGGAAGGAGTTGACCATCTGACCTCATTAGCATACACACTTCATCATCTACCCTCCTACCTACCCACCCATTTCCAGATACAGGTTTTTTAAATTAAATGCCATCAATCAGTGATTACCCTCCTCACTAAATACACAATATGCAATCAGATTGCATAGTGTATAGCCATCTTTATGCACGTACATAGGAGGGAGTGCACCAAAAATCACAGTAAAAAAATGCACCAAGCTCCGCTCTAAAAAAAGTTCTGAAGCTTCTTAGGGGTGATTGTTACATGTAGGGCCACCCATTCAGGTGGAGTGGATGGGCTGCCCTATGTGTGATTCGTGAAAATGCTCCAACCACCCCCCCCCCCGCTAAAAAAAAATGCATATGCAGAGATATAAACTGGGCTTGACAACTGTCCACTCCCTCTTTTGTACTTGCATAAAGATGACCATACACTATGCAATCTGATCACTGATTGATTGCATTTCATTTAAAAAACATGCAGCTGGGAATAGGCAGGTACGTAGGAGGGTGGATTATGCAGGGTGTATGCTAATGAGGTCAGCTGGTCAACTCCTTCCTGTGTCATGGCTTCTAGTCCATATAGGAAGTAAACAGACAAAAAATGAACTCAGCACTCGTATGAGGAAAAACCATGGAGATGTACACAGATCAAAAGAGTATGATTAAAAACGTCTCTTAATAAAAGGGATAAAGTCAATGGCAAAAGTCTTTAAGATGAAAGGGGATATAAATCCATGTATAGCACCAAGGGCAGCCAGTGTAAAAAGCTAGAAGCAGTCTCTGCAATGCAACAAGGAAAAGAAACACAGCACCAGTGCAGTATGGGTAAACCATTTAGTGATAAGGCAAAAGTAAAACTACTCACCAAAGGAGCATAAATACAAGCATTGTAGTAGTAATCCTGCAGGGTCCAGGTGTGGAATCCAGCATTTGCAGCCTCTGGGGACACAGGGAAGATCAGAGATGATGTCACTTCTGGGTGCAGGGTGAGAGTAGGTGGCTTCACGTTCAGAGCATTCATGCTCCTTTCTCAGGCCATGCAAAATGCCATCTTGGTTGTGGTATATGTGCACTGGGGAAATAAGCCCGCCCAGACACAGGATCCATTAAGGTGGCGCTCTAGCTCTATAAGATACATACAACGCTTGGATGGAGTGGGGGTGGATGGTGGAGGGTAGACATGTGCATTCGTTTTCGTTAGAATGCATTTTCGTCCGAAAATCTGTTTTTTTCGTTATCGTTTTAACAAATGATAACGAAAGTGCAAGAAACGAAAACCGAAAGATCCGACATAAAAAATGCTTTATTTTCGTTTTCGTTGCGGTAAAAAAATCGATATAGAGAGATTCGACATTATAAGGAAAAGATTAGACATCATAGAGAAAAGATCCGACATTATAGAGAAAAGATTTGACACTATAGAAATAATAGATTCGACATTACAGAGAATAGATTTTGATTTATGAGAAAATAGATTCGACATTATAGAGAATTGATTCGACATTATTACTAGTCATACAACATTAGAATTCCTGTAGGCGGAATATTCGAACGGAAATGTACGATTCGACGTAAAGATTCGACGTTCCGTCGAATATTCATTTGAACAATTGACGGAAACCAAAAATATTCGACGTTCCGTCGAATATTCTTTTGAACATTCGACAGAAACCAAGTATTATTGGATTTTCGGACGAAAGCTATTCCCCAACGAAAAACGAAATAAATCAAAACGATTTTCGGGAGTAACTAAATACATTTATTTTCCAAACGAAAACAAAAAAACGAAACAAAATATTCCAGTCTGCACATGTCTAGTGGAGGGAAAGTGATTAGAATAAGAATGGGAGACAATGAATAAAAATTTATAATAAAATAAATAAAAACTTTTAATAAAATGTATTATTTTTATTCACTGTTTTTATAACTTTTTATTCAAAATTTGTTTTTACTAATTTGTATTATTAATTTTTATTCATCGACTCCCATTCTTATTCTAATCACTTTCCTTCCACCACCCACTCCCACTTCATTCAAGCGTTGTATGTGTCTTATAGAGTTAGAGTACCATCTTAATGGATCCTGTGTCTGGGTACACACACACCACAACCAAGATGGTGTTTTGTATGGCTAGAGAAAGGAGCATGCATTCTCCGTACGCAAAGCTGCCTCCTCTCACCCTGCACCTGGAAGTGACGTCATCTCCGATCTCCCCTGTGTTCCCTGCTATTCCCAGAGGCTGCGAATGCTGGATTCCACCTGCATGAGCTGTCAGCTGAACTCCAGAGACACAAACTTTCAGGAGAAAACCACACCCGGACCTTGCTGCAGGATTACTAATACAATGCTTGGCCCAGATTCACGTAGATAGGCGTAAGTTACGCTACGCATGCTCAGTGTCACGTCGAATTTTCAAATTAAATTGCGCCCGCTCAGTGCCTAGATGCAAAGCCCTATTCGCGAACGTTTTACACAAACAACGTAAACGACGGAAAATTTGACGCTGTCCCGACATCCATACTTAACATTGCATACGCCTCACTATAGCAGGGGTAACTTTAGGCCGGTCCGACGCCTTACGCAAACGACGCATATAGATACGCCGGGCGCACGTACCTTTGTGAATCGGCGTATCTACCTAATTTGCATATTCTGCACGTAAATCTACGGAAGCGCCACCTAGCGGCCAGTGTAAATATGCAACTAAGATACGACGGCGTAAGAGACTTACGTCAGTCATATCTAAGCAAAAATCTGGCGTATCTTGCTTTCTGGATACAGAAAAAAAGATACGCCGGCGCATCCTAGAAGTTACGCGGCGTATCAATAGATACGTCAACGTAACTTCTTTGTGGATCTGGCACCTTGTATTTATGCTCCTTTTGCGATTATTTTTACTTTTGCCTTATCATTAAATGGTTTACCAATACTGCACTTAAAGGTGCTGTGTTTCTTTTCCTTGTCCAGGAAGTAAGACATTACTAATGGATATGTTTGGAAACAAGGAAGAGGACAAGTAAAGTAAGTCTGTAGATTTATTGGAACTCATTAATATTTTTGCAAAATAAGTATAGTAATGCTATATTTGTACATGGGGGCTGGAATTTAGAAAAATGTGAACACATGTGAACTTATCCTTTAATGCAATGCCTGTTAATGTGTTACAAAATGTGTTGAGGCATGTGCATTAGCTCACCACACAAATTTATAAAGGCCCTTAGCAGGTAAATCTAAATGTTATTAAAAATGACTTCTGCCTTGCTAAAACAGGAAAAACATAAATAGAAATACAGTATTGTAAGCTGTTAAAAATAATATTCTACCTGTGTCATGTAGAAGTTGGACTGTAAATAGCAACAGTTTAAGGGCTGGAGCCAAAGGTTAAGTTAGCATAAATAGATGTTAGACCAATTGAAGTATTGACAAGTTAATTCCTTTTTGTAAGCTGCTTTTGACATTTTCTTGGACAGAGGACCACTGTTGTGTCACTCATATTTACCACAACTAAAATATAAATTAGCACTTGCCAGAGAAAAAACATTATATTTCCAAGTCTAGTAAAAAAATAACAGCAGACAAAATACAAATGCACATTTTAACTGTTAGTTAAATACAATTTCTAAAATGTAAATGACCAAAAAAGTCTACTCATTAGCATTCACCAAGGCATTAAGTTTAGATTTATGAAACCTGTTTTTTAAGTTTTCGCTCACCTTTGTCTTCTGTCTTCTGCCTTACCTGCCTTTCATAGTTATTTAGTGCAAATAAACAAAATGCATGGCAGCGAATGCACAAACTGCTCAAATTAATAAATACATCTGACCACTTAGAATATTGGAATGTGCTCATGTAATAAAATGTATGTTTGAATTGGCAAATTTACACAAGGTATTTTTTGTTTATATATTAACTACTGTAAGGCCCCGTACACACCATAGAATCTATCCGCAGATAAATCCCATCGAATGGGTTTCAGCGGATAGATCCTATGGTGTGTACACTCCGGCGGATATTTATCCGCGGATAAATCTCCCCTGGGATGGATTTCCAGCAGATGAATATTTGCTGACATGCTCAACAAATCCATCTGCTGAAGTCCATCCCAACGGATGGATCCGCTCGTCTGTACAGACTCACCGGATCCATCCGTCCAAAGGGATTCCCCGCATGCGTAGTAATGATTTGACGCATGCGTGGAATTCCTTATATGACAGCGTCGCGCCCGTCGCCGCGTCATAATCGCGGCGACGGCGCGACACGTCATCGCCAGAGGATTTCGACGCGGATTTCAATGCGATGGTGTGTACACGCCATCGCATAGAAATCTGCTGAAATCCTCGAGAGGATTTATCCGCGGATACGGTCCGCTGGACCGTATCCGCGGATAAATCCTCTCGTGTGTATGGGGCCTAAGTCTATTTAACATATCAACAATTAATCTATTTATGGAAACATTATACCAGGACATACAAATATCCAGTTTGGCTAATATTTTTTTCAAAACAGCAGAGCTGCTCTAAACTGGAGAAATAAGTGTACTATCCTAGAGAAACACAACTGATGGCAATTAAGTATGAGCAGACCAAGCAAAGTTTGGTTCACATGATGTTTGGTAAATTCAAAATCTGATAATAAAGAACATGCTTCGAACTCCCATTGACATCCATGAGTTAAATCATTTTCAATTCAGTTTTAAAGCCTTTGTTAAAAAAAAAAAAAAGGACTGGAGTAGTTGGGAAGTGCCAAGGGGGACATCTACCAATAATTGAAAAATAAATACCAGTAAAGTAATTGTAAAGTCTTGTTTATTTAAAGTGGAGGTTCACCCTATAAATAATTTCTAACACTACATCCAGCACCGTGCTGCATATAAAATGTCACTGACCTTTATTTTTTTTTCCCCCGTAGATATCGTTTACCCGTGGAATTCACCGCGGCTTCTGGGTAGGGAATCCCGCGGGAGTCGGCGTTCCTATTGACATGCCAATCAATTGGCATGCTAAACGACGGCGCACACAGCGCGTCACGACTTCCTGAAAGAAGCTCGGGTCGGCTCGGCTCTCCATTCACACCTGAGACACTAATGAGTCACATGACACCTGGGAAGGAAAACGGCTAATTGTGCCCAATTTGGACATTTTCACTTAGGGGTGTGCTCACTTTTGTTGCCAGCGGTTTGGAAATTAATGGCTGTGTGTTGAGGTGTTTTGAGGGGACAGCAAATTTACACTGCTATACAAGCTGTACACTCACTACTTTACATTGTAGCAAAGTGTAATTTTTTCAGTGTTGTCACTTTAGTAAAAAAATATTTATACTGTATATATATATATATATATATATATATATATACAGTATATATATATATATATATATATATATATATATATATATATATATATATATATATATATATATATATATATTCACATACAACATAGTTTCAATGAACCTATGGATTTATAGACTGTTAACTGTAAAGAAAACAAAAACTTTATTAGCCGTGATAGATGTGTAAAAAGGGGGAAATGTATCGGTATCTATTTAATTGAGTAGAACAAAGAGTGTCTCTTTAGAATAGACCATAACAAAACTGCTAATTGTTTCCAGTACCCTCTGGGTCTAATTAAATCTTCCACTTAGTTAGAACTTAAACCTGGTTAATTTTAGGCTTGTAGACAGGACAGGACAATTAAAGGGCACACTACTACAGCGCAGATTATAAGCATCCTTAAAAAAAAATACCTAATTAAGATAGCTCTTGTAAAATGATGAATATGTTCACTATTAAATGTGTATATGAGTAAGATAATTGTGGTAATAACACTGACTGCAATGTATAAGCCATTTTTTGGCATATTATACAATTTTAATAGCAAAAAAATAGATCTTTGCTTGTAATACACCATTAATATAAATATTATTTACAAAATACAGTACTTTCTGTCACTGTGTATATACTGTATGCCATTATTTCCCTGTATTGCTATGGATGGCGTGCGTAGCTCTTGATATTATCTAACTTTACTGTAAGAGTCAGCATAGACTGTATTCAGCAACTTGCTGGGCGCAAAGGGCCTAATTTACTAAACAAGCAATGTTAATTATTGATCAAATTAACCTCTGCTCACTTCAGGCACTCATTTATGTGCAAGGAAATTAAACAAACAGGACATTTCCTGTCATAAATGGGTTTTTAAAATAAGCAAAGTTCATTAAGAGTAACATTTCTCCTTTACCGAATCACTACCAGTCAAAAGCACAAGAATGATCCAGAAGCAGAGAACAAAGCACAAGAGGTATTTGAATCTTTCTTAATTTCAGACAGAGGGTCCACTGCCTCCTACACAATTTCATTTTGGCTGCTACAGCCACGCTTAAGCCTCGTACACACGACCGAGGAACTCGACGGGCGAAACACATCGTTTTCCTCGTCGAGTTCCTTGTTAGGCTGTCGAGGAACTCGGCGCGGCAAGTTTATCCATTCCCATCGAGGAAATAGAGAACTTGCTCTCTTTTTGGCTCGTCAAGTTTCTTGACAGTTTCCTCGATGAAAATGTACACACGACCGGTTTCCTCGGCAAAAAAATATCTCCCAGCAAGTTTCTTGCTGGTTTTTGCAGAGAAACTCGGTCGTGTGTACGAGGCTTTACAGTTTACAGTGGTAAAGGTGTCACTTCTGAGGACACTAATGTAAGGGGCTTCTGATGTGTACCCTGATGTAAGGAAGTATGCTGATGGAAACTCTAATATAAGGAGGTACTCTTAAGGTGGGCTCTCATGTAAGGGTGCTTTGGTGGGGACCCTAATGTCAGGTTTACTCTGATGTAAGAGGAATGCTGATGGGAATCCTGATGTACGGAGGGACTCTGGAGTAAGGATGGACTCCTATGGAGACCCTGATGCCTGATGTAAGGGGGAACTACGGTAAAGACCCTAATGTGAGGGGGAACTCTGATAGGGACCCTGATGTAAAGGATGAATCTGAGAGACCCTGATGTAAGTGGGGATTCTGATGTAAGGGCGACTTTGAAGGTGTGCTATGTTAGTACCTCTATTGTAAGGAGGCACTCTTATGTAAGGATGACTCTTATGGAAACCCTGATTGATGGGAGACTCTGATGGGAACTCTAATATAAGGACAGACTCTGATAAGAACCCTGATGAAAGGATGTACTCTAATAGGGGCCCTTATGTAAAGGGGCTCTGATGGTGACCCTAATGAATAAAACATAAGTCTGATGAGGACCCTGAAGTAAGGGGGATCTATATGGGGACCCTGATGCAAGGAAAAACTCATATGGGGACCCTGATGTACTGTAAGTTAGAACTCTTATGTTGATGGGGGCCCTAATGAAAGGTGGACTCTGATGTAAGGGGACTCCTATGGTAGGTTTTAATGTGGGGGGGGCTATGATGGGTACCCCAATGTATGGGGACTGTTAAGGAAACACTAATGTAAGGGTAGACTCTGATTGGGTCTCTAATGTAGGGAGGGATTGGATGAGGACCCTGATGTGAGGAGAGACTCTGATGGGGTCCCTGATGTAAAAGAGGAAACTGATTGAGACCCTGATGTAAGGGGGACTCATTTAGGAACCTTAAGCATGGACTCTGATGTTAGGGTGGATCTGAAGGTGGGCTCTAATGTTACCTTAATGTAAGGGGGACTTTGATGGGGACCCTGATGAAAGGAGCAACTCTAATGGGAACTCTGATTTATGGTGGCTCTGATGGGGACCCTGCTGTATAAGGGACTCTGGTGTAAGGGGCACTGAACGGCTCTGATGTTACCCTAATGTAAGGGGGGACTCTGATGGGAACCCAATAAAAGGAGGAACTCTAATGTAAACTCTGATGCAAGCGGGAACTCTAATGGGGATCCTGATGAAAAAAATATCTCTGATGGGCCCCTGTTGTAAGAGGAACTCATATGGGGAACCTAATGAAGGGAGGAACTCTGGTAGGAACCCTGATGCAGACAAGACTCTGATGGGGACCTTGATGTAGGGTGGGACTCTGATGTAAGGGGAACTCTGATGGGGACACCAGTGTTGAAGGACTCTGATGGGGACTCTGATATAAGGGGGATTCTGATGTAAGGTGGGCTCTGATGGGGCATTTTAAGAATGCAAGCAAGACACTTTTGCAAAATCTGCCTGCTCCAGGGCTGCTTTGTATGTCAAAAAGAGAGTTGGTGTTATTTAGCATTATTTAAGATATGAACTGCCAATATTTAATTTAAACATGTGATATAGACATTGTATCACATTGTAAAAATGGTGCATTTCAGAAGTACCAGAAATTGACACAAGAATTCCATTCAGAACCAAAAGTGCTGTAGATGCTTCATAAATTTGGTGCAATACATAAACAAGAGGGAATAATGGCAGAAAAGTGGCACAGTAGCTCTATTGAATTCCCTCTAATATTTTACCCATTTTTATGGTGAAATAAAAAAGTCTCCTATAGAATAGTAATGTAATTTCTACTATGCTAAGACATTAGTGGTCTATAAGATCAGCTGTGGTCTACTAGATCAGCTACTTACCTGGCAAAACGAGCAGCACACTGTTTGATAGGCTACTTCTAAGGCCACAGTAGCCAGGAGATGAACCTGGAAGTGACTAAATTCTCATTGCTTCCAGGTTCATTCACAGGTGGGGAGATCAACAAACAGCTGACCTGCCAACGCCCCACACTTTGGTCCTGGGCCCATACGTGGGACAGGGAGCTTGAGATAAATGATGGGGTAGTTGGATAGGGAGGCTATCATTTTGGGGGAGTGGAAGTGTTTGGTCAGTTTTACAACCATCCAAATCACTTTCTGCAGAAAGCCAACAGCCTGAAGTGGGTTTAAAATCTTTTGCTATCAACCACTGTAACAGAATGACCCATGACACCCAGAGACTTTTGGAGGATGGGGGGTACTCCTGTGCCAGCGTCACTAATGACTCTTGTGTCTAGGGTCACCCTGTGCCCCTTTTGGGCATAGGGTGACTGGGAAATATTAATTATCAAGTACATGAGATGTGACTGATAACTGATAATTCATATTGCAGGATATCTTGAGATATTCAAGTGATTTCATGCTGACCCACAACCGGTCAATAATGACTCATTCCTCTGTTTAACCCAAGCTGTTGATATGCTAAGTCTGCTACTGTAGTGATGAAAGCTGTGATAGCATTCCATTGTCCATTGTGAGATGCTAATGACACTGTTTTGTGTGAAGATGCTATTGAGGATAGATATGTGTTGTGAGTTAGCAGTCTAAAGGTCAGACGTCTGACTTAAGGAATGTGTATTATGCAGGTGAGGGAAACTTGTCGGAGACGTAACGTCTGGGGGATAATTAACTCCTCTGAATGTCATTATGTAAAAGAATGTGATTGAAGTGCCGTGTGGGTGGAGTTGATTCACTGTGCACTTGGTTTCTAAAACTGTATATAAGAAAGCTAAGTTACCATTAAAAATATTCCTACATTTTGACTCAGAGAACGGAGCTTGTCTCGTTATTTCTGGGGAAATGGGATGTCTGATGTCTGCTAGATTGTGGAGTGTCAGATGAGCTGTCGTGACTGATGGAAGGGAAATTGGAAACGGTGGTGACCGTTACAACCACCATTTGCAAATGACACTGGTAGACAAGTGGTTTATGTGTGCCTTTTAAATCTACCTGGATTTTAGTTTTAATTATTTTTAATGAATATATGTTAATGCCAATATAGAAGTGGAAGGAAAGCTGATAGATTTATTATGAATGAAACAATAGTGGATAAAAAAATAAATAAACACAATTCAACAGGCATGTCTGCCACTGTCCACAGACCTTAAATTAACAGTATCTCATATTTGTGGGAATTTGTTATTTGGCTAAAGCACTGTATATCTTTGGCAACTGGGATGTTTTTTATTTTAATAATACTTATTATTTTTTTCTTTTTCATTGTGCAGAGCCTCATTGTGACTAATCTTCTCTGGCCTCTTTCAGCAACTTTCTGTCTATATGCATACACTCTAGCATTAGCTGCACATCATTGCTCTAAGCAATTTACTGATATTAACAAATGTGGACAATGCCTATGGTGTGTGTGTGTGTGTAAGTACAGCTGAATAGCCTCCAACCAGAGGAGTGAGTAACAGGGCAGTGAGGCAAAAGCACAGTTAGAAGATAGTTGTCACGCAGTAACAGGAAGCACCTGTACAAGGACATTATTAGGTATTTTATTGAAAATTGTACCTTTAAAAAAAATGACTTTTGAAATTACAATCAAAAGTTAAAGCTTTTATTAGATTTTGGGTATTGGATATCAAGTTGCATGGTTTTCATGCAAGTATGACATATCTTACCTTAGAAATATTGACAGGGGGTTTTCCACATTCTACCTACAGCAACATAATTTTTTGCAGTTTAATTTGATTGTTTTCCACTGGGCATGGCTAAACATCAGGCAACAATTCCAGTTTAAAGCAGGGCTCCACCCTAAAGTGGAACTTCCACTCATCGGAAACCCTCACCCCCTGAGGTGTCACATTTGACACCTTTCAGGGGGGTGCGGATACCTGTCTACAGGTATTTGCACCCACTTTCAGCCACACAGTCTGCGGGTAGACTGCGGGCAAGATGTCAGTTCCCCCCCGTTGTGTTCTGGGAAACACACTGCTCCCAGAACACAGCGGGGACCAGTGAGCACGGCGTAGTTCAACTTGTGCATGCGCAGTAGGGAACCGGGCAGCAAAGCCGCAATGCTTCACTTCCTGGTTCCCTCACCGAGGATGGCGGTGGGGGCAGCAAAGTGACGAGCGATTGCTCGTCCTCTGCTGCCGATGGCTCTGGAATTCCAGGACAGGTAAGTGTCCTAATATTAAAAGTCAGCAGCTGCAGTATTTGTAGCTGCTGGCTTTTAATATTTGTTTTTCTGGTGATATTCTTTAAATATATTTATGCTTATTCTTTTATTTATAATTGTGTGCAACCAGTTTTGCAATGTATCCATTTTTTACACACTGCACAGCCAAGTAGGTGACACACACAGTTCTTAAACAAGAAATTCTTCTTTGTGGTTTAGCAGCTTTCTATGTCTACATTCCATCTGTGACTCAGCATTGTCACCTCTGTCCAGTGAGCTGACCTTGGAAACACCAGCCTTGACTCAACAAGTAATAATGCTAGGCCAGGAAATCTGTCTGGCATGGTTTATGAATAATAACAATGGTTGGCTTATATTAAAAATCCTTTAGTATGAAACAACGTTCCACTTTAAATATTTGTTAATATTTACAGTATGTACTTGATATCAAAATTTTAATTCACTATAAAAAACATGAATACTTATTTTAAAAACACTTTTAGAAAAATCATTATGATTACTGTTACAATATGGGTTTGTACTGCTTACCTGTCCTACATAACGTGATAGGTTTGTGATTGGTTGCTCCTCAATTAAAATTAAAGGTTCCCATTGCCATCCTCGTTTAACTCTTGCATGATTTGAAACTTTATTTTGCTGAGATACAAATTTAAAAAAATTCATACATATGGCACAAGACCACAAAAAAGAGACTTCCAAGAGAATATTCAGCCATATGAACAGGTTCCTCATATTGTACATTCAGTGCAAATGTGTTATGTTATTTGATGATGCAAAATTCACATATTTGTGGACTTTTGTTCCAATGAATGGGGGATTGCATTGTCTTCATAATTCTGAAAAAAAAAATAGGAAAATTTAATTAAAAATACAATTTTATATACCTTGTCAAATTATCACATGCTAATGGAAAGGAATATTGAAAAGAATACAGCAGATCACATGACAATTGTCATTATCCTTTAAAGTCCTCTCAAGTGTAAGGGAGAAATCTACTCTTCCCATTTCTTTAGTTTCACATGACAATTGTAAACAAGGTTTGTCTTCCATTGTGTTCAATTGGGTTGCTAACTGTGATTGATCACATTGATCACATGGTATAGATAGGGCCAATCACAGCCCATCTGTACCATGTAATTACCTGTGGCCAGTCACAGCTAATCACAATATAACAAACTGAATGAGTTATGTTCATTCAGTGAAATGCTTGCTTATCCACTTAAGGACCGCCTAACGACGATATACGTCGGCAGAATGGCACCGCTGGGCACAATCACGTACCTGATTGTATAAAGCCCAGCGGTGGGTCGCTCTGTGACCCCAGCGGTGGGAAGCTCCGTGACCTCGGCCGTGGGACTTGTGAACCCGATCGCCGCTACAGTCCCGCGATCGGTCCCTGGAGCTGAAGAACGGGGAGAGCCGCGTGTAAACATGGCTTCCCCGTTCTTCACTGTGGCAATGTCATCGATTGTGTGTTCCCTAATATAGGGACGCACAATCAATGACGTCAGACCTACAGCCACACCCCCCTTCAGTTGTAAACACACTTTAGGGAACACATAACCCCTTCAGCGCCCCCTTGTGGTTAACTCCCAAACTGCAACTGTCATTTTCACAATAAACAATGCATTTTGAATGCATTTTTTGCTGTGAAAATGACAATGGTCCTAAAAATGTGTCAAAATTGTCCGACATTTCCGCCATAATGTCGCAGTCGCGAAAAAAACGCTGATCGCTGCCATTAGTAGTAAAAAAAAAAACTTATAAAAATGCAATAAAACTATCCCCTATTTTGTAAACGCTATACATTTTGCGTAAACCAATCGATAAACGCTTATTGCGATTTTTTTTACCCAAAATAGGTAGAAGAATACGTATCGGCCTAAACTGAGGAAAAACAAATTATATATGTTTTTGGGGGATATTTATTATAGCAAAAGGAAAAAATATTGCATTTTTTTCAAAATTGTCGCTCTATTTTTGTTTATAGTGCAAAAAATAAAAACTGCAGAGGTGATCAAATACCACCCAAAAAAAAGCTATATTTGTGGGAAAAAAGGACGCCAATTTAGTTTGGGAGCCATGTTGCACGACCGCTCAATTGTCAGTTAAAGCGATGCAGTGCCGAATCGCAAAAAGGGGCCTGGTCTTTTACCTGCATTTTGGTCCGGGTCTTAAGTGGTTAAAACAATGAAAGTCATTGCTATAAGCAATCATAAAGTATACAAAAAAAAATACTGATGACTTCCCCAGAGTAGTACAACATTACTATGGTAACATTATATTATTCTGGTCACAGTGTGCTAAAAAAAATCATAAAAAAATGAAACAATGTAATAAAAAATTAAAACAATTAAAAATTAATTAACAATTATTCTTTTTCCCCTACTGTCCCTAATTACCCCCACACCAGTTATATAATAATACTGTAATGCACTGGCAACAGTTTCAGTGTGAGGCGATGAGAGACGATTATCGGCATTTCCATGTTTACATGTGACACAGCCAATCACATGGTTAAAGAGCCGTGGCCATGGCTCTTTACAGATATCGGGGTCACGCTGTGTCCTAGCAACGCAACGTGACATTGTTTGCTTCGCTGCTCGCCCCCACGGGAGCCTGAAAGCGTCCGGTCTCAGACGACGTGATATGATGTTAACCCAGAACGAGAGCCGCACCGTCCTTTCATCATTTGACGGTGGATGGGCGTTAAGCAGTTAAGAATGATTTCCTCAGAAGTACATGTTGAAAGTAATGGCGGGTGGGAGGCTACTTCTCTCAATGTATTTTGCAAAAAATAGCTTTTTCAGGAAATCAGGGTAAAAAGTAGATACATCATGTCATGAGTACGCATTTGAAAATGGTGGTGTGCTGTGCAGAATCTTATAAGGGGAACAAGAGGGCTCGTCTGCCAGGCTGTCATGATCATTTAGTGCCCCTGTTCCTCATTCTAGCACCCAGGTGTTGGCTGTTGCTTTTCCCCTGTCTGTGTTCACCTGTTAGCTAATTAATCTGGTCAGTCACCTGATATAAGCAAACCGAACACTCTATCCCTCGCTTGTGATGGAGACAGACTTACCTGCATTGTTCTAGATCAAGCCTCCCGTCTGCCTTGCTTGCTGTTGGGTCTCCTGTGTATGACCCGGATTAAATTCTGGACTATCCCCTGAACTCAGCCTGCCTTATTACCTGAAATGGCTTTGAACCACGCTATCTGTCTGCTAAACTGCAAGTACCTGTTTGCTTTGCTCAGTTTGCATCTGCCCCGGCATAGTAGTCAGACACTATAGCATTGTGTATATGTTCTGGGTGCAACAAAGTACCGGTAGACCTGCTTGTCTTAATGAAAAGGGGGCTGCTATAGGTGAAGACGTAACATGGGGTAGACGTGGGGTAGAAGTGATATCCGTGACAGCTGCATGCTTGGAGAAAGGTCCAGTATGGATTTTAGGAAGATCCCAACATCTTTATTTTTTCGTAATAACATCCATACCTGACCGTCATCTAGAATACAGGTCTGGTACAGATGAAGGGAATCCCTGGCATTTAAAAACAAAACAAAATGAAACACAGAGGAACTGTCATTTACCAGAAATGTAAACCACATTTTATTTGTAACTGTCACATTTGTTGTAATGTTGTGTGCATTGTACAGATGTGCCCTTCACAGGCAGGTTTAGCGCATCCCCAAGCATGTTAAGGAATTTGGCATTTTTAATATTTCACCTTAAGCCTTATTAATATTGCTGCTTTCTGTCAAAATAGAACAGGGACATGTACGAGATCAAAAGAAAAGCTCCACTTTATTTGACAATCCTTTTCCTTTTAGCTTTGAAACGGCCATTGCTGATATCCAAGATTTATCTCCCATTTACTTCAAAAGGGTTCAAATTTGACAGCTGAATTTAAGTTCACAGAACATACCCTAAGCCAAAAAAAGGTACATTCAGTGCACCACTATAGTTCAATGTTGAAAAATTCAAGACTTTCTGAACATATAGGACATACACATTTTCAACCTCTTAAGGTGTTACTAGAATGTTAATATAAAAATGAAAATGAGATGGTAATCCACTTGAGATTGGGATAAAACAGCATTGTGTATACCATGTAGCACAAGTGGATCTATTTATTTCAGTATTATATGTGGTAATCCCTGATGTGCACAAATTGAGATTAAATAGGAATGCGAATACCAAATGGATCAACATTACTTTTATGTGCCTTTATTTAAGTGCCAAGATTAGGATAAAATTTGATTGTAAATATCAAGTGGATTAACATCTAATTTATCTGCTTATATTAGTATTATAGTTGCACCTTGAGAGATTGGAAACTTGTATGCCTTACATATGTTCTGAAAGGTTTTGATTTGAATACTGAGCATGATACTTGGTTAATATGTATTTCTTAGATATATCTCTGTATAAATACAATATATATATTGCAATAGTAATGTTTTTTGTATAGGTTTATGTGAGAGGTGTGGGTGTTAGAGGCCAATAGTGGTATCTTTATTAGCAATTTGATGCACCCCACATTAGCAGTTCATATAAATTGACGAGAAGAGTCTGTTTCTAGCTGTAAGAAAGGGTCCCATGCAATTATTTTGCAGCCTGCAAAAAAACTGATTTCACAGCACAAAGTACAGTTTTACTTAATAAGAAAATAAGAAATACACATACTATTGTTCCTTACACAGCTAAAAACGAATTGATCGATTACTAAAGGTGAGCTTCCAGCAAAGACAAGCTGTGTTTATGTGCCCTTGCTGTCAAAATCATGGCCTGTTGTTGTGTATCTGCACACTCATGTGTGCACCCACACAGATGAGCAATATGCATTGATATGGAATCATGACAGTGGATAGGCTCAGAAAAGTATTTTACATAGCAAAGTGGGTTTATTAACAACAAAATTAAGTCAAATCTTATTAATGAAAAGGTGTCAAAATGTCTTAGCTTAAGCATTTTCCAAAAAATATTTCAATTTGATCATATGGAAAATAGTTGTGGAATGATTTCCAGCTTTCATTGGGATTGGCAAGGTATGACACATTCATATTTACATTGGTTTACAAGATGGAACAATGTAAATGTGCAAACATATTTATACGTTAACTTCAGCTTTAATGTGCCTCTTGACAATTTTCTGTTGAATCAAAACTTACATTGAAAGCAATATCTAATTAGAACCTCTGGTCCACTTCCATATACTGTCCAAAATATAAGTATAAAAGTATAAAAGTAAAAAAAATAAATTTAAGAAAAAAAAAGATTACATATACTTACCAAACCCATGGCTTGGCATAGGTGATGTCATCAGCCTTCCAGAGAGATCCCAGAGAATGCACTAGGCATCATCCCATAAGATCTACCTGGAAGGATGGCGATATCACCTGCAATATAGAAGCCAAGGATAAGGTAAGAATATTTACAATAGCTGGGCAAGTAGTACATTAGTATAATTTAATTTGATATGAATTATTTTAAGAACATTTATTTGACATGACAGAGATAGCTGTTCCTGGTCACTGGAAACAGAAGATCTCTGACATCTGGCAAAATGGGAAACCACCTTGTTTACATAGGCATATCCCCATTCTGCCTCTGTATACCATGATCATGGGTCACCGGCGGACATCGAGTCAGCCGGACCCGCGGTGGGCACGCACACTCACGTTTTATCCTGTGCAAAGACCAACGTACACCTACGGTGGTTTGCACAAGAGAGCCGACCTGCCGCAGTATAATGACAGTGGCTGGTCAGCAAGCGGTTAAAGTGTGAACTTTTGAAGATAGATTCCCCAATTCTAGCACCAAAAAGATCGTCTGGAAAAACTTCAAAGGCATAATTTAGGTTTTCAGGGTAGCTAAGGCTAAAAGCATAAATGAGTCCCATAATCATTCTTTCTGATACAAAATGAGAGTGCTATATGAAAAAAAATCACTATACTAATATGCTTGGTTTCCTGCCAATGCATATGGTATATTTGTTTTTGAAATGTCATAACATAGTGCAAAGTGGACAGGGCTTTACATAATCTATGTAATCTATACATAATCTAATGTTGAATGTCCAATGTCTCAGAAACCGAACAAACAGAAATGTTGTTTTCGTGGTACAAATCAGCACAAATAAATTGTATTATTGTTTATAAAATGAAATAACATGTGGTGAAAAGTGGGGGAGGTTTCATCAACTATAATGCGCAATATCTCTGAAACCAAACCAGCACATATATTTGTTTTTGCAGCACAAATCAGCACAGATGCAGTAAAAAATTAATGATATCTTTATTTGTACATTTTAATAACATTAAGTGCACAGTGGGTTGGGTTTGATGTTACATAATCTGAATTTGAAATCCAATATCTTAAAAACCGAACCAGCTAAAACATTCGTTTTTTGTGTCATAATTTTTTTTAAGCTTAACAGCTGGCGGTCCCTCACCCAGCATCTTGGTTGCATTCTGCCACATGCGGTAAGAACAAACTTTGCGTGCACACAAGTGAGTTGTCCCAATAGGTGTATACAACGGACGTATGTCCATTTATTATAAATATGTTAATCTGCAAATACAATAAACAAAAGCGATTTTTGATCTGCTGGAAAACAGTGATAGCAATACAGAATTGCTTTCAGAATTGAGTGATAACAATTTGTGGGGAAATTCGTCATCAGACAAGGAAAGTAATTTCAGCGACGATTCTGCGACTAACCTCAGTGATGTGCGGACTTGGTGCTCTATTGACAGCTGTACAGATCATGCAGTGCCCCCAAGATTCCGATTTACTGGAGCACCTGGTATCAAAGTGGATGTTGAATATGACAATTCCTTGGCATACCTCCAACTATTTTTGAGCTGAAAAAATTGTTATGGAAACAAACCAGTACTAAGAGCAACCAGGAGCAACAAGCTGCTACGCATCAGAGGTTTTCAAAGAGCAGAAAGTGGGAACCAGTGACCAAAGAGGACATTTGGAAATTTTGGGGCCTAATAATTCTTCAGGGAGTGGTGGGGAAACCCATGCAGAAGTGGTATTGGACAACCAATAAATTACTAGTCACTCCATTCTTTGACACGGTCATGTCGGAGTACAAATTTTCCCTTATAATGAAGTATTTGCACTTTGAAACTAATGAAGAATTTGATGAAACTACTCATCCAGCACCAAAACTCAAGAAGATTTGGGAGGTATATCAAATTATTCAGAAAAATTTCCAACAGAGCTAAGTACCAGATATGGACATCAGTATAGACAAAAGTCTAATGGCCTACAAGGGAATACTTATGGAATTCGGTCCTATACACTGGGAAAGGAACCAAATTCAACCAAAAATATAGTAATTATGGAATGGCAACATCTTCAGTACTTACATTGATTAAACCATTACTAAATCAGGGCTATTGTGTAACTACAGACAATTTTTACACATCTCCTGAACTATATGAGTTCCTTCTACAGAACAAAACGGATGCCTATGGAACCGTTATGGCTAACCAGCATGACATGCCACCAATCTTTGGCAATAAAAAGCTCAAGACAGAAGAAATGGTTGCCTGGCATAAAGGCAAAATGATGGCACTGAGATGGCGCGTCAAAAAAGATGTGTGCCTAATGAGTACAATTCATAACACCTCATAACAATTCACCACCTAAGTGGTGATAGACTACAACAACACCATGGGAGGTGTTGACAGAGCTGACCAGGCAATGACATTTTATTCAGCAATGAGAAAACAAGAAAAAAAGTATTACAAGACCATCTTCAGGCATCTGCTTGAACACAATTCTTGTGAAATGCCTTCATTCTGCTAAAAAAAAAAGCGTGACAAGCCTGTGGTTCATGCTGACTTTGTTTGGAAGCTGATCTTTCTGAAGCACCAAACACCAACGGATGTAAATAGAGGTGGACGTTGTGCTGCTTGCGTTCTATACCCGGAACGCCTGACTGGTTGTCACTTTATGGGCCACATCCCACCAACTGAAAAGAAATTTAGCACCCACAAGGATGAGCGTGGTTTGTTGCTCTAAGCGTGATGACACTGGAAGGAAAATCCGTAAGGAAACCAGATTCTATTGTCCTGATTGTGACGTTGGACTTTGTGCAGTCCCAGGTTTCAAAATGTACCAAAAAAAATATTATAAAATTACTAAAATGTATTAAATAAAAAGTATTTTTATTTGTTATTATTTATAGGTATTTATTATATTATAATTTATGATTTTGTGTTTCAAACTTTATCATACCCGAGATGCCTACTAGACTCTGGTTTGGACAGATTTAAAGTGGTTGTAAACCGCATAAACAATTTAATTTTTTTTCAAACCTGCAAGGCAAAAGGCATACTAGCTGTTAATGAAATACTTACCTCGGAACGAGGTGAAGAACACTTACCTGGTCCATGCCGAGCGACATGTCATCTTGCTCCGGCGTGTCTTCCGGGTATCGCCGCTCCATCGCTGTGATTGGCTGTAGCGGCGATGACGTCACTCCTGTGCGTGCGCGCGGGATATTTAAAATCGGCAAGGGTCGGCGGCTGCCGGTCCTTTCGCCGTGGATTCGCGCATGCGCATTGCGAGGGGAATATCTCCTAAACCGTACAGGTTTAGGAGATATTCTTTATACCTACAGGTAAGCCTTATTATAGGCTTACCTGTAGGTAAAAGTCAAAAAGTGGGTTCACAACCACTTTAAGTGAGTTATTCCTAAGAATTACAGGCCTACAATATAAAACGTCAAATTTCCATGCAAAATAATTGTACCGCTTTCAGCATCAAAAATCTGACATATTCATACCGCCAGGGAGGTTAAACTATACAGCATCAAAACTCATGTGGTTGCACGTTTCGCAAACATATACATCCCGCAATTTCAAATTGTGAAGGTAACTCAATTAGAGTATGGAACTGCACATAGCTTAAAAGTTTTGTCTAGATTACTCAATATTATACATTATGGCCGGGATTCACGTAGAGCAGCGCATCTTTATACCGGCGTAGCGCATCTCATATGCACTACGCCAACGTAACTCAGTGAGGCAAGAACAGTATTCACAAAGCACTCGCTCCCAACGATGTAACGTAAATTGGCCGGCGTAAGCCCGCCTAATTCAAAGTAGGAAGGAAGTGGGCGTGATCCATTTAAATGAATCGTGACCCCATGCAAATGAATGGCCGAACGAATGGCGCATGCGCCGTCCCGTGGGCGCTTCCCAGTGCACATGCTCAGAATCACTTACGTAAACGGCGTATACTACTGCGACGGGCGCAAGTACGCTCGTGAATTAGCGTATCTCGGTCATTTGCATATTCAATGGAAGCGTCCCTTGCGGCCAGCGTAAATATGCGCCCAGGCTCCGACGGCGTAGGAAACTTACGTTGGTCGGATGAAGCCACATTTCAGACGTATCTAGCATTAAGAATCAGGCGCATAGATACGACGGCGCATCTGTGCACTTACGCGGCGTATATAAAGATACGTCGGCGTAAGTGCTTTGAGAATCCGGGCCTATTTTTGTAAATGTAAAAGGTGTGTTTTAAGAACTAATGAAAATTAAGTAAGGTACTCAAAATATCAAAGTAAATTATTTATTTTTATCTTAAAAATGATAAAAAAAAAGGTTAAAATTACAAGCCAACAGAATAATTTTTACCAGTGTAGCAGAATACATTTTGGCCTAAATATATGGAAAAAAAATGTTTATATTTGGATATGTTTTGTAACAGAAAATAGAAAATATAGGGGTTTTTACTCGCATATTTTGGGCTCAAATACCACCAAAAGTAATCTCTATTTGTGTGAAAAAATGATATAAATTGTATTTGCGTACAGTGTTGCATGACCATGCAATTGGCAGTTACAGCAGTACGGTGGTAAATAGCAATACACACTTTGGTCATGAAGGGGGTAAAAGCTTTCAGAGGTCAAGTGGTTAAATGCGTGAAGTAGGCCATTGTTGATTTCCACCTATAAATGCCAGATGCCTGGCTTTTATGTTGACTCCCCTTGAAAAAAAATTTGGTCACTGTTCTGGTATGTATGCAGATTGGGAACATTACAGAAAAATCAGAAGTCCTGATCTGAATTCCCTAATGTTTACATACTTTATTGTTGCTGAAACTATGGACGCTGAACACTGTGGGGTCTATTTAGATTAAGATTCAAACAACTGTTATCCAAAATTCACACTTTTTTTTAATTAAATCATATGTAAAAATGTGTAAATGTTGGGTGAAAGTTGAGTGAAGCTTGAGTGAAAAAAATGATTATATAGACCACTAACATCCAACGCTGAAATGTATTGGTGTCAGATAGTCTCATGCCAAAATCCATTTTTGATTGGTTCTTCCGTTCAGAATTTTGACCTTTTACATTATATGTAAAATTCTCCCCAAATCAGTAAACTAGGTTAAAGTGTTCTCAGCTATGCGTTTTTAAAACAATCCCGATTTATATCTATGCTGTCTATCAACTTTTATTAAATCATGGAATTGAAAATAATTTGGCTTTAAAGAATGTACACTTCAATGTCATGTCTTGAACTTTTACTAGTAAACGGCACATGATAAACACAATCACACTGAGAAACTCTCCTCTAGTTATTAATCCTCAATATATTTGATGCAGCAGCAAACATTTACTGAAGACATTATCTGTTTAAACAGCTGAATATCTTTATAGGGTTTGAATAGGGATTTTAAATTTCTATTTCCCTGTTGCACAAGCCTTATCACTTTACTGCTCTATTCTCTTTGCAAATACAGATCTCATTCCAAGATATATCTACATCTGTCAGTTTAAATCCTGATAAATAATATAGTAAGAGAAAACATGGAACATTATGCCATCCCTGTGGCTTTAAAACTGCCCTAATCCTCCAATGTCTTATATAAAGTGTACAGGATGTAAACTCTATTAGACTTTAGTGCATGCCTAAAGTATTTTACTGTTTAAGTGATAACATTTTTTTCTTTAAAATCCTTATGCCAGATATTGTGCATGATAAGGGTCTGGATACAAAGAACATCTTGGTGCTCTATCTCTCTCTCTCTCTCTCTCTCTCTCTCTCTCTCTCTCTCTCTCTCTCTCTCACCCTCACTCTATATATAATTATCAGAATTTAACCAAAAAACTAAAATGACTAAAATTACCTTACCAATCCTTAGATGTGATGGGTGCATTAATTTTCTTTTTTAGGCTTTTTTTTTTCCATCTAGCAATTCAGCCAATACACACTTTATGTCTTAGGGTGTCTGCATACTGAATAAAGTAATAAAGCAGACACCTTTTGACAGCAGAATTGTCAGTCTAGGGGGAGGGTAGTCTAGCACATTTAGATTAACTTCACTTACAAACCATAGCTGAACTCCAGCTAACACTTTAAAAACAGCTAAAGCAAACCATTTTTATTTTCCATCTGGGATAAAGGTTTTAAAAACATTAATGAAAGCTGACCATTGTAAGCACCCTTTGTCCAGACAGCTTGGTCCTGTTACTAAACCCAGGACCCTGCATTCACTATATCTGGTCTCCCACAGTACACAGAACATGGAAATGCAATAACTTTAGTAAATATAAACTGCTAAATACCTTTTCTCATCAGCAGTTAGAGCAGTCTTGTGACTTCTATCAGTGTCTGGTTAAAGCTTGTAGGAGGAGTTTTTATTCTGCTATGACTGTCTTACCAGGCTGCAGGACCCCAAACCTCTGTCTGGACAGTGCTGATTGGCCCTGTGCTGATCACATGCACTCTCCCAGAAAAAAAAAACTCTCCAGCAATACACACCAAACTGAGCATGTGCAGCTTGTCCCTTAGCCTCTGTTCCATCAGCAGATAGATTGGGGACTGTGGAAGAAGGGGAGGATTAGAGAATACAGGATTGAACAGCCCTTTTACAAAAGGCAGAGTTTTAACCCCTCAAGATCCACAGTATGTATAACAAGCATGCTGCTTGCTGTGGAGGCACGCAACAGGAGGGAGGGGTCAGGAGCACCGAAGAGGGACCCGAGAGGAGGACGATTGTACAACCATTCCACAGAGCAGGTAAGCATGACATGTTTGTTATTTTTAACATAAAAAAACTGAGACTTTAGTATTACCTTAAATCTCACCTCCAGTGTTACTAACCTTCTTTGCACTTCAGTGCTCTCCACTGACCATGGTCATTGCCCAACTTTTGGGTGGAATGAAGCTCAGGGTCATCCAACACCTTCCTGTGAGCCTAATGTGAGGCTACGGCAGTATGCTGAGCCTGCATGGGATAGAGCAGAGGGAGAAGTGGGCTGCCGCGCTCTGGGGTAGTAACAGCCTCTGATTGGTCAGCTGCGGCAGCCCCCTTCTCTGATAGGTCCGTTCGCGTGAGGTAAAACCTGCACTGGACGAGCCTATATAAGGGAGAGGCTGAGGCGATTTGCTCAGTCACATCTCCTGACAAGCAGCATCGCCCGCCTCTCCCTCTCTCTCAGGATGAAGCGCGCTGTGCAGGACAGACGTGAGGAGCTCTTATGTAGACTCCTAGAGAAGGCGGAGAGCAGGGGAGGTGAAGAGTGGCTGAAGCGTTGCCTGTCTGAGGAGAGTGGCTCTGTTTTATCTGTCAGCCCAGCTGCAGTACCAGAGATGAGCGTGGGCGCCCCCAGGAAACAGCCTGGAAGAAAAAAGAAATGTAAGACCAATAATTTAGCTCCTCAAGCTGAGGGAGCTGCAACAAGAGGTGCTTCTTGCCAGCAAGGGAGCAGCGCTGCCTCTTCCCCCCCTCCTGGGGACTTGGGTGAGCATGTTTTACCTGAAGTTGTTTTCAGTAATGTTAACCAGTTATCTGCATTTTCTAGTCTAATTGAATCTTTGTCTGTCATTGTGCAGCAGTTCAAAGGTATACATGATGCGGATTTTACCTCACAAAATGTAAATATGTATGTGCAACCAGGTGAGAGTCTGAGTACTCAGGCATGCACAGTAAGTCAGAGTGCACAGGAGACTGGTGCTGGAAATAGCGATAATGCTATTGATATGGAGGAGGTTGGTGTGGTGTGGCATGAGGCTGGTCATCCCTCTCTGCTAAATAAGGATGTTACTGTCAGATCGAGTGTGAGGTGTCCTGCTGTTAATAATACTTTACCCCTCAGATCCTCGGCTGCTATGGTCAGCGAGTCTTCCTTTAAGGAACCCCTCCCTTGCAGTTTATCCCCGCTGGGTTTTCATCTGTCTAAGTCAGTCAAAGAAAAAATTTGGAGGGGTGAATATCTCGATATATTATCACTTCTCCCTGCTTCTAAGGAGTTTTTGGCTAAATCTGACAGGCAGTCCAGCGAAAGAACAGAGGAAGATAGGAGGAGAGCGGTTCCTAAGACATTTCAAAACTGGCTGCAAGCGTTCTGTATCTATTCAGCAGTTATGGGAGAACGCTTCCCGGGGAAGTGCTCAGGTTTATTCCAACACCTGGATATTATTGCGGAGGCTTTTCGCCACTTTGGCGGCTCCGCATGGTTCTCATATGACGAGAATTTCCGTCAAAAACTAGCTGTGCACCCATCGCTGCATTGGGGGGCTAAGGACGTTGGTTTATGGTTAAACCTTATGCTGCCACCTAGGCCCCAGTTCACCCCTCGCCCCGCTTCAAATGGTCAGAGTCCAGTCAGGAAGGGTGTATGCTTTGCATTCAATGAGGGTCAATGTAAATTCTTATTGAATTGTAGATACAAACATGAGTGTTCTTATTGTGGCGGTACTCACGCGGCGAGCAGATGTTTTCGTAAGGCTGCCGCTAGTTCCTCTCATTCAGGACCCAAGGACACACATGGGAAAGGCCCCGACTCCGGTGAGCCTGGCAAGAATGCGCCCATGGCTCGAGCGCTATCCAGACCACAGGATGGCGGCTCTGCTAACTGAAGGTTTTGCCAATGGTTTCTTAGTGCCATCCTTTACTGGTTCAGGGTGTACACCAGTTAAAAATTTACTATCGGTATCCATGCACTCTAACTTAGTGCTTGAGAAAATTTGCAAAGAATTGTCTGAGGGTAGGGTGGCTGGCCCCTTTAATGACCCGCCATTCTCTAATTTCCGGTTGTCCCCTTTGGGCATCGTACCCAAGAAAGAGCTGGGTGCGTTCAGACTGATCCACCACCTATCTTACCCACCGCATTCGTCACTCAATGACGAAGTTGCCTCTGTGGAGGCTCCAGTCTGCTACGCCTCATTTGATGAGGCTTTGTGTCTTTTGAGGCAAGCAGGGCAAGGGGCTGTGCTAGCAAAGGCTGATATTAAGTCGGCTTTCCGCCTTCTTCCCGTGCATCCACAAGGCTTCAATTCTTTGGGTTTTCAATTTTTGAATAAATATTATTTTGATAAATGCATGCCAATGGGGTTTTCTATGTCATGCTTTTATTTCGAGGCTTTTTCCTCCTTCTTACATTGGGTCGTGTCAGTCGTTATCCCTCAAGGCCTTATCCTACATTATCTAGATGACTTCTTGTTTTTAGGTCCCCGGGGGTCATCAGTGTGTATGGAAGCTTTACAGGTTTTCTTTGACGTTTGTCATGACTTTGGCGTGCCTCTGGCCCAGGAGAAAACAGTTTTTCCTACGACAGTTATTGAATTTTTGGGGATCACGGTTGACTCCGAACGAATGGAATTCAGATTGCCACAACAGAAGATACATAAAATGAAGTCTATGATTGCAACCTTTCTTGTCAGTAAGAAGGTGTGCTTAAAGGAGGCACAATCTTTGCTGGGTCTTTTTGCTTTTGCAGCCAGAGTCATCCCTATGGCGAGGGTATTTTCGCGCAGGTTCTCGTTAGCCATAAAAGGTATGGTGAACCCTTACGCTCATTTCCGAATTTCAAAAAGCATCAAGGATGATCTAAGAATTTGGGATGCTTTTTTAAATGAGTTTAATGGTTCATCGGCCTGGCAAATGGACTTTATTAATAGTTCTCAGTTGGAATTCTTCACCGATGCAGCTGGCTCTGCTGGGTTCGGGGCTTTCTTGGATGGGCGCTGGTGCGCCCAGTCCTGGCACCCTGATTGGCTCCAGAAGGAGATACTTCAAAATCTAGTTCTGTTGGAGCTCTTTCCAGTGATTGTGTCGGTGGTTGTGTGGGAAGACATCTTTAGGAATCGTAGAATCTTAGTTCATACGGATAATAAAGGTGTCTTTTTTGCCATCAATACTCTGTCCTCTAAGTCTGATCCCGTTCTGAGGTTATTGCGTTTCCTTGTACTTCATTGTATGAACTGTAATATATGGTTGAGAGCTGAGCATATTGCAGGTAAAGAAAATAACATAGCAGATTCTTTATCTCGTTCACAGTTCAAGAGATTCCGAGAGTTGGCGCCATCAGCGGATCAACATGGCACCCCTTGCCCAGACTTCCTCTGGGGCTTAATTTGGGAATAATATTCCGGAATCTCAAGGCTTCAGTAGCGGAAAACACCTGGAGGGATTATAGGCTTTCATGGCACAAATGGTGCTCTTTCTGTCAACCATTGGGTTTGGATCACCTAGATGTATCTTCTTACGTGGCTTTGTCTTTTTTGTCCTTTCTCATTCAGTCTAATCTGTCCCCGGCTTCCATAGGTAAAATATTGGCTGGAGTTTCTTTTTTCCTTAAGTTTGCAGGCCTTCCTGCTCTTACCTCTTTCTTTCAGGTCACTCAGGTTTTGAAGGGCCTCAAAAAGTCTAGGCCCTCTTTAGATAATAGGCGTCCCATATCTATCCCCATTTTGATCGATCTTCTTCAGATCCTTCAAGATGTCTGCTCATCCAATTTCGAATCTTTGCTTTTTAAGGCTGCTTTCTCTATAGCATTCTTTGGAGCCCTTCGGTTAGGTGAGTTTACTGCAGCAAATAGAAACGCTTTTTCATTTCTCCGTTTTTCTCATGTTCAGTTTGACGTCGGTTCTGTCCGTCTGTTTTTGTCCAGATCAAAGTCCTCTCAGGTTGGCCAGTGGTTTTCTTTATCCAGTTCTCCTAATGAGGCTATCTGTCCCGTGTTTCATGTTCGTAATTATCTTTTGGTCAGACCATTGAGTAACGATTCCTTTTTTATTCATGAAGACTTGTCCTCTCTAACTAGGTACCAGTTCTCAGCTGTTTTGGCCTCCTGTTTGAAGCGCTTGAATTTATCTGGGTACCAATTTTCTTCCCATTCTTTCCGAATTGGCGCTGCCACCACAGCTGATTCTATAGGTTTTTCAGAGAGTAAGGTTAAAAAAGTGGGCAGGTGGGGCAGCAATAGATATAAGTTATATGTTCGTCCCAGTCTTCTAACTTTATGATTCTCTTTCAGATTTATCCAGGAATATCGCTTGGGTCATAGGTCACTCCTACGTGTTCTGGGCTTACAAGCACTCCGGATCCAGATCATACTCTGCTAACCTGGGGCTTGATCCTGATTTATTTTTAATTTTATGGTCAGGTGTTAGAGGTATGCGGTGGCGCAACTTAAAAGACCACCTAGCTTATTTGTCTTCTGTCTGGCCTCAACCCCAAGTGATAGTTATCCACGTGGGGGCTAATGACTTGGGTAAATTCAACACATGGGACTTGTTATGTGAAATGAAAAGGGATCTCTATTCCATAACTCAAATGTTCCCAGGTTCAGTGTTAGTATATTCTGAGATGGTTCCCAGGCTGTTATGGTCGCCGCACGGCACCCTTTTCTACGTGGATAGAATCCGCAGACGGCTAAATAGGACGATTCATAGTTTTATGCCTTCAATTGGTGGCTCTTCCTTTCGTCATTCCGAGTTAGAGGGTTTTTTGCCTGGGTTGTTTCGGGTTGACCAAATTCATCTGTCAGGCATTGGCCTGGACATTTTTAATATGGGTATCCAGTCCATGATCGAATCAGCCACGGTGGTGGGGGGGCCTCGGCCAACAGCTTCGCGGTTGGCCCCGGCCGGTGGGGAGTAGTCGTCCAGCTTTTGCTGGATGGACAGAAATTAATTTGATTTTAAAGTTTTAAGTTTAGCCAATTTGGCCTTTTGTAATTTAATTTATTTATTGAGAAAATTTTTGTAACCCCGCCCCCACATTTTATGGATGACACCGTGGCCAATTTTACCAAAGTTAAATAAAAATGTTGTATCAAATTGTTGTTTGGTCTCCTTATTCAATACCTCTGTACTAGCCCATGTGAGGCTACGGCAGTATGCTGAGCCTGCATGGGATAGAGCAGAGGGAGAAGTGGGCTGCCGCGCTCTGGGGTAGTAACAGCCTCTGATTGGTCAGCTGCGGCAGCCCCCTTCTCTGATAGGTCCGTTCGCGTGAGGTAAAACCTGCACTGGACGAGCCTATATAAGGGAGAGGCTGAGGCGATTTGCTCAGTCACATCTCCTGACAAGCAGCATCGCCCGCCCGCCCACCCTTACCTGTCAGTTTGTCATAATAAGTCATGGGGTCGTCTGTATGGGGGGAGTAGTCGTCCAGCTTTTGCTGGATGGACAGAAATTAATTTGATTTTAAAGTTTTAAGTTTAGCCAATTTGGCCTTTTGTAATTTAATTTATTTATTGAGAAAAATTTTGTAACCCCGCCCCCACATTTTATGGATGACACCGTGGCCAATTTTACCAAAGTTAAATAAAAATGTTGTATCAAATTGTTGTTTGGTCTCCTTATTCAATACCTCTGTACTAGCCCATGCCACATACACACGATCGGAATTTCTGATGGAAAAAGTCAGACGGACGTTTTCCATCAGAAATTCCGACCGTGTGTATGCCCCATCGGAGAAATTCCATCGGAAATTCAGATGAATTTAATCGGAGTTTAAATATAGAACATGTTCTATTTTATTCCGATGGAAATCCGTTGGAATTCCAATGTGCTTTTGGCCGGGCAAAAGCTGATCGTGTGTATGCAATATTAGATGCCCAGAGGTTTAAATTGGCATCTTTTTGTATGTATATGCATTTGTATGATGTACAAATGTGTATGCGTATGCTGCAAATATTACCTGGCAATAAGTTGACATATTTAGTGTCTTTGACTGTCAGTGCCAATATAGGCTGTATATCATAATTGGTATCAACACTATTGTTTTAAAGGTTTTTCCAATTAAAAGGGCTTGCTTTTCTGTTAACAGCTCATTAAAAAGTTGTGAAACTAGCTTATATTCTTTTTCATTTTACCAGCATATCCCCTGTTCCCATAACATCAAGCTTCTATATAGAAGAATAAATAGAATGTTTCTTAACCCTCCCCATTCCATGTGGTATATAATATCTAAATACATGAATATAAGTATTTTAGGATAACTGCGGTGCAACATGTTTTATAAAAAAAGTAGTAAATATATTGCATTGGATTCCACTGTTCGTTGGTTTTATGTTACAGTGAGTTATAAAACATATACACATTTGGCCAATCTATGGAAATGCAAGTATTTAATTTACAAATTCTTAAAAAGAAATATATTAGCTTAGCTTCCAATAAGCTGTCACTGACCTCTGTAGTTACAGGCAATTCATGTGCAACGTTCACAGCAGAAACACTGCATTTGTTCAAGTTGTTCTCTTAGGCCCCGTACACACGACCGAGTTTCTTGGCAGAATTCAGCCAGAAACTCGATCGGAGCTGAATTCTGCCGAGAAACCCGGCCGTGTGTACACTTTCGGCCGAGGAAGCCGACAAGTTCCTCATCGAGCCAAACGATGAGTTTTGCCCGTCGAGTTCCTTGGATGTGTGTACGGGGCCTAAGGCAGTTCAGCTCACCATACTCCCCCCTCTCAGAAACCTTCCCTTTCGAGGCAGGTGGGCGGAGCCTAGTGGGTCGGTCATGCCTGACTAGAGCTCCGCACCGTGACTGGAAAAGACCCGCAAATAACGGAGGAACGGAGCGGGTGAGAGCCGGGAAAACCGCAGGAAAGGCTAACTGAAGGGTGAGAGAACATTTTGACACCAAAATGGTGTTAAACGGCACAAAAGGCAGAGGGAAAGCACATAGCAGCAGCGGCGCTCAGCATCCTAAGAGCGCTGCTCTGAAAAAGGCCCCAGTCTCCTCAGATGCCCTCACCTCAGGAAAATCTAAATCCACCTCAGCTAAAGCATCTAAACAGATGGCTTCCCTGAGGAGCACCGCCACAGACAGTGAGGAGGAGGATGTAGCGCAGGATGGTACCTCACAAATAACTCAAGGGACAGCGGTCCCTAACAGCATAATGAGACAATTTGAGAAAATGCTTCACAAGGCACTGCAGAATACCTCAGATCAGATTACAACTAAGCTCACTAAAGAAATCAGAGAGCTTGGTAATCGCACGGATGCTCTTGAGTCTAAAGTGGACGAAATAGACATTTTTACTCAGGACTGCATATCTGAAATTGAAAATCTTAAGGAGGAGAACTTAACACTGCAGAGTAAGTTGGAGGAATTTGAGAACCGCGCCAGGAGGTCTAATTTAAGATTTAGAGGTATACCTGAATCCATCATTGATCTGAATGGCACAATGTTAGCGCTGTGCCAGGAAATATTGCCTGGGATACCAGCTGACAGGCTGGAAATGGACAGAGTCCACCGCGCTTTAACTCAGAGGAAAGCTGATGGTCCCCCGAGGGACATCATAGCTAAATTTCACTTCTATAAGACTAAAGAGCTAATCCTTCAGAACACCAGGGAGAAAAACAAGCTCTCTTTTCAGGGACACGACTACCAAATCTTTGCGGACATATCGCAACTCACAATCAATAAGAGAAGAGCAATGAGACCCCTATTACAGGAATTGCAGCAACGCCACATTAGGTACCAATGGGGCTTCCCCTTCTCCCTGCGCTTTACTTATCAAGGCACGAAAATTGTGTGCAGGACCCCAGAACAGCTTCACCAAGCACTGATTGACTTTAAAATAATAGAGACCCCACTGACAACGACAGCTGCACGAAGAAGATCGGCATCTAACTCCCCACGCGATAGCTCACCGCAACAAAACCAGGGCAACGGTATTCAACAGCTGCATAAGTGTGGCAGATTTGTGGAACAACAGCAGGATCAAGAAGACACGATGGACTGATACCTAAGAGCTTATGCATTTACTTACCTCATGGCACACCGACTTGAATCCTTTCTGCAGATGTACCATTTGAATAGAGCAGCAGCTCTGGACTCTGTCATTTAAATGTATTTACTTTCTCTCTCTTTCTTTCTCTCTTCTCTTTCCACATATCACATATATGCCATAAGATCTAAGGCCATACATGTCGCCATCAAAAGCAATAGATGCTCCTAATCCCTTCAATGTAGGTCTATCTCACTGCTTCTCCCCTTCAGAGGGCTAGTAAGCATAGTATACAGATTGAATCCCACCTTACATATCTCTTTTCTCACTTTCCTCTTACTTTATCTAATTTTCCTCAGAGCTTCCTATATCAACTATCATCCAGTCCACTATTACCATTAGTCAACTACCCTCTGTGTTGCCTGGGATCAGACAGTCCCACGATAACCCTTAATATTAAGCAGAATGGAGGGATCCCCATAGCGTTTAATGCCCACAAGGAAGAATGTCACAGCATCCACTCCCCCTCCTTCCTAAAAGCTGGACATCTTCCCCTGACAGGTTATCTCACCTAGCTAACTACTTGTATATATTTATAGTTCTTTATACATAGTATCCTCTCGGGATACTTGCAAAAATGTTTTAGGCAGCGGGTCTCCAGGGCACGGAACCCACTTGCGCCACCATTGGTTCCCCTCTGGTCTCCGCAACCACCTGCGAGGATCAGACGTGGACCCCCTTTTCCCCTGATCGGGTTCTCCCTCCCCGATCACGGGCCAGATTTGTATGCACGTTGTTTGTTGATTTGTGCATTGTTTTGTTCATTTATAACGTTTTGTCTTTTTCTTTGAAGGCTATCGTTCTCAGTTACCCCCCCCTTCCTCCCCCTCCCCAGTCTGCAGGGCTCAGTTCGGGATGTCGATGCGCAGGACACCAAGGTAAGAAGCACATGATGGTTAGGCTACCATGGCTCCCCTAAATGTATTAACCTTGAACGTGCAGGGCTTAAACATACCGCAGAAACGAGTTAAAGCTTTCAGATACTTCCAAACCAAGAAAGCGCACATTTTATGTTTACAGGAGACACATTTCACCCCTAATACGACCCCTAAGTTCTTCCACGCCTCCTACCCACAGGTTTACACTGCATCAGCCCAATCCAAAAAAAGAGGTACCCTTATAGCATTTCACAGATCTACGCCATTCACTATTAAATCAGAAATCATAGACCCCGAGGGCCGATATCTCATCCTAACTGGTCATTTATTGGACAACGCAATAACAGTAGTCTCATACTATGCACCTAATTTAAATCCCCTACCATTTATGTTGCATCTCCTGCAAGTAGTAAACGCACATAAATTTGGGTCCATCTTCATCTGTGGAGACTCTAATCAAGTTCTCCTCCCTTTTCTTGACAAAACGCCCTTTTCCCCGTCCCACCAGAATAAATGGAACCTTTCCAGCCTATTGGCAAAATATAATTTAGCGGATTCATGGAGGGAAACAAACCCCACCAAACGTGGTTATACCTATTACTCGAACCCCCATAATTCGTCTAGCCGCATAGACCATATATTTCTGTCGATTGGCATGCTGCCAGAAGTCCTGGACTCAAGCATCATTCCAATTCCGTGGTCCGACCATAATGCAGTCCTCACTGTCCTATCCTCTATGATCCCCAAAAAACAAGACCCGACATGGTATTTACCTGACATTATTCTTAAACATCCCTCCTATAGGACAATAATAGAACAAGATTTAGACGAGTATATAACACTTAATACATCACCCGATGTCTCCTCGCTTACGCTCTGGGAGGCACACAAACCAGTGCTACGGGGGAAAATACAAAGGCAAATGGGGATCCTTAAAAGGGAGCGGAAACAATTATTCCACAAATTAGAGAAAGAACATGAGACAGCCTTCATGGCCTTCCAACACAGTCACACACCCGTGACAAAAGCCCTGCTGGACAAAGCACGAACGAAATTAGACCTATTTCTTACGGACACGGCTGATAAGATGATACTTAGGCGCAAACACTCTTTCTATAATAAAGCCAATAAATCAGGCACTCTTCTTGCGAGATCGCTCAATTCCATCAATAAAAACTATAAACCGATACATCTTAAAACAACAAATGGCAACTTCTCTAGTAACCCAGTCAAAATTGTGCAAAAATTTAGCACACATCTTAAAAAACTGTACACAGAATCAAACTCTTTTAGCGAAAGGGAAGCGGATGCCTTTTTTACCAATTTGCAATTGCCTCGACTAAATGAATCACACAAAAATTTGTTGGATGCACCAATCACGCAAGAAGATGTCATGTGCGCCATTAAAGAGCTAAAATTAAATAAACGTCCGGGCCCGGATGGATTCACCGCGAGATACTATAGAACGTTTAGTAATCAACTTTCCCCAATGATGGTGGTGGCCTTCAATGATTTATTGAGCCAGAAATCCTTTAGGCAGGAGTCCCTCACAGCCACTATCTGCATGATACCCAAGCCACACTCTGACTCAACCCTATGTGACAACTACCGTCCGATATCCATGCTAAACACAGACGTGAAGTTACTCGGTAAAATATTGGCCAATAGGCTAAACAAAACAATAGGATCCTTGATTCACCGGGACCAAGTAGGCTTCATGCCCAGCAGGCAAGCAGGCGATAACATCAGGAGAGCAAGCCTGTTGGCATGTATAGCTAAAAAAAGGAAGATCCCTGCCTGTTTTCTCTCTTTGGATGTCAGACAGGCATTTGACTCAGTCTCATGGTCGTATATGGAAATTGCACTGAAAAAATGGGGCTTCGGCCCCAACTTTATAAGCTGGGTTCTGCAACTTTATCGAAACCCGAAAGCATATGTGAAATATGCAGGCTACAAGTCGGAAATGTTTGATATCCAAAGGGGGACCAGACAGGGTTGCCCGTTATCCCCGTTACTGTTTTCCCTTCTGATTGAGCCCCTAGCCCAAAAGATAAGACTTGACCCCAAGGTGCTTGGTATTGAATTAGGGGGAGTAAAGCATAAGTTATGCCTTTACGCTGATGATATTTTGTTGTTTCTTTCCTCTCCTCAAGTCTCGGGGCCCAACTTACTCCCAATCCTACATCAATTCGCGTCAATCTCTGGTTTGGCAATAAATCCCCAAAAATGCCTAGCACTCAACATCTCCCTTTCTCATACAGAACTATCGGCCGCCAAAGTGGGCCTCCCATTCGAATGGCCAGTCAAAAGCATCCCGTACCTGGGAGTACACTTGACCGCTGACGTCTCAAATCTTTATAGCTGTAATTATCCAGCTCTCCTGAAGCAGCTGACAAACTTAATGAAATCCTGGACACAACTCCCTCTTTCTTGGTTTGGAAGAGTCTCAGCCATAAAAATGACCATTTTACCCAAACTCCTGTACCTCTTTAGATTGCTTCCTATACCAGTACCTGCACATTTCCTGCGGATTGTCCAAAGACGAGTTTCCTCCTTTGTCTGGGGGCCCTCCAAACCTAGGATCAAACCACAAATCTTACACCTCCCAAAGACAGCCGGGGGGCTTGGTTTCCCCAATTTTGCAAAATACTATCAAGCCGCGCAATTAGCTATTCTGACTAAATATCACGCCAAGCAAGAAGCACCGATCTGGGTGTCAATTGAAGCAATAGAAAGTGATCCCATCTCAACCTCGAATTTGTTATGGGTCACCCCAAAACAACGGAAACACATAAATAATCCCATCACAAAACACACATTATCCCTATGGGACAAAGTAAAAAATAAACATCTCCTGATGTCCCCTTTAACCCCCCTGCTGTCTTTCATCAAAAACCCTGCTTTTTACCCAGCCTGGGTCTCCCCTAAATCCTTTACAGAATGGGTGGATCGAGATTGTACACAGAAATATAGGTTCTTCGACTCGACAACAATAATCCCCTTCCCATCCTTGAACAAATTGTATGGAATACCCCCCAAGGAAATCTTTCGATATCTACAGATAAAGAATTTCTTCCAACCCACAGCATGTACGACAATAGTCAACAACCGACTATCTGCTTTTGAAACCATATGCAATAATGACCCGCACGCTAGAAAAGTTATATCCACATTGTACCTCCTTCTGCTCTCGAACTTTAGCAATAACAAAATACCATATGTCCATAAATGGGAAGAAGATTTGGGAGAGGAGCTGAGTTCGGAGGAATGGGGTCAAATATGGAACAATACCAAAACAATGTCGATTAACGTTCTAGCGGCAGAAACAAACTTTAAGGTACTTTCCAGGTGGTACTTGGTCCCTTCTAGGGTAGCCAAATTCTCGAGTAACTACTCAGAATTATGCTTCAGAGATTGCGCAAATATGGGGACTTACTTTCATACCTGGTGGTTGTGCCCGATAGTTCAGAAATTCTGGTCAGAGATATTTAAAATAATTAATGTACTCACGAATAAAACGATCCCCATGGACCCAAAAACGGCCTTACTTAACCTAAAACCGGTTAATGTCCCGCACGTTCACTTTACTTTGACAAACCAGCTTCTAACGGCAGCTAAACAGACTATAGCGAAAGCCTGGAAATCTCCAAACTTACACTTGAATGAAGTTATTAACAGAATGAACGTTGCTATGGTATATGCCAAGATGTCTGCTATTGAAGCTGACACAATCACCAGATTTGAAAGCGTATGGAAGCCCTGGCTGGATTATGTAACACAAAACACATTTATTGGAGAAGTACTCAAGCCATGGTAGCCCAGTCATCTAGTTGGTGTCCGGCTCATTGATATGCACAAGGTTGGTAGACTCCTGTTCTGACCCCGCAGACCCCTCTTTCCCTCCCTCCCCCCCCCCCTTTTTTTTTCTTTTTTTTTTCTCTTCCTTTTTACTTCCTTTTTCCATTTCCCTCACATCTTCTTCTACTCACCCAAGACCGATTTTCTTTCTTTTTTTTCCTTAAGCACCCATCTTTATCATACTAATTAGATGTATAAGGATAGTCATGAAGTAACTTAGTAAATTTGTAGTCACGCGCTACTCAGGAAGCCTTAGAAGAAGCAAAGTATGCTATAGATCCTAGGGCCAGTAGCACTTAGCCACAATTCCTGGACTGTTATTAGTTTTTAGTATAGACAGGTTTAACACCTCTATGCTCCTGATTATCATTTTGTTTAATTCTTATGCCATAAGTGGAGGGAAAGGCTAATTATAGGGCCACCTCTATCGAATTTACTTACGTTATTATTTGTACACAGGCTAGATACGGAAATACTTTCTGTTCAATACCATTTAATTTTATTATTACTGTTCCCAAATGTACACTTGTCTTTAATACTGTTCAATAAAGATATATTGACAAGGAGAAACCTTCCCTTTCTCCCCTTTGAGTACTCCCCTGACCATGTTCACTGCCCAATTGTCAGGGGGAATGACCCCTAGTGACATCAAATACCTTCCTCTGAGCCTAGAATGCCAGGGGATAGGCTTTAAATATACATCTTGCTGTTAGTGTATGTATCGTATGTCACTTGCAGATGTTACCTGTCAAAAAGCTGACATGCTTGTCCAACTTCCAAAATCTCAGGCCTTGTACACACGATAGGTTAAACAGAGGACAACGGTCTGATGGACCGTTTTCATCGGTCAAACCTGATCGTGTGTGGGCCCCATAGGTTATTTAACCATTGGTTAAAAAAAAGCCAACTTGCTTTAAATTTAACCGATGGATTCCTAAACGATGGAAAAAAACGATCATTAGTAGGCACAACCATCAGTTAAAAATCCATGCATGCTCAGAATCAAGTCGACGCATGCTTGGAAGCATTGAACTTTGTTTTTTTCAACACGTCCTTGTGTTTTACGTCACCGCGTTCTGACACGATCGTTTTTTTAACCGATGGTGTGTAGGCGCGACGGACCATCAGTCAGCTTCATCGGTTCTCATCGGATGGACTGATCGTGTGTACGCGGCTTCATAGTGTCTGAGACTGACAGAGTGACAGTGCCACTACAGGCTTAACACCTGCATTTTTGCAAATTGGTAGTAATGCTAGTTTTTTTTATATATAATTTTCCAATAAAAGAGCTTGCTGTACTCTGAACACCTAGTAAACAATTGTGAAGAGTGTACTGTATGTAACCTTCCCCACCCACCTTGATATAATATATATACTGTATACTGTGAATATATATATATATATATATATAGTGTACAGGACGCCAGGGTTGGGTCCTGGATGGACGCTATGTTGCACCCATTTTTGGAGTGTGGTCCCTTTAAGGCAGTGGTGTAGGGTTCAGGAGGTCACCCAGAAGGGGTGAGAAATTCTGGCAAATTAAAAATGGATCCAGAGAGGACGGGCTTACAGTCCTCTCTGTCCTTCTTATTGTCATTTGGGGCCCGGAATTTCGGAGGCTCTAAAGTGATGTTCGGGAGGGAAAAAGCCTCCTCTTCTGACCCCTGGCTTTCAAGCACACAGGGGGTTAAGAACTTCCAGGAAGTCAGCTTAAAGGACAGGAAGTGCTGATAGAGGGTGTGGAGGAGTATGGGAGTGGACCTGTCTGTAGAAGCTGTGCACTGCTGAGAAGGACTGGAAGTTCTGCCTAAACCGTATGTGCCTTTGTTTTGCTTTATCTGCTGTGCTGAAGGAAAACAGACTTTTTCATTTATGCTGGAGACAAGCAGGTCTTTTTCTTTGAAGTTTTTTCTGTGTGCTGAAGAAAGCGTTGTGTTTTTCGTTTGGTCACAAATAAAAATAAAACTTTGTGTTCACTGTTACAGTTTACGCACTTAATCTCGCAGAGCTAAAGAACCCTCAAAGTTCACAACTGGTGTTGAATGCGGGCAAAGTGCATTTGCAAGCGCAAAAAACATTTAAAACTGAAAACTGATGTTTAAAGAGACAGCGTGCTTATGGCACGTCTTGGGTGAAGTCAGCCCAGACATTACAAACAGCAGGCAAAGGCATGGAGGAGGTCATTAAGGCTTTGGCACAAGCCACTGTGACCCAGCAGCAAGCGTCAGCAGAGGCAAACCGTCGCCATGAGGAAGTGATGGCTCAGCAGCAGCAGGCCCTGGCACAGGCTATAGCTGCGCAGCAGGAAAACACATGGCTGCTAGCCGCCCAGTTTACGGCCCATCAGGAGTTCACTCAAACACAGGTGGCTACCTTGCAGGAGGCAGTACAGCGGCTGTCTCAGGGACAAGAGCAAGCGGTCATTGCCGTTATCAACCCAGTGTCTGTGAGAGCCAGCCATTTCCTACAAAAACTAACGCCCAGCGATGACGTAGAAGCCTTTCTCACCACATTTGAAAGGATAGCAGAGAGAGAGGGGTGGCTCCCGGGACCAATGGGCCAGCTTTATCTCCCCTTTTCTCACCAGGGACCCGCAAAAGGCCTATTTTGACCTCCCAGCTGAGCACATTAGCGACTATGAATGTCTAAAAGCAGAGATCCTGGCCCGTCTGAGAGTGAGCACAGCCGTCCGGGCTCAGAGGGCGCATCGCTGGCGGTACAAACCTGACCAACCACCCAGGTCCCAAATGCATGAACTAATTCAGTTAGTTAAAAAATGTCTGCAGCCAGAAAAATTGTCAGGTCCACAAATGGTGTAACGAGTGGTGATGGACTGGTACCTACGGTCCCTGCCAGATGACCTACAGCACTGGGTAAGCCATGGAAACCCTGCAAATGCTGGCCAGCTGGTCGAGCTGGTCGAACGTTACACTGTGGTGGAGGACCTGCTTGGGTGGGCCAAGTATCGGGAACCCACACCAAGGGCACCCAGACCGGCCACTGCCCCGAGGAGAGAAGCCTTCCCGGACGTTGGACTCCGCAGGTCTACCCCATCTGCCATAGAACCACGGAGGTCGGTTCCTGTGCCAAAGATGGGGACATACAGTGTTGGCGATGTCGGTCCTGGGGGCATACCCGGGCACAGTGCTCGCTTTAAGAGGAGCCTATGGATTGCGGGACTGCCCGAAGAAGCTCTTTTATGTGCAAAGAGCGTGTGCCACGCATCTTGATCTAGCTTCTGGACGGTTTGAGTGTGAAGTGTGGGTGAACCACCTTCCTGCCAGGGCTCTACTGGACTCCGGTAGCATGGTCACACTGGTACATGCCAGGGTACTTGGGAGGATTGGTCCAGTAACTAAGACTCTACGGGTAGTATGTATCCATGGGGACACCAAGGAGTACCCCTTGGTCCCAGTAACTGTGTCCCATGTCCATACCTCAGTTACACAGGAGATTGGGGTGGTAAAAAGCTTAATACACAACATCATAGTGGGGCGGGACTGTCCACTATTTCTGGAACTATGGAAACAGGTACAGACGGGGCTGCCAGGAGAACTGGGGACACTGGGCTTGAAAGGGACAGAGTCTGGGGGATCCAGGCCTGAAACCTCCACAACACACCCCTCTAATGTGGGGATAGCTGTTGTTGATAATGACGTTGCAGAGAATCTTAGTTTGGATAATAATGGTCCTGTGTCAGTTCTCAAAATCGAGTTGACCTCTGAGGGGGGAAAGTCTCCCCGTTACAAGTCATGCTGGGGGAGGATGACGAGGAGCTCTCCCTGGTTGAGGAGGGTGACGGGGAAACATCCCAGAGGCCAGTGCATCCAGACCTGGATGTACCCAGGGGTGCATTTTGCACCGCCCAGTTACAGGATCCTACCTTGGTCAACGCTCGAGAGCAGGTTTCTGTCATTGATGGGGTTTCACAAATACCAGTTGCAAATCAGAGGTTTCCTCATTTTGCGTTGAAGGGGGACCTAGTCTATCCAGTGACTCAAAGCCGAGGGGAACCCATAGAGCAGTTGCTGGTCCCTCAACCGTATAGGCGGATGCTCCTTGATCTAGCCCACAACGACACACTGGGAGGACACCTGGGGCAGAGAAAACAGAGGCCAGGATAACCGACCGGTTTTACTGACCAGGGGTGAAGGCAGAGGTTAAAAGATATTGTGCATCTTGTCCCATTTGCCAGTTAACTGCCCCAGTGGCCCGCTAGAGAAACCCCCTAGTACCCTTGCCAATTATTGAGATCCCATTTGAGCAGATCGCTATGGATCTTGTGGGACCCCTGGTAAAGTCGGCAAGGAGGCACCAATACATATTGGTCATCCTAGACTACGCAACTAGATATCCAGAAGCCGTCCCATTGAGATTAACTTCCTCTAAGCCCATTGCCCGGGAGGTATTTCAAATGTTCTCACGAACCGGGTTCCCCAAAGAAATACTAACAGATCAGGGCACCCCTTTTATGTCAAAGGTGATGGCGGACTTGTGCAAGCTGTTTCAGATTAAGCAGTTGCAGGTGTCGGTCTATCACCTGCAGACCGATGGCCTAGTTGAGAGGTTTAATAAAACTCTAAAGTCCATGTTGAAAAGAGTGGTCCAGAAAGACGGGAAGGATTGGGATATGTTACTCCCTGCCCTGTTGTTCGCTATCCGGGAGGTTCCACAAGCATCCACAGGTTTCTCACCGTTTGAGCTAGTGTATGGACGAAGACCCCGGGGTTGCTTGATCTAGTAAAAGAAACGTGGGAAAGTGAGTCCTCACCGCATAAAACTGTAGTAGAGCATATTTCTCGAATGCGAGAAAGGGTGGCTAAAGTGATGCCGCTAGTGAGGGAGCACATGCAGAAGGCTCAGGATGCCCAAAGAAGGTCGGCTAAAGGTAGCTGTCCTAATACCCACAGTGGAGAGCAAGTTCTTGGCCAAGTGGCAAGGTCCGTTTGAAGTAGTGGAGAAAGTGGGTGAGGTAAACTATAAGGTACACCAACCAGGAAAATGAAAGCCCTACCAAATTTATCACATAAATTTGTTGAAGCTCTGGAGAGACAGAGAACCGTGTCCGCGATGGTGGCGGTACAGTCAGGGGACCATGTAGGGATCTACCTGGTGCAGGTTGCGGCTACCCTAACTAGGCACCAAACCCAGCAAGTAAAAGAGTTCCTGCAAAGAAATAGGGACATGTTTTCAGGGTTGCCGGGGCTCACCAACGTCATCGAGCATGACATCGTGACCGAGCCCAAGGTGAAAATCCGGCTTAAACCCTACCATATCCCAGAAGCTCATAGAGTGGCAGTGTCTGGAGAGGTTAAAAGGATGCTCGAACTTGGGGCCATCGAAGAGTCACAGAGCGAGTGGTCCAGTCCGATCGTGTTGGTGCCCAAACCCAATGGTACTCTCCGCTTCTGCAACGACTTTAGAAAACTCAACAAAGTCTCCAAGTTCGATGCATACCCCATGCCACGGGTAGATGAGCTGATTGAGAGATTGGGTCCTGCCAGGTACATCACCACGCTGGACCTCACAAAAGGTTACTGGCAGATTCCCCTGACCAAGGAGGCCAGGAAGAAAACAGCTTTCTCTACCCCGGAAGGCCACTTCCAGTATAAGAATGCTGTTTGGTCTACACTGCCTGCCACATTCCAAATGGCCATGGACAAAACTTTGCATCCACACCAATGGTATGCCTCCGTTTACCTGGATGACATGGTCATTTTCAGCACGGATTGGGATTCCCATCTTCCCCGGGTACAGGCAGTGGTAGTCTCCTTGAGAAGGGCAGGGTTCACCATCAATCCGGAGAAGTGTGCGGTTGGGGTGGAAGAAGCCAAGTACCTAGGATACATTGTAGGTAGAGGGCTAGTGAAGCCCCAAATGAGCAAGGTAGAGGCCATACAGGGCTGGCCCCGCCCCCTAACAAAGAAACAGGTCAGAGCGTTTTTAGACCTAGTTGGATACTATAGGAGGTTTGTCCCCAACTTCGTCACCATTGCGGCACCGCTGAAAGTCGGTGATGATCAAATGGAATGCAGAGGCTGAAAAAGCTTTTCAAATGCTTAAGACAGCACTGTGCCCGGATCCGGTGCTTGTAGCGCCAGATTTTTTAAAGGATTTTATAGTGCAGACAGATGCCTCAAGTGAAGGGCTAGTAGCAGTTCTGTCTCAAGAAATCAATGGAGAGGAGCACCCAATCGTTTTTCTTAGTAGGAAACTGACGCCAGCTGAGAAAAACTATGCAGTGGTGGAACGGGAATGTCTTGTCATCAAGTGGGCTTTGGACTCCCTACGGTATTTTCTCCTGGATAGGAGGTTTCGCTTAATATCAGACCATGCTCCTCTTACGTGGATGAGACAGAACAAGCACACCAATGCCAGGGTAACAAGGTGGTTTCTGTCTCTTCAGGAGTCTCTTCAGGAGCACAGACCCGGGAGACAGCATTAGAATGCCGATGCCCTCTCCTGAGTTCACTGTATGATGGTGAGTGGTGCCTCCAACACGTTGAGGCAGAGGGGAGGGATATGTACAGGACACCAGGGTTGGGTCCTGGATGGACGCTATGTTGCACCCATTTTTGAAGTATGGTCTCTTTAAGGCAGTGGTGTACGGTTCAGGAGGTCACCCAGAGGGGGTGAGAAATTCTGGCAAATTAAAAATGGATCCAGAGGGGACGGGCTTACAGTCCTCTCTGTCCTTATTGTCATTTGGGGCCCGGAATTTCGGAGGCTCTAAAGTGACGTTCGAGAGGGAAAGAGCCTCCTCTGCTGACCCCTGGCTTTCAAGCACACAGGGGGTTAAGAACTTCCAGGAAGTCAGCTTAAAGGACAGGAAGTGCTGATAGAGTGTGTGGAGGAGTATGGGAGTGGACCTGTCTGCAGAAGCTGTGCACTGCTGAGAAGGACTGGAAGTTCTGCCTAAACCGTATGTGCCTTTGTTTTGCTTTATCTGCTGTGCTGAAGGAAAACAGACTTTTTCATTTATGCTGGAGACAAGCAGGACTTTTCCTTTGATGTTTTTTCTGTGTGCTGAAGAAAGCGTTGTGTTTGCGTTTGGTCACAAATAAAAAAAAAACGTTTTGTTCACTGTTACGGTTTACACACTTAATCTCGCAGAGCTAAAGAACCCCCAAAGTTCACAATATATATATATATATATATATATATATATATATATATATATATTAGGGCTGTGCGTTAAACGCGATATTAACGGCGTTAACGCAAACCCATGTTAACGCCGTCAATATTTTTATCGCGCGATTAACGCAGGAGCCCTCGGGGTGGACGTGCAGAGTGTGCAGCGGCGCGGCGCGGCTTACCTTCTCGCTGGATTCACAGGCAAGTTACTCACCTTGTCCCTGGATCCAGCGATGCCACCCCGCTGTGTGATCGAGCGGGTCCTCCTCGCTTGGCGGGTCCTCCTCGCTCGGCGGGTCCTCCTCGCTAGATTCACAGTGCCTGTGTGCCGCCAAGCTCCGTTCCCTGCGACATTACGACGCACGGGAGCGGAGAACGGCGCCAAATTCAAAAAAGTAAACAAACACATTACATACAGTATACTGTAATCTTATAGATTACAGTACTGTATGTAAAAAATACACACCCCCCTTGTCCCTAGTGGTCTGCCCAGTGTCCTACATGTACTTTTATAAAATAAAAACTATTCTTTCTGCCTGAAAAACTGTAGATTGTCCAAAAGTGTCCCTTTATGTCAAAAATGGTTTTAGATCAGCTAGAAAACAGCGATCATAAATTATAATCACTTGCAGAATTGTGCGATATTTGTGGGGAAATTCGTCATAAATTAGATAGATTAATCGTGAGTTAACTATGACATTAATGCGATTAATCGCGATTAAAAATTTTAATCGTTTGACAGCACTAATATATATATATATATATATATATATATATATATATATATATATATATATATATATATATATATATATATATATATATATATATATATATACATACATATATATATATATACACTAGTATTTTAGGCCAACTGTAGAGCAGAATGTTTTATAAAGAAGTAGAGAATATATTGCAATGCATTCCAATTTTTTGCCATTATAAAATAAACATTTGGTCAAGATTTTAAAGTATTTACATATCCATGAAAACAAAAAATATATTACCCACTTGAAAGCAAGCTCTCACTGACCATTGCAGCTACAAACATTGTGCAGCAATTTATGTGTAAGGTTTACAGCAGAGAAACTAATGTAGTTAAAGTTGTCTTTTAAGTCTGTTCAGCTTATTCATACACATCTGCAAGACTTTCTTATGGTATTTGCAGCACTAGAATTTAGTTTTATCACTCAATAGGGTAAAATTCCCTGTTTCTTATTTTAGATGGTTTATATTGTTGGGTTACTTTGTCAAGTACATATTTGCAGCACTTTTATTTGGGATCACTGCCCAGTAGGGCATTACATTGTGATTAATTCTATACATTTTTTTATTAATTTCTTCTATGTATTATGGTGATTCACTACATTTTCAGTAATTAGGTTATCATTTTTTCAAAATTAATTTATTACACTAATCCTTACATGGCATTGATCATTAATTTTGTATTTATTATTGTCACATACTGTATATAGGGGGCCCCCAGATCCCACCTCTATATAAATGAGTGTGTACCACTACCCTTTTACCAAAACAAGTGTCAAAAAGTAATAAAAACACTGAATGCTTTTCAGTTTTTGACAATGCCTTTATTAAAAAAAAAAACAGTGTCCCCCATTGTAAATTGATCATCAATCATGCCACTCCCCGCATGAACCGATCCGTGACATCACAATGGGTGCCGTGCCACCAGGTGAAGTCGCCAGGTAGCCCAGCCCTTACCTATATAAGAACTGTCAAATGAGGCATTCAGCGGTCGGCTGTCAATGAGTGCAAAATGTTTTTTTTTTCTTTTTTGGGTGCCTGATTGACGAAAAATTTACAACTGGGGATCCCTTTTTTTATTTTTTGATAAATGAATTGTCAAAAACTGTCTCTGTGCTTTATTACTTTTTGACACTTTTTTGGTGAATGTGTAGGGGTACTATGTAACCAGATTCTGATAAGCCCCCTGTCTGCATACCCCAACAACCACAGCCTAGGGTTGTGAGGAAGAGACACTTGTCCCCATCAACATGGGAACAAGGTGCATTGGGGTAGGGGGGGCAAAAACAATATTTTTTTTTAAATGTTGCCTTGATATATGTCCTCCAAGGAAGTAGCCGGACCTCCATACCCACTTTATGGCCAATTACTTGCAAGTTACTTGTAAGCCTTCAAAATTATTACTTTTTTTTCCAGTTCGGTTTCCATAGACTTCAATGAGGTTTGCCGCTCGAGTCAGAATTGTTTCCCTGTTCGGGAGTTCTAAACACAATATTTTTTTGCAAGAAGTCTACCCCCCTTCATGAACAGGCCATTGTTTGTGATACAGCACTGTCAGGACACTAACTGACACTTTTTGGGGACCAGTGACACTAATACAGTGATCAGTGCTAAAAAAATATGCACTGTCACTGTGCTAATGACACTGGGAGGGAAGGGGTTAAACATCAGGGGCAATCAGAGGGTTAACTGTGTGCTTAACCAGTGTTTGTGCACTGTGTGAGAGGTGCTTTTACTAGGGGAAGGCATTGATCCATGTTCCTGCTTTGCATGCATGCCCCAGAAGTGTGAAATCACATACTAGATATGTAATCCAGTGCAGAGCGGCCACCCTGCCGCAGTATATGTGTCGTGGGTGGGCCTAGCATGGTTAACCACTTCAAAACCAGGCCAATTCTGACAATTCTCATGTAAATGTAGAAATCTGTATTTTTTTTTTTATTTGAACCCCCAAACATTATATATACAGTATATAAATTTAAGCAGAGGTCCTGCAGAATAAAATGGCTGCTGCATTTTTAATGTCACACGATATTTGTGCACACTTTCATAAAAATATACACTTGGATTTTAGTGAAAAATATAAAACCAAATTTTTTGGTAAAATATAAAGGATGATATTATGTTGAGTAAATAGATAAAAAAAATCAGATCAAACCGAGATTGGTTTGATCAGATGTTTTACAAGCCAGTAACGGCTTGTAAAAAAACAAGCCCAAACTGGAAGTGACATATATATATATATATATACAAGTTTGGCAGAATTGAGGTGGTTAATTCATTGGAACAACCATAAAATTTACTCCCCGAAAGATAAAACTAGGACTATGAGGAATAAACTCAGAACTTCAAATTACAAAAGGACCTTACATTAAAATCACAAGGCGGTTTTCCAGAAAAAAATGCACATAAGCACAAATTCATTATTTGATTATTTTTTACACTGTGCCTTTATTAATTTATTTTTGTGATCAACTTTATTGCTATCACAAGGGTTAATGTATGGAAAGATTGGAATACTTGTTGGGTTTTTAGTGCTATTCAGGGGTATCATTAGAAAGATTCCCCCTTCCCTCCCCACGTATTTGTTTCAAAATCAGTGAGTGAGGCTAAATCTCACCACACTTGTTACAATCTGATTGTACAATCTCCATTAAATCAAGTATGTAATGCAATGGCCTGCCTGATTGTATACAGATTGATTGAATAGCTTAAGTAGGTCCTTATATCACATTACTGTTAGAGCTAAAGTCAGATGTATAGGGATTGTATGTGTTGTTCAACCTCAATGTGGTATTTCTTTATCCTAATATATGTTTGATTGGGAGGGAACTCCCTGCCCAATCAAAGCCAGATACACACAGGTTACATGCACCACAATTGTTAGCGTGAGAGCAAAAATTCTAGCACTATACCTTCTCTGTAACTCTAAATATGTAACCTGAAAAAAACCGTTAAAGTGTCGCCTATGGAGATTTTTAAGTACTGAAACTTGGCGCCATTCCACGAGTGAGCACAATTTTAAAGCATGACATGTTAGATATTAGGGATGAGCTGATGGTCGAGTCGAAAGTAAGTTTCGCTCGAACATCGGGTGTTCACCTGTTCGCTGAATAAGTGCTAATTTAAAAGGCTTATATGCATGGTATTGTCATAAAAAGTGTTTGGGGACCCGGGTCTTGCCCCAGGGGACATGTATCAATGCAAAAAAAGTTTTAAAAATGCAATTTTTTTTCGGGAGCAGTGATTTTAATAATGCTTAAAGTGAAACAATAAAAGTGAAATATTTCTTTAAATGTTGTACCTGGGGGGTGTCTATAGTATGCCTGCAAAGTGGTGCATTTTTCCAGTGTTTAGAACAGTCCCTGCACAAAATGACATTTCTAAAGGAAAAAAAAGTCATTTAAAACTACTCGTGGCTATAATGAATTGTCGGGTCCCGGCAATACAGATAAAAGTAATTAAAAAAAAAATGGCATGGGTTCCCCCAGTCCATTACCAGGCCATTTGGGTCTGGTATGAATATTAAGGGGAACCCCCGAACCCCACAAATTGTGTGGGTGTCCCCCCAAATTCCATTACCAGCCCATTTTTTTAAAAAAATGGCATAGAAGTCCCCCTCAAAATCCATACCAGACCCTAAAGGGGAACCCCGCCACAAAATAAAAAAATGATGTGGGGTTCCCCCCAAAAATCCATACCAGGCCCTTCAGGTCTGGTATGAATATTAAGGGGAACCCTGCGACAATTAAAGAAAAAATGGCGTAGGGGTCCCACAAGCCAAAATAAAAAATATGGCGTGGGGGTTCCCCCCAAAATCCAAACCAGACCCTTATCTGAACACGCAACCTGGCAGGCTGCAGAAAAAGAGGGGGAGATGAGAGTGCGCCCCCTCCTGAACTATACCAGGCCACATGCCCTCAACATTGGGAGGATGCTTTGGGGGTCTGTGACCCCCAAAGCACATTGCCCCCATGTTGATGGGGACAAGGGCCTCATCCCCACAACCCTTGTCCGGGGTTGTGGGGGTATGCGTGCGAGGGGGCTTATCGAAATCTGCAAGTCCTCTTTAACAAAGGGGACACCCAGATCCCAGCCCCACCTATGTGAATTGGTAACAGGGTACATTGTACCCCTACCATTTCACCAAAAAGTAAAAAAAATGGAAAAAGAACATAGGAGACAAGCCATTTATTAAAAAAAAGAAAAAAAATTCCAGCGATGTACATCCCTTCTCGAGCGGAGGATACAGAGAAAAAAAAACGCTGACATGATCCGCCCCCATGGGAGGTTCCCGTCGAATGACACTACACCGGCCGTTACAGCTCTTACATATCTGAGGTCGGGGCCACTTGTCACATGTACTGGAGACCCTGCCCCTCTGATGCCACGGGAAACCCCCGTTATGTCAGAGGGGGGAGGGGTCGCACATGCACATGATGGGTGGCCCTGTCCCCAGCTATTTAAGAGCTGTCACGGCATGTGTCATTCGATGGGAACCACCCATGGTGGTGGATCGTGTTTCTCCATATCCTCTGCATGAGAATGGATGTACATCGTTGGAATTTTATTTTATTTTTTAAATAAAGGACTTGTCCCAAGCTTTTACCTGTGTTTTTTAAAAAATGTTATACTTTTTTGTGAAATGGTAGGGGTACAATGTACCCGTTACCAATTCACATGTGGTGTGGGATCTGGGGGTCCCCTTTGTTAAAGGGGGCTTCCAGATTCTGATAAGCCCCCCCACCTGCATACCCCCCAAACCACAGGGCAAGGGTTGTGGGGATGAGGCCCTTGTCCCCATCAACATGGGAACAAGGTGCTTTGGGGGTCACAGATCCCCAAAAATCCTCCCCATGTTGAGGGCATGTGGCCTGATGTGGTTCAAGAGGGAGGCGCTCTCATCCCCCCACTTTTCCTGCTGCCTGTCAGGTTACGTGCTCGGATAAGGTCTGGTATGGATTTTTGGGGGGACCCCCACGCCATTTTTTTTACATTTTGGCGCAGGGTTCCCCTTAAAATCCATACCAGACCTGACAGATCTGGTATGGATTTTGAGGGGGACCCCTACACCATTTTAAAAAAAAGGGTTCGGGGGTTCCTCTAATATTCATACCAGATCCAAAGGGTGGTAATGGACTTGGGGGGAGTGCCATTTTTTAAAATTACTTTTATATGTATTGCCGGGACCCGACAATTCATTATAGCCATGAGTAGTTTCAAATTACTTTTTTTCCTTTAGAAATGTCATATTGTGCAGACTGTTCTAAACACAGGAAAAATGTGTCACTTTACAGGCATACTATAGACACCCCCCAGGTACGAAATTTAAAGGAATATTTCACTTTTATTCTTTCACTTTAAGCATTATTAAAATCCCTGCTCCCAAAAAAAAAATCAGTTTTTAAAACTTTTTTTTGCACTGATACATATCCCCTGCGCAAATACTGTGTAAGATACATAGTTGACCACCTTTTTTTTCCTAGGGTGTCTGTTAGAATATATATATATATATATATATATATATATATATATATATATATATATATATATATATATATATATATAATGCTTGGGGGCTCTGAGCAATGTTCTAGCAAAAATAAATTATGATTTTTACATGTAGGAGAGAAGTGTCAGAATTGGCCTGGATGGTAAGTGGTTAATTACTAGTAAGTAATATTCAAATAATTATCATATATGTTTTTAAGGTAATTTACTATACCTTCAAAATATTGATTAAAACAGTACCTTTTTAGCAGGCAGCAGATTCTCCCTCTGAAGTGGGTGAGAAAAACATGGAATTATGGGTAAATCGTATACCCATAAACCCATGTTGTTTTCCTTCTAGTTAAGAGGGCTGGGCTGGAAGGGAGAATGTGTCTTTTAGACACATGCCCTCTTCTATCACACTGCAGTTAGAGGACAGCCTCCACTGCATCATCTTTATTGGACAGCTTGTTCCAATGATGATTTACCATTGGTCCAAGGCTCCAATCAGTCCATTAAGCTCAGTGCCTCTGATAAGAAGTGAGAGGCACTGTGAGCTCATCCTCTCAGTGTGCTGCAAACAGAGTGTTCCAGCTTGTATTTAAACTGGCCGCTCTGTATGTAGCTTCTAACCGGAGGTGGGGTAGAACTTCAGCTACCTACTCCCCAATTTGGGGTCTCTATGACCCTAGGTTGCCGAGCTATGACCCACAAAGTTTCATCTTTTTTTGGGGAGTATTTTTTTTATATTTCTGGCAGGGGAAGCTCTGCCTCATCTGCCTTCCCTGATGGCATGCCACTACTATAGCCTGACCCTCTACAGACACAATCATCTAAAAGCTGTGTACTGCTATCTCATCCTACCCAGACATGCACAGCTTTAATAATCAGAAACAGCAGGGGTTAATTAACTAAAACTGGAGAGGGCAAAATTCGGTACAGCTCTGCAAAGAAGCCAATCAGCTTCCAGGTTTATTGGCAAAACCTAATTGAACAAGCTGAAGGTAAAAACTATTGTTAGAATGCACAGCTGCACCAAATTTTGCACTCTCCAGTTTTAGTAAATCAACTCTGCGACAACATGTATGGTGAACCTAAAGCCTCTTACACACAGTACAAAAATCAGAAGGGGATTGTCGTTTGACAGGCTGTTGTCCGAAATTCTTACCGTTAGTACGCTCCTTTAGACAATTGTTTTCCAATTTGCACGCAACAAATGTTGGATGACAGGCTAGTAAACTTATGGCGACCGACGACCCCAAGTCTGATTTTCAGATGGTCAGTACACAAATTCATCAGACAAAGTGGAAAGTACCAACATGCATGTGTGGAATCAAGGAATTACTGGAAAGAGTTTGGTCTTGTAAACTACCGCTCGTAAACTAGAATTAACATTTGTGACACGGCAATTAAGAAAATGTCAAAATTAATGGGATAATAATGAAGCTGCTTTGCATGTAGTTATGCCAAACATATTTTAAAAGACATTTGTTTTGTACAATCTGAAAAACGTGAATCAATGTTCACCAAACTTCTACTAACACAAAATTAGCAGAAGGAGCCCAAAGAGTGGTTCTTGAGAAATGTACTTCCTCTTTTTACACTTATAGTACGTCACTACGTTTGTGTTTGTTAAATCCATTCATAAGCAAGACAGGATCCTGGCACATGCCCTTTTGACAAAAATCAGAAGCTTGGTTCAAGTCTTCCATAAGTTTCCTAAAAAAAATGTTTTTTACTTGTGTCTGTGTCTCTTTTTCAGACATTACCTCACTTCCTGTCTGATGAGACCACTGCCACCAGAACAGTAAGTTAGGGGAAATCTCTCTAACTAAATCCAAAAAATTATTAATAGTAGTAGTAGTAGTTTTAACAGAAATAGTAGAAGTAGTATTATGAAAAAAAAAAGAAGAAGAAGAAGTAGTGCTTTGGATTCCACTGTGAGTAAAAAAAAGAAACATGTGGGTTTGGGGTTTTGTGGCCAATGGTTTCGTTTATTTTTGTCCATAAGTTAAACTATATGGACATGTGTCTTATTTCAACCTAACTATGAAACTGTGTATATAGATCATGTTAGCAACATTATACTTTGCATTTAGAACTCTATTATATTCAGTTAATGATCTTAACATGAACATTAATTCAATTCAACCATAGCATGGAAAAATTAAGTATTAATAATTGTAATGGGAAAATGGTCAATAGCATATTCATCAGTTTTGTAAATTACATGTTTGGCAAAACACAATTATGTCACACAACATTTTATACTCATGACAATTTACTTTTAAATTTACTATCATAATAATTGCAATTGTTATAAATCAAAACAGCAGATAAAGTTTAACAATACATTTACTTTAAGGAATGGTATATATTTTCAAAACCTTTGTGTTAAGGTTTTGTATTGAACATATACTGTATTACCATAAGAATATATACATATTGTTTAAATTCTGACTGTAAGTTGAAGTAAGGGTTTGTATAATGAGAAAAACAATGTATCACATAGCTGTTTCTAATAAATAACTGACAGTTCAGTTCCACATTCATGTAAGGGTAACTGGCAATAAGGAAAACAATCACAAAATTTCATTGTGGGAGTGAACAGACTTTAAATAATATTCTATATTGACAAACCTTATTTATTACATTATTTTATACTTGTTTAAATAACTGTTTTCCTGTTCAGCATTATTAAATTTAAGTAAGTATGAATGATAAATGTATGTACAAAAAGTTTACTGCTAATATGAAAACTTAATATAATATGAAATGATAGGAAATTACTACCACTGCAAGCATCGACATACAGAATAAACTTAAATGTAACACATTGATGTTAGATAAGCCTAATAATTTTATATAAAGACGCACGTTAGATTTGTAGTTCAGAGTGTTTGAAGGAATATAATAGTATTGCATACTTACACATTTCTAGTCTGTAGATGTTTAATTAAAATCCACATCCTCCATGCTCCTTCCAGTAAAAAGCTCTAGTGTTCTGTTTAACAAAACTCCCAGTACTTTACTGCTTACTATTTTGGGTGTACTGGGTGGTAAACATGGAACACAAGGACTTTTGTATTTAACATAATAAGCTTTTCTGATGTTCATTCAGCTCATTAGATTGAAATGCAGAAGGCTTCTGCAAGCAAAGTTCAAGCTTAAAAAGAGGACTTTGCTTGTGTGTTATGCATGTTTTGCATGTTGTGAACTGAATGGCACTGTCCTCTATTTGACTTTTGTTGCAAAACTACTTGTCTTGCTTTGTGGCATCTCAAAAGAGAACAAACCCAGCACTGCCTGCTGTAATTAAGATGTGTACATTATATGTAGTTACAGTATATTATTGTAGTAAATATAAAGAATCTACTGTAAATTTGATTAGAAGAGTGCAGAGCTGTGTTATCTGCATTGTCATCTGCATTACAAAGCATAATTTATTTTCAAAGCATTTGTGAAGTGCCATGCACTTTCTCAAGACTGCTTGGACACAAATTTACTGAGCCTAGCACTCATTACCACTGTCTAATTTTCTCATTTTATAACTACTCCTCTAAAACCTAGGTTTTAAAATGACTTGTATCTGTTCTGTCAAGACCCTAGAAGGGATCGATAAAATACAAAGCATAGAATTTATGTTGATGATCAAAGTGTTACCTGGGCATGGTCTGAAGCTATGCTAATATACCTGAAAAGGCTACATTCACACTGGTAATTTGGCCAGATGTGAATTGCAGCTGCAAGAATCTCCGCTGAGCTGCTAGGTGTGGTTGCTGAGCCCATTCACAATAATTACAGGCTGCCAGTGGCCACAGCTATTCGTGGTTGTCCGCATGGCCAGTGATTATCAATGGTGATTTATGCTGGACTCACTTTCTGTAGAGGTAAACACTGGCTGATTGTTTTGATTTAGCAAACTTCAAACATATGGGGCCATATTCTGAGTAAGGATACGATGGAGTATCTCAGGATACTCCATCGTATCTCTCTTTTTTGGCCCGTGTATCTATGTGACTGATTCTTAGAATAATTTTCGCATAGATACACTTAAAGCGGTGGTTCCCCCTTAAAAACAACTTTTTTTTATTCCACTGGCCCCCCACATTACAATCGAATTAAGGCTATTATTATTTTTTGGCTGCTGTACATACCTTGATACAGCATCTTCACCCGTGCATGCGGGTTGCGAGTCCCGCGGGAGTGGGCGTTCCTCACATGTGTTTGATTGACATTTTTCCCAAAAACGAGCTCCCCCTGTCGCGTAAGCCGCGTCACGGTTGGCGAAAGGAGCCGAACGGCGAGTCGGCGCTATACTGCGCATGCGCATCGCCGTTCGGCTCCTTTCGCCAATCGTGACGCGGCTTACGCGACAGGGGGAGAGCTCGTTTTTGGGAAAAATGTCAATCAAACACATGTGAGGAACGCCCACTCCCGCGGGACTCGCAACCCGGATGCACGGGTGAAGATGCTGTATCAAGGTATGTACAGCAGCAAAAAAAAAATAAGAGCCTTAATTCGATTGTAATGTGGGGGGCCAGTGGAATAAAAAAAAGTTGTTTTTAAGGGGGAACCACCGCTGATCCGCCATGTGTAAGTCACTTACACTGTCGGATCTTAAATGTAATTACTCCGCCCGCCGCTAGATGGCGTTTACGTTCAGGTCTCATTTGTTTATGCAAATGAGCCTGATACGCCGATTCCCGAACTAATTTGCGTCGCGTAACTGTCGCTAACGTCGTTTGCGTAAGCGTAAACTTACCCCTGCTATATGAGGGGTAAGTTTACGCAAGTCCCACGTAGGCCATGTTAAGTCCGCGTCATGTTTTTCCGTCGGCTACGTCGTTTCCCTAAGTCGTTCTTGAATACGACTTTACGTCAATGACGCACACGTCGGCGTCATTGACGTTTTACGCCGAGAACTGGAGCATGCGCACTGGGCTATTTTAACCCCGGCGCATGCGGAGATATGCGTGGCTACGCCGAGCCATTTACACTCCGCCGCCCCAAACTACGGGCAAGTGTTTGGGGAATACAGCACTTGCTCATGTAGGTTGGGGCGGCGGAGTGTAAATGGCTTACACACCGCCCGCGGGAAATCTAGGAGAATATGGACTTTAGGCATAGGTGGTGAACTTACATATTTTGACCAAAATACTAACTAATACCTTATTATTCTGTGTGTTTTGGTCAGCAAGTGAAAAGTTCATTTAAAATGTAGATCAGCTCACCTGCTAAATAAATGGTAGAGGTGACAGCAAGTGGCGGATTTACAAGCATTATGCATCCACAAATTACTTTCCTGTCTTTTTGTTTTATTTTATGTTGCTGTTCACAATCAAAATATTGCCTGTGTGTGGTCTGGGACTGTTATAAGACAAGCCATAGAAAGTGTTAGCTTGTTGTACTCTGTGTAGGGCTTCAAGAGTAACTCCATTTTTATTGAGAAAAAAAAAACATTCCCTTATGGGTGATCAATGTACATTGCAGGGATTTAAAAAAAAAATATGGCATATTCCCACCTTTTGTTTTTTTTTTTTTTTTTTTTTTTTTGTTTAAAGTGTATTTTTGTGCGTGTACTCGAGAGAGGAGCCGGACTGCAGGAGTTGGGAGTAGGCAGGCCTCCCCCAGAGGCAATCTGCCACCTTTCTCCATGCCCCGGGTGGCAATGGCGGGTGTGTGAGGGGGTCCTCCCACACAGCCCGCCCTACCTGCTCCGCTTTGAAGCCCAACGGGGCAGAGGGACTCCCTATAAGGGAGTGAGAGGATTAGCCCGCTCAACCAGCCCCATTAGTCCTTCGCCTCTCTTTTAGAGACCGCGTGGTCAATGTGAGTGTGTTAACCCAATTTAGAGTGCCTGTGTAGGTGTGGTGGTTTTTGTGGGAGGGGGGTGGGCGTACTAAGCACAGGCTTACCTTGCATAGCACACCCACCGGGAGCCGGGCTGAGACCACCAAACTCAATTCACATGTAGCCGAGACCGGGATCCGAACCTCTAGCTGCAGAGGTGAATGGCTTGTCAGCGCAGTGCCAATCGCGTTGAGCCACCACAGCTCCCATCATTCCCACCTTTTGTTAATCTAAATAAATAGCTGTTTGTCTGTGTCCATGTGCATGGAATTGATTTTTATAATAATCAATCAGCTGATGCACCTGAAGGGCTCTAATGAGCAAAGTGGATGTGTTTTCCTTTAGGAGTATCTAACCAAAAATTAAATTTCTGTTACAGGGGATGCCCAAAATATGACCTGTATCTTGGTGCAGACTTCTGGGAAAATCACATACTCACAGGATCACTAAGCACACAAGCTGGAAAAAAAAATTCTGGTGGGTGTTCTGTGCACCGTCTGTGTACAGGAGGCCTGCAGGTTGCCATATTGCACTGCATTTTACAGAAAATGACATCACTGCAGATTGAAAAGGAAAGGTCATTTTTAATAACATTAATCTACAAAATGACGTGTGTCACAATTGTGACTTGTGTCACTGTAATCTTATTATTTTTTAAATGTGCTATGTTTCCCTTCGAAAGCGCAGTTACCCTTTACCACACAAGAGGTCCATTGGCACTGGTGGTGAACTTACACAATTTTGCTATATTAAAATGTCATACCTTATTATTGTGTGTTTGGACTGAGCCAATCAGCTCTAACTTCAGTTTGTTCAATTAAGCTTTGACAAAAAACTGGATGCTGATTGGTTAGTAAATAAACCCCTAAGAGGCCAGTTTATGAAAATTGTGCTACCACAAATTCATGAAGAATCATTCTTGCCAAACTAATCTATTAACCTTCTATGAGGAGGTGAGTTGCCATCTAGATAAAGGAAGGCATGTAGACATGGTGTATCTGGATTTTGCAAAAGCATTTGACACAGTTCCCCATAAACGTTTACTGTACAAAATAAGGTCCATTGGCATGGATCATAGGGTGAGTACATGGATTGAAATCTGGCTACAAGGGCGAGTTCAGAGGGTGGTGATAAATGGGGAGTACTCGGAATGGTCAGGGGTGGGTAGTGGGGTACCCCAGGGTTCTGTGCTAGGACTAATCCTGTTTAATTTGTTTATAAACAACATGGAGGATGAGGTAAACAGTTCAATCTGTATTTGCGGATGATACTAAGCTAAGCAGGGCAATAACTTCTCTGCAGCATGTGGAAACCTTTCAAAAAGATCTGAACAAATTAATGGGGTGGGCAACTACATTGCAAATAAGGTTCAATGTAGAAAAATTTGAAAATAATGCATTTGTGTGGCAAAAATACAAATGTATTCTATACACTGGGGGGAGAACCTCTGGGGGAATCTAGGATGGAAAAAGACCTGGGGGTCCTAGTAGATGGTAGAGCCTATGCAATGCCAAGCTTCTGCTAACAAAGCAAACAGAATATTGGCATGCCTTAAAAAGGGAATAAACTCCAGGGATAAAACAATAATTCTTCCGCTCTACAAGACTCTGGTCCGGCCGCACCTAGTGTATGCTGTCCAGTTCTGGGCACCAGTCCTCAGGAAAAATGTACTGCAAATGGAACGAATACAAAGCTAATAAAGGGTCTGGAGGATGTTAGTTATGAGGAAAGGTTGCAAGCACTGAACTTATTCTTTCTGGAGAAGAGACGTTTGAGACGGGATATGATTTAAATTTACAAATACCATACTGGTGGTGACCCCACAATAGGGATACAACTTTTTTGCGGAAGGGAGTTTAACAAGACACGTGGCCACTCATTAAAATTAGAAGAATAGAGGTTTAACCTTAAACTACATAGAGAGTTCTTTACTGTAAGAGCAGCAAGGATGTAGAATTCCCTTCCACAGGCGGTGGTCTCAGCATGGGGCATCGATAGTTTAAGAAACTATTAGATAAGCACCTGAACGACCACAACATACAGGGATATACAAGGTAATACTGACATATAATCACACACATAGTTTGGACTTGATGGACTTGTGTCTTTTTTCAAACTCGTAACTATGTAACTATGTAACAAATTAATTCCCTGTGCTTCACATTTTAGATTGACAGATAGGCCATACAAAGGCCTACCCAAATTCACTGAGGTAAACCATGTCTTGAAGCAGAGTGGAAGCTCTGCTTTAAGGACTCCTCACCCCCTTACATTACACATTTGGCATGTACTTTTTTTTGGGGGGGGGGTGGGTGGGTACCTAGTTTTAACAGGTACCCAGCTCCCACTTCCACTTGGGGTGCATAGGTGACACAAGTCGAACTTCTCTTCTCCCCCTCCCTGCAATCTTCTGGGACATCACAGGTCCCAGAAGATTGCCCGGCCACTGAGGAGGCTCAGCGCGACTCGCGCATGTGCAGTGCAGTGTGAAGCCACAAGCTGTCACAACCGGGTGCCCACACTTGTACTGGCCCTGGGGAGAGGTGAGAGTTCGGGCTGCCACATTGCTGGCTCTTGGGACAGGTGAGTGTGTTTATTAAAAGTCAGCAGCTACACTTTCTGTAGCTGCAGACTTTTAATAAACACAATTATTGGAACTCCACTTTAATTCAATACCCTGCCTTCAAGCCACTAAGGGCCAGATTTACAAAAGGGATATGACGGCGTATCTCCTGATACGCCGTCGTATCCCTGTTTCTATCTATGCGACTGATTCATAGAATCAGTTACGCATAGATATTCCTAAGATCCGACAGGTGTAATAGTTTTACACTGTCGGATGTTAGGATGCAGTACCGCGGCCGCCGCTGGGGGGAGTTTGCGTCGTAAACCAGCGTCGGGTATGCAAATTAGGAGTTACGGCGGATCCCCGACGGATTTTCGCGTTCGCTACGTCGCCGCTAGTCTAGTTTCCCGTCGCAAAGTTAGTCGTCGTTTTAGGTGCCCTAACTTTAGTCAGCAAACGTATTGCTGTCTAAAGTATGGCCGTCGTTCCCGCGTCGAAATTTAAAATTTAACGTCATTTGCGTAACACGTCCGGGAATACGGAAGTAAGCTACGCGCGTCGCCGTTCGAAAAAATGATGTCACAGCGCGGAAAGCACGGCGAGAGTTAGGAAACGGAGCATGCGCAGTAGGTCCGGCGCGGGAGCGCACCTAATTTAAATGGCACACGCCCATTTGAATTGGCCCGCCTTGCGCCGGAGGCCGCGGGCGTAGTTTTCATCGCAAGTGCTTTGTGAATTAGGCACTTGCGATGAAAACTTGCGATGAAAACTACGATACGTTACGCCGCCGCGATTCTACGTGAATCTGGCCCTTAGTACTTATTTCTACCCTGCATTGAGCCAGCACTAGGAAAATTATTTTAGCTTGAGCTGTTTTTATACTGGGGTTGTATAGCCACCACGGCTGGGCGAAACAATGTTACCTTACGTTGCTTCGCCTTTTGGACCAAAATTTTGGGGGACAAACATGTTTTTCTTTGTTTCTGTTATAACATTTTGCAAATAAATAATATTTCTTCATGAATTTAGGCCAAAATGTATTCTGCTGCATTTCTTTGATGAAAATAGCCCGTCAGTGTGAATTATTTAGTCTGTAGGAATGTTATATAGTCCACAAACTATGCTACTGTATATACAGTATCTGAAAATTTACCAATCCTGATGTACTTACGGCCTATTTCATTTCATGAGGCCGAAAAAATGTCAGGACAGTACAAATATACTCTAAATGATCCTTTTTGGAATTAGACAGCCCAAGGTATTTAGTGAAAGACATGGCAGGTTTTTTGAAGTTGTGTTTTTTTGTTAAATAATATTATTATTATTTTTTTACATCCTTTCACCAGTTCAGTACATTGTCATCATATAATGGGTGTGGTGGTGATCAGGGACACTGGCTGGTGTATTTTTTGTTATGATTTCTTTTAACACACTTTGACCAGAGCAATGTAATGTTACCATAGTAATATTGTACTACTCTGGGGAAGTAATCAGTATTTTATTTTATTTGTTTACACATTATGTTTGTATATAGCAACTAGAGATGAGCCAAACACCCCCCCCCCCCGGTTCGGTTCGCAGCAGAACATGCGAATAGGCCAAAAATTTGTTTGAACACACGAACACCATTTAAGTCTATGGGACATGAACATGAAAAATCAAAAGTGCTAATTTTAAAGGTTAATATGCAAGTTATTGTCATAAAAAGTGTTTGGGGACCTGGGTTCTGCCCCAGGGGACATGTATCAATGCAAAAAAAAGTTTTAAAAACTACAGTTTTTTGGGAGCAGTTATCTTAACAATGCTTAAAGTGAAACAATAAAAGTGAAATATTCCTTAAAACTTTGTACCTGGGGGTGTCTATAGCATGCCTGTAAAGTAGCACATGTTTCCAATGTTTATAACAGTCTCTGCACAAAATTACATTTATAAAGGAAAAAGGTAATTTAAAATTATTTGCAGCTATAATGAATTGTTGGGTCCCGGCAATACAGATAAAAGTAATTAAAAGTAATTGAAAAAAAAAACCCTGCGACAATTTTTTTTTAAATGGCGTGGGGTTCCCCCCAAAAATACATACCAGAATCTTCAGGTCTTGTATGGATTTTAAGGGGAACTCGGCGCCAAAATAAAAAAATGGTGTGGGGTTCCCCTCAAAAATCCATACCAGACCCGTATACAAGCATGCAACCTGGCAGGCTGCAGGAAAAGAGGGTGGGATGAGAGAGCACCCCCTCCCAAACCATACAAGGCCACATGCCCTCAACATGGGGAGGATGTCCCCATGTTGATGGGGACAAGGGCCTCATCTCCACAACCCTTGCCCGGTGGTTGTGGGGGTCTGTGGGTGGGGGGCTTATCGGAATCTGGAAGCCCCCTTTAACAAAGGGGACCCTAGATCCCGATCCCCCTATGTGAATTGGTAAGGCACCATTTCACAAAAAAAATTGTCAAAGTGTTAAAAAACGACAGAAGATGGCTTGGGACAAGTCCTTTATTTAAAAAAAATAAAAAAAATATTCCAGCGATGTATTCCACTCTCGATCTCCAGCAATGTAATCCATTCTCAGTATCCAGAGATGATCTCCAGCAAGGATACGATGCACACGATCCTGCCTCCACCGGAGGCACCTGACGAATGATGATCATTCGCCAGCCTGACAGCTCTTATATAGCTGAGGGCGGGGCCAGAAACACAAGAAGAATCACAGGGGTTACCCAGTGACATGTACAAGAGACTCCACCCTCTCATATTTTTTTTTATTTGGCACAGGGTTCCCCTTAATATCGATACTAGACCTGAAGGACCTGGTAATAGAATTTGGGGGGACCCCCTTGCATTTTATTTTTAAATTTTTCAATGACTTTCAGTTATTTTTATCTGTATTGGCGGGACCCGACAATTCATTATAGCCGCGAGTAGTTTAAAATGACTTTTTTTTTCCTTTAGAAATGTAATTTTGTGCAGAGACTGTTATAAACACGGAAAACATGTGCTACTTTATAGGCATACTATAGACACCCCCCAGATACGAAATTTTAAGGAATATTTCACTTTTATTGTTTCACTTTAAGCATTATTAAAATCACTGCTCCCGAAAAAACTGCAGTTTTTAAAACTTTTTAAAAGTTGTACAGCTGTGTGGGGTGTTCACATGCCACAGTTGCAATGTTTTGCTTCACACCCCTGGAAAAAAACATCACTCCTGCCACATTCAGGGGGCAGTACAGCTGCAGAATTTGACCCATTCAAACAATGCACAGTTGTGGAATATTGGTGTGGAATTTACAGGTTAAAACAGACAGCGAGGAGGTATCATATTGTCTCCTCACCACCTGTCTCTAATAAACAATCTGAACATGATTTTTTTTTTCAGAGGCACAGCAGTTTAGACACAAATCTGGATTTCAGCTTTAAATAAAATAAAAAACATTCTTATGATGTTTGAATTTTATATACATGAGACAGTGAAATTTTGACTATAAATTAGGTGTTAAAATGCACTACAACAGCAAAACTGTAACCTAGGTAATTGTTACATCCATCAACAGTAGACAACAGATTCTGCCAAAATTGCTTTCACAAACATTTGCTTCATAAAATTAGTGTTTTTTTTTTTTTATATAAGCCACAGTGATCACAATGTACATAAACTGTCACTGCGCTAAATGTGTTTTTTTTTTTTTATTAATTATTATTTTTTTGAGAGGGGGGATTAGTTCTGATACAAGGAAGCAAAATTCTGCCTCTACCAAGATAGTCACCTCTACACAAAGACATAAGGCATAATAAGTGATTAATAGGGCAAAGATCAGCTACAGCCCTGTGCATGCCTTTTTTTGAGACAGCATCCACAGCATAGGTCTTCCATAACTGCAGCAAAAACGTATGTAAATGCAGTAGTGAAAACATAAATCTCAGGACTGGATTGATAGAAATACAAATCCTTTGGCAAGTTAAACAGCTTGCATATATGTAATTGATCTGTGCATTTAACTATTTGCCTGAAGTTCAGCTTTAAAGGCACTTGTTAGCTTGATTATCCCCTACAAAAATCAATAAAACAGTTAATTGTATTAAATAAACATAAAATAATCTCAACTCACAGGCCACAATCCTTATAAGAATAACATGAAATTAAGAAACTATCAAGGAAATTTCACAAAGAGTCCAGAGAGAATCCAGAGATTAAATTTGTTTATGAAAATAATACAATTCTATAACATCACTGTTATTGAGCATAACCATCTCCAAGTTGTCAGTTTCAAAATACAGTATTACTACACAATATTTCTTTCTGGCAAATGCCTCATTAACCACTTGCTTTCTGGGCACATAAACCCCCTTCGTGCCCAGGCGAAATTTAAGCTTCCGGCACTGCGTCGCTTTAACTGACATGTGCGCGGTCGTGCGACGTGACTCCCAAACAAAATTGACATCCTTTTTTCCCCACAAATAGAGCTTTCTTTTGGTGGTATTTGATCACCTCTGCGGTTTTTATTTTTTCGCTATAAATAAAAATAGTGCGACAATTTTGAAAAAAACACAATGGGCCAGATTCACATAGAATTGCCCTGGCGCAGCGTATCAGAGATACGCTACGCCGCCGTATTTTACCTGACTCTGAGTCGAATCCAGGAAGATTTTGCGCCATAAGTTACGGCGGCGTAGTGTATTTCTCATCGCGTATTTCAAATTGGGCGGGTAGGGGGCGTGTTTCATTTAAATGAAGCGCGTCCCCGCGCCGATTGAACTGCGCATGCTCCGTTTTGAAATTTCCCGTCGTGCTTTGCGTGAAATGACGTCGCACCGACGTCATTTTTTGAACTTCGATGTGAGTGACGTCCTTTCCTATTCACGGACGACTTACGCAAAAATGTTTTAATTCGATGCGAGAATGACGGCCATACTTTAACATGGCAAGTCTATCTATACGCCACAAAATAGCAGCTTTAACTATACGCCGGGAAAAGCCGACTAGCGACGACGTAAGAGAATGTGACGGCCGTGGATCGACGGAAAAAGCTAATTAGCATACCCGACGCGGAAAACAACGCAAACTCCACCCAGCGGGCGCCAAAGTATTGCACCTACAATCCAAAGGCGTACTTCTTCTGTGAATCTGGCCCAATATTTTTTACTATTTGCTATAATAAATAGCCAAATAAAAAAAAAATTAAAATTCTCAGTTTAGGCCGATACGTATTCTTCTACGTATTTTTATAAAAAAAAAATCGCAATAAGCGACTGGTTTGCGCAAAAGTTATAGCGCCTACAAAATAGGGAACAGAATTATTATTTATTTTTTTTTTTATTTTTTTTTTACTAGTAATGGCGGCGATCTGCGATTTTTATTGGGACTGCGACATGCGAGGAAGGGGTTAAATGTATAAACTGGGAGTGTTTCTAACTGTGTGTGGGGGGGGACTGACTGGGGGAGGTGACCGATGCTGTGTCCCTATGTACAAGGGACACATCATCGGTCTCCTCTCCCTGACAGGACGTGGATCTGGGTGTTTACACACCCAGATCCACCTCCTTGTCTGTGTATCCGCCGATCGCAGGTGCCTGGTGGACATCGCGGCCGCCAGGCACGCGCATCGGCACTTCAGTGATGCAGCGGGAGCACGCGCGCGCCCCCAGTGGCCGGAGAAGCGGAGGGTGTCCATAGACGTCCTCCCGGCAATTGAGAGCCACCTTCTGTCAATTGCCTGGACGTAAAGTGGTTAAATAAGATGGTGATTTGTTTAGCAAAAAAAGTTACTTTTACATAACTATGTAATAATGTGACAAAGTCCTTTACCACTTCAGCTCTGTAAGATTTTACCCCCTTCATGACCAGGCCATCTTTTGCTATTCGGCACTGCGCTACTTTCCGCTTAACGATCGCCGCATGTATATGTACGTCCACAGAATGGCACGTACAGGCATATGGGCGTACATGTACGTCCATGCCTTTCCGCAGGTCGGGGGTCCGATCGGGACCCCCCCCCCCCGGTACATGCGGCGGTCAGAAATCTGCGGGGAGCGATCCAGGACGAGGGCGCGGCTAGAAACGCTTCTAGCCGCCCGCTCGCGATTGCTCCCGGAACTGAAGAACGGGGAGAGCCGTATGTAAACACGGCTTCCCCGTGCTTCACTGTGGCGGCTGCATCGATCGCGTCATGCCTTTTATAGGGAGACATGATCGATGACATCAGACCTACAGCCACACCCCCCTACAGTTGTAAAGACACACTAGGTGAAGCCTAACTCCTTAAGCGCCCCCTGTGGTTAACTCCCAAACTGCAACTGTCATTTTCACAATAAACAATGCAATTTAAATGCATTTTTTGCTGTGAAAATGACAATGGTCCCAGAAATGTGTCAAAATTGTCCGAAGAGTCCGCCATAATGTCTCAGTCACGAAAAAAATCGCTGATCGCTGCCAATAGTAGTAAAAAAAAATATATTAATAAAAATGCAATAAAAATATCTCCTATTTTGTAAACGCTATAAATTTTGCCCAAACCAATCGATAAACGCTTATTGCAATTTTTTTACCAAAAATAGGTAGAAGAATACGTATCGGCCTAAACTGAGGGAAAAAAAATTATATATAAATATTGCATTTTTTTCAAAATTGTCGCTCTATTTTTGTTTATAGCACACAAATTAAAACCGCAGAGGTGATCAAATATATAAAATATATTGTGTGGTCACCAATATTTTCCAGCACCGCCTTAACTCTCTTAGGCATGGAGTTCACCAGAGCTTCACAGGTTGCCACTGGAGTTCTCTTCCACTCCTCCATGATGACATTACGGAGCTGGTGGATGTTAGAGACCTTGCGCTCCCCCACCTTTCGTTTGAGTATGACCCACAGATGCTCAATAGGGTTTAGGTCTAGAGACATGCTTGGTCAGTCCATCATCTTTACCCTCAGCTTTTTTAGCAAGGCAGTGGTTGTCTTGGAGGGGTGTTTGGGGTTGTTATTATGTAGGAATACTGCCCTGCGGCCCAGTCTCAGGAGAGAGGGGATCATGCTCTGCTTCAGTATGTCACAGTACATGTTGGCATTCATGGTTCCCTCAATGAACTGTAGCTCCCCAGTGCCGGTAGCACTCATTCAGCCCCAAACCATAACACTCCCACCACCATGCTTGACTGTAGGCAAGGCAAGGCAAGGCAAGTCTTTGTGCTCCTCACCTGTTTGCCGCCACACACACTTGACACCATATGAACCAAATAAGTTTATCTTGGTCTCATCAGACCACAGGAAAGTAATTCATGACCTTGGTCTGTTTGTCTTCAGCAAACTGTTTGTGGGCTTCCTTGTGCATCATCTTTAGAAGAAGCTTCATTCTGGGACGACCGTGCAGACCAATTTGATGCAGTGTTCGTCGTATGGTCTGAGTACTGACAGGCTCACCCCCTACCCCTTCAATCTTTGCAGCAATACTGGCAGCACTCATACGTCTATTTCCCCAAAACAACCTCTGGATATGAGCACATGCACTCAACTTCTTTGGTTGACCATGGCAAGGCCTGTTCTGAGTGGAACACTGTTCTGTCAAACCGCTGTATGGTCTTGACCAATGTGCTGCAGCTCAGTTTTAGGTCTTGGCACTCTTCTTATAGCCTAGGCCATCTTTATGTAGAGCAACAAATCTTTTTTTCAGATTCTCAGAGTTCTTTGCCATGTGGTGTCATGTTGAACTTCCAGTGATCAGTATGATGCCGCGTACACACAATCATTTTTCGTCATGAAAAAAAAATGAAGTTTTTCGGCATGTAGAAAAAACTATGTTTTTCCAACTTCATCATTAAAACGACGTTGCCCACACACAATCGTTTTTTAAAAATACTCTAGCAAAGCGTGGCGACGTACAACACGTACAACGGCACTTTAAAGGGGAAGTTCCATGCGGATGACGCCACCCTTGGGGATGCTTTTCTCGCTTTTCTGTCTGTTACAGCGTGATGAATGTGATTACTCCATTATGAATGGTAGTTTTACCAGAACGAGCGCTCCCGTCTCATAACTTGCTTCTGAGCATGCGCAGGTTTTTAACGTCGTCCATGGGAGGAGACCTCTATGTGACTGCTGTCTTTTCACTGTGAAACTGTTATATAGGCAGGGGTGGGCCACCCACTGATGTAATAGGATGACCCTGCCCCTCTCTGACAGCACATAACGTCAGAAGGGGCAGGATCACTCAGTTATGTCACTGGTGGCCCCGCCGTTGCCTATATAACAGCTGTCATAGTGAAAATACAGCAGTCAGTGGGACACTCCCATTGAGGCAGAGTATTTTTACGGGTCAGCCGGGCGGCGGGATTGAGGATGGATCGACATCACGGGACACTTTTTTCATCTTTAATAAAGGAATTGTCAAAAACTATCTCTTGTGGTTTTTACTTTTTGACACTTTTTTGGTGAATAGGTAGGGGTACAATGTACCCCATTCACATAGGTTCACAGATTCTGATAAGCGCCCCACCTGTAGACCCCCATAACCACCAAGCAAGGGTTGTGGGGATGAGGCCCTTGTCCCCATCAACATGGGGACCCCCTAAGCACCCTCCACATGTTGAGGGCATGTGGCCTGGCTCGTCCCCCCTATCCTGTCTTCCAGGCTACTTGCTTGGATAAGCGTCTGGCATCGATTTTGGGGGGATGCCATGTCAATTTAAAAAAAAAATCTTGCCGTGGAGTTCTTCTTAAAATCCACACCCAAAGTGCCTGTTATGGATTTTGGGGTAGACCCCACGCTGTTTTTTTTTTCAATTTTGGCATGGAGTTCCCCTTAATATCCATACCAAAAGGATAAAAGAGGTAACCCTGGGACCACTTAAAGCGGAGGTTCACCCAAATAACATTTTTCTCAGAACAACTTCTTTAGACTTCTAACATGTACAATCCGCAATTTTTTTTTTTATGCTGTACATACCTTATAATCTATCTTTTCATTCCGGCTTCCGGCTTCTTGCGCCGTATAGAGCCGACTAGCAGATCTGCATGTTCGGCTTCTTTCGAAAACGCTGTGACTCGGACGCACCTACGCAATACGGGGGGGGGCGGGGCCTTATCCGCCGTTGGGAAGCTTTTGCTGAAAAGACGTCAATCATCTGGGCGACCTCCCAGATGACATGCCTCCTCAGCTTGGAAACGCCTACTCCCGCGGGGAGACGTACCCGGAAGCCGAAATGAAAAGATAGATTATAAGGTATGTACAGCGTAAAAACAAATGTACATGTTAGAAGTCTAAAGAAGTTGTTCTGAGAAAAATATTATTTGGGTGAACCTCCGCTTTAAGCCCCGGACCATTTTGTAGCTAAAGGACCGGGCCACTTTTTGCGATTCGGCACTGCGACGCTTTAACTGACAATTGCACAGTCATGAGATGTGGCTCCCAAACAAAATTGGCTTCCTTTTTTTCCCACAAATAGAGCTTTCTTTTGTTGGTATTTGATCACCTCTGCTGTTTTTATTTTTTGCGCTATAAACAAAAATAGAGCAACAATTTTAAAAAAAATGCAATATGTTTTACTTTTTGCTATAATAAATATATACCGTGTTTCCTCGAAAATAAGCCTGGGTCCTATATTAATTATGCCAACAAAAGACACAGTAGGGCTTATTTTCGGGGTAGGTCTTACCATGTAATGTGCTGTCTTCTCTCCCCCTCTCCCCCCCTGCCTGTCAGGAATCCCCAGTGTAAACTGAGTTAAAATGCTTGTACAATCCTATAATCCACTCTATTACAGTAGTATATAATGTACAATGTGTGCGTTTCTGTAATATAATTGTGCCAAATACCTTTGTTATAGTGCCGCTCTGCACTTCTGTTACCCGCCAGAGCTCTCTTCCCCGCAATTATATTACAGAAACACACACATTTCACATTATAAACTACTGTATATTAGTAGATTATAGGATTTTACAAGCATTTTTAACTAGGGCTTATTTTCAGGGTAGGGCTTATATTGCAACCCTCCTGGAAAATAACGCCAGGTCTTATTTTCAGGGTAGGTCTTATTTTTGGGGAAACAGGGTATATATATATATCTCAGTTTAGGCCGATACCTATTCTTCGACATATCTTTGGTAAAACAATAAGCGTTTATTGATCGGTTTGCGCAAAAATGATAGTGTCTACAAAATAGGGGATAGTTTTATGGCATTTTATTAATATTTTTTTTTTACTAGTAATGGCGGCGATCAGCGATTTTTATTGTGACTGTGACATTTATTTGGCGGACACATTGGACACTTTTGACACATTTTTGGGACCATTATCATTTTTACAGCGATCAGTGCTATAAAAATGCACTGTAACTGTGAAAATTACACTGGCAGTGAAGGGGTTACCCACTAAGTGGCGCTGTAGGGTTTAAGTGTGCCCTAGTGTGTGTTTCTTACTGTAGGGGGTGTGGCCTGGCGTGACACATCACTGATCGTAACTTTTGTGCAAACAAATCAATATATGCTTATTGCGATTTTTAGCACAAAAAATATGTAGAAGAATACATATCGGCCTAAACTGAGGGAAACATTTATTTTTTTGTTTTTAAATTTGGGCTATTTATTACAGCAACAAGTTTAAAATATTGATTTTTTTTCAAAATTGTCGCTCTTTTTTGTTTATAACGCAAAAAATAAAAACTGCAGAAATTATCAAATACCACCAAAAAAAATCTCTATTTGTGGGAAAAATGGACATCAATTTTGTTTGGGTACAGCGTCACACGTACAACTGGTTAAAACAAATGAACCTCTACAATCACTTGAATTCTATAGTCGCAGTGCAAAGTGTCAGAAGTCATATGGACCTTTAGAAGGCACTATAAAATAGCCTCAGTTCATTATGAAATTCCAGTATTTTACTGAGCTACATACTCTTACTTGCTATCTTGAATTTAGCCTAGGTTCACACTGCTGCGAATTAAAAATCGCGGGAAATGCACGATTTTACCGCGATTTCGCGGCTGCGATTTTGCAGCGATTTCGGCCGCAATTTAATGTAAATCGCGGCCCGAAATCGCAAAAAGTAGTACAGGAACTACTTTTTGAAATCGCAGATGCGGCGTCGCACTGATTAGGACAGTGCCATTGCCGACAATTGCCGCCGATTTGAGATGCGATTTGACATGTCAAATGGCATCTCAAATCGTTCCAAATCGTACCCAGTGTGAACCAGGGCTCAATCATCATAATTCTATATAGTCTAAAATCTGTATCTCCCTTCATTCACATCCGATAGAGATATTTTGCACTTCTACAGCTGTGTCTTTCTCTATCTGAGCTCTGACGAAAAAAATCCACTTTGTTTGCCTACTGCCTCATGTATCACTTAAATGTGTCTGTAATCATGTCTCAGAATAGATGCACTTTCTGTTTATAGATTTGGAACAACTGTTCTTTCTTTGTTACCCGGCTAAAAGCAGGGGAAAAACTAAATTCTACAGCAATAAACACCATACACATTATATGTGGAAGAATTATGATGACTAGTTCGCTGTCTAGAGACAGGCTCTGGTTGCACCTTCCCTGCTTATACACCAAAGGTTATGCACAGTCTACCTGTCTATCCTGATCAAACAAGATGCTTAGAGCAACATTATGATGGCCATAAGGGATTTTCAAGAGTCTCTTTCATTTTAATGACACTTCTATTATCATCTCATATAACTCCTGTAAACATTTTTTCAATAAGCGTTCTTGAAAACAAGCCCACGTACTGTATATAATTGGCCAATAAAGCAGCAGTCCATTAACAAAATAATAATGTTGTATAGGATAAATAACTAAAATTGTATAAACATAAGTTTACATCCTTGTAAATGTTTGGGTCGAACTATAGGCAAAACTTGTTTTTCATTTTGGATAGCGCAAAGAAGGGTTATAACCCCTTTCAGATTTTTTTTTCGCCATCCCATCCAACCTTAATGAGTGTACAAATCATATGCTTATACAAGCAGCAGCCACAACAAAAGAAGTGTTCACACACTGAATACAGTTATGAAAGGGGTGGGGTGGGTGAAGTGGCGCTCACTCAAATTAATCTAATATAAATATATAACCAATATTCAGGTGTACATAAATATTCCCTTGGTGCATGTAAACAAATGCTAATAAAGTCAAATAATACTTCAGTCCCTTCTGTGGTACTAAAGTATTATTGCACTTTATTAGCATTTGTTTACATGCACGAAGGGAATATTTATGTACACCTGAATATTGGTTATATATTTATATTAGATTAATTTGAGTGAGCGCCACTTCACCCCCCCCCCCCCTTCCCTAGGAGATTTAATTTTGCTTCCTGTCTTATAGCCAAACAGGAAGTGAAAATAAATCCCTGCAATATTAAGGGGATTTCTTAGGGACCCCCAGGTCACCAGAACTAGTGTCCCAATATGAAGATTTCCCCTCTATTACTTTTCTGGGGACAACCCAAAATGTGGGATTTTCTTTTACTTTTACTTTTAATGGTAAATAGGGCAAATAGGACTCACTTTTGTTGCCAGTGGTTTAGACATTAATGCCTGTGTTGAGTAATTTTAAGGGGAAAGCAAATTTACACTGTTATACACGTTGTACACACACTACTTCACGTTGTAGCAACGTGTCATTTATTCAGTGTTGTAACATGAAAAGATATAATAAAATATTTTCATAAATGTGAGGGGTGTACTTACTTTTGTGAGATACTGTGTGTGTGTGTGTATATGTATGTATATATATATATATATATATATATATATATATATATATATATATATATATATATATATATATATATATATATATATATATATATTGTGATGGTATGCAAGGTGAGATACACGATAATAGGTACATTTTACCTCACATTCGCTCTATTGTAAGGGAATGAACCAGAATCCGGCCTGGGTTTTTCCAGCCTCTGTGGTAGGCTGGGTTCCGGTCCTGATGTTCTGGTCCACTTGAGTCCACACTCAGGTGGAAGTTAAAAGACCAAGGCCTGGATTCACAAAACACTTACTCCGACGTATCTCGAGATACGATTTCCTATTGATTTCCTATTCACATATGTAAATGAGGGAGATACGCCGATTCACAAACGTACTTGCGCCCCGGCGCATAATATACGCGGTTTGCGTAAGTCGTACGTCCGGCGTAAAGTAATGCCCCATAAAGCAGGTGTAAGTCAGCAGCATCCATGCAAATGACTGCACCAGGGAACACAGCCGTCGTATTTTATGTTGTTTACGTAGTACATGAATAGGGCTGGGCGTAGGTTACATTCACGTCGTAGGCAGTGATTCGACGTATCTTAGGGAGTAGTTTCGACGTGATTCTGAGCATGCGCACTGGGATGCGGCCACGGGACGGCGCATGCGGCATTCGTTTTAAGTACTTCTATGGCGCTTGGCCCATCATTTGCATGGGGTCACGCCTCATTAGCATGGCTCATGCCCACTTCCACCTACGATGGCTTACGCTAAGGAGACCCAGCATAGATTTGAGAGTGAGTGGGAGCACTGGCTTCCTGAATACTGTGCTTGCCTCTGTGCGCTGCGTCGGCGTAGCGTATATTTGATACGCTACACCGGCATAAATATGCACCAATGTATGTGAATCCGGGCCCAAGAAGAGAGCAAAGCAGGGCTCTGGTTTTTGGAGACTCAGGAGGGAACCTGAGTGATAGGAGCTCTGTTAGAGTGGACTAAAAAAATAAAAGGTTTGCTTTACTACATGTTTTGTGGGTGACAGGGACCAGCCCCACACTGTATAGAGAGAAGACTATTTGTTTAGTTTAGCACCGGACGGCAAGGATTTAATTTACCGTTTTGTTTATTTTTATTTGCAAACCTCCTGTAAATAAACCTGGCATCCGCCAGATTTTAAGAAAGGGCCTGTTTGCTGACCTTCATTCACAAAAGGTGATCCCTCACAAGCTAATCTCCCATATATATATATATATATATATATATATATATATATATATATATATATATATATATATATATATATATATATATGTATATACACACATACGTATATTATATACATGTCTATGCCTGCCCAAGCGTATGACTTTCTTTACTTCACTGCTAGTGGACTCTAGCCCCAGATCTTTTTGCAGACCTAGCAACTCCCCTGGTTATACTTTAAATAAATTATGAAAATCATTGTTTCTTAAAAAACAGTTTTGACCATCCTTATCCTTAACCATTTAGCAGAATGGCACGGCTGGGCACATGTACGTACAGGTACGTCCTGTACTAGTACCCAGCCGTGGGTCGTAGGCGCGCGCCCGTGGCGCGCTCCCGCGACCCGGTCCGAAGCTCCGTGACCAGGACCGTGGTACCAGTGGACCCGATCGCCGCTGGAGACCCGCGATCGGTCCCCGGAGCTGAAGAACGGGGAGAGCCGTGTGTAAACACGGCTTCCCCGCACTTCACTAAGGCGGCTGCATCGATCGTGTCATCCCTTTTATAGGGGGACACAATCAATGACGTCACACCTACAACCACACCCCCCTACAGTTGTAAACACACTTCAGGGAACACATAACCCCATCAGCGCCCCCTTGTGGTTAACTCCCAAACTGCAACTGTCATTTTCACAATAAACAATGCATTTTCAATGCATTTTTTGCTGTGAAAATGACAATGGTCCCAAAAATGTGTCAAAATTGTCCGAAGTGTCCGCCATAATGTCGCAGTCACGAAAAAAATCGCTGATCGCCGCCATTAGTAGTAAAAAAAATAAATAATAAAAATGCAATAAAACTATCCCCTATTTTGTAAACGCTATACATTTTGCGCAAACCAACCGATAAACGCTTATTGCGATTTTTTTTTACCAAAAATAGGTAGAAGAATACGTATCGGACTAAACTGAGTAAAAAATATATTTTTTTATATATTTTTGGGGGATATTTATTATAGCGCAAAAAATAAAAACCGCAGAGGTGATCAAATAGCCACGTCGCACGACCACGCAATTGTCAGTTAAAGTGACACAGTGCCGAATCGCAAAAAGGGGCAAGGTCCTTTAGCTGCATTTTGGTCCGGGTCTTAAGTGGTTAAAGTGATTCGTTTTTTTTTTTTTGTTAAAAATAAACATGCTATACTTACCTGCCCTGTGTAATGGTTTTGCACAGATCAGCCTGGATCCTCCTCTTTTCGGGTCCCTCTTTAGTGCTCCTGGCCTCTCCTTCTTGTTGAGTGCCCCCACAGCAAGCAGCTTGCAGCATGGAGCTGCAGCCTGCCCCTGTCCCCTTTCTCTTCTCATTGGCTGATTGACTTTGATTGACAGCAGCGGGAACCAATGGTGCTTTGCTGCTGTTTCAGCCAATGAGGAGAGGAGTCCCGGCCAGCCGAGACACACCTGCTACATCACTGGATAGAGATTGGGTTTAGGTGAGTATTAGGGGGGCTGCTGCACACAGAAAGTTTTTTATTTTAATGCATAAAATGCATTAAGATAAAAAACCTTCTGACTTTACAATCACTTTAATAAGGATGAGCTTTATGTTTGGGTCGAACATGGGTTCGAGTCGAACATTGGCTGTTCGCCCATTTGCCGAATATCAAACAATTTGGGGTGTTTGTGGCAAATTTGAAAGCCATAAAAAACCCTTTAAAAGTCTATGGGAGAAATCAAAAGTGCTAATTTTAAAGGTTAATATGTAAGTTATTGTCATAAAAAGTGTTTGGAGACTTGGGTCCTGCCCCAGGGGACATGTAGCGATGCAAAATAAGTTAAAAACTACAGTTTTTTCAGGAGCAGTGATTTTAATAATGCTTAAAGTAACACAATAAAAGTGAAATATTCCTTTACATTTCATACCTGTGGGGTGTCTATAATATGCCTGTAAAGTAGTGCATGTTTCCCGTGCTTAGAAATGTCCCTGCACAAAATGACATTTCTAAAGAAAAAAAAGTAATTTAAAACTACTCGCGGCGATAATGAATTGTTGGGTCCCAAAAAATTGCGTGGGGGTCCCCCCAAATTCCATTACCAGGCCCTTCAGGTCTGGTATGGATATTAAGGGGAACCCTGTGCCAATTTTTTTAAAAATAGCGTAGGGGTCACCCTCAAAATCCATACCAGACCCTTCAGCAGCCGCTGTTGTAACCTCAGTGGTCCTTGAACCGGGCTATTATAGAGGTCTTCCACTGCTCGTAAAGGCTTTACCAGAAGGTACGTGACAGCAACTCTGAGTTAGTCTTTCATATGCGTCCTCTTGCCCACCTCTTCCATAATTCCCAATTTCCCCAGGCATGAACATCAAGGCCTTTCGATGGTGGCTGAACAAGGGGTTGTATAGGATTGGTCACTTCTTTAATTCCACCATTGATACCTCTGTCATGCTTGGGCTCACTCTTCCCGATTGTAGTCTACCCAGAGCTATTGCACCCAGTTCCTTGATTTTTGTTGTCCCTTTGTTACATAGTATGGGTATTAGTAGGTTGTGCTGGTTAAAGACCTCTTTATCTCTCGTATTGAGATACAGAGTCAAGGTGACCCTTATCTTATGATAGAAGCCACTCCTCAGGCCGATTTTGCCTATCCTCCTGTTAGCAGGTGGGGTCGAAAATAGTCCCACCCATATCTACTTCTATATACCATCTTGGGCTCCTCTCAATCAATCTATAAGGCATCGGTCTCCCCCTGCTTGGTAATGTTTGAATTATACTTGGACAAATGTTTCCATGAATGCTTAGTCTTCATGCTTTATTAAACCTATGGTCTATTCCAGCTATTCTCATAGGTTATTCTTATGGTGGATATTTTGCTAAGCTATATAGTCCCACGCTGTAAACCCTTACTTTGTGTTGTAATTATATTTTCTTTTAAATCTTTAATACAAATTGATTGAAAGAAAAAAAACTGACCACTCATTCCACCCAAGTGCCTCCTCTCCTTCCTCTGCCCCTGGCCAACAAAATATACCAGTTCCAATCATTCACCTAGCCAAGTGCCTGTCTTTCCCTTTCATTACCTTGCCCTCATTGTTCTTGATGAGTGTACCCCCTCTTAGACCTCTCCATAACCATCCAATCACTGCTAATGCCACCCATTCATACTCTTCACACAGAGTGGGCTGGGATCTGGGGGCCCTCTTGTTAAAGGTCTGCAGACCCCCAAAACCACAGCCTAGGGTTGTGGGGAAGAGACCCTTGTCTCCATCAACATAGTGACAAGGTGCTTTGGGGCGGGGGGGACAGAGCCATCTTCCCATGTTAAGGGCATGTGGCCTGGTATGGGTAGGGAGGAAAGGCACATGCCTGCCCCCCCTTTCCTGGCCTGCAAGGTTACATGCTTGGATAAGAGTCTGGTATGGAGTTTGGGGGAACCCCACACCATTTTTGTTTTACATGTTGGTGTGGAGTTCTCCTTAATAACCATACTTTAGGGAACCCACATCATTTTTTATTTATTTATTTTTTAAAAAGCCAGGTGCTGGCAATGGCAATTCAAATGTGATTTCATAAAAAATGATCTTAGAAATATCATTGTTGCTGCAGTAGGTTCTATACATGATACAGATGTGCCACTTTATTAAGGATTTTGAGAGTACAATTAAATTTGTTAAAAGAAACAAAGAATGGAATGACATGTTCTATTGTCCATTGTCAGCATTGTCACACCAAGTACTGTATTAAACATGGTATAATAACATTTCCCAGGCACAGTATTTAACCGCTTCAGCCCTGGAAGGATCTACCCCCTTAATTACGGCACTGTTTCACTTTAACTGACAATTGCGCGGTATGCGTCGCTGTACCCAAACAAAACCTATGTCCATTTTCCCCACAAATAGAGTTTTCTTTTGGTGGTGTTTGATCACCTCTGTTTTTATTTTTGCGAAGTAAACATAAAAAAAATGTCAATTTTGAAAAAAATATATATATCTTTTACTTTCTGCTATAATACATATCCCAAAAATATATAAAAACTAAATTATTCATCAGTTTAGGCCAATATGTATACTTCTACATATTTTTGGTAAAAAAATCACAATAAATAATGTATATTGATTGGTTTGCGTAAATGTTATAGCGTCTTCAAACTATGGGATAGATTTACAAACTTTTTAAAAATGTTTATTGCTGTAACTGGCAAGGGCGGCGATATGTAATTTTTAGCGGGACTGGACAAATCTGACCCCAAGTGACACTTTTTGGGTATCAGTGACATTATTACAGTGATCAGTGCTAAAAAAATGCACTAATCAATGTATTAACTGTGTTCCATGGGTGTGTTCTAACTGTGTGGGGGATGGGCTTACGGGGACAACACAGAGATCACTGTTCCTGATTACTAGAAACAGCAGATCTCAGTATTGTCCCCTGTCAGAATGTGGATCCGCCTTGTTTACATAGGCAGATCTCTGTTCTGCCTCTCTTTACTGCAATCGTGGGTGGACATCGAGTCCGCTGGACCCGAGGGGGAGCTCCTGCGGCATGTGACGGTTTGCCAAGTTGCCTTACCGCAGTATATATGCGAAATGTGGTCAGCAATTTTTAAATGTTTATTGTTTCACTTTAAGCATCAAGATCAATGCCCCTTTAAAAAAAATGATTGATTCATGTCCCCCGGGGCAATACTCAGACCCCCATACCCTTTTATGGCCAATTACTTACATATAAGTTCTCAAAATGGGGACTTTTGGTTTCTAATGCTTGGCTCTTATAGACTTCAATAGAGTTTGTGGTTTGGGGCAGAACTTTTACCTTGTTTGGGAGTTCTGCTGCGAAACCGAACAGGTTTTCCGTAAAGCGGAGCTCCATCTGCAAAAATAAATAAAAGTCAGCAGCTACAAATATTGTTTTAATAAAAGGACACTTACCTGTCCTGGGATCCTGTGATGTTGGCATCCCAAGCCGACTGGTCCATTGGCTTTGGGTGCAGGTGCCAGGATTGCAAGTAAGAGAAACCGGCTGCGAAGTCCAGTTTTCTACTGCGCATGTTCGAATTGCGCTGCGCTTTCTGAATGGACCTGCCGTCTTCTTGGACACACACAGGTCCCAGAAGGCAGTAGGGGGAGGAGGAGGGACCGGATATGTTGAAGATCGCCTTGTGGCAATCTTACCTGGAAGTGGAAGTGGGCACCTGCCAAAACCTGGTACCCGCTCCCCCCCAAAATGTGCCAAATGTAGCAGTGGAGTGGGGGAGGGTGCAAACAAGCAGTGCTTCCTCTTTTGTGTGGAGCTCTGCTTTAATTAGGTTTTTGTTTACATATAAAGCACAGCAAAAGTTTTTGAAAGCTTTTAGTTTGTACTAACAGGGTTTCCATTTTTAGTTCAGGTCAGTTTTGATTATGTTGTTATTGTAAACCTCACAACATATATTCACTTTTCTAATTTACAGTATATAGACATTTCTTTACTTTGCACAGAACACTGAACCATCAGTCCCTGACCTCTAAAGAACCTACATTTACATATCAAATTATATCATATCAAATTATACACACATGCACACAAAGTAAGGAAAGTTTCCATTCAATTCATTCAAAATACTTATATATTAGAGCAATGTGGGGGAAAGTACATAAGAAAGGCAAAAACAGACAAAGGGAGATCAAACAACCATCATGCAGATAATGCCCATGGAAGAAACTTCGGGACCCTTCGGGGTAAGACCTCGCTATATTAAGATACCTCTCAACTCAACTCAACTCAGAAACTAAAAGTTGAAACCAGGAGCTAATAGCTTTTTTGTTTTTTTTCTGCTTCAAAGAAAATAAATAAAAGAAAAGAGGTTCAAAAAAATAATAAAAGCTGAGCATAGTGTAAATACCAACTATGAAATTATTTTTGGAGAAACAATTTTTAAAAAGTTGCCTTTCAGTCCTTTAAATCGGTTTTTACCTTTCCCACTTAATGATGATATTTTGTATGTCTCTTGTAAAAAAAATAAAAATTTTCCCTAGCAGAAATGTATCTGTGTAATATCAGATGCAATTACTTCAGAGGACAGCAGTCATTAAAAGGGTTGAGCGAACCCGAACAATTTGCTGTAAGTTCGGGTTCGGGTTCGGTGTTCGGCAATGTAATGGCGCGCTGCAGGGCAGCCAATCATCATTTGTTTTAATTGTGTGGCCTAGAAGCCATCACAGCCATGCCTACTAATGGCATGGCTGTGATTGGCCAGTGCAGCATGTGACCCAGCATGTGACCCAGCATGTGACCCAGCCTCTATATAAGCTAGAGGCACATAGCACAGCACGTCACTCTGCTTTAGTTAGGGTAGAGAAAGGCTGCTGCTGCTTGTAGGGAGATAAATATATAGGAGTCAGACTGTCCTGCTTCAGAAATCAAATTACACCAGCGCTGCATATGTTCCTGTGAGATACTCTGCATTAGATACTTTAGGGAAAGGTTCCTGAGTGTGCTTATAGGGACAGAAATATATAGGAGTCAGTCCTGCTTCAGAAATCATATTACACCAGCTCCGCCGCTGCTTATGTTCCTGTGAGATACTCTGCATTAGATACTTTAGGGAAAGGCTCCTGATTGTGCTTATAGGGACAGAAATATATAGGAGTCAGTCCTGCTTCAGAAATCAAATTACACCAGCACTGCATATGTTACTGTGAGATACACCCTTTAGATACTTTTCTTCTATTGTGCTATTCAAAAAACATCCATTTAGGGCAAAAAAAAAATTGCAGTGTTTCCTCCAGTGTTTGCAGTTTTTCCTCCATATCTGTACGTGTGAGATAAACATTTTAGCTAGTGTTCTTCTATTGTTCTATTCAAAAAACACCCATTTAGAGCAAAAAAATATATTTTGCAGTGTTTCCTCCAGTGTTTGCAGTTTTTCCTCCAGATCTGTACGTGTGAGATAAACACTTTAGCTAGTGTTCTTCTATTGTTATATTCAAAAAACACCCATTTAGGGCAAAAAAATATATATATTATAAACCTGCTGTGTTGACTACCTCTTCCTCCTCAACCGCCGCTTCCACCTACACTGCCACATCCACCGCCACCTCAACCTCCTATACTCCATATGGACCTCGTCCTCCTAGGTCAAGATTATATATATATATATATATATATATATATATATATATATATATATATATATATATTTTATGTTATTTTAAGTTATTTCCCTATCCACATTTATTTGCAGAGTACTTGCCATGCTCTTACCAACATGTTGCTGTCATTTGCAGCACTCTAGCCCTTTACATTAGTGTTTTAGAGACATTTTAGTACTGAAAAGTTCGGGTCCCCATTGACTTCAATGGGGTTCGGGGTCAAGTTCGGGTCAAGTTCGGGTCCTGAACCCGGACTTTTTTCCGAAGTTTGGCCGAACCCGAACATACAGGTGTCCGCTCAACTCTAGTCATTAACTTTAGTATTGGACTACAATGGGTTTGAGGCTTTACATGTTCAAATTCCAATTCTGTGCTCATTGAATCTCATTCTAGCTAAGGGGTGCCCAACCTTTTGAAGAGCGAGGGCCACTTATGCGACTTGGTAGCGGGCCACAATGAGCAGAGCGGGTGGATGACAGGTTTGTGTCCACTCTGCATATACAAAGCGCACGTGGACACAGCCCGCTCTACTCTATGGGCCCAGATGGAATAGGACAGATCCCCGTTAGTTTTTTGATTTACTAAAGGCAAATAGACTGTGCACTTCGCAGTTGCTCCAGAGCTCAGTACATGAGATGAAGCTTCACTTTGTAAAGAGTACCGAATCACATGCAGAGCTTCTGCTCATTTACTAAGCTCTGGAGCAACTGCTCTTGCAGAGTGCAACTGCATTTTGCAAAGTGCAGAGTGTTTTTGGCTTTTGTAAATCAACCCCATAATGTCTTTGTAGAACTTGTTAATGTTTTTATAATACTTCATATCTTAGTAGTCTAGTTCATTTGTTCTGGCTTCCATGGCTAAATGGGTGACTGATTTTCAGTAGTGATTACCTGTTCACCCAATGACGCCTGAGTTTGATGTACATGGGTGTTTCTAATTCTAATCCCAATTTTATTGGTTGATTGTCATCAAATGTTTTACATATGTTTGTATATATATATATATATATATATATATATATATATATATATATATATATATATATACACTTGTGTGTGTGTCTAATACTCCATCTATGATTAACCACTTCAGCCCCGAAAGATTTGGCTGCTCAATGACCAGGCCGTTTTTTTTGCGATAAGACACTGGGTCACTTTAATTGACAGTTGTGTGGTCGTGCGACTCTGTACTGAAACAAAGTTGACATCCTTTTTTCCCACAAATAGAGCTTTCTTTTGGTGGTATTTGATCATCTCTGTGTTTTTTTGTTTTTTTTAAAAACACAATATTTTGTACCTTTTGCTATAATAAATATCCCTGTTTTAAAAAAAAAAATGTTTCCTCAGTTTAGGCCAATATGTATTCTTCTACATATTTTTGGTAATAAAAATTGCAATAAGTATATATTGATTGGTTTGCGCAAAAGTGCTAGCGTTTACAAAATAGGGGATAGATTTATGGCATTTTTATTATTGTTTATTTTTTTACTAGTAATGGCGGCGATCTGTGATTTTTATCAGGACTGGGACATTATGGCAGACACATCGGACACTTTTGACACATTTTTGGGACCATTGGAATTTATACATCGATCAGTGCTATAAAAAGGCACTAATTACTGTGTAAATGTCACTGGCAGGGAAGGGGTTAACAATAGGGGGATCAAGGGGTTAATTGTGTTCCCTGACTGTGTGTTCTAACTGTAGGGGGAGGAGACTGACTATAGGAGATGAGAGATCATGGTGCCGACAATTGCTCATGGCTGGTGGTCATCGCAACCGCCGGTCACAAGTATCTTTACCCCTGCAATGCAGCGTGTGCACGCCCACTATAAACGGACCAATGTACAGCTACGACGGTTCGCGGGATAGTGCCGACCTGCCGCAGTATAATGACGGCAGCTGGTTCGCAAGCGGTTAAGCCCCAGTCTAGGTGTGAAATGCATTAGCTGTGTTCTATTGTTTTACCACTGTATTCTGTATGATCTTTGCTCTTACTACAAAGGATAAAGATGATTGCATCGGAGTGTGGCCATTCAGCTTAATTTCTTCTGTGCAAACAGGGCCGGCACCCAACCCATACTAAGAGGCAGCCGAGTAGCAGTGAGGTGATTTCTTCCTGGAGCAGTATTCTATTTGTATATAATAAATGTTTTCTCTTGAATTTAATACTGCTTTATGTCGCAAAGTGTTTTTTTTTTTTTTTTTTTTTATGTAATATCTCGGTTCCATATATTATGCTTTTTTGCCATATGTGTTCTACTGATACATTTTATAAATATTTTTTTTGGGGGGGGGGGGTTTAATTTGGTAGCAGATTTGGAAACATATATTTTATTTCTGCAGGTTTACTGTAAATAAATATTACACATTTTGCAAAACAATTATTTACTACAAATATGCATTACAATTTTGATCATTACCTGCGGCACCATGCTTGCATTTTAGGTACTTAGTTATGGATATATTAAAACACTAGAAAATATGATTCTAATAGGCTAACAAATCTATAGGGTAAAACATATTTTGAGATTTACAACACAATAGAGGTTTGGAAACAATGTGCAAAATAATGGTGAGGCTTTGAAAATACAAAAGTACCGGTAAGTGTTTCAAATACAGACAGGGTTATTTATTTTCTGAGAAAATAAACAGAGATTTCTATACACATTTCTATATATATTTCTTCTATTTTCAAAGTCACACCCTAGGCAGTGCACCCAACACAGGATGCTTCTACTCTCTTGGACAGGATTTTACTAAAAGTCAGACTTTCCATTGCTTTTATTTAATGCCTCTGTAGTTTGCATCCATTAGCCCCCATTCACATCTAGGCGTTTTAACGCCTGTAGTGCTACGCCGCTGCCGCCAGAGGGATGAGAACACATGTCCCTCTATGGAGATGGTTCACATCTCCACGCCGAACGCCGGACGCCTGACGTCTGCCACCTGAAAAAAGGTCCCGGACCTTTTTTTCTGGCGGCTTTCGGCGTTCAGCTAGGAGATGGGAAGCATCTCCATAGAGGGGGTCAATCTGGGGCACATCTAGGCGGACAATACCGGCGTTTTGTCGCCGCAAATTGCGGTACAAAACGCCGCTATTTGTACCGCGATTTGTGGCGACAAAACGCCGCAAATTTGTCTGCCTAGGTGTGAATGGAGCCTTAAAGTACCAATTTCAACATGCTAACTTTGACCCTAAATAAGGCCTCCTAAGAAGAGAGCTCTTATGATCATCCAATACCATGCAATACAGGACAGGGCATTACCAGGAGGCAGTTTTGTCACTGCTCAAAATACATACATATCCTGCATGCAGATGGCTCAGAACTTCCAATTTCCCTCAGTGGGTCTTATTTGGTAGAATCTCAATTCCTACAAAGCAAAGTCACCTGATGTGGTCAACTCTACCCCAAATTCTTCTCACCTCACTGCTTGCAGAACTCAACAGTCTCTGCATCCTCTTGCTCTCTTTTGGGCATCTGTGGTCTCCTTTTTAACTCATCATAAATTTATCTTTAGACAGGTCCTCTTTACATTGTGACTGGAGTTAATAAATCCAGACATTTGGTTATATGAAACATATACTGTATATACTCGAGTATAAGCCAAACCGAATATAAGCCGAGGCACCTAATTTTACCACAAAAAAATGGGAAAGCGTATTGACTCGAGTATAAGCCTCGGGTGTCCATCTGCATTCCTCACTGTGCCTCACTTTGCCTCACTGTGCCCATGCCTCACTGTGCCCATGTCTCACTGTGTCCATGACTAGACTGATGTTTAACATGGGAGTCTATGGAAGGGGTACCCAGCTTTGAAAAATCAGTGCTTCCCAGCCGTAGGTCCCCCAGACAACAAACTTTGCACACTTGTAGAGGAGAATGTGGCTACATGTGTGGCAAGTTCCCCCAAATCACTGGAGAAATTACAGTTTAACATGGGAGTCTATAAAAGGGGTGCCTGGCTTTGAAAAATCGGTGCTCCCCGGTCGTAGGTCCCCCAGACAACAAACTTTGCACACTTGTATAGGAAGAGTTGGGCTACATGTTTGTGTAACGTTACATAAATATACAGATCATGTGAAACCTGTGAAAAATACAATGGACGTGTACCCAAATGTGTATCAAAATTAAAAACTAAATAACAGTGACCTATAATTAAAATCTAGGTGACTATATACTAGATGATTGAGCTCCAGAGCCCTGGATGCCCAAAAAGAGTGAATAAAAAAAATTTGCATATAAAAAAAAAAAAATTTCATATACAAATAAATTATATCACGATTTTCCGGCTTCCACCAGAAATGACAATAAATAATTATTACAATATAAATGGAAACTGTGACATAAATGGTTCATGTTCTCAATAATCCAAAGGAAAAGAGGAAGTCCATAGTGTGACAGTTGGGAACACCCGTGCACTTTATGACCATGCGATTATCCGTGGACTAAATTATCCAAAAGTGAATCCGCCACCAGTGGTCGCAAGCTGCTTACCAGATTTTAAGGTCCCTACGGACCAAGTCCAGCGTATAACTCCTCAGTAAACGGTGTTGGTATCCGGATATAAGCAGACTCCACAATGGTATTCACATAAACCAGATAAAGAAAAGAGGAAATGCTTCCATAGCATAAAACCAAAATGTAACTTTATTCAGACAGATATAGCAAGTATGAGGCCCCATACACACGATAGAATTTATCCGCAGATACGGTTCAGCGGACCGTATCCGCGGATAAATCCTCTCTAAGATTTCAGAGGATTTCAATGCGATGGCGTGTACACACCATCGCATTGAAATCCGCGCTGAAATCCTCTGCCGATGACGTGTCGCGCCGTCGCCGCTATTATGACGCGGCGACGGGCGCGACACTGTCATATAAGGAATTCCACGCATGCGTCTATTCATTACGGCGCGTGCGGGGAATCCCTTTGGACGGATGGATCCGGTAAGTCTGTACAGACGAGCGGATCCATCCGTTGGAATGGATTCCAGCAGATAGATATTCTGTGCATGTCGACAAATATTTATCTGCTGGAAATCCATTCCAGGGGAGATTTATCTGCGGATAGATATCCGACGGAGTGTACACACCATAGGATCTATCCGCAGAAACCCATTTGATGGGATTTATCTGCGGATAGATTCTATGGTGTGTATGGGGCCTTACACTCACATTTCAGAAGATTCAATAAAACTTTTCTGCCATGCAGCTCCGGCCGTCCGGTAAGCGGGTAAGCGGCTTGCGACCACTGGTGGCGGATTCACTTTTGGATAATTTAGTCCACGGATAATCGCATGGTCATAAAGTGCACGGGTGTTCCCAACTGTCACACTATGGACTTCCTCTTTTCCTTTGGATTATTGAGAACATGAACCATTTATGTCACAGTTTCCGTTTATATTGTAATAATTATTTATTGTCATTTCTGGTGGAAGCCGGAAAATTGTGATATAATTTATTTTTATATGAATTTTTTTTTTTTTTTATATGCAAAACATTTTTTATTCACTCTTTTTGGGCATCCAGGGCTCTGGAGCTCAATCATCTAGTATATAGTCACCTAGATTTTAATTATAGGTCACTGTTATTTAGTTTTTATTTTTGATACACATTTGGGTACACGTCCATTGTATTTTTCACAGGTTTCACATGATCTGTATATTTATGTGTACATTTCTGGTTTAGCGCAGTTACCTTCTTTTTCCATTTATCGTTTGTGTTTGTTTGACATACTAATTGCTGCTTATCAATCCACATTTATTCACTTAGCGCAGTTGCTTCCCCTTCTTTGTGTAACGTTACGCCGGATATTATTTGAGAGTTAGGATCTCAACTGCGGAGACTACTCAGTTTCGGACCCAGGTTTCACTCTCTTGTGTGCAGAGAGTTTGGAATCCTACCATCACAGTCTCAGTCAAGAAACATGGCGCATATTCCTTCATAGGCGCCAGTGAAAACTCAAACAAATAAGTATAAAGTCCAGGTAGAACTGATACTAGTTAAATGCAGAAGTAGCCGAGCATGCGTGGCATGTAAATAACCTTAACGGCAAAGTCCTCAAAGTAATAGGTAGTATATGTGCACAATAACATTTGAGAAGAAGGTACTCAGGCATGAAAGACTTCCGTTTATACTTGGTGACTTAGAATGTAGAAATCATGGCAGGATCCTTATTAGAAGTACCAAACATAGAGAGACTATGGCTGCAGCCATTCCTGGTATAGTTAGCATACATAATTAGCAGGCAGGGCAGTTCACAGGATAGTAATGCATAACAACATCAGGGTACTTGCGATACTGAAGTGAATGATGCATAAGGTCAGGCTCCAGACAGGTAAGGCTGGTGAAGCAGGCAGTGGAGACTCCTGGTCCAGGTCAGGAAGCTGAAGTTCAGAGCAGGTGCGTCTGGATACCCAACCGACAGAGGCGTTGTGTCAGCCAAAATAAAGGAACACTTCCTGGTTAGTGCTAGGAGCTTAAATAGGCCGCCCAACAGCTTAACAGGAAGCCACAGGCTAATTAGAAAGAAGGAAGTAACTATAGTTGAACTTCGAGTGAGAGACTCTTCAGGAAGAAGGTTTGGGAAGTAAGTAACGGATGAGAGTTAAATGGAAAAGAAGCACAATTGTATTTAGTGCAAAATTGTTCGTGAGACGTTACAGTTTGGTGTCCAGGGGACCTACGGCCGGCCAGTACCGGGTACCCAAAGTCCGGGAGATCAGGCGCAAAAAGGTGATTTGAGTATAAGCTAAAGGGGGCATTTTCAGCACAAAAAAAATTGCTGAAAAAAACGGCTTATACTCGAGTATATACGGTACTAAAAATTTACTAAAACAACAGTTTTACTGAACACAACAGTTTTGTCAAGTCTGTGGTAAAACTGCTGGATGACTTCACATCCCATAACAGGTACACCTTTTACTTTTATCAGACTCCTCTCCATTCAATAGAGGTACTTAAACCTTTTTCCATTGGGGGGTAATTTTTATCTTGGGGAAACACATGTCATTACACCATGCTCATGTAGGATCGGTATTCACCAATTAGTTACTACATGGTGATCCCTCAGTCCTCTCCTCTGAACATAAGATGTCAGCTCCTCTCACAGCCACTACACAGATCCAATGCACACATTTCCATCACTCTTGCACTCTCTCTCCTGATTGGAGCAGATCTCACCTACTACTGGGGAGCTTGATGCCATATTACTCCTCAAGGGAGACAAAACTCAGCCCTTAACCACTTAAGCCCCGGACCATTTGGCTGGCCAAAGACCAGGCCACTTTTTGTGATTTGGCACTGCGTCGCTTTAACTGACATCTACGCGGTTGTGCAACGTGGCTCCCAAACAAAATTTCCAATGTTTTTCTATTTACAAATAGAGCTTTCTTTTGGTGGTATTTGATCACCTCTGTGGTTTTTATTTGTTGCACTATAAACAAAAGTAGAGCGACAATTTTGAAAAAAAATCTATGGGCTAGATTCAGGTAGATTGGCGCATCCTTATTCCGGCGTAGCTTATCTCATATGCGCTACGCCGACATAATTTTGAGAGGTTAGTAAAGTATTCACAAAGCACTTGCTCGTTACGTTGCGCAGGCGTACCGTAAATTTGAAGGCGCAAGCCGGCATAAGTGTAAGTGTGTGTGCCCTTATTCAAATGATGGGCTGAACGTGGAGCAGTGGATTACGGCCGGCGTATCATAGACGGAGCATGCGCAGTCACGTGGACGTATGATCGATTCCCTGTGCGCATGCTCACAACTACGCCGGCCCAACTTCCTGGGATACGCCGGCCCACCGGCTTACGGCGAGCGCATAAATACGCCCAGACATGCGCCCGTCCGGCGCAAAATTACATCCTGCTCCCCCCCCCCCCCCCCGAGCAAGGAAATTTTGTCTGGTCTGGAGATGGCACCTCCTCAAGTGGGCAAGGAGAAAAGGAGGAAGCACAACTTCAACCCTGCTGAGATGGAGATTATGTTGGCGGCACTGACTAAATATGATGCCAACCTGCATGGTGCCAAAAGTCATAATACCACCAAGTCACAGAGGAGGGAGATTCTATCCCAGATCGCCCTGGATGTCAATGCCATTGGCAAAGAAACCCGCACTTCTGATGACATCCAGAAGAAGTTGAATGACATGCGCAGTCGGGTCCGGGACAAGTTGGCCCTGATGAAAAAACATGCCAGTGGCACCGGAGGAGGACCAGCCTGTTCATTGCGATTGACACCTTCCGAGGAGATTATCGCAAGGTGTCTTTCCCAGGAGCAGGTGGAGGGCGTTCAGGGATACGACTCCACTGATCGGGACTTGAGGACAGGTAAGTGTGTTTTATCCTCCATTTGGTGTGTAGCATGTGAGGGGGTGGAAGGGAACATGTGACAAGTGTGTGGGTCCAACAACATGTGATTTGTTTGTGTCATCAGCAGATGTGCTGGATGGAGCTGGGCCATCATCGGCTGTTGTTCGACCCACACCATCCCCGGAACATACTGTGGCTCAGTCGGACCCCCTGGGAAGCCTAGGCATGTTGGTGGAGGGGAGTGCCAACACCTCAGCTCTTGATCTCCACCAGGAGGACTCGATCTACTTAGAGGAGGTTTCCAGCATCCCTGGACTCTCAACCACCTCCCAGACCATCAGGTCTACCCCATCCAGGGTAACCCCATCCAGAGGAACCCCATCCCGGTCTTCCCCGTCTGGACGGGCCCAAGCCTCTCCTTTCCCCAGGAAGGCTCTAAGGAAGACGAAGGGTGTACCCAGAGCCCTGCAAGAAGGGCTGCAGAAGGAGCAGGGCCGGCAGACCCGCCATATCGGGGCTATGGTGGGTGTCCCAGGCTGCATGTACAGTGACATTGCAGCAGTCCCTCACCCTGCATGCTGATCAGGGCAGCAAAATGACAGAGAGCCTGCAGGATGTCAGCTCTAACTGTGTGGCGATGGTGACATGCAAGGGGGAGCAGCAGGCCGCAACAGCAGTCCTCACGGCGGAGGTGAGGAGGTTGGCAGGTGCAGTAGAGGCCAACACTGCTGCTGTGCATGCAGAGGGGAGGCAGACCCGGCGGCACCAGCACCACAATACAACCCGCCAGCTGAGGATGCTCGCACAGACAAACTCAGTGCTCACCTGCCTCACCATCGCTATGGAGGACAGGCAGTCACCACCTGCCAGGAGTGACCGAGCAGGGGATGATGCTCCTCCCCCTCCCCCCCACCCCAGGCTCCCTCCCGCCAACTGAGGAGCCGGAGCTGTGGCCCATGTCAGAGCAGATGAGTGCTCATTTATTTTTTATATTCTGCTCAGAGTATGTTTTTTTTATTTGTATTCTGCTCAGAGTATGAGCTTTATTATTATTTTTATTCTCCTCAGAGTATGAGCTTTATTTTTTAAGTAGTTCCTACACACGGTGAGGAGTGTAAACTACAGTGTGACTGGTGTGTGAATGTGGGGGGGGTGACACTCCTGCCGGCAAAGGGGTGTCACCCTCGGTCGTGTGAATGTGGTATGAATGGTCAGCAACATAATTGGAGCCTTGCCGTGGCATTGCTGCTCCCAAGTCCTGCTTGGTGGACTTGGGCAAATCCAATGTGATGTGGATGTGGGGTGTGTGCTAGGGCCCACAGTGGTGTGCATGCGTGAATTCTCCTTGTGCAATGATGAATGTGTGTGTTTAACGTGCAAAGATACGTTCCACGAGGCAACTCCTGACTGCTCTTCCCTCAGCAGATGGGGTACCTTCGGTTTGGGGGGGACTGTGTGGTTGGGGGGTCAGGTCATCACGTAGGTCAATCTCCAGGCCCTTTCTCATGGCGAAGTTGTGCAAAATGCACCGATGATCTGGCACACAAAGTTTGGGGAATGCAACAGGGCCCCCTCCGACGTATCCAGACATCGGAAATGGAACTTCAGGAGGCCAAAGGTGCGTTCCACCACTGCACGGGTACGTGTGTGTGCATCATTGTAGTTTTGCTCTCCTGTGGTTTGGGGATTCCGGAATGGAGTCATGAGATGGGGCCCAAGTGCATATGCCGCGTCACCTGGAAGGGAAAAGACAGGAGGATGTTAGTCGTGCATGTGCCCCTCGTGATGTCTGCATCATGGGGTAGGACAGTCATGCCTAACACCCATGTCACTCACCAACCAGCCAGCTGTCCCCGTACACGTTCTGTTCAAATTCTGTGGAGATGTGGCTTTGACGGTATATGTAGCTGTTGTGGCTGGCCCCAGGGTGTTTGGCACGGACGTGCCATATGAGGCAATGGGCATCAACTATCACCTGTACGTTGATGGAATGCCAGTGCTTCCGATTGCGGTATATGTGCTCTGTGGCACGGGGGGGGGTAGTGCCACATGTGTGCAATCAATGGCCCCCACGGTGCGTGGGAATCCTGCAATTTGATAGAAAACCGCCATTGCCTTATTCCGCAGATGCTCCTGGGTGGGTTTGATGATGTGGTGGGACATGCATCTGAGGATTGCGGGGACAACCTGGTGCACACATCTGCTCATGCAAGATTGTGACATCCCAAACACTACTCCACTTGTATGCTGAAAAGATCCACTTGCAAGGAAATGGAGTGTTGCCAGTACCTTGACCAGTGGCTGCACTGCTTGTGAGCGATGTGTCTTGCTGGTGATGTCATCCTGCAGGGTTGTGTCTAATTTCTGGATGGCAGCAGGGCTGAATCTGAAAATGCAGTAGTATTGCTATGAGTGGTCCTCATCCAACAATCAAGCTGAGCAGCTCCAAGACAGATCCAGGCAGTCAGTTTGTATTGACCACATTAAAGGAAGAAAACAGAGGCCACATATAGTGTAAAAACCGCTAGGCTTATATATTAATTAAACAAAACTGACAGGTACCCACATAATAGAATAAAATCGTATGCACAGAAACACAGATGCCTTACCAGCAAGCCGCCTCATCGGGAGTATGACGTCACAAGTTTAAGCCCCTTTCAATGCGTTTCTCGCGTCAGAGCTCATTGCCAGGGGAACAGGACCATGAACCAGGGGCAAAATATGTAAATTAATTTATCCACATGAAACAACATATGCAATTCCAATAGGGTAAACAAATCATTTAAAAGATGGCATCAGCCACAGACCAGACACAAGAGGTCAAACTAAAACAATTGACTTGCCTTAATGCACAAACCAGAAGACACTCTATTGCTATCAAGGTAAACTCAAACATAGCTTCCAGGTGGAGACCTAGCAATAAGCCCAGGTTCACACTGGGCTGCGGGAGTGAAGCCGTGAGAGTTCAGTTGAACTCGCACGATTTCACTCCCGCTGGCAGTCCTGATTTCGGACGCGATTTAAGAGACATCTGTGCAGAAAAAGTTTCTGCACAGATATCAATGTAAATCGCGGCCCGAAATCGCAAAAAGTAGTACAGGAACTACTTTTTGAAATCGGTGCAGCGCCGCAGATGTGGCGTTGCACCGATTAGGATGGTGTCATTGCCGACAATTGCCGGCAAATGCCGCCGATTTGAGATGCGATTTGACATGTCAAATCGCATCTCATATCGTACCAAATCGTACCTGGGCTAAAGCTCAAAGGAGGACAGGCTATTCTAGTTATTTAGTCTACATTTGTCTTCCTTTGACCTCTATTGCTTTGTCTCCACCTGAAAGTACCTGTCTGTGTTTTTTTATAAATATATGCCCAACCGTTTTCACACTATATGCGGCCTCTGTTTTCTTTCTCCAATGTGGCTTATACATAGGTGGTATCTAGAGATGCTTGTTATGGCACACTCCCATTACTATTGCCACATAAGAGAATAGATAATGGGAATGTGCTTATGAGACTTTACAACCACTTTAAGTATGGCTCATATTATTGTAACTCAAAATAATTTTACATTAAAGTGGAATTTTGGAGATTTTAATGTTTTTGTTTATGTTAGTAAAGATATAGGAGTTGGTTTACTAAATCTGGAGAGTGCAAAATGTGGAGAAGCTCTGCATAGAAACCAATCAGGTTCATGTTTTTTTTTTTTTCAGTGATTAATTGAACAAGCGGAAGTTAGAAGCTGATTGGTTGCCATGCACATTTGCACCAAATTTTGCACTCTCCAGTTTTAGTAAATCGTCCCCATAGGCTAATGATTCTCAGAATTATTGTGGGATATATTGCAGAACATCAAGGACACTATTTTATTCCTGCACATTCTGAATTGTTCAGTCTTTAGTATACATTTCACTGGCTTTGAGGAAATAATAGTCAGATATCTTAACCACATGAAGTTCAATATGTGAACTAGGTAATAACAGCATAAGGGTTAAATTAGACCTGTAATGTTTATTTGATGGATTGGCAGTGTTGTTTTTTATTTCAATTCTTGTATTATACACGACTCCTCAGGGAAGGAGAATATATGCACAGATGTGTTCATTAACCACAAGGTATTTACCATTGCAGGACATTGTTTTTGTAATGGATGACTGTATATTCCTGGCTACTGAGGGCCCTGGGAAATTCTACTTTAAACCTAGTTCCACAAATAAGAAAAGGCGCTGAACCGCTGAAATTGCATAACAGCTGTTGGATACTGTAATGTTTTCTAAGCCCCTGGGAGAAACAGAAAATTAAATTTAACATTAAATGGTGCATAGAAAAAATAAGGAGGGAGCATGCTGACAGGTTTAGGGAATCACTGTTTGAAAGAAATAGAACAAATTTGTTTTTGGATCTGTCAGGTTGTTGCTTTTTTACCTCTTTATTATGCTATATTCATGTGTGTTTTTTACTTCTGTAAAATGTTTGTAATGCTTACTGAAAAATATATTTGTTTCTGCGTATCATTGTGAATTTGTTTATAAAGAAACGTGAGATATAATTACCACCAATCAATAATATAATGCAGATATGATCATCAAGTGTTCAAGTGTTTATTTTTTTCAATCCACAATGCTGATTTGTACACTGGAATAATAATAATAATAATAATAATAATAATAATAATAATAATAATAATAATAATAATAATAATAATATATGTATATATATGTATATGATATGTGTATATCCTTTATTAATAGCTTAAGTTAATGTTTACAGATCTACTGTATGAAGATATAATGAAAGCTAACACACAATGTTCTAAATATACATTATATATGATATCAAGTTTGGAAAATAAATTACCTGAGATTCTGTTTACAGTAGAACGTGGTGCAATAAACCCACAGTCTGTGCGTGTTTCCAACGCACTGCGGTTGCGATCTGCAGCGTGTGACAATGTCAAGTTAATAGATATTGATACAGTGCCTTTACCGGCACTGTATTACATGGTATAAAAGTGCAGTGAGTTCCTAAAAGTAGTGCATGCACTATTTTTGGTGCAGTGCGATTTGAGCCCAATCAAAATGAATGGGCTCAAATTGCACCGCACTGAACAGCATGTGAATCTCACGCATTTCTGTTTGATTCCTAGTGTGAAACGGCCCTTAATTAAGGCACGGAGTGAAAGAGGGTTGGTGTTTGTGTAAGTGTATGCCTGCATGTGTTGAAGGGCTTTGTTCACACGAGGTGTGCATAAGTGTACCTCTGCGAAGAGCTATGTTTAGCCACATGGGTATGCACAGGTGTTCTACATATTCCTGCCAAGGCAGTCCCATTGAAACACCTGTGCATTTGTATGTGGGAAACACAGATCTTCACGGGAGAATGATTATGTACATCCTGTGTGAACAAGGCCTAAAAAACAATTAGCATGCTCTGTCATATGTTTATAAATAATGCTACTTTTTGCAGGTCTGACCTGCAGTGGCCCTGATGCCAATAAAACAGCGAGGAATAGACGGACTCATCATAACTACAACTTGTCTCAGATGTGGGAATTTTTATGAGAAATGCATAAAATGGGAGTGTCAGTCTCCTTTTTCTCTGCATTTCTTTTTCTGTAGCTTGTCTCAGGAAAGTGATCTGAGCAGAGAAAAGCTGCAATTATGATGGTTCCATCTCCTTACTATCTGTTGTTGGATTTGCCACAGCAAGGGAAGTGTAGGTTGGACCTCATAACTGGACTTATGCCGCGTACACATGATCAGGCTTTTTCCCGGCCAAATCACATCGGAATTCAAACGGAATTCCATCGGAGAAAAATAGAACATGTTCTATATCTAAACTTCGATGAAAATCATCGGAATTTCTGATTAAAAAACTCAGATTTGGCTACAAATGATAGGAAAATCCGATGGAAAAAGTCTGTCTGACTTTTTCCATCCGAAATTCCGATCGTGTGTACGCGGCATTAGGAAAACCTAGCTACAAGGGATGAAGTACTATGTGTACATTGTCCCATGGGGGGCAGAAAAATTAATACAAGCTGCTTTTGCTGGTTTCAGCATAAATTTTTATTTTTATTTTTTGTCTGGTTTTAGTACTTTTTAAGTTTCAAAACTGGAATATTCATGCTGTAAATAGGTGTCAGTCAGTTTCTTATCTCTAAAAGCATTCCAGATCAGTAACTTAAAATAAATTGAAGACAAAGAATCAGCATGATGGCCAGCAAACTAACATCCTCATGCTATCATTCACATATTTGTTTTAAACTGGTTCATGTGTAGGAGGGAGTTTAATTAAAAAAAGAAAAAAAAGGTCTGTCAATGCTAAGGACTTAGGTTTGGGGTGGTTAACTTTAAATTCTAGAAAACTGAACTACTACTACCCTCTTTGCAGTCCTAAACTAAAAATATATATATTTTTTATGGGGTTAGACACAACTTTTCTTTTTACAAGTGTAGCGCCTATGTACTTTACAGTACTGGTGCTAATTAAATTTAAGGGTAGATCAGAGTGTAGTTAAAATCTGATCCAGATTTATTGTGGCTAAATGCGGCCTCTGTCTCAGCTTGGCTGTGCTGTGAGCCCGTTCTGCTGTGCTGGGGTGTTCTTCCAGCCCCGGTGCTGCAGGTGGCAGCAGTGGAGTCGAGGTTTGGGTGCCCTTTCCCAGCAGCCAAATTACAGGGGTTTGTCCTCGCTGGGCATGCTGGGGAGGGGTGTTTATGGGCAGACGCCATTGGTTCTGGGTCTTTCTTCGTCCAGTGTGGCGCCCACCTTTAGGGTGGACACGCTACGGCGCCCCGGCATTGTGGCCTACCTGGCCGGGGCGTGTGTGCCACACTGTGTTCCTGGTTCTGGGGCCATGCTGACCCGGAGCATCTGAACAGCGACGGGGACCCAGTGAGTGACTGGGTTCCCACTCTGAGGATCCCAAGCTGTACTGCTGTTCGGTGAAGAGTCAGTCTGAGGGGAACCATTGAGAGGCTGGCGGTCCAAAAGGGCCTGGACAAACCACCGGGGATCAAGGTAGCCGGACACCGAGGGATTGATCACCTGTTGGTCAGTACCTGGGCAACAAGTTGAAGGAGATCCAGACGTAACTCATTTAAGGAGGCACATCTCCAAGAATCTCTTCTTTTGGTACCTGACTCCAGACGTGCTCCATAGAATTTACCCCTCCACCCATGATCGATGCTGGTGCTGCCAGCAAGACAGGAGCACTCTTTTCCACATTTACTGGACATGCCCTTTAATAGTCCTGTTCTGGACCTCAACACAACAATTACTGACTCGCCTCTTTGAGGTGCCAATACCTGTTTGGCCTCTCTCAACCGAAAATAGCCAAACCCTACAAAAAAATGCTCAGACACATTCTCACAGCAGCAAGGTGCTTAATTGCCCTTAACTAGAAGAACAACTCGCCCCATCCCAGGAAGCCCTGTACTCAAGGGTCAAAAACGTGGAACTTATGGAATAAATGACGGCCAGAATATGGGACAGGCTGGATGACCACAACAGTGTCTGAGAGCGGTGGCATCTCCAGAAGGACTTGTCAAGAGTCGGCAATAGAGCCATCGCGGTAACCTAATGCCTTCTCCTACCTTATTTTCCCTACTCTCTTCCCCCTTCTGTCTCACCTATTTTTCTTCTTTCTGAATACTACTTATGCAAAGTTAAGTGTGACATCAGTCTTAGGGTACTGCCCACTAAATATTTTTATTAAGGCACTGTTATCTCTGAAGTTGGAATGTGTAATGCAAAATTTTAGAAGAACCTCACCGTGTATACACCAGGCATTGTCCTATTCCTTTTTTTGTTTTTGCCTGCTCACTGCATTTGTACCTGTGTACTGTTGGTTTTCGCAAAATAACCAATAAAAAAATTGTTATTTAATATATATATATATATATATATATATATATATATATATATATATATATATATATATATATATATATATATATATATATATATATATATATATATATACCAGACCCTTATCTTTGATGAGTGTGTAGTATGTTTCTTAAAAAGGAATCCTACACATAAACAGGAAAAAATGGAGTCATCCCACAAACTCCATACCAGACCCTAATCCGAGCATGCAGCCTGATAGTAAAGGGAAGAAGCATGCTTATCCCCTCCTTAAACATACCACATCACATGTTCCAGACAACCCTGGACTGGTGTTTATGGGTGTCGGCAGGTGGGGGCCTTATCAGAATCTGAAAGCCCCCTTTAAAAATAATGGGACCCTCAGATACCACCTCACATGTGAATGAGTAAGGGGTATGTGTTACCCCTACTCATTCACAAAAACAATAAATAAACAACAAATAAACACACTGACACTTGTTAAAAAGTCCCTTATATAAAAAACAAAAAATCTCACAATGTCAATCATGTCATCCAGCGATGCAGATCCTTAACAATAGCTAATAACAATGCCTGCTGAACTGCACAAAGGAAAAATCTGCTGACACATCCTATCCTTTTGCTTACTTGATGCAAATGACAGTTCTTGGGCCTCACAGGTAATGTTAACAAAGGGGTTGTGTACCCTCTATGATGTTATTGATCAAATATGGACATGAACATATTGGGTCAATGATATCATGAGGGATCCCAAGGGGGATTATAACCCTAACCAGATATGGTCATTTCATATGGCCATATACTATGTACCCCTTACTCATTCACATGGAGGATAAGCATCTGGGGGACCCCTTATTTTTAAAGGTGGCTTGCAGGCCCTCACCAAAACAGTGTCATAATTTTGGGGAAAAGGCCTTTGTCCTGATTAGCATGGGGATAATAAATTGCTTTTCCATGACTATAGTATAACAGATGTACACTAACCCACTTATCTTACCCAAAACAAACCCAACCTTTTCCCATTAACTGGAGACCACATCATCTTTGTTGGGTAAATAATAGGCCGTAGCAGCCTGCTTTATTAAAAGGTAAAATAGTTTAACATTTTAACGCAAAACACCTGTCATACTAAACTGACGTTGGTCTCCGCAGGCAAACGCCTCTAACTGTAAAACACTAAATGTATATATAAACATATATACATATGAACCTATATATATATAAACCTATATATATAAACATATAATTTCTCTATTGCACTGCGGTCCCTCGTGCCCTTCTGACAGGCCTCAAGCCGATGCTGGCTCAAAGGCCCTCCCTACCGCAATGCCACACTCATTCCCCCCAGGTAACCTCCGTTATCTGGGCCTCATGATATCCCCTGTCACCGACAGGTCTTCAATCACTTATTTTAAAACGGCTCCTCCTTCACCCGCAGAGACCAAACCACGCTGCCACGACAATCCTTTATCACCTACGGAAGAAATAAGCACACACAAACAACACACAACACTAAACAACAACTTACACCTGCACCACATAAAATGAACCTATACCAAACAAGGGGAGGGTGGGTGGGAACTTTCCTGCACGCTCTGCTTACCTAGGGGGCGGGGACTTACCCTTTTATGAACTCCTCTCTCCGCCCCCCGCCCCCTCTCAGCCAATGGTTAATTTTGCACCCTGTTCCCTCAGTCATGTGGCCCTCCACCGAGTCCCCTTGGTCCTAGCTCCGGGCTTTCTTGACTATAGTATAACAGATGTACACTAACCCACTTATCTTACCCAAAACCAACCCAACCTTTTCCCATTAACTGGAGACCACACCATCTTTGTTGGGTAAATAATAGGCCGTAGCAGCCTGCTTTATTAAAAGGTAAAATAGTTTAACATTTTAACGCAAAACACCTGTCATACTAAACTGACGTTGGTCTCCGCAGGCAAACGCCTCTAACTGTAAAACACTAAATGTATATATAAACATATATACATATGAACCTATATATATATAAACATATATATATAAACATATAATTTCTCTATTGCACTGCGGTCCCTCGTGCCCTTCTGACAGGCCTCAAGCCGATGCTGGCTCAAAGGCCCTCCCTACCGCAGTGCCATACTCATTCCCCCCAGGTAACCTCCGTTATCTGGGCCTCATGATATCCCCTGTCACCGACAGGTCTTCAATCACTTATTTTTAAACGGCTCCTCCTTCACCCGCAGAGACCAAACCACGCCACAGCACCCAAGGGTAAAACCTTATCCTTGGGTGCCCCTCCACACCCTAAGGGCTCTCTGTATACCATCTTGTATGCCCAGGAACCACATCTCTGTCCCCACATCCGTAAGGTGCACCCCATCACCCCTCAGGTACCTCCAGGTTTCCTCTTACAACTCCAAATGACGTACAACTAGTCCCCCATACCGCACCATGAAACTACCCACGTCCTGTTGATCCTGCTAACTGACCTCGCTAATCTCCAGGCGGTACGAGCGATAATGTCGGACCAAATTAAGACCGTGTCCGGGAAAGCCATCCTTAATCTCAGGACATCAAACTTGATGTCCCTGGTGATCTCCAGCATAGATCTAACCCCTAGATCGTTGCCACCCACGTGCAGCAAAAGCACGTCGGGTGGCCAGTCCAGGCGCACATAGTGATGCACCTCCGCCACCATTCTACCCCAAAGCATACCAGGAACACCCAGCCAGCGAACGCAGGCTTCCTCCCTTGGGAAGCCCAGCTGCCGACCATCCGGCCTGACCTCCGCCCGCCTAGCTCCCCCTATCACATAGAAATGGCCCAGGATCCACACCAAGGCCGGACTCCCACCTGAAAGACAGATACGTACAACCGGGTAATACACTGCACATCACAACAACGACTCACACACATCACCCCTTTACTCAAAATGCACACTCCCCCCCCTTCCCCCTTTACCGGGAATTACCCGTCCAGAAGGTGGGGGCGCACATAGCTCTGAAATCTCCTAGACTCCCATCTGCCAATTTGTCTTACCATTCTTACTCCCAAACCACACCTTGATGCTTCGGTCGCCGCACCGATGCGGAAAGAGTGAGAAGAAAAGCCTTTCTCGTCAACTCCCAACGCACGTAGCCCTTTCTTAAAAATGGCCACAAATTGGTACCTAGACAGAGGAGACCCGTCCCCATGTATCAGAAAAGAACCTTCCGACTCAACGCGCATGTTTAGGAATGCCCGCACTGACCCCACTGGGCACAGCGGAAAACCAGCACCACCCATCCTTTACCTGTCTGGTCCGTCTTAGACCTGCGTAGCCATATGGACACCCTGTCACTTCCACAACTTACCTCATGGGCTCCCACGCCCCCATGTTTCTTCTTGGAAGGGCTAACCAACTCACCTATCCTAAAAGCCCCAAAGAAAGCCAATGTGAATGCCACCCTGAACAACATCACCTCGTACTCCGACGAACAGATTGCCGGCAACTTCCCCAATAGACCCTGTAGCACCGAAAATGACACTGGGCACCTGGAGTCCCGGGTCACCTTCGACTTCCTATACCCCTTGAGTGCCTGCCTCACCCAGAAATCCTTGGTGAAATCCTGGCAACCACGCAACTTGAATAGGAACGCCAGCCCTGCCATCTTCTTATTCAGTGCCGCCACTGACACCCCATCCTCCATGTTCCTAGCTACGAAGTAGAATAACAAACCCTGCGCCTCCTTCCCAAAAGGTTCCACTGCCGTCCAGCCTGCCAAAGACTCCCACTCTCGCCATACCTTGCTGTAAGCCACCCACGTGGCATTGCTCACCGACCTGAGCCAACTAGAGATCACGCCAAAGCAATCCTCCACAGCCCGTCCGGACAAGGTACTCCGTGTTGTTCCGACGCCGGCACCAACTCTCGGAACCTGTCCCACTGAAAGCGAGACAAGGCGTCAGCAATGACGTTCTCCACCCCCGGGATATGAACTGCATGAATAAAGACATTCAGTTGCAAGCATCCAAGCACCAAGTGTTGCAGCAATCGCACCACTGGCGACGAGGAGGCCGATACCCGATTAATCGCCTGTACCACCCCCAGGTTATCGCAATAAAATCTCACCTTTTTGTCTCTGAAATCTGCCCCCCACAGTTCACACTGCTAGCACCACCGGAAATAATTCCAGCAACACCAGGTTCCGCGTAAACCCCGCTTCCACCCAGCTTGCAGGCCATGGGCCCGCGCTCCACCTGCCCTGAAAAAAGGCTCCAAACCCCTGTGGACCCTGCCGCGTCTGTGTAGAGTTCCAAGTCAAAGTTGCTGACTGGGCCGGACATCCACAATGCCCTACCATTAAAAGATTCCAGGAAGGCGTGCCACACCCGCAAGTCCTCCCTGTGCACCTTTTGCAGGCTAACAAAGTGATTAGGTGACTCCACCCCCGCTGTGCTCGCCGAAAGCCGTCGGCAAAAAAACCCCGTCCCATAGGTAATATACGGCCCGCGAAATTAAGCTTGCCCAGCAAGGACTGGAGTTCCTTAAGCCGAACCTTGCGCACCCCCAACATGCCCCTAACCTTTGCCTTGAGCGCCACTGCTTTGTCCTCAGGTAGCCTGCATTCCATGGCCTCTGAATCCAAAGTGATACCTAAAAACGTCATGACCGTGCGCGGACCCTCCGTCTTCTCCGGTGCTAACGGGACCCCAAAATGGTCAGCCATGTGCTCCAGTGTGGCCAAGAGTACTGCAGCCACCCTGGAGGAAGCCGGCCCAACACACAGAAAGTCATCCAGATAATGGATAACAGAATTGAGACCCGACACGTCCCGCACCACCCACTCCAAAAAGGAGCTAAACATTTACAAAAATGCGCAGGATATGGAACACCCCATGGGAAGGCACCGGTCTACAGAAAACTGCCCCTCCCAATGACACCCCAACAAACGGAAGCTGTCCGGGTGTACTGGCAACAAACGAAACGCCGCTTCGATGTCAGATTTTGCCATCAAAGCCCCCTGCCCGTAACGCCGAACCCAGTGAACCGCGGCATCAAACGACGTGTAACTAACTGTACAGGCCTCCGGATCAATAGCATCATTGACCGACCCACCTTTTGGAAACGAGAGGTGGTGTATCAACCTAAACTTGTTGGGTTCCTTTTTGGGTACCACCCCAACGGAGAGACCACTAAGTCCCCCAACGGTGCTGTAGGAAAAGGACCCGCCATGCGTCCAAGGGCCACCTCCTTCCGCAGTTTATCTGAAACCACTTCCGGATGAAGCAACGCGGACCTCAAATTGCGCGGCACCGGAGGGACCACCTCCAGCGTACACGGAATCAGAAACCCCACCGAAAAAACCCTCTCTAGAATGTTCGCTACCCTTCTGTCAGGATACCTGCCGAGAAACGGCCGCATCCTTTCCACCCTCACCGGAGTCTTCCCTCTTGTTAGCAGGCTCTCCTCCACGCCCTTTGTTTTGTTTAAAACATTTGGACAGTGGATGGGAGCCGCCGCAACCAGAGCACTCATGCTTGTACCGACAGCTTCCCCCGAACTTACAGGTGCCCGAGTTACTGCCAGCACACCCCTTTTGCCCGACCGGCCGGTTGCCCCTGGGTAGAGGGACCCCCGGCCCCCCCTGAAAAACTGCCCCGGGGCCCTGGCCGCTGTCATTAAGCACGGCCAGAGATTCATGTCCTTTTGATTCCAGCGCAGGTCAGGCCTCACAGCCATCCTCTGGCGAAACTGCTCGTCGTAGCGTAGCCACGCCGAACCCCCATAAACCCTGTAAGCCCCTCCTATCGCGTTCTGATAGATGAACAACCCCAACTCGGGCTTCTTCTCCCCCACCACACAAGCTAAGATACTGAACACTTGTAGCCAGTTAGCGAACGTGCGCGGGCTTAACCGATACCTGCGCCTCTCCTCTCCCTCCTTCTTGGACTCGTCAGGCTTCCCCCTATCTAAGTTAAACTTCTCCAACGGAAGCAGAGAGAAAATCTCCACATACTCACCCTTCCATATTTTCTCCCTGACCTCCGCCTTGAGATGGGTCCCTAACGAAGCCTCATAGCAGACGTAGACCTCCCACTTTGCTGCGTCCGCAAGTCGAATTATCTACTGTCTGGCTGCCGTATCCTCCGCCCCTTTTCCCTCCCCGGACGCCGCAAGCGTTACTGTACTTGCCGGGGCCACAGCGGGGGCTACCACCGGCGGGGGCACAAGCGCCACCACCGGCGGAGGCGCAGAAGCCACCGCTACGCTAGGCCCCACCCCTGCGGGATCCACCCAAGCCGCTGCCTGACCCGTTACTGCCCCCCCAGAACCTTCAAATTGACCAACCAATGCCTTTATGCCTGCTAAGAAACCAGCAAACCCCCCCAACCCGGGGTCTGTCCCCCCCCCCTGACAGAGAGCCAGGGGGCAAAGGCCCACCCCCCGCAGCCCCCCCCACCCCGGTCACCCCCTGCCCTATCGTAACCAACCCTGCATTCAAAACATCAGGTGAAACCGACTTACCATGCTGCCTAGGGATTGGACCCCTAGCCGATCGTCTCCACCGCCTCCACCCCCCTCCTGGGGGGGAGATCCTCCTCGGACTCGCTCAGCTCCCCTTCCGATCGGACCGCAGCGGGCTCCTCACCCTCCTCGGACAGCCCGCCAGGGGAAGGATACCTGGCTGCCGCGAGCCTGGCGGCAGCACGCACGCCAGACCCGTTCGCAGATTTCTCCGTGGCCTTCCGTGCGGGGGGGTGATCAGAGTTGTTGAGCGGGGGGGGGGTTCGCAGATTACAGTTGTTGAGCGGGGGGAAACGCAGATCAAAGTTGTTGAGGGGGGGTGATCAGAGTTGTTGAGCGGGGGGGGGGGGTTTCTTCTCGCAGATCAAAGATGTTGAGCGGCGGGGGGGGTGATCAGAGTTGTTGAGCGGGGGGGGGCGTGGGCCGCCGGGAATTTGACGGTAATCGCGGGGGGGCACGATTTTTGTGGAAAAATGTAGTGAACGCGGGACCGTTGGAATTAACGCGAATCGCGGGACTTCTTGACGCAAATCGCAGGCCAATTTCACGAAAGTAGGGGCAGTTGGGACGAATGGTTACCTGACGCTGTGGCCCCCCAAGGATAGGCCGCAGCTATTCCAGGAGCCAATCCGGACCATGGATCGCCGCCTCCGCTTGGAGGTGGGCCCAAATGCTGGCAAGGTCTGACATGGTGTCTCTCCCTAAACTTTCCTGCACGCTCTGCTTACCTAGGGGGCGGGGACTTACCCTTTTATGAACTCCTCTCTCCGCCCCCCGCCCCCTCTCAGCCAATGGTTAATTTTGTACCCTGTTCCCTCAGTCATGTGGCCCTCCACCGAGTCCCCTTGGTCCTAGCTCCGGGCTTTCTGGAAAGTACCCTTTCCATGGCCTGGTATGGTTCAGGAGGGGAGATGCATGCTTGCCCCCTCTTTCCTTGCCTGTCAGACTGCATGCTTAGATAAGGGTCTGGTATGGTCCTTGAAGGGACCTTTTTCTTTGTTACCCTCTTCCCACCCCTTTATTTACATTTGCCTGTCAGACAGGAATTTCCAGCTAATGGCTGAATTTGAAAATGGGTCAAACAGGCATACATCACTGACTGTTAGGATGCTGACGGCCACCAATTCCCTGGTGTCAAACAGCCTGAGCTAGAATTGGTTACAGTAAACTGTTAGCCAGGGATTCCTGGCTGAAAGATGAAAGAAAACAAAGTGGTGAGGAAAGAAAAAAAGAGAGTAGAGCCCACCTTAAGATCCATATCAGATCAGGAAGTGTCTGGAATTAATTTTGAAGGGGCCCATTTTTTTGACTAAAAGACCCTTTTAGTCTGGCTACAAATCTGCACGCAAGAAAAAATATGTCCAAACATGGATTTGAACTGACCCAGGAGCTGATCCTTAAAGGGGTTGTAAACCCTTGTGTTTTTTCACCTTAATGCATCCTAGGCATTAAGGTGAAAAAACACCTGGCTGTGACCGGCCCCCCAGCCCCCCCATTTTACTTACCTGAGCCCCGTATTTCTGTCAGCGGAGACATGCTTGTCCTCTCTCCATGTGGTCCCAGCTCTTGATTGGATAGATTGATAGCAGCCATTGGCACCCACTGCTGTCACTCAAATCCAATGATGTGAGTCTGGCATTCGTGTCTATAGACGCAAATGCTGGACTTGGGAGCGCACCTGAAAGGTAACCCCCCGAGAGAGCGCTTCTCCTAGGGGGATTATCTGATGCGGGGAGAAGCCGTGAGAGATGCTGGGAGACGGCAGAAGATGAGGTTCGGGGCCACTCTCTGCAAAAGGATTTGCACAGTGGAGGTAAGTATGACATGTTTGTTATTTAAAAAATGAACCCTTAAATCATTTTAATAACCTGACTCACTGATATTCATATTAAAAAACAATCTCCTTTTCTATAGTAAACTATATTCACACAAAATCTAACTAAAAGTTTAATTTTCAGTTTTTACTTAATGTTTAATAAACATAGATCTCTATAGAATAATTTAGGTTCTTTAGTAAGTTAGACAACAAACAAAATACTGGTCTTATGCTTGAGTTAAATCTGCTAAAAGAAGAACCTGTGATTAGGTAGATTGTTGCAGAACAGACTGTAATGCTATGGAGATTTTGGAAATGTTACTGACATTAGAAATAGCAGTGCCAATGTTTGATGTAAAAAAGTACATTGTGGAATGGGACCTTTGCGTGGGCACTTTGTCCATCACATGAACATCATATATGTTATTAAGTCTCACTCCTATATTCACATTTATTACATTTATTGCTAAGCAAGCTACCATTTATACTGGCTAGGAATTCTTTGATGTACACATTATGCAAGTATAGCTGAATATAGTTTATGATCAAATTACCCTTTTATCTTTTCAGACAGCTGACTACAACTGTGTATGGAGGTAGCAAAAAATAACCAAAAAATGTCCTATCTATTAGGTTAATGTGAAACATGTTTGCATTCAGAGTAATCATACTGCATAAAATGTGGAATATGTGTATATATTTTTCATGTCAGCTTCCTTAATTGGGCTGACATCACATACAGTTATCCATTGCTTAAGTATACCTTTACAATTGCAAAAGACAGTCTGCAGCGGTAATTATGGTTCAAAATGTCATAGGTTTAAAAACTTTGAATTAGCTGAGATATATGATGCATCCTGCATACCCAGTACATTATTTATTGTTTTGATACAGCTTTGGATCAGTCACTAGAGGAGATAGGAAAGGGGACCAATTACCAGAGAAGGCGAGCAAGTTAATTAGTAAATTGAAAAAACAAAAAATTACCGCGCTAACACATAAATATTTAAAAACAAACTAGATAAAGCTGCAGCTCTACTGTGAGATACACACAGAAATCAGTAAATAAAGGTAAAGAGAGCTACGCTGACCATATACATTCAGTGCCTAATTGTGCATGTATATAGAAAATGAATGCAAGTCCACAAGATGATCAATTGAAATGGTAATTTGTGCCCATAAGGATAAATGTCCAATGATTATTATTCATGACAGGTTATTCCACCACACCTAAATTGTACCTCCACCACATAGAAAACATGCTTACCAGATGGCAAGTTTGGAAAGCTTGTGGCTAATACACAACCAGGGCCTTTATCCTGGGGAGAAATCTGATGCCAGCTCTAGATAACACTCCGTACGGGAAAGGCCAACCAGAGGTCTCACCACTCTCGCAAGGACCAAGTAGTACACCTCCAACACAGAATTCAAAAGACAATGAGCCAGGATAACCTAAAAGAAAAACATGCTTGTCTCCTCAATGCCAAACTCAGGATGGCCGAGAGACGGTAAAGATAGGTGTGACACTGTTTTTTTCTGGTCCCGTGATTTTGAAGCTGTATGATATTAGCATGACACGCGCAAACTCTTGGCTGAGTACTACATTAGGTGAGTGTGCAGCAATGGGGGTCAATTGCTTGCAGGTGAGTGTGGTATTAAGGGTTTGTGTTAGTGGATATAATATGTTTGGGTTAAGTGTTGTGAGTTTTTTTTTTTATGTAAAGGATCATTTTCATGTTAGCGGACCAGCAAGATTACCACTTGTTTTTAGCACAGGGTTCCGAGAACAACCAGCACTGGAACAAATATATTGTAAAAGTTCTGTTCACTAATTTACAGATTTCCTCTGTCACTAGCTAGCTAGAGGTACTCATTTCTAAAATATGGAGAGAGAAAAAATGGAACATGCAGAGATACTTGATTTTTGCTTGCTGTTAAAATGTTTTGTTTTGTCATGTACACCCTACAATTAATAAATGAAGGGGTTGAGTAGTTAGCATGAGCATGATGTAGACAAGATGCTGCTAATATAGCTGTTACAGATAATAAATACTGGCCCGGATTCAGAGAGCAATTGCGCCTGCGTAACCATAGTTACACAGCGCAATTGCTGACTTGCGCCGGCGTTACGAATGCTCCTGATTCAGGAACATCGTAACGCCGACTGCAGCCTAAAATCTGCGTGGCATAAGGCTCTTATGCCACGCATATTTTAGGCTGCATTCTTGCGATGGCCGCTAGGGGGAGCTCCCATTGTGCTCAGTGTATAGTATGCAAATTGCATACTAACACCGATTCACAATGTTGCGCGAGCCCTGCGTACGCAAGTTACGTCGTTTCCGTACGGCGTGTTTAGCGTAAGGCTGCCCCTTCTAATAGTAGGGGCAGCCAATGCTAAAGGATACCCGTCGTTCCCGCGTCGCCAAATTTGAATTTCACGTCGTTTGCGTAAGTGATTTGTGAATGGCGCTGGAGGCCATTCACGTTCACTTGGAAGCAAATGACGTCCTTGCGACATCATTTGCCGCAATGCACGTCGGGAAAGTTTCCCGACGGAGCATACGCTCTACGCTCGGCACGGGAGCGCGCCTAATTTAAATGATTCCCGCCCCCTACGGGATCATTTACATTAGGCGCCCTTACGCAGGGCAATTTTAAAGAGCGCACACGCAATTTACGGAGCTACTGCTCCGTGAATCGCGTGCAGCGCAGATAATTTGCGGGGGCGCAGGGCAAAAACGCTGCCCTGTGCCTCCGTAAAAAAGGGGCAAATCTCTTTGAATCCGGGCCACTGTTTTTTTTCCTCAGATCTTAGTTTCAATAAAACATATGATGTTGGCTTCAAATTATTACGGTCTCAATGCAGTGATTTTGAAGCTCAACAGATAGTTAAAAGATTGTAATGCTATATAAATATCTCAACACATAATTCAAGTCAAATAAAGTTATTCAGCAAATTTCTAGTAAGATGAAACCTCTTCATTCTCTAATTTGTTTTGCTTGACCATAAGATTTTCTGTGAATATGTGCAGACAAGCACAGATGAACAGACATCAAAAAAGAAACCTTGATGCATTGTATACTGGGGGCCAGATCCACTAAGCGCAGCGCTTCTTTACGGCCGGCGTAGTGTATCTCAGATACACTACGCCACCGTAACTTACAGCATATTTCCCGTATTCTCAAAGAATTTGTGCCGTAAGTTAGTAGACGGTGGCGTAGTGTAACTGTGTCGGCGTAAGGGCACGCAATTCGAATGGATGAGATGGGGGCGTGTTTTATGGTAATACGTCTTGACCCGACGTAAATGGCGTTTTTTCTGAACGGCGCATGCGCCATCCGTGGGGGTATCCCAGTGCGCATGCTCGAAATTAACCCGCAACAAGCCAATGCTTACGACGTGAACGTCATTCTACGCAAAGCCCTATTCGCGAACGACTTACGCAATTGACGTAAAATTTACAAAATTCGACGTGGGAACGACGTCCATACGTAACATAGGATACGCCTCATATAGCAGGGGTAACTATACGCTGAAAAAAGCCTTACGGAAACTACGTAAAAAAATGCGCCGGCCGGACGTACGTTCGTGGATCGACGTATCTAGCTAATTTGCATACTTGACGCGGAAATCGACGGAAACGCTCCCTAGCGGCCAGCGTAAATATGCACCTTAGATCCGACGGCGTACTAAGATGTACGCCAGTCGGATCTAGCCCAGCTTCAGGCGTATCTTGTTTTGTGGATACAAAACAAAGATACGCCAAAGCAAACTAGAAGATACACCAGCGTAGCAATAGATACGCCAGCGTAAATGCTTCGTGGATCTGGCCCATAGTGTTTAATCATAATCACAACCCTTAAGCTAGCCATACAATGTTAGCTTTTTTCTTTCAGCCAGCAGGCTGAAACAAGTTGGATGGAGGAATCCCTCCCTTCATGGAGAAATTGTATTCTGACCACTACACCCACTGTTGACCACTGCACCCACTAAAAAAACACTGATTGGCTGCTTCCACTGATCGAAAAAAAATCAGCATTTCCCTACAACAGAAGTAGATAAAACAATTGACTTCTGTCAAGCAGGGACAGCTACAGACTGAACAAAATGCGTCTGTATGCACTGAACCAGCTGAATTTTATTCAGTGTAAGGTTAGCTTTAGTGGCTGTGTACTAAAAGTTGCTGTAGACAAAGAATAATTAGAGATTAGTGATGGGCTAGGGTTCCTGTGTGGACATATTAAGTCAATAATGTCACCAGCATTCCTTTACTATTCATGGCTGTGGAATTGGGATTTCCCTGGCAATAGCTGATAGTTTCCCACAGATTTGGGCCAAACTGCGTCTGGCAGGAACTTAAGTTTACCACTAGTATAGGGTTAGTTTTTCAGTGGGTTGGGCCTTGTTTGCAACTCAACCCCCTCTCATTTGCACAGTCCTTTAAGTCCTATTAAACTCAAAATTCCTTATTAGAACTATTATCAACAAGTTTCACTGCTATCTCTTTGGGCAATCGACCCTTTTACTTTCTTCTTTTTTTATATAATTAACAATTTTATTAAAATTGTCTTTTACATACAGGGAAAAGAAAAAAGAAACAGACTCTGGGCATCACGTGAGACCAAAGCAAAACAGCATACAGATTAAACACAAAGCTACATGAGATCTAAAGCAGGTCCAGAAAGGCTACATTTGACAATATCTATACTGACATATACAATACGAATTAAGTAGGGGAACAGTCTAATAAAGTAATCATCATTATGCCAATTCGTTTCAGCAAAAAGAGTGCTCAGGAATAATACTGGACCCTAAATAAGAGACCTATATCCAGTGTAATAATCTCACAGAGTATCCAGGAAACAATAAACAAAGTTGAAGAAAAAGAAAAAAAAAAGGGTGAAAAAGAGTATTGCAGTCTTGCAACATCTTGTAAAAGAACAACATATTGTTAACTTTTTAAACCAACAGTTCCATGTTACCTTCATCACCACCTGATGGGGTGAGGATGGTAAGGTGTGATTCTGAAAGGAACTCTCTATCACATACTAAGGTCAGGGGGTAGTGTCAGAAGCAAAGTGTTTACAATCGGAACATTGAGAAGACCCACAATTTTAAGGCATATCCACAGGTACCTATAGGTGCGTCTGGGCAAACTACACTTAAGTATTGGTCTAGCAGTGCTACGGCCCAACACAGGGAGCAGAAGAATATTGTCTCACGCTGTGAGCCAGGGTTCACAGCAGCCACCAGAGCCTGCCCATATCAATAACTTAGGACCATCAGGATCCAAGCAACATAAGAACGCAAAAACATTTTCTCTAAATACATAGAAAAAACTTTTGGTAGAAAGGGCTTTAGGAAAACTCTTGTAAAAAAAAAGAGCAATGATCAACCAGAAAGATGAAGTCCTGAAATCAGAAGATAAATATTTGAGGTCAGGAGTACAATGATGCAGTTACTCATGCAGATTTCTGCTTAGGCCTCTTGCTAGGAGAGTCCAGAGGCCATAGGTACTTCTTGGGAGAAACTTTTTGCCAAACAACTGGCAGAGGTGTAGGAGCTGGAATGAGGTCCCTTCCAGGGAGCTTTGGGATGGGCATCTCCAAGATTCCACAGAATGAGCACAAGTCCTCAGGGAACACATAGCATTGCAAATTTCCCATTTCATGTTACAGAGAGGCTAAAGAGGAAACCCCAAGGATAGATGATGTTGGTTTTACGGAGATCTGAAAGGTGAGGCTGGAGTAACCTGCATTTCTGAAGAGTGATCTAGGATGGCTCCGTATATAGTTGAATTGAGGTGTCTTCATAGAGGATTGGTTTAGTTGTCTGAGCTTTGCGCATAATGTCCTCCTTCAAAGTATAGGAATGGACCCTATAGATAATATCTCCAGGTGGAGGGTGGGTCTTTAGGTTTCAAAGCCTGATGAGCCCAATCCAGTTAAATATGTTGAGAGGCTGGGTCACCCAACAGGTCATTGTGATGTGTAGATATTAGCCAGAACACCAAGGATCATCAATTTCATCCAAACATTGTTTTATTCTAGAAAGATCACATCACAGAACAGTGTAGTGCAATGTTTCGAAGCCACACAGGACACCTTCATCAGGCATGTGGTCATCTACTTGTTGTGTTTGTACTCGATGGATTGCAATCTTCATAGTTTGCACTTCTTCTTCCACATCCTCTACCCTAGCAACCAAGTGGTGAAAGTTAGCGTGAAGTGTTTTAATATCACTACAACAAGTTTTCTTAACTTCCAAAATCAATTACATGAAGTCATCTTTAGTAGACAAGGATTGCAGCTGTGACCGCAGGATGTGATTTCCCCATTCGTCAGTACAAATGCCACCCTAGTGAACCAGCGAGTGAGCCCAGCCGCAGTGCTAGGGAAGTCTCAGGGCTCATGTCAGGCCCTCTGATCATCCAGCTGAGGTGGGGTTTTCTGGTCTAGGGGTGATCACCCCCATATTCAGAGACAGGCTGTGACGTTGGAATAGGTGGACACAGCAGAGGCAAGGGAGGCACTGACATCCCATGAGCATTGTGTCATTTGTGGCCTCGGGGAGCAGGGAGCTGATGCTGGAGTCAGGGCACAGGATGATGAAGGCCTCAGCCATGGCAGGACCCTTGCTCTGGCTGTACGCTGAGCAGAGAGTGAACCCCAGTTCCAGAGTAGGAGTGGTGTGCCAAGTGGGGATACAGATCCCTCAGCAGGCCCCATCAGCAGATGTGGAGATGGAGGAGGGCTCACCTGAAGTATCTCTGGCCTGAAGATGGCTGATTGCTGTGGGGGCACCCATCAGGGGGAGGGGGCAGGAGCGGTGAGGGACCCGAGAAGAAAAAGATCAAGGCTGCTCTGTGCGAAACCATTACACAGAGCAGGTAAGTATAACATGTTTGTTTTTTAAAACAATGCTTTACTATCACTTTAAATGTAAAATAATAATATTCACAGATTTGGTACACTAACATACCATACATTAGAACATCAAATCCATTCCGTGGCTTTTTGCAGATTTTCAGACCAGAGAGAATGGTTGAATGTGCAAGAAAAATTCAGTGGCCCTAAGACATTGCAGCATGTTGGTGGTTCTACAAACACAACTTGGCTGATTATACATGATTGTGCCTACGGAGAGGGTAGGGGAGTGCAAAGGGCAGATGCTGCAGAAGCTGTCAAGGAACAATATAAATATTGTATGAATGATTTCTAATGGTCCATGTGTAGTACAGGAAAGGAAAAAATTGTATTGGGCAGTAAGGCAAATAAGTGTTTTATGAATCATCCAAAGACTTAAAAATATTTAACATAAATCATCCCTGATTTACATTAAAATAATACTTGGGGTCCAAAACAGAATACAACTATGCAATATTAGAGTATATAAGAGTGTACTTGATCAGAAGAAAGACAATAATTATATTATTGAACATTTTTGTTAAAAAATTTAAGACAAATATAAAGGGGTTGTAAAGGTACAATTTTTTGTACTAAATAGCTTCCTTTACCTTAGTGCAGTCCTCCTTCACTTACCTCATCCTTCGATTTTGCTTTTAAATGTCCTTATTTCTTCTGAGAAATCCTCACTTCCTGTTCTTCTGCCTGTAACTCCACACAGTAATGAGAGGCTTTCTCCCTGGTGTGGAGTGTTGTGCTCGCACCCTCCCTTGGACTACAGGAGAGTCAGGACACCCACTAACACACAACTCATTTCTCCATCTGCAACATAGAGAGCATCCTGACTCTCCTGTAGTCCAAGGGAGGGGGCGAGCATGACCAGGGAGTGTGGAGTTACAGACAGAAGAACAGGAAGTGAGGATTTCTCAGAAGAAATAAGGACATCTAAAAGCAAAATCGAAGGATGAGGTAAGTGAAGGAGGACTGCACTAAGATAAAGGAAGCTATTTAGGAAAAACAAATTGTACCTTTACGACCCCTTTAAATGAATCCATTTCATAATTCTTGTGATCATTTATATCTAATGCACCTATAAAACCACAAATCCCACCTAAAAACAAATAATTAAAGTATATCCAAAACTTAAATAAATATGTATTTTGGGGGACATGGCGACTGCTTGGCAAGATGACCACATAAACAAAGAGCTTCACTTTGCCACCGGGAACACCACATTGACAATTCAGAGCAGACTACAACAAAATGGCAGTGGGAGCCGCTCTACTCTGGCCCAAAATAGACCTCTAGTGACTGTACACACACCACAGCCCACCGCTGCTCCTGCACTAGGTCCCGCATAAGACTCTGCAAGTTCCGGGCAGTCTACACAATCAACAAAGAGCCCAGCCAAATCCAGACCCTGCAGGGACTCAGGACACGAATCTACATAAGCAATTCTCAGAACTTGTAATCTACTGACCTGTCACTTACTGATTATATTGACACTTTCCCTACGATAGATCAACCAGTCTCTAATACCAATATGAAAGAAATGTTGCTGTCTCTAAGAACCTCTCTTTACTCTGACATGCTATCCTGTCTACACCTATTTAAAAATGAAGTTTAAAAAATGGGGGAAAGAGTGTAACAAGTAAAAGACAAAATGTGCAAATTTACTTCATTCTTTAACACACTAGTTAATGCTCATGCATCACAACAAGATGAGTTGACAAGGCCGTAAACAAAACTTGCTGATGTAGAAAACAGGGTGCGATGTAAAAATCTTAAAATACTTGGCATTCTCAAACTAATCCAATTGCAACAACTTCCACATTATAACTGTGACCTCTTCCTATCGGTGATCATATCACTTACCTCAGCTGATTGTACTATAGAGTTTGTCATGTTCCAAAGCCTTCTTACCTGTCTTTGGAAGTCCCTTGTGATGTCTTATTGTGTGTAAATTTCTTCCGAATCAAAGAGAAACTACTGGAGCCCTTCAAATATGTCAACCAGCTTCCCGTTTAGGCCTCCAACCTGTAGGTACTTCCCGATTTCTCTCAATACACATTACATCAATCCAGAAATCTCACATACATCCCTAAATGTGGAAACATCCTCCCAAAATAATCATTACACATCAAAGCTCTTCTTCTATAATTACCACTGCAGACAAAGGTATCAGACTTCTTCAGGAATGGGGCATTGTCCCAAATCCCCAAACAATCAATGACTTAAATCCATATCCAATCCCTATTGACCTGTAGTGGCAGATTTTGTCTTGTAAACATATCGTACGGAGGAAACCCTAAGAAGGCTTATATTCCTACCTCTTTCCACTATATTTGGTTCTTGATAGCTACCAGCTAAGAGATGGTAGCAATTGCTATAACTGTTAAGGAAAGTTACTCCTCTTCCCCAGCTACCTATGACAATGTAATAACTATGTCATACAAAATCTCAGCTCTCAAATGTTGCTTACTCAGCATATCCGAGAGTATTTTCAAGACAATAACTTCTCTGACACTGCAGCAGTTACACTGTGGAAATCCCATAAGGCATATATGTGTGGCATACTTATTTACCTAATCTCCAGAGCTAAGAAACAACATAACTCCCAGCTCACTACTCTTTGGTGGAACTCTATTCTTTGGATCTCCAGAACAAGGCTTTACCTACATGTGCTATTGCAACATCCATATCTAAATTGCAGAATGGACACAGTGGGTTGCTGTGTGAATGGCACAATAAATATTTAAGCCACCTTAAATTTTACTGTTGGAGTGATATGTGGTAGGGGCGCTAGTATAAAGTGGTAGACTAATAAACAATTAGTTATTATTTATACATTTGTGATTAGAAAATATAATAAAGTGTATCCATTACAACATTAACAATTCATATTGAAAGTGGTAATCTCAATAAACAAATAGTCAATTAATCCAAAGTCAATAACTTTCTTAGTTATGTGATTCTAGCAAATCTGTAAGAATATCACTTGATGAGTGATAGAAAATTGCCTACTCACCAAATGGACATAACCTTTTTAACTAAAAAGATGGTCACAATTAGAGATGTACAGAACTGTTCGCCGGCGAATAATTTGCGGCGATTTTTGCGCGTTCGCCGATGCGCGCGAACATATGCGCTATTCGATCCGCCTCCTATTAATTATCATTAAACAAACTTTGACCCTCTACCTCACAGTCAGCAGACACATTGCAGCCAATCATCAGCATACCCTCCCTCCCTGACCCTCCCACCTCTCGGGCAGCATCCATTTTAGATTCATTCTGACCCTGTATTCTTAGTGAGAGGAGGGATAGTGTTGCTGCTGCTGAATTTATAGGCAAATCTATAGCTAGGCTAGTGTTTTTAGTGTCCACTCCAGTCCTGAAAGACTTATCTGATCTCTGCTGTAAGGACAGCACCCCAAAAAGTCCTTTTTAGGGCTAGTATATCAGTCAGCTTTTTTTCCCTGTAATCTAATTGCAGTTGCCTGCAATGCAGCGTGTGTGTCAGGATCACAGCGTACACTGTGCCCAGTGCCACCCACCACACATCTATCTTGGTGGCACAGTAGATAACATTAAAAAAGAAAATATTACTGCAATATAATAGTAGTCAGTTGCCTGGCTGGCAGCGTGTGTCAGGGTATAGCGTACACTGTGCCCAGTGCCACCCACCACTCATCTATCTTGGTGGCACAGTAGATAACATTTAAAAAAAAAATATATTACTGCAATATAATAGTAGTCAGTTGCCTGGCTGGCAGTGTGTGTCAGGGTACAGCGTACACTGTGCCCAGTGCCACCCACCACTCATCTATCTTGGTGGCACAGTACATAACATTTAAAAAAAATATATATATATATTACTGCAATATAATTGTAGTCAGTTGCCTGGCTGTCAGCGTGTGTCAGGGGTACAGCGTACACTGTTCCCAGTGCCACCCACCACTCATCTATCTTGGTGGCACAGTACATAACATTTAAAAAAAAAATTATTACTGCAATATAATTGTAGTCAGTTGCCTGGCTGCCAGCGTGTGTCAGGGGTACAGCGTACACTGTGCCCAGTGCCACCCACTACTCATCTATCTTAAATGGGGTCTTTAATGCTGTCATGCCTGTTGAGGGACCCTCATATAAAAAGGCTGTAGGAGAACGACCTGTACTGGGTGGCCACGCTACTAGACCCCCGGTATAAGCAGAAAGTGCCTGAAATGTTACTAAATTACCGGAAGTCGGAAAGGATGCAGTGGTTCCAAAATAAATGAAAAAGTATGCTTTACACAGCGTATAAGGGTGATGTCACAGCACAACGGGAATCTAACAGTGGAAGAGGTGAAAGTATTCCTCCTCCTACCATGACCACGCCAGCAAGGACAGGACGCTTTACAGATGTGTTGTTGATGGAGGACATGCAGGGCTTTTTCAGCCCTACGCGTTGCCACAGCCCTTCGGTGTCCACCCTCAGAGAACGGCTCGACCGACAGGTAGCAGACTACCTCGCCTTAACTGCAGATATCGACACTGAGGAGCGATGAACCCCTTGACTACTGGGTGTGCAGGCTTGACCTGTGGCCTGAGCTATCCCAATTTGCGATAGAACTTCTGGCCTGCCCCGCTTCAAGTGTCCTTTCAGAAAGGACCTTCAGTGCAGCAGGAGGTATTGTCACTGAGAAGAGAAATCGCCTAGGTCAAAAAAGTCTAGATTACCTCACCTTTATTAAGATGAATGAGGCATGGATCCCGAAGGGACTGACAGTGGGCGATAAATTTGACTAAAGGCCTGATGAGATGAGCTTCCTTGGGCTACAAATGGTCCACACGCTGCTGTATCTTATCTCTGCATGCCGGATGACTTGCGTGACTTATCCGTCACCAAATAGGGTTCAAGCCGCAATGTTTTAGTGCACTTTCTGCCTGGAAAACATACATTTTTCTGGCCACTGCTACAGCAGCAGCTGCAACAATACCTACTTTTTCAGGCATGTACATGCCTAATTTTTCTGGCCACTGGTGCTGCACTGTGGCTGCAAAACCAAAACCAAAAAAAAGCACATACATGTGTCAATTCCCCTTCGTGATCGTTACCTTGTTGTGGTGAAGGGTCTTGCGTATCACAATGAAGCGACCACCTCTATGAGTGTGTTGGCAATGGCAATGTTGGCACACCCCAGATGATAAGGTCGTTGCTTCATTGTGAACAGACCAAAAGCGATCGGCTGGATAATTTTGCATAGAAAAAACATAAATTTTCTTTGTGATCATCTAAGGTAATCATTAAAGCCTACTAGGCCAACAATGGACCCACACTGCAGATTCATTGTTTTCTGGGTCACTTAACTGTCACTGAACTACCTCAGCACGACCATAGGCTTTGAAAAACCCCCATCACCTGCAATCTCCAAAACGTTCATTGACGTCAGTGAGGACAAGGAACGGGACATGGCTAGCTTGGTATCCATCCTTGTGTAAATGGGGAGTTTGCGGTTGTGCAAATGGACTGTTTGCAGGTGTTTGCGGTGCGTTAAACGGGGAGTTTGATCTGTCAGAGTTTGGTCTGTCACTGTGACCCCTAACCCTATTACAGACAGGGTTAGGGTTACAGATAGGGTTAGGGTTAGAGTTACAGATAGGGTTAGGGTTACAGATAGGGTTAGGGTTACAGATAGGGTTAGGGTAGGGTTACAGATAGGGTTAGGGTTAGGGTTACAGATAGGGTAGGGGTTAGGGTTAGGGTTACAGATAGGGTTAGGGTTACAGATAGGGTTAGGGTTATAGATAGGGTTAGGGTTAGGGTTAGGGTTACAGATAGGGTTAGGGTTACAGATAGGGTTAGGATTAGGGTTAGGGTTACAGACTGTAACCCTAACCCTAACCCTATCTTTAACCCTAACTCTGTCTGTAACCCTAACCCTAACCTAACCTAACCCTATCTGTTACCCTAACCCTATCTGTAACCCTAACCCTAACCCTATCTGTTACCCTATCCCTAACCCTATCTGTAACCCTAACCCTAACCCTAAGCCTTACACTACCTGATCGATATAACATCATACTTGATGTTTTAAAGCACGTTATTCCAAACAATTTATGAATGTTAGGTGATTTATGCCCTTTATGGATTAAAAATGATCTCTGCGACAACTACGTAATTTTCCATGGGAGTTTTGCCATGGATCCCCCTCCGGCATGCCACAGTCCAGGTGTTAGTCCCCTTGAAACTACTTTTCCATCATTATTGTGGCCGGAAAGAGTCCCTGTGGGTTTTAAAATTCGCCTGCCCATTGAAGTCTATGACGGTTCGCACGGTTCGCGCATCCGCGAACATATGCGCAAGTTCGCAATCGCCGTTTGCAAACGCAAAATTTTAGGTTCGCGACATCACTAGTCACAATAGGCTTGAAGTGACGTGACGTACATTTCATATTACAACGTCATCAGGAAGCGTCCCAGTCATCATTTGAGTTTTATAGAGATAAAAACCTTACATCAAGGAGACTAATATGGACGTAAGTCCCAATGATGGTGGGGAATACTTGAATTTATTGGATGATTGGTACTAGGTCTTTAACCGATGTGAAAAAAAAGTTAATGCAACTTATGATTAGAGGGAGAAAAACAAAAAATGCACTGTTGGAATCAAAAATCTCAGAGCTTAAGGAAACCATGGTACCATTCAAGGAATCCAATGAATATCAAGAAAAATCCTCAAAATTACAAACATACCTTTCGAAAATATGATGGAGAAATAATAAAAAAAAAACTTAAATACCAAAGGGACCTAAAAGATTTTAATGACAGAAATGTTTACAAATGGTAAAAAGATCTCATTCCCCCAGGGTCATATGAGTCTTCAGTACAGAAGGAAATCGAAATTCAGGAAATTGTAGCTCAAATGACCACAAATCACAACCCGAATCCCCTAATTAAAAAAATAGTAAACCACCAAATAAAGCCAAAGATAACCAACCAAACAATTATCCATGCACCCTCCCCAATATTCAGTACCCACACAAAATAGATTTGCCCCACTGGGAAATAGAACACCAGAACACCATGATGATTATTATGATTATGGTTGAAATTCTTACCCTCCCAGGCCGCCAAGGGGTGGGTTTAGGGGAAATTTTAGAGGTAGACCAGCACCATATCAAAATCAATACCAACAAGGGGGGGTGGAGGGGTTGGAAAGAGACCTACATGATCCTACCCCCACCACCACAATATTACCAAAGCGATCATTCAGAAGAATGGTAAACAGAGGAGGAAGAGGAAAGAAAAAGAAAAAAGACAACTAAATATGGGGTTGTTTAACCACTTCCCGACCCCCGCATGTACATATACGTCCACAATATGGCACGTACAGGCACATGGGCGTACAGGTACGTCCCCGCCTTACCTGGGTTAGGGGGTCTGATCGGGACCCCCTCCGGTACATGCGAGGGCCGGGAACGGTGTACGGGAGGTCCGGGAGGAGGGGGCGGCTATTGGTTTCCAGCCGTCCCCTCTCGATCTCCCTCGGCGAATCAGATTGCACCTGAGCCCTCCCTGCCTGTGTAACTGTAAACACAGGCAGGGAGGAAGTGACGTTTTCTCCCCTCTGGCGGTCTTTTCGTCTGGTTCCAGAGGAGAGAAGACGTCAGTACTGTGAGTTGCACCAACAGCACACTGACACAGCACACATAGGCACATAACCCCCCCCGATCACCCCCCCAGCACCCCCAGATCACCCCCTGTCACAGTGTCACTGATTGCAGTGATCATTTATTTTCTGATCACTGCTTTTAGTGTCAGTGTGACAGAAAAAAGTGTCAGGGCAGTTAGGTTTAGGCCCCTTTAGGTCCAGGGTAGCCCCCTACCCCCCCCCCAATAAAGGTTTAACCCCTGATTGCCCCTAAAGTTAACCCTTTCACCCCTATTGCCAGTGTCACTAAGCGATCGGTTTCTGATCGCTGTATTAGTGTCACTGTTGCCGCTAGGCAGTTAGTTTTTTTTTTAGGTTCGCCGCCAGGTTTATATAGCGTTAGGTACCCCCATAAATAAAGGTTTTAACCCCTGATTGCCCCTAGAGTTAACCCTTTCACCCCTATTGCCAGTGTCACTAAGCGATCGGTTTCTGATCGCTGTATTAGTGTCACTGTTGCCGCTAGGCAGTTAGTTTTTTTTTTAGGTTCGCCGCCAGGTTTATATAGCGTTAGGTACCCCCATAAATAAAGGTTTTAACCCCTGATTGCCCCTAGAGTTAACCCTTTCACCCCTATTGCCAGTGTCACTAAGCGATCGGTTTCTGATCGCTGTATTAGTGTCACTGTTGCCGCTAGGTAGTTAGTTTTTTTTGAGGTTCGCCGCCAGGTTTATATAGCGTTAGGTACCCCCATAAATAAAGGTTTTAACCCCTGATTGCCCCTAGAGTTAACCCTTTCACCACTGATCACTGTATAAGTGTCACTGGTGACGTGGTTAGCCAGTTAGTTATTTAGTTATTTTAGGTTCGCCACCAGGTTTTTAGAAAGCGTCAGGTACCCCCATATATTACCGAATAAAGGTTTTAACCCCCTGATTGCCCCCTAGTTAACCCTTTCACCAGTGATCACCGTATAAGTGTTACGGTTGACGCTGGTTGGTTAGTTTGCTATTTATAGCATCAGAGCACCCGCCGTATATAACCCAATAGGTTTAACCCCCTGATCACCCGGCGGGTGATATAAATTTAATTTTAGCGCCAGTCAGGGTCTGCGTCGCCCCAGGCAGCGTTAGGTTAGAGCCAGTACCGCTTACACCCACTCGCTAAGCATACACCCCCCTTAGTGGTATAGGATCTGAACGGATCGATACCTGATCTGATCAGATCTATACTAGCGTACCCAGCAGTTTAGGGTACCCAAAAACGCATTGTTAGCGGAATCAGCCCAGATACCCGCTAGCACCTGCGTTTTCCCCCTCTGCCCAGCCCAACCCACCCAAGTGCAGTATCGATCGATCACTGTCACTTACAAAACACAAGACACATAACTGCAGCGTTCGCAGAGAGCTTACAGTTTTTTTTTAAGCGTTTTCTACGTTTGCTTTTCTACAGATCAGGTGCTTTTTTTACCTGTGAATCCTTACCATTGTACCACTAAATTTAGAGTCCAAAATGGCAAACCGAAGGTACAATGATAAGCAGGCCTTGGAGTTCATGTGCATGTCAGATAGTGAAGAGGAGGAGGTCACGCATCTGACAGATTCTGGCTCAGAATACGAACCCGTTTGCGACAGCGGCTCCATGTCAGATAGCTCGCACGACGAAGTTGAGGTCCCTGCTAAGGCCAGGCGTACCCGATCCCATTCTGATGTTGTTGAGCAGCAAGAACCGCAGGACCCTCGTATGGAGCAGAGATCCAGTACTAGCGCCGCTATTCCTTCTGGTGAATTGGCAAGCACCAGCGGCCTAGTACACCCTGGTCGTTTATCCAGCACTGCAGTAACACTTGGTGACGTGGCGAGTCCCATAAGTGCAGTTGAAGCTGGCGATGTGGCAAGCACAAGTAGTGTCCCGCTGCCACCAAGAAGAAGACAGAGACAGGCCCGTCGTGCCCATAGTGCCCTTCCTGTAGAATTTGCCTATCCTGATTGGGTCCCCACCACTTCTACAGCACCTGTACTTCCCCCATTCACTGGCCAACCCGGTATTCAGGTGGATACAGCGAACTTTACGTCACTTGATTTTTATTCGCTGTATTTCACGGAAGATCTCTATAGATCTATTGTGGACCAGACTAATTTATATGCTGGTACTTACATCGCCGCTAACCCCCAGTCTCGCCTTGCCAAACAATGGAAACCTCTCGAGGTTTCCGAATTTAAGACCTTTCTGGGCCTTACCCTCAACATGGGCATACACAAATTTCCGTCATTGCGGATGTATTGGTCCACACATCCCATTGACCATATGTACATTTTCTCTGCTCACATGGCCAGGAAACGATACGAGGCGATCCTGCGGTTCCTGCATTTCAGTGACAATACACTTTGTCGTCCACGTGGAGACCCTGAATTTGACCGGCTCTACAAAATTCGGCCCCTCGTAAACCATTTCAACGAACGTTTTGCAGCCTTGTTTAATCCCCAGCAGGTTGTATGCGTTGATGAGTCCCTGATTAAATTTGCTGGCCGCTTGTCTTTCAAACAGTACCTTCCCAGCAAGCGTTCCAGATACGGGGTCAAGCTCTATAAGCTCTGTGACAGGGCCACAGGCTACACATGGAGCTTTAGGGTTTACGAGGGAAAAGATAGTCAGGTAGAGCCGGAAGGATGCCCAGATTACATGGGGAGCGCTGGCAAGATTGTTTGGGACTTGGTGTCACCCTTATTCGGAAAGGGGTACCATTTGTATGTGGACAATTTTTACAGCAGCGTGCCACTTTTTAGCCACTTATTTGATCAACAGATTGGAGCATGTGGCACCGTGCGACCTAATCGCCGGGGCTTCCCCCAGCGGCTTGTAGATGCCCGTGTTAGGCCGGGGGCGAGAGCCTGCTGCAGATGTAAAAATTTGCTCGCTGTGAAGTGGCGGGACAATAGGAATGTTTTCGTTCTTACCACCCTTCACGCAGACACGACAGTCCAAATTCGTACGGCGACTGGTGTTGTGGAGAAACCCCTCTGTGTCCACGAATATAACCAAAACATGGGAGGGGTGGACCTCAACGACCAGTTAATGGCGCCGTATCATATTGCCCGTAAGACGAGACGCTGGTACAAAAAAGTGTCTCTACATTTATTTCAATTGGCTCTACTGAATGCTCATGTCGTATACAGAGCTTCAGGACGGAATGAATCCTTCCTTCAATTCCAGAGGGATATCATCACAGAACTCCTGTATCCAGGCGGTATTGTACCTCACCATCTCCTACCAAATGCAGTAAGCCGACTGCATGAGAGGCATTTTTCTTATGTCCTCCAGAGTACCCCTACCCAACGAGCCCCCCAAAGAAAATGTCGTGTCTGTACCAAGCGCGGATTTAGGCGTGACACCCGTTATTTTTGTCCCAAATGTCCTGGCAATCCTGGTCTTTGTATTGGTGAATGTTTTGAACGCTTCCACACACACGTTAATTATTAGTGTAGGGTGAAACATTTCACAGGCTAGGCACACTCACACAGGGTCTCCCAAGATGCCATCGCATTTTGAGAGACCCAAACCTGGAACCGAAAAGTTGAAGTTACAGTTCACAGTTACAAAAAAAAGTGTTAAAAAAAAAAGTAAAAAATAAAAACACACAAAAAAATATAAAATAAAAAAACCAAAAATAGTTGTCGTTTTATTGTTCTCTCCCTCTCTATTCTCTCTCTATTGTTCTGCTCTTTTTTACTGTATTCTATTCTGCAAAGTTTTATTGTTGTTATGTTTTTTCATGCTTGCTTTTCAGGTATGTAATTTATTTTACTGTTTTCAGGTACGCCATTCAGCTGTTGCGCGGACTTATTTATCTTGACAGCAACAGCGTTTGCTCCCACGATATATAAAGCCGCGACTCCAGTGCTGTAGGAGGTGATTTCACCACCACAGTTAAAAAAAAGCGCATATATGCCGAAGCATGCGGGCAGCAGGGGCGGAGGAGCGATTTTGCTCCTAATGCCGCGTACATACGGTTGACATTCCTACAGAGGCTTTCCCGTGGAAAAGTCTGACCATGTGTACACGGCATAGAAAAGTCCGACCGTGTGTACGCGGCATAGAAAAGTCCGACCGTACGCGGCATAACTTTTTTGCGGGAGGATGCCCCCATGCTTTGGCATATATATATTTTAGGCACAGGTTGCGTTAAAAAATGTTTTATTTTTTACTATGTTTTTTTATAGGTATTTGCTTTGCAGGTATGGTATGATCTTACTGTTATACTGGAATGTTACTTTGTTTTAATGTTAACCATCATTTGCTTAGCAGGTACGCCATTCAGTTGCAGTGCGGATTTATTTAGCGTGACAGCAACAGCGTTTGCTCCCACGATATATAAAGCCGCGACTCCAATGCTGTAGGAGGTGATTTCACCACTACAGTTCAAAAAAGAGCATATATGCCGGAGCATGGGGGCATTAGGGGCGGAGGAGCGATTTTGCTCCTAATGCCGCGTACATACGGTTGACATTCCTACGGAGGCTTTCCTGTGGAAAAGTCTGACCATGTGTACACGGCATAGAAAAGTCCGACCGTGTGTACGCGGCATAGAAAAGTCCGACCGTACGCGGCATAACTTTTTTGCGGGAGGATGCCCCCATGCTTCGGCATATATAAATGGTGCATGTATGCCCATCATTAGAAGTGGGTGGATGAAGGGAGGTATTCTAATGGTGGGCATACCCACCGATCAATCTTTTTTTTGTTCAGCCAACAGGCTGCATGAAAAAAAAAAGATTACAATACATGTCCAACAAGAACCATCAACGTACTGGTATGTTGCAGGACTTTAAATGGTTATACCAGAATGATGCCTGCGGGTTTAGGCATCATCTTGGTATCATTCTTTTCAGCCAGCGGTCGGCTTTCATGTAAAAGCAGTCCTAGCGGCTAATTAGCCTCTAGACTGCTTTTACATTCAGTGGGAGGGAATGTCCCCCCCCCAGATATAAACGGCGCCATTGAGAATATGGGAAAGCATTTTATCACACCGATCTTGGTGTGGTCAGATGCTTTGAGGGCAGAGGAAAGATCTAGGGTCTAATAGACCCCATTTAAAAAAAAAAAAGAGTACCTGTCACTAACTATTGCTATCATAAGGGATATTTACATTCCCTGAGATAACAATAAAAATGGTAAAAAAATTAATAAATGGAAGGAACAGTTAACAAATAAAATTAAAAAAGCGAAATAAATATATAAAAAAATAAAAAAATAAAAAAAAGCATCCCTGTCCCCCCCTGCTCTTGCGCAAAGACGAACGCAAGCGTCGGTCTGGAGTCATATGTAAACAGCAATTGCACCATGCATGTGAGGTATCACCGCGAAGGGCAGATCGAGGGCAGTCATTTTAGCAGTAGACCTACTCTGTAAATCTAATGTGGTAACCTGTAAAGGCTTTTAAAGGCTTTTAAAAATGTATGTAGTTTGTCGCCACTGCGCGTTTGTGCGCAATTTTAAAGTATGTCGTGTTTGGTATCCATGTACTCGGCCTAAGATCATAATTTTTATTTCATCAATAATTTGGGCAATATAGTGTGTTTTAGTGCTTTAAAATAAAAAAAAGTGTATTTTTTCCCCAAAAAATGCGTTTGAAAAAACGCTGCGCAAATACTGTGTGGAAATTTTTTTTGCAACACCCACCATTTTAATCTGTAGGGCCTTTGCTTTAAAAAAATATATAATGTTTGGGGGTTCAACTTTACTTTCTTGCAAAAAAATAATATGTTTTTATGTAAACAAACAGTGTCAGAAAGGGCTTTTTCTTCAAGTGGTTAGAAGAGTGGGTGATGTGTGACATAAGCTTCTAATTGTTGTGCATAAAATGCCAGGACAATTGAAAACCCCCCCAAATGACCCCATTTTGGAAAGTAGACACCCCAAGCTATTTGCTGAGAGGCATCTTAAGTCCATGGAATATTTTAGATTTTGACCCAAGTTGCGGGAAATATAAATATATATATATATATATATTTTTTTTTTTGCGCAAAGTTGTCACTAAATGATATATTGCTCAAACATGCCATGGGCATATGTGGAATTACACCCCAAAATGCATTCTGCTGCTTCTCCTGAGTACGGGGATACCACATGTGTGAGACTTTTTGGGAGCCTAGCCGCGTACGGGACCCCAAAAACCAATCACCGCCTTCAGGCTTTCTAAGGGTGTAAATTTTTGATTTCACTCCTCACTACCTATCACAGTTTCGAAGGCCATAAAATGCCAAAATAGCACAAAAAAAAACCAAATGACCCCATTTTGGAAAGAAGACACCCCAAGGAAACTGCTGAGAGGCATGTTGAGTCCATTGATTTTTTTTTTTTTGTCCAAAGTGATTGAAAAATGAGAAAAAAAAAAAAAAAAAAAAATGTGTCACTAAATGATATATTGCTCACACATGCCATGGTTATATGTGGAGTTGCACCCTAAAATACATTCTGCTGCTTCTCCTGAGTACGGGGATACCACATGTTTGGGACTTTTTGGGAGCCTAGCCGCGTACGGGACCCCGAAAACCAAGCACCGCCTTCAGCATTTCTAAGGGCGCAAATTTTTGATTTCACTCCTCACTACCTATCACAGTTTCGAAGGCCATAAAATGCCAAAATAGCACAAAAAACCCCCAAATGACCCCATTTTGGAAAGTAGACACCCCAAGCTATTTGCTGAGAGGCATGTTGAGTCCATGGAATATTTAATTTTTTTGCCCCAAGTGATTGAATCATGACCAAAAAAAATTAAAATAAAAAAATGTACAAAACATTGTCACTAAATGATATATTTCTCACACATGCCATGGTTATATGTGGAATTGCACCCCAAAATACATTCTGCTACTTCTCCTGAGTACGGGGATACCACATGTGTGGGACTTTTTGGGAGCCTAGCCGCGTATGAGACCCCGAAAACCAAGCACCGCCTTCAAGATTTCTAAGGACATAAATTTTTGATTTCACTCACACAAATCTTGAAGGCAGTGCTTGGTTTTCGGGGCCCCGTACGCGGCTAGGCTCCCAAAAAGTCCCACACATGTGGTATCCCCGTACTCAGGAGAAGCAGCAGAATGTATTTTGGGGTGCAATTCCACATATAACCGTGGCATGTGTGAGAAATATATCATTTAGTGACAACGTTTTGTATTTTTTTTTTTTGGTCATTATTCAGTGACTTGGGGCAAAAAAATTAAATATTCCATGGACTCAACATGCCTCTCAGCAAATAGCTTGGGGTGTCTACTTTCCAAAATGGGGTCATTTGGGGGGGTTTTGTGCTGTTTTGGCATTTTATTGCCTTCGAAACTGTGATAGGTAGTGAAGAGTGAAATCAAAAATTTATGCCCTTAGAAATCCTGAAGGCGGTGATTGGTTTTCGGGGTCCCGTACGCGGCTAGGCTCCCAAAAAGTCCCACACATGTGGTATCCCCGTACTCAGGAGAAGCAGCAGAATGTATTTTGGGGTGCAATTCCACATATGCCCATGGCATATGTGAGAAATATATCATTTAGTGACAACGTTTTGTAAAAAATTTTTTTTTTTTTTTTTTTGGTCATTATTCAATCACTTGGGGCCATAAAATTAAATATTCCATGGACTCAACATGCCTCTCAGCAAATAGCTTGGGGTGTCTTCTTTCCAAAATGGGGTCATTTGGGGGGGTTGTGTGACATCTTGGCATTTTATGGCCTTCAAAACTGTGATAGGTAGTGATAGGTACTGAGGAGTGAAATCAAAAATGTATGCCCTTAGAAATCTTGAAGGCGGTGCTTTGTTTTCGGGGCCCCGTATGCGGCTAGGCTCACAAAAAGTCCCACATATGTGGTATCCCCGTACTCGGGAGAAGCAGCAGAATGTATTTTGGGGTGCAATTCCACATATAACTATGGCATGTGTGAGCAATATATCATTTAGTGACAACTTTGTGCAAAAAAAATCAGTTTGTCATATTCCCGCAACTTGTGTCAAAATATAAAATATTCCATGGACTCGACATGCCTCTCAGCAAATAGCTTAGGGTGTCTACTTTCCAAAATGGGGTCATTTGTTTTTTTTTTTTGCTATTTTGGCATTTTATGGCCTTCGAAACCTTGATAGGTAGTGAGGAGTGAAATCAAAAATTTGTGCCCTTAGAAATGCTGAAGGCGGTGCTTGGGTTTTGGGGCCCCGTATGCGGCTAGGCTCCCAAAAAGTCCCACACATGTGGTATCCCCGTACTCAGGAGAAGCAGCAGAATGTATTTTGGGGTGCAATTCCACATATATCCATGGCATGTGTGAGAAGTATATCATTTAGTGACAACTTTTTGTAAACATTTTTTTTTTTTTCGTCATTATTCAATCACTTGGGACAAAAAAATTAAATATTCAATGGACTCAACATGCCTCTCAGCAGTTTCCTTGGGGTGTCTACTTTCCAAAATGGGGTCATTTGGGGGGGTTTTGTACTGCCCTGCCATTTTAGCACCTCAAGAAATGAGATAGGCAGTCATAAAATAAAAGCTGTGTAAATTCCAGAAAATGTACCCTAGTTTGTAGACGCTATAACTTTTGCGAAAACCAATAAATATACGCTTATTGCGATTTTTTTTACTAAAGACATGTGGCTGAATACATTTTGGCCTAAATGTTTGACTAAAATTTAGTTTATTCGATTTTTTTTACTTTTTGTTATAAGAAAAATCATTTTTTTTCAAAATTTACGGTCTTTTTGCGTTTATATCGCAAAAAATAAAAATCGCAGAGGCGATCAAATACCATCAAAATAAAGCTCTATTTGTGGGAAGAAAAGGACGCAAGTTTCGTTTCGGTACAACATTGCATGACCGCGCAATTACCAGTTAAAGCAGCGCATTGCCAAATTGTAAAAACACCTTGGGTCTTTAGACAGCGTATTGGTCCGGGGCTTAAGTGGTTAATATGGTAGGGGTCCAGTTCTCGGAGGAGGAAATAGAGGTCTTAGCGCAAGGACTCAAATTTGCACCGGACAAACATCTGGCCAAATTTGAGACATTTATAGAAATCTAAAAGTATGCTATAAAATTAAATATTAAAAAAACATTTTTGTAGACAGCTGTCCAGTTTCCCCTTATAATTAGGTCTAGATGAATATGTACACAGTGGGCTAAAAAAACAACTCAGTATTCAACCCAAAAAAAGGGACCCATCACTTAATAGAGGTGTTTAAAAACATTACTCAGGATGAGGTAACAAAACTCAAAAATAGAAAGGCATAAAAATAACACAAAAACATGGGAATGAATTAAAAACTAGAGAAAAATTAACAGGTGGTAATAAGACCAGACGACAAAGGGGGAGGGGGGTTAGTTATACTAACAAAGGACAATTACAACAAAAAGGTGCTAAAGCTACTCGCTCGCTGATAATACTACATCTAAAAATCTAAAAAGTGATCCTAAATTAAAGGCTGAATTAACAGATTGGGTAAAACAAGGGAACCAAAGATACAATTTGGGATAAAAAAGAGGCTAAATACCTTATCCCGCATGACCCCATTCTTCCGGTTCTGTATATAGTTCCAAAGGGTCATAAATCTAAAGACGGCCCATAATAAGTGGGATTGGTTCCCTCTATTCAAGATTGGGAGAGTATTTAGACATATTTCTCCAACCTTTGGTCATGCAGGGAACTGTAGGTCCCTAAGAAGACAGTCAGGAACTAATCAAACTACTTTAGAAACTAGTGAAAACACCTGTTTGGTTACAGTGGATGTGGAATACCTGTATACCAATATAAAACAAAAAGATGGGCTTCTAGCAGTCAAATGGGCTTTAAAAAAGTAATCTCAGTTAAAAAATGCACAAATAAACCACCTATTGGAAGGACTTAAGATAGCCATGTGGAATAATTATTTTTGGTCCCAAGAGGAATATTACATTGAGATCAAGGGAGTTGCCATGGGGGCTCGTTATCCCCCTAATGTGGCTAATTTGGTGCTCAACAAATGGGAACAAGAAAACATACATGACAAGAATGGTAAGGCCTTAAATTCTATAAAAGGTATATTGACATTATTATATTGCTATTGGAAGGGTTCCAAACCAGTCTAGAATCATTCATAGGGACTATGAACTCAAATAGATATGGTCTAAAATGTTCAACTATATGGAACAAGGAGACCATTAGTTACCTAGGTTTAGTATTAACAATCACATCCAATAAAATTACTACCAACACATTCTTCAAGGATACTGATAGAAATGGTTATGTGTCTATACAAAGCTGTCATTATCCCAAATGGCTTACAGCCATCCCAAAAAGCCAATATATGCAAATTAGGAGGAACTGTAATAGAATAGAGGATTACAACACTCAATCAGCTATACTGACTAATAGGTTCATAGAGAAAGGCTATTCACCTAGGACATTAGATATATGTCAGAAAAAAGTGAATACAGACACTTTCCTGACCAACAATTAAAAAACATAATTCAGAAGAGACCCAGTGTTCATCACAGGCTTCCATCGGCAATAGAGAGACGTGGAAGAAATATTCAAAAAACACTGGCCCATCCTCACGAAAGCCCTAAGGAAAGTATTACCAAACAAACCCCATTTTATTTATAAAAGAGCCCTAGGGCTTAGAAACAGAATTTCACCCAATATCCTGGACCCCCTAAAAGATCTACCGCCTTTTTAGATAGGGAAGGTTTTCACTACTGCACTAGTTGAAAAGCGTGTAAAACCTCTAAATTATCCAAAATAAAAATGTACAGTTTCCAATCAGTTGTCACAAAACAAATTTTTAAAATAAAACCAATAATAACTTGTGACCCTGATCATGACAGCTATGTATTAGAAAGCCTGTGTTCAAAACAATATGTGGGTAGAACCACACGCAAACTGCGTACCAGAATTAATGAACATATAGTTAACATCAAAAATGGGTTCATTAAACATGGTGGGCCGTATGCTATGAATCAGGCGCATAGATACGACGGCCGGACTCAGAGATACGACGGCGTATCAGGAGATACAGCGTCGTATCTCCTTTCTGAATCTGGCCCAAGGTGTCAAAACACTTTAGGATCAGGACGCTATGCATTTCTGAGAGGCAGCCTGGGTAATATGCCATGCACTTATAGAAAGAAGGTGGGTTTGGGACTTTGAATGAAGCATATGATAAAGCGAACATACACCTCCATCCCTGTTGATTAATAAAAGAAGGGGGTTGGGACTTTAAATGAGATGTGTGTTTGTACGATTGAAAATTATTCCACAATATTATAAAAGTTTATTCATAAATTGCACATGAGACATGGTACATTGCAAATATGACAAGCTGATGTACATAATATAGTCCAAAGTGCAGCGCTTCAGTGAACAATTATATTGTGACAGTCCATGTGAAGACAATGTGAGATGAAACAGCAGGCAATGCAATCATACAATGCAGAGGATCAGTGGTGGATGTAATACTTCAGACGTGATAGATCAATCATGGGGATATCCAGAATCATCAACATAAGAACGACCTCCGGGACTCACAAGACCAAATAGGTATACTATACGATCATCAACAGGAAGTTACCCAATGTGAAGAAAGAGGCAATAATAGTGAAGCCCGTAAAAGTAAAAACATACAGTATTTATTGTAGTCTAGTTACAGAAACAAAGGAACATCATGACATATAAAACTCTTCGGCTCTTAGCGTGCTTGCATCAGCTAGCCTGACATGTTTCATCCTATGTGGATATCATCAGAGGCACCTCTGATGATATCCACATAGGATGAAAGCTATATCAAGCATTGTTCTTGCTGTTTTAGAGTTAGCGCAGATATTCGTTCACTCTGCTTTGAATTGATGTACAAAATTAGCAACCATTACAATTCCATTGTTACACATGATAAGTAGAATTCCTACTGTATATAGGATGGGATGTAAATGCATAAAAAACTGCATTGAAAAGCTTGATGGGTTTCGTGGATATAGTTCCACTTCTTCAGAAGCAAATGCAGAATGCATATCTACAAAAAATATAAAATATATTCCAAATTACTTAAATCAATAAAATAAGGATAAGGGGAAGGAAATCTCAGCTTGTCATATCAGCTCGTCATATTTGCAATGTATCATGTCTCGTGCAATTTATGAATAAACTTTTATAACATTATGGAATCATTTTCAATCGTACAAACACACATTTCACTCAAAGTCCCAACCCACCTCGTTTTATATTCCATGCACTCTAGCTAGTATATACACCCCCAACGATCAAGCAAGTTACATTGCAGACACCCTTAACAAACTGCAAGAGTTCACCCGTGGGTGCATTCTCTTGGCGGGGACTTTAATACCCCCCTGGAACCCTCCATTGATACTTCACAGGGTAGTTAAAGTATCTCCCACAAATGTTTGACATACATTCGCAAACGTCTACATGACAATAAACTTATGGATATTTGGAGGATAATGCACCCGCAAGCAAAGGACTGCACACATTACTCACACCTACATCAATCCTACTGACCAATGACTACTTATTATTGACCATCATCACCTAGCCCTACCAGTCTGTTCTAGTATTGAGACCTCACCAATAGCAGACCATAGTCTAAAACTGAAAATCCCCTCCCTACCCTTAAACAACGGACTGGAAACTTAACAATACCCTCATCTCTGAGGACGTTGATAAAAAACAGATTGGGGATGAACTCTCCCTCTATTTCAAGGAAAATGCAAACCCAGATATATCACCAGGGGTGCTCTGGGAAACACACAAGGTGCATATACGTGAGAAGCTTATAGAACTAGGCTCTAAGAAAAAAAGGACACACCAACAATCGTAACTTATCCGGGAAATAAGTTCACTTGAGAGTAAACACAAAACATTGCAAACCCAGATGCTATTCCACTATCTGACTCTGAAAAGGGAAGAACTGAGGGCCCTCTTTCACCTAGAACAGAAACAGCAATTTTGTATAGTTGCCCAAATGGGGAAATAAGCCTGGCCGGCTTCTTGCTCGTTCGCTACAACAGAAAAAATCTGCAGCTTTTATAGCTAAAATTAAGACCTCTTTCGGATAATTTGGTACATGAGACATCCGACATAGCTAAGGAATGTTGTTCCTCCTATCAACACCTCTACCATGTACAGCACACGATAGCGGATAAGGACGCTAGAGATACTCTTATTCAAGAGTATCTTGTGCAAGCTAAACTACCCAAACCACCCACCACCACTCTTGAAGATCTGGAAGGAGAATTCACCACCTCAGAATTGCGAGTTGCACTTAAGGCCATGGCTAATGGCAAGGCCCCAGGCCCAGATGGCCTAACAGTAACCTATTACCATTCGTTTGCAGACATGCTGATCCCTTGTTTGACCTCATACACTAACTCGGTTTCTACAGGTGGTGCTCTCTGACCTGAGATTCTTCACACCCACATCACTGTTCTCCCTAAGCCTGGTAAGGACCCCAGTAATTGCGGAAGCTACAGACCCATTTCCTTGTCGAACATAGGTGCCAAATTTTATACTAAAGCTATCGCAAATAGACTCCTCCCCCTAGTTCTCCAGTGGGTCTCTAGATACCAAACTGTATTCATCCCAGGAAGGGAGGCCCATAAAAACTCCCTTTGAACCCTATCCCTGAAGGCCCATGTGCGCGGATCTTCCCAGCCCACCCTCTTGTTGTCAACGGATGCTAAAAATGCATTTGATGGGGTGGACTGGGAATATCTGATGCCGAAGATGACCCACCTGGGAATTGGCCCATGCCTTCTATTTCATATATCAGCACTCTATATTTTTCCCACAGCACAATTGCGAATTGATGGCACCTTAAGCGACCCCTTCACACTAAATAATGGCACTCTCCAGGGATGTCGCCTCTCCCTCATCTTATTCGCCCTCTCCTTGGAACCATTCCTAGCAACGATAAGACACAACGCTGGTGATATATTGTTCTATGTCCAACAACCCCTTATTTCTCTCCTTAACCTAATGTCGGCCTTTACAGCATTTGGAACCATCTCCAATTTCAAAATCAACATGTCAAAATCTTAAATATTAAACGTCTCCAATTTACATCCCACATACGACCGTCATTCAATTGAAACCATCCTTCCCTTTTAGTTGGTAAGACCATTCAATGAAATACCTTGGTATATTTCTCACATCTAACCCTGCCTCATTGTTCCGTGGGAGCTTCATTCCCCTGCTAAATATAATTAGGTCAGACTTGCAGAAATGGACTCAACCTCTCAGATCAGTGTTGGGCCATAATGTCCCTTCAAAGACAATTTAATTTGCTGCCTCAGTACTGATAACAAATACTCACAACACTGACAAGCAACAAACATGCAGTCAAGCATTTGTACAAGAAAACTAAAGGCTTTGTCTGTTGACAGCTTTACTCTACTTCAAAAGTCCAGAAAAACATGTCTTCTTTCAGCACTGAGCAAAAAGGCAGGAGACAAGCAGAGTATGTGGAGGCTTTAAGCTGACACTTGGAGAAAAGTTCACATGAGTAACATGGCATATAACTATACCTGGGAGCTAAGGCTGTGCTGTTATAATAATTTAGGAGCTGAAATTCAGATTCTAATTTTACCATTCCTCACTGGTTCACATTAATCTTTGCTCACCTTAATTGAACTATTTTTGGACTTTACCTTTCCACTGACATATGACTATGAGATTTTTTTTTATTCCTTTTGCACTGTTCTTCCTATGGCAGATTGTCTACATTCAATGTTGATGTGAAAAAAGGGGGCACAGAACGGGATTTTTTTTTAGTTTAAAATGTCATATATTTTGCAAAGATATATTTTATTACTGTTTCTTAAACCAGAAAAATAAAACATATATTTTTGGTGTTCGATATATAAAAATAAATGCAAGTCAATCTGGTTACATTACAATATCTATTTATATTTTAATTACATTATTAAAAAATACTTATGGTAGAGACAGACACATATGCCATTTAGAAAGATCATTTTGAGCCCTGACTTACAGATATGAACACTTTAGCCTGCAAAGAACCAGAAGAGAAATATAATCAAGCTTTACAGCCAGGAGCAAGACAGCTGTCATAAAAGTCAAATGGGACAGCACAAAGTCAGTTTGCCAGAAACAAGGTCAATTAGTTAGACATCTGATAATCACCAGTCACACGGAGGGGCAACTGGTGCAGAAGATACTAGTTAACACCACTCAAAGTCAATCACTATTCTATGGAAACATCAAACTCAATACAGATCAAACATCCAAGGAGCCTGCAGCAAGAGAGGAAAAGAGGACCAAAGTGAGCACGATTGTTAAGCATGTTTTATCCCCTGTGCCTGAGAGGCTGCAGTAAGTTAAATATAAAAGTTTATGTTGCATTTTCTAAGATTTTAAACTTAAGTATGATTTATACTCTGTCCTATAAAATATAAAAAAAATAAAAGTGTGTATTACACAGATGTATTTGCATTGCTGAATAAAGAGACTTGCTCTTTAGTGTTGCTCACGAATATTCGCATTGCGAATATTCGACTCGAATATAGCATATTCGAGAAATCGCGCTATATTTCGAATTTCGCGGTGAATATTCGCAATTCCGAATATTCGCATTTTTTCAATTTGATTTTTAAAACAGATCACATCCTATCGACGTCTAAAAGCATTGCTGGTATGATTAGAGACCCTGGGCCGAGTAGCTAAGCTGAGGCGATCCTTTTATGTTGCCAAATTGAAAAAAAAAAAAATAGCGATTTTTCGCTATTGCGAATGCGAAAATGATTGCGAATTTTCGATAACTGTGGTAGGAGAACTCTGATTGTCTCTGATGCAAAAGGGGGGGGGCTTTGTGTATGTGTATGTTATGAATATTTGTATGTTTGATATTATTATTTTTTGTAAGAAGGAAAAAATTGCGCATACCTTAAAAAAGGGGAGAATACAGCAGCAACTCAAAAATGTTATACAACATAAATTAATACAAGACAGAAAATGGAGTCGCTCTACAAGAATAAAAAATATGTCTAGTGACAAGACATGTGGGCAAATTATAAAATAAGCAAGCGCAAATAACTTGTGAAATACACAGTGAAACAAATATATAAAGAAATATAGTCCCAATAATAGAAAAATAATCTTTCATAAAAATGTCTTTGATATGTGAAGTGAAAAAAAGTCCAAAGCATGCAGCATGAACGTGTTCAATCTTCAAGGTGTTTGATTGACAAACGGCTGTGACAGATGGATAGAGTAAAGAATCACCACCAATGCAAAACACTTTTTATTTTCTATTGTAAAATATCAAGAATATTCTGAGCCAATCAGAGTGCTCCTTCCGCATTTCCCGAATATTCGCAATTATTTTGTATTGTAAAATATCAAGAATATTCTGAGCCAATCAGAGTGCTCCTTCCGCATTTGCCGAATATTCGCAATTATTTTGTATTGTAAAATATCACGAATATTCTGAGCCAATCAGAGTGCTCCTACAGCATTTGTCGAAATTGCGCAATAAATATCGCATTCGCATGTTGCGATATTTCGATAAAATATCACGAATATTCTGAGCCAATCAGAGCGCTCCTCCAGCATTTCTCAAAATTGCGCAATAAATATCGCATTCGCATGTTGCGATATTTCGATAAAATATCACGAATATTCTGAGCCAATCAGAGTGCTCCTACCGCAGTTATCAAAAAATCGCAATTATTTTCGCATTCGCAATAGCGAAAAATCGCAATCATTTAATTTCGATAAAATATCACGAATATTCGAATTTAGCGAATATATCTCGAATATTCGAATATATATTCGAGATATATTGCGAAATCGAATATGGCATATTCTGCTCAACACTATTGCTCTTATGGTATTTCAAAAACATAAGATCAGAGAATTGCAGCCACCCCACCCCAATGAGAATTCTCCTGCATGCTAAATTCTCCTGCATATACTAGTTTAATGTAATTAAAAAGTAACCAAGGGGCTATTTTAGTAGATCAGTAGCACCATATAAACACAGCAGCTTTTTTTTTTTATATATATATATATGTAGACATAAGTAAACTGTAATGTAAAGCAGTCATAATTTATTTGTTAATTCATAATTTAAAATGATTTAAAAAGATACAGTAGTATAAAAAGAAAACTTAATGAAAAACGTCAAAAAGCATTATTTATATTTAAACTTAAGCAGGCCATATTTCTGTTTTTTTTTTCATTTAGCGCAGCAGGTTGAATGAAAAAAATGTAACCAATTCCCCACCCACAGATTTAAGGTGGTTGGAGGAATCATCCCTTCTGCGCTATTGTATTCTGACAGCAAATCAACTCTGCCACTGTCAAAATATACAGATTAGTACTGCAGCCTATTGCCTACAGTGCTGATGGAGCGGCTTTTATCAGATCATTGATTTTAATTAGACCACTTAGCCACTTCCCGCACAACCCGTTTTAAAATGGCAGCTGGGTAGGTATACTATAATGGGAAAATGTCATATGATGCAGGTGTGTTCTAACTGTATGGGGGATGGGCTGCCTGATGAAAAACACAGATCCGTCTTCCTGCATTAAGGCCCTTTCACACGGAGCGGGGATCGCTCTGTTGATCCCTGCTGAGCCGGCGGATGACAGGGCGGGACCACCCTGTCTTTTCTCCACTCTCCCCTATGGGGGGGATCGGATGAACATGGACCGTCTGTCCGTGTTCACCTGATCCGATCTGCAGACGGAAGGAAAAATAGGGTTTTCCTCCATCTGCAGAATTGGAGGAATGCGGAAGCGGGCGAGATCGGGTGTCAGCAGATGTTCATTCGCTGACACCCGCAATCTCATAGGGACCAATGTATGTCCCTTTTTCATCTGTACACGTATGGATGAAAAAGCGGACATACGGTTCGCCTGTGTGAAAGGGCCCTAACAGAAAGACAGAATCTGTGTGATCTCCCCTGTCAGAACGGAGATTTGCCTTGTTTACACAAGCAGATTCCTGTTTTGTCACTACAGGGAACATTTGCGGGTGGCTGGTGGACATCGAGTCTGTCCCACCCTCTGATTGGCTCCCCCGCTGGCCCCCCTCCCACAAACTACAGTTCTTGAGCCGATGTACAATGACAGCGGGAACAAACCGACCTGCCGTAGTACAATGACCGCAGCTGGTCAGCATGTAGTTAACTAATCTTCAGACCTAAAATGTACATTTAAACGTGTGCAAAAAAATTCAAAAGCAGCTCCAGCAGTGGAAGGATTTTGAACCTAATTATTAGAAACCTAAATAACCTTGAAGCAGCCCATATATACAGTATCCCACAGAATGAGTTCTAAATCTTTAAAGTGTTTGTTACACCAGCATTTCATATTCCTGATATGTGCCTGTTGTACCATGTACTTGTATGAAAAAGTTTCCTGTCCTCTTTGTATCGCTTCATTCGTGTGAAACCCCTGGTGTTCCTGCCAGTCCCTCTATTTTCATATTAGAAACTGGCTACACTATGCAGGAGAGCACACCTTGGTCAGTTCTCTAGCTGTGCTGGGGACTCAGCCTGCCCTTCTCTAATGATTAGAGTTGTCCTGACATGGCCCCTCTGCATAGACTGTCACTGGGAAGATCAGTTTGCCGTTGCTTCCCCCCCCCCCCCCCCCAGATCCTATGCAGCTGAGAAAGAGGGAATGTGATCACTTATAAAACAGGAAAAAAAGGTATGTATAATGTTTTTTGATATCTATACACAAATTATTTGCCTTTTATTTCAGTTTTAGACTGAATGGGTTGTTTACAATGACTTTATGGCCTTATTCACACCAGCAGTTGAATTGTGGTGTACACAGTCGAGTACACAGTGCTGGTGCACTGATTACAGTGGTTTACAGTTTTTACCTTTTTTCACAAAATGATAATCAATTTATGCTTATTCACTGCAGTACATTGAAATGCAATATACTGAGCCGTGACACTCAGGTGTGAGAAAAAGTAGTCCATGTCCTACTTTTTTTTCAGTGCACACCAACACAGCATAGTAGTGTGAACTCAACAAAAAGCACATTACACAATTTGCTTTGTCTATGTACAGTAGTGGGATTACGTTTCACAAGGCTGTCCAAAGCTACTCAATGCTCCACCTTTCAAGAAGCCAAAAAAAGTTAATCACAGCCAGTATACATGTTTTTTAAAAGATAATCCTATAGTCAGAAAATATTAAGGCATCTTCCATACATTTCTACTTGTCCCAGTATTCCCTGCAAAATGCTACATTTATTGAAGATAAACTTTATTCCCAGCAGCATAGCCTGGCCATGCAATGGCCTCAATGTTTTGTTGTAAACAAGCCGATCATCATTATAACCTCATTATTATCTCCAATGAGAAAAAATTCCAGAGCGCAGCAGGAAATACACAGTGCCAGAAGGCTATAGAAGCAGGTATTTTTATCAATATATTATAGATAAGCCTTTTTCAATTTTTTAAGAGGCTGTTGGTATAAAGCTGTGTACACACAGATCAAAATGTGAGCAGTTCAGCAGGAACTAGCCAAATTTCAAAGTGTGGGTATTTTTCTCTGCTCAACGGAAGCCTGTTATTAGAACAGCTTCTGTCAGATGGCCCTGCTGGAAAATAAGCACTTATCTAGCTGCTGCAGTGATCAGTGTATTCTAAAGGGGGAGGGGGGTCACGCTATCAGAATACAACAGCACAGTGGGGAGATCCCTGCAACCACATTACTTGTGTGGAGTCCATGAGTTTTTTTTGTTCAGCCCGCTGGTTGAATTAAAAAAAAACACATTGGGGGTTATTTACAAAAGGCAAATACACTTTGCACTACACGTGCAAACTACAAGTGCAAAGTGCACTTGAAATTGCACTGAAAGTGCACTTGGAAGTGCAGTCGCTGTAAATCCGAGGGGGACATGCAAGGATAATAAAAACCAGCATTTTAGCCTGCACACGATTGGATAATAAAATCAGCAGAGCTTCCCCTCATTTTAGATCTACCCCTCAGATTTTGCGGGGACTGCACATCCAAGTGCACTTTCAGTGCAATTTCAAGTGCACTTTGCGCTTGTAGTTTGCACTTGTAGTGCAAAGTGGATTTGCCTTTCATAAATAACCCCCAAAGGGTAACATTTAGATAAATCAGTAATCTGCCTGTGAATGAATATTATGGCCCGGATTCACGTACGAGTTACGCCGGCGTATCTCCAGATACGCCGGCGTAACTCTGAGTCCGAGCCGTCGTATCTATGCGCCTGATTCTTAGAATCAGTTACGCATAGATTTGTATTAGATCCGACCAGCGTAAGTCTTTTACGCCATCGTATCTTAACTGCATATTTACGCTGGCCGCTAGGGGCGTGTACGCTGATTTACGTCTAGAAATATGTAAATAAGCTAGATACGCGAATTCACGAACGTACGCCCGGCCGACGCAGTACAGATACACCGTTTACGTTAGGCTTTTCCCGGTGTAAAGTTACCCCTGCTATATGAGGGGTACATGCAGCGTACCAATGTTAAGTATGTACGTCGTTCCCGCGTCAAATTTTGGAAATTTTACGTCGTTTGCGTAAGTCGTTCGCGAATAGGGCTGGGCGTCATTTACGTTCACGTCAAAAGCATTGGCTTCTTGCTGGTTAATTTGGAGCATGCGCACTGGGATACTTTCACGGATTCCGCATGCGCCGTTCATAAAAAGCGTCATTTACGTGGGGTCACATTAAATTAAAATAACACACGCCCACATCTACCACATTTGAATTAGGCGGGCTTACGCCGGCCTATTTAGGCTACGCCACCGCAACTTTCGTTTGAGAATACGGCACTTGCCTGTCAAAGTTGCGGAGGCGTAACGTAAATAGGATACGTTACGTCCGCACGAAGATACGCGATTCTACGTGAATCCAAGCCTATAGCTCTAGAACCAATGTCGTGGTATTGGGGTGGATGACTTTAAGGCTACAAATTAAGAGTAATGATTAGTTTATAATAATGATGCTTGCTTTCTCCTAGTTCTGAGTACCTCCTGTTTTGCTCTGAAAAATCTACAGAGACAGGCTACACTTTTCCTCAATGCAGGGAAGGTTTTATAACTCTGAACAGCACACTATCAATAATAGATTATTTTGGCAAAGATGGATGCAAACAGGCCATACTGCCTGAAGGAAGAGGAAGACATCCTCTGATGAAGTCACGTGACGTGACGTGACGACCCGCGTTAGGAGCTTTACACATACCCCGGAAATGACGTGGAGTCCCGTCTGTCTGTTTGGATGTCTATTTATCCCTGCTTTGTTTTTTTATACATTGTAAGCATTCATTTTTATCCTATTAAATTCATTGCCTTGCTTACTTCACTATGGGAGTTCCTTTCTCTTTGTTTTTACCTGCCTGATGAATATCTGTCCCCACTGTGAGCCTCCATTTTCTTGAAGACCGTCATAGTTACCTGTCAGTATCAGGAAGATACACATGGAGGATATCAGCTGCTCATGAAGTCGAGGTTTAGCCATTCAAAGCTGTCTGATCTATTCATTGAGGTAAGCGCTCTGTGAGCCCAGCTATCAGGAAGATCTACATTTGAAGTTTATTCTGTGGATGGAAATATTTGAAGATATTTCAGCCATTTCATTCATTAGTTTAAACTATTTACAGTTTTGAAGTTTTCTGTTTTGTCTACGGCTGCTTGTTTGTTTGCAAGCTCACTTTATTTATTCTACTACACAGCATCACTTGCTTTTTGGAATTGTTTGTCTGTTATAGTATTTTGCACTAGTTTTTTGCACTAGCACTTTATTGTTGAAGACACGTCAATAGCAATAGCAGTGTTTTATATGCGCATTAGGTGTGTTTGAGATTGCGCTTATCATTATTATTTATTATTCCTTGTTTAGTGATTGATGCCATGAAAACAAATATTTTTTTTAAGAGTAGGCAGCTTTATTTTTAATTATTATAGAAAGGTTCAACTAGATATTTGACAAAAATTCATGCAATTTAGAAAAGCCATTTAATAATGAATTTGTTTCTACGGAATATTGCACATCCAATATTACCAATTCACATTTTGCTGTCTTATTTAATAGGCCCCTTAGTTCAGAACACAAGAGAAGCATAAACACAGTGAAGTAGAGAAAATATGTGGAATACATTACTGTCTACCAAAGCACTGATTTGTTTCATTTATATATTTTTTTCCAATTTATATTACAGTGTAACAAAAACAAAAAAAAACAAACAGTTTATGTCAGATCTCCAGTTCAGCTCATTTAAAACTTCACAGTGCAATTACCTCCTTACAGAAAAGTAATTTCACATACATTAAAAAACTTCAAAAGCTGAAACATTTCTTTTAATAAAATTCATTTTTAAAGAGAGCCTATAAATGACAAAAATACTAATAATGTGTTGTAGCTGATATTAAAGGTCTGCCCATTTCCAAGACAGTATTCTGGTGTCAGGCTGCCTGAGTTCAATAACCAGGTTCTACACTTTGCTGTGATGATAAATGATCTAAACACTCACTATGCATAGATGATTTATGTTGATGATATAGCTCTGCACAACATTCATTAAACATAATAGGAAACAACTTTAAAACATGTTAAACTAGCTCTGCTATCAGTCAAAATGCAATGAAAAATCACCTTAACCAAATTAGTAAACAGGGAGCGTAGAATTCTAATAGGGAAACTTACTGCATTTAAATTTATATTGTTGCAATGTTTTGTCTTTTGTCTGCACTTCTGCATCTGTGTTCTTTTTTTCATTATAAAGTTTTTAATATTAATGATAATTGATGTAAAAGATCAGTGCATACAAAATTACATTTTGGTTTTAGGTATAGTGGACTTGTGCTGGGTTCTCTGTGATGGAAACTCTGCCAACAAGTACTCCCCCATAATGAGAGGTGAAGAGATGATCCGCAGAAAGGTATGCAATGATTTAGAGGTTTGTTGGTAACAAATACACCTTAAAGTGGAGGTCTACCCTAAAAAAAAAAATCCTAAAAAAAAAGTACTTACCAGAAATGGCGGTTGCTGTGCAGAACTACCTAATCTGCCTCTTCCCATACTGCAGCAGGTCTTCTTCCTCATCCTCCTCGCATTGTCTTCTGGGGAATGGGGTGCGCTGCCTTCTGGGAACTGTGTGTATCCCAGAAAGCAGCCGCCCATTCACAAAGCACCGCAAGACTCGCGCATGCGCAGTAGGAAACGGGCAGTAAATCCGCAAGGCTCCACTGCCTGTTTCCCTTAGTAAGGATGGCGGCGCCAGGAGCTGCCAATATTAAGAGATCAGCTTCGGGGGGCCGACATCGCAGGCGCCTAGGACAGATAAATGTCCTTATTAAAAGTCAGCAGCTACAGTGTTTGTAGCTGCCGATTTAAAAAAAAATGCAGGTGGAACCCCGCTTTAACAGGCTTTTCACCTAACAACGCTTAATCATACAACCTACATATCTAGGAATTCAAAAACAGGGATTCTGTAAAGGCTGAAGGTTTTTTTATGCGAGAGAGAGAGAGAGAGAGAGAGAGAGAGAGAGTGAGAGAGAGAGAGATTTTTATGAGAAATTAATGTGTGGATACTGCCAACATCTTAAAAAAGCATGAAAGAGACATGCAGCGAAGTGTATCAGGGCCGCCCCCTTGGACTTTTAAGGCAGAAAAATAAAGATAGTAAAGTATATATGTAAAAGAAAAGCACACAGGTGCCAACTTTATTGAAAATAAAAAAGTAGTAAGTATTATTTTCTTTATATATATGAACACAAGGGTCACTTTATAATATAAGGCATTACACCAATGGAACAATTGTATCTGAAATGTATAAATCAAGCCCAAAGCTAATAATCCAGATGCAGCCAAAGTCAAGCTGATTTCAGTCGAACAGGTTTATAGCATATATCCCGACATGTTTCAGAAATTCACATTGGTACATATTTGTGCAATAATGCAAGAAAAAGAGCACAGATACTTTTAACAACACAACACATGATTTCTATAGTACTTATGCTAGCAGTACTTACATATAGGGTTCTCTTGGAAAGACATATGGGGATAAAAACAATTATAGAGAATACAATCCGGCTGACAATAGTCCACGAGACAAACATGGGTGAACGGTTGTGCATCCAGAGCTGGTAACTACAACGCATTCGCAAGAGACGCCTGATTTGAACCAGCAAACAAATTGTACTGTTGAAAAGACCATTAAAAGAAGACAATTAAATCAATCCTCTTGAAGGGTAAATAACATAGAGTAGAAGCAAAACAGAGGAAAACTTTTCCAAGGTTTTCCTAAAGAAACCAGTATATTACCTGATCCACTGACTTACTGGGATTGGCTCTCCTAGCAGATGACCCATTATATAGAGTGCATATACTTAGCTGGCATTTCTCAAGCTGCGTACACACGATCGAAATTTCCGATGAAATAAAATTTTCCGTCGGAATTCCGATGAAGCTGACTTCCATCAGTCTTGCATACACACAGGGCCAGATTCACGTAGAATCGCGGCGGCGTAACGTATCGTATATACAAGTGCCATCGCAAGTGCCTGATTCACCAAGCACTTGCGTGAAAACTTACGCCGCCGGCCTCCGGCGTAAGCCCGCGTAATTCAAAGGGGCGTGTGCCATTTAAATTAGGCGCGCTCCCACGCCGGACCTACTGCGCATGCCCTGTTTTGAAATTCCCGCCGTGCTTTGCGCAAAGTGACGTCATTTTTTCGAACGGCGACGTGCGTAGCGTACTTTCGTATTCCCGGACGTCTTACGCAAGAAATTATTTTTTTGAAATTCAACGCGGGAACGACGGCCATACTTTAACATGGGCTGTGTAAAGTTAGGGCAGGTAAAACGACGACTAACTTTGCGACGGGAAACTAGACTAGCAACGACGTAACGAACGCGAAAAACCGTTGTGGATCGCCGTAAAACCTCATTTGCATACCCGATGCTGGAATACGACGCGAACTCCACCCAGCGGCGGCCGAGGTACTCCTTTTCTAAGATCCGACGGTGTAAGACAATTACGCCTGTCGGATCTAAGGGCTATCTATGCGTAACTGATTCTATGAATCAGTCGCATAGATACTCTGAGAGATACGACGGCGTTTCAGCGAAACGCCGTCGTATCTCTTCTGTGAATCTGGCCCTGTCAGACTAAATTCTAACCGTCCACCGGTTACCGGTGACCTAAAACACTACGATAAGCCAGGAAAAATAAATGTCAATGCTTCCGAGCATGCTTTGACTTGATTCTGAGCATAGGAATTTCCTATGTTTTTTTTTTTTTTTTAACGAAAAAAAACAAAAACATGTTCTATTTCTAAACACCGACGGAAAAAAGTCCGATGGAGCCCACACACGACCGCATTTCCGATGAAAAAGTCCATCTGACTTTCCGATCGTGTGTACGCAGCATTAGTCTGTGGACTGACACCCTGAGGTGTACATCTCTATCATCACAGTAAAAGGTAATATACTGGTTTCTTTAGGCAAACCTTGGAAATAGTTTTCCTCTGTTTTGCTGCTACTCAATGTTATTTACCTTTCAAGAGGATTGATTTAATTGTCTTCTTTTAATGTTTTTTTCAACAGTACAATTTGCTTGCTGGTTCAAACCAGGTGTGTCTTGTGAATGTGTTGTTGTGACCGGCTCTGGATGAACGACCGTCCAACCATATTGGTCTTTTGGACTTTTGTTAGCCGGCTTGTATTCTCTATAATTGTTTTTATCCCCTTATGTCTTTCCACGTGAACCCAATATGTAAGTACTATAGAAATCAACAACTTATTTGTGTTGTTAAAATTATCTGTGCTCTTTTTCTTGCATTATTGCACAAATACTGTGTAAACATATGTATGTTGCAGATAAGGAATAAATCACCCAACTGTAAATCTCCCCTGAGGAAGAAAAATATGTACCAATGTGAATTTCCAAAACATGTTGGGATATATGCTATAAACCTGTTCGACTGACCTCAGCTTGACTTTGGCTGCATTTGGATTATTAGCTTTGGGCTTGATTTATACATTTTGTATACAATTGGTTCATTGGTGTAATGCCTTATATTTTAAAGTGACCCTTGTGTTCATATATATATAAAAAATAATACCACTTTTGTATTTTCAATACCTGTGTGCCTTTCTTTTACATATATACTTTACTAGTTTTTTTTTTTTGCCTTAAAAGTCCAAGGGGACGGCCCCTGATGCACTTCGCTGCATGTCTCTTTCAAGGCTTGTTTATGCATTATATCCATGAAGGTGAAACATCTTCTCTGTGTAACAGCGCCCATCTCTCATACAACCCAAAATACTTACCTAAGCCCAATCTTCCTCCAGTGATATGTACAAGAGCTCTAGTTCTCCAGAGATTCACCCTCCTTGTTGGCTAAGACAGCAGCAGTAGACATTGGCTCCTGCTGTTTTCAATCACATAAAGGTGAGCTAATAAGGAGATAGAGGGAGAGGGGTGGAGCCGTGGCTCTGTGTGTGAATGAACATGCAGCCATGGCTCGAGAGCAAGCCTGCTCGGGTGCCCCTATTGCAAGCTGTGTGCTCTAGGGGCACTTTGCAGGAAAGAGGGGCCAGGAGTGTCGGCTTGGGCCAGAGAAAAGGAGGATTGGGGCTGCTTTATGCAAAACCACTGCACAGAGCAGGTAAATATGACATATTTTGTTATTTTTATTTTATTTTTACTTTAATTTCACTTTTAAAGCACCATTGATATTTGTGAATTGTAGTAATGCATGATACAAAGGATGTTTTACAATGCATTACTGTAACGCATGTTAACATATGAAACTGTGGTGTGCTATCCTGCCATTCATTTTCCATTGCAACTCACTTAGCCAATGAACTACAACTCACATAGGTTGAAGGTCACTGCAGTACATAGAAATGTGTTGAACAACATTGCTATCAAATGTATAAATCACACCTCATAGCATGAAAATGTGCACGTGTGTGTGTGTTAACCTCTTCCGGACCAGCCACCGCAGTTACACTGCGGCAGGCTAGCCCCCATACATGAGCCATCATAGCTGTACATCGGCTCTTTTTACCAAAAATATGTAGAAGAATACCTATTGGCCTAAACAGAAAAAAAAGTGAAAAAAAAGGGATATTTATTATAGCAAAAAGTAAAAGAAATAGGGGGTTATTTACTAAAGGCAGATCCACTTTGTACTACAAGTGCAAACTACGGGGGTTATTTACAAAAGGCAAATCCACTTTGCACTACAAGTGCAAACTACAAGTGCACTTGAAATTGCACTGAAAGTGCAGTCGCTGTAGATCTGAGGGGGACATGCAAGGAAAATAAAAAACAGTATTTTAGCTTGCACACGATTGGATAATAAAATCAGCAGAGCTTCACCTCATTTCAGATCTACCCCTCAGATTTACTGTGACTGCACTTCCAAGTGCACTTTCAGTGCAATTTGAAGTGAACTTTTCACTTGTAGTTTGCACTTGTAGTGTAAATCGGATTTGTCTTTCATAAATGACGCTCTTTTTTGTTTATAGCACAAAAAATAACAACCGCAGAGGTGATCAAATACCACCAAAATAAAGCTTTATTTGTGGGAAAAAGGATGTCAATTTTGTTTGGGTACAGCGGAGCACGAATGCACAATTGTCAGTTAAAGCGACACAGTACCGAATCACAAAAAATGGCCCGGTCATTGGTCAGCCAATTCTTCCGAGGCTGAAGTGTTTAAAGAAGGACTCCAAAATAAATTTGTGGCTGTATCATATGCTTCTGCCTTTGGTGCCTGGTGGAGTCGTGCTACTCTGTAATGTTTTCCTCTTCCCTTCCTGACTGTATGCCTTTGGATTTTTAATGAAGGGAATTGCAGCAGACACACAGCTTGCAGGCACCCCGTTGTAGAATTGTTAAAGCTGGTGCACATAGAATCTGTTGAAACTGTGCATAATAACCAATCAGCTTCTAACTTCAGCTTGTTCAATTAAGCTTTGACAATAAAAACTAAGGGCCAGATCCACAGCCAGCAGCCGTAACTTAAAAATTCCCATTTAAGTTACACTGCCGGAAAATTTCTACCTAAGTGCCCGATCCACAAAGCACTTACCTAGAAATTTTCGGCTGTGTAACTTAAATCCGTCCGGCGCAAGGCGTTCCTATTCAAATGGGGTGAGTCCCATTTAAACTAGGCACGCTCCCGCGCCATCCGTACTGCGCATGCTCACTACGTCATTTTCCCGATGTGCATTGCGCGGTTTTACGTTACGCCAAGTTTTGTGAATCGCGCCGGGTAAAAAAAGTTGCGTCGGGAAAAAAAAAAGATACGGCGGGAAAAATAAAATAAAAATAAAAAAATAACAGCGTCGCGGGAAAGAAGGGTCTACTTTTACAAGGTGTACTAACTTTACACTTTGTAAAAGCAGCCCTAATTTTGCGTTTGCAAACTAATACTTACGGAGAAAAAACGAAGCTGAAAAGCTTTGTGGATCTCCGTAAGTGCTAATTTGCATACCCGACGCGGCATTTCGACTCGAAATGCCCCCAGCGGCGGATGCGGTACTGCATCCTAAGACCCGACAGTGTAAGTCCCTTACACATGTCGGATCTTCTGCCTATCTATTGGAAACTGATTCTGTGGATCAGTTCCAAGGATAGAAACAGGGATACGCAGGCGGAACAGCAGATCCGCCTGCGTATCTCTTTTGAGGATCTGGCCCTAGATGCAGATTTGTTACTATGCACACCTGCATCAGATTATATGTGCACCATATTTAGTAAATCCACCCTCCACCCTCAGTCTCTCATAAGACCCAATGACTATTTTACACTCTTTTTGACACATCCCTTGGGCTTTAGGAAGTGTCAATTACAGCTTCTCAGCTATGTGTTCTGTACCACAGAGCAGACTTCTCTTGCTTGAAAAGTATTATTTTCTCAACTTCTATGTATACTAAATCTTCCTTAGGAATTGCAGCAAGTAGTAAACTGTCTGTAGTACTAATGTGGAGATTACAGATCCACAAAGCTGTGGAAAGGCTGATGTTGTGAAAGTATTGGATTTTTAGCAAAAAATAATTCAAGGGTTTAAATTAAATGTTTGACAAATGGTCATCACTTAAGTTAATGTAAAAGATGAAACAAGTAGCAATCTCTTTGTGCTACAGTACTTCAAGATGTGAATTATTTGCAGACAGCTTGCATGGATATTATACAGTTCAAGTTTCAGATTAACAATGTAAACTGTACTCTGCTCAATCCTGTTATAAAGAGATCATAATCGCGGCGACGGCGCGACACGTCATCGCCAGAGGATTTCGGCGCGGATTTCAATGCGATGGTGTGTACACTCCATCGCATAGAAATCTGCGGAAATCCTCGAGAGGATTTATCCGTGGAAACGGTCCGCTGGACCGTATCCGCGGATAAATCCTCCCGTGTGTATGGGGCCTTACACCTGCCGGATCTTAGGGATATCTATGCGTAACTGATTCTGTGAATCAGTCGCATAGATAGAAACAGGGATACGACGGCGTATCAGTAGATACGCCGGCGTATCCCTTTTGTGGATCTGGCCCATACAGTTTAATGCAGACATGCATATGTGCTAGTCTGTCATAACTGTTCTTTTAAAGAGAATAATATATAGTTTATGAACAAAAAAAATCATTATTTGATCCTTATTTAATCAGAGACCATACATTTATTTTGTCTCGGTTCTTAGATTCGTTTGGGGATATCATTTCAACACAAAGCGGTAAAATGAAAAGATCTAAATGGTGGTCACTTGATGCTGAAATCTTACAAATGGGAAAAAACATTCAAAAGAATTGGTTGTACGGTGATCATACCAACAGTCAGAAAAGTTGTATTACATTGACCCTCCTTTAATCAAATCTAAAGGCTTTTTCTCTGTATTAACAAGGTGATCAATTGCATATCACATTGAAATGGCACATTTTACCAGAATAGCTTGTCAACCCATGGGTACCTTTAATTGAAAAAAGTAGAGAACCTCCTTTACCCTGAAAAACTGAAATAGCTGCACCAAAAGGCTAATGAAAACTTTGCAAGCCTTCATAGCAAATTCAGGTTTAGGGCACTCACTAGATATAAGTAGGGATGAGCCAAACACCCCCCGGTTTGGTTCACAGCAGAACATGCAAACAGGCAAAAAATGTGTTAGCACACGCGAACACCATCAAAATCTATGGGACACGAAAGTGAAAATAAGTCACGGCTATAATGAATTGTCGGGCCCTGGCAATACAGATAAAAGTAATTGAAAAAAAAAAACAGCATGGGTTCCCCATCATTCATCTACCAGGCCCTTTGGGTCTGGTATGAATATTAAGGGGAACCCCGAACCAAAATAAATAAAAAATGCGTGGGGGTCCCCCCAAATTCCATACCAGGCCCTTCACCAACTTAAAAAAAAAATGGCGTAGGGTATGGATTTTAAGGGGAACCCTGCATCAAAATAAAAAAATGGTGTGGGGTTTCCCCCAAAAATCCATACTAGACCCTTATCCGAGCACGCAACCTGGCAGGCCGCAGGAAAAGAGGGGGGACGAGAGAGCGCCCCCCTCCTGAACCGTACCAGGCCACATGCCCTCAACATGGGGAGGATATCCCCATGTTGATGGGAACAAGGGCCTGATCCCCACAAGCCTTGCCCAGTGGTTGTGGGGGTCTGCGTGCGGGGGGATTATCGGAATCTGAAAGCCCCCTTTAACAAAGGGGACCCCCAGATCCCGGCACCCCTATGTGAATTGGTAACAGGGTACATTGTACCCCTAGCATTTCACCCAAAAAAAAAATGGTAAAAAACACAGACACAGCTTGGGACAAGTCCTTTATTAAAAAAATAAAAAAAAATTCCAGCAATGTAATCCATCTCGACCCGGGTTACAGAAAAACACGCCGCCACGATCCGATTTTGGCTCCATGGGAGGCTTCCGCCGAAAGACGCTAGACCTGCTGTGACCTCTTAAATAGCTCAGGGCGGGGTCACCCGTGACATGTGCGAGTGACCCTGTCCCCTCTGACGCAACGGGGGTTTCCCGTGGCATCAGAGGGGGCATGGTCACCCGTGACGCCACAGGGAAACCGCTGGAAATCCCTGTTGCATCAGAGAGGGCGGGGTCACCCGCTCTCTCGTCCCCCCTCTTTTCTCTTTTCCTGCAGCCTGCCTGTTACAGAACCATGAACCAGACGTACAACAAGAGATAAGTGAAAATAAGAAGGCTTTATTGAAAATCAAGCTGTAAAGCAAAAGTCCAAACGCATGGTGGAACCGAAGCAGAGTCTTGCGAAGCCAGATGTCAGGAACCAGAAGGGTAGTCGGACGAAGCCAGGATCAGGAACCAGCAGGGAAGTCAGACGAAGCCAGGATCAGGAACCAGCAGGGAAGCCAGACGAAGCCAGGATCAGGAACCAGAAGCAGCAGCAGTCTTAGAAGCATGTGAACACAGGAGGACCAAGCAAGGAACTGAAGCCACAGACCTCCTATATATATGAGCCAGGCATCCAGCTCCTCCCAGTGGGAAGGAGGAGCCGCAGGGTGGGAGGCTACAAGAGTCCCAGAAACCAAGATGGCCGCCAGCACATGTCAAACGAAGGAGACAGGAGAGAGGTAAGACCATGACACTGCCAGGTTGCGTGCTCGGATAAGGCCCCGTACACACAGTCAGACAAAACCGATGAGAATGGACTGAGGTTCAGTTTCATCGACCGACCGTGTGTATAGCCCATCAGTCTGATTTCCTTCGGTCCAAAATTTTAAAACATGCTTCAAAACCGAACCGATGGACCGCTGCCCGATCGGTCCAAACCGATGGTTAGTACAGAAAGCATCAGTTCAAAACCTGTGCATGCTCAGAATCAAGTCGACGCATGCTTGGAAGCATTGAACTTTGTTTTATTCAGCATGTCGTGTGTTTGACGTCACCGCGTTCTGACCCGATCGGTTTTTGGAACGATGGTGTGTACGCACATAAGACCATCAGGCCACTTCAGCGGTGAACCAATGAAAACGGTCCGTCGGACCATTCTCATCGGTTTGGTCCGACCGTGTGTACAAGGCCTAAGGGTGTGGTATGGACCCCCATGCCATTTTTTTATTTTGGCGTAGGGTTTCCCCATAAAATTCATACCAGACCTAAAGGGTCCAGTATGGATTTTAAGGGGACCCCTACGCCATTTTTTTATTTGGCAAAGGGTTCCCCTTAATATCCATACCAGACCTGAAGGGCCTGGTATGGAATTTGGGGGGACCCCCATGCATTTTGTTTGTTTGTTTCGGTGTTTCCCTTAATATTCATACCAGACCCAAAGGCCTGGTAATGGACCGGGGGGGGGGGGGGGGGGCGGACCCATATAATTTTTTTTTTCATTTATGTAATTTTGCACAGGGACTGTTCTAAATATGGAAACATGTGCCACTTTACAGGCATACTATAGACTCCTCTGAGGTACAAAATTTAAAGGAACATTTCACTTTTATTGTTTCACTTTTAGCATTATTAAAACCATTGCTACCGAAAAACTGCAGTTTTTAAAACGTTTTTTTGCATTGATACATGTCCCCTGGGGCAGGACCCAGGTCCCCAAACACTTTTTATGACAATAACTTGCATATTAACCTCTACAATTAGCACTTTTTATTTCTCCCATAGACTTTTAAAGTGTGTTCCGTGGCTTTCGAACTTGCCGCGAACACCCCAAATTGTTTGCTATTCGGCGAACAGGAGAACACCCGATGTTCGAGTCGAACTTACGTTTGACTCGAAAATCGGTCTCATCCCTAGATATAAGCAATATATACTGTTAGCCTAGGAAATCGATTTCATTCCCACGTGTCAGTCCCGACTTTGAGGGCAATTTCAGAGGCATCTGTGTGGGTTTCTGCACAGATGTCAATAGAAATCGCACCCCAAAATCACCAAAAGTAGTCCAGAAACTACTTTTGGGAATTGGTGCAGTGCTGCAAATGTGGCATTGCAACGATTCGGACGCTGCCATTGTTGGCAATTGCCGCTGATTTGGCATGCGATTTAACATGTCAAATTACATGCCAAATCACATTGATGTGAACCAGGGCTCAGGTTGAGTTAGTAATGGCAAATAGACTGTGCACTTTGCCAATGCAGTTGCACTCATTTTCCACAGAGCTTAGTGAATGTGACGAAGCTCTGCTTATTCCCATCATCCAATCATGTACAAGCAAAAATGCATTTTTTTTCCCTTGCATCTGGTATTTCTTACAAAGTGAAAACTTTACCACAAGATCTCAGAAAATGTGTGCAACTGCACTTGCAAAGTGCACAGTCTATTTGCGTTTAGTACATTAACCCATATGATATCCTTAGTTCCTTGGTTCCTTGGAAAAAAAACATTCTGGTAATTTTTCAGAAGCAAACAATCCCACTGTTTTGCCCTAAAAAACCTTTTAAGCAGTAAACAAGAAGAAATCATGATGTAAATATATATATTTTAAATATGTTCTAACATATATTTTTTATAATATGTTCTATAAATACTTTTTGCTTCCATGTTAACATGCTTTAAAACTAGGATGGCTAATATGAAAAGTAAATGCATTTGTCAAAAGAAAATGCATTTCTTTAAACATAATGTAATCCTCTTCAAGTAAAGATTAAATAGTGCAGTAACTCTTGTACTTTATATCAACAAAAATTACTATCATAGTTATTTCAAAGCATTTGTGTGTCACTAATGATTACTTTTTATGTCAGGCTTTAAGATATATTGCTTCTCTGCAACATATTTTCATTAAGCTCTAATATTGATATGTTATTGAGTAAGTCATTTTAGTCCTTGTTTTGATCTGACATTGATTTCCTTGGTTTATTATTTAAGTTCTGCTGTATTTGAAATTATTTCAAGTTTAGTTTAATTTCCTAATAGCAGCCTTTTATCAGTGCAACAGGATAAGGGACAATTCCATTGGGGAAATTCTAATATTAAGTTGGGCAAATAAAATGTTAAAATTAGAAGGTATTTCATGGATAGATTGGCAGATAGATGGAATGGTGGATAAATCATTTTGTAACAATCTCCTGCTTGAGATATATGATTAAGTTTTTATCCGGAGTGGCTATTTAATTCATGTTCATTACAAATGCTTTCAAAATTGAGAACAGTACAGAATACTTCTTAGGGGATTGCAGTTTCCATCAAATATGTTTTATTTTAATGTTCGTTACACTATAATAATCCTTGTATCTTTATTTTTTTTTTATATCCCTAGAAAAAATTGTTCTTCAAAATATATCAGTACTATATAAATAAGCAACAGTACGAATGGTAGCTAAGTTAGAGTAGAAGAGAACACCTTGGTGTTGTGTAAGGCCCCATGCAGCAAAGTAGAAATAGAAGTAGCAGAGTCACACCAATTGTAACTTTATTAATTTCTGCATTGCTGGGTATCAACAGTCCTACCCGACTAACTACAAACTTGTCAAATCACAATACTCAAGTTTAGAGATGACAGGGCCTCCATTTATCATTGAGATCTTCTATAATGCATTGCGGTTCCGGCACCATATGTGAACGGGCTTAATGACGGCTCTGGGAAGACTACCATATAAAAATGGCACTGCACCACCCACGACCCTGCCACCACTGCTGCTCCTCTTCAGAGATCACCAGGCATGGATCGATTCCTCATGCAGGTCCCGCAGTCACAGACACAAGGTCAATATGGCGACCGCAATACAGCCACTCAGCACGCCAGACCTCACAGGACAGGGATCCATACCCTCTGCTGCAGCAGAGGAGAAATATGCAGGCCTAGCACAAGCTGTTGCAGCCTTTCTCTCAACCACAATCAATGCAGCAGTAGATAGGAAAAATGCAGCAGGCATTACCCAGTTCAAGAAAGAGCTGGAAGACCAGGCCAAATGCCTCTCTGAACTGGAGCATCACCTCTCAGATCTTGAAGATGAAATACAAGGCTACCATACCTTTAAGCAGCAAGCAAAAAACATGCAGGAGTACATTTTAGAAAAGCTAGATGACCTTGAAAATCGGTCTAGAAGAAACAATCTGAGGATCATAGGACTCCCTGAATCATTCAATGCTGGGAATCACCCCACTGTGTACAGTGGAAAGAGCTCATCGCTTGGGAGCCCCATCGAATGACAGGCGCACTTCACACCCTGTAATAGTTCGCTGCCTGAACTATATGGACAGAGTCAATTCTCTTAAGTCCTTTTGAAATTCAAAATCACTCCAAATTGACGACCATAAACTACTCATGTTCACAGACTACTCACAGGAAGTTTCACGCAGATGGAAAGCCTTCCAGACGATCTGTCGAGCTCTCTGCCAAAAGGGGGTGAAATTTACAAAATGATTCACTCACCCAGATGAAGCTTTGCATTATTTGCAATTCTACCTTCATATACCCATGGACACTTTGAATGCTGCACTTCCTCCTCACGCAACATACCCAAGAGACCAATGCAGCCCAGGGAAGGTTCCTTCCAAGAGAATACGACGCTCCAAATCTTCAGGTCGTAACAAACTCCACTGACTTTAAAGCAATGCTTCAGCAAATTGGCTACCCCAGTTCCAAGAGCGCCAACATGTTCTGTTCTCCCCAGTTAATTCATAACATATACTGCCATAGTGGACTGTTAACTTTTGATGATTTCTCGCTTTAGGTACTATCCACTAATGTCGCTCAGCCTTACCACAGGGAAGACACCTGGCTCCACAAGGTGGCACTCCGGTATCCATCATCTCATTTCCCCCGGGGGCATATCCCCAAAGGAAGATCATCTCGCAGCCAAAGTTGATAGCTTTAACCTCCAGTAACGCTGTTCGCTAGTGGAAATGAAACACATGTGGAAAAAAGTCCAGGCGCCCCTGGATATGTACCTTTTGTTATTCCCTATAGATTCCTGTTGGGTCGTTCTCCCTCCCAATCCCCCTTGTTCAAAAGCAAACACCCATATTCTGTACATTCACAGGTGATCCACCATCACTGAGCTGTGTAACACCCCACATTTTTCTTTTAAAGTCTCTCTACACGCTAGATAATCCCCCCCCCACAAAATAATTTCATGAAAGCGATATCCTGGAATGACAAGGGTTTATGCTCCCCTTAAAAACGTAGGGCAGTCCATTGCCACCTTAAACGTCTAAAAGCTGACATTGCGATACTTCAGGAGACACACTTGACCACAGCAGATCTCTCTCACATATGTAAGCTTTGGGTGGGACAGGTACTTGGGTCCCATCAAAGGGAAAGCAGGAGTCCTTCTCCTCATCCATAAGCAAATCCCCTGTGAGATAATCTCCTTACAAACAGATGAAGAGGGTCAAACCCTCATAGCTTAATTTTAGGCCCCCGTACACACGACCAAACATGTATGCTGAAACTGGTCCGCGGGCCAGTTTCAGCATACATGTTCGATCGTGTGTAGGCGCGAGCGGGCCGAATTCCAGCAAACATTTGCTGGGCCTTTTCCCAGCAGACAAATATTCCTGGACGTGTTTTAAAACCGTCCGCTGGAATCCTGCCCGCTCGGACATGTACGATCGTCAGTACAGACCTACCGTACATGTCCGAGCGCCCGCCGTCCCTCGCATGCGTCGAATGACTTCGACGCATGCGTGGAAGCCTTTAAATGGCAGGCCCGCCCACGTCGCCACGTCATCGCCGCGTCATCGTCGCGGCGACGACGCGGACACGCCCCGCGTAGTGTTTACGCGCGGACTTCTGTACGATGGTTAGTACAACCATCAAACAGAAGCCCTCTGGCAGGCATGTACGGTGAAAACGGTCCGACGGACCGCTTTCATCGTACATGTTTGCTCGTGTGTACCGGGCCTAAGACTTATATGTGGGAATGGGCAATATCTAACATATATGCCCCCTCTAAAATTTTCATACTAGACCTTATGTCCCTCCTGGCCCCTTATATATATCAAACCCTCTTGGTGGGTGGGCATTTTAATGAAGCTCTAAACTCCCAAGAAGATAAATCAAATCACCTTTCCCCTCTTGGTCCGATTACCTCAAACTCTCTTCTATCACGCTTCACAGAAGGCCTTAATTTAAATGACTTATGGAGACTAACTGACCCAGATGGAAGAAAATTTACCTCCCCCCCATACAACACTCTCTCCAGAATCGATTACTGCTTTGCCAACATCACACTTCTAGATTAAGTTGAAAACCCCCATATACATGAAATAGCCATCTCTGACCATGTCCCAATATCAGTAGAACTGCTAGGCTTTACAGTCCGGAACTTGGCCAAGATCTGGCGCTTTCGATCATACCTAGATCGCGATCAGACCCTCCAAAAGATCATTAAAGAAACGTGGACTGAATACTTGACCCCAAACACAATGTCAATCCCAGTCTACTTTGAAAGGCTGGGAAGGCTGTGCTTCGAGGCAAAAATATTTCCTACTCCTCTGCCCACAAAAAGGGTTACTCGGCAATACATTGAAGTGAGTAATGCTATACAGCCCAAAGCCTTACTGTCCAAAAAAACTCTCCAGAGACCAGGGAAAATCTGCGAGCCGGCAAAAGCTGGTTCGACATGTGGGCAGAGCCACAGGAAATATTGCACCAGTCTATTCATGACCTGTAATACCACAAATATGGCAACAAGGCAGGCAAACTACTTGCGCGCATGTGCAAGGGCCCATAATCTACCACCCACATAGCCTCCCTAAAAGAGGCTATATGGGCCACCTTAACGCCCACCTTAATGCCCAAATTGCGATAGAAGAATTCACTTCAGCGATCAAAACCTTTTATCAACTGGTAAACCCCCAGGACCTGACGAATACACATCTGCATTCTACAAACTCTCATCAGACACTATCTCACCTACCCTATCCTTAGTTTTCCAAAACATACTCAACAGGGCAATTATTTCCTGTTGACCTTTTTTGGGCCATATTGCTATTAATGCCCTGCCTTTTCCTTCTGCTTGTGTTCTCTTTTTCATACCTAGCCAAATGGGATTTTCCCAAAATACACACCCACCATAAAAAAAATGTGAAAAAACGCCTTTCAACGTGTCTTAAATAATTTCATATGGACCAACTCCACCCCCCTCCCCCCCAGATTTTCCTAAAAAAGTTTTATATTCCTCTACCACCAGTGGAGGCTTAGGGGCCCCAAACCTATGGCATTATTATTTGGCCTCCAGATTCACACAATTGGCACAATGGCATATACACAACTCTAAAGTACCCTGGGTAAAATTTGAATCAGATTCAATCAGCCTCTACTTCCTCCCAGGCCTACTGTGGTCTAGGGGAGTCTTACTCTCCAATTTACATCCTTTAAATTCCTGGGTAGCTCAATCACTCCATCTCTGTTAAAGTTATAACACTACATTTTCCTTATCTACCCAGGCCCCACCTTAAGCAGCCTTTCTGGGAGATCCAGCCTTCCCTCCAGGCTTCTCTAACCTCTCAGTTTACACCTAGTGGATAACCTTGGATGTTCTCTTTTTCACAAACTGGTTGAGAACTCAGAGTTTATGCCCTTCCAACCCCTCCAAATTACATACCTTGCTCCAAACAAAGAACTATTTCACTACTTACAGATCAAACTCTTTTATAAATCAATTTTCAAAATAGACACACTGTCAAGACCATCTCTATATGAGCATATCTGCTTAAAAAATCCTAGAGGAAAGTGTCTCCCACAGATATCTATACCCACCTGAACAATCACATGTTCTCTGATCCCCTTCCTTACAGAGTCAAATGGGAAATGGAGTGCTCACTGGAGCATGGGGCTTTGAACTGGAATAACTGTATTGATAACTTGAAGAAATGTACAATGTTCTTTAACATCAGGGAAACAGCCCTGAAACTGCATACAAGATGGTATCACACCCCAGTTAAAATTCATTCTATTTTCCCCACAGTGTCACCACTTTATTTTAGGGGTTGCCACTCTTCTGGTAATTTCATTAAGAGATGCTCAACTCTCCCTTACCCCTTCTCAGTGTTTTTCATTTGTTTCAATCACAGAGATTACCACATTACAAATGAGACTAATTCACACTGTCTGTGTTGCCATCCATTGGGTGATTGCTCTACATTGGAAAACTCAATATATACCTCTCTCCCAAGTTAAGCTCAGAATGGACTCCATAAGCAGAGTTGAAAAGATTTTTCACACTCTTTACCATACTATGTCTTATTATGACAAAAAAATGGTCCCCCTGGCCCGATCATCACACAGTGTTTGAATGCTCCCTGTAGGCTATTCAGATTTCCACCTCTATCGTCATGTCAAAGTTGGTAGATGTGTTTTTTTTCTGCTCAAGGAACATAGACATCTCATCATTGCTCTATTTTTTCACTCAGTTTTTTCAAAAAGTGTCAATAATTGTACAATCATTACTCCAACATTCATGTACGCTAGGATTTTATGAAATTGCAGTATATTATCTTATGAACCTGCCTTTGCATTTTTCTAATAAAAAAGTTTGCAAACAAAAAACATTAGAAAACCCTATTAGTCAGACTTGGCATTGGAAAGAAGTACACATTTGTATCATAATATATATATATATATATATATATATTTTTACAATGCATTAAAACCATAGAAAAATGTGTACATAAACATAAAAGCAATTTTTCATTTGCAGTGAATCAACAAAGATAAACACACCTTTGTCAGAGTGCCTTTGTCATTCTCCGTTTCTAACAACACTCACCCTTTCCTATTACCCTGCACCCCTTCATCCACACCCTCTTTCTATTTTAATAATTACATCCCTCCTTCTATTCCCCTCATTCGCATCACCCGGCATTCACTGTCCTCCTTAACATACACTATTTACCCCTAACCCCCCTTCTGTCACTCTGCATTCACTATACTTCCTCCGTTCACCCTGATACCCCTCTTGTCCCTTGCATACCCCTTTCTCCCTGTACTCACCTTGAACCCTGCTTCTGTCAATCTGAACCCACCCTCCTGCTTCTGATCACCCTGCTCTATCCTATTGTCAATCTGCGCTCACCAGCCTTCATCTGTTAACCCTGAACATCTTTCCTGTCACCCGCCACACATCCTTCTTCTTTTTATTATTGTATACCAGCGCTTGGAAACAAAGTGAAAATAAACTAAATAAAAACTTTCAAGCCCTGTACACACGATCGGTTTGTCTGAGGAAAACAGGCCGATGGACTGTTTTCATCGGACAAACCAATAGTGTGTGGGCCCCATCGGTTTGTTTTCCATCGGTGAAAAAAAATAAAACATGATTTAAAGTTTTCCTATGAGTAAAAAACCGATAGAAAAAAACGATCGTCTGTGTGGAAGTCCATCGGTCAAAAATCCATGCATGCTCAGAATCAAGTCGACTCATGCTTGGAAGCATTGAACTTCATTTTTTTCAGTACGTCGTAGTGTTTTACGTCACAGCGTTGGACACGGTTGGATTTTTGACCAATGGTGTATAGGCAAGACTGATGAAAGTCAGCTTCATCGGATATCCGACGAAAAAATCCATCAGATATCCGTTAGTGTGTACAGGGCTTAACACAAAAAATAGATACCAAAACACACCAGCTGCTGTTCTCAAGATGCTGTTCTCAAGTGTTATCTGCCACAAAAGTATATGACCACCCACTACAGGTAAGTCATAATGTGTTTGATTATACAGGGTTTTATTGGCACCATCCACTACCTTTGCATCTCCTTTTACTTATGTTCCATCCACATAAACTTATATTATGTAGAGGAGGGAATGAAAGGAAACCAACTTTTAACCACTTTAGTCATAAAAAAATCACAAAACACTACTCACAATAAAATGCTTCTCCTAGCACTAAAGTTTAGGCGCATGGGTGATGGTGATCCTCGGGTATCCATTCCATGTTAACATTCTGAGTGGTCCCTTCCTGTTCCCCGAGTATGTATAGCATCCTCCACTCTTTGTTTACCGTGAACCCTACTCCACCATATATACAATGTGCTTCTTCTTCTTGCCCTGAACTTCCCCCTATCATCCCTTTTCTATCCTCCTCCTTCTGCTTACAATGAACCCTCTTTATGTCACCTTGTATCTACCACCTTCTCTTTATTCACTCTGGAGCCCCATTCTGACACCCTTAACCCAACAACTCCTCTGCACACTCCCCTTTCTGTTTTTGTGAACACACCCTCATACCTCTTCTCTCACCCTGCACTTTTGTCATCCTGTACATATTCTCTTCCCTCTACTCAGTCTGAAATTCTTTCCTGTCACTCGCAAATTCAGGTGTGGTTCATTCCTTCCAACTTTACTACACCGATTTTGGGAGTGTTCGAAAATCTCAATATTTTGGGACCAAATTCTCAAATTTTTTAAGTTACATCATGTTCCCAAAACACAACAATTTGCCTATTTAGCTACATAGAAAAATCTGACATATCTGAAACACCTTGCAGCTCTAACATTCCCAAGTGGTGGTCTTTATTTTTTGCGCTATAAACAAAAAAAGAGCGTCAATTTTGAAAAAAATTCAATATTTTTTACTTTTTGCTATAATAAATATCCCCCAAAAATATATACAAAAAACGATTTTAATAAGCATATATTTGATTGGTTTGCACAAAAGTTTTAGTGTCTACAAAATAGGGGATAGATTTATGGAATAATAAAAAAAAATATTAGTAATGTCGGCGATCTGTGATTTTTATCGTGACTGCGACATTATGGCGGACACATTGGACACTTTTGATGCTATTTTGGGACCATTGTCATTTATACAGCAATCATTGCTATAAAAATGCACTGATTACTGTGTAAATGACACTGGCAGAGAAGGGGTTAACCAATGGGGGGCGAGAAAGGGGTTAAGCGATTGTAACTGTGGGGGGCTGGGCTACAAGTGACATGACATCGATCACTGCTCCCGATGACAGGGAGCAATAGATCACTGTCCTGTCACTAGGCAGAATGGGGAAGTGCCTTGTTTACATAGGCATCTCCCTGTTCTGCAGCTCCGTGACACAATTGCGGGCACCTGGCGGACATCGAGTCCGTGGGACCCGTGGTCACACTCACGGAGCTCGCGGCGGGCATGCACCCGCGATCAGGTGATTTAAAGGGGACATACAGGTATGCCCATTTGCACAGCCGTGCCATTCTGCCAACGTATATAGTCGTGCAGTGGTCGGCAAGCGGTTAAGCAACATACTTTTAGTGTTAAACCGCTTCACCAACCCATCAGTTTGTACATGATACACAAAAATTCTTAACTGTTTAATCTTTAGCATTATACATAAGTTCTTCATCACTTTCATCATAAAGGGGGTCCCGTGATTCATAACTATCTATTTTGCTATTCTGGAGTGGGTAAACATATTGAATAGTTTTTTGGCAAAGGTTTTTGCCAATGTATTTCTCCACTTTTTAATAGCAGGGTCATGAAATCTAAACTAATCAGAATGTACTGGTGGTGCCTAATGGGCAGAGGTCCAACTAAATCCATTATGATCCTTTCAAATGGCACATCAAAAATGGAAGGGGCACAAAGGGACCACAGTACTGGGGCAGTAGAGAAGTTTCTTGACAAATTGGACAAGATACACAGTGCTCTTTATTATTATTTTTTTCATTCCAAGCCAGATAAATCTTAGGAGAATGAATTCTTAGGCCTAGTACACACGAGAGGATTTTGATCTCATGGTTGTACTAACCATGAGATCAAAATCCCCGCGAAATTCCCTCCGCGGTGACGTGTCGCGCCGTCGCCGCGATGATGACTCATACGGACTTCCACGCATGCGTCGAATCATTACGACGCATGCGAGGGATGGATTCGGACAGATTGATCCGGTGAGTCTGTACAGACCATCGGATCAATCCGCTGGACTGGATTCCAGCGGATCGGTTTTTTAGCATGCTAAGAAATTTTGATCCGCTGGAAATCCATCGCTCGGAAAAATATCCGCGGATAAATATCCGCTGGATCGTACACACCAGCGGATCTATCCGCTGAAACCGGTCCGCGGATAAATTTCAGCGGATCGATCCTCTCGTGTGTACGGGGCCTTAGTATGTTCCTGAGCTAGGTTACTCCTCAATAGATGCTGATAAGCCAAATATAATACCATCCAGAAGGGCCTAGAGACCTCTGGTGGTGATTTCTCCAAGCAAGAGTTGCAATAATCACCAACGTCTAGAGGCCAAATGGCCTCTAGTGGTGAAACTATGCAGAACTCCGGAGCCCTATGTTTGGACATCTGTTGACAATGGACAAAAGATTCAATAATCTAAATGTTTTTTTTTTTGTTTTATAAAAGGCCAATCCACCCATCCTGAAAATCATCCGGTATGGAGGTCTAAAGACCTTACAGGAAAAAAACATTTTTAATGAGATACAAATAATTTCTGATTTCTTAAATAAAAAACTAACAGTATATGGACATTAAAAATTAACAAATGGGTATGAAAGTCACTCTCCATATCATAAAGATTATGGAGGAGTGACTATTGTGTATATACGGGAAACTCTACCAAATACAGCATGAACCCCCCCCCCCCCTTACAAAAAACCTCTAGGTAAAAGGCAACTGGTACTGCCATCCCAAAGCTGAGATTGGGTTAACAATGTTATAAACATCTTTCAGTATTCAGCAATTATCTATGAACACGTTAACATCCACCTTTATGTTGAGACCGAATGGAGTATACCCTATGTTTCCACAACATTTCTAGTCTCGACAACTCCCTCACCAAGGAGCAAACCTTCCAATGGGCACTGAATGTATCTATGCCCAAAAAGGTACCTAAAGCCCCTTTTGGTGTTATTAATATGTTCACCAAGACATACCTGCAAGGTATGTTTGGTCCTGCCCACATACCACAACCGACATGGGCATTGCAGCAGGTAGACTACACACATCGTAGAACAAGTAATGAATGGTTCAATCAAATGTTCAAATGTTCCACAGATGTACTTGATGAAACAAAAACATCAGTCCTCCTATTCCTACATTTATTTAAAGAACAGACTTGGCATTTGTGGCATTGGTAAAAAAAAAAGCAAGTTTCTTAGTTGGGGGGTTGAAGACATTTGGGGCAATTTTATCTCTGTGAGAAGGGACACCTCTAAAAATCACCTGTGTGTTTCCCGGCAAACAACTCTTTATAACTTGATCATTACCCAGCAAGTGCCAATGTTTGCAAATTATATTTTTTATCTGGTGGTGTTGAGTAGAAAAGGTGGTGATGAATGGTACCAAAGGTGCCCCACCACCATCCCTATTTAGTGCTTTCTCAATTAGCAAACTCGATCTATCTATTATACCAACCTGGTCCATGGTATTTTGTAAAGATTCTGGGGTATAACCCTTTTATACAAGTCTATTCTTAAAGACACCAGCCTGGGCTCTATAGTCCCTACCTCTGTGCAGTTGTGCCTTTTCTCAAAAATGGTGGCAACTGTCTAGAGGTATAAAAGAGTATCTATATGTCATCTTGAAGTAGGTGATGGTATTAAAACCATCCCCCCTCTTAGAGATAGTCAGGTCCAAAAAAATGGCCACCTTTTGACTGGCCTCATGAACAAACCTAATCCCCCTGTCATTGTTATTAATGGAGGTAAAGAATTCATCCAATAGTGGGCCAGTGCCATCCCACAGGAGGGGGATGTCATCTATACACCTGGCCCAAAGGACCAAATGGGGATTTCGTTTAGAATAGATAACGTCCTCCTCCCATTTGGCCAAACTTGGGGCATATTTAGCCCCCATAGGAACTCCTCATTGTTGGCGGAAAAATTGGTTGTTGAACTAAAAGTAGTTGTGAATAGCCATTCCAATAATCCCATAATGAATCCCTGTTGATTGGGTGGCACGTCTGGTAATGCATCCAAATAATATCTCGCTGCTGCTATACCTAAATTGTGAGGTATGATGATATACAAGGATGTGTCACCAACAACATATCTTCCTTAGGACTCAACCGTGAAAGTAGATTAAAGTGGTAGTAAACTCTGTACTAGAATACAAAAAAGTACAGCGCACAGTGGTTAAATGAATAAAACTTTATAGTCTTTTAAAATGTGAAATGCGGACAGTAGAACATGAATTAGTAAATTATTAACAATAGCAACAATGTTTATAATGAATATAAAACAGGTCTGATAATAGTCCACAATGCATCTACAGAAGCAAACAGATGGTAAAGTGATGGTAAGGTGGAAACTAAGGCACTGAGGGGAGATAGCAAAAATGCTTCCATACAGTAAGTGTGGAGAGATGTAAAAGTACCTTCACAGCCAATCACAAGACTCCATGCTGGCAGACGATTCAAATGGTGGCAGAAAAGGTATTAGTGCCAGGGGCAGTCGATGGAAGGAGGCTCTGGAGCAGGGAGCAGTGTGGCCAAGCCACCCAGATGTAAGAATGAGCGCCGCAAAAGCGAGAAGCTCGTCACCGCTGCGATGGAGGGCAGCGGGGGGAACCTGGATCAGATGCACCCAAATGGATGGAAGGAGCCAAAGACGCCGCCGCTGCAGAGTAGAAGGAGGCGGTGTCCGGACACACTCCTTCTCAGGTCACGTGGTGTCTGCAACCAATCGGAGGACCAGAATCCGGACGAAGGAAGGTCCTACACAGACGTTACTGGAGGTCTCCCAGAAAGTCAGAGTGCAGTGAAAACAGCACTTGGGGGCTTCTGTAGGCAAAGTGGATGTCAGAACACATAGAGACAAGCCGTGACTGACATGTTTCGCGTCACAGACGCTTTGTCAAAACTTTTGTTGTCTGTTTTCACTGCACTCTGACTTTCTGGGAGACCTCCAGTAACGTCTGTGTAGGACCTTCCTTCGTCCGGATTCTGGTCCTCCGATTGGTTGAAGAGACCACGTGACCTGAGAAGGAGTGTGTCCGGACACCGCCTCCTTCTACTCTGCAACCCATTGACGATCCCGCCCCTCCATGCTTTGACTGACGCGGCGGCGTCTTTGGCTCCTTCCATCCGTTTGGGTGCATTTGATCCAGGTTCCCCCCACTGCCCTCCATCGCAGCGGTGACGAGCTTCTCGCTTTTGCGGCGCTCATTCTTACATCTGGGTGGCTTGGCCACACTGCTCCCTGCTCCAGAGCCTCCTTCCATCGACTGCCCCTGGCACTAATAGCTTTTCTGCCTTGTGATTGGCTGTGAAGGTACTTTTACATCTCTCCACACTTACTGTATGGAAGCATTTTTGCTATCTCCCCTCAGTGCCTTAGTTTCCACCTTACCATCACTTTACCATCTGTTTGCTTCTGTAGATGCATTGTGGACTATTATCAGACCTGTTTTATATTCATTATAAACATTGTTGCTATTGTTAATAATTTACTAATTCATGTTCTACTGTCCGCATTTCACATTTTAAAAGACTATAAAGTTTTATTCATTTAACCACTGTGCGCTGTACTTTTTTGTATTCTGTTATTTCCATGTTTCCTAGTGGTTTATAGCTGCACGATAGGTTTTATATTCTTTGCCTTATACATCATCATGTATGGCACTGTGACATGGTGTAGCGCCATCTAGTGGGATTTTTTTGTGTAAACTCTGTACTACCACTTTTTCCTACAGGTAAGCCTATAATAAGGCTTACCTGTAGGTATAAAGAATATCTCCTAAACCTGTACGGTTTAGGAGATATTCCCCTCGCAATAAGCCGCTGATTGCAGCGGCGCATGCGCGGTGGGGATCCTCGGCTAAAGGCCCGGCAGCCACCAGACCTTGCCGAAAATGAAGTCTCCTGTGCGCATGCGCGGGAGTGACGACATCGCCGCTCTAGCCAATCACAGCACTGGAGTGGAAATACCCAAAAAAGACACGCCGAGGCAAGAAGACATCTCCCTCGGCGTGGACCAGGTAAGTTCCCCACACCTAGTTCCAAGGTAAGTATTTCATAATAAGCTAGTATGCAGTGCATACTAGCTCATTATGTCTTTTGCCTTTCAGGTGTGTAAAAAAAAAAAAGCTGCTGCGGGTATACAACCGCTTTAATAATGTGCTGTGTATCCTTAAGATACAATGGCATCTGTTGGACAAAGAGCTGTAAAAATAAATCAATTAACTTCCTGTCACAGTCTTAGTAATCCTGTCACGCCATCAGAACATGACTAGGCCTCACTCTGAATAAGTCCCAGTTAATTTACTTGACCCTGTGTAGGCTGGGGCCTGCAGTACCCCTTTATGGCAGCAACCGTTTACTTGAGAAGATTAAATGGCGATGGACTACTGATCCCAGCAAGTCTGACTTGCAAATCCTGCCTGCCCTCATGGCTGCATTGATTTGAAACAAACTCCACAGTCTCTCCCTCTGGCTCTACAACCAGCTCCCCTGACATGCCTCTTCCAGATCTCTCAACTGTGCTTTAACTCACCGACACCTTTCCTGGATCATTTCTGAAGGACTTACTCCAGACGTGCAGACCAACGGCCTCCTCCAGCTCCTGTTCCAGGACACCTCTCCATGACCGTTTAAGGAAAGGCTCCCTCCCAGCTCCCGAGGTCCCCTGCCTGAGGTTCACACCCCAAATGGAGGTTCCCTCAGGCACGGCAGTCTAACACTCCATCTTTCCGTTCACCCATCCGACAACTCCTCCAGCAGGCTGACCATGGGTCATGGGTATATGTAGGACTAGGATTGCCCCCTTGCAATCCTAGTTGGAGATTGGTCAGAGCTCCTCACATGTACCCCATGTCCCTCCAGTTTTCTGCCCAGACCCTTTTCCATAACATTCTCCCTGAAAACAAGGGAGGCGCCCAAGAGCTAAAGTACATGTCAGTCACCTGCTGCTACATTAAACCACTCCCCTGCCCCCCAGATCAAAACAAACAGGCCTAGCTCGCAGCATAAGCCTGCTTAAATTTACCTGCACTGGCAGCTTACACAAAAACTCTAGAGGGTGCTACAGAAAAAAAAACAATATATAATGTTTGGGTGTTCTAAGTAATTTTCTAGCAAAAAAAATAATATTTTAACTTGTAAACACCAAATCTCAGAAAGAGGCTCGGTCCTTAAGTGGTCCTGCTCATTTAGCAATTGACCTTGCTCCAGAAAAACTGTCTATTTTTTCTTATCCACGGTGAAGGTCTGTTTTAGATGGGAGACACTCACACCAAAATAAGAATGAAAAAAAAAAAAAAAACATGATATACTGTATGTGCAGGATTTCACTGTTCTGAAATTGTTTGGTATGAAAAATAACAAATCTTGTGAAAAACCTAGAACTGTACCCTGAAAGCCCAGACTGGCCCCAGTGATTCTGTCCTTATAGAAGTATGAGTGCTGTTATTGCTTGTCTCCCTAATTCCCTTTTGTTGAGCAAAAAAGCTGAACCATTTCCCTCATCTACACATACAATGTTTGTGTTGGCATATTCTGACAGGGGGGAGATTCCCCCACACTGTCTGAATACCTAGATCAGCGCCACAGCATATTGTGTTTGCAGCTGACTGACATCCACCCAGAATTGAATCATTGCTGTCTGCATTGCTTATGTCCATTTGATAATACTGGCATGTTATCTTTGCTTAACCTCCTGGGCGGTGTTCCCGAGTCTGACTCGGGGTGAGATTTTTGGGCTACGATCGGTAACCCCGAGTCAGACTCGGGCTCGCCTCGCTGGATGTACAGGGAATTTTACTTACCTTGTCCCTGGATCCAGCGATGCCACCGCGCTGTGTGAGCGAGCAGGACCTCGCTCGATTCACACAGTGCCTCCGTGTGACGCCGATCTCCGTTCCCTGCGACGTTACGACGCACGGGGACGGAGAACGGCGCCAAATTCAAAAAAGTAAATAAACACCTTACATACAGTATACTGTAATCTTATAGATTACAGTACTGTATGTAAAAAAAACACACCCCCCCTGTCCCTAGTGGTCTGTCCTGTGTCATGCATGTCATTTTATATAATAAAAACGTTTCTTTCTCCCTGCAAACTGTAGATTGTCCATAGCAACCAAAAGTGTCCCTTTATGTCAAAAATAGTTTTAGATCAGCAAAAAAACAGCGATAATAAATTATAATCACTTGCAGAATTGTGCGATAGCGATTTGTGGGGAAATTCGTCATAAAAAAAAAAAAATAATGACAGCGACAATTCTGCAACTGAGCAAATTTCAGTGATTTTGATTTGATTACATTATTGAATAATTTTTATTATAATTATATTATTATTTGTTATAATTATTTATAATTATTTATTATATTATAATTTATAATTTTGTTTTTAAAAAAATGTCATACCCGGGATGCCTATTAGAAGCTTGTTTGGTCAGATTTAAGTGAGTTATTTCTAAAAATGACAGACCTACAATATAAAACGCCAAATTTCCTTGCAAATAATGGTACCGCTTTCAGCATGTTTTTTCTGAAAGAATCATACCGCCAGGGAGGTTAACCCTCTGTAGCCCTGTCCACCTTACAATGTTTTATTATCTTCCTTGGCTTACCCAAATCATGGGCCATTAATTTTATTGTCCTCTTGCTGTTCTGTTTCTGAACTAAGAATTCTGCCCTGTTGAACAGCATACCTTATTGCCTCCTGATTAGTTAATTGAAAGCACCCACCCCCTATATCCAGCACTATAAATGTAAGCATCCTTTTGGGGGAAGCATACGCAGGGGGCTCCTTGCATCTGGGGCTCCTTCTCCAAGTGGGGCTTTTCTATAAGTGGAAGCACTTCTGCCTCAGCACTTCAGCGATTGCACAAAGCAAAACAAAATTTTAGTTTGCTGTTCATGATACAGGTATCTATATATTTTTTTTTTTAATCACATTCCTCCCCTTTGAAAATGCACTCTCTACCACTCCTTCTGACAGTTGTGTCTTCTATCCTCAAACTTTCTTCCAGTCACCCCTCTGGTCCACCCTACACCCTCTATATATCGCCCTCACTTCTGTCCTCTCCTTATTACTGCACTCACCAACTTATGCTAATTCTAAAGTCAAACGCCCAATGCTCCAAAGCACTGGGGCAGGTCCACTCATATAAATCGCATTCCCACATTACCTCCCTCACCCTCCTGCTTCTCCTATCCTCTGGTGATATCTCCCCAAACCCTGGGCCTCCTTCATCAAACTGTGCTCAACGCACCCATTACCCTACACCGTCTGGGTGCAGCCGCAATGCACACAATCTGGTTCCCATTTCTCTTCTTCCCATGACCAGACTCCCTTTCTCCTGCGCCATTTTGAACGCTCGCTCCATCTGTAACAAACTCACGTCCCTCCACGATCTCTTTATCGCTAACTCATTTAATCTACTCGCCATTACTGAAACCAGGCTTCACGAATCCGACACTGCGTCTTCTGCTGCTCTATCCCATGGTGGTCTTCTTTGGACTCACTCCCCCAGACCCAGTGGATGCAAAGGAGGGGGTGTTGGCATCCTTTTAGCCCCACATAGCACCTTTAAGGTACTTCACCCACCTCCCTCTCTGTCACTCTCCTCATTTGAGGTGCATTGCATTCGTCTCTTCTCCCCAGTTTCTCTAAGGATAGCTGTGATCTACCGCCCCCCCGGTCCAGTATCCTCCTTTCCTGATGACTTCTCTGCCTGGCTACCCTACTTTCTCTCTTCTGAAATCCCCACCATCATTCTTGGCGACTTCAACATCCCTACTAATGCTAACACTCCTGCAACTTCCAAACTTCTCAGTCTAACCTCCTCTTTTGACCTGAAGCAATGGATACACGTTCCTACTCACTCTGAAGGCAATACCCTTGACCTTGTTTTTTCCCACCTATGCACTCCATGCAACCTCTCCATCGATCCTTACCCCCTCTCTGATCACCACCTTATTAATTTCACACTCTCCCTCTCCTCCGTCTCCTCTCCCTCCAAATACCTAACAGTCACTCGTAGAAACCTTCAGCATATCAACTCTTCTCTTCTACACTCTGTGACTGACCACCTCTATGACAAAATTGCACCCCTGTCCTGCACCGACCTAGCCACTTCTGTCTACAACACTTCACTTCTAGCATCACTGGACAGACTGGCCCCCCTCACCACACGCAGAATAATGCCCCGCCCCCTTCAACCCTGGCAAACTGATGATACTAGAAGTCTGAAAAAACACAACCGTGCTCTCGAGCGCCAGTGGCGCAAGACTAAGTCCCAGGAAGACTTCGTCCAGTATAAATCTGCCCTCCAAAAATACAATTCCATCCTCCTCGCTGCCAAGCAGACCTACTTCATCACCCTCATTAAAAACTTATCATCCTGTCCCCGTCAACTCTTCTCTACCTTCAACTCTCTCCTTCGTCCTCCATTGCCTCCACCCACTAACTCAATCAACGCCCAGGAGATTGCCAATCACTTCAAACAGAAGATTGATACAATTCGCAAGGAGATCTCTACTGTTCAGACATCCTCCACACCTCACACCTCATGCCCACAGGTACAGTCACTACTTCCCTCGTTCAACCCCACCACTACAGACGAGGTTGCTAAATTACTTGCTAACGTCCATCTTACCACCTGCGCTCTAGATCCTGTTCCCTCACAAATGCTACGTTCACCCTCTTGCTCTATTCTACACTCTCTTACCCACATCTTCAATCTCTCCCTCTCTTCTGGCATCTTCCCTAACTCTTTGAAGCATGCACTAGTCAGCCCCATACTTAAAAAGCCCTCACTGGACCCATCCAATCTTGACAACCTATGCCCCATCTCCTTGCTCCCCTTTTTATCCAAACTCCTTGAACGTCTAGTCTACAACCGACTGAGCATACACCTTGCTGACAATAACCTTCTTGATCCCCTTCAGTCTGGATTTCGTCCTCAACATTCCACTGAAACTGCTCTCCTAAAACTAACAAACGATATACTAACGGCCAAAACTAAGGGACACTATTCTGTGCTCCTACTCCTGGACCTCTCTGCCGCCTTCGATACGGTTGACCACCCACTCCTCCTCAAAAAACTCCACACCTTTGGTCTCTGTGACTTTACTCTTCGCTGGTTCTCTACCTACTTATCCAACCGCACCTTCAGCGTTACTTACAACTCTACTTCCTCCTCTCCTCTACCATTCTCTGTTGGGGTCCCCCAAGGTTCTGTTCTTGGACCCCTCCTATTTTCAATCTACACCTCCTCCCTGGGTCAGCTGATAGCCTCCCTTGGCTTCCAATACCATCTCTACGCTGATGACACTCAAATCTATTTCTCTGCCCCTCAACCCACTCCTTCATCTTCCTCACGTATCACTAATTTACTATCAGATATATCACTTTGGATGTCACGTCACTTCCTCAAACTCAACCTATCCAAAACCGAACTTATCATTTTTCCTTCCCCACGTGCCTCTTCCCCTGATCTTTTTGTCAAAATTGATGGCACAACTATCAGCCCATCCCCACATGTCAAGGTCCTAGGAGTAGTCCTGGACTCTGAACTGTCCTTTAAGCCTCATGTTCAATCACTGTCCAAGTCTTGCCGCCTCAACCTCCGCAACATCTCCAAAATACGCCCCTTTCTAACCAATGACGCCACAAAGCTCTTAATTCACTCCCTGGTCATCTCTTGATTACTGCAATTCCCTTCTCATTGGCTTACCGCTGCATACTCTAACCCCCTTCAATCCATCATGAATGCTGCGGCCAGACTTATCCACCTTACCAACCGCTCTGTCTCTGCTACTCCTCTCTGTCAATCCCTCCACTGGCTTCCGCTCGCCCAACGAATTAAATTCAAAATACTAACTACGACCTACAAAGCCATCCACAATTCTGCCCCCTGCTACATCTCTGACCTAGTCTCCAAATACCAACCTAATCGCTCTCTTCGTTCTTGTCAAGACCTCCTGCTCTCTAGCTCTCTCATCACCTCCTCCCATGCTCGTCTACAGGACTTTTCCAGAGCCTCTCCAGGCCTATGGAACTCCTTACCCCAAACTATCCGTCTATCTCCTTCTCTTTTAGCTTTTCGAGGATCCCTGAAAACCCTCCTCTTCAGAGAAGCCTATCCTACCCACATCTAACAACTGTATTTTAACTTTGCCCACCTGATCACCCCCCACATCTACTACCCTCTTTTCCACTTGACCCTCCCTTCTAGATTGTAAGCTCTAATGAGCAGGGCCCTCTGATCATTCCTGTATTAAATTGTATTGTAACTATAATGTCTTCCCTGATGTTGTAAAGCGCTGCATAAACTGTTGGCGCTATATAAATCCTGTATAATAATAAATAATAATTGTCCGCCATGCTGATTGAGTGAAAATGTACTGACAGGATGGTTGAACAGAAATCTAATGGTAGATCAATTTCTGATCAACCGCAGTGGCCACTAGACATGTGCACATTTCGTTTTCGTCCGAAAAATAAATTTATTTAGTTACTCCCGAAATTCATTTTTATTCAATTTGTTTTTCGTTAGAAATTGCATTCGTCTGAAAATCTGAATTAATTAGGGTTGAATCTGTCATTGAAGGCTTAAGGTGTCTGTCGAATGTTCAAAGAAGATTCGACGGAGCAGCGAAACTGTACGACACCGTGATTGTACATTTTCCATGAATGTTCAGCCTACAAGCTAGCTATAGTAGAATTCTAATGTTGTATGACTAGTAATAATTATATTTATTAATTATTATTACTAGTCAACCAACATTAAAAAATTTCTATAGCCTATGGGCCAAGCATTTGACCGGAAATGTACGATTGCAGCTTCATACAGTTTAGCTGCTCCGTCGAATCTTCTTAAAACTTTCGACAGACACCATAAGCCTTCAATGACAGATTCAACGTTTGTATGTTTTTCTCTGCTTTGTCAAATCTTCGTCATTCATGTTGAATTAGCAAGTTAGTTCTAGCTATTTTACTGCTCCTCCTCTTTGGTTACAATCAGCAATAACATTCATCATCATCATTATTTTTATTTTATTTCCCCCACCCAATTCCAGCAGCGATCTTTTCTCTCTATAATGTCAAATCTTTTCTCTCTATAATGTCAAATCTTTTCTCTCTGTGTTGAATCTTTTCTCTCTATGTAGAATAATCTTGGACTAATAGAGTTAAGGTTAGGCACATTCGACCACAGGTTTGATAGACACAGATTTCTATTGACAACGTCATGTCGAATCTCCCATCTATATCGAACTGTTGTTGCAACGAAAACGAAGCATTTATTTATGTTGGATCCTTCATTTTTCATATTCTGCAATTTCATTTTAGTTTGTTAAAACGATAACAAAAATACCTGAAATTCGGACGAAAATGCATTCGGACGAAAACTAATGCACATGTCTAGTGGCCACACATGGATCAATTTCAGCCAGTGCCTGCTGAGCCAGTCAAGTTTTGATCCATGTATGGCCAGCTTGATTTAGATATTTGTTACAGCTCAATAATTAAACAGCATTGCTGCTAATGTATCAGAATAATACCTAAAGATGAAGATGTTACAAAAAAATTGCGTTAATACCATTTATCTATTATTTGCTCAGGACATTTCTGGAAAACCAATAAAGCAAGTTCCTTATAAAAAAAAAATACACAAATACATAATAGAATGTTCAACTCCTTATATGACAAATGGCAAAACCCCCAAAAAATGGATGTGCTTTCAAGTAAAAAAAAAAAAAGGAACATATGTGTGTTGGACAACTCACTAGGGTACATTTTAGGAAATTTGAAGATTTATAAATAATGTCTTAAACCAAGATAATAATTCTGTTGTAGGCCAGTTAGCATTTGAGTTTGTGAATTTTAAGAATTTTAAGAGGTTTTATCATTATTACCATTCATAATATAATTGTGACAACCTTGCCCTATACTTTATATTCATAAATGTGTTACCTTTTCCCTTATAAAGTGAGGTCATGGGAATTATAGACCAGGACTCCTGAAGACCATACCAGCTATGATCTTTAGGTGATATCTCTTCTGTCTACACAAATAGACTTAATCTCCAGTTATATTTACTTTTGTAGTCAAAAAGAAAGTGGATTCTGTGACAGAACTATCAGGCACAAGGTGGTAGAAAGGTGGCCCACTGCAGAATATATAAAAGGGTCCTGCTGTGTTGGGGCTCACCTGGTGATCACTGAGTAGGATCTGTCAGGCCCCGTACACACGAGAGGATATCCGCTGGAAACGGTCCGCTGGACCGTTTCCAGCGGATAAATCCTCTGGCGGATTTGGATCTGATGGCTGTACTAACCATCAGATCGAAATCCGCGCGGAATCCATCCGCGGTGGGGTGTCGCGCCGTCGCCGCGACAATGATGCGGCGACGTGCGCGACGCTGGAAGGTAAATACTTCCACGCATTCGTCGAATCATTATGACGCATGCGAGGGAGGGGAGCGGACGGATTGATCCGGTGAGTCTGTACAGACCACCGGATCAATCTGCTGGACAGGATTCAAGCGGATAGATTTCTTAGCATGCTAAGAAATTTTTATCCGCTTGAAATCCGTCGGCTGGAATTTTTTCCGCCGATAAATGTCCGCTCGGACGTACACACGACCGGATCTATCCGCTGGAACTGATCTGCGGATAAATCCCAGCAGATAGAACCGGTCGTGTGTACAAGGCCTCAGTGGAGAGCTCCCCCAATACTGGGATTAATCTGCCAGTGATCGCTAAGTGAGATTGATTAGTCAGTGGAGATCTCAGCTTCGTTGATTGCTGCGTGCATGTGGGCATTACTGGAGGAGCTTGTAATCCAAGCATTGCTCTTCGGGTCTTCGTGCAAGTACTTTCATTGTACCTGTATCCAATCATATCCCTGTGCAACACAGAGGTCTTAGGTTAGGTAAGATCTAAAAGTGGCCATATGTACCCCGATTTGTATAAAGTTTGGTGACTATTTATTGAAACATGAAGGCAACCAAAATCTGACCAAATACTGGCTGCTTTTGAAGACAGAAATAACAAATGTCTATGACAATCATTGTCAGACCCAGTGGCAGAGCTAACTGGGTCACAAAGGTTGCATTTGCAACCTGGCCCTTGCATTCTGCCACTTTGGGGGATCCAAGATGTCAGGAAGGAGGCCCACTCAGTGAGAAGAGGTCTAGGACCAGAAGAAAGGGCCTCTGGACTAATGGGAAAGGCTCAGGGACTGGTGGAAAAGAAAACAGGACCAGTGGGAAAGGGGAGACCTTCTTGTTTTTTTTTGCACCAGGGCCCTAAATGTTCTAGTTATGCCTCTGAGGGGATTCAAATATGCTTGGGACAAACATAGATCTATACTAAGGCAAAAAATAAATACATATATAAACCCAGAAGCCTGTGAACTGGAGATGAGGAGATTACTTCATTGCTAAACTGTACTGCACTGAATATATGGAATACTTAAAGTAATGACCATAACAGTGGCTCCTTTTTCCTGCTACATGACCAAAACCTTACAGAACATTCTTATAAAACAGACACCGGTACAACTGACTTTCACTCCACATGCTGACTTTTTAATTTGCGCATAGTTTTCCTTTGAAATCTAATTATTTTTTCTGATCCTTAAATAGATTCAACTGTATGGATAAGTTTAATCTCCCCTAGATAGCAGCAAAAATTATTCAAACTAATGAAAATGTACTATGCATGGAGAAGCATGCACAATTATGTTACATGTCAAGCAACAATCAAACCAAGGCAATCATACATCAACATACTTGTATGTACCACTGCTATCTGTTTTGATTAAATTCACCCTAAACTTCTCATTCTCGTGACGATAATTCTCTTAGAGTCGGTTCACACTGCAATGGCACGACTTCGGGGGCGACCCTGTAAGTCGTCCTGAAGACGACTTCAGAGGCGATTTGCAAAACGACTTTTGTATAGAAGTCAATGCAGGTCCCCCCGAGCCACCCCCGAAGTCGTACAGGAACCTTTTTCTAAGTCGGAGCGACTTGCGTCGCTCCTATTAGAACGGTTCCATTGCATTCAATGAGACGCGACTCGTCAGGCGGCTGCGCCCCAGTGTGAACCGGGTCTTAGTACTAATGATAAGAGCAAGACCCCTTATTTAAAACACTTCTATAGTGAAACAGGTCTTGTGGAGAAAAATATATATTTTTATCTCACCAGTGGAAATGAGTAGATAAACAAGAAATGCCAGAAAGGCCTATCAATCTTGTGTTGTGTAATTATAATTACTATAAATCTAAGTGGCATGCACCTGTACTGTACTTTTACTAGGATTGTCTGTGTGTACAGTATATTTAAGTGAGAAATTATAGGTAGCCATTTTAATGTGTGCTTTACATTTACGTTTTCCTTTCATTTCTCGATTTGCATGACAGCATTGAGAATCTCAGAAAGAACGCACAGGGATGATTTTTCTCATCGCTTGTCAAACTAAACACACTCAGTGGAAGATACAATTTATCATACTGACACTTTCTGCGGAGTGTATGTTATAAAGCTACTACTGAACTTGCAAATTTCAAAGGAACACTAACATAATGCAAGACATGAATATTCTGTAACTCCTAATAACCAATCAGCAATAACCTTTATTTATTCTGGTGCTATTTAGATTAATGAAAGAAAATGTTTTACTGTTTGAGAAAAGCAGTTTTTTGGGGGGTAGGAAATTTTATGTTGTGGCAGTTTGAAGACAAATAAAATGTCTCACGTCTAGTCTTATGAAAAAGATAAAAAAACAACATAAATCAAATGAAAAGTCTATAAACTAAAATTCACTTGCATTTAGACCTCTGAGTAAGCAGGCTTCCTATAATTTAGAAAATGTGTGTATTGTAAATACATGCAAAAATTCAATAAGATGTACCACACCATAACAGCGAAATCGAGTAAAACATATACAGTATATATATATATATATATATATATATATATATATATATATATATATATATATATATATACTGTGTATGTATATATATATATATATATATATATATATATATATATATATATATATATATTATACAGGATTTATATAGCGTCAACAGTTTGCACAGAGCTTTAAAACATCAGGTAATATAATACAGTTACAATACAATTCAATACAGAAGGGATCAGAGGGTTACATGGAACAAAGGGTAGTAGCTGTGGGAGGGATGATCAAATGGACAAAATGAAAATACAGTTGTTAGGTGTGGGTAGGATAGGCTTCTCTGAAGAGGAGGGTTTTCAGGGATCCTCTAAAAGCTAATAGAGAAGGAGATAGACGGACAGATTGGGGTAAGGAGTTCCATAGGCTTGGAGATGAGCATGGGCGAAGGTGATGAGAGAGCTAGAGAGCAGGAGGTCTTGAGTAGAACAAAGAGAATGATTAGGTTGGTATTTAGAGACTAGGTCAGTGATGTAGCTGGGGGCAGAGTTGTGGGTGGCATTGTAGGTAGTTGTTAGTATTTAGAATATAATTTGTTGGGCGAGTGGAGGGATTGACAGAGAGGAGTAGCAGAAACAGACAGGTTGGTAAGGTGGATGAGTCTGGCAGCAGCATTCATGATGGACTGAGTTCAGGACTACTCCTAGGACCTTGGCTTGTGGGGATGGGCTGATAGTTGTGCCATCAATTTTGACAGAGAGATCAGAGGAAGAGGCACGTGGGGAGGGGAAAATGATAAGTTCCATTTTGGAGAGATTGAGTTTGAGGAAGCGGTGTGACGTCCAAACTGATATATCTGATAGTAAATTAGTGATACGAGAGGAGAATGAAGGGGTGAGTTGAGGGGCAGAGAAATAGATTTTAGTGTCGCCTGCATAGAGATGGTATTGGAAGCCGTGGGAGGCTATATGCTGACCCGGGAAGGAGGTGTAGATTGAAAATAGGAGGGGTCCAAGAACAGAACCTTGGGAGACCCCAACAGAGAAAGGAAGAGGAGAGGAGGAAGTAGGATTGTAAGTAACGCTAAGGGTGCAGTTGGATAAGTAGGTAGAGAACCAGCGAAGAGTACAGTCAACGAGACCAAAGGTGTGGAGTTTTTTGAGGAGGAGTGGGTGTTTTTAATGAGGGTGATGAAATAGGTCTGCTGAGGAGGCTGGAACTGTATTTTTGGAGGGAAGATTTATGCTGGTCAAAATCTTTCTGGAACTTTGTCTTACGCCACAGGCGTTTGAGAGCACGGCTGTGTTTTTTCTAGTATCATCTGTCTGCCAGGGTTGAAGGGGACGGGGCCTTATTCTGTGTGTAGTAAGGGGGGGCCAGTCTGTCCAATGATTCTAGAAGTGATGTGTTGAAGACAGAAGTGGCTAGGTGGGGGCAGGACAGGGGTGCGATTTTGTCATAGAGGTGGTCAGTCGCAGAGTATAGAAGAGAAGGGTTGATATGGCAAAGGTTTCTACGAGTACCATTAGGCATTTTGGGGGAGAGAAGGCGGAGGAGAGGGAGAGAGTGAAGTTAATAAAGTAGTGATCAGAAAGAGGGTAAGGATAGTTGGAAAGGTTGCATGGAGTGCATAGGTGGGAAAAGACAAGGTCAAGGGTATTGCCTTCGGAGTGAGTATGAATGAATGAATGAATGAAAAACTTATAGAGCGCGGCACATGCGAACTGAATCGCCTCTGGGCGCTTGTTGTTAGTGTCTCATGCCTTTCAGAAAAGCAGGGTTTTGATCTGCCTTCTGAAAGACAGGTGGTTTTGCTCCAACCGAATGCTGGTTGGTAAAGCATTCCAAAGCCTGGGGCCCTGGAAAGCAAACCTTCTTTCTCCTTTGGACTTGTATTTGGTTATAGGAACCTTGACCAGATTTTGGTCGGTGGAACGCAGAATGCGGCTGCAATTGTGCGGTTTGATCTTGTCGCATAGATATCTAGGAGCCTTCCCATGGATGCACTTATGTGTCAGGCAGAGTGCTTTGAATGCAATTCTGTCTTTCACTGGCAGCCAGTGAAGGGATCTCAGTGAAGGTGAGATTGATACCCAAGATTTTTTCCCAGTCACCAGTCTAGCGGCCGTATTCTGTACGACTTGGAGACGAGCGATTTGGTACTTGGGTAGCCCGAGGTAAAGGGCATTTGCATAGTCCAGTCTGGAATTCACGATAGATCCCACCACGACTGCTACGTCTTCTTTGGGAATAAATGGAATCAGTCTGCGTAGTAGGCGCATCAAATGGTGCGCCCCGCTGACTACTGACCCTATTTGTGCATCCATTGTCATGAAGGTGTCAAACGTGACTCCCAGACTTTTGACTTTGGAGCTAGGGGCGATGATTTGTCCCAGGATGGGAGATGGTGTCCAGTTTGTTGTCGGTGATTTCTTCCGACTGGCATCGAAGATAAAGAGTTCTGTTTTAGCACTATTGAGTTTGAGACCATATATCTATTGCTTCAGGTCAAAGGAGGAGGTTAGACTGAGAAGTTTGGAAGTTGCAGGAGTGTTAGCATTAGTAGGGATGTTGAAGTCCCCAAGAATGATTGTGGGTATTTCAGAAGAGAGAAAGTAGGGTAGCCAGGCAGAGAAGTCATCAAGAGCGGATGATACTGGAGCAGGGGGCCGGTAGATCACAGCTATCCTTAGAGAAACTGGGGAGAAGAAACAAATGCAGTGTGCCTCAAATGAGGAGAGTGCCAGAGAGGGAGGTGGGTAAAGTACTTTAAAGGTGCTATGTGGGGCTAAAATAATTCCAACACCCCCTCCTTTGCGTCCACTGGGGTAGTGAGTCCAAAGAAGACCACCATGGGATAGAGCAGCAGAAGACGCAGTTTTGGATTCGTGAAGCCAGGTTCTGTAACGGCGAGTAGATTAAATGAGTTAGCTATAAAGAGATCGTGGAGGGAGGTGAGTTTACAGACAGAGCGAGCATTCCAAAGGGCGCAAGAGAACGGGAGTCTGGTCTTGGGAAGAAGAGAAATGGGAACTAGATTGTGTGCATTGCGGCTGCAACCAGAGGGTGTAGGGTAATGGGTGTGTTGAGCACAGTTAGATGAAGGAGGCCCAGGGTTTGGTGATACATCACCAGAGGATAGGAGAAGCAGAAGGGTGAGGGAGGTAATGTGGGAATGTGATTTATATAAAGGGACATTCCCCAATGGTTTGGAGTATTGGGCGTGTAAATTTAGAGTTAGCCAGAGTTGGTGAGCGCAGTAATAAGGAGTGGACAGAAGTGAGGGTGATATATACAAGGTGTGGGATAGAAGAGGGATGAAGGAAAGACAGTTTAAGGATTGAAGACACAGCTGTCAGAAGGAGTGGTAGACAGTGCATTTTAGAAGGGGAAGGAAGAGCAGAAAGTGCTTCCACTTATAGAAATACCCCCACTTTGAGAAAGAACCCCATCTGCAAACGTGCCACACCTTGGCAAACGTGCCTTTCCCAAGAGATGCTTAGTTATATACTGTTAGGAATGGGGGGTGTGTTCTTCTAATTACTAATTAGGGAGGTAATAAAAATGGCTGGCTATGCAGTGCAAAATTCTCACTTAAAGCGGGGTTCCAACCACAATTAGTATTTTTTAAATGTATGTCCTTTCATCATGCGTTTTTATAATATAAATCCGGCCACTTACTATTTTACAATCTGCCGCCGCTCCGCATAGTTATTCAAAAAAGATAGTTTATAAAACTATGTCCACACCGTTGTCATTTTGCTTGTGGGCATTGTGAAGCCCACAAGCACTTACTTCCTGGAAGTCTTGGATGGGGAGTGGTAATTGGGTAGCGCACTGCATCCTGGGAAATGATGACACACATTTCCCAGGAGCATTAGAGGAAGATGATGTCAGAATCCTAGGTGATTCCAAAGGCAGATTTTGTGGGACCGAATAGCAACAGGCATTTCCAGATTAAATTTTTGTTTCCTTTTTAGGTCTAATGAGCACAATAATGAAACAAAAAATTGGGATTGAAATCTCCACTTTAAGAAACAGACTTACAAGTGGACAGCTAATAGAGATAAGAAAAGGTCTTCATTTAGAGGTAAGGCATAGGGAGAAAACAAAAACAAAAGCAAGGTATGTGGACAGTCTACAGATTGTTACAGCGGGGGTTCCGCAGGTTTTCTGTTGTTTTTTTTTTGGAAGATTCAGGAGTAGAGTTGAGCGGACACCTGGATGTTCGGGTTCGGGTCCGAACCCGAACTTTAAAAAAAAAGTTTGGGTTCGGGAACCCGAACCCGAACTCCGAACCCCATTGTAGTCAATGGGACACAGACTTTTAGAAGAAAAAAATGCGTGGAGGTCCCCGCAAATTCAATAACCAGACCCTTTAGGTCTGGTATGGATATTAAGGGGACCCCCAGATCCTGACCCCCCCCCCTGTGTGAAATGGTAATGGGGTACACTGTACCCCTACCATTTCACGAAGTAAGTGTAAAGTCTTGTAAAAAAAAAACACACACACACCGTAGAATAAAGTACTTTATTAAAAAAAAAAAAAAAAACTCCAGCGGTGATAATCCACTCGTTCCCGGCTTCCTGCGTTGTCCTGATCCAGCGACGGCTGCGGGTGATCTCCAGCGATGAGAAGATCCTGCGACGGGTGATCTCCGCTCAAGCGATGATCCATCCAGAGAGCAGCATCGCCGACCTCCGCTCATCGCTGGACACAGCCCAGCGAATGAGCGGCTGAAGCTGTGACATTTCTTATATAGGGGAGGCAGGGCCACCCGTCACGTGACCCCGCCCCCTCTGACGCACCCTCTGCTACGTCACTGGGTAAGCCCAGAGTCTTCCCTCTTCCTGGGCTTCCCCAGTGACGTAGCAGAGGGTACGTCAGAGGGTGCGGGGTCACGTGACGGGTGGCCCTGCCTCCCCTATATAAGTAATGTCACAGCTGCAGTCGTGTCATTCGCTGGGCTGTGTCCAGCGATGAGAGGAGGTCGGCGATGCTGCTCTCTGGATGGATCATCGCTGGAGCGGAGATCACCCGTCGCAGGATCTTCTCATCGCTGGAGATCACCCGCAGCCGTCGCTGGATCAGGACAACGCAGGAAGCCGGGAACGAGTGGATTATCACCACTGGAGTTTTTTTTTTTTTTTTAATAAAGTACTTTATTCTACGGTGTGTGTGTGTGTGTTTTTTTTACAAGACTTTACACTTCCTTTGTGAAATGGTAGGGGTACAGTGTACCCCATTACCATTTCACACAGGGGGGGTCAGGATCGGGATCTTGCATTCCCCACCATTTGGGCATTAAAGCGGTACACACCTTCCTAAGGGACTTAGGGAAGTTTTCCCTAGTCCTACAGGAATTCATATGTCAAGCGCTGGACCACCTTTTGACACACAACTTTTTTATGTTTGATGGGGGCTACTACCTCCAGAGATGCGGGGCCTCCATGGGGGCCAAATTTTCGCCCTTGCTCGCCAACCTATATATGGGTTGGTGGGAGAGGTCCCGCATCTTTGAATGTGGTAGCCCCCGTCGTTTAGATACCGCTTTCTACTGTCGTTATATAGACGACCTGCTGTTCATTATCAACGACAGCAGTATCAATATACATGATTGGCTGACCTATTTGAATGACAATTGTTTGAACTTGAAATTCACGGGAGATCTACAGGACACCTCCATTGAATATTTGGATGTGAGACTCACAGGTACTGATGGTGGCATCACCACCAATCTGTATCACAAAAAAACTGCAGGGAATGCCCTGTTACGGGCTGATTCTGCACACCCCAGCCACACCATTAATGCGGTCCCATATAGCCAATTTTTGAGACTGAGGTGCCTGTGTAGTTCCCCCAAGAATTTTTCTACGGAAGCTATGGCCATGTCAAACAGATTTTTAGAAAGGGGATATCCCATTAAGATTGTTAATAGGGCCCTGGCCAGAGCTAGTGCTATACCTAGGGACTCGCTTCTGGGCAGTGCTCAGATCAAGAAAGCGCCAGGTATCGTTTATAGTGATGCTCCGTTTTTTTCCACACCATACAGCTCTGAGTTCCACCAAATTAAATGCATTGTTAACAAATACTTACCTATACTGTACGGAGACACCGCCTACCAACACATATTGGAAAGGGGTGTCAGAACAGTCTCCCGCAGAGCTCCCAGCCTGGGCAGCAAATTGTCCCCCAGTCTCTTTTCGAGTCTGAACACCAGTGCTAATTGGCTTCAGTTCCAGGGCACCTTTAAATGTGGGATTAATGGATGCCGGTATTGCAAACTCATCAAGACAGGATCTCTTGTTCACTCTCACTCCAGTGAGAGGAGTTTCCCTATTAAACATTTCATTAACTGTAATACCAAATTTGTCATATATGTGCTCGCTTGCAGTACATGTAAACTTCAGTATGTGGGTCGTACCACCTGCAGGCTGAAGGATACACTGCTCGACCACCTATATGACATCTTAAAAGATCATGACACCAATGTGGCCAGGCATTGGAATGCGGTACATTCCAAGGACCTGTCCACCCTCACTGTTCAGGGTGTTGAGAAAATCATCACGCCCATCAGAGGGGGTGACAGGTTCAAAATCCTCTGCAGAAGAGAAGTATTCTGGATATTCTCGCTTCACACGAGGATTCCCAGAGGACTCAACTTTGAGTAGGACGTTTCCCACTACTATGATTAACCTGTTTCTTGGACTGGGTGGGCTGCACCATCTTTTTCGTTCATCAAGAAATTTTTTTGATCCACCACTGGTCTTCTTGGTTGATATTCATTAAATACATACATGCATCCATTTTTTCTGTAAGCCACATGCACCCCCTTTTGCGCAGCATCAATACATGTGTGTGTGTACGGGAAGCAGATACATGCCATATGCATGACACCTATTCACTTGTTTGGGGCTGGCCCCCTTCTTTTGACATATATACCTGCTTCCTTCATTTACACACGGGTCTTTGTATACATGTTTGTACAGACCTATATGCATATGACTTTTCGCACATGATATTGATCAGGATTTATGTGACCATGATAGATTACATTGGACTCTGTGTAGATTGTTTTACATCTTAAATCAACACAATTTCTGAGCCCCTCCACTGCCTGACATGTCATGCACTACAGTATATACATACCTTGATCTTCAGCATGTTCAGGGTTTGTACATATATATACTTCTTTATGTCCCATTCGCCTTCGCATGCCCACATAGCCTATTGCACAGTACTTGGAAGCTTTGCCCACGGACAACCTTTGAAATCGAATATTGTCCACCGGAGTTTGAGGGTTCTACTCCGTTCTTTTACGTTATTTTACTTATAAACACAAAATGATATAAATAAGATTTTATATTTTAAACACCTATGGTAATACTATCAGTTCCAGGGTTTCTAGGTATCTCGTCCTCTTTTAACTATTTTCATGCATATCTTACATTCTCTGTGCTGCATTGTCATGGTCTCATTGGACCCCCCCCTTTTTTTCAATGCACAGAGTCAAATGATTATTCTCGTTTGTATTTATATATGCATGTTTGTAGGATGTTATGCTCCCTCAGTGATGCAAACCTTTTGAAACTTTGTTACTTTTTGTTACTTCACAAAACTTTTTCATGGTCCCACACATCATAATATATGTATACCATTTTTGGTCAAATTCAAAGTTATACTTTCCTTATGCTTATTTACACCTTGCATTTTATTCACCTTTATTCACTCTTTTGTAACACCATTACATTTACAGGCATTTCATTTACTAATCTTCATTAAGCTCTTTTGCTTATTATATTGAATAAACTTGCTTTTGCCTTCTGGACAAAATACATTATAGGACATATTACAACTCATATATATATATAAATCTTTTTACTTAGTAGCCACTTGTATGCTATTGCATCGGGAAATCTCCATACGAAGCATCCCTTTTACTCCCACATTAAGATTTTTACTCTCTCATATATATATGTCACATTCCTTCATTGTTCTGCCGTCATTTCACTTCAACTTTCTTCACCAAGACAGATTTAAACACTTATCCCTTTAACTATTTTCCCGTTCACCATCTCCATTCTCACTTGTCAAATTTGACATGTATTGGATTATTACACACAGGTACACCACACTCCCTCACTTTAAAGTGTAATCCCTTTTAAGGACTTACCAATAAATAGATTGTCGGCATTTCTTACGGACATTTTTTATGAAGATTGTCTTTATTCCTATTTTTATTATTACACAAACGCTTTTACACTTCCTTTTACACTTTTTTACTTTTTTCACGTTTGTTTATATACTTTATATACTTTGTATACTTTTTGTATTTTTTTCAACTGGGTCTCCTCCCTCTCCCCCCCCCCACAGGTGTTTGGTTTTTCAGCTAATCACTGGAGCCAATCAGGTGTTGGGCGGGACCGATGGAGCATGCATTCCTACATGTATATATATTGGAGAATCTTTTATTTTATTTGTAGCTATGACTAAGCATTAGTTCTTAATGCGAAACACGTCAGCTGTTCATCCCACTGCTTGCTGTTTGTATGCTGTGCATTTTTCCTTTTTAATAAAGAGCACGTCTTCCTTTTAAAAGACCTATTTGGAGTGCGGCTGTCCATCCATTCTCTCATCTGCATAGTCAGGATCTGGGGGTCCCCTTTGTTAAAGGGGTATTCCAGATTCTGATAAGCCTCCCGCCCGCATACCCCCACAACCACCGGGCAAGGGTTGTGGGGATGAGACCCTTGTCCCCATTAACATGGGGACATCCTCCTTATGTTGAGGGCATGTGGCCTGGTGCGGTTCAGGAGAGGGGGGGGCGCACTCTGTCCCCCCCTCTTTTCTGCGGCCGGCCAGGTCAACGTGCTCGGATAACGTGTCTGGTTATGGATATTTAGGGGGAACCGCACGTAATTTTTTTTTAAATTGACGGCGGGGTTCCCCTTAATATCCATACCAGACCTAAAGGGTCTGGTTATTGAATTTGCGGGGACCTCCACGCATTTTTTTATCCCGGACCCAAACTTTTTCCAATTATTCGGGTTCGGGTCTGGGGTCGGGAAAAACCCAAAGTCCGTACCGAACCCGAACTTTACAGTTCGGGTTCGCTCAACTCTATTCAGGAGCTCTTACCTTTAGTAATCGTCAACCCGTGTTTTCGAATTGTCTAGCCGGCTGCATCGGTTTTGTCCCGCAAAGGATATTTTTTTAAAATGCAGCGATAGATGTTTCCCTCTTGACTGTGGGCACTGTGAAGCCCACAGTCACGTGACCCACGGAATTACAGTACAGCGCGTCTCCAGTGAAGACTCGTCACTCACTCCCAGGAGACAACGCGCTCGCTCGGGGAAAAGTTAATACACGCCCATTCCCCGCAGGAAAAGAATGATTGACAGCTTACTAAATGCGGCATTAGTAAGGTAAGGAAAAAAAAAACGGAGTGTGCTTACACGATAGGCAGTTGTTAGATTGACACTAACTTGAAATATAGGGTGAACCTTCAGTTTAAGCAAAGGCTTAAGGAAAACACTTTTCATTATTGCGATTAAAGCTGGGGTTGCATCAGTGCAAACACACCAGCAATTTAGACTAGGAGAAATAAACACTTTTCAGTTTTCAATTCTGGGTGGATGGCAGACAGCTGCGAACATACCAGCAATTTAGACTAGGGAAAATAAAGACTTTTTAGTTTTCAATTCTGGGTGGATGGCAGACAGCTGTGAACATACCTGTGAAGAGAAAGAGAAGAAATCTTCAGTGGAGAGTCAGAAGTGCTTCCACTTATAGAAATACCACCATTTTGAGAAAGAACCCCATCTGCAAATGTTGAGAAGAACTGCAATGTCCACACTTTAGATGTCTTTTTCTGTGCTTTATTAACCAGCTGGGTAGAAGAATAAAAGTAGTAGCTGAAGAGGTAGAAGGGTAACAGAAAATAGGTTCAGGTGTAGAACTTTGTTTGGAAACAATCCTGCTTCCAGCAATGTAACTTTCGTCACCACTCTAGCCAGAGTGGGTATTGTGCACCTGGATAGGCCTCTCTCACCAGCCTAGTAGCCAGGGTGTCACAGACCTTCCCAAAGGGTGGAGATGTATTCCGTCCAGAATCCTTCTCAACACAGGATTAGGCACCCAGATCTCTCTTGAATAAACTTTGACAAATTCAGAACTGACAGGCGACCATCATTCAGCCTTTCAGTAATAGTGCATCCTTTGATGAAGTTCAAGGCCTCTCCTGAGATACCAGCCTCATGCTCGGTGCTCTCCCAGACAGGTTCTTCATCGGGTGGCTTCCTCCCTCAGGACGGACAGCACAGGACCACTCCGCAATTGTAGACCCAGTCTGACTACCAAGTCTACATAGTAGATCACAACCCCGGACCAACTTGGTCCCGGAGCCAGGAACACTTGAACATGCACCCCGGCCATGAGGGCCACACACGGGGGTGGTGGGATGACAGAGCAGCGATCGACGACCGCAAACCAATGACGTTTGTCCCTTAAGTACTCTCCCCCATAATGCACAGCGAGGCGATCAACCCTCACTGATTGGCTGCTAAGGAAAAACACCCAATACACCTTGACTCGACTGCTGCCACCCTTGGCCTGGGGTGGGACCAACACCCCAGACACCAATAGTGGTCACTCACAGTACAGCCATGGCTGCAATAGAGGCCCAAATTTGGTAGAACAATACAGTCAGGAGGTAGTTAAATCTCTGACCACCCTCTAAATTTAATGCAGCACCGGCTAAGAAAGTAGCAGGGTGCTACATCTATCTATCTATCTATCTATCTATCTATCTATCTATCTATCTATCTATCTATCTATCTATCTATCTATCTATCTATCTATCTATCTATCTATCCATCCATCCATCCATATATATATATATAGAAAGTTACTGTCTAATATCAGTAAGGGTAGTCACTGGTCACATATGATCTAGAGCAGTGGTCTCAAAGTACCGGCCCGCGGGCCATTTGCGGCCCGCGGACCAGTTATAAATGGCCCTCAGGCAGGGTGGAAGTGAGGGGAGCAAAAAAAAAAAAAAAAAAAAAAAAATTTTTTTTTTTTTTTTTTTGAGCTGGTGCCATCTGGTGGTGAGCCGTTGGTATTACAAGTTATTACCACCAGATGTGAGCTGGCGCCATCTGGTGGTGGCCGTTGGTATTACAAGTTAAGCATTACAAGTTAAACAGCAATTCTAATGTCATTTTACACTATTTTCACTGCCATATTCTTCCCTCTAATTAGAACCCCCAAACATTATATATATTTTTTATCCTAACACCCTAGAGAATAAAATAGTGATCGTTGCAATACTTTCTGTTACGCCGTATTTGCGCAGCGGTCTTACAAGCGCACTTTTTTGGGAAAAAAATTACACTTTTTTTTATTAAAAAATAATACAACAGTAAAGTTATCCCCATTTTTTTTAATATTATGAAAGAGAATGTTACGCTGAGTAAATTCATACCCAACATGTCACGCTTCAAAATTGTGTCCGCTTGTGGAATGCCGACAAACTTTTTTACCCTTTAAAATCTTCATAGGCGACGTTTAAAAAAATATACCGGTTGCATATTTTAAGTTACAGAGGAGCTAGAATTATTGCTCTCACTCTACCAATCGCGGCGATACCTCACATGTGTGGTTTGAACACCGTTTACATATGCGGGCGCTGCTCACGTATGTGTTCGCTTCTGCGCGCAAGCTCGTCGGGACGGGGTGCGTTTTCTGGCTCCTAACTTTTTTAGCTGGCTCCGAGATTCCAAGCAAATTTGTCAAACCCTCCCTTACACCAGTGCTGGTGGTAATAATGCGCTCGCTGACACCAGTACTGTTGTTTTTGAAGTTTGAAAGTTTGCATGCGGCCCCCCATGGCATATGAAAACTTGTCTTGTGGCCCTCAGGTAATTTGAGTTTGAGACCCCTGATCTAGAGCTTCGGAAAAGATGGCAAGACACCTTCCAATGCTAACTATAATTACCACCTAATTGGGACCTGTACCTAGAAAATAACATTAAAGTGGAGTTCCACCCATAAATATAACATTACATCAGTAGTTTTAAAAAAATGTCATTAGTCCTTTAAGATTTTTTTTTTTTTTTTAGATGCCTTCAAAGTGTTGTTGCTAGGCAGAATAGTTAATCTTCCCTCTTCCTGCACCTAGGTGCTTAAGCTTCCTAACCTACACCGCACAGACTCCTGGGAATGTAGTGGGTGTAACTTTCCAGGAGTCTGTGCACTCCCCAGTCTCGAAGAATCATGTGACTTGGACAGTACAGGTGCTGAAACCTGATCTGAAACCTATTACACTGCTTGTGCAGTACTGAGCATGTGCGAGATCTGCAAGGCTGAAATCCAGGAAGTCATACAGTCTGGCTTCATGATGCCCACACTTAAGATGGCCCCAGTCAATTTCTATTTTATAAAGTGTCTAAATGCTGTAACAACCTAACAAAACGGACCTTAGTTTACAGACTAACTTTACTAGAATACATTAAGCTTGTGTATTACAGGGGTATTTATATTTAAAAAGTGAAATTGGCCGGAACTCCGCTTTAAGGATGCTGTTTTCAACATGTCCGATCTGACAAAATCTCTTTATGACATGATGAATTTTGTTATTGAGGTCCTAAACTGCCCTCTATTTCGCCCCTCACCCTTCCTTTTCTACAGCATTATATACACCACCCAGCAGTCTAGCTTTGTTCTGTAGGAATCCCCTGCTCTGATGCTGCACATTTGATCCTGAGATGTTATCTTGTTCTCATGATTTCATCAGGGAGTGGGCTTTCTCTTCTGGGTTCTTTCAGAAGGCTGCATGGACCAGCAAAGGGACAGCCAGGCTCTAGATAATGGTCCTTGGTGCATGTGCCTTAGAGTACCTCAGGCCTTCTGGGGTGTGTGATATGGGTTTTCTCGGGGCCTGCGGACAATTAATACATCATTCCTGGCTAGGCAAGAATCCAGGAAATGTGGGGAGGGTTCCCTGAAAATAAATCAGGCAAGGAAACTAACATTTCAGATTGAAAGGTAATTGAATAATACATATGTATATATATATATATATATATATATATATATATATATATATATATATATATATATATATATATATATATATATATATATATATATATATATACTCATATCACTAAAAAATGCAGATCATTAATTCAGCAAATGTATTGTAAAAAGAAACTGTGAGTTTTGTTCTTCCTTTGATATTTTATCAAAAATGTCTGCATGTTCCTGCTGTGATAATAAATAAACACATATATAAATAAATGCATATATACTGTACCTAAATAAATCCCTTGTGTATGTTAGAGTTATGTATATCTCCAAATTTGGCATCAACATCAGACACCAGTTACTGCTTGGAATGGCTGTAAGACAGTATTAATTTATGAAGCTCACACAAAAAAGTTTAGACATTTTACTTTCTTATCTATCTGCTAAGGTCTAGTAAACAATGTATGTGTGCTAGGTATACTGTAAGCCAAGTGTGTTTATGTTGTATTGTTTGCAATAAATATGAACTGATAATAAGTTATAAGAGCCGGTTCACACTGCGGCGGCACCACTTCGGGGGCGACTCTGCAAGTCGTCCTAAAGACGACTTCAGATTAGAAAAATGACTTCTGTATAGAAGTCAATGCAAATCGCCCAGAGTCGCCCCAGAAGTCGTACAAGAACCTTTTTCTAAGTCGGAGCGACGTGTCCCTCCTATTAGAACGGTTCTATTGCATAGAATGGAATGCGACTCATCAGGCAGCTGAGCCTCCTGACGAGTCGCCCCAGTGTGAACCGGCTCTACGTCTTACATGTAGCATGAATAAGAATTTTTTCTTGATATGACAATTTGATATGACTAGTGCATAGAGAAACTATGCCCCACTAGATGTGGGAGTACAAACTCCCCATGCAGGCTGCATGAGGAGTCTGTGCTTCTCAATTAGGTGGAGACCATTGACCATTTCAATTGTTACTGTAGGGCAGTGTTTCTCAACGCCAGTCCTCAAGGCGCCCCAACAGGTCATGTTTTCAGGATTTCCCTCAGATGAAAAGGCCGTGGCAATTACTAAGGCAGTGAAACTGATTAAATCACCTGTGCAAAATAATGGTAAGCCTGAAAACATGACCTCTTGGGGTTCCTTGAGGCCTGGAGTTGAGAAACACTGCTGTAGGGAAGTGTTCTTTTGTACACTGTCTGTGAGGTTGTTTACATTCATGTTTCATTCTTATTACAAACAAATTCTTCTTGTTAAGAAGTTGTTTCCTGCTCCTGCTTAAGGGTCAGAAAACCCCTCAAGGCTATATATGTGGATGTCTTACAGGAAGTGAAGGAGAGAGTGGCCAGCCGCATCCCATGTAAGCCAGGAGGTGCTGGAGACTGATTTTGTGTTCAGTGGAAGCAGGAAATCCCTGAACATTTCAAGGGAGCCAGGGTGAAGTTAGACAGCATGGGGGAACTTAACGCGATACACCCTGAGGCAGCAAAAGAAGGCCCTACCTCATCCAATCAAAATGGCTCTAGCAAAACAGAAGTTCCTGCTCTGTCACTTCTGGCCACCGTTGGGCCAGAACTCTGTGCGGTCCTTGGAGAATTTGTTGCAAAATGTCAGAGGGACCCTCCTACATATTTAGCAGCTGGCTACAAGAAACTCAGGGTTTTCTCTGGAAGACAACCAGTACCTCTAACGGAAGACAGTTTTGAAGAGAGGTTGGATCAGGCCACACAAGCTTTGGGTGAATGGGACATTCCGGAAGCTCATAAGAAACAAAGAATCACAGAGAGATTGAAGGGGCCTGCCTTGGAGGCCATCCGCAACCTGAAACTTAGTAAGCGGGACTGTCTGACTGTCTTGCTCAAGATTATCTTAACATTTTACAGGGTGTGTTTGGACCCACCAAGAAGGTCTCCGATCTTATCTATCAGATGGAACACTCTTACCAGAAGGAGGGAGAGAGGCTGTCGGAGTACATGAGGCGTCTGGACAAGATCATACACCAGATCCTGCTGAAGAAGGGCTTAGACCCTCGGAAGGTGAACGTAATCAGAGCCAAGCAAGTTTTGTGAGGGGCCCAACCTTGATGCTGCGTACACACGATCATTTTTCGGCATGAAAGAAAACTTCGTTTTTTAAAACGTCATTTAAAATGATCGTGTGTGGGCTGCACATCGTTTTTCAGATTCTGAAAAACGACAAAAAAAAAAATTCGAACATGCTGCATTTTTTAACGTCGTTTTAAAAAATGTAGTTTTTCGGGTTGTAAAAAATGATTGTGTGTGGGCTAAAATGACGTTTTAAACCCGCACATGCTCATAAGCAAGTTATGAGATGGGAGCGCTCGTTCTGGTAAAACTACCGTTCATAATGGAGTAAGCTCATTCATCACGCTGTAACAGACAAAAAAAGCATGAATCATCTTTTACTAACACGGAATCAGCTAAAGCAGCCCAAAGGCGAATAGAACTTCCCCTTTAGAGTGCCGTTGTGCGTTTTGTACGTCACCGTGCTTTGTTCATCATTTTTTTAAAATGATGGTGTGTGGGCAACGTCGTTTTTAATGATGAAGTTGGAAAAACTTTGTTTTTGGACATGCTGAAAAACAACGTTTTCTTTAATGCCGAAAAATGATCGCGTGTGCGCGGCATTAGACCCTATTACCCTCCTGTTGAGAACCCGACAAGATGGTGGTATCCTGAAGTACCCAGACCTGATTCGGATTGTCATGGGAGGAAGAAGTCATGCTGGACAATAAGAAGGGTCAGAAACCTGAATCCACTGTCGGGGTAAGGACAATAAGTGCTGACGATGGCGATCCTCAGGTTGAGCTTTTGAAGACTCAAGTGGCCCAGCTAATAGAGATGATGTCCTTGTTTACCAGTCAACCAACAGCTCTATCCAGTAAGAAACCTTCGGAGGAACCCAAGAAACCTCTAAGTTCTACGGTTGCCCAAGTGCAGAAGCAAAAGAGACTGATGATTTGCTTTAACTGTGGAGGAGTCGGGCATTTTTGAGAAGTATGCCCAAGCCCAGAGAAAGCTGCAGTGCAGTACTGGAAGCCGGCGGAAAACTTCAGAGGGATCTGTGAAGGAGTCAACCGGGTGTCCACCAATTCCAGCTAGCTCCATCAAATTTAACAACGTGAAGAGACCGCATAGGGTATCCAACCTCTTACAGAGGGCTCCCGTTATTGCCTCCCAGCGATCTAGCGTCCCATGCCCTTTGATCCAATCTGCCCAGCAGGGGGGAGTCAGTGCACATCAGACCCAACAGAGGTCAAAACCTGAACAGAGTTTCCGGAAAACAAAAGTGAAAATCAAAGCTACTAAACCAGCCAGGCAGGTCTCTGCCCGAAAGTTCCCTGTCAAATTAGTGGGACCCTCTCCAGATGTCTTCTCTTGGATACTGGTGCCCAAGTGACCCTCCTTTACAGGGGTGGTGGGGGGATGACACAGGCAGGGGTGGTAGAGAGGGGTTTAGACACAGGCAGGGGTGGTAGGGAGGGGTTAGACACAGGCAGGGGTGGTAGAAATGGGTTAGATACAGTCATGGGTGGTAGGGGGTTAGACAAAGGCAGGGGTGGTAGAGGGGTTAGATACAGACAGGGGTGGTAGGGAGGGCATAGACACAGGCAGGGGTGGTAGGTGGGTTAGACACCGGCAGGTGTGGTAGGGAGGGGTTAGACACAGGCAGAGGTGGTATTGCGGTTAGACACAGACAGGGATGGTAGGGAGGGGTAAGACACATACAGGGGTAGTAGGGGGATAGACACAGGTAGGGATGGTAGGGAGGGGTTAGGCATGGGCAGTGATGGTAATGAGGGGTTAGACACAGGCAGGGGTTGTGGTGAGGGGTTAGACACAGGCAGGGGTGGTGGGGAGGGGGTTAGACACAGGCAAGGGTGGTAGGGAGGGGGTTAGACACAGGCAGTAATGGTAGGGGGTTAGACACAGGCAGGGGTGGTAGGGGGTTAGACACAGGCAGAGATAGTAGAGAGGGGTTAGACACATACAGGGGTGGTGCGAGGGGGGTTAGACACAGGCAGGGATGGTAGGGAGGGGTTAGACACATGCAGAGATGGTAAGGAGGGGTTAGACACAGGCAGGGGTGGTGGAGTTGGAATTAATGGTGCTGACACTTACTTTCTCTAAGAGTCAGCTGTGCATATAGTGATCCCTCTTTCATCATGGGGTCTCTGCTCAGCATAAAGCCCCTCCCCTTTGTGCTGTTGGCAGCCAGAATGTCAGTTGACTTTCTCTTGTCAGCAGCAATGGGGGGAGTCGCGGAGAGGATGGGTGGACGTCCATCTGTGCGGATATGACAGTGAGTGCTCTGCTATTACCTCTAATAGCAGGGGCGCCGGGCCATCCACACATGATGAATTTCGAGCTGGTCCCAATTACCATCGATACCACAAAAAAAATAATCGGAAGCCTTCGAGACAAGACATCACCAAACGACATCATCCCTACAAAACTCTTGAAAGAATGCACGGACATCCTGGCACCTATCATAACGCACATCATAAACCAATCGTTCAGGGAAGGGAATGTTCCGAGCACCCTCAAGCAAGGCATAATAGAACCCCTCCTAAAGAAACCCAACCTCGATCCCAAAGACCCAAACCATCTCAGACCGGTAACAAGCCTGAACACCATCTCGAAGATCATGGAGAAAGCAGTAGTACAACAGCTTCAGTCCCATCTGGACGACCACAAACTCCTAGATCCCCTACAATCAGGTTTTCGCCCAGGCCACGGCACAGAAACGGCTCTCCTCAAGATATGGGACGACGCTCTCGAAGCAGCAGATGACGGAGAATCCTGTCTCCTAGTGCTGCTGGACCTTAGTGCAGCCTTCGACACGGTAGACCACAACATATTGCTCACGCGACTCAAAGAAGTAGCAGGAGTCTCTGACTAGGCCCTAATGTGGTTCGCATCGTTCCTAGAAAATCGCACTCAGACCGTGAAACTTGGAGGTTTTACATCAGAAACTCGGACCATTTCATGCGGAGTTCCTCAAGGATCACCCCTCTCACCTGTACTCTTCAACATCTACATCCGCCCGCTCCTCAAAATCATCAGCAAACGGGACCTGCGCTACCACTCCTATGCGGACGACACGCAGCTTTACCTTCGAATCACCAACAAAAAAGACCAATTCCATGAACTAGGAAAGTGCCTTACACTGATCGACAATTGGATGACTGAAAGCTCCCTCAAACTCAACGGATCCAAAACAGAGCTACTCACCCTTCACGCAAAAAGGAAATCCATTTCCAGGACCACATGGACACCACCCACCTACCTCAGACAAACCATCGCGCCAAGCAAAAAAGTCAAAAGTCTCGGAGTCATCTTTGACGCAGACATGACGATGGATGCACAAATAGGATCAGTCGTCAGCGGTTCTCATCATCTGCTCCGCATGCTACGTATACTCATCCCCTTCATCCCGGAAGAGGACACAGCAGTAGTGGTTGGAACAATCATACCAGATTTCACGTCTACAAGTCGTCCAGAACACGGCAGCCAGACTGGTAACTGGTAAAAAGCCGTGGGAACCAATCTCCCCGGCCTTGAGGTCCCTCCACTGGCTGCCCATACAGGACCGGGTGACATTCAAGACTCACCCACAAATGTGTACAGGGTAAAGCTCCTCAATACTTAAGCGAGAAAATAAAACCCTACGTCACCCAGCGCGTGCTCCGATCAACCAACCAAAACCTTCTCCAAATCCCAAAATCTCGCTACAAATCTAAGGGAGAGCGTAGATTCTCGGTCCAAGGACCACGGCTCTGGAATGCTCTACCCACGACTATCCGCTTGGAAGAAAACCATCGGGTTTTTAGGAAAAAACTGAAGACCCACCTCTTCTGAAGACCTGTACAACTCTGGATGCCAGCGCCTTGAGGCGATTAAGTTCGCATTTGTTTGCGCTATATAAGTTTCTCACTCACTCACTCACTCACTCACTCACTCACTCACACAGTGAGATAAGGAGAGGAATGCAGTGTCTTCTTGGGCGTCAATGTGCTGCCCCTTAGAACCTGCCGCCTGGGACCAATTGTCCCACTGGGTTCCATGGTAGGGCCGGCCCTGAGTGCTGGTGATTAAGGGAAAGAGCATAAAATATGCAGTTCAATTAGGAGGTCAATAGGATCGTACTCTGCTGAGAAGACAATTCTCAAACAGCTGTATCTTCTATATACGAATCCGGCTCCCTATGAAATCAACACCAGACTTCGGTAAGTAAAAAAACCTGATAGAGAAATCTCCTTAAACCTCCTCTTAAATGATTGCTGTCACTGAAGGGTGATTGGACACCAGGGAGTGAATGTGGGTGTGGTTTAACAAAAATAAAAAAACTGTTTCTAAAAATGAAATTTTTGCATACTGTAGTTACTGTACATCCAGCTTGAACCAATGTAACTATGCATAGACTGTACCTATGGGATCCCTCTAGAACCTAGAAACCACTGCAGTAGACATTGCTACTCCAATTATCTCCTCTAGCTTCTGGGTCCCCTGTCAAATGTCTGCCCTTATGAATTGTCAACACAGAGGGTTGCCTGCTCAGCAAAGGCATCATTCAGAGTATGCCTTGCATTTTCTCAATGAATGCAATCATTCTCTGATTATATGAGGTGGAGTGTGTGGCACCATTGCCCCCCTTCTTTGTACAATTAGAGAATTAGAAAGTTTTGCAGTCATTGAAAAAAAATATGTAAATCTTTCTCTGAATGGTGCCCATGCTGAGAAGTCGGCCTCTTGTATTCAGTAAGCAGCAGTCCAGACATTTGGGGCAGGACCTGGAAACAACTGGGGCTCAATTTTTGTAGAGGTGTCTACTACAGTGATTTACGGATTCTGGATTCCATAGGTATGGTATATTAAGTTACAGTGGTATAAGCTGGACCAATGTAACTATAGAAAGAATGCTATACCTAAAATCGGAACTAGGCCTTTTTGTTCTGGCATACAATGATCCAGAAGGGAGCAATGTAAACAGATAATGCCCAGGATGCATTCAGGTGGTAATAGGGCTCTTTCAGCTAACAACTCAGCATGCCCTACTGCCAGAAATTCACTGTGGGAGAAAAATCTGAAACCCAGTTCAAGGTTTAGCGGATCCTCTTATGCCGCGTACATACGATCATGCTTTTGCCTGGCCAAATCACATCGGAATTCCGATGGAATTCCATCGGGAAAATATAGAACATGTTCTATATCTAAAGTCAAATGGAATTCATCAGAATTTCCAATGAAAAAACTCAGATGAGGCTACACACGATCTAAAAAAAACAATGGGGTAGATTCAAGTAGGGGAGCGCACTACTACGGCGGCGCAGCGTACCGTTTTTACGCTACGCCTCCGTAAATTACTTGAGCTACGCTTCATTCACGAAGCATTTGCTCCATAATTTGCGGGGGCGTTTCGTAAAAGTGGCCGGCGTAAGCACACGTAATTTAAATGATCCCGTAGGGGGCGTGGATCATTTAAATTAGGCGCGTTCCCGCGCCAAACGTACTGCGCATGCTCTGTCGGGAAAATTTCCCGACGTGCATTGCGGTAAATGACGTCGCAAGGACGTCATTTGCTTCGACGTGAACGTAAATGGCGTCCAGCGCCATTCACGATTCACTTACGCTAACAATGTAAATTTCGAAAATCGCGACGCGGGAACGACTTGTATACTTACCATTGGCTGCGCCTCCTAATAGCAGGAGCAGCCTTACGCAGAAATTGACGAACGCAAACAACGTAAAACTCGAACGCCGGGCGCGCGTACGTTTGTGAATCGGCGTGAGTATGCAATTTGCATACTCTACGCTGACCACTACGGGAACGCCACCTAGCGGCCAGCGTAAGAATGCAGCCTAAGATACGACGGCATAAGAGCCTTATGCCAGTCATATCTTAGGCTACAGTCGACGTATCGAGCTTTCTGAATACAGAAAGTCGATACGCCGGCGCTACTTAGCAATTACGCTGCGTATCTATGGATACGCAGGCGTAATTGCTTGCTGAATCCACCCCAATGAAAAAAGTCCATCGGAAATTCCGATCGTGTGTACAGGTCATTACAGGCTTCTAAACTCCAGCTGCTATGAACACTCCAGATTTTGTTCAAGAGAACACCATCACTGAAGCTCTCCTGTCCACTTTCATGGCCCCAAAGGAACTGCTATTTGGCCTTGGGGAATCTGGTTTACAAAATTAATAAGCCTGGCTTACAGAGGTCTTTTAAATGTTTAAAGACATACAATTCCATCAAAATAACACGTTATGGGCCTCTCAGGAAACTGACACATTAAAAACAGACTATTCATTTATATAAAACATACACACAGTTTTCTTGTATATTTGTATGTTTTCCCATTATAAATAAGATCATTTACCTTAATTTAATATTTAACTGATATGATCAGGTTGTGGTTTAATTTACTGTCAATAGTCCTATGATCAGACTAGGATATTGCATGAATGGATACTGATTGATTTGCACGGGAGTTTCTCCAACAACATTTTATTCAAGCATAGGTCTTATGGTACCAGAATAAATTGAATTGTTTTCTCTGGGGTGTTTAACTTTCCATAAATCAAAATATTTGCATACCAAAATCTTTTCAATTTTAACAAGGTGAATAATGTGCATTTGCTTGAACTGCTCTTAAAATGGGATACTAAAGTTTCCTCCAAAGATTAACATTCATTTTATGAAGGGCAATGATTTAGTCAACATACTGTACGGTAGATAAAAAAAAAAAAAAAAATGTTGATTAGTTTGTGGCATAATAGCTAGAGTTTGTTAAAATGTACCTTAAATTATAGAGCATTCATTAAGACTACCATATATACTTTAAAATGATAGCTACAGTATTATTGTTGGCTAGTATTAAATAGGGTGGTGTTTGTAAGCATTATCAAGTTGCATGACATTTTGAAGTGTGTTTTTTCTCAGGCTTTTGCCAGGTTAACCTTTATTTGTCTTATTTGATAAAGGGCTCATTTTATTGTTTCCATTTTATGGTAGATAGAAAGAGAATATTTGTCTCTCATGGCAACCTTGTCACAACACTTGAAAAAAAAACATTCTGGTCAGCCACACTCCTTTATTCCTAGGCACTATAACTGTGCATAGACATTTGTGCTGAACTGTATGGTGAGTGAGTGAGTGAGTGAAAAACTTATATAGCGCTACACATGTGAACTGAATCGCCTCTGGGCGCTTGTTTGACCACTTCTCCTTTGAGCTCAGAAGAGGTGGGTTTTGATCTTTCTCCTAAAGGCCAAGTGGTTCTCCTCCAACCGAATGGAGGTTGGTAAAGTGTTCCAAAGTCGAGGGCCTTGGACAGCAAATCTTCTTTCTCCTTTGGACTTGTATCTGGTTTTGGGCATTTGGAGTAGATTTTGGTTGGAGGATCGCAACACGCGATTGGGGTTGTAGGCTTTTATTTTTTCGCATAGATATTGGGGGGCATTTCCCCAAATACATTTATGCGTTAGATAGAGTGCTTTGAAAGTGATTCTGTCTTTCACTGGTAGCCAGTGAAGGCTTCTTAGTGATGGGGAGATTGATTCCCATGTTTTTTTCCCAGTCACCAGTCGCGCGGCCGTATTCTGAACGACCTGCAGGCGAGTGATTTGGTACTTTGGGAGTCCGAGGTAGAGGGCATTTGCATAGTCCAGCCTGGAGTTAAAAATTGTTCCCACCACGACTGCTATGTCCTCTTTAGGAATAAATGGGATAAGTCTGTGGATGGTGCTGCGCAATCCGCTGACTACTGACCCTATTTGTGCATCCATAGTCATGTAGGTGTCGAAGAAAACTCCAAGACTTTTGACTTTGGTGCTAGGGGTGATGATTTTGCCTAGCACCAAATGGTCATTTATGGTCATTGCTCATCTACGATTGACAATAAAGTAAGAGGGTTGGTAATGTATTTCTACTAAGAAAACAAGTTATTTCAGACATTTAAATATACTATGTCAAGCGCTGTTGACAGGAAGTCCCACATATTCCAGCGTGTAGCATCTTTTTACCACCCATCCCAGGCTATTCTGGCAGCCAAAGCTCTGAGGCCTCGTACACACGACAGAGTTTCTCGGCAGAATTCGTCGAGAATCTTGGTAAAGAGCCGGATTCTGTCGAGAAACTCGGTCGTGTGTACATTTTCGGCCCGATGGAGCCGCCGAGGAACTCGTCGAGCAAATAGAGAGCAGGTTCTCTATTTTCTCGATGGCAGTGGATTTTGGCTCGACGAGTTCTTCATCGGGCTGTTTTTTAAACGAGAAACTCGGTCGTGTGTATGCTAAGAAACCTGTCAAAAACTTAGACACTGGAGACCAACATAGGTAAAACTAGCGTTTGGAATGGAGATAGCACATTTGTGTCGCTTCCAACATTATTTAATCGTTTATTTGCAGCGCTTTACACAATTTTTCCTAAGGGCACAAAACAGCAATATAATAATTTTTTTATACGATATTCACACAGAGTTCCTTAAAATTAGGTGGAACCTTTTTCTTACTGGACTCAATATTTTTTTTTTTTTATTGTCACCTTATTTTGGTCGTGTGTTTTAAATCCTGCTTTTAATCACCTTAATTTTAAATTTTTAAAAAATGCAAATCCTTTTATTTTTTGTAATGTCAAGTTCCCCCCATAGAAACCTTATTGCTTTGTCTTATCTCATGTGTCCCTTTCAAATTACACCTTATATCCAATTTTTACAAAATAAGAACCTGCCTTCTCACTTGCAAAATTGAAATGTAAAAAAATACAAGGACAAGTATGAACTGTAAAAAAAAAATGTACCATTTATTTTGGTAATAAAAAAAAATTTGATATGCAAAAGTCAGCACTGGAGAGCTTGCTGCCATTTGTGCACAGCCAGGTGTGGCCTGATGTGACTGGTGATCAGTTGGAGGCCAAAATGGGGACTTGAGAGGTTCATTCAGGAAGTCACGCATCAAGGTCTTGGACTCCCCGAGGTCAGAAACTGGAGCAGGGCAGGCAGATGTCACCAGGTTGTGGTACTACAGCAGCCTGAACTCTGGTACACCACATGGAAGTAAGGGAGTCACTTTCTTGATTTCTTCAAGGCCTTCCTTGGTGGCTTCCCTGCAGCCTGCTCTTTCACCTTCTCTGCAGCCTTCTCAGCAGCCTTCCTCTTCTGCCTGGCTGGAGGTGGTGCCACAGGGGTAGTACTCATGCCAGGAGGAGGAGTAGACGAGGGTGGTGGAGGATGAGTAGCCGACGGTGGTGGAGGAGGAGGTGGAGGAGGAGGAGGAGCAGTAGAAGGAGGAGGAGTAGTAGAAGGAGGAGTAGAAGGAGGAGGAGCAGTAGAAGGAGGAGGAGTAGAAGGAGGAGGAGCAGTAGAAGGAGGAGTAGAAGGAGGAGGAGCAGTAGAAGGAGGAGGAGTAGAAGGAGGAGGAGCAGTAGAAGGAGGAGTAGAAGGAGGAGGAGCAGTAGAAGGAGGAGGAGTAGAAGGAGGAGGAGCAGTAGAAGGAGGAGGAGTAGAAGGAGGAGGAGTAGTAGAAGGAGGAGGAGTAGAAGGAGGAGGAGTAGAAGGAGGAGGAGCAGTAGAAGGAGGAGGAGTAGAAGGAGGAGGAGTAGTAGAAGGAGGAGGAGTAGAAGGAGGAGGAGTAGAAGGAGGAGGAGCAGTAGAAGGAGGAGGAGTAGTAGAAGAAGAAGAGGAAGCAGAATGTTCAGATGGAGCAGGAGAAGAAGAGGAAGAAGAATGTTCAGATGGAGCAGGAGAAGAAGAGGAAGAAGAATGTTCAGATGGAGCAGGAGAAGAAGAGGAAGAAGAATGTTCAGAAGGAGCAGGAGAAGAAGAGGAAGAAGAATGTTCAGGTGGAGCATGAGAAGAAGAAGAAGGTGGGGGAGCTTGAGAAGGAGCATGAGAAGAAGAAGAAGGTGGGGGAGCTTGAGAAGGAGCATGAGAAGAAGAAGAAGAAGAAGAAGGTGGGGGAGCTTGAGATGGAGCATGAGAAGAAGAAGAAGGTGGGGGAGCTTGAGAAGGAGCATGAGAAAAAGAAGAAGAAGAAGAAGGTGGGGGAGCTTGGGAGTTATGTGGTGTGTGAGGATGGGGATGGCGGCAAATCACAGTGTCCTCCGTGAGAAGACCCCTCACCCCCTGATTTGCGAGGGTGATGAGGAGGCCCTCAAAGAGGAGGCGTTGGTCTAATGTCATTTCTGACATTTTGGCCAAAACCACTGTGACAAATCCCTCCTGAGCAGTGGGAGGCTGTTGCAGGGTTGCATGGGCGTCCCGAATGAGGGCTAGTGAGGCGTCACGCACCCTTGTATCCCTCACCTGCCTTCTCGGACGCAGACGAAGAGGAGACACCTGGCATCTTGTGCTTGGCCCAGCAACCTCGTGCAACCCACTTGGGCCTGCCACCTCATCCGCTCCACTTGGGCCTGCCACCACGTTACTGATACTTGGGCCTGCCAACACATCCAAGATACTTGGGCCTGCAGCCTCCTCCAAGCCACTCACCCTGTCCTCCTCCTGCCTGGCATTTTCCTGATCCTCCTGCTGCCTGGTCTCGTCCTGTGTATGGAAAAAAAGTAAAGTTTTACTATTTTTTAAAATTTTTGTTTTATTTATTTAAGCTCCTGACTGTTGCATTTTTTTTTGTCACGACTTAGCTAAGCCAATCATTCAGACCCATGTTTTATGGTCAATCACACCACAAAAATTCATGGCCAATACTGACAAAGTTTAGGAATAACACTTTTAGATCTAATTTTTATTTACCTTTAATATCTTAATTTACATCTCTTTAACAACATTTAAACACCACACATTTGCACATTGAAAGTACTATATACCTGGCTCCAGCTGGGCAAATCCGGATCTTCATCCAGGATGGAAGGCTGCTGAGAGGGTTCTTCTGCAGAGGGAGCAGCAGGTTGGCTGGAGGGAAGGCTGGACCTTCTGTGGCTTCTGGGGCGAAGGCTAGAAAGTGACTCCCTAACCTCCAGGTGTTCATCCAGGAAGCTCAGTTTGCTGTAGTACCACAACTTGGGTTTAAATACCCGCCCTGCTCCAGCTCCAGACCTCATCGAAGCCAAGACCTTGTTGCGTGCCTTCCTGTAGGTGCCTCTCAAGGTCCCAATTTTGACCTCCAACTGGTCAGTTGTCACATCAAACCCCACCTGTCTCCGCACAAGTGGGAGCAGGCTCTCCAGTGCAGTTTTGCGCAATTCTCTATTTCTAGAGATGGGGTCTTTGGTGGCCCACAGAACAGGAAGTTCTTGCCACCTATCAATGAAGATCTCCAAGAAGTCGGGTCGGTTAAAGAGATTCATCTTTTCCTGTCCAAAACCAAGGATAAAAAAATAATGTCACTACACAATCTATAAAGTCAATTACTCTTTCTCACAAGCTAGCCCTTAAAGGGTCACTAATGGATAACTATATTTTTGGAGGAAATGACTGTTTACAGTGTCTAGAGACATACAAGTGCATACATATAATGTGCCTCTAGTTTCACTTTTGTTTTTAAATTTAGTTATTGTTTCTGTGAAGTAAAGAGACACACAGAACCCAAAAAAAATAAAAGCAGGGCATATTTTAATTTCTAAAATTATTAGCATTGTTTTGGTTGATTTTTAGACACACAGCTTAGACCACAGTGACAAGCTCCCCTGATAAATTTGAGAGGGAGCAGAACCAGGAAGTGATGATTTATGCAAATGATTACAGCTGCTTAAAAGCAAAAAGGGACAATGAGGACATGAAATCAAGACTGATATAATGTAAAGTTAGTTATTTCTGCCCCAAACAATTTTGGCTTATTGCTCCTTTAAATGTCTGTCTTTCCTGAATATGCCACTGCTGTCCCAAGTTCGAAGCATACCTACACGCTTGTCGTTCAAACGTCTTTCTTACGCAACCCGGTCGTATGGACGCTACATGTGTTCGAGCCTTATATACACTCCGCACACGACATCCGCCCATGCTTAAAAAAAATTGATGTTTCCCCCCCGCCCCTTATCTTCCGTCGCAAAAACGACAAGGTGGAATTGGCAGCAGATCATGTTGGGTCAGTTCCTAGGAAACAGATGACCAGTTGTGTCGAACTAATAAGCCAGATCTCATCCTCATTTGTGTATGAAACGTTAGTTAGATAAAAGCACTCCCGATATAGTTTGGTCAAGACATAAAAGCGACCATTTGCATCATGTTTAAACCGACTTGTTTTTAGAAGACATCCTGATGAGAACCGAGATTGCCCACACAACAGTAGTTGGATCAAAATGCATAATCAAAGCGTTGTTTACGTACGACGGCACTATAGCGGACCATTACCTTCAAATTTCAAACTGGCTATGTTTTAATTTATGAACCTAAGATGTAGGCCACAAAATCATTCAATCAAGAAAAACATGTAAAATGTAGTTACATACCGGTCTTTGACCCGATCGTTATCTCCGCCGTCTTCCACAAACTGTGAACGCCCCTTTTACTCACGTGGTAGCCCTTTATACACGCGCATGTGGGACTTTACGCACGTCTCCCCGCCCCTGACGTTCATGGTATCGTATTTTCCCCGCCCCTTTTCCATCTTTTTTTTGTTGGACGCACATGGAGAATATGGCAGCACGGCGAATCCGTTGTAAGGCCTCCAACATGACCTTTGAGGAAATGGTGGAGATGGTCCTCATCCTCAAAGCAGAGGACTACAATGGGAGGCATGGGCCATATAAGTACCCGAACAAGGTCAAGGCCGCAATAATGGAGAAGGTGAGGAGGAGTCTCCATCGCAAATTTGGAGTGAAAAGGTCCAAGGAACAGATCCGGAAAAGGTGGTGTGACCTTAAGAAACGTGAGCCGGAACAAATGAAGAGGATCAGGAGAGTGATTAGAAGAAGTAAGTTTGTTATATATTTTGTAAGATTTGTTCCGCGCCATGTGTTTTTTATTTCAGGTTGTACTGTAATATTTTTTTAGGCACAATAATTTGTCGTCAAACTGGACGTCCATTCGGAACGACTAAATATTGTGTTTAAAATCCTACAAATTATGACATTTTTTTAAAATTGTGGTGAGATCAATCGTGAAAATTATGTAGATGTGCTATTAAAACCACAAATCTTTTTTTATTAATTAAATATACAGTAAAAGGAGAGTCTGCTCAGCAGTCGGTGACACATGTGGACTCATTTGCATAATTGTTGTCCCCTTTAATAACCCATTTTGGGCTTCACACAGAGCTGAGGTGATCCAGTGTATACTTTGTTGGCTTACATGTTTAAAAGTAGACCAAAGCTACAAGATTTGTCAGGATCTTTGTGAATGCCTTCAATCCTGTGTTTTGCCCTGAGGGGTTTTTCTAAACATCAATAGTCCCAGAAATTTTATAAAGTGAATCATATTCCTCTTTCAGGCCTATAAGCTATAAAAATCCTGTTTCCATTTTCTTCATTCTCGTAGGGCGTCATGAAGCAAGAAGGGAGCAAGAAGTCCAGCAAGCCACACCCCCGAGGGATGGTGATGATGCGCAGCCTGCCACCACATCAGGTAAAGTAACATATAACTAACCCAGCTTCAGGTAATGTAGATGTAGGCCTGCCTAATTTAAAATAAATTTTTTGTCCCACATTTCAGGATCAGGTGGTGGCTTGGACAGGCATACTAAACAGATGCTGATCTCCGAAATATGGGCCTGCAGAGAAGAGGTGGAGGAGATACATCTGGCCAACAGAAAAATAAACGAAAGAGCAAGGAGGGTGGAAACTAAATTAAAAAATTTATTGGATGTTTTGGGGAGAGTCTGAATCTGAAAAAAATACCCAAAAAAATTTTAAATACCAGATTTTGATGTTTATTTAATTAAAAAAAAAAAAAAAAAAAGAATATAACCAGATTTAGCTGTTTATTTAATTTAAAAAAAACAAAAAAATAATAAAACCAGATTTTATACTTTATTTAATAAAAAAAAAAACAAAAAAATAATAAAACCAGATTTTATACTTTATTTAATAAAAAAAAACCCAAAAAAATAATAAAACCAGATTTTATACTTTAATAAAAAAAAAAAAAAAAAAATAATAAAACCAGATTTTATACTTTATTTAATAAAAAAAAACCAAAAAAATAATAAAACCAGATTTTATACTTTATTTAATAAAAAAAAAACCAAAAAAATAATAAAACCAGATTTTATACTTTATTTAATAAAAAAAAAACCAAAAAAATAATATAACCAGATTTTAATGTTTATTAAGAAAAAAAACCAAAAATATTACAAAAATGATTGTATATTGTATGAGAAAAATCACCCACAAAAATACAAAAATGATTGTATATTGTATGAGAAAACAAAACCAAAAAAATTACAAAAATGATTGTATATTGTATGAGAAAAATCACCCACAAAAATACAAAAATGATTGTATATTGTATGAGAAAAATCACCCACAAAATTACAAAAATGATTGTATATTGTATGAGAAAAATCACCCACAAAAATACAAAAATGATTGTATATTGTATGAGAAAACAAAACCAAAAAAATTACAAAAATGATTGTATATTGTATGAGAAAAATCACCCACAAAAATACAAAAATGATTGTATATTGTATGAGAAAAATCACCCACAAAATTACAAAAATGATTGTATATTGTATGAGAAAAATCACCCACAAAAATACAAAAATGATTGTATATTGTATGAGAAAACAAAACCAAAAAAATTACAAAAATGATTGTATATTGTATGAGAAAAATCACCCACAAAAATACAAAAATGATTGTATATTGTATGAGAAAAATCACCCACAAAATTACAAAAATGATTGTATATTGTATGAGAAAAATCACCCACAAAAATACAAAAATGATTGTATATTGTATGAGAAAACAAAACCAAAAAAATTACAAAAATGATTGTATATTGTATGAGAAAAATCACCCACAAAAATACAAAAATGATTGTATATTGTATGAGAAAAATGACCAACAAAAATACAAAAATGATTGTATATTGTATGAGAAAATATACCAAAAATTTTTGTAGGGTATTTATGAAAAAATAAAAATAAAAAAATTAAGAAAATAAAGAGCTTTTGAACATCAAAAAAGTGTGTAGTGTTTTTCCTAAAATACGTAAAATTTTCTATGTGTTTGGTTTGGGGGTCACCTGGGAAATGTTTGCTAGTTGATAATGAAAATACACTTAGTTACACTTAGTAAAGAACTCCAAACAACACAAGCAAGACATAACAAGTTTAGAAAAAAGATTATGATTTTTTTTTTTTAAAGCTACAATTAGGGCAAATTTGATTGAGATGGTATTGCCCCCCTACCCATGAAATAGTCCATGTATTTGTCCCGGACTTCACGGGCACTCTGGGGGGGCAGTCCTGTGTGGCCAGCTTCAAGGCCCGCCAAAGTTTCTGCAGGGGTCAAATGTTGTGCCTCGGGCCCAACCAGGGCCATATAATTTGGAGATTGTCTCCGCAAAAAATTGTGGAGAATGCAGCAGGCAAAAATAATTGTATTCCACTTATATTCCGCCATGTGGAGAGAGGTGAGGAAAAGGCGGAACCGGCTGGCCATGATGCCGAAAGCGTTCTCAACCACTCTACGTGCTCGGCCCAGCCGGAAATTAAAGACACTCCTCTCTGGGGTGAGGGTGCGCTGAGGGAATGGCCTCATAAGATGGGGTCCCAGGGCAAACGCTTCATCAGCCAGGAAAACAAATGGCAGGCCTTCTACATTCTGGTCATCCGGTGGCAATGACAGATCATCATCCTGAAGGCGAAGCGCGAACTCCGTCTGCCTGAAGGCTCCCCCATCCGATACCCGTCCATTCATCCCGACATCCACAAAAAGGAATTCATACTGTGCTGACACCACCGCCATCAGCACAATACTGTTGAACCCCTTATAATTAAAGAACTGGGATCCTGAACGGGGTGGAGGCACGATGCGGACGTGCTTCCCGTCGATGGCTCCCCCGCAGTTGGGGAAGTTCCATCGGGTCTGGAAGTCCAAAGCCACAGACTGCCACTCCTGTGGTGTGGACGGAAGCTGGGGAAGAAAAAAAGAAAAAATTAGCCACATAACCTTGCAAGCAGATTATACAAAGACATTATAAGCATTATAACATTTCTGGGAACTAGCATATTATATCTAAATATATTTAGCCAATTAACACATTAAACACCCCCTCTGATGGGCCAGTGCCCAAGTTTGGGGGAGGGCTAGATGAGTTTGGGAGTACTAAAAAAAATTAATTTTGATTATTGGTGAACATAGACTTTACAACACATTTTGGAGGGGAGGGCTAGATGAGTTTGGGAGTACTAAAAAAATATAATTTTGATTATTGGTGAACATAGACTTTACAACACATTTTGGAGGGGAGGGCTAGATGAGTTTGGGAGTACTAAAAAAAAATAATTTTGATTATTGGTGAACATAGACTTTACAACACATTTTGGAGGGGAGGGCTAGATGAGTTTTGGAGTCCTAAAATTAAAATAAAAAAAAATTAAATATTGGTGAACATAGACTTTACAACACATTTTGGAGGGGAGGGGGGGGACATTACAATGGATATAACACAATACATTGGGAAGTGACTAGACTAGGTAGGTTGGGGCCCAGGATAGCATGCTGGGGAGGTAAGTGATGGAAAATATGCATGTAGGCCAAAAAAGGGGCATCAAAGTTTACATCATGCATGGGGGCAAAGGGGACATTCACAGCATATTCCAGACATGGTAATTAGGGAAGGAGGAGATAACTACAAGACATTAGCATACATTATAGACATAAAATGTGAGATTAAAGGAGAAAACTTACCCTCATATATTCCTCCTGCAGAACCTGGATGATGGCAGAGCAGGTGTCAGGAATGATGAGGCCCAGAGCCTGGGGGGAGATGCCCGTGGAGAACTTTAAGTCCTGAAGGCTTCTCCCAGTTGCCAGATAACGGAGGGTGGCAACTAGCCTCTGCTCAGCACTGATGGCTTCCCGCATAACGGTGTCCTGCCTGGTAATATAGGGGGACACCAAAGCCAACAGGTGCTGAAAGACGGGATCAGACATCCTCAGGAAATTCCTGTAATCAACAGGATTATTTTCCTGAAGCTCCCGCAGCAAAGGCATGTGAGAGAATTGGTTCCTACGGAGCAACCAATTCTTGGTCCATGAACGTGTCCTCCTCCTGTTCATGAACTCCTCATCGTCTAGGTCATAAACAAACAGACCTATAGACAGAAGATGCTTAGCACGAAGTCGGCGACGACTAGGTGCCTGCAACATGGCTACAAGGCTAGTTACGAACGACAAATCAGAATTGCACTAAACAGACCGCAGTGAAGAACAGCAAGACCTATGAAGAACGACCCTGACAATGAAAAACGCGGGGACAGGACCGCAATGTAAAACAATACGACCTGACCGCACGTCTCGATTGCCTAGATACGACCCACACAAGTACAAACTGAACGGCAGAGATCAATCTGAAAGCACAAAGACTGAAAAGCACGAATCGTCACTCACCAAACTTTTACTAACACGCGTAAACACGGAATCAGCAAAAGGAGCCCCAAGGGTGGCGCCAACAAAATCAAACCTCCCCTTTATAGTCGCGTCATACGTCGTGAGCGTCATCGCGCCGGAGAACGACCAGATTTTGGTATGTTACGTGTGTACGCAAAGCAAGCCTGCCGAGCTTCTCGACAAGTTCAACAAGAAACTCGACGAGCAACTCGACGGGCTTGGCACGTCGAGTTTCTCTGTCGTGTGTACGAGGCCTGACACTTCTAGATAGTGTTTGTGCTTCCTTGTCCCTCCCTGCCCCAAGCATTCATATGGGCCAATCACTATGTACAATGTAAAATGAGAGAGTGCAGAAAGTGGGCAAGCTATTGTCAGAACAGTTTGCAGTAAAATGCTAACAGCTGCTGTTTATTATGCAGGCTGCTGAAGATTCACTCTAGTGTGAAACGCGCATAGGGCAGCTAGACACGATTGACACGCTGCGCTGCCACACTGGATTTCTCAGTGACAGCGATATATGTGAGTGTTGGCATTTGTGGCATATGTTTTTTTTTTGTTTTGTTTTTTCATTTTTGGTCATGTTTTCATAAGGCTCTTACTGCATTGGACCTTGTCAGTTTTTTAATAAATAATAAACTGTATGGCACTTTTTTGGCTATGATTTATGACATGTGACGGATGAGAAGCTCTGTGCTGTGCTCCCTGGATAATTTTGGAAGGATACTAGCATGACCTGCCTAATGCCGCATACACACGATCGGTTTGTCTGATGAAAACGGTCTGATGGAACGTTTTCATCAGACTAACTGATCGTGTGTGGGCCCCATTGTTTTTTTATCCATCGGTTAAAAAACTAGGAACTTGTTTTAAAATGATCTGATGGTTAACTAACCGATAGGAAAAAAACGATCGTCTGTAGGCACGTCCATCGGTTAAAAATCCACGCATGCTCAGACTAAATTAGGGGACGGGAGCGCTCGTTCTGGTAAAACTAACGTTCGTTATGGAGCTAGCACATTCATCACGCTGTAACAGACAGAAAAGCGTGAATCGTCTTTTACTAACACAAAATCAGCTAAAGCAGTTCCAAGGGTGGCACCATTGGATTTGAACTTCCCCTTTATAGTGCCGTCGTACGTGGTTTACGTGACTGCGTTCTGACATGATCGTTTTTTTAACCAATGGTGTGATAGTTTTTTTAACCGATCATCAGTCAGCTTCATCGGATAACTGATGAAAAAAATCCATCAGTCCTTTTTCATCGGATGGACCGATCGTGTGTACAGGGCATTACTGTTAGGAGGATCTTTGTGACACCTGCATTACTGTTAGAAGGATCCCTGTGACACAAGTATTGTGATTGAGGGGATCTCAATGACACCTGCATGGTTTATTCACAGTATCCTTAATGCTGCTTAATGTTTGGGCAGCATATGTGATGATGAGTGTGCATTACATGTGGGTAGCGTTTGGTGGGGGTGGTGAAGGCTTTCACTGGTTTTCACGTTTCTCACTCTGTTTTGTGAGTGACACTGCTGCAACACAGTTGTTGTATATTTTGCAATTTCATTCAGTATTACACTATATAGTCTTTCTTTCTTCCTATGCCATATTCGGAGTCCTAAAGACCATAACGAGGTTCCAGTTATCCTGGAGGTTATGGATTCATGCGTTAATTTTGCACTCAAGTGAACAGCCAGGATTTCTGGAAAGTGAGGCATTCAGCTACTTTGGGAGGATTTGAAGACCGTTTGCAATTTAAGAATCACAGTTTATGAACTTTTTTAACTTTTTATTGAAATTTTGGCACTGCAATCTTATACACATTTGTTCCACAAAGGTTCTACATATCACCTTATTGCCAGCAGCTGTAGGATAGGTGTTTAGTACTGACTATTTTTATTTTAGATTATTTAGATTTAGATATTTAGATTATTTTAGATGTGCTGAGTTTAAGCCTGTGCATCACTGTCCAATTTATTCATGTTTTTTTTTTTTTTTTTAAGATTGTTCTCTTAACCTATCCTGGCAATGCTTATTGAAATAAAATCACAGCTTTGTAGATAAGCTTACGAATATGAGGTACAATTTTGTGCACTGCTTCAAAACACATAATCACATGCCCCTAAACAATACATGAAAATGGAGAAGAAAATGAAGAAAATAATTCTTCAAACAAACAAGATTGGGCCAAGAGCACAATAATAGTATAATCCCTTTCTTAAGATGGCCCAGCGAAACTTTAACCATTGTGAACATTTTTTCATTCCTCCTGTTGCAAGTCCATTGAAGTGCACCTGCTTTATATATATATATATGTATATATATATATATATATATATATATATATATATATATACAAATGTATTTTTTCATCTGGAACTTGGTTCCACCACCTCTGGCTCAAACCCTCTGCTCCCTACTCAGCACTATCACTTATGAACAGAGAATTCAGACTTCTGTGTTTACTAGTTTACAGCTTGTCTCTTAGCAGCTCCCACAAATCTGGTCTCCTGAGTGGCTCCCACTGAGTGTAGGATGGGGACAAGGGAGATGTGGGTGCCTGGGGTGCTTTACAGATACTGACACCCCCACTGGATGACCTACCTGCAAGTGAGTGAGGCGGAGCCAATTACAGTGTGCAGGAAGGTCCTAAAGCCGACTGGGAAGAGGGGTGAAAGTGAGATGTGGATGGGGGATGCAGAGGTAAAGAGCTGTGGGAGAAGGTTGAACTCTGTACATAATGCACTCCTGGTATTTAATGCCCCTTTAAGACCACCCCACTGAAATATGACCACACCCAGTATTTGATGCTGTTTGAAGGCTTTGAAGGGTGTGTGTGTGGGGTGTGTGGGGGTCAATGGGGTTTTGAGGGGTTATGGTTGAGTTCTTGCACCTATTTTCGGAGAAAAAAAAGCCCTGTGTGTATATACACTGCTCAAAAAAATTAAAGGAACACTTTGAAAACATATCAGATCTCAACGGGCAAAATTCTCATGCTGGATATCTATACTGATATGGACTGGTTAATGTGTTAGGAAAGAAAGGATGGCACATCATTTGATGGAAATGAAAATTATCCACCTACAGAGGGCCGAATTCAAAGACAACCCTTAAATCAAAGCGAAAAAATTATGCAGCAAGCTAGTCCATTTTGCTGAAATTTCATTGCAACAACTCAAAATGGTCCTCAGTAGTTTGTATGTCCCCAAAGTGCTTGTATGCATGCCTCACAACATCAGGGCATGCTCCTAATGAGACAACGGATGGTGTCCTGGGGTATTTCCTCCCAGATCTGGACCAGAGCATCACTGAGCTCCTGAACAGACTGAGGTGCAACCTGGTGGCACAGGATGGACCGAAACATAATGTCCCAGAGATGTTCTTTTGGATTTAGGTCAGGTGAGTGTGGGAGCCATTTAATAGTATCAATTTCTTCATCCTCCAGGAACTGGCTGCATGCTCTCGCCACATGAGGCTGGGCATTTTCATGCACCAGGAGGAACCCAGGACACATAGGGAAAAAAATATCAGACACACCTGAAAAAAACATTCCTGTTTTGGAGGTCGTCTCATTTTTGCTCATCTAGAGCACCTGTTAATTTCAATTTACAGCAAAGCAGCTGAAACTGATTAACAACCCCCTTTGTATACACCCCTCCCCCTCTGCTACTTAACTGACCAGATAAATATCCCAGGAGTTCTGATTCAAAAGTGTTCCTTTAATTTTTTTGAGCAGTGTATATAATGATATACAGTGTGTGTTTATAGTCTTTCGGCACAATCCTCTAATACTATTTTGACAATGTGACCCGGGACTTTTTGTGGCGTCTAACAAATTAGGCAACTTTCAGTAAACAAAAATCATGGTTGTCAAACCTGTGGTCAATAAAATAAAAACGTGATCAGCATGTCATTATGAGAGATTTCAGACTTTGTATAAATATTTCAAGTTGCAATGATAGAATTTGGCAAAGAACATACTTGAAGTAAGAGAAAAACTACTTCAAAGTTTTTTTTGGATTGCACAATGAATATACTAAGGTGTGCTTTTAGTTTGAATAATGATTGTCATTTCTCCTGCTATCTGTGATCTCTATGTTACCCTGATGTCCTTTGTTTATTCATTATCATTGATTTTACTGTATCTCTAGAGGTTGTTATGCTAATGCTTTCATTACTCACTAAGGTCATCTCATTTTCTTCCATGTTTTGTATAGTGTAATACAAAGTCTTCTTTGCTACCTTTTCACTTTCATCACTGCATTGTTTACATTATTGTATGCAAACTCATTATTAATGATATGAATTCATTTTTAAGAAAACATGCATTTTTTTAAATTACTGCATTACAGTTATAAAATATAGAAATGTATTACTGCCACCGTATATTGCATTTGTACAAGTCATTGTGAAATGAGGTTAAACTACAGCAACATACTGTACGTTCACTGTTTAATGAACACTATTAGTCTTTGAACTTTTTTTTATCACTCTGTTAAATGTGGAATTTTGGATAAAATAAATCAGAACTGTAGCCATCTAAAAACAAAGTTATGTAAAATAGCTGGACTAGTGTTTTTTACTTGTCATCCTTATGTTAATTTCCTACCTTTTCATTGACTTAAATTTCTCTACAAGAATTGCCAAATAGTCTTGCTGCAGAGTATACTACAAGTACTGGTAAAGCCTGGTACACACTATCAGTTTTTTTTCGTTCAATCCAGCGGGTTGAAACGAAAAAAAAAAAAAAAAATCCCAGCTTTGAGCCACTGTACTAATGGCCTGACATTAGTACATATATCTCCCCTGCTGAGCTATTGTGTTCTGACAGCCCTCCCACCAGAACATTCTGGCCATCGCTCTCAGCTTAATAGTTTATTAACAGGTATCTTCATCTCACAATAATTGGGCAGCCATTAAGGTAGTGACTAGAGATCTTCTACAAACTATAATATCAAACTGAACCAAAATATACAACTTTGAATTTATAAGGCTTGGATGGTCCTATTGCTACCTTTTTGTTATCTATTCTTCTTTTTTGTTTTGTTTTTCTTAAAGGGACAGTTCACATTTATATATAAAAAAAAAAATGGTGTGGGGTTCCCTTTTGCCGCGTACACACGATCAGTTTGTCTCATGAAAACAGACCGTTTTCATCAGAGGAACCAATCGTGTGTGGGCCCCATCAGTTTTTTTCCCATTGGTGAAAAAACTTAGAACCTGTTTTAAAATTATCTGATGGTTAAAAAAACGATAGAAAAAAAACGATCGTCTGTGGGGAAATCCATCGGTTAAAAATCAACGCATGCTCAGAATCAAGTCGATGCATGCTCGGAAGCATTGAACTTCATTTTTCTCAGCATGTCGTTGTGTTTTACGTCACCGCGTTCTGACACAATCGTTTTTTTTTTTTTCAATATTTTATTGTAAAGAATGGTAACATTACAGAGGATATAATGCATCGACAAGGTGTTAAAGAAATGCAAAGTCGCAGACGCAGACGCTATGTAACAGGAGTCAAATGAACAATAAACAAAGGAAGAAATTCGGAGCAACACCTGAGTACAACATTTTAGGGTAATTGCCAACATGACCTATGACGAGCCATATGTAGAGAGAAGCGGGAGGGAACGACCCTGAGGTCATGTGATCACCTTGTAATGGCCAGGGTAGGTAGGAACAATATATGAATCTCGTTTACTGATGTAGAATGGGGATGTATTTCCAATGAGGAATTGTGAGAGAGATGAAGCGTTGTCAGGGTACTAGCTCCATCTCTGACAGATTCCCGCACATGCCCAGTAGAATGACATTTCGGCACATGCCTGTGCGTGGTTTGCGCGCACGCATGCGCGGTACGGCAGCGCGCCGTGTGCGTGGAAGCGCGCACGTGCACGTATGCGGCAACCCTGGGGCCAATCAGAGGCCGGACATTCCTATTTAAACCAGCAGCCTTCCCTGAACAGGTTGCTGGTTTGTCTTCAGCTCCTATGTGTTTACCTGTTGCCGTACCTGCCTGTTTTGACCCGGAATTCCTGACGACTCTCCTCTCACCTGGAACCTCTGACCCTTTGGCTAACGTTACCTGGATTGCTGTTATCTCCTGCCCCTTGACCTTGGCTTGCTCTCATGGACTCCCTCTGAACTCTCCTGCCCTTGACCCTCGGCTTGTGACTCGGATTTGCCCTCATCTCCTGTGGACCCTACCAGACTCACCTACCAGTTCCTGCCTGACCAACGCTTGTCTCCAGTCTTCTGCACCTGCCCTGCTTCTGTCAGCTGCACCAAGTCTTCCTGCCAGCTCCCGGCGCCGGTGCCTCCTTGTGCCGTCCCTCCTCTGTTCCAACTCCAGGGAGTGGTCTGCACAGGGTCGCAAAGGTGAGCCGCCCTCAGCATCTCGGTCTCGATGAGTACAGGTTCTGACAGTACAAACCAGCCAGATGTCTGAGACCGACAGGGCGCGCTCACCCTTTGAGACGCTGTGCCAACAGGTCTCCGCCTTAACAGAGGCAGTCCAGAAGCTTCAGGAAGGCTACCTCCAGATTGATGGCCGCCTCCAACAACTGGCCGGTTCCCCAGGTCCATCCACTGCGGCCCTAGCCTCTTCACCCGGACCTTCTGCTGCCCAAGCTCCTGCAAGCCCTGCCATGATGGGGAGTAGTCCCGAACCCCGGGTCTCCATGCCCGAGCGATTCTCAGGCGACCGCCGGAAATATCGGGCTTTCAAGAATGCCTGTTCCCTTTACCTGGCCTTGCAACCTAGAACTTTTGCGACCGAAGCTGTTAAGGTTGGATTCGTAATCTCTCTCCTTTCTGAGGAGCCTCAAGCATGGGCACACTCCTTAATGGAACAACGCAGTCCAATACTTGACTCTATGGACACCTTCTTCACCCACATGGGGAAATTATACGACGACCCCCTACGTGCAGCCACCGCAGAGGGTACTCTGCACAGCTTAAATCAAGGGAGACGGCCGGTGGAAGACTACACCGCCGAATTTAGAAAGTGGTCTGCTGACACAGGCTGGAATGAGTTGGCCCTCAGGTACCAATACCGCCAGGGCCTCTCTGAGAACCTAAAGGATGAGCTTGCAAGGTCGGCACCCCCTGCCTCTCTGGAGGATTTAATCCAAACCGCCACTCAGCTGGATAGGCGCCTTCGAGAACGTCGTTCGGAGAGGTTCCAGTCCAACCGGCCTAACTGGGTTCCACCAAGATATGCGCCAGTACCTCCGCCTCACCCAGCTCCACCAAACACCTCATTACCCGACCCAGAGCCGATGCAGCTTGGTATAGTACGGGCCCCTCTGACTCCAGAAGAAAGACTCCGGAGGCGTCAATCTAACCTCTGTCTGTACTGCGGAGCCGCCGGACACTTTTTGCGCACTTGCCCAGTAAGGCCTTGTAAGTCGAAACCTCCATCTGCTATCAATTTCCCTGTTACCAGTTTGCCTCAGACTTATGTTATCCTCTTTCTTTCCCTACAGCTCCCGGAAGGGGCAACACGTCTGCCGGCGATAATTGATTCCGGGGCCTGCAGCTGCTTCTTGGACTCATCCTTGGCCCAAAAGCTGCGTATCCCCTGCCGTACCAAGGATTTTCAGCTGCAAGTTCATCTGGCTGATGGCTCTCTTCCCCGTTCCGGATTGATTACCCAGGAAACCCTTCCTCTTTGTGCCATCTCAGATTCTGGGCACCGGGAGTTCCTCTGTTTGGACTTGATCCCGTCCCCCATGTTCCCTATCATTCTGGGTCTCCCTTGGCTACAAGTTCATCTGCCCTGCATTGATTGGCTCAAGAAAGAAGTCAGCTTCCCTTCCACCTACTGTTCCCAGCACTGTCTCGCACCCGCTCCAGTCGCCTGCTCCACGCTAGCTACTCCACCTGAAGACCTACAGCATGTTCCTCCAGCCTACCTAGACTTCAAGGATGTCTTTGACAAAAAACAAGCCGATTGTCTCCCACCACATCGGTCATATGACTGCCCCATTGACCTCTTGCCCGGATCTGAAATTCCCTTTGGGCGCATATTCCCCTTGTCAGAGACTGAGTTGAAGACCCTCAAGGTCTATATTGAAGAAAATTTAAGTAAGAAGTTCATCCGTCCCTCCTCCTCGCCAGCGGGGGCGGGGATCTTCTTTGTCGAGAAAAAAGATGGATCGCTTAGACCCTGCATTGATTATAGGGAGTTAAACAAAATTACCATCAAGAACCGGTACCCGCTGCCTCTAATCCCCGAGCTCTTTCAAAGGTTCCGATCAGCTCAGGTTTTTTCTAAATTGGACCTCCGGGGCGCCTACAATTTGGTCCGAATAAGGGCAGGAGATGAGTGGAAGACTGCGTTCAGGTCCAGATTCGGGCACTTTGAGTATCTGGTCATGCCCTTTGGGCTCTGTAATGCGCCCGCCACCTTCCAGCATCTAGTCAATGACATTTTTCGACAATTTTTAGATGACTTCCTCGTAGTCTACTTGGACGATATTCTCATCTTTTCAGCCACAAAAGAATTACATCGGCAACATGTCAGGCAGGTTCTCACCATCTTGAGACAACACCGGCTTTATCTCAAATCAGAAAAATGCGAGTTCGAAAAGACATCAGTGCAATTTTTAGGATTTATAATTTCTGTGCATGGGGTAGCCATGGATCCCCAGAAAATCAGTGCTATTCAGGAGTGGGCACCTCCAACAGACAAAAAGGGCGTTCAGCGCTTCATTGGCTTCGCCAATTTTTATAGACGATTCATCATCGGTTTTTCATCAATTGTTTCTCCCATCACCAAGTTGACCCGCCAGGGGCACCGCTTCCAGTGGCCACAAGAGGCTCAGGAGGCCTTTATCAAACTCAAAACGGCCTTTACCTCGGCACCTGTACTTTGTCATCCGGATTCTACGTTACCTTTTGTTCTAGAAGTGGACGCCTCGGAATCTGCTACAGGCGCTATTCTTTCCCAGAGACAGGGACCGAAGTCGCTTCTTCACCCAGTAGCCTACGCCTCTCGGAAACTAAGTCCTCCTGAGCGCAATTACGACGTAGGCGATAGAGAACTACTGGCCATAAAATTTGCACTGGAGGAGTGGAGGTACCTGCTGGAGGGGGCAGCGCATCCCATTATCATTTTCACTGACCACAGGAACCTGGAATACTTACGGTCTGCAAAACGCCTTAGGCCCAGACAAGCCCGTTGGGCTCTTTTTTTTGCTCGCTTCAATTTCCATATTACCTATCGTCCTGGCGCAAAAAATGGAAAAGCTGATGCCCTCTCCAGGATGTTTCCAGAGACGCCCGATACTTCCGAGCCCAGCACGATCCTGTCACCTCAAAATTTTTTGCTTCTCCCTCAAACAGATTTGTTGACTGCTCTAAAGACCGCATGCCAACGGTGCCCTGATCATGAGGTTTCCTCCTTGGAGAAAAAGGACGACCTGCTGTGGTCTCGTGGGAAGATTTTTGTTCCAACAGAGGCAAGACAGTTAATCCTCAGCACCTTCCATGATCGTAAATTGGCTGGCCATTTTGGTACCCGTAAAACTTCCGAACTGATCTCTCGCTCCTTCTGGTGGCCTAAATGGAGGTCCGACTGCAGGGATTATGTCTCTTCCTGCATTCGCTGCCAGCGGAGTAAGGGGCCAAACACGAAGACCTGGGGGCTGCTGAAACCCCTTCCTATCCCAGAACGGCCCTGGATTGACATCTCCATGGACTTTATTGTCGATTTGCCTCCTTCAGCCGGGTTTACCACGATCCTAGTCGTGGTGGACCGTCTGTCCAAGATGGCGCATTTTTTGCCCATGGTGGGTACGCCCTCCGCGGCAGACACAGCCAAAATCTTTTTTAAAGAGATTATCAAGCTCCATGGAGTGCCCAAAAGCATAGTATCTGACAGAGGTACTCAATTCACATCCAAATTTTGGAAGGAACTTTGCAGAGCTTTGGAAGTGAAGATCTGTCTGTCCTCGGCCTATCACCCTCAAAGTAATGGCCAGACAGAGCGCACTAATCAAACGCTAGAACAGTATCTACGATGCTTTTGCTCAGTCTCCCAAGACGATTGGTCCTCCTTGTTATCTACAGCCGAGTTCGCTTACAATAATTCCATACATTCTTCCACAAACCAAACCCCGTTCTGGGCTAACTTCGGTTTCCACCCTTCCTTTTTGCCGGACTCCATCCCGGAAACATCTGTGCCAGCGGTCCAGGAACGTGTGACCTGCATCCAGCAAAACTTTCAGAAGTTACAGGAAAGCATGCAGCAAGCTCAGCAGGACTATAAGAGGTTCCATGACAAGGGGAGGAAGGATTGCCCTGTCTTCAAAGTGGGTGAGAAGGTCTGGCTATCCGCCATCAACCTCAAGTTACCTATTCCCTCTCGGAAGCTGGGTCCAAGGTTCATCGGGCCATTTGAGATCAGGCGAGAAATCAACCCAGTAGCTTTTGAGTTGGCTTTACCCAGGTCCTACAAGATCCACCCTGTGTTTCACGCCTCTCTGCTTAAGCCCGTTGTGTCTGACCCCTTCAACGGTAGAGAAGAACTGCCACCTCCACCAGTGGAGATTGAGGGTGAAAAAGAGTTTGAGGTGGAGGCTATCTTGAGCTGCAGGAAAAGAGGAAGGCAGTTGCAATACCTTATAAAGTGGAAGGGATATCCCCCTGAAGATAACTCTTGGGAGCCTTCCCGGAATCTCCATGCCCCTCGCCTGATTCGGGCCTTTCACCTGGAACACCCGGAGTTAATGACCAGTTTGGGCGTCCGGAGTCCGCCCCTTGGGGGGGGGCACTGTCAGGGTACTAGCTCCATCTCTGACAGATTCCCGCACATGCCCAGTAGAATGACATTTCGGCACATGCCTGTGCGTGGTTTGCGCGCACGCATGCGCGGTACGGCAGCGCGCCGTGTGCGTGGAAGCGCGCACGTGCACGTATGCGGCAACCCTGGTGCCAATCAGAGGCCGGACATTCCTATTTAAACCAGCAGCCTTCCCTGAACAGGTTGCTGGTTTGTCTTCAGCTCCTATGTGTTTACCTGTTGCCGTACCTGCCTGTTTTGACCCGGAATTCCTGACGACTCTCCTCTCACCTGGAACCTCTGACCCTTTGGCTAACGTTACCTGGATTGCTGTTATCTCCTGCCCCTTGACCTTGGCTTGCTCTCATGGACTCCCTCTGAACTCTCCTGCCCTTGACCCTCGGCTTGTGACTCGGATTTGCCCTCATCTCCTGTGGACCCTACCAGACTCACCTACCAGTTCCTGCCTGACCAACGCTTGTCTCCAGTCTTCTGCACCTGCCCTGCTTCTGTCAGCTGCACCAAGTCTTCCTGCCAGCTCCCGGCGCCGGTGCCTCCTTGTGCCGTCCCTCCTCTGTTCCAACTCCAGGGAGTGGTCTGCACAGGGTCGCAAAGGTGAGCCGCCCTCAGCATCTCGGTCTCGGTGAGTACAGGTTCTGACAAGCGTGCACAGGGGGGGTTAGTAGAGGATGGGTGCGAGTAAATCACAGAGAATCTGCATTACGATTGTAGTGTATAAACATGTAAAGATACACTATAGGGTGGAGCAGGGTGGGTTTAACATAGGAGGGGGTGAGGGGGGGGTCCAGATGGGGGTGGTCAGAAAACAGACGTGGGAGATGTACAGTTTCTCACCACAGCTCTCGGAGATCCACTAAGACATGGCCATTTTATACTCGTCCGTCAAGGTAAAGTGTATCCAGCAAGCCCAGGATTTGGGGTATTTAGATGGCTTATCATGAGCCTGGTGAATCAAGATCTCCATGTCTGCAATTTGGTTTATACATCTGAACCAGTCAGCTACAGTCGGTGGATCAAGAGATCGCCATTTCGCGGGATACAGAGTTTCACTGCGTTGATCATGTGCATTGCCAGGGAGCGTGAGTAGATCTTTGGGGGTATGTTGGAGTGATGGAGCAGAAGCTGCGCCGGTGAGAAGTCAAGGTTATAGGTCGATATGGAGTTGGTGAGGCGATGGACCTCATTCCAGTGATGTTTTTTTTTAACTGATGGTGTGTAGGCAAGACTGATGAAAGTCAGATTCATCGGATATCTGATGAAAAAATCCATCAGACCATTTTCATCGGATGAACCGATCGTGTGTACAGGGCATTAGTCTAGGCATGCTGCCTGGGTGGCCAGAAAAGGGAGGAGAGCATACATTCCCCTTTCTGTACTAGTTTACACCTTTCAACTTTGGGGGTACATAGCAAAGCAATCATGTATCTGACCCCTTCCAGGGGAAAAAGCACAGGAGAACATAATCACTCCTTGCCTATTACCAGAAAGTGCTAAAATATTTTTTTTTTTTAAATCTACTGATTACAATAGAAAATACACACACATTCCATTTTACATATGTCCTCTGATGTAAATACATGCCCATCACATTGACATATTTTTTTTAAATGTGTACTGTCACTTTTAAAGGACTACATCCTTGATATGCAATTTTAGGCATCCCCCAGTTATGTTATCTGAAGTATTTTGTGTATTTTTATGTTTGCCCTTTAAGCTGCCTGAAAACAACATCTCCTCTCTCTTTTTTTCGTTGCTAGATGTCCCCTACAGCAGTGCCCCCACCCACCCCATGCTGTTTTTTCAACAATAGCTTGCCTATTAGCCTTGAAAATGGTCACACAAACATAAAAGGTTAAGACTTTAATGGGTTTTGGCACTACATTTGGGGTTCACGCCAAGTTTGCCAAACCTGGTTGGCTCACCCTTAACTAATATATTATAGGAAAGTACATTTAGTAAAACAATGAACTATATGGATTCAATCGGAAAGCGAGAGATCTCAAAATGATGGCACAAGATCACATTCAACACCCAGAGCTCCAGAGGTAAAATATTTTTTATATGGGCTTGGAACAATGACAAATCTCTACATTACCTATACTATAGTTTATAGCAACAGCTACAATTCTATATTTTTCTAAAGCCATAAAATAGATTCTATTCTGTTGTCCAATAAACACTCTCTAAACAATACATTGATCGATTGACATTTTATATAAACAGCTACAACAATTACAATATAAAAAAAAAGGAAAAAACACTTCAAAAATTCAATGATTCAGTGTATTTAAAGTGTAAGCCCAGGAAACCATGGAAGCCAACACCGAGTATAAATGTAACAGAACATACTAAATATGTTTTAAAGCAGCACTTAGAGAATAGTTATTATACTCTCAAAAGTGGCTTCAGAAATCCTCTGATATTGGTACTCTTGTTGCATGACAAGAAAACTAATAGGAACTGGTTATCAAAATGACTTTATTTCCCTTTAAAATCTCTAAACATGAGAGCTGAAGTGTTTCAAGGATATAATAGCAGCAGTCTAATTTCAGTGGAAGATACATTTTACAATTTAAGAGGTTTATTACAAAGGTCACTACTGAATAAATAGCATGTAGAAATAAGGGGCCATATCCACAAAAGAGATACTCCGGCGTAAGCCGTCGTATCTCTGGTTCTAACTTTGGAACTGATCCTCAGAAGCAGTTTTCCTAAGTTAGGCAGAAGATCCGACATCTGTAAGGGACTTACACTGCCGGATCTTAGGATGCAGTACCGCATCCGCCACTGGGGGCATTTCGAGTCGAAATGCCTCTGTTAGTATGCAAATTAGCACTTAGGGCGATCCTCAAAGCTTTTGTACCTAGTTTTTTCGCCGTAAGTGTTAGTTTGCCTGGTGTAAAATTAGGGCTGGTTCTACAAAGTGTAAAGTTAGTCACACCTTGTAAAGGCCCATTCAAGCGACGGCATTTGGTATGCATTCCCGAGGGAGAACTCCATGCCAATTTTTAATGAAAAAAACGGCATGGGTTCCCCCTCAGGAGCATACCAGGCCCTTAGGTCTGTTATGGGTTGTAAGGAGACCCCCCCTCCGCCGCAAAATTGACGTAGGGGGTCCCCCTACAATCCATACCAGACCCGTATCCAAAGCACGCTACCCGGCCAGCCAGGAAGGGAGTGGGGACGAGCGAGCGCCCCCCCCCCTCCTGAGCCGTGCCAGGCCGCGTGCCCTCAACATGGGGGGGTTGGGTGCTCTGGGGCAGGGGGGCGCACTGCGGGCCCCCCCACCCCAGAGCACCCTGTCCCCATGTTGATGAGGACAGGACCTCTTCCCGACAACCCTTGCCATTGGTTGTCGGGGTCTGCGGGCGGAGGCTTATCGGAATCTGGGAGTCCCCTTTAATAAGGGGGCCCCCAGATACCGGCCCCCCACCCTAAGTGAATGGATATGGGGTACATCGTACCCCTATCCATTCACCTGTAGGCAAAAAGTAAAAGTTAATAAACACACAACACAAGGCTTTTTAAAATATTTTATTATTCTGCTCCGGACGCCCCCCCTGTCTTCGTTATTAGCTCAATTACCAGGGGGGGCTTCTTCTTCCGCTCTCCGGGGGTCTTCTCCGCTCTCCGGGGGTGTTCCGCTCTCCGGGGGGGGCTTCTCCGGACTCCGGGGGGCTTCTTCCATCTTCTCCCCTCTTCCGCTCTTGACTCGGCGAACCCCGGTTCTTCTGCAGCTCTCCGGTGCCTTCTTCTTCAGCGCTGGCTGCCTGCTATGTTTGTGTGTTAGCTCGATTTCAAACAGGCAGCCGGCGCGGTCTTCTGTGACGTCAGGGTCTTCTGGTCTTCTGTTCTTCCTATGTTGCCTCGTCGCCTGTTGTCGCTGTAATGATGGAAGCGCGCCTTGCATCACATTTATATAGGCATCACCGTCCCATCATGCTCCGGTAGGTACCCACGTGGTGGGTGCACGTGGGTAGGCACCCACCACGTGGGTACCTGCCGGAGCATGATGGGACGGTGATGCCTATATAAATGTGATGCAAGGCGCGCTTCCATCATTACAGCGACAACAGGCGACGAGGCAACATAGGAAGAACAGAAGACCAGAAGACCCTGACGTCACAGAAGACCGCGCCGGCTGCCTGTTTGAAATCGAGCTAACACACAAACATAGCAGGCAGCCAGCGCTGAAGAAGAAGGCACCGGAGAGCTGCAGAAGAACCGGGGTTCGCCGAGTCAAGAGCGGAAGAGGGGAGAAGATGGAAGAAGCCCCCCGGAGTCCGGAGAAGCCCCCCCCGGAGAGCGGAACACCCCCGGAGAGCGGAGAAGACCCCCGGAGAGCGGAAGAAGAAGCCCCCCCTGGTAATTGAGCTAATAACGAAGACAGGGGGGGCGTCCGGAGCAGAATAATAAAATATTTTAAAAAGCCTTGTGTTGTGTGTTTATTAACTTTTACTTTTTGCCTACAGGTGAATGGATAGGGGTACGATGTACCCCATATCCATTCACTTAGGGTGGGGGGCCGGTATCTGGGGGCCCCCTTATTAAAGGGGACTCCCAGATTCCGATAAGCCTCCGCCCGCAGACCCCGACAACCAATGGCAAGGGTTGTCGGGAAGAGGTCCTGTCCTCATCAACATGGGGACAGGGTGCTCTGGGGTGGGGGGGCCCGCAGTGCGCCCCCCTGCCCCAGAGCACCCAACCCCCCCATGTTGAGGGCACGCGGCCTGGCACGGCTCAGGAGGGGGGGGGGGCGCTCGCTCGTCCCCACTCCCTTCCTGGCTGGCCGGGTAGCGTGCTTTGGATACGGGTCTGGTATGGATTGTAGGGGGACCCCCTACGTCAATTTTGCGGCGGAGGGGGGTCTCCTTACAACCCATAACAGACCTAAGGGCCTGGTATGCTCCTGAGGGGGAACCCATGCCGTTTTTTTCATTGAAAATTGGCATGGAGTTCTCCCTCAGGAATGCATGCCGAGCGACGCTGTCATTTTTTTTTATAATTATTTGTTTTCCCGGCGCGTCTTTTTTTCACCCGTCGTAACTTTAGTGTCCCGTCGCAATCCACAAAGCCGCCCGGCGTCAATTACGTTCGCGCGATGCACGTCGGGAAAATGACGTCACACGCATGCGCAGTACGGCCGGCGCGGGAGCGCGCCTCATTTAAATTGTAAACGCCCCCCGGAGAGGAGAAACGCCTTACGACGGCGGCACTTAACTTACACTGCTTGAAATTTTTACGTAAGTGCTTTGAGGATCAGGCACTTAGGTAAAAACTTTAAGTCAGTGTAACTTAACTGCTGAAAGTTAAGTTACGCCGCCTGGCTGAGGATTTGGCCCAAGATACTTAATGGAAGTGCAGAAAAATGCAACTGTGCATAAAAATATTACAAATGAGGATTATGGCATAAAGAAGTAACATTCACTGAAAGACAGGTATGATTGTAATTTTTAACCATCTAAACATTCTCCAGCATTACACTAAGGAAGTCTTTCCTGTAGATTTTGTACTTTTATGTGAAGTTTTATCATCTCAATAAAAACACAGTTCATTTGGGGAAGACTGCTCATCTGGAAAATAAGAAAGCTTGGAAGGAATGCCTGTTCCACAATGGCACAAATTAAATAGAGAACTCTAGATCAAAGCATACTAGTAGTCAAAATGAAATATGCATCAAAACACACAAAAATACTCAATTCATTAAACAAAACAGCAAACACAGTTTATTAAAAACAAATATTAAAGAAAATGTAAACTCTTCTGAAAGATATAAAAATAAATATGCTATGTTTTCTTTAAAATCTATGCTAATTCTCTACTTAGTGTGGCTAATGCAGTATAAATGATAAGATTTGAACCATGAAAAATGATAGGCAATCTGTAAAACACAACCCTAAATCAATGCAAAGACAGAATGCCTTTCAGAGTCCTATTTATAAATTGATAACATTTAAATGTACATTTTGTGTTGCTCATTTATATATATAAAGAATGATCTGTGTTATTTCTTCAACATCACAGAGATTTGCTTTACATTTACAATGAAATATATTTTCCTAATGATTTTTGATCAATTTGGAACATTTTCATCTCAACCAACGTTCTTTGATGGCGTGACAACACTGCTGCACTTCTCCGTAATTTTTAGCTTTAACTCTCATGATGACTATGCCTGGCTGCACTACAGTAAAACAAGATCACACTTAAGGGGGCATGGATATCAGCCTCATCCCTTCTGATTCACAAATCTTGTCAATCAACAGCTTACCCTAGCCATGCCCATTGCTTTCTGTATTGACAGAACTGCATCAGCTGCCAAAACCACTGTGCACTGCAGATCCTGGAGGGGGAGCATATACGACACAAATGAATAAGGGTTTTTCTTACTTGGGGTAGGAACAGGCACTTTATATTTTTTTACTTTTATTAGGCATGTGCATCACATGCAAACTGAATTTTTGGCCTGTTTAGACTGTCATACAAGAACCTTTATTACTTAATGCTTTATTTTATTTATGTAGCACTACTCCCGAAGGAGCTGCTGGATATTTTCGTGCCGCATGTTACCTCTTTCTCCTCGCTGTCCAGGGTAATAGATGAGAGTTGAAAAAGTTCAATGTCCACACTTTACACTTCTTTTCTTAGATTTAATTTGAAGAACTTGGTAAAAAAGAAGAAGTGGTTGAAGGGATGGAAGGGTAAACAGGTAGATAGGTTCAGGTGCATAATTTCAATCAGGAAACACTCCTGCTTCCAGCAACACAGCTTTCGTCGCCACTCTAGCCAGAGTGGATTTTGCGCAACCGTATAGGTCCCTCTCACCGGCCTAGCAGCCGGAGTGGTGCACAAAAAAAAGTACAGTCTCTGCCACAGACCCAACTTTGAATGGAGACACTTTCGGTCCAAAATCCCCTGACACAGGATTCAGCACCCGGATCTCTCCAGATTAACTTCTGTAGAAACTCAAGTATGATAGGCAATCACCATCAAGTCGATCCTTCAATGAAGTTTCAGGCCTCTCCCGAGATACTAGCCTCTTGCTTGGTTCTCTCCAAGATAGGTCCTTCATCAAGCGGCTTCCTCCCTCCAGGACGGACAACACAGGATCACGTTGAAAGCACAGACCTAGTCTGACCACTGGGCCTACTCGAACAGATCACAACCCCGGACCAACGTGGTCCCGAAGCCAGGATTGCAGGAACACGCACAAACAAGCCAGGAGGGCCACGAGGTGGTGCGACGACAGACCAATGACCGACGACCTCGATCCAGTGGCATCTGCTCCTTAAAGCGGGGGTTCACCCTAAAAAAAAATCTAACATTACATCCCTTTGCTTTTAAAGGGGAACTCTACACTCCAATCCATTCTCCAAAGGCTGTAAGTTGCCTTCACCAATCCAAACCACTTTTGGGGTGCCTGAGCCCCTCCTTCCCCCAAGAATCCACCCCATTTTATTAGCTGGCTTACTGTGTTTGGCTAGGGGTTTGTTAGTGCGTGGGAGGGGGTGTTTTTTATGTGGGGTTCTCATTTTACACCTTTCCAGACCCAAATGGCCGTATATGTATTGGGGGGGCAGGCTTTTTTTTTTTTGTTAAAATCTTACAGCTGCAATGTCAATTTGTAAGTTAGTAAGTTTGCTCTAAAGCCCTACATCTTTGAAGCAGCATTTTTGATACATGCTACAGATGCACCACTTTACCTGCAGAGTAACCCCCACCCAAGTTAATAGCTTTAGGGCAAGTTCACTCTATAGAAACGCAGTCCAGATGCTTTTCTACATGTGCACTTTGAATGCGTTCCTGTGCATTTATGATGCGTTTTTTAGCGTTTTACGGCGTCCCAGTACAGTCCAGTGCAGGAAAAATGCAGCATGTCCTTCTTTATTTTCTGGAACTGGAACGCACTGGAACTGCAAGCAATGGTGTGAACTAACCTACTTTCCATGCGTTTACGAGGCATAAAAAAACGCACTTGCCTGCATGTGGTGTGAACTGGCCCTTACACAATTTGCATCCTTGTATTGTTTTGGGGGTTTTCCAAATTGGTGACATTGATATATGTCCCTTAGGGTGGGACCTGGGCCCCCATACCCATTTTAAGGCCAATAACTAGAAGATAAGCCAGCCAAGTGGGGACTAACAAAATTAACAAGTCAGTTCCCAATGAAATAGTATTTGTTGTCTAACTTTTGCCCATGTTAGGCTCTTTGTTTGCCCCCCCTGGACAGCTTTGTTGCCCCCCAATTTCACAGCTGAAGCTTAACTAGGCTGATTGGCATGTCCAAACAAAACAGGTGTGATTTGTCTAAAAGTTACTTTCCTGGTGCCTTCATGGTAGCATATGCATGGATTGTGTGCTGCCATGTATAGTCACCAGGAAAGGAAAAATACAGAGCGGTAAGTATTAATTTTTCCTTTTTACTGCAGTGGGTCTCAGCCTCAGTCTTCAAGTACCCCGACAGGACATGTTTTGTGAATTTATCTTATCTAGAATTGCTGTGCAAAATACCAAGCCATTGACTGTTATATAAAGCACATGTGCAAGATGAAGGAAAACCTGCAAACATGGCCTGTTGGGGTACTTGAGAAGTGTATATGAAGTGTATATGAGATGCGCAACTGCTGTGTGTGCACAGGTATGCGCATATGTGGCTCTCGGAAAGCAGTGGTCTGCACACAGGTATGAAATCACGCCCATACAGGAAGTTGTTTGTACTGCTGCTAAGTTCTCTGAGGAAGAGATGATACTTATTTGCAAATTAAGATTATTATTTTTTAACATGGGGTGGTGTTTGTGTGGGTGCCTAACACATATCCATACATGTTAGGGCCAATTTAGACAGGATCCGATTTACAGCATGTTTTTAGCTTGTAGGAGGAAACCAGAGTGCCTGGAGGAAACCCACGCAGGCACAGAGAGAACATGCAAACTCCAGGCAGATGGTGTCATGGCTCAGATTCAAACCAGCGACCCTTTTTGCTGCTAGGTGAAAGTGCTAACCACTACACCACTGTGCTGCACAAATATGTATCTAGAGATGTAGGTTCTTGTGTCCACTTGTGAAAATACAAGTGGGTCATGGCACATCTACATTCCAAATTTGACACTTAAGATGGTCATGCACTATGCAATCTGATTGGCCAATCTCTGTACAATATATATATATATGATATATGATATATTTTTTTAAGATTGCAGTGTATGGTCACCTTTAAAGATCAAGATCTGAAAATATTAATATATTGGGTTTAGAAACACTTTTATGTTCTTTGTAATGTTTTGAAAGATTTGTGTTAAAAAAAGAAAAAACAACATTTCAAAGATATATTACAAGTAATAGGAATGAGATTAGCATCACAAGGGTTAATTAAGTGAAAACACCGTCTAATTGCCTAACAAGACACATCCAATGAGATGGGGCGTGTGCGCTATTATCAATGAGAAAACAGCAGTTACCCTGGCAACAGTTGCCGTTTACATATTTATTATTGCGTTGCGTGTCTGCGTGCGCCTGTTTGCACGCCCAATCAATGATTTATCCGGCGCACCAATTATATAGGTATAAACCGGCACAGCGCATTGGGCCAGATTCACAAAAGAGATACGACGGCGTATCTCCTGATACACCGTCGTATCTCTTGTCGTATCTATGCGGCTGATTCATAGAATCAGTTCCGCATAGATAGCCCTAAGATCCGACAGGTGTAATTGACTTACACCGTCGGATCTTAGGATGCAGTACCTCGGCCGCCGCTGGGTGGAGTTTGCGTCGTTTTCCAGCGCAAATTAGCAGTTACGGCGATCCACGAAGGTTTTCACGTTCGTTACGTTGGCGCAAGTCTTTTTTTTCCGTCGCAAATTTAAGTGTGCTATTAACATAGTGTAAAATTACTCCACCATGTTAAAGTATGGCCGTCGTTCCCGCGTCGATTTTGATTTTATTTTTTCGGCGTAAGTACATTACGCACGTCGCGATTCACAAACACGTCGGGCCGCCGTAATTTCGCGCAAAGTATGTCAGGAAAATTGCGAACGGAGCATGCGCAGAACGTCCGGCGCGGGAGCGCGCCTAATTTAAATGGTACACGCCCCATTTGAATTGGGCGGGCTTGCGCCGGACGGGTTTACGTTACACCGCCGCAAGTTTACAGGTAAGTGCTTTGAGGATCAGGCACTTACACTGAAAACTTGCGGCGGTGTAACGTAAACGGGTTACGTTGCGCCGCCGCAATTGTACCTGAATCTGGCCCATGTTCTTAGTAAATCAGCCCCCCTGTGTACTTCATGACTCTGCCTTCTACGACAACAGAATTGTTGTGTGAATCATAGCTCGTGTGATTCTGTTCTTAGTCTCTGTGTTACAATTTTTTTTTCGATGTTCCTTCCATTATGAAACATATGATATTAGACTGATTTTTAGACTAAGGAAAAGGGAGAGTGATTATTCATTTGTACAAGTGGGTTAACGTTTGAGAACAACTAGTTTGTTTTGATGTACTGGCTGTTAAAAATAAATCAGTTCAAAGTTAGCATAAAATCTTTATTTATTGCAGAGGTACAGCCATTATTCTCTGAGTTCTAATGTAAACAGAACTTGTTCCCTGTTTTTTAGCTCCACCATTTTAGTTTTCTTTTTCAATAGATGTCTAGCTTTATTTAAAAAGTCTGATGGAATAAACTGCCTTTTTCCAGACTAAAGCCCTGTACACACGATCTCATATCTGATGGAATCTAATCCGATGCATTTTTTGTCGGATATCCGATGAAGCTGACTTTCATCAGTCTTGCCTAAACATCATCAATCAAAAATCCAATTGTGCCAAAACGCGGTGACGTAGAACACTACGACGAGCCAAAAAAAATGAAGTTTAATGCTTCCGAGCATGCGTCGACTTGATTCTGTGCATGCGTGGATTTTTGACAGATGGAGTTCCACACAGACGATCGGATCTTTCTATCGTTTTTTTATCCATAAGAAAAATGTAAAACATGTTCTATTTTTTTACACCGATGGAAATAAAACCGATGGGGCCCACACACGATCGGTTTGTCCGATGAAAACAGTCCATCGGTCTGTACGCGGCTTTAGTGACCCTATTTTCCTACTCCTTCCTTGACAAAACCAAAAATAGACTAGTTAAAGTTTTAGGTTATATCATGTGATGATTTCATGCTCAGCTGGTGTTAAGACACTGTAAACCACTCGGCATTACTTTAAATAATTTGACAAGTGCTTAGATTATAGTTTCAATACAGTTCTTCAACATATCTAATACACTACTGTGTATTTTATGTTAGCACATTATAGTGTGTGGAGCAGAAATTCAACTCTAGAGGGAAAGCTTTGTCTTACTACATTTATCCTGACATATAGAACAACTGTTAGCTTCACTCTGTGTGCCTCATAGTATTTAACCTTTACCTGATTGCTCGTACTATCATGGATCAGTGGATTTTCCAGCTGTTTTATGCTTTCTGGTTATGTAGCTCATTTGTTGCTGCCAAAGATTTCAAGAGAGACCAAAATGAACAAGGGACCTTCTAATTGAAAATATCTATTGGTTTTCTATCTAGCTTTTGCTGTGCATAAATAGACGGGTCTCATATAACAATAGCAAGAAAAGATTTGCTGGTCACAATTCATCACAACAATGTACCTGCAATGTCTTTTAACCCAACATGTGATGTCTAGAGATTCCTAAAGATTAAGGGCCAGATTCACAGAAGAGATATGACGGCGTATCTCCTGATACGCCGTCGTATCTCTGAGGCCCCGTACTCACGACCAAACATGTCTGCTGAAACTGGTCCGCAGACCAGTTTCAGCAGACATGTTTGGCCGTGTGTTGGCCCGAGCGGACCATTTTGGGACGGATCGGACAGGTTTCCAGCGGACAACTGTTTCCCGGACTTGTTTTAAAACAGTCCGCTGGAAACCTGTCCGCCCGGACATGTACAGTCGTCTGTACAGACCTACCGTACATGTCCTGCCGCCCGCATCCCTCGCATGCGTCGAATGACTTCGACGCATGCGTGGAAGCATATTTAAGGCGGCCCGCCCACGTCGCCGCGTCATTGTCGCGGCGACACCGCGTCATCGACGCGGCGACACCGCGGACACGCCCCGCGTAATGTTTACGCGCGGGCTTCTGTTCGATGGTGTGTATAGCCATCGAACAGAAGTCCCCGGGCAGTCCCCGGCCAGACATGTCCGATGGAAACGGTCTGCAGACCGTTTTCATCGGACATGTCCTGCCGTGAGTACAAGGCCTCAGAGTATCTATGCGGCTGATTCATAGAATCAGTTACGCATAGATAGCCCTAAGATCCGACAGGTGTAATTGACTTACACTGTCGGATCTTAGGATGCAATACTTCGGCCGCCGCTGGGTGGAGTTTGCATTGTTTTCCAGCGTCGGGTATGCAAATGAGCTTTTACGGCGATTCACAAAGGTTTTGGCGTTCGTTACGTCGTCGCTAGTCGTTTTTTCCCATCGCAAAGTTAGGCCTGCTTTAACATGGCTTAAATTTAGATGAGCCATGTTAAAGTATGGCCGTCGTTCCCGCATCGAATTTCAATTTTTTTTTTTGCGTAAGACGTCCGGGAATACGAAAGTACGTTACGCACGTCGTCGTTCAAAAAAATGACGTCACTTCGCGCAAAGCACGGCGGGAATTTCAAAACGGAGCATGCGCAGTACGTCCGGCGTGGGAGCGCGCCTAATTTAAATGGTACACGCCCCATTTGAATTAGGCGGGCTTGCGCCGGACGCCTTTACGTTACACCGCCGTAAGTTTACACGCAAGTGCTTGGTGAATCAGGCACTTGCGCTCAAAACTTGCGGCGATGTAACATATAGACGATATGTTACGCCGCCGCAGTTATATGTGAATCTGGATCCAAGACCCTTAGCAAAGGGAGGATAACTCCCTTTGTTAAGGGAAAAGAAAATTAGTCTTTAGGAATCTCACACAGAGATTTTCTAGTATATGGGTGGTCTCTATTAGCAGTAATGAGCACTATCCATGCTTGCATGGTCATAATGGGCTTCTATAATGCCAGTTTCAAGTAACACTGGAATTAAGGTTATTTTGCTATTTATGGTTGATGTAATGGTAATAATGTTAACCACTTTAATACAAGACACTTACACCCCCTTCCTGCCCAAGCCAATTTTCAGCTTTCAGCGCTGTCGCTGTTTAAATGATAATTGCGCGATCATGCTACAACTGTACCCAAACAAAATGTTTATAATTTTGTTCCCACAAATAGAGCTTTCTTTTGGTGGTATTTGATCACCTCTGTGGTTTTTATTTTTTGCTAAACAAATAAAAAAGGACCGAAATTTTTGAAAAAAAAAATTCTTTTGTTTCTGTTATAAAATGTTGTAAATAAGTATGTTTTCTCCTTCACTGATGGGCACTGAAAAGGTGGCACCAATGATGTGTCACTGACTGGCATGGGTAGGCAGCATTGATGTGTGGCACTGATAAGCAGCACTGATGGGCATTGATAGGCAGCACTGATAGGCACTCATGGGTGGCACTGGTGGGCACTGATGGGCACTGATAGGTGACACTGATGGGTACTGATATGTGGCACTGATAGATGGCACTGATAGGCATCCCTGATGGCACTGACATTGGCAAGCATTGTAGATGGGCACAGATTGGCAGCTTCCTGGGCATTGATTGGCAGCTGACTGGGCACTGATTGGCATATCCCTGGTGGTCTAGGGTGGCATACCTGGTGGTGCAGTGTGGGTTCCCATTCCTGGTGGTCCTGGTGGCATCCTGGTGGTCCTGGGTGGGCATCCGAGGGGGGCTGTGCTGATAAGCAATCAGCACAGACCCCCCCTGTCAGGAGAGCAGCCAATCGGCTCTCCTTTATTCGCGCCTGACAGACGCGAATGAGGAAAAGCCGATCAACGGCTCTTCCTGTTCAAATCATGATTAGCCATGATTTGACATAGCTGATCACATGAAAAAGATGACCAAGATCGGTATAGCGCTGTGTCAGACTGACACACTGCACCACCAATGGCTGCGATGCTTGCCTCCATGGATGCACGGCGGCTGTTATCCTGCTGGATGTCATATGATGCCCAGTTAAGATAACTGAACCACCGCCCGGCCTTCATTCTGCTATAGGCTGGAAGGGAAGTGGTTAATGTATGTTGAAAAAAAAATGTATTACTTATGCCAAGATATTAATTGGAAGCCTCCGCAAGAGGATTCGAAGCAAAATCCAGCAGGACATACAGGGTATAGAAGAGAAGAGAGGCGCCTCCAAGTGTAGTAAAATGGTTACATTTAATGAAGGTACAACATTTAGCAACTCACATGGTTGATGATTAAAAGAGGCACATCTAAGTATGCAGGCATCTGGGGTAAAGCTGTTCACATAGACCTTCCCCCCCACCACCGGCTCTCACCGCTGTCAGTCTGCAATCGTGACCGGGAAGACTACCCTACAGTAGAGTGATCTGAAAGCGAGGCTTGAAGTGCTCGAATTGCAGCATAGAAGGGACAACGTCAATGGAGGTGAGGAGGTGGTCTATGTGGACAGCTTTCCCCCGGATGCCTGCATACTTGGATGTGCTGTTTTAATCATCAACCATGTGAGTTTCTAAATGTTGTACCTTTATTAAATGTAACTGTATTGCTACACTTAGAGGCACCTCTCTTCTCTTTTATACTCAGTTGTGACATGACACTACTCTTATATCAAGACATCAGTTGTATATCAAGTCAAAATGTATCAAAACATTTTGCTTGTCTCTCAAATCCAAAAGGATTTACTGTATTTGTATTATTGCCCTTAAGTGTGACCAGTGCAAAGACGTTTGCATTAGGGAGGAAAGATTTTGAATGGATTTATATCAATGAAGAATAATCTCAAATGAATTATAAGGTAAATGATGATCATTCACCTTACAATAGATTACTTTGAGATTATTCTTTATCAATAGCAATCCACGTTTAGTAATGTATTATTTCCATTTCCCATTTTTATTATGTTTTATATATTATATATATTGGCCCGGATTCAGATACATTTTCGTATGTATCGGTGGGCGTAACGTATCTCAGATACATTACGCCGCCGTAACTTAGGGCGCAAGTTCCGTATTCAGAAAGAAATTGTGCCCTAAGTTACGGCGACGTAGTGTAAATGTGTCAGCGTAAGCCCGCCTAATTCAAATGTGAATGATGTGGGCGTGTTTTATTTAAATTACTTGTGAACCCACGTAATTGACGTTTTTTAGGAACGGCTCATGCGCCGTCCATGAACGTTTCCAAGTGCGCATGCTCCAAATTATGCCGCAAACTGTCAATGCTTTCGACGTGAACGTAACTTACGTACAGCCCTATTCGCGAACGACTTACGTAAACGATGTAAAATACGACGCTGTTCATGTGTTTCCGACGTCCATACCTAACATGACTTACCCCTGCTTTATGAGGGGTAACTTTACGCCGGAAAAAGCCTTACGCAAATGACGTAATAAAATGCGCCGGGCGGACGTACGTTTCTGAATCGCCGTATCTACCTAATTTGCATATTCCTTGCGTAAATCTACGGAAGCGCCACCGAGCGGCCAGAGTAAATATGCAGCCTAAGATACGACGGTGTAGGAGACTTACGCCAGTCGGATCTTAGGGAAATCTATGCGTAACTGATTCTAAGAATCAGGCCCATAGATACGACCCCCACACTCAGAGTTACGACGGCGTATCCGGAGATACGCTGTCGTAACTCGTATCTGAATCCGGGCCACTATATATATATATATATATATATATATATATATATATATATATACACACAGTATATATATATACAGTAAAACCTTGGTTTGCTAGCATAATTCGTTCCAGAAACATGCTTGTAATCCAAAGCACTTGTATATCAACGCATTTCTTTACAGGGTATAAAAGAGAAGAGAGGCACCTCTAAGTGTAGCAATAAGTTGCTAAATGTTGTACCTTCATTAAATGTAACCATATTGCTAAACTTAGAGGCCCCTCTCTTCTTTTTTATAATTAGTTGTGACATGACGCTACTCTTATATCAAGACATCGCTTGTATATCAAGGCAAAATGTATTAAAACATTTTGCTCATCTTGCAAAACGCTCTTAAACCAAGTTACTCTCGAACCAAGGTTTTACTGTATATATTTTTTAATATTCATTCTTAGTATTTCAACTTGCTACACCCTCTGAGCCATAATGCAGTTTGACAAATATAATTTATTACGTCATTTCAAATAACAACATTGCTGTATTTTTTATTATTCAACATTTCTTTATTTAATTTCAATGTAAAGAAGGATTCTGAATCAATAAGCTTTCATGTTTTTTGCCCTGTTTTTCCATATTTGTTGTTATTACCTGTTTACTGAACAGCTGAATTAAGCCCAGAGAAGGACAGCTTTCAATAAACATCAATTGTGCTGTTTCCAAGTCCTTGGAGGTGTATACAATAGTTTCCAAACTACAGATTGCATGAATTTTATCATTGCACATCGAAAAAGTGTCCTTGACATTCAATAGTTTGTTATACATATTTTAACATGCATCACTCCAGGGTGTATATGAAAATATCTTCCATTTGCCTTTAATAATGAGTTGTCATATGGAATCCAGATCTTGGCTAATCTAACATAATGTACACTTGATGGGTTTTATTAACTGTCAAATGAGGTCCAACAGCCATCAAAAGTCTTTCTTCCTTCTGCTGTGCATTTTTCCCAGTCAGTTTAATTTGTGACCAATAAAATAAAAGGTCAGTCGTTTTTATTGTTGCACAGTCTTTTTGTATACAAGCCACATTTAGCATTTTTTTCTAAGATTTAGTGTTGTTTAGCAGCCAAATTAAATCTCTATCTTGCAAACAGAACACAATGAACTGTGCAGACTTTTCTTCTACTTATAACAAGTAGGCAAATCAGTATGTGTGTATATATATATATATATATATATATATATATATATATATATATATATATATATATATATAATGTGTATGCGTATATATATAAATATTACCAAAAGTATTGGGACACCTGCCGACACGCACATGAAATTTAATGGCATCCCAGTCTTAGTGCGTAGGGTTCAATATTGATTGGCCCACCCTTTGCAGCTATAACAGCTTCAACTCTTCTGGGAAGGCTGTCCACAAGGTTTAGGGGGGTGTCTATGGGACCATTTTTCCAGAAGCGCATTTGTGAGGTCAGGCACTGATGTGGATGAGAAGGCCTGGCTCGCAGTCTCCACTCTAATTCATCCCAAAGGTGTTCTATTGGGTTGAGGTCAGGGTTCTATGCAGGCCAGTCAAGTTCCTCCACCCCAAACTTGCTCATCCATGACAGAGGGTACACTGCACCAGCAAACACCCGGCCGAAGGTCTAACACACAAACACACATTTATTTTTAAAATTTAATTTTTCTGTCTTATATTATTATTTTTTCAACACTCCATGCTTCATTGTATCCCCTTTTTTTATAGCTGGGGACAACACCACTTTCATTCCCCGGTGCTTGATCAGAACAGCGCCATACCTACACCCCCCCCTTTCTCTCATGTCTTTATGGATCTTGCTTTGTGCACTGGTGCACAGTCATGTTGAAACAGTAAGGGGCCATCCCCCAAAAAAATGAAATACTACATAGTGCTTTATTCTTATATACAACAGTCCACTCACTCTTGAAATACTCACAAAATAAGATGCTCAAATGTTCAAAAGATTATATACTTATATACTGTTCAAACTGTGCCACTATGACCAGATGTGCCCTCACCTGGACTTCATGACCCTACACGCTATGTACGGTCAAGAATGCCTTTTATTTATTTATGGACTCCAAACATTTCTCTGTAGTTCACCAGAATTAAATTGGTTTTAGTCTCTTGCTTCTTTTACGGTAATTTTGCTATACTATTCCTTTGAGGTACTTCTGCACATATCTCCTGCATTCAGCAGGCATACAGAAAAACAAACACTACATATTGCCTTTTTCTTGATTACAATGAAAATATTTACTGCGCAGTCTAAAACTCACAAAATTAAGTGATTGGATGACCAATCCTTGCCACCATCACCTGGACTCCTTGATGTCGCATAGTATATATGATCTCAAAAGTGATTAAACAACAACCTAATTCTTATTCTACTATTATGTGTCTAAGCACTCTTCTGCTCTCTCCTCTGCTCAGCCAACATACTCTAAATTCAAGCCAAGGTAGAATAGTCTGGTATAATACATTTATATTGGTCTTTAGGAGCTATGCAGCTTCAGGTAAGGTCACATAAGACTGTTTAAAATTAAATAATTTTAAAATATGTATGTTTTGGACATTTACAGAAAAAAAAAAAACTTTTAATGTTTCTATTTTTTCAAACTTAGTATAATGGATACATTTTTCAGTTTCAATCATTTTTATTGACATTTTTAAAGAGTAAAAGCAATATGAACATTGTGCAGAGCCGCAAACGATCCTTGCATGCTCTTTATTATAAACAGGAAGAGATGATACATGAGTAGGGGAAAAATTAGTTACTGAATCTCTTGGGAATTGAGTGATGTCTTCTCTAAACTTAGGTGAGCATTTAGTCACCAACTTTTAAAAGCAGGGATACTATGTTTCGTGCTATAACATGGATGTATAAACAACCAGAATCTTATAAACACTGTGGGGTGGTCTCATCACAATCACCCCCTGAGTCATAATGTGGGTCAATAAACCTGTGTCTTTGAGGTCAAGACCATCGTAAAGCTCAATCTCTGGGAGTAGGCCCCCTATGTAGAGAAGCCCATCCCCAGAGATCACAGTCCACTAAGGCCGAGTACTCACGACCAAACATGTTCGCTGGAAATGTCCGACGGGCTGTTTCCGGCGTACAAGGCTGTTTTTTCATTTGGCCCGCTGGCTTGTACACACCAGCGGACCATATTTCCCTGCGGACCTGAACGCGTGCACGTAATCCACGTTTGACGTCACTATAAAGGGAAAGGCCAAAGTCAATGGCGACGCCCTCTGTTCCGCTTTTGCTAGTTACGGCTTTGCTCGTGTTAGTGAAGGTTTGGTTAGAGCTGATTCGCGCTTCTCGGTCTCCAGGCTTTAGCAGGTAGTATTTTCTCGTTCAGTGCATGTGCTTGTGGGTACGTAGTTGGCATTTGGGTACAGGCGTGCAGTTCGTTCTGCTTTGCAGTTTCGTACTGTGCGTTCGTATCTGTGTGTCGTGCGTTCTTTGCAGGTACCGCTGGATTTGATTGTGCTTTCTGTTGGAGTGTGTTCTTGACTGACCAGCCGGCCGGTTTGAAGCCATGATGGAGCAGCAGCGTCAATTTTCGCGAGTTGGTGCTGTTTATGGGCTGGCTGCTGGATATGTTCATTATTCCAGTACTTTGGCCAGAAACAGGGGGCGGAGGCGTTTCTGGACCAAGAATTGGTTGCGCCAGCGTGACCAGTTCTCACATATGCCTCTGCTTAGGGAAATCCAGGAGAATAATCCTAATGACTATAGGAATTTTCTCCGCATGACGGACCAACAGTCTGCTGGATCTTCTGTCCCCCTATATCATGAGGCAGGACACTGTGATGCGCCAAGCCATCACGGCCGAGCAGAGGCTTATTGCCACGTTGCGGTACCTGGCGACTGGGAGGAGCCTGCAGGACCTCAAGTTCTCGACAGGCATCTCTCCGCAGGCGCTTGGGGTCATCATACCGGACACGTGTGCTGCCATCATCAAAGTTCTGCACGAGGAGTATATTAAGGTAAGTTCCCTCATTTGAACCTCACAATGGGCCTGATTTACCAAGCCTTTACTCCATGACTCATGGAGTAAAAGCAGGAGTAGCAGCCGTTTGGCCATTTACTAAAGAAATACGCTGCTAGTGCAGTGTATTTCCCTAGTTACTAATGTGCTCCGTGCGCCCAGGAGAGGGTGCATTGTGCACCAGTACAGACCTGGCGCACGGCACATTAAACTATAAATTGCGGGGGTTTGGGCGGGAGTTTATTAGGGGGGGAGGTGGGGGGATGCAGGGGAAGTGAAGTGACATGTGTTTTGAAGTGTTTGGCGGGCCGAATTGAAAGGGAAAGTGTTTTTTGAAAACAGATCCCCGTACGCTTGCACAGTGCGCCTGAACCTCGGGAGGTTCATTTGCATACTGGGCATGCGCAGAGAGAAAAGTCAGGGATTCCCGTGCGCCTTGTCAGTACGCCGTGAAAATCTTGGTAAATACCAAGCGGCGTACCCGTGAATGCGCTGCGTGACGCGGCGCACGGGAATCTCCGAGCTGTTTTCAGCCCTGAAGGGGAACTCGGCGCCAAATTTCAAACTTGAAATCGGCGCGGGTCCCCCTTCAGGGCTACATTAGGCTCTTAGGCTTGGTCCGGAACGTGAGGGGTTAAACACGCGCCGATTCGGCGCGGGGGTCCCCCCCAGATCCAAACCAAGCCCTCATCCCAAGCATGCAGTCTGGCCCGGACAGGAATGGGGGAGGGGACGAGCGAGCGGCCCCCCCCCTCCTGAGCCGTACCAGACCGCATGCCCTCAACATGGGGGAGTGTGTGCTGTGGGGGAGGGGGGCACTGCCCCCCCACCCCACAGCACTCTTGCCCCCATGTCGATAGGGACAAGAGCCTCTTCCCGACAACCCTTGCCATTGGTTGTCGGGGTATGCGGGCGGGGCTAATCGGAATCTGCGAGCTCCCTTTAATAAGGGGGCCCCCAGATGCCGGCCCCCCACCCTATGTGAATGAGTATGGGGTACATCGTACCTCTACCCATTCACATGGGGGAAATGTAAAGTAAAAAAAAAACACCACACAGAATAAAATATTTTATTAATCTGCTCCGGAGCCCCCCCTTTCTTCTTTAGCTCTCTTAGAAGGGGGGGTTTCTTCTCTCCCGATCTTCAGCCGGGACCCTGGGCTTCGGTGATTTCTGCCGGGGGAGGGCGCCATCCCTCGGTCCTCTCCGGAGCCTTCCGCCGGATGCCCCCACCCCATTTAAGCTCTTTTTCATTAGGGAGGGGCATCCGGACTTCGGGGTCTTCTGCCGGGGGATGGCGCCTATCCCCCGGTCTTTCCGGTGCCTTCCGCCAGGGTTCCGGTCTTCCTGGTCTTCTGCCGGGGGTGCGCCAACTCCCCGGTCTTTTCTCTTCTGTCTTCTCTGCTCCCTCTTCTGCCTGGCTCCCCCGCGGAGCCAGGGCTTTCTTCCGTCTTCTCTCTTCCTTCTTCTGCCTGTCTCCTCCGGGAGCACAGGGCTTGTCTCCGCTGTCTTCTCCCTTCTCTTCCATTCGATGTTGACACGACGAGGTTCCGCGCTGACATGCCGTGTCAGCGGCGGGCATGGACTTATATAGGGTAATGCCACCATGTGACCTCAACCCATGTGACATCACATTCCCATCATGCCCAGGGAATGTGATGTCACATGGGTTGAGGTCACATGGTGGCATTGCCCTATATAAGTCCATGCCCGCCGCTGACACGGCATGTCAGCGCGGAACCTCGTCGTGTCAACATCGAATGGAAGAGAAGGGAGAAGACAGCGGAGACAAGCCCTGTGCTCCCGGAGGAGACAGGCAGAAGAAGGAAGAGAGAAGAAAGAAGACGGAAGAAAGCCCTGGCTCCGCGGGGGAGCCAGGCAGAAGAGGGAGCAGAGAAGACAGAAGAGAAAAGACCGGGGAGTTGGCGCACCCCCGGCAGAAGACCAGGAAGACCGGAACCCTGGCGGAAGGCACCGGAAAGACCGGGGGATAGGCGCCATCCCCCGGCAGAAGACCCCGAAGTCCGGATGCCCCTCCCTAATGAAAAAGAGCTTAAATGGGGTGGGGGCATCCGGCGGAAGGCTCCGGAGAGGACCGAGGGATGGCGCCCTCCCCCGGCAGCAATCACCGAAGCCCAGGGTCCCGGCGGAAGATCGGGAGAGAAGAAACCCCCCCTTCTAAGAGAGCTAAAGAAGAAAGGGGGGGCTCCGGAGCAGATTAATAAAATATTTTATTCTGTGTGGTGTGTTTTTTTTACTTTACATTTCCCCCATGTGAATGGGTAGAGGTACGATGTACCCCATACTCATTCACATAGGGTGGGGGGCCGGAATCTGGGGACCCCTTTATTAAAGGGGTCTCTCAGATTCTGATAAGCTCTCCGCCCGCATACCCCGACAACCAACGGCCAGGGTTGTCGGGAAGAGGCTCTTGTCCCTATCGACATGGGGGCAAGAGTGCTTTGGGGTGGGGGGGCAGTGCCCCCCTCCCCCACAGCACACACTCCCCCATGTTGAGGGCATGTGGTCTGGTATGGCTCAGGAGGGAGGGGGGCGCTCGCTCGTCCCCACCCCCATTCCTGTCTGACCAGACTGCGTGCCTGGGATAAGGGCTTGGTTTGGATCTTGGGGGGGGGCACGCTATTTTTTTGGGCCCCGGTTTAACCCCTTATGTTCCAGACCAAGCCTAAGAGCCTGGTATGCACCTGGAGGGAACCCACCTTATTTTTTTTGGGGGGGGTCTGGAGTTCCCCTTCATGAACAGCGATCTGTCATTTACACATGTCAGTCCCATCCCCCCCCCCTACAGTTAGAACACACCCAGGGAACATATTTAACCCCTCCCTCGCACCTAGTGTTAACCCCTTCCCTGCCAGTGGCATTTTTTGAGTAAGCAATGCATTTTTTACAGCACTGATTGCTAGAAAAATGCCAATGGTTCCAAAAAAGTGTTCGATGTGTCCGCCATAATGTCGCAGTACCGATAAAAATCGCTGATCGCCCCAATAACTAGTTAAAACAACAAAAAAAAAAAATTTGTAGACGCTATACCTTTTGCAAAAACCAAACACTAAACGCTATTTGCGATTTTTTGGAACCAAAAAGATGTAGAATACGTATCGGCCTAAACTGAGGGGTTTTTTTGTTTTTTGAATATATATTTTTGGGGATATTTATTATAGCAAAAAGTAAAAATAATTTTTACATATGTGGGCGGGACTTATGCAAGTCCCGCCCACATATATAAACATCGTTCAAACCACACATGTGAGGTATTGACGCGTGCGTTAGAGCGAGAGCAATACTTTTACCACTAGACTTTCTTTGTAACTATAAACTGGTAACCTGGAAAAAAAAATAAAAGGTCGCCTATGGGGATATTCACGGAATTCATTTTGGCCCCATTGCAGGAGTGTTTCCAATAGTAAAGCGTGACATGTAAGGTATCTATTTACTCAGTGTAACATCATCTTTCACATTATCCCCAAAAATTGGGCTCACTTTTGTGTTTTGTTAATTTTTAACCACTTGAGCCCGGACCATATTTCTGGTCAATGACCGGGCAAGTTTTTGTGATTCGGCGCGGCGTCGCTTTAACTGACAATTGCGCAGTCGTGCGACGTGGCTCCCAAACAAAATTGGCAACCTTTTTTTTCACACAAATAGATTATTAAATGTGCGTGTTTACTTCTGTCTTTAACACCTCCCCTTCAGGCTGGAAAGCATCAGATCAGGGGAAACAAAAAAAAAAAGCTCTCATTCCATTGCAGCTTGGTTCCTACATGTGTGATGAACTGAGCATGCTCAAACACTTAGAAAAAAAATATCCTTTCTTTTTAAAAGGTGAAAAACACTCATTGGATGCTCATAGAGCGTGGTTTGGGTTAATTGCAGGTGTGCCCAATTACAAGCTCACCCAAACTAGAGACTGCAATTTGTTCATGTGATTTCAATTGCTTCATTACTAGCACTGTTATAAAAAGCTTGGATCGATCAGTACTCAGCTGCCCTCAGAAGGGGCAGGCTGGCAGAAATGCTGTTGCTAAACACAAATGTGGTTTGTTGCATGGGTTTTGTTTTATTTTGCCAATGGTTTTGGTTTATTTTTAAATAATGTTCACTTTGATGTATTTGTCTATGTGGCCTTATTTTATGAAAAATGTGTAAAGCTATGGTTAATTAGTATTTTGAAATGTATTTTTGTTTGTTTGTCTTTTTTTGCTTTCCTTGTTTTGTTGACCAATAAAAATTACTTTAAAATTGTTAAGTTTGTCTTTTGTTACTTTTTCATGCTACATATGTTGACAGCTGCAGCTGAACTAGGTTTGGGCCTAACAAATTATGTGTGATTTTTGTCTAAGCTTCTTTCCTGGTGTGTAATCATGAAATGTTTGCCATGTTTATTCTCCCTGACTTTAAAGACAAAAACTGGTAAGTATTTTATTTATTCTGCAGTGGTCCTCAGCCCTCAAGTACCCCCGACAGGACATGTTTTGGGGATTTCTCTTATCAAGAATTGCTGTCCAGACTATTTTAAAGCACATGTGCAAGATGAAGGAAAACCTGCAAACATGGCCTGTGGGGGGGGGGGGGGGGGGGGGGGGGTTTGCTATTGGTGGACAGGCTTGACGTGCTGATTTACAGCACTGTGCTTAAATCTAGCGCAAGGCAATCCTATTCAAATTGTGGGTGTTTGAGGGAAGCCAAGTGAGTGTTAGAACCCCTGCTTTGTGTTTTTTTATTTTTGTGTTGAGCTTTGTGTCCCTTTTCTTAAAATTGGCTTCACTTCCTGTCACACAGCTGAACAGGAAGTGAGGTTAAAACCCTACCAGTGTCATTTCTTGGGGACACCGGTCAATCTAACTAGTGTCCCCATTAAGCAAATTGCACTCCAGCACTGCTGTGTACACCCCAAATCATGGGTCTTCAAACTACGGCCCTCCAGTTGTTCAGGAACTACAATTCCCATCATGCCTAGTCATGTCTGTGAATGTCAGTGCATTACAAGGCCTCATGGGATGTGTAGTTCTACAACAGCTGGAGGGCCGTAGTTTGAGGATCCCTGCCCCAAATGATTATTTAGTTTGGGGTTTAGTAAAGGCAAAGCCACTCTGCAGTACAAGCATAGTTGCTGAAAATCTGAGAGGAAGCACTGATGGTTTTAACATCCAATCCTGTAGAAGCAAAGTTGTTTTGTTTTCTTCCTTGCTTTGCACTTGTAGGAGTGGATTTGCCTTTAGTAAATGGACCCCAAAGTCCAAGATCCCTAATAATTTGGGGTGTACACAGCAAAATGCTAGAGTGCAATTTACATAATGGGAAACTATTTAGATTGATCTCTGTGTCCACAAGAAAATATATTAGTAAGGTTTTACCCTCACTTCCTGTTTGGCTATGTGACAGGAAGTGAATGAATTAGAAAGGGTGAAGACACCTCACAAATGTTGTCACTATCAGGGGTGCAGACATCCCCCAAAAAATGAGCAGATAATACTTATTTGCAAATTAATAATTTTTTAGTTAACATTGGGTGGGGTGCTCTAACACACACATTCCTACATATTAGCAACGCTCTATCCTGGCCTATTGGCATGGTTATATTTTCTTAGGGCTCTCAATAAAACTCTATGAAATTTGTGCTTAAACTAGAACCAGGGGCGGACTGACAACTCATGGGGCCCCCGGGCAATAGAAGATTATGGGGCCCCTCTGGCTTACAGATGACCACCACGCCAGGAGGTAGTGCAGAGGCGGGCAGCTAAAATCTTGGGATATTCACATTAAAAGCATGTCATTTTCGGACATATCAGGGACAGATCTAAAAAAAAAACAGATTTTTACATACTGTCCCTGGTTTTACTGAGCCTGGCAACCCGGATGGGGCCCCCTAGTGGCATGGGGCCCTCGGGCAGTGCCCAAGTGACTCAATGGTCAGTCCACCCCTGACAAGAACTATAATCAACAAGTTTTATTTTCTTTCATTTTGGATAGAGTGAGGGAGGGTTATAGGCCCTGTCAGTTTATTTTGTATTATCTGTGTCCAATTGGGGAGATTTGCCTTCACTTCCTGCCCCATAGCCAAACAGGAAGTGAGAGAAAAACTATGCAAATTAACCACTTCCCGCCCAGCCTATGGCCGATTTACGTCCGGGAAGTGGTTACACAATCCTGACAGGACGTCCTGCAGGATTTCATGCCGCACGCGCCTGTGGGGGCACGCAGCGCGGCGATCGGTGATGCGGGGTGTCAGTCTGACACCCTGCATCTCCGATCTCGGTAAAGAGTCTCTCACGGAGACGGAGACTCTTTACCACGTGATCAGCCGTGTCCAATCACGGCTGATCACGATGTAAACAGGAAGAGCCATCGATGGCTCTTCCTCACTCGCGTCTTACAGACGCCAGTATAGGAGAGCCGATCGGCGGCTCTCCTGACAGGGGGCGTTCGCGCTGATTGTTTATCAGCGCAGCCCCCCCTCGGATCACCACACTGGACCACCAGGGATGCCCACCCTGGACCACCAGGGTGTGCAAAAACAAAAAAAATATAGAACAAAAAAACAAAAAGCATTAAAAAATAAGAAAAAAGATGCCAATCAGTGCCCACAAATGGGCACTGACTGGGAAAATCAGTGCCACCCCACAGTGCCCATCCATGCACAGTGCCCACCTATCAGTGCCCACCTGTGCCACCCATAAGTATCCATCAGTGCCACCCATAAGTGCCGCCCATAAGTATCCATCAGTGCCACCCATAAGTGCCGCCCATCTGTGCCGCCCATGAGTGCCCATCAGTGCCGCCTATGAGTGCCCATCAGTGCCGCATAGCAGCGCCGCCAATCAATGCCACCTCATCTGTGCCGTCAGTACTACCTCATCGATGTCCATCAGTGCCATCTCATCGGGGCCCATCAGTGCCGCCATATCAGTGCCCGTAATTGAAAGAGAAAAACTTATTTACAAAAAAATTAACCTAAAAAAAGAAAAAGGTTTTTTTTGTTTCAAAATTTGCAGTCTTTTTTTAGTTGTTGCGCAAAAAAAAAACGCAGAGGTGATCAAATAACAACAAAAGAAAGCTCTATTTGTGGGGAAAAAAGGACGCCAATTTTGTTTGGGTACAGTGTTGTATGACCGCGCAATTGCCATTCAAAGTGCGACAGTGTTGAAAGCTGAAAATTGGCTTGGGCGGGAAGGTGCGTAAGTGCCTGGTATGGAAGTGGTTAAGGGAATCCAGTGCCCCCCCAGAACTAGTGTGTGGGTCCCCTGAAAATTACTGGGCGGGGTTATACAAAAACAGGGTGTGACCTTGACAGGAAGGGGTTGGTCATTTTTCTATTAGGAGGTGCAGATATGTAGTCAGGCCTAGGGCAGAACCAAACCTTAATATACTACTGCATATTAGGGCTTATTTAGACCGGATCCGATTTACAGCGTGTTTTTATATTGTGGGAGGAAACCCACGCAGGCACAGGGAGAACATGCAAACTCCATGCAGATGCTGTCACGGGCGGGATTCGAACCAACGACTCTTTTGCTGCTAGGTCAAAGTGCTATACACTACACCACTGTGGTGAACGAACATGATTGCAGCTGAAAGCATGAGATCTTTTTTTTTTTTTTTTCAATACCATGCTTTCCAGCCTTATTGACCCCGCCTCTCTCCATAAAGAGGACCTGTCACACACTAGTCCTATTACAAGGGATGTTTACATTCCTTGTAATAGGAAGAAAACTGATCATTTTTTTTTTATTTTTTTATTTCAGTGTAAAACATTATAAAACTAAATAAAAATAAATAAGAAAACCCCAAAAAAAAAATTTAAAGCGCCCCGTCGCGACGAGCTCGCGCACAGAAGCAAACGCATACGCGAGTAGCGCCCGCATATGAAAACAGTATTCAAACCACACAAGTGAGGTATCGCCGCGATCGTTAGAGTGAGAGCAATAATTCTAGCCCTAGACCTACTCTGCAACTCAAAAAATGCAACCTGTAGAATTTTTTAAACGTCGCCTATCGAGTTTTTTAAAGGGTAAAAGTTTGACGCCATGCCACGAGCGGGCGCAATTTTTAAGCGTGACATGTTGGGTATCATTTTACTCGGCGTAACATTATCTTTCACAATATAGAAAAAAATTGGGCAAAATGTATTGTTGTCCTATTTTTTAATTCAAAAAAGTGATTTTTATCCAAAAAAAGTGCGCTTGTAAGACCGCTGCGCAAATACGGTGTGACAAAAAGTATTGCAATGACTGCCATTTTATTCCCTAGGATGTCTGCTAAAAAAAAATATATAATGTTTGGGGGTTCTGATTAATTTTCTAGCCAAAAAATTGTGATTTTCACATGAAGGAGAGAAGTGCCAGAATTAACCCGGTGGGCAAGTGGTTAAAGTACTCATGGCTATAAAGAATAGAGGCATTGCTCATTAAAAAAAAAAAAAAAAAAAGGGGGTCCCTCCAAATTAAATTACCAGGCCCTTCAGGTCTGGAATGGATATTAAGGGGAACCCCGCCGTAAAAACCCCCAAAAAAAAAGACGTGCGGTTCCCGGCAAATATCCATTCCAGACCCTTCAGGTCTGGTGTGGATTTTAAGGGGAACTCCACCCCAAATTGAAAAAAAAAATGGCGTGGAGTCCCCCTAAAAATCCACACCAGACCCTTATCCGAGCACGTTGACCTGGCCGGCCGCAGAAAAGAGGGGGGGACAGAGTGCGGCCCCCCCCCTCTCCTGAACCGCACCAGGCCACATGCCCTCAACATGGGGAGGATGTCCCCATGTTGATGGGGACAAGGGTCTCATCCCCACAACCCTTGCCCGGTGGTTGTGGGGGTATGCGGGCGGGAGGTTTATCAGAATCTGGAAGACCCCTTTAACAAAGGGGACCCCCAGATCCTGACCCCCCCCCTGTGTGAAATGGTAATGGGGTACATTGTACCTCTACCATTTCACCCCAAAAAAAATGTCAAAGTGATAAAAATGACAGTAGCCGGTTTTTGACAAATCTTTTAATAAAGTCTTCTTTTCTTCTTTCCTTCGGGGTTCTTCCGCTGCTTCATTCTTCTCGTCCACATCTTGCCCGACGTCTTCTTCTATCTTCTCCGTCCGTCCTTCCGCCTTCTGGTCCCGCATCTTGCCCGTTGTCTTGTCCTGTCGCCTCCTCGTCCGCATCTTGGGTCTTCTGCGGTCTTCTTCTCGGTCCGCCGCCTTCTCGTCCCCTGCGTTTGAATTGTAATTGGCCGCCGTGTTCCCGCTCCTGGGACCCGCCCCCCTCTGACGCCACAAGTAAACTCCTTAGAAGGTCATGTGCGTCAGAGGGGGGCGGGGTCGCAGAGCGTCACACAGCGGGGGAATTCAATTTCAATCGCGCCGCCCGGAGAAGAAGTTCCCGCCGTGTCACACTCATGTGACCCCGCCCCCCCTCTGACGCACATGACCTTCTAAGGAGTTTACTTGTGGCGTCAGAGGGGGGCGGGTCCCAGGAGCGGGAAAACGGCGGCCAATTACAATTCAAACGCAGGGGACGAGAAGGCGGCGGACCGAGAAGAAGACCGCAGAAGACCCAAGATGCGGACGAGGAGGCGACAGGACAAGACAACGGGCAAGATGCGGGACCAGAAGGCGGAAGGACGGACGGAGAAGATAGAAGAAGACGTCGGGCAAGATGTGGACGAGAAGAATGAAGCAGCGGAAGAACCCCGAAGGAAAGAAGAAAAGAAGACTTTATTAAAAGATTTGTCAAAAACCGGCTACTGTCATTTTTATCACTTTGACATTTTTTTTGGGGTGAAATGGTAGAGGTACAATGTACCCCATTACCATTTCACACAGGGGGGGGGTCAGGATCTGGGGGTCCCCTTTGTTAAAGGGGTCTTCCAGATTCTGATAAACCTCCCGCCCGCATACCCCCACAACCACCGGGCAAGGGTTGTGGGGATGAGACCCTTGTCCCCATCAACATGGGGACATCCTCCCCATGTTGAGGGCATGTGGCCTGGTGCGGTTCAGGAGAGAGGGGGGGCCGCACTCTGTCCCCCCCTCTTTTCTGCGGCCGGCCAGGTCAACGTGCTCGGATAAGGGTCTGGTGTGGATTTTTAGGGGGACTCCACGCCATTTTTTTTTTCAATTTGGGGTGGAGTTCCCCTTAAAATCCACACCAGACCTGAAGGGTCTGGAATGGATATTTGCCGGGAACCGCACGTCTTTTTTTTTTTTTGTTTTTACGGCGGGGTTCCCCTTAATATCCATTCCAGACCTGAAGGGCCTGGTAATTTAATTTGGGGGAACCCCTACACATTTTTTTGTTTGTTTTATGAATGAATCCCTTTAGAATTGTCAGAGCCGACAATTCATTATAGCCGCGTGTGAATTTTTAAATGACTTTTTTCCTTCAGAATGTCACTTTGTGCAGGGGGAGTTCTAAGTGCGGGAAAAATGCGCTATTTCACATGCTGACATTACACCCCCCCTAGGTACGAAATTTAAAGGAATATTTCACTTTTATTGTTTCACTTTAAGAATTATTAATTTCACTGCTCCCGAAAAAACGGCCGTTTTAAAAAATAAAAAAATCATTGATACATGTTCCCTGGGGCAGGACTGAGGTCCCCAAACACTTTTTAGGACAAAACTTGCAGATTAGCCTTTAAAATGAACACTTTTGATTTCTCCCATAGACTTCTATAGGGAGTTCGGCGCGGCTTTACATATTAGTTTCAATGCGCCGGCTGCTACGCTGGTTCATGCGCCTGATTAAGCCTCCACCCGGAGTACTAATTAATGCATGAACCAGCGCAGCGCACATAGCTTAGTAAATCAGGCCCAATGTGTCTTTAATAATGTTGTCAACTAACATTTTTTTAAACTTCCCAGATATGCTGTGTGTTTAACTAACGTTCCCTTTTCTCCCTATGCATGTTGATATCAGCTTTTACATGTTCTTTTTATTTTGGCCTACCTGCATATTTGGATCTTACCCAATATTAACCTGTCCAGCATGCTATCTTCGGGTCAAACCCCACCTTGCAACTTTATATTATTTTTGTTTTGTTTTCGAAAAACAGTTAAAACACCCCCCACCCCCCCTTCAAAGTGTTTTTGTCCCCATCAGAGGGCTGTGGAGTCTCTTATTAATTAAGTGGGCCTATCTATTTGTGCCCCGAAATTCTCCCTTCATTATTTGAAAATGCTATTTTAAAAATTTAAAGTTGCACAAGGATGCTTGTAGGATTATGTTTGCAATGTTTATGTGCCAAAGTACTAAATCTCTTTTTTTGTTTGTCCCCACAGCTACCCTCCACACCACAGGAATGGCAGTCTGTGGCTTCCCAATTTGCCCAGCGGTGGGATTTTCCTAACTGCGGTGGAGCAATAGATGGGAAACACGTCCGCATTGTGCCCCCACCCCACTCGGGGTCCTACTATTATAATTACAAGGGTTATCATAGTATCGTGTTGATGGCGGTGGTGTCGGCACAGTATGAGTTTCTATATGTGGACGTGGGGAAGAACGGCCGGATGTCAGATGGGGGAGTGTTCTCACGGACTGATTTCTATGATCGTCTCCAAGCTGGTGGTCTGGCACTGCCACCAGATGAAGATAATGTGGAAGGACTTCCGTTTGTGTTCCTAGCGGACGAGGCTTTCGGGCTTGGACCTCACCTAATGCGGCCTTTTCCCCAGAGGACCCTCACCTTAGAGAGGAAGGTGTTCAATTTTCGGTTGTCCAGGGCTCGGAGGGTAGTCGAGAATGCCTTTGGGATCCTATCCAACCGGTTCCGCCTGTTCCTGACATCGATACATTTGGCGGAATATAAATTGAACACCATTATATTTGCCTGCTGCATTTTGCACAATTTTCTACGCAGGCACTCCCAGACGTACCTAGCCCCCATGGGCTCTGAGGCAGGACTACCCTCAGAGAACATTCCTGGCCTGGACACTGGTCGCGCTGGCTTGGCCCCCCAATCTGCTCGTGAGGTACGCGACAAATATGTTGAGTACTTCATGGGTCGGGGGGCCATTGCTATGCCAGATCATATTTCTTTCTAATTCGGCCCCCAAAAGAAAGGAATATTCTCAGAAATAATAAATAATTAGACCATTGGACTTTATACAGTTGTTTGTCATTACTGCTTTTTCTCTATTTTTCTGTCTTCCAGGTTCTCTACAAAAATAGTGCACTTCTTGTGCCAAATTTACTTACTCAGATGTATTAACTAACCACATTTGCATATTATTCACTCATCTACAAACTGGGTATTCAGTCTAGAAATAAGAAGCCACTCATTTTTCAGCTTTTGATGTCATAACTAGATATTTTTATTTTAGTCATTTTTCAACAAGAAATGTGTATTTTTTGGCTGAAAACATTTTTTGGTAATTTAGGTAGGAAAATATTTGCTTTTAATTATTTTGTTTTTTGTCTTTATTGACAGTGATTAGCAATAATACTGATCGAAACACAATGTAATAATAATTTCACTTAAAATAAACGCCATAATTTTTTGGCTTGTCTCCTATATATCTATCTCTAGATATATATATATATATATATATATATATATATATATATATATATATATATATATATACACTTCTAAACATATATTTTTCCTACTTTTGTTCTAAATTAAAGGTATTATTTAGTTTGGTTTTCAATAACCCAGAATAATTTATATATTTATTTATTTTTTTGTGTATTTTTTTAAATATTTTTTATTTTTTTAGTTAAAATTTTTTTTTTTTTTTAAGAAATTTTTTTACATTTTGAAATGTTTGGGTATTGTTTTTCTACAAAACATTTTTTTGCTTTGTATTTGTTTGTGTATTTTTTCTTTTAAAAATTTTTAACTCAACAAAAAAGTTTGATATTTTTTTAAGATAATTAGTTAACTTATTTCTTTAGGTGAGATTTCTTGTTCGTTTTGTGATCTGAAACTGTAAACATTTACAAACAAAAAAAGATCAACACCAAACCAAAATATAAAAAAATAACAGCAGTCAGTCATGGATGGTGTGCTTTCACACTGGAACACGCCAAAATTTCTAAATGCACACATTCCTAAAAAAATCGCCAAATGTCATTGGTTACACAGACAAATGGCCACATGTGCTATCTGACATCATGGGTGAACAATGTCTGTGTTTTGTGGGAGCAAACCCTTCTTCCTCTCAACTACTTGAGGATCGAGGAGGGGTTTGTACCCACAAAGCACAGACAATAGATAGTCTGTGATGGCAGATAGCACATATTGGCACACTGTGTGTGCATTTAGAAATTTTGGCGTATTATAAAGTAGAAAAATTAAAAATGGTTTTGTGGGCGGGGGATGTGCTTTTGTGTTTCAGTCTTTGACACGGCCCATCATGTCAATGATATTTTTGTAATTCTGTTCGATGACTAGCATCCTTTGGCGCATGTTGTCCATTTCCGTGCTGCACTCTGAAATGACATTTCGAACATTCTGCTCCATGACGACCATCCTTTCCCGCATATTGTCCATTTCCGTGCTGCACTCCATTACTTGCTGTACTATTATTGAAGCACTTGCACGTGAAAAATGTGCTACACCATCTTCATCCCCTAAAAAGAAACAAATTGGCATTCAAAATATGTAAAGAGTTTCCGGCCTATCTGCATATGTTTGGCCCTATTAATGTTGGGGTGACACTGACCTGATGGCCTGATAATTTCCACATCCCCAATTTCTTCATCTTCTATCACTCCTCCTTCTTCCACCACCTCAGCCTCATCCTCCACGACTCCTCCTTCTTCCACCACCTCCCCCTCATCCTCCACGACTCCTCCATCTTCTTCCAGAACTCCTTCTTTATCCATCACTACCCCTTCAAAATCACGCAATTCTGCTTTGTCAAGTTCCGCCTCATCTTCACCGAATTCTAAATCCAGAGTTAAGTCTTCCTCCTCTCTTCCTTCCACATCCTCCTCTCTTCCTTCCACATCCTCCTCTCTTCCTTCCACATCCTCCTCTCTTCCTTCCACAGCCTCCTCCTCCTCAACATGTGGAGGTGTTTGATTTTGTGGGTGTCTGGCCCTCTCTGCCTCCTCCAATTGCTGGCGTCTTCTTTCCCCTATAAGAAATACGAAAAACAAAAGGTATACTCATCAGCACACTGATATTGGATATCATAAATCGCACACATTGCATAGACGATACATTTATGATGATTTTTGTTTGTTTATTCTTTCAGCAATCCTCCATTTTTGGCGTAGTTCTAGGCCAAGCTCTGATCCTGCCCCTTTTTAGAAAAGAAGTGACACACATGGATGTCCCCCCAAAACATTAATTCTCGTCGACCCTACAAATAAATATCCTTTGATTGTTGAGACACAGGTGCTTTGCATTTCCAGATGTTAAAACATCAGCTTTATTTGCATTTTGGAGAATGAATCTTGTTTGCCTGTCACATGCACTCAAGTAAATTTGTGTGATTTTGCTATTCAAAAATGTTTGCAAACAAAGTTTGTGGCCAGTCAGCCATGTCCAGGTGTGTTGTTCCTGGACTAAGTTCGCATTTTTGCCAAACAATGTCATATTACGCGTGTTTACTATTTCACGCAATTTGGTAAAGGTTGTTATTTTACATTAACACAATACAGTATCTACACGTGTTCAAAAGTACAAGCAGGCCAAGGAGGCAGATGTCAAAAACTACATGTCAACACATTATTGCAGACATTTCCCCCCCCCCTTAAATAATATGGACTTACTTTTCCGCAGAATTTTGAGGATCTTCTTCATGTGATGTGGCTCCCTCAATTTTAAATCGGACCAACGCTTCCGGAGTTGCTCCTTGGACCTGGTGACACCAAACATTCTCCTCATTCTCCTTGCCACCTTGTCCATTATGTGTGACTTTCTACGGTTCGGTGTTTTGTAGGGCCCACATTCACCATCATAATCCTTCCTCCTCATGATGTAAACCAACTCCACCATTTCTTCAAACGCCATATTAGTGGCTTTATATCTTTTAGGCCTGGATCGGGACGGTCCTGCCTCTGTCCCTTCACTTGCGCCATGAGAGCTCCGTGCCCGCTCGTGTGACATCGCCATCTTTCCTTCCCACAGAGATTAGGGGCGTGGAAACGAGGAAATTTCCCGTCAGGGGCGGAGATGAGGGCGGGGATTCTTGCATATGCGGAGTGTCGCGAATGCCAACAACGTATTGACGTAGGTTACACGGAGAATATTCGCGCGATTCCAGAACCTACACAGTTAACGCCATATTTACTTTTTCTATTGATTAGGGGCATGGCAAAGGTGTCGAGGGCGGCGTTTCATACATACGCGGAGTGGATAAAAGGCGCTTGACGTGATTACGTAGGTTACGTGTTAATTCATCGAGCGTAACAAACGAGGATTTTGAGAGAGGCAGGTAAGAAATTTAAACATGGGATCAGCAGCGGGCTAGAAAATGTAGAGCCATGGGATGGGGGTTTTGTCTGTTGGTTGCACAGTTTTATTAAGCTATTATGTCTCTTGGATACCAGAATGTAATTTTAGAACCCAAATGCTTTTGTAGACATCACAAAATAGAGATGTCAAAAATGCTGTGACTCATTACCAATTATGTAGGGTGTATTCAGATCAGGCCAAGTATTGTTCTGTGTTGGTTGGACAGAGGTCATTAGGAAGTGTCTTTCATGTAATCAATGCTGAGGGGCAGGATATCTACACATGCAATAGTGCCTTGATGAATGCTGTCATTTGTAATAATTGTGTATGGTTGTAGATTTCTATTATTTCCTGCAATGGAACCAAAGGGGCGGCATGTATTAAAAAAATGTTAGCTACAACCAACCAATGGGGCCGAGCTGGCCAGCATTTTGTAAACAAGAGACACTGTGTTTGTATTTCTATATATGTACTACTTTTTAGACAACATATTCTATCAATGTAAATGCTGAGACTTTTTTAAATCGTGTTTTTGGTTTCTTGTTATTTTTGTAATCTAGAATAAAATTATAACAATCAAGATTTAACAATGGATCTCCTGCAGACCCAAGAGATTATCCAGCACTTGCTGGATAAATTTAGGGAAATGCCCATCCTGTGGGATTCAAAGCAGCCCACCTACCATAACAAGGACGTACGAGCGGCAGCACTTGAACAGCTAGCAGCATACATGAGGACATGGGTGCCAGAATGCAGTGCCAACATGGTGAAGCATAAACTTGCCAACCTCAGGGGCACATATAGGAGAACATACAAAGCTCACCAAAAGCAGCTAAGATCTGGAGCAGCAGCAAGACCACCAAAGGAACCCAAGCTGTGGTATTACAGCCAGATGTCATTTTTGCGGGATCAACTGGAAGGCAGGCCATCTATGTCAAGTCTGAATCCCAACCTTCCCTCCACGCTACCTCCCAGCGGGACTTCCCCAGATCACCACAGCCCTGCAGAGTCGGATGAAGAGGGCCTGGCTGACAGAGAGGCAGATCTGCGCCTCTACGATGATGAGGTATAGTAGTTTCATAACTATTTAGTGAATAATATTATTTATTGTTTGATTCTTGACTTGATATTGGTTAATAAAATACAAGCTGGGAAGCAAAAATGAAAAGTCGTGGGCAAACAAATAGGTGTCAGGGATGACAACTGCAGGGGTCAGAGGGTGAGTCTGTTTTCAAGTTTAAATTAACGGCAAAAAAGAAGATTCAAGCATGAAAATGTCAGTGATTATATTTTGAAATATATTACAACATGTCCCTTTTTTTACACAGGAAGAAGAGACCAGCCAGGAGGTGGCAGATCCTCTCCTCACTGACAGCCAGGCCGAAGGGGTCAGTGGCAGCCAGGAGGAGGCCGGGCCCAGTGGCGTTCAGCAGCTCCCCAGGACAACCAGCACCAGCCAGGCTCCTCCCCTTTATATTAGGCCACCAGGCCGTAAGAAGAAATTGGGGGCAGTGGAGGAAGCCAGCCTCAAAATGATTAAGGAGGCGAGTGCCATCATGAGGGCCCCCCTCAACCCCACTGAGGCCTACAGTGCCTCCGTGGCACATGATCTGAATAAAGGCACGGAGGAGCAGAGGCAATTGGCCAAGGGCATCATCAACCAGGCCCTTTGGTGGATGCAGAGGGAGCTGCTGACCCCAGACACTGGGCTATGTGACCCGGCCCGGCTTGCTGAACATCATACTCCTGCTGCCACATCATCCCCACCTGCAAGGGCCCAGGGAAGACCCGCTGTAAGGCAGCCTGGAAGGAAGGTTGCAAGGAAGAGGAGACGTTGATGCCCTGCCTTCCATTTGATCCCCCACAAATGGCATCTTGTTTGGACTACCACAGCTTGGGTTCCTTTGGTGTTATGTGCTGCTGCTTCAGATTTTAGTTTGTGTGCCTCCTGAGGTTGGCTAGTTTAGCCTTCACCATGTTTGACAATGCAAGTTTGCATATATTTTGCTAGCTGTTCAAGTGCTGCCATTCTGTTTTTGTTCCTTTTTATCATTTGCTAAAATAAAAGCGTTTTTGTTTAATTTAAAAACGTGCCTATTGTTTGTAATACTGTGGGGATTATTTTAGGCATCAAACATTACAAACAAATAAAATGTTTCATCTACAAAATTAAAAAAAAAACATGTGGGGGGGGGGGCATTTGGTGTGCCAACATGGTAGACAATTTAAACAACCTTCAAAATAATCATGTTCAATATACAAACAAAAGCTAAATCCAAAAAATTGTCTATTAAAAAATTAGAAATGGTGACATAACTATAAACACATAAAAAAAGTGGGAAAGATAAACATTAAACCTTAAAAAAAATAAATTGTACATGTGGAGGACCACTAAAAATATGATACGTCGGGCCAATAAAAGATTGCTAAAATCTTACTACATCACAGCTAACAAATGTCACTTTTCAGTATGGAACAACTAAGTTGAAATAACATGAGCTAAATAACTGATTAGTTATAGCAAGAGAAGAATGAATAAAATGACGGCATCAAGTGTTGTTTATTGTGTGGTTTGCTTCAGTGTTCTATTGCTATAATTAATCTTTCTATTGACGAATGTGCCATATCCCAAACAAACGTGAGTTTTACCTGAACGAGCGCTCCCGTGGCCTCATTTAGTCTGAGCATGCGCGGGGTTTTTGTACGTTGGTTTTGTGTACTCACCACCAAACATGTCCGTCCGGACAGGATTTGAACGGACGGTTTTAAAACAAGTTTGGAAATAAATGTCTGCTGAAAAACGGCCCGGCGGGCAAATGTACGGTGAAATTCTGTACGCTCGTAACTACACACGACCAAACATGTCTGCTGAAACTGGTCCGCGGGCCAGTTTCAGCAGACATGTTTGGTCGTGTGTACGGGGCCTCAGGTTTACTCGTTACCAAGCATTATTACAGTCCCGCAAGAGGGGTTTTGAGTCCCCAAATGTAGAACTCGCTATCTTAAACAAGAAAGAAAAATAAATAAATTGAAAAAACTAAAAGGGGGGAATAAAGTTTGGGCTAAGAGAACATGAAGCCAAGACTGGCCGGAATCAAGGAATCAATAGAAGAAATAAGAAAGACAAAAGAGAAGAAGAAAAGGAAAGGGGGTCTGTCCGAGGATCCTGCAGGTAAGCTAGGTAAGGGGACCATATTTGATCAAAAATGGATTGCTTATCACGTAGGACACATACATACAATGCATAATCTTTGATAAGGTTTTTCCATGCTTTAGCTATAGCGATCTTGGCATCTAGAAATATAAAGTAAATTACGGTCTGTGTATGTTGTGCATCCTTAGTGATGTTAACCTTTGTAACTGAAAAAATACAGGAGTGAACCCTCATCCAAAAGCGGCAGTACTTGGGAACGGCCACCACACATGTAACATAGAGCCTATCTGGCCACAGCCCCGAAACAGGTAGCCGAGGTGCCCGGGTACATTTTGGACAGGCGTTCCGGCACTAAATACCATCTGGCATGGACCTGTTAACCTGCCTCAATCAAGCCTTATTAAGGATGCATTTATGGATTTGGGCCAGTCCTCCACCTCAGGAAATGGATACATTTTTATGCATATTTAATGCAAATGTAATTTCTCACATCTGACCATCCTCTCACTGCTGTCCAACAGTCACCTTGGTATGTATTCCTTGGTGATGATGTTATAATATGTAATGCAAAGGTTATACATGGTTGTTTGCAAAAACGTGTATACAATGTCTAACACATATGTATTCTCTTGTAGAATTTATGGTCGTAAACCTTGTGTGCCCTGAAGAAGACGGCAATCATTTTAAAGGTTGAAACACGTTGGGACCTTGTGTCCATAGTAATTATTTCCAATGTTGTACTGACTGTTATCAGCCATTTTCATACGTGTATTAGCCCTTGTCTATGCTTTTTTTTGGAGCGCATGTCCTGATACCTATCAGATAATTTTTTTACATTTTGATATCATTTGAATTGCAATAAACTTTATACTTTTATACACATTTTAATTATCTGCATCATCTTTACTCATTGCTGCAATTCAAAGCCCCTAGGCATACCTGTTCTTTTTCTAAGTTTTATCAGGGGTGTGCAGCGTTTTTATTCACAGCTGGTATCTCTTTTCCTTTGTATATATATATATATATATATATATATATATATATATATATATATATATATATATATATATATATATATATATATATATATATATATATATATATATATATATATATACTGTAAGATTGGGGTGATCAGACTCCACCAGCGGTAGGTGCGTTTTTAGTGAGTACGCCAGTCTAGAACCAAATTTTTAAGGGCCTGGTAGCCCACTTTTATTTAAAAGCACAAAAATTTCACAATTACATCAGTAGCCCTCACAGGGGGGTTCCACCATTACTGTATCTTGCATACTCAATACTTTAGCCTCCTGGATTTCATTCTTGCCATCTGGCTGTTTCAGACCTTTAGCCTAGGCCTCAGGTCTGCTCCTCAGAATAAACAGAGTTTCCTTGAGTTAGGCTCTCTCCTAGCTTACTCAGCGCCTTGCTGCTCTATCACCAATCACATCTGCCTCCTGCAGACATGCATGCTCTGGCTGCACCCATGGAGCGTCTGACTCCTCTCAGAGGGATGGGAGTCCACCTGACTCCTAGGCACAGACTTCCTGTCTGTTGGGTGGGGCCCTGAGCCATAGTCAGAGTACAACTAAATAGCCTTAACACACAGGTGTGCAATCAGCGTGCCTTTCTCTCCCAATCTGGCGTAAACCAGCAATCTTTCAGGTAGTATGGGGTCCCATCACCGCAATACATATACTCTGCATTCAATGTAGACTAGATATTCAGTGTAGACTCTATATTCAGTCAGTGCAGGCAATGTATTTAATATATATATATATATACATATACAGTATATATACATATATGTATATATACATATATATGTATATGAGCTTTGTATTTGAGTCAAACTCATGTTCGACTCGAAAATCGTATGTTCGATCGTTCGTCGAAATACGAACAAAACAGGTCGTTCGCGCCAAATTCGAGTTACGTTTCACAGTCCATAATTCACAGCGAAATCGCTGGCTGATGATTGGCCAAGCATGCACTATGACCCGCATGCTTGGCCAATCACAGCTTGCAAAAAACGGAGATCCATAATTGGCCAAAGCCAGGGTGGCTTTGGCCAATTATGGCTCAGGTGGTTTAGTACACGCCCCACACTATAAAAGGCCGCCTGCAGGTAGGCCGTGTGTAGTGTGTTGCGGTGGTTGAGAGGACAGAGAGAGTGTCATTTTTTGCAGGTAGATAGAGCAGGCAGGCAGGCTAGTCAGTTAATGTTACAGTGTGTAGAGGATATATATACATCCCAGGTGTTGTACATATATTTATACACTGTATTATTTAGCTAGATCAGTTCTTCCTAATTTACTGGCAGGCAGGTGATTGTGCTAGCTGCAGTATTCTCACGTGGTTTATTGCCTGTGTCCTCTGTAGTTTGCACCTAAAGCTACTTGGTGTGTACTGGCCGTGTGCTCTGTAGTTTTCACCTAAAGATTCAGGAGCAGTGATTTTAATGATGCTTAAATAAAAAATAAAAAAAAATGAAAAATTCCTTTAACCACTTGGGATCCGCCTGCCGTCAATTGACGGCTACAGTGCGGATCCCAATCGCCAAACTGCCGTCAATTGACGTCCGCCCCTTAGGGCGGTCCCCGCGCGCGCTCCAGAGCGCACTGCGGGGAAAATCTGTGTTGGCCGTGTCCCTCGGACACAGCCAATTACAGATCGCCGCGAACGGCCAATCAGAGTGGCCGTTCGCGAGGCGATCTGTGCGGCCAATGAGAGAGGATCTCATATGTAAACATATGAGATCATCTCTCATTGCCGTTTTACACAGAGACAGCGGTGCTGTCTCTGGAGAGGAGACCGATCTGTGTCTCTTGTACATAGAGACACAGATCGGTCACCCCCCCCCAGTCACCCCCCCCTCCACCTACAGTTAGAACACTAAGCAGGGATACATTTAACCCCTTCCTCACCCCCTAGTGTTAACCCCTTCAATGCCAGTCACATTTATACTGTAATTAGTGCATATTTATAGCACTGATCGCAGTATAAATGTGAATGGCGCCAAAAATGTGTCCGATGTGTCCGCCATAACGTCGCAGTCCCATTAAAAATCGCAGATCGCCGCCATTTCTAGTAAAAAAAAATAATTAAAAAAAAATAATTCTGTCCCCTATTTTGTAAGCGCTATAACTTTTGCGCAAACCAGTCGCTTATTGCGATTTTTTTTTACCAAAAATATGTAGAAGAATACGTATCGGCCTAAACTGAGAAAAAAAAATGTTTTTTTTTTTTTTTTAAATTGGGATATTTATTATAGCAAGAAGTAAAAAATATTGTATTTTTTTCAAAATTGTCTCACTTTTTTGTTTATAGTGCAAAAAATAAAAACCGCACAGGCGATCAAATACCACCAAAAGAAAGCTCTACTTGTGGGGAAAAAAGGACGTCAATTTTGTTTGGGAGCCACGTCGCACGACCGCGCAATTGTTAGTTAAAGCGATGCAGTGCCGAAAGCTGAAATTTCACCTGGGCAGGAGGGGGGTATATGTGCCCAGTAAGCAAGTGGTTAAATATTGTACCTGCTGGGTGTCTATAGTATGCCTGTGAAAACGTCTTTGAGAACCCGGGTCTTGCCCGAGGGAACATGTATCAATGGAAAAAAAAGTTTTAAAAACGGTCGCTTTTTCAGGACTCCTGAAAAAAACGACCGTTTTAAAACTTTTTTCTATTGATACATGTTCCCTGGAGCAAGAGCCGGGTTCTCAAAGACGTTTTCACAGGCATACTATAGACACCCAGCAGGTACAATATTTAAAGGAATTTTTAATTTGTTTTAATTTTTTTTTATTTAAGCATCACAGAGTACTCTGGCTGTGGCTGGTACTGAATGAAGCTCTAAACTGGCTATAAGATTGCTCTGTCTTGGCATTATTTCCCCCATTGCTTGATCTAAGGAAGAGACTGTGGATTGTGTAGAGTCTCTGCCCAGTGACTTGCCCTCAAAATGTACTGATGATTGTGCAAAAGGGGAAAATGGGCTCACCCATGTCAGCAGCGTAGTCCCTGGTAAATATAGCAGCAATCTCTTTCTCATGGGTCATAGCGGAGACACAGTGCTGTGCTGCAGCCGCTATGATGTCTTCTGCTGTGGCTAGTTCTCGATCATCTGTGAGTCTGGAGAAGGTAAGCTTCAGCTTCCCCCTGGCCATGGAATGGTTGCTAGCTTCTGGGAGCAATGGCCAGTACACGGCAGAGCTGGGAGATCAAACGCCATCCAAAACCTCAAGCAAGCGCCTCTACTTTCAAATATTTTTTATTGTTTTAAGCAGATATTAGTGTATCTATATTGCTTGAGTTGATTGTTTTCCTTACACTGGCCATAGATGATACGATTTTCTCACCCATGGTTGCAGGAAAGAAAATCGCATGATTCCCCCATCAACACAACCAGTTACTATAGATTAGATGTAGGATTATTACCACAGTCACTTGTGGGCATGCTTAGAAAAGTATAGAATGTACATGTGTTTGCAGCATATTTACTGAAATCAACCAAATCAATTTTAACTTTTTAAACATTTAACAGGTCACCCTACATTTTAACTTAGGACCCCTTATTTGATAACAGTTTCACAAGTCTTGCATCCTTTGGACAGTTTCTGCTTGAATTTGTTTGAAAGATGTCAGAATAGTCTCCCAGAGCTGCTGTTTGGATGTAAACTGCCTCCCATCCTCATAGATCTTTTGCTTGAGGATGCTCCAAAGGTGAACTCAATAGGATTGAGGTCAGGGTTGGATGGAGGCAACACCATGACTTTCTCACATTTTATCCCCATAGCAGCCATTGATGCAGAGGTATTCTTTGCAGCATGAGATGGTGCATTGTCATGCATGAATATGATTTTTATTATGGAAAGCATAATTCTTCCTTCTGTACCAGGGAAATAAGTGGTCAGTCAGGAACTCCACATACTTTGCAGAGGTCATCTTTACACCTTCGGGGACCTTAAAGGGGCCGATCAGCTCTCTTCTCATGATTCCGGCCCAAAACCTGACTCCACCACTGCCTTGCTGACGTTGCAGCCTTGCTGGAACAGGGTGGTCGTCCACCACTCCATCCATCTGGACCATCCAAGGTTGCACAGCACTCATCAGTGAACAGGACTGTTTGAAAATTAGTCTTAATATATTTTTCTGCCCAATGCAGCTGTTTCTGCTTGTAAGCATTGGTTAGTGATGGCCGAATGGAAGGTTTATGCACAGTTGCAAGACTCTGGAGCACTCTACACCTTGATGTCCGTGGAACTCCAGAGGCACCAGCAGCTTCAAATATATGTTTGCTGCTATGTAATGGTGTTTTAGCAGCCGCTCTCTTGATCCGATGCATGGATCTGGCAGAAATATTCCTCAATGTGCCTTTATCTGCACAAAACCCATCTATACTCCGAATCAGCCACAAATCTCTTAATAGTGCGATCATCTTAAGTTTTCGTGAAATATCTAATGTTTTTAAATATTTAGGTGTTTACCTAACCCCTTCCTACTCTACCCTTTATCAGGCCAATTTTGCCCCCTTATTTACAGAAATCAGTAGTTTACTGAAGCATTGGACCATCCTCCCTCTCTCCCTCCTTGGAAGAATTAACGTGCTTAACCACTTAACCACTTTGTGCCTCCTGCACATATACGTACGCACTGCTGGGCACAGGCACGTACAGGTACGTCGCCTTTAAGAGCCCAGCCGTGGGTCGCGTGCAAGCGACCCGGTCCGAAGCTCCGTGACCGCGGCCCCGATCGCCGCCGGTGTCCCGCGATCGGTCACAGGAGCTGAAGAACAGGGAGAGGTGTGTGTAAACACACCTTCCCCGTTCTTCACAGTGGCACTGTCATTGATCGTCTGTTCCCTGATATAGGGAAAGACGATCAATGACGTCGCACATCCAGCTCCACCCCCTATAGTTTGAAACACATATGAGGTCACACTTAACCCCTACAGCGCCCCCTAGTGGTTAACTCCTAAACTGCATTTGTCATTTTTACAGTAATCAATGCATTTTGATAGCACTTTTTGCTGTGAAAATGACAATGGTCCCAAAAATGTGTCAAAATTGTCCGATGTGTCTGCAATGATGTCGCAGTCATGAAAAAAATTGCTGATCGCCACCATTAGTAGTAAAAAAAAATTATTTATAAAAATGCCATAAAACTATCCCCTATTTTGTAAAACCAATCGTTAAGCGCTTATTGCGATTTTTTTTTACCAAAAATAGGTAGAAGAATACGTATCGGCCTAAACTGAGGAAAAAAATAAGTTTTTTTATATCTTTTTTGGGGATATTTATTATAGCAAAAAGTTAAAAATATTGCATTGTTTTCAAAATTATCGCTCTATTTTTGTTTATAGCACAAAAAATAAAAACAGCAGAGGTGATCAAATAACAGCAAAAGAAAGCTCTATTTGTGGGAAAAAAAGGACGCCAATTTTGTTTGGGAGCCACGTCGCACGACCGTGCAATTGTCAGTTAAAGCGACGCACTGCCGTTTTGCAAAAAGGGGCAAGGTCCTTAACCTGCATATTGGTCCGGGTCTTAACTGGTTAAGATGTCCATTCTTCCAAAATTGGTGTATTTGTTTGAGACAATTCCAGTTCGATACTGCTATCCCAATTGAAACTACTTCAAATAACTTTTCTCAATTTTATATGGAATAATGCTTCCCATAGGATTGCAGTGTCCGTGGTCCAATCTTTAAGATCGAGAGGTGGTCTGGGTGCACCAGATTTACTGAAATACTTTGCCACACATCTACAAGCTGTTATCTCCTGGGAGTCACGTTGCACCCCAAACAGATGGTCTGAGATTGAAATGTGAATTACATCCCCTGTACACCCGTGTTTTATGTTATGGGCACCTTTAGACAGACATATGCCTCAATTAATGAAGAAATACAGTCTGGGCTTTTAAGGCTGGGATTCTCCTCTGGATCACAGGAGTGCAATCCGTTTTGCACTCTTGTGACCCGTTTTTCAACAGAGAGCGTTCTGAAGTCCGCTCTGCGCTAACGTCACTGCCATCAGTCGGGGCAGCTCATCATCCCGACTTTCAAGTCTGGATCCAACAGCTGCCTTGATTGATGGCATTGATGAGCATGGAGAAGTAGAGCAGAAGCAATGCTGACTGACAGTCAGCATCGCTCTGCTCGGGGAGGAGTGAGAAGCGAGCCATCGGTGGCGTTCAGTGGCTCAGTTCTCAGTGCAGAGATGCTGGGGGACAGATTCAGCATCGTTCTGATGCTGCCTCCACTGAGGTAAGTATGATTAGGAAAAAAGAACAACATACTTATTTTTTAACAAGTCTCGGTCTAGCTCCGATGTTATTAACATTGACCATTGGAAAATATTGTCAGGAAAGTACTCTCTCTTCTCCTTGCCCTCCACTTTCGAATGTATTATTCAACCTAGATATCCCTGACAGTCTTATAACCGTTTGCTTCCCTGGACCCAAGCTGGGTTTTACAACTATGCCATTTAGTCCATCCAGTCACTCGTACACTTTTATCCTTTACAGATCTACAATCTAAATATCAGGTTCCGAAATTCCTTTTTTACTCTTATTTACAAATAAATAAAAAAATCTGCTAAATCTGCTAGCTTATCTTTGGACAAACCTACTTGTTTCAAACTCGTGTGTGCTTAAGGCCCATATGAACCTCATTTGATTTCAGCTGTATACAAAATTCTCCACAAGGCTACTCCCTTGACTGTGCCTAGCCATTCCTATATGAGTAAATGGTCCTATGCTCTCCAACAATCTATCTCCCTATCAGATTGGGATACGATTTGGGGATCTGTTTGGACCGTTTTCATCGGTCCAAACCGATCGTGTTACCCGATGGATTCCTAACTGATAGTTAAAAACTGATCGTTAGTAGGCACAACCATCAGTTAAAAATCCACGCATGCTCAGAATCAAGTCGATGCATGCTTGGAAGCATTGAACTTCGTTTTTTTCAGCACGTCGTTGTGTTTTACATCACTGCGTTCTCACACGATCGTTTTTTTTAACCGATGGTGTGTAGGGGCGATAGACCATCAGTCAGCTTCATCGGTTAACCGATAAAAACTGTCCATCAGACCGTTCTCATCGGATGGACCGATCGTGTGTACAGGGCTTAAGGTGTCAAGATGCATGGCACAGAGAGAGACTGCTTTTAAAATCCTTATGTTCTGGTATAGGACCCCAGACATTTTACATACTCATAACCCAAAAACCTCCCGAATGTGCTGGAGATGCGGTACGGATGTAGGTACCCATTATCATATTTTCTGGGATTGTTCCCTTATAAAATCATTTTTGAGCTTTTGACCAGACCCTTCTACAAAACCTATTTCATTTGACTCTACTACTCTGATAATCTGTGTTTTATTCTGACCCTCCAGTCATGTCAGAAGTTTGTCTTTCTATGATTTAACTTAGTTAATGTATTCCTCTTATTTATTAACTTTTTGTACTTGCTGCATACTCTGGGCTAGATTCACGTAGCTGCACCCATTCGTACGGTGGTGCAGCGTATCGTATTTACGCTGCGCCACCGTAAGTTTGAGAGGCAAGTGCTGTATTCACAAAGCACTTGCCTCCTAACTTACGGCGGCGTAGCGTAAACGGGGCCGGCGTAAGCCCGCGTAATTCAAATGTGGAAGGGGGGCGTGTTTTATGCTAATATATGATGACCTGACGTGATTGACGTGTTTTCCGAACGGCGCATGCGCCGTCCGTGTACATATCCCAGTGTGCATTGCTCCCAAGTACGTCGCCGTACGAATGGGCGCAGCTACGTGAATCTAGCCCAGAGTATGCAGCAAGTACAAAAAGTTAATAAATAAGAGGAATACATTAACTAAGTTAAATCATAGAAAGACAAACTTCTGACATGACTGGAGGGTCATAATTCGACGTGAGCGTAAATTACGTCCAGCCCTATTCGCGAACGACTTACGCAAACAACGTAAAAAATTCACATTTCGAAGCGGGAACAACGTCTATACTTAACATTGCGTGCTCCTCATAGAAGCAGGAGCAACGTTACGCCGAAAAAGCCTTAAGCAAACAACGTAAAAAACTACCGCCGGGCGCATGTACGTTTGTGAATTGGCGTAACTAGGTAATGTGCATACTCTACGCCGAAAACAACGGAAGCGCCCCTAGCGGCCAGCGTGAGAATGCACACAATTATACGCCGCCGCATTCAAGTTACGTCGGAGGAGGAAGCCTATTTTTTGGACGTACCTGCCTTGGAGAATCGGCGTAACGATACGCCGACGCAGATTTGAAATTACGGCGGCGTATCTGGAGATACGCCGCCGTAAATGCTTGCTGAATCTAGCCCTCTGTTTTTTGTATATCCAAATATACCAATAAATATATAATAAAAAAAAATTGGAAATGGAACAACATCATTTTAATAAAAACTAGGTACATTCCTGCTACTTAGGCTTCATTCACACATGCAGCTAAAGAGTGATAAAATCAGGCAGTTGAGCCATGATTTTACTACCCCCAACTGCTCACATAATCTAGAGCATGCAGCTTCTCAAAACTGTATGCTATTTCCACAATGTTGTGGTTCAGGCTGCACCAAAAATGAAACAGCATTTGGTGGACATTACCATCACCAAACACGACTAATCCAAGTCTAAACGATGCAGAAGTGCAGGGGTTTTACATGGTTAAATCAGGTGGTGAGGAAGCAACATATCATCTCCTCACTGATTGTCAAACACCCTCCAGAAAGCGATTCACCACTGATCATTTTTCAGGGGAACGGCAAGGACTGCCCTATGTGAATGAGCCTACATAACTTTGGGAACTGGAATAATTCACAAGCTTCTCTTACTAGTATCTACTAAAACTTACAAATTCTTTTTCCCTGAAGAATCATTAATGAGACCATATTATTATTATATGAGATTTTTTTTTTGGTCATAATGTATCCTCATTTTACATTCCGGTGGCCGTATAATGAAGTACCTCTTTCAACCCATAAATGAGCTGGTACTTTGGCATAAAATACAAAGGTTGGCTATTCTGTCTGTTAATGGCAAATCTGAAATACTGTGAAACAACATGAATCCTATTATCATAGAACATTTAGATTGTGGAGTTATAATGATTTCCATGGAGCAAGCTAACTTAGGAACATTACATTCCTGCTGTTAATTCATTAATTCTTCTATAAATAATAATGAAGCATTGTCATTTCTTTAGTTCTGGCCCTCTTCCATCTGATGAGGTTAAACTATAATTGGAAATTATGGTAGTTTTTACAATGTAATAATTTTCACTTTAATGTGTCATTTTTGTGCATGCACATGGTTTTACTTAGTCTTTCTTCTCATGTCATTGTGCTAATCAACATTTATAAAGTAAATGTATATATATATATATATATATATATATATATATATATATATACACACACACATACTGGATATACACTCACTGGACACTTTATTAGGTACACCTTGCTAGTACCAGCTTGGACCCCTTATTGAATTCAGAACTGCCTTAATTCTTCATGCCATAGATTTAACAAAGTGTTGGAAACATTTCTCCGAGATTTTGGTCCATATTGACATGATAGCATCACACGGTTGCTGCAGATATGTCAGCTGCACATCCATGATGCAAATCTCCCATTCCAACACATCCCAAAGGTGCTCTATTGGATTGAGATCTGGTGACTGTGGAGGCCACTGGAGTACAGTGACCTCATTGTCATGTTCAAGAAATTAGAATAATGAACTGGACTTTGTAGGCACAGTAACACAAAAGAGTATATTTAATACAAAAATATAAATTTATTAGACATATAGGGCCAGATCCACATAGCGAGTACGCCGGCGTATATACTGATACGCCGGCTTACTTTCAAATTACCCGCGTCGTATCTTTAGTTTGAATCCTCAAACCAAGATACGACGGCTTCTGGGTTCGATCCGACAGGCGTACGGCTTCGTACGCCTTCGGATCGTAGGTGCAATACTTTGGCGCCCACTGGGTGGAGTTTGCGTAGTTTTCCGCGTCGGTTATGCAAATGAGCTTTTTCCGTGAATAGGGATGGACGTAACTCACGTCTAAGTTAAAAAAATGACGTTTTTTGCGACGTCATTTCGAAACGGAGAATGAGCAGTTCAATCGGCACGGGGACACGCTTTATTTAAATGAATCACGCCCCATACCCGCCGATTTGAATTCCGCCACCAGAAATACACCACGCCGCCGTAACTTACGGCGCAAAATCTTCCTAGATTTGACTTAAAGCCAGGTAAGATACGGCGGCGTAGCATATCTCTGATACGCTGCACCTATCCAAATCTATGTGGATCTGGCCCATAATTCACAAACTTGCTAAAAGCCCACATTTGATACATAAAACCAACAATACGGCTAGTGTACAAAACCATAAGGATCTATGGAATGATTAAAGGATTGCAATTGGCATTCCACATAATTAGCAACAGTTCAAATTTATGGTACAGTAGTAGCAACACGGTGAACAATTATTGGATGAGAAGAAAATTAGGCTTTACATGTTCTGCGTGCAATCACGCTTCTTCAGGAGCATTAAATGTAAACTATCAAAAAAGTGGAAAATAATGAAAATTAATATACAAGGAAAAAACAACATAAAATGACATACATGTAATGTAACAAGGTAATAAAGCTAATGATCTGCCTTAGCTGTAGCCTTGACAGCCAAGCCCAAACACACTAGGTGGCAGGAGAAGACAATAGGTCACTATGGGGGGCGTGCATAATATAATAAGGGAAAGGGGAAATTTGAGGTTTAACAAGTGCAGCTACTTGTTAGCTAGTTAGAAACCAACCGTAATAGAGGATAAAAGATGTCCAATATAGACCTAACTCTGCCACTGAAGACAGCACGAAAAAGTCATATAGTGATGTTGGAACATATTGAAAAGAACACGAGAGATGGAATGGGAAAGGGAGATATAAAAGATAAAGAGGAAATTAAGGACAAGAGGGAAGGGAAAGCAAGGAGAAATACAAGTAAGAAGGGAACCAGAAATAGGATAGGAAAAAGAGATCCCAGAAATATCTATCCTGCCAAAATAGTAATTAACATAATTTCAGTGGTCAACCAGATAATTTACTTACTGCAGAATGTGAGACAAACATCCTAAAATATACCACACCCAAAATATACTACAGGGGGAGAATTTGAGGCGCTGGATAATGGGGGTATGGATAAATGGGCTGGGCTGGACCAATAACTAATTGCCTAAGACAAAAGATATAAAGAAAGATTACCGTATATATACTTGAGTATAAGCCAACCCGAATATAAGCCGAGGCAAAACGTATTGACTTGAGTATAATGCCGCGTACACACGATCATTTTTCGGGTTGTAAAAAACTAAGCTTTTCAGGCTCTAGAAAAAACAACGTTTTTTTCAACTTGCTCATTAAAACGGTCTTGCCTACACACGATCTTTAAAAAAAAATGCTCTAGCAAAGCGCGGTGACGTACAACGCGTACGACGGCACTATAAAGGGGAAGTTCCATGCGGATGGCACCACCCTTTGGGCTGCTTTTGCTGATTTTGTGTTAGTAAAAGACGATGTGCGCTTTTCTGTCTGTTACAGCGTGATGAATGTGCTTACTCCATTACGAACGGTAGTTTTACCAGAACGAACGCTCCTGTCTCATAACTTGCTTCTGAGCATGCACGGATTTTTCACGTCGTTAAAGCCCACACACGAACATTTTTTACAACCCGAAAAATTACAACGTTAAAAACGTTGTGAAAAAATAGAGCATGTTCGAGAAAAAAAAAAATTGGACGTTTTTCAGAACCCGAAAAATGCTATGAAGCCCACACACGATCGTTTTTAATGACATTAAAAAAAACTTCATTTTTTACAACCCGATAAATGATCGTGTGTACGCGGCATTAGCCTAGGGTAAGTATGCAGCAGCTACTGTAAGTGGAAAAGAGGGTCAACAATGCCCATTTGCAGCCTTCCTGTGCCCATTGATGCCTCATTGTGCCCAGCAAGTCACCAGTGCTAAAAACATGGAAAAAAAGTGTGGAAGCAATTGGGGATCATTATCAGTGATGTGGAAATAACTCCCAGTGCAGCTGGACATAAACCATAACTGGAGAGTATGGATGAAACAGTAAAAAACAAACAAGATAGTCCAGCGCTCAATGGGTTATAAAAGCAGACAGCTTGCAACAGGACATGAAATATACTGGCAGTTTATTAGCTATAAATTATAAAACACCACTCCTGCGAGCAAGCAAATAAGGAATAGGGAAGGAATGAAATTCAATTGGTGACACCGTAAGATTTTTAATTTCATTCCTTCCCCATTCCTTAATCCCCGTCCCTGCACTAGCGGTTTATTCAAACATATAACAAACAGGGTACTCACATTTAAAACAGTAATGTAGTGTATATCAATTTCCTTTGATTAAATTGCATTACCTCTTGGACTGAGTCATAGTTGCATCATCCATCATTGGTGTATATTAGTTATGTTCAGTCATTCATGTTGATGGGAGCATAACACCATCCTGCGATTTCCTCTGCGACTGCATATATTATCTTTATGTTGTGATTCTATTTCTGCACCCAGCACTCTACTTGCACCTTGAAATTTCTTCACCTCTTGGACTGAGTTGCAGTTGCACCATTTATACTTTAACAATTAACTGTAACAATTGGACAATCTTGCGATTCCATCCACCATTCATATGATGTGATTTTACTTACATTATCCAGTCACCTATTTGTATGTATTTGCACTCTTATTCAGTTCACTGTTTTATTCATCCATCATTGTTGTATATCAGTAATGTCCAGTCATTCATTTTGATTGGAGCATAACACCATCCTGCGATTTCCTCTGCGACTGCCAATATTATTATCTTTACGTTGTGATTTTATTTATGCACCTGAGTAACCTTATCTGCACTGTTTGCACATTCATGACACAAACGGATTTTGAACTCATGGTGTGTAGGAAAGACTGATGAATGTCAGCTTCATTGGATATCTGATGAAAAAATCCATCGGTCCAGTTTCATCGAATGAACCAATCGTGTGTACATGGCATAACATGGACAGATACGGTCCCGGACTACTGTGGTCTGTATAAAGAACCACATTCCATTGGACACTGCTCATGGTCAATTGGGTGGAACTCCTTCTTACCTATTATGTGGAATGATTCCTCTAGAAGTTGTGGTTCTTTATACAGACCACAGTAGTCCGGGACCGTATCTGTCCGCGTTAGTGTCCATTCCCCATTGACAGTCAAGTAGCCGGGTGAGTTTGCAACACTCCTTTAGTGTATCTAGTTTCCAAAATTGATTTAAATAACTTAGTATAATCTTTCTTTATATCTTTTGTCTTAGGGAATTAGCAATTGGTCCAGCCCAGCTTGGATACCTGACTGTCATTTATCCATATGCTCCATTATCCAGTGCCTCGAATTCAGTGTCCTGTTCTTAGCTGACAGAAGTGGCACCCAGTATAGTCTTCTGTTGCTGTAGCCGAGGTTTGATGTGTTGTGCAATCAGAGATAATATTCTGCATACCTTGGTTGTAATGAGTGGTTATTTGAGTTACTGATGCCTTTATATCATCTCGAACGGCCACTCACTGGATATTTTCTCTTTTTTCAAGCCATTCTCTGTAAACCCTACAAAAGGTAGTGCGTTAAAATCCCAGTAGATCAGCAGTTTTTGAAATACTCAGACCAACCTGTCTCACACCAACAACCATGTCACATTCAAAGTCACTTAAATACGCTTTCTTCCCCATTCTGATGCTCAGTTTGAACTTCAGCAAGTCGTCTAGATGCCTAAATGCATTGAGTTGCTGCCATGTGATTGGTTGATTAGCAATCTGTGTTACCAAGCAATTGAACAATTGTACTGGGCTCTTTACAGGAGGAACTTTTTGAGGCTCACGATTCACCTATGTTTGTAAGTGTATCTATTTTATCATAAATATTAGAAGAAACAAACATTATTTGCACCATGAGCCTGTGCACTCGTATTTCTCTTATGTTTCCTCAGCTATCTGTCTCCTGTTGATCACTGGGCTGCAAGGAGTGCATTGTCAGATAGACTTTTGTATTAACTCTTTCCCTTGATGAATCCCTTGGTCAGTGTGTTTTTGTATTGGATTCCATACATTTAGCACAAAGACTGTTGTTCTGTTTTATTTGTGTACAAAATAAATTGGCCAGTGAGTGTAAATACACTACACTACACTATGTAAATACACTATATTACCAAAAATATTGGAGCACCTGCCTTTACACGCACATGAACTGTAATGACATCCCAGTCTTAATCTGTAGGGCTCAATATTCAGCTGGCCCACCCTTCGCAGCTATAACAGCTTCAACTTTTCTGGGAAGGCTGTCCACATGGTTTAGGAGTGTGTCTATAGGAATGTTTGACCATTCTTCCAGAAGCACATTTGTGAGCTCAGACAGGCTGTTTTAATGCCTGGGCACACTTGGGCACTTCCCAGGGGCCCCAGGTGCATGGGGGCCCCATGATAGTCTTGTATTACATCAAATTTGCCAACTGTCCTATATATGCTAGGATAATCATGCATTTGACCATTTTACCCTTTTTGACTCCCCCTGTGCTCCTTGTGTTGATTTAGTCGTTGAATTATGGCATGTTTTGTTATTGATTAAAATCAATTTTATTGAAAGTACGAATATATATATATATATATATATATATATATATATATATATATATATATATATATATATATATATATATATATATATATATATTATATTTATGTATGTATTTTATTTATATATATATATATATATATATATATATATATATATATATATATATATATATATATTGTGATAGTACAGTTCCCTGTCCTGGTAATGGTCGCCCAGGACTCTCAAATAGGCAGGAATCTCCAATCCTGGGACCGGGTTTTGGAAATAGCCAGGAGTCTGGCTGGTTGATTGAACAGGTGGTTCCTGGGCTTATAGTAGAGTCAGGACCAGTGTTCTGGACTCCACCCTCCCGAGGAGTCCAGGCAAGCAAGGGAGAAGCATGCATGTCTGCATGGTATAGACAAAGGACCCAAAGCTGTGGGCTGAGCAGCACAGAAGCTGAGAGAAGGTACAGTGATTTGTACAGGTACTTTGGTGCGTGGCCAAGAGGGCTGAAGTGTAAGCCTAGGGGGCTGTATTTCTGAAGAGAGCCAGGTGGCTTGGCATTTTCGTTTGACCATTTCTTTATTGCTGTAGAAACTTGAAACCCCCTGTGTGGGAAATTCTGGATGGACGTTTTTCTTTCTTTTAATAAAAGTGGGTCAACAAACCCCTAAAAAGCACAACTGGCATGGACTCTGCTCACTGGTATGCTCTACCCAGATGCTAAATCACCCCAACATTACAATATATATATATATATATATATATATATATATATATATATATATATATATGTTTAATTATATCAACTATTTATACATTAGTTCTTGATTAGGTGTGTAAATTTGGGGTAGGCTGGCAGGGCCCCTGTGCATTACTTTGCCCAGGGGCCCATGATGCTATTAAGACGGCTCTGAGCTCAGGCAATGTGGATGATAAGGCCTGGCTCACAGACTGCACTCTAATTCATCTTAGGTGTTCTATTGGGTTGAGGTCGTGACCAGTCAAGTCTCTTCACCACAAACTCACTCATCCATGTGTTTATGGACCTTGCTTTATGCACTGGTGTGCAATCATGTTGGAACAGGAAGGGGCCATCCCCAAACTGTTCCCACAAAGTTGGGAGCATGAAATTGTCCAAACTGTCTTTTTACGCTGATGCCCTTAAGCGTTCCCTTCACTGGAACTAGGGGGCCAAGCCCAACCCTTGAAAAATAATCCTACACCATAATCCCCCCACTACCAAATGATTTGAAGGAGTGGCCAATACTTTTGGCAATATTGTGTGGATGAATGAGTTTGGGGTGGAGGAAATTGACTGGTCTGGCCTCAACCCAATAGAACACCTTTGTGATGAATTAGAGCAAAGATTGCAGGCCTGGCCTTCTTGTCTACATCAGTGCCTGACCTCACAAATGCGCTTCTGCAGAAGAGTTGAAGCAGTTATAGCTGCGAAGGATGGGCCAACTCAATATTGAACCCTACGGACTAAGACTGGGATGCCATTAAAGTTCATGTTTATGTAAAGGCAGGTGTCCCAATACTTTTGGTAATATAGTGTGCATATAGTTTTCTTCAGTACATGCAAATACCTATGTGCATGCTTCCATGACAACTGAGGTGATGTTCACTTCTGTTTAGTTCTTTCATTATTTGGCTGTGTGACTGGTATATACTGTATTGTTATATATATATATATTAACCGAATAACGAGCAAATAAGATTGAAACTGTCATGTGTAAAAAAATGACTCAAAATAATGGTTATGATTGATACTTGATGAGAGCACAGGTAAAGTTCACGTTACTAATACAGTATAAAGCTGTACATTCTTTAGTAGTATACCATACATATGGTGTTTGTTATAAATAATAAATGGGATGTAACATTAAAAAGTGACCTAATTTCTAATTAAATGTCTAAGAGGAAGTGTTACAAGCAGTAAACAGAAAGCTTTTGTTCAAAACAATTCAAGGACTGGAAAAATCTGCCGGATTGCTGTTCATTCCTTATTGACAATGCTGTCTTTTCAAATAGATCTAAATGGTATCATTTGAAAGAATTATCCCATTGTTTCTTCTCTTTCCCAAATGGCTTTTCTCATTACAGCAAAATGACATTTACCAAATATCCAATCTAATGGCTTAACTTTTACTGTGGTTTCAATAGGGAAAATATGATGCACACTACATTTAAATATTTTTGTGCATCTGGACAATTACTGTAGTGCCTGCCTGGGGCAAAGATTCTTCGCCTGTAAACCTGAATAAACATATTACACACTACATTTTGTTTAACCACTTAAGTACCATCCTGTAATATGCCTTCACTATCGGGCTATTTTTCAATTGTTAGTGATGTGGTAGTTTGACTGACAATTACTTGGTCATGCAGCACAACCCAAATTAATTTAGACCATTTTTTGATAAAGGTATAGCTTTTTTTTTGGTATTTTTTTTAATAATCACAGTTTTTTATATTTTTTTTTACAAAAAAAACTAAAATTTAGATTTTTTTTTTGCAAAGTAGACCCCCAAAGTCATCCGATTTTTTGCCACAATGTGTTTGGAAATTTAAAAAATGTGCTAATATTGATGTGGTTAAAACTTGGAGCTTGGTAGTGGCACACAGCGCATCATTAACCGCTTGCCGACCAGCCGCTGTCATTATACTGCAGCGGGTCGGCACGGTCCCGTGAACCATCGTAGCTGTACGTCGGTGTCTTTAAGCAGGATAGGGGTTGCCGATGCGAGTGGCGATGACAGCTGGCTACGCACGATTGTGGGCACAAGAGCCAGAACAGGGACATGTGTGTGTAAAGAAATCCCTGTTCTGTGAGGAAATCGTGTGTTCCTACTAGCCAGGAATAATGATCTGTCATCTCCTCTAGTCAGTCCATCCGACTACAGTTAGAACACACACAAGGGAACACAGTTGACCCCTTGATCACCCCCTAGAGTTAACCCCTTCCCTGTCAGTGACATTTACACAGTAATCAGTGCATTTTTAAAGTGTGAACTTATGCAAATGATTGTCTGAGCGTGGTGCAGTGGCTTACGCCTGGCCTAACTGCAACGAAGCATGCGCAGTGATGTCTAAGCCAGGGGGCGCTTTCTTGTGTGCATGCGCGCATCTAGATCGGCCGAACTTCCTGTTGTAGGCCGGCCTATTGTCTTGCGTCGAGCGTATAAATGCGCCCAGACATGCGTCCGTCCGACGCAAAATTACATCCTGCTTTCCCCCCCCAGAGCTTGGTAATTTTGCCCTTGGCTTTGAACTTTGGATTAAGGATGTCTGTTCCAGTGGCTGCTCCAGTGGCTGCTCCAGTGGCTGCTCCTGTCAGCCATAGGAAGAAAAATTTTACTGCCCAGGAAAGGGCTATCATAATCCAAGGCATGGAGGAGTTTCATGAGTCCCTCCATGGCTCTGAAAGCAGGAATACGACGCGTGCCAGGAGGCAGGAGATCCTTAACACTATTGCCACTAGGGTCAATGCCCTTGGCAATGTCCCCCGCATTGCTAAGGATATTTTGAAGAAGAATAATGACATGCGGCTTCGGGTGCGGGAGAAGCTCGCTAAAATTACCAAGCACAGGGCTGGCACTGGTGGTGGACCACCCTGTGATGTGGAGCTGACCCTGGAGGAGGAGCGGATCGCCCAGTGTCTGCACAGGGAGCAGGTGGAGGGCATTGAGGGGTTTGATTCCCGGCAAGAGGGCTTGAGGACAGGTAAGTGTGTTTTATATTTCCTATCTGGTGTGTAGCATGTGTGGGTGGGGGAAGGGAATATGTGACAAGTGTGTGGGTCCCCCAACATGTGACTGCTTTATGTCATCCACAGATGTGCAGGAGGGGGCGGGCCCATCTGGGGTTGTTGGCCATCCCACCACCTCTTCCGAGGAGCGTCCTGAAGACCCACAAGATACTGTGGAGGAGGGGACAGTCCACACCATGCCTATTGAGGTGGTGTTGGACGAGTCGGTGGACCTGAGCCAGATCGGTCACATTATAGAGGAGTGCATTCTGATGGTTGGGCCCTCTACCACCTCCACCCCCATGATAGGAAGCCCCTCTCCCTCACCCACCAGCAGGGCAACCACCACCAGGACCTCCCCATACACCCGCTCAGTTGCCTCTTCTGGCCCCAGGAAGACGACCAAGAAGACCAGGGGTGTAATGTCCAGGACCAGATCGCCCAGGATCAAACCCTGCAGACCCGGCATATGGGGGATATTGCTGGGGATCTGTGGAAGATTTCCGAGGATGCTGGACATCTGAGGGAGGCTGTAGAAGAGGTCAGCTGTAACAGCTCTGCTGTAGCCACCTGCATGGTAGACCTGCAGACCACCACGGCCAACCTGGTCACCAAGGTGGATTGCCTTTGTGAGGCAGTAAAGGCAAATACCACTGCGGTACAGGCTGCCATACAGGAGGAGGGGAGACGGAGGCAGCAGACTGAGAGGGCCAACCTCACAAGACAATTGAGGATGCAGGCCCAGACAAACCTCTTCCTCAGCAGGGTAGCTGCTGCCTTGGAGGCCAGGCAGCCGTCACCTGGCAGTAGTGGGCCACCTGCAGATGTGCCACCTCCCGATCTCCCACCCCCCCACCCCAGGCTCCGCCAAGGCAGCTGTCACCTGGCAGGAGTGGGCCACCTGCTGATGAGCCTCCTGCCGATCTGCCCACCCCCCCACCACCCCAGGCTCCGCCCAGGCAGCTGAGGAGCCAATTAGCTGCCACCAGGCGCAGCCAAAGGAAGGCTAAATAAAAGCCTTTTTTTGTTGGTTTTGCTCAGGTGATGAGCTGTATGATTTTTTTATTTGCTCAGGTGATGAGCTGTAAGATTTTTTTTAATGCTCAGGTAATGAGCTTTTTGATTTTTTACTTTGATCAGGTGATGAGTTCATTTGAGTTCTGCCAGCACACAGTGAGGAGTGCTGCTTCAGTGTGACTGGTGTGTGAATGGGGGGGTGTCACTTCTGCTGGCAAAGGGGTGTCACCCTCTGCCGTGTGAAAGGTGTATGAACGTACAGTGACATAATTGGAGCCTTGGCGTGGCGTTGCTGCTCCCAAGTCCCGTGTGGTGTCCTTGGGTCTAATCCAATTAGATGAGGATAAGATGTGTCTGTGCTAGGGACCACAGTGGTGTGCATGCATGCATTCTCATTGTGACATGTTTAATGTGTCTGTTTAACGTGTAAATATGTCTTTTGTGAGGCGTCTTCTGATTGCGGCTCCCACAGCAGACGGGTTATCCTCAGTTAGGGGGGGAATGTCTGGTTCGGGGGTCAGGTCATCACGTAGGTCAATCTCCAGGCTCTTTCTCACAGCGTAGTTGTGCAGAATGCAACATGCACCGATGATCTGGCACACAAAGTTGGGGGCATACAACAGGGTACCCCCAGACTTATCCAGGCATCGGAAACGGGACTTCAGGAGGCCAAAGGTGCGTTCCACCACTCCACGGGTACGTGCATGTGCTTCATTGTATCTTCTCTCTCCTGGGGTTTGGGGATTCCGGTATGGAGTCCAAGTGCATATGCAGAGTCACCTGGAAGGGAAAAGACAGGAGGATGTTAGTCGTGCATGTGCCCCTTGTGATGTCTGCATCATGGGGGGGGACAGTCATGCCTGACACCCATGTCACTCACCAACCAGCCAGCTGACCCCATACATGTTCTGGTCAAAATCTGTTGGGATGTCGCTTTGACAGTATATGAAGCTGTCATGGCTGGACCCTGGGTGTTTCGCTCTGACATATGAGGCATTGGGCATCGGCTATCATCTGGACATTGATTGAATGCCAGTGCTTCCTATTGCGGTACAGGTGCTCTGTGTCACGGGGGGGCCGTAGTGCCACATGTGTGCAATCAATGGCCCCCACGGTGCGTGGGAATCTGTCAATTCTATAGAAATCCTCCATTGCCTTCTGCTGCAGATGCTGCTGGGTGGGTCTGATGAAGTGGTGGGACATGCGTCTCAGGATTGCGGGGACAACCTGGTGCACACATCTGCTCATGGTGGTTTGCGACATTCCCAGCCACAGATCCACTTGTACGCTGAAAAGAGCCACTGGCAAGGAAATGCAGTGTTGCCAGGACCTTGACCAGTGGCTGCAGTGCTTGTGAGCGATGTGTTGGACTGGTGATGTCATCCTGCAGGGTTCTGGTTAAATCCAGGATGGCTTCACTGCTGAATCTGTAGATGCGATACACCTCTGATTCCCCCATGGCAAACACGTTAATGCGCGTTCGGTAGATCCGCTCCCGTGCCCTCCTACGAGTCCGTGGACCCATTAGTAGTGCTAGGAGTACACCTGCCCCTGGCATGTTGGCACACAGATGTGTTGTCCTGCAAGTGTGGGTGCTCGGCTTGCTCAGCTCGTTCGTAACGCTGCTGCTGGAGCTGCTCTCCAGCTGACCTGTGTCCTGGTGCAAAGTTATTCCACCTTTTTGGTGGAGTAACTTTAGGCCTGACGTAACACTTGTGCGCACCGGGCTTAGCCTAAGTCTGGTGCACTTTCATTTGCGAATCGCCGTATCTCCGTAATTTGCATATTTAAATAGGAAAACAATGCAAGCGAAGATGCGTCGCGTCTAAATATGCGCCCGGCTTAGAAAAGTTGCATCGGTCGAAAAAAGCCTATTTTCAGGCGTATCTTGTTCTGTGGGTACAGAACAAATGCGTGCCGGCGCATATTTACACCTACTCCGCTTATCTGTAGATAAGCCGGCCTAACTCTTTCTGAATCTACCTAACAGTTTTTTCCAACTTCATCATTAAAACGACGTTGCCCACATGCGATCGTGAAAAAAAATGCTCTAGCAAAGCGTGGTGAGGTACAACACGTACGACGGCACGATAAAGGGGAAGTTCCATGCGGATGACGCCAACCTTGGGGCTGCTTTAGCAGATTTTGTGTTAGTAAAAGACGATTCACGCTTTTCTGTCTGTTACAGCGTGATGAATGTGCTTACTCCATTACGAACGGTAGTTTTACCAGAACGAGCGCTCCCGTCTCATAACTTGCTTCTGAGCATGCACAGGTTTTTCACGTCGTTAAAGCCCCCACACGATAATTTTTTACCACCAGAAAAACAACATAGTTTAAAACGTCGTGAAAAAATAGAGCATGTTCGAAAAAATGCTGTGAAGCTCCCACACACGATCGTTTTAAATTACATTTTTTTAAAACGTTGTTTTTTACAAGCCAAAAAACGATCGTGTGTACGCGGCATAACTTATTTACTAAATTTTATAACAGAAACAAAAGAAAAAAAATCTCCAAATTAACTTTTTTTTTTTATTTGTTTAGCAAAAAATAAAAACCGTAGAGGTGATAAAATACCATCAAAGTAAAGCTCTATTTGTTGGAACAAAATTATAAAAATACAGTTTGGGGTGTAAGTGCCTGGTATTGAAGTGGTTAAGGACCATGTTTACTATGTCACAAGTAATTTGTTATCCACATCAATAGGACATAACGTAAATTTTCACCACTCTGGCAAAAGATCAGTTATTAAATTTGCAGCTATAGAACAAGGGGAGCAGATTTTGATAAGAGGGTCCTTTAAAAAGAGATGCATTTGATCCACACCTTAAAAGCCACTATACATCCAGGTTTAAATGATGCTATGAGCTACAAAACTTGTTTATAGTACTTTGCAACCATTTTCTGTTTTTGTGAACGTGGCTGTCAACAGAGATTGCATTTATTCTCTTATTCTCTCTCTCCCTCCTTGTATAGGTTCATCAATCCAGGACATTCCATCTACCCCATTTTTGTATGATATCTGGTAACTCTGGTATGCTAAATAGTGCATCCAAGCTTCTGTACAAATGTCAACAATATGCCCCCGCGTCCTTATACTGCATTATAAGGGTGCGTCCCTTTGGGGTTCGAGAGATGTGGCAGGAGATGTCCTGGGGAACATATTTTTTCCATTTGATTTGTAGTGATTTACATCTATCATATATAAAAAATATCTCAAATGGTTCTATGTAAACATTGTCAACATGTCAACAACTATCAGGGTTTGTTTTATATACAGTATGTGTATATATATATATATATATATATATATATATATATATATATATATATATATACATACAGTATATACTGTATATAAGCAATTATCATATTTTCATTGTTTCTTTTATTCAAGTTTTGCCCCTTGTCTTGATTGATTACCTATTGTTTTGATTGGCCTTGAGGAATGGAGGGGGTGGATGCATAGCAAAGTTAAATCAGTTTGTCAAGACCAGTCCCAGGACAATTCCTCAAGGAACCAATTTGAATCCCACAATTTACAGCATTTTATGCCAATCATACCCATGAGTGGCATGGGGAGCTGGTGAGAGCAATATCTTAAGGGGGTGGAAGGATATATTTTCACACGCGGTGGTACGAATGGTCACTTGGTGGAAGAGGATAATTCAAAGTGTAAATATTTTATGGACTTTAGATTGATTGATTTTTTGATGTTTAATTTGCACTGGGTGTTTTAGTTTTCAATTATATAATATTTTTTTATATAATCACAGCACCTCCTCAAATTTGAATACTGTATTTATCGGCGTATAACACACACTTTTTTCCTCTGAAAACAGAGGGTAAACAGTGCCTGCGTATTATACGCCGATATCATGTTTTACCAATAGGGGGCGGGGATCGGGCAGTCTGCCCCAGGAGCCACCCATTGGGGGAGTGTCAGGATGGCTGTCCCGCATCCACTGGCCCTGGAACAATGCTCCCTGCAAAAAAAAGTCATTTGCCAGCCCCTTCTACACCACTCCTCCTGTGTCAGTGTCATTGTAAAACGAAGCTTGTAAATATCTTTATAGCTCCGTTTTTTTCTGGCTGCTCTCCTCCTCCTCCGAGTGTAGTTTTGATTGGAGGAGGAGAGCAGTCACATGACCATCTGTGTAACATCAGAGGAGAGCAGTCATGTGACCAGGTCAGTAAAAAAAAACGAGGTATATGGAAGCTTTGTTTTGCAATGGGAGTGACACAGGCGACGGGGCTGTATAATGGAAGGGGGATGTATAATGGATGGGGGATGTGTACTGGATGGGGGGGATGTATAATGGATGGGGGCATGTGTACTGGATGGGGGGAATGTATAATGGTTTGGTGGATGTATAATGGATGGGGATGCTGTGTACTGGATGGGGGGCTGTGTACTGGATGGGGGGGATGAATAGTGGATGTGGGGGAATGTATAGTGGATGGGGGGCTGTGTACTGGATAGGGGGATGTGTACTGGATGAGGGGCTGTGTACTGGATGGGGGGATGTATAATGGATAGGGGCTGTATACTGGGGAGGGGGGCTGTATACTGGCGAGGGGGGGCTGTATAATGGATGGGGGATGTATAATGGATGGGGGGATGTGTACTGGATGGGGGGATGTATATTGGATGGGGGGGCTGTGTACTGGAGAGGGGGCTGTGAAGAAAAATGTTCCTTAAACTCCCCTCTTAAAATTAGGGTGCGTGTTAAACGCCTGTGCAACTTATAAGCCGATAAATACGGTACTTTTCTGGTTTAATTTTTGTTAACATTTTATAATAACCTTACTAATTTCATTTTTTAATCCTGACTATAATAAACAAATGAAGCATTTATATGCAATCCCTTCAAACTAATTCAAACTATAGCTCCTACCTTTGTCTTAAATCTACATACATTTATATGAGATATTTAAAATGGAATTTAACATTTGATTAAATAAAATAAAATTGTCACATCATTGTGATTTCTTTAAACGTGTGCAAATTATTATTCATTTCCTTGTAAAACTACATGATTAAGTCATTTTATGTAACTGTCAAAAATTGCCTTTGAGCATAGATAGTCATTTGGTCATGCATGCAAGTCTTATTTCACTAATACTAATACTAATTTTTGCATTAGATGCAAGGAAAGTTTAACATCCATTATGTCACACAAGCAATTTTGAAGCAGTGATTTGTAGTAGCTACATAATCACTTTCATTAGGATTTACCGTACTTTACTAAAATAAAATACAGTAGATAGGACTTAAAAGGATCACTAAAGGAAAATATTTTTTAGCTAAATAGCTTCCTTTACCTTACTGCAGTACTGGTTTCATGTCCTCATTGCTCATTTTTGCTTTGATGTTGCTGTAAAACTGCTCTGATCTCCACACTTCCTGGTTGTCTGTTTCCTTATAACCACAGTACTGGGAGCTTTTCACGATGGTCTAAGCTGTCATTACTGTGTGTTTAAAACTTAACAGAACCAATCAGATTCATTTTAAAAACAAAACACTGCCCTGGATGTGTTTGTTTTTGTTCTGTGGGTCTCTTTACTTCACATAAACATGAAACCAGTTTAAAAACGAAAGTGAAACTACAGGCACATTATATGATTGAATTTAATCTATTTTTAATCATTTTTAAAAGGAATCAGTTAACTTTTATGTCTCTATACCCTGTAAACAGTCATTTCAGCAAAAACATTTTTTTTACTTTAGTGATCCTTTAATATAGGTCTGTCTCGCAGCAATTACTTTTTTACTTTTTACAGAATCTGAAGCTAGAGACAGAATTGTTTCAGTGGCTATTCATGTAATCCAGTACCAAGCCCTTGCCACACCAGTGTTTTCTAGCTGTACAGTGATTTTAGACTTTGTCCACATTGCATTTTTAACACATCAATAGTGTTTTTTTTTTTTTTGTAGTTGCCAAGTAAAATGCCATATAATGTGACATGAATAATTTTTTGCAGCCTATATCTGTACAACACAGATGAAAATATTTTGTAGACATCAGCTCATCGTATAAGCTGCATTTGTCACTGTTGTTCTGTCTCTCAAGCACAGTATAAAAAAATAAACCCCCCAAAAAACAACAATATTGTGTATACAAGGCCTTGGAGGATAATGTGTTCCAGTGATATCCTTTCTCTTGAGAAATAAATAATATATGAGCAAAGAAATGAGTAGAATTCCATTTGTAACATCCAGAACAGTTTATTGACTTAGAACATGTACTGTACACAAATTGTACCTATGAGAAGTTTATGAAATATAGAGATACATTATTTAGGTTATAGTATTTGTGCACGCAGGACTCTAAAACCCTATAGTTTAACATAAAAATACATTTTGAAATGTTATACATTTTTAACTTAAAGGGGAGGTTCGCCGGTAAAATGCTGTTTTTACCCTTAGATGTATGCTCATTTAGTCTAGGGGAATCGGCTAGTTGTTTTAAAATCCGAGCATTACTTACCGTTGTAGAGGGCGATCTTCTCCGCCACTTCCGGGTATGGGCTGCGGGACTGGGCGTTCCTTCTTGATTGACAGTCTTCCGACAGGCTTCCGAAAGGCTTCCGACGGTCGCATCCATCGCGTCACGATTTTCCGAAAGTAGCCGAACGTCGGTGCGCAGGCGCAGTATAGAGCCGCACCGACGTTCGGCTTCTTTCGGCTACTCGTGACGCGATGGATGCGACCGTCGGAAGCCTGTCGGAAGACTGTCAATCAAGAAGGAACCCCCAGTCCCGCAGCCCATACCCGGAAGTGGCGGAGAAGATCGCCCTCTACAACGGTAAGTAATGCTCGGATTTTAAAACAACTAGCCGATTCCCCTAGACTAAATGAGCATACATCTAAGGGTAAAAGAGCAAAAACTCTGAACTCCCGCTTTAAAAATCAGTATTTACATTGGCATGCTTTGTCATGTTACCTAACTCAGTGGTTCTCAACCCTGTCCTCAAGTACCCCCAACAGGCCATGTTTTGGGAATTTCTCTTAGATAAAATGACTGTCCAAAATACCAAGCCAAAACCTGCAAGCATGGCCTGTTGGGGGTACTTAAGAACAGAGATGAGGTGGTGGGGGCAGCGAAGAGATTGCTCGCCTTCGGCTGCCGACGTCGCTGGACTCCACGACACCTAAGTGTCCTAAAATTAAAAGTCAGCAGCTGCAGTATTTGTAGCTGTTGGCTTTTAATATTTATTTTATGGCGGAGCTCCGCTTTAAATTTCTGGGCCACAAGTCAGAGTCTCACAAACATGAATAAACCTCAGCACAATTTAAACCAATAAAAATAAATTCCATTACATATGATTTGTGTACACTGAAAATAGATTGAGCTAACACTTTGTCTGAGACTACGTTAAATAAGAACTTCATTAAAATAGACTGAAACTGCTTAACTGCCAGCAACTGTTGGGACGATAAACATTTTGGTCAGAAGTTTGCAATGTAAAAGCGCCAATTGATGAGCACACTGGCAACATTCGATGGGGCACAGTAGCGGCAATTGATGGGCACACTGGCAGCATTTGATGGGGCACAGTAGCAGCAATTGATGGGCACACTGGCAACATTTGATAGGGCACAGTAGCGGCAATTGATGGGCACAGTGTCAGCAATTGATGGGCACAGTGTCAGAAATTGATGGGCACACTGGCAGCAATTTATGGGCACAGTAGCGGCAATTAATGGCCACACTGGCAGCAATTGATGGGCACACTGGCAGCAATTGATGGGTACAGTAGCTGCATTTGATGGCACAGTGGCGGCAATTTATGGGTACAGTGGCTGCGTTTGATGGGCACAGTGGCTGCATTTGATGGCACAGTAGCTGCATTTGATGGGCACAGTGGCTGCAATTGATATGGGTTTTTTTTCAAAAAAAATTGAGCACCAGCCACCACTGGTCCATGGGGAAAAGTTTTAATAGTTAAGGGAGGCAAAAAATGTATCAAATTCCTCTCAACTAAAGGGATGTCGAGTGTCCGGTTTTAGACAATTATATAATTTGTTACTGAAATTTTTAAAAGTCTAAGCCATAGCATAACAACAGTAAATGGGGGGTACCATCCTGTTGAAACAGATAATCAAGCATGGACTGGAATGGTCTGGCCCTAATCTTATTTGCCAACATCCTGTGGGGCGTATTGGGGCATTCATAGAATTTTTTATATAGTCCATAGGAGAGATCTGGCCACTATTTTATATATCAAACACCTTGATATGATTATGTAATGAGTAAACCACCCATAAGTGGAATACTGTGGGATTGTTTATCAAAAAAGATGTTGGATTAAAAAAGACTTATGCCGCATACACACGACCGTTTTTCGGGTTGTAAAAAATCGTGCGTGGGCTCCAGAGCTTTTTTTATGATGTAAAAAATGGCCATTAAAAATTTATAACATGCTGTAATTTTTCACTACGTTTTTAACGTTGTCGTTTTTAACGTTGTAAAAAATGGTCGTGTGTGGGCTTTAACGACTTGAAAAAAGCGCATATGCTCAGGAGCAAGTTATGAGACGGAAGCACTCATTCTGGTAAAACTACCATTCGCAATGGAGTAAGCACATTCATCACGCTGTAACAGACTGAAAAGCGCAAATCGTCTTTTACTAACACAAAATCAGCAAAAGCAGCCCCAAGGGTGGCGCCATCTGAATGGAACTTCCCCTTTATAGTGCCGTCGTACGTGTTGTACATCACCGCGCTTTGCTAGAGCATTTTTTTTCACGATCTTGTGTAGGCAAGGCCGTTTTAACGATCCGGTTGAAAAAAACATAGTTTTTTTCTAGACCAGCCCTCAAAATTTCCACTCGCCTGCTAGCATTTGGCGAGTGGATTTAAGCTGGGGGCGAGTGACAGGGCTGCATGACCAATTTCCCTTCAATCTGTGCCTACACTTAGAGCCCCGATGCGATTGGCGGCCGAAGAGGAAAGGTGCATGCTCGGGAAAAGTAGTCTGGTAAACCGCGCACAGGCAGAGCAGTACACAGGTGCTCTCCTTACAATTCTCATTAAGCCATGGGACCTAACAGTTTGACCTCTCTGAGCCTGCCCCCCTCCCCCCCGACCAATGTAGCTGAAGAGCAGAGAGCAGGAAGTAATGAGTCAGGTGGAGGATTGCGAAAATTACCACTCCGGGTGTCCCAGGTAGGCAGTGCAGCACTCACTGAAAGTTGCCCTGACATGAGAGTGGCAGCCTTCCAGTTTGTGCAGTTTTCTTCTCCTTGTGCTCTATGTAGGTGTCCAGCAGTTCAGCCTGAGCACTGTGAGACTGGTCTCAATGTGTGCTGTGCGGTGTCATTGTGCGCTGTGCTATGGTGTCAATGGCTGTGCAGTTGTGTGGATCTCGGCACTGGATTGTACTCCCTCCCGCTGTGCTGCAGCTCCTCTCCTCACTGCCAGCCTGAATAAAAGGGGGAAGTGGGGACATGCAAGCGTGGAGCCGCACACACAGGCTCCTGATGATGAGATGAATAGGAGAGGGAGAGAGAGGATGGATGGATGGGAGTTGCAGAGGAGACAGCAAGAGAATGGGGAAGAGATCCAGTTCTAGTGCCCTGTCCCTCTGGTCTGCCCCCAGTGCCCTGTCCCTCTGGTCTGTCCCCAGTGCCCTGTCCCATTTTGTTAAAGTTGTTTTTGGTAATATTTAATTGTGTAACTTGATTCTGCATAAAACATTTAACAGTGTCATTCCATGAGATAATCTACGAGGGCGTGTTTAGGGGCGCAATTAGGCGTGGATCAGTGTATGAATTAGGTGGGGCAACTGGTGGCGAGTAACTCTTGAGGCCTGGCTAGTAGCTCAGGGCTTGAAATATTGAGCCCTGTTCTAGACCATTAAAAATGTCATTTTTTTACAACCCGAAAAACGATCGTGTGTACGCGGCATTAGAAGTTAGGGTTTTGTTTTAATCTATATCCCGCAGAGATACATTGACCTCTAAAATAAGCTTTGTGTGCTTTCCGCAAGGTAAATACCTTCTGCATGGAACCATGGTTAATCTCAAATAGCCAGACTCAGAGAGACAGGCGCATCTTTAGTTAGCGTAGCGCATCTCATATGCGCTACGCCAACGTAATATTGAGAGGCAAGTACTGTATTCACAAAGCACTTTCTCCCATATGTACGCCGGCGTAACGTAAATGGGCCGGCGTAATCCCGCGTAATTCAAAGTAGCAAGGCAGTGGGCGTGTTGTATTCAAATGAATCGTGACCCCCATGTGAATGCATGGCCGAACGACCGGCGCATGCGCGCGCATGCTCAGAATCACATCGCAAATACTCCCTACGATACGACAGCTCAATGCATACGACGTGAACCTAACTTACAGCGTAAGTCTCTCTGAATCTGCCTAAACGTATTTAGTTACATTTCAGGAGTGTTGCTCTAGGATATATTCAATTTAAACTAGTGACATGATTTGACCATGTCATGGGGTAAAATCCAGCGTTAACCAAGTTATTAAGCTGAAACAAAACAAAAATATTCTAGAGTACATTTTATGGGCATTAGAATAAAAAGTTAATGGTTTGTGAATATAAAGTTTATTCTGCCAGGGTGTCCTGGGACAGTGCCTGTCTGTTTTTGGATGGAGACATAACTAAAGTCTCCTTAAATAATTATGTACAGATGGGTTAAACATTGTACCCTATTAAATATTTGCATAAGAAATTGAATTTGACTCAAATTAGGGACATAAGTAGAGTACTTCCTTTCCCTTTTTAATGTCTAAAACAGCAAAAGGACCATGGAGATTACTGGAAGAGGACAAACTCCTCAGAGCACAAGTGCATTTAATTAAAATTTGAGTGCCAGTTTTCCAGAGGGGTTTGAGACTCCATATGAGTTTGGAAAATATTTTGAATCAAATTTGAAGGAGCTGTCCTCTAGAAAGTTTATTTCTTGCACCGTAATCACATTTGCCCCAAAAGACTTGAACTCCTTCAAAACTAACCACCACTTCCTAATAGAATTTAAACCTCTGACATAAGATATTAACCTTAAAGACATATTAGATGTGAAACATACTGCAAATGTCAATAAGGCTGAGAGAAATGTAATACACAGTACAGAAATAGATAACTGAAAAGAACAACCACAACATATAAACTAAAAACCATGACAAAATGTCAGTTAAACTGTGTACAGTATTGTGGTCCATGTATAACATAAAGAGTAAGCAAATCTTGGGACAAACCACCAGGCTACCACGCTATATTAATCTTAACACTAAAAAAAAAACCTCATAAATGTTGTAAGAAGCCTCGTGGACATGCTTGGGCATCCCCTAAATGATTAGAGTCTGCAGACAGTTCAGCAGTGTAGAAAGACAACATTTACAGTGAGCATAACTCACCAGGTAAGTTCAGGTAGGCTGTCTAGGAGAAAGAGGGCGTTGTGGCATTGTAAAGTGACTCTTCTCCTAAGACTTGGCTGAGGTCCAGAGCTTGCTAGAAGTCATGGTCGGACAAAAACACAGGATTGGAAGAATCAGTGCTTTTCCAGGAGTGGGGATAGTCCAAGACTTTTGAGAAAGGCCTCCCCTTTCTGGTTCTTATGAATGCTCTATTGCAAATCATCTTTAGTGGCATTAAGCCTAAATTAAAAGCCCCATCTGTATTGTATCTGGTATTTCTGGCGGTGGGAGGTGATGTGTCTCAAGGTGTGATGTTTAGCAAAGATATTAGGGTATAGGTCACTGAAGATCTGAATCTTCTCTCCCCTATAGTCAAGTGCTAATTTATTGTGAGTTTATATCAGTAATACAGACTTACAAGAGTACACGGAAAACAGTGACTGCTTACATAAAAAAGTGCACAGTCACCAAGATTATCACCACACGTGCCAACCAGAAGTCATGGATATCAGCAGAGGTTTATGGGCTGATAAAGACCATAGATGAGGTATTCAGATCAGGAGATAAAGCAACTCTCAAAACAGCAAGAGCCAATCTGTCTCACGGCATCGAGAAGGCAAAACAACAATATGCTAAAAAAAATTATAAACACTTTAGCGACAGCAAAGATACACATGCCTTGTGGAAAGCCATCCAGACCCTCACTGACTACAAGCCCCTGCCACAGACCATTGACGATAATAATTCCCTCCCGGATGCACTCAACCACTTTTATGCATGGTTTGAAATGCAGAACCAAACAACTTCACAAAAACTACCCATATCCGGAAATGAGTGGGTGCTCTGCTTTTCTCCAGCCGATGAAAAGAAAAACCCAGTTCTGGATGTACCGACAGAAAGGCTACTTGCCCTGATGACATACCTGAATGTGTACCGAAAGACTGTGCTGTACAGCTGACAGATGTCCTCACAGATATCTTTAACATGTCGCTGAGCCAGGCAGTTGTGCCTACATGTCTTAAATCCATCACCATAATTCCAGTGTCAAAGAAGACACATGTGTCTTGTTTGAATTACTATTGTCCCATAGAACTAACTCTAATAATGATAAAGTGCTTTGAGAGGTTAGTCATGCATCACATTAAGTCCAATTTTCCATACACGCTGGACCCATATCAGTTTGCACACTGTCCAAACCGTTCCATGGATGCAATATTCTCTACCCTCCATCTGGCCTTTATCCACTTAGAACAGAAAGACTCTTTTGTTAGAATGCTGTTAATTGACTTTAGCTCAGCATTTAATACAATAATTCCTCCGCAACTTATCACTAAATTGAACTCGCTGGGCCTCAACCTGCTCCTCTGTGATTGGATACTGGACTTTTTAACCGGAAGACCTCTGTCAGTCCGTGCTGGCTGCAGAAACTCACGCACTACCACACTGAGCATGGTGTGCTCTTTACACTGGAAGTGTGCTCTTTACACTGTTGACCCACGAATGTACTGCCGACCCACGAATGAACTGCCAAGTTCAGATCCAACCATATCATCAAGTTTATGGATGTCACAACTACGGTAGGTCTCTTTTTAGCAAAAAATTATGAAACACTCTACAAAGAGGAAGTGGCACAACTGGTTAAATGGTACAAACAACCTGTCCCTTAATGTAAGCAAAACAAAGGAGGTTGTGATGGATTTCAGGAGTAATTCTGTTGATCTCACTCCCCCCCCCCACTGACCATCGACAGCATGACTGTGGAGAGAGTTACCAGTACTAAATTCCTGGGAGTGCACATCTCAGAGGATCTTACCTGGACAACCAACATCACATCACTTACCAAGAAGGCACAACAGCGCCTATATTTTCTCTGCCGTCTTAAAAAAGCCAGTTTGCCTCCATCCACCCTTACTACATTCTAAAGGAGAACCATTGAGAGAGTTCTCACCAGCTGCATAATTATCTGGTATGGGAACTTCAGTTCTTCTGCCTGCAAGACCGCGCAGCGGCTAGTGAAGATGGCTCTCCCCTCCATCCTGGACATTTTCCATATACAATGCTCCAGCAAATCTATTAGTACCGTGAAGGATCCTACCCATCCCTTACACAGTTTCTTCCAGCTCTTGCCATCAGGTAGAAGGTACCGGAGTATCAAAACCCAGACTGTGAGGCCGCGTACACACGGTCGGTCCAAACCGATTAAAACGGCCTGAAGTCCAGTTTCATCGGTTCAAACCGACCATGTGTACGGCCTATCGGTATGTTGTCCTTCAGACAAAAATTAGAGAACTTGCTTTAAAATCGAACTGATGGACCGCTGACCGATAGGTCCAAACCGATGGTTAGTACACAAAAGCATTGTTTCAAAACCCACGCACGCTCAGAATCAAGTCGACGCATGCTTTGAAGCATTGAACTTCATTTTTTTTCAGCATGTCGTTGTGTTTTACGTCACCGCATTCCGACCCGATCAGGTTTTGGAGCGATGGTGTGTACGCACATCAGACCATCAGGCCACTTCAGCGGTGAACTGATGAAAACAGTCCGTGATGCCATTCTCATCGGATGGACCGGTCGTGTGTACGCGGCCTCAGACTGCTCAACAGTTTTTTTTCCCAGGCTGTGAGAGCCCTCAACTCCAATCTTTTTTGAAACCTCTTCTACAACCTATATAATATATATATATATTGTAACCACTTCCATACCAGGGACTTACGCACCTTCCTGCCCAAGCCAATTTTCAGCTTTCAGCACTGTCGCAATATGAATGACAATTGCGCGGTCATGCTACACTGTACCCAAATGAAATTTTTATAATTTTGTTCCCACAAATAGAGCTTTCTTTTGGTGGTATTTTATCACCTCTGCAATTTTTATTTTGTGCGCAACAACTAAAAAAATACCGCCATTTTTGAAAAGAAATCATTTTTTTATTTTTTTCTGTTAATTTTTTTTGTAAATAAGTACGTTTTATTCTTCGATTATGGGCACCGATGAGGTGGCACTGATGGGCACCGATAGGCGGCACTGATGGGCACTGATAGGCGACGCTGGTATGCTGCACTGATGGGCACTCATAGGCGGCACTGATGGGCACTCATAGGAGGCACTGGGCACTCTTTGGCGGCCCTGATGGGCACTCATGGGTGGCACTTATGGGTGGTACTGATGGGTACTTATGGGTGGCACAGATGGGCACTGATAGGTGGGCACTGGGCATATATGGGCACTAAGAGGTGGCACTGATGGACACTGGGTGGCACTGTTGGACACTGAGGGGTGGCACTGATGGCATTGCTGGGTATCATTTCAGTCAGTGCTCATTTTGCACTCCCTGGTGGTCCAGTGTTGGCATCCGAGGGGGGGCTGCACTGATAAACAATCAGCGCAAACCCCCCCTGTCAGGAGAGCCGCTGATCGGCTCTCCTCTACTCGCGTCTGTCAGACGCGAGTGAGGAAGAGCCGATCAACGGCTCTTCCTGTTTACATCGTGATCAGCCGTGGTTGGATACGGCTGATCACGTGGTAAAGAGCCTCCGCCGGAGGTTCTTTACCAAGATCGGAGATGCAGGGTGTCAGACTGACACCCTGCATCACTGATCGCCGCGCTGCACGCCCCCACGGGGGCGCACCGGCATTTAATCCTGCAGGACGTCAATAGACGTCCAGTCAGGATTTCACAACTACTTCCTGGACGTCAATTGACTATTGACCAGGCAGGAAGTGGTTAAATATGCACTAGACACTTTTATAAACAATTGCTGCTCCATAGACTCTTGGAAATGCACAGTATATGTACAGTTATGTTGTTCCCAAATGTGTATAGGTTTATCATTTTTAAGTTCTTTGCTGTATTTTATTCTTTGTATATTTATAATTATGTTTAATTAGTATGTAGCACAGTGGCCCTGTGAGATACGACATTTCGTTCTACCATATGTTCTCATGTGTAGTAGAATGGCAATAAAGCTTGACTTGACCAAAGCTTATTTGCTATCATAGTAATGGAATCACACAATGTCCCTGGGTCATTCACCCACTAGTGGTTTGGTGCCCAGAACTCTGAGTCCAGTATATCTGTCAATCCACTGTATGTCTGGAATGTTCAGGGCTAGGGTAGTGAATAATGCTACCAGCTATGACTGAAAGTCTGAGTCTCTTACTTAACAGTCTTAAACAAAAAAAATATATTGTAAAATAGACAAGCCCATGCAGGTGTTCCCTTTCATTGTTCTATCTTCAGTATAAAATAATAATTAGACCCATATTACTATATGCAAAAACAAACAATAAAAATGCACTGCTCCTCGTCAAAACCAGTGACTGTTTCAATCAGTGGTTTTATTGTTTTTCTTAACACCTGTTGCCTTTATGAACAGACAGTTGTCTCCAATATTATACTAAACAATGTCATATGACATATTTTGCTGTCTTGGGTTATTTTATACACCTTTCAGAATCAGTTTTTCCAGCAAAAAATGCTCAGGGGCTTAAATGCAAAGGCCCAAATATTCATGGAAATAGAAAAAGTGTGAACAACTGTGCTCATGTCGTCCAAAATCTTATATACATGTAGTTAATGTACCATACAACTGAGCTTTTGGTGTGTGAAGATGCCTTTATTCAAAGTGCCAGCTCAATGCCCATAGCAATCCTGTATAAGTGAAAATGCTATAACATCATCTTTGCACGTCAGTGACATTTCAATATGCTATTATTTTGTTAGGTTGACAGTTATAGGCATATGTGTGTAATAAATCATGTACACAGTAAAGTATCCCTACAACAGTAGTGGCATCAACACAAATATATTTGTGAAAACTGAGATATTTTTATCGGCACATTAAGGTTATCAAGATAACAATTGAAACTGTGTTGTTGTATATAAGCTAACTGAAGCTGTTATAAGTACAACCCAATGACCTGCATCTATTTGCTTAATTTTTGTTTCCACAACCTTTTTTTAAGTCTTTGCACATTTAAGCCTTTCTACAAAATTATAATCTGACAATGGCAGGCTTTTTTTTTAACTTATACAAACTAGATGTGATATAAATGTTTTAATTAAGTAATCTATAAAATACATAAGTGACTGCATAGGCATGTGCACAGGGCATGCTGGGTGTGCCTGGGCACACCCTTATCACCCTGTGCGATGCAGATTTTCACTCTACCCATGTGGCAGCTAAGGCTACAGAGAAAGGGACTGGGGATCTCTGTCCTCAGTCCCTTTCTCCGCTATTTCAACAAAGCCCCTCAATGGGGCTCCTAACAAATTGTAAAAAATAAAAAATAAATTATAGTGCAAAACTAAAATAAAAACTAAAATATAATTGTAAAAAATAATAACAAAATAAAATAATAAAAACAAATAACTACTGACACCAATCTCATCCCTACAGACACCATCTACGTCTTTACTGACACCGTCCACTGCTCTACTGACACTGTCTACTGCTTTACTGCGCATGTGTGTTTGAGCTTTAACCCCTAATTCTTTGAACACTTGTATACAAACATCCTTATGCTTAATCTAAAACCTAAATGCAACTCTCAACAACATTTAACCACTCCCCCAAGGTTTGGATGATGCTGAATGCCATTTAATCTAAAAGAGAGACAGCACTGTCTGTGGGGACAGCCCTAACAATAAGTTGGTTATTTCAGAAATGTCCAGGGGTAGTGGTTAAGTGTTAAGGATGCTAGAAAAGGCCAAGTGTTTTGGGATAACTCTGGGATTAGGTTAAAGCACATCTAAAACCATTTTTTAGATTTGGATATAGTAGGCAATAATTAATGGCCAGTTTTTTTTTTTTTTTTCTTGCTGTCTCCTGTTTCTTCTTCTTCTGTCACCTTCTTTCCCTTTAATCCTTGTTCCAGAGAAAGCTGTAAAATGTTGCATTTTTACTTTAAGATGGCATATAAGAATTAAAAAAAAAGTTCCACTGTAACAATTAACCTTTTCTTCCCGACTAGATGTGCAGTTTGTTTAATTCCAAATAAATATTTGGACAAATTGTTATTCAGAGATTCAGGTATATCTGAATCCCCAAATTACAGTACAAGCACATTTTACTGAATTCTCCAAATAACAAAACAACATTCATCCAAATTTACAAAATTCTTATTGACTAGAATTTTACATGGAATTCCATTTGAATTTGAACTGTAAACATATTGTTGAAATCAAAGACTGTGTGTGTTATTTGTGTAATATTTCAAAATAATGCTTTTTTTGTTAAGCCAAAGGTGATTTAAAGAGTCATTGTAATCATTTGATGAAGATTTTTATTTTGTTTGTTCACTTTGCAAATGTAAAATTGATAAAAAGAAACCATGAAATATAAATATTTAAAAGCATTTGTACTTGGCATTTTTTCTCAGCTGGCTAAAACTAATAATACCACAGTATTGTGCATAGTAAAATTATAAAAGAAAGATACTACTTTTATTAATTAATTAGAACACTTCACATATTTTGAATGTGCTGGCTAAACTAATAATACTACAGTATTGTGCAAAGTAAAATTATAAATTATAAAAGAAAGATACTACTTTTGTCAGGTCACCCGTAGCCAGGTGACGAGTGCACCCCGTTGGGGTCAGGGATGCACCACAGGGTGGTGAACCCTATGGCCGACTACTGCTAGCAGAGACGAAGCGTGAACTTAAGATCACCCAGGGCGCGGAGTCTAAGACCCAGTTTTGTATTCACCAGAGCCTTTGATGGTAAGGATGGTCTTGGCCGCAACTGGGTCCACGTCGCATCCCCGAGATTCCTCAAGTCGCACTCCGCAGGGAGAAAGGGAAAGCAGTCAGCAGGACAAACAGTGGTGATGGGCAAGCCGAAGTCAGGGCAACAGGCAGACAAGGATAACCGTGGGACATGCAAATAGTCAGGGGCACAGGCAGACAAGGAAGTCAGGAACAAGCCAAAACGGTACACGGAAGATGAATGAAACACTCTGCAAACAGGAACTAGCAACTACACTGCAGACAGGAACTAAGCATAGGAACACTGTTGAACAGCACTGCAGACCTGTAGAGCAACAGTTTATATAGGCTTCCTGGGATGGACTAGGGTGGAGCCATACAGGAAGAGGAAGTGATAAAAAGGGGAACCAGAGCAGGGTCAGCCTCTAATGAACACATGGAGATCAGGTAAGCAGACAGACTTGTTGCATATTCATGACAACTTTATTAATTAGAACACTTCACATATTTTTAGTGTATAAAAACAGATGTTTGGTTACTCGGCTGCCGCATTTGTATCATAAAAAAATAAAAAATAAAACAGTAATTTTTTATTCAACCAATTTGAAATTTATTTCAAATCAAGAAAAAAAAAAAAGGTAGATTCAAAGAAAATTAGAAAAATACATAGAACGAATTACGAATACGAATCCCAAACATGAATTGAACGAATCAACCAAATTTAACCAAACTAAATAACATGATTAATGAATCTAAACGAAACAAAACACATGTTTTCGTCATGCACATGTCTACCACAGACCATAAAAATATATGCGGTGGCTGGGCTGGTGGATTTTAACACTGAGCCAGCGCGCATCTGCATCCATTGGAAATGGCTTTGTTGTGCTGAGAGTACACTCAGTGGGCTATCTCAATGCAGTAACTTAACTGTCATGGGCAGCTCCCAATGTATACTTGCAATCAGGAGCTTCCAATCATGTGACTGCTCTGACAGACAATCAACACAGTTACAGGATCAGAAAGCCTACCTCCACCAACAGATATTTAGATCCCCTTAATGGACTGGAGGGTGGTGGTGGCAATGGGTTAACCTTAACCTTTAGCCTAAAACTGAAAGTAAATATTTAGCTCTAACAATAGTCTAACGCAACGTTTTTCAAATATGGTGCCTTCTGGGTTTTTGAGGGGTGCCTTGGCAAATGCCTAAAGATTGCCCAAATTGGCCAAAAATGTTCAACAAGCCAGTGAGTGGATCAAGCCTGCAGTTTTGTTATACAATGTCACAGGTTTTAATTGTGCAGCATTGCAACCTTGGGCACTGTGCAGGCCACCTACTGGCATCCAAACAACTGATAAATTGGTTGATAAGGAGGACGTCAGGCAGGAAATCAAATACCACCAAAAGAAAGCTCTATTTGTGGGAAAAAATTATAAAAATGTCATTTGGGTACAGTGTTGTATGACCGCATAATTGTCATTCAAAGTGTGAGAGCGCTGAAAGCTGAAAACCGGTCTGGGCAGGAGGGGGGTTTAAGTGTCCAGTACGCAAGTGGTAAAGGTCTGCATACTTTTTTTAAAACAAAATAATTATCCATGTTTTACACACTAATCAATGACAAGGGCCTATTTACTAAAGAGTCTGCTCTCAAGAGGTGGGATAGAGATTTGAAAGTATCTTTCTCAGACTTACAATGGCGTCAGACCATCTACTACAACCAAGTAGCTTCTAAAGCCTCATACACATGATCGGACTTCCATCGAACAAATCCGTGGAATTTTGTCCGAAGGGTGTTGGCCGTGAACTTGTCCTGCATACAGACGGCAGAACTTTTTCAACCAACATACACAAAACTATGTTGTTTTTAAGCTCTTTAGCGCCACCCTTTGGGCAACTTCTGCTAATGTTGTCTGATGGTTAGCATTGGTTCGGAAAATGCATGTTTGTACTTTGGATTTTAGTCCAGCGGACTTGTCTACACACAATTGGATAATCCAACAGAACACATTTGTTGTCGGAAAATTTGAGAGCATGGCTAACCAACATTTGTTGTCGGAAATTCAGACAACAATTGTCCGATGGAGCATACAGACGGTCGGATTATCCGACAAAACACATCCATCACACAATTGTTGTCGGAATATCCAATCGTGTGTACGGGCCTTAACAGTGTCAACTATTGGGAACTATCTCAAAAGTCTTTGATGGTACCTGACCTCGGTCCGAATGCATACGTTTGCAAATTTTAGATGGGTGACACTTGTTGGCGAGGTTGCTCGCACACGGCCTTCTTGAAACATATCGTGTGGGACTGCCCTTATATCTCTCCCTTCTGGAAAAAAAGTATTTTCATTCATATCAGACCTAACAGGTATTATACTAAAACCCTTTTTTAGTATAATCCTTAGCTTAGGAATCTTACCTCTTTTCCAAACGAAGTTCAGAACTATGGTTATGCATATTTTCTTTGCTGCCAGATTAATGATAATGAGGAAATGGAGAAATTCTATTGTCCCTAACATCTCAGATGTAAGAACACACCTTACCTGATTAAAGAGTACAAACAAAATTCAGCCTTACAATCAGGCTCAACTGCTACATTTAGGAACTCCCAAGAGCTGTGGCACCAAATCCAGCAAACCTTTAATTAAAGATACTCTAATGTATACATCTCTACTGGAAACCCTTTTGAAATTTTCTGTTTTAACAACCTGTTTAAGACCAATGTATGCCTTTGCTAGACAACAAACAAATTGTCTGTTTTACATAAATTTTGTGTCTATACATTTACTATCTGTCATACTGTTAAACTTCAATGCAACAATTGCAATTGTAAAGTGATGTTAAACATTGTAAAAAAACAATACAAAATATTAAACTAAAAACAAAAAAAATGTGTGACAACTTTGTGTGTGCCTCCTTTATATTCAGATATTTCTCTGCAGGTAATTTTCTGACATTGGCAAAAAATATATATATTTTTTCTGTTCTTTAATAAAGTCTACAAATAACAGATGGACATTTAAAAAACATACAACATGTATCAGAAGCCAACTTGCCTAGCCATCAGATCAGATTTAATAATTATTGCATTAAAAAAAAAAAACACAAAACTTGTTTACATGTTTCCAATTTAATTAAAATACCTGTTATAATTCTTACCCATTGTTACCTAAAATGTCACAAAGCAAAGCTATATTATTGTTCGACTAGATCACACTGTATTTCTTGATTTTAAATATTTAAAATTAAAATTAGAGTCATAATAAAATAAGCACCCTCATTAGTGATAGCAGATGTTGATGCTGACATATCAGCTGTATTCTCATTGGCATTTTACTTTTTTTTTTCAATATTTAAAATGACATTTGAGCATCTTTCAGTGTCAGGAATTTCCATAGGACTTTAACAAATTACCATCCTGGACAATGATATGCCTGTTCTTACATCTGTTCCAAGTCTTTTCATTCACATGACCTAAAATAGAAAGGAAATATTACTCAGCAGCAGCACTGTCTGACCCCTGTATTAGTATCTAATTAGGAAATTATATAATGTATGCCTTTGTAATCACTGGTTTTTCAAAAGTTTAAAAATAATGTACAGACTTTCTATATATAATGAATGTTTGAGACTGATTCATAATATAAATATTTAAACTGTGCACACATGTAAAGTTTTATTTATTTCATAACATTTTGGTTATATTATGCAATGCCTCACAAATTTTAACAATCCCATTGCTACATAGTTAGATAGTTTGAAAAAGACACATGTCCATCAAGTAAAAAAGGAAAAAAAAATGGAACCAAAAATTGCGTCAATGCCTTTCACTCACGCTCCCATGGAGCGTTATCAAGAACATTTATGCCCCTTCCTGTTGGAGTAGCCCGGCGTCCTGACGGAGCCTGAGCTCACCACCATGTATTATAAGTTCAACGGCTTCACTCAGAAGCTGGTCGGAGCGGCGCCGGTGGAGGCTTACAGTCCGCAGGGGTTCCAACCATTCACTAACCCTCAGGCTCCAGCGCCAATTTTTTCAACACCAACAAAGCTTCCAGGTGAATCCTCTGCTTCTGACACTTTAATCAAAAACAGAGTGCCAGAGCTACAGAAACTCTTCCAGAAACCTGATGGCATACCTGTCCACTTAAAAGGAGGATATTCCGACAGACTTCTGTACCGAACCACAATGGCATTAGCACTCGGAGGGACCCTCTATTGCATCATCGCGCTCATCATAGCCTCCCAGCCCAAAAATAAATAAATAATACTGGGAATGATCAGAGCAACTGTCAAACATCTAAAATGGTATTTTGTCTATCTTAATGAGTGTTTTATATGTTACTGTTTGAGTTCCAAAAACAATAGTTTTAGTTTGATTTCCTCAATCAAATAGGCTGTGAGTACTATTCTAATTAAGGAATGATTATAAAGTCAGCTGTATTGGTAATTCCTCTTCCATTCCTATAAATTTTCTCTTAGGGCTCTTTCACACATCCTTTCCGGTCGTCCGTTTTTTGGACGTCCGTTAACGGACCGCAATGCTTCCCTATGGGTTAACGTCCGTTAGCGGATGAGCATCCGCTAACGTCCGTTAGCATCCGTCTGCGTTAAGTTCCGTTTTTTTGGACGGAAGGAAACCCTATTTTTCTTCCGTCAAAAAAACGGAACGGACGAAAAACGGACATTAGCGGATGATCCGTTTACCATCCGATCCGCTAACATCCGTTTTTCATCAAAATATGTAAAAAGCCCCCCAAAAAAAAAAAAAACGGATGAAAAAACGGATGAAAAAACTGATGGAAAAACTGATGGAAAAACTGATGGAAAAACTGATGGAAAACTGACGGAAAACGGACGAAAAACGGACGAAAAACCGATGGAAAAACGGATCAACTGATGAAAAAAAAACTGATCTAAAAAACTGAGCTGACGTGTGAGGCTGGGTTCACACTACGATTTTCCCGTCCGTCAGCCGCATACGATTTCAGTATTGAAAACGTACGGGAAAACGCATACATAGACAATGCATTGCAAATCGTATGCACTCAGATGCATCCGGGTGCATACGATTTGCTGGCAAAACGTTTTTTAATAGTACGCAAAACCGTGTTCAACCACGGTTTTGCGGCCGTTTTTGAAACCGTATGGCAAACGCATACGTTTTTTTTTTAACATTAAAGTCAATGGAAAACGCACATATGTGCGGTTCCATACGTTTACGTCCGTTTCAGCCGCATACGTTTTTTCATATAAATCGTATGCGGCTGACGGACGGGAAAATCGTAGTGTGAACCCAGCCTGAAAGAGCCCTTATGCAGATTTAAGAAGTGATCTTTCTGAACAGAGCTCAACCAGGATATGATGCAGATTTATTTATTTATTTTTTCTCAATTGCCTCAAGCTGCTCAGGTCATCTTACCAGGTTGATTTGACTCTTGTAACACACAGGTTGTGTTAATAAATCTGTATGAGTTATGGCATTAAAGCAAATGGTCACATTTACAGTAAAAGCAAGACTTTTGTGCAAAATACGGAGCACAATGTAACAATAAATACTTTCCATCCATAAAAAAAATCTGAGCATGGTGGATACTTCAGTTATTTAGGAGCAGTTGTGGAGCTCTGAAAAGGAAGCATGTGAGACTCTACACCAGATACATGCCTGTTTAACCTCCAAACTGAAAAGCTGTGGGTCTATTCCTTCTGGTGAGTGGGGATACAAGAGGGGAGTGTGGCACTGTAGTAACACGATGCAATAATATATATATACACTCTATTGTAACCTATACTATATAATGTATTAATATGCTAGGCCTAATGCTTTAATGCTAGTTATAAAGACAGAGGCATTTGAGTAAAACAGTTAAATGTATTTCCTTTAAAAATAGGAAACATATCATATGCTAACAACAGATATCCATCAAGCCTTTACCATCAATAATAATGATGAATACTTATTCTCGCCTTTAGGCAATGTCCTTCGTGGCTGAGCTCCCAGATGTGATAAAGAACTCTCTCATTCACAAACGTCCTGTTTTAAAGGACCTCAGTCATACCTCATTCAAACTCCCTCCCATTGCCAGCCCATTTGCCTTTCGACCAATTGTTGTGCTTCCATGACCCTCGTCCTTGTTACTGACTGTCCTTTCATACCTGTCCTCTGGGGGCGATATTGCCCATATAATCTCCAATAGTTCGCTGGCCGCTTTGATCATTGCAATTGTGTTGACAGCTGCACTTCCCTTTTGTCTGTGGAGGGGCTAATCAACACAATCTCAGACATTGCAGAGCCGGGTTTAACAGATTACATTCCTGAGGGGGGGGGGCATCCTGTCCTCCAGGACACAGCAGGACAGGCCTCAGCTTTGTATGTACAAAACTCAAAAATGATATTTCTTATAACAGGCACACTGCATAGCATGTTTCTTAAAGCACTTCAGCACTTTGTTTCAGGAATTTGGAGCACAAAGCACTTTTATATGAGAATTATTTTATTATTATATATTATATATAATTATATTATTTACTGGACTGTTTTCTTATGTTTTTTCCATGTGTTTTTACCATCAATCACAATATTTATAATTTCAGACTGTAAGCGCAGTATTATCTGTACCTAATAATATAGAATACATTTGGGTGGTGGTTTGTGTTGGGAGGGAAATGCATAAGAGTAAGTCCTCACTAGACATAGGATGGAATGGAATGCCAATGCTAATCTGTTGAAAACTGAATGGATAAGAGAGAAAAAATGTACAGTATGCAAGCCACTTAATTGCAGCAGAGGATGCCGGGGATACCCCAGCTGAGTTAAAACTGGAGTGGCCCTTTTACAGAGCCATGATTTTCCTACAATATGTTGGTTTGGTATACATATCAAATGAGGATTTATGCATTGCCAGAGGGAGTATTGGGTTGTTTTAGAATGGGATCTAAGGACTTATATAAGCAAAGACCTTGAAGTGTTATTAAAACCTTCACTTTTCTTAGCACTTCTAGCAGCCGATTTAATAATTTACTGAGTATGCAGCTTCTTTATCGTTTAAATATTCATATGTTCCAGTTTAGCTAGTGCCGTGGCCATTGCCCAAAGTTTCCTGCTTCAGCACATTTAGCAGTGGTAATATTACGACTGATAAATATTATGCCGCATACAGACGGTCGTTTTTTGTGATGAAAAAAAATGACGTTTTTGAAAACGTCATTTAAAATGATAGTGTGTGGGGAAAATGTCGTTTTATGTCTTCAGAAAAACGACCAAAAAAAAATTCGAACATGCTCGAATTTTTTGTGTCGTTTTTCAAAATGTCATTTTTTGTGTCAATGAAAATGATAGTGTGTGGGCAAAACGACGTTTTTAAACCCGCACATGCCCAGAAGCAAGTTTTGAGACGGGAGGTAAAACTACCATTCATAATGGAGTAAGCACATTCATCACGCTGTAACAGACAAAAAAGCACGAATCATCTTTTACTAACAAGTAACCAGCTAAAAGCAGCCTCAAGGCGAATAGAACTTCCCATTTAGAGTGCCGTCACTTTGTTCATAATTTTTCAAAATGATGGTGTGTATGCTACATCGTTTTTGAAAATTAAGTTTCAAAAATGTCGTTTTTTTTCATCACTTCAAACGTCATTTTTTTTTCATCACAAAAAATTACCGTCTGTATGCGGCATTACTGTTTCCTGCCATATCCCCACCAGGCCCATTCAGCTGTCAGCTAGGGATACCTAAGAAACAGATGAATGTAAACTAAAGGAAAAAAACCTCCAGGGCCTGGTATAGATTGTGGGGCAATCCCCATGCAAAAAAAATAGGGGAAAAGCATGCACCTCACAAAACCATACATGACTCTAATCAGATACAAGTCTCTAATCAAATCATGCAAGCTGGCTGTCCTGAAAAGGGGAGGATGAGCATGTACCTCCACTTGATACATACACGGCAACATGCCCTCAACATGGGGTGGGGTGGAGCTTTGGCAAATCATCTTGTCCCTGTGTATGAGTACAAAGGTGGCTTTCCCAAAACCCTGACCTTGAGGTTATGGGGGTCTGCAGGTGGGGGGCGTTTAGATAAGTCCTTTATCTAACAAAAGTCTTACGATGTAAATCCATTAGCCACTCACATCATCTACGGATGCAACCACAATGAAGAATGCCTTCAGACATGTCCTAACTCAACACTCACTCCCTACAAATGACTGTCCCCTAGCTGACAACCAGATTTAAAAACAAAAGGTGGAGTCTCCCACTGACCAATTATGGACATGATTACAATTAGCATAACTATTTCCCATACCCTGTTTCCAATCTAAATTTGAACAAAGAAAAAGCATAGTTTGTGACAGGGGATATTATGGTGTGGAAAATGAATGCACCAACACCAAATGTATCATTAAAATATTGGTGATATCTTTATTACGTTAGGTATCTCACTAACAATAGAGTACTCAATATTGGTAAAAAGCAGGTTGCGGCATACAAATCAGCTGATAAGATTGTGCCTCCTTCAAAAATTTCTGGTCCTCTAAAGATAAATGTGCAGATGGCAAGACATATCACAAAGCAGGATTTTTGTTAACATTACATGAGAATGAAGTCTACATTATTTGATAAAAACATAAAGATATCCTGATTCCCTGTGTTAGAATGTGTCCACATAGTCCAGAGTCACCTCCAGCTTCTAGGGTAAGGTGTAAAGGTGGTCTCAACCCAACCTAAGACATATCCACTGGTCACTCCAGCTCTAAACCAGAGCTAGAGCGACTGGGCATTTCTTCAGCTATCCATGTGGACTACCAGAAACTTCCTACCTGACTGCTTATCTGTACCTACAGGGTGTTTGATGGACTGTGCTGTCCCATATCTCGTTGTCACTCTGACTGTTGGCATTGCCAGTTTTATTCTGCATCTCTACAGCGAATTTCAAGGTAAAGCCACCTTTTGTCTGATCATAAGGCTGATCACAAATCATGTTACATTACAATACTCTTTGATGATGCAATTTATAAATCAGAAAAAATGCAATCTACATCTGCCACATCTTTAGAAGAACATCAAATGCACAAGGTCTAAACAAGTTTAAAGTCAAGTATTTTACTTGAAAAAAAAATTACAATCTTTTATGTCTAATGTCTAAATAAAATGGACCTGTAGCCAAAACATGTTTTGGTTTTGAATAGAGTGTGGAAGGGATTCCTTGAGGATAAAACACAGGTGCCACTCTAAGCACAGTATACAAGTACATTTAATATACAAACGAGTATAGGTACTCACAAGTGTAAAGTAATAAAAGTAATTGAGCACAAATTGCCGTGTGTCACCTCGCTGGTGATTAGAGCAGGACATGCCGGTGGTTGGCGACACTTCGCTGATCTGGAATGCACAGGGACCTGGGGGTGATGTCACTTCCAGGATATGGTGAACCAATAGGCGACGCATTTGCAGAGCTTGTGGTCCTGCCGTAAACCCAGTCTCCTTATAACTCTGCTTCCTTCCTGGTAACAAAGTTTAAACCCATGACAGGAACTGAGGAGAAATCTCTTGAAATTTCTCTAATGGAGCCCCAAGATATCAGTAAAATCTGACCTTTCTCCAGTCAATTCAAAAAAAAAAATAAAGTTTTGGGTATAAATACCATGGTCAGTTTACGTGACTCTGTCATCCTGCTGCTCTCCTCTCCCCCTCCCTCCCTGCCTGTCAGTACCTGTGTGTGTGAGCAATGTCTGCTCCCCCCTTCCTGCCACTATTAGTAGCTGGCAGTAAATGTAAAGAAATATTACTGCCAGCCCCTCTGTTCTATTAATCTATCCTACACTATAATTTTTTTTATAAAACATTGCCTGTAAATACTTTATCTCATATCTTTTATGGTTGGCTCTCCTCTCCAATCTAAGGGCTACAGCGGGAGGGGCTCAGTGGCCAGCACAGCGGGAAACGCGATCTCCTGGGTGATGTCAGCGAACGCATAAATAAGTCCCGCCTACATATGAAAACGGTGTTCAAACCACACGTGAGGTGTTGCCTTGAACGTTAGAGCGAGAGCTATAATTCTAGCCCAAGACGTTCTTTGTAACTAAAAACATGTAACCAGTAAAAAAAATTAAAGCGTCGCCTATGGGGATTTTTAAGTACCGAAGTTTGGCGCCATTCAGGGATGGACTGGTCATTGGGACTACAGGGAGTTTCTCGGTGGGCCGATGGCTCAGTGGGCTGGCTTCAGTGACAGCGGACCGCCTCCCCCCTCTGCTCCTCTGTCTCTCCCTCCCACAGCGCTCACCTCCTCTCCCTCCCCGCAGCGCTCACCTGGGGGGCAACAGAGAAGCAAGGGGAGGACCAGAGGAGCAGGGGGGACAATAGAGGAGCATGGGGGTGGGGACAGACAGCTGACTCAACAGCTATGGCCTGGGAGTTTCTCACTTCTGCCTAATCTTTTCCCATAAGGGGGGGCACTGAACTGATTCTTTGCCCTGGATGAAATAATGTCTAGCTTCCCCACTGGTACTGCCTATAAGACTACCAGTACCAGCCGTTCTACTCTAATAAAGTAGAATGGCTAGTGGCTAGTGAAGGGGGAGAGGGGGCTTGGGTGGCCGGGGGTGTGGGAGTTGTCCGGCTGCCATGGGAGAGACCTGTCAAAGTGGGCCAGTCTGGATGAAGTCCAGGGCCAAATTTTTGTCCCAGTCCAGCCCTGGCGCCATTCCACGAGCGTGTGCAATTTTGAAGCGTGACATGTTAGGTATCTATTTACTCGGCGTAACTTCATCTTACACATTTTGCAAAAAAACTGGGCTTACTTTACTGTTTTTTTTAAAGCATGAACCTGTTTTTTTTTTTTCAAAAAAAATCTGCGCAAATACCGTGCAAGATAAAAAGTTGCAATGACCACCGTTGAATTCTCTAGGGTCTCTACTAAAAAAACATATATAATATTTGGGGGTCCTATGTAATTTCCGGGCAAAAAAAATTATGATTTTTGCATGTAGGAGCGAAGTGTCAGAATTGGCCTGGTTGTTAAGTGGTTAATTTCAAATCAATAAATATAGTACATAACTTTTAAAGTTACTGGGTGGAAAAGCAGACCCAGTGATCGTACAACACATACCCATTGCACAATATATTAGTATTGACATTTATCCAGCAAGACAATAAAGCAGGAACATGATGTGATCAATATCATTTATGTCATTGTACATGCCTAGAATTACTTTGCTAGAGAATTTACAATAATGATGTGTTTAAGTGGACCAGAAAAGACTGCTGTGCTTCATTAATTCATAAAACACAAACACTTCTACAAAATAAAGACCATTATTAGCTTAGCTACTGTTGATATAAACAAGCATTTGCAATATGCTTTAATTTTACCAACAAAAACAAACACCATGGGAAGTACATATGTTTTATAAAATCACCTATTTAACTTAAATTGTCAGTATATGAATCTGTTACTAAGCATGTTTTGAAAAACAACATAAAGGATAATTATTGTGCTAAATACTTAGTGCTGTCTTGGTACAGAGATTAACTTTAGCGGGCAGCATCTCTAGCAAGGTTCTATATACTTGGAATTGACAAATTCTACCCCAGTTTTTTTTACAATGACTGGTTAATAAACAGCTGAAAATCATAGAAATGTGACACATGCTTTTACACTGGCTAATAATCAAGACAAAATATTTTAGAGCTTAAGACTCTTTCAGAGAGGTGGAAATACTTACCGCTCCTGAAAAGCTATCTGTGGTGGATTGCTTTTCAAGGGGTTGTATAACAATGGCTGGCAGTCATTTAGTAGGGACTACTTCCACCTCCTGATGCCTTTTTTCACTTTTTTAAATTGCTGAATGGCAATTTTACATGCAGAACTTCACTACAACTGCGGTGTCAGTGTGAAAGATCCCGTAAGTTTATACTTGCAATTATGTGGCAGTAAAAATACAGTAGAGTTGTGTCGTGCCCTTATTGCTCCCCAACCATCCCCCTAACCAGCTGCTTTTGTAGCTGGATGGGGGTGTACACATGGTGCAGAGCATTGCAACGTGGCAAAAAGTCAGTACACTGAACATGACTAATTCAAGTGTACAGGACCATGCTGCTAACATGTTCCATATGCTAGGCTTGTAGTTGCAGTGCAGTATCCCCATTCAAAAAGCCCATTCAGATTTCAAAATAAACAAGCATTAATGTTTTACTTTCAGATACACAATTGTCAATATAAATACTATGATCTTGTTAAATTCCCTATAATTCACCCATTAGAACCATTAGTATTGAGTAGGATTATAGGGGTTCAATGATGTTGAGTATATAGATAGATAGATAGATAGATAGATAGATAGATAGATAGATAGAGAGAGAGAGAGAGAGAGAGAGAGAGATAGATAGATAGATAGATAGATAGATAGATAGATAGATAGATAGATAGATAGATAGATATTAGGGCTGTGCAAATTAACTTTTAATTAATCGATTAATCTTACATTTTTTTGATCGATCAAAATCTTTTTGATCGATTACAATTATTTTCATTGGTACTCACCTCTCTGCCGGCTTCTGGGCCTTCAGAGAGTTCCGTCGGAGATCCAGTAACGTCACAGACACCGGCGGGGCTTGCCGTGTCCATCTGAAGGGCTCCTTTGCTGTGCCTTCATATCTGCATGCCGGCGGGACCTTACTATCTGCCACACGCAAGGGCTGTTACACTTCCCTCTATCAATTCCCTCTATCAACCTGGGATTCTAAAACCATCCACTGGGAGTTGTGATAGTTCCCTTCATGGGACATCTACATGCCGACGGACTGATGTTAACCTCTCCTCATCTGGATTCAGTAGTGGTATCGTTGTACACATTTTTATACCAGTATCATACTTAGCTACATGTTTTTATGACTGCTTTTGGTACCGTTTGGTATTACTCACATCATTTTTACAGTTTATGTGGCTACATCGATTTTATCTCCAGTGCAATGTTTATTTTGTTACCTACTTGAAGACTAAAAAAAGTTTTAATGCTATTCCCATCGAGCGCTGCCTTTGTGTGTTTTTTGTATCCTGCTATCCATTTTTCCAGTGGTGGGTAGCTGCATTGGGAATCAGCCTGCAAGGAGATCAGCTAAAAGTAGTTGGATCTGTATGTGCGTTATAAATAATCGAAATTAGTCGATTAATCAATGAAAAAAAAAAACGATTAATCGAACAGAAAAAATTTGATCAGTAACAGCCCTAAGATCTATCTATCTATCTATCTATCTATCTATCTATCTATCTATCTATCTATCTATCTATCTATCTCTTCTCATTCTAATGCCCCGTACACACCATCACTTTATGTGATGAAAAAAACGACGTTTTTAAAAATGTCACTTTAAATGACCGTGTGTGGGGGAAAACGTCTTATGTCTTGTAAAAAACGACCAAAAAAAATTGAAGCATGCTTCAATTTTATGTGTCGTTTTTCAAAACGTCGTTTTTTACTTCACAGAAATTGACCGTGTGTAGCAAAAAACGTTGTTTAAAAAGACGTTTTTACACCCGCTCATGCCCAGAAGCGAGCTTCAATGGAAAAAGTGGTGAGAACGTAACCTCACTTTGCTAGAACATTGTGAGAAAAACGATGGTGTGTAGGCAACTTCGTCTTTGAAAATTGAAGTTTCAAAAACGTCGTTTTTTACTTCACAGAAAATGACGTTTTTTTTCATCACATAAAGTGATGGTGTGTACGGGGCAAAAGAGTTTTCTTTATTTTCATGACTATGAAAATTGTAGATTCACACTGAAGGCATCAAAACTATGAATTAACACATGTGGAATTATACATAACAAAAAAGTGTGAAACTGAAAATATATTTCATATTCTAGGTTCTTCAAAGTAGCCACCTTTTGCAGCAGACACATCTCTAGAACTGTTAAGAGGAGACTGTGTGAATCAGGCCTTCATGGTAGAATATCTGCTAGGAAACCACTGCTAAAGAAAGGCAACATGCAGAAGAGACTTGTTTGGGCTAAAAGAACACAAGGAATGGACATTAGACCAGTGGAAATCTGTGCTTTGGTCTGATGAGTCCAAACTTGAGATCTTTGGTTCCAACCGCTGTGTCTTTGTGCGACGCAGAAAAGGTGAACGGATGGACTCTACATGCCTGGTTCCCACCGTGAAGCATGGAGGAGGAGGTGTGATGGTGTGGGGGTGCTTTGCTGGTGACACTGTTGGGGATTTATTCAAAATTGAAGGCATACTGAACCAGCATGGCTACCACAGCATCTTGCAGCGGCATGCTATTCCATCCGGTTTGCGTTTAGTTGGACCATCATTTATTTTTCAACAGGACAATGACCCCAAACACACCTCCAGGCTGTGTAAGGGCTATTTGACCAAGAAGGAGAGTGATGGGGTGCTGCGCCAGGGGACTACCTCTTGAAGCTCATCAAAGCAAAAGGTGGCTACTTTGAAGAACCTAGAATATGAAATATATTTTCAGTTGTTTCACACTTTTTTGTTATGTATAATTCCACATGTGTTAATTCATAGTTTTGATGCCTTCAGTGTAAATCTACAATTTTCATAGTCATGAAAATAAAGAAAACTCTTTGAATGAGAAGGTGTGTCCAAACTTTTGGTCTGTACTGTGTATATATATATATATATATATATATATATATATATATATATATAGAGAGAGAGAGAGAGAGAGAGAGAGAGAGAGACTATCACTTTAAGAACTTATAATACGCTAGTCTTCTTTCTTTCTTTGATACCTTGTTTTTCCTGAGAGGTGAAGCTGAAGAACACCTGTGATCACACGAACTGATGATAAGAATCCAAAATACGGCTCAAAATGGACTGTTTTATCAAACCAGTTTGCGCTAGCATGGTCATGGCGACCTCCGTTTCCAGTTTCATTTTCTTTTGGTCACATGATGTTAACACCCATTTAACTGTTTACTTGCTACTAAGAAGATATGAATTCTGGGCCAGATCCAGAGAGAATCGGATCCGTGCAGCGTATCAGAAATACGCTACGCCGCCGTACCTTACCTGGCGGAATTTCGAATCCTCAACGATTTCGCACTGTAAGTTACGGCGGCGTAGTGTATTTCTGGATCGTCGTAAATCGCTAATTTGCATACCCCGATGCGGAAAACAACGCAAACTCCACCCAGCGGGCGCCGAAGTATTGCATCTTTTTTTTTTTTTTTTTTTTTTTCTAAAGTGTATTTTGTGCGTGTACTCGAGAGAGGAGCCGGACTGCAGGAGTTGGGAGTAGGCAGGCCTCCCCCAGAGGCAATCTGCCACCTTTCTCCATGCCCCGGGTGGCAATGGCGGGTGTGTGAGGGGGTCCTCCCTTCATCCCCACAACCCTTGCCCGGTGGTTGTGGGGGTATGCGGGCAGGAGGCTTATTAGAATCTGGAAGACCCCTTTAACAAAGGGGACCCCCAGATCCTGACCCCCCCCCCCCCTGTGTGAAATTGTAATGGGGTACACTGTACCCCTACCATTTCACGAAGGAAGTGTAAAGTCTTGTAAAAAAAACACACACACACACACACCGTAGAATAAAGTCCTTTATTAATAAAAAAAAAAAACTCCAGCGGTAATAATCCAGTCGTTCCCGGCTTCCTGCTCCAACGTTGTCCCGATCCTGCGACGGCTGCGGGTGATCTCCAGCGATGAGAAGATCCTGCGACGGCCGGGTGATCTCCAGCGATGAGAAGATCCTGCGACGGCCGGGTGATCTCCGCTCCAGCGATGAGAAGATCCATCCGGAGCGCAGCATCCCCGACCTCCTCTCACCGCTGGACACAGCCCAGCGAATGACGCGCTGGAGCTGTGACATTACTTATATAGAGGAGGCAGGGCCACCCGTCACGTGACCCCGCACCCTCTGACGTACCCTCTGCTATGTCACTGGGGAAGCCCAGAGTCTTCCCTCTTCCTGGGCTTCCCCAGTGACGTAGCAGAGGGTACGTCAGAGGGTACGGGGTCACGTGACGGGTGGCCCTGCCTCCTCTATATAAGTAATGTCACAGCTCCAGCGCGTCATTCGCTGGGCTGTGTCCAGCGGTGAGAGGAGGTCGGGGATGCTGCGCTCCGGATGGATCTTCTCATCGCTGGAGCTGAGATCACCCGGCCGTCGCAGGATCTTCTCATCACTGGAGATCACCTGCAGCCGTCGCAGGATCGGGACAACGTTGGAGCAGGAAGCCAGGAACGAGTGGATTATCACCGCTAGAGTTTTTTTCTTTTTTTTTTATTAATAAAGGACTTTATTCTACGGTGTGTGTGTTTTTTTTTTACAAGACTTTACACTTCCTTTGTGAAATGGTAGGGGTACAGTGTACCCCATTACCATTTCACACAGGGGGGGTCAGGATCTGGGGGTCCCCTTTGTTAAAGGGGTCTTCCAGATTCTGATAAGCCTCCCGCCCAAATACCCCCACAACCACCGGGCAAGGGTTGTGGGGATGAGACCCTTGTCCCCATCAACATGGGGACATCCTCCCCATGTTGAGGGCATGTGGCCTGGTGCGGTTCAGGAGAGGGGAGCCACACTCTGTCCCCCCCTCTTTTCTGCGGCCGGCCAGGTCAACGTGCTCGGATAACGGGTCTGGTTATGGATATTTAGGGGGAACCGCACGTCATTTTTGTTTTAAATTGACGGCGGGGTTCCCCTTAATATCCATACCAGATCTGAAGGGTCTGGCTATGGATATTTAGGGAGAACCGCACGTCATTTTTTTTTTAAATTGACGGAGGGGCTCCCCTTAATATCCATACCAGACCTAAAGGGTCTGGTTATTGAATTTGCGGGGACCTCCACGCATTTTTTTTCCCGAACTCCGATCCCGGACCCAAACTTTTTCCAATTATTTTTCCAATTATTCGTGTTCGGGAAAACCCAAAGTCCGTCTCGAACCCGAACTTTACAGTTCGGGTTCGCTCAACCCTACTCAGAATCAAGTCGACGCATGCTGGGAAGCATTGAACTTAATTTTTCTCTTGTGTTATACGTCACCGCGTTGGATACAATCGGATTTTTAACTGATGGTGTGTAAGCAAGACTGATGAAAGTCAGCTTAATCGGATATCTGATGAAAAAATCCATCGGTCCGCTTTTATCGGATGAACCGATCGTTTGTACGTGGCATTAAACACACCCAGATCTTATGCTTATTCATAATTATAAATTATATAGCCTGTAGCTATATTGTTAGAAAAACTTTCCCTCGCATACACATGAGTTGGGTCTCTGTGGTTGGGTGTCTCCACTGCAATGTATGATATAAATTGCACCTATTCCTTTATTGATTTGGACTCACTGGTCCAGATTTTCAAAGGGCTAATCTGGGCCGTCATATCTATGCGACTGATTCTTAGAATCAGTTACGCATAGATATCCATTTGATCCGACAGGTGTAAGTCTCTTACATTGTCGGATCGTAACTGCAATTATTTTTTCCCTGCTAGGTGGCGCATCCGTCGTTTTCCGCGCCGAGTATGCAAATTAGCTAGATACGCGAATTCCCGAACGTACGCGCGGCCGACGCAGTAAAGTGACAACGTTTACGTTAGGCTTTTCCCTGGCATTAAGTTGCCCGTGGGTCTGAGGCGCAGTCAATGTTAAGTATGGCCGTCGTTCCTGTGACGAAAATTTATAAAACTACGTTGTTTGCGTAAGTCGTCCGTGAATGGTGCTGGACATAATTTACGTCCACGTCAAAACCAATGACATCCTTGCGACGTCATTTAGCGCAATGCATGCCGGGAAATTTTAGGGACAGCGCATGCGCAGTTCGTTCGGCGCGGAGACGCGCTTCATTTAAATTCCGTATTTGAATTCCGCCGGGTGTTTTACGATACACCGCCGCAACTTTACAGGCAAGTGCTTTGTGAATAAAGCACTTGCCTGAAAAACTTGCGGCGCGGTAACGTAAATGAGATACGTTATGCCCGCCCTTTTTTGCGCGATTCTACGAGAATCTGGCCCACTGTCTCATCTGAAAGGTCTTGTTTTAAGACTCTCTAACCTGATTTAACAGTATCAAAATCTAACCATCTATCCAAATAAGTGCAGTTCTAATAACTGAAAAAATGTATTTGAATGTTACTTTCTGCAAGATATGTATAAACTGTTAAACTAAAATCATGCAAAGGCGTTTCCTAACTACTGAATGCAGCTAATGCAAATGCAGTGCAGTAGAAACTCATTCTTAATCACAAATAGTTGTAGCACTGGATGATCTTTCATTTTGATCATGGACAATTTCCATAGCCAAGCTCTAAAGCAACCTCATTAAATTTCAGCTTTGTGCAATTTTTGTATTTTTGCTTTTGCAGCAAATTTCATTATTTTGATATTAAAGTGTTTGATACTTACAACATTACATATAATCCTAATATGTGCCAAGTACATGTATGGGAATATATCCTGTTCTCTTTGTTTTGCTTGTGTGAATTCCCTAGTGATCCTACCAGTCCCTCTGCTTTCCTGTTAAAAACTGACCACAATTGGTATTGTATTGCTTGCTATGCACCATTGTGTCCATAGAACTAAGCAAGAGAACACATTGTGGTTCTAGCTATGCAGGATCTCTGCCTGCTCACCTCTAATGATCAGACTTGTCCTGACACACCCACCCTACACAGCCATTCACTGGGAAGCTCAGTGTTCTGCTGTTTCTCCTCCCCTCAGCTCCTATACAACTGATAACAGAGGGAGCTGAGGGAATGTGATCTCTTATAAAAAGGAAACAAAAAGGTATTTAGAATGTTTTTTTTATATCTATATACAAATATTTTGCCTTTCATTCCAATTTTAAACTGAATAGATTGTTTTACAAGGTGATCGTTTACAATCACTTTAAGATCTTTAGCACATGCAACAGGTGACTTGTGTTGTGCTGTAAAATAAGGTCTTGAAAAACAGAAAAAATGTAGACGAGAATTGAAACTAGTCTCCCCCTCAGAAAAGCCAAACATGCAGAAAACAATGGAAATAGCATTGGCAACACCTATCTTCACCACGCTCCAGCCTATTATGTTGACTGTGCCTGACTCTTGACTCTTGACTTGATTCAAGGCAGATAACTTGGCTCTGTGATGAAAGTATACTTTTCTCACTAAACTACTCTTTTTAAATCTTTTGACTAATTATACTGGTTCCTATAACATTCTATGTTTACTGACATTCCATGGACATGGTGTCAACTAGAGGGCTCAGAATTTTCCATTGCCATGTATCTTAATTCATCTGTTTTAACACTGTTCATGGTTAAATCTCAATTTCTTCTGATAAGCAGAGGACTGTTTGTCACCATTGTTTTATCTTACTTTGGTAAGAGGCAAAGTCACTCATTTTGTTATATAGGTACATTTTTTTTAGTTTTGTAATGACTACAGTCATCATGCTGCTATATATATAAAGTCCTCTTTATGGAGAGATCTGTTTTTTTTTTTTAGACCCCATATCTGTCTTCTGGCCTCCAAAGCATCTGATCAAACTAAGATCAGTTTGATCAGATGCTTGTTCAAGTCGGTAATGGCTTCTTTACGTGAGACCAAAACCAGGAGTGATAAAACTGCTGCAAAAGACAGAGTGGTAGATTCACGTACCTTTTACGGCGGCATATCTCCAGATACGCCGCCGTAATTTGAAATCCGCGCCCGCGTATCATTACGCCGATTCTCAAAGGCAGATACGCTTAAAAAATAGGCTTCCTCCACCGACGTAACTTGATTGCGGCGGCGTAGAATTGTGTGCAATATTACGTTGGCCGCTAGGGGCGCTTCCATTGTTTTCGGCGTAGTATATACAAATTACCTAGATACGCCGATTCACAAACGTACGTGCGCCCGGCGGTAGTTTTTTACGTCGTTTGCGTAAAGGCTTTTTCTGCGTAAGGTTGCTCCTGCTATTAGGAGGTGCAGCTAATATTAAGTATGGACGTCGTTCCCGCTTCGAAATTTGAATTTTTTACGTTGTTTGAGGAATGTTTACACATAAGCAAGATCATCCTCCTGCAGCAACACACTGAACATTTGATCAAATAATTCTGATGTCTTCTAATAGCCAGTTTGAGGGGCTATAGCAGGATTAACAGAGGAAGAGAATGAAAAAGAAGGCATCTTGTCAGCACTTGCAAACAACTGGCTACTCTGCGCCTTGGATGAGGGAGGAGAGAAGGCCTTCGGCCTCTAGATCGGGTGTCTCCAAACTTTGGCCCAGGAACCAGATGCGGCCCTTTGCTTGCCTTTATCTGGCCCTTGGGGTACTTTTCCTTTCACTGTTACAAGACACTTTACCTCCCACTGACACCAACAATGGGACACTATTTCTCCTATTGATGCCAACTATAGGGCACTATTCCTCAAACTGACACCAACGATAGGGCACTATTAATGACACTGACACCAACAATGGGGCACTATTCCTCAAACTGACACCAATTAATGAGGCACTATTAATTGCACTGACACCAACAATCGGGCAATATTCCTCCCACTGACACCAGTGATAAGGCACTATTCCTCCCCTTAATACCAAATATGTATTGCTTACTCCCACCAATGCCAGGACAATTTCTACTCCTAGTGGCCACAGTCTGACCCCCTTAAAGTCTGGAGGACAGTAAACTGGCCCTTTGTTTAGAAAGTTTGGAGACCCCTGCTCTGGATGGTGTGGCCTCACCACCATATTATCCTGTAGACCCTTCACACCACCTACTATGTCTATATGCAGAACCCCTGCCTATCATGTTAAGTCTACCTGACATTTCATTTTGAATGTACTGTGGTGCTCTGGTTCTCATTAATTTTTCTGCAAGTATGCAGTGAAGTGATGCAAATGCAAACAAAAGGCAATTTTGAAATTAAAAAAGACCCCAAAAATTGAAATAAAATATACCCCCCCCCCAACCATACTTTTAACCTAGGAAAAACATGAATAAATGTGAAATAAAAACGAATAAACAGCTATTACAGATGTTGCTGACACAAAAAGGTAGTCTTAAGATAGACTGTGTGGTCTCTGAAATGTAAACCTGGAGGGGAAGGGGCTACACAGAAAACTGCAGAGACTGTCAAGCACAAACATACACAGCTTAAACTTGCTTTGTAATAGAGAAAAGTATTTATACATATTATATACAGTATGGGCCAGATTCAGTTAGGAGATACGACGGCGTATCTCCAGATACGCCGTCGTATCTCTGAGTGTGAGGTGTCGTATCTTGGCGCCTGATTCAAAGATTCAGATACGCCAGAATTTGTCTAAGATACGACCAGCGTAAGTCTCCTGCGCCGTCGTATCTTAACTGCATATTTACGCTGGCCGCTAGGGGTGTGCAGGCTGATTTACGCCTAGAATATGTAAATCAGCTAGATACACCTATTCACGAATGTACGCCTGGCCGTCGCAGTACCGATACGCCGTTTACGTAAGGCTTTTTCCAGTGTAAAGTTACCCCTGCTATGTGAGGCGCAGCCAATGTTAAGTATAGACGTCGGGCCAGCATCAAATTTTGTGTCAATTACATCGTTTGCGCAAGTCGCTCGCGAATAGGGCTGGGCGTAATTTACGTTCACGTAGAAAGCATTGGCTTTTTGCGGGTCAATTTGGAGCATGCGCACTGGGATACTTTCACGGACGGCGCATGCGCCGTTTGTAAAAAGCGGCATTTACGTAGGGTCACAATGATTTTGCATAAAACACGCCCACATCTTACAGATTTGAATTAGGCGGGCTTACGCCGGCCAATTTACGCTATGCCGCCGCAACTTACGGAGCAAGTGCTTTGTGAATAATGCACTTGCCTGTCAAAGTTGCGGAGGCGTAGCGTAAATAGGATACGTTAAGCTCGCACACAAATACGCGCTCCCTACCTGAATCTACCCCTATATATATATTCCATTCCTTTGGTACAATGGTCAAATAAGCACTATTTTGTTGTGAATATAAACGTCATTCTTTTAGTGGTACAAAGGTTAAAAAAAGTACTGTATTGTAAATATAAACTTCATTCCTTTAGCAGTACAAAGGTTAAAAAAAGCACTGTATTGTTGTAGTTAAAGTACAATAATTAACTATTTACAAATATTTTCTGCAGTGTGAACTAGAACACAAACTGAAATAGCAAAAAAAAAAAAAATTAATACAAAATAAAACAACTGAAAAAATATACTATTGTATCATTTAAAAAGCCAGTCCAGAACATTGCATGTGATAGTACTCGGAAAAAAAAAAAACATTCTGTTTTATTTTCTGTGATACAACATGTCCAATTGTTGTAAATCTTAAGCTTAAGCTGTGAGTGACAGCAGAAGGCAAGTTGACTTCAACTTGAAGGTCATTTGAAATCCTGAACAGATAATGGCTGTCTGAATCGTAAACATTGTTAAAGCCAGACAATATAAATTATAGGAATTACAGCAAATGCTGGCATCAAAATTAATAAAAAAAACAAAAGTGGATGTCACACAAATACTTCCAAAATGAATTGTTTTTGTCATTTACTCCTACTGTGTTAGATGTATGCCATGACTATCCATCAGCGCTAACATTTACAATTATAGGTAATGAAACTGAAAGCCCATGTCAAGGGATAATAGGAATCCAATCCACTACCTACCTATTATAAATCAGCAAGGTCACATAAGAAACTAATTGTGCTTACCAACTGTCAGCGTGACCATTTCATAACAAGGCAGTCAAAACTACAGCAATTGCAGTAAACCAAAATGAATATTCTTCAGTGAATGTTTGTGTTAAAACTTATGTTTGGAATGGAAAAGAAAATTTTGCGCCACTAATTAATAACATTCAAGTCCATTGTGAACAACACAAATAAATGAATAAAAAAGTGAATAAAAAAGTCCAAAAATTAATGAAGTTCTTGTGACAAACAACACCCGGTGCACCGATATTGATAGTGAGCCACCACCACACGGACAGAGGCTTACCAGATGGTAGGTAAATGTAAGCGTTGTAATACAATCCACAGCAGGATATCCAGATAGCATGAACACACACAGGTTGGGATCAGGGATACAGCTCATCCACGGAGGGATGTGGTTGGATCAGCACAGACAAAAACCTCTAAGACCTTTCCAGGGAACTCAGCAGCATATCATGTAAAAAGGAAAGCCGCACATGGTGTAATACGTCCAACGTAGTTTATTTAAAACAGATTAAAATCTACTTACATCCATAAAATGTAATAGCAGCATAAAAGAGATGCCGGCCGGCATGAATAGGAGCCCTTCCTCCTCGTAGACACGCGATGACGTCACTGCACGCCGTACCCAGACGCGTTTCGTTATACAATAACTTTTTCAATGGGATGGGCTCTGCAGTGATGCATCGCATTAAATAGCCAGGCCTCGCTTTGATCGCCAGGAACCGGAAGTGGCGAAAACGCCATTTTGGAAATGGGAAACTGTATTGTAACAGCGATTGAGACTGGAGGTCTCATAATGGCAGCAGGGAAAAATGTATCTATACGGAAAAAACATGTGAATATTCCATAGAATTATTTAAATTGCAGGTGTGCATATCAAAAAATAAAAATAAATCTTAATGTGACTTATCACAAATAACATTAAAAATTTAGTGCGGCCAAAAATGTAAATATATGTCTGTGACGATAACAGACAAGAGGCAGTCACTCCCCCTTCTGGAAAAAGCGGAGAATCACATGCCATAAACATCTAATTCGATGGATAATAAGCCTTTATTCAAAAAAAAAGAAAATATTCATATCAAAACATTTACAGTGATCCAAAGGCCTAATTAATACGCCTAGGATATAGAAAGTGAATAAGTGCCACATATAGTTGGTTATAAAAATATTAATATTTATAACTAAATAAATTAAGGGAATAGTAAATGAATCATCATTCCCAAACTTAAATGTATATAGATAAATATAGAAGAAAAAAATATATATTAAATATAAACGTGTATATATATGCCCCTAAATCGGCCCCCACCCAAACAGGGGCAAAAATGTGTAAATTACAAAAATCATGTGCGTAATAAAACGTGCTTTGTATATTAAAAAAACAGGCTCTATCCTGGTGGGATCAAAGCAAGGCTAGAACACTTTAAATAAAATATTATTACAAATGGATAAAACATTTAAACATTCAAGCATTGTTAATGAACGCATTAACATCAGTATCCACATTAAGACCATAGGGCGTATAGCACTTAAGGCGGTGTATCCAGGCCATTTCTAACTTTGATATTTCCCTCACCAAAGAACTACCCCTCCAATTGGGCTTATATGTGTCTATGCCTAGAAATAGAGTGTTTGATGGATCTTTATTATGTTTTAGGAGGTAGTGTTTCGACACTGAATGATTTTTGAAGCCCGACATAATATTGGTGATGTGTTCGTTCAAACGAACACGTAGTGGACGCTTAGTCCGGCCTACATATTGCAGGCCACATGGGCACTGCAACAAATACACCACGCCTGTAGTCCCACAAGTAATAAACGGCTTTATACAATGCTCACTGCCAGTGGCAGTGGATACAAAAGTAGTGGTACGTCTACTTCTGCAGGAATTGTTGGAACAAACCCTGCACCGATTACATCTGTAAAAACCCGTCAACTGGTCAAAAAAACTTGAAATCCTACAAGGAGGATTTAGGATATTAGGAGCAATGCGATTGCGTAGAGAGGGTGCTCCTCTAAAGATGACCCTCGGTCTATCTGGCAAAAGTTCTTTGAGAACAGGGTCATTTTTCGCCAGGTGCCAGTGTTTATTTATTAATTGTTTGACACCTCCATGCTGAATGGAAAATGTAGTAATAAACGGGGCACAACCCTGAAATTGCTCACAATGCTCTCGGGGTCGCTCAACCAAAAGTTCCTCTCTCGGAATAGATCTAACAGACCCCAAAGTTTCCTCTAAAGAGTTAATATCATACCCTTTCTCTAAAAAGCGGCTAGTCAGCACCTTAGCCTGCTCTGAGAATTCAATGGGATCAGAGCAGTTCCTACGGAGCCTAAGGTATTGGCTCTTCGGAACCGATCTAAGCCACTGGTCATGGTGACAACTTCCCAGCGGTATAAAGGAGTTGCGGTCCGTCACCTTGAAAAAGGTGGAGGTATTGAACTCATTACCTTTGATCCGGACATTAAGGTCGAGATAGTGTACCTCTGTTTGGCTGGCTTCAAACTTCAATTGAATACCTCTCTGATTCTGGTTCAATCCAAGCATGAAATCTTCCAACCTGTCCAGAGGGCCATCCCATAGGAGGAGGATGTCATCAATGTACCTGGCCCATAACATGAGCTCAGGCACATTAGCACCATAGATGACATCCTCCTCCCACTTTGCCATGAACAGGTTGGCCAAACTGGGGGCATATTTAGCCCCCATGGCCACACCCGTTTCCTGTTTGTAAAACTTCCCCTCGAACCAAAAATAGTTCGAGGATGTGGCAAACCTTAAAAGAAGCATAATAAACTCCACCTGCTTAGCAGGAAGGCCAGAATCTCTTCCCAAATACAAAAGCACAGCCTCGAAACCCAACTCATGGGGTATAATGGTATAAAGGGACGTTACGTCTATAGTCACCATCCACATACCACTTCTAGGTGAAAGAGCTGACAGGAGGTTAATGATATGCCTAGAATCCTTAATGTATGATGGCATCCCCTTAACCAATGGTTGCAAAAAGAAATCAACATATCTGCCCACCCGAGACGTCACCGAGTCAATACCACTGACAATGGGACGCCCCGGGGGGCAGACAGGATCCTTATGAAGCTTGGGCAAATAATATATAGTTGGCGTACGAGGTGCCAGTGGGACCAGATAGAATCTCTCCTTGGAGGTAAGTATCCCCTCATAAAAACCCCTAGCCACTAATGCCTCCAATTCCCTTTTATATTTATTTTTAGGGTCTGACTGCAACACTGAATAGGTGTTGGAATCCCCCAAGATGTTATTCATCTCCTTCAGGTAATCGGATCTATCGAGTATCACGATCCCTCCACCCTTATCGGCGGGTCGTACCACCAACTCCTTGTCTTGACAGAGTTGGTCCAGGCCCTCCTGTAGAGTTTTATTTAAACGTGCCTTTTTAACTTCCATTAGGTCCAAATCTCTAAGTAGGACGTCACGAAATACTTTGAGAGAGGGTGCCAAATTCCCTGGGGGGTTGAATAGGGATGCATTGGATAAACCTGAATGGGAATAAATACTAGGGGCAACAGTATTAGAGAAAGTATTTGTGGCCATATACCTCTTAATATTTAATTTTCTGACAAATTTGTGTATGTCCATGAACGTATGGAATTTGTCCAGACCCTTAGGGGGTGCGAACTTGAGACCCTGATCTAAAATAAGTTGTTCGGGTTTAGTTAGAACCTTAGAACTCAGATTGAAAATACCCTGTCCTACTTTTACATTTTTGGCCGCTTTGGCAATTCTAAGACGCCTCCCCCCTCTGGTTCCTCTCCTCTTTCTCCCTGTCTTTTTGTGCCTTGGGGAGGTTTGTGAAAACCCCAGCTGGCTTGATCGTTAGACGACCGTGGAACCAGGGGGTTGGCGGAATTGCTGGAAAAATTGTTGGTATTGGGATGTTGTAAGAAAGAGGGGGCAGGATCATATCCCCAATAATTGTCTGGACTCTCCCCATCACGTAGTGGGAAAAAGGAATTCTGGACTGGCACATTGTAGTCCCAACCAGAGGCCCCCACTGTCTGATAGGCGGATGGAGAGTAAGGGCCCCAATCAGACCCCTGACTGGGTCTCCAACTCACAGGCTGGTCGACAAAGGACCCTCTTCCTCTAGGGGGATTATGATTCCACCCTCTACCTCGAGGGTTATGTCCCCTCGGTTTAAATTGGGTGCCTTGATACATTGGGCCTAAACCCTGATGGTAAGGTACACCAAGGGGAGCCGTTGGACGGCTATAATACTGTTGAGTAGAACCCCCCCTGGGAGCATTAGCAGCTCTCCTGGGAGATTGATAAAGGGAACCACCTCTCCCCCTATTAGTAGTAGGATTCTTTTTAGGAACCCCAAGAGGGACCTGCGAGAAGCCTATAACACCCCCCACAGGTGGTGGTGCAGAAATATCCATCTCATTGGATGCCATTTTGGCCGCCTCCTCCAAAAGCTTTTTCTGCCAGTTAAAAACTATATGTCCCTGGTAGTCACCAATGTCCCTATTATATTTCTTCTTTTTCTTAGATCTCTGGTCCTTGTCTTCTTTTTCAAGAATTTTCGAAAGGGACAGAGATTTTTCTTTATAATCCTCACTAGTGATAAAGGGAACAAGTTTCTCTTTAATACTTTTAACCTCCTCATCAATTTTAAGTAATTTACTGGTCTTCCTAGTGACCAAAAATTTGAGGAATGATACCCCAGCTTGGTTAAAGTATTTATACCACTCTTCGAGGTCCATGTCCCCCTTTTGGGGGGCCACATCCCAACGGAGACTACGAGGGACCATCTGTATCTTAATATAGGTCTCCAAGTAGGCAATATCCCATTTGGTATGGTTCTCTGATATTAGGAGGTTTTTTAATCTGGTGAAAATACCGCCAAGGTCACCTTCATCCTCCTTAAATACCTCAAAGACCCCATCCAGTTTGACCGTATTAGAGGCCCGGAATTCAAAAATATCCATATCAAGGATTATGGTAAGCTGCAATGATAATAAAGTGTAGATGGAAAAAGAAAAATCGCGCTAACCACACCAATTGTAAACAAAATAAATAAATATGTGAAAAGGCAGCAAAAAACGTGACAAAGCACCAGTATATATGGAAAAGAAAATTTTGCGCCACTAATTAATAACATTCAAGTCCATTGTGAACAACACAAATAAATGAATAAAAAAGTGAATAAAAAAGTCCAAAAATTAATGAAGTTCTTGTGACAAACAACACCCGGTGCACCGATATTGATAGTGAGCCACCACCACACGGACAGAGGCTTACCAGATGGTAGGTAAATGTAAGCGTTGTAATACAATCCACAGCAGGATATCCAGATAGCATGAACACACACAGGTTGGGATCAGGGATACAGCTCATCCACGGAGGGATGTGGTTGGATCAGCACAGACAAAAACCTCTAAGACCTTTCCAGGGAACTCAGCAGCATATCATGTAAAAAGGAAAGCCGCACATGGTGTAATACGTCCAACGTAGTTTATTTAAAACAGATTAAAATCTACTTACATCCATAAAATGTAATAGCAGCATAAAAGAGATGCCGGCCGGCATGAATAGGAGCCCTTCCTCCTCGTAGACACGCGATGACGTCACTGCACGCCGTACCCAGACGCGTTTCGTTATACAATAACTTTTTCAATGGGATGGGCTCTGCAGTGATGCATCGCATTAAATAGCCAGGCCTCGCTTTGATCGCCAGGAACCGGAAGTGGCGAAAACGCCATTTTGGAAATGGGAAACTGTATTGTAACAGCGATTGAGACTGGAGGTCTCATAATGGCAGCAGGGAAAAATGTATCTATACGGAAAAAACATGTGAATATTCCATAGAATTATTTAAATTGCAGGTGTGCATATCAAAAAATAAAAATAAATCTTAATGTGACTTATCACAAATAACATTAAAAATTTAGTGCGGCCAAAAATGTAAATATATGTCTGTGACGATAACAGACAAGAGGCAGTCACTCCCCCTTCTGGAAAAAGCGGAGAATCACATGCCATAAACATCTAATTCGATGGATAATAAGCCTTTATTCAAAAAAAAAGAAAATATTCATATCAAAACATTTACAGTGATCCAAAGGCCTAATTAATACGCCTAGGATATAGAAAGTGAATAAGTGCCACATATAGTTGGTTATAAAAATATTAATATTTATAACTAAATAAATTAAGGGAATAGTAAATGAATCATCATTCCCAAACTTAAATGTATATAGATAAATATAGAAGAAAAAAATATATATTAAATATAAACGTGTATATATATGCCCCTAAATCGGCCCCCACCCAAACAGGGGCAAAAATGTGTAAATTACAAAAATCATGTGCGTAATAAAACGTGCTTTGTATATTAAAAAAACAGGCTCTATCCTGGTGGGATCAAAGCAAGGCTAGAACACTTTAAATAAAATATTATTACAAATGGATAAAACATTTAAACATTCAAGCATTGTTAATGAACGCATTAACATCAGTATCCACATTAAGACCATAGGGCGTATAGCACTTAAGGCGGTGTATCCAGGCCATTTCTAACTTTGATATTTCCCTCACCAAAGAACTACCCCTCCAATTGGGCTTATATGTGTCTATGCCTAGAAATAGAGTGTTTGATGGATCTTTATTATGTTTTAGGAGGTAGTGTTTCGACACTGAATGATTTTTGAAGCCCGACATAATATTGGTGATGTGTTCGTTCAAACGAACACGTAGTGGACGCTTAGTCCGGCCTACATATTGCAGGCCACATGGGCACTGCAACAAATACACCACGCCTGTAGTCCCACAAGTAATAAACGGCTTTATACAATGCTCACTGCCAGTGGCAGTGGATACAAAAGTAGTGGTACGTCTACTTCTGCAGGAATTGTTGGAACAAACCCTGCACCGATTACATCTGTAAAAACCCGTCAACTGGTCAAAAAAACTTGAAATCCTACAAGGAGGATTTAGGATATTAGGAGCAATGCGATTGCGTAGAGAGGGTGCTCCTCTAAAGATGACCCTCGGTCTATCTGGCAAAAGTTCTTTGAGAACAGGGTCATTTTTCGCCAGGTGCCAGTGTTTATTTATTAATTGTTTGACACCTCCATGCTGAATGGAAAATGTAGTAATAAACGGGGCACAACCCTGAAATTGCTCACAATGCTCTCGGGGTCGCTCAACCAAAAGTTCCTCTCTCGGAATAGATCTAACAGACCCCAAAGTTTCCTCTAAAGAGTTAATATCATACCCTTTCTCTAAAAAGCGTGATGGGGAGAGTCCAGATAATTATTGGGGATATGATCCTGCCCCCTCTTTCTTACAACATCCCAATACCAACAATTTTTCCAGCAATTCCGCCAACCCCCTGGTTCCACGGTCGTCTAACGATCAAGCCAGCTGGGGTTTTCACAAACCTCCCCAAGGCACAAAAAGACAGGGAGAAAGAGGAGAGGAACCAGAGGGGGGAGGCGTCTTAGAATTGCCAAAGCGGCCAAAAATGTAAAAGTAGGACAGGGTATTTTCAATCTGAGTTCTAAGGTTCTAACTAAACCCGAACAACTTATTTTAGATCAGGGTCTCAAGTTCGCACCCCCTAAGGGTCTGGACAAATTCCATACGTTCATGGACATACACAAATTTGTCAGAAAATTAAATATTAAGAGGTATATGGCCACAAATACTTTCTCTAATACTGTTGCCCCTAGTATTTATTCCCATTCAGGTTTATCCAATGCATCCCTATTCAACCCCCCAGGGAATTTGGCACCCTCTCTCAAAGTATTTCGTGACGTCCTACTTAGAGATTTGGACCTAATGGAAGTTAAAAAGGCACGTTTAAATAAAACTCTACAGGAGGGCCTGGACCAACTCTGTCAAGACAAGGAGTTGGTGGTACGACCCGCCGATAAGGGTGGAGGGATCGTGATACTCGATAGATCCGATTACCTGAAGGAGATGAATAACATCTTGGGGGATTCCAACACCTATTCAGTGTTGCAGTCAGACCCTAAAAATAAATATAAAAGGGAATTGGAGGCATTAGTGGCTAGGGGTTTTTATGAGGGGATACTTACCTCCAAGGAGAGATTCTATCTGGTCCCACTGGCACCTCGTACGCCAACTATATATTATTTGCCCAAGCTTCATAAGGATCCTGTCTGCCCCCCGGGGCGTCCCATTGTCAGTGGTATTGACTCGGTGACGTCTCGGGTGGGCAGATATGTTGATTTCTTTTTGCAACCATTGGTTAAGGGGATGCCATCATACATTAAGGATTCTAGGCATATCATTAACCTCCTGTCAGCTCTTTCACCTAGAAGTGGTATGTGGATGGTGACTATAGACGTAACGTCCCTTTATACCATTATACCCCATGAGTTGGGTTTCGAGGCTGTGCTTTTGTATTTGGGAAGAGATTCTGGCCTTCCTGCTAAGCAGGTGGAGTTTATTATGCTTCTTTTAAGGTTTGCCACATCCTCGAACTATTTTTGGTTCGAGGGGAAGTTTTACAAACAGGAAACGGGTGTGGCCATGGGGGCTAAATATGCCCCCAGTTTGGCCAACCTGTTCATGGCAAAGTGGGAGGAGGATGTCATCTATGGTGCTAATGTGCCTGAGCTCATGTTATGGGCCAGGTACATTGATGACATCCTCCTCCTATGGGATGGCCCTCTGGACAGGTTGGAAGATTTCATGCTTGGATTGAACCAGAATCAGAGAGGTATTCAATTGAAGTTTGAAGCCAGCCAAACAGAGGTACACTATCTCGACCTTAATGTCCGGATCAAAGGTAATGAGTTCAATACCTCCACCTTTTTCAAGGTGACGGACCGCAACTCCTTTATACCGCTGGGAAGTTGTCACCATGACCAGTGGCTTAGATCGGTTCCGAAGAGCCAATACCTTAGGCTCCGTAGGAACTGCTCTGATCCCATTGAATTCTCAGAGCAGGCTAAGGTGCTGACTAGCCGCTTTTTAGAGAAAGGGTATGATATTAACTCTTTAGAGGAAACTTTGGGGTCTGTTAGATCTATTCCGAGAGAGGAACTTTTGGTTGAGCGACCCCGAGAGCATTGTGAGCAATTTCAGGGTTGTGCCCCGTTTATTACTACATTTTCCATTCAGCATGGAGGTGTCAAACAATTAATAAATAAACACTGGCACCTGGCGAAAAATGACCCTGTTCTCAAAGAACTTTTGCCAGATAGACCGAGGGTCATCTTTAGAGGAGCACCCTCTCTACGCAATCGCATTGCTCCTAATATCCTAAATCCTCCTTGTAGGATTTCAAGTTTTTTTGACCAGTTGACGGGTTTTTACAGATGTAATCGGTGCAGGGTTTGTTCCAACAATTCCTGCAGAAGTAGACGTACCACTACTTTTGTATCCACTGCCACTGGCAGTGAGCATTGTATAAAGCCGTTTATTACTTGTGGGACTACAGGCGTGGTGTATTTGTTGCAGTGCCCATGTGGCCTGCAATATGTAGGCCGGACTAAGCGTCCACTACGTGTTCGTTTGAACGAACACATCACCAATATTATGTCGGGCTTCAAAAATCATTCAGTGTCGAAACACTACCTCCTAAAACATAATAAAGATCCATCAAACACTCTATTTCTAGGCATAGACACATATAAGCCCAATTGGAGGGGTAGTTCTTTGGTGAGGGAAATATCAAAGTTAGAAATGGCCTGGATACACCGCCTTAAGTGCTATACGCCCTATGGTCTTAATGTGGATACTGATGTTAATGCGTTCATTAACAATGCTTGAATGTTTAAATGTTTTATCCATTTGTAATAATATTTTATTTAAAGTGTTCTAGCCTTGCTTTGATCCCACCAGGATAGAGCCTGTTTTTTTAATATACAAAGCACGTTTTATTACGCACATGATTTTTGTAATTTACACATTTTTGCCCCTGTTTGGGTGGGGGCCGATTTAGGGGCATATATATACACGTTTATATTTAATATATATTTTTTTCTTCTATATTTATCTATATACATTTAAGTTTGGGAATGATGATTCATTTACTATTCCCTTAATTTATTTAGTTATAAATATTAATATTTTTATAACCAACTATATGTGGCACTTATTCACTTTCTATATCCTAGGCGTATTAATTAGGCCTTTGGATCACTGTAAATGTTTTGATATGAATATTTTCTTTTTTTTTGAATAAAGGCTTATTATCCATCGAATTAGATGTTTATGGCATGTGATTCTCCGCTTTTTCCAGAAGGGGGAGTGACTGCCTCTTGTCTGTTATCGTCACAGACATATATTTACATTTTTGGCCGCACTAAATTTTTAATGTTATTTGTGATAAGTCACATTAAGATTTATTTTTATTTTTTGATATGCACACCTGCAATTTAAATAATTCTATGGAATATTCACATGTTTTTTCCGTATAGATACATTTTTCCCTGCTGCCATTATGAGACCTCCAGTCTCAATCGCTGTTACAATACAGTTTCCCATTTCCAAAATGGCGTTTTCGCCACTTCCGGTTCCTGGCGATCAAAGCGAGGCCTGGCTATTTAATGCGATGCATCACTGCAGAGCCCATCCCATTGAAAAAGTTATTGTATAACGAAACGCGTCTGGGTACGGCGTGCAGTGACGTCATCGCGTGTCTACGAGGAGGAAGGGCTCCTATTCATGCCGGCCGGCATCTCTTTTATGCTGCTATTACATTTTATGGATGTAAGTAGATTTTAATCTGTTTTAAATAAACTACGTTGGACGTATTACACCATGTGCGGCTTTCCTTTTTACATGATATGCTGCTGAGTTCCCTGGAAAGGTCTTAGAGGTTTTTGTCTGTGCTGATCCAACCACATCCCTCCGTGGATGAGCTGTATCCCTGATCCCAACCTGTGTGTGTTCATGCTATCTGGATATCCTGCTGTGGATTGTATTACAACGCTTACATTTACCTACCATCTGGTAAGCCTCTGTCCGTGTGGTGGTGGCTCACTATCAATATCGGTGCACCGGGTGTTGTTTGTCACAAGAACTTCATTAATTTTTGGACTTTTTTATTCACTTTTTTATTCATTTATTTGTGTTGTTCACAATGGACTTGAATGTTATTAATTAGTGGCGCAAAATTTTCTTTTCCATATATACTGGTGCTTTGTCACGTTTTTTGCTGCCTTTTCACATATTTATTTATTTTGTTTACAATTGGTGTGGTTAGCGCGATTTTTCTTTTTCCAATTAAAACTTATGTTGTTTCTTCATCATAAAAGCTAGAGGGATATTCTCAGAATCAGTTCAAGGACAGTCCGATCTGTCAATAGTTCTTTTCGGTGAAAACAGTGTGTTGAAGTATTTTATTTTTTTGTAAGGTTGAAAGGAGTCAACAAATTCTGAGAAACATAAAGCAAACAGACTTACAGAATATAAAAAGTGTGATATGGGGTGGATATGGAAATAAACACATAAAAGGAATGTTTGGAGTAATGTCTACCTATCAAGACAAAGTATATTGGACAACAAAATGTTTAAGATTTGGCCAATATTTAAACAATCACTGAAAAATATGAAACTGTATACTACAACTAAAAAATGGATTTAGTTCCCATGGCCTTTTTCTGGTCACTCTTGTTAAACTGATATTGAAAATGCAAACATATTATTTGAATTTTAATGTTTAAAATGTTTCAATGACATGTTAAATTGAATGAATTTGTGTATTATAAATGCTCAATATCATATACATGTACATGCTAAACATTTTAGGCAGTATTCTGTCACATGATCTACCCCCAGCACAAGTTTTCTCCAACCCAAACAAAATCACTCCTCTTAGGAAAAATCCTCTACCACTCATTATTCCCATCTGAGTACACATCCCCCCCCCCACTTGAAATCCCCCATCCCAGCACAAACCTCCCCTGGCACAAATGCCCAACAATCATCTCAAATGCCCAACAATCATCCCCACAATCATCCCTACTAGCACAAATCCCCGCCCCCCTCCTTCCTGGCACAATTTCTCTCCCCCTCTACCATATCACTTCTTCTAGCACAGACCCACACATACCACTTTGTGCCCAAATCCTCTTCCTCCAATCCCCCGTCCAACACAAATCCCACTAAATCACCACTCCTACCACCCCTTATCCCAAAATTTCCCCTCCCAACACAAATCCTTTCCCCCAACCTCATTGCAGCACCCGTTAACCTCTCATGATACCAAATATAGCAGCTTCAACTCTCCAGGGAAGGCTGTCCACAAGGTTAAGGAATGGGTCTATGGGAATGTTTGACCATTATTCCAGAAGTGCATTTCTAGAGGTCAGGCACTGATGTGGATGAGAAGGCCTGGCTAGCAGTGTCCACTCTAATTCATCCCAATCAAGTTAAGGTTAGGACTCTGTGCAGGCCAGTCAAGTTCCTCCACTTCAAACTCGCTCATACATATTTTTATGAACCTTGCTTTGTGCACTGGTCCAAATCATTTGGTGGAGGGGGGTTATGGTGAGGGGTGGTTTTTCAGGGGTTGGGCTTGGTGCCTTAGTTCTTTTGAAGGGAACTCTTAAGGTGTCATGCTTCCAACTTTGTTGGAACAGTTTGGGGATGTCCCCTTTCTGTTCCAACATGACCTTAACCCGATAGAACAACTTTGGGATGAATTTGAGCATTCAGTGTGAGCCAGGCCTTCTCGTACACATCAGTGCCTAACCTCACAATTGTGCTTCTGGAGGAAGAATGGTAAAACATTCCCATAGACACACTCCTAAACCTTGTGGACAGCCTTCCCAGAAGAGTTGAAGCTGTTATAGCTGCAAAGGGTGGACCAACTCAATATTGAACCCTATGAACTAAGACTGGGATGCCATTAAAGTTCATGTGCGTGTAAGGGCAGGTGTCCCTGGTAATATAGTGAATGAGCATGAAGATGTACACACACACACACACATAAAATAATTGAAATCCCTTTATTGTTGGCCCTGCATTGTACATGATGAAGTGGGAGTGCAACATTCTGGTGCTGGAAACTTCAGTGAAGGAGGTTGGCTGTCTCAGGATCCTAGATTCAGGTAGTATTCTCTGTTATAGATATATTTTTTTTCAATATCCATTTATCCATTTATCCATTTATGTGTACAGTATTGTATACTAGAAATATGTTAAACGTGTGGGTGGGGATTTTTCAGAATCTTTTAACAGTTTTAACCAGTTTAACAAGGGGGCCCCCAGATACCAACTCTGTATGTTAATGGGTATGGGGTACATTGTTTCCTTACCCTTTCACCAAAAAAGTAAAAACTGGAGCCAATATTTGACAATTCCTTTATTAAAAAGAAAAAAGTGTCCAGCGATGTCCATCCATCTTCTATTACAGTGCAGATGGACCGGGAAAATTGGAAAAAAAAGCTCTGCCTCTATCGGAGGTGTCCCACCGATTGCTGTCTTTTCGCGGTGACAGCTGTTATATAGGCAAGGGCGGGGCCACCTGGTGACTTAACCGGGTGATCCTCCCTACTTATGACATCATGTGACAACAGAGGGGTGGGATCACCTGTTTACATCACCAGGTGGCTCCGCCCTTGCCTATTTAACAACTCACCCCGAAAAGACAGCAGTCAGCAGAGTTTTTTTTCAGGTCCGAGTGCCATGATTGAAGATGGATGGAGATTGCGGGACACTTTTTTTTATAAAGGAATTGTCAAAAACTTTTTTACTTTGACACTTTTTTGGTGTAGGGTAGGGGTACAATGTATCCCTACCCATTCACATAAGGTGACCGAGATCTGGGGGCTTCCAGATTCCCACTAGTCCCGCACCCACAGACCCCCACAACCAAGGCAAGGGTTGTGGGGATGAGGCCCTTGTCCCCATCAACATGGGGACAAGGTGTTTTGGGCGGGACATCAAAGCATCTTCCCCATGTTGAGGGCATGTGGCCTGGTACGGTTAAGGAGGGGGGGGGCACTCTCTCCTCCCACCTCTTTTCCTGTGACCTGCCAGGTTGCATTCTCGGATAAGAGTCTGGCATGGATTTTGGGGGGACCCCCATGCAATTTTTTTAACATTTTGGCACGGGGTTCCCATTAAAATCCATACCAGACCAAAAGGGCCTGGTATGGATTTTGAGGGGGGCCATCGCGCCATTTTTTACATTTTGGCGTGGAGTTCCCCTTAATATCCATAAGTATGATTTGTTATGTATATTGCCAGGATCCGGCCACAATTACAGCCACAAGCAATTTTAAATTACATTTTTTTCCTTTAGAAATGTCATTTTGCTGCAGTACTGTTATAAACATGGGAAAGATGTGCTACTTTACAGGCAGATCCCTCAGGCACGATATTTAAAGGAATATACATTTTTCATTGTTTCACTTTAACCATTAGTAAAATCACTGCTCCTGAAAAAACGGCCATTAAAAAAAAAATTGCATTGATATATGTCCCCTGGGGCAGTACCCGGGTCCCCAAACACTTTTTATAGCAATACCACCTGTAAATGAAAAATGGGTAAAACAAAAAAACATATTATACATTTTTTTCATTTCTAAAAAATTGTGACAAAAATTATAACTTCTTACTGCATGCCTCTTACTAAATATCTCAGACTGTCTACTTTCAAAAGGTGTAATTTGGGGGTGTTTGTACTGTCCTGGCATTTTAAGGACCTCAAGAAATGAGATAGACCATAAGCACGTTAGGATAATTTGTAGATGCTATACATTTCACACAAACCAATTAATATACAATTATTGGGATTTTATTTTACCAAAGACATGTATCAGAAAAAAATTTCACTTAAATTTATAAAGAAGTTACATTTTATTGAATATGTTTAACACAAAGTAGAAAATATTGTTTTTTATTTTTTATTTTATATACCAAAAAATAAAAAACCCAGTAGTGATTAAATACCACCAAAAGAAAGCTCTATTTATGTGAAAAAAACATTATATAAAGGTACGCAAACAGTGTTGTATGACCGCACAATTGCCAGTTAAAGTAGTCCAGTGCTGAACAGCAAACATTGCCTGGTCATAAAGGGGGTAAAAACTTCAGGAGGTCAAGTGGTTAAATACTACACTATGGTCTCCTTTTTATCATGCTGTTATGTGAGCTTTGTCTACACAGCAATCTGATACACCGGTGTGGAGCTAAAGATTTGGAGGATTTAGACAGAGACTGGAGGAAATTTAGAGGGGTATTGTAATAATTACTGACATGCTTTTTTGGCGCCTGTAGTTCAACCTTTTGGCGCCGATGGGTGAGCCTTGACGCAGAATGGCCGCATATTTGCATACCACATTGCAAAGACAGCTGTGCTGATAACACATGACCTGCACGCCCCCAGCACAGTTACCAGTGGCTAACAGAAAGCCTTAGATCACTGCTTCCGATCAGGAGCTTTCCGATCATGTGACAGCCGTGACATGATCATAAACCCCGTTCCACCTTCCAGCATCTGAAACCCTTTAAAGAGTCGGGACGCGCAGGCACCAAGGGGTTAAACAGAAACTGATTCCAGTGGGTTTTCACTTCGATAGGTGATTGAAGTTTTATGTACGGTATCTTCATTTGATGCACATGTTATCGTGAAGTAGGAAATACATGGAAGTTGAATTTGAAAGAGACTTTTTCACATTATTTGCTTGTATAAATATATATTTTTTTGTTTTTTGGCACTACATTTTCACATTGAACATTCTTTTGGATTTTTGTATGTCAAACCTTGATGTTAGATGCCTGTATTTTGATATCCCTAATGCTGGCTTTTATTATTGTATTTGCTATACTAGAAATGTACTTGATTTTTTGTTTAATGTGCACAAAATGCAATATTCATCTGTGTTCATGTACATTGTCATTATTTCATTTTGCATACAATTCTGTTATCCCTATTCCCAATGGTGTGATTCTTAAAATAATTTAAAGTATAAGGGCTTTAGTGCCAGAATGATAAGGTAATGGATGGAAAATGTGGCTGTAAACTATACCTTAGATGGAGATTGCAATGGGTATTTACATGGTAAACTCTATGGTATTTCTCTAGACTTTTAGACAGTGTCATTACACTGAACCCTCAATTAAGGGTACAGACATACTAATTTGATGCCTCAGTGCGGGGCTCCCTCCTTCTCCTCGGCCGCCGCGCTGGTATGACAAAGAAGTGGCCTTGCGTATGGACAGTAGGGTACCCGGCGAGAAGTCGAAAGGCTACACTGCCGGGTACCCTTACCCGCAATGGTGGCAGCAGCACCCTACAGCTCATGGAAACATCAGCTGTGGGTGCCAACATTTCTGGACTCCAGGACAGGTAAGTGTCCCTTTATTAAAAGCCAGCAACTGGAGTATGTGTAGTTGCTGGTTTTTAATTATTTGTTTTGGGGCGAAACACCGCTTTAAATAGAAGATTGTACATTAAAACCTGTACTAAATATAATTACATTAGATCCCAAGAAAATATTTGTTTTCAGGAAATAAAGAGTGCATTGTTTCCTTTTCATGTTTCTAGAAATCACAGCATCAAACTGAGTGATTGATGCGGGATGTGCAGGTGACTTAATAACTCTGCTATCTGAGTAATGGAACGTGTTTAAACCCCAGGGAGAACAGATTGTTGGAACTAATATTATTACCTTTAGAAGTACTGCCATGTAAATCATGATGATTACCATAAATCAGCTTACTTGTGTTTTCATGTGCCTTTATGTTTTCTATTACTCTCTTAACCACTTCCATACCAGGTACTTACGCAGCTTCCCGCCCAAGCCAATTTTCAGCTTTCAGCACTGTCGCACTTTGAATGGCAATTGCGCGGTCATGCTACACTGTACCCAAACAAAATTGGCGTCCTTTTTTCCCCACAAATAGAGCTTTCTTTTGGTGGTATTCGATCACCTCTGCGATTTTTTTTTTTTGCGCAACAACTAAAAAAAGGCTGAAAATTTGGAAAAAAAATTACGTTTTTATTTTTTTCTGTTAATTTTTTTGTAAATAAGTTTTCTCTTTCAATTACGGGCACTGATATGGCGGCACTAATGGGCACCGATGAGATGGCACTGATGGACATCGATGAGGTAGTACTGACGGGCACAGATGAGGTGGCACTGATTGGCGGCGCTGGTATGCGACACTGATGGGCACACATAGGCGGCACTGATGGGCACACATAGGCGGCACTGATGGGCACACATAGGCGGCACTGATGGGCACACATAGGCGGCACTGATGGGCACACATAGGTGGCACTGATGGGCACTCATGGGCGGCACTGGGCACTCATAGGCGGCACAGATGGGCACTCATGGGCGGCACTGATGGATACTTATGGGTGGCACAGATGGGCACTGATAGGTGGGCACTGGGCATGGATGGGCACTGTGGGGTGGCACTGGGGTGGCACTGATGGACACTGGGGTGGCGCTGATGGACACTGGGGTGGCGCTGATGGACACTGGGGTGGCAGCACTGATTTTTGCCAGGTTGCCAGTCAGTGCCCATTTGTGGGCACTGACTGGCATCTTTTTTTTTTTCTTTATGCTTTTTTTTTTTTTTTTTTCTGTCTTTTTTTTTTTTTTTTTTTTCTGTCATTTTTTTTTTTTTTTGCCCACCCTGGTGCTCCAGGGTGGGCATCCCTGGTGGTCCAGTGTGGCGATCCGAGGGGGGGCTGCGCTGATAAACAATCAGCGCTAACCCCCCCTGTCAGGAGAGCCGCCGATCGGCTATCCTCTACTCGCGTCTGTCAGACGCGAGTGAGGAAGAGCCATCGGCGGCTCTTCCTGTTTACATCGTGATCAGCCGTGGTTGGACACGGCTGATCACGTGGTAAAGAGTCTCCGCCGGAGGCTCTTTACCGAGATCGGAGATGCAGGGTGTCAGACTGACACCCCGCATCACCGATCGCCGCGATGCGCGCCCCCACGGGCGCGCGCGGCATGAAATCCTGCAGGACGTTCTAGAACGTCCTGTCAGGATTTCATAACCACTTCCCGGACGTAAATCGGCCATAGGCCGGGCGGGAAGTGGTTAAAGAGTTAAACAAAACTCCTTTTGATTTTGAAATATGCTATCTGTAGCTCACACCACAACATGGCAAGAAATAGTAAATTAAAATACAAGACTTACCATAGTAGGGCAGTTAATTATTATAGAAAATTGACTAGTTTGGGCTGCAAATAATATTTGTAATACACAGTACACTGTGTATAGTTGTATATAGGAAGTGCAGCAACATTAAAAGCTTGCTGCCATTACAGAATACACATTCTGAGATTATAAAAACCTCAATGCCAGAAAAATAGGAACCATTACACAGTACCACACTAGACAACATTGTTCCTGATAATAACTGCAAAATGTAATCATGGTGAATACCCAGTTATTCTGTACAATCACAGAGCATATACTGTTCAGATATCAAAGCAACTGTCCAAAGGTAAAATTTCAAACAAAATATAATTTTTTTTCCACTTTAGGCTCCATGTACACTATAAGCTAAGAAATGCCAGAAAAACGCTGGATGAAAAACGCTTTTAGTAGCAGTTAAAAGCTGGATAAAAAATGCTTTTAGCAGCAGTTAGAAGCTGTCACATTTTTTTGTGCTGGCTAGTTGCTCTCAAAAACGCAAAAAAAAAAAAAAAATTCTGCTCCTAGAAGCTGAAGCTTCAAAAATGCTTCTAGACTAAAATAATGTGCATGGACACATAGGATATTGGAAAATATACTATCAAATACCGTAATTTATCTTTCCTGATGGACTCCGTTGTAGCCTACGCGTGGGTTAACCCCACCTCCGCTCCAATGCTATAGGACCCCCTTTCCATAAGTTTGAGCTCACAGCCAGGGACTGCGTTCTGTAGCTAGCCAACTCTTGACCGATGGGTGGGAACTCCGTCTTCCATGAAGACCATCAGGAAAGGAAAATTACAGTAAGTATTTGATAGGACATTTTTTGTTTTCCTGACTAACTCCATGGCAGCCTTCATGTGGGAAATAACTAGCAAAACCACACAGGCGGGTATGCTGATCAAAAACCAAAATTTTAATTTGCCCTGTTAACTATCAGTAACCTTAAACCAAAGTTTACATAAGATAAGGATGCAGGTTCTATGCAATTATGCAACATGAAAGTATTGATGGAGGCTCAAGAAGCCACCCTGCAGATGACATCTGGAGCCACATGGCGGGCTGCTGCCCAGGAAGTCACCATGCCCCTTGTTGAATGTACCATCACTGTCTCCGGAGGAGCCAAGCCCTTAGCCCTATAGGCCTGCTGGATGGTTTGAATGATCCAGGCCACAATCGTCCTGGTCGAAGCATGTTTCCCCTTGTTATTCCCAGAGTGAAGGCGAACAGGCAATCCGAGCCCCTAAAGGAGGAAGAAACTTGCAGGTACTCATTCCGTGTTTCCCCTACATCCAGTGGGTGAGCCTCCACAGGCTCTGAATGTGGGCAGGACAATCTCTTGATTTTCATGGAAGACTGACGTGACTTTAGGATTTTAATCGCGAGTGTGTATGAGCACCACTGAGTCCAGAAAGAAGGTCAAGAAAAGATCTTTATAACCAAAGGCTACAATCTCTGAGACCCTCCTGGCCAACGTGATGGCTACAAAGAAAGGCGGCCCTTGGCGGAGAGATTTTTAATAGGAGCCAAGTTGCTCCCATGGTATTGAGTTCTGAGAGTGTCAAGAACAAGAGGAAGGTCCAACTTGGGAATCTCGGCTCCCTTTGGGGCCTGAGTCTTGCTGCCCCTTTGAAGAACTGCTGGACCAGAGGGTGAATAATCCATTGCACTCCGGAGAAGGCTGACAGGCCAGAGACTTGGATCCTGAGGGAGCTAACCGACAGAGCCAGATGCAGACTCGATTGTAAGAATTCCAGGATGTCTTGTATTCCTGGATCTCTGTATGATCTTCCCACAGAGGATGACAATTCTACAAACTTGGTCCATATTCTTCAGTAGATTATGTTCGTGCTTGCCCTTCTTTAACTCATGAGAGTGGAAATGACACCAGATGCACAGCCAAGGGCTACCAGCCTCTCCCTCTCAAGAACCAGACTGTGAGTTTCAACATCGTTGGGCAATGATGCAGGACTGCCCCCTGGCAGTAAATGTACACTAGTGAAAAGGCTAATTCTGAGTATGACTTACGGCCCTTTCACACGGGGCGGATCAGTAATGATCCACCTCCGTGTGTCCGTAAGCTCAGCGGGGATCGCTCCATATATCCCCACTGAGCTGGCGGCTGACAGGGTGGTCCCCGCAGGGACCGCCCTGTCTTTTGGGTGCAGGGACCGCCCTGTCTTTTGGGTGCAGGGACCGCCCTGTCTTTTGGGTGCAGGGACCGCCCTGTCTTTTCTCCGCTCTCCCCTATGGGGGGATCAGATGAACACAGACCGTGTGTCCGTGTTCATCAGATCCGATCCGCAGACGAAAGAAAAAAATAGGGTTTTCTTCCGTTTGCAAAATCGGATCTTTGCAGAGGCGGGTGATTACGGGTGTCAGCGGATGTTTATCCGCTGACACCCGCAATCTCATTTAGGGGCCAATGTATGTCTATTTTTCATCCGCCAACGGATAGATGAAAAAGCATACGGTCCGCACGTCTGAAAGGGCCCTTAGGAAATGGCAGACCCATGGGCAGGCCACAATGAGAAAGTATGCAGTTGTTCCAGCCCAACAGGAATGAAGGGTTATTCAGGAGCTGAAGGAGAGGGAGCAATGGAGACATCAATTTGCCGGAATACTAGAACGAGTCCCAGATATTTGCAATGTTTTATAACAGAAACTTTTTTTTTTTTAAATGTTACTTTTGGGAAGTTCGAACATTTATAAAAGTGGTGATTAACCACTTCAATACCGGGCTATAGTCATATGACGTCTGCAGATGGAATTGCCCATCCTGGGCGGGCATCATATGATGTCCTCAGCTTCTCGCTGCTCCTTCAAGCCCCCAGCGGCCTGCAGCGCAGCGATCGGGGATGAGGCATGTCCCTCAGACACAGCCAGCCACATGCACTGTCCAGGTTCACGGAGCTCGTGTAGGCCCATAGGGGACACGCAAAGCACAGATCGGGGATGAGGCTTGTCACCCTGACAAAGCCCAACCCCAATCATGGTAAAGAGCCAATGAAATTGTCTCTTTACCACGTGACCGGCTGTGTCCAATCACATTGGTCACTGAATGTCAACAAACTGCGGTAACGAGATGTTACCGGGTTCTCCTCATCACACACCGATCGTGTGTGAGAAGGAGGTTGCGGTAACAGCTCATTACCACTTACAGTGCACACAATCAGAGTACCCAAATACCAGTTACCAGCCCATCAGAGTACCCGAGTACCTATCTGCAGCCCATCAGAGTACCCGAGAACCTGTCACCAGCTCATCAGAGTACCAGAGTACCTATCTGCAGCCCATCAGAGTACCTGTCACCAGCCCATCAGAGTACCCGAGTACCTGTCACTAACCCATCAGAGTAACCAAGTACCTGTCACCAGCCCATCAGAGTACCAGAGTACTAATCTGCAGCTCATCAGGTTACCTGAGTACCTGTCTCCAGATCATCAGGGTACCCGAGTATCTATCTGCAGCCCATCAGAGTACCAGAGTACCTATCTGCAGCCCATGCCTCATAAAATATACGTTTGGGTGTTTGCTTTCCAAAATGGGGTAATTTTTTTGAGTAATTCCACTGTCCTGGTGCTCCAGGACATTCAAAAGTGTGATTGGAAGGAATAAAATGAGATGTGTCATTTATGCTCCTAGAATGCCTGAAGGTACTACTTCAATGTTGGACCTCTCTATGTGGCCAGGCTGCGTAAAAGTCTCACACATGTGGTATCGCCATACTCAGGACGAGTAGCAGAATATATTTTGGGGTGTAATTTTTGCTATATACATGCTATGTGTTATAAATATCTTATAAATTGAAAAAGGTACGTTTTCATTTTCTTTCCACAATTTTCCTCAATTTTCGAAGACTTGTGGAAAAAAATGAACCATTCAAAAGACTCATAATGCCTCAAAGAATAAGCGTTGGGGTATTTGCTTTCCAAAATGGGGTCATTTTGAGGGTAATTCTATTGTCCTGGTGTACCAGGACCTTCAAAAATGTAATAGGTGTAATTTGTATTTATTCTCCTAGAACCCCTGATGGTTCTCCCTGCATGTTGGACCTCTCTGTGTGGCCAGGCTATGTAAAAGTCACACACATGTGGTATCGCCATACTCTACTTTTCAAAAAGGGGTCATTTGGGGAGTATTTGTACTAGTGCATTAGGTGTGATCAATTTTCAATGATTTGCACCATAGCTTGTAGACTTATAACTTATATCACTCAGACCAAGTAATACACACGAATTTGGGTTATTTTTACCAAAGATATGGAGCAGAGTAAATTTTGGCCCACATTTTTGTACGAAAACTACTTATTTGAATTTTTTTTATCATAGAAACAAAAAAAAGTGTAATTTTTTCACAATTTCCGCTCTTCCCTCACTTATTAAGAAAGCCAGTGGTGATTAATTCAGAAAAAACAGCAATCAGTGCACAAATGTTACAAATAAAACTAAATTGATTGCAAGCTGAACACCAATAGAGGCAATCACAAAAAAACTCAAAAAGTACAAATGAAAAATAATAATAATAGTGCAGCACAAATAAAGTCCTTGACTGAAGAAATCAGGAATAAAGATGACACCCAGTGAGATAGCAAAATCTTCGGCAAATGTGATGATAACCTCCACCAGTATAAGAAGTGCCTCCTTACCAGATGAGATGGACCATATGTTTTCACAAGTGGTCAAAGACAGCTTGTGCAGTGGAGTCCAATGCAGCAGTGAATGGTAAGTCCAATGCGGAATAAAAAATAAATAATAAAAACACGTTCTAAGTGTAGACTGTATTTATTCCAGGGAAAGGTAAAAAACAGTGTTTCACCATACTACAGTCAATCTGGTTATGTCCACAGACAATCAGCCAGAAAACACCTGGCCAGTAGGCAATTAGCAATGTAAGTTAAAATGAATAAAAACTCAGAGCAACAGCCGCGAGCGGCAGCAGAAAGGACGCGGGTGATGTCACAGGAAAAGCTCCTCACGTTACGTCCGGATTGTACTTCGTCAGCAGTGGGTGGGCTATCTCACTGGGTGTCATCTTTATTCCTGATTTCTTCAGTCAAGGACTTTATTTGCGCAGCACTATTATTGCCCTGTATTGAAGTGGTTAAAGGATTAGTTCATGTTTCATAACATGTTACAACCATATTCAGGATGTAACATGTTATAAATGCAAAATACCGAAGGCATTATAATTTGCTTTTATTTACTGTATATACTCGAGTATAAGCCAAGTTTTTCAGCGCTTTTTTTAGGGCTAAAAATACCCCCCTAGGCTTATACTCGAGTCAGTGTACCTGTCGGGTCGCGGGCATCCATTTTTCAAAAGTCGCAGATTCCTCCTGGTCCGTGATAGGTGTTCTACTACCACCTATCACGGAGGTCCTCTCATCCTCGGACTTTCCCAGCAGACACTGTGTTCAGTGTTCCACCTTTAATGGACGTCCTATTGTCCGAGGATGAAAGAAGGTCCGTGGTTGGCGGAACACTGAACACAGTGTCTGCTGGGAAACTGAGTCCGAGGATGAGAGGACCTCCGTGATAGGCGGTAGCAGAACACAGTGTCAAACGCCTATCACGGACCAGGAATAAGCCACAACTTTTAAAAAATGGACGCCCGCGACCCGACAGGTACACTGACTATCACGGAAGGGGAACAGAAGGAAGCCGAGATTTTTGAAAAAAAAGGAAGCCGCATCCTGTTAAGAATACAGGTACACTGAGGCTGCAATGGGCACAGTGAGAATGGGCACAGTAAGGCTACAATGGGCACAGTGAGAATGGGCACAGTAAGGCTACAATGGGCACAGTCAGAATGGGCACAGTAAGGCTGCAATGGGCACAGTAAGGTTGCAAATGGGCGCAGTGATGCATGCAAATGGGCACAGTGAAGCTGTAAGGTTCGGTTCTGGTTCCGTTGCCTAGGCTGGACCTTGGACAGGTGGATGTGTAACCCCCTTCACCGGTGGGACAATCAAGACACACATGATATGCTGTATCAAAGATTGCAACTTGCTATATTTTGTCACAGAGTATTTATACATATGCAGATGTTCCCCTTTTTTTACAAGTTTCAGAGAATTGGGGAACAAGTTACTAGCTTCAGAGAATTGGGGAACAAGTTACTTGCACCCAGGATGCCTGCGGCTGAGCTAACCTTTGACACGTCTCACACTTACACAACCACAAAGCTAAATGTCAGCAGAATAACTAGAATAATCATGTTAACAAAAAAACACATATTGCAATGTCTTTAAGAGACTTATCTTATAAGCAAAATGGAACCCAAATCTAAAATGGAGTAACATTTCATTATTTCATATTCCTTATAGAAGCTGCAAATGGGCATTGTTGACTTTAGTTTCTGCTTACAGTAGCTTCTGCATTCTCACCCTAGGCTTATACTCGAGTCAATAAGTTTTCCCATTTTTTTAAATGCATATGGTACTTACAATGAAATCTTACACAAGTACATAGTTGGCTAAGTTGAATAAAGACACCAGTCAATCCAGTTCAACCTGTGTGGATGTGTGTGTGTGTGTGTGTGTGTGTGCGCGCATGTCTAAAATCATATCCTATGTCCCTGTATACTCTGCTTGCTAAGATGCCCATCTAAGAGTTTTTTGAAGCTATAAATAATTCCTGCTGACACCACCAAATGTAGAAGTGAGATTTACATCCTTACTGCCTTTACAGTAAAACAATCCTACCTCCTAACCCTTGAGAATAAACTGCTACTCTTCCAACCTCATTGAGTGGCCTGTATCTTCTTGTGCTCCCTATAACTGAATGGTATTTGTATATCATAATCTTGTTGGCAAGAAGACCATCTACCAGGGGGGTAGAAATTGATCAAAACATGTCCTTTAAAAAAAATTGTCTTAAATACCCATGATAAATACAACTTATCTCAAAAGTGATATTGCCATTCGTGGTAAGAAAAAATGAAATATCTTATATTTCATCCAGAGAGTCTGGTGATAAGATATCTGCTCTTCTGCTTCCAGACCTATACAAATATTTCTGCTGCTACAAGGGGTCCCAATTTTCCTGGTGAATGAACGTTGAATATATTTTATATTTAGAAGCATGACACAAGAGGATTGGTAACTAACTAACTGAAAGTTGGTATAATCAACCAAGGGGATCTTGCCACTCAAAAATAATAAGCCAAGGATGCCCTAGTTCACCACACTATATTTATAACTGAAATATTCCTTTAGGTTGTACAGGCCCTTCCAAAGACTTGGTAATGTTTTCTGTAGTTCCTGGCATTCATTTTGCTTATATGAGGAAAGTATAGGTGATGTGTGACTAATCTGGCAGCTGTCAGTATCAGGAGGTTGGAAAATTAACCCCTGATTGCTCAATGAACAGTAGAAATGTAATTTACTGTGTTGCATGGCTGGACACATCTGTATAGTTAAGGACATCCCATGGAGCTTTCTGAGGTCTAGTTATCCTTTCATTTTAGGTAGTTAATTAATTTTGCATATATTTTGTTGCAGAATAAAGCTCATTCCTATGCATACCAAGGTGATTTTCCATATTAGAATAAAACTAGAGCATTGCTTTCAATTTATCACATGTGGTTTTTAATACTGAAGGGTTATCATACCATCTAGTAATTTTTTATTGGCAGATTGAGTCCAATGGGTCAGTAACAGTAGTCAGAATAGAGGATTTACGAATCTGTAATCACAGTTCCTGGTCCTGCCAAAACAAGGTAAGGTTATATAGTAAATCTGTTGTAAAAATGAAAAGGCCAAATGCAACGATCCAAAGATTCAATCAAATTTGAATTCATCCTAAAAAACTCTCTTAATCTCAATCATACATAAGCAATTAACCACTATTCACTAAACACATACAATATCTATTATCTTTAGAAAACTGTTCATGTTTATGGTGATTGAGGATGTTAATGTAGTGGTCAATAAAAATGTATTATTTGCAAGCATTGGATCTGATGGAATTGTAACAGGGCACTGGTACACTTTGTAAAAATAATGTCTTAATTGTTTTCTGTTAAAATTATCAACATTTTAATTTATTGTCATTATTGCCCACCCTCCCACTCATTAATTTTGGCTGCACAATTACTGTTCCATGGGAAGGTCTGCCAAGCCACCCACAAAAGTAATCTTTACAGTGGGCTTTAAAGCACAGTCAGACACTTGTTTGTTTAAGAAGTCCTAAGATTTTGTATATAAAGAATGCTTACATGGATGCTTTGATAGTCCGTAAAGGTTGTTTTGTTTTAATTAATTAGGAAGGTGAAACATTTAGAGCAGGATGCCATCGTGCATAGTAATTCAGATCAGTCACACCTTATTAAACAAAATGATCAATGTGCAGCAAAAAGCTCAAAGTTAAACATGAAAGCATATTTGCATGCAAGTGATTAAACAGCATGGTGGACCAGTTAACATTTCTGATGACTGGGTCATTAAGCAACATAAAGTAGCTCAGGAGGAATTTGAAAACAGTTATGACTTCTTAATTTTGCACCAATCTTGCTTATAGAAAAGAGTCGATAAATGCGACAAAACCTAAAATGGAAACATTTAATATTTGCAGTTTAATACTAGTATTTATGTAATTAAAAGTAGTTTCAAACTGCCTAAGGTCTGTAGCATTCTGAAAGAGCAGGTGAGTGCATAATTATAATGGGTAATGCATAACTGCTGTGCTTACAGGGAATGTGTTACACTAGTTTTAGATGCTATAACTAAGTGGTGGAAATTTGGACGTAAGGCACCAATATCTTTGTAATTTACATTTTTACACTAAAACTTATCATCACTCTCCCAACTTACCTATGACTATCTCAAATTTTAACATCTAACCAACTCATTCAAAATAAATCCTTAACACGTAACATACTTTCTAACACTCAGGCCCCGTACACACGACCAGTTTCCTCGGCAGAATTCAGCTTCCGACCGAGTTTCTGGCTGAATTCTGCCGAGGAAACTGGTCGTGTGTACACTTTCGGCCGAGGAAGCCGACGAGGAGCTCGGCGAGGAAATAGAGAACATGTTCTCTATTTCCTCGTTGTTCTATGGGAGCTCTCGCCCTGCCGAGCTCCTCGGCGGCTTCAGTGCTGAACTGGCCGAGGAACTCGATGTGTTTGGCACGTCGAGTTCCTCGGCCGTGTGTACGAGGCTTAAAATGTAACCCTAATCCTAACCATTAAGAACAAAGTCGCATTCCTGACTAACACTATGCTAACTAGCTTGTGTAAAAAAAATGTGTATACTTACCAGTCAGGTCAGGTTATCCACCTTCTTTTTGTCAGTGAACGGTTGGGACATGGGAGAATATAAATGATATGATGGGGACTCTCTCCTCTCCCCTGCAGGCTACACTCACTAAAGCAGAGGATCATGTGACCAAACCAGATTGGGCTGAAAATAGGTAGGTATACGCATTTTGTTTACACAGGTTAGTCAGCATAGGTGGCAGAAAAGAGAAGCGGACATGTTTAAACATACCCTTAAGATTATATCTACTCTGACATTGAACTCAAAACTTTAAACTAGCCCACTAACACCTAAACAAATCAAAAAAAATATTAAACTAGCTAAATCCATTAAACATAATTAAATCTGATAATTTAACCCAATGCCTTTCCCTTATAATAACCATTAACATTAGCCTTAAACCTAACACCCTAACCACTAATCCTAAGCCTAACTTTACCTTAGGAACATCTGTATGTAAATTACAGGGATGAGCCTAACACCCCCCGGTTCGGTTCGTAGCAGAACATGCGAACAGGCAAAAGATTTGTGCGAACACGCAAACACCATTAAAGTGGAGGTTCACCCTAATTCACATGTATATCTGACCAGCTTCCTTATATTCGTAACAGGTACAGAACGGATTTTTTTTTTTTTGTATCCTTTACGTAACTTGTAATCCATAGGTTTCTATGCCTAGGGGAATTGTCATCTGGGAGGTCGGCCAGATGATTGACGGCTGTTCCATCCGGCGGTTAAGGCCCCGCCCCCCGTATTGCGTAGGCACGCACGAGTTACGGGGTTTCCGAAAGAAGCCAAACATGCAGAGATGTGAGTCGGATCTATACGGCGCATGCGCTCTGCATGTTCGGCTTTTTCCGGAAACGCCGTGACTCGTGCGCGCCTACGAAATACGGGGGCGGGGCCTTATATGCCGGGGGGAACAGCCATCAATCACCTGGCCGACCTCCCAGATGACGATCCTCTTAGGCCCCGTACACACGACCAAACATGTATGCTGAAACTGGTCCGCGGGCCAGTTTCAGCATACATGTTCGGTCGTGTGTAGGCGCGAGCGGGCCGAATTCCAGCAAACATTTGCCCGCCGGGCCTTTTCCCAGCGGGCAAATATTCCTGGACGTGTTTTAAAACCGTCCGCTGGAATCCTGCCCGCTCGGACATGTACGGTCGTCAGTACAGACCTACCGTACATGTCCGAGCGCCCGCCGTCCCTCGCATGCGTCGAATGACTTTGACGCATGCGTGGAAGCCTTTAAATGGCAGGCCCGCCCACGTCGCCGCGTCATCGCCGCGGCGACGACACGGACACGCCCCGCGTAGTGTTTACGTGCGGACTTCTGTACGATGGTTAGTACAACCATCGTACAGAAGCCCTCTGGCAGGCATGTACGGTGAAAACGGTCTGACGGACCGGTTTCACCGTACATGTTTGCTCGTGAGTACCCGGCCTTAGGCATGGAAATGCCTACTCCCGCGGGGAGAAGTAGATTGAAAAGATTGACTGTAAGGAAGTTGGTCAGATGTAAATATATTAAGGTGAACCTCCGCTTTAAAGTCTATGGGACACGAACATAAAAAAAATCAAAAGTAAAAGTATGTAGAGACCCAGGTACAGCCCCAGGGGAAATGTATTAATGCAGAAACAAGTTTTAGAAATGTTTTTTTTTTAGGGGCATTTTAATAATGCTTAAAATGAAACAATAAAAATGAAACATTCCTTTAAATATCGAGCCTGGGGTCTCCTTAGTCTGCCTGTAAAGTAGAGCATATTTCCCATGTTCCTAACAGTACCACAGCAAAATGAAATTTCGAAAGGAAAAAATGGCATCTAAAACTGCTTACGGCTGTAATGTATTGCCAGATCCCTGCAATATAGATAAAAATCATTGAAAAAAAAACCCACGCCCACTTTTTTTTTTAAATGGCGTAGGGGTCCCCCCAAAATTCATACTAGGCCCTCCAGGTCTGGTATGGATTTTAAGGGAAACCCTGTGACAATTTATTTTTTAAATGGTGGTCCCCCCAAATCTATACCAGACCCTTATCCGAGCACGCAACCTGGTAGGCCACAGGAAAAGGGGGGATGAGAGAGTGCCCCCCCTCCTGAACCGTACCAGGCCACATGTCCTCAACATGGGGAGGGTGCTTTGGGGTCTCCCCCAAAGCACCTTGTCCACATGTTGATGGGGACAAGGACCTCATTCCCACAACCCTTGCCCACTGGTTGTGGGGGTTTGCGGCGGGGGGCTGATCAGAATCTGGAAGCAGGGGGCCCCCAGATCCCACCCCCTATGTGAATAAGTAGGGGTACATTGTACGTTGTATCGACCCTACCCCATTCACCAAAAAAAAGTAATACTGACAGGAGACAATTCCTTTATAAAAAAAAGTGTCCCTCGATGTAAATCCATCATCAATCATGGCGTCCCTGCGACTGCTGTCTTTTTGCTTTGACAGCTCTTATATAGGCAAAGGCGGGGCCACTCACTTATGTAACTGGGTGACCCCGCTCATTCTGACGTCATGTGACATCAGAGGGGGACAGGGTCACCCATTTACATCACCGGGTGGCCCCACCCTTTGCCATATAGTAGCTGTCACTGCGAAAGGATGGCAGTTGAGGGGTGCCTCCTATGAATGCAGAGTTTTTAAGTTTTTTTTTTATTCTGGACCGTCTGTGCTATGATTGAAGAAGGATAGACATCGCAGGAGACTTTTTTTAAATAAACAAATTGTCAAAAGCTGTCTGCTGTTATTTTTACTTTTTTTACACTTTTTTTGGTGAATGGGTAGGTATACAATGCACCCCTACCCATTCACATAGGGCGCAGGATCTGGGGCCCCCTTGTTAAAGGGGGATTGCAGATTCTGACAAGCCCTCCATCCACAGAACCCCACAACCACCGGGCAAGGGTTGTGTGGATGAGGCCCTTATCTTCATCAACATGGGGACAAGGTGCTTTGGGGGGGACCCCAAAGCACCCTCCCCATATTGGGGGCATGTGGCCTGGTACAGTTCAGGAGGGGGGCACTCTCTCATCCCCCCTTTTCCTGTGGCCTGCCAGGTTGCATGCTCGGATAAGGGTCTGGTAGGGATTTTGGGGGCTATATAACTCACAAAGTGCAGCACTAAGAATTAATAAAGAGCCTCAATGTTGAGAAAACATGACAGCTCAATAAAAACAGACCAATAGGTGTAGGTCCACACAAAGGAAAGGTTCACACTGACTCTTACCCCAATGAGTGGACTACTTAATAAAAAACAAACACACTTGAAAATCCACCACTTAGATTTCAACATAAACATAGGGAGATAGATCGCATATTGCATGAACATCAATAGGATCCTCCTTAGACAGACTCTCATCACATCAGGACATCATGTAAATAGGTTTAAAAAAGAAATTGCACAGTATTACTGACAAGTACATTTATTAAGAGTACAACACAGTAAAACGTGCATTTCAATCCAATAAAAATGATCAATGTTTCGAACCAGTGTGATGGCTGGCTGTCGAGCTTGGCAACGTCACATAACCCAACTCCTCACACTGAGGTTAGTCATAATCATACTTCCTCAGGGGCGTGGCCACATATACAAGATTTGGCCTGAGTGAGGCCTGCGTGCCCCCTTCAGGGCGTGCAGGATGCGCACTGCGCGCTCTGCGATCAACGAGTCTATGAGACACGCTGGATCACAGATCAGAGTAAGGGGTCGTTCCCGACCCCTTACCACGTGATCAGCTGTCAGTCAATGACAGCTGATCATGTGATGTAAACAAATCCAATAATCAACATACAAATTTGCAGCAGAACACCCCATAATGTTTGGTATTCGCCGAACGGGCGAACACCCGATGTTGCGTTCGACTCAAACATCGGGCTCATCCCTAGTAAGTAAAAGTAAGTCTAAGAGATGTAATACATTTTAACTGCTTGCCGACCAGTCGCCGCAGTTATACGGCAGCAGGTCGGCTCTGCTGGGCGAGATCACGTAGCTATACGTCATCTCTCCCAGCAGCCAATAGGGGCGCGTGCCCCCGCTCATCCCTGATCCCGGCGCGCGTGCCCGGCAGGCGCGATCGCCGCCGGGCATCTGCGATCGCTGGTTATAGAGCGAGAACCGGGAGCTCCCGGTCCTGTCAGAGGAGAAATGCCTGATCTTCTGTTCATAAAATGTATGAACAGCGATCAATCATTTCCCCCAGTCAGTTAACCCCTCTTCAGTTAGAACACACCTAGGGAACTTACTTAACCCCTTCCTCGCCCCCTAGTGTTAACCCCTTCCCTGCCAGTGGCATTTTTATAGTAATCAATGCATTTTTATAGCACTGATCGCTATAAAAATGCCAATGGTCCCAAAAATGTGTCAAAAGTATCCGATGTGTCCGCAGTAGCGAAAACAATCGCTAATTGTTGCCATTACTAGTAAAAAAAAAAATATTAACAAAAATGCCATAAAACTATCCCCTATTTTGTAAACGCTATAACTTTTGCGCAAACCAATCAATAAACGCTTATTGCATTTTTTTTTACGAAAAATATGTAGAAGAATACGTATCGGCCTAAACTGAGGAAAACATTTTTTTTATATATCTTTGGGGATATTTATTACAAAAAAAAGTAAAAATTATTCATTGTTTTTCAAAATTGTCACTCTATTTTTGTTTATAGCGCAAAAAATAAAAACCGCAGAGGTGATGAAATACCATCAAAAGAAAGCTCTATTTGTGGGAAAAAAAGGACGCCAATTTTGTTTGGGAGCCACGTCGCACGACCACGCAATTGTCATTTAAAGCGACGCAGTGCCGAATTGCAAAAAGTGGCCGGTCATTGACCAGCAATATGGTCCGGGGCTAAAGTGGTTAATACAAAAAGTAAGCTTTGATCTGTCTAGAAAAGCAAATCTTAAGCATTTGTGTCCCAACCCTTGCCATTTATTTTAAAATAAATTATGTATAACATAATAAATACCTAAAATAAATGCAAAAAATAATATTAATAATAATCTTCACAAATCTTCACAAATAAATAAATATTTTACTAGTCTATGTAATATTTTTATAGATAGATAGATAGATAGATAGATAGATAGATAGATAGATAGATAGATAGATAGATAGATACACACACACACATATACACAAATGGTTGCATGCTTTCATTTCCAACAAAACATACTTGAGAAGCTGAGGAAAACAGGCACATTGTATTACTATCATTTTGACCTTGGGTCATCGTAGCTCTTTGCTGGAATGAACAACTTCTTTGCTTTCACAGTGTACATGTAAGGTTACACAACTTTCATTAGCAGCTAACCAGTTTCACAGCTGAGCATTATACACATACAGGGAAGAATTATTTGGGTCTTATGTGTTTATGTGTATATATTCTTTAAGGAAAATAGCTTAATAATGAGATTCTATTACATTTGTTTAGAGCTGCAAACATGCCTGCAACTATTATAAATCTATAGTTCAGCAGGTCAAGATCCAAAATAAAAGGATCGTGCTTGTTCATTATCATAAACAATTTTATTTCATGTGTTTGTATGATGTGTAGACATGTTTTCCACAATCTTTAGAATTTGATGACATTTTTTTATAAAATAAATGCATTATTTATAGTAATATTGATTTTATTTTTTGTATCTTGTTGCAAATATGCAATTTATATTGTATAGACATTGCACACAAGGTCAAGCAGAGTTTCTAAATCAGAGAGGGGCAGAACAAAGACTCTCGGGAGAAATAATTGTATCTTTAGAGAATGAAATTCTCAATTTTCGGGGTAAAGGAGTTATATCACATGGGGGGAGCTAATACATCCAAGGTCTGACTGCACAGAAAAAAAAAACAATCTTACAAGTAGGCTGTAGTCATTGTCCATCATAAAAGCTTTAAGATTTTTTTTTTTTACTTTGTTAACTAGCAAGTTTATACAGACAACATGTCACAGAGGTATTAACTTGATGCAGGCTGTCATTGTCTGTAGGGCAAGACACATATGAATTACAGAGCAGTGCATGTAGCATGCAGTCTGTGTATGCGACAATGGCAGCTTCTAGCGGAAAGCTATTTAGCTAATTCAGATAATTAGCTTTTTAAACAAATAAAAATTAAAGCCACTGTATTATAACCACTGCTCAAAGCACTGTACATATTAGTCTTGTGGCAGGTTTACATTAAAAAATTAATATATATTAAAAAACCCATTTAAAACTATACCATATACAGCTATGACTTAAAGTGGTTGTAAAGGCAATTTATTTTTTATTTTTTTATCTTAATGTATTCTATGCATTAAAATGAAAAGCCTTCTGTGTGCAGCAGCTCCCATCCCAATACCTACCTGAGGTCCATCTAGACCTAGCAATGTTGTAGGAATGTCTTGGCTGCACGGGACTCAACTCCTCATTGGCTAAGACAGCAGTGAGGCGCCATTGACTCCTGTCAATCAAAGTGAGGTAAGAAAGGGGGAGGCCCCAGGCCGCGTATCCATGTCTGAATGAACACGTGGAGCTGTAGCTCAGATTGGGTGTACCCATAGCAAGCTACTTGCTGTGGGGGCACTTAACAGGTGGGAGGAGCCAGGAGCACTGAAGAGGGACCCTAGAAGGGAAGGATCTGGCTGCTCTGTGCAAATTCACTGCACAGGGCAGGTATGTATAACATGTTTGTTATTTTTATATAACTCACAAAGTGCAGCACTAAGAATTAATAAAGAGCCCCAATGTTGAGAAAACATGATAGCTCAATAAAAACAGTCCATTAGGTGTAGGTCCACACAAAGAAAAGGTTTACACTGACTCTTACTCCAATGAGAGAACTACTTAATCAAAAACAAACACACTTGAAAATCCTCCACTTACGGTAGATTTCAACATAAATCTTAGACAGACTCTCATCACATCAGGACATCGTGTAAATAGGTATAAAAAACGTAGTTGCACAATATTACTGACAAATATACAATTTCAGCAAAATGGACTAGCCTGCTGCATACATTTTTTCACTTTTTGGGGTGTCTTTGAAATTAGTAGATTGATCATTTTAATTTCCATCAAACAATGTGGCATCCCCTCACCTGCTCCCCTCATAATATATTTTTTGGTTTAATATCTCAAATAACAAAGCAGTCTCACATGGTCATTTGCTAAATTAATATATTTTCCAGCGGCCCCTTCCCCAGCTTTCCATACTGAAACATCCCCCGCAGCAGCTGGTGGCAGAGGAGGAAGGTGGGAGAGGAGAGGAAGAAGGCACAGCACAGAGGGGGGTAGGGGAGCACACAGCGGGGCCCAGGTGGCAGAAAGAGGAGGAACAGGCAGTGGTGGTGCGTCGATAGTGGGCGCAAGAGCGCCACCCCCTATCTCCTGCATTGCCACTCAAACAATACATAGATTCATGCACCGCTGACGCCCACTAATCAGAGTTGTGGTGCACAGGTGAGCTGTAAAAGGGGGGAGTATGATAAAGTGAGCTGCAGTCATTGAAGGGGGAGGCATGCATAGGTGAATTGCAGAAGGATAGGGGGGTGCAGAAGTGAGTAACAGACATGGGGTGAAGAGGGGAGTTGCAGAAAGAGGGTGCAGAGGTGAGCCACATAAAAAGGGCGCAGTGGTGAGTCACAGAAAAAGGGGGCGCTGGGGTGAGGCGCAGAAAGAGGGCACAGGGGTGAGTCACAGAAAGAGGGCGAAGTGGTGAGTGGCAAAAAGAGGGTGCAGAGGTGAGTCGCAGAAGGAGGGCGCAGAGGTGAGTAGCAGAAAGAGGGCGCAGGGGTGAGTTGCAGAAAGAGGGTGCTGAGGTGAATCACAGAAAGAGGGCGCAGAGGTAAGTTGCAGAAAGAGGGTGCAGAGGTGAGTCACAGAAAAAGGGCGCAGAGGTGAGTTGTAGACAGGGGGTTGCCAAAGAGTGTGGGTGTGTAGATGTGAGTTGGAGAAGGGTGGGTGGTGCAGAGGTGGGTTGTGCATGGGTGGGAATGAAGAGATGAGTTATGGATGGGTGGGTTTGCAGATGTGAGTTATGGACAGGGGGTCAATGGTCAGTCTACGTTGAGTCATATAATGCAATAACTTAACTTTGTTTACATGTATTGCCATATGACCCCCTAGGTAGAAACCATTGATCAACATAGAAGAAATATAGGAAGGCATGTATAACAAGTAAAAAAGCAGTGCAGCGCAAGAAACATAAAAGAAACAATACTAAAAAATGACACAAGTACAAATTAAGATTGATGATAAGAACAGTCCAAAAGGTTTCACTTGTAAAAAATCTTCACTTGTAAAGACAGCAAACACTAACAAGTGTCCAGAAGTGACTTCTCAAGTATTTTAAGGTGACTGTTGACAACATCCACCACCGGCAATTCTTAGCAGCTCACCTCAGCACATGGACCCCTGAGCTAGACAGGCAGTTCCCTCACTGGGATGGTGTAAACAGGATCACTGCAAATTTAACTGCTCACTGAGATGAGAGGATACACGCTGGTGGCTTGATAACTGGCTCTAAGGCCTCGTACACACGACCGGACATGTCCGCTGAAACTGGTCCGCCGACCAGTTTCAGCGGACAGATCCGATCGTGTGTACAGGCTAGCGGAGAGATTTCCAGCGGACAAATGTTTCTTAGCATGCTAAGAAACATGTCCGCTGGAAAGCTGTCCAGCGGACATGTCCGCTGGTTAGTACGTCTAACCAGTGGACCGAAATCCCGCGCATTCGTCGAATTGATTCGACGCATGCGTGGAAGCATTGAACTCACGTGAGAGAGAACGTCGGTGTCGTCTACGTCACCGCGTTCTCTGTCCGCGCGGATTTCGGTTTGATGGTGTGTACAGCCATCAGACTGAAATCTCCGAGCGGACATGTCCGATGAAAATGGTCCACAGACCGTTTTCATCGGACATGTCCGCTGGTGTGTACGAGGCCTCAGACTCACACATCAGATCCAAGTAATCAGGTACATAAATATGAGCTCCCCTGCTTATTTTAGCGTAGGAATTGAAAAGTCCCAAGATGGGAGAAAGAGGCAAAAGGAAAAATAAGAAGAATAAGGTAAGGTAGAGGTTTAGGTCATGTGGAGAAGGCTAGTGGACTTAGGATTTGTGAATGATACGAACAGTGTCTAGTCATGTGTAGCAATGTTCATAGTGTGGATTATAGTAGAAAACTGGTTTATTTGTTCAGAAGATCCAGATATGTTTCAGATAATTTGAACAAGAATCAAGTTGTCCATGTAGCATGAAATCGAGAGTCATGGGCAATTGCAATTGATCCCTCGTAATATCATGAATATCATTCATTCTTTGTAGCCAGTCTTTTTTTTTTTTTTTATTGTTTATTTATAAGTTTTTGCGAGTCATTCAAAAGAAAATACATATGAATCATTAACAGTTTGAAGGAATGCAGGTATACATTGTCTTAGTGAACTACTAAGCACATATAACTTGTACAAGTAAAGGAATGGCAATGTGAATAAACAGTTACCTTGAGTGGGAGAAAGAAAATCAATCCCATTGAAGGAAAGTAGAGAAAATAAACACATAGTAAAATAAGTAAAACACAGAGATAAAAATTGAAATAAATTTGAAACAGCCACCCATCCTGACCTCACAGGGGTCATAGAGGCATCATAAACATACTGTAAAACCACACAAAAAGATCTACACATAAAGAGAAATGAATAGCGTATACACTCACAGGAATACATAGGCACTTGATGATAACTAACTCAGTTAATTTCCTTCAGACCCATATACTGAATCATCCCATGCTGACCATGTTTCAGAAAATTTCTGTTCTGTATCCTCCACTGTAGCCGTCAGTTGCTCCATTCTGCATATGTCAGCTACAGTAGTGAGTAGGGATGAGCCGTACACCCAACCCTTCGAACGGACCAAACGTTCACGGAAACTTTTAGAACCCCATTGAAGTCTATGGGACTCGAACGTTCAATTCAAAAGTGCTCATTTTAAAGGCTATTATGCAAGTTTTTGTAGCAAAACAGGTTTGAGAACCCGGGTCTTGCCCCAGGGAACATGTATCAATGGAAAAAAAAGTTTTAAAAACGGTCGTTTTTTCTGGAGCAGTGATTTTAATGATGCTTAAAGTGAAAAAAATAAATTCCTTTAAATATCGTCCCTGCTGGGTGTTACTATAAGAAAAAAAGTCATCTAAAACTGCTTGCGACTTTAATGTAATGTCTGCAATATGGATGAAAATCATTGAGAAAAATAGCATGGGTCATTACAAGCCCCTCATTATTTTAAAAATGAAACATTACATATGATTTGTGTACATAGAAAATAAACAGAGAGCTAACACTTTGTCTGAACCTATCTTAAATGTCATTAAAATAGTCAGGAACTGCTTAGCAACCAACAACTGCTGAGATAATGAACACTGTGGTGAGAAGTCTGTATGTCATGATAACTTAGTGCCCCTGTTCCTCATTCCAGCACCCGGGTGTTGGCTGTTACTTTTCCTCTGTCTGTGTTCACTTGCAAGGTGATTAATCTGATTAGTCACCTGATATAAGCAAACCGAACACTCTATCATTGCTTGTGATAGAGAGAGTTACCTGCATTGTTCCTGTTCAAGCCTCCCATTTGTCTGCCTTGCTTTGCTGTTGTATCTCCCTGTGTATGACCTGGATCGGATATTGGACTATTCCCTGAACTCAGCCTGCCTTATTACCTAGAATGTCATTGGATTGGATATTGGACAGTATACTCCCTGAACTCAGCCTGCCTTATTACCTGGACCATCTTAGAACCATGATATCTGTCTGCTAAACTGCAAGTAGTCTGTTTGCTCTGTTCGCATCTGCCCTAGTGTGGTGGCCAGGCACTATAGCATTGTGTAAGTCCTGGGGCAACTAAGGGCCAGATCCACAGCCAGCCGCCGTAACTTAAATATTCCCATTTAAGTTACACTGCCGCAAAATTTCTACCTAAGTGCCCGATCCACAAAGCACTTACCTAGAAATTTTCGGCTGTGTAACTTAAATCCGGCCGTTGCAAGGCGTTCCTATTCAAATGGGGCGAGTCCCATTTAAATTAGGCGCGCTCCCGCGCCGGACGTACGGCGCATGCTCACGACGTCATTTTTCCGACGTGCTTTGCGCGGTTTTACGTTGTGCCGGGTTTTGAGAATCGCGACGGGCGTAAAAAAAAAATACGAGTTGCGGCGGAAAAAAAAAAATTCGAAAAAAAAAGACGGTGACGCGGGATAGAAGGGTCTACTTTTACAAGGCCTAAACAGTTTAGGCCTTGTAAAAGCAGCCCTAATTTTGCGTTTGCAAACTAATACTTACGGAGAAAAAACGAAGAGTAAAAGCTTTGTGGATCTCCGTAAGTGCTAATTTGCATACCCAAAGCAGCATTTCGACGAGAAATGCCCCCAGCGGCGGCCGAGGTACTGCATCCTAAGATCCGACAGTGTAAGTCCCTTACACATGTCGGATCTTCTCCCTATCTATTGGAAACTCTCTGGTTACATGGCAGCACACATCAGTCTAACACTGCAGATATCTGTGTGGACATGAAACGTTCTTAGGTAGCACAGTATGCAAAGCTACAAAATATTTAATTTTGTAGCAAATATTGTTTAAAAAAAACAGGAACACTACGCGCAAGATTTGGGGAGCACACCAAGTTTGTGGAGAATGGAAACACCAAACATAAAGTTCCAAGACATTGTTAAGTTCCCGATTTCTGAGTCTGGATCATTGAATCCATTTCTAACAAAATTTTAGCTGTAGAATGCTTAAAAATTGTGAGAGAGACATATTGGATCTTCACTTTGAACTCCCTGTCCCCAGGGGGTTTGAATGGACAAATAGAAATCAATACTGTTATTTAAATATTCCTTTCAGTTAGTGAATACAGTACTACTGCTCCCTCTAATGGTCTTTCAGGTTTTCTTCCTTCATTGAACTACACCTTATTTTTTCAGTCAGTGTGTACATCTCCAAATGCAAACTTTTGCACAGCCATATTGTGTGTGTTTGTATAGGCTTCATTCTGTTGTTCATACATGTTGTTTTATTTCAGTCAGGCTTTTTTTGGTACTTTTTGTGTATTTGTGTGGTAATCCTGATTTTATCAGACACTATTGCGATCCTATAATGTTCTTTTTCTCAATTGTATTAATGATTGTCCACTGCCCAGATACATGTAGAATAGCCCTGGTGCTTTTTAATATGGTTTTACATTAATTTAGTTAGGTTGTGCCCTGTAGTCTCATTTGGAATATAAATAGATAGGTCTTGTTTGAATGGGGCAGGCTTGAGAAAGAGACGTTGCAGCCTTGAAACCACTGAAGCCACACCTCCTTGACATCAGCTGGTGTCTGATGTCCCTCCTCTGTTTCTCATGCAATCAGAGAGTTCCTTAGCATCCTAGGCAGACCTAACTAGAGGCATTGAATGGATTCCTGTTTCCTGCCATTACTGAGATGAATACCTCACCAGGATGAGTTCTGATGATTATCACTTTTTATCTATTCATTTGTCGTTTTTATAATGAATAAAAGTTAGATTGTACCTTCTGCTGTTCTTATCTGTTAATTCTAGATATCTCTCCAGTCTTCTGGAGGTGCTGAATATAAGTGTATCGTAGCCAGCAAGAGTTAAACCCTGATGTGCCTAATAAGGAACTTTGTGGACTTTTGCTGAGTTTGCATATATATGTGGAGTTCATACTGCATTTTTTTATGCCATTTGTTATGTTTTTTTGTATTAGTATCATGTCAGTCTCTTATTAAGTGGTATTATCCTCTGGTAACATAATAGATCTCTCTGGTTATGTGGCAGCACTCATCAGTCAAACTAACACTGCAGATATCTGTGTGGACCTGAAACTAATATACAAAGCTAACTATTTTTGAATCATTTGCTCTTGTTTTGCAATATGGCTTATATAAATAACCAGACATATTATTTGATTTAAAATTAGTAATAAAGTTATGGTTGTTTTATAAACTGTGTGTACTAGTTTTTATTTAAAAATGAAAGTTGCATTGATGTATAGGCTGAACTTAATGTGAAAGAGGTAACCATAGTTCAAGGGTTGAAGAGGTTAATTCTAAAATCTGCAGCACAACAGAAATATTTCACAGACTAGCCGCTTTGTAGTAATCGGATGTCCTAGCTAGACACATATTCTTTTTGTCAACTGTGTTCGGTGCCTCTTAAATTGGTTAATGACATAACAGCCTAAATTGGCTAAAACACCAGGATAAAAATCTTACTTTAACAATTAGAGTTATTTTCAATCCAACAAGATTTGAAAATCACAGTATTTGAGCAATGTGCTTGAAGTATGTGTAAACATTTTTGGTATGGACCTGATTGATCTCATTAAAGGATACATAAATAATACCATCCACAATTAAATTCAGTAATCAGTGGCTTTAAGTTTACTTTGATCATGGGCCTTCCTGAATGGATTGGAAATGTCTTCTAACCTACTGTCATTATGACAATAAGTAAACATGACATTAATTTTTTTACTTTTAAGTACTGCATATGTTATTAGTAGCAGCCCATTACAGGGCTTAACTGATTCTGCCTATACTATATGCTGCTGTTTTATGAAGCATAATCACATTTTAAATTCATTTTATCCTAGGTACAATGCTTTATTTTTAACCAAAGCCAAGAGGTTCCAGTCAAAGAAATGCAGTGAAAATGGCAAGTGAAATCATATATTTCCTACTAAGTATGTAATTAGAGCAAAATAAGACCATGAAACTGCTATGCGGTCCCAAACTGTCTGCCTACACATTGTTTAATGCAGTTAGCAATAGTATGTAGCACCCTCTAGCTAGTAGGTGCTAGAAGGAGGATTTTTCTGTAGAGTAGGAAAATTTAGGCAGGCCTAGCTGGCCTGTTTTTAGGCAGGCCTGTTTTTTTTTTTTTTTTTCATTCTGGGGCTGGGAGTGGCTCAGGGTAGCAGCTGCTGACTCACAGGCAGCATCACTGAGACCTCCCCCTTTTTAGAGCTTACTAGAAAGATCTGGAAAGAGAGGAGGAGAGGAGAGGTGGAGCTGCCTGGTGTGTTTTGGGGAGCCCTGACCAAACCCCAACCTGGATTGGCAGGGAACAGGCTTCCTTAAATACCTGGGATCAGCCCAGCTAGGAAGGATTTGTTGGGTGGAAGAGCTGGAGTGAGAGAGTGTGAAGGCTGTCAGAGCCAATGAGGAGCTCCCCAGTCTGGGGGGGGGGTGACCCTGGGCCAGGGCTCGGGTGCATCAAGGAGGAGAGAAAAGATCCTGGAAGGAGAAGCACATGAGAGAGCAGGGAGAGCACAGCAGGAGAGAACACTGCTGGGAGACTCCAGGGAGAACAACTGGTCGCAGCGCCAGGAGGGCTGGTGGGTGAGCGCATTTAGGAGGACTGGGGAGGCACACCTGAGAGTACTGGGAGATTGCAGTTTGAGATGGGTGCAGAACCAGAGGGGAGGACTGTGAGAAGGGCAGTGGAAAGAGGTCATTGCAGCCAGGCAGGTTGACAGGCCCTGAAGAGAGCTATCTGGTATTGGTAAAAAGAAATGTACTTCTGCGCTGATAATATAAAGTAAGTGCTATATATTAAATCAAAGAAGTTCCACCAACGATTATTAGCAGTTTAGAGTAAAAAAAAAAATATATATGTGAAGCACTCCCTCTTTTTCAAAAAAGTACTATGTGACGTAAATACAAAATAAATGAAATGAAATAGTGACCCCTATTGGGAGTTACATAGTTACATAGTTACATAGTTAGTCAGGTTGAAAAAAGACACAAGTCCATCCAGTTCAACCACAAAAAATAAAAAAACAAAATAAAAAACACAGTAAAATCCTATACACCCAACTCCATACCCACAGTTGATCCAGAGGAAGGCAAAAAACCCCAGCAGAGCATGATCCAATTTGCTACAGCAAGGGAAAAAATTCCTTCCTGATCCCCCGAGAGGCAATCGGATTTACCCTGGATCAACTTTACCTACAAATCTTAGTACTCAGTTATATTCTGTACATTTAGGAAAGAATCCAGGCCTTTCTTAAAGCAATCTACTGAGCTGGCCAGAACCACCTCTGGAGGGAGTCTGTTCCACATTTTCACAGCTCTTACTGTGAAAAAACCTTTCCATATTTGGAGGTGAAATCTCTTTTCCTCTAGACGTAAAGAGTGCCCCCTTGTCCTCAGTGTTGACCGTAAAGTGAATAACTCAACACCAAGTTCACTGTATGGACCTCTTATATATTTGTACATGTTGATCATATCCCCCCTTATTCTCCTCTTCTCAAGAGTGAATACATTTAGTTCTTCTAATCTTTCCTCATAGCTGAGCTCCTCCATGCCTCTTATCAGTTTGGTTGCCCTTCTCTGCACTTTCTCCAGTTCTCCGATGTCCTTTTTGAGAACTGGTGCCCAAAACTGAACTGCATATTCCAGATGAGGTCTTACTAATGATTTGTACAGGGGCAAAATTATATCTCTGTCTCTGGAGTCCATACCTCTCTTAATACAAGAAAGGACTTTGCTCGCTTTGGAAACCGCAGCTTGGCATTGCATGCCATTATTGAGCTTATGATCAACTAAAACCCCCAGATCCTTCTCCACTACAGATCCCCCCAGTTGTACTCCCCTAGTATGTATGATGCATGCATATTCTTAGCCCCCAAGTGCATAACTTTACATTTATCTACATTAAACCTCATCTGCCACTTAGTCACCCAATTAGACAGAGCATTGAGGTCGGCTTGTAAATTGGAGACATCCTGCAAGGACGTTATTCCACTGCATAGCTTGGTGTCATCTGCAAAGACAGAAATGTTACTTTTGATCTCAGACCCAATATCATTTATAAATATATTGAAAAGTAAGGGTCCCAGCACTGAACCTTGGGGTACACCGCTGATAACCTTGGACCATTCAGAGTAAGAATCATTAACCACGACTCTCTGAATTCTGTCTTTCAGCCAGTTTTCTATCCATTTACAAACTGATATATCCAATCCTGTAGACCTTACCTTACACATGAGCCGTGTGTGCGGAACTGTATCGAACGCTTTTGCAAAATCCAAATATATCACGTCCACAGCCACGCCTCTGTCCAGGGTTTTACTTACCTCTTCATAAAAGGAAATCAGGTTTGTCTGACAACTTCTGTCTTTCATGAATCCATGTTGTCTGCTGCTTAAATAGTTTTTTTCCAGTATTGCCAATGACACCACAAATATATTGTATATGTCACAATGAAAAAGTGATACGGGCAAACAGTGACTTCTAGTGGGTACAAAATGATAACACATATACCAACTAACATTAATATGTACAACCAATGTGGTTACAAAAATATGTATGTATATATCAGGCAAAGTCCATTAATACAGTGATATCTTCTGTGAACTAATGCTGTCCACACAAAATCCAATGGTGAATGATAACAAATTAGTGAATTAACACCACGTGGACCCTCCACCAGTCACACTAGGCACTTACCTCCCAGAGCAGCCCCTAATTGGACCAAGTAGCACTTTCCCCTTAATCCAGGATCTTTAAGCTCCCAATAGTAAACTCCTGCAAGCATGATCTCTCATATATGATGGTAACATAAGGGTAAAAAAGAAACTAGCATAGTGTAATACTGTAAAACAAATATTATTTAAAACACAAGCAACTATTCCACTGACATTTAGCAATGCACCATCCTGTTGCATACAGGTGATGAACATGAAAATATATAGATCCGTCCCTGGGGTCACAAAATCATCTGAAAGTCCTCTGCCCTGCTGCCCTCATGGGTGATCGTGTACTTCCTACAAACGATGCGATGACGTCACAAGCCCTGCTCTTGTGACATAGAAGTCCCAAGAAAGTTGCACTGAATGTTCCTGGGCTTCCTATAAATCCCTTTTTCCCATCCAAGTTCAATCCCCTCAATAAAAAACAAAACAAAGTAAAAACAAAGCTTATGGACTGTTCTATGTCTGAGTGACTAAGAGATGGATGCCAGGTTGGGCAATTACATTCAGCAACCACTACAGGGGCATGGCTACAAGTATCTTGTAACACTTGTGTACATTTGGGAAAAAAATGAATGCATATACATTTTGGGAACCTCTACATTACTGCAATTGTACAGTATATGTTCATTATGCATACTGTATAGTAGTCTGTATTCTTAAAGAAATTGCCTATAATACAGAGAAAGAGGGCCCATTAACAGTTTTGCTATAGGGCCCCATCACACATAATTATATCTCCACTTCCTATCATGAGTTCAGAAAGGGTTTTCAGTCAAGTCCCATCTGGAGCCATCCTTGTAGGCTCAAAATGACCTGTGCCCCTGCAACAACACTCGGCTCTCTGTTTACTGTGTTCTGTTTTCTTATATTATAAATTGAAAGCCTAAAGAAATGTCTGTAGTTCTGACAAAAAAGGAATGTAAAAGCTCAGAAAGCCATCTAGGAACATTTCTTCTCTATGCAGTTTGTCAGACAGACAAAGGTTATATTATACTTTAGGCCCTGAATCACCCACATACCAAACTAGTTTAATAATGATAGGAATGCTACATTCTCTCTCTCTCTATTGAAAGTGTTCCTGCAAAAAAACAGGAAGCATTGTCCCTATATGCCAAGGGTTTCCTTAAATACTGCATTTTTAAATCAACGCAATTGTTAACCATGTTTTCTATGAAATCAATAAAAAAAAATTGTATGATTGACATTGTAGTATACTAAATCTTGGAGAATCTGATTATCTATAGTTGCTGTGAATTAAAGCAATTTACCCTTGAGGGGAAGCAACACATTACAAATCCGAATACTTATATTACATGCCCAATGTAATGTTCAAATACCATATGCAAGCACAATGGCTGAGCTTGTAATAGCATAAAAGTTCAGTTGTGTGACTGATTATTTTAACTATACAATTTCAATAAGCTTTTGAAATTTACTGATATTCTCTTTTCTAAAAAAATAAAGGTTTCTTAAAGGAGAAGTCCAGCCAAAGCTTGTTTAGCTGGGCTTTTCCTATGGGTCACAGGAGTGCAATTTGTTTTGCACTCCTGTGACCCCTTTTCATCAGAGAGTGGGCTGATGCTGCATCCACCTAGGTTAGTATGAATGGTCAAAAAATACTTCTCTTTTAATGTTTTATGTGACCTTCAAAATGTAAAATACAGAACATAAAAAATGACACTCTGTATTATTAGTAAAAGTTGTAGTAACAAAATAGTGCAAAGTAATGTACACTAACTAGATGCCGACCAGCCGCCGCAGTTCTACGGTGGCAGGTTGGCTCTCCTGTGCCCGCTTCGAGGGCCCTCTCGAAGCGGGCACTAGGGGCGCATGCGCGCCCCTGCTCGCTCCTGACTCCCACGCCCGACTCCCGCGATCGCTTCTTACACAGCTCCCGATCCTGTCAGGGGAGAAATGCCTGACCTTCTGTTAATACAATGTATGAACAGCGATCAGTCATTTCCCCTAGTGAGTCCACCCCCCCCTACAGTTAGAACACACCCAGGGAACATACTTAACCCCTTCCGCGCCCCCTAGTGTTAACCCCTTCCCTGCCAGTGGCATTTTTATAGTAATCAATGCATTTTTATAGCACTGATCGCTATAAAAATGAAAAAAGCAAAAAAAAAGCTGATCGTCGCCATTACTAGTAAAAAAAAAATATTTATAAAAATGCCATAAAACTACCCCCTATTTTGTAAAAGCTATAACTTTTGCGCAAACCAATCAATAAATGCTTATTGCAATTTTTTTTAACAAAAAATATGTAGAAGAATACGTATCGGCCTAAACTGAGGAAAAAAATTGTTTTTTTATATATTTTTGGGGGATATTTATTATGGTAAAAAAATTATTTTTTTCAAAATTGTCGCTCTATTTTTGTTTATAGCGCAAAAACTAAAAACCGCAGAGGTGATCAAATACCACCAAAGGAAAGCTCTATTTGTGGGGAAAAAAAGGACGTCAATTTTGTTTGGTAGCCACGTTGCACGACCGCGCAATTGTCAGTTAAAGTGACGCAGTGCCGAATCGCAAAAAGTGTTCTGGTCTTTGACCAGCAATATGGTCCGGGGCTTAAGTGGTTAAAGGGCTATTTCCCTGTTTGTATTTTAACTGCATTTTAAAGAGAAATCTATTTCTTTAAATCTTTTTTTTTCGTTTGTTTGCGCCCCCTCTCGCTCCTGCATCGCCACTGAAAAAAAAAACATAGATTCATGCATTGCGTGAATCTATGTATTGTCGCCGCTGCCCACTATTCAGATGGCCAGCCCCCTGGTGAGCCATCTGAATAACAGCAGCTGGTTGGCTTTGGAAGTGTCTATCAGAGCCAGCGGCAGTTTTTAAAGGGGGCAAACTGGCGGCAATTGATGGGCACAGTGGCGAAAATAGCATTGCACAGTGGCGACAATGGCATGACACATTGGCGACAATGGCATGGCACAGTGGTGACAATTAATGGGCACAGTGGCTGCGTTTGGCATGGCACAGTGTTGACAATGGCTTGGCACAGTGGAGACAATGGCATGGCACAGTGGCGACAATGGCATGGCACAGTGGCGACAATGGCATGGCACAGTGGCGACAATTGATGGGCACAGTGACGACAATGGCATGGAAAAGTGGTGACAATGCTATGGCACAGTGGCGACAATTAATGGGCACAGTGGCTGCGTTTGGCATGGCACAGTGGGGACAATTGATGGCACAGTGGTTGCATTTGGCATGGCACAGTGGCGACAATTGATAGGCACAGTGGCGACAATGGCATGGCACAGTGGCGACAATTGATGGCACAATGGCTGCGTTTGGCATTGCACAGTGGTGACAATTGATGGCACAGTGGTTGCGTTTGATGGCATGGCACAGTGGCGACAATTGATGGGCACAGTGACTGCGTTTGATGGCATGGCACAGTGGCTGCGTTTGATGGCATGGCACAGTGGCAACAATTTTATGGCAACGTGGCGACAATTTTATGGCAACGTGGCGACAATGTTATGGCACAGTGAGGCTGCAATTGATGGTTTTTTTTCGTTTGTTTGCTCCCCCCAAAAAAATGTGAGCACCAGCTGCCACTGGCTTGAAGGGTTCTGTTGCAGTGTGTTAACATGTGTTACAGGATGCACTAGCATGTTTTTCCTTAAACATCCTATTCATTATTATTGGGCTGCCAACTTGCCACAATGGGTAATAAAGGTACATGACATCTTTTGTGATACAATGCACCACAGTATGTGCATTGTGGTCTGCTGCAGTTAATTTTCCTCTACTGTATAAAGCACTGGGGTGCTATTCACAATGAATGCCACTGTAATGCAACACTCATGCTGCGTACACACCATCACTTTATGTGATGGAAAGAAACGACATTTTCTGTATAGTAAAAAACAACGTTTTTGAAACTTCAATTTTCAAAAACGACGTTGCCTACACACCATTGTTTTTTCACAATGCTCTAACAAAGCGAGGTTACGTTCACCACTTTTTTCCATTGAAGCTCACTTCATAACTAGCTTCTGGGCATGCGTGGGTTTAAAAACGTCATTTTAAACACCGTTTTTTGCTACACACGATCAATTTTTGTGAAACAAAAAACGACGTTTTGAAAAACTACACATAAAATTGAAGCATGCGTTTGATGGCATGGAACAGTGGCGACAATTGATGGGCACAGTGACTGCGTTTGATGGCATGGCACAGTGGCTGCGTTTGATGGCATGGCACATAAAACAATGTTTTCTCCCACACACTGTCATTTAGATTGACGTTTTTAAAAATGTCGTTTTTTTACATCACATAAAGTGATGGTGTGTACGCGGCATTATAGAGTGGGTGCATTGTCATGCATGGTACAAAAGGCTCATTAGCCTGAGTACTTTAGCCCATGTTGCTGAATTGACATGCAAACAATAAAAACATGATAGTACTGCAATTGACTATTCTGTCAAATTCTATTAAAGTGTCACCTAATGGGGAAAAAAGTTCCATAATAGCTATCTAAGCTAGAAAGTTCCTTGAATGTAGGGACATTGTGGGGATAGTCTGTTGGAAATCACTGTAAGGGAGGTGGTTGAGAATCCTGTGACCCTGAGTTCAGATGTCTAAACAGGAATGTGGCCACAAGACCTAATAATTCACTTAAAGATAAGCTGTGTGAATCAATATGTAGCCATTTGAGCTTTGTATCGGTGTGCACAATTATTAGGCAAGTGATTATTTTGACCAAATTATAATTTTTTATGCATATTGTCCAACTCCAAGCTGTATAAACTTGAATGTTTATTGAATTTAAGTATATCATGTGATCTGTAATTGCGTAATGAGGAAGGGTGTGGCTTAAGGAGATCCACGCCCTATATCAAAGTGTGCATAATTATTAGGCAGCTTCTTTTCCTAAGGCAAGATGGGCTAAAAAATAAATTTAACTGACTCTGAAAAGTCAAAAAATCTGAGGGATGCAGCACTCTTGAAATTGCTAAGTTATTGGGGCATGATCACAAAACCATCAAAATCACAAGAAACATGTTGAGAAAAAGATTTGAGAAGAATCAAACATGAAGCTACCAGGTACCCATTATCCTCCAGTGCTGTCATATTCCAGAGCTGCAATCTACCTGGAGTGCCAGAAGTACAAGGTGTTCAAACCCTCAAGCCCTGTAACACGATCGGTTTGTCTGATGAAAATGGACCGATGGACCGCTTTCATCGGACAAACCGATCGTGTGTGGGCCCCATCGGTTTGTTTTCCATTGGTGAAAAAAAATAGAACATGTTTTAAATTTTCCTATGGATAAAAAAACGATCGTCTGTGTGGAAGTCCATCGGTCAAAAATCCACGCATGCTCAGAATCAAGTCCACGCATGCTCGGAAGCATTGAACATAATTTTTCGCAGCACATGGTAGTGTTTTACGTCACCACGTTTGGAAACGGTCGGATTTTTGAGCGATGGTGTGTAGGCAAGACTGATGAAAGTCAGCTTCATCGGATAGCCAATGAAAAAATCCATCGGATTAGATTCTATCAGATATCCGATCGTGTGTACAGGACTTTAGAGACATGCACTGCATGGCTAGCTAGTAAAGGCCTTAACGATGAAAGAATAATGACGTGGCCTTTTCCCTTACCTGACCTAAACCCTATTGAGAACTTGTGGGCCCTTCTTAAATGGGAGATTTACGGTAAAGGGAAATGGTACACCTTTCTGAAAAGTGTCTGGGAGGCTGTGGTGGCTGCTGCACAAAAAGTTGATCATCAACCGATCAAAAAACTGACAGACTCCATGCATAGCAGGCTCATAACTGGTATTGAAAAGAAGGGGGGTTATATTGGTTAAAATGAGATGGGAACCGCGCTCAGGTAACTACTAAGTGGAGATAGGTAGCAATGAAGGGGGTGGGGTAGGCCAGGTGGTTCAATAAAAGTAGTAAATTATTATAAATTAAAATAAAGTAAAAAGACTGCAGCCCCCCCAAAATGTGTGATCCCCTAGAGGACACAGAGAGATTAAAAGAGAGGTGTGTAGGGGTGGTGGCGCTGTCTCAACTCGAGGCTAAAAATACCAGAGAATTAGTACATGATAAACTTCTATCAGGCCCAATAAAATTATGGAAATGGATCTTGGGTGTGTGGTGAATAGAAGTGCCTTAATGTGGTGTAAAACAATGGGCTGAAGCGCAGTAATATGTACCAGAAAATTGGTGTATACTGAATAAGGCTAACAGTCACAAGTGAAATAAACCAGTTGTGAATCCATACATAAATAAACTATAACTCAAACAGTGCAAAAAATATATGATATAAATGTGACGCGGTTTCACCGCTAACAGTCCAGGCCAGTAATGCAGAGGTGGGTGAGATATTCCAATAGGACAGTCCAGTGTAAAAAAAAGTTTGTATATGTGTGCACAGCAATTATTACAAAAAATATAAAAAATATAATAGTAGTAATTAATAGTCCATGAAAGTTGGACTAGATATATATGAATATATAGAAAAAACACACAAAAAATATAAAAAATATATATAAAAAAATATATAAAAATTAAAGTTCGTGACCAAGTGCATCCAATCAGAATAAGTGTTCACAATCGACAATTTTGTGTGACTTCTCGCAGTGGTTCCGGTGCTCCCCCTATGGGTCCCCACTCACCAGAGGCACTCACCCCTGCAGGGGTAAAGTGCATGTAGTAATGGTCTCCGGATCACTCGTCTTTCCGGGTTTTCCGGGTGTGTTTCTCTGTTGTGGATGGTGCCAGGCCTGTGGTTTATCCAATTTCCTCCAGGAGAAAAGAAGAAGGCTTCTCATAGAGTAGTATATTCAAAATTAAGGTTTTTATTTATAGTACCGCCGCAGACTGGCAAGTACCAAGTAAAAAGTTTATATAAAAAATATATTAAAAAGTCATCAAACTCGGAATGGATCCAGTAAAATAAAAACAAAGTAGGAGCAGGTAGGCAGCTTGGCTAAAAAGCAAAGTAGCAAGCCTCCCAGCACAGCACTTGTAACCAGTTATGAACGTCCGCACCAGCCTGGGAACGGCGTGCGTTCCACCGTGAGATCAGCTGTGGTCCTCTGGTTAACCCGGAAGTGCGTGCCGGCGTGCGTGTGTCCGCTCTACGTACGTTTCGTTTCTGTCACGTCTTCAGAAGCGGGTACACGCATGCCGCTGCCAGTGATTTAAATAGCAGACGTCACCATGGAGGAATCCCTCCCACTACGTGGCAGAAGCCAATCGGAGGTTGTACTAGTGGGAACCCATCCAATCAGATATATTAGGTAGAAAGACCCAGGACGTTCCTAATTTCCATGGTGAACGCCTACTAGCAGACAAAATTCAGTATTTATGCAGTAACTTTCAACATGGCAGCATACTATCAAAGTGATGAATAAGGATATAAGAATGTAAGCTATGTCTCCTTATGACTTCCGTGTGCAACGGATAATAACCGGAGCTGCAGTGATGAGTTCAGTGAGTCAAACATAATAGAAGAGACGTTATGGCAGTCTAGGCTGCTATGTGCATGGGTGTGTAAGGGCCAAAATTGTCCTATAGATGTATACGGGGATGGATGAGTGAGAGAATAGCCGCTAGTGTTCATAAGAGGATGTGCAAGATGCACATACTTTCGGAGGGTAGGGCCAATCTAGTATACATGTGGTTCCGGGAAGCTAGGGTGTACATACAGTAATAAGTAACATCATGTATGAAAAGCACACATAGTCAGTCCATATGGTTACAATACAGAAAGATATAGGCAGTAGATGTGTAGTGCCTACCAAGACAAGTTAGTCAGTGTAGAAGTAGCCATGCAGGGAGCACATCAGGGCATGTAGTGTATTCAAATGCCTATTAGTAAGGTGAGCAATATAATAGAAAAATAGAATAAAAATGACAAAACAGAAATGGTGAAGGCAATAGTCGTGGGGAGAAGGAACCTCCTGATATATATGCAAGCTCATAGGAGCATGCTAAGGGCTATATGGTATAATGTCAATAGGTACAATCACAGGACATACAGTCGATTGTCATGATGGGAGTCTGATCTTGATGGCACTATGGCTCCCATCAAATAAGGGTGACAACTAACCCCATGTATTTGTGATGCTGATCGTACAACACCTAGGGTAGGGTAGCATGCATCAAATATGGTGGAGTGTCAATTGATCAGGGATTGGCAAGAAAACAGTTAAGGTCAATGTCTTTATTTAGCCCATGGGGCGCCAGGGACCCCAGACGGTATATCCAGCTGGTCTCGTTTTGGGATATAGCAGTGGTCTTATTACCCCCCCTCCAATTATCCTTAATTGTGTCGATCCCATAAAAGATCAAACCAGTGGGGTCTTGTTGATGACATTCTTTAAAGTGTCGTGAGAGGTGGTGTTTGGGGAAGCCTGCTTTAATCCTATTAATATGCTCACGGATTCTTATTTTCAAGGGTCGTGTAGTTCTGCCCACATATTGCAAGTGGCACGGGCACTCAATGACATAGGTCACGTGTGTGGTTTCGCAGGTAATGAGTTCCTTGATTTTGTATTCTTTGAAATCATTCCTTGATTTGAAGCTCATTTTCCTTCTTGGTTGCTTTTTAGTGACCCTACACGCTAGACACCTCTGACATTTAAAGAATCCCTTGAGATCAGGGCAGATATTAACAGGCTGGGGTGGATCAATCACATTGTGTACAAGGTGCTGGCGGAGGGAAGGTGCTCGTCTGTAGATGAAACTAGTTTTTTTTCCCAAGATGTTATTGAGGGCATGGTCTTCCTGTAGAATCGGCCAGTATTTTTTAAAAATGTGTTCGAACTCTCTATACTGGGAATTAAAGCCAGTGATGAACGCCACATCAGTTTTGTTCTTTTTGCTTTTCCTGTTTAGGGACAGCATGTTAATCCTACTCATGTTCAGAACTTCATCTTTTAACTTAATCAGCTGTACCTCCTTGTACCCCTTCTCTTTGAACCGATCCACAATTATATCGGCTTGGGCTTGGTAGTCAGTAATAGAGCTGCAGTTCCTCCGGAGTCGCATCAGTTGCCCTTTTGGTATGTTAGCTTTCCATCTGGGGTGATGGCAGCTGGTTGATGGAATATATCCATTGCGATCCGTGGATTTAAAGTGAGTTCTGGTATATAGCTTCGAGCCCTCCTTGTAAATCTGTAGATCAAGGTAATCTATACACTCTGCATTGCATTTCCCTGTGAAAGTGAGACCATATCTGTTCGTATTCAAGTTGAGTAAGAATTCTTGGAAGGTGTCAGTTGTTCCATCCCAGAGGATGATAAGATCATCAATATAACGCCTATACAACTTGATCTGTGGGATATTCTGGTTGTATACGTATTCTTCCTCCCAACTATCCATCAGTAGGTTGGCAACGCTAGGGGCATACCGAGCCCCCATCGCTACCCCCCTTGGTTTGGACATAATAGTTTTTCCGGTACCAGAAATAGTTACACTTCATCGCCATCTCAAGGCCTTCTATAATGAAATTGATCTGTGCTTGTTTTAGCCGTGTGTTCTGATGTAGGGCTTTTTCCACCCCAGCCACGCCATCCTCCTGGCATATGCTAGTATAGAGTGAGTTCACATCTATAGTGGCCAAGAGTAGATTCTCCACATTATCCACATGTTGCAGTTCGTTGATCAATTGCAGACTATCTCGAAGATGGGATCTACCCAGCTTGACGATTGGTTGCAGTAAAGTGTCCAGGTACTCGCCCAAACGGGAGAAGATGGAATTAATCCCACTTATTATGGGTCTACCAGGGGGTTTTTCTAGTCTCTTGTGTATCTTGGGGGTGTAGTATAGCACAGGTGTTTTAGTAGAGTTGGACACTAAGTAGTCGGCTTCATTTTTATTCAGTATTCCCATAGTTAGGCCCTTCTTTATAAATTTCTCTAGTTTTGCATTGAATCGTATTTTGGGGTTTCCTCTTAGTTTCTTATAGGTATTTTCGACCGAGAGTAAATTTTCCATTTCTTCCTCGTAATCCCTCTTATTGAGGATGACAAGGCCCCCTCCCTTGTCTGCCGGTCGAATTATTACCTCATTTCTATTGCCAATTTCCTTAATTGTTTTCCACACATTTTTATTTTTGTTTTTAAATTTTCTCTGCAAATTTCCATAATTTTATTGGGCCTGATAGAAGTTTATCATGTACTAATTCTCTGGTATTTTTAGCCTCGAGTTGAGACAGCGCCACCACCCCTACACACCTCTCTTTTAATCTCTCTGTGTCCTCTAGGGGATCACACATTTTGGGGGGGCTGCAGTCTTTTTACTTTATTTTAATTTATAATAATTTACTACTTTTATTGAACCACCTGGCCTACCCCACCCCCTTCATTGCTACCTATCTCCACTTAGTAGTTACCTGAGCGCGGTTCCCATCTCATTTTATACTATTTTCACACCTTTGGTGTGACTTTACCGCAGCTATGGAACTGTTTGGCTATATGAGCAATAGAAACATAGATGTCGGGGGTATATTTAGCCAAGAAGAGATTATCAATAGACAAGACATGCAAGGCTTGGTTAAACAACTAAGACATATTATGGAGAAACAACTCCGAGTATGGTGGGACATTGCCACTCTAGAAACTTATATAAAAGAAAAAATGACGCCAAGGAGGCTACGGTGGGATATACACCCTAACGATAACGTTGAGGATGCTGAACTTATGAATGAGTGGTACTGCTTCTTCAATACATGCGAGAATGAACTTTTGCATAAAATTGTTAAAAGGAGGAAATTTAAATTAAAACTAATAGAAAAAAGTATCACAGAAATTCAAAATTTACTGACACCATTCGCAAGCCAGCAAGATTATAAGGATAAAACTAAAGAGTTGCAGGATGTGATTAAGAAATATGACAGCGATATCCAGACAAAAAAGCAAAAGAAATTCAAGAGGGATGTACTTGATTATAAAAACATGCAGGTATACAAGTGGCAAGCCTCCATGGAAGACCCTACAGAAGGGCTTGACGATACTATCACAGATGAAAGCGAACCACCACTACTGGCCAATGAAAATGATACCATTCTCAGGTACCCGGCTACCCAAACAACTACTAACGCACCTGAACATCAAGTGCGAGGTGCGCCCCGCACACCAAGATGGCAACAAGGAAGACCTGAGAATAGAAGGGTCAGATACCAGGATGATGAATATTACAGGAGCCCCAACCCGCCTAGAAGGAGGTCACATAGCCGTAATAGGAACTCCTCAGGAAGAGACTACTACTCCAACAACCCATACCATAACCAAGACAGAGATAGAAATGGAGGAACTTATGGGGATTTTCACAGAGGAGGCACCAACACCCGACCACCAGGAAGATGGAGACCGAGGAATGGCTATGGGAATCCAGGATGGAGAGGGGGGAATGGCAACCGAGGGGCTACCCATGGAAGACCACCAGGAAGAGGAGAAAACCTAAGACAACAAACCTACCAGGAACAGGGCAATTACCCTACCCCATGGGCCAACAGATCGTACAATGTGGACAGAGAAACAGAACCCACACAAAGAGAAAACGCCCAAGAGGGTGCAGGGGAGGGCAGAAGAAAACGCCCAAGGCAACACTAGGGAAGGGCATCTTTAACCTCAGTGACATCCAACTAACTAAGGAAGAGTTGCAAATCTTAGATCTGGGCCTCAAATATGCCCCAGAAAAAGCACTAGACCAATTTGAGGTCTATATTGACCTTCAAAAATTCCTTAGAAAATTGAATCTGAGAAAGTTCTTTTTGAATAATCAAGATGAAAACACCATCGGAACATCTGAATATACCCAAACAAACCTGAGGAATAATTCCACATTCAACCCTAATACATCAGGGAACCAGTGCATAGGAGCCTTTAAGAAGATGGTGGAAGGTGACCTCAGGAAATTGCAGAGAAAATTTAAAAACAAAAATAAAAATGTGTGGAAAACAATTAAGGAAATTGGCAATAGAAATGAGGTAATAATTCGACCGGCAGACAAGGGAGGGGGCCTTGTCATCCTCAATAAGAGGGATTACGAGGAAGAAATGGAAAATTTACTCTCGGTCGAAAATACCTATAAGAAACTAAGAGGAAACCCCAAAATACGATTCAATGCAAAACTAGAGAAATTTATAAAGAAGGGCCTAACTATGGGAATACTGAATAAAAATGAAGCCGACTACTTAGTGTCCAACTCTACTAAAACACCTGTGCTATACTACACCCCCAAGATACACAAGAGACTAGAAAAACCCCCTGGTAGACCCATAATAAGTGGGATTAATTCCATCTTCTCCCGTTTGGGCGAGTACCTGGACACTTTCCTGCAACCAATCGTCAAGCTGGGTAGATCCCATCTTCGAGATAGTCTGCAATTGATCAACGAACTGCAACATGTGGATAATGTGGAGAATCTACTCTTGGCCACTATAGATGTGAACTCACTCTATACTAGCATATGCCAGGAGGATGGCGTGGCTGGGGTGGAAAAAGCCCTACATCAGAACACACGGCTAAAACAAGCACAGATCAATTTCATTATAGAAGGCCTTGAGATGGCGATGAAGTGTAACTATTTCTGGTACCGGAAAAACTATTATGTCCAAACCAAGGGGGTAGCGATGGGGGCTCGGTATGCCCCTAGCGTTGCCAACCTACTGATGGATAGTTGGGAGGAAGAATACGTATACAACCAGAATATCCCACAGATCAAGTTGTATAGGCGTTATATTGATGATCTTATCATCCTCTGGGATGGAACAACTGACACCTTCCAAGAATTCTTACTCAACTTGAATACGAACAGATATGGTCTCACTTTCACAGGGAAATGCAATGCAGAGTGTATAGATTACCTTGATCTACAGATTTACAAGGAGGGCTCGAAGCTATATACCAGAACTCACTTTAAATCCACGGATCGCAATGGATATATTCCATCAACCAGCTGCCATCACCCCAGATGGAAAGCTAACATACCAAAAGGGCAACTGATGCGACTCCGGAGGAACTGCAGCTCTATTACTGACTACCAAGCCCAAGCCGATATAATTGTGGATCGGTTCAAAGAGAAGGGGTACAAGGAGGCACAGCTGATTAAGTTAAAAGATGAAGTTCTGAACATGAGTAGGATTAACATGCTGTCCCTAAACAGGAAAAGCAAAAAGAACAAAACTGATGTGGCGTTCATCACTGGCTTTAATTCCCAGTATAGAGAGTTCGAACACATTTTTAAAAAATACTGGCCGATTCTACAGGAAGACCATGCCCTCAATAACATCTTGGGAAAAAAACCTAGTTTCATCTACAGACGAGCACCTTCCCTCCGCCAGCACCTTGTACACAATGTGATTGATCCACCCCAGCCTGTTAATATCTGCCCTGATCTCAAGGGATTCTTTAAATGTCAGAGGTGTCTAGCGTGTAGGGTCACTAAAAAGCAACCAAGAAGGAAAATGAGCTTCAAATCAAGGAATGATTTCAAAGAATACAAAATCAAGGAACTCATTACCTGCGAAACCACACACGTGACCTATGTCATTGAGTGCCCGTGCCACTTGCAATATGTGGGCAGAACTACACGACCCTTGAAAATAAGAATCCGTGAGCATATTAATAGGATTAAAGCAGGCTTCCCCAAACACCACCTCTCACGACACTTTAAAGAATGTCATCAACAAGACCCCACTGGTTTGATCTTTTATGGGATCGACACAATTAAGGATAATTGGAGGGGGGGTAATAAGACCACTGCTATATCCCAAAACGAGACCAGCTGGATATACCGTCTGGGGTCCCTGGCGCCCCATGGGCTAAATAAAGACATTGACCTTAACTGTTTTCTTGCCAATCCCTGATCAATTGACACTCCACCATATTTGATGCATGCTACCCTACCCTAGGTGTTGTACGATCAGCATCACAAATACATGGGGTTAGTTGTCACCCTTATTTGATGGGAGCCATAGTGCCATCAAGATCAGACTCCCATCATGACAATCGACTGTATGTCCTGTGATTGTACCTATTGACATTATACCATATAGCCCTTAGCATGCTCCTATGAGCTTGCATATATATCAGGAGGTTCCTTCTCCCCACGACTATTGCCTTCACCATTTCTGTTTTGTCATTTTTATTCTATTTTTCTATTATATTGCTCACCTTACTAATAGGCATTTGAATACACTACATGCCCTGATGTGCTCCCTGCATGGCTACTTCTACACTGACTAACTTGTCTTGGTAGGCACTACACATCTACTGCCTATATCTTTCTGTATTGTAACCATATGGACTGACTATGTGTGCTTTTCATACATGATGTTACTTATTACTGTATGTACACCCTAGCTTCCCGGAACCACATGTATACTAGATTGGCCCTACCCTCCGAAAGTATGTGCATCTTGCACATCCTCTTATGAACACTAGCGGCTATTCTCTCACTCATCCATCCCCGTATACATCTATAGGACAATTTTGGCCCTTACACACCCATGCACATAGCAGCCTAGACTGCCATAACGTCTCTTTTATTATGTTTGACTCACTGAACTCATCACTGCAGCTCCGGTTATTATCCGTTGCACACGGAAGTCATAAGGAGACATAGCTTACATTCTTATATCCTTATTCATCACTTTGATAGTATGCTGCCATGTTGAAAGTTACTGCATAAATACTGAATTTTGTCTGCTAGTAGGCGTTCACCATGGAAATTAGGAACGTCCTGGGTCTTTCTACCTAATATATCTGATTGGATGGGTTCCCACTAGTACAACCTCCGATTGGCTTCTGCCACGTAGTGGGAGGGATTCCTCCATGGTGACGTCTGCTATTTAAATCACTGGCAGCGGCATGCGTGTACCCGCTTCTGAAGACGTGACAGAAACGAAACGTACGTAGAGCGGACACACGCACGCCGGCACGCACTTCCGGGTTAACCAGAGGACCACAGCTGATCTCACGGTGGAACGCACGCCGTTCCCAGGCTGGTGCGGACGTTCATAACTGGTTACAAGTGCTGTGCTGGGAGGCTTGCTACTTTGCTTTTTAGCCAAGCTGCCTACCTGCTCCTACTTTGTTTTTATTTTACTGGATCCATTCCGAGTTTGATGACTTTTTAATATATTTTTTATATAAACTTTTTACTTGGTACTTGCCAGTCTGCGGCGGTACTATAAATAAAAACCTTAATTTTGAATATACTACTCTATGAGAAGCCTTCTTCTTTTCTCCTGGAGGAAATTGGATAAACCACAGGCCTGGCACCATCCACAACAGAGAAACACACCCGGAAAACCCGGAAAGACGAGTGATCCGGAGACCATTACTACATGCACTTTACCCCTGCAGGGGTGAGTGCCTCTGGTGAGTGGGGACCCATAGGGGGAGCACCGGAACCACTGCGAGAAGTCACACAAAATTGTCGATTGTGAACACTTATTCTGATTGGATGCACTTGGTCACGAACTTTAATTTTTATATATTTTTTTATATATATTTTTTATATTTTTTGTGTGTTTTTTCTATATATTCATATATATCTAGTCCAACTTTCATGGACTATTAATTACTACTATTATATTTTTTATATTTTTTGTAATAATTGCTGTGCACACATATACAAACTTTTTTTTACACTGGACTGTCCTATTGGAATATCTCACCCACCTCTGCATTACTGGCCTGGACTGTTAGCGGTGAAACCGCGTCACATTTATATCATATATTTTTTGCACTGTTTGAGTTATAGTTTATTTATGTATGGATTCACAACTGGTTTATTTCACTTGTGACTGTTAGCCTTATTCAGTATACACCAATTTTCTGGTACATATTACTGCGCTTCAGCCCATTGTTTTACACCACATTAAGGCACTTCTATTCACCACACACCCAAGATCCATTTCCATAATTTTATTGGGCCTGATAGAAGTTTATCATGTACTAATTCTCGGGTTATATTGGTTACCTTTTTTTTTTTCAAATGTCAGAAATGTTCATTTGAAAATTTTGAGTTGTTTGTTTATTATTCTTATTTTAACAGATGAAAATAAACAAGTTAGATGGGAAAACTTTCCTTTTTCATTTAGTTGCATAATAATTCTGCACACTAATGCCGCGTACACACGATCAAAATTTCGGACAACAAATGTTCCATGTGAGCTTTTGGTCGGATATTTAGACCGTCTGTAGGCTCCATCGGACATTTGCTGTCGGAATTTCCGACAACAAATGTTTGAGAGCTGATTCTCAATTTTTCTGACAATAAAAGTTCTTGTCAGAAATTCCGATCGTGTGTATGCAATTCCGAAGCACAAAAATCCACGCATGCTCGGAATCAAGCAGAAGAGAGCCTCATTGCCTATTGAACATAATTTTTTTCGGCTCATCGTAAGTGTTGTTCATCACAACATTCTTGACGATTGGAATTTCCGACAACATTTGTGTGAACATGTGTATGCAACACATATTTGAGTCAACATTTTGTCAGGAAAAAAATCCACTGTTTTGTTGTCGGAATGTCCGATCGTGTGTACGTGGCATAGTAGTTGCCCAATAATTGTGCACACATAGATATTCTCCTAAGAAAGCCAAAATCTCCATTTTACTTTCATAAATATTCAAGTTTAATTTTTGGATTGGCCGAGAGCACTGTAGTTGTTCAATAATAAAAATCAATCCTCAAAAATTCAACTAATAATTAGACATGTGCATTCGTTTTCATCCAAATTAATTTTTGTCCGAATTTCTGGTATTTTTGTTATCGTTTTAACAAACGAAAACGAACGCACAGAATCCGAAATCCGAAAGATCCGACATAAAAAAAATGCTTTATTTTCGTTTTCGATGCTACAACAGTTCAATATAGATAGGAGATTCGACATGACACTGACAGTAGCAATCTGTGTCTATCGAACCTGTGGTCGAATGTGCCTAACCTTAACTCTTTCAGTCCAAGATTATTTTACATAGAGAGGAAAGATTCAACATACAGTAGAGAGAAAAGGTTCGACATTATAGAGACAGTGTTGGGGTAGACCATTCGACATGAACGACGAAGATTCGACATAGCAGAGAAAAACATACAAACATCGAATCTGTCATTGAAGACTTATGGTGTCTGTCGAAAGTTCTAAGAAGATTCGACAAGTAGCTAAACTGTACGACGTCGCAAACGTACATTTTCAGTCAAATGCTCTGCCCATAGGCTATAGAAGAATTCAAATGTTAGTTGACTAGTAAGAATAATAATTTATAAATATAATTATTACTAGTGTAGCACCTGGTTACTTTCATAGCAGGTGCTGCTGTAAATTTAGAGGGAGTCAGAGAGTTAGTTGCCTCTGACCATGTTTATTTGGCTAAATTTGAGGGCCTCTGTTCCAGCTCTGGCTGTACTGTGTGGCCACGGCTGTTGTCTGGGTACTCAGGCCCCCCAGACGGCAGGTGGAAGCAGTGTGGTCAGAGTCAAGTGGATGCTTCTTCCTGGCAGCCAATCAGGAGGGTTGATCGCCTCGCTGTGCATGCTGGGAGGAGGTATTTAAGGGGAGACGCCATTGGTTTTGGGTCATTCCTGTGCCATCCACCTGGGCAGTCGTCCCACCACCCCCGTGTGTGGCCCTCCTGGCCGGGGTGTGTGTTGCAGCGTTCCTGGCTCCGGGGCCACGTTGGTCCAGAGCATTAATCTACCTCGTAGACTCAGAAGGCAGACTGAGTCTACAATTTGCAAGTGGTCCTGTGCTGTCCGTCCAAAGTGGGAGGAAGCCGACTGATGAGGAACCTGTCTGGGGGATACCGAGCACGAGGTTGGTGTCTCAGGAGAGGCCTACTTGTTGATCGAAGGACACTTCGTATCTGAGAGGCTGGACGATGGTCGCCTATCAGTTCCTGACATAACTAAAGCTGTTTGAAGGAGATCCGGGTGCTGAATCCAGTTGAGAAGGATTTTGGACCGAAACTGTCTCCACCTTTAGGAGGGTCTGCGGCAGAGACTTGACCCTAAAGTTTCCGAGTGACACTCTGGCTGCTAGGCTGGTGAGAGAGGCCTATCCAGATGCACTATACCCACTCTGGCTAGAGTGGCAATGAAAAGTTGTCATTGGAAGCAGGACTGTTTCCAGGAACCGGTTACACCTGAATATGTCACCTTCCATTCCTTCTATCCCTTCACCTACAACTACTTCTTACTCTTTTACCCCGTTGGGTAATCAAAGCACAGAAAAGTCAATGTGGACATTGACTTTATTACAGCTCTCATCCAGTACCCTAGATGGCAAGAAGATAGAGGTAATGTGCCACCCAAATCAAACCAGCAACTCCTTCGGGGGTAGTGCTACACTAGTGTCATACAACATTAGAAATCTTCTATAGCTTGTAAGCGGAACATTCAACCGGAAATGTACGTTTGTGGCGTCGTACAGTTTAGCTGCTCCGTTTAATCTTCTTAGAACATTCGACAGACACCATAAGCCTTCAATTGACAGATTCAACCTTAATGAATTTGGATTTTCAGACGAATGCATTTTATAACAAAATCAAATAAATAAAAATGAATTTCGGGAGTAACTAAATAAATTTATTTTTCGGACGAAAACGAAATTCCGAAACAAAATATTTCAGTGTGCAAATGTCTACTAATAAGTGTGCACACAGTGTATGTTGATATTCTAAAAAGTATCACATTTATAAATCCTTTCCCTGTTTAAAGGGACTGTATTTTCCAATGTATGGGGTTAAGGGTCCTTGCTGCAGTAAGCAGATGTATGATTAAGTAAGCTTTACACTTAGAGGCATGTTCTATGCAGTAAAACACAGCAGAGGTAAAGTGATTGTAAATAACAAACATGTCATACTTACATCCACTGTGCAGTTTGTTTTGCACAGAGTGGCCCGAACACCATCTTCTGGGGTCCCTCAGGAGCTCTCACAGCTCCTCTCCACATCAGATAACTACCAAAGAGAAGTGCTCTCCCGGGGGTTACATTGCGGACGCACTCCCTAGTCCAGCATTTGGCGTAATGCCGGACTTGCATCATTGGATTTTATTGACAGCAGCGGGAGCCAATGTCTGTGCTGCTACCAATCTATACAATCAAGTGCCGGGACCCCCTGTGCAGAGAGGAAGAGAGAGTCTCCGCTGAGTAAATGAAGGGGCTCAGGTAAGTAATAACGGCGGAGGGGGCTGCGGGGCCGGTCATTGACTGTCACTTTTATGAAGGTGAAAAAACGTGAGGGTTTACAACCCCTTTAAGTACTGGGTTTGTAATCTGGATACTAACCCTAACCATAGACCAGAAGGGAGAAACTGTATATGTATCATCGTTCTTTCATTTACTTGGCAAATACATCATTGTTCAGATGTGGTGGGGTACCAGGAGTGTATTTTGACTGGGGGGGTGACTAACAGAGAGTAAGAATTAATAAAAAAAAATCACAAAACTTTGCCGTCAACTTTTTGTGATCCCTATACGTACTATCACCGCCGAGGGAGGTAGCTGTTCCGGCTGGGGAAGTGAGGGTGAGATCTGCTGGGTGTTCTGTGTCCGCCGTGAACGCAATAACCTAACCTCTTACTGCAAGTCTCCTTCATTAGAGAACTTTTTTGATTGAAGTGTCTGTGTGAATTTTATAACATGTGAATACAATGAGTGAGGATTTGTGAGCACTTTTTAATAAATTGGTTTTATGTACTTCACCATTGGAAGCATTTTATTTATTTGTTCATGTGGATTTGATTGATTTGTGATCACCGTTGGAATTGTCTATCAACCCGGGTGGGTTATCAAGCTATTGTGCCTAACATGTGAATGTGAGGCATATTGTTTTGGTGAGTTTTTTTCCTTTGGGAGTGGATTCACAAGCACATGAAGTGTGGTGGAAAGTTTGTATCAAGATTTCTTCAAGAAAGATATCATTCATTGATCAATCACTGCTTAATCACTTGAAGATTGGTGTGATTTATGGACACTTTTATATGAATTTATTTTCTTTTCAACTTTCTTTATATGTTTATGGATCATTCACATGCACTATTAGTTCACTTTCACTTGTTAATTTGTATGTGCTAATTTGTATGTGGTTACTTATGTTATTTTAATATAATCACTTTACTAGTACTGTTTTATGAAACAGAGCGCTACTATTTTTTTCACTAAAGATTCACTGTAGACTTTTGACTTGAGAAAATGTATTTTAACACTGGATATAAACCCAACCAGCTTGACTGCTTTAAAGAAAAGAAGTTTGGAATTGTAAAAAAACAAACAATTATACTGACTTAGGTAGATGCAGCATTAATTGGTGATGGGGGCCCCCAGATCCCCCCCCCTATGTGAATGGGTATTGAGTACATTTTACTCCTACCCCTTCCCCAATAAAAGCACTTGGTATGGACGGGGGGGGGGGGGGCTGGCATGCCGTTTTTTTTTCATTTATATTGCTGGGAACCAGCAATACATTACAGACATGAGCAAGTTTAAATGACATTTTTAGAAATGTCATTATTGCTGCGAAATGTTCTATACATTGAACAGATGCGCTACTTTACAGGCATAAAAGCCTTTAACCACTTAAGGACCGCTGCACGGTGATATACGTCGGCAGAATGGCACGGCTGGGCACATCAACATATATGTACGTTGCCCTTTAAGCCCAGCCGTGGGGTCCGAAGCTCCGTGACCGTGATCGGTTCGCACCAGAACTTTCGAACGAACCAAACGTTCGCGCAAACATTTAGAACCTCATTGAAGTCTATGGGACTCGAACGTTCGAATTCAAAAGTGCTAATTTTAAAGCCCAATATTCAAGTTATTGTTGGAAAACGTCCTTGAGAACACGGATCTTGCCCCAGGGAACATGTATCAATGGAAAAAACAGTTTTAAAAAATGTAGTTTTTTCAGGAGCAGCGATTTTATTGATGCTTAAATTGAAAAAAAAAAAGAAAAATTCCTTTAAATATCGTACCTGCTGGGTGTGTTTAGAAATGTCCCTGCACAACATGAAATTACTATAAAAAAAAAGAAATGTAATACTGCTTGCGGCTTTAATGTAATTTTTGGTCCCTGCAATATGGATAAAAATCATTGAAAAAAATAGCATGAGTTTCCCCCGCCACCACTCCCCCCAGGTCATTACAAGACCCAGTGCCGATCCTGACCTCCCTGGGGCCCTAAGCAAAATGACCTGGCACATTAAAAATGAGAAGCGGAGGGCACTGACGACAGTGACATGTCACATTAACCACTTCCCGACGGCCGTACGACTATTGACGGCCGCGGGGTGGTTCTAAATCTCTGAGCCGCCGTCAATTGACGGCAGCCCCTTTGCTCGTTCCCCACGCGCGCTCCCGAGCGTGCAGCGGGGAACTGCTGTGCTGGCCGTGTCCCTTGGACACAGCCAATCACAGATCGCCGTGAACGGCCAATCGGAGCGGCCGTTTCCTAGGCGATCTGTGCGGCCAATGAGAGATGATCTCATATGTTTACATATGAGATCATCTCTCATTCGCGGCTCTCGCAGACAGCGGTGCTGTCAGGGGAGAGAGGAGACGGATCTGTGTCTCTTGTACATAGAGACACAGATCGGTCACCCCCCCAGTCACCCCCCTTCCCCCACAGTTAGAACACTAATTAGGGTTCACATTTAACCCCTTCCTCGCCCCCTAGTGTTAACCCCTTCCCTGCCAGTCACATTTATACAGTAATTAGTGCATATTTATAGCACTGATTGCAGTATAAATATGAATGGCGCCAAAAATGTGTCAAAAGTGTCCGATGTGTCCGCCATAACGTCGCAGTCGCAATAAAAATCGCAGATCACCGCCATTACTAGTAAAAAAAATAATAATAAAAAAATAATAATTCTGTCCCTTATTTTGTAGGCGCTCTAACTTTTGCGCAAACCAGTCGCTTATTGCAATTTTTTTTTTTTTTTTACTAAAAATATGTAGAATACGTATCGGCCTAGACTGAGGATAAAAAATGTTTTTTTTAAAAAAAATTGAGCCATTTATTACAGCAACAAGTAAAACATTTTTTTTTTTTTCAAAATTGTCGCTCTATTTTTGTTTATAGCGCAAAAAATAAAAACCGCAAAGGTGATCAAATACCACCAAAAGAAAGCTCTATTTGTGGGAAAAAAAGGACGTCAATTTTGTTTGGGAGCCACGTCTCACGACCGCGCAATTGTTGGTTAAAGCGACGCAGTGCGAATCGCAAAAAGTCTTCTGGGCAGGAAGGGGGTTTAAGTGCCCAGTAAGGAAGTGGTTAAAGAAAGTTGAGAAGCGGGGGGAGGGGGTGTTCTGCTGTCGGAAATGACTCAGCCAGCGAGAGCACACTTGCAGTAACAGCAACTGCATTTAGGTGCAAATGAACAGCACACTTGCAGTAACAGCAACTGCGTTTAGGTGCAAATGAACAGCACACTTGCAGTAACAGCAACTGCGTTTAGGTGCAAATGAACAGCACACTTGCAGTAACAGCAACTGCGTTTAGGTGCAAATGAACAGCACACTTGCAGTAACAGCAACTGCGTTTAGGTGCAAATGAACAGCACGTTTGCAGTAACAGCAACTGCGTTTAGGTGCAAATGAACAGCACACTTGCAGTAACAGCAACTGCGTTTAGGTGCAAATGAACAGCACACTTGCAGTAACAGCAACTGCGTTTAGGTGCAAATGAACAGCACACTTGCAGTAACAGCAACTGCGTTTAGGTGCAAATGAACAGCACACTTGCAGTAACAGCAACTGCGTTTAGGTGCAAATGAACAGCACACTTGCTGTAACAGCAACTGCGTTTAGGTGCAAATGAACAGCACACTTGCAGTAACAGCAACTGCGTTTAGGTGCAAATGAACAGCACACAGGCAATACAACACGTTAGAGCACTGCAGATAGCACAATCTACTGCCTGCCAAATAGGAACTGCCTGCTGATCTAGCTAAGCTATACAGTGTATAAATATATGTACAACTCCTAGAATGTATATATATCCTCTACACACTGTAAATTTAACTAAACTGACTAGCCTGCCTGCTCTATCTATCTATCCATCTATCTATCTGGAAATAAAGGGACACCAGGAATAGAGGGGTAGTGGCTGCTAGTACCACAGACTCACACAGACTATTACCTAGTAAACATGTGTATCAATGGAATTTCTCGGTACTGATAACATGAGTCGATATAATAAAAAATTACATTTATTATACATAAAAACATACAATGTTCCGTAAAGGTGAGCTCCTCTGTGACTCTCCTAGGGCTGAATGCTGGGACGCTGCATGGCAGTGTGGTAACCTGACTGTTGGTTCACCTATACCTCCACTGTTTAAGTGCTGGGGAATACTCTGCTGCAGTCTTCAGCTGACTATCTTCAGCTGTTTGCCTTTCAACATCCATTACCTGCCGTGATGCCTGCTCCCTAGCTGCCCTTATTCTATTGCTTTACCAGCATAGACTTTTACCTACTCTTTGTTCCCCCTTGTTCGCTACGGTAGACTTTGGTCAGCGAATTTGCACTGCGGTCCTTGACTCCGGACCATTCCTCCTGAAGAAGCGGTTCGCCGCGAAACCGGTAGAGGTTCTTCTGGGACTCCCCCCTCACATCTGCTGATACCTCACGGCTCCTTCCGTTTTGCAATAACATCTTCTGTATCTCTATGTGGGGTTGTTAGTCCTAGCCTTGTTTTATTTACGGAACATTGTATGTTTTTATGTATAATAAATGTAATTTTTTATTATATCGACTCATGTTATCAGTACCGAGAAAGTCCATTGATACACATCTTTACTAGGTAATAGTCTGTGTGAGTCTGTGGTACTAGCAGCCACTACCCCTCTATTCCTGGTGTCCCTTTATTTCCTAATTTCGGATGATGGTACATTTTAATTTTTCCCATTAAACAAATCTGAGGCTATACTCAAACTCTTTGCATATCTATCTATCTGGTAGAAAAGACACTGTGTCTCTCTCTCTTTCTCTCTCTAACTGACTGACTGTCTGATCTGTTCTTTAACAACGACGCAACACACTACACGCGGCCGACTTGCAGGCGGCCTTATATAGTGTGGGGCGTGTACTAAACCCCCTGAGCCATAATTGGCCAAAGCCACCCTGGCTTTGGCCAATTATGGCTCTCCATTTTTTGCGCGCTGTGATTGGCCAAGCATGCAGGGTCATAGTGCATGCCTGACCAATCATCAGCGCGCAATGCCGCAGTGAATTATGGGCCGTTGCGCATCACTCTAATTTGGCGCGAATGACCCATTTTGTTCGAATTTCGTCTAACGTACGAACAGACGATGTTTGAGTCGAACATACGTTTGAGTCGAACACAAAGCTCATCCCTACTCTTCACTGACTGATGTGTTATAAGGTAAGCTTTTTAAACACCTTGTCAAATGTACCTTCATATTGCTTGAGACTGCAGATATTGCAGGAGATGCAGATAAAGGATCTTTTGGGATTCTTGGGATTCTTGGGGCATGGAAATTGAAGAATGAGGAGGAGTGAAGGCAAGGCTAAATGATAGGCAGAAGAAGCGCTTCCTTGGGTTTTTCAGCAAGAAGAGGAAAAACGACCCCCCTCCCCTTGCAGCTCATAGAGGGGGAGCACATTTTGGTCTTTATACCTTCATCTGTTTTTCTCTAATGTTTTCAACATTGCATCTAGTAACCTACTCAGTACAAAGCCCTACAATATTTATCATGTGAATGATTTTGTGACATTGCTTGTAATGTGTTTATTTATATTATTGATCCATTTTGGTGAAACAAGGATTTATTGCTTATTTTGCTGAAATATAAATGTCTTCCCAAGTGCATATTAAAGTAGAAATCACTTGTATATACAGTATTCTTCAAATAGGATGTTACAATATTGTTTTCATGGGCAAACAACACTACTTTTGTGATCTGCACATTGAAACACACATTAATGAAATTTATAATCCAATAAAAATCCATATGCAAGTGACCAGTGCAAGAAATCAACTTGTTACTTACTGCCATTTTCTATAATGACAGTTTACTAATAAAGTCACATATCTAAACTAAACATGAATCTGTCAGGACAGAAACATGGGAGCTATCATTGCTGACTTGCTTTGAATGATACATATTATGAGGATGACATTATTATCATTGCTTTACTGTTTAATGAGTCATCAAACCGCAACAAGCATGTGCTTAACAAATGCCTCAAATGATCAGACTTTCTCCGGGTCAGTAACTCACCAAGTAGTGAAGTCAGGAACAAGTAAGCAAATGGCAACTTCCATAGCTCTTTCTTGACTGATCTTTTTAAAGTAGGCATATTTTACATCTTAATGCTCAATGGGCTTGATTTACTAATGGAAATAAAAAATACAGGGAATAACTCATCAAAGGTATGCTTCCACTACATCGGCACACAGATGTATGTACACCTAGTGAGCAAAATCAGTTACCATATCTAGCAAATGTTGCATTGCTAGTCAATGCATATGGCGAAGTCCTGATTTTTCCATAATTTTTTTACATCAAAATTAAAAAATGGAATAAGCTTGCAAAGCATTAAACGTGGTTCAAAAGGATATATATATATATATATATATATATATATATATATATATATATATATATATATTGTCTACCTAAAAATTGCACAAAACAGCCCTGAACTTCTTCTTCTGGGGTCCCCTGCTGGTGCAAGTGGCTTGCTATGGGGACAGACGTCAGGCTGGGTGTGTGTTCATAGACACATACAAATACAGCGGTTTGCCCACCACCCCCTATCTCTACTCACAGGATTTAAATGACAGCAGGAGGAGCCAATTGCAATCCTTTAAATGCAGGGAGAGAGGAGAGAGCCGCTACAGATGGCCATGACACTCGATCTAATGAGGACTCAGGTAAGTAATTGGGGGGGGGCACAATACTGTTACCTTAATTTGGGGAATGCATTAATTAAAAAAAATATATATAAAAATATATTTAACCATAAAGTTGTTTCTAAACAAATTTTTAGAAGGTAAAACAGTCTTTGTAAACACTTCAAATGTGGATGTGCCAATCATATAAACAGTTAAAAAGAAACAGTATGATAGTCCTGGTGGAGAAGAAGAGACAGCATTCCATAGGTTGTTATCTTTGGAACTTAATTTCAAGCTGTGTATGCACACTTATACCATAGACTAGCATGCACAATGCTTTTTTTTCTTTTACAGTCATCTATAATGTTATCAACATGTGTGCAAATGTCATGAGATTTCAGTTCTACACAATGTGCATGTTAGGTCCCTATTAGGTTCCTAATACAGTAGCAGTTGGAAAGACCCAATAAAGACCCCAAAACACTAAACATTCCTCCCCTGTCTGTTTCATGCTGCTGAGGTGAGTAGCCATGTTGAAAAGACGGAGAAAAAAAGTGACAGAAAAGGTGAAGGATTGTGTGGATTGCGAGGAGCTTGTCCGCCTTGTCAGGGAGAACCCAATGCTCTATGACACCCGGCATCCTAAATATAAGGACAACGTGCTTAAAAAATAAACATGGATTGAAATTGCCAGAAACCTATTGCCAGAGTGGAGCATGTGCTCATCCCAAGTTCAGGCTGACAAAGGTATATTTTTCTTATTATCTACCTGCAGATGCCTATTATTTATTTATGTTAAAAATTATATTTCAAATAAAATAACCAGAGTGTGGTCCCCCACAAATCCAGACCAGGCCCTTATCCAAGCATGCATTCTGTCAGGGCATGTTAAGTGTGCTAGGGAGCCCTCCCCCTGACCCATACCATGCCACATGCTTTCAATATGGGCAGGGTGTTTTTGGCTCCCTACTAATGCACCCCGTCTCCATGTTGATGCTGACAAGGGACTCAATCTCACATCCTTGGCCATTGTTTGTAGGAATCTGCGTGCGTGTCTATTTGAAGAATATGCAAACTCACTTTACCAAGTTTTTTTTCGCAGATCCTTGGGGGAGTGGCTATCTGTATTTGTCAGCCCCTTTTTACGTTATGGCCCATGCTGGTCGTACAAAGACATCATAATGACAAGTGACGATTTAACTTGGCCTGATTCTTTGATCTTGTGTACAATGACCCCCAGCAGAGCACACATAACAGTGTCAGACAGCGACGGATGAGGTCATCAATTTAGCTATATTTTTAGGTTGAAATTAGCTTAGGAGTCGCAAATATTTCAAGACACAAATGTGATCATTTTTTTTTTCTTCAGCATTAAACTTACACATAGTGACATTTTTATCTCAGTATATTATTTTAAAATCTTTAGAGCAGAGAATTTTAGGGCAACACAAAAAAGGTAAGTTTTAAATTAAATTGACTGCATCTGCCAAGGTAACTCACCAGCTGGCGACATAAAGTAATTTTGAAATAGATCGCTATTCAATTTCCCACTGGTAATGCCCCTAGTCATATTCCACTGTGCCGCCTCCATGTTATGCATTAGGGAATCCTCAAAAACGTAACATCACGTTCTCGCACATAGTTGTGCAGTGCACAGGCAGTTTTTACAGCAGAGACAGCATGCTCCAGACTGAGGTTGATGGCAGTGTGCAAGAATCTCTATTTATTGCAAAGAATCCCAAATGCACACTCCACTACTCAGCGTGCCCTAGTGAGATGATAATTAAAGATTCTTTTTTCATTGGTCAGCGCTCTACTAGAAAAAGGTCTTAGCATATTTTTCCCAAGGGCAAACGCTTCGTCCCCTACAAAAACATATGGGAGGGCAGGCTCATTTGTTCCGGGCAAGGACGACCGTCTATTGCTTAACGAGGCTGATGATGTCAACTCCAGCCACCTGTCTGTTTGTTATAATGTAAATGAATCTAGGATAACCTCTCTTTCATTATGGCTTGTGCTAATTAACTCAATTGCAATTGTATGAAGGAGTTCTGTGTTAATGTGTATTGTAGCTTATGAGTCACCAGGCTGCTTAAAGGGATTAGTTAATTAGCTCATGTTAATTAGGTCTGGTCAGGGCCGATCCTAGGCAGGGTACACAGGGTGCTTTGCACCCAGGCGCCTGCAGAGGTGGGGGCGCCAAATTGGCAGAGTTCTCCCCTCCCTCCTTCTCTCCTTGTTTGTGTCCATCCAGAACTAGTGTTCTGAGCATAGGTGTGTGTCCATCCAGAACTGATGTGTCTCTGACCATCTCCTGTACTATGTATGTAGTCTCTGACCATCTCCTTTACTACATCTGCAGTCTCTGACTGTCTCCTGCACTATGTCTGCAGTCTCTGACCATCTCCTGTATAATGTCTGTAGTATGTCTGGGGGCTCTTTCTAACAGACTCTCTAACAGAAGGCCTCTCTGTGTCCATCAGAGAGGCCCCCCTCCAGGTCCCAATAAAGTACTCTGCTTCTCTTCCTGTATTTTGTTTATTGTTAGGAGATCATATAAGCATCCCAGGGTAAAGAAGACTTATTGGGGGAGCATCTCTGTGGTTGTCATTGCCATAGAAACATTTGTAAAGGGGAGGGGTTAGTAAAATGACCACGCCCATGTGTCGGGGGCCAGAAATATTTCTGCACCCAGGTGCCTGTGTCAGGTCACCCGAAACCAGGTGGCAAGTGCACCTTGTTGGGGTCAGGGATTTACCTCAGAGTAGTGAACCCTATAGCCGACTGCTGCTATCAGGGAGGAAGCGCAAACCCAAGATCATCCAGGGCGCGGAGTCTAAGACCCAGCTTTGTGTTCACCAGAGCCCCTAGTGGTGAGGATGGCCTTCGCCGCAGCTGGATCCAGGTCGCGAACCCTTGGGATCCCCTAGGTCACACTCCGCAGGGAGAGAGGGGAAGCAGCAGGCAGGACAAACGGTAGTGATGGGTAGGCCAAGGTCAGGGCAACAAGCAGACAAGGGTAATCATGGACAGGCAAATGGTCAGGGGCACAGGCAGACAAGGGTAACCGTGGGACAGGCAAATGGTCAGGGACAAGCCAAAAACGGTACACAGGAAGATGATCGTAGCACACTGCAGACAGGAATTTAGCAAACTACACTGTTGAACAGCCCTGCAGACCTGCAGTGCAGCAGTTAATATAAACTTCCTGGGATGGCCTGGGTGGGGCCATACAGGAAGAGGAAGTGATAAAAAAGGGAACCAGAACAGGGTCAGGCCTCTAATGAACAGATGGAAAAACAGGTAAGCTGCCAGACTATTGCATATCCATGACAGCCTGTGACCCTAGGATCGGCCCTGGGTCTGGTCAAAGGTGTATTTTCAGAGTAATATGAGCAGAATGTAAGAACCTTCTCTTTTGGTGTATATATAAGCCTGTAGTCTTGAACCTCATACAGAGCCTTGTCTCATATTTGGGGGAGAATTATTCGTATGGGTTTCTTGTTCGGCTGATTGGAGTGTCTGGTAGCTGCCTTGGTGTTCGGAAAGGGAATGTCCTAAACGGCTTTAACCCTCTCATACTCGGGGTGCCGTAACATACAGTAAGTAAAATGATCTGCAATTTTTCTGGGTTGTTTTCACCTTTCAGTATAGTAAAAACAAGAAACAAAATGCCAACAGCAGGTTCTCAAACAGGCAAAAATACAGGAAACAATATTAACCATGGAAAATAGCAATTTCATCCCTATAAAAAGAAAGAGTTGAAAAAAAATAGAGTGTATCAAATCCACTATGAGAGAACATATGCATACTCAGTTGAAGGCTTCTGGCATACTGCGATACATTACACACATAAATGAAAAGCCGAATGTACTTGTCGTATGGTATTCCTTACTGCAGAAAAGCATGATATTGGTTATAAAAGTAGTCAGCTCCAGTCTGGGATCTTTTTGCTCACAGGTTCTTTAGACTCATGCCTCTTACACACGACCAGTTTTCCCGTTGGGAAAACTGCCATGACAGCTTTTGGCCAGGAAAACTGGCCGTGTGTATGCTCCATGGCAGTTTTCCAGACAGGAAAACTGCCGGGAATCCCTTTTTTCCTGCCGGGATTCTCGCCGGTCTTTTTCCAGGCAGTTTTTCTATGGGAAACACTGCGGTGGAGCATACACAAGGCCGGGTTTCCCGACCAAAGCTGTCATGGCAGTTTTCCTGACAGGAAAACCGGCCGTGTGTAGAGGGAAAAAGCTGCAGAGCAGGTTCTCGGTTTTCCCGGCGGACTTTTTACTGCCGGGAAAACCGATCGTGTGTACAAGGCATCACACTGATAACCCCTAAGCAGAAGATCAGATGATATCTCAATCAGCGAGGCCAAGCTTGTTTAAATTGTTTAACGCCTCCCCAACCACATTCTGTAGATAAAGTACTTTCAGTGGTCAAAACATTTGCTGACATTTACAATCACCTGAAATTGGAGTGCATTGTCCTATTATTGTATGACAGAAATGTTGTTTCCCTTCGGAAAATGCTAGCTGACTAGCCATCACTCCGATCCTCTGATTTTTTATTATACAGTGTGAGGCACTGACCCCAAAAAGAAAGCTGATCATGAGCTTTGACTTCACTTTCTGAATACCGGTGGCATGTCACTGACTTGGAAAGTATTGCAGCTACCAATACAAGTAATATAGTATTTTCAGAAAGTTTAGATGTGGCAATGTCACATTTTTCACAGAAAAAGTTTCCTTTACGACCTATACACTGTTTCTACAAAACTTTCTCCATCTAATTAAGCAAAGTAAAAGTGAAACAGTGCCAGCTTTGTAGGTTTCTTGGTACTTATATTACTGAACAAAAGACCCATCTTTTATCCAATTCTATTTTATCAGTTTGTTTCCTGAAGTAAATCCTATAAAAATATTCCCAACAAGACATACAACGATCACCATCTAGTGGACAAAGATGGAATTTTTGTCCAAATATTTTCTTGAAACATCTTCACATGAAAAATGGATTGTATATATTGTTAAAACTTTACGTGACTAACCAATCACTTATATGATATAGGAAACTAGCGAGAAAAAAAAAAATATTCCCTAATCTTAACATTTAATGCAGAAAATATGTTTTTATCTTGTATAGAATGTAGCAATCACAAAAGACACCATTAACCACTTGCTTACTGGGCACAGGCGAAATGTCAGCTTTCAGCACTGCGTCGCTTTAAATTCAAATTGCGAGGTCGTGCGACGTGCCTCCCAAACAAAATTGACGCCCTTTTTTTCCCACAAATAAAGCTTTCTTTTGGGGGTATTTGATCACCTCTGCGGTTTTTATTTTTTCCGCTATAAACAAAAAAAGAGCAAAAATTTTGAAAAAAAACACAATGGGGCAGATCCACGTAGATCGGCGCATATATCCGCCGGGCGTAGCGTATCTAAGATACACTACGCCGCCGTAACTTATTTTTTTTTCGAATCCTCAAAGAATTTGCGCCATAAGTTACGGGGCGTAGTGTATCTTTGGTGGCGTAAAGGCGCGGAATTCAAATGGATGTGATGGGGGCATTTTTTGCACCGTCCGTGGGGGTATCCCAGTGCGCATGCTCGAAATTAAACCGGAATAAGCCAATGTTTACGACGGTGACGTAATTCTACGCAAATTCCTATTCGCGAACGACTTACGCAAACAACGTAAAAAATTCAAAATTTGACGCGGGAACGACGGCCATACTTAACATTGAGTACGCCTCATAATAGCAGGGATAACTATACGCCGGAAAAAGCCGAACGCAAACGATGTAAAAAAATGCGCCAGCCGGACGTACGTTTGTGGATCGCTGTAACTAGCTAATTTGCATACTCAACGTGAAATTCAACGGAAACGCCACCTAGCGGGCGGCGGAAAAAATGCATCTACGATCCGACGGCTTACTAAGACGTACGCCTGTCGGATCAATCCGAGATGCAGTCGTATCTTGTTTTGTAGTTACAAAACAAAGATACGGCGTGGGAAATTTAAAATTACGCGGCGTAACAATAGATATGCCGGCGTAATTCTTTTGTGGATCTGCCCCAATATTTTTTACTTTTTGCTATAATAAATATCCAATTTTTTAAAAAAAAACTTATTTTTTCTCAGTTTAGGCCGATATGTATTCTACATATTTTTGGTAAAAAAAATAAAAATAAAAAAATCGCAATAAGCGTATAGTAATTGGTTTGCGCAAAAGTTATAGGGGCTACAAAATAGGGGATAGAATTCTGACATTTTTTTTATTGTTTTTTTTTTTACTAGTAATACTGCGATCTGTAGATTTTGTCAGGACAGCGATATTATGGCGGACACATCGGACACTTTTGACACATTTTTGGGACCATTCACATTTATATAGCGAACAGTGCTATAAAAATGCACTGATTACTGTATAAATGTGACTGGCAGGGAAGGGGTTAACACTAGGGGGCGAGGAAGGGGTTAAATGTGTATCCTGGCAGTGATTTTTACTGTGGGGGAAGGGAACTGACTGGGGGAGGTGACCGATGCTATGTCCCTATGTAGAAGGGACACAGCATCAGTCTCCTCTCCCTGACAGGACGTGGAGCTCTGTGTTTACACACAGAGCTCCAGGTCCCTGCTCTAAAACTGACAATCGCGGGTACCTGGCAGACATTGCGGCGTCTTTTTACTATGGCCAGGGACTGAAGTAGTTAAAGCATAATAATACACTGAATATTCAAGTTTTGGCTTACGTTAAACTGTGAAAATTAGGAAAAGACTTAACTCTTAAAGTAGTAGTAAACTCTTTTTTTTATTTTTACTTACAGGTAAGCTTATAATAAAGCTGGCCTGTAGGTAAATTGCACCGTTCAGGAGATATTTTAGCGAGCAGCAGCCGGTGATGTCATCAGCACATGCACGCTGAAGGAACAGCATACCCATACCGTTCCTTTGGAGCTGTGTGCCGCGGCCAAAACTCCTGCGCTCATGCGTGGGAGTGATGCCTTCGCAGCTCGTCCAGTCAGGTGGCCGGAGAACCCGAAAGGAAGGCCAGGTGAAGATAGAAGTCTCTGCAGTGGTGACAGCATGCCGCTGGAGGGCTTTGTTCTAAGACAAGTCTTTCATAATGTGCTTAATGTGCTAGTATGCATACTAGCACATTATGCCTTTACCTTGCAGGGTTTTTTTTCATATGCCAAACAGGTATAGCCATACAATTGCATTGTATGACTTATAAATTAAGATCTTACAATGAAATTATCCTATATAACATAAGATCATATGTTAACATAATTTTTCTAGGGCCAGGCCTAGGGCCCGATGCAACAGGACATCATCAAGCATGTTATGGTTTTCTCACACTGGGAATGATTTATGAAGTGTTTCTCTTAGACCCCATACACAGGCCCGTTTAATGAGTGGGTACACCTGGGCATAGACCAGGGGCCCCAGCTGCCCAGGGGCCCCTGCACTTTCCTGTCCCCTTGTGAAACACATGAAACACAGGTTTCCAGGAATCCAGAAGGGTGGGGGCTATATAATATAAAGGGGTCCAGAGGTATGAGGGCTATGTAATGTAAAGCGGTCCAGAGGTGTGGAGGCTGTAGAATGTAAAATGGGTCCAGAGGTATGGGGGCTATATTATATAAAGGGGTCCAGCGCTATGAGGGCTATGTAATGTAAAGGGATACATAGGTGTTGGGGATGTATAATGTAAAATGGTCCAGAGGTTTGGGGGCTGTGTAATGTAAAGGGGCTCAGAGGTATGGGGGCTGTGTAATGTAAAGGGGTCTGGAGGTATGGGGGCTGTGTAATGTAAAGGGGTCCAGAGGTGTGGGGGCTATGTAATTAGGGATGAGCTTCGTATTCGAGTCGAACTCATGTTCGACTCGAAAATCGTATGTTCAATAGTTCGTCGAAATACGAACAAAACAGGTCGTTCGCACCAAATTCGAGTTACGTTTCACAGACCATAATTCACTGCGGCATCACTGGCTGATGATTGGCCAAGCATGCACTATGACCCGCATGCTTGGCCAATCATGGCCTGCAAAAAACGGAGAGCCATAATTGGCCAATTATGGCTCAGGGGGTTTAGTACACGCCCCACACTATAAAAGGCCGCCTGCAGGTCGGCCTTGTGTAGTGTGTTGCGGTGGTTAATGCCGTGTACACACGGTCGTTTTTCAGCATGAAAAAAAAACGAAATTTTTTAAAACGTCATTTAAAATGATCGTGTGTGGGCATCACATCGTTTTTCGGCTTCTGAAAAACGACCCAAAAAAATTCGAACATGCTGCATTTTTTCAGGTCGTTTTTCAAAATGTCGTTTTTCGTGTTGTACATAATGATCGTGTGTGGGCAAAAATTACGTTTTAAACCCGCGCATGCCCAGAAGCAAGTTATGAGATGGGAGCGCTCGTTCAGGTAAAACTACCATTCATAATGGAGTAAGCACATTCATCACGCTGTAACAGACAAAAATGCGCATATCGTCTTTTACTAACAAGGAATAAGCTAAAAGCAGCCCAAAGGCGAATAGAACTTCCCCTTTAGAGTGCCGTCGTACGTGTTGTACGTCACCACGCTTTGTTCATCATTTTCTGAAACGATGGTGTGTGGGCACCATCGTTTTTAATGATGAAGTTGGAAAAACGTCGTTTTTTGGACATGCTTAAAAATGACATTTTTTTTAATGCCGAAAAACGACCGTGGTTACGCGGCATAAGAGAGGACAGAGAGAGTGTCATTTTTTGCAGGTAGATAGAGCAGGCAGGTAGGCAGGCTGTATACCGTACTATTTTGCCCTGAAAATCAGGGCAAAATTGTGGGTGCGCGGTATACGCTGATACCCGCTTTCCCGCGCTGAATTTGAATACTGCGCCGGCATATACCGAGCGCAGTACACTCGTGTATCTTCGGGCAGTTTCGGCGCCTCTCGCGTTGACGTCCTGGACGTTACCACGAGAGTAGCCGAGCCTGCCCGACGATACACGGGTGTACTGCGCTCGGTATATGTCGGCGCAGTATTCAAACTCGGCGCGGGAAACGAGCAGGGAGGACGCCGCAGAAGGACGCCGGACCCGACGAAGAGGACACCCGAAGCCGCAGACGGACGCCGGACCCGACGAGGCCACCGATGGATGCTGCGGAAGACACCAAAACTGTAAGTACAAAAAATCTTTTTTTCACAGGAATCCAGGTCAAGTTTAGGGGTGCGCGCTATACGCGGGAGCGCGCTATACCCCGATTAATACGGTATACATCCCAGGTGTTGTACATATATTTATACACTGTATAGTTTAGCTAGATCAGTTCTTCCTAATTTACTGGCAGGCAGGTGATTGTGCTAGCTGCAGTATTCTTACGTGGTTTATTGCCTGTGTCCTCTGTAGTTTGCACCAAAAGCTACTTGGTGTGTACTGGCCGTGTGCTCTGTAGTGTGCACCTAAAGATTCAGGAGCAGTGATTTTGATGATGCTTAAATAAAAAAGAAAAGAAAAATTCCTTTAAATATTGTACCTGCTGGGTGTCTGTAGTATGCCTGTGAAAACGTCTTTGAGAACCCGGGTCTTGCCCGAGGGAACATGTATCAATGGAAAAAAAAGTCCTATCAGTGCCCATCATTGCTGCCTATTAGTGCTCATCAGTGCCACATATCAGTGTCCATCAGTGCAGCATATTAGTGCCTCCCCATCAGTGCAACCTAATCAGTGCCCATAAGTGCCACCTCATCAATGCCCACCAGTTCAGCCTATCAGTGCACATCAGTGAAGGAGAAAAATTACTTAATTACAAAATGTACTCAAATAAATTAAGTAATACAAATTTTTATTTTTTTTACTTTTTTTTGTAAAAAAATGTAAAACCCAGAACTGATTAAATACCACCAAAAGAAAGTTCCATTTGTGTGAAGAAAATTAAAACAATTAATTTGGATACAGTGTAGCATGATCGTGCAATTGTCATTCAAAGTGCGACAGCGCTGAAAGTTGAAAAATGGCTTGGGCAGGAAGGGGATGTAGGTGTCCTGTAGGCAAGTGGTTAACTTGATTTAAATGTTATAAGAGGTTTCTTGTAGGAAAATAATAAAACTGCAACTGCTAACTTTTTCTCCTGAGTGTGAGTTGCCTGGCTGTCACGTGATTAAGCAGTTTCCATACTTCCTGATGCAGAGGCCTTCAACATAAGAGCTGAATAGGAGTTTTGGCTTCATCCAGATTGTCTAGACCAGGGGTCTCCAAGCATTTCAAACAAAGCGCCAGTTTATTGTCTTTCAGACTTTAGGAGGGCCGGATTGTGGCAAGCAGGGGCAATAGATGTTGATGGCTCAGCATCAGTGAAAATAATTATGGCCCCAGGGCTGGTGGTCAATAGGAAGTGGAGTAGTATCCCATCATTGGTATCGGTGGAAGATATAATGCCCCATTGTTGGTGTCAGTTGGAGAAATATTGCCTCATACCAAGGGCCAGATAAAGGCTAGCAAAGGGATACATCTGGCCCTCGGGCCACAGTTTGGAGACCCCTGGTCTAGACAATCACATTAAATTTGTATAGAGGAGTGTTCTACTGTAGTTGGCTAACCTGGTATTGGTAATCTAATGGAGTTGATTTACTGAAGGAGTGGTCAATGTGCAGGGTCAATAAAAAAAAAAAAAAGGAAATTTGACTTGCACATGCCTGGTTGAGAAATAAGTTTCACCTTATTCAATATCCTTTACAAAGAGAATACTATATTCCTTTAGTAAATCAACCCCATTTTTGTATTGAAAAGCAATAAAAACTAAACCGTGTCCAGCATAGAGCAATAAACCTTATGACTGACTGGAAGCATTATATGGTTTAATATGGAATAAGGGAAAGTTATTGTTTCATTTAGTCTATATTAATGTGTAGCTATAGCCATAATTTTAGCAAAAGAAAATGATTAGAACCCTTGTTTTTATTGCTGTTTCTGTCCCTGCAAGGTAGAGTTGTCCTTTCTGTTTGTCCTGGTATCAATGTCACTGACACAAAGAGTTATGGAAAGAAGTTTTTACAGAATAAGAGGTGAGGGTAAACTTTCATAGGGGACACCTGTCCGGGTGGCATCTGTTTCAGACGTGTGCTCATTTTGCAGAGATCTGACTTGACCTGTTGCATCTCTGAGACAGAAAGTAACAGAAATAATGTAACAAGTAACATATAAACAATGTTTTTAACCCTTCCACGCTCTATCGAAAAATAAAAGGTTTTAGATTTACATACACATCAAAAGAACTCTAGTCTAATGCACTATTTGCCAAACTTGTTTTCAGGTTTCGCCATTTCTTATGTGGGTATCCACACAGATAGCTAAATGTCAAGTAACTTTAGAATCCTTGAAAAAAAAAAAGCCTTGATTCCAGAAATCCAAGACATTCTGTTACATTCATTTGTTTCATTCCATGTGGTACAATACCTGGTTTATCCTGCCTATTGCGGTTCCCCTCTGTAATCTGACCATGTCTATCATGGCTGCTGATCCATGATAGTGTGGTCAGATTAGATGCATCCATCCTCCAGGACTCTCCTCGGCGTCTCTGCATCTCAGCCTCCCTCTCTGTCATTTCCGTAGTCTGTGTGAGCCAATCTCCTCCCCGCTCCTCTCCTCCTGCCTTGAGTAATATTATTCTCCCTGTCAGAAACCAATAGCAAAGCTGGGAAATCAATGTACTAACATTGCATAGTGAGCTCCTCATTTTTTTCATTCAACCTGCTGTGTTGAATGAGAAAAACTTAAAGTGTGTACCAGGTTTTAGCCATGAGTTTATTCTCCAACAAGTAATCCATACACATCCACTGCTTAATTGCCCTGTAATCTATTGTTCAATAAATTGTTTCCTACTGTGTTTTCTTGTAATGTCCTCCATGAGCTCCCTCCTCACCTCTCCGTTCCCCCTATTTCTGTTAGTTCAGAATGAGCAGTGCACGATAGTTGTGGTCATGTGCACTGCTCTACGCACACTATTCATCCCATAGTCCATCTTGGGAAACAGAAAAGAGGGTGGCTGTGTTCCTACATACAGTGGAACCATGGAGAAAACATGCCACCCTCTAACAGGAATCACAGCAGCTAAAAAATAAAAAATATATGGAAAGGAATTTGGAGAGTTGGGGAAGGCTAAAAGCAATAGACAGTATATTTTTTTTAAATTAAGAATGCATACTGGAAGAGTTTATTATTTCTTCAAGTATCTACAAGTACATTACATGATACATTTTTTAGGTATTCTGACCATACAATTAATTAACACATATTATTAAAAGGTATATTGTACTTTATAATACAGCTAGCTTTAGACTGGCAATAACTTGAGGTGCCGTGTGGTGACTATTGCACAGAAAAATATACAGTTAAAAGGTATAAATCTACTCATTGTGACACTAAATAATTAAACTAAAGCTCCTGTTTATGTTATACCAGTAAAAATAAATTTGATCCAAAAAAGTCAATAACACTATATATACACAGCACAGCCTCATAAATATCATGTTAAAAAACAAGTTGATCCAACTGCTAAAATAACAAATAGATGTTTTTATAGAACACATGAAAAGAAAGTAAAAAATGCCAAGGTGAATTCAATTAAAATGTTGCTATGACAACTATATAGGTTCTGCATAAAAGTAACTATGTGTATCTCAAGTTCTGTTCAATATATTCTCAAGATATGTCTACCTAAACTGAAATAACATTGAAAACTATTTTGTAATTTACAAAAATGTACATCATGTTTTTTTTTTTTTTTCTTGCAATCATTTAAATACTGTATATTGCAAAGAGTAATCTCATAGACTTTATCTGGATGCAGGCAGAAGTACAGTCAAGTAAGCAGTGACTTAATGGGGTGTATTTCTGAAAAAAATTGCATAGCTGTTTGTCTATCAAAACTGAATGTAAAACGTGTTCTGTTCGAAAAGAGCGAAATGGAATGTTGATTCAAAAAAAATGCTCAAAATTGAAAACAAATACTGAACCACTAAGCCAAACAAATAGGGAAACAATTTGTGTGCATGTAATTATACACAATGCATGTTTACATAATATCATTTAATATAAAAAAAAAAAAAAGAATACAGGTGGTCTTATCAATAGACGTCAAAACAGTCTTTTAAGATCCACTAACAGATAACATAAAGAAGTGATGTATATAAAGACCCAATCATTTAAGAATCACACAAAGGGTATTGAGGACTTTTCTATGATTTTGAATCTTCATATACAATGTGTGACCACCACCACAATAAATGAGTGGGTGTACCCTCAGCCCTGCTATTGTATACAGGCTCTCTTATGGCCAGATTCAGAGAGAGTTACGCCGGTGTATCAGTAGATACGCCGTCGTAACTCTGAATCTGCGCCGTCGTAAATTTAAGCGTATTCTGGAAACCAGATACGCTTAAATTAGGCTAAGATACGAGCGGCGTAAGTCTCCTACGCCGTTGTATCTTAGGGTGCAATATTTACGCTGGCCGCTAGGTGGCGCTTCCGTTGAGTTCGGCGTAGAATATGCAAATGCCTAGATACGCCGATTCACGAACGTACGTGCGCCCCTCGCAGTAAAGATACGCCGTTTCTGTAAGAGGTACGCCGGCGTAAAGATAAAGCTGCCCCCTAGTTGGCCTAGTCAATGTTAAGTATGGCCGTCGTTCCCGCGTCGAAATTTGAAATTTTTACGTCGTTTGCGTAAGTCGTCCGTGAATGGGGCTGGACGTAATTTACGTTCATGTCGAAACCAATACGTCCTTGCGGCGTACTTTGGAACAATGCACACTGGGATATGTACACGGACAGCGCATGCGCCGTTCGTAAAAAACGTCAATCACATCGGGTCACCATCCATTTACATAAAACACGCCCCCTCATCTTCATTTGAATTAGGCGCGCTTACGCCGGCCCCATTTACGCTACGCCCCGTAACTTAGCCGCAAAGATACACATAGCTACCTGAATCTAGCTATTAGAGTGTAACTTTAAAAATATTTTTTTATTTATTTACATGTTTTTAATCTTTAGTTTTTATTAATAATCTAAGCAGAACAGATTAACAAACAAGCCAATGGCACCAGAATTGGTAATTACAGAGCTTGTACAAGAGTAAAACATTTCAACAGTATGGTACATATGCATGCAAAAGGTTAAGGAGTACAGGGAGGGCATGAGAATGAAGAAAGGATGCAATAACAACATGGTAGTATTCAATAGACAAGAATCTATAGATAAGGAAGGCCTCTGCGGGGTACCTAGGGTAAGCTGTCTCCTGCCTTAAAAGACCAGATTAACACTATTAAATACTTGCTGTACAGTTCAAATGATTCAGCCATTTGTGCCACTGCTTCCAGAAGGGTGCATGTTTGCCTTTTTAATGGCAAACATCAGTTCAAATTGTGTGCTGGTGTTCAGGTATTGAAGAAAGAGGGAGAGAGCGATCTGGAGGATCAGTCCATTTCCAGTTTATTTCCAGGCAGCAGCTATCATTCTCCTAGCTGCTATAAAGCCATGTACAAGAAAAGGGGTTTGTGTTGAGGCCCAGGATTTGTGGTGAAGTGGGAGGGGTGTTGTTGCAGGATTACATTCCATAGGGATTGTTGATACAGAAGGATAAAGAAAAAGTTCCAGAAAGGCTTTACAACAGGGCATTCCCACCATATATGTAGCAGTGATCTGTGGTTTCCACATTCCTTCCAGCACTGTGGTGACTGGGATGGGAAATTGTTTGCTAGTTTAGTAGGGTAGTAGTACCATCTGTGAAGAATCTTTAGCGAAGTTTTCTAGTGAGTGGTAGGTTTTGAGGATGTGGTAAGTAGTTTAGGGGCCTTACGCCATTGTCATGTATTGAATTGTTGTGAACGTTTAGCTTCCCATAATTCCATAGAGGGTGTTGTGTTTGAGAAAAGGTTGTGATTGATAGTCCAGTAGAAAAATTAAATGTCTTTGTTTTTTAAATAAGGTGCATGATAACACACACCTCCATCCCTAAAATCAGAAATAAGAAAAGGTGTTTTTGAGACTTTGAGTGAGGCACAAGACACGTGGTAGGAGAAATTGTGAACTTGTTTAATTGGCATATAAACAAAGCATACCTCACAAACATATGATACATGGTTGAACATGAGTATTTTTATATATATAGAAGGCAATAGCATACAAAAAATAAGAATATATATATATATATATATATATATATATATATATATATATACAGTACAGACCAAAAGTTTGGACACACCTTCTCATTCAAAAGTTTTCTTTATTTTCATGACTATGAAAATTGTAAATTCACACTGAAGGCATCAAAACTATGAATTAACACATGTGGAATTATCTATAACAAAAAAGTGTGAAACAACTGAAAATATATTTCATATTCTAGGTTCTTCAAAGTAGCCACCTTTTGCTTTGATTACTGCTTTGCACACTCTTGGCATTCTCTTGATGAGCTTCAAGAGGTAGCACCCCATCACTCTCCTTCTTGGTCAAATAGCTCTTACACAGCCTGGAGGTGTTTTTGGGGTCATTGTCCTGTTGAAAAATAAATGATGGTCCAACTAAACGCAAACCGGATGGAATAGCATGCCGCTGCAAGATGCTGTGGTAGCCATGCTGGTTCAGTATGCCTTCAATTTTGAATAAATCCCCAACAGTGTCACCAGCAAAGCACCCCCACACCATCACACCTCCTCCTCCATGCTTCACGGTGGGAACCAGGCATGTAGAGTCCATCCATTCACCTTTTCTGCGTCTCATGCCGCGTACACACCATCGTTTTCTGCGATGGAAAAATGCGACGCTTTATGTGCTTTAAAAAAACGTCATTTTTCAAACTTCAATTTGAACAACGACGTAGCATACACACCATCGCTTTTTCACAACGCTCTAGCACAGCGCAGTTCCGTCAATCACGCACGACGTCACTATAAAGGGTCGTTTCCATGCGGAAGACGGCCTCTTTTGCTGATATCGTGTTGCTGCGTGTTAGTAAAAGTTTGGTGAGATACGATTCGTGATTTTCAGTGACTGTGCTTTAAATTTCGTTTTCTGTCGTACAGTTTGTCTATTTGTTGTCGGATCTGTGATACAGTGCTTGTACTAAGGACGTATTTGTTTAGGCATTACGTTTGGTGTGCACGGTGCTGTTTAGCAGGTCGTTCTTCAAAGGCCATTCTTTACTTCAGGGCGTAATTTTTAGTCTGATCTGATTTGACGACCGTTTTCTAGCCATGTTGCGGGTACGAACTCGTCGCCGAGATCGTGCTGTGCTTGTTGTTAGGATGTGTGCTGCATCCCAGCGACGGTCCATGAACAGGGTGAGGAGGAGGTTGTGGACCAAGAACTGGTTGCTACGCAGGGACCAGTTCTCTCATATGCCTCTGCTGCGGGAGATCCGAGAAAATAACCCTGATGATTTCAGGAATTTTCTTAGGATGTCTGACCCCGTATTTCAGCAGCTTTTGGCTTTGGTGTCGCCATATATCACCAGGCAGGACACCGTTATGCGGGAAGCCATCACTGCTGAGCAGAGGCTAGTTGCTACGTTGCGCTACCTTGCAACAGGGAGAAGTCTGCAGGACTTGAAGTTCTCGACGGGCATCTCCCCCCAGGCTCTGGGCCTCATAATCCCTGAGACCTGTTCGGCCATCATTCAGGTTCTTCAGGAGGACTATGTTAAGGTAAGTGGTGTTCTTTCAATGGTCAAACTAATTCCCAAAAAAAAAAAAAAAAAAAAACTTTTCTAATATGCTCAGAATGCTCACTTTGTCTCTATGTATGCTGTTCTACACAATTAGTAAAGCCCTACATGTTTATTTAATTTAGCCAACCTGTCCATCATTCTATGTTGTGGGCAAACCCACCTAGCATAGTCCCTATATTCCCGTTTATTTGTGGCCTCCATTGTAGTGCTGCATTTTGTGTGTCCCTATATCCCCGTTTATTTGTGGCCTCCATTGTAGTGCTGCATTTTGTGTGTCCCTATATCCCCGTTTATTTGTGGCCTCCATTGTAGTGCTGCATTTTGTGTGTCCCTATATCCCCGTTTATTTGTGGCCTCCATTGTAGTGCTGCATTTTGTGTGTCCCTATATCCCCGTTTATTTGTGGCCTCCATTGTAGTGCTGCATTTTGTGTGTCCCTATATCCCCGTTTATTTGTGGCCTCCATTGTAGTGCTGCATTTTGTGTGTCCCTATATCCCCGTTTATTTGTGGCCTCCATTGTCCAAACCCCCCCCCCTAGATTTTTGAAATACATACTAATAATTATTTTTCTTATTTAGATATTTTTTGGGGGGTTGTTTCTCATCTCATCTTGAGCCCCACTCCCCCTAAATATATTTTTTCAACATCAGAGGGGGGGTGATTAATATGCTTAATTGTTCACATTTTTTTTTTTAATACTAACCTTTTTTGTTGAATTGTTGGTGGGATCCCTTGTAATTTTAGCTATATTCTGTTTAAAATCTTTGTTCTAATGTTTTTTATTTTTTCTTTCTATCCAGTTCCCCACCACGCCACAGGAATGGCAGACTGTGGCAGCGGACTTCTCCCAGCGTTGGAACTTTCCGAACTGTGGAGGAGCCATTGATGGCAAGCACATCCGCATTGTGCCCCCACCCCATAGTGGATCCCATTTCTTCAATTACAAGGGGTTCCACAGCGTTGTTTTGATGGCGGTGGTCTCTGCAAATTACGAGTTTTTGTACGTGGATGTTGGGAAAAATGGCCGGATGTCGGACGGCGGTGTCTTTGCGGAGACGGAGTTCGCACAACGGCTTCGGTTGGAGGACCTAGGATTGCCACCTGCGGAGGAGAACGAAGAGGGTCTGCCCTTCGTGTTTGTAGCAGATGAGGCTTTTGGTTTGGGTCCCCACCTCATGAGGCCATTTCCCGTACGCACCCTCACCCATGAGAGGAGGGTTTTTAATTATCGGCTGGCCAGAGCAAGACGTGTGGTAGAGAATGCCTTTGGAATCATGGCCAGCCGATTCAGATTGTTTTTAACAGCAATAAACATGGCGGAATACAAGTGGAATTATATTATACTATCTTGTTGCATTTTGCACAATTTTTTGAAAAGAAATTCTCAAACGTACCTGACGGTATTGCCTGATGAGGCTGATCTTGTGGCTCCGGAGCCGGGACATCAGGCTAGCCATAGAGGCTTGGCCCCCCAAACCGCACGTGCAGTGCGTCAATCCTATGTGGACTATTTTATGGGGAGGGGGGCCATTGCAATGCCTGATCTTGATTAAAAAAATAAATTTTCTTTTTGTTTGATGAAACAGTGTTTATTTGTTTGATTTTAGTTATTTGTAAGTTTTGGGGGGTAATGTTTATTTTTCGTAGGTTCTCATCCAGCCATGTGTTTGGGATGTAATAAATTCCCATGAGTGTTAAATCTTAATAACTCTACAAATATGCCTGAGTAATTGAATGAGTCTGCATTGATACCAATAACTACACACAAATTGTTTGGAGTCCAAAATGTAATTTATTTGTTACTTTTTTACTTTTGATTAGTACAACAAATCAATATTTTTATTTTTTTGGTCTTTTTTGATTATTACAAAATATAATATTTTTTTTTTTTTTTGGTCTTTTTTGATTATTAGAAAATATAATATATTTTATTTATTTTTTTGGTCTTTTTTGATTATTACAAAATATAATTTTTTTTTTTTTTTTTTAATTCAAGGAAAAAAGAAAATACACCAAAAATTAAACCCTCCCCAAAACATTAATAAAATTTTTAAGCTGCCGTTCCAGCGTCTTTGCTTTGTGACGTATTTCACGGCAGGCCAGACGTATGTCCTCAACTTGGGCCCTGCAGGTGAGAACCTCGCCGATGAGGAGCTGGGCACTATACGTGTCCAGTCCCTGACCAGCCCGATTTCCTCCTGAAATGTGGAACCAAAACATGTGTTAAAAGATTGTATGCCTATATCTATATTCACAGAAAATGTGGTAGATGTTACTTTACCGGATGTTGAGGCAGGTTCCTCTTCCTCTACATCCCTCGGGGGTGTGGCTTGATTGGCTTGTGCCTCCTGCCTTTGTGCTTCATTGTGCCCTACAAGATTGAAGAAAGGGAAAACATGAGGTTCAACCATTACGAGCGGCCTGAAATGACACCCAAAAAATAAGAAATGCTAAACAAAAGGTCACTATTGTTGATTTTTAAACAATTATCAATAAAATAGACCAATATTTAATCCATTCACAAAGTAATCTCAAATCAGTTAACACAATTTTTACGTTTAGATATGTAAGCTAAACAAGTCTCCCCTGGATCTGCTCACCCCTGTGTGTGACCCAACATAGGTTGTGATTGTGACAAACAATTGTGCTACTGAGTACACATGTTCAATAAAAAAAGGAGTAGCAAACGCTCCTTTTTGTGAATCTCAAGGTATTTACGTTTCTTCTAAAATAAGCTGAAACACATTTCCATCTATTCCAGAATTGAATACACCTTTTTTTTAAGCCCCAAAAATGTCACAACTTTCATATTTGTGTCGACTAATTGGTCATAGGAGTCGTCGTTCATTCGCCCACAATTCCTCAATTTACGATTTTTGTTCAGATACAGTGCTTCAACTCCCCTTTGCACATGCCAACTAGGCATGATGCCATTTCTCGTTAATATGGTATTGGATTATTGAAAGTCACCGAATGAACGACGACTACGACGACTGCATCATGCGTCCACATTCATAATATTCATTTTATGGTCAACCTGGCACAAAAAAAAAAATGGCACAAAGAACACACAAAAATAATTAAATACACATGGAAAAAACTTACTTCTTCTTCGAATCACCTTATTAATTCGGTAAAGTTGGTGGGGTTCCCTTTTTTTCAAATCCGACCACCTTTTGCGCAGGTGCTCTCTGCTCCTGGTTTTCCCAAACTTCCGCTGGAGCCTACGGATGACCTTCTCCATAATTTGTGCTTTTACTTTATTGGGATGCATGTAGGGGCCATGCTTGGCATCATAGTCCTCCCTCCTCAATATGGTGACCATCTCCACCATTTCATTAAATGACATGTTGGAGGCTCTGCAGCGGAATCTGCGGCGTGGTTGGGCCTGGCCTGCCTCCTGGCTTGAGCTGGAATACACCTCCATGTTGTCCATCTTTTCTCACTCACCAAACGACAGAGAAGGGGCGTGGAAAGGACGATACCGAACGTCAGGGGCGGGGTGTCGTGCGGAGCGTCATGCGTGCGTAGTGTAAAAGGGATGGGACGTGTTTGGAAACGGCCTGCATAGTCTGTGGAAGAAGTCGTAATTCCCGATCTTTCCTAATAACGACGAGACGTAAGTTTTTAATTCCGACTTTATTATAGTGAATAGTGAATGAGTTTGTGGGCTAGTTAGGGGAAGTAAGCTAGTGCCTTTAATTACATTATGTTTTGGCTTCTGTTTCATGTGCAGAAAGAATGGATGCCTTCAAGGATGCGGACTTCCTCACAGACTTCATCCAAAAATGGAAGGAACATCCAGTTCTGTGGCAAACCAAAAGCACACTAAATAAAAACAAAGATGCCAGGGAGAAAGCTAGACAGAGCATGCTTGTTTTTGTGAAAACAAGGGTCCCCAACGCCACAACAGCCACTGTGAAAAATAAAATCAATTCCATCAGGGGCACCTACAGGGCCCAACGGGTCCAAGTCCTGGCCTCAATGAGGTCTGGGGCTGCAGCTGACTCCATATACAAACCAACCCTGTGGTACTATAGTCAGCTGCAGTTCCTGGACGACCACATTGAGACCAGGACATCCATGTCTACCCTTCCCCCAAGAGGTAGCTCCCAGCTTCCCAGCAGCCAATCCTCCAGTCTTCCCTGCAGACAAGAGCAGACAAGCTCGGAGGAAGAGGAAGAGTTCCTGGAGGACCCCAATTGTGAGCCGTGGAGAATGGTATGTGTTTTTTGTTTGAATTTAGTTAGTATATGACAAGTATAGTAATAATGGTAAATGTATGTTACTATTGTTCTAAATTCTATGTGAATCTCGTAAGTTTAGGGATAGGATCAATAGTCAGTAGTGGGAAAACATGATGGGGTCAAAATGGGCAAATTAATAATGTTGATGAAGGAGTGGGTGGCATTTTCAGATAGGCCAGTAGGGGGGGAGTAACGCAATACACCTGCAAGGGGTCCCAGATGGAAGACACCCTTTTTTAGTACTATCTAGTTGACACTAAATTGATTAAATTAATTTTTGGGGAAAAGGCCACTTATTTACTAAATTAGGCATGCAACAACCCACATAATTCCAGGGGGACCATGTCTGAAGGTGTTTAAGGGGCCACATAATTAAGGATGGCGACCCTGTGTGTAATATATATTGACATTCAATTTGCATCACTCATGATTGTAAAAATGTGTGTGATTAATGACAAACACAAATAACATATGTTCCTTTTTTTCATACACAGGCAGACCCAAGCCAGGAACAGCCAGGGCCAACAGGGAGCCAGGAAGAGACAGGGCCCACAGGGAGCCAGGAGGAGCCAGGGCCAACTGCAAGGCAGGAGGTGGCAGAGCCCACTGGGAGCCAGGAGGTGGCAGGCCCCAGTGGGACCCAGGAGGCACGCCGGCGGGATACCATCTCCCGGATCCCTCCATTCCGCAATCCCAATAAACGGCTCAGGAGTATGCGACAGATGGAGGAGGAGACCCAGGGCCTGCTTCGCCAAGCTACTGCAGCCATCCGAGAGCCACCCAGTGAAGTTGAGGGGTTCGCAGCGCTCATTGCAGCAAAGCTGTACAATCTGGAGCAGAGCCAGCGTGTGCGCTGCGAACTCCTCATGTTCGAAGCCATAACCATGGCATCCCTGGGGCAGCTCGATGACGACACCCACATTGTGCGGATTGCTCCTCCTGTCCTTGCTGCTCCTCCTGCTCCTGCTCCTGCTCCTGCTCCTGCACCTGCTCCTGCTCCTCCACCTGCTCCTGCTTCTCCACCTCATGAGGCTGCTATGGCTCCTGCCACCTCATCTCCTCCAGGAACCCAGCCCCCAAGGACTCGGGCTACCGGGAAGGCTGCAGGGAAGACTGCAGGGAAGGCTGCTGGGAAGAAAAGGGCGAAGAAATAATACGGTGCCCCTGATGGAATTTTTATGTGGACTCACAGGCTGTATTTGTGGCTTCGGGGACCCTTGTTTTCAGAAAAAAACAAGCATGCTCTAAAGTGCTGCCTACCCTGGCATCTTTGTTTTTATTATGTTGTGTTTTTGGGTTGCCACTTTTTTTTTTTCTAAATTTTTATGAAGACTAAAATAAAAATTAATTTTTCAGCCAAATTTCAACATGTTTCTTTATTGTAGATTTGAGAGATCAGTATTGAGTGGGCAGACCCATTAAAAAAAAAATTATGCAAACATTAACAAGGTAAAAAAACATGCTTGTGGGTGAGTAAACTAAAAAATTAGGTTGTTGCAGACACTTCACACACTCCTAAATAAAAACCAAATAGAGATTACTAATCAAATTGGTGACCAAAATTTTAACAATAAATAAAAGGTGGACCAATATATATATTTAAAATGTTTAAGATGGAAGATACAACTAAATAACAGAACACAAACATAAACATTATCAAACAAGAAAGAAACTAATTAAAAGCTTGTCATAACTATGCAACAAGATCAGCCGCAACAAACGTCCATTTCTGGGTAGCAGTTAAAAGCAGGGGTTAAAGAAGCGCTTTCTTTTCTTGTCTATAAGCTGAAAAACACCTTAACGAATGTGCTGATTCCATTCTGAACAGTCGTTTTACATGAATGAGCGCTGCCGTCTCCTAACTTGCTTCTGAGCATGCGCGGGCTTAAATCGACGTTTTTACGTACACACGGTCAATGTTTAGAACACAGAAAACGACGTCGGCCAAAAACGACACATAAAATTGAAGCATGCTTCAATTTTTTTCTGTCGTTTTTTAGAAGACAGAAAACGACGTTTTTGCCCACACACGGTCAATTAAATTGACGTTTTTGAAAATGACGTTTTTTTCCATCGCAGAAAACGATGGTGTGTACGCGGCATTACAAAGACACAGGGGTTGGAACCAAAGATCTCAAGTTTGGACTCATCTGACCAAAGCACAGATTTCCACTGGTCTAATGTCCATTACTTGTGTTCTTTAGCCCAAACAAGTCTCTTCTGCTTGTTGCCTTTCTTTAGCAGTGGTTTCCTAGCAGATATTCTACCATGAAGGCCTGATTCACACAGTCTCCTCTTAACAGTTCTAGAGATGTGTCTGCTGCAAAAGGTGGCTACTTTGAAGAACCTAGAATATGAAATATATTTTCAGTTGTTTCACACTTTTTGTTATGTATAATTCCACATGTGTTAATTCATAGTTTTTATGCCTTCAGTATGAATCTACAATTTTCATAGTCATGAAAATAAAGAAAACTCTTTGAATGAGAAGGTGTGTCCAAACTTTTGGTCTGTACTGTGTATATATATATATATATATATATATATATATACATATATATATATATATACATATATATATATATATATATATATATATATATATATATATATATATATAAAACATATCTGAAATTGCATAGAATTCCATGTAAGTAATTAGTATAAAAAGCCAAATGCTTATTGAGTATAAGATACAAATGAATTATAGTTGAGGTCAAGCTATGTTGGGAACACGATGACATTGATGGGCTTGACGCATTTTGTGGCCAGTTGCTACTCATCAGGAGAAAACACATAGCTTATGTATACATTGTTTTAAATAAGCAATGTTGCAAGTCAGGATATGTGAGTCAAGTCTGTCCCGGAAGCTGAGGGAATGAACCCAAGGAAAAAGCGAGCACACCAACACAATAATAGATCAGATAAAATAGATAATAGATAACAATACTCATGTTCAACCATGTATCATATTTATGAGGTATACTTTGTTCATATGCCAATGAAACAATTTTACAATTTGTCCTACCATGTGTCTTGTGCCTCACTCAAAGTCCCAAAAACCTCTTTCTTATTGCCTATTTTTTGGGAGGATGAGCTGGTAAAAAAATGTATTATATCCGTTGGTATGCAGTGATTTCCTTTGATGATAGTTGAGAGGATAGATCGAGTTCTAAGGTATATGTAAAAATCTGATTTAGCCAGTCCATAAGATTGTTGCAAGGCTTAAAGGTGCACAGGAAATGATAGTCTATTAAATTATAGTCTATTAAGCAGCCTAGATTTGATATTCCAACAGACATCCATTATGAAAGTGATTAGTCTGGCGACAAAAGTTCTATGGAATCAAAAGGCGAGATGGCTAAATCTGATGTGTGTATTTTCAGGAGTTGGGGGCGCAGATTCTCCAGGTGGACTTAGTAAGGATGAAACAAGTAAAGAATGTTCAATGGGACACCATACATGGTCCTGTGATGGGGACCACCAGAATTTTAGTTGATCAAGAACAGCCACTTGATGATAACTTTTTAGTTTAGGAACTCCCATTTCTGTATTGTTGTGGGGTCTGTTGAGAATTGAGGATTTAAATCTGGGGTTTTTCCACATTCCAAATAACGTCGTTATTGATGGGTTGAAGTTTTTGGAGATAAGAAGATGAGATCAGGATCAAAAGAGTCCTGAAGAGGTATAGTATTGTGGGAAGTAGTGACATTTTAACTACAGCTACTCTGCCGGCCCATGATAGGTGGGATATGTGTAATTTAATAATTTGTTGCTTCAGCAATAGGATTGCTGCATCATAGTTTATTTGGTGTATGGGCAGAGCAGCTTCGGGAGGGGAACTTAATGCCCAGGTATTTGATTATAGAGTGGGGGGCCCCAAGTGAAGATTGTTTTTTTTAAGGTTTTTATTTAATGCTATAGGTATCATATTTAAGATGTTTCTTTTTTAAAATGAGACCAAGCTAAAGTCTTCTAGTACTGACATAAGGGACTTTAGGGATATTAAGGGATCTGATAGGCAAAGGACTACGTCATTAATGTACAATCCTATTTTGTATTCACTATCCCCTATCTGGGGTTTGCATTTGTGTCCCTGGAATTCTTCTCAAAGGCTAATATAGGCATCTTCATGTTCACCTAATGATCTCTCCACTGATTCAACTCTTTCCTCCACCTGCACTATATGTGACTGTAAAGTGGCCAGATTTCTTTTTAAGCCTGTATGTCATTTTTAAGGGATAATAGCATCTCCTTAATGGTAAATTCTGAGGCAGGTTGATCAGAGGCTGGGAATGAGGCAGAGACTGAGCCTGAGGGGACGTGTGTATCAAGCTAACATTACTGTCCTCAGATGGACAAAAATGAAAATACAGTTGTTAGGTGTGGGTAGGATAGGCTTCTCTAAAGAGGAGGGTTTTCAGGGATCCTCTAAAAGCTAATAGAGAAGGAAAAAGATGGACAGATTGGGGTAAGGAATTCCATAGGCTTGGAGAGGCTCTGGAGAAGTCCTAGAGACGAGCATGGGAGCAGGTGATGAGAGAGCTAGAGAGCAAGAGGTCTTGAGAAGAACGAATAGAACAATTAGGTTGGTATTTAGAGACTAGGTCAGTGATGTAGCTGGGGGCAGAGTTGTGATCATGCGGCCATACTGTTCTCTGATAGGGATGGGCCGAATGACCCCCTGTTCCATTTGCACCAGAAGTTTCGAACATAGTGAAAGTTCGGAACTGAATAACAAACCCCATTGAAGTCTATAGGGCTTGAACTGGAAAAAATCAAACGTGCCCATTTTAAAGGCTTATATGCAAGTAATTGGGCATACAGTGGTTATACAGTGGTTATGGAGGTCTGGGCAATGCACCAGGGGATGTATCAATGAAATAAGTTTGTAAAAAAAACATTTTTAAATGAGCAGTGATTTATTGATGCTTAACCTCCCTGGCGGTATGATTCTTTCAGAAAAAACATGCTAAAAGCGGTACCATTATTTGCAAGGAAATTTGGCGTTTTATATTGTAGGTCTGTAATTTTTAGAAATAACTCACTTAAATCTGACCAAACAAGATTCTAATAGGCATCCCGTGTATTACATTTTTTTAAAAACAAAATTATAAATTATAATATAATAAATAATTATAAATAATTATAACAAATAATAATATAATTATAATAAAAATTATTCAATAATGTAATCAAATCAAAATCACTGAAATTTGCTCAGTTGCAGAATTGTCGCTGTCATTACTTTTATTTTTTTATGACGAATTTCCCCACAAATCGCTATCGCACAATTCTGCAAGTGATTATAATTTATTATCGCTGTTTTTTAGCTGATCTAAAACTATTTTTGACATAAAGGGACACTTTTGGTTGCTATGGACAATCTACAGTTTGCAGGGAGAAAAAACGGTTTTTATTATATAAAATGACATGCAGGACACTGGGCAGACCACTAGGGACAGGGGGGGTGTGTTTTTTTTACATACAGTACTGTAATCTATAAGATTACAGTATACTGTGTGTATAGTGTTTGTTTACGTTTTCGAATTTGGCGCCGTTCTCCGTCCCCGTGCGTCGTAACGTCGCAGGGAACGGAGATCGGCGTCACACGGAGGCACTATGTGAATCGAGCGAGGTCCCGCTCGCTCACACAGCGCGGTGGCATCGCTGGATCCAGGGACAAGGTAAGTAAAAAGTGCCTGTGGATTCAGCGAGGCAAGCCCGAGACTGACACGGGGTTACCGATAGTAGCAAGAAAATCTAACCCCGTGTCAGTCTCGGGAAGACCGCCAGGGAGGTTAAAGTGAAAGTATAAAAATTAAAAATTCCTTTCAATATAGTGCCTGGGGGACCCCTGATTCTACCTGTAAAGTGGCACGTCTGTATTTATAAAGCAAAAAAACAAAATTTTTCCCTGCAAGCTTTCTTTATTTCTTGATCATACATCACGGGACACAGAGCCTTTAATTACTTGATGGGTTGTGTAGTCACCAGAGGTGATTAGACACTGGCAAACCCAATTGAAATTGAGTTAATCCCCTATATAACCCCTCCCAAATGGAGAGTACCTCAGTTTTTTCGCCAGTGTTAAGGTGGTTGGTCACGTTCAACATGTGCTAAGAAGAAAAATGCTCTTTTGATTGTCTGGTTGCGCAGGCCTAGGAGCTATAACCAGATCCATTCCTCGGGCTGATATCAAAGGCATAAGATGGTTGGTACCCGGGCCTCGTGTAAGAAGAAACAAGGTTTGCTTGTAATGTCTCTCTGCGGAGGTCTGGGCTCGGGGATGCAGACTTTGGTGTACTAATACATCCGTGGCACGAAAAGTTTCTGGCAGAGACTTCTGCAGGTCCAGGTATGAGGTTTTCTAATAAAACCCTTTGTAAACCTGAAGGTTGGCGAAACTTGCCCACCGTGATGGGTGAAAGCTGGAACTACTTTTGGTAGCTTTCCTGCGTCGTGGATCAGGTAATAAGGAGATCATTTTTATTTATGTATTATATTCTTGGAGTAGGCTGTCTTTCCTGGTTTTCACCACTGGAGGGAGTAAGTGCAACCTGGTGTTTTCTTACATAGCCTTCCAGGATAAACATGCTCTTACATAGCCTTCCAGGATAAACATGCTCAGTGAAGTCGGTCATAATAAACACCACTCGCCTCCTTCCGCTGCAGGCTCTGCCACGATACGCATACAGGGGTCCACAGATGCCCCCCAGTAACTCTCCCCCGCTTTCTTGTCTCCTGGGCACTGCCATGACACCGTGCGCACGTGCGAACGTTCGCGAGCCAGAAACAATTGTTTCTAACAGTATGGAGACATGGATAGGGGGAGGGCCCAAAGTGGTTGCTAGTGCCCATGCGCAATGCAGGACACCTGTATGCAGGCGCCAAGAGGCTGGTTCAAAATCCCAACACGCCAGAGCCTTCTGTAAAGCGGCATGGACACAGAGCTGTGGGCTGTAAGCATCCCTGTGGATTAAACCAGGCAAACCTAAGGCCGGGTACTCACGACCAAACATGTTTGGTGAAAGCGGTCCGTCGGACCGTTTTCACCATACATGTCTGCCAGAGGGCTTCTGTACAATGGTTGTACACACCATCGTACAGAAGTCCGCGCGTAAACAATACGCGGGGCGTGTCCGCGGTGTCGCCGCGTCGATGACGCGGTGTCGCCGCGACAATGACGCGGCGACGTGGGCGGCCCGCCTTTAAAATGCTTCCACGCATGCGTCGAAGTCATTCGACGCATGCGAGGGACGGCGGGCGCCTGGACATGTACGGTAGGTCTGTACTGACGACCGTACATGTCCGAGCGGGCAGAATTCCAGCGGACTGTTTTAAAACAAGTCCAGGAATATTTGTCTGCTGGGAAAAGGCCCGGCGGGCAAATGTTTGCTGGAATTCGGCCCGCTCGCGCCCACACACGACCAAACATGTCTGCTGAAACTGGCCTGCGGACCAGTTTCAGCAGACATGTTTGGTCGTGAGTATGGGGCCTAAGACTCCTACTCTGCATCAGGTTGTGCAGTGAGCTGATATGTTTTGTGTATTGTAAGACTATAGCACAACAGTGATTGCATTTATATATTGTGGATAGTACCTTTGCTTTGCAGTAAGGACTGTCTCCTAGAAGAGGGTCTAGGGCAAATAAAAAAGGCACCAGAAAATCCCTGCGTACATGTAAGGATTCTGAGCTTGCCTGCAGTTTACCATCCCCTTCTGTTAGCCTGATAGCAGCCTCACAGGATGAGCCCATGTCTGGTTTTGAAGCTTCTCCTATGGCAGCTCCTGCATATGTCACGGCGGACGCTTTGAAAGTTGCTATGGATGACCTAGAAGGAAGGATTTGTAATATTGTTGCATCTTCCTTGGAAAATAGCAGAATATAGGGTAGATCCCCTTCATCTGCTCTGGCTCTCTTTTCAGGTGAGCCTTCTGAGGGTGAAAAATCCTTCTCCGGAGATGAGGATCATGTCCAGTCTGAGGACTCAGAGGATGAGAGGTTTCCTGTGACTTCTCAGTCGCTAAAAATGCAGGTGCAATATTATGTAGAGATGGTGCATGCCACTTACAAATTGCCTCCTGTTGAAGCTTCTAGGCCCTCTGTTTTATCTTTGGGATGTCGGAGATCCCTGCAGGCTGCATGCGCCTTTCCAGTTCATCCCTTGCTGGATAAACTGATGTATGATGACTGGGTTCACCCAGACAAATATCTCCTCCTAGACAGTTATCCCTCATTTACCCTATAGAGGAAGGTTTTACTAAGAAATGGGGGGTGCCTGCCATTGATGCAGCTATTTCTTGTGCAAACAAAAACCTGACCTGTCCTTTGGACAACGCACAGGCTTTTAAGGATCCAACTGATAAAAAGCTGGAGTCCCTGTTAAAAGCCTCCTCTGCCAGGGCTAGGGCTGTAGCTCAACCTGCAGTTGCAGCCATTGGTGTATGTCAGTTCCTCAAGGAACAGATGAAGCAGATGATTAACCTCCTCCCTACAGAGGAGATTGATGTTTATGAGGACCTTCCTAAGGCCTTGTGCTTTGCGATTGATGCGATTATAGACTCTGTTCAACAAGCATCTCACTTAAATCTCCTACAGGTACACATGCGCAGGTCCCTTTGGTTAAAACATTGGGAAGCTGAGCCTTCCTGCAAGAAATACTTGGCAGTGTTCCCCTTTGGGGGAGAACGCCTTTTTGGAGATGACCTGGATAAATACAACCAAAAGATTACCGGAGGCAAATCTACTCTATTGCCGGTTAAGAAAAAGAGTAAGCATCCTTCTTTTAAACATACTCTTTCTCCAGCCCCTGGAAACTCAGTCTCCAGACAGTGGCGACGGCTGCCCCAGTCTAATACTAGGGGAAAAGCCCAGGGCCAAGCCCAAGGACAGAAGAAAACTTGGGGTTCTAGGTCTAAGCAGACCCCCAAAACTTCCCTATGAAGGGATGCCCCCACTCGGCCGAGTGGGGGGAAGGCTGCTGCTTTTTGCAGACGCCTGGGAGAGCGAGGTTCAGGACAAGTGGATTATTGCCACAGTCTCCTCAGCCTACAAGTTAGAGTTCAGAGAACCTCCACCACCCCGTTTTCTGAGATCAAGAGTTGCCAAAGATCCAGAGAAAAGAAGCCCTTTACTATTGGCCTTGGACCGCCTGTTGTCCCAAGGGGTAATCCTGGAGCTAGCCCCAGAGGATCAGGGGTCAGGATTTTATTCAAACCTGTTTACGGTTCCAAAACCAAACGGGAATTTCAGACCTATCCTAGATCTAAAAAGTCTGGGAGGCGAATTCCTGGCATCAATAGACATCAAAGATGCATATCTACATGTGCCAATATTTCCCGCTCACCAAAGATTTCTAAGGTTTGGAATGGGTCAGCGCCATTTTCAGTTTGTGGCCCTTCCTTTCGGGCTGGCTACGGCAACTCGAGTGTTCACGAAAATACTGGCCCCGGCCCTGGCAAGGCTAAGGGCACAAGGCATAGCGATAACAGCTTACCTGGACGATCTGTTGATCATAGATCAGTCCGCCGCGCGCTTGGACCACAATGTGCAGAGCACAGTGGAATGTTAAGGCCCCGTACACACGAGAGGATTATCCGCTGGGAACGGTCCTCCGGATTTCTTGAGATGCTAAGAAATCGATCCGCTGGAATCCATTCCAACGGATTGATCCGCTGGTCTGTACAGACTCACCGGATCAAGCCGTCCGAATCCATCCCCCGCATGCGTCGTAATGATTCGACGCATGCGTGGAATTCCTTATATGACAGCGTCGCGCACGTTGCCGCGTCATCATCGCGGCGACGGCGCGACACGTCACCGCGGACGGAATTCCGCGGGGATTTTGATCTCATGGTTAGTACAACCATGAGATCAAAATCCGCCAAAGGATTTTTTCGCGGAAACGGTCCCCCGGACCGTTTCCGCGGATAAATCCTCTTGTGTGTACCCGGCCTTAGAGTACCTAGGCTGGGTCCTCAATCTAGAGAAATCTTCCTTACAGCCTCTAAAAAGGCTAGAGTACTTGGGCATGATTATTAGGGTTGTCCAGATACCGATACCAGTATCGGTATCGGGACCGATACCGAGTATTTGCGGGAGTACTCGTACTCGCGCAAATACCCCCGATACCTAAATAGAATACTTCCCCCCCCCCCCGCCGCTCCTGCCGCATCGTGCCGCCACATCGAGGGACATGGCTAGAGGGACATTGCTGCATATGTGAGGGACATGGCTAGAGGGACATTGCTGCATATGTGAGGGACATTGCTGCATATGTGAGGGACATTGCTGCATATGTGAGGGACATTGTTGCATATGTGAGGGACATGGCTGCATATGTGAAGGACATGGCTAGAGGGACATGGCTGCATATGTGAGGGACATGGCTGCATATGTGAGGGACATGGCTAGAGGGACATTGCTGCATATGTGAGGGACATGGCTAGAGGGACATGGCTGCATATGTGAGGGACATGGCTAGAGGGACATGGCTGCATATGTGGGGGACATGGCTGCATATGGGGGGGGGACATGGCTGCATTTGGGGACACATTTAAAAAAAGTATCGGTATTCGGTATCGGCGACTACTTGAAAAAAAGTATCGGTACTTGTACTCGGTCCTAAAAAAGTGGTATCGGGACAACCCTAATGATTATAGACAAGCCCCTATGTAAGGTATTCCTTCCCAAGCCAAAGGCAAAAGCCATAGGAGACTTGGTCCGAGTGGTAAAGGCGAAAAGAAGGCCTTCCACCCGTCTATGCATGAGACTATTGGGAAAGATGGTATCCTCATTCGAGGCTGTCCCCTATGCCCAGTTTCACCCAAGACCATTACGGGGCGGAATTCTATCAGCTTGGAACAGAGATGTTCAGGCCCTGGATCTTCCTATAATTTTGTCTCCAGGGGTTCCCCAGAGCATCAATTGGTGCTTGCTTCCCCGAAATCTGTTGGAAGGAAAATCCTTCACTCCAGTTATCCGGAAAGTGGTGACCACAGATGCCAGCCTTCTAGGCGGGGAGCAGTGCTAGACGAAGCATCTGCCCAGGGGAAGTGGTCCGGGGCCGAAAAGCTCCTACCCATCAACATTCTGGAGATTCTGTCAATTAATTTGGCCTTCAAAGTTTGGTCTTTCAGACTTCAAGGCTGGCCTGTTCGAGTTCAGTCTGACAATGCTATGGCCGTAGCCTATATCAATCACCAAGGAGGCACCAGAAGTCTGGATGCCCAAAAAGAGGTGAATCACATCTTGGTCTGGGCAGAAAGGCATAGTCCTCGTCTGTCTGCGATTTTCATTCCAGGGGTTGAAAATTGACAGGCAGATTTTTTAAGCTGCCAGCAACTGAGTCCAGGAGAATGGTCTCTACACCCAGACATATTTTAGATCATATGTCAGAAATGGGGAACCCCAGATGTGGACCTGTTGGTTTCCAGGTTCAACGCAAAACTGGACAGTTTTGTGTCAAGAACAAGAGATCCCTATGCTCAAGGCTCAGATGCCCTGACAATCTCATGGGATCAGTATTGCCTGATTTATGTGTTCCCTCCAGTACCACTCCTTCCACGACTCCTTCAGAGGGTCAAGAAGGAAGGAAAATCTGTAATTTTGGTCGCCCGTCTTGTCCCAGGAGACCCTGGTACGCAGAAGTCGTAAGAATGGAAGTAGGAAGACCTTGGGTTCTTCCATTACGCCCAGATCTACTGTCACAGGGTCCAATATTCCATCCTGCCTTATGAAGTCTAAATTTGATGGTTTGGCTGTTGAGACCCACATTCTGAGGGAACATGGGCTCTCAGGTCCAGTCCTATCCACCCTGGTTAATGCTAGGAAGCCGGCCTCCAGGCTCATCTACTACAGAATCTGGAAGGCATAAGTTGTGTGAACCCAGAAAGTGGCATCCTAGGAAGTTTGCCATTAATAGGATTCTTACCTTTCTTCAGTTGGGCTTAAATAGGAAGTTGGCCTTGAGCACTATCAAGGGCCAAATCTCGGCTTTATTGGTATTTTTCAAAAACCGCTTGCCTCTCATTCCCTACTCAGGGCCTTTTTTCAGGATGCAGTGCGGTTAAGTCTCCCGTGTGCCCATGGGATTTGAATTTGGTGTTGTCTGTTTTACAGAGACTACCTTTGAACTTTTACACCATGTTTCTCTAAGTCTGTTGACACAGAAACTTTTTTTTGTTGTAGCCATATCCTCGGCTACAAGGGTATCAGAATTGGTGGCTCTTTCCTGTAAAGAACCGTATATGATTATTCATGAAGACAGGGTGGTGCTACGGCCTCACCCAAATTTCTTACCTAAGGTGGTTTCAGGTTTTCATCTGAACCAAGATATAGTTCTGCCGTCTTTTTTTTCCAGATCCGCAGTCTGCGGAGGAAGAAAGTCTACACTCTCTAGATGTTGTTAGAGCGGTAAGGATTTATCTGCAAGCTAGATAAGGAAGACTGATTGTCTATTCATTCTGCCACAAGGTCCAAGAAAGGGCCAGGCAGCGTCAAAATCCACTATTGCAAGATGGATTCGACAAGTCATTATTCAGGCCTATGGTTTAGAAAAGAAGATCCTTCTTTTTCAGGTGAAAGCTCACTCGACTAGAGCAGTTGGTGCTTCATGGGCAGTGCATCACCAGGCCTCCATGGCTCAGATCTGTAAGGCTGCTACTTGGTCTTCGGTCCATACATTTACCAAATTCTATCAGGTAGATGTGAGAGGTTACAAGGATGCCGCCTTCGGGCGTAGTGTGCTGCAGGCAGCAGTATAGATCCTCTGGCGTAATGGCAGTCTTATTCTGATCTGTGTCTCCCTCCCCTCAAATTTTAGAATTGCTATGGGACATCCCATAAAGTAGTTAAAGGCTCGTGATGTATGATCAAGAAAATAGGATTTTTTAATACAACTTACCTGTAAAATCCTTTTCTTGGGAATACATCACGGGACACAGAACTCCCACCCCTCTTCGGAGTTAACGTGGAACACTTATGGCTTTGCTACAAAACTGAGGTACTCTCCATTTGGAAGGGGTTATATAAGGGAGCAATACAATTTTAATTGGGTTTGCCAGTGTCCAATCACTTGTGGTGACTACATAACCCATCAAATAATTAAAGGCTCTGTGTCCCGTGATGTATTCCCAAGAAAAGGATTTTACAGGTAAGCTGTATTAAAAAATCCTATTTTTGTAAGCAATAGCTTGGGGAGCCAGTCTGTATGATGAGGCCACAATGTAGTGCACTGAAAACAAGATTCAACGATTTTTGTGATAAATTCTGGTGTCTCTTCCACAGACTTTGGATAGAAGTAACAGGTGCGGAAAATTGGGCTTTGGACATTGGTGGCACCTTCACACGTTAACCCTATAGAGCAGGGATATACAATTAGCGGACCTCCAGCTGTTGCAAAACTACAAGTCCCATCATGCTTCTGCCTCTGAGGCCCCGTACACACGACCAAACATGTATGCTGAAACTGGTCCGCGGACCAGTTTCAGCATACATGTTCGGTCATGTGTAGGCGCGAGCGGGTAGAATTCCAGCAAACATTTGCCCGCCGGGCAAATATTCCTGAACCGTCCACTGGAATCCTGCCCACTCGGACATGTATGGTCGTCAGTACAGACCTACTGTACATGTCTGAGCGCCCGCCGTCCCTCGCATGCGTCGAATGACTTTGACGCATGCGTGGAAGCATTTAAAAGGCAGGCCCGCCCACGTCGCCGCGTCATGGCCGCGTCATCGTCGTGGCGACGGCGCGGACACGCCCGTCGTATTGTTTACGCGCGGACTTCTGTACGATGGTTAGTACAGCCATCGTACAGAAGTCCCCGGGCAGACATGTACGGTGAAAACGGTCCGACGGACCGGTTTCATCGTACATGTTTGCCCGTGTGTACCCAGCCTGAGTGTTATGCATGTGGCTGTCAGAGTCTTGCTATGCCTCATGGGATTTGTAGTTCTGCAACATCTGGAGGTCCGCTAATTGCATATCCCCGCTATAGAGGTACTCTTGATGAAAGCAAGAATTGGCTTTGCTTTAATGATATGCACCTGTCAAACAGGTGAGGAAAAATTTGTCTTTGGGTGTTAATTGTGCCTATGAAACGTACACCAAAAATATTCTTCCAGATGAAATCAACACCCACAATACTAGGCAGCCTAGAAGTCCTGCAGAGATTCCACATCCCAAAAACCCTTAATCAGCGACATCAGCACCAAGTGCTTCATAGCTGGTAATACAGGACTGATTCATTTTGATAAATACCAGATGGTCCACGGAGTCTGTGGAGAGAGGCGTTCTATCATCAGTAACAGAACCTCCAGCAGCACTGAATTTCCATTCGGAAAGAATGCCGAATGCAGCTCAGAAGCTCAGTTGCATACTGGGCAAATTCTGGCCAGTGGTCTATTCTCATGACCCAGTAAGCCAGTGGGTCATCAACTGGAAAGCTTTCAATCTAGATAATCGTCTGCATATGATGCAGACGCTGCCAATGGGATGTGGAAACTGACAGCCTTGAGTGGGCTAGGACTAAAGAAATTGTAAAATGCATCACTTAGGAGGCCGCCTTCTCCACCACTCCTCTCTTGACCAACAGAAGCCTCAAAACTAAGTTTTCCATGACACTGTAACCTACCACTCTGTGGGGATGGGATAATTTCTGGGACTTTCTCCTTGTAACGGTGGTCATGAAGGGATGCCAACCAATAGGGATCCTTCTCCTTTATGCCCCATATTCTTGGGTCCTTTTGCAGGCTTTGAAGCACGAGGGAGCCCATGCACCACAATTATGTGGAGGCATGAGAAGCAGACTCCTCAGGGTTGCTGAGGATTCAAGTATCTGCAACTGCCTCCTCCCAGCCACATGCTACTCCCAAGGGTTCTGGGGAGGCAAACCCATCTATTACTGTTTGACATATGTCTTCCTCTGCTTCTAAGTCTTGAAAACATGTCAGAATCCTCTGCGTCCTCCTCTTGTGTTTTCTGTGGCGTAGGATCAATGGTGTCTGCATAAAGTGGGTCTTAAGAGGAAAGGAAGTCCTCCTCTTCCTCCCGCTGCTCTGCCTTGAGAGCCCTGTCCATAATGCCACAAAGAGTCTGCTGCAGCAGGAACACAAAAGGGATTGTGTCACTGATGCATGCACTGTCACAGCTTTTTTCACCACCAAATTGAAGAAATGTACCAGGCATGGCACATGTGTCAACTTTCCCTGTCTAAGGGCAGAGAGGAAGTTTGTGCCATTGTCACACACCACCATTTCTGGCTAAGCTGGCATGGCATGAACCACCTCGGGGCCTACCCCAGAGCTGCAAGAATTTCTTCACCAGTGTGGTTCCTGTCCCCTAGACACACCAGCTGAAGCACTGTATGGCACCTTTTAGCCTGACTCATTGAATAGCCTCTTGAATGTTAGAATCCTTAGTACCCAACCAGAGCAATCATTCCTGGTACCTCAACGACACTCTTCTTATCCATCCCTCCCACAGAATGGATATTGTTTTGGCCATTAAGGATTATATCTCCAAAAATTGAACTGAAGATATCTCACCTTTGACCCTCTGGGCATGCATTTGCTGCCTATTTTCTTCCACTCAACTTGCATGGGGTGCACTCATGACCCTGGGGATCCCTATTTGGCCTCTCATGACAACGATGATTTGAGCTATAGTGAGTGTGTCCCTCAACGTGTGGTGCTGCGGCCTATCTAAGGTATGAAGAATATAAGTACAACGAGGCACAAGACAAGGCTGCCCCCTGTTCCCACTCCTCTTTGCCTTAGGTATTGAAACTTTAGCCCAACTAATCTGCTTCAACCCAGACATAAAAGGAGTTGAGCTAGGATACCACCATCATAATCTCTTCCTGTTCGCAGGTCCTACCATTCTCCTGGTCCTTCCATTATATCCCCTACCTTGGCATCAACTTGCAGCATTAGACTCATCCAACCACCCTACAATGCTGACATATCTAACTAAACTTATGTCCTCTTGGTCAGTGTTGCCCTTGGCATGGCTGTGCCGCATCACCGTCATTAAAATGACCATATTGTCAAAGATACTCTATCTATTCCAGTTCCGTCCCATTGCACTTCTTACGGATCCTACAACGTCGTAAACTCCACCACATTTGTGGCAACAATAGACCCTGCATTGCCAGAAACATCCTCTTTCTTCCTAAAACCAAAGGGGGCCTAGGAATTCCCAAGTTTACCAAATACTTACAAGTCGTACATTTAGTCCAGCTGCCCGAATACCATGCGACACAGAAAACATCATTGTGGGTCGCAATAGAGTCTGTTGATTGCGACCCATTATCCGTAGCCAAACTACTATGGTTGTGTCAATGTAACCGCAGATCCATATGGAACCCTACCAACCAACATAGCTTAACTATCTGGGATAGGCTCAAAAACAAATTTGGCTTCCAATCCCCCCAAACCCACACTTGTCATACCTCCGCAACCCAGCTTTCCAATCTGTGCCCATCAGTGAGGCCAATCAGTGCTGCCTTTCAGTGCCCAGAAGTGCTGCCCATCAGTTGGTGGGGGGACGGCAAGTGGTTAAGAAACAGGAAATGCATAAACAGAAAATCTGAAGACGACATATCAGAAGACATATCAGAAGACATAATACAAAAACCAATACAAAAAAATATAAAATCACAAACCACAGCTCCTACTAACACTTTACAACCCCTTCAAAACAAATAGGAGAGGAAGTGCATACATAGCATTACACTTCTACCAAGATGAACCTTTAAGGCCTCGTACACACGATAGGATCGCCAGAGGAGAATGGTCTGAAGGACCGTTTTCATCAGTCCAAACCGATCGTGTGCAGGCCCCAAAGGTTATTTAACCTTGAGAACTTGCTTTAAAATTGAACCTTTGGACTGGTAACCGAAAGGTCAAAACCGATCGTTAGTATGGAAAAACCATCGGGTAAAAACCAGCGCATGCTCAGAATCAAGTCGACGCATGCTTGGAAGCATTGAACTTCGTTTTTTTCAGCACGTCATTGTGTTTTACGTCACCGCGTTCTGACACGATCGTTTTTTTAACTAATGGTGTGTACGCACGATGGACCATCAGTCAGCCATATAGGTTAACCTAGGACAACGGTCCTTCAGAACGTTGTCCTCTGGCTATCCTATCGCGTGTACAAGGCCTAAGAGATATTTTCCTTAAAGACTGGGAACAGGTGGCTTGGACTCCAGTGTTAGATGGCAGTTTTTGTATTTTCTCTTGTCCCATTAACATATAAGAAAATCTTCAATTAGCTGCTCTTCTTTTTCACTATATCTGCCAGACTGAAACTTCAAATAACGTCATATTTCAGTGAACAGAGGAAGGGTGTGTGTCCCTTTTTATGATTTATTTAGCTTATTCAGCTATATATTATCTATATATTTGAAAATTGTTTAAAACATTATATACAGTATTCATTCACATAATGTAATGATTTTTAATAAAAAGTTAAGTGTTTCTGTATTTTTAGTAACAAACTAAACACTGGCAATTTTCAGGAAGCTTGAAAGAATACTATACACCTGCTTTGTTATTTTTGCATTGTGATAATCTACTTCAGACTTTATTGTTTCCAGTAATCATATTAGAGCTAATTAACAAGAGTTAAAGGTATTTACTGCAAATGAACAAACTGAGCCAAGGTTTACTAAAACAAGAGCATAACAAATTACATCTGAAATGGACTGCTGTCTGACATTGAAAACAAGTGCCCTGGCAAGGTCTAGCAGGTAAAAATCATGCAGAGTGCTGTAATTAAAAATATATAAGATAGCACAGAAGTAAAGCTGACATACACATCAACTAGTACCTCGGGTTACTCCTCTACTGGAGAAGGAAGTAAACTGAGATAATCACACTAATTTAGGGTTCCCCTGTGCTTCAAATAAAGCTGACCCACAAGAAGGAAGAATTTTACCAGAGGGCTGCTCTAAGACCTCACAACCACTTTGCGATATTACAGTCTTTAATTATTAATTTATTGCTGCGGGTAAAAATCATTCAAACAGCTCCCAACATTTACATAGAATTCCATATTAATATTAAAGTATATTGCAAAGTACAAATATGTACCCTGTGGTATGTACATATCTAAAATCAACATGCCAATGCTTATAAAATTAACATATTTATTCTCTCCTTCCTACTCACCACTTTGTTGGAGACAATGCAGGAAACCAGGATCCCTGTTGCACACATGGTGGTAGTGTCCTAAACTATTTCCATTCTGGATCAAAATATGTCACTTCATTTCCTCCTTAACTAGTCTGCTCTCCTCTTTCATGGACTACCTTAAAGGGGTTGTAAAGGTACAATTTATTTTTCCTAAATAGCTTCCTTCACCTTAGTGCATTCCTCCTTCACTTACCTCATCCTTTGATTTTGCTTTTAAATGTCCTTATTTCTTCTGAGAAATCTTTACTTCCTGTTTTTCTGTCTGTAACTCCACACAGTAATGCAGAGTAGAGCATTACAGTAGAGCGTCAGGACGCTCTCTACGTTGCAGATAGAGAAAGGAGCTGTGTGTTAGTGGGTGTCCTGACTCTCCCGTAGTCCAAGGGAGGGGGCGAGCACAACACTCCACACCAGGGAGAAAGCCTTGCATTATTGTGTGGAGTTAAAGATAGAAGAAGAGGAAGTGAGGATTTCTCAGAAGAAATAAGGACATTTGAAAGCAAAATCGAAGGATGAGGTAAGTGAAGGAGGACTGCACTAAGGTAAAGGCACACAATCTCAATTAGAATTTATGTTCTCCATCAAGATCAGAGAAGTACAATCCTTCTGGTCCCTTTGGTTACCTTTTCAACACCCATCCTGCACAGCACATTCGTAATGATGGCACAATAACACCCTTTGTTTCACTGGGAAGCCATCCGTTATGCTCCCCAAGCCCATTTTTTTTTGATCTCCCAACCTTTTGAAAAACTCGGCTGGGTTTTTCTCCCTAGAGTTGTCAAAACCAGATACCGCATTTATGTAGCAGCTCTCTTGCTTACCTTCTATTATTTAACCCCTTTTACACACCTGTTCATCCTTTAAGAACTTGGGGCCAAATCCTCAGCCAGGCGGCGTAACTTAACTTTCAGCAGTTAAGTTACACTGACTTAAAGTTTTTACCTAAGTGCCTGATCCACAAAGCACTTAGGTAAAAATTTCAAGCCGTGTAACTTAAGTGCCGCCGTCGTAAGGCGTTCCTCCTCTCCGGGGGGCGTTTACAATTTAAATGAGGCGCGCTCCCGCGCCGGCCGTACTGCGCATGCGTGTGACGTCATTTTCCCGACGTGCAGCGCGCAAACGTAATTGACGCCGGGCGGCTTTGTGGATTGCGACGGGACACTAAAGTTGCGACGGGTGAAAAAAAAGACGCGCTGGGAAAACAAATAATTATAAAAAAAAATGACAGCGTCGTTCGGCATGCATTCCTGAGAGGGAGAACTCCATGCCAATTTTCAAAGAAAAAAACGGCATGGGTTCCCCCCCAGGAGCATACCAGGCCCTTAGGTCTGTTATGGGTTGTAAGGAGACCCCCCCACGCCGAAAAATCGACGTAGGGGGTCCCCCTACAATCCATACCAGACCCGTATCCAAAGCACGCTACCCGGCCGGTCAGGAAGGGAGTGGGGACGAGCGAGCGCCCCCCCCTCCTGAGCCGTGCCAGGCCGCATGCCCTCAACATGGGGGGGTTGGGTGCTCTGGGGCAGGGGGGCGCACTGCGGGCCCCCCCACCCCAGAGCACCCTGTCCCCATGTTGATGAGGACAGGACCTCTTCCCTACAACCCTTGCCGTTGGTTGTCGGGGTATGCGGGCGGGGACTTATCGGAATCTGGGAGTCCCCTTTAATAAGGGGGTCCCCAGATACCGGCCCCCCACCCTAAGTGAATGGATATGGGGTACATCGTACCCCTATCCATTCACCTGTAGGCAAAAAGTAAAATTTAGTAAACACACAACACAAGGCTTTTTAAAATAATTTATTATTCTGCTCCGGATGCCCCCCCTGTCTTCGTTATTAGCTCAATTACCAGGGGGGGCTTCTTCTTCCACTCTCCGGGGGTCTTCTTCCACTCTCCGGGGGTCTTCTCCGCTCTCCGGGGGGGGTTTCTTCTTCCGCTCTCCGGGGGGGCTTCTCCGCTCTCCGGGGGTCTCCATCTCTCTTCTCCCCTCTTCCGCTGTTGACTCGGCGAACCCCGGTTCTTCTCCAGATGTCCGGTGCCTTCTTCTTCAGCGCTGGCTGCCTGCTATGTTTGTGTGTTAGCTCAATTAGTAACAGGCAGCCGGCGCGGTCTTCTGTGACGTCAGGGTCTTCTGTTCTTCTCCCCTCTTCCGGTGTTGACTCGTCGCCTGTTGTCGCTGTAATGATGGAAGCGCGTCTTGTGGGTACCTACCGGAGCATGATGGGACGGTGATGCCTATATAAATGGGATGCAAGGCGCGCTTCCATCATTACAGCGACAACAGGCGACGAGTCAACATCGGAAGAGGGGAGAAGAACAGAAGACCCTGACGTCACAGAAGACCGCGCCGGCTGCCTGTTACTAATTGAGCTAACACACAAACATAGCAGGCAGCCAGCGCTGAAGAAGAAGGCACCGGACATCTGGAGAAGAACCGGGGTTCGCCGAGTCAACAGCGGAAGAGGGGAGAAGAGAGATGGAGACCCCCGGAGAGCGGAGAAGCCCCCCCCGGAGAGCGGAAGAAGAAACCCCCCCCGGAGAGCGGAGAAGACCCCCGGAGAGTGGAAGAAGACCCCCAGAGAGTGGAAGAAGAAGCCCCCCTGGTAATTGAGCTAATAACGAAGACAGGGGGGGCATCCGGAGCAGAATAATAAATTATTTTAAAAAGCCTTGTGTTGTGTGTTTACTAAATTTTACTTTTTGCCTACAGGTGAATGGATAGGGGTACGATGTACCCCATATCCATTCACTTAGGGTGGGGGGCCGGTATCTGGGGACCCCCTTATTAAAGGGGACTCCCAGATTCCGATAAGTCCCCGCCCGCATACCCCGACAACCAACGGCAAGGGTTGTCGGGAAGAGGTCCTGTCCTCATCAACATGGGGACAGGGTGCTCTGGGGTGGGGGGGCCCGCAGTGCGCCCCCCTGCCCCAGAGCACCCAACCCCCCCATGTTGAGGGCATGCGGCCTGGCACGGCTCAGGAGGGGGGGGGGGGCGCTCGCTCATCCCCACTCCCTTCCTGACCGGCCGGGTAGCGTGCTTTGGATACGGGTCTGGTATGGATTGTAGGGGGACCCCCTACGTCGATTTTTCGGCGGAGGGGGGGTCTCCTTACAACCCATAACAGACCTAAGGGCCTGGTATGCTCCTGGGGGGGAACCCATGCCGGTTTGGATTTTACAAATTGCCGTGGAGTTCTCCCTCGGGAATGCATACCAAATGCCGTCACTTGAATGGGCCTTTACAAGGTGTGACTAACTTTACACTTTGTAAAAGCAGCCCTACTTTTACACTAGGCAAACTAACACTTACGGCGAAAAAACTAGGCACAAAAGCTTTGAGGATCGCCCTAAGTGCTAATTTGCATACTAGAAGAGGCATTTCGACTCGAAATGCCCCCAGTGGCGGATGCGGTACTGCATCCTAAGATCTGGCAGTGTAAGTCCCTTACAGATGTCGGATCTTCTGCCTAACTTAGGAAAACTGCTTCTGAGGATCAGTTCCAAAGTTAGAACCAGAGATACGACGGCTTACGCCGGAGTATCTCTTTTGTGGATATGGCCCTTGATATACTGAACTGCATCCTACAGAATGTTTGGATCATTATCACCGGTTTCTTTTTCTTTTCTTGTTAAAATGTTTTTAAAAATGTTTCCACATGTCTAAGATTGAACACCAACTCCTGGAATATTATTATTTGAAATCGATGTTCATTACTTATTGGTAGTGAAATTGTATTAATACTACTTGTATATGCAACTTGAAATTTAATAACATACGATTGATTCAAATTTAACATATTCAGTGCAGATGGTCATTGAGGTGTGATATGCATAGTGGTGCTGTCCCATGTGGTGTCCAAAAATGGGTTCATGTGCCTGTACCAAACAATCATTCTGTATTATGATCATGACTTAGGCTCCATTCACACCTAGGCGTTTTAACGCCTGAAGCCCGACGCTATTGCAGCCTGAAATACGCTGGAGGGGTGATTTAACATTGTTCTCTATGGAGATGGTTCACATCTCCACGCCGAACCCCGAAAACGCCGTACGCCTGAAGCTCAAAACAAGTCCCTGACCCTTTTTTTCAGGCGGCTTCGGCATTCGGCATAGCCGACAATGTGTAAATCACCCCTCCAGCGAAATCACGGTAAAAAACGCTGCAATGTGTCACGGGAAATCGCGGTACAAAACGCAGCGCTAAGGTGTGAATGCAGCCTTAAAGTGATATTAAAGGCAATTTTTTTAATAACAAACATGCCATACTTTCCTGCTCTGTGCAGTGGTTTTGCACAAAGCAGCCATGATCTTCCCTTTCTCGGATCCCCAGCTGGTGCTCCTGGCTCCTCCCTCCTGCCAAGAGCCCCCAGAGCTTGCCATGGGGTACCCAAGCAGGCTCGCTTCCAAGCTGCTGCTCTGTGTGTCCATTTACACACAGCGCCGTAGCACAGCCCCACTCCAACTCTCTCTTCATTGTCTCACTGGCTGTGGTTGACAGCAGCGAGAGCCAATGGCTCCCACTTCTGTCTCAGCCAATCAGGAGGCAGAGCCCCCCGAAGATCTCATGCACAATGCTGGATTGTGATGGGGCTCAGTAAGTATTAGGGGGGGGGGGGCTGAAGGGCTGCTGCACAGAGAAGGGCTGCTACACTGTCATCACACAATTCCCGTCGGAAAATCTGATTGTGTGTACAAGGCTTTATTTGCCACTTTATTTAAAAATTATTCAGTTCTGTAGCACCTACACATTGGCAACAATATGGCTTTTGTTTACGGGGGAGGGGGGCTTAAAATATAAACACAATCACAACTCTGTACTAAAGAGCTAACTTTCTTTACCTGATATTTGATTGCACAGCAGACATGGACTCAAACATAGATGCTGGATGCTCAGAAAAGGCAAATGCTATGTATAATAACACTATACACCTAGAGGGTTAAACAGAAAAAAAACTACCAAAGCAATAAAACTTAAAATTAATTAAATAATAAAAGTTTTATAAAGTTTGCATTCACACTTCAAAGGAGCTATAGACCTTTTCGTAAGTTATTTAAAGCCCCCTGCTGGCATATGAAGTCTGTTTCATGTACAGTATCGAGGAGAGATGGTGCCAATATTGTTCTTTGTCTAACTCTTTCTATCAGATTGAATCACTTCAAGCTTGGGATCTCAGAACAGTTTTATTTGAGGTCTAGAGTAAAAGAATGTAAGTTACCGATTATGAATGTATAAACAGTACACTGAGGTGCTGTTTGGATAAGTAAAACAGAAAGATGTTAATATATTATCACTTATCATGGAAGCTTTTTTTCCCCATTTTTCATTTTAAATTGGACATCATAGGAATACTAAAACAGAACTGAGAGGATCTTCAAAAGTAAGTTGTCTCTGCTAATAAATATAACAACATTTTTTTTTTACTATACTGTATCTGAGAGGCATTCAAAGGAACATTCTATTTATGTGTCTATCAGTTGTATCAGCTTTACCAAGTGTAAGGGATTAGCTCAGTAGCAGGGTGGGCAGGACCCCCTAGGTGGGTCACAGCAGAGTGAAGTAGCCACGGACAGACAGCAGGATCTTTGTGAAAACAAAACAGTATTTAATTTCCAAGTATGTGGTTACAAGTGCAGGTATCAAAAACAGCAAAAAAAAAAAGGAAACAAAAAATAAACCCCTGCCACTTTGGGCGTCTAACTGCAAAAAACAGAAACCTATCTGGCCTGGAAAAGCCTCCCGCTGCCCAAAAACCTTTAGTCTTTTAGTCATACAGATTTAATCTCACCACTCACCACCAGAAGAAGCTGCTCCCCAGGAATCTGGTTCCAGGGTGGAGCCCCTTGTTGAAGAAACCTGGGAGTTTTAGGCTGGATTCACACCTTTGCATTTTTAGTGTTTTTTGCATTTTGCAGATTTGCACTACAGTCCATTTAACATGGTTTCCTATGGAGCACATTCTGTAGTGCAAATCTGCAAAATGTAAAAAAGCGCTAAAAATGCATAGATGTGAATCCAGCCTTATAGAGCCACGAGTGCTTCATCTGTTACACCTGAGCTTGTTAACCCTCATTGAGTCCCAAAGAGGCTCACTACCCAGCAGAAGCCCAAAATCAATCAGTGTACAGCATTAACCTAGGACAAATATATGTCCCATCTTGGACACGACCCATAGATTTTTCCTGGCTTCCTGTCAAAACTGGAGATGCCGCAGCTGGCTTTCCGGGCCCCGCTCCTTAACAAACAGCTTACACTGCGCCCTGTGTAGGCAAAAAAATTGCCCAATAAGGGCGCAAAATGCACTGTGCAGTGCAGGGTGTTTATCAGGGTGAACACCCTGCAAATTCGGGCGGACAGACAACAGGCAAATGTTTGGTCCGAACTGATGCTCGGGCCAAACCATTCGCCCATCCCATGCAGTGCTGCATTCTTCTCAAAACACATACTCACTTACAGCAAATTCAGCATTGTACCATTGTGATCCACTGTTCAGGTGCCATACAACTGGTCCCATCTTGGTCCTTTTCAGCTGGCTGCCAACTCCAGTGCAGGCAGCCATCTCTGATGACACACTGAACCTGTCCCCTGACCTGTGGTCCGGTATGTCCACTGGCCATTCTGTGTGCCAATACTGCATCCTCCTGGGGCACGTCCATCACATCTCCCAGGGGCTGCAGAACCAGGTACATGTCATTCCCTGGTCGGGAAGGAGGGGCCAAAAAAATAATTTAAAATACATACAAATATATATATATATATATATATATATATATATATATATATATATATATATATATATATATATATATATATATATATATATATATATATTACAGCAATTCTGTTTTGGAAAGGATTGAGTAGTTGGTAAGATTTATTAAAGACACCAATCCATCATGTTCAACCTGAGTGTGGGTGTGTTTGTGTGTGTTAATTCACTACCGCTTTCATATCTCTGTGCTATGAAATGCCCCTTACCACGTGGTCAGGTGTCAGCTAATGACAGCTGATCATGTGATGTAAACAGAAGATCATTAATCGTAAAAAAAAGCCTATCACCGGCTTCTGTGAAAGGGACATTGGTCCCAAAGAGGAAGAGCAACAGCCACCTCATCTGTGCAAACCAGTGCCCATCAGTGCCACCTGCCAGTACCCACCAGTGAATATGACTGCCACCAATCAGTGCTAACCAGTGCCACCTGTCAATGCCCACCAGTGTCACATATCAATGCCCAGTGGTGCCAATCAGTGCCCATCAGTGCCTCATCATCAGTGTCACCTAGCAGTGCTGCCTATCAGTGTCACCTAACAGTGCCCATCACTGCCCATCACTTCCATCTATCAGTGCCCTTCAGTGCCACCCATCAGTGCCACCTCTCAGTGCCCACCAGTGCCACCTATCAGTGCCCACCGGTACTGCTTCATCATTGGCCTTCAGTATCACCTATCAGTGTCCATCAGTGCCACCTTTGAGGCTGCTCATCTGGGCTGCCTCATCAGCGTACATCAATGAAGGAGAAAAATTACCTGTTTGCAAAATATAACAAAATATAAAACAGTTTTTGTTTTTTCAAAATGTTCGGTCCTTTTTATAGTTTTTTTTAACAAAAAAACATAATTTCGATTTGAATGTCGGGTGTTTGCCTGTTTGCGGTGTTTGCGGCAAATTCGAAAGCCGCAAAGCACCATTTAAAAGTCTATGGGAGATTATCATAAAAATCAAAAGTGCTAATTTTAAAGGCTTACAGTATATGCATGCTATTGTCATAAAAAGTGTTTGGGGACCTGGGTCCTTCCCCAGGGGACATGTGTCAATGCAAAAAAAGTTTTAAAAACTGCAGTGATATTAATAATGTTTAAAGTGAAACAATAAAAGTGAAATATTCCTTTAAATGTCGTACCTGGGTGTGTCTATAGTATGCCTGTTAAGTAGCGCATGTTTTCCGTGCTTAGAAAAGTCCCTGCACACAATGACATTTCTAAAGGAAAAGTAATTTAAAACTACTCGTGGTTATAATTAATTGCTGGGTCTCGGCAATACAGGTAAAAGTGATTGAGAAAAAACGGCATGGGTTTTAATAATTAAAGGGGAACCCTGAAACAAAAAATAAATACAAATTGCGTGGGGGTTCTCCCAAACTCCATACCAGGCCCTTCAGGTCTGGTATGGATATTAAGAGGAACCCTGCGTCAATTTTTTTTTTAAATGGCATAGGGGTCCCCCTCATAATCGCAGGAAAAGAGGGGGGCAGGAGAGTTCCCTCCTCCTGAACCATGCCAGGCCACATGCCCTCAACATGGGGGGGACCCTGTCCCCATGTTGATGGGGACAAGGGCCATCCCCAAAACCCTTGCCCGGTGGTTGTGGGGGTCTACAATGTAATCGTTACTAATTCACATAGGGGAGCGGGATCTGGGGGTCTCCTTGTTAAAGGGGGCTTCAAGATTCCAATAAGCCCCCCGCCCGCAGACCCTCACAACCACTGGGCAAGGGTTGTGGGGATGAAGCCCTTGTCCCCATAAACATGGGGACATAACTAGATGCTATAACTTTTGCACAAACCAATCAATATACGCTTGTTGCGATTTTTTTTACCAAAAGTATGTAGAAGAATATATATTGGCCTGATGAAACTTTTTTTTTTACTTTTTTGGGGGATATTTATTATAGAAAAAAGTAAAAAATAAATATATATTTTTTAATTGTCACTCTTTTTTTGTTTATAGCACAAAAAATAAAAACTGCAGAGGTGTTCAAATACCACCGAAAGAAAGCTCTATTTGTGGGGGAAAAAGGACGTAAATTTTAATAAAGTAAATACAAAATGTTTTTTTTTCTTTTCACACAGTTGTAATTCTAACAAGTTATTTCTTACATACAGCACTGACATAGTAATAATTTCACCCCAAAACACATTCTTGTACTAATGGAGATGTGGGGATTATGGAGATATTATACTTGTGAGAATTTTTCATAGCCTAGATGCATAGAGGGGCCCGAAAAGCACCTTTGAGCTTTCAAGGAGCAGAAATGGTGTATCTAATTTCCTGACTACCTATCATATTTCCTGAGGCCCCAAAGTGAATGTCTATCATAGGGTTACCAGACATCCCCGGTTTCAGGGGACAGTCCCCGGATTAAGGACTAAGGACACTGTCCCCGGACCAAGTCTGTCCCCAGTTTTGTCCCCGGATTGGATTTGAACAGGGGCTGGGGACATTTTTAGGCAGTTGGTGCACAATAAAAAAAAAAAATCTGAATTACACCCCCCCGCTCCGCCGATCCTACTAGCTATTTTTTTCCATTATTTGTGCCCCTTTCTGATGACCATGTGCTAGTCGGAGCGGAGGGAATATCGGGCGCATGTCCATTCATCTCCACTTGCATGTCCTTCTACCTTGGCTCAAGTCCCAGCCAGCCACCTGCCTGCTTATCTCCTTGCCTTCCCTGGCGGAGTGATTTTCCTCCACTCCCCACCCAATAGTAGCCGGGGCACGGAGAGTAAAACTTGGCAGGATGTGAGGTGGGCGGTGGCGGCGACGAGCAGAGTTGCTGATTCCTGCCATTACTAGTAAAAAAATAATAATATGTCCCCAGATTTCATTTAAAAAATCTGGTCACCTTAGTCTATCAGGGTTCTATTTTTCTGACAAGACATGAGGGGAGATCTCCAAAACAGAGACAGTTGCCAACATAATCAAACTACACGTTCAAATCTTCCCTGAAACCACTGAAAACTGAGGCCTTTCTAATAGCTACAAGAGAGATTCTAGGTTGGATTTATGGTTTCTGTCTCCCAGACCAACTGTCTGGAGCTGCCTAGCTTGTATCCTAGTCAGCTGGTTAGACTTTGCTAGCCAGTGCCACACACAGCTTGGGTTTATCATATGCTGTCACAAAATATAATAACCAGCATCCAGGGGTGATTCCTCCATGCATGCTGTTTAGCATGAATCTATTGATTTCTTTCCCATTGGGCTGAATGAGAAAAATAAAAGAGTGCATGGCTAGCCTAAGCATCACACTAACATGATCAGATATCACAAGGCACACTGAGGGTGGGGGTTAGCAAAAGCTTTTTTTTAAATTGTCACTCTTTTTTTTGTTTATAGCACAAAAAATAAAAACCGCAGAGGTGTTCAAATACCACCGAAAGAAAGCTCTATTTGTGGGGAAAAAAAGGACGTCAATTTTGTTTGGGTACAGTGTCGCATTTCTGCACATTTGTCAGTTAAAGCGATGCAGTGCCAAATCGCAAAAAGGGGCCTGGTCATTAAGGGGGCAAATCCTTCCAGGGTTGAAGTAGTTAAACAAAATCTTAGCCTCTTATTTACCTTTGTTATTATCTCCTTCATTCTAATTTTCCCTAAGCTTTTTATTGTTGATATTTACATTAACCTTTCATATGTAAACTTGCTTTTGTTTTTTTGTAGTTCTGCATTAAAAACAACTTTGTGACAAGAAAAAAATAAAAATAAAACATGCTGTCCGAATGAGTTATAAGGTAATTTATTTCCCAAATGGAAAAGCAAATTTGATAATGATAATAATAATCTCTTCTAATTCAGTGTGTCGTAACACCTCCCCCACATCCTATTTGGTTGTCCTTAGGCCATAAACGTGGCCTGACCACTGTATTTTTAGATATACAAGCTACATCCCACCTTCATGCCAAAAACATTTTTCCAACACTGAATTTACAGTAATTATTTTAATAAATGTTGTTTTCCTGTACTATTTTAAACCTCTTATATAACAGACTTATGAACTATTCTAAAAATCGAACTTGGATTGTTATGTACTGTGATTAACTTTTCACTTTTTGGATGTGCTTTAAGGCTTTCCTGTATAGTGGCATTTATAAATTATTTATTAATAGGTAGAAAAAATAAATAAAAAATCAACGCCTTAGTGACAGCTCCTGCTTTGTCATTTTGTCACAGACGTTATCACTTAACGCTTGTTTGAAGACTTCGAAATTGTCCACTAGCTTTTACATTGTAGCCATTGTAGTGATGAAATTGTAACCAAGCAATACCACTGTAGCGCACTGTAGCGTATTACAACCACAATGTAGACAACTAATCATGCTGTAGAAAGGGTATGTCTTTGTCTAGAACTTGCTAATTACATTATAACAGGACCCTTTTGGGTGACTAAGAGGCATACATATTTACTAACAGTTTGTTCCTGCATCTGATCATAGACCTAGGTTCCCTTTTTAGCAGTTTGAGGCTGGGTTCATACTGCAGCATACTCTAGATCACAGCAGGAGTCCAGTGCATCTCCATTCAATGTTTCAGGCCCAATTTCAGCACAAATTTTTGGCTGAATTTGGACCTGAAATGGATCAAAAGACACACAGGGCTCCTGTGCTATTCGCACCACAGCCGCTGCAGAGATGTGTGAACAAGATCCATAGAGAGACGGTCACAATCTCCTGCTATGCGAATGGAATGCAGGGAAAGCCTGTTTAAACTTTTCATATCCCGCATATAGTCAAATGACGTTCGCAGATGGAATATCCCATCCTGTTCAGTCCTGTTGACTCTAGGGTCTCCCAGTATGCTGTACAAAACTCCTGGGATATCTATAATCCTTTGGAGGTTCTGTTTCTGCCAAATGCCACCTACATTTAACAATTCATCTATGACAAAAAGCATCCTTGAGTGTATGTTCCACCTGGGCAAGTGAAGTTAATTATTGCTTTAGGAACCAAGGTGAAATGATCCAAATACCCAAATACTAAAGTAAAATTTAAATCGAATAGAATATAACTTGAGCTTGTTGATCCAGAAAATATTCAGTTGCCCTTTGGAAGCAGGAATCATTTTTTTTTTCTTTTGTTAAAGCTAAGGTTTTCTATTTTTTTCCCACTAGTTGAGCTTGATGTATTTGTGTCTTTTACCTCCGCTCGAGAATGGATGTACATCACTGGAACTTATTTTATTTTTTAATAGAGGACTTGTCCCAAGCTGTCTCCTGTGTTTTTTAAATTTTTTTACACTTTTTTTGTGAAATTGTAGGGGTACAATGTACCCTGTTACCAATTCACATAGGGGGCGGGATCTGGGGGTCCCCTTTGTTAGAGAGCGCTTCCATATTACGATAAGCCCCCCGCCCGCAGACCCCCACAACCACCGGGCAAGGGTTGTGAGGATGAGGCCTTTGTCCCCATCAACATGGGGACAAGATGCTTTGGGGTCACAAAGCATCCTCCCCATGTTGAGGGCATGTGGCCTGGTACGGTTCAGGAGGGGGGCACTTCCCCCCTCTTTTCCTGCGGCCTGCCATGTTGCATGCTCAGATAAGGGTCTGGCATGGATTTATTTTTTTGGCGTGGCGTTCCCCTTAAAATCCATACCAGACCTGAAGGGTCTGGTATGGATTTTGAGGGGGACCCCTACACAATTTTTTTTAAATATGGTGGCGCAGGGTTCCCCTTAATATCCATACCAGACCTAAGGGGCCTGGTATGGAATTTGGGGGAACACCCACACAATTTTTTTTTATTGTGCTTTGTGGTTCCCCTTTGGGCCGTACACACGACCGAACATGTCTGCTGAAACTGGTCCGCGGACCAGTTTCAGCAGACATGTTCGGTCATGTGTAGGCCCGAGCGGACAGGATTCCAGCATACATTTGCCCGCCGGGCCTTTTTCCAGCGGGCAAATATTTCTGGACTTGTTTTAAAACAGCCCGCTGGAATCCTGTCCGCTCAGACATGTTCGGTAGTCTGTACAGACCTACCGTACATGTCCGAGCGCCCCCCATCCCTCGCATGCGTCAAATGACTTTGACGCATGCGTGGAAGCATTGAACTGGCAGGGCCGCCCACGTGGCCGCGTCATCGTCGCGGCGACGGCGCGGCCATGCCCCGCGTATTGTTTATGCGTGGATTTCTGTATGATGGTGAGTACAGCCACCATACAGAAATCCCCGGGCAGACATGTACGGTGAAAACGGTCCGGCGGACCGGTTTCATCGTACATGTTTGGTCGTCTGTACACGGCCTTAATATTCATACCAGACCCAAAGGGCCTGGTAATGGACTGGGGGTAACCCATGCCATTTTTTTCAATGACTTATATCTGTATTGCCGGGACCCGACAATTCTTTATAGCTGCGAGTAGTTTTTTTTTCTGCAGGGACTGTTCTAAATATGGGAAAAACATGCCACTTTACAGGCATACTGTAGACACCCACAGGTATGAAATTTAAAGGAATATTTCACTTTTATTGTTTCACTTTAAGCATTATTAAAATCACTGCTTCCAAAACTGACATTTTTGAAAAAAAAATTATGACAATAACTTGCGGATTAACCTTTAAAATTAGCACTTTTGATTTTTCATGTTCGTGTCCCATAGACTTTAATGACGTTCGCATGTTCTGCTGCGAAGCAAAATGGGGGGGGTGTTCGGCTCATCCCTACAATTGATGCACTTAACATGTGATACAAAATCAATAATTAATCAATACAGTACATTTAAACATAAGTGCCATATACAAAGACCCAAATTAATTGTCCCAAACGATAAAGTGCTGATGCTCTTTAAAATTATAACATGGTGCTCTATTCCACTGTGCTTGTATTGCCCCACATGGACTTGCACTCACCAAATGGACATGAACACATATCGCTAGTATGGTCAATAGCACACGTGGGGCATTTCCTTTTCTTGCTCGACTCCTCTTATATTCGCCCAACTCTGCTCAATGTACTTGGTATTGCCACTCAGAGGCAAGGATGACAGAAAGTGATACATTTCACTGGTATTAGCAACTATTTTTACTGAATGAAACAGATTCATTCAGTGTGTTTCATTATGATTAGCTGTTATTCATCTAATCACATGGTACAGCTGATGACAGATCATGCCCCACAAGGCACGGTCCAGGAGGACATCATACATATGTACCACCCGGCCATCATTTTACCTGGGATGGAACTAGTTAATGCAGTTTTGATAGGACCTCATAAATTGCCTTTAGGTCTTTTCTTTAACCACTTGCTTACTGGGCACATAAACCCCCTTCGTTCCCAGGCGAAATCTCAGCGTCCGGCACTGCGTCGCTTTAACTGACAATTGCGCGGTCGTGCGACGTGGCTCCCAAACAAAATTGGCGTCCTTTTTTCCCCACAAATAGAGCTTTCTTTTGGTGGTATTTGATCACCTCTGCGGTTTTTATTTTTTGCGCTATAAACAAAAAAAGAGCAACAATTTAAAAAAAATATATATTTTTTTTACTTGTTGCTATAATAAATATCCCAATTTTTTTTTTTAAAAACTATTTTTTTTCTCAGTTAAGGCCGATACGTATTTTTCGACGTATTTTTGTAAAAAAAAAAAAAAAAAAAAATCACAATAAGCGACTGGTTTGCGCAAAAGTTATAGCGCCTACAAAATGGGGAACAGAATTATGATTTTTATTATTTTTTTTTTTACTAGTAATGGCGGCGATCTGCGATTTTTATTGGGACTGGGATATTGCGGCGGACGTATCGGACACTTTTGACACAAATTTGGCGCCATTCACATTTATACAGCGATCAGTGCTATAAAAATGCACGAATTACTGTATAAATGTGACTGGCAGTGAAGGGGTTAACACTAGGGGTGAGGAAGGGGTTAACTGTGTAGCCTGGGTGTGTTATAACTGTGTGGGGGGAGGGGGGTGACTGGGGGAGGGGACCGATGCTGTGTCTCTATGTACAAGAGACACAGATCGGTCTCCTCTCTCCCTGACAGGACGTGGAGCTCTGTGTTTACACACAGAGCTCCACGTCCCTGCTGTCACCTGCCGTGTCACCGACGATCGCGTGTACCCGGCGGACATCGCGGCCGCCAGGTACACGCATCGGGTCTTCGGCGATGCGTCGGGACAGTTTTTACCCGCCGCGCGCCACCCAGTGGCGCGCGCGGGTAATGCACATAAAAGGCTGTGTTTAAACGGCCACTTGGCACTTGAGAGCCGCGCTGCGGACGTATTTCGTCTATAGCGCGGATCTCAAGTGGTTAACCATATTGGATGGTGGACATTAGGAACAAATAACTGACTCCTGACTATAGTTGTCAGATAAGCTAATATTTTTCGCATTAGGATTCAATTTCTCAATGCTTCCTTTCCCACTGCAGCTGGAGGTTCAGCTCAGTCAAACACACATGTAGTTTGGCTGTTTGCTCCAGTCCTGAACATGTAAAATTATGGCCAGACTCATATTTCTGAAGCTCATTCCTACCAACTCTAATATAAAAATCAATATTGGAAGGACTGGCCATTTAGGACTGAGCTCTATTATTCCAATAAGAACTTTATATGTTTAACTAAACACTATGAAGTGGTGATTTGAATAATGATTGTGATATTTGTTGAGTAACTAGGTGGAAACAATGTATTAAAAAGATAGTAGAATTGGCGCCAACCTAACAAATTCTTAAGTGTTTTTAAAAAATATATAAAATGGTGAATGTAAATGTAAATAACTTATCAAATGCGTGTTCTAAAATGATCATTGATAATATGAAAATAAATAATAGCAAATAGATAGTAAAGATTTAATACAATTCCAATGTGCATGTGAAAGGTGCTACGGTATATATAAAAATCCATATGTGACTGTGATCTCTTGTGAAAGTGCCAAGAGACTGAATATTAAAATGCTAAATGTTGAATATTTAGAAAGTGCTTCGTGCCAAGTGCAGCTCTGTTAACGTATTCCATACAGTGATCCCTCCAGCTGTGCTCTTATGTGGCCCTCACCAGATCCTTCACCCCCTCTTGGGGTGTAAAACATTTATGGCAGTTGTTAATTTGGTAGCGAGCATTGAATTGGTGAAAAATGCAAACAAACCCAGCATATTACTACAATTAAAAAAAAAAAAAAACAGAGGATGGGTTATACTTGTTCTAGTGCCCTCTCTGTCTCTTTTAAAGAATGTTTCATCCTTCTCCAAAAGTGAGAGCAAAAGAGAATATCAGAAGCTCTATTTCTTCATTCTTTAGATAAAAATAAAAACTAAACATTTTTGTCTGTAGTTCCACTTCAAATATACTTAAAATATACTTAAGTGTTATGCCACGTACACACAACCATTTTTCGGGGTTCTAAAAAATTTAAAAAAAATTTAATGTCATTAAAAACGATTGTGTGTGGGCTTCAGAGCATTTTTCGGGTTCTAAAAAATGGGCACATTTGTTTTCGAACATGCTCTAATTTTTTACAACATTTTTAACGTTGTAGCTTTTAAGGTTGTAAAAAATGGTCGTGTGTGGGCTTTAACGACATGAAAAAAACATGCATGCTCAGAAGCAAGTTATGAGATGGGAGCGCTTGTTCTGGTAAAACTTTGTAATGGAGTAAGCACATTCATCACGCTGTAACAGACAGAAAAGCGCAAATCGTCTTTTACTAACACAAAATCAGCTAAAGCAGCCCAAAGGGTGGCATCATTCGAATGGAACTTTCCCTTTATAGTGCTGTTGTACATGTTGTACGTCACTGCCCTTTGCTAGAGCATTTTTTTTCACCGTCGTGTGTAGGCAAGGCCGTTTTAATGATCGGGTTGAAAAAAACTTTGTTTTTACTAGACCCTTAAAAACGTAATTTTTTAGAACCCGAAAAACGGTCATGTGTACACGGCATTAGACCTCATTTACACCATGTGCAGAGACATGCATTTTATGCCACATTCTGCAAGAGCACAAAGAAAACAAGTGTTCTCCATATGCCCTGTTCACACCACAACACTAGTAACATGTTCATTTTTTTCTGCCCATAAATGTGTATCAAACCCACTGAAGCATGCATAGAAACTGATGTAAACTTGTGTCTCTGCAAAATCTGCACATCAGTTTCCATCAGTTTTTCTGCACGTTTGGTATGAACTAGGCCTTATTGTTTAGAAACTCTCTCTGACACAGTAGAAAAATTGGAATATTTTGCTAATTTTGATTCAGAAATATTAAAGGAGAACTAAACCCTCCTATCCTTTTTCAGCCAAGAAAGCTGACATCTAAGCCTTTGTTTGATTTGCAACTGCCATGATGCTGCACATGTGATCAGTTATGACATCAGCCATTTGATGGTTCAACAGTTAGCAAATGTGACAGTTAGGAATCCTGGCATGCCAGGAATATAACTGTTTTTTGAAACCTTTAAATTGATGGGTTTAGTTCTGCTTTAACATACCAAATTTTGACTAGAAAATAAACCCACCAAATAAAGCATGATTTCAACCAAATCTTTACAGCTATCCAAAAAGTTCTGTAATATTTTACCTCCATGATGTGCCCAACTTTCTCTTTTTTTTTCTGTTGAAAGAGAATGCACCATTATCAATGTGTTGCTTTCTAAGCTGTATGGACTACCCAATTTGTTAGCTTAAAATTAAGTGACGAACATTTAGGATATTAAATTTATATTCTCATTATTCCAGGCAGGATTAATTTAGATTAAATTGAAAGACATTTTGTCTCTGTAATGAGTTTCAAATAGCTGCCAGCTTAAATTCTTAGAAACATTATTAATTAAATGTAACTACCAAATGCCTTTCCATATTTTTTTTGTGGCAGAGTGATTTCATATTCAACATATTTTATTTTGTTTCTGAATAACTGGTATTGTTCATACAGACTGTAATTTCAATTCTCATTTTCTTTAATAATTATATCTGGTAATATAGTAATGTTTTGATTAATAAAGTTCTGGTTATTATACCAAACACCACTCATAATTCATTGTTATGGACCAAAAGTTCATAACTAATGCTTTTTAGATTAAATGATACATAAGTCAGTAATTTTACTTGGAAAAGTAGTTCAAATTCTAATCATACTTTTCTTTGTAATTACGGGATAAAAAAAAGAAGATCTCAATATAATGAAAATATCACAAGACTTATGTCAGTGATATCTTTTCATGCTTAATATTTGCCATGATTTGGACTTTGTAAAGAGATATTGATGATAATGGCTCACTATTAGCTGTACAAATGTTTGCAGCATATAGACAAATAAACCATTTGGGTGAATAAACGTCATTACATTCAGAAGCATTTTTTTTGTTTCCTTTTAACAATAGACAGTTCAGGAGCAACATAGTACATTGTATTTATTTGCTACATATACCCAACTGTTTCAAATGACAGATTAAGGGGAAAGCATTGTCTAATAGCCTAAATTTCAGCTGTAGATATGCAAAAAATGCCACACATTAGGGCCTATTCACACTTATACATTTCCTTTTGATACGCTTTCCACATTTTTTAAATCAATTGAAACACATTACAACTTATGTCAACACTCAGTGATGTGCCTTATGATGTGCCTTTACATTCAATATAAAGAAAATTTCAACATGTATTAAAAACAAGTGACAATGCATGTTACCACATATAAACTTGCATTGACTTTGGCATTGATGTGTTTCTATTAATTGCAATGGAAACTGCATTGGAGGACAAACACATAGGTGTAACTAAGCCCTAAGGCCTTGTACACATGATAGGATCGCCAGAGGACAACGGTCTGAAGGACCGTTTTCATCAGTCCAAACCGATCGTGTGTAGGCCACATAGGTTATTTAACCTTCGGTCAAAAAATGAGAACTTGCTTTAAAATTGAATCAATGGATGCCTAACCGATAGGTCAAAACCGATTGTTAGTATGCAAAAGCATCGGTTAAAAAACTGTGCATGCTCAGAATCCAGTCGACGCATGCTTGGAAGCATTGAGCTTCGTTTTTTTCAGCACGTCGTTGTGTTTTACGTCACCGCGTTCTGACACGATTGGTTAATTAACCTATGGTGTGTAGGCGCGACGGACCATCAGTCAGCTTCATCGGTTAACCGATGACAACAGTCCTTCGAACCGTTCTCATCGGATGGACTGATCGTGTGTACGAGGCTTAAATTGTTTGCCATGATAAGGGAGAAAAAATGTTTCTGCCTCTGTCACTTTAAAAAGAAAGTTACCTATTGCAAGATGCCATATAAGACAAGGACACCATTCTTCCAACCCAATAAAACATAGCGCATTGGTGGTAGCAGTATTAATAGACATGAACAGTTAAATACTATAAAACAAACAGAAAGCACACAAGCATTGTATGACACCTTCATGTTTACTATAAAAATAGTAAACGTGATCAAAACAACTCTGATAAGGATTTTCTACCATCTTTGTGGGAGCAAGTGTACACCCCGAGTCAGTACTGGTGCATACTAGAGACAGCAGCTACTTGTTCTCGAAATTCCTCGTTCACACGGCCGGACTTTCCGAGAAAAAAGTCAGACAGGCTTTTTTTGTTGGAAAGTCCGGCCGTGTGTAGCCTCCATTGGACTTTTTTTGTCGGAAGTCCGACGGACCTTAGATAGAGAACCTGTTCTCTTTCTTCCCGTTGGACTTCCGACGGACTCACGGCAGACTTTTGCACGGTCAAAAGTCTGACCGTGTGTACGAGGCATTACAGGATCTGCTATAGGGATTTCTCCCAATGCAGTGAGCATTTAGTAGGCCTTTTTCTATTCTAATTGTTACAGCAATACTGTACATTACCAGCCAGACACAATCTTGATAGTAATAGCTGAAACCACTATTTAATACATATAATTTTTAATAAAAGTTTTATGAAGGTGTCACGTTTGTGTGTGTTCATTCAAAGTGTTCAATAAGGATTCCTAGTCTGGTGGAAGCAGCAAAGCTGTGGATTCTGGATATATTTCGAAATAAAGCCACGATACTGTGTATTACCACCAAAACAACAACCTAGAACATTTACCTACAAAAGGCATATTCCAAAGCTTCTCAGTAGCAAAATTGTATCCCTTTTCTCCAGCCTGTATTTAGTTGCACAAACGGATACATGGTAAACAATGATACACAGCTCAAACAGTGATGAAGTATTACATAGTAACCATGATTGTGCCCGGCTGCCAATATATTTTTGTATCAGTAACCTGTAGTAACAGATCTTGGCACTCACAAGATTCAAATGAAGATAAACAGAGCTTCATTAGACATTTACAGGTAAATATGTATACAGTTTACCACCAGTGTACTTTTCTCACCACAAACTAATGGTAACATCTATTTGCTAATTCCTTTTATCATTCTCTATAGGTTTTACATTGTATATCTTGTTACAAAGACATATTAATTTATTAAGCTCCACAGTTCTATCTGATGACCATAAATTTGGCATTTTGCTACTGCCTATAATAAAAGAACATTTGCTCGGAAGATAAAATAGCCTCATAACATTCATTTTTACATAATTCGCACATAACTAATTTACATTCAGATTTGATGGATAAATAATTACATATTTTTTTTTTATAAATAGATTTTATGGTAGAAGGTTTAAAATGAGTGAAGTGAAGAATAGTTGAAGGTAACATGATTTTTTTTTAATGTATAGACATTTGTTAACCTCTTGCTGACCACCCGCCATCATTTGACAGCGACAGAATGGCTCCCTTGTGCGAATCACAGTAGCTGTACTGCGGCCGCTTTAAGGGGTAGCTAATGCGTCACTCAAGAGCTGATGCGCATGCCCGGCGGCCGCGATGTCTGCTGGGCACCCTCGATCGCTCCTGACAGAGCCAGAATGGGGACGTGTGTAAACACAAATACACATTCTGACAGGGGTGAGGAGACAGATCGTGTGTTCCTAGTATATAGAAACAACGATCAGTCTCCTCCCCCAGGCAGTCCCACCCCCCTACAGTTAGAACACCCCAAGGGAACACATTTATCCACTTGATCGCCCCTAGGGTTAACCCCTTCCCTGCCAGTGACATTTATACAGTAATCAGTGGCTATTTTTTAGCTCTGGTCCCAAAAAAGTGTCAAAAGTGTCCGATCTGTCCGCCGCAATGTCACAGTCCCCAAAAAAATTGCAGATCAATCCTGGGAATAATTCCTGGGGGAGAATTACCAGTAGAGATGTGCACCATGTGGACTAGGGCCTTATATTTAGCATGTAAAATTATTCAAAAAAAATGGATCTCTCCTGCCCCACCAACCTATAAACAAGGGAGCGAGAAACTTAACTACATATTAAAAAGAGAAAGGTTAACGTACAAACACAGAGGAATACCCCCCCCCAAAAAAATATATGGATTTATTGGTTGGACCCTAACAATCCATTATATGATGGTTCACTTGGTAGAAAGGATGGGGAGAGGAGAGGGAGGGACAAAACAGGAGAAATTTGCCCATAAGATGTAACCGATGGATACCTAACTGAGTTAGGCTATTTAGTTATTGTAATCTGAGAGGTGTTAGTTTTGTTTGTCTTGTTAGTGTTTTTGTTTTTGCTTTTGTAAAGTATGTATCTGAATGTATACTGGTGATTTATACATGGTGATTTATTCTGATTTAAAATTCTGGTTTTCCAAAAATTCTGGTTTTCCAAAATTCTGAAAATTCTGGTTTTCCAAATAAATATGTACATACTATGTACATTTAACAGAAACTACATTCTTTATTAAATTATTTCTTGAACTGGTGTTGCTTGCTTCTTAATGTAACATTTGAAAAAACACTGCAGAAAATTAATTTATTTCCAGAAAAAAATCTGACTCATCTGTCTGCTCTTCAGATGATGAATTGACCAGATTGTTCCCAAGATGAATTTATCAAAAGAACACGAATGACTGATAATTGGCTGTAAATTTAGTCCAGAAAAAGATGCAATTTTCATAAATTTATTCATGAATATATAAAATTTAATTTGTTATATCTTATGAAACCAGTATATAAAATGGACATGTTTAACACAATCTTGCTACATGAAGACTCAGTAGCTACCATTTGAGCAGTTACAATAATACATATTCCAATAAAATGAATATGATAATAAAATATTAGCTTATAAAATATTTTTTTCTATTTATAAAATACACACATTTCATAAAACACAAACAGTAAAAAAACATTTCCAAGCAGTTATACGGGTGACTTATTGCACAGTCATTTTATTCCTTTTTTCTTTCTGCTTTGCACTTCTTATCTAAATACCGGCAAGGTGAAACATATTAATATTTTGCTCTTGGGTTTAAATATGCATTAGAGGGTATCTAAATTCAAATACAAAAAAGTAATATATTAAAGCGGAGTTCCACCTAAGAATCGAACTTCCGCTTAATCCACTCCTTCCCCCCTTACATGCCACATTTGGCATGTAATTTTTTTGGGAGGGTAGTGGGGGGGTCAAGAGGAGTGGGACTTCCTGTCCCACTTCCTCCTTCCGCCGAGGGGCTGGTAAGGTGATTAGCTTAATCACCTTATTGCAGCCCTTCCCTGTAGGCGAGCGACTGTCCAATCGGACGGCGCTGCGCCACTCGCGCATGCGCAGTGCCGCTCACGCATGCGCAGTGGGTGCCCGGCCGTGAAGCCAAAATCTGTCACTGCCGGGTGCCCACACTAGGAATGAAGACGCTGGCCGGTGAGGGGGGGGGGGGCGAGGAGCAGAGCCCTGCCCGGGGCGTCGCTGGAACCGTGGAGCAGGTAAGTGTCTGTTTATTAAAAGCCAGAAGCTACACTTTTTGTAGCTGCTGACTTTTAATAAACTTAAAAAAAGGCTGGAACACCCCTTTAACCACTTGCCTACTGGGCACTTTTACCCCCTTCCTGCCCAGGCAAATTTTAAGCTTTCCGTACTGTCACACCTGGAATGACAATTGCGCGGTCATGCTACACTGTGCCCATATTACATTTTCATATTTTTTTGTCACACAAATCAAGCTTTCACTTGGTGGTATGTAATAACCACTTGTTTTTTAATTTTTTTGCTAAATGAAAAAATACCAACAATTTTGAAAAAAATAAGTTTTTTTCATAATATGTTATATCATTTTCGCAAACAGGTAATTTTTCTCCTTCACTGATGTGCGCAGAGGAGGCTGCACTGATGAGGCTGCACAGGTGGGCACTGATGAGGAGGCACTGGTGGGCACTGATGGGGAGACACTGGTGAGGCTGCACTGATAGGCGGCATTGATAGGTGGCACTGATAGGCGGCACTGATGGGCGCTTATATGCACTGGTAGGCGGTACTGATAGGCAGCACTGATAGGTGACACTGACGAGAAGGCACTGATGGCCACTGATTGGCAGCACTTATTGGCAGCACTGGTGGGCACTGTTGGGAGTGCACTCATAATCAATGCCCTGATTATCAGTGTGCAGTTCCCTTTCACACAAGCCAGTTATTGGATCTCCCCCTTCCTGACCAGAGCATGTTTTACAATTTGGCACTGTGTCGCTTTAACTGGTAATTGTGCGGTCATGCAATGCTGTATCCAAACAAAAAAAATGTCCCCACAAATAGAGCTTTCTTTTGATGCTATATATATTTTTTACTTTTTGCTATAATAAATATCCCCAAAAAATGATTTTAAGAAACACATTTCTTCATCAGTTTAGGCCAATATATATTCTTCCACATATTTTGGTAAAAAAATCACAATAAGCATATATTGATTGATTTGTGCAAAAGTTATAGCATCTACAAACTATGGGAAATATTTATGGAATTTTCATTTTTTCTACTAGAAATGGCGGTGTTAGCGGTATTGCATCATTGTGATAGACAGATTGGACACTTTTGACACATTTTTGGGACCAAACGACATGTTTCTTCTCCTCTGACAGCACTATGCTGGCGCATGTGCATGCGATCGCGTGTGGCTGGTGGCCTCTGGCAGCTCTTAAAGTAAACCCTGTATGGGTAGGGGGTTTCATGCAGGGGATCCATTCTCCCCCTGTAAATAGACGTGAGCCGTTTAAATATGTGATAGTTGTGGTGCTCGCATTTGTTTTCCTTTATAGGCATCTCCCTTTTAGTTTCACCGGATAATCCTGTAAATAAAACACTTCGGGTAGATCCACGTACATCGGCGCATATATAGACCGGCGTAGCGCATCTCATTTCCGTTACGCCGGCTCAACTTTGAGAGGCATGTACCGTATCCTCATAGTATTTGCGCCCAACGTTGCGCCGGCGCGACGTAAATTCCGAGTCGTAAGCCGGCGTAATTGAAAGTGGGAAGGAAGTGGGCGTGTTCCATTGAAATGAGCCGTGACCCCATGCAAATGAAGGGCCGAACAGACGACGCATGCGCAATGACGCTGACTATGTTCAGCGCCTCTCTGCGCATGCGCAGAACTCGGCCCAGCGTAATCAGTGAGATAGGAACTAGGCCCGGCGTAATTAGTGAGATACGCCCAGGGCATAAATACGCCCCAAACATGCGCCCGTCCAGTGCAAAAGTACATCCATTTGTTTTCCCCCCTGAAGCAAGGTGCTTTTGTTTCGTTGTTTGTTGGTTTTTGTCGGTGTGTGTTTTTTGGAGAATGTTTTTGAGCCATGTCAGCGAAGAAGAGGAAGCTCAATTACTCCCCACAGGAGAGGGCTATTATTATCAGGGCCATGACTTTGTATGATAGGTACCTCCATGGGCCTGAGAGTATCAACACCACCAAGGCCAGGAGGATGGAGATCCTGCAAATTATTGCAGACAATGTCAATGCATTGGGGAGTGAGGCCAGGGCCCCCAATGAGATCTTGAAAAAGATCAATGATCTCAGGCGCGTCGTCCGAGGTAAGCTGGCTAAGATGGCCACTCTTGCCAGGGGCACTGGAGGGGGACCAGCAACCACTCTCAGGCTCAATGCTGAGGAGCGGGTGGTTGCCCAGTGCCTCCACAGGCATCAAGTGGAGGGAGTGCCTGGATTTGACTCCATTGAGGAGGCCTTGAGGACAGGTAAGTGTGTTTTATTTCCTATCTGGTGTGTAGCATGTGTGGGGGGGAAGGGAATATGTGACAAGTGTGTGGATCCTCCAACCTGTGAATGTTTTGTGTCATCCACAGATGTGCAGGAGGGTGCTGCGCCATCTGGCCAGTCCACAGCCTCCCCCGGACATGAGTCTGAGGCAGACCCCCAGGCAAGTCAGGAGTCATCTGTGGAGGGGAGTGGCCACAGCTCTCCTCAGGAGGAGGTTGAGGAGGAGGAGGTGATGAGTGGCAATGAAGTCCTTCTCCATTTGGAGGAGTCTCCCCCTAGGGCTGGCATCAGTCAGGCCTCCATCAGGGGTAGCCCCTCCCACTCCTCCCCCAACAGGGCTTCCCCCCAAGGGTCTCCCTTACTCCTAAGCCCCAAGCCTCATCAGGAGGCAGGAAGGCCACCAGGAAGACAAGGGGGTGGCAGACATTCTGCCTGAAAACCTGCGGAGGGACCAGGCCCGCCAGACCCGCCATCTGGGTCAGGTTGCCCAGTGTATGGAGCGCATGTCGGACAGCATGGCCTCCATAAAGGAGTCTGTGCAGGACGTGGCATGTAACTCCTTGGCTTTGATAACCTGCATGAACGACCTGCAGGCGTGGGTCAGGAGGTGCGCGCCCTGACCGAGGCTGTCCGGGCCAACACGGCAGCCATCCAGGCGGGGGTGAGGCTGCAGGAGGACACCAATGTGGAGGGCAGGCAGCCAGGTGGGCAGAGACCAGGGGATGCTCCTCCTTCTCCTGATTCCCCCCCCATGAGTCTCCTCTGAGGAGCCGGGGCCGTGGCCGCCGCAGGCGTGGGGCACGGCAGCGCCAGTAGTTTTTTATTTATTTTATTTTTTTACTCAGGTGATGAGTGTTTTATGTTTCTTTGTTATTTTCATCATGTTATGAGTTGTTTTATTTTTTTGTAGCCCAGGCAGGCTACAGTGTGAATGATGTTTGAATGTGGGGGTGACATTCCTAGCGGAAAAGGGGTGTCACCCTCGGTTGTTGGGGAGAAGGGATCCCCAGGACCAGGGAGAAGTGATCCCTAGGTCAGTGTGAATGGTGTATGAATGTACAGCAATATAATTGGAGCCTTGGCGTGGCATTGCTGCTCACAAGTCCTAAATGGTGGACTTGGGCTAATCCAATTTGATGAGGATGTGGGGTGTGTGAACTAGGGACCACAGTGGTGTGCATGCGTGCATTCTCCTTGTGCCATGATTAATGTGTGTGTGTTTAATGTGCAAAGATGCCTACTGCAAAGACGTTTATGCACGGTCGGTATATCCTCTCCTGTGCCCTCCTCCTCCGTGCCCTCCTCCTTCTACGCGCATCTAAAGCCAGTAGTATAGCTATGACCATGGATGCCCCCGGCATTTGGGCATACAGATTGTTGTCTTGCAAGTGTGGCTGCTCAGCTTGTCCCTAACGGTGCTGCTGAAGCTGACCTGCACACGTCTGGTGCAAAGTTAAAGCTGCTTTTATGAAGGGTAACTTTAGACCGACGTACAGCTTACGCGCATAGCCTGTGCCAGACAAACGTACTTTTGTGGATCGCCGTATCTCCCTCATTTGCATATTTGCATAGCAAATCAATGGTGCGTCCAGCATATATTTGCGCCCACGATGCGCCGGCGCAGAAAAATTACGTCGGTCGGAAAAAACTATTTTTCAGGCGTATCTCGTTTTGTGGATATGGCTCATAGATACGCCGGCGCAAATTTACACTTACGTCGCGCAGCTCGAGATACGCCGGCGTAAGTGCTTTGTGGATCTGCCCCTTCATGTTTGTTCATGTCTATACTAATTTCTTAATAGTAGATATGGAATGAGCCATGGTTGTCACAAAGACTGGACTTCAAATATGTCTGCCTTTGTTTATCTTTATTACAATGTACATACTTACAATGTACATACTTACCACATAATTGTCCTCAACACTTGCCTATCATTAATACGGCTCCTGATTTTTTTTTATTAAGCTTTTTTGCTATACATTTGTGAAAAACATATCTATTACTGCTAATTGATTGTAAGTACCAATTAGTACCAATTAGGATCTTTTATAAACTGATAGGTTGAGCTGAAAGGGCTGAAAAATAAAAGTGATAAGGGAAGAGCTAGAACAGTAAAACAATAGACGTGACAGGTACAAAGGTAAGAGTTTTTGTTTTGTTTTGTTTTTTTGTAATTTCACCAGACTTAGAAAAATAATTCAGACGAAATAGAAAACGAATACATAAACACACGTGATTAGTGGCAGTGAGAGTAATATTGTGGTCATGAAAATCACTGATGTTTTTGGGATGAAAGATATAGAGAAGGATAAAGTGGTCTTCACTTCTGGTAATAATACTGCTACTTCTATTTTTGTAAAATTAGGTCAGATGGTGGTGGTAATTACTGTATATGTTTTGGACAGGACACATAAATGTGAAATGTATAAGAGTGGAGGTGGGTGGTGGGATCCTCAGAGGAAATGAACTGTACAACAACTAACAATGTATCACTAAATAGAAAAAGACATAGACAAGTAAGGCTATTTTTTTTTTTATGTAGTAAGCTCTAGAAACAATGCTGATTTAAAAAATGTATGTCAGTGTACACGATAGTTACGTAGTTATATACTAGGTAAGGTTGAAAAAAGACAATAGTCCATCCAGTTCAACCTGTGTAGGTGTACGCGTGTCAGTGTCTATAATTATTTCCCATATCCCTGTAAGTTGTGTTCTTTAAGATGCACGTCCGAAAGTCTTTTAAAAATAAAAAGATCTAAAATGTGTAAAATATTGAGCCAGGACCCCACTACATCTCTAAAATTAATACTAGCTGCTCATATACAGTATATTATTCACTGTTTGTGATGAGTGAATCAAGCAAAGTTTGGTTTGTTGAACATTTGATGAATCCAGAGGGAATTTCACAAACCCCTCACATAACCTATTACAAAACCTATTATGCCCTGTACACATGATCGGTTCATCTGATGAAAACGATCTGATGGATTTTTTCATCAGATATCCGATGAAGCTGACTTTCATCAGTCTTGCCTATACACCATCAGTTAAAAAAACGATCGTGTCAGAACGCGGTGACGTAAAACACAACGACGTGCTGAGAAAATTTAAGTTCAATGCTTCCAAGCATGCGTCGACTTGATTCTGAGCATGCATGGATTTTTAACCGATGGACGTGCCCACAGACGATCGTTTTTTTCTATCGTTTTTTTAACCATCAGATAACTTTAAAACAAGTTCCTAGTTTTTTCACCGATGGATAAAAAAACAATGGGGCCCACACACGATCGGTTTGTCTGATGAAACCGGTCCATCAGACCGTTTTCATCAGACAAACCGATTGTGTGTACACGGCATCACAGTCTGTGGGAAATTAACCTTGTTAATTTTCTGGCCATTTTAAAGGTTAGTGCGTAAACTTTTGTTAAAAATAAGGGGCACTATTATGTACAAAGGCAAAAACTTCACAAGCAGGTTTAAGGCTCCCCATACCATGTTATTTGAAAACTTTTTGTATTTTTAATTAAATGGGAACATTAAAAAATACACAAATCTTTCAAATAACATGGTTTGAGGAAGCCTTAAACCTGCTTGTGAAGTTTCATGGCAGTATAACATACTTTAACCACTTCAATACAGGACACTTTCCCCCCTTCCTGCCCAGGACAATTTTCAGCTTTTAGCACTGTTACACTTTGAATGACTATTGCACGGTCATGCAACACTATACCCAAACTAAGTTTTTATCATTTTCTTCCCACAAATAGAGATTTATTTTGGTGGTATTTGATCACCACTGTGTTTTTTATTCGCTAAACACACTAAAAAAAGACCAACATTTTTGAAATAAAAGTGTTTCTTAATTTCTGTTATACAATTTTGTTTTCTCCTTCACTGATGGGCACTGATGAGGCTGCACTAATTGTCACTGATGAGGGGGCACTGATGAGGTGGCACTAATATATAGAATTGATGGGCACTGATAGGCAGCACTGATATGCAGCACTGATGGGCACTGATAGGATATACTGATATGCAGCACTGATGGGCACTGGTAGATGGCACTGATATGTGGCACTAATAAGTGACACAGATAGGCGGCACTGATGGACACTGATAGGTGGGACTGATGGGCACGTATTGCTGAGAGGGTTAACAACTTCAAAAACTATTTAGATGTCTTTCTCAAGAAGCAAAATATATGGAAGTTGTTAGAGAATAAAAATCATACACACATATGTAGGTTGAAAGTTATATACCTGTGCCCTTTTCCAACCCTATTAACTATGTAGCTATGTAAATATGTAACAGTGGCAGGGGATCTGTCATTTGGTGGTGGTAGCACTACCTAAGTTAAATGACAGATCCCTGCTGGTTCCTCTTTGTAAACAAACAGGATGGGGATTCTGGGTAACATCATTGACCAAATATACTCATGCCAAATCCCCAGCCATTTTGATAAACAAAAAAAACCTGGCTGGGAATTTGTCATTTTGCGGCAATAGTGCTACCACTGCTAAATGACAGAGCTCTGATCAATGTTTGGAAACAAACATCAGCCAGGGATTCAGGTGAGTGAATTGGCCAACTGTGTTCACAAACAGGCTGAGTTTGGGTCGAACGTATGTTCAACTCAAAACCTAAACGTATCTCTTTTAAAAGTTATATAAACTGTAGTACAAAATAATCTACCAGTAAATAGGTAAAATTTGGTTTCATTAGCTCAATATGGGTGAGTAGATAAACATTCCTAAATGAGGGTTTGTTGTCCCTTATGCCGCATACACACCATCACTTTATGTGATGAAAAAAAACAACGTTTTTAAAAACGTCACTTTAAATGACCGTGTGTGGAGGAAAACGTTGTTTTATGTCTTGTGAAAAACGACAAAAAAAATTGAAGCATGCTTCAATTTTATGTGTCATTTTTTTCAAAACGTCGTTTTTTACTTCACAGAAATTGACGTGTAGCAAAAAACAATGTTTAAAACAAAGTTTTTACACCCGCGCATGCCCAGAAGCTAGTTATGAAGCGAGCTTCAATGGAAAAACGTGGTGAACGTAACCTCGCTTTTCTAGAGCATTGTGAAAAAACGATGGTGTGTAGGCAACTTCGTCTTTGAAAATGATGTTTCAAAATGTAGTTTTATTTCATGATTTAAAACGTCGTTTTTTTTCATCACAAAAAACGACCGTCTGTACGCGGCATTAGAGTAACAGATGCCAATCCAGTTGTTAAACCAACTATTTTACCCCACAGTGATGATCAGCACCTCAAAGATATTTAATTTTACCATATTTTGGGTCAGCAAAGACAAAAAAAATGGAATTGATTATACCTGATGCTCTTTTTTAATTTTTTCAACTGTTAATTTTATGAATGTAACAATCATTTTACATTTTTACATTTTAATACTACCATATAATGTAATCACTTTAGCATCTTGTTTGAATAACATGAATTGTTTACCAGCAAAATGCTGAACTGTTCACAATGTCTATGATTAAATTTGATGAAGCACTTTACAGTTTCCCAATAGGCCTGGACTTCTGACTTCCAGTGAGTCATCTCTATGCATTTTAACTCTTATTTGTGTCAAAGTACCAGCAGTCAGCAATTATTTAATGTTTCCTGACATCACAGAAAAAAATAATTGAATTTTAGACAGCTGATGTCACAAACTGTAGAATAATTATATGTCTGTGTGGCAGGACTAACCCCAACAGAGATGTCTCATTTATACTGTACATGAAATGAAGCTGTAAGCTCATCATCTTAAATATCAGATATCCTTCTTTCTGGTCTCAAAGTGACTTTCAGAATAAAATTAATTATAGAAAACAGTAAAAATAACACAGCCAAATATAGATTTTTGATCTATTGATGGTTATGTATAAAAATATCATAACATACATGAGGTCTAAAGGAATGATGTTAAGTAATAAATGCAATTAAACATGCTATATTGGCTTACATCCTATATTTAAGAACTTGATACATTAATCTGTGGAATTAATTTGGTAATAGAGAGAAATATAAACAAATTATTTAGATCATTAAAAATAAAAACGTTAAACAAATATAGTTAAGAAATCATACAATGTTATTGAATGGTATATATATATATATATGCATATATATATTTTTTTTAAAGTTTTTAATGTTTAATCTTTTGAGTTGTTCTAAACTATTTTGGAAGGATAACTTTTTTACTTTGTATGCAGTTGTGTGAATTTAAATATTACATGAAATACCATTTAATTTGCATTATTATCCCCTCAAAATGTTTACAAAGCTTGGCATAAACCTATATAATTTTTGTGGGCAGCCCTAAATATGTAGTTAGTAGGTACATTTAAAAGGGGGACATATATTCTTACCCTATAGAAGTACAATTTATGGGCCAGACCATAGGGGCCTATTTATGTCTGGGTGTCCTGGTGCACTGCATTAATGCATGTGCGTCTTTACGTGTAATAACATGTTTATGAAGAACGGACAAACGTGATAGACTAATACTGTACCACAGAGGAACTTTACAATAGATTCTTTTACCAAATATTTTATTAACAAAAATTAACAATATTAATCATTTCATAAAATCAATGTTGTTGGATATCATATAATACGAAAAAATCTCTGTATTTGTCAAATAGTTGACGCATTTCACATCTCTGCTTCCTCAGAACCTTTGACTCTTGACCTTTAATAGAGACCTTGATTAAAATATATTATTATGTATTGACTTCCTCATGGATGCTTTACAATAAACTGGTTAGCAATTACTTCATTTGACTCACATACTATGAGATCCACGTGATATCAACAGAACTGGCATGCCAAGTGCATGAGGGAACGACCAAGGACCTATCCTTCAAACATAACTGTGGGGCAAAAAATAGACATCTTATAAATAAAAGTGCCCCTCCTATATATATATCCGAGTTAGCATCATTCAAAAAAGTAATGTAGTCATACTTACTAAAGCCAATAGAAAAGAGTGAAAATAGATAAACTATATCCTGTATATCAAAAAGATGTACAATTGGCTATCACTACTTCATCCAAAAAGTCCATGCATATAATAATAACAGCAGAAGTCCAGCATGTAACTATAATTTCCCATATCAAACTAGAGCATGAAAAACTAGATCCAAATAATATATTTTGTATCTAGCTAGTAGAAAGGAAGGTAAGCCTAGTTATATACTGTGGCGTCCCAATCGCATGGATCATTTCAACTTCTTGGATTCGGTCTCAACAAAATGACCAGACACGGCACAGCTCAGTTTGTCTCCCTATCTGAACTAAATATATAGCCCAAATTCGGCTTGGTAATTAATTACCTTACAGGTGTGACAATCACACACCAAAGCGTGCTAGACCTAGAGTGTATGAACCTACTAATGGTCCTTTTTGAAGGAATAAGAGAAAATTGAGTACTGTCCGTGATACTTTTTTTATTTGCACTAACTTATAATTTTTCAGGACAAGATTTCGGGGTGTTTCCCCTCCTTCAATGTCCAATTGTATGTTAGTGCAAATAAAAAAAGTATCACGGACAGTACTCAATTTTCTCTGTCACAATTGCACTAATATGGCTACAATCATGTCAAGTATGAAGGAATAAGGGAAGATATAGGGACTAGTCCATAGCGGAATTCCACCCCAAGCTCCTACCACCACAACTCCACCACCATGGTAAGTCTGTGGGAAAATTCTCTCCCAACCACCCCCAGAGCCACAACCATGCCAGGGGGACTGCTAGTTCAAGTCCCACACATATCAGTTCTCCCATACACTAACAGCACACCCCCATACTGTCTTTGATCATATAGCTCCCACAGTACTTCTTGAGTCAAAAAAGATTATTTATAAATAAAGGTGAAAAATCATTAAATACTCGCTAATTCAATTTCCAGTATGCATCCATTTGGGGTCCAAAAAACACCAATATCTCTGAAACAAACATATGACAATTTGTTATAAAATGTATGTAGAAATTACAAGGTATTTTTAAAACAGACATACAACATTACATTGATCAGACCGTGGTATCATTAGAATGTTTGATTTCAATTAGGAATGTAATGAAGCCCAAAGCTATATATCCAATTGGTATTTTTTGGGTTAACCCAAAAAGGGCCTATAGCTTAGAGATTCATTTAGGCCTGGTGGTCGAGTGACATTTAGCTTAAAAATCCATCTCGCCTCCCTTTGGAGCAGTTTTCAATCAATATTGCCCCCACATTGGTTTTCCAGGACCCTCTCGAGGGCCGTGAACCGTACCATAGAGGTATACATTTTTATGTTTTAAAGCAACATGTCTACCTATAGGAGTATATAAGAGGTTTCTTCTGATGTAATAAATATGGTCATAGATTTGTTTCCAGAAATTACAAAACATAATGGGCTAGATCTACAAAGAAATTATGCCGGTGTATCTATTGATACGCCGCATAATTTCAAAATTCCTGCGTCGTATCTTTGTTTTGAATCCTCAAAAAAAGATACGACAGCTTCTGGGTTAGATCCGACAGGTGTACGTCTTCGTACGCCTTCGGGTTTTAAGATGCAATACTTCGGCGTCGGCTGGGTGGCGTTTTCCGCGTCGGGTATGCAAATTAGCGATTTACGACGATCCACAAACGTACGCGCGGCCGTCGCATTTTCTAACGTCGTCTGTAGTCTGCTTTTTCCGGCGTATAGTTAAAGCTGGTATTTTGCGGCGTATAGATAGAATTGCCATGTTAAGTATGGCCGTTGTTCCCGCGTCGAAATTTGAATTTTTTTTTTGCGTAAGTCGTCCGTGAATAGGGATGGACGTAACTCACGTCTAAGTTAAAAAAATTACGTCCTAGCGACGTCATTTCACGCAAAGCATGGCAGGAAATTTCTGGACAACGCATGCGCATTTCATTCAGCGTGGGGACGCGCTTCATTTAAATGAAATCCGGCCCAACCCGCCCAATTTGAAATCCGCCGCCAGAAATACACTTCGCCGCCGATTCGAAAATGCGCCAGATAAGGTACGGCGGCGTAGTGTATCTCTGATACGCTGCGCCGATCTACATATATGTGGATCTGGCCCAATATATATACTTATACTTATATACTCCTATAGGTACGTATCCAGTGCTCCCCCTTTCATTGATTAAAAGTATACCGTATTCACAATATCTGTGGATTAGAAGGAATTGTTCTAATGAGGAAAACTTTAGAAGAGAATCAGATTTATTAAGGGTAAGGTTATTAAACAGAGGATATACAAAAACTACTCTAAAAAAGGCCTTTAACAAGGCCTGTAAAAAAGAATGACATGCATTACTGTTTGAAAAAGAGGATAAAAAACACATGGAATCTGTAATGCTGTGTACACACGATCGGTTCGTCTGATGAAAACGGTCTTATGGACCGATTTCATCAGATGAACCGATCATGTGTGGGCCCCATCGTTTTTTTATCCATCGGTAAAAAAACTAGGAACTTGTTTTAAAATTATCTGATGGTTAAAAAAACGATAGAAAAAAACAATCGTCTGTGTCACATGTCCATCGGTTAAAAAACCACGCATGCTTAGAATCAAGTCGACGCATGCTTGGAAGCATTAAACTTAATTTTTCTCAGCACGTCGTTGTGTTTTGCGTCACTGAGTTCTGACACAATCGTTTTTTTTAACTGATGGTGTGTAGGCAAGACTGATGAAAGTCAGCTTCATCGGATATCTGATGAAAAAATCCATCAGACCATTTTCATCAGATGAACCGATCATGTGTACAGGACATAAGAGTAATTACCACCTACTCTAGTAACCATGAGATTAGATTTTTACAGGGGAACCCATTGTCAATAGATACATTAGTGAATTCTCCCCGATTAACTACAAAAAAGGTCGCTCACTAAAGGATCGACTGGATCACATCCATTCCAAGAACCCCTTGAGACCCAATGAATCCGAATTCGGCATGCACAAATGTAAAACATGTGAATATTGTAATTGGATTCTCAAGGAAGCTTCATTTATTCTGCCTATACAATATAAGATTCCATGCCAACTGTCAAACGAAAGGAGCCGTCTATATCGTTTTCTGTAGATGCAGATCTTTTTACGTCAGTAAGATGTTTCATAATTTCTGGAAACAAATCTGCGACCATATTTATTACATCAGAAGAAACCTCTTATATACTCCTATAGGTAGACATGTTGCGTTTAAAACATGAAAATGTTGGTACGGTTCACAGTCCTCGAGAGGGTCCTGGAAGACCCACGTGGGGGCAATATCGATTGCAAACTGCTCCAAAGGGAGGCAAGCTAAATGCCACTCAACCACCAGGCTTAAATGAATCTCTAAGCTGATATACGTGGGACTACTAGCGGTCCCCCTGGCATGGTTGTGACTCTGGGGGCGGTTGAAAGAGAATTTTCCCACGATCTTACAATGGTGGTGGAGTTGTGGTGGTAGGAGCGTTGGGGGTATTCCGCTATGGACTAGTTCCTATATCTTCCCTTATTCCTTCAAAAACTCATATTTGCAGTCCAGTTGATTGTGCTTATATAGCGGTTTTATGCTATGGCTGACCAAGAGTGGATGTCTCTGGCTCTTGTATTAGTGACAATGTATGTGGCTGTCGTCTTATGCCCTGGTCTCCGATTGATGCTGCAGCTCTGTCACTATTCGAGCCGATGTGCTCGTGCGCATGAGCAGGGGAGATACCTCTGCGCAGGGCCACCATTAGGAATTATGGGGCCCCTTACACAGCCTCAGGCATGGGCCCCCTGGAGCAGAGAACCGGGGGGGGGGGTGCTGCCGCCATAAATTGAGAAGCGGGGGGGGGCTGCCGCGGATTGAGAAGCGTGGGGGGCCTTTACACAAAAACGAAGAAATAAAGAAAAAAATATATAAAAAAAGGGGGGTAGCTATCCGGGGCCCTGGGGACCTCTGGGCCCTTTAATAAAAAAAAAATATATATAAAAAAATATTATTTTTTTTTTAAAAAGGGGGTTGCCATCTGGGGCCCTGGGGCCTTTGGGCCCTTTAATAATAATATATATATATATATATATATATATATATATATATATATATATATATATATATATATATATATATAAATATATAAATGTATGTGTGTGTGTATATATATATATATATATATATATATTTATTTTTTTATTTTTTTTTTCGCCTCAGAGAACTATCAGGATACTCAATCACTTTAGCGTTCAATTTGCAGTCTCCTTTGTTCGCATCATGGTTGGAACTTTATTTCTTTTATTTATTTTTTTTTCCTTAATATATCTTTCTTTCTTTTTTTTTTTTTTTTTTTTTTTTTTTTTAATATATGTCAATAAATATACGAAAGGAGATAAAGAAAAACAAAATTCTTAAATACGTGAATAGATACATTAGTGTCCCCTAGCCAAACAAACCCTTATCCCACCCTCAAACCCCCCCCCAACCCTTGATCCCACCCTCCCACCCTCCCCTATCTCCGGAGTTCTGTCTTCTATTGAATCACTCTTTACCCGTTGACCTTCCTACACTGTATCATCCTATCTATATACCTTGGTGCAAGTTTAAAATTAGCCCAATCCTGCCATTTCCGTTTAAATCCTCCTTCTCCTTCCTCTCCCATGTACCTGAGCTGTTCAGCATAATATATGTCGTTGATTCTGCAAAACCAGCTCTTTACTGTCGGGCTCATAGGGTCCTTCCATTGTTTGGGGATCAGACTCTTTGCTGCATCTAGTACGTGTGGAAGTAAGGTTCTCATATACTGTTTAGTTGACATTTCTGTCCCATGAAACAAGCAGACCCATGGATCCGGAGGTATTTTTATATATAAAGAAATTGCAAAAAAGGGGGGTTGCCATCCAGGACCTCTGGGCCCTTTAATAAAAATGAAAAAAAGAAACCTCTGGGCACTTTAATAATAATAATAATAAAAAAAAATATATATATATATATATATATATATATATATATATATATATATATATATATATATATATATATATATATATATATATATAAAATTAAAAATAAACATTTAAGAAAAAAAGGGGGGTTGCCATCCAAAATATATATATATATATATATATATATATATATATATATATATATATATATATATATATATATATATATAAAAACAAAAATAAAAAAATAAACATTTATTAAAAAAAAGGGGGCCACACATGGGGCCCTGGGGACCTCTGAGCCCTTTAATAATATATATATATATATATATATATATATATATATATATATATATATATATATATATATATATATATATATATATAAAAATATATATAAAGACAAAAAAATATATATATAAAAAAAATATTTTTTTTTCTATAAAAAGGGGGGTTGCCATCCGGGGCCCTGGGGACCTCTGGGCCCTTTAATAATAATAATAATAATAATATTATATATATATGGGGACCTCAGGACCACTAAAAAAAAAATGGCTCTTTATTAAAAAATAAAATAAAAATATATATAAAAAATATATTTTTTTATAAAAAATAAATAAAAAAAAGGGGGGTTGCCATCCGGGGCCTCCGGGCCCCTGGGGACCTCCGGACCTCTAAAAAAAAAAATTTGCCCTTTTTTTTTTTTTTTTAAAGGGGGTTGCCATCCGGGCCCCTGGGGACCTCCGGGCCCCTTACAGGTGTAATGCCTGTACCCCCCTGATGGCGGCCCTGCCTCTGCGCATGTACGGCTGCTGTGAGCAGCCGATGCGCCATTGGTAGATTCCTGAACTCTAGGTCTAGCACGCTTTGATGTGTGATTGTCACACCTGGAAGGTAATTAATTACCAAGCCAAATTTTAGGTGCCAAACAGGGCTATATATTTAGTGCAGATAGGGAGACAAACTGAGCTATCACATGTCCACTATGGGGAGATTCTGTTAAGTGTCTCTGGATGTGTATTACAAAAGGACAAGGCTATGTCTTCTGTTAGAAAGTATGCTTACTTTGTATATATTTGGTTCACAGACTAATACCTATATACAACTGGTTGAGTAATTCAGTATTTATATCTGGTCATTTTGTTGAGACCGAATCCAGGAAACGATCCATGCGATTGGGACACCACAGTATATAACTACAGTAGGCTCACCTTCCTTTCTACTGGCTTATAGTAGATACAAAATATATTATTTGAAATATATTATTTGAATTTGAATCTAGTTTTTCATGCTCTATTTTGATATGGGAAATTATAGTTACATGCTGGACTTCTGCTGTTATTATTATATGCAGGAACTTTTTGGGTGAAGTGGTGATAGCCATTTGTACATCTTTTTGATATCCAGGATATAGTTTATCTATTTTCACTCTTTTCTATTGGCTTTAGTAAGTATGACTAAGTTACTTTTTTGAATGATGCTAACTGAGATATATATATAGGAGGGGCACTTTTATTTATAAGGTGTCTATTTGTGGCCCCACAGTGTTGTTTGAAGGATGGGTCCATCATGGTCGTTCCCCCATGCATTTGGCATGCCAGTTCTGTTGATATCACATGGATCTCATATTATGTGAGTCAAATTAAGTCATTGCTAACCAGTTCATTGTAAAGCATCCATGAGGAAGTCAATACATAATAATATCTCTTTGTATGTCTTTTGATCAAGGTCTCTGTTAAAGGTGAAGAATCAAAGGTTCTGAGGATGCAGAAATTTGAAACGCGTCAACAATTTGACTACTGCAGAGATTTTTTCATATTATATGATATCCAACAACAATGATTTTATGAAATGATTAATATGTTTAATTTTTGTTAATAAAATATTTGGTAATTTTTTCTATTGTATTTTTTGCAACATGGGACTTTCAATATGCTACTAAGGAAAACACAAACAGCCACAAACAGGTCAAAAATAAAAACTGATAATGTTTTATTAAATAGATAATATTAAAAATTGCTCTGAATATCCAACTATCAAAAAATATATAAAATACAAGGGTTGTATGAGGCAGACAATATACGGTATTTACAGTATATGGGACAATATTAGATTGTGTCTACATGTTTCATGGATAGACCACATCTTCAGGACTAAGACATGCCATACTTATCTTCAAAACCATATGAACCATCTAAAGAAACAAAGGGCCAGATCCACGAAAGAATTACGCATCGTATCTTTGTTTTGTATCTACAAAACAAGATACGACTGCATCTCGGATCGATCCGACAGGTGTACGTCTTAGTACGCCGTTGGATCTTAGGTGCAATTTTTCGGCGGCCGCTAGGTGGCGTTTCCGTCGAGTTCTGCGTCGAGTATGCAAATTAGCTTGTTACGGCGATCCACGAACGTACGTCCGGCCGGTGCATTTTTTTTACGTCGTTTGCGTTCAGGTTTTTCCGGCGTATAGTTACCCCTGCTGTTATGAGGCGTACTCAATGTTAAGTATGGCCGTCGTTCCCGCCTCGCATTTGAATTTTTTACGTTGTTTGCGTAAGTCGTTCGCGAATAGGGATTTGCGTAGAATGACGTCACCGTCTTAAACATTGGCTTGTTCCGGTTTCATTTCGAGCATGCGCACTGGGATACCCCCACGGACGGCGCATGCGCCATTAAAAAAAAACAACGTTTATGTCGGGTCACAATGTATTTACATAAAACATGCCCCCATTACATCCATATGAATTCCCCGCCCTTACGCCGCCAAAGATACACTACGCCGCCGTAACTTACGGCGCAAATTCTTTGAGGATTCGAAAAAAAAAATAAGTTACGGCGGCGTAGTGTATCTTAGATACGCTCAGCCCGGTGGATATATGCGCCGCGCTACGTGGATCTGGCCCAAATACATTTAATGACATACACCATAGCAACTAATGTGACATTACAACAGTATATTAATACATAGGCAAAACATAGGCAATAGGTGAACATTTTTTTGTGTTATTATTATTATTATTATTATTATTATTATTATTATTATTATCTATTTAATAAAACATTATCAGTTTTTACTTTTGACTTGTTTATGGCTGCTTATGATTTCCTGGGTAGCATATATTATAGTCCCACATTTCTTGACACTTTGGAATTAGTAGTAGTATTGGAATTATGCCCCCAGGAAACTGTCATGTATATCTGTTCACTAAACAGATCTGTTCACAAAAGCTTTGATTCCACTGTCCTTTAAGTATTAATTGTATCTATTTTTTAACACAGTGCACCCCAACACATGGAGGTGCGGGACTGTTTTGCAGTGTGCTTCACTACATGTGCTCTTCTTTAGTGTCTTGGGGTACCACTGAAAATAAATTTCATGGTAAAGCACAAATTAATGGAACATGCATTAACACACACTGCCGTGTTATGCATGTTGGTACAGTCGGTACTGCAATGCAACAGTGTGAACAGGTCTTAAAAATGGACAGGGGAAGAAAAGCAGGTAAATAAACAAGAACATATTTAATATCCTCAAAACAGGACTTAATATCATCCTTGGACTTATGATTAAATATTGGTCAGGAATTCTATGAATTTTAATGTAAACAATGATGCAAATAACACCTCTTACTCTAGGTGTGGATACCTGGACAGTGTGTCACTTCCTAATTGTTACCATCTATTTCTACTCTTGCATTAATTCATGTGTTGTTTTTTTGGGTAACTGTGCTGTCTAAATTGCATGTTTTTTCACCAACGATACTTCCTTGTTGGCAGTTCAGAAGGACTGTGTGTTTTAACATTGACATTTCTGCTGCGCTTCCCTTGTAATTAGCCTGATAAAAGCTCCTTGTAACTTGAAAGCTTTCTATGATAAGACTGCAGTTAACCATTAAATTTAAATGTACTACTCTTGATAAAAAAAGATGATTTCCTGTATAGACTAAGAGGTAGCAAAAATAGCTTTAGCTTATAAAAGTTTACTGTATATTCCACCTATGTTGTCTCCCTAGTCAACAGTTTAAGAAATGGCAGAGGGACTGGCTCTCTACCTTGGGGGATTCTCCAATACAGTATAGAATAATTTAACTCCAGTGTTTGTAATGAATTAGTAATATGTGGATATGTGTGTATATAGATAGTTTGATTAATCCATTGTGGTTGGCAAATTCAATTTTGATACACAAACAGGCATGCTCCAGATATGGAGTTATCTGAATGTCTTGAGAAAGCATGCTTTTTGTACAAGAAACAGTAGTTGACCCATATTATTATTATTTTTTTTGGGCTTTGCCTTTAATTTTATTAAAGAGGGTAACAAGAGTTCTGAGTGCAACATACTTTTCTTATTTTAATCATGATACTCACTCATACAGGCCTGAGTTTTCATTTGTGGAGCCTATAGAAACACACTATTTGGTACCATAACAGAACCTGAAATGTTTGGAGTAACTTGGATTAGAACATTTTGACAGTATGAAAAAGCTTTTATAAAATGTCTGTTGTGAAAAATACATGGTCAGTAACAGAGAGATGATGTAAAGTCATGTATTTGCCACTGCTGCCTGTAGACACAAGCCTAGTACCTAATGAACTTGTACTCATACATAGAACTTTATCCTGCTTGCCCATGGAAATAAGATAATAGCTAAGGAACAAATTTGAGTTTAGTTATTTTTTTCTGCATTGAGAAGTCTACATTATGCCGTTGGCTGTTCTCTTATTTTAAATATTTTGTACTCTGCTCTGTCCCCCCTGCAAACCCCATAGTAGTAATCTTCCAGTGCTGCCGGGGCATTACGAGCAGCTGTACCTGTCATAGGCAATCATCAAGACTGTTGACTATGCTTGTCCTTTCTGCCTCTCTACAATTACCAGGTCTGAACCTGAAACAAAGAAAGAGTATGCACCAGCCTAGTACATTATCAAAAGACCAATTTATTGTAGAAGAATACGAAATCCAATGTACTCACAAGAGTGGATAAATGCAAGCATAAAAACAAATCCAATACAGATGCTTGAACCGTGCCCACCGGAAAGGGTGTAGCTTATGTGTTTCAAGGGCAGTGCCTGCTTCATCAGAGCTAACTGCAAAACTCTAACTGCAGTGTATAAATAGTAATTTGAGAACGTACCATTGAATGTACTGTAAAGCCCAACTCTAAAGGAGGAGGGACTAACATGCCCAACAACAAATTAAGAGCATTAATGCTTGTGGAGCAGCAATCCAACCAGACTGACCAATTTGCCAGCCTCTTCATATTCCAAAAGATTATGCCAATGTGTACAATCACCACATAAATATGTGCAAAAAATAATTAATTATTAACTACCTCAATACTGGATACATTCACCCTCTTTGTGCTCAGGACAATTTATTCAATGCTGTCACATTTTGAATGACAATTACTCAGCCATGCATCCCTGTACCCAAAGATTTTTATAAGAGACAGATAGAGCTTTTTTTTGGTGGTATTTAATCACTACTGGGTTCTTTTTTTTTTTTTTTGGGCTAATTAAACTAAAATAGACTGAAAATTTTGTTTAAAAAAGTGTATTTCTTCATAAATTTAGGCCAAAAAGCATTCTGCTACATGTCTTTGGTAAAAAAAAATAACCCACACCAATGTATATTATTTAGTCTGCAGGAAAGTTATATAGTCTACAAACGATGGTATATATATATATATATATATATATATATATATATATATATATATATATATATATATATATATATATATATATATTTGAAAATGTATTAATCCTGATGTCCTGATGGCCTATATAATTTCTTTTTTACATACTTTCATCAGAGCAGTACAGCATCACCAAATGACTGGTGTGGTGGTGATTAAAGACACTGACTTGTTACAGTATGTTAAAAGAAAAATATATATTTTTTAACTTTTTTTGCAATTTTTCTCTTTTGAAACATTTTTTTTAACATACTGTCACCAGAGCAGTACAGTGTTACGATAGAGACACTGTACTACTCTGGGGGAGTGATCAAGATTTTTTTACACAATGATTGCCTATAACAGTGATGATCACTGTTATAAGCAATCATTTTTACGAAGACATCCATTCATTTATTGTGTACTATTATGAAACGTTATTGGCCCCAGCTATCACATGGTACAGTGCAAATGAGAAGTTCTGGACAGCCACACTCCGGTGCAATCTTTATTGGTATAAAAAACAGTCCATACATATAGTTACATAGTTACATAGTTACATAGTTAGTCAGGTTGAAAAAAGACACAAGTCCATCCAGTTCAACCACAAAAAATAAAAAAACAAAATAAAAAACACAGTAAAATCCTATACACCCAACTCCATACCCACAGTTGATCCAGAGGAAGGCAAAAAAAACCAGCAGAGCATGATCCAATTTGCTACAGCAGGGGAAAAAATTCCTTCCTGATCCCCCGAGAGGCAATCGGATTTACCCTGGATCAACTTTACCTACAAATCTTAGTACTCAGTTATATTCTGTACATTTAGGAAAGAATCCAGGCCTTTCTTAAAGCAATCTACTGAGCTGGCCAGAACCACCTCTGGAGGGAGTCTGTTCCACATTTTCACAGCTCTTACTTGTGAAAAAAACTTTCCGTATTTGGAGGTGAAATCTCTTTTCCTCTAGACGTAAAGAGTGCCCCCTTGTCCTCAGTGTTGACCGTAAAGTGAATAACTCAACACCAAGTTCACTGTATGGACCTCTTATATATTTGTACATGTTGATCATATCCCCCCTTATTCTCCTCTTCTCAAGAGTGAATAAATTCAGTTGCTCTAATCTTTCCTCATAGCTGAACTCCTCCATGCCTCTTATCAGTTTGGTTGCCCTTCTCTGCACTTTCTCCAGTTCTCCGATGTCCTTTTTGAGAACTGGTGCCCAAAACTGAACTGCATATTCCAGATGAGGTCTTACTAATGATTTGTACAGGGGCAAAATTATATCTCTGTCTCTGGAGTCCATACCTCTCTTAATACAAGAAAGGACTTTGCTCGCTTTGAAAACCGCAGCTTGGCATTGCATGCCATTATTGAGCTTATGATCAACTAAAACCCCCAATCATTCTCCACTACAGATCCCCCCAGTTGTACTCCCCCTAGCATGTATGATGCATGCATATTATTATTCCCTAAGTGCATAACTTTACATTTATCAACCTTAAACCTCATCTGTCACTTAGTCGCCCAATTAGACAAAGCATTGAGGTCGGCTTGTAAATTGGAGACATCCTGCAAGGACGTTATTCCACTGCATAGCTTGGTGTCATCTGCAAAGACAGAAATGTTACTTTTGATCTCAGACCCAATATCATTTATAAATATATTGAAAAGTAAGGGTCCCAGCACTGAACCTTGGGGTACACCACTGATAACCTTGGACCATTCAGAGTAAGAATCATTAACCACGACTCTCTGAATTCTGTCTTTCAGTCAGTTTTCTATCCATTTACAAACTGATATATCCAATCCTGTAGACCTTACCTTACACATGAGCCGTGTGTGCGGAACTGTATCGAACGCTTTTGCAAAATCCAAATATATCACGTCCACAGCCACGCCTCTGTCCAGGGTTTTACTTACCTCTTCATAAAAGGAAATCAGGTTTGTCTGACAACTTCTGTCTTTCATGAATCCATGTTGTCTGCTGCTTAAATAGTTTTTTTCCAGCAAGAACTCATCCATGTGGTCTTTTATTAAACGTTCCAGTATCTTCCCAACTATAGAAGTTAAACTAACAGGTCTATAGTTACTTGGTAAAGACTTTGTTCCCTTTTTAAATATGGGTACCACATTGGCCCTGCGCCAATCCAGTGGTACTATTCCTGTCTTTAATGAGTCCCTAAATATTAGATACAGTGGCTTTGAAATGACAGAGCTCAACTCACCTAGGATCCGTGGATGGATACCATCAGGTCCAGGTGCTTTATCCACCTTTATTCTGTCTAAAGAGTGCCTCTTGATGTAAATCCTTAGTGTGGTCAGTAGCTACTGGCATGGTATTATCAATTTGTGAAGTGGATTAGCCCATGCAATGGATTACCAGTGATTTAAAGACTGATTCAGCCTTCAGTATGCAATGTGGATTTCTTTTTATTTTCATGTTCATAATCATTTATGTATTGTCTGGTGAAATGATCTGCATATCTATTGAGCTATTTATTTATTTATTTAATCAAACATTTTGTTTGCATACTGTATATTTTTATGGTTATGGTACACATTGACGTCATCTTTTGGTGTATGGAGTGACTGGTGAATTGGTCAATCTAGTTGTATTGCTGCTCCATGAGGGTTAATGCTCTTGACATGTTTGATGGGCATTTTGGCCCATACTCCTTTTATAAGTGGCCTTTACTTTTCAACAGTGCCTTCCCAAATTACTATTTAAACACTTCAGTTAGAGTTTTGTTGTTAGTTCTGATGGAGAGGGCACTGCTCTTAAAAAGAGTAAGCTATGCCCTTGCAGATGGGCACTTTTCAAGCATTTGGACTAGATTTGTTCTTATGCTTGCCGTTGACAACTCTTGTAAGTACAGTGGAACCTTGGTTAACGAGTAACACTGTTAACAAGCGTTTTGAAAGACAAGCAACTTTTAAAAAAAAATCCTGACTCGGTTTGCGAGTGTTGTCTTCGGATTACAAGCATTCTCCTGGAATGGGTTATGCTTGTAATCCATGGTTCCACTGTACATTGCATTTCATATTCTTCTACAATAAATTGGTCTTATTATAATGAATTAGACTGGTGTGCCCTCTCTTTTTGTCTTTGTTTCAATTTCTGCTCTAATGCCTCGTACACACGATCGGAATTTCTGATGAAAAAAGTCAGACAGAATTTTTTCATCGGATATTACGACCGTGTGTATGCCCCATCAGACTTTTTCCGTCAGAAATTCCAAAGGACTTAGAAAGAGAACATGTTCTTTTTTTTCCCCGACGGAAAAAAATTATATCGGAAATTCCGTTCTTCTGTATGGAACTCCGACTTCATTTTTCTCGGCTTGTCATACGTATTGTACATCACCGCGTTTGTGACGGCTGGAATTTGTTGTGACTGTGTGTATGAAAAACAGCTTGAGCGGAATTCCGTCTGAAAAACCTGTCGGAGTTTATTTTGACTGAAAAAACGATTGTTTGTACAGGGCATTAGGATCTCTCCTATTTGAAGGGGGAAGCAAGAAGTGTACAATGCAGAGTTCCTCGTGGTTGGTTTCTTTTTGAATCTGATGAGATCAGAAGAGGAGTATTACTCAAGACCATTTTCATAGACTTTTATGACTTGAGGTTCCTATTCACCTGTAGTGCTGATGTTGGTAGGGGCTTTTTTGTTACATTATACATCCTAGTTAAGGCATTTTTTGATGGCTAGGACTGGGCAAGAGAAATGTGACTGGATAAGCTCTAGTAAGTGATGCATCTCAAAATGATTTGTCTGAATGAAGTAAGCATGCTCATGGCTTATAAGGCACAACTATTAAGATCATGTAAGGAACAGCCCTTTCTTCTTAACATCTATAGAACTTTTTGGGCCATTCTTCTGAAAGACAAATGTATGGTAAAGTCACAGCATATAGAATGAGTGACTTAAGTGCTTCTACTGTGTAGCCTGGTTTCTTATAAGATGTGAACAGGCCCTGACAGCTCTGTGCCAAAAGATAGATACATTAATTGATAAGAATCTTTAAACTATCTTCTGATGAGGTGGTGAATCCAGTACGTTTTATACATTTTGAAATTTTGGTACAGTATTTATACTTCTACTAAAAGCTTAACTACCAAATTATTATGCAGTTTACTCTTTTTTCTTATTGCGTTAAAAAGAAAGTTTCAATCCGCGATATTGTTCTGTGCAAAACATAATTTCTGCATCTGTATCTGTAAATGAAATAGCTGAAAGCTAAAAAAGCCATTGTGTACTTAAAGTTGTAAAACATTATGGGCCAGATTCACGTACAATTGCGCCGGGGAAACTTAAGCCATTTAAGTTACACAGCCGTAAGTTTTCAGGTTTAGTGCTCGATCCACAAAGCACTTACCTGGAAACTTGCGGCGGTGTATCGTAATTGCGTCCGGCGCAAATAGAATGGGGCGAGTACCATTTAAATTAGGCGCGCTCCCGCACCGGACGTACTGCGCATGCTCCCGTCGCAAATTTCCCGACGTGCTTTGCGCAAAATTACGAAGCGCCAATGTTTTGTGAATCGCGACGTGAAAAAAGATTTACGCCGTGAAAAATAAAAGATTAAAAAAAAATTCAAAAGCGACGCGGGAAAGACAGGCATACTTTAACATGGTGGAGTACTTTTACACCATGTTAAAGGTGCCCTATCTTTGCGACGGAAATCTAACACTCGCGACGACGTAACAACGGGAAAAATCTTTGTGGATCGCCGTAACTCCTAATTTGCATACCCAACGCTGGTTTACGTCGCGAACTCCCCCCAGCGGCGGCCGCGGTACTGCATCCTAAGATCCGACAGTGTAAGCCCATTACACCTGTCGGATCTTATGGCTATCTATGAATCAGTCGCATAGATAGAAACAGGGATACGACGGCGTATCAGGAGAAACGCCGTCGTATCCCTTTTGTGAATCTGGCCCTAAATTCTGTGCAAGGGACTTCACCTGTTCATAATAAACCCTCTTTTACAGCTAGAAAATTTACTAATGTAATATTATTGTATATTATTATTATTATTATTATTATTATTATTATTATTATTGTATCTATATTGCAAACAAAATATTGGCAGGAATATTCACTGATAAACAGGCTTAAAAAGGCTTAATGAAAGCGGTGTTAGCCTTTAAAGTCTTCTGTTAGTGGGAGTTGTTATGTAAATTTGAATTCTTTAAACAGCAATGGAAAGGTGCAGAAGACCAATTACCTTCCAGGCATGTCCATTTCTAACATAAAAGGAATACTTATTAATTTATAGTTAGAAGAAATGCTATTTGAAATGAAATCATGGGCTACTTGTCAGCCCTCCCATGGTAATTACTTTTAATTCCCTATAATTCTTAAAATTGTGACAAACATTTTGTTGTGACATCCACTGAGTACTTCATATACTGCATTTATTAGAGTAATTAGGTTCATTAAGGATGAATAGCCATATCTTTATACCTCAGAAACACAAAAGGTAATGAAAAAAAGGATAAAACTCTTTAAAAGAAAATGTTCTTGAAAACACCATGACTATTATCTTATTAGGACTTTGCTCATTTTGCTTATTTTCATTTGTAGCATAGTGGCATCATGGTAGGGTCATATCACAGTAGGGTTATATACTGTAGGTGACATGGCCTAAGTCATACAATCAAACTTGTTCTCTGCTGTTGTGAAATGCTATAGAAAGAAAGTCATTAGTTACATTGCCAGTTACATTCTTTCTATCCTTGCTGTTGTTCTTTAAAGATATTGTTATATAATGAACATGTTAAACAAGATTGTTAATTAACACTTAGCTACTACTGTATTTACTGTATCCTTTAATATGGAACACTTCAAGAATGATGTTGAAGTTACTTAATTAGAACAGCAGGAACATTTTCTCAGACTAATATAGAACAAAACAGAAGTACAGCATAAACCGTATGTTCTTAATTTACTCTTAGATAGCGTATCAGGTGCTACTTATACAAATTTACAGCAATGTTGAAGAATTTATGTACAATTTACTTATTCAGCATTAATGTGAAACTTATTTGCTAAGCAATCTAACTGGTCTAGCTGCATTTTACAATAAAAGTCTGTTAAACAATATTTTAATTGCAACTTAAAATTCCTGTCAATGTTATTTTCCCTTACCAGTTAATGTCTTGCAATCAAGACTCTTTTAAAGTATATCTTTTAGTAAATAGTAAAAATGCAGTATACATTTTGCAGCTGAATTACTGTAGAAAATGGGTTCCAGGTGCTACTGACTGAACCCAATAGTATGATGTGATCACAGCTATAGTGTGCTGCTGTCCAGTGGCATAGGATTGGATGCTAAGATGCTGAAACCAAAGAAGGCTGACAGCCTGACTGCGCTCGGGAGCTGAGATGGGGAATAGTGAATGGTGGCTGCAATAAACCATAATATCTCTTCAATACGCGTGCTGGAGATTTTTTCAAAAAGTGATAAAACCAGTACATAGTTCATTAAACATGTGGTTGTAATGTTACCGCATTTGCTGTGAGGCTGGCTTGGGCTCTGGTGGACCACTGTATCCAGCTGGGGAAATATATGGGGAGGCGCTGACCATCATCGCTGCAAGATGGAACAAGAAGACAGTGTGTACCATGCCGGTGTTCTAACGATATGGTTCCTCCTATCGATATGGTCCCCTCTTGAATGCGCAGGCACAATCCGAACCAACGGAAATCAGCGAGCCTTAACAGCTGTAGACGCGCTCGCTCCCGATGCTTGTTTATGCATGCCGCCGATGCTTGGTAATACGTGGCGTTCTATACTACACGCTGCTCTATACAGCAAGGGGTGGATGTGATATTGAGCAGTGCTTTTTGCTTGGTTATACATGCCACTCTATACAGCAAGGGGCGGATGTGAGACGTGTATTTTATTGAGAAAACCATCCCCCAAAAAAGCACTGCTCAATATCACATCCGTCCCTTGCTGTATAGAGCAGTGTGTAGTATAGAGCGGTGTGTATAACCAAGCATCAAAGCACTGGTCAATATGACATTAGTCTCTGCCCCTTTTTCAGCCCCTTGCTGCGTGGCGTGTATCATCGGGAGCGAGCACGTGTACCACTGACAAACAGGTGTTCAGGCTCGGAGATTTCCATGGAGGATGCCTGGAGAACTGTAGCATCATTTTTATTCCCACAAGGCACAAACATTCTATAATAAACCTTAAATGGAAAAACATCAGTAATTGGAGAGACTGCTGTGAAAACAGTATGTCCCACTAGTAAATCAAGAGGTCCACAGCCTAACTAGGTAGCAAAAGAAAGTGGATGGGATGGGAATTTTATCTAGTCAGCAAATGTTGTAAAGCAGTTTTGTGGAGGATTCATTCCCCAGCCAGAGATCCACGTCCTGTCAGGGAGAGAAGAGACCGATGCTGTGTCCCTTGTACATAGGGACACAGATCGGTCACCTCCCCCAGTCAGTCCCCTCCTCCCACAGTAAAAATCACTCCCAGGGAACACATTTAACCCCTTGATTGCCCCTTCCCTGCCAGTCACATTTATACAGTAATCAGTGCATATTTATAGCACTGTTCGCTGTATAAATGTGAATGGTCCCAAAATAGTGTCAAAAGTGTCCAATATGTCCGCCGCAATATCGCAGGCCTGACAAAAATCGCAGATCGCCGCCATTACTAGTAAAAAAAATAATAATAAAAATGTCATAAATATATCCCCTATTTTGTAGGCTCTATAACTTTTGCGCAAACCAATCAATATACGCTTATTGTGATTTTTTTAACAAAAATATGTAGAAGAATACGCATCGGCCTAAACTGAAAAAAATATATATATATATATTTTTTAAATTGGGATATTATTATTTTAAACAGTAAAAAAATATTGTGTTTTTTTTCAAAATGTTCTGCCATTTTTTGTTTATAGCGCAAAAAATAAAAACCGCATAGGTAATCAAATACCACCAAAAGAAAGCTCTATTTGTGGGGAAAAAAATATAAAAATATAATTTGGGTACAGCGTTGTATGACCGCAAAATTGTCATTCAAAGTGCGTCAGTGCTGAAAACTCAAAACTGGTCTGGGCAGGCGGGGGGTTTAAGTGCCCAGTAAGGAAGTGGTTAAGCATGCCCATGTGCACAAGGGTGCACATGGTGCTTAATCATGTCCATGTGCACATCAGTGCTTTAAAAAACACTGCTTTATACCAAATGGAATAATAAAAACAAAATTGGTAAAGTTTTAATTCCAAAGAATAATATAAAACAGTTTGAAAATGTCTACACTGTCAAAACATGTAAAATAAATTTAAAAACAATTTACCGGTACTTTCTAAACAGAATGATATTGTTTCCTTTAAAATAATAAAAAAAAATTGCAATCTTTCACTGAAAAGCACATATACTATATGGCCCAAAACCCCTGGGAATGCTCTTAATTACAATATGTTTCTCTTTTACAAACTGGTTACAGAAACTTTACCAATTACATTTTATCCAATAAATGTTAGCTATCTGGCCTTTACCTACAAGTCCCCAAAGACCTGTGCAGATAATTGCTTTTTAAATTCAGCTAGAGGCATAACAATGAACAATCAGTCATCTCTGTTACTGTTTGAGGATAATTTTTCTGCATTATCTCAATGTCATATATATGCTCTACACTGACAGTCTCTTTATTTTTCATTTATTACATTTTAAATGTGACTTTTTATCAAAATCTTGTTTTTGTGAGTTTGGAACATGTTTTGTGTGCTATATTATCTGACTTTTTGCAAAGCAGGATTTCATAATTAGGAAGACAATGCATTACATATACAGTAGTTTTAACAGGTGGATGTGGTTTCCAGACATGTGTATATATGGATGTGGGTGGAAGAGTAACACATTAAAATGTGTATTTTAATACGCACTGCACAACTTCTTGGAACATAATGGAGAAAAAAAACTTTTTTTTTTTATAGGAAAAAAGTAGAAATAGACTAAAAAAAAAGACCAAAAGGCTTTGCATAATATTGCATTCATAGATTGCTTCCAAATTTGATTCCACACAAACATAGCATAATAAACTGCAAACGCACAGTGGGAATCCGGGAGAAATAGCAAGTGTCAGAGATTGCATTCTGACATTCTCCCAGGAGGGTCTCTGTCCCAAGGATCCAGGGAGATGAATGAAGGATGAAACATCAATGCTGACTGATAATGTAGCCTGCATTCAAATTAACATGGTACAGCACAAAGAAAGGTAAATTAGGCTCAGTTCACCTTTCATACAATGGGCACTGGCAAGCACTTTCTGCTTTGTATTAACCCTTTCATGACTAAGCCTATTTCTGACATTTGGGGCCAGATTCACATAGAAATACGTTACGCTGCGGCGGCGAAACGTATCCCATTTACGTTACACCGCCGCAAGTTTACAGCGTAAGTGCCTGATTCACAAAGCACTTACCTGTAAACTTGCGGCGGCGTAGCGTAAATCTGCCCGGCGCAAGCCCGCCTAATTCAAATGGGGCGGGGACCATTTAAATTAGGCGCGTTCCCACGCCGAACGTACTGCGCATGCTCCGTCCCTAAAATTTCACGACGTGCATTGCGCTAAATGACGTCGCAAGGACGTCATTGGTTTCGACGTTAACGTAAATGGCGTTCAGCACCATTCACGGATGACTTACGCAAACGACGTGAAATTTAAAAATTCGACGCGGGAACGATGGCCATACTTAACATTGGTTAGACCACCTAGAGGGCATGCCTAGTTTTACGCGACGCATCTCTACGGAAACTACGTAAATTTAGATCGACGGGCAAAGCGGACTTTCGTGAATCGGTGTAACTAGTCATTTGCATATTCTACGCCGACCGCAATGGAATCGCCACCTAGCGGCTGGCCTAGAATTGCAGCCTAAGATCCGACGGTGTAACACAGTTACACCTGTCGGATCTTAGGGCTATCTATGCATAACCTGATTCTATGAATCAGGCGCATAGATACGACAATTGTATCTCAGACATACGACGGCGTATCAGGAGATACGCCGTCGTATCTCTTTTGTGAATCTGGCCCTTGGTGTTTAAAAGTTTAAAAACTACCGTATTTATCTGCGTATACTCCGCACCGGCGTATAACACATTTTTCGGTGTCCATCTGCTGTCTTGCCCGGCGTCCATCGGCGGCCTTGTCCGGCGTCCGTCTGCGGCCCATCCAGCCTTGTGGGTGTCCATCTGCGGCTTTGGAGGTGTCCATCTGCTGTCTTGTCGGATTTCCTGTGTCCTGCGGGCGGAGCCGAGCATGGCCGGGCCTAGCCGAGTGCGCAGTACACTCGGCTCGGCTCGGTCTATGTCGGCTTCTCTCGGCTTCTCTCGCGGTCCTGCGGGCGGAGACGAGCGTGGCCGAGCCTAGCCGAGTGCGCAGTACACTCGGCTCGGCTCGGTCTATGTCGGCTTCTCTCTGCTTTTCTCGCGGTCCTGCGGGCAGAGCCGAGTGTGGCCGAGCCTAGGCGAATGCGCAGTACACTCGGCTTGGCTTGGTCATTGTTGGCGGCGCTCAGAGAAAGTAGGGATTGGCGTATAACACGCACCCACGATTTCCCCCTGATTTTAAGGGGAAAAAAGTTCGCGTTATAAGCCGATAAATACGGTACTTAGAACCCCCAAGCATTACATATATATTTTTAGCAGAGAATCTAGAGAATAAAATGGCGATTGTTGCAATATTTTATGTCACACGTTATTTGTGCAGCAGTGTTTTAAACTCAACTTTTTGTGAAAAAGACACTTTCGTGAATGAAAAAAAAAAAAAATGATAAAGTAAACATAGCCCAATTTCTTTGTATAATGTGAAAGATGATGTTACACTGAGTAAATAGATACCAAACATGTCACGCTTTATAATTGCACACACCTGTGGAATTTCAACAAACTACGGTACCTAAAAATCTCCATAGGCGACGCTTTACATTTTTTTTACGGTTACCAGGTTAGAGTTACAGAGGAGGTCTATGGTTAGAATTATTGCTCTCGCTCTGATGATGATCATGGCGAAACCTCACATGTGTGATTTGAACACCGTTTACATATGCCAACTTCCGTATGCGTTTTCTTTGCTGCGCAAGCTCGCTGGGACGGGGGCGCTTTAAAAAAATGTGTTCCTATTTTTATTTTTTTTATATAATATACAATTGTGTTGTTTTTTTTTTTGATCACTTTATTGCTGTCACAAGGAATGTGAACATCGCTTGTGACAGTAATAGGTGGTCACAGGTACTCTTTATGGAGAGATCGGGGGTCTAAAAGACCCCCAATCCCTCCTTTGCGCTTCAAAGTATTCAGATCGCTGAAAACGGCGATTCTGAATACTGTGTATTTTTTTAAACCGGCGCCATTGGCAGCCGAGTAACCCGGAAGTGACGTCATGACGTTGCTTCCGTGTTTACACTGAAGAGACTGAATCTAAGCCGTTTGTGGCCTAGTTTCAGTCTCTCGCTGGGCACTGGAGGTGGCGGATCACGGATCGGGTCGGTAAGAGCGGCGGAGGCGGCGGGAGGGGGCAATGTCCCCTCCCACTTCTCCGGGATAACAATCGAGCGTCTTTTAGCCGCATCGGTCGTTATCCCTGGGAAGCCAATCGCTGGCAGCTGCGGGCATCATCATAACCACCGAAAGCCGAGTATGCATATGTGCGTATTCTCGGCGGCAAAGGGTTAATGCAAAATAAAAAAAAATCATATGCAGTACATCTCTGCGATACATGCACATTTCACAATTTTTTTGTGCATTTAAAGACCATGCAAATACTTTACAGAAAATCACCTGTTCATATGCCAAAAATTAGCTCAGCGAAAGCTACCCATACATAGATCAGTTTTATTTCTTCAGCCAGGCGACCGAAGGAAAAAAGCTGACCCTGTTCCCCAATCCACACATTTAGTGTAGATGAGAGAATCCTCCACACTGTCTATATTCTGAAAGTGGGGACACTCGCCTGCCTCCCCACTGTCAGAATACACTGATTAACCCCGCAGCTTGTTGGATGAAGCTGTGATCAAACTGAAATTTTACAGCAGTCTCATTTGTGAGAAGTTGATAGATCAACTTTTCATGAACAGCCATGGCCACACATGGATCGAAACATGATTGGTTCCTACTGAGAGGGCTAATTAGACTTCATAAGATAACATAGAACATGTGCACAAGACATTGGATTGCTCTAAATTTCAACATCATCATATAGTATTTTTTCACGTAATGAACAGATAAAGGCAACCTCTGTATGTGTGAGGAGGGGGTGTGTGCCTTTCCTCCAATCAGCTGTCTCACAGTGCCTAGCAATAATCCTCTCCTACATTACAGATGAATGAGTACGTGAAAATTCTAACAAGACGTGCAACAGATAGCAGATTTGTGTCATCTCTATGTATCCTCTGAGGCTATTCACTTCACTGGGTATATGTGAGGGTTTACAACTACTTTAAAGAGGTTGTACACCCTATAAAAAAACTGTAAGACAAAAGCATAATGAGCTAGTAAGCATCGCATAATAGCTCATTATGAAATACTTACCTTAGAATATAGTTCTCTCAGTGGCACCCGCACACCGATGAGGTGGCTAACGTTTTCCCCAGTGTTTCTTCCAGGTTTGCGGGCTCTAGCACTATGATTGGTCAGAGCCACGATGACGCCGCTCCTGTGCATGTCATGTGCACAGGGTCCTGAAGAAACGGCACGGGTGACCGTTCCTTCAGAGTGCATGCGCCGATGACGTCGGCATCGACGTACATAGTACCTTAAGTATCTCCTAAACGGTGCAAGTTTAGGAGATATTTACAGTACCTACAGGTAAGCCTTATTATAGGCTTACCTAAAGGTACAATTAAAAGTTACAAACTGTTTTAAATTAAATGTGTAATTTGTATGAAGCGTGTCAATCTATATGTGTTTTAGAAGTATCAGTTTCATATTAAATTGACTATGGAATCCAAGCAAAAATGTAAATGTACAAATTAAGTCACACAAAAAAGATGTGTCTCAGCTGATAAATTACTGTATCTTTCTTTAACAAAACATTGTGCTGAATTAGTTGGCTGACTGAATTATGCCAGCCTGTCTCCAAGCTGTTTTCTATGTGACCTATTCCACCTTGGTTTCTGAAGAACGACTCAGGTTGCCCACACTTTATGTTGCTCGTAGACAGTGCCCAGCATTGTGTACTTATGTTGCCTCATCCATTAAACCTTTACCCACTGTTTAAAACAAAAAAGATGATAAATTACATTTTACAAGGGTGTTGATGTTCCTTATTCTACTTAACCACTTAAGCCCCGGACCAATATGCAGCTAAAGAACCTGGCCCCTTTTTGCGATTCGGCACTGCGTCGCTTTAACTGACAATTGCACGGTCGTGCGACGTGGCTCCCAAACAAAATTGATGTCCTTTTGTTTCCCACAAATATACATTTATTTTGGTGGTATTTGATCACCTCTGCGGTTTTTATTTTTTGCGCTATAAACAAAAATAGAGCGACAATTTTGAAAAAAAATCAATATTTTTTACTTTTTGCTATAAAAAATATCCCCAAAAAATATATAAAAAACATATTTTTTTCCTCAATTTAGGCCGATACGTATTCTTCTACATACTTTTAGTAAAAAAAATTGCAATAAGCGTTTATTGATTGGTTTGCGCAAAAGTTAGAGCGTTTACAAAATAGGGGATAGTTTTATGGCATTTTAATTAATATTTTTTTTTACTACTAATGGCGGTGATCAGTGATTTTTTTTGTGACTGTGACATTATGGCAGACACATCGGACACTTTTGACAAATTTTTGGGACCATTGTCGTTATCACAGCGAAAAGTGCTATAAAAATGCACTGATTACGGTGAAAATGACACTGGCAGTGAAGGGGTTAACCTGTAGGGGGCGCTGAAGGGGTTAAGTGTTTCCGAGGGAGTGTTTACTACTGTGTGGGGGACGTGGCTGAGCGTGTGACGTCACTGATAGTCATTCCCTATGACATGGAACAGACGATCAGTGGCAGTCACACTAGGAAGAACGGGGAAAGGTTTGTTTACGCTCACCTCTCCCAGTTCTTCAGCTCTGTGACCCGATCGCGGGACACCAGCGGCGATCAGGTCCGATCTGTCAGAGCACAGGACCAGGTCGCGAGCGTGCCTCCGGCGGCCCACTCACGACCCACGGCTGGCCTCTTAAAGGCAACGTACAGGTACGTGCCTGTGCCCAGCTGTGCCCTTCTGCCAACGTATATCAGCGTGAAGGGGTCCTTAAGTGGTTAAACTCTACAAAACAACAGCCATGAACTCCTTCACGGGACTCAACCCGACATGCCTGTGCTGTTTTTGAATTGTGACAACGGGTGCGGGGAGAAAAACCCTAGCCTGCTGTCACACTGAGGGGGTATAAGGGGAGAGGTGGCAGGAGCTGGAAAACATTACATGTTCCAAGAAAATTTTAAATAAATGGGGGTCAATCAGCGCAAGAAGAATTGCTAACTAAATAAGCAGCTGTGCACTCAAGGTCAATATAATAAATCCCAGAAGTAAAATCAATAAGCGTATAGTGCAGCACTAATAAGTTAAATATAACTACAATTTAACAAAGGATAAGCTCAAAGTCAAAAATAAATGCTCATCAAACTCTCTTCAGGAGCATATTACATCCAAAATCAAATGTGATAGTCTATAGTTCATCCATAGAATGAGAATAAGGCAGAGAAAGGGTGGATAAGTGGAAAAGAGTTCTCCTCAGTTGTGACAGGTGTGCTCAGAAATAATTCCCAGCTATGTTCATCTGTGTCAATGCTTCCACCAGAGATCAATGCAGGTCGCTCACCTCATTAAATGGACCTCTGAATTAACAGATAGGTCAAATGAACCTTCCCATAAAGGGTATAATAATGCCTCTGTGGGGATCCAAGGATAATCCGATAACACCACTCAAGAACTTCAGCCGAATTCCGCACTCAGTGGGGACTAAGTATACCGTTGCACCATGTAAAATCAAATAAGAAACTGCATAGTGCTCTCTGTATTGCTTAAAACATTTTAATTGGACATGAAAATGTACTTACAAACGAAGCAATAATCATCTAGTGTTTGGTACCATTGCATTCAGTTTAACGTCTCCACGAGATTGTGAATTTACGTTGGCTGCAGATGATGTGTCATAGTCCTCCAGCACGCGTATCGTTCCAGTAGGTGGGACTTCTTCAGCGATTACGGAGGCTCTTACACCATCACTCTTATATAAACACCACTTGATTGCTTGACACATACATGCCACCTCCTTCCAGTGTGAATTGCCAAAGTGACTATAAGGCCCCGTACACACGACCGAGTTTCTCGGCAGAATTCAGCCAGAAACTCGATCGGAGCTGTATTCTGCCGAGAAACGTGTGTACGTGTGTACACTTTCGGCCGAGGAAACCGACGAGGATCTTGTCGGGCCAAATAGAGAACATGTTCTCTATTTCCTCGTTAGTCAACGGGGAAACTTGGCTCGCCGAGATCCTCGGCGGCTTCACAAGGAACTCAACGGGCAAAACGATGTGTTTTGCCCGTTGAGTTTCTCGGACGTGTGTACGGGGCCTGACGCTAAGCTCAGCTTAATTGGTTACTGCTAAAGCCCATGCATACATCGATTCCGGCATAACGGGCACCTGAGAAAGATGGTGTAAATGGACAAACTATCACCAGCGTCGGTTTACTACACATAGTAAATTAAAAATAAATACTAAACTTCATCGATCTGAAATAAAACAATTCAGGTCAAGCTCGACGTTTAGACCTGTAGGCACTGCTACCTTGGTCTAATAGGCCCAATACGATTCACGGCGACTGAGCTGTCGAATAAACTTCCCTCCCCTTCAATGTTTGTTAACCCTCTCCACCCCCCAATATTTAAGATTCCTAGGATTGCAGTTGTGAAATAATCTAAAATGTATAGACACATTATTAATCACCAGGCCCTTTTTTATATTGTTAATATGTTCACCAATTCTCATGAAGCGGCCTAGAGGTCCTCCCTACATACTGAAATCTGCAATCACATTCTAACATGATGGAAAGCATGTTATTAACTCTTTAATCCTATGCTGTTTGTTAGTAGCGGAGGCCAAATTCTTTCAGTTTTTTTTTTATATTGCCCTTAGCTTGTTTACAAGCAGAACAGTGACCATGTGCATAAAAGCCTGTTAAAAATTAGAAAAGCCTATTTTCAGATTGGACTGGAGGGTCTATTACTCCCGGTGCCAACTTGTCTCTTAAGGAAGCATTATTATACCCTTAATGGGAAGGTTCGTTTGACCTATCTGATAATTCAGAGGTCCATTTAATGAGGTGAGCGACCTGCATTGATCTATGGTAAAGGCATTGACATGGATGCACATAGCTGGGAATTATTTCTGAGCACACCTGTCACAACTGAGGAGAACTCTTTTCCATTTATCCACCCTTTCTCTGCCTTATTCTCATTCTATGGATGAACTATGGACTATAACATTTGATTTTGGATGTAATATGCTCCTGGGAGTTTAGTGAGAGTTTATTTTTGGCTTTGAGCTTATCCTTTGTGAAATTGTAGTTATATTTAATTTATTATCGCTGCACTACACGCTTATTGACATTACATGTTCCACCCTAAAGTGGAGTTCTGGCCGAAATATGACTTTTAAGATAAAAATACCCCTAGAATACTCATGCCTTGTGCAATGTAACAAGGGTATGATGTAAACTATGCCCAGTTTGCTATTTGTGCAGCATTGTTTATTTATTTTGTGAAGTCCCTGCACAGAGCGGCCATCTCCAGTGTGGACATCTGAAGCCACAGTGTCCTTCTTCCTGGATTTCGTGCATACTGGCTACCCAGCATGCACCTGATGATCTTGGGCATGTGCAGTGAGGCCCAATCTTGGTCAGCTTGGCATGGCACAGCCATGCCAAGCTGACCAAGATTTTCCATAGATGTCAATGTTATTAGAGAAGTGCTATGCCAAGCTGACCGAGAATTTCCATAGACGCCAATGTTAACTGTTACAGGAGCAGTGCCATGCCAAGATGACCAAGATCTGCCTGGAGCCAATGCAAAACCAGAAATGACATGAAATGTGGCACCGAGGCCCCTAAAAGAGGAAGTGAAATTAGATATAGGCATAAATCAGGTAAGTGAACAGAAAAGATAAAAATACATTTTCCAATTCATTTTAAGGATGCACATTAGTGCTTCATGGTAAGGATTGAAATTCTGGGTGGAACTCCGCTTTAAGTACAGGTGGACTGTTCCAAAATGTAAACTGATGTTTTAAATCTTGTGCAGGGGTTAAAGGATAGCCTTTCTGTTTCTCCTGTTTTAAATTAACCCAGGCTCACTTTATTTCATCCTACTGCAATTAAAATGTAATACATTAGGCTCATAGTCTCAAGGTAGCTCTGCATTCCTAATAACTATATTCCCTGTTTCCCAGCAGATGGTCCGTCGCACTGTTCTGTTAGTTGGAAGAAATTATATCAGCAGTATAAGTGTTGTCTTCAGAATTCTGAATATAACATTTTGGGGCGGATTTACTAAAAGCAAATAGAATGTACACTTTACAAGTGCTGTTGCTCCAGAGCGTAGTAAATGAAGCAAAACTTTGCTGACTTCCATTATCCAATTATGTGCAAGCAGAAATATGTTTTTTATTATAATTTTCCTTGCATGTGATTGGGTATTCTTTGCAAAGTGAAGATTTTTTTAATTTACTAAGCTGAGCAACTGCACTTGCAAACTGCACAGCCTTTAGTAAATCCATCTCTATGCCTAATCTATAAAGCAGTAAAAACATACAATATTGCAATTAATTTAAACATATCACAAAATTAATCAAACAGGTAAAATCTGTTTATAGAAAAATCCTGATACTGATCATTTAAAATGATCCGCATTGCGATTGTACTAGTCTTTCTATAAATATTTTGCCAATATTCAGGTCCAGATAGCAGATTCATTTTAGAAAAAGGAGGGGAAGGGGCATATAATTGTTGTCTATGCACTTCTCCATCTTCCCAACTGAATCACTGTGATTTGCAACCCAGTATTTAATTGAAGCTTTCATAGGGTAAGGACTTTCTTGCAGTTTTACAAGATAAATATCTACACCTAAATTATCCAAGGTCTTTCATATCTTAAGGAAAGTACGAATGGTGCATCAGTTGCAAATTGAAATTAGAAATTGTTGCCAGAAGTTAAAGCGGAGATCCACCCAAAGGGGAATCTCTACTTGTTCACACCCCCCCTGCACTGCCACATTCAGGACATTCAGGACTTTTTAGGGGGGAGCGGGCACCTGGTCTTGACAGGGACCCACTCCCACTTCCGGGTAGGAATACCGCACTCCCACTGCCTACTACATGCACAGTAGGAAACTGACTGTGAAGCCTAGAAGCTTCACTACTGGTTTCCCTTAATGAAGATGCTATCACCTGCTTCCAAAGCCGATTTAAGAATCAGTTCGGGGTGCCAACATCGATGGATCACTGGACAAGTAAGTGTCCTTATATTAAAATTCAGTAGCTGCAGTTATTGTAGCTACTGACTTTAATTTTTTTTTGCCCAGACAGGAGCTCTTCTTTAAAGTGGCAAACATGTCATCCTCCTTTTCTGGGGTTCCCTGCCGGTGCTCCAAGCCCCTCCTCTTTGGCGAGTGCCCCCATGGAAAGCCACTTTCCATAGGGGCACCCGTACGTGTTCACTCCTGAGCTGCCCAGTCTGGGTCGATTGACACAGACAGAGCGACCCAGCCCCTCCCCCTGCTCCCTCCTCACAGCATTTGATTGACAGAAGTGGGAGCCAATGGCTGATGCCGCTATCAATCTTCCCTCCTGCATGTCGCTGGGTCAGATCAGGCTAAGGTAAGAATAAGGGGGGCAGGGGGCTCCTTTAGCACAGAAGGTTTTTACGTTGTGGCTTAAGAACCACTTTAGAGTGATTGTAAAGTCTTGTGTTTTTTTTTCTTTTTTTAAAAATAACAAACATATCTACACTTACCTGCCCTTTGTAACAATCCTCTTCTCTGGTCCCTCTTCAGCTCTCCTGGCCCCTCCCTCCTGTTAAGTGCCCCCACAGCAAACAGCTTGCTATGGGGCACCCGAGCCGAGCCACAGCTCCCTGTGGTCATTCAGACATGGAGCTGTGGCCTGTCTCCTTTCTCTCCTCATTGGCTGACTAAATTTGATTGGTAGCAGTGGAAACCACGCTGCTGTCTCAGCCAATGAGAAGGAGAGTCCGGTGAAGTTGAGACACTCATGAAAGATTGCTGGATCTAGAGGGACCTCAGGTAAGTATTAGGGGGCTGAGGGGGACTGCTGCACACAGAGGGATTTTTATCCTATGCATAGCATGCATTAAGATAAAAAACTGTCTGCCTTTACAATCACTCTAAGGCTGCATTCACATCTAGGCGTTTTTACGCCTGTAGCGCTACGCCGCTGCCGCCAGAGGGCTGAAAACAGATGTCCCTCTATGGAGATGGTTCACATCTCCACGCCGAACGCCGGACGCCTGTCGCCTGCCACGTGAAAAAAGGTCCCGGACCTTTTTTTCAGGCGTCTTCGAGCGTTCGGCTAGGAGATGGGAATCATCTCCATAGAGGGGGTCATCTTGGGGCACATCTAGGCGGACAATACCGGCGTTTTGTCGCCGCAAATCGCGGTACAAAACGCCGCTATTTTTACCGCGATTTGCGGCGACAAAACGCCGCGATTTCGTCCGCCTAGATGTGAATGCAGCCTAAGCTCTGCAATCTTCAATCACACTGATGTAATAATAACAACATTGGTTAAAGCATTTCTTTTTAAATGATTTATTTTATTTTAATTATTATTAGCCAAAGTTAAACTTGCTTAACCACTTGACTTCTGGAAAGTTTTACACCCTTCATGACCAAGGATTATTTTGCTATTCAGCACTGTACTATTTCAACTGTCAATTGCTTTGACATGCAAAACTACGCAAATTTAATTTAATTTAATTTTTTTAAAATAGAGGTTTCTTTTGGTGGAAATTAATTCACACTGGGTTTTTATAAAAAAAAAAAAAAATCTGTCTAAACTTTTTTAAAGCAAATAATTTTTCTTCATAAACTTAGGGCAAACTGTAGTAATGTAGTCTGCCACATGTCTTTGGTAAAAATAACCCAAATTAATGTATTTTTTTTAGGATGTGTGAAAGTTAAAAGGGTCTACAAACTACAGGATGTAAAACATTTTTTATACTGCTCTGGGGATGGGGGGGGATGTTATTTATTCAGTTCTTTTTCTATGGCCATGTATAGCAGTCTCTAACTATGAAGGAGCTGCCATTTTTATGTCTATCCCACAGTTGCAAATACATATGCCAATATTGGGTGGGAGCCAATTAACCAATAAATATGCTTTTGGAATGTGGATAAAAGACAGATGAGGAAAATGATATCAGCAGACAGACAACATACAAACTGAAACTGCAGTAGGCTTGGCAGTGCCTTTCTTAGATAGTGGTTGGTGATTAGTGATTTTAACAGGAAAGATACATTTTTCAAACTTGTTGTTTACAAGTTAAAATCCTTTTTTTTGTTAGAAAATTACTTAGAACCCCCAGACATTATATATATATATATTTTAACACCCTAGAGAATAAAATGACGGTCATTGCAATAAATTCTGTCACACCATATCTGAGCAGCGGTCTTACAATCGCACTTTATTTAGCCCAATTTGTAATGGCCATGTATAGCAGTCTCTAACTATGAAGGAGCTGCCATTTTTATGTCTATCCCACAGTTGCAAATACATATGCCAATATTGGGTGGGAGCCAATTAACCAATAAATATGCTTTTGGAATGTGGATAAAAGACAGATGAGGAAAATGATATCAGCAGACAGACAACATACAAACTGAAACTGCAGTAGGCTTGGCAGTGCCTTTCTTAGATAGTGGTTGGTGATTAGTGATTTTAACAGGAAAGATACATTTTTCAAACTTGTTGTTTACAAGTTAAAATCCTTTTTTTTGTTAGAAAATTACTTAGAACCCCCAGACATTATATATATATATTTTAACACCCTAGAGAATAAAATGACGGTCATTGCAATAAATTCTGTCACACCATATCTGAGCAGCGGTCTTACAATCGCACTTTATTTAGCCCAATTTGTAAAAGATGATGTTACGCCGAGTAAATTGATACCCAACATGTCACGCTTCAAAATTGCATCTGCTCGTGAAATGGCAACAAACTTTTACCCTTTAAAATCTCCATAGGCGACATTTAAAAAAGTATACAGGTTGCATGTTTTAAGTTACAGAGGAGGACTAGTGCTAGAATTATTGCTTTCACTCTAACAATCACGGTGATGCCTCACATGTGTGGTTTGAACACCATTTTCATATGCAGGCGCTACTCACGTATGTGTTTGCTTCTGCACGCAAGCTCATCGGGACAGGGCGCATTAAAAAAAAATTGTGTCACTTTTATTCCTATCACAAGGAATGTAAACATCCCTTGTGAAAGAAAAAAGCATGGCGGGACCTCTTAAATATGTGATCTGGGGTCAAGAAGACCTCGGATCTCATATTTACACTAAAATGCAAAAAAAAAAGTAATTTAAAAAAATTAAAAAAAAAATTCCCTTTAAGAGCTATGGGCAAAAGTGATGTTTTGGCATCACTTCCGCCCTGCAATGGTATGGAGCCAGATGGGGGCCATCTTCCCCTCACTCAGCTTCATGCTAAGCAGGGAAAAGGACCCTATCGCCTTTGATGCTGCCGGTGGCTCCGGTAAGCGGCGGAGGGCACCGGAGCGTGGCGGGAGGAGTGCACTCTCCCGCCACCAATAAAGGTGATCTTATGGTGAATCCGCCACTGAGACCACTTTTATCTGAAAGCGGACCGCCCGCTGAAGAAGTGGATACTGGGGTTATGGCAGCTAACTGCTGCCATAACAACGATTTTCCACTTCAAAGAGCTGCCGTATAATGACGGCGGCAGTCCGTAAGTTGTTAAGGTGTGACATGTTAGCTATCTACTTACTGTGTGTAACATCATCTTTCATATTATACAAAACAAACAATCGCGCTAACGTTAGTGTTTATTTTTTTTATTCATGAAACTGTTTTTTTTTTCCTCCAAAAAAAATTGCTGTGCAAATACAGTGTGACATAAAAACCATTGTATTCCATAGGGTGTCTGCTAAAACAATATAAAAACCATTGTATTCCATAGGGTGTCTGCTAAAACAATATATATAATGTTTGGGGTTCTGAGTAATTTTATAGCAAAAACATTATGATTTTTACATGTAGGAGAGAAGTGTCAGAATTTGCCTGGTTGGCAAGGGGTTAATTACCAAAATATGATTTAGCTTGAATATACCTTTTCTGCAGGCAGCAGATTCTCATTCTTCCTCTTAACTGTGGGAGAAAAACATGGGATTGTGGGTAAATCTTATACACATAAACACATGTTTTTTTCCTTGTAGTTAAGAGGGCTGGGCTGGAAGAGAGCATTTGTCTTTTAGACACATGCCCCTTCTATGACAGTGCAGTGAGAGGCGTGCCTCCACTGCAGCATTTTTATTGGACAGCTGGGATCAATGGTACTTTGCTATTGGTCCAAGACTCCAAGCTGTTTATTGAGCTCAGTGCCTCTGACAAGAAGTGAGAGGCACTGTGAGCTCAACCTCTCAGTCTGCTGCAAACCAAGTGTGTCAGCTTGTTTTTAAAGTGGCCGCTCTGTATTTAGTTTCTGACAGGTTGGGCAATGAGCCCCATATCTCTGGAACCGTGGGGCATAGGAGCCCCCAGTGGTGGGATACCCCTTAGGCTACACTCCCCCCCCCCCCCCCCCAAATGTGTGGTCTCTATGACCCCAGGTTGCCAAACTACGACCCTCAAAGCTTTATTTTATTTATTTCATTATTTATTTGTTAAAAGTTTTTATTGAAATTATTCATAACAGAACAGAACAAATGAATGTACAACCGCTACAGTTGGTAAAGAAATGTAGGTGATACATTTCTTCCGTGTAAGGAGGTGTACAAAACATAAGTGATATAACATAGCCCTGTTTGTTTAACAATATGAGTGTGAGTCATAGAGAAGCGACTGTTTGATAATCTATTGGCTATTGGTAGCAGGTGATATGTATAGGCAGTGTGATGATAGGTCTGATAGCCAGGTTCGGGTATGAGGACCTTGAGTCTGGGTATATCTAATTTATAGTCAAATAAGGAGGGTCCGGGGGGGGGAGTGGGTAGCGGGGGGCCTATGAAAAGGTTAATTGGCTGAGTTTTCCTATTGAGGTTTCACATGAGGGACATGTCAAGGAGGAGAGAAGAAATAGGCAGGAAAGAGGAGAGTATCAGAGGAGTGTTCCTGTCATTTTGTCTCTCTACCACAGCTCTCTGGGTTCATTCAGGTTTTAAGGGTTTATACTCGTCTGTCGTGGTAAAGTGTACCCAGCAAGACCATGATTTACTAAACTTAGAGGGTGTGACATTGGCTTGATGAATCAGTTCCTCCATTTCTGCGTTTTTTTGTATGCGTCTGAACCATTCAGTTAGAGATGGTGGTTCTGAGGAGCGCCATTTGACAGGGATGAACATCTTGGCCGCGTTAACCATATGCATGGCTAGGGAGTGGATGTATGCTTTTTTTCGGGACTGCAGAGTGATGTAGCAAGAATTGTGCTGGTGAAAAGTCTAAAGCGGCGTACACACAACCATTTTTCATGTCATGGGGAAAACTAAGTTTTTCTCGACGTGATTCTTGTCAAACCTGCCTTGCATACACACGATTGTGAAAAAAAATGCTTGAGCAATGCGCGGTGACGTACAACACGTACGACGGCACTATAAAGGGGAAGTTCCATTCGGATGGGTCACCCTTTGGGCTGATTTTGTGTTAGTAAACGTTTGGTGAGAGACGATTTGCGCTTTTCAGTCTTCGTGCTTTTCAGTCTGTTACATCGTGACGAATATGCTATCTCCATTACAGGCGCTAGTTTTACCAGAACGAGTGCTCCTGTCTCATAACTTGCTTCTGAGCATGCGTGTTTTTTCCCCGTTGTTAAAGCCTACACACGACCGTTTTTCACCTTGTGAAAAACGACTACGTGAAAAACTACGAGAAAAATTAGGGCATGTTCTAAATTATTAATGCCCATTTTTCACAACGAGAAGTAAGTCATAGGTGGTTATTTGAGTTTTTATTTTATTTTTTTAATGTTCATGGCAGGTGAGGCCCCTGACTGCATGTCCTAGATAGATAGATAGATAGATAGATAGATAGATAGATAGATAGATAGATAGATAGATAGATAGATAGATAGATAGATAGATAGATAGATAGATAGTGCATATCAAAATATACAACATTATTCAGTTGTAGTTATTATGTGATGTGTAGGGCATCTGACACAACAACAAAAAATAATGTTTTACTAATTGCAATGCACAGTCTTCAATGTCATGATATTCATGCTCCATTCTCCCTTATTTAATTACTGGTGCACATCATACAGCAAATACAGTCAATCTGCATAGATAAATATTTACTCAACATTTAATTTATAGCATTCAGCAAAAGTCATTGTCATATTTAAATATAAACAGTAGTAATCTCTAAGGTCTAGTAACATTATTAGTAAGACATAGATTTATGTGTAAAGTGCAGTGGACCATAGGAACAAATCAGTAACCTTATTTAAGTGTCAGACGTGTGGTAAAAGTAAATAACATGTTGATAAGTAAAAGTTTCAAGAGCCCATTGGACAACAAGATCAACACCTTTATTCAAATATACAATGTAAAAGTAGTTATTAATTTCTTTGGGTAATAGGATAGTTTGTATGTATCTGTGAATGGTATCACAAGGCTAATATCCACTTTGTGTTGACAATGTAGTCAGAAATTGGCCATACATGGTCATGCGGGATGTCTGGTTGGGGTAGGTTCACACTGGCTATATGAGTCTTTGATTTTAAATTTAAAGTTGATATGTGTTCCTGAAAGCCAGACTGCATTATACCCCTATTGTTGGTGCAAGTTCAGTGGAAAGTAGTCAAGTTCAGTGCATACAAAAAATATATAAGGGGGGGGGGGAGAAACCCCCTTAAAAAGAAGCTACATGTGGACCAAGCCGCTTGAAAAATTGTATAAATGTATTGTATTAGAAAATATAGCTTTGCATAAAATACAGGCACTAGACAAACACCACCAACACCCAATTAAATAAAACGAGTCATCTAAAAAAACAGACTCAGTCACATAAAGTACATGCAAGCATATTCCCTTCTGCAGAGTAACCAAAAAAGTGGCATCTGATAAAGGTTCCTCAGATCCACTATATTGGTGCTGCAGATAATAGACTCAGCCAAGTAGTAAGTTGAGTGTGTGTCCCCCTGGGGAGTAAACAGGAATATTGATGTTAAGCAATGGCTGTACACATGGGGCTCCTGAAGTCAGTGTGCCACTGACATTACTTGATACCGTTATGACAGTAACAAAGTCCATGAAGGAATGACATAGGTAGCCGGTTATTCAAATCAGTTTGGAATGTCAGTCGCAGTTGAAGCCAAATAATATTATGGAGCTAAGAAGCAGCAAGGTGGCAACAGAGTTGGAGGTGGAGTGAAGCAGATCCCAGAATATGAGCAAATAAGGTTTAAATAACCACAGACAACTACAGTGGATTTCAATAGTAGTCACATGACAGGTACAAAAGGAGCAACGGTCCGCTCACCCAGCCTTGACATCACATGGAAGATCTCAGTTTTTGAGTTGTGTCTCAGTCTCTCTATACCGTTTTGTAGGGAGGCTGTCAGTCACAAACCGTGAGGCCTCATACACACAACCGAGGAACTCAACGGGCGAAACACATCGTTTTCCTCGTTGAGTTCCTTGTTAGGCTGTCGAGAAACTCGACAAGCCAATTTTCTCCATTCCCGTCAAGGAAATAGAGAACATGCTCTCTTTTTGGCTCGTCGAGTTTCTCGACAGTTTCCTCGACGAAAATGTACACACGACCGGTTTCCTCGGGAAAAAAATATCTCCCAGCAAGTTTCTTGCTGGTTTTTGCAGAGAAACTCGGTCGTGCGTACGAGGCCTGATAGTAGATACAGCTGCAGTGGTCTAAGCGAGTAATCTTTTCTAGGGGTCCTGGCTGTGTGCTCCGTTATGTGATAGACCGCATCAATTGCTATTCCAAGGCTCCGTGTATAGGGCACACTCACACCTCTCAGTTGCTGACGTCAGAGCTGTGCAGAGCGTGCATAGCATGCAGGGCCGTGCACTGCACATGCGCAGACGTGGTCGTTCGTGACGCAATTGACATCACGGTAATAGTGATTCATGTAATAGTGATTAAGTGATTCATGTTTCACCCAGTCACATGGGTTTCATCAAGGATAGTGTATGTAATGTCACAAGAACTAGCATGTGCAATATAGTCCACATTTCAGAGCACATTGCTACATTTTCATACAGCTTGCAAGGATCTTTTCCTGGGAAAGTGACGACCATGGTGGTACTCTGCATAATTACTAAATGCACTAGAAAGTTGCACTGATTCACTAATGGATTATAGAACCTGTACACAATAAATTGTGTAAATATCGACTTCAATTATCGACTCATGTGAAACACGTTTTTTTGTTCCTATTAAATATCCAATAATGTACAGATGAAAACGGTAAAGACACACATGTTAAAATGAATTCTCAATCCCATTTAGGTATGGGACAATGTTAAATATTTTGGTAAACAAATGCCTCCTTATGCACCACTTCCAACTCTCATTTGCAAGCCAGTCCCTCCTGAGACACCTTGATCCATCTCAATCAATTTAAATGGTGGTTCTCTAAAGACATATACAGAACATATAATTTGATATTCCTCATGTGAGTCCTTAGTCTCCCCGCCATAAAAAAGTTACACAAAGTTACAATATTCAGGTACCTCCAGATCAAAAACTTTATTGCTCAATTAATCAGACATCCACCTATCCTCCAGACACTGACATAATTTGAGCATGTATGCTTACACAATACACTATCTCTACTATTTATTCATAAAGGCATGCACCTAATCCTGTCTCTTACTTACTTACTTACTTACTTACTAGTAAAAATGGGAGAGGAACATAGGGATTAGTGTGTACCAGGGAAACTGGAAACAAATTTAGCAGACCCTATCTCACTGATCTCTAAATACATTGGCCATAGAAACTACAAACTGCTTATGCAATGGTATATGGTCCCACAAGTGCATGCCCACCCTCAAGTCAACCTTCTACACATATGGAGGGAAATACCCTAGATTAAGGAGTTTCTGGGTCAGTATGTACCAATTAGTGTACATTATCTTGGTGGGCATACAAAGGTCAACTAGGAAGGCACTGTTGAATCTGAAATCATCCGAATGTACAAATTCTGTATTTTTCCTCAAAGTTTTTTTACACTGGCAAAGCAAGTTCTGGCAATGATGTGGTGCTATTTCACTCCCATGATTATGCAAGTAAAGCATAAAATGACAGAGATTCCTAATCCATGAGAAAATAGCTCCCATTCTTAAAGACTCGGAATGAAAATTTGAGCAGATCAGGACCCCAGAGATTTTTAATATCCTTACTATTGACGTTCACTATTTCTCCATTACTTTTTCCACTTTGACAATTTTTCTGCCTGTTGGCCTCTTTATACCACCACCTATTGTCTTATTCTTCATGGGTACATGGTCACTAACCCACCGTTTGGGCTATATGAAGTTTTAGGCTCAGTCACTTTGTGTAAAGCTGCATGTACAGTATTTATGTCCTAACAATACTGTCATGTACCTTGTGGTGTAACGCCACAACATGCAGAGGGGGGCCTCTAGTACAGCCCTGACTCAGAGACCACTGATGTTGCAACAGTGGAGGAAAAAGCGTGTTGAGGTATGAGTGCCTGTAAGATGTTCCATCAGTTGTGGCAGCAGGTAACGGGTACATCACCAGGGACTGGTCAGATCACTGGAACAACGGAGGGTAGCAGACCCAGGACTGGGCAGACAGCAGGTGGCAAATGCTTGACAGGTAGCTAACAGGTGGCTGGTGCGGTAGCATTGGTAACACTTAGCAGGTCAAGAACCAGCAGGGACCAAGTAGCATGCAGAGTAGAGCTGGAGAATAACTGGATGCAAGGTCAGACAATCCAGGTCATCAACAGTCAGATACAGGCATAGACGGCAGGCAGAGAATGGTCAAAGTAAAAGCAGGGGTCAACCATGTAGAATCAGGCAGATACAGAAAATCCAGGGACAGGCCAAAGTCAGGGCAGGAAGCGTTAAAGCAAGGTCAAGGCAATCCAGGCCAATAACAGGAGTCAATACAGGAATAGATGCAGGAACACAGGTAAAAGCTGCAGATCAGACAGCACTGGCCAATAGCACTGCTGCAGTTTAAATAGTGTCATTTGTGCCAATACTAGCAATGAGTGTGCACAGGTGCATGCTCGCATACTCGCATTTGCGCATGGTTATGCACAAGAAAACAAGCATCTACACATCTGCGCCTGTGGACGTCTAGAATCTTCAACTGTATTGTTGAATGTTTCAGGTGATTTGCGGTATTTTCAACTTAATTTGGTTGTTATGAATTTCGACATTGCTACAGTATTGCAAACCTTCCATACATTTTTATTAAAACAGAAATAGATAGAAATAATCTTGCCTTTTACATGATTGGATAACTGAATATATTGTATGAAGATTCTGTATTTCTTTAGAAAATCACGCTCAGTGTGTTCTTTGTGTAGTATTAGAAATATCAGGCCAAATCCTCAAAAGGGATACGCAGGCGGAACTGCTGTTCAGCCTGCGTATCCCTGTGCCTATCTTTGGAACTGATCCTCAGAAGCAGTTTTCCAAAGATAGGCAGAAGATCCGACATCTGTAAGAGACTTACACTGTCGGATCTTAGGATGCAGTACCGCATCCGCCGCTGGGGGCATTTCGAGACGAAATGCCGCTTTGCGTATGCAAATGAGGACTTACGGAGATCCACAAAGCTGAAAAGCTTTGTGTTTTCTGCGTGAGTTTACGTTTGCATACGTAAAATTAGTTCTGCTTTTACAAAGTGTAAACTAGTAACACCTTGTAAAAACAGATCTTTTTTTCGATCGCCGCGTTTTTTTTTTAATTTTTAATTTTTTTTCCCGGCGCGTAACTTTTTTTTTACCCGACGCAACTTTATTGTCCCGTCGCAATCCACAAAGCCCGACGTAACGTAATTTCGCGCGCTGCCCGTCGGGAAAATGATGTCACGAGCATGCGCGCGCCTCATTTAAATTGTCATCGCCCCCTGCAGAAGAGGACCGCCTTGCGCCGGAGACATTTAAGTTACACGGCCTGAAATTTCTAGGTAAGTGCTTTGTGGATCGGGCACTTAGGTAGAAATTTTAAGTCAGTGTAACTTAAATGGGAAAAGTTAAGTTAGGCAGGAATTTTGAGGATTTGGCCCTTCGTTCCATGGTTAATTAAGATGAATCGTGAAAATTATTTTATTTGGGACTATGCAATGCCTAAAAATACATTTTCTTTCTATTACCTTTTTAAAATCCCTGTGCTGTCAAATGCAAAGATACAAAACGTCAGTATGACAACAGTGATAAGGATCAAACATTTTTTTTTAGTGTAGGCACCCATCAGATACATAAAAAATGACACATGCACTATCAATGCAGATTTAGCCTTAGGCATTAAATTCATGTAAATATGCCAATGACCTATGACTCAGTTATTATCTTCATTTGTTACATGTAATTGACAGCTTTCGAAGATACATAGCATTTTTTAAACACATTTGTCATTAAGGCAAATACTGTAACCTTTTAGGTTTATTAAAACACCAAAAGGTCAGCATTGAAAACTGTGTAGTGACATGCAAAGGGGATGATATTTTTTTTGTTCGTGAGACTCAGACATTAGGCCCTGATCATAAGGTAATAAGATATGCTGACATGGAAGTTAAAAAAAAACATGGATAGGGCAAAATGGCTTAATGTTCAAGAGCACTCAGTTCTGGAAGCACATGCTTTGCTTAGAAATGGCAGCTGCAGCCATGATCCTGGTATTATTTTTTTAAGCTTTCTTGTAAAAGAAATCTGGGCAGCTGTAATCACTTTTACAGCGCTTCCAAAGATCCCCCCTTCCGACCATCACCTGCAGTGGTTCCAAACTCTTCTATTACACTGGGGAGCTCAAGACCATGGTCAGCGGTCAGGTTAGCTGACCACACAGCTGGTCAAATAACATCGGATCCCTGATCTCCTCTGTGATGAATGACCCTGGAAGTAATGAAGATTTTTATTCCTTCTGGTGTCATCTAACAGACGTGATCTGTTCTTGGTAAGATACAGTACTTTAAAGGGCAGGGGTCTATAATGTCTCCATAAAAGTACCTGTTTTGACAAAAATGCGAGTCAGACCACTTCCCTTCTCATCAACTTGTGACAACTGGCTGTTCAAACTCAAACTGCATTGTCACTGATTCACAAAAATGACACTTTCAGCCTTACCCAGTACAAAGATTTTCCAGCTGGCAGAACCACAATCTAAGTGCCAACAGAGTGAGATTGATTGTCACTGGGTTAGGTTAACTGCTTGCCGACCAGCCGGCGCAGTTATACGGCGACAGGTCGGCTCTGCTGGGCGAGATCATGTAGATCTACGTCATCTCGGCCGGGCACCCGCGATCGCTCGTTACAGAGCGAGAACCGGGAGCTGTGTGTGTAAACACACAGCTCCCGGTCCTGTCAGGGGGAGAAATGCCTCACCGTCTGTTCATACAATGTATGAACAGCGATCAGTCATTTCCCCAAGTCAGTCCACCCCCCCTTCAGTTAGAACACATCCAGGGAACATACTTAACCCCTTCCTCGCCCCCTTCCCTGCCAGTGGCATTTTTATAGTAATCAATGCATTTTTATAGAACTGATCACTATAAAAATGCCAATGGTCCCAAAAATGTGTCAAAAGTGTCCGAAGTGTCTGCCATAATGTCGCAGTACTGATAAAAATCGCTGATCGCCGCCATCACTAGTAAAAAAAAATATTAATAAAAATGCCATAAACTATCCCCTATTTTGTAAACGCTATAACTTTTGCGCAAACCAATCAATAAACGCTTATTGCGATTTTTTTTACGAAAAATATGTAGAAGAATACGTATCGGCCTAAACTGAGGAAAAAAAAAAATTATATATATTTTTGGGGCATATTTATTATAGCAAAAAGTAAAATATATTCATTTTTTTCGAAATTGTCGCTCTATTTTTGATTATAGCGCAAGAACTAAAAACCGCAGCAGTGATCAAATACCACCAAAAGAAAGCTCTATTTGTGGGAAAAAAAGGACGCCAATTTTGTTTGGGAGCCACGTCGCACGACCGCGCATTTGTCAGTTAAATCGACGCAGTGCCGAATCACAAAAGGTGGCCTGGTCTTTGACCAGCAATATGGTCCGGGGCTTAAGTGGTTAACTAAGCAACTAACTCTTTAAGCTGCCACCACCAACTATTTTTTATAGTGAAGTACAGTAGAAACTTATGATTTTAGAATAAAGGTCTGTAACACACACTGTCATCACAGACAGATATACTTAAAGATTTACACTACAGTAGTGCTCTTCAAAAGACAGGGATTATTTTTTAATTTGCAGTTAGAGACAGTCTTAACACTTTTCAAAATTTGATTTAAAAATGAAAAGATCAAAATGGTGCAAATAAAATATTTACAAAAAGAGATATGACAAAGAAACAACAGTGCAACAGAGAAACAAAAAGGAGTTGAGGGTAAGAATACTTAACAATGTCCTGGTTCAGCAGAGTTCAATTAATCCAGCACAATTATACATTGGCTCTCATATGAATTGGGTATTCTTGGTGTTCCTTGGTTTGATGTTAAATGAGAGATGACCACTTCAGGGGCAGTCCCCTTTTCTTGTCGGTGAGGGAGGTTTTGTCAGAAATGATCAGACAAACCAAGGGATGGTCATGGGATGTCTCTGTGTTTACAATAATACCACAGATCCAGTTTTATATAGGTTTTAATATCTCTGAATACCTACAGGTTACAGTCAGTTAACATGAATATTATGGGCATACCCCACTTTTTTTTTTTGATTTTTTTTTTTACGTGTATTTTTTTGTGCGTGTACTTGAGAGAGGAGCCAGACTGCAGGAGTTGGGAGTAGGCAGGCCTCCCCCAGAGGCAATCTTCCACCTTTCTCCATGCCCCGGGTGGCAATGGCGGGTGTGTGAGGGGGTCCTCCCACACAGCCCGCCCTACCTGCTCCACTTTGAAGCCCAACGGGGCAGAGGGACTCCCTATAAGGGAGTGAGAGGATTTGCCCGCTCAACCAGCTCTGTTAGTCCTTTGCCTCTCTTTTTAGAGACCGCGTGGTCAAAGTGCGTGCGTGTTAACCCAATTTCGAGTGCGTGTAAGTGTGGTGTTTTTTTTGTGGGAGGGGGGGTGGGCGTACTAAGCGCAGGCTTACCTCGCATAGCACACCCACCGGGAGCCGGGCTGAGACCACCAAACTCAATTCACATGTAGCCGAGACCGGGATCCGAACCCCTAGCTGCAGAGGTGAATGGCTTATCAGCGCAGTGCCAATCGCGTTGAGCCACCGCAGCTCCGCATACCCCACTTTTAAGTACACAAGCTGTAAAGCGCAAAATCAGGCTCACTTCTGCATAGAAACCAATGAGCTTCTAGCCCCAGCTTGTTCAATTAAGCCTTGGTAATGAAACCTGGAAGCTCATTGGTTTTTATGCAGAAGTGAGTCTGATTTTGCGCTTTACAACTTTAGTAAATACACCCCATTGTGTACTTAAAAGTGGAGTATGCCTGTATTGTCCAGCATGGAATTAGCTTTGAAATGGATATAAATATGACAGGTTTCGGGTGTCTATTTTACCTAGCAGGGTTAATGTGTCTTGTTGGCTCCCCATATTGTCCAATATAGGGGTGTTTGGACTTAAGACATTACTAACTAGGTAAATATGCCCTTATTCTGTCTGTACAGTCATTATTTCAGAAGTTATGAAATACATTGAAGTTTTAGATTCTTTGCTAATAACCAGTTAATCAGGAATGTGCACTGGTCATTCCCCTAGCTGAGCGTTTTATGACTGGGTATCTGTTACAACTCTAGATACTCAGGTTTGCCAATATGACATTTTTATTGGGGTTTGTAAACTGAAGTGTGCATTCAGGCTAATGGGCATAAGAGGGCTGCATTTGTCCCTTCAAAGATCCGATAAGGATGTTGCAGCATCGGCTAATGCCCTGTACACATGATCGGTTCATCCGATGAAAATGGCCTGATGGATTTTTTCATCAGATATCCGATGAAGCTGACTTTCATCAGTCTTGCCTACACACCATCAGTTAAAAAAACGATCGTGTCAGAACACGGTGACGTAAAATACAATGACGTGCTGAGAAAAATTAAGTTCAATGCTTCCGAGCATGCAACGACTTGATTCTGAGCATGCATGGATTTTTAACTGATGGACGTGCCCACAGACGATCGGTTTTTTAACCATCAGATCATTTTAAAACAAGTTCCTATTTTTTTCACCGATGGTCCATCAGACCGTTTTCATCAGACGAACCGATCGTGTGTACGTGGCATAATAGTTTTGTAATTATATGAAGTGAAGGAGGAGGGAGGGGGAAGGTCACTGCAGTTATGTCAAATGGCATGGGAGACTTGTGACCTGAACAAAATGGCTGCCACACACAAAGCTATTCATGTGTCCAGTATGCAGGACCATTAAACCTTTCGCCTGCCCACAGTTATGCTTGATGCCCCCTGTGATAGCAATAAAATAAAAAAAGTAAAAAAAAATATGTATAAAACACCCCTGTCCCCCCCACGCGAGCACTCACCACCACCCTCTACGCATACACACAAATACAAATGCAGGTCTGGCTGGTACACATATGTAAATGATGATTGCACCACACATGTGAGGTATTGCTGTGAATGTTGGAGTAAGAACAACAATTCTAGGGCCATAAATAAATTATTAACTCTAAACTGATAACCTATAAAGGCATTTAAAGCATCACCTATGGACAATTTTAGGTATCGTAGTGTGTCACCATTTGAAATGTTGACATGTTTGGTATCTGTTTACTTGACACAACATCATCTTTTATATTTGAGCAAACATGGGTATTTTATTGTGTTTGTGTGGATAGTAAAGTGATTGTAAAGTTTTGTTTTTTATTTTCTAAATAGGTTCCTTTAAGCTAGTGCATTGTTGGTTCACTTACCTTTTCCTTCGATTTCCCTTATAAATGTTTTTTTCTTTGTCTGAATTTCTCACTTCCTGTTTCTCCTCAGTAAACTCTTTCGAGCGGTGGTTAGTCAACCAGAACAGCTTACTGAACAGCTTACTGCGGAGGAACAGGAAGTGAGAAATCCAGACAAAGAAAACAAATAAAAAAAAAACATTTAGAAGGGAAATCGGAGGAAAAGGTAAGCGAACCAATAATGAACTAGCTTAAAGGAACCTATTTAGAAAATAAAAACGAACCTTTACAACCCCTTTAAGTGTATTTGTTACTGAAATTGTGTGTTTGATAAATGGTTGCACAAATATTATGTGACATTAAAAACTGCAACAGCCACCACTTTATTCTCCTGGGCCTCTGCTTTCATAAAATATATATTATTTAGGGGTTCTAGGTAATGTTTTAGCAAAAAATGCAGATTGCTCTTGTAGGCAAGCGGTTAAAAGAGTTAATACTTTTTCTGCATCAAAGTGCAAAGAGTAATCATTTATATGACAAGTGCAGAAAGCAATTGAATTGTCAAATTTCTTTAACCTGACTGTATGACCCATGATTCTATGCTTGCCAAGGGACTGTGACAAACGATTGGCTGTAGGCTCCACTGAGTATGTGGTATAAGGAGTTCAAGTCTTTGCCAGAAATCTCTTAGAACTTTGGGTTCCACTGCAAGATATTTGAAGATTGTCATTCAGCAGGTAACACTTATGCCGCGTACAGACGGTCGTTTTTTGTGATGAAAAAAAAACGACGTTTTAAATCATGAAATAAAACGACGTTTTTGAAACATCATTTTCAAAAACGACGTTGCCTACACACCATCGTTTTTTCACAATTCTCTAGCAAAGCGAGTTTACGTTTCACCACTTTTTTCCATTGAAACCAGCTTCTGGGCATGCGCGGGTTTAAAAACGTCGTTTTAAACGTCGTTTTTTGCTACACACGGTCAAATTCTGTGAAACAAAAAACGACGTTTTGAAAAACGACACAAAAAATTCGAGCATGTTCGAATTTTTTTTTGTCGTTTTTTTAGAAGACATAAAACAACGTTTTCCCCCACACACGATCATTTTAAATGACGTTTTCAAAAACTTCGTTTTTTTTCATCACAAAAAACGACCGTCTGTACGTGGCATTAGGCAAAAGCTTGAGGCAGGCACAGTTCAGAAACCTACAGGCATCAAAAATGTCAACAGGAACCAGGGAACAAGGTTGGAATAATAATTATCAGGAAACTACCAACAAGGAATGCAATGTTCACAGTACCATTGCTTTTTAATTAAAGGGAAACCCCAGTTTAGATTAGTTAACAATATTTATTTATTTTTTATTTTTAAATTTATGTATTGTTTTTACAAATGATTTTTTTTATTATTATTATTTATTTATTTGTATTAAAACAGGACTATCCATTAACCTCCCTGGCGGTATGATTCTTTCAGAAAAAACATGCTGAAAGCGGTACCATTATTTGCAAGGAAATTTGGCGTTTTATACTGTAGGTCTGTAATTTTTAGGAATAACTCACTTTAACCTGACCAAACAAGATTCTAATAGGCATCCCGGGTATGACATTTTTTTAAAAACAAAATTATAAATTATAATATAATAAATAATTATAAATAATTATAACAAATAATAATATAATTATAATAAAAATTATTCAATAATGTAATCAAATCAAAATCACTGAAATTTGCTCAGTTGCAGAATTGTTGCTGTCATTATTTTTTTTTTTTTATGACGAATTTCCCCACAAATCGCTATCGCACAATTCTGCAAGTGATTATAATTTATTATCGCTGTTTTTTAGCTGATCTAAAACTATTTTTGACATAAAGGGACACTTTTGGTTGCTATGGACAATCTACAGTTTGCAGGCAGAAAGAACAGGTTTTATTATATAAAATGACATGCATGACACAGGACAGACCACTAGGGACAAGGGGGGTGTGTTTTTTTTACATACAGTACTGTAATCTATAAGATTACAGTATACTATATGTAAAGTGTTTGTTTACTTTTTTGAATTTGGCGCCGTTCTCCGCTCCTGTGCGTCGTAACGTCGCAGGGAACGGAGATCGGCGTCACACAGAGGCACTGTGTGAATCGAGCGAGGTCCCGCTCGCTCACACAGCGCGGTGGCATCGCTGGATCCAGGGACAAGGTAAGTAAACCATGCCTGTGGATCTAGCGAGGCAAGCCCGAGTCTGACTCGGGGTTACCGCTCACAGCAGGAAAATCTAACCCCGAGTCAGACTCGGGAATACCGCCAGGCAGGTTAAGAGAGCCCAGCAAAAGCTTTGCACCTAGCAGTTGCTCTTTTTGGTCTGCTCCTAAAAATCAATCCTTATTTGCACAAAATTAGAGAAAATGTCACTTCTCTTGAACCATTCAGCTAACTGATTGAGCTGAGTGAATGTACAGTATGTTATTAGGAGCAATCCTGCTATTAGGACTTGTGTTTCAGTTCAGCAGCAGTGAACCACTAATCTTAAACTCTACGAATCAAGATTTGTACCTGTACCTGTTTCACTGCCCAGTATACAAATGAAAATAAATTAAGTTATTATCAAAATGTATTTTTACTGATGATCCTAATACATAAAATTAAGAAAACAAACAAAATACACTTTTTGTTACCTTTACAGTAAAATAGCTTGAGCAGCCTCTGATGTAGGCAGGTATTTTGGACTTAAGGCCTCGTACACACGATCGTTTTCCTCGAAAGAATCCATCAAGAAACTTGGTGGCAGAACTTTTTTGCAGAGGAAAACGGTTGTGTGTATGGCCTCGTACACACGACCGTTTTCCTCGATAGAATCCATCAAGAAACTTGGTGGGAGAGCTTTTTTGCTGAGGAAAACGGTCGTGTGTATGTTTTTCATCGAGGAAACTGTTGAGGAACTCGACGAGAAAAAAAGAGAACAAGTTCCTCATCATGTTCCTCGTCGGGCTGGTTTTCGACGAGAAACACATTCGTGTGTATGCTAAGAAACCCATGCTCAGAATAAAGTATGAGACGGGAGCGCACCTTCATAAAAATAGCGTTTGTAATGGAGATAGAACATTTGTCACGCTGTAACAGTCTGAAAGGCGCAAAGTGTCTCTTACCAAACTTTTACTTAACACGCAGTAACATGAGATTAGCAAAAGAAGCCCCAAGGGTTGTGTCAGTGGAATCGAACTTCCCCTGCCGTTGTATGTGTTGTACGTCACTGCGTTTGAGAACAAGGAGATTTGGTCTTGACCGTGTGTACGCAAAGAAAGCTTGTCAAATTTCTCGACAAGCCTAACAAGGAACTCATCGAGGAAAACGATGTTTCAATTACGATGAGTTCCTCGGTCATGTGTACGAGGCCTAAAGCAGGAAACTTGTTTAGGACACTTTTTCTAGTGTGGAGAAAAGCAGGTTTTGACATCATTGTCCTGGAAGTATTAAAATGTTTTTCGTTGTAATAAGGCTGATTATACAATGATATATTTTTCCTAGTGATAGATTGCTTTAATGAATAATTCTTTTAAAAAAGATCGCTATTAAAATCCAATTTCATGCCCCAATTCTTCCCTGTCCTGACCGGTTGGGTTCTAGCATCTTTTTGTACACACAATCAGACAAATCCCTGGATTTTTGGCCGAAGGGCATTGGCTGTAAACTTGTTCTGCATGCAGACGGCAGAACTTTTTCAGCCAAAAATACACAAAACTACGTTGTTTTTCTGCTCTTTAGCGCCAACCTTTGGGCAACTTCTGCTAATCTTGTCTGATGGTTAGCTTTGGTTTTGAGCATGCATGTTTGTACTTTGGATTTTAGGACACACGATCTGATAATCGGACGGAACACATTTGTTGTCGGATAATTTGAGAGCATAACCATCCAACATTTGTTGTCGGAAATTCTGACAACTGTCTGATGGAGCATACAGACAATCGGATTATCTGACAAAACACGTCCATCAGACAATTGTTGTCAGAATATCTAAACGTGTGTATGAGCCTTTGGTGAAAATGTCAGAATTGTACCCAGAGTGTCAATATTTTGTGTGGCCACCATTCTTTTCCAGCACTGCCTTACCCCTCCTGGTCATGGCGTTCACCAGAGCTTCACAGATTGCCACTGGTGATTATATATACATAATAGGCTGCTATGGTATTATAACCCTGGGCCTGTTTCACTATATCATTTACAAGAAAAAAATTTTTTTAGAATGAGTATGTGATATATTACTCTTATAGTAAAAAACATTATTTTGGACACATTGGGGTTGATTTACTATATATAGCTGGAGAGTGTAAAATTTGGTGCAGCTGTGCATGGATGACAGTCAGATTCTAACTCCACCTTGTTCAATTAAGCTTTAACAATAAAACCTGGAAGCTGATTGGTTTCAATTAAGTTTTAGTAAATCAATCCCATTATTTCATGTTTATTCCCCTAGGAATGATGGTTGCGCAAAAAAAGGGGTACATTAGTACAACAAGATTTTAAATTTTCCAGTCTCTTTCTAAACATTTACAAACCTGATCTGCTCAGTAAGCATTATCCATAGCTCTGTGTGTACTAACACTAATGGCTTTAGTATTCAGTTTTTTCCTCAAACCCAATCTCTTGGTTGTCAGACAAGAGTAGTCACAAGTCTGGGCACACAATGCTACATGCTCAAGTTTGTGAAACTCTTTGGACAAATATTATTTATGTTAAAATGAGATATTTTAGGAGTCACTCCACTTTTGTTGAAAAAGTGTGATCAAGTTACATTGTAAGTGATTTAACACATTTTGTTGCAGTGTCCTACCTGTTTTTGTTCTTAATCTAAAATGATGTTCGATATGTTAAAGGGTCACTAAAGAAAAAAAAAATGTTTTGCTGAAATGACTGTTTATTGGGTATAGAGACATAAAAGTTAACTGATTCATTTTAAAAATGATTAAAAATTGAATTTAATCTATCATATAATGTGCCTCTAGTTTCACTTTCGGTTTTAAAGGTACATACATGAAGTTCCGGGTGAGAGGTGAGTTGGGAAGACTCACAGAACAAAAACAAACAAATCCAGGGCAGTGTTTTGTTTTTAAAATGAATCTGATTGGTTCTGAGGAGTTTTAGACACACAGTAATGACAGCTTAGACCACCGTGAAAATCTCCCAGTACCATGGTTATAAGGAAACAGGCAACCAGGAAGTGTGGAGATCACAGCAGAATTACAGCAACGTCAAAGCAAAAACGAACAATGAGGACATGAAACCAGTACTGCAGTAAGTTAAAGGAAGCTATTTAGCTTAAAAAAAAAATCCTTTAGTGACCCTTTAACTATGTTCTTGGAAGGCTAATTCCTGAATGGGAGTGTCTGTGTTCATTCTGATCAGCTGACACGCTTGCAGTGTTCTACTGAGGAAAGTTACAGTGTTTGCATTCCTTTCGAAGTAATTAACCATGTGTGAATATCTCCCCAAAAATAAAATACATTTGTTGTAGAGGATGCCTAAAATCGGACTTGTATCTTAGCGCAGACTTCTAGGAAAATCAGTAAGTTACTCACACAAACAGGAAACAGCATTTCTGGGGAAGTTCTGTACACCAACTTTGTACAGAGGGCCCCAGGTTGCCATGTTGCATTGCATTATACAGAAAATTACAGCAGCTGCAGATTGAACAGGAAAGGTAATTTTCAGGAATGTTAAATTACAAAATGGTTTGTGTTGCAGTTGTTTATGTTATATTTTTTGTTATTTCATATATTTTTTTCCCGTGTAAAAGGAGTTACTCTTTACAAATGCTGCATGTAGTGTTTATATAAAAAATATATATCCGGACATCTATCTAGAATACAGTCTAAAGCCTCATACACATGATCGGACTTTCTGTGGATAAAGTCTCTGACTTTTACCAAAGGGCGTTGGCCGTGAACTTGTATTGCATACAAACGGCAAAGAATTGTCCTTTAACAAACATGAATCAACGTTTTTTTTTCAGCTCTTTAGCGCTAGCTTTTGGGCAACTTCTGCTAATGTTGTGTGTTTGTATTTTGGACTTTTGTGTGACAGACTTGTGTACACAGGATTGGATAATTCGACAACACACATTTTTTGGCCGAAAACTTTAAAGCATGCTATCCCACATTTGTTGGCGGAAAATACGACAACAATTGTCCGATGGAGCATACAAATGGTCGGATTATCCGACAACAGCCTGTCATCACACAATTCCGGTCAGATTATCTGATTGTGTATAAGGGCCTTACAAGTTGGAGGAAATGGTTAACCTCCCTGGCGGTATTCCCGAGTCTGGCTCAGGGTAAAATTTCAGTACCATTAGCAGTAACCCCGAGCCAGACTCGGAATCGCATCGCAGTTTCCAGGCAAAGTAACTTACCTTGTCCCCTGGATCCTGCGATGTCTCCCCGCTGTGTGAGCGAGCTGTCATCTCGCTCGATTCACACAGTGCCCGAGTGCCGCCGAGCTCCATTCCCTGCGACATTGCGACGCATGGGGGCGGAGATTGGCGCCAAATTCAAAAAAGTTAAAACACAGTACACATACAGTACTCTGTATTATTACAGATTACAGTATTGTATAAAATAATTACGCATCCCCTTTGTCCCTAGTGGTCTTCCCAGTGTCCTACATGCACTTTTATTTTATAAATACTGTTTTTTCTGCCTGGAAACTGTAGATTGTCCTTAGCAACCAAAAACTGTCCTTTTATGTCAAAAGTGGTTTTAGAACAGCTAGAAAACAGCGATAATAAATTAGAATCACTTGCAGAATTGAGTGATAGCGATTTTTGGGGAAATTCGTCATCAAACACTGAAAGTAATGACAGCGACAATTCTGCAACTGAGCAAATTCCAGTGTTTTTGATTTGATTACAATATTGAATCATTTTTATTATTATTATTATTATTATTATTATTATTATTATTATTATTATTATTATTATTATATTATTATTTGTTATAATTATTTATAGTTATGTATTACATTATAATTCATGATTTTGTGTTCCAAATTTTATCATACCCGGAATGTCTACTAGACTCTTGTTTGGACAGATTTAAGTGAGTTATTCCTATGAGTTGCAGGGCTTCAATATAAAACGCCAAATTTCCATGCAAAATAATGGTACCGCTTTCAGCACCAAAAATCTGACATAATCATACCACCAGGGAGGTTGAATTAATGATGTAAGAAGATTTCATTATCCTTTTAGATTGTACACTTAAGAACAGCATGCAGTCCAATTTGCAGATTTTAAGTCTATTAATAGGCACGAAGGTTGATTTATTGAAGGAAAATTGACTGTTCACTTTGCAAGGGAATACGTACTTTGCATGATAATTTTCTCTGAACCTAGTGAATGAGGTGCAGCTCTGCTGACTTCCATCATACAGTTAAGTTCAAGCACGTGTGGATATTTTTTCGAAGGTGATTTTTCACCACATTCTTTTAGCTCTGGGGATACAGTAATTCCCATGCAAAGTGCAACTTTCCTTTTGAAATGCAACTTCACATGCCACAAATAGCTGTGGGCGCTCTGAGGCTCCCATTACTTTCAGTAGGGCTTACTGCCTGTACTTATTTTCAAGGATTTGCAAGTTTGAATTGAGTCTTGGATGCATGTCCAATAACATACAGTATAAATACTGTATTTATTGGCATATAACACTCACTTTTTTACCCTGAAAATAGAGGATAAACTGTGCCTGCGTGTTATATGCAGGGAGCTGTGGAAAGTTTTTTCCTGAAACCTCCCTATTAAAGTTAGGGTGCGTGTTATAAGCCTGTGCGTGTTATACACCGATAAATACGGTAGATATTAATTTTGTGTAAGAAATACGTAGTGGTATGTTGATATTAACTGCATAATTATGGTTTATTGGGGTTGAAAGGAACTAAAATATCAGTCACGTCCTTAAAGCGGAGGTTCACCCTAAAACAATTATATACCATTACATCCAGCATACTTCCGATATCTACAGTATGCTGTTTTTTTTTTGTTTTTTTTTGCCGTACATAACGTTTTATTGTTATTTTCGCCCCGGCTTCCGGGTTCTGGCTCCCGCGGGAGTGGGCGTTCCTATTCAGAGGTTAGATGATTGACGTCTGGTGAAAAACTTCCCCTGGCGCATAAGGCGCGTCACCAGTTTTCCGTAAGTAGCCGACCTGCAAGTCGGCTCTATACGGCGCTATACGGCGCCTGCACCCGCCGTGTAGAGCTGACTGCGCAGGTGCCATATAGAGCCGACTCGCAGTTCGGCTACTTACGGAAAACTTGTGACGCGCCTTATGCGCCAGGGGAAGTTTTTCACCAGACGTCAATCATCTAACCTCTGAATAGGAACGCCCAGTCCGGCGGGAGCCAGAACCCGGAAGCCGGGGGGAAAATAACAATAAAACGGTATGTACGGCAAAAAAAAAAAAAAAAACAGCATACTGTAGATGTCGGAAGTATGCTGGATGTAATGGTATATAATTGTTTTTTAGGGTGAATCTCCGCTTTAATGCAATGCCTATTTTGTTACTATTTGCTATTTACTGTATCAATTAAACATTGTTTAAATGTGGTATATTATAAACTACTTTTGACATTCATTAAATATCAGGTAGGATTAAAATATGCAAACCAAGCTTATACATGGTTATCTAAAATAATAAATTTCACTGTAAAGATCCTTCAGTATTACAGATGTACAAATAAAGAAACACAATTAAGTTTCATGTCCCAGTAATATATTATAGTTACAAGGTAGCAGTGTTTTATAGAATATTATCATTTTTTCCTTAGCAAATTTTCAGCAATCCTTTCAATAGACTCATTAGATGAAACAAAGAAGAAATGTAATAAGCAGGAAGATGCCATAACCTGAGATCATTTCATGGAACTTAAATGCATTTCTTTCATTTCTTACCAGGTAATATTAAATATGTGTAATTTCCTTGCCTTAATCTAATTTTATAGTTGCCTGTAGCAGTTTTAACTTTAGTAATTTATAAATACCTCATGTCAAACTGCCTTTGCTTTATCATAAAAGAAAAAATCTGCTTGTGATAAGTCTCATCATTTCTTTTTTTCATATCTATAAAATCCCCAGAGCACATTTTAGCAATTTAAAGATTGCATAAATATATAATTTATTAAACTGTAATGACATTTTAGGTTTAGATCATTGCATGCAAATGAGAACACTGACTATCATTGCTCTTTTTACATAATGTTACATGCCATTCAGACCAGCAATCATATATTAATAGAGGAAAGTTAAAGGGGACAATGAGGTTTGATTTTAATTAATCATAAATCATACTTCACATGCATTTCTAGGTAGATGTTTGTGCCATTTGTTATAGAAATAACCTTCTCTCTTCTATGGGCAATAGGCTACTTTACACACAGATTTTTACGGATGATAAGAAAAATGGTGGGTTGGTGCTTCTGATACCATGCAGTGTACTTACCCCATCTTATGACATCATCATGCATTGTACTGCACCAGTGACTGTATGTTTCAACCTACAGGCTTGTTAGGATGCACAGAGGTATGGATTACTCTGTCATGATAAAACTAGACACTTTGGGCCAGATTCACAGTGATCTGCGGCGGCGTAACGTATCGTCTTTATGTTACACCGCCGCAAGTTTTCAGCGCAAGTGCCTGATTCACCAAGCACTTGCGTGTAAACTTACGGCGGTGTAACGTAAAGCCGTCCGGCGCAAGCCCGCCTAATTCAAATGGGGCGTGTACCATTTAAATTAGGCGCGTTCTCGCGCCGAACGTTCTGCGCATGCTTCGTGTGAAAATTTCCCGACGTGCATTGCGCGACATGACGTCGCCCGACGTAATGTTTTGAATGGCGACGTGCGTAACGTACTTTCGTATTCCCGGACGTCTTACGCAAAAAAAAAAAAATTACAATTTGACGCGGGAACGACGGCCATACTTTAACATGGCTCGTCTAAAGTTAAGCCATGAAAAAGCTGGCCTAACTTTGCGACGGGAAAAAACGACTAGCGACGACGTAACGAACGCGCGTACCTTCGTGGATCGCCGTAAAAGCTATTTTGCATATCCACTACGCTGGAAAACGACGCAAACTCCACCCAGCGGCAGCCGAAGTATTGCATCCTAAGATCCGAAGGCGTACGAAGCCGTACGCCTGTTGGATCTTAGCCAAAAGCCGTCATATCTTTTTTGTGAATTACAAATAAAGATACGACGCAGCAAATTTGAAAATATGCCGGAGTATCAGTAGATACTCCGGCGTATTTCCTCTGTGAATCTGGCCCTTTGTTATTTTTCCCTGTTGCAGGTGACGTGGGTTTCTCCTAAGAAATCCGGCCCTCCAGGCCATTTCATGTGGCCCTCACAGCTGCTCCAGTCCTCCTCTGGTTCTACTCCAGACCCTTACTTTCTGCTTCTTATGCAATGCACCCAACTTCTTCCCAGCAGCAGCATAAGGAAAGGGTGGTACACTGTGATGTAAGGGAGAGTGGGGGACTCAACTTCTGATGGTGAGGGGGGCTCTTGACATCTAATGTAATGGGGAGGGGATGCGCTGGACATCAAATCTTACAGATACAACCGGCCCTTTTGAGGGCAATCAAAATGCTAATGCGGCCCTCAATGAAATTTAGTTTTACACCCCTGTTGTAGGGTCTTGGTGACAGCTGACTTTCACCAGAGCTCCTGAAGGTGGAGATTGCCCAAAAACCCCACTGGTCCTGGTTTACTTTGCTGGAAATGGTCACCCTGCCACAGCTCTCCCCCACCAAGGGGGTGGCTAGAATGGATAGGTTATGGTGCGGAGACTGTTCACACGGCTGCAGATGAGAGAGTTATCAAGTTCAGCAAGGACCAAGAAAGGCAGCAGCAAGAGATATTAAGATATGAACAGCAGTCTAGGTAGGCAGCAAAAAAGAGATTAGTCTGGTCCAAACAAAGGTCGAGGCAGGCAAAAAGCAAGAGAGCAGTCAGGTAAACCAACATTGACAACAGTCAGGCAAACTTATGCCACGTACACACGATCAGTCCATCCGATGAGAACGGTCTGATGGACCGTTGTCATCGGTTAACCAATGAAGCTGACTGATGGTCCGTCGCGCCTACACACCATCGGTTAAAAAACCGATTGTGTCAGAACGCGGTGACATAAAACACAACGACAGGCTGAAAAAAATGAAGTTCAATGCTTTCAAGCATGCGTTGACTTGATTCTGAGCATGCGTTAAATTTAAAACAAGTTGGCTTTTTTTTAACCGATGGTTAAATAACTGATGGCGCCCACACACGATCGGTTTTGACAGATGAAAACGGTCCATCAGACCATTCTCATTGGTTTAACCGATCGTGTGTACACGACATAACAGTTGGAAACAGTCAGCAAATCTCACCGCTAGCTACAGTCAGGAAATCGCACATAAGTATTTATGCAACGCTGTACACAAATAAAATGTATGTCTTTTTTTCCAACAAATAGAGCTTTCTGTTGGTGGTATTGGATCACCAATAAGTTTTCTATTTTTTGCACTATAAACAAAAAATATTGACAATTTTGAAAAAAAATGTATTTTACTTTCAGCTATAAAACATATCCCCCCAATTTTCTTTTCCATAATATGTACTTTTTTTTTACATGTTTTTGGTAAAAAAAAATCCCAGTAAGTGTACAGTATATTGATTGGTTTACGCGCCCGGTATAGTGTCTACAAACTATGGGATATACTTATGTAAAAATTTTTTGTACTAGTAATGGCGTCAATCGGTGACTTATAGCGGGACTGCAAAATTGCGGTAGACAATTGGACACTAACTGTCACTATTGACACTTTGTGGGAACCAGTGACACTAAAGCCTGGTACACACAATCAGATTTTCAGCAGACAAAGCGTAGGACTTTTGTCCGATGGACGTTGGCCAGGACTTTGTCTTGCATACAAATGGCACACAATTGTCAGCCAACAAAAACGAAAACAATGTGGTTTTTCAGCTCTTTAGCGCCACCCTTTGGGCACCATCTGCTAATGTTGTGTTTGGTGAGCATTAATTCTGAGCATGCGTGTTTGTACTTTGGACTTTTGTCAGATGGACTTGTGTACACACGCTCAGAAAATCTGACAACAGACCGCAGAAAATTTTAAAGCATGCCATCCCACATTTGTCCATGGAAAATCCGACAACAATTGTCAGATGGAGCATACAAATGGTTGGATTTTCCGCCAACAGCATGTCATCACACAATTCCCGTTGGAAAAACTGATCATGTGTATGAGGCTTTATACAGTGATCAGTGCAAAAATCCACTATCACTGTACTAATGACACTGGATGGGAGGGGGTTCAAAGGGTTAGCGGTGTGCCTAGCTAGTAGGGATGGGTGAACGGTTCGGCCCGAGCATAAGTTTGGACTGAACTTTGGTTGTTCGGATGTTCGGCGAACAACGAACAATTTGCGGAGTTCGGGGGCAAATTCAAAAGCCGCGGAACCCCGTTAAAGTCTATGGGACAATAACATCAAAAACCAAAAGTCTTATATGCAAGTTATTGTCATAAAAATTGTTTGGGGACCCGGGCCTTGCCCCAGGGGACATGTATCAATGCAAAAGAAAGTTTTGAAAACTGAAGTTTTTTCAGGAACAGTGATTTTAATAATTCTTAACGTGAAACAATAAAAATTAAATATTCCTTTCAATTTTCCTGCCTGGGAGTTTCTTTAGTATACCTGTAAAGTGCACATTTTTCCCATGTTTAGAACAGTCTTGCAGCAAAATTACATTTCTAAAGGTAAAAAAGTAATTTAAAACTAATTGAGGCTATAATGAATTATCGGATCTCGGCTATATACATAAAACTCATTGAAAAAAATGGCATGGGTTCCACCTCAGTCCATTACCAGGCCCCTAAGGTCTGGTCTGAACATTAAGGGGAATCCTGCGCCTATTTTTTTTTCTTAAATGGCGTAAGGGTCCCCCCAAAATCCATACCAGACCCTTCAGGTTTCCCCATGGCATCAGAGGGGGCACACGTTTACGTCACCAGGTGGCCCCGTCCTCAGCTATTTAACAGCTGTCACCAGCGGGAGAAGCGTCACTCGGCGGCAGCCTCCCATGAAGGTGGAACTGTTACGTTTTTTTTTATTTTTCGGACGTCGGGCGACGTGAATTTACATCGCTGGACATTATTTTTGTTTTTTGTTCCCATCAACATGGGGACAAGGTGCTTTGGGGGTCAGATCCCAAAGCACCCTCCCCATGTTGAGGGCATGTGGCCTGGTATAGTTCTTTTCCTGCAGCCTAACAGGTTGTGTGATCAGATAAGGGTCTGATATGGATTTTTGGGGGACCCTACGCCATTTTTTTAAATTTTGGGGCAGGGTTCCCCTTAAAATCCATACCAGACCCTAAAAAAGGGGTTCCCCTTAATATTCATATTCAGGGCCTGGTATGGATTTTGGTGGGACCCCCACACTTTTTTTTTTTACGTTTTGGTTGGGGGTTCCCCTTAATATTCATACCAGACCTGGTAATGGACTGAGGGGCAACCCATGCCATTTTTTTCAATGAGATTTATCTGTATACACCCGACAATTCATTCACTTTACAGGCATAGTATAGACACCCCCAGGCACGAAATTTAAAAGGCATATTTCATTTTTATTGTTTCACTTTAAGCATTATTAAAATCACTGCTCCCGAAAAAAATGCAGTTTTTAGAAACTTTTTTGGGGATAAAAACATATCCAGTGGGGCAGGACCCAGGTGCCCAAACACTTTTTATGGCAATAACTTGCATATAAGCCTTTAAAATTCGCACTTTTGATTTTTCATGTACGTGTCCCATAGACTTTAACAGTGTTCATGTGTTCGAACAAATCTTTTGCCTGTTCGCAAGTTCTCGTTTGAACCAAACTGGGGGGGGGGGGGGTGTTCGGCTCATCCTTACTAGCTAGTGTATGTGTACTGTGTGTGCTGCTTTTCCTAAAGGGAAGGGATGGATTATAGTCTCTGCTGGAACACAGAATCTATTTCTTCCCTCCCTGTCCCTCTTGCCAGAAGGGCAATCTGCCTTGTTTACATAGGTAGATCCCCGTTCTGTGTTGATTACTGACGATTGGCAGGTGGGAGGACATCATATGACCATTTTTACTGTGTTTACTGGTGATCGGCAGGTGGAAGGACATTGAGTACCCGACACCTGCAGATATTCTTCTGCTGTGAACAATTACAGGAGAAGTGGCCTGCCGGTGGTGCATGCGTGCCCCCTTCAGGCGGAAATGCAGAAATGCAGAATCACAAATATATACATTATTCTGAGCACAGCAGTAAAGCCGCTATAGGGCGGTCAAAAAGTGGTAAATGTAATTTTAAAAATCCTCTTCAATAAGTTTAAATCTTTGGATAAAATAATATCTGATAATTATAACATGAAGTTCCTTGTTTAAAAATTTTCCAGTTATAGAGTAACAAAACAATGTCCCTGTTTCTAAGCTCCTGTGTTGTCAACCTGTCACACAGTTTTTTGATGGAGACTAACAGTAATCATTTCAAGACACATTATGCAGGCATGATCCATTGTTGTCTTTACAAGCAAACCTACCTGAAATATGTAGCTACTCCTGGAATGCATTAATATAGACAAAGAGTGGCTCTGCATAGAAGCTGACCTCAGCCTGTATGTCTGACCACCTGTCTTATGAAAGGTCTTACTATCACTGCTGGAAATTTCATTTATATTGTAAATTTGCAACAAAGAAAAATGTTGGGGGGGCAGAGTGTCATCACAGCTTGAAGCTCTAGATATGTTGCCTCTAAAAATCCCGGCAAGGTATAAGAAACTAATGAATGATTAAGGCCAATGACTTTGGATTGCTTTTGGTGGTCTAATCCTTTCATTCATTTTTAATACATTTTAGTACAGGTACAAAGCTCTAGACACAAAGATTTTCCAGGTTTGACAGATGCAAAACAGTGACAAAACTCTCATTGTGCACAGCAGTTATTTAATTTAACAGTTAATTTTTAATGAACATGATATTGCTCAAACTTCACAAACTAAGAAAACTGTAAAAGTAAAAAAAAAAAAGAAAAAGAAAATCCTTTGAGGACTATATATAAAATTGTTCAGCTGCTTTGAAATCAAGAACTGAAAGATAGATGAAAAACCAATACACAGTGGTACTCCTGGGATTATTGTTAGTCAGGAACGTGTTTGCAATGACCACTATAATAAAAGTGAAAAATTAGAATCTTTCACCTTTATCAAAGAAAAGCATGACATGACTAGTGAGGTAGATGACAAGCAAAAAGTTCAGAAGTTTAAATAACAGAAAGGAAAGCATAACTCTGCTAATCAGCTTGGATGCATTCGATGATTAAAGAAAATGCAAAGACAAACTTGACTTGAGTCTTGTCATACTAACCTAATAAAACATTTATTTATTGCAATATATTATTACTTTGCAATAATTAAACAGATACTCTGCCTAACCCCCTGCCCCCCCCCCCAAAAAAAAGTTCCTAACACTGATCGATGTCTCCGAAAAAAACATACTTAATAGACAATGGAGTCCAGCATTGTCTTGGTTGAGACAATGCTTCTCTATTTTCCAAACAAACCGCAAGCCTCAGCCAGGTCTACAGGGTCTTGCATGCAGAAATGCCGCAGGATGTTTGCTAGTACTCTGGAAGACCCCCACAGTGTGTCTGCGCATGTGCAACATTGTGCAAATGGCTTCTGTGATGCTATGTCACACATTTTTGGAGCCAGTTTGCAAGATTGTGCATGCGCAGACATGCTGTAGTGGACCTACAGAATGTGTGCACAATCAGGTGTGCTGTAACTTCATCCTAGGCCTATCCTAGAACAAAATATAGGAAGTAGAAAAAAGAAGTCAAGATTTTTTTTTCACTTTCTAAAAGTTTTTAAATATTGGATGAAATCTGGAGCTATTCTCAGCAAGGCTTCTTTTCTGTCACTAGATGTCCTGAGTTTTCCAGATTAAATAATTGCCATCATTCAACATCATTCAACCCACTTCCTCCTGGGGACACTTCCAGGTTGTTGTGTCCCCAACCCCAACTTGTGACTAGAGAGAGACAAATAAATATCACAGTGATATGTTTTTCTTTCTTGCACTCCTTATTAGCACAAGAGCTAATTGGACCCTTGTGCTGTTTCTTCCTTTTCCATTCTGACCTCTGCTGTACATGGACTGCAGCTAATGCCACGGCAAATTCAGTTACTTATTTTTTGTACTTAAAAAGTAAATTTCATAAACAATTTGGAAAGACAGAACTGTAATAACTTATGTGTTTTAAAACTAGCTTGAGTCCATCTTAAAATTACGGCCAAAAAGCACAAAATAAAAAAAAAAAGATGTTCAGTATTCAAAATCCCAAAATGACACATAGGGGGAGATTTACTAAAATAGGTGCACACAGAATCTGGTGCAGCTGTGCATAGTGACCAATCCGTTTCTAATCAGCTTGTCCAATTAAGCTTTGACAATAAAATCTGGAAGTTGATTGGTTACTAATGCACTGCTGCACTGGGGTGCACCAGTTTTAGTAAATTCCCCCTAGAGATAGTATACTTCACTACATACACAAAGTCATTTACTTCTGAAACTCATATACTCACACTATTATATATATATATATATATATATATATATATATATATATATATATATATATATAACAGATTTTGGAAAGAAAGGTACGCTGATTGCACAGCTGTGTGTTGGGCTATTTAGTTGTGACCTGACTATGGCTCAGAGCCCCACCCAACTAGGGTGACCACGTGTCTTGGATTGCCCGGGACAGTCCCGCAGGTCTGTCCACCTTCATTCCAGGACAATACAGTGTCCGGGAATGAACCTGACACAGCCACCCCCCAAGCCAAACTAATGCCCCCAAAAAAGGCCGCCACATCACCGCTTTACTCACTGACAGTACTTGTCCTGGCCGGGAATGCCTGGAGGAGCACAATCCCCGCCCCCTGCTTGTGATTGGAGAAATCATAAATCCCACCTCTTGTGTCCAATCACTGTGCTGTGATTCGTTACAGCACAAGCTGATTTTTGGGAAGGGGGTATCCCTGAATGGTAGTTTGGAAATGTGGTCACCCTACACCCAACAGACAGGAAGTCTGCGCCTGGGAGTCAGATGGACTCCCATTCCTCTGAGAGGAGTGGCATGGGTGCAGCAAGAGCATGCGTGTCTGCAGGAGGCAGATGCACTTGGTGATAGAGCAGCAAGGCGCTGATCAGGAGTGAGTTCAACTCCAGGAAACTGTTTGGTTCTGAGGAACAGACCTAAGGCCTGAAGCAGCCGTATGGCGAGAATGTAAGCCCGGGGGCTAAAGTATTACGTATACAAGATACAGTAATTGTGGAACCCCCCTGTGAGGGCTACTGATGTCTTTTTCGTGCTTTTAAATAAAAGTGGGCTACAAGGCCCTTAAAAATTCAGTTCTAGACTGGCGTACTCACTAAAAACGCACCTACCGCTGGTGTCTGATCACCCCAATCTTACAATATATATATATATATATATATATATATATATATATATATGTATATATATATATATATATATATATATATATATATATATATATATATATATACAGTATATATATATATATATATGTATCATCACAAATTAACAGATGCAAATGCAGGCCTCTATTAAGCCTGATATGCTAAGTAAAAGCTACAATATTTTACACATTTATCACAAAATTACAAAGATGCTCTAAAAGCTGTCATTTACAAAAAAAAAAAACCTGCATCTTACTTTCATTTATAAAATAAAAAGGCAAGATATTATTAAAAAATGAAAAATAAAAACTTGGTAAAATACAAACTGTCAAAACTTCTACTGTATTTTAACTTCACATGGTAACATAAAATATATATGTTCTATTTGATCCTTCAATCTTTACTATGCTCAAAGATTTTTTTTTTTTTTTTTAGCTTTCAAAATAGAATTTTGACTGGGGTATTATCATAAAATGTGCTGTCATTACTGAAGGATTCACTAAAACAATCGACAGATGAAACTTTAACTTGAAAGTATAAGACCTGAAACATGAGTTCAGTGATTTGGTTTTAAACTGTATGATAGTACAAGAAGAGAACAGACAGTCGAAGAGATCTATGCACAGCAGGGAAATTGATCTCTTGGATAAAATTCACAGCATGGATGCTACCAAAATCAAGGGCTAACTGAAGCCAATGTATGTAAGCTATGGATAAAGACAGAAAGAACAATGTTGAGAGCACAAGCAGTGAGTATTACATTTTTTTCCCCAGGTCCCAAAGCTTATCCTCTATAATACACTGAGAAAGCTGATTATTCCAGACCACTTCACGATAAAGCTCCTGTTCCTACAATATATTTCAGTACCTTATTTATTGGGCTCTCTTTTCTAGAAGTGCCAGTCTGTACTGTCGCTGCTATAATCTGGTGTTCATTCACTGGTGTACTTTAGTCAGTGTGCACTAAACCTTAACTATACAGTACCTATGTAATTTATGACATTTACATGCTGAACCAATTTATCCAAAATATCAGGAAAATGCAGGGTCCACTTACAATGTGCAACCCCCCCCCCCCTTCCCTGCAGAAATCGTCTACTATTAAAAGTTGTACCAATAAAAAAAAACTAATTAGGGTTTAATCTTACCTCAACTACATTTTCCACACACAGTGCCTAAATCAGTGATCTAGGGGATCTAGGGGAACCTTGCCACCCCACTTGTTTTGGAATGAAAGCGAAGGGAGCTGTTTTAAGCCCCCCAAGCCCATGGGAATGCTTGCAGAAGGGAAGTTTCCAGGCACCCCTTTCATCCCGCACACCTGGGAGTAGTGGGTTGTGGTTCAGGCCCCAAGGGGGGATAGGCTTAGCTCCCTCTCACACCTGTAAGGTAAGGGCTATAGGTGAGGTAAGCCAGGGACCAAAGGGTCAGGATTCAGGTCACCTGGTACAAGGGAACATTCTAGAAGGGTGGGAGCTTATTTAAGGCAGGTACAGCAAGCTGGGGTGACCAGGCTTTCAGGTAATCCTCAGCTGTGAACTCCCTCCCCCCTCCCTTGTCGCGGCCTAAATATTACGTGGTACCCCCTTTTGGTTTTGTGAATAAACATTAGGGGTTGGTTAAGAAAGAGTTAAATCCAACCTGAGTCATAGTGGCTGAGTTGAGGACTGTTGGTGGTTTTAAGATAATGAGTGATGTGTTTTTCGTTATATTGCAATGGTTATTTGATTAATAAAATATTGATGGGAAATTAATAAATATAATACCAGTAATAAAGGCCTGCGGCCAAGTTTAACCCGCCTTATGCTTCTGGAGTCATTATTTATAGTTAACATTCTGCATACAGTCCCACTACATTTCCCACATGATGTTCATGCACTCTGCAGTGTAGCTGAGCATCATGGGAAATGTAGTTCCAAAATATCTAGATTGCCAAGGTTCGCCAGCACTGGTCTAGATGAAGATGCGTTCATACTAGCCTACTCCTCTTGGCTAGATCTTGGGGAATGCAAAGTAGACAAGATCTCGCAAAAAAGATGATTTTGCAAAGGGCTAGAACATATTCACACAAGATTCTATCTGCTCTGTTTTTCCCAGGAAACTTCTTGGAAGGATGGTGACATCATGCCTAGTGATGCAGAATATAAGGGTAAGGTACATATAATTGCACCTTTGTTTAACAGGTACATTTTAAAACAACTAACAGTAGGTGGTTGTAAAGAGGAAGGGTACCTAGGCAATTACAATGTAAAATTCGGTCTGTTAGTTGCCGTTACTGCAGCTAAAAGGTCATTTTATATTACTGTTTCACATTTCTGAGGTTAAAGTGATTGCAAAGTCTTATTTTTTGTTATTGTAACAAACATGTTATACTTACCTGTTCTATGCAATGGAATTGCACAGAGTGGCCCCAGAATTTCTTCTCGGGTGCTCATGGCTCCTCCCTTGCTTGCTATGGGGTCACCCATGTTGGCTTGATCCTGAGATACGCTGCCTGCATCTATAGGCACACCAAGTGTGGCTTGGCCCTCCCCCCTCACACTCCCTCATCACAGGATGTGACTGACAGCAGCAGGAACCAGTGGCTCATGCTGCTTCTGCCTATGAGAGCACAGAGATGGTAGACAGCGGCTACAGACAAGCACAGTGCTGGATTGACTGAGGACTCAAGTAAGTATGTGGGGTGAGTGGGCAATACTATTACAGGGGATGCATTAAGGTAAAAATGTCTAGGGTTTAGAACCACTTTAAATGTAGCTAACTTTGTCTTGTAAAACTGCTCTAATTCAGAAGCAGTGATAAACTTTTTCAAACCATGCTTAAAAATCTTGGAGTTTAGATGTCTTGATGTTTTGATGTATGATGCAAATTTATTTCATAGTCGCTGTATATGAAGTTACAAAACAGTACAGTTTTAATAGACAGCCTCTGTGACAGCAGTCTACACTGGCAGCACATATTTGGCTGTGGGAATGTTGTTGTTTTTTTTTTTTTTTTTACAATTAGCCTTGCTTACTGTACATACAGCAACAGTTGTATGATTCATTTCATTTTTTTTTCTCATTCGATATGTTTAATAATTTAAAACATGAATCCAAAACATGAATTCAAAATAGGGGGAGACACAGATCACGACAGAGCAAGAAAAAAAAAAAAATATTCAGGCCTGATACATATAATGTAGACGCAAAAGGCTAATAGCATATACAGTATAATGCAAGCGCAAACATCAACAATTGAAAAAGCCATTTGAGTTTTATTTTTTTTACGTAGCTTTAGTAGCACATGCTTTTTCATCAAACTGTAATAGCTTGACTGGCAGACAGAAAAAACAGTAGTTTGCTGTGGCTTTCCTTGTTCTCAATGGTACAAATATGTCCACTGTTCAATGTCTATTAAAGTAGGAAACAGCAAAAAGCAGGGCACTATGGTTAATGCCAAGCACAAAAACACCTTTAATAAAAGCAGTACACTTATGCCACGTACACACGATCAGTCCATCCGATGAAAACGGACTGATGGATTTTTTCATCAGTTATCCGATTAAGCTGACTGATGATCAGTTGTGCCTACACACCATCGGTTAAAAAAAACGATCGTTTCAGAACGCGGTGACGTAAAACACGACGACGTGCTGAGAAAAATGAAGTTCAATGCTTCCGAGCATGCGTCGACTTGATTCTGAGCATGCGTGGATTTTTAACCGATGGACGCGCCCACAGACGATCGTTTTTTTTCTATCGGTTAGTTAACCATCAGATCATTTTAAAACAAGTTCCTAGTTTTTTAACCGATGGATAAAAAAACGATGGGGCCCACACGCGATCGGTTAGTCTGATGAAAACGGTCCATCAGACCGTTTTCATCAGACAAACCGATCGTATGTACGTGGCATTACATGTCAGAAATCACTAATCCACCAGTGGATAATAAAACACAGCAGGTTGAGACACCAGAGCTGATCAGCTGTAGATACTCCAGAGCTTCATCAGTTAGTGTGGAGAGAAAGGACTGGCAGCATCTCCAGCTGCACTGTGAAGAGGACAGCTGTCAGAATCCTATGGTGATGCCAGGAGGGAGTAAGCATGACACGTTTCAAGGGACATAGCCCTCTTTATCAAATGCAAAGGGAAAACCAGAAGCTAACATTTTAAATAGCCAATGGGTTGGGCAAGAGGAGGAGAAGAGGAGGGGAAAAGCCCAGAAACCAACTGCTGCATTCTTGGCAATGTCACAATAATACAATACACATGCACATTATGGTAGGCAATCCACTAAGAGCCGGTTCACACTGGGGCGATTTGTCGTCCCAAGTCGTGCTGTCAAGAAAAACAATGCAAGTGAATGGGAGTGGTGTTAATACACACTACTCAAGGCGATCCGATTTCAAAAGAAGTTCCTGTACGACTTCAATCCGACTTGTAGGCGATTCCTACCCATTGATTTCAATGGAAGTAGCTTTCAAGTCTGATCCCTGTTCATAGTAAGGCGATTTTGCCAGAAGCAGAGAGGAATTTACCCAGAAGCCACCAGGTACTCCCCTGTCCCCAGGCAGCCCCCACCTTCTTCCCACCTTCTTGGCACGGATCACTTTCACTTTCTTAGTACGTTGTCTCTGTTTGCAGCATGGCTGCCAGAGTTAGTAAGAGGCCGTGGATAATGAGTCCCTTATAAGGCTGGTAAAAGAGAGACCATGCCTCTACGACAAGAGGGACCCCTTTTACAAGGACCAAATGAAGAGGGACAATGCCTGGCTGGACATTTCTCGCCTGACCTTTGAGGATTGGGGCATATTGTCTGAGACCGACTGCACTGCCAAAAGTAAGTTTAACCCTTTTATTATATGTCTATTTTCCTTGCCTAGGCATGCTGGTTGTAGTTCCATACATGCCACTTGTTTGCACAGAGAATGGCGGCATGAACTCCCTCTTGAAGACAGCAACAATAGAGCACACCGGCATCAATAGATCCCCTGGCAGGAACAGTATATCCCATGCTGCCAATAGTAGATGCAGACAGGAACCATAGATTCCCCAAAAAAGTAGATCCCTAACAGGAACACTACTTCAAATGACAAGAACAACAATAGATCCCTGATCGGAAAACTAGTTCACATGAGAACAACACTAGATCCCTGGCATGAACAATAGGTCCCCCCAAAACAATGGATCCCTGAAAGGTACACAAGTTCACATGAGAACAACAGTAGATCCTTGACAAAACTAGATCCCTGGCAGGAACAACAGATCCCCCAACAACAATAGATCCCTGATCGGAACACAAATTCACATGAGAACAACAATAGATCCTTGACAAAACTAGATCCCTGGCAGGAACAACAGATCCCCAACAACAATAGATCCCTGATCGGAACACTAGTTCACATGAGAACAACAATAGATCCTTGACAAAACTAGATCCCTGGCATGAACAAAAGGTCCCCCAAAAACAATGGATCCCTAAAAGGAACACAAGTTCACATGAGAACAACAATAGATCCTTGACATCACTAGATCCCTGGCAGGAACAACAGATCCCCCAACAACAATAGATCCCTGATCGGAACACAAGTTCACATGAGAACAACAATAGATCCTTGACAACACTAGATCCCTGGCAGGAACAACAGATCCCCCAACAACAATAGATCTCTGATCGGAACACTAGTTCACATGAGAACAACAATAGATCCTTGAAAAAACTAGATCCCTGGCAGAAACAACAGGTCCCCCAACAACAATAGATCCCTGATCGGGACACTGGTTCACATGAGAACAACAATAGATCCTTGACAACACTAGATCCCTGGCAGGAACAATAGGTCCCCCAAAAACAATGGATCCCTAAAAGGAACACAAGTTCACATGAGAACAACAATAGATCTTTGACATCACTAGATCCCTGGCAGGAACAACAGATCCCCCAACAACAATAGATCCCTGATCGGAACACTAGTTCACATGAGAACAACAATAGATCCTTGACAACACTAGATCCCTGGCAGGAACAACCGTTGAAAAAAAATTGTTTTGTACATTTTTTGGGGGATATTTATTACAGCTAAAAGTACGAAATATTACATTTTTTGGTAATATTGTCGCACTAATTTTGTTTACAGCGCAAAAAAAAAAAAGCAGAGGCGATCAAATAGCAACAAAAGAAAGCCCGATTTGTGTTGAGAAAAAAAAAGGACACCAATTTTGTTTGAGAGACACGTCGCACGACCGGCCAATTGTCAGTTAAAATTACGCAGTGCCAAATCCCCAAAAAATGTCCAGTTACTTTACCTACATAATTATATACACAGACAGTATATGTACTTGCCTTGCAATTGACATCCGGGTATAATTGAAAAACTTGTCCTCAAAACCACGCATCTTATCATACATGGCCCAGAAATGACCTCTGTTAGCTCTATTAGCAATAATTGGATGGATCCAATAGCGCCGTCTTCTTCTCATCCTCATCCTTCGCTTCCTTTCTTCCTCTTCCTCTTCCGTCAATACTGCCAAACCAGCTGTTATGACAGCTGCCATTAGGTAACGCACAGAGAGCATTTTAGACACAGGAAAACAGGGAACAGGGAAGAAGAAATCAAACAGGAAGAAGAATGATGTCAGAAGAGCTTAGTAGCTCTGATTGGCCATTTCTGACATTCCCTGTCCTAGAGGCGATTTATAAATCGCCCTGTGGTTCACATTCAAGTCGTGTCGGAATCGCCTCTGGAAGTCGTGCTGGAAGTCGGATCGCCCCAGTGTGAACCGGCTCTAAGTGTAATCGGAAAAATATGCATGAAACTTGTAACATTTCTAATCTACATTACTAGAATAACAAATATAAAAGGAAACAGAGATAAGAATTACATGTTTTGAAAAATGTAAGAACCCCCCCCCTCCCCCTTTTATTTGCTAACTGCATTAGTTATTTTGCCTTAACTCATGTCTACCATGTCTTTTAGGGAAAATAAGTAATTTTTCTTTTCTTTTTTTTGTTTTTGTTTGATCGTGTAATTCACCATTTTTCTTTTTTTTGCCCACCCCCTTTCCCCTTTCCTTGGTTATGTGTATCAGTTCCTCCATCTCTGCTACTTTGTCTGCGTGTGAACCATTCTATTAAAGAAGGCACACATGGTGATTTCCGATACACTGGTATGCATGACTTGGCTGTGTTTACCATGTGCATTGAAGTGATTTGTGATGACCCTTGAGAGGGAGTGAAGTTTAGTGTAGCAGATATTGTGCTTGTATTGGTTGTGACCTGGAGGATGGTTTAGACTAGAAAGGTTGGAGGAGTAGGCATTCCCACCATATATGCAAAAGCATGCCTACTTCCTTCTGACAATATATATATATATAATTTTATCACTTTTTCCTTTTATATTTGTTGTTCTAGTATATTCGTTTAGAAAGGTTTTCATGCTTATTTTTCCAATTACACTGGATTACAATGGATTGCCTACCAAATTGTGCCAGCAGCTTGGTTTCTGGGCTCTTACTCGGGGGCGCGCATTGCGGTGATCGTTGTTGCGGGGTGTCAGTCTGACACCCCGCAACGCCGATCTAGGTAAAGAGTTTCCGTCTGAGACTCTTTACCACGTGATCAGCCGCGTCCAATCACGGCTGATCACGATGTAAACAGGAAAAGCCGGTAATCGTCTTTTCCTCACTCGCGTCTGTCAGACGCGAGTAGAGGAGAGCCGATCGGCTGCTCTTCTGACAGGGGGGGTTTGTGCTGATCGACTATCAGCACAGCCCCCCCCAAGGATGTCCATACTAGACCACCAGGGATGCCACCATACCACCAGGGATGCCCACCACCAGGTATGCCACCCTAGACCATCAGGGATGCCAATCAGTGCCCACAATGGATGCCAATCAGTGCCCACAATGGGCATCACTGATTGGCAGGCATTGTTGTTTGGGACTGATTGGCATCCATAAGTACAATACAGTACATCCGTGCCACCTATCTGTGCCCATTCATGTTGCCTATCCGTGCCCATCCATGCCACCTATCTGTGCCCATCTGTGCCGCCTATCTGTGCCCAACCGTGCCGCCTATCAGTGCCCCATCAGTGCTGCATATTAGTGCCCATCAGTGCCCATCAATCCCACCTCATCAGTGCCACCTCATCGTGCCCATCAGTGCTGCCTTATCAGTGCCCGTCAGTGCAGCCCCATCAGTGCCCATCAGTGAAGGAGAAAACATACTTATTTACAAAGTTTTGTAACGTAAACAAAAAAAAAGCATTTGTTTTTCAAAATTTTCGGTCTTTTTTATTTTTTTTTGCAGAAAATAAAAATCCCAGAGGTGATCAAATACCACCAAAAGAAAGCTCTATTTGTGGGAACAAAATTATACAAATTTCGTTTAGGTACAGTGTAGCATGACTGCGCAATTGTCATTCAAAGTGCAACAGCGCTGAAAGCTGAAAATTGGTCTGGACAGGAAGGTGTATAATTCCCCTTTATGAAAGTGGTTAAATAAAATTTTCCTCTGTTTAACCCCTTATTAACCCTTAGTTTACTCAAATTATCCTTAATCAACTCCTTAGTAGCCTTCTCTCTTCAACTAATATGTTCCTGCTGTTTTATTTTTTTTGTTTCTTTCTTTTCTATTAACTATGTAAAGTATATTAAAACCTTTTTTATATTTAATATATATTTAGACATTTCCCATTGAAAGAACATTTTTATTTCATTTGTAAATAACTTTGCAATGCTTTGTGATCAAACCATTATTTTAGTATAATTTAAAGGGTCACTAAAGGATTTTTTTTTAGCTAAATCGCTTCCTTTACCTTACTGCAGTCCTGGTTTTTATGTCGTCATTGTTCGTTTTTGCTTTGATGTTGCTGTAATTCCTCTCTGTTCTGGACACTTCCTGGTTGTCTGTTTCCTGATAACCACAGTACTGGGAGATTTCTCACTGTGGTCACTAATCAAGGAGGTGTGATTACTGTGTGTCTAAAACTCCTCAGCACCAATCAGTTTCGTTTTACAAACCATCACTGCCCTCTATTGGCTCTCTGGCTCTGTACATCAGAGAACCAGGAAACAACAGCAAAAACGTTTGTTTTGTTTTTTTATCTATTTTAAATCATTTTTAAAAGGAATCAGTTAACTATTATGTCTCTATACCCTGTAAACAGTCATTTCAGCTAAAACATTTTTTTCCTTTAGTGACCCTTTAAGTTAAAATAGACCCCTTTCACACTGGGGCACTTTTCAGGTGTTTTAGCAATAACAATAGAGCCTGTAAAGCGCCTCTCATGCCACCTGAGTGCTTTCACACTGGGTCGTTGCACTTGCAGGAAGGGAAAAAAATTCCTGCATGCATCATCTTTGGGGTGGTGTATACAGTGCTCCTCCACCGCCTATGCCCATTGAAATAAATGGGCAGTGCTGCCAAAGTGCCTGGAAAGTTATTTGGCAGCGCCGCAACATGGGTGCTATTAACCCTTTCTTCAGCAACTAGCAGGAGTTAAAAGCGTCCTGCTAGCAGACGAAAAGCACTGCTATAACAGCGGTAAAGCGCTACTAAAACTAGCGGCGCTTTACCGCTAGCTAACACCTGCACCGCCCCCGTGTGAAACGGGTCTTACAGAATAGAATGTTCCGTAACACTATTAATTTTGAAACTTAAGCCTCGTACACACGATCGGATTTCCATTGTCCGAAGGGCATTGGCTCTGAACTTGTTCTGCATACAGACAACAGAACTTTTTCATCCAACATTCACAAAACTACGTGGTTTTTCTGCTCTTTAGCACCACCCCTTGGGCAACTTCTTCTAATTTTGTCTTATGGTTAGCATTGGTTCGGAGTATGCGTGTTTGTACTTTGGATTTTAGTCCGAGAGACTTGTGTACATATGATCGGATAATCCAATGGAACGCATTTGTTGTCAGACAATTTGAGAGCATGACAATCCGACAAAGCACGTCCATCACACAATTGTTTACGGGCCTTAACACTGTTAACAAAAAAAAGTATGCTTTGTTTAGTTTTGTTACGTTGCATTGTCTAAAGATTGTGAAAAAAAAATGTTGCAAGACAATATGATAAAAAGAAAGCCCTGTTTGTTCTTAAAAAATAATGTATGTATTACCTTGGTATCTTTAGTAATTACAAAGTTATTGCTGAAAACAGATCCATAGCAGAGTTCTAAAAATTGCTCTGGTCCCTAAGGGGTGAACAGGTGTGAGAGGTGAAGTGGTTAATCAGGGATAACAGGCCTAAATATTATTTTATCTATAGGGTATTAGTGGTGCAATAATTGTAAGTGATATATTGTGAGGTGGCTAAGGTGTATACTGTTCTTTCACTATTATCTTTCAAATGATGCAGGCCATGCTGTAAATAAAAGGCAATGCCTCGTACACACAACCGTTTTTCTTGGCATACACACGTTTAGGCCAAATACCGCCCCGTCCAAAGCGCGGTTACGTACAACTCGTACGACGGGACTACTGTATAAAGGGGAAGTTCCATTCAAACGGCTCCACCCTTTGGGCTGCTTTTGCTGATCCTCCTGTTAGTAAAAGTTTGGTGAGAGATGATTTGCGCTTTTCATGCGCTGCATTACGAATGCTAGTTTTACCAAAAACAGCGCTCCCGTCTCATACTTGATTCTGAGAATGCGCGTTTTTTTCCCCTCGGAAAAGCATATACATGACCGGTTTTCCCGATGGGAAAAAAAAGCTGGTTCTTTTTTTTTCTGCAGTTTTCTCGTCGGGAAAACTGCGATGGAGCATACACACAGGCCGGTTTTCCCGGCCAGAAGCTCTCATGGCAGGAAAAATGGTTGTGTGTACGAAGCATGAGAAAAAGTAATACGTAACAGGTGACTGTGACCTTTTAACAATACAAGCTTAACACAATCAACATAAAATAAAAATACCACCCCTGAACCAAAAAATCTAAATTTTTAAATCAAGGTTTTGTAAAAAAAAAAAAAAAAAAAAGGTTTGCTATGGAAAGGACCTTTGCTATGTAAAGGTTTGCTATGTAAAGGTTTGCTATGGTAAGTGACCATTGAGCACGAATCAAGCACAAAATAAAATAAATGACAAACAAGGCCTCAATAATAAAAACAAAAGAGGCAGCAAAAGGAATTCTTATCCCAGATAACTTGCAATCAGAATTAACTAAAGCTTTCTGACTCCCAAAATTTTTCCTTGGCTGTTTGTCAGCTTTTTAGAAAACCAAAAAGGAAAACACTGCGCTAGATAAAGGATGAGTGAAAAAAACAATAAAAAACACCACAATGATGGTGAAATATGAAGCTGCCAGTACCAAAAATTTAGATACAAATATTCAAAACATGGATGATAAAAGGTACAGCGCTGATTATAAACAACAATGTGAGAGGTCATATATTAATAGACCTTGAGAAAGGAAAATAATAAATATAATAACAAATTATCAAAATAGTGCTTAAGTGATAAATCAATATGTGAAAAAAAAAGTATCAATAACTATGGTACATTATATCTTAAAGTGGAGGTTCACCCAAAAACGTAATTTTTAACATTAGATTGAAGCTCATTTTGTCAAGGGGAATCGGGTGTTTTTTTTTTAAATCGAAGCAGTACTTACCGTTTTAGAGATAGATCTTCTCCGCCGCTTCCGGGTATGGGCTGTGGGACAGGGCGCTCCTATTTGATTGACAGGCTTCCGACAGGCTTCCGACGGTCGCATACATCACGTCACGATTTTCCGAAAGTAGCCAGTGCACAGGCGCCGTATAGAGCCGCACCGACGTTCGGCTTCTTTCGGCTACTCGTGACGCGATGTATGCCTGTCAATCAAATAGGAACGCCCAGTCCCGAAGACCATACCCGGAAGCGGCGGAGAAGATCTCTCTCTAAAACGGTAAGTACTGCTTCGATTTAAAAAAAAAACACCCGATTCCCCTTGACAAAATGAGCATCAATCTAATGTTAAAAATTGTTTTTCGGGTGAACTCCCGCTTTAAATGCCATCAATAAAAACAAATATGAGTGATTCACAACTGTGAAAACGATGTAGTAAGTGAATGAATAAAACCCCCCAAAATGATGAGTTGACAGGTAAATCACAAACAAAGGTAATATGATTCAAACTCAGTCCTTAGAGGGTTATTCGTAATGGTGCATAGAAGAAAACTTATGACAAAAAAGCTTCATCCACCAGGAAGGCACCCAGAAGTGGTAATGTAGTCTCCTTACCCTAACTGTGTGACCACAGGGATTTTAGGTCTCCCTCTAGACCCACTGTAAGGTATCAGGGATGATGTCTAATGTCTGATCAGCAGATAGCAGAAGAAACTCTGCATGTAATCCTGGGCCCAGTCAATCACAGGGATCAAACATGCTGAACCTGTCAGCTGATATTTTAGTTCTAGAAGATTCCACAGTGGTCAGGTGGTCAGGTGACTCAACAAACCTCCTTCTAGGTGCACCATGCAGGGCTCTGTCAGACGGCTCCAAGTTGGTGGCTTTGGTGTTATCCAATAATCTCCTCTCCAGTCCATACACGTCTGACTCCTCCTGGAATTCCTATCCTGGTGACAGCCCCACTAATGCTTCCTCTCCAGACTCCCCCTCATAGACTCTCATTCAAGAGTTTGTATACATGTGATGTATTCTGACTGAGACACAAACACACCGCCCGGGCAGTTCTCCGTCCTCCTACTGAATCTGCGCTTGCGCACCGAGGACTGGCGGGAAAGGGAGGAGGGAGACGTGTGGAGGAGCTGGGGCGAAGCAGGCGCAGAGAGGAGACACAGACACAGCAATCTGATCTGCGCATGTTTGTCAGCTTTTCCTATAACCGTTTCTTTTGGCTGTTCTGTGCTTCCCTATTAATAGTGAGGGGGCTTGCATAACCAAAAGCTCATCTAAACCTATCAGGTGTAATTCAAAGCCCGTGCAAAACATTATGATTTAAAAAAATAGTAATCCTGGGTGAATCTGCACATAAACTCACTGGGACCAGGAATCTTAAACCCACCGGATGCTCTACTACTTTAGTAAATCAGGATCTCCCTACCTGTATGGCTATAAGTATGTAAAGCCATGGAAATGCCTTATGGAAAGCCCTTTCTTTATATATATATATATATATATATATATATATATATATATATATATATATATATTACACATATCCAGTATATACATATATGTTCCAAAATCTTGTTGTTACTTTTTATTGTTACTTTCAATTACAACCTCCTAGACATTTTTTTTTATGAGGGAACTCCACCTCAATAAATCATATCATGCTTGTCAGCTGAATTTGATCTGTGTGCAAACATGTCTGACAGGTGAAAGGGAATGAGGACAAAGGCGAGATCTACCAAGAGCGATGTGTTGGAGTATATACTTTGATTCAAGCTGTTTTTATGATTAAAATGTGACTGCAATTTGGTAATTTGTTTCAGATTTCATCCTGGAGTATACACATCACAAGACTCCTTGGTGATCAGTGTTTGCTCCTACTGTTGTTATATTGTTTTATTGATAAAGTGTTACTTTGACATTATGTTTGAATCTGTCAACAAATGGTTACCATGTTTCTATGTCAGTGAAAAAAAGCAGGGATGCCTGAAATATCACTGCTGTGATATATTCATGTGTGACCACTAAACTGAGTTATTTTGTGCTGCAACTACTTTTGTCCTTTTTTTTTATAAATATCCATTGTGGAAAGTTATTTAGATAGAACAACATGGACTTCATAGGCACACCCTTTTAATTTGATAGAAAAAATATATACATTTTTATTTAGACATGATTAAAAAACAACATTATTGACATACATAATAAAAACATAACATGATTAGACCTATACAGCACTCTCACCACCTAAATAACCCAATATTACAATAGTACTAGGCTCAAGAATGATTAAACTTAGGTGATAGTATTGGAAAAGAAGATGGTTGGTGGCAGAGGCCTAATGGAGAAAACTCTACATGTTGCACACCTTTAAGGCGTAAAAAAAAAGTCAGCAGCTACCTGTCCAGGGTGCCCGCGATTACGGTAGCCGAAGCCGAGCAAACGCTTGGGTCTCGGCTGCCCCACCGCCATCCTCGGTCAGGGAATCAGGAAGTGAAGCCTTGCCTGATTCACTGCCCGATTCCCTACTGCGCATGCACGAGCCGTGAATGGATGATGTCTCCTGGGACACACATAATGTCCCACTCCACCATTCCACAGGAGGTAGCCGAGGAACAGAAGAATGAAGAGGGACCGCGGATCGGGAAGTGGCAGATTAGAACGATCTGCCTAGCAACAGGCACTCAGGTATGTATGAATGTTTTATTTTATTTTATTTTTAAAAAAAAAGTTTTCCTTGGTGGAGCTCCGCTTTAAGCGCTTCTTCAGGAGCTTGCAATCTAATATGCATAAAAATAAGAACAAATATCCCCACCTATAGACAGCCAAGCAAAGCAGCACAAAACCGCAAGGGAGCAAGACCTGGATGCAGGTAAGCATATAACTTTATAAGTATAACCTTGAAAAACAGGTAGCAAGGGTAACATGGATAGGTAGGTGGAAACCACTTATGGTGCTAGGTAACAAAGGTAGTATAGGCACGGGCCTGGCAGAGAAATCCACCAATCCAAAGCGTTGTACGCCTTAACCGAATTGTATAAATCTAAAAAGAAATATATAACAGTATGTATACATCTGCATGTAATAATCCCAAAACGCATCACATAAATGATGTCTGCATATAGCGGCTGAAGAGGGATTTATACAAGGAATTACCCAGGTCCCCTCATATATTTCTCAATATGGGGTAACCCCCAGAGACTAATCAGCCAGTCTTAGAACCCCAGAGTCCTGTGGGGATCCATGCGCTTTAAGGCTGGGAAAAGAGGAGAATAATATATATATAGAAATAGAAGTAATAAGTAAGCCCAAAGTGTGTAAATTTCCCCCCAGACCCAGTCGTATTCAAGGGCAGCAGAAGCAATTTGGAAAGGAGGTAGCAACCTACCTAGTGCTGGTGGATAAAGTAGTAAACCCGCTGTCCGTAAGCTTCCAGACAGAGTGGGGCTGTCTCTGGCCAGGAAGCGACACGTCAATCTGTATATATGTCCCAACCGGATGTGCGTCATACCTGAAACCGGAAATGATGTCACCCAGACCGACCGCAAGCTACCGTGCATGCGCCCACCCCCCGCTGATAGGGCGGGACCATGCAACGGAAGAAGAGAGGAACCAATTCTAGCAAGTAGAACGCACCTCCTATAACGCTGCAGTCCAACCTCACATAGTGCGGTCGAACACACACCGCTTGGCGGTCGCACAGCCAGGAGGTGGAGCCCCCAACACCGAAGGCAACTGAACATGCGGGCTGCATGGCCGAGGCTGTCGCATTGCTCTAGTATATGCTTGACAAAGTAATATCTTACTGTAACCCCTAGCTAGAAAGCATATACATAGGGACTTGGCTTATTTTTGGAAGTCTGTTAAATGCACACAATTACGTCTTAACCTGATATATTGTGCCTATGGAATGCTGCGTATCTAAGCTGGTGGATATGCACTTAATGCATGCAGAAGATTGTTTCCTGCTATCTCCTTACGAAACAAATTGGTTGCTAAACAGTTGTCATTATCTTTAAATATAGTAAGATCTAAAAAAGTAGTTCTAGAGGTATCACAGCTGAAGATTAATTTTAAATTCAATGAGTTATGGTTCTGGGATTCTATGAACGCATCCAATGATGCCCTAGTGTTAGTCCAAATAATGAAAACAATGTTAATGTAATGCATCCAACATAGTATATCATTTGTTAAGGACGATAATGCTTCATTGGAAAAAAGATAGCGTTCCCACCCTCCCACAGGTTAGCGTAGCCCACGGCACAACAAGTGCCCATGGCCACTCCCTGTACCTGGAGGTAGTGGGAATCTTTGAAACTTTAAATAAATTGAAAGAGATCTAAATTAAACTCATTATATTTCCACTGGTGACGATCCTCTTCATATAAAAAAGTGTAAATTTGTCTCAACGCCCCGCTCATGTGGGATGCTGGAGTAAAGTGCCTCAACATCCATGGTCACGAGCAGGGTGTCAGGAGGAATGACCAATCCATCAATCTGTTTGATCAGGTTTAATGTATCTTTAGTATATGATGGTAATATAATTACATGGGGCATAAGTACAGAATCCACCCAAAATTATCAGTCCCCCAGGGGGCGACAGATGGTTCTCATGCACCTTGGGTAGTGCATAAAATGTCGCCACCCTGGGAGACCAAACATTCAGGTAATTATAGGTGTCTTGGTCAATGAGACCTTTCTGGAATGCATTGTTCATAATTGCCAAGTAATCATTCTTAAACAGGGAGGTATATGACAATACCAATCTTGATTAGATAGTATTTTAAGGCACATTTTCTCGTAATTGATTTCAGTCATAAGCACAAAATTACCACTCTTGTCTGCCGATTTTATCACCAGATCAGGGTGGTCTTGTATTTTAGATAATGCCTGTCACTAAACTTAATTTCTACAGAATGAAGGAACAGCTCCTGAATGTCGTGCACCAGCATGAATCCCTCTCATTTCAGGGCCACAATTACCAGCAATTCACTGACATTTCCCAGACAACCATCTCCAAATGTCATGCACTCAAACTTCATCTATAGGTCCTGCAGTGTTACCATATCACGTATACTTGAGGGTTCCCATTTTCTCTCTGATTCTCCTATTAATGCTGCAAGCATACCTGCAAAACTCCAGAAGATCTGCAGGCCCATGTTCAAGACTTGCACCTCACTACCCCATCAGCATCACCCAGAGAACAGCGCCAACGTTGACGTTCTGCCTCCTGCTCACCCCAGAAGACTTCTACCTACATTTTTGCAGAAAAGAGTCTGGCTCCATCCAACTCCGTGGACTGATAGTAACATATGAATATGAAAAAGTATAGCGCTTATTTTTCTGAAAAAGTCAGTTTGTTGTAAACATACATATATATGATATCTAAATTTCAGTGACACCAAGTGACTGAGTGTGATCCGTGAAAAAAAAAATCAGAACGAAGCAGTTCTCTATTGTGACCACACACAAATAACAGTCCAAAAGTGTAAAAAAAAACTGCAAAGTTAAAATGAAGAGTCCCACATGTGACCCTTTCTGTAAAAGGATAGACACACCACCACCGATGTAAGGCGGAGGATTACCAGATGGTGTTGACTTGGTGAGGTTTATACCACCCAAGTCAAAACAGGCTTATATAATCAGTCAGCACGATGTATCCAGCTGGTCCTGAATCCACATACCGTATTTGCAGGCGTATAAGACGACTGGGCGTATAAGACGACCCCCTAATTTTCCAGCTAAAATGTTGATTTTGGAATATACTTGGCGTATAAGACGACCCCCTTCCTACTAGTCTGTCTGGAAGCTGAGGGGTAGCCATAACATCCGCTGACAGGAACTTTTTTCAAATCTCACTGTGTCATTACATTACATGCCTCACTGTGCCATTACATATGCCTCACTGTGCCATTATACATGCCTCACTGTGCCATTACATATGCCTCACTGTGTCATTATACATGCCTCACTGTGCCATTACACATGCCTCACTGTGCCATTATACATGCCTCACTGTGCCATTACACATGCCTCACTGTGCCATTACACATGCCTCACTGTGCCATTACATATGCCTCACTGTGTCATTACACATGCCTCACTGTGTCATTACACATGCCTCGCTGTGCCATTGCCGACCTCACTGTGCCATCGTCTGCCTTAACGATCTCCCTACAATTATTCAAAAGCCGCGCCTCCTCCTCAGGCTGTTCCGTGATAGGCGGAACACTAATTTTCCCAGCAGGGCCTCAGTTCATTGTTCCGCCCTTTCACGGATGTCCTTTCGTCCAAGGCCGAGGATGAGAAGGCATCCATGATAGCCGGAACACTGAAACAGAGGTTCTTCTGGGAAAATTAGTGTTCCGCCTATCACGGAACAGCCTGAGGAGGAGGCGCAGCTTTTGAATAATGGATGCCCGCAGCCTGAACAGACAGGTACCGGCGTATAAGACGACCCCCGAGTTTTGAGGCATTTTTTTTGCATACAAAAGTCGTCTTATACGCCAGAAAATACGGTATCAGCGTGCACTGCAAATTCCAGTAAACACCAGGAAGTGTAAATACATGTAGTCTTGTTGGAGCCAGAGATACGGTAACCACATAACATGCGTAATGGGAAAAAACTCACATACCGTACAAGGTAGTATTTATTAAAAAGATAAAAAAATTAACACTCACATTTGGAAGAACATCATAGGCATATCACAAAGTGCAAATACAATTATCTCTAACCGTGAACTGTAGTTCAAACAAAGATGAAAACAGCGCTAATGAGTACATATGTCAACTCAGAAAAAGGCACTGGTAGACCCAGATGGCACAAGAGGTGATCAGAACCTGAGTGTATGTGCACCAAGAACAGCTCAAGTAAAAAATGCCTCAAAACTGGCTAGTATTACCCTTAAGGGGTGCAAACCTGCCACGGCAAAGAAAAGACTCTGCATATGCACCATCAGTTCCTCCAGATATTGTATGGGTGATAAACGTCTCAGCAAGATAACATGAAAGAGAAATCAACAAGCAGATAATAGTGCAGTGATGTCTTAATGTAATCAAGTGAAAGCAGGTAAAACAGAAACCATAAGTATATGCCCGTACAATATGTCACTGAAAATGTAGCAAAAGTAAACAGAAAGGGTTCACCACTGTCACCGCTGATGTCAGACACCTCCTGGAGCCGCGCGCGCTCTGTGCAGTTCTTACTGTATCTGGTGCTGGGCTGCGATAGGAGATCTGTGGAGCGCGGTGGAACGCAAGCTGCTTCCGTGTGTAGCGTCGTTGTAGCCACGCCCTGACGCGTTTCGTCACTTCCGACTTCAACAGAGGGTGTGGCTACACAAAGCAGTCACTGTCCCTTTGTACTCTGGCAAACAGAGGCTATTGGTCGGAACCGCCCGCTCGTCAGTCGTGATTGGCGCTTCTCAGACCGGGTGGGCGGGGTGCCTTCAGCCTTGTTGTGTGGAGTTTAGCAAAGGGGAAAGATGAGACGGATCAGTAGAGGGCTACTGCTATTTAATATGGACAAAAGACAAAATGTAATAAACAATATCACGCTTGTCCGCAGGGGTAAAAGGGATCATTTGTAAACGATCTCTGCAAGCGAAGAACTAAAATAGTTATATTAAAAAGGTTATATATACTACAGAGGTATGTTTAAAAAGAGGAGAGTACCAAAATGACCTATCACGGAATCAAATGGGCGTGTTAGATAGTCAGCTAGATATGTAGTGTTTATAATGAGAGATCAAAACAAGCACTGACAGTGCGGGAGAAAAAACTTTCTTATAGCTTGAAACACAAAGTAACACGTTAATTCCATTTAGATAGGTGGTGATTATAGGTATAAACGAGAATTAGTGCTGCTGTGTCGAATAAGAGATCGAAAGACATATAATGCACAGCAACGCACATCATGTGGCAATGAAGCACACATGCTAAGACATAATCGCCCCATTGTCATAGTCCATTCATCAGGGAGATAAAAAACGATCGGTGAATGGAAATGTTAGGTGTGGGCTGAATGGCGATATATGTAATATCAGTAATAGAGATATTATAAATTAGTGCACATAATGAAATAGAGAACTGTAAATTTAAGAGAACAGAGTTGTATGGTCCAAGTGGCACTTGGAAAACGTTCTCTTTAGAGTAATGTACCAAAAAACACTAAGGTCACATATGAAGTACTCTATATAGGTGCACTATCAAAGAAAATGTGACATCATAGGTAGATTTTATAGCGAAGCTAATGTCTCTACCTAAAAAAGACCACAACATTAGAACTTTAAAATATTAAAATTCTAAAAAATATTAAAAATATATATTAAAAATATTGTAAAAATATCAAAAAATATATATATTAAAAATGTATATATATAAACTATATGGTATATATATATATATATATATATTTTTTTTATATATATATACCATATAGTTTATATATATACATTTTTAATATATATATTTTTTGATATTTTTACAATATTTTTAATATATATTTTTAATATATATTTTTAATATTTTCTAGAATTTTAATATTTTAAAGTTCTAATGTTGTGGTCTTTTTTAGGTAGAGACATTAGCTTCGCTATAAAATCTACCTATGATGTCACATTTTCTTTGATAGTGCACCTATATAGAGTACTTCATATGTGACCTTAGTGTTTTTTGGTACATTACTCTAAAGAGAACGTTTTCCAAGTGCCACTTGGACCATACAACTCTGTTCTCTTAAATTTACAGTTCTCTATTTCATTATGTGCACTAATTTATAATATCTCTATTACTGATATTACATATATCGCCATTCAGCCCACACCTAACATTTCCATTCACCGATCGTTTTTTATCTCCCTGATGAATGGACTATGACAATGGGGCGATTATGTCTTAGCATGTGTGCTTCATTGCCACATGATGTGCGTTGCTGTGCATTATATGTCTTTCGATCTCTTATTCGACACAGCAGCACTAATTCTCGTTTATACCTATAATCACCACCTATCTAAATGGAATTAACGTGTTACTTTGTGTTTCAAGCTATAAGAAAGTTTTTTCTCCCGCACTGTCAGTGCTTGTTTTGATCTCTCATTATAAACACTACATATCTAGCTGACTATCTAACACGCCCATTTGATTCCGTGATAGGTCATTTTGGTACTCTCCTCTTTTTAAACATACCTCTGTAGTATATATAACCTTTTTAATATAACTATTTTAGTTCTTCGCTTGCAGAGATCGTTTACAAATGATCCCTTTTACCCCTGCGGACAAGCGTGATATTGTTTATTACATTTTGTCTTTTGTCCATATTAAATAGCAGTAGCCCTCTACTGATCCGTCTCATCTTTCCCCTTTGCTAAACTCCACACAACAAGGCTGAAGGCACCCCGCCCACCCGGTCTGAGAAGCGCCAATCACGACTGACGAGCGGGCGGTTCCGACCAATAGCCTCTGTTTGCCAGAGTACAAAGGGACAGTGACTGCGTTGTGTAGCCATGCCCTCTGTTGAAGTCGGAAGTGACGAAACGCGTCAGGGCGTGGCTACAACGACGCTACACACGGAAGCAGCTTGCGTTCCACCACGCTCCACAGATCTCCTATCGCAGCCCAGCACCAGATACAGTAACAACTGCACAGAGCGCGCGCGGCTCCAGGAGGTGTCTGACATCAGCGGTGACAGCGGTGAACCCTTTCTGTTTACTTTTGCTACATTTTCAGTGACATATTGTACGGGCATATACTTATGGTTTCTGTTTTACCTGCTTTCACTTGATTACATTAAGACATCACTGCACTATTATCTGCTTGTTGATTTCTCTTTCATGTTATCTTGCTGAGACGTTTATCACCCATACAATATCTGGAGGAACTGATGGTGCATATGCAGAGTCTTTTCTTTGCCGTGGCAGGTTTGCACCCCTTGAGGGTAATACTAGCCAGTTTTGAGGCATTTTTTACTTGAGCTGTTCTTGGTGCACATACACTCAGGTTCTGATCACCTCTTGTGCCATCTGGGTCTACCAGTGCCTTTTTCTGAGTTGACATATCTACTCATTAGCGCTGTTTTCATCTTTGTTTGAACTACAGTTCACGGTTAGAGATAATTGTATTTACACTCTAAAACGGCTCACCCCCGTTTTATTAAAATAACCGCTTTACTATTCCAAACACCATTCTCACCCATTTTGGTGTTTTTTCATTCTGCAAGTGGTACATTTAGCCCCTATATCAAGTCACCTTCAATCACTTTGTGCATTCACTTAGCGCCGGCAGTGCATCTTTAGGCCTTCACTTGCACTCTTCACTCTCATATCACAAAGTGCAAGAGCAATGTGTGTGAATGGGTCCACCCAATGCGTTTCAACGAAACAGTCATCATCTTACCCCAGATGATGACTGTTTAGTTGAAACATGTCAGTTGTCTCTATCCTTTCACAGAGAGGGTCACATCCATGTGGGACTCCTCCTCACATCCGCCCGCCCTTCCTGATAGCAGCGAGGTAAATCTGTGGTGACGTCAGCACGCCGCTCCTCATTTTATCAATAAATATTTTAAACTACTATACCATTGGCATATGTATATATCTCCCTTTGTGAGGCTCACTGCTGATATATCAGACGGGGCCCCACAGGGAGACTCTGTTTAGAGACCTAGGTTAAACACTTAGGGCTAGATTCAGAAAGAATTTACGCCGCCGTATCTATTGATATTGATATTGATATTGTATTCAGAAAGCAAGATATGCCGAAATTAGGCTAAGATCCGACTGGCGTAAGTCTCTTACACCGTCGTATCTTAGGGTGCATATCTACGCTGGCCGTTAGGTGGCGCTGCCGTCGATTTCAGCGTAGAATATGCAAATTAGCTGGATACACCGATTCAGAAACCTACGTGCGCCCGGCGGATTTTTTTACGTCATTTGCGTAAGGCTTTTTCCGGCGTAACGTTACTCCTGCTATATGAGGCATAGCCAATGTTAAGTATGGACGTCGTTCCCACGTCGAATTTTGAAAATTGTACGTCGTTTGCGTAAGTCGTTCGCGAATAAGGCTTTGCGTAAATTACGTTCACGTCGAAAGCATTGACTATTTGTGACGTGATTAGGAGCATGCGCACTGGGATACGTTCACGGCCGGCGCATGTGCCGTTCGTGAGAAACGTCATTTACGTGGGGTCATGTTTTATTTACATAAAACACGCCCACCTCTTGACAATTTGAATTTGGCGCGCTTACGCCGGCAGATTTACGCTACGCCGCCGCAACTTACGGAGCAAGTGATTTGTGAATACTGCACTTGCCCGTCTAAGTTGCGGCGGTGTAGCGTAAATAACATGCTACGCCCGCACAATTTTACGTCCCCCTACCTAAATCTAGCCCTTACTGTAGTCTCTTTTCACTCACCCTATACAGTGCACGATTACCCCCCTTTTTTTACTATTTTTGGTTTGATACACTTTCAGTGCTGCAGCCGTATCCCCCTCCCCCCTTCCCCACACCTTGGTAGCGCGGGCATACTCCATATATCCATATATATATATATATATATATATATATATATGCAGTATTTCACAAACGTGAGTACACTTTGCTACAATGCAAATTAGTGAGTGTACAGCTTGAATAATAGTGTCAATTTGCTGTCCCCTCAAAATAACTCAACACGCAGCCATTAATGTCTAAACCGCTGGCAACACCCCTAAGTGAAAATATTAAAATTGGGCCCAAAGTGTCAATATTTTGTGTAGCCACCATTATTTTCCAGCACTGCCTTAACCCTATAACCCCATGGAATTCACCAGAGCTTCACAGGTTGCCACAGGAGTCCTCTTCCACTCCTCCATGACGTCATCACAGACCTAGTGGATGTTAGAGAACTTGCACTCCTCCACCTACCATTTGAGGATGCCCCACAGATGCTCAATAGGGTTTAGGTCTGGAGACATGCTTGGCCAGTTCATCACCTTTACTCTCAGCTTCTTTAGCAAAGCAATGGTCGTCTTGGAGGTGGGTTTGGGGTCGTTATGTTGGAATACTGCCCAGTTTTTGAAGGGAGGGGATCATGCTAGGCTTCAGTATGTCACAGTATATGTTGGCATTCATGGCTCCCTCAATAAACTGTAGCTCCCCAGTGCCAGCAGGACTTATGCAGCCCCAGACCATGACACTCCCAGCACCATGCTTGACTGTAGGCAAGACACACTTGTCTATTGTACTCCTCACCTGGTTGTCGCCCCACACGCTTGACACCGTCTGAACTAAATACGTTTAACTTGGTCTCATCAGACCACAGGACATGGTTCCAGTAATCCATGTCTTTAGTCTGCTTGTCTTCAGCAAACTGTTTGTGGGCTTTCTTGTGCATCATCTTTAGAAGAGGCTTCCTTCTGGGACAATTGGCCATGCAGACCAATTTGATGCAGTGTGCAGCATATGGTCTGAGCACTGACAGGCTCACTCCCCACCCCTTCAACCGCTGCAGAAATGTTGGCAGCACTCATACGTCTATTTCCAAAAGACAACCTCTGGATATGATGCTGAGCATGTGCATTCAACATCTTTGGTAGACCATTATGTGGCCTGTTCTTAGTGGAACCTGTCCTGTTAAACCGATGATGCTGCAGCTCAGTTTCAGGGTCTTGGCAGTCTTCTTATAGCCTAGGCCATCTTCATGTAGAGCAACAATTCTTTTTTTCAGATCCTCAAATAGTTGCATTGAGGTGCCATGTTGATCTTCCAGTGACCAGTATGAGAGAGTGAGAGCAATAACACCAAATGTTACACACCTGCTGCCCATTCACACCTGAGACCTTGTAACACTAACTAGTCACATGACACAGGGGGTGACTAATTGGGCCCAATTTGGACATTTTCACTTAGGGGTGTACTCACTTTTGTTGCCAGTGGTTTAGACATTAATGGCTGTGTGTTGAATAATTTTGAGGGAACAGCAAATTTACACTGTTCTACAAGCTGTACACTCACTACTTTACATTGTAGCAAAGTGAAATTCCTTCAGTGTTGTCACATGAAAAGGTATAATAAAATATTTACAAAAATGTAAGTGGTGTACTCACTTTTGTGAGATACTGGGGGTTATTTACTAAAGGAACATCCACTTTGCACTACAAGTGCACTGCACGTGCACTTGGAAGCACACTTGGAAGTGCAGTCACTGTAGATCTGAGGGGGACATGCATGGAAAATAAAAAACAGCATTTTTGCTTGTACATGATTGGATGATAGTCAGCAGAGCTTCCCTTCATTTCAGATCTTCCACTCAGATCTAAAGTGACAGCACTTCCAAGTGCACCCCCACTGTGTGTGTAATATATATATATATATATATATATATATATATATATATATATATATATATATATATATATATATATATATATATATATATATATATATATATATATATATGTATATATTATTTTTTTCAAAATCTCTGCCTTTCATTATCCAAAAAAACATTTGATCTGCTGGCAAGGAAATGCAGAAACATATTTTCTTATAATTGGCAGGCAAATGTGAGATGTGAATTCTCACATAGCTAACTCAGAGTTATGCTGAATACTGCAGACCTATTTATGATATGTTAAATGTTAAAAAAAAAAAAGGCTGATATCTTAAGTTGATAAGCGTGGAAGGTATTTTGTGTAATTCCATGTCATAACAACTCAAATACTATTTTTGCATGGAAGTGCGTGAGATCAAAACTTCCCATCTTGTAAGACACGTTTTATATTTAAGATGAACGGTTAAAATAACATCTTCATTTTACTTCAACTTCATATAAGTACATAATTATCCAACCCAAAAAGTCTGCTTTGTTCTGTTATCATTGCAGCTGTTATTTTGATAGAAACAATAAAAGCTACATTACAATATAAATTGGATGGAGGGTAGGAGCAAAAATCAACTGAGTTGACATGTAAAATGAGGAGTTTTGTAATTATATTTATTTGCAAATGAGTTTTGTTCTGGCAGTTGCTATATATTTTTATGAAGATGCACAGTGACAATAATTCTACATATGCCATGGAAAACATTTTTTAAGTGGTAAACTGATTTAATTGAAAATTTGACAAATATTATGGTCAGTAAATGCAATACATTTTTGCTGTTGTTCCTATTATGAAATATTGGAGTAATTGGCTGCCCACTATTAAATTATATCAATCTGCATGGAACAATAAAATCTAGGGAGTTGGGTGGCCAGATATATAAATGATGACACAACATTGTTGAACTAATCTTTTAATCATGTTGCTTAATATATTCTATTTATTGAAAAACTGAATACATTTCTGGACTAATGATTTATTAAAAATCAACTAAATGTAATAACTGGTGCTGTGGGGGACAAATGGTCTGCATTTATTACTTCTGATGTTCTTTTCAGTAGATGTGTTTTAAATTTCTTAATATGTAGGAAAACAGTCAACAACATTTATTTTGAAGGATTCCTTTAAGCACAGAAAGCACAGAGACACATCTTGCATTTTACTACTTTTTTTTCATATACCTTGATTTCTCTGTTCCCCAAACTTTGCTTAATTGGGGTCCACCATCACAAGCTTAACAGTGCAGGAGTACTACTTTCTACTATTTATTCTGCTCCACTTTGTCTGGGTTGCATTAAAGTGCATTAGGTTGTTATTGTTTTGTAGTGGAAGTTTTGGGCCATTGCAACTTATTTACTTAAAGCACAGAAAACAAAAACCGAAAGATCCGACATAAACAAGTGGTTTATTTTCGTTTTCGTTGCGGTTGAATGTGACTAACCTTAACCCTATTAGTCCAATATTATTCTACATAAAGAGAAAAGATTTGACATTGAGAGAAAAGATTCGACATTATAGAGACATGAAGAAGAGTCGACATAGAGAGAAAATATTCGACATAGAGAGAAAAGATTCGACATAGAGAGAAAAGATTATACATAGAGAGAAAAGATTATACATAGAGAGAAAAGATTCGACACTGTAGAGACATGAAGAAGAGTTGACATAGAGAGAAAAGATTCGACATAGAGAGACATGAAGATTCAACGAAGTAGCTAAAAATATACGATCGCAGCAAGCGGACATTTATGGTGAAATGCTCTGCCCATAGGCTATAGAAGAATTCTAAAGTTGGTTGACTAGTAATAATAATTTATAAATATAATTATTATTAGTCATACAACATTAGAATTCTTCTATAGCTTGTAGGCGGAACATTCGACTGGAAATGTACGATTGCGGCATCGTACAGTTTCGTTGCTCCGTCAAATCTTTTTTTTTAAAGATTCTATAGAATCTTCTTCTTCTTTTTTTTTTGTTTTAAAGATTCCGACAAATCTTTTTTTTTTTTTAAGATTCCGTCTAATCTTCTTAGAACATTCGACAGACACCATAAGCCTTCAATGATAGATTCGACCTTAATTAATTTGGATTTTCAGAACAAGTGAATTTTTTTTACGAAAAACGAAATAAATATAACGAATTTCGGGAGTAACTAAATAAATGTATTTTTCGGACGAAAACAAAATTCAGAAACAAAATATTTCAGTTTGCACATGTCTATATAGGATATGCCCTACATTCTTGATCTTCTATTAAGAAGAACCTAGCTAAAGTGGAGGAGGATAGGGACAGAGGGGAAGAGATGCATTCTTAGTTCTGATGTAAGGAACATACCCTAGCATTTATAGGCATACAGGGATTCAGTTACCTTAATCCAATCACTATGAATTGTGTCACAGTGGCACATCAATTTCCTATCTCTAAGGCCACTTGCCAGACTTTTGAATTTTTTTCATGAATGTACATTTCTAACCTAATTGTTATTTGAAGTTAGTACTGTATTCCTGGGATCATTTATGTTCTGATCTCAGATTTTAAAAATGAGCCTCCACAAGAAGATCAGTACTAAATCTATTTTTGGAAGCACCTTCCTTTAATGCATATTGTAGGGTCCAGGAATTTTTAGTTAGTATACTGTAAATGGATTTCACAACCATGGTGGGTGGTTTCCTCAAGTACACAGCTGTTGGCAGAAAGCTAGTTTAGGAGGTCTGTTGTATCCTGAATATAACTTTCTGGACAGAAGGTTTCAAGATATTTTGTACCCAATGATTGCTTCAGTATATGTCAGATTAGGAGCCTGCCAATGTTAATGTAGATTTTGGAGCAGGTAAAACGCTTATTTTTGGTCCTCGGGTATTAAGGTTCTTCACCATTACTGGGAGTTTTTGTGAGAAATATGTAGAATCAACCTGTAGTTTGATACACTGTTAGTTTATTGGTTGGCATTGGTACCTTACAGTAGAGTTGGTTGAGCGGTTCGGTCCGAGCAGCATTTGGCGAACACCCAAATTATCATGGCGTTCGACTGTTTGTTTGGTCCGCTGAATGACCACAATGCACTGCACCGCCACACAATGCATTGGAAGTCCTGATTAGCTGAACCAATGAAAGCTTTGCCCAGTCAGGATACAGAGCACTGTCAGAGCCATGACTGGACACTGTCATGATAACTCTATTCAATCATGGCTCGTTGCTCTTAGTCCCAACCCACACTATTTCCGTTCATTGACACACATTTTACGCAGTAAATTTCAGTGCATTATTGCTCGATTACCACAATATATTGCAATGCATTATTGCAGGTTTATCGCAGTTTATTTCAGTGTGTTAGTGCATATTTAATGCAGTATATTTCAGTAAGTTGGTGTACATTTAATACAGTATATTGCAGTGCTTTGGTACACGTTTACCATAGTATATTTCAGTGCGTTTTTGCATGTTTACCACAATATATTGCAGTGTGTTACTGCACGTTTACCTCAGTATATTTCAGTGCATTTTTGTCGGTTTACCGCATTATATTGCAGTGTGTTGTTGCAAGTTTAACGCAGTATATTGCAGTGTGTTAGTGCATGTTTAACGCGGTATATTTCAGTGCATTGGTGCACGTTTACTGCAGTATATTACAGTGTGTTAGTGCACATTTATTTCAGTATATTTCAGTGTTTTATTACAGGTCTACCACAGCTCATTGCAGTGCATTACTGCACATTTAACACAGTATATTTCCATGAATTAATGCATGTTTAACTCGACAAATCCCAGTCGCCAGGTTGGCGACTAGAAATAGCGTCCTGACGAGTGGGGGCTTGGAAGGTGGACATGGGCAAAAAAAATGTTGTTCCATAGGACTGGCGCTCCGAGGACTAGGTCGAAGCCGCGGTCTCACCTAAAACATCCTGCCCGCAGCTCGCCGCGATCCTGGGAAAAGGCCGCGAGCAGCATCTGCCGCTCGTGGCCTTTTCCCAGGATCACTCCGGGCAGGATGTTTTAGGCGAGGCCGCGGCTTCGGCCTAGTCCGTAGAGCGCCTTTTCCCCAGGATCGTGGCGGCCTCGCCTAAAAACTTATGACCGGCGCTCCGCGAACCAGGCCGAAGACGCGGCCTCGCCTAAAACATCCTGCCCGCAGCTCCCCGCGATCCTGGGAAAAGGCCGCAAGCGTCATCAGGCCGGATGATGCTCGCGGCCTTTTCCCAGGATCGCGGCGAGCTGCTGGAGGGATGTTTTAGGCGAGGCCACGGCTTCGGCCTGGTCCGCGGAGCGCTGGTCCTAAGTTTTTTCAACAGATTCCAGCGTTCGCCCCATGTGTCCAGCAGTGTGTACAGCAGAAGCCGGCCGAACAGGCATGCCAGAAAAACATTTGCTGATCGGCATCTGGTCAGCGCTAATAGCCAATGGCTTTAATAAAATTGCATCGTTTGTACAGCAACCTCCTTCTGAGCTCCTCTTTCTTCTTGTTTTATTTATAAAAAAATATATATATATATATATATATTATTATTATATATTTTTTTTTCAGTCTGCTGGGCTGAATGAAAAAGAAACTCCATAGTGTCTACCAGGCATAAACCTACCCTTTTAAAAAGATGAGGAATGATTATGGATCCAGCAGGTGGTGTTTTAGCTGTTTGCTCTTTGTGAACTATAGCTGTTGCTGCATCCAAAATTACCCGCTGTGTTGGATAGAATGTTACCCATTCTGCTTCCTCAATCCCTACATCACTACTATGTCATGTAGTGGTAGAAGGATCAGAGGGAAGACCCACAGGTGGGACATTTCATCCAAATCACCCTGAAGTGTTGTATGGCGTCAGCTGCTGTAGCTAATGAACAAATAATTTTCTTCTCCCCCCTCCATAGGCGACGTTTAAAAAATTGCTCTCGCTATACCAATCGCCGCGATACCTCACATGTGTGGTTTGAATACCGTTTACATATGCGGGCGCTGCTCACGTATGCGTTCGCTTCTGCGCACAAGCTCGGCACGCGTTTTCTGGCTTCTAACTTTTTTAGCTGGCTCCTAGATTCCAAGCAAATTTGTCAAACCCTGCTGTAATATATTGTAGTGTGTCAGTGGAGTGTGTTTGTGTAGTGAGTACTCAAGTTAAAGTGCACCAAACACCACTTTCGATTGATTAAAGTTCATCCACGTACACATTTCCCTATCTTTATTACATTTTGATAATAAGCCCCTCATCATGTCTGTGAGGCCAACAAGGATAGGCAGATGTTCCCATGGCACTGTGAGGGGGTCACCAGTGTCTGTATCCACAGGCAAAGGTGGATGCGGTCTGTCCTCAGGCTGGGAATCGTTTCCTTTCCGTTTAGTGATGTTGCCCGTGCTATCCAGCCACAGCATGCAGAGGAGGTGGTGGACTGGCTTACTGGGCCATCCTCACCAGACACCAGAGTTTATCCAAAAAATCTCTAATCTTGTTCTCAGTGCACTAAATTGTGGCCTCATCAAACGGACTGGCTCCCCAAGCCGTTGTTTACATAATAAAGAAAGCTTTCAAGGTAAATTTCATTTTTCATTTTTTTCATTTTTCATTTTTTTGGCTTTATAAATGTCATTATTTCTGCAGAAGGTTCTATACATGATACAGATGTGCTTCCTATACAGGCAGACTAAGGGGACCCGTCAGGCACTATAATTGTTATTGTTAGTTATCATTTTTATGGTTTCACTTTAAGCATCAGTAAATCACTGCACATTTAAATATGTTTTTTTAGGAACTGTGTGCTCATTGATACATGTCCTCCAGGGAAGTAGCCGGATCCTCATGCCCTTTGTATGCCCAATTATTTGCATATAAGCCTTCAAAATGGGCACTTTTGACTTTTCAAGTCAATTTGTTATTCGGTTCTGAACCTTTTGCGATGTTCTAAAGTTGTTTGAAAGTTGTGCCGCGAATGAAACCAGGGGTCATTATGCCCATTACAACTTTACAGTCCTCTGCATATTTTTCATATTTTTTTCTTTAACTTTCCTGATTTCCTGTTTTATATTTATAAAAGTCACTGCACCAAAGAAAGGTTTCTGTCTAATGACCCTACCACAGTCATAAACATTAACACCTACTATGGATAATTTTTGTTGGAAGCCAGGAAACCTATTAGTTTGTTTCTGAGATGTAAAAACAGGGAGAGCATATTAACTCAATGTAGATAATATCCCCTGTGAGAATTGAACTAAAGTTTCTGCCACTAAAAAGTCAGCGCTAACCAAAAACTGGATACATTGAGGGGCTTTACCAATACAGTGCTAATAAAAAGTATTCACAACCCACCACCTTTGAAATGTTTTTATGATCAAAGAAAATGAGCCACTGTGTATTTTTTTTTTTTTTTTTTTTACTAACGTGCATAAATAAACCTAGGCCGTATATTAAGTAGGCACCTCAAACATTGGTTTAATTTTGGCAACCACTGCAAAGGAAAACAAAAAGATAGCATAAGATTTCTGCATGACTACAATGAATGCACATAGCCTCCATTCCATTTTATTCTCAGTCAGCACTCTGTTGGATGCAGGTCTGTTATATTTTTTTTTCATAGGCACTTATATAGCGCCCACAATTTACATGTATATTATACATTCACAATGGTCCTTGCCCTCAAGGAGCTTACAATCTAAGGTCCCTAACTCACATTGATATGTACACATACTAGGGCCAATTGACAAAGGAGCCAATTAACCAGCATGTCTTTGGAGTTTGGTAGGAAAGCAGAATGCCAGGCGGAAAACCACTCAGGCACAGTAAGAACATGCAAACTTAAGGCAGGTACTGCCATGGTTATGATTCAAATTGATTACCCTCGTGCTGCCAGGAAGGAGTGCTAACCACTTAGCCACTGTGTGTGTTTTTTTTTTTTACCAAAAGATTTTATTCGAATTTTCAATAAACAGACAACAGCATAACGTACTTGGGATACAGGTTCCACAAAACATTATCCAATCAGAGGTTTACATATAGCAGGCATCAAGATGTATCAAAAGAAATAAAACAAGAATCAACTCCGTAGGACCCAAATAAACAATACAAACAGTGCGCAAGGCGCAAACATACATTGTCCTTTCTAATAGATTACAAGCCCAGTTGGACTACCAACACTCCTGATGCTTCTTGGAACCAGCATAAGGGCCTATTGTCCTAGCACTACATTTCCCAAATAACCCTCCATGGGAGAGCAACATGGCGATCAAGGCCCACGCTCCCAAACAGCCCCAACCACCACGTCCCCCACCCACAAGGACACTGAACACCCAGAAAAGAAAGACCAGAAAAATAAAGAGAGGAAGAAGAGGGGGAAGGGAAAAGAGGAAGGGTAAGGACAAAACCAAGGGGAACAGACAGAGGGGGGGTGGGGTCTCACCTGCTACCCCCTCCATCCACTTTCTTCCATCTCCATCTACAGGGTCTTCCACAGTCTCAAGGAAGACCATCCAAATTCGCTTTATGACAAGACCGTGGGGTTACACGGTAAGCTGTAAAAAGGTCTGATATGATTGAGAGTTTTTATACGTATTCCACGCCTCCCAGATTTCTGAGAAGGATGACGTTTTATCCTGTGCCATGAATATCAGCTCCTCCATCGTCGCAACGCGGTCAACACGTGTCACCCACTCCTTCATTGAGGGCGACCGTGCGGATCTCCAATGCACCGGCAAGCACATCCTAGCGGCATTTATCAGATGCATGGCAATTGATTTGAAATATAGAATTCCAATGGGAGCAAGGATATGGCAGTTGTCACCTCATGTACCTTACGCCAATATGGCTGGATCAGGGGGCAAGACCACCAGACATGTAAGAAGGTACCCACCTCTTGTTTGCAACGCCAACAGTGTTCTGGCACCGTCAGGAATATCTTATGAAGTAACTGTGGGGTCTTATACCATCTAGGTTGGATTTTGTACCCATTCTCCTGAACATTTACATTGAGAGACCCTTTATGAATAAGCAAGTGGTATCTCCTTTCTCCCTGTCTAATGCCGCTTCCCAGAATGCATGATCTAAACGCAGAGAAGAATACGGCTCCCCAAACATGGAGGCATATAGAGCAGAGTTTACATGTCTCTGGGGCGAGGTGCTTGAGCATAATGATTCAAACACTGTAGAGGTTCTTGTGCATTTGGCAATTTTTTCTGGGACGTTTAGAAAGTGCTTTAGTTGCATATAGGACCAGGAAGGAAAGGCTTTAGTAGTGGACATCTGGGCAAGCCCCTGCAGACTCAGGAACTTGCCTCTGTGAAAGAAATGCTTAGCCAACATTTGTGTGTGCGGCCATTCCGCTACCAGAAAGGATTTCTGCAGACCTGGGGGGAAGTCTGAGTTATCTCTAATGGGGGTAATCGGGCTATCTCTGTCTGAGAGCGCATGAGATTTACACACCCTATCGAAGGACAGGAGTGTAGCCCCTATAAGGGGGTGGACATGGAGGTTAGGTGACCTGCAATGCTTAGAGATCCAGGGAGCAGAGCCAAGCTCAGAACCCACTATCAGTCTCTCAAGATTCACCCAGCTTTTACATGGGCATGTACTTTCCAGTCTACCACCCAATATTTGCATTTCTTATATATATATATATATATATATATATATATATTTTTTTTTATACCATGCTTATTACATATGTATCAAATTTCCCATTTAAAAAGTAACCTGCATAGAAAATCAGTTAAAAAAGTGGCCCTATTCTACCTAGCAGCAAATCTTTGTAAGCCACAGGTAAACTCTAAACCTCCTTAATAAATAATGGCATTGCTTTGCCAAGCTGCTAAATTGGACTAGTGCACAGATCTTCATGAATGTGATGGAACATGTAGAATGGATGGCACATGCCATGGTAGCACAGCCCTAATGAACAGTAAATCAGCCCCATGCATCAGAAATTAAGTTTTGTGGTAGATAATATTTTTTTCAATGTTTTATTCTAAATATAAATTGGGAATTGGAATCTTTTTTAAAAGAAAGGAGTCATATCCCTGTGGCTTTGAAATAATAAATGGTACTACTTTTGAAAAAAAAAAGAGGATGCTTAAGGCATCAAAGTAGCTTTGTGCAGTATAAAAACACACTTGTGTTTGAAAGACATTAAAAATCCAACTTTACTAAATGTTATGACTCAGAATCCTGTGACCTTTTCATTTTTCAGATTTTACATTTCCCTTGGGAATAAAAAACTGCATTAAAAGTCCTTAATGCATGTGATGTATTTGTGTGTAAGCTGCTTCTACAACTGCAGAGGAAATTAAATGTGCACATGGCAAAGGGGCTCTATTGTGCAGTAAGGCAGCGGCTGCTGTTATTCAGTGGAGGATTGCACAAATTAATGCACCATAGAAAATTTGTCACATTGAAAAGCCTTTAGGCACAAATTGAGGCCGCCAGTCTGTGTTCAACCTTCAAAGTAATCCTTTAAACATTGTTACTAGGTCAGACTCTTGCAAAATAAGATCTGGTAAATTTTCAGAGTTGGCTGAAACGTGTATTACTTTCAACAAGTATCTTGCTTACTTTGAAATGACTTCAAATTATATTTCCTAGTTTCAAAGTAACAAAATGTTTCCAAAGATCATTTTCAATCATTTAAACATTGCTGTGCCAAATTACATGAAGGAGAAAAATTAAGTCACACAGTGTAGCACGGACAATGATTTCAGTAAATCCCTTTCCTTTATTGTACTGCCTTTTATGTAATATGTTTGATAAGTGACCTTACTGTCATTATTAGGGATACGTATTTGAATTTTTTCTTCTCATAATTAGCAAAAGGTGAGGGAATGCATACAAAATTATTTGAGCATTACAGTTTTCAACTACCACATAACTCAACCATATTGTATTTTTATGAGTTTTTCAGATAATATAAATTGGAAGTTTTTGGAAAGATGTGCTAGGAAAAAGTACACTCTTGATAATTAAAATGAAATTTAGAGTCTATTTAATTTATTTTACTTTCAGATTTATCCCATTCATTCTTGAACCTTTCAAAGTAAAAAAATAAAAAAGATTACAAATTGATGTAGTATTTAGCTTTTTCTGTTAACATCCCCATATATTAACCCCGTACTGTATACTATATGGCCAAATGTATGTAGACCTCTAAATTCAGATGTTTTCAGTGAAAGGTTCTGTTAATACTACAGAATTCAGAAATTTTAGACAACTGTGCACTTTCAATCTATGACAGTTCAGAGTAAACCCTTTTCTGTTCCAGCATATCTGTTCTCTTGTGCTCAAAGCCATGGCAATAATGGTTTGATAATTTCGGTGTGCAAGAACCTGAGTGCCCTGAACAGAGTCAGGTCTTTCCATCAGTACCTAACCTCTCAAATGCTCTTTTGATTGATAGGGCAAACATTTCTACAAAAACTCTTAATATATGGAAAATATTCCAAGAAGAGTGGCAAATGTTATAGCTTCAAGTGTAGTGGACAAGCAGTTTTATATTAAAGGGGTTGTAAAGCTTCACGTCTTTTCACCTTAATGCATCCTATGCATTAAGGTGAAAACAACATCCGATGCTTACAAGCCCCCCGGTTTACTTACCTGAGCCCTCGAAAGTCTTGTGCCGTGAACATGCTGGCTACTGGCCTCAGTCTTGTTTTCGGCTCTTAATTGATAGCAGGGCAGCCATTCGCTTCTTCTGCTGTCAATTTAATCAATGACGCGGCGGGGGCGGGGCCGAGTGATGCAGTCGGCAGCTATGGCTGACGGCTGTATCACGTTAGCGCGCCAGCAAGCAAACCCCCTTGGGAGAGCGCTTCCAATGAAGGGAGTTAGCTATTACGGAGAGGAGTCGAGACAGCCGCCGAGGGACCCCAGAAGACCAGGATCAGGGCCACTCTGTGCAAAACAAACTGCACAGTGAAGGTAAGTATTTAAAACAATAAGAGTCTTTACAACCTCTTTAAGTGGAGTTTTTCTCTGAAAATTATGCCCTGATTAATAACTTCAAGCTGGCTGCTTTTGCAGTTATAGCTTTGTAAAGCATTTAAAATAATTGCCTATTAAAATGCAGTAATGCACTGTCTCATCCTGCTCTGCACAGCCTTAGTTGCTCTCTATTCTCAGTGTTGAGCCTCACTGGAGGCTGCTCTGCTGCCAGCTTTACGATTTACCGAGGGGGGAGGAAACAACAAGAATAACACAGACTGTACCGATGGAGTTGAGATTAGAGAAAAGAAGCAGGACAAACTATGCTGCCAGGGAGACAAAAGGAGTTAAGCATACAAGGATAGAATCAAGAAATACAATCAAAGCTGGAATTGCACACATTTGAATTACATAAAGTGACATATCGTTTTGGAGACCAAGGAGAGGAAGAGAGTTTTCAAAAAGTGATTTCTCTGGACTTCATGGAAATGGTGGCTTCCAGCAAGAAAAAGAATAAACAAGGAGGCAAATTACAGCAGGCGCTAATTTTGGTAGCTTAAAGCGGGAGTTCACCCGAAAAAAAAATTTTAACATTAGATTGAGGCTAATGTTACTAAGCAGAATCGGGTGGTTTTTTTTTAAATCAATGCAGTACTTACCGTTTTAGAGATCGATGTTCTCCGTGGCTTCCGGGTATGATCTTCGGGACTGGGCGTTCCTATTTGATTGACAGGCTTCCGACGGTCGCATACAGCGCGTCACCAGTTGCCGAAAGAAGCCGAACATCGGTGCGGCTCTTTATATTAGTGTGATAGTCATGTGTTCAACAACTCTCAGACTTTTAGCCCCTGTGCCTCTGATTTCTGTGTTTGCATGTTTATGAAAGTCACAGAAGCACCATCCAGCCCCACTATCAGAAGCCTGTATAAGTCATGGAGTGGCTGGATGGTGAACTGATGATCCTAACATTTAGGGCAGTGTTTCTCAATTCCAGTCCTCAGGCCCCCCCAACAGGTCAGGTTTTCAGGATTTCCCTCAGATGAAAAGGCTGTGGTGATTACTAAGGCAGTGAAACTGATCAAATCACCTGTGCAAAATAATGGAAATCCTGAAAACCTGACCTGTTGGGGGGCCTGAGGACTGGAATTGAGAAACACTGATTTAGAGCAATATGTGTGCAGGGATGAGAATACAAAAAGCCTGAATTTTGGGCATTCATCCCTGGGCAAATATGGCCCTAAACATTGGTAGCAATCAGTACACCTCCAGCTTTGTATAGTTGCCACATTTTTAGTCTCTCAAATACTTTTTCAGGCTGCTGGCAGTGGAGCTGGTTGGTGCATTTGTGACTTCTGCCTGCACAGAAATGCCAGAATCTGTGGAATAGTGTGTATGAAGCTATACAGTATATCTGTTTTATTTTGCCACTCCTGAGCACGGAGTGGCAAACCTGAGCACGCGACCTGGTCCGAAGCTCCGTGACCGCGGGATCGGCAGACCCGATCACCGCCGGTGTCCCGCGATCGGGTCACAGGAGCTGAAGAATGGGGGAGGTGAGTGTAAACAAACCTTCCCCGTTCTTCTCTGTGGCTTGTCACTATTCATCTGTTCCCTGTTATAGGGAACGACAATCAGTGATGTCACACGTTCACCCACGCCCCCCTACAGTAATAATCACTCCCTTAGGGCACACATAACCCCTTAGCGCCCCCTAGTGGTTAACTCCTTCACTGCCATTGTCATTTTCACAGTAATCAGTGCATTTTTATAGCACGTTTCGCTGTGAAAATTACAATGGTCCCAAAAATGTGTCCGATGTGTCCACCATAATGTCGCAGTCATGAAAAAATCTCTGATTACTGGTAAAAAAAATATGAATAAAAATGCCATAAAACTATCCCCTATTTTGTAAACGCTATAACTTTTGCGTAAACCAATCAATAAACGCTTATTGCAATTTTTTTTTACCAAAAATATGTAGAAGAATACGTATCGACCTAAACTGAGGGAAAAAATATATTTTTTTATATATATTATTTTGGGGGCTATTTATTATAGCAAAAAGTAAAAAATATAGATTTTTTTCAAAATTGTCACTCTATTTTTGTTTATAGCGCAAAAAAAAACGCAGAGGTAATCAAATACCACCAAAAGAAAGCTCTATTTGTGGGGAAAAAAGGACGCAGATTTTGTTTGAGAGCCACGTCACACAATTGTCAGTTAAAGCGACGCAGTGCGTAACCTCACTAACTGTCTCTCCGAACCTTAAAAACGTACCTAACACCTCTCACCAAACCAGAACTGTCCCAGCAGCAGCTTTGCTCTCCTCTCTTCCTGGTCTCACAGGGGACACTGCTGCCAATCATCCTCCTATAAAGAGGGTGCAGGGCATGGCTTGCTGGCACTGAGTGTGTCTATGAATGCACACAGCACAGCTGGGGGGTGTGCCTGCATAATTGCCTCCTTAGCACACAGCATTCCTGTGGGGGGGGATTTGGAAGAAGAGGGAATGGACAGAGCCAAAAGTAGACCACCAAAAAGGAGGTAGGTAACCACTCTATATTATATATTAGCACAGAACAGATAGATATAATATATTTTTTATTTCAGGACAAAAACAGCCTTTAATGTCACTTTAAAACTATGTCATTTTATCAATAAAGAAAATCATTTGTGACATTTTTGGATCTGAGTCTCCTGTGTTTAATTTGCTTGTATTTACAACTTCTTTGAATTAACCACACGCATGCTGTGGCATTTTTCAGATGAGATTCCCTTTTGGGACATTACAACAGGTATAGGCAAGATAACACACAGAAGTACATCCAAGATCACGGTTTTCAAAGTGGCTTTGTTGAGGCTCATTAATTATACATTCTAACATTTTCATAGCTTTACATCCATAGCAACCTAGGTGGGATCATAATTAATAGTCATTATTAGCAATCAGTATACAAATGGGATAAATTAAAGTGCTAACAGTCCAGAAGCATCCAATGTCATTCCCCTATAAAAAATGAATGACATAAACTATTACAGCTTTAAGTAGCTTTTGTTTTTGAAGGGGAGCAGTTGATATACATATACAAATATGAAATAATTATCTATCTGCAATAAACTTAGAATTACTTGAAACTTCCCATGGAAACGAAGGCCCCAGAATAATGTTATAAATGTGCTGTTACAAAGAATGATTAAACATCTGGAATAAAACCCTGGTACCTAATCTAGCACCCCTGAAAAGGGAGAACTAGAAACATAATAGAATTAGTAATAATGGAAAAGGCCAAGTGGTCCTAGGTTCTGCCATTTTTTTTCTTTAAACCTGCATGAACTAAACATATGGGCCGGGATTCAGATACATTGGCGTATCTTTGAGCGGGCGTAGCGCATCTCATATGCGCTACACCGACGTAATGTAGAGAGGCAAGTACTGTATTCACAAATCACTTGCTCCCATATGTACGCCGGCGTAATGTAAATGGGCCGGCGTAAGCCCGCGTAATTCAAAGTAGCAAGGCAGTGGGCGTGTTGTATTATAATGAAGCGTGACACCATGTAAATGCATGGCCGATCGAACGGCGCATGCGCGCGCATGCTCAGAATCACGTCGCAAATACTCCCTAAGATACGTCGGCTTAATGCTTTCGACGTGAACGTAACCTACGCCCAGCCCCATTCACGTACGACTTACACAAACAACGTAAAATACGATGCTGTTCCGACGTTTCCGACGTCCATACCTTAACATGACTTACCCCTGCTTTATGAGGGGTAAACTTACGCCGGACGTAAGCCTTACGTAAACGGCGTAGCTAAATCCGACGGGCGCAAGTACTTCGTGAATCGGCGTATCTAGGTCATTTGCATATTTGACGTGTAAATCTATGGAAGCGCCCCTTGCGCCCAGCGTAAATATGCACCCAAGATACAACGGCGTAGGAGACTTACGTCGGTCGTATCTTGGCCAAATTCAGGCGTATCTGGTTTCCAAAATACGCGTAAAGATACAACGGCGCACATTTGGACTTACGACGGCGTATCTGGAGATACGTCGTCGTAAGTCCTTTCTGAATCCCGGCCATGATTTCTACACAGACTAATATCATGTAAATGAGTTCTATAATATATTGCATACCATACATCAGTTATAGATAATGTTATGTTTTATTATTGATCTGTCCATTGTTGATTTAAATTTGATTGTTTGAAATTATTTTGATTTCACACAGGCAGATGTGATTATTCATTTAATTTCTATAGTTATTTTATTATTAAGGCTTCATAAATTGATGCATATACCTCACTATTTTGTTGACTTCAAGTTGCTTCTGTGGGCAGCACAGTGGCTTAGTAATTAGTACTGCTGCCTTGCATTATTAGGGCTACCGGTTTAAATCCCTGTCAGGACACTATCTGCATGGGCTTTGAATATTCTACCTGCGCTCGTGTGTTTTTTTTTTTTATAATTTTGTGAACCTTTTTGCTGCCAGATACATTTTTGCATTTTTTGCACACGTTTAAAAAATAATTTTAGCTTGAACATTACATAAAGCCTCCCAAAACTGTATATTTTAGAGAATAACATGGTGGTTGTTTCAATTTGGTATGTTACAGGATTTTAGAGCAATGGCTTATTAAACTTAAAGTTTTTTGAAAATATGCAGTAAAGTTAATTTTAGGGCACAAAAACACAATTTATTTCCCAAACGTTTAATACATTATAAAAAATGAGGTTGTGCTTTGTAAATAGATGCTCAACATGCCAAACTCTAAACTTGTGTGTGCTTGTAAAATGGCAACAAACTTTGGTACCCTATATTTTCCATAGGTAGCGATTTAAAAGTCCCTACAGGTCATCAGTTTAGCGTTACCCAGGAGTTCTTGTGCTAGAACTATTGCTCTCACTGGTGTAACTGTAACTGTAAAGAAATACAGTTTTTTTTTTATGTATTGCTGTTGGTGAGTTCCCCTCTTGTCTGATAAAAAATCAGCAGGGCAGAAAGTTAGGGAAAATCTTTTTTTACTGAGCACTGGATAGCAGTAAAACACTGACAGTGGTTCTATTCCTTCTCTACTCTATCACCCAACCTAAACTAAGAAAAAAATTGGCTGTACAAACTGGGAAGGAACATTTACATAAATTGTTAACGGTAATGTATCCAATGCAGTCATTTATTGGAATGACCTACATAAAATCTTCAACTTGCAGTCTTGTGCATGCTAAATGTTATTTTTTCCCCACTCAGAGAACACTAACCAGAGACATAATCAATTTGCGTTCATACGCTGTCTCCATCCTGGTTCGCATCATGGTAGGAAGTTACCTTTTTTGCTTTGTTGTTATGTCTATTGACATATTAATCTTATATGGCCTCAGGATGGCAAAGTACAAAAAGTGCAAATTTTTTTTACATGGTAATAAAACCAAAGTGCCCGTGCCCGCTGACCCCCCACCCCCATACCCAAACCCACCCCTTTCTCTCCGAACCTCAGTCACTTTACATATCCGCTTTTACGAAAATGCGCTTCCTACTCTATATCATCTGCGCTAGATAACTCTGAGATAACTTATAATTGACCCAGCCCTGCCATTTTCATTTAAATGTCTCTTCGCCTTCCTCCCCCATAAACTTAAACTAATCAATATAATAAATGTCATTTATTTTAGCAAGATAATTCTTCATTGTTGGGGTCTCGGGATCTTTCCATCGTTTAGGGATCAGGCTCTTTGCTGCATTCAGGATATGGGGTAGCAAGGATCTCATATATTGTTTACTAGACATGTTTGTCCCATGGAACAGACACACCCACGGGTCGACTGCTATTTTAATTCCTGTAATTTCCTTAATCACTGATACCACTATATGCCAGTATCTTTTGATTTTGGGGCACGTCCACCAGAGGTGTGACATGGTTCCAGGTTCCATACAACCCCTCCAACAGAATCTGGAAGTCTCTCCTTGAAATCGATGTGCAATATCCGGGGTGATATACCATCGTGATATACATTTAAAATTCATTTCTCTCATCCCACAGTTAGTTGATGTGATGTGCACCATCTTCAAATTTTTCCCAAAATCTTTATCCGTATCTCCTGTTGCCAACTCCTCATCCCATTTTTTAATATACAAAGGTAGCCCCTTATTTTTTAATCCCAGCAGTATTTTATAAATCTGTGAGATCCCACCTCTTCCGTTCGGAGCTAAGCATAGATGCTCTAGTGGGAGCAAATTTTCCTCTAGCCTGATCGGATGAGGAAGGGAGTCCACAATATGTTTCAGTTGTAGATATCTCAGCCAGTTCAACTCAAACTTTTCTTTGTGTTCCCCAAGTTCCTGATAAGTACAAATTTTACAGTTTTTCATTATATCCCCTAATTTTATATCAGTTTTTTTAATCCAACTCCCAGACAAGCTTACTTTCCCCAGTGCAAAATAATTTGTGTCATATATCTTAGGAACTAGGATATCACTAAATTTTCTGTAATATTCAGTTGTTAGCCCATCGGGACCTGGGTTTTTTTCCAGTTGGGGACTCACTTAGATTTTTCCTGATTTCAATTTCTGTTATAGGGTCCTCTAGAAAACTAAGTTTGTCTACTGGTATTTTATTTATTCCTGCTTCCTCTAAGAATTTTTTATTATATTCTGCTCTCCTTTTCACTTTCTCGGGTGGATTATTTTGAGTTATCGAGTACAGCTTCCCGTAGTATTCTTGGAATATTCCCGCAATCTCGGGAGTTGTATGTACCTTATTTCCTTTACTCGTTTGTATACATTCAATTAAATTTCTTGTAGATTCGTTTTTTAACATTTTGGCTAGATATTTGCCCGACAAGTCCCCCCATTGATACCTCTCTTTCTTAAGTTTAAGACAAGCTTATCTATTTTCTTGTTCAATAAGGTCCCTTAGTTCCTCCCTTTTTAGAATAACCGAGTGTCCAACTACACAGTCCCCTGTTAGTTTATGTCTCTGTTCGAGATCAAGAATTGTTTTATGTAACTCATCCCGTTTCTTCCTCCTTTCTTTTATTTTAGCTGTTCCGATTGCAATCAGAATACCTCTGATATAAGCCTTGTGGGCTTCCCATACTAATGCTTCAGACATGTGTTCTGAGCTACCGTATTTATCGGCGTATACCGCGCACTATTTTGCCCTGAAAATCAGGGCAAAATCGTGGGTGCGCGATATACGCCGATACCCGCTTTCCCGCCATGAGTTTGAATACTGCGCCCGCATATAGCGAGCGCAGTACACTCGTGAATCTTCGGCCAGTCTCGGCGCCTCTCGTACTGACGTCCTGAGCGTACAGGACGTCAGTGCGAGAGGCGCCCGAGCCTGCCCGAAGATTCACGAGTGTACTGCGCTCGCTATATGCGGGCGCAGTATTCAAAGTCGTGGCGGGAAACGAGCGAGAGGACGCCGCCGAAGATGGATGCCGGACCCGCCGAAGATGGACACCGGACCCGCCGAAGATGGACACCGGACCCGCCGAAGATGGACACCGGACCCGCCGAAGATGGACACCCGACCCGCCGAAGATGGACACCCGACCCGCCGAATACAGACGCCGGACCCGCCGAAGAGGACACCCGAAGCCGCAGAAGGACGCCGGACCCGACGAGGCCGCAGATGGACGCCGCGCAAGACATCAAAACTGTAAGTACAAAAAAACTAAAAATCTTTTTTTCCCACAGGATTGGGGGCCACATTGGGGGTGCGCGGTATACGCCAGAGCGCGTTATACCGCGATAAATACGGTATTTTCTTTAAAATACAGTTCTAATTCCCTTTTGATCTTATTTACAACCTCTTCATCTTGGAATAGATCCTCCTTAGGTTTCCATGTTCTAATGTTCTTTTGTATTCCCGCTATGTTTAAATTAATTGATACTGGAGCATGATCCGACAAAGTTACTATTCCAATATCGGAACTTTTGACTGTCTCCAAAGATCCATGGTCCACCAAAAATAAATCAATTCTAGAATAAGTCCCGTGTACAGCAGAGCGGAATGAGTAGTCACGTACTTTTGGATGTTGTATTCTCCAAACATCCGTCAATTGATGTTGATGTAATTTATTTTTAAGTAATTTCCGTTGTACATTCCCGCCCCGCTGCACTCGCGATGTACAATCGGCATCTGGGTCCAGACAGAGGTTCATATCTCCGGCCATAATTACCCTGCCCGACTTGAAATCCATAAACCTCTCAATTACTCCCTTGAGAAATTTAACAGGGTTTTGGTTTGGGCCATAGATATTACCTATAGAGTAATCAACTTCATTTAATTTGCCCCTGAGGAAAAGATAGCGCCCCTCGGGGTCTACCATTCTCTCCCCCAGGGCGAATCGAACTCCCCTGGCAAAACCAATGGCAACTCCCTTTGCGCGTTTAATCGGTGAGTCCCCATAGTACCATAGCGGGTAGTCATGTGAGCTTATTTTAAGATTAGAGTCCAGTGAAATATGGGTTTCTTGTAGTAGAACTATATCTGCTTTAAGATATTTTAGTTCTCTCAGAATGTTACTTCTTTTTATGGGATTGTTCAGACCACGTACATTATACGAAAGAATTTTTACGGTTCCAATATTATCTGCCAGATGGTATACACCAGGTTTTGATGTCAACCGTAAGCAGCTGCATCTAACATCACTACACTGCAGATTCGGAGAGAACCCCAATGAAAACCCACCCCCCCTTCCCACCGCCCCCCCCAATCCCTCCGCCCCCTCCCACCCCTATCTTGAAACCCCCCACCTCCCCCCACCCACAATATCTTCTACCCAACCTACCCCCCCAAAACCTTCCCCTACCAACCCTTTCATAGTGGGGGATTACAGCCTTCAAAAGGCTCAAGGATCCGTGGCCCTCCTTCTCCATCCTGCCCTACGGTTCTCCCCCCGAGGTTGAGCTCTGATGTGAGACCCTCAGAGAGCTACTGCCACCCATCCCCAGCATCCAGGCCCCTATTTGAACTTATATCATGTATAACTTGGCTCGTAACCCCATGCCTCTCTCCGTCCCCCCCCCCCCTGCTAAATGTTATTATTATTTATTATTATACAGGTTTTATATAGTGCCAACAGTTTGCACAGCGCTTAACAAACTAAAGGCAGACATTACAGTTACAATACAATTTGGTACAAGAGGAATCAGAGTTGGTCCTAAAAAAATCTATTTAAGTATGTATTCCTAATTTAAAAGTACCTTCTGTTGGTCTCAGATAGTTAAACAACGTTTTCCTCTAAATGGGACTCTGAAGGGACAATGTTCATCTATTGGTCAAACCAAAATGGTAAAATATATATCATTTTATTAGAATAGAGTTAAAAAGTGAAATATACAATACATAGAAAATGCAGGATGCTGGTACAGAGATATGCAATAACACAACAGTTGACATCAATCATTAAACTGTTGAAAAATAGAACAACAGAGATACCCATGCTGTTGATCTCAGCCTCCTCTTAATTTCCAAATTCCTTTTTCTGCTGCTATTATCTGATTTCCTCTTAGATGGTGGCTACATTCGTTCTCATGGACCCACTGTATGCAGGAACATAGATTAACCACTTAAGGACCGCCTCCTGCACATATACGTCGGCAGAATGGCAAGGCTGGGCACAAGCACGTACCTGTACGTCCTCTTTAAGTGCCCAGCCGTGGGTCACCCACCCGCGGCGCGTGCCCGCGACTCGGTCCAAAGCTCCGTGACTGCGGCTGCGGAGTCCCGCGATCGGTCCCCGGAGCTGAAGAACGGGGAGAGGTGTGTGTAAACACACCTTCCCTGTTCTTCGTTGTGGCGCTGTCATTGATCGTTTGTTCCCTGATATAGGGAAAGGCGATCAATGACATCACATGTCCAGCCCCGCCCCCTACAGTTGGAAACACATATGAGGTCACACTTAACCCCTTCAGTGCCCCCTAGTGGTTAACTACCAAACTGCAATTGTCATTTTCACAGTAAACAGTGCATTTTTATAGAATTTTTTGCTGTGAAAATGACAATGGTCCCAAAAATGTGTCAAAATTGTCCGATGTGTCCGCCATAATGTCGCAGTCACGAAAAAAATCGCTGATCGCAGCCATTAGTAGTAAAAATAAAAATAAAAATAAAAATGCAAAAAAAATAAACCCCTATTTTGTAAACGCTTTACATTTTGCGCAAACCAATCGATAAACGATTATTGCGATTTTTTTTACCAAAAATAGGTAGAAGAATACGTATCAGCCTAAACTGAGGAAAAACAAGTTTTTTTATATATTTTTTGGGGGATATTTATTATAGCAAAAAGTAAAAAATATTGATTTTTTTTCAAAATTGTCACTCTATTTTTGTTTATAGCGCACAAAATAAAAACCGCAGAGGTGATCAAATACCACCAAAAGAAAGCTCTATTTGTGGGAAAAAGAGGACACCAAATTTGGGAGCCACGTCGCACGACCACGCAATTGTCAGTTAAAGTGACGCAATGCTGAATCACAAAAAGGGGCCTGGTCCTTTACCTGCATTTTGGTCCAGGTCTTAGGTGGTTAACCCTTTTGCTGCCAGGCCCGGTGCTCCATTTTGTACACTCAGGTGGCCAGACCATTTTTGCAATTTTTCCTTTGCTTTTTTATTTTTCACTTATAGCTTTCAGGGGTTTGTAAAAGACCCCCCAAACCATATAATTTCTGAAAGCACATGACCAGTATATAAAAAAAGTGCTATTGATTTTTAAGGTCCCATGATATTTGGGCAAATGTTTATCAAAACAATATAGCGATAAAGGTAGTAGTACAGCAAGCAGGATCTGTAGCCAGAGGGAATGTCAGTCAAGCAGGTCTTCAACAGGAATGCAGGAGAAAGTCTCTTGTGATGTTAACACAGGCGAAGGCAAAGAGCAAATGAACTGGAAGGCTTTAAATAGGCAGAGCTGACGAGCAAGATCATCAACAGGTGGATCACTGTGGAGAGATGGGAGCTGGCAATTAGCTGCTTCGGTAGGTCCATATGGCATATGGACCTGACAGTGAAAGGGTTAAATTATGTACTGGTCAATTAAGGGCAGAATGGTTCAATCCCGAAGAACTAGTCAGTGGTCTCTAGTGCAGTTCAGGGTAGCCACCAGAAAATAAATGATGGAGGTGGGAAGGCCCTTGTAGTGTAGTTTGTTTGTTAAAAAAAAAGTATAACCTGCTAAAATGTGGTTCAAAAATGTCAGATCTGCAGCATTGCAGGCAGTTTTGTACAGATTGAGGCTGTGTCTGTAAATACACTGTGCACATGCAGGATTTCTGCAGGACCTCTGATGTTTGTCCTGTGTGCAGTGTCAAGATGGGAGGAGTAGCTCAGCAGCCATGGTATTTGGGGAAGAAAGGGGGAGGGGGTAAGCCCTCCCCAACACCCCCATATCCAAGCATGCCTAATGCACTTCTGTCCCAGCAGTGAAGTAGACTGTACAATGTTTACTATCTTGCCAAGCAGCCTCTGTTTTCTGTGAGGTCATAATGCCATGAAAACAGAGCCATGTGACCAACCTCCTCTAAACTTTCAAATACCTAATAAACCGTTACTGGGAGCTACATGAAAGATGAAGTGCACTTGGTGGAAAAACAAAATTAGGAAGAAAAGAAGAAACAGCTTATTTGTGATGATGGTAATATTTGCTAATTGTATAAACTATACCATACATAGTTACATAGTTGATAAGGTTGAATATAGACAACTAACTATTCATACTTCCTGCTGACACCACCGATTGTGAAAGACAGTTCCACATCTTTACCACCCTGTCAGTGAAAAACCCCCTATGCAGCTTAAGGGTAAAACCGCTTTTTTTCCAGTCTCATCATGTGGCCCGTGTCCTCTTACACTCCCTGGGGCTGAAATTTTTTATACTTATGCTTGGATCACCATTGAGATATTTGTATATTGCCATCATATCTCCTCTCAAGTGTCTCTTCTCCAGTGAGAATAAATTTAGAACTTGCAGTTGTTCCTCATAATTGAGGTCCTCCAGTCCCCAGATTAATTTAGTTGCCCTTCTCTAGACTCTCTCCAGCTCCAGCTGTCGAGCCAGAGTTTTTTTTAACCACTTGACAACCGCCCCATAGCCAAATGGGCTTCAGGGCGGTTGCTTAACTCTGGGAGGCCGTTAATTAATGGCCTTCCAGAATTGCGATCGGTACAGTGTGAGAGGAGAGGGGGAGAGAGCGGAGGCAGCAGCAGTGCTGTGGGCTGGATCTGTGACAATTGCAGTCACAGATCCAGCCCAGTGTTGCCAACCCCAGGATGCCAAAAATTTACGAACGGCACCAATTTTTTACTGACACTACAAAAAAAGTACCTAAAATTACAGTTTTCACTGCTAAACAGTGCAAATGTCAACATTTAAACTATAAACATGTAGCTAGTGCTATCAGCAGTGTGTTTAATTTAAACAAAATTCAAAAACCAACTGCCTCCATTGACATGAAGGTCAGGTAACTGTATGCCAGCTAGCACAGAGTTCCCCCTTACATCATAGTCTGCAGGATTCCCCCTTACAGTGCAAAGAAACTCTTATGCAAAGGGGAATGCTGCAGATCATGATGCAAGGGGAACTCTGATGTAAGGGGGGGCTCTGGTGACCAGAGACCACCTTCCGCAGCGTGAATACACTAATGTAAAGGGGGGGTACTAATATAAATGGGGAACCTTTGTATCAGTGCCCCCTAACATTATTGTATTCACTCCCCCTTACACCAGCAACCCCCCCCCCCCAGACTGGCCTGGCGGCACTGTCACTGACCTCTTAGGTGCGCCGTGCAGGGCTCAGTCAGATGGCTCCATCTTGGTGGCTCTGGTTTTGTCCTATAATCTAATTTCCACAGTCCACACACGTCCGACTCCTCTCTAGACCCCCATCCCGGCAGCGTTCCCACTCTTGATTCCTCTCCAGACTCCCCCTCAGAGACTGCTGACATGTTACAGGAGGTGGAGGACAGAGGCTGCGGACATGGTACAGGAGGTGGAGGACAGAGACTGCGGACATGGTACAGGAGGTGGAGGACAGAGACTGCGGACATGGTACAGGAGGTGGGGGACAGAGACTGTGGACATGGTACAGGAGGTGGAGGACAGAGACTGCAGACATGGTAAAGGAGGTGGGGGACAGAGACTGCGGACATGGTACAGGAGGTGGGGGACAGAAACTGCGGACATGGTACAGTAGGTGGGGGACAGAGGCTGCGGACATGGTACAGGATGTGGGGGACAGAGACTGCGGACATGGTACAGGAGGTGGATGACAGAGGCTGCGGACATGGTACAGGAGGTGGAGGACAGAGGCTGCGGACATGGTACAGGAGGGGAGGACAGAGACTGCGGACATGGTACAGGAGGTGGGGGACAGAGACTGTGGACATGGTACAGGAGGTGGGGGACAGAGACTGCGGACATGGTACAGGAGGTGGAGGACAGAGACTGCAGACATGGTACAGGAGGTGGGGGACAGAAACTGCGGACATGGTACAGGAGGTGGGGGACAGAGACTGCGGACATGGTACAGGATGTGGGGGACAGAGACTGCGAACATGGTACAGGAGGTGGGGGACAGAGACTGCAGACATGGTACAGGAGGGGAGGACAGAGACTGCGGACATGGTACAGGAGGTGGGGGACAGAGACTGCGGACATGGTACAGGAGGTGGATGACAGAGGCTGCAGACATGGTACAGGAGGTGGAGGACAGAGACTGCGGACATGGTACAGGAGGGGGAGGACAAAGACTGCGGACATGGTACAGGAGGTGGATGACAGAGGCTGCAGACATGGTACAGGAGGTGGAGGACAGAGACTGCGGACATGGTACAGGAGGGGGGAGGACAGAGACTGCGGACATGGTACAGGAGGTGGATGACAGAGGCTGCGGACATGGTACAGGAGGTGGAGGACAGAGGCTGCGGACATGGTACAGGAGGGGGAGGACAGAGACTGCGGACATGGTACAGGAGGTGGGGGACAGAGACTGCAGACATGGTACAGGAGGTGGGGGACATAGACTGCAGACATGGTACAGGAGGTGGAGGACAGAGGCTGCGGACATGGTACAGGAGGTGGGGGACAGAGACTGCGGACATGGTACAGGAGGGGAGGACAGAGACTGCAGATGTTGTAGGTTCCTTCTCTGCTCCCCTTCAGTATCCTTCTGTGCCCCTCCAGTCCACAGGCACATCTGTGTGACAGGCAGTGTCCTCCTTCTGTGCCCTATTTCTCCACAGGGCAAGGCACCGACATCAGGCATGTGACCCCCTTCACGGCTTCACCCCCCAGTCCTCGAGTCCTCTCATTCATCGTCCTCTCCTCCTGTCCTCCTCGGCCCCCACCCATAGAAAGCTCATCTCTTTCTCTATCTCCACCATAGGATGCGATGACAGAAGTGGGGCCCACCTCACACCTTGGTTTTATAGAAGGGGTACACCGGGGACACGGGACAGGTCCTCTTCCTCCATAGAGGAGGGCTGACCATGACAGTGCCGGTCCCCGGGGAGGGAGGGAGGGGGGTTCCCAGCTTATCTTTCCTGCGGAAGAAGAACATGGCGCCGTGCAGACATGTGGCATTCAGTAAGCACAATGCTGGGGCCCCCGGCTCCCTCCTTCCAGCACACAGGATGCCGGGGACCCGCTCAGCGACCCCGCTGGCCGCACACACCCCGGCTTTCCTAACATGAACGACACTTCCTGCACACTCAGCTCCAACCTCCGCCATACTGTACACAGCCCGTACGACCTTCCGGAAAACTCCCGGCCTGCTGGGTAGTCTCCTGGAGCCTCTGAAGCCCGGTTGGCCATCTTCAATAAGGGTAACCCGGTGCCCGCGGCCATCATTTTTACGGGCACTGCTGCCCATAAACGGACTTTAACAGACAGCCCGAAAATGGGCTCAAATTACGGACTGTCCGTAATTTAACGGACGGTTGGCAACACTGATCCAGCCATCCATCCATCCCTGCTCAGCCATCCCTGTCCAATACTCTGTCAAATACAGTGCAATGCACAATACCTTGCCCCATAATGTGCAATCCCTGCAATACTCTGCAATACCCCGCAATACTCTGCAATACTCTGCAATATCCTGCAATATCCTGCAATACCCCGCAATACTCTGCAATACTCTGCAATACTCTGCAATACTCTGCAATATCCCGCAATACTCTGCAATACCCTGCAATACCCCGCAATACTCTGCAATATCCCGCAATACTCTGCAATACCCCACAATACTCTACAATATCCCGCAATACTCTACAATACACCGCAATACTCCGCAATACCATGCAATACTCCGCAATACTCTGCAATACCCCGCAATACTCTGCAATACCCCACAATACTCTGCAATACCTTTCTTTTGGTGGTATTTGATCACCTCTGTGGTTTTTAGTTTTTGCGCTATAAACAAAAATAGAGCGACAATTTTGAAAAAAAAATCTACATTTTTTACTTGTTGCTATAATAAATATCCCCCAAATATATATATAAAAAAACTATATTTTTTCCTCAGTTTAGGCCAATACGTATTTTTCTACCTATTTTTGGTAAAAAAAATCATTTTTGGGACCATTGTCATTTTCACAGCAAAAAATGCATTTAAAATGCATTGTTTACTGTGAAAATGACAAATGCAGTTTGACAAAATGACAAATGCAGATTGTTTACAACTACCTTGCCCATATTCATTCATGTCTGTGAGTAGGCTTTTTACAGCCTTTTTACATATATTACCACTAATAAATGAGCTTGCTACGCTTAGAAGGCGCTGCATTTGTTTTTTCTTAGGTGTCACTTTAACTGTATTAACAAGATTTACTGTTCTACTAATTTGGTTAGAATAATCAGTATCTGTAAATATCATCAGACTTGGGAAAAAAGAGTCTTAAGGCTCGTACACACACGATAGGTTAAACCAATGAAACGGTCTGATGGACCGTTTTCATCGGTCCAAACCGACCGTGTGTGGGCGTCATAGGTTATTTAACCTTCGGTTAAAAAAAAGCAAACTTGCTTTAAAATGTAACCGATGGATTGCTAACCGATAGGTCAAAACCGAACGTTAGTATGCAAAACCATCGGTTAAAAACCCGCGCATGCTCAGAATTAAGTCGACGCATGGTTGGAAGCATAGAACTTTGTTTTTTTTCAGCACATCGTTGTGTTTTACGTCACCGCGTTCTGACATGATCGGTTATTTAACCTATGATGTGTACGCGTGACGGACCATCGGTCAGCTTCATCGGTTAACCTAGGACAACGGTCCTTCAGACCGTTTTCATCGGATGGACTGATCGTGTGTACGCGGCTTTACAGTTCCCCTTGCCTTAACCCATAGCAACCAATTGGAATTCATCTGTCAATAATCTATTCAATAAACTAGAAATTAGAAGGAACGTATTGGTTCAGTGCACTTTGCATGTCATTATTATTCTTTGCACAAGCGTCTTACAATGCAAATAGAATAATTAAACAGGCATTTTATGTTTCTGATGTTATATTGCTTTTTCCTATTGCAGATTTGTTACAGTACATCTGTGAAAGAAGTAATTAAACATGCACAAAAGAGTTAATATTTCTAGTAATGCTGAGGAATGCAATTGGAATTAGCCACGCGTAACTGCATTGGAAAATCTTGTTTTTGCGTTTGTCACCTGCTATTGTCTATTTTGTTCATTTTTCATTCATTAATAGAGTTTTGCAATAACCTCCAAAATGTAAACAAATGTGCAGTGGTTGTACATAAATGGGATGGATATCTTTAGGACCTTCATATATATGTAAAATATAACTATTGAAAATTGTAATATAGAAGATGCATGGGCTAGTACAGAGGTATTGAATAAGGAGACCAAACAACAATTTGATACAACATTTTTATTTAACTTTGGTAAAATTGGCCACGGTGTCATCCATAAAATGTGGGGGCGGGGTTACAAAAATTTTCTCAATAAATAAATTAAATTACAAAAGGCCAAATTGGCTAAACTTAAAACTTTAAAATCAAATTAATTTCTGTCCATCCAGCAAAAGCTGGACGACTACTCCCCCCATACAGACGACCCCATGACTTATTATGACAAACTGACAGGTAAGGGTGGGCGGGCGGGCGATGCTGCTTGTCAGGAGATGTGACTGAGCAAATCGCCTCAGCCTCTCCCTTATATAGGCTCGTCCAGTGCGGGTTTTACCTCACGCGAACGGACCTATCAGAGAAGGGGGCTGCCGCAGCTGACCAATCAGAGGCTGTTACTACCCCAGAGCGCGGCAGCCCACTTCTCCCTCTGCTCTATCCCATGCAGGCTCAGCATACTGCCGTAGCCTCACATGGGCTAGTACAGAGGTATTGAATAAGGAGACCAAACAACAATTTGATACAACATTTTTATTTAACTTTGGTAAAATTGGCCACGGTGTCATCCATAAAATGTGGGGGCGGGGTTACAAAAATTTTCTCAATAAATAAATTAAATTACAAAAGGCCAAATTGGCTAAACTTAAAACTTTAAAATCAAATTAATTTCTGTCCATCCAGCAAAAGCTGGACGACTACTCCCCACCGGCCGGGGCCAACCGCGAAGCTGTTGGCCGAGGCCCCCCCACCACCGTGGCTGATTCGATCATGGACTGGATACCCATATTAAAAATGTCCAGGCCAATGCCTGACAGATGAATTTGGTCAACCCGAAACAACCCAGGCAAAAAACCCTCTAACTCGGAATGACGAAAGGAAGAGCCACCAATTGAAGGCATAAAACTATGAATCGTCCTATTTAGCCGTCTGCGGATTCTATCCACGTAGAAAAGGGTGCCGTGCGGCGACCATAACAGCCTGGGAACCATCTCAGAATATACTAACACTGAACCTGGGAACATTTGAGTTATGGAATAGAGATCCCTTTTCATTTCACATAACAAGTCCCATGTGTTGAATTTACCCAAGTCATTAGCCCCCACGTGGATAACTATCACTTGGGGTTGAGGCCAGACAGAAGACAAATAAGCTAGGTGGTCTTTTAAATTGCGCCACCGCATACCTCTAACACCTGACCATAAAATTAAAAATAAATCAGGATCAAGCCCCAGGTTAGCAGAGTATGATCTGGATCCGGAGTGCTTGTAAGCCCAGAACACGTAGGAGTGACCTATGACCCAAGCGATATTCCTGGATAAATCTGAAAGAGAATCATAAAGTTAGAAGACTGGGACGAACATATAACTTATATCTATTGCTGCCCCACCTGCCCACTTTTTTAACCTTACTCTCTGAAAAACCTATAGAATCAGCTGTGGTGGCAGCGCCAATTCGGAAAGAATGGGAAGAAAATTGGTACCCAGATAAATTCAAGCGCTTCAAACAGGAGGCCAAAACAGCTGAGAACTGGTACCTAGTTAGAGAGGACAAGTCTTCATGAATAAAAAAGGAATCGTTACTCAATGGTCTGACCAAAAGATAATTACGAACATGAAACACGGGACAGATAGCCTCATTAGGAGAACTGGATAAAGAAAACCACTGGCCAACCTGAGAGGACTTTGATCTGGACAAAAACAGACGGACAGAACCGACGTCAAACTGAACATGAGAAAAACGGAGAAATGAAAAAGCGTTTCTATTTGCTGCAGTAAACTCACCTAACCGAAGGGCTCCAAAGAATGCTATAGAGAAAGCAGCCTTAAAAAGCAAAGATTCGAAATTGGATGAGCAGACATCTTGAAGGATCTGAAGAAGATCGATCAAAATGGGGATAGATATGGGACGCCTATTATCTAAAGAGGGCCTAGACTTTTTGAGGCCCTTCAAAACCTGGGTGACCTGAAAGAAAGAGGTAAGAGCAGGAAGGCCTGCAAACTTAAGGAAAAAAGAAACTCCAGCCAATATTTTACCTATGGAAGCCGGGGACAGATTAGACTGAATGAGAAAGGACAAAAAAGACAAAGCCACGTAAGAAGACACATCTAGTGGATCCAAACCCAATGGTTGACAGAAAGAGCACCATTTGTGCCATGAAAGCCTATAATCCCTCCAGGTGTTTTCCGCTACTGAAGCCTTGAGATTCCGGAATATTATTCCCAAATTAAGCCCCAGAGGAAGTCTGGGCAAGGGGTGCCATGTTGATCCGCTGATGGCGCCAACTCTCGGAATCTCTTGAACTGTGAACGAGATAAAGAATCTGCTATGTTATTTTCTTTACCTGCAATATGCTCAGCTCTCAACCATATATTACAGTTCATACAATGAAGTACAAGGAAACGCAATAACCTCAGAACGGGATCAGACTTAGAGGACAGAGTATTGATGGCAAAAAAGACACCTTTATTATCCGTATGAACTAAGATTCTACGATTCCTAAAGATGTCTTCCCACACAACCACCGACACAATCACTGGAAAGAGCTCCAACAGAACTAGATTTTGAAGTATCTCCTTCTGGAGCCAATCAGGGTGCCAGGACTGGGCGCACCAGCGCCCATCCAAGAAAGCCCCGAACCCAGCAGAGCCAGCTGCATCGGTGAAGAATTCCAACTGAGAACTATTAATAAAGTCCATTTGCCAGGCCGAGGAACCATTAAACTCATTTAAAAAAGCATCCCAAATTCTTAGATCATCCTTGATGCTTTTTGAAATTCGGAAATGAGCGTAAGGGTTCACCATACCTTTTATGGCTAACGAGAACCTGCGCGAAAATACCCTCGCCATAGGGATGACTCTGGCTGCAAAAGCAAAAAGACCCAGCAAAGATTGTGCCTCCTTTAAGCACACCTTCTTACTGACAAGAAAGGTTGCAATCATAGACTTCATTTTATGTATCTTCTGTTGTGGCAATCTGAATTCCATTCGTTCGGAGTCAACCGTGATCCCCAAAAATTCAATAACTGTCGTGGGAAAAACTGTTTTCTCCTGGGCCAGAGGCACGCCAAAGTCATGACAAACGTCAAAGAAAACCTGTAAAGCTTCCATACACACTGATGACCCCCGGGGACCTAAAAACAAGAAGTCATCTAGATAATGTAGGATAAGGCCTTGAGGGATAACGACTGACACGACCCAATGTAAGAAGGAGGAAAAAGCCTCGAAATAAAAGCATGACATAGAAAACCCCATTGGCATGCATTTATCAAAATAATATTTATTCAAAAATTGAAAACCCAAAGAATTGAAGCCTTGTGGATGCACGGGAAGAAGGCGGAAAGCCGACTTAATATCAGCCTTTGCTAGCACAGCCCCTTGCCCTGCTTGCCTCAAAAGACACAAAGCCTCATCAAATGAGGCGTAGCAGACTGGAGCCTCCACAGAGGCAACTTCGTCATTGAGTGACGAATGCGGTGGGTAAGATAGGTGGTGGATCAGTCTGAACGCACCCAGCTCTTTCTTGGGTACGATGCCCAAAGGGGACAACCGGAAATTAGAGAATGGCGGGTCATTAAAGGGGCCAGCCACCCTACCCTCAGACAATTCTTTGCAAATTTTCTCAAGCACTAAGTTAGAGTGCATGGATACCGATAGTAAATTTTTAACTGGTGTACACCCTGAACTAGTAAAGGATGGCACTAAGAAACCATTGGCAAAACCTTCAGTTAGCAGAGCCGCCATCCTGTGGTCTGGATAGCGCTCGAGCCATGGGCGCATTCTTGCCAGGCTCACCGGAGTCGGGGCCTTTCCCATGTGTGTCCTTGGGTCCTGAATGAGAGGAACTAGCGGCAGCTTTACGAAAACATCTGCTCGCCGCGTGAGTACCGCCACAATAAGAACACTCATGTTTGTATCTACAATTCAATAAGAATTTACATTGACCCTCATTGAATGCAAAGCATACACCCTTCCTGACTGGACTCTGACCATTTGAAGCGGGGCGAGGGGTGAACTGGGGCCTAGGTGGCAGCATAAGGTTTAACCATAAACCAACGTCCTTAGCCCCCCAATGCAGCGATGGGTGCACAGCTAGTTTTTGACGGAAATTCTCGTCATATGAGAACCATGCGGAGCCGCCAAAGTGGCGAAAGGCCTCCGCAATAATATCCAGGTGTTGGAATAAACCTGAGCACTTCCCCGGGAAGCGTTCTCCCATAACTGCTGAATAGATACAGAAAGCTTGCAGCCAGTTTTGAAATGTCTTAGGAACCGCTCTCCTCCTATCTTCCTCTGTTCTTTCGCTGGACTGCCTGTCAGATTTAGCCAAAAACTCCTTAGAAGCAGGGAGAAGTGATAATATATCGAGATATTCACCCCTCCAAATTTTTTCTTTGACTGACTTAGACAGATGAAAACCCAGCGGGGATAAACTGCAAGGGAGGGGTTCCTTAAAGGAAGACTCGCTGACCATAGCAGCCGAGGATCTGAGGGGTAAAGTATTATTAACAGCAGGACACCTCACACTCGATCTGACAGTAACATCCTTATTTAGCAGAGAGGGATGACCAGCCTCATGCCACACCACACCAACCTCCTCCATATCAATAGCATTATCGCTATTTCCAGCACCAGTCTCCTGTGCACTCTGACTTACTGTGCATGCCTGAGTACTCAGACTCTCACCTGGTTGCACATACATATTTACATTTTGTGAGGTAAAATCCGCATCATGTATACCTTTGAACTGCTGCACAATGACAGACAAAGATTCAATTAGACTAGAAAATGCAGATAACTGGTTAACATTACTGAAAACAACTTCAGGTAAAACATGCTCACCCAAGTCCCCAGGAGGGGGGGAAGAGGCAGCGCTGCTCCCTTGCTGGCAAGAAGCACCTCTTGTTGCAGCTCCCTCAGCTTGAAGAGCTAAATTATTGGTCTTACATTTCTTTTTTCTTCCAGGCTGTTTCCTGGGGGCGCCCACGCTCATCTCTGGTACTGCAGCTGGGCTGACAGATAAAACAGAGCCACTCTCCTCAGACAGGCAACGCTTCAGCCACTCTTCACCTCCCCTGCTCTCCGCCTTCTCTAGGAGTCTACATAAGAGCTCCTCACGGCTGTCCTGCACAGCGCGCTTCATCCTGAGAGAGAGGGAGAGGCGGGCGATGCTGCTTGTCAGGAGATGTGACTGAGCAAATCGCCTCAGCCTCTCCCTTATATAGGCTCGTCCAGTGCGGGTTTTACCTCACGCGAACGGACCTATCAGAGAAGGGGGCTGCCGCAGCTGACCAATCAGAGGCTGTTACTACCCCAGAGCGCGGCAGCCCACTTCTCCCTCTGCTCTATCCCATGCAGGCTCAGCATACTGCCGTAGCCTCACATAATGCATGTATATTTAAAATGTGTCTATTACGACATCTCAGGGGATACAAAATAGCTGCTTATAAAATGCAAGTCTTAAAAAATATGTATATAATGATAATGCAAGGTGCTATTTGGCATGTAGTTGACTTTTACATGATAATAAATGCAAGCATGGATTTGTCACCACATAGAACATGCAAGTGAGATATATATATATTTTTATTCTTATAACTGGTTTGGTCACTGCATAACAAGTTTTAAGGTCAGGATAGTTTTAAAGGAAAACATACATTTAATTAATGTAAAACTAGGCTCAAAAAGTGGAGATTTGCTATGTGCCTACTGTATGAGCATTGCCCTAAAAGAAAAATGAATTCCTCCTGAAAAATAGCAGTGCTCTTCCTGGTATAAAAATATTGGACACCGGCACCTTGGTGATGGGTGGTGGTATAATTGGGCCACTGCTCTCAATATTGTCCCTACAAGTGGGCCAAGATGAATAAATCAATTATAGACAGCGCTTGCTCCACCTGTTATAGTGAATAAGCTGTGCTAAATTATTCTATTATTAACCCCCCCTGGCGGTATTCCCGAGTCTGACTCGGGGTTACATTTCTGTGCTGCGATCGGTAACTCCGAGTCAGACTCGGGCTCGCCTCGCTGAATCCACAACTTATAATAAATTATAATCATTTGCAGAATTGTGCGATAGCGATTTGTGGGGAAATTCATCATAAAAAAATAAGTAAGTAATGACAGCGACAATTCTGCAACTGAGCAAATTTCAGTGATTTTGAGTCGATTACATTATTGAATAATTTTTATTATAATTATATTATTATTTGTTATAATTATTTATAATTATTTATTATATTATAATTTATAATTTTGTTTTTAAAAAATGTCATACCCGGTATGCCTACTAGACTCTTGTTTGGACAGATTTAAGTGAGTTATTCTTAAGAATTACAGGCCTACAGTATAAAACGCCAAGTTTCCTTGCAAATAATGGTACCGCTTTCAGCACCTTTTTTTCTGAAATAATCATACCGCTAGGGAGGTTAAACCTTATCATAAACCAGCTTGTGCTAGTGAATTCACTAAATCAATGAGTGAATTATATCAACAAATGACATATAAAGTATATACATAAATAGCTTTGTGAACCAATGTCCTTTCTCCTTTCTTAGTATTAAATGAATCAAAGTAATCAATGATGAATTCATGGACAATTTAACATGCATAAAGTTGTGGCTATGCAAAACAAAAATACAAGCACAGCAGACTTCTCTTGCTATATGGTAAGGGACTCCAACATATCTGGTGAGTGCAGAGTCTTTGCAGTCCCTCACAAGGTGGATGCACATATACTATAGGGATATAGAGCACTACAGCACTTTCTTACAAGGAAAATACTTTGTTTTGCACAGCCATCACTTTATGCACTTAAAGTGATACTAAAGGTTTGATTTAAAATAAAAAATAACAAACTTGTCATACTTATCTCCACTGTGCAGCTCGTTTTGCACAGAGTGGCCCTGAACGCTGTTTTTTGGGCTCCTCCCCACATCAGATAATCCCTGCTTGGAAGCGATCTCCCAAGGGGGTTACCTTGCAGGTGTGTTCCCATGTCCAGCATTCGGTATTCTTAGCCGCCAAATGCAGGACTCGGCCCCATCCCCCGGCGCCCGCGTCATTGGATTTAATTGACAGCAGCGGGAGCCAATGGCTGTGCTGCCAATCAACAGCCGAGAACCCTGGACAAAGATGTAGCGCGTCCTTGCCGTGGGACATTCCAGGGCTCAGGTAAGTAAAACAGGGGGGGCCGGTAATTGCCAGATGTTTACAAGTACCGGGCCTATTTTTCAGACTCAGTGTTTACAAGTTAAAATATTATTTTTTTGATAGAAAATCACTTAGAACCCCCAAATATTATATATTTTTTTCTAACACCCTAGAGAATGAATTGTTTTATTAAAAAATAAGACAACAGTAAAGTTAGCCTAATTTTTTTTTTTATATTGTGAAAGATATTTTTATGCCGAGTAAATTGATACTCAACATGTCACACTTCAAAATTGTGCCCGCTTGTGGAATGGCGACAAACTTTTACCCTTAAAAATCTCCATAGGCGACACTTAAAAAATTCTACAGGTTACCAGTTTTGAGTTACAGAGGAGGGCTAGAGTTATTGCTCTTGCTCTAACAATCACGGCGATACCTCACATGTGAGGTCTGAACACCGTTTTCATATGTGGGCGCTACTTATGTATGCGTTCGCTTCTATGCACAAGCTCATCGGGACAGAGAACTTTAAATTATTTTATTTATTTATTTATTTATGTTTAAAAATGTTTAAAAATATTTGAGTCACTTTTATAATAGAAAAAAAAGCATGACAGGACCTCTTAAATATGAGACCTGGGGTCAAAACAACTTCAGATCTCATATTTACACAAAAATGCAATAAAAAAATATCTCCTTAACCACTTCAGCCCCGGAAGAATTTACCCCCTTCCTGACCAGAGCACTTTTTGCGATTCAGCACTGCGTTGCTTTAACTGACAATTGCACGGTCCTGCGACGTGGCTCCTGAACAAAATGGTATTTTATCACCTCTGCAGTTTTTATTTTTTTGTGCTATAAACAAAAAAAGAGCGACAATTTTGAAAAAAAATGAATATTTCTTACTTTTTGCTATAATAAATACCCCCCCCCCCCCCCAAAAAAAAAAATCTAAAAAACACATTACTTTCTCAATTTAGGCTGATATGTATTTTTCTACATATTTTTGGTTAAAAAAAATCTCAAAAAGCGTAAAAGTGATTTCACTGCAAATCCCCCGCAGAGACCGCTTTTATCTGAAAAAGAACCGCTCACTGAAGAGAATACTGGGGTTATGGCAGCTAGCTGCTGCCATAAAAACAATATTCCTCTTAAAATTGCCGTCGTATGACGGCGGGTGGTCCGTAAGTGGTTAAATTGTCCATAAATTCTTCATTGATTACTTAGATCAATTTAATACTAAGAAAAAGCTTTGGTACACAAAGCTATTTATGTACAGTATGCACTTTATATGTCATTCATTGATTTAATTAATTCACTAGCACAAGTTTGTTTATGATAAGGTTTAGTAATAGATATTGAATATTTTAGCACTGCTTATTCACTAACATTAGGTGGAGCAAGCGCTGTCTATAATGTATTTACTCTTCCTGGTATGTCTGCCTTTGACTGCTAGCCCCAGAAGATTTGGAGTGAGATTTGGTGATGTCAATACTATTTTGTTCATAGTTAACCACTTGCCGACCGCGCACCGTCGAAATACGTCCACAAGGTGGCTCTCCTGGGCGAGATCACGTAATATGACGTCCGACGCGTGAACGGAAATTGGGCGCGCACGCGCGCCCCCCCGCCGTTCCCGGTGATCAGATTCGATGCAGAACTGATCAACCACCAGGTCCAGGCCAATAAAATCTGGCCTGGACCTGGTGATCGCTCTAACCAATGGTTGTCTTCCCCTGGCAATGTTTTGTAAACATTGGCAGGGGAAGTACTGCTCTCTCCCTCGTGTCGGTCTTTCCGTTCCAGACCGAGAGGGAGAGAGCATCTAACCGTGAGTTGCACAACACTACACTGACACCAGGTCACGTAGGCACACAATTCACCCCCCGATCACCCCCCAAATTAACCCATTCACTGCCTGTCACTGTGTCACCCAGTACAGCAATCAGATTTTTTTTTGATCGCTGTACTTGTGTCATTAGTGACAAAAATAAGTGTTAGGGTAATCAGTCTTAGGCCCTAAAAAGTCTAGGGACCCCCCCTAACCCCCCCCCCAATAAAGGTTTAACCCCTTCATTACCCCCTGTCACCAGTGATCACAGTATAAGTGTCACGGGTGACGCAGTTTAGCTAGTTAATTTTTTATAGCATCAAGGCACCCGCCATATTTTTTGCTATAAAGTTTTAACCCCCTGATCGCCCGGCGGGTGATCAAAGTTTGGTTTTAGCGCCAGATAGGGTCTGCGTCGCCCCAGGCAGCGGCCAATAGCGCTAACACCCACGCACGCACCATACGCCTCCCTTTAGTGGTATAGTATCTGATCGGATCGATACTTGATCTGATCAGATCTATACTAGCGTCCCCTGCAGTTTAGGGTTCCCAAAAACGCATGGTTAGCGGGATCAGCCCAGATACCTGCTAGCACCTGCGTTTAGCCCCTTCGCCCAGTCCAGCCCACCAAAGTGCAGTATCGATCGATCGATCACTGACACAAAACACAAAAACACATAACTGCAGCGTTCGCAGAGTCAGGCCTGATCTCTGCGATCGCTAACAGTTTTTTTGGTAGCGCTTGACTCGGTCACTAACAGGTCAGGTGCTTTTTTGCCTGTGAATCTCACCACTGTACCCCTAAATTTAGAGCCCAAAATGGCAAATCGATGGTACAGTGATGAAGAGGCCTACTTGTTTATGAGCCTGACAGATAGTGATGAGGAGGTCACGCATCTGTCAAATTCTTGCTCAGAATACGATCCTGTAGACGACAGTGGCTCCCTGACAGATAGCTCTGACGACGGAGTGGTCCCTGCTAGGGTCAGGCGTACCAGACCCCGATCTTCTGCTGTCGCTGAGGTGCAAGAACCGCAGGGCTCTCGTATGGAGGAGAGAAGTACTAGCGCCGCTATTCCTTCTGGTGAACTGGCAAGCACCAGCGGCCTAGTACATCCTGGTCATATATCCAGCACTGCAGTAACACTTGGTGACGTGGCGAGTCCCATAAGTGCAGTTCAAGCTGGAGAGGTGGCAAGCACGAGTAGTGTCCCGCTGCCACCAAGAAGAAGACGACAAAGACAGGCCCGTCCCCATAGTGCCCTTCCTGCTGCATTCGCCAATCCTGATTGGGTACCCACCACTTCTGCAGCACCCGTACTTCCCCCATTCACTGGCCAACCCGGAATTCAGGTGAATACAGTTGATTTTACGTCACTGGATTTTTATTCGCTGTTTTTCACCGAAGATCTCTATAGATCTATTGTGGACCAAAGCAATTTGTACGCTGGTCAATTCTTCGCCGCTAATCCCCAGCTGTCCCTTGCCAGAGATTGGAAGCCAATTACGGTTTCCGAATTTAAGATCTTTCTGGGCCTTTCCCTCATCATGGGCATTACTAAAAAGAGTGAGCTGCGGATGTATTGGTCCACGCACCCAGTTCACCATATGCCCATTTTCTCTGCCTCCATGGCCAGGACACGATACGAGCAGATCTTGCGGTTCATGCATTTTAGTGACAATGAACTCTGTCGTCCTCGGGGAGACCCTGAATTCGATCGGCTCTACAAAATTCGGCCCCTCGTAAACCACTTCAACGAACGGTTTGCAGCCTTGTATAATCCCCATCAAGTTGTCTGCGTTGATGAGTCCCTGGTTAAGTTTTCTGGCCGCTTGTCATTCAAACAATTCCTTCCCAGCAAGCGTGCCAGATACGGGGTCAAGTTGTATAAGCTCTGTGACAGGGCAACAGGCTATACATCTAGCTTTATGGTTTACGAGGGAAAAGACAGTCACGTAGAGCCGGAGAATTGCCCTGATTACATAGGGAGCGCTGGTAAGATAGTGTGGGAATTGGTGTCACCCTTATTCGGAAAGGGGTACCACTTGTACGTGGACAATTATTACACAAGCGTGCCACTTTTTAGTCACCTTTTTGATTATGGAATTGGCGCATGTGGCACCGTGCGACCTAATCGCCGGGGCATCCCCCAACGGCTTGTAGAATCCCGTCTTAGTCGGGGGGAGAGAGCCTGCTTACAGTGTAATAATTTGTTAGCAGTGAAGTGGAGGGATTCACGGAATGTTTTCGTTCTGTCCACGCTTCACGCAGACACGGCAGTCCAAATTCCTACGGCGGCTGGTGTTGTGGAGAAACCCCTCTGTATCCACGAGTACAACCTTAACATGGGAGGGGTGGACCTCAATGACCAGTTGTTGGCGCCGTACCTAATTGCCCGGAGGTCCAAATGCTGGGCATTTTCCTTTTGTCCTCCCTGGTACCCCTACCCAAAAAACCCGCCAAAAAAGATGTCGTGTCTGCAGCAAACTCGGATTTAGGCGTGACACCCGCTTTTATTGTCCCGACTGTCCTGACCAACCTGGTCTCTGCATTGGTGTATGTTTCAAACGCTACCACACACTAATTGAGTTTTAGCGTAGGGTACAGCACCACACAGTCCTAGGCACACCAACACAGGGTCTCGGAATATGTGATGGCCATCACATTTTGAGAGACCATAATCTGCAAGGTTCAGTTTACAGTTTTCTTACAGTTTTTATAAAAGTGAAAAAAAGTGGAAAAAAAATTAAAAAAACTCACACAAAAACACAAAAAAAATATAAAATAAAAAATCCAAAAATAGTTGTGGTTGTATTTTTCTCCTCTCTTTATTGTTCTCTTATGTTCACTCTCTACTGTCCACTCACTATTGTTCTATATCTATTCTCTCTATTTTTACAATGTTTTATTGTATTTGCTTTGCAGGTATGGTATGTTATACTGTAATGTTTGTTTTATTGTTAACCATCATTTGTTTAGCAGGTACGCCATTCAGTTGCATCGCGGATTTATTTAGCGTGACAGCAACAGCGTTTGCTCCCACGATTTATAAAGCTGTGACTCCAACGCTGTAGGAGGTGATTTCACCACCACGGTTAAAAAAAAAGCATATATGCCGAAGCATGGGGGCAGCAGGGGCGGAGGAGCGATTTTGCTCCTAATGCCGCGTACATACGGTCGAAATTCCGACGGAGGCTTGCCCATGGAAAAGTTCGACCGTGTGTATGCGGCATAACTTTTTATGCGGGAGGATGCCCCCATGCTTCGGCATGTATATTTTTTAGGCACAGGTTGCGTTAAAATTTTTTTTATTTTTTACTGTATTTATTTTTTTGGTATTTGCTTTGCAGGTATGGTATGGTAAGATCTTAATGTTAAAATGTAATGTTACTTTGTTATAATGTTTAACCATCATTTGCTTAGCAGGTACGCCATTCAGTTGCAGCACGGATTTATTTAGCGTGACAGCAACAGCGTTTGCTCCCACGATACATAAAGCCGCGACTCCAACACTGTGGGAGGTGATTTCACCACCACAGTTAAAAAAAGATCATATATGCCGAAGCATGGGGGCATTAGGGGCGGAGGAGCGATTTTGCTCCTAATGCCGCGTACATACGGTCGAAATTCCGTCGGAAGCTTGCCCGTGGAAAAGTCCGACCGTGTGTATGCGCCATAACTTTTTATGCGGCGTACATACGTGTGTGAGCGGCATAACTTTTTTGCGGGAGGATGCCCCCATGCTTCGGCATATATAAATGGTGCGTGTATGCCCATCATTAGAAGTGGGTGGATGAAGGGAGGTATTCTAATGGTGGGCATACCCACCAATCAATCTTTTTTTCGTTCAGCCAACAGGCTGCATGAAAAAAAAAAAAGATTACAATACATGTCCAACAAGAACCATCAACGTATGGTATGTTGCTGGACTTTGAATGGTTATACCAGAATGATGCCTGCGGGTTTAGGTATCATCTTGGTATCATTCTTTTCAGCCAGCGGTCGGCTTTCATGTAAAAGCAGTCCTAGCGGCTAATTAGCCTCTAAACTGCTTTTACAAGCAGTGGGAGGGTATGTCCCCTCCCCGGATATAAACTGCGCCATTGGGAAAGTGGGAAAACATTTTATCACACCGATCTTGGTGTGGTCAGATGCTTTAAGGGCAGAGGAAAGATCTAGGGTCTAATAGACCCCAATTTTTTCAAAAAAGAGTACCTGTCACTAACTATTGCTATCATAGGGGATATTTACATGCCCTAAGATGGCAATAAAAATTATAAAAATAATAAAAAAAAGTAAGGAACAGTTTAAAATAAAATTAAAAAAGCAAATTAAATAATAATAAAAAAAAAAAAAAAAAAAAAAAAAAGCACCCCTGTCCCCCCCTGCTCTTGCGCAAAGGCGAACGCAAGCGTTGGTTTGGCGTCATATGTAAACAGCAATTGTACCATGCATGTGAGGTATCACCGCGAAGGTCAGATCGAGGGCAGTAATTTTAGCAGTAGACCTCCTCTGTAAATCTAATGTGGTAACCCGTAGAGGCTTTTAAAAATGTATGTAGTTTGTCGCCACTGCGCATTTGTGCGCAATTTTAAAGCATGTCGTGTTTGGTATCTATGTACTCGGCCTAAGATCATCTTTTTTATTTCATCAAACATTTGGGCAATATAGTGTGTTTTAGTGCATTAAAATAAAAAAATATGTATTTTTGCCCAAAAAAATGCATTTGAAAAATCGCTGCGCAAATACTGCGACGTAAAAAAAAATGCAACACCCACCATTTTAATCTGTAGGGCCTTTGCTTTAAAATAATATATAATGTTTGGGGGTTCAACTTAACTTTCTTGCAAAAAAATAATATGTTTTTATGTAAACAAACAGTGTCAGAAAGGGCTTTTTCTTCAAGTGGTTAGAAGAGTGGGTAATGTGTGACATAAGCTTCTAAATGTTGTTCATAAAATGCCAGGACAGTTCAAAACCCCCCCAAATGACCCCATTTTGGAAAGTAGACACCCCAAGCTATTTGCTGAGAGGCATCTCGAGTCCATGGAATATTTTATATTTTGACACAAGTTGTAGGAAAGAGAATTATTATTATTTTATTTTATTTTTTTTGCACAAAGTTGTCACTAAATGATATATTGCTCAAACATGCCATGGGCATATGTGGAATTACACCCCAAAATACATTCTGCTGCTTCTCCTGAGTACGGGGATACCACATGTGTGAGACTTTTTGGGAGCCTAGCCGCGTACGGGACCCCAAAAACCAATCACCACCTTCAGGCTTTCTAAGGGTGTAAATTTTTGATTTCACTCCTCACTACCTATCACAGTTTCGGAGGCCATGGAATGCCCAGATGGCACAAAACCCCCCCAAATGACCCCATTTTGGAAAGTAGACACCCCAAGCTATTTGCTGAGAGGTATGTTGAGTATTTTGCAGATCTTGCTTTTTGTCACAAAGATTTGAAAATTGAAAAAAGAAAAAAAAATATATATATATATCTTTCTTCATTTTCAAAAATAAATGAGCGCTGTAAAATACTCACCATGCCTCTCAGCAAATAGCTTGGGGTGTCTACTTTCCAAAATGGGGTCATTTGGGGGGGTTGTGTGCCATCTGGGAATTCCATGGCCTCCGAAACTGTGATAGGCAGCGAGGAGTGAAATCAAAAATTTGCGCCCTTAGAAATCCTGAAGGCGGTGCTTGGTTTTCGGGGCCCCGTACGCGGCTAGGCTCCCGAAAAGTCCCACACATGTGGTATCCCCGTACTCAGGAGAAGCAGCAGAATGTATTTTGGGGTGCAATTCCACATATAACCATGGCATGTGTGAGCAATATATCATTTAGTGACAACTTTGTGCAAAAAAAAAAAAAAAAAAAAAAAAGTTTGTCATATTCCAGCAACTGGTGGCAAGATATAAAATATTCCATGAACTCAAAATGCCTCTCAGAAAATAGCTTGGGGTGTCTACTTTCCAAAATGGGGTCATTTGGGGGGGTTGTGTGCCATCTTGGCCTTTTATGGCCTTCAATACTGTGATAGGTAGTGATCGGTAGTGAGGAGTGAAATCAAAAATGTATGCCCTTAGAAATCCTGAAGGCCCTGCTTGGTTTTCGGGGTCCCGTACGCGGCTAGGCTCCCAAAAAGTCCCACACATGTGGTATCCCCGTACTCAGGAGAAGCTGCAGAATGTATTTTGGGGTGTAATTCCACATATGCCCATGGCATGTGTGAGCAATATATCATTTAGTGACAACTTTGTGCAAAAAAAAAAAAAATTGTCATATTCCCGCAACTTGTGGCAAAATATTAAATATTCCATGGACTCAACATGCCTCTCAGCAAATAGCCTGGGGTGTCTACTTTCCAAAATGGGGTCATTTGGGGGGGGTTTGTGCTATTTCGGCATTTTATGGCCTTCAAAACTGTGATAGGTAGTGAGGAGTGAAATAAAAAATTTGCGCCCTTAGAAATCCTGAAGGCGATGCTTGGTTTTCGGGGTCCCGTACGCGGCTAGACTCGCAAAAAGTCCCACACATGTGGTATCCCCGTACTCAGGAGAAGCAGCAGAATGTATTTTGGGGTGCAATTCCACATATAACCATGGCATGTATGAGCAATATATCATTTAGTTACAACTTTTTGTAATTTCTTTTTTCTTTTTTTTTTTTTGTCATTATTCAATCACTTGGTACAAAAAAAAAAAATATTCAGTGGGCTCAATATGCCCCTCAGCAGATTCCTTGGGGTGTCTACTTTCCAAAATGGGGTCATTTGGGGGGATTTTGTGCTATTTGGGCATTTTATGGCCTTCAAAACTGTCTTAGGTAGTGAGAAGTGAAATCAAAAATTTGCGCCCTTAGAAATCCTGAAGGCGGTGCTTGATTTTCGGGGCCCCGTACGTGGTTGGGCTCCCAAAAAGTCTCACACATGTGGTATCCCCGTACTCAGGAGAAGCAGGAGAATGTATTTTGGGGTGCAATTCCACATATAACTATGGCATGTGTGAGCAATATATCATTTAGTGACAACTTTTTGTAATTTCTTTTTTTTTTTTTTTTTTTTGTCATTATTCAATCACTTGTTACAAAAAAAAAAAATATTCAATGGACTCAACATGCCTTTCAGCAGGTTCCTTGGGGTGTCTACTTTCCAAAATGGGGTCATTTGGGGGGGTTTTGTACTTCCCTGCTATTTTAGCACCTCAAGAATTGAGATAGGCAGTCATAAAATAAAAGCTATGTAAATTCCAGAAAATGTACCCTAGTTTGTAGATGCTATAACTTTTGCGCAAACCAATAAATATACGCTTATTGGCATTTTTTTTACTAAAGACATGTGGCTGAATACATTTTGGCCAAAATGTATGACTAAAATTGAGTTTGTTCGATTTTTCTTATAACAAAAAGTAGAAAATATCATTTTTTCTCAAAATTTTCGCTCTTTTTCCGTTTATATCGCAAACATTAAAAATCGCAGAGGCAATCAAATACCATCAAAAGAAAGCTCTATTTGTGGGAAAAAAAGGACGCAAATTTTGTTTGGGTACAACATTGTATGGCCGCGCAATTGCCAGTTAAAGCAGCGCAGTGGAAAATTGTAAAAACACCTCTGGTCTTAAGGCTGACAAATGGTCCGGTGGGAAAGTGGTTAATAAGATTGAAAAAAGGCAGGACCATCTAGTTCACCCTATATTTGTATATGGGTGTGTATTTTATTTAATACAATAACTACAAAGAAGGCTGGGCACTGAATCCCAACACAATCATGCAAATTGTAACCACAGCCAGCTGTAAAGCTAGGTGCATGGGTAGCTTTGGGCAGCCTTGAAAGTGGCCACTAGGGTAGTGGAGCAGATGAATGTCAAGAAAGAGTACTCAAAAAGGCGCTCCAGTATAAAAATAAAAAATAAAAATGTTGTATATATAAGGAATGTAATAGCTGGATTTAAAACATGTGTCTTGGGCAAAAGTAAGTTCCACATAAAAAAAAAAATGTCCAAGAAAGATGCCAAGTTTATTGAAGTTATAAAATAAATCTTACATGGTGTCGAGCAGTAATTCCAGGCAGTAAAGGGAACTTTAAAGGCTGATAGCAGATGTAGTTTTCCGATCTCCAGTCAAACATCCAGAAAGGACATAGATGTCTGCCAACCACGGTGGGGAAGCTTGAACAAGTGATGTCACCAGGACCCAGAAATTACTGGCTGCTGACCCGGAACAAACTGAAGGGACACAAAGGAACTGTACATTAAGCCAGTTACCATGACAATATGTTTTGTGACATGCCCCTTTTTCAAATTCAGAAGAGTTCCACATTTTTACAGCTACAACAGTAAAAAACAATATAAGTCCAACTAACCAGCGCCCTTAGGAACATAGGTGTGCGCAGCATATTGCATTAGGGTGTGCACCCCAAAGATCAAACACATAGTACCGATCACTCACGATGGAAGGGAAGGGGCCAGTAAGTTACATATTTACTGGCCCCTTCCCCCACTCATCCTTAAACATCCCTGCAGCAACAACTGGAGGGAGAGGAGAGTAGGGAAGCCGGAAGCGTTGCAGGGGGAAGGAGGTGGGAACCAGGACAGTAGGGGGAATCTGTGCTGCACAGTGTGATTATGGTGTGCCTGGGCACACCATGTGCGCACACCCCTATGCTTAGGAATATGTTAACTGTCAAAGGTAAGTACTTCCGTGCCACTCACTTCCCCTGACTCTTATTAGATATTCTGACCCACATATATCAAAATGGGTCTAATAAAGCTTTGTAACACCCCCGTCTGTGTTCTCTGTTCTTTCCAATAGAGTTTTCACTTCAGTATTTCCACATCTTCCACAGAAATCTTCATCTCATCAGGTGTACATCCCCAAAACATAAAAAATAACTTGTATAGTGCAGTAAATATAAAATGACAATTACAAATTTTACTATATTGTGCTTACACGTATATGTGACAATCAAGTATGATAAGTGACCTTTTATCCCTACTGCTTATCTTTTTGCCAAATATTCACTTTAAAGTGGAGTTCAACCCGAAAATAAAATTTCCACTTTTCTGGTTCCCCCTTTCAGGGGGCAGCAGATACCACTTCTGGCGATAGATTGCTGCAGATTCCGCAGCGATCTAAGCTATGTCTGGCCCCTCCTTCTGGGAGACACACAGAAGACAGCAGGGACCCGTGAGATTGTGCAGCGCCACTCACGCATGTGCAGTAGGGAACCAGGCTGTAAAGCCACAAGTCTTCACTTCCTGATTCCCTTACTGAAGATGCCGACGCCTGTACCTGGGAGCCGAGGGACAAATCGCGGGCGCCCTGGACAGGTAGGTGTCCTAATATTAAAAGTCAGCAGCTGCAGTATTTGTAGCTGCTGACTTTTAATTTTAAAAGGCTTATTAATTTACTCAAAATCCAAGTTCTCCTCCCCAGAATCCTCCTCTTCTCAGTGTCACCCGAATAAAAAATTGTCAAAATAGTGTAGTATCACCATATACCTCCCAACTTTTTGAGATGGAAATGAGGGACACCTATTATCAAAATACCTGCAATGCCCTCCTAAAGAATTATACAAAAAAAATTAGATAACCACTTACGGAATACATCGGCATTTTGAAGAGGAATAGTGCTGTTATGGTAGCAGGTAGCTATCATAATCCCCAGTACCCTTTTCTTCAGTGGTCGGTCCGCTTTCAGATAAAAGTGGTCTTTTATCGGCGGCGGAAGAGGGCCCCCCGCCACACTCTGGTGCCCTTACCAGAGCCGTCGGCAGTGGCAGAGGTGATCGGATCTGTTCCCTTGCTGGGTATGGAGATGAGTGAGGGGAAGATGGCCCCCACCCATCTTCATATCACTGCAGGGAGGAAGCCACGTCAAAATGTCACTTATGCCCAATGCTCTTAAAGGGACATTTATTTATTTATTTTAAATGACATAATTTTTTTATTGCATTTTAGGCTAAATATGAGATCTGACGTCTTTTTGTCTCCATATCTCATATTTAAGAGGACCTGTCATGCTTTTTTCTATTACATGGTATGTTTTCATACCTTGTAATAGGAATAAAAGTGATCCAATTTTTATTTATTTTTTTAAAACCGTGTCAAAATAAAAAGATAAAAGTAAAATAAATATATTTTTTTAAAAGCGCCCCGTCCCGATGAGCTTAAGCGCAGAAGTGAACGCATATGGGAGCAGCGCCCGCATATGAAACCGGTGTTCAAACCACACATGTGAGGTTTCGCTGCAATCTTTAGAGTGAGAGCAAAAATTACCTCCTCTGTAACTCAAAACATGCAACCTGTAGAATTTTCTTAATGTCGCCTATGGAGATTTTTAAGGGTAAATGTTTATCGCCATTCCACGAGCGGGCGCAACTTTGAAGCGTGACATGTTGGGTATATATTTATTTGGCGTAACATTATCTTTCACAATATATATATAAAAAAAAATATTTGGCTAACTTTACTGTTCTCGGGGCGTGGCTTGGCGCGCGGCGAGAATGGTCGCACATTGAAGGAGCTCCTCAGCACGCTCAGCCTCTGGCAGCTTTTCACCCGACCACCAGCTTTCAGATGCCGGGCAAAAAACTCCACACCACCCCACACACGCGCCCACGACGCGGCTCTGTGTCCTATTCGGCCAAGAACATAGAAGAGCTCTTTAAACCGAGGGCGACGAGCCGCAGCGCTATGCCTGGGCCTAAGATGGCGCCGAGTCGCCTCGAGGAGGAATACAGTGACGACTCCCAATCGGCCTCAGAGTGCTCGGCCAAAAACAGGCCCGGGACAGACCGTCCCCTCACAGCCGCAGATATGTCTGTCATCGCGGCAGATATTAAAGCTGCATTTTCAGCGGCCATAACGGACCTTAAGACCAGCATGCTTGTGCTGAACGAAAAGATGGCCGCCACGGAGACGGCTGGGAAACGCAGAGATAGAGCTATCCAGAAAATCGAAAAGACATCAACGATCCATGCACACCACTTCATCGACATGAACCGCCACCTGGAGGACCTCGATAATAGAGGTAGGAGGTGTAATATTCGGGTGAGGGGGATACCAGAGTCGGTGGACTCGGCCCAAATTGTTACTACTCTGCGCAGCGTCTTCAATACCCTCCTAGAACGGCAGGAAGATACTGAGATCACCTTTGTAAGGGCACACAGGGCTCTTAGGCCTAGGGGCCCCGATACTGCCCCGCCGAGGGATGTAATATGTTGTCTGGAAAGTTTTGGGCTCAAGGAGGACATTATGCGCAAGGCCCGGAGGAATGACCACCTCGTTTTCAATGGAGCCAACATCCTACTCTTCCAGGACCTGTCCCCCATTACGCTGAGAAATAGGAGGGCGCTAAGGCCTCTTCTGGACAAACTGAGGGATAAGGACATCAGGTACACTTGGCGCTTCCCTTTCGCCCTGAATGTGACCCTCAACGGCCATCAACATACTCTCAGAGTACCTGCGGACCTACCCGAGTTTTGTGAAGCCTTGGGCCTAGGCCCGACTGCTCTGCCGGATTGGTACTCGGAGTTCCTGCACCCCCTCCCGGACCGTAGCCCCCCTGAATCACCGCAATCCACTCCGGACAAGAGGCTCACAAAAAAGGCTAAACATAGCCGAGGAGGAGGATCAAAAGCTGGCACTCCAAACCGCCACGCCGAGGCCCTGAGAGGATTTGGGGGTGAGTGACTTTATTTCTTAAGCCCCGTGAGTACTGAGTGAGCCCATTCCCTCAACCCCTTTCCCTGTTTCTCAAACCCCGCTGACACTCCCTTCTAGAGTACAAGTTGCCGCACTCAAGAACAACGGATCCTGATCCGATATCTCCTTGCAGATGTAATCCACCCTGCCTATTGCCGTAAGCCTACTCACGGACCACTTACAGCCTCATGACTGCAAAACTTAGCTGGAGGACTTTTCCACCACCAGCTTAACCCCTGCCCTGGACGTGGCTCATTGTTCCTGTTTATGAACGCAGCTTAGTACGGCCTCGACGAGTAGCACACGGCAGGGACTGCCCGAGGACTACTTTGCTAATCGCCACCTGATGACCTAGCGCCTATTCTCTCCTTTTGGAAAAAGAAAGATCCTCTCTAAGGGACCGTCATGCTGGCAGGGTCAAGTATACTAGCATATAGACTGTTCATTTAATAATGTACCTCGATACTTCGCTTTGGGGGTGGGAGACTTATGGGGGGGGATATGTAGCTCATAGCACATAACATGCTGCTTATAGCATACAGTTTAGAGTTTGCTGTTTACTTGCATGAGCTCACTCTGAATGGGCCCTTTACTTTAATTTAATTGCCTTAATCTCACTAGTTATCCGCGGTATATTTTTTTTATTTTTTCATTTTTTTATTTATTTTTTTTTTTTTTGGTTGTTTGTTTTTACCCTGGTCGGGTGCAAAACTTTATTCTAGCTTACTTTCACCATCCAGCCAGTAGGGCTGAGCGTGTACTTTACCCTGTTGGTTTTATTATACTTTGTGTTACTAATTTACACTAAACAGAGGTAGTGAGGGGTTGTGGCCTAGTTGCCGTCGCCTCCCTTATACCCCACAGGCACTCCGTGTCCTTTAAGACACCGAGTGCACCACTTTGTGTAGGTGAGGCTCTCCGTTGGGGGCATCCATTTTTGCCCCCGGGGAGAGATCCACCTCCTGTATTCCTATTGCTCCATTCTCTTCCTCGTTCTCCTCTCCTCTGCTCTTTTCTGCTAACCTTCTTACCCTTTCCTCCCTAAGTGATTCCCCAACCCCCTCCCCACCCCTACCAACACCCTCTGGACTTAGTGCTAACGCCTGCTTGTCTCCCCTCATCTTGCTACTTACTGCGGTCACGTTGCTGAATAATTATTTTTGTTGTGTCCTCACAGGGCGAGTCCCAGGTCCCCGCCACATACCACGTTTGAACTCTCCACCATGGCTTACTCCTCATTGGGTAACACCCCCCTTGTGATCTCCCACAACGTGAGGGGTCTCAACATACCCGAACGCCGCACCTCCCTATTAAGGGAACTTAAAAAAGGTAGGCCCCATTTTGCTTTTTTGCAAGAGACCCACTTCAAGACACATCATACTCCCAGGCTCTCCAGTGCATATTTCCCCAAGGCATTCCACGCAACAAACAATGACTCCAGGTCAAGGGGGGTGACAATCTTGGTGAGCAAGGAGGCTCCGTTTGAGGTCTTAGAACAGCTGATTGACCCAGGGGGTAGATTCCTCTTTATAAGAGGAACGTATGGGGAGACCCCACTAACCCTTGCAAATGTATACTTCCCTAACAAGGCACATAAGTCATTCTGTCAGACCGTGGTTCGCGAGCTTCGTGGCTTCGCCAAGGGCTGTATAATACTGGGGGGTGACTTCAACGTACCACTGAACCCCCTAGCGGACACCTCCAATGGGAAGACATGTATTTCTTATAGAATACTTAAAGCCATTAAATTGCTACTCCAATCCTTACAACTAACGGACACGTGGCGCTTCCTCCACCCGGACGGTAGGGACTTTACGCACTTCTCCACTCCACACTCTAGATATGCGAGACTAGATTATATACTCGTGTCTCAGCGAGACCTTGGGAGGGTGACGGGGGCCCACATTGGCATCCAGTCCTTTTCGGACCATGCGCCCACAGCTCTTTCCATGGATCTAGCGAACCCCACACGAAAGCAACCATCCTGGAGGCTCAATGCCTCTCTCCTGACAGACCCTTCGGCACTACCTACCCTGACTGACAACTTGACAGAGTTCTTCAGACTCAATGCGACCCCAGATTCGGACCCACTCTCTGTATGGGAGGCCCATAAATGCTCCATGAGGGGAATTCTGATGAGACTGGGCTCACGTCGGAAACGGGAAAGGGAGGCTGTAATCCAAAAGCTAACCAACCAAATCAACGCATTAGAAACGTTACATAAACAATCCCTCTCCACTGACTCCGCAACGCGGTTACTTGAAGCGCGGCGAGAACTGCAACATTTGCTGGACTCCACGGCTAAGCGCATGCTATTCTTTAAGAAAAAACTGTATTACGAATCCGGAAATAAAGCAGGCAGGTTCCTGGCAAGGGCCTTACGCGAGATTTCGTCAGCTAACCACATCAAAAAAATCAAAAGAACAGATGGGGGCTTTGACGTGACTACAGACGCGATCGCAGATCACTTTCACAGCTTTTATTCCAAGCTCTACTCCCTCCCCCCACAACACAGACAACAACACATGACTGGAGACAGGACACAGATCATTCATGATTACATCACAAACAGTGGCCTCCCTGTCCTTTCAAACACTGACACGTCCCTACTTGAGGAGCCGATCACGACCCTGGAAATCACTCAGGCCATCAAACAGCTGAAATCAGGGAAAAGCCCAGGTCCGGATGGATACTCGGCTATATACTTTAAGACCTTTTCCAGTCAACTCACTGGACCACTTAGAGACGCCTTGAACTCGCTGTCCTCACGTAGACAAGTCACCCCAGATTTTTTATCCGCGCACATTACGGTTATCCCAAAGTCAGGCAAGGACCCCACAGACTGTGCGAGTTATCGCCCTATCTCCTTACTGAATTTGGACGTAAAATTATTTGCGAAAATCCTGGCCACAAGATTGGGACCTCTCCTCCCAGGGCTGATAGGAATGGAACAGGTGGGCTTCATGCCTGGTCGAGAGGCCAAGGACAATGTCACCAAGGCACTTTTGCTCATACAGGCAGCGAGAGATCGGAACATTGAGGGCCTTCTCCTGTCCACTGACGCGGAGAAGGCCTTCGATCGGGTGGCCTGGGATTTTATGATGGCGGTGTGCACAAGGGTGGGCTTGGGGCCACACATGCTGTCGTGGATAGCGGCACTGTACCAAGACCCGTCGGCACAATTGCGAATTAACGGCACCCTCTCAAAAAAAGTACGGATAAAAAACGGCACGAGACAGGGTTGTCCGCTATCACCCTTACTGTTCATCCTATCACTCGAACCCTTTATTAGGACAGTGAAACTTAATGATGCGGTGACAGGATTCAGGATAGGGGAGAGCGAGTTCAAGGTAGCGGCGTACGCCGATGACCTCCTTTTTTTCTTAACAGGCCCACACATTGCGCTCCCCAATCTATTGAAAGAATTTTCCCATTATGGCTATGTGTCAAACCTGAAAATTAATTATACAAAATCTGAGGCACTAAACATCTCATTGCCGGATAGACTGTTAGAGATGACCAAAGCCCACTCTTCATTCCGTTGGGACCCAGGGGCCCTTAAATACTTGGGGACATGGCTTACACCTCGACTTTCAGACACTTTTGAAAGAAACTTCCCACCCCTCCTTAAAAATTGTGAACAGGACCTTAATCAGTGGGACAAAGGGAACTTTTCCTGGTTTGGCCGGGCATCCATTATTAAAATGGTTATACTCCCGCGGTTTCTCTACCTAATGCGTACCCTACCGGTTCAGATTCCTCGCCGATTCTTCACCTCCCTAAATGCACTCATACTAAGATTTCTATGGAACCACAAGAAGCCCAGAATTAAATTGACCACCCTGATGAAACCTAAAGAACTGGGTGGGCTGGGTCTCCCTGACTTTAAAAACTACCACGCTGCGACACACCTTGCCAGGATCATTGACTGGCACTGCCATGGGTCTACGAAGGACTGGGTGGCTCTGGAAACGGAGCTCTGTCCGATTCCTCTCAGGTTCTCCCCGTGGATTCCAAGAAACGCATGCCCCCGCTCCCTGAGTAGGCACCCCGTAACAGGTGCTACACTAGAGGTTTTTCACACTCTCGCAAGACGGAAGGAGATCTCCACCTCACCTGGCCCCCTTACACCCTTGGTGGACAACCCCAACTTTGTTCCGAGCATGGGTAATCCGACTCTCAGGAGGGCTCCCACGAATGCCCCCTTGTTAGCAGGCGAGTGTTTTGTGGGGGACAAAATCAGAGACTGGTCAGACCTTAAATCAGAGCACAACCTCCCCAATATGAAACTATGGACCTACTTCCAACTTCGCAGCTACTTAAGCAAACTCGGGGACACACAAGACCTCATTAGACCTCTGACTGACCTAGAGACTGTTTGCAACTCGCAGTCCCCCCTAGACAAGACTACCTCAGTGACATACTACTGGTTACAGCACACTGGAGACGACTAGACTCAGGGAGAAGTGGGCGGAGGACCTCGGGATGGAAATCTCAGGGCAACAATGGAGGCATGCCTGCACCCTCGCACACAAATGCTTAATTAGCACCAAACTCCAAGAAACGAGCTACAAACTCCTAACGCGTTGGTACCACACCCCAGACAGGCTTCATAAATGGAACCCACAGAGACCAGACACATGTTGGAGATGCCAGACGGAGAGAGGCACATTACTCCACATCTGGTGGAACTGCCCCTCGATCTCTGCCTTCTGGGAAAAGATACATCGCCTAATTAAACAAATTACAGAAACCAAACTAGTCTTAAACGCCGCCTGCAGCTTGCTACATTTGTCCACCTTCTCGCTGACACGATATAAGAAGTCCCTGACAATGCACCTCTTAAACGCAGCCAAGTCCTTAATACCACTACACTGGAACTCTGCAAAGGTTCCGACCGTCTCAGACTGGCTCCACAGAGTCGCCGAGGTCTGTGAGATGGAAGATACCCTGGCTCAGGACAGGGGATCGGTCGAGAGCTTTCACGATACCTGGCAACACTGGTTCTTCTTTAGATACTCACGGGATTACGAGATGGCACTGACAGGGTAGTTACCTGGGAGGACCTCCTCAGCAACGTGGCCGTATACTGAATAGTACTGAGTCTCTTTACCCCCCCCCCCCATCCTCTCCCCCCTCTTCCTCTGTCTCTCCTTCTCTTCATAACTTCATCTAATTCTCAACCTTCTCTATGAATGTTCGGATGTAGCGGTTCCAGCTAAATGTTCCTGTCTACATCTGACCCACAACGGAACTTGTTGATGCACTCGTAGTTGCAACGATATTTGAAGTTAAGTTGCCATTCAATGCATACAATACCGCAATGCTTATTTACTGTTCCAGAATGTATGGCACCCTAGTGGCATTGTTGCTATTGGGGAGCCAAGATGGTTAGAAATCACATTGTTTCTACTCGAATGTAAAACTTGATTTTTGGCAAACCCTTAAGTGTTCTCATCCAGCTGCGTCTGCGATGAAAAGCTCAATGTATGCATGATCTTTTTGTCATTACCTTTAAATTTCTCAATAAAAGACTTTGAATGAAAAAATAACTTTACTGTTCTCTTTTTTTTTTATTCAAAAAAGTTTTTTTTTTTTCAACAAAGTGCGCTTGTAAGACCGCTGCACAAATACGGAGTGACAAAAAGTATTGCAGCGGCTGCAATTTTATTCTCTAGGGTGTTAGAAAAAAATATATATAAAGTTTGGGGGTTCTAAGTAATTTTCTAGCAAAAAAAAATATGTTTTTAACTTGTAAACACCAAATCTCAGAAAGAGGCTTGGTCCTTAACTGGTTAAACCCAGTGGGCCATATTCTCGTAGATCGGCGCATATTTACTCAGGTGTAGCGCATCATAGATGCGCTACGCCGGCTTAACTTGGAGAGAGCTCTCCCATATTCCCGTACCACATGCGTCCTACGTTGCGCTCGCGGAGCTGAAATGTGTTGGCGTAAGTAGGCGCAAGTGACGGTAGGAGGGATGTGGGCGTGAAGAATGCTAATGAAACATGACCCCATGCAAATGATGTCCAGACCGAACGGAGCATGCGCCGGACGTGCCCCGCCCTCTGCGCATGCGCAAAACAACAGTAGGCGTAAATCCCTGCTGAGTTGGGCCGGCCCAGTGCATAAAAACGTCACCACATGCGCCCAACAAGTGCAAAGTGACTCCATTTTCATTCTGTTGGTGGTGTGATATATTGGAGTGTGAACTTTGCAATGCCTGGACCCAGGAAGGAAAGGAGGAAGAAAAATTTCTCCCAAGATGAGAGGGCCATCATAGTCTCTGCCATGGAGAGATATGATTCTAGACTCCATGGTGCTGACAGTGGCAGCACAAGTAAAACAAAAAAGGAGGAGATCCTTAAGAAAGTGACTGCCCAGGTCAATGCCTTAGGCCATGAGGCCAGGACCCCCCAGGACATTGTTAAAAAAATGAATGACCTGCGTGGTGTGGTCAGGAACAAGATGGCCATCATTGCGAAGCATGCCAGGGGCACAGGAGGGGGGCCACCCTGTTCTACCCGGCTCACTGAAGAGGAGGAAGTGATTGCCCGCTGCCTTCGGAGGAAGCAGGTGGAGGGCCTGGAGGGCCATGACTCAAGTGAGCCACCCATGAGGACAGGTAAGTGTGTTTTATCTTCTATCTGGTGTGTTGCATGTGTGGTGGGGGTGGTGGGTTATGTGACAAGTGTGTGGGTCCACCAACATGTGAATGTTTTGTGTCATCCACAGGTGAGCAGGATGAAGCGGGGCCATCCAATGCTGCCAGTGGCCGTCACATACCATCATCCACTGAGCAGTCTGCTTCTGTGACTGACCTCCTGGGAAGCCAACAGGCCTTGGTGGAGGGGAGTGGTCAGTCCTCCGCGCAGGAGGTTGTTGAGGAGGAGGTCCATGAAGAGGTGGTCCAGGAAGAGGTGGTCCAGGAAGAGGTGGTCCAGGAAGAGGTGGTCCAGGAAGAGGTGGTCCACAGCGAGCAGGAGGTCTTCCTTTTTTTGGAGGAGTCGCATGTGGTGGCAGGACCATCACAAAGCCACCGCATCTCCAGCCCCTCAGGGTCCTCCAACACCCTCTCCAGTCCCTCCCGTCCCATCCCCCTCATCTCCAGCCCCTCAAGGTCCTCACCCTATGCAAGGGGCCCAGCCACTCCTGTCCCCAGGAGGGCAACCCACAGGACAAGGGGTGCGGCAGAAATGCTGCATGAGAATCTGGCCAGGCAGCAGGACCAGCAAAGCCGCCATATGGGGGAAATGGTGGTGGAGTTGAGGCGCCTGTCCGACAGCCTGGCCTCCTCGGGAGCAGTACCAGATGCTCTCCAAGATGTGGCTGGAAACAGCGCAGCCACAATCACCAGCCTGGGTGAGCTGCAGACTACAACTGCAGAACTTGTGGGGGAGGTCAGGTGCCTGCGAATGGCTGTTCAGGCCCAGACAGCTACCCAGGAGTCACTGCTCACCCGCATAGCACTGGCTTTGGAGGGCAGACAGGCAGGCAGGGAGGCACCTGTGGATGTTCCTCCACCTGGAGATGCTCCTCCACCTGATGCCCCAGCTCCCCCCAGGCAAGTGAGGGCCAGGAACCTGGGCACCAGGCGTAGCCCGCGCCGGGGCAAGTGATTGTTTATTCTTTATTTGCTCTGGTTAAGAGCTTTTTTTATTATTTGCTCTGGTTAAGAGCTTTTTTTATTATTTGCTCTGGTTAAGAGCTTTTTTTTATTATTTGCTCTGGTTAAGAGCTTTTTTTATTATTTGCTCTGGTTAAGAGCTTTTTTTTATTTTTGGGTGCTGCACACAGGCAGTGTTGCAGAGTACAGTGTGAATGGTGTGTGAATGTGGGGTGGTGACATTCCTGCCAGTAAGGGGTGTCACCCTCGGGCGCTGGTGATAAGTTCTCCCCAGGTCCGTATGAATGACGTATGAATGGACAGCAACATCATTGGGGCCTTGACGCTGCGTTGCTGCTCCTTAGTACCGTGCGGTGTACTTTGGTCTAATCCAATGTTCTGTGCATGTGGGGTGTGTGTTAGGGACCACAGTGGTGTGCATGCGTGCATTTTCTGTGTGCCATGTTTAATGTGTGTGTTTAACGTTCAAAGATTCGCTCCACGAGACATCTCCTGACTGCTGTACCATCAGCAGACGGGGTAGCCACGGTTAGGGGGGGACATGGTGGTTGGGGGGTCAGGTCCTCACGTAGGTCAATCTGCAGGCCCTTTCTCACTGCGAAGTTGTGCAGCACGCAACATGCAGCGATGATTTGGCACACGAAGTTGGGGGAATACAGCAGGGTACCCCCAGTCTTATCCAGGCATCGAAAGCGTGATTTAAGGATGCCAAATGTTCGCTCAACCACTGCACGGGTGCGTGCGTGTGCTTCGTTATATCTTCTCTCTCCTGGTGTTTGCGGATTGCGGAATGGAGTCATCATATGAGGTCCCAGGGCATATGCAGAGTCACCTGGAAGGGAAAAGACAGGAGGATGTTAGTCATGCATGTGCCCCTCGTGATGTCTGCATCATGGGGGGGGACAGTCATACCTGACACCCATGTCACTTACCAACCAGCCAACTGTCCCCATACACATTCTGCTCAAATTGTCTTGGGATGTCACTTTGCCGGAATATAAAGCTGTCATGGCTGGCTCCGGGGTGTTTTGCACGGACGTGCCATATGAGGCCATGTGCATCCACGATCACTTGGACATTGATGGAATGCCAATGTTTTCTGTTGCGGTATATGTGCTCGGTCTCGTGGGGGGGCTGTATTGCCACATGGGTACAATCAATTGCACCCACAGTGCGTGGGAAACCATCAATTAGGCAGAAATCTCTCATTGCCTTCAGCCGCATGTCCTCCTGGTTGGGTCTGATTATGTGGTGCGACATGCGTCGGAGTATTGCGGGGACAACTTGGTGCACGCATCTACTCATGCTGGTTTGGGATATCCCAGCCACGTCTACTCTCCACTGGTTCTTTGAAAAGAGCCTGTGGCAAGAAAATGCAATGTTGACAGGACCTTCACCAGTGGCTGCACTGCATGGGATCGTTGTGTTGGGCTGCTGATGTCATTCTGCAGGGCTCTGGTAATTTCCAGGATGGCATCAGGGTTGAATCTATAACGGTGATACACATCCAAATCAGCCATGCCAAAGAGGCTAATGCGCTGTGGGTAGATCCTCTCATGTGCCCTCCTACGTGCCCTCCTCCTTCTACGTGCCTCTTCCTCTTCACACACTAGCAGTGCTAAGACCACGCCTGCCCCTGGCATGTTGGCATACGAATGTGTTGTCCGATAAATTTGGTTGCTCAGCTCGTCCGGGATGGTGCTGCTGTATTTGCTTTTTTCAAGCTAACTTACTCAGGTCTGGAGAAAAGTTAACCGAGCTTTATAAGGGGTAACTTTCAGCCGGACAATCGTCTTACGCGCACAGCGCGTAGCCTAAGCCGATCGCGCGTAGGTTCGGGAATCAGCGCATCTACATCATTTGCATATTTGAATACTAATTCTATGGCAGCCTAGGATGCCATCAGCTGAAATATACGCCTACGCTGCGTAAACTTAAACTAGTTAAGACGGACGGGAGTAGCCTGATTTCTGGCGGATCTGGTTCTGTGACTACGGCGCATAGATAGGACGGCGCATCTTTACACTTACGCCGCGCATCTCCATATACGCCGGTGTAACTTGTTTGAGAATATGGCCCAGTGTTTTTTTTACCACTACTATTCCTTTATATTGGCTTTTTTAATCTACAAATGCAACAATCTAGAAATTGGATGAAAGGTTTAGCAAAGGAAAACACTTCTTAAAAGCTAAAAAGTGCATTTTATATACAACTATACAGATCAGACCAAAGTAAGAGACAAATTAGGGGGAATCTCTCCCCAGATCTCTCCATAAAGAGGTCCTGTCACAGCCCATAATGTCGTAAGGAATATTGTTTATCCTTTGTGATAGCAATAAAGCTAATAAAAAAAAAAATTAAAGAGACCATATAAAAAATTGTTTTAGATAAAATAAACAATAATACAAAAAATGTTAAAGCGCCCCTGTTCAGCCACTTTATTGTTCTTAGAGGCAGCAGGAGAGGACGTCTTTATGACTCTTGGAGGCCTGGGCACAACTTTATGATGTCACGTTCGGGCCGGCGGAAGTAAACAATGCAGCGGACTCAGCAGAAAAGCCTGAGATCATTATTTTTTTGATCTCAGGTTTTCCAGCCTGGAGACACCACATCTCTCCATAAAGAGGACCTGTCACACACTATTCATATTACAAGGGATGTTTACATTTCTTGTAATATGAATAAAAGTGATCATCATTTTTCTTAAAGGGAAAGTGTAAAGAAAAATAAACAATAAAAAATAAATAATCAAAGCAGGGAGGGGGATCAGTGCAGCGGCAGAACAATGCCTTGTGCAGCTCTCTGCAGGAGCTGAAAGCTCCTTCTTCCACCATCTTCAATCTGCTAGAGGGAGATAAACACAAGGATAAACACAAGGCATTGTTTTGAAATGAACCCCCAGGGTTGGCATTCACATGTAAATCGCCCACTATTTATATCTACACCAAGCAGACATTTGTATGTAAAGTAGATTGTCAACTCCTAATGATTTATATGCAATCACGCCCCCTTTCCTGCATTCCCCCAACTAGAGGATGTAAAGGGACACTTATACGTTCATTGAGCCTGCTATCAGATACTGCACTTGCAGAGTGGGTTTAGCCCTGCAGGAGAGGTAAGTAGAGTGAAGGGGTTATTGCTTGAGAAGCAAAGAAGAACAGATAGGGTACAGAGGTACACAGTGAAGGGATCACTGTGGGTACAAAGATAATCAGGGGAGTTGTGTGCAAAGGTGAGTGTAGGTAGAATGTATATGTAGAAGTAAACAAAGAGGGGTTTTGAGGTGCAGAGGTAAGCAGAGGAGGTGTTTGAGGTGCAGAGTTACATGGGAAGGGGGGTTTGGAGTGCAGAGGTTAGCAGAGAAGGTGTTTGGGGGTATAGGTTAGTAGAGGAGGGGTTTGGGGGCCGAGGTTAGTAGAGAAGGGATTTGGGGGCCGAGGTTAGTAGATGAGAGGTTGGGGGACAGAGGTTAGCAGAGGTGGGATTTGGGGTGCAGAGGCTAGAAGTTGAGGGGTTTGTGGGCAGAGGTTATAAAACATGGGATTTGGGGAGCAGGTGTTAGTAGGGGAGGGTTGTGGGGGCATTGGTTAGCAGAGAAGGAGTTTGGGGGGCAGAGTGGAACAGAAAGGAGCTTGGAGTGCAGAGGTTAGCAGAGGGAGTTTGGGGTGTTGTGAGGATGGGCATGCCAACGTCCAAGATGGTGGCCGTAGAAGACGTCCAGTTACTCCAGTTCCTGTGAGAGCACATGGCGTGCACCCCATGACCGTTTGGCACCAGACAGGCCATTTAAACTGGGTCAGTACCCAGACTCAGGTGCTGTCCGTTCTATAGCGTTTGTACATCATGATTCCAGTATCTGATTCCTGTTCCTGTTACCCGACCCGGCTTGTCCCTGACGCTCCTGCTTTCTACCTGCACCTGACCCGGCTTGTTTGACCTTGCTTCTGCCTGCCTCTCCTGCTACCTCGCTGCCAGCCCAATACCGACCCGGCCTGCACTTTGACTCCGCTCCTGCCTTTGCTTCTGTTCCTGATGTGCATCCGCTATCTCTCCAGTCCTTCTGAGTTCTGTTGAGCACCCATCTATCCGCAACAAGAGGCACTCGTGCGACTCTTCACTCTTGCGCTTCCTGTCTGCTCTACCAGGGGCTCAGAGTCAGAGCTGTAAGAGAGGCCATCCTCTGCACATCAGGCTCTACTGCCAGGTACGTGACAGGTGTAGAGATTAGTAGAGTGGAGGGTTGGGGTGCAGAGTGTAACAGGGAAGTTTGGCATGCAAACTTGTACTGAGGGGGAGATAAGAATGCATAGATTAGCTGCAGAGAGTTTGATGTTAATACACCCTTCACATCGCTGGTCAGTGTAAATGTCTCAATTACATTGGTGGTTGATGTAAATACTCCTGCTGTGTTGAGGTCAGTGTAAATGTCCCAGTTACATTGGGAATCAGTATAGGGTGCCTCCTTAAATTAGTTGTAAGTGTATAAATCCCCTCTTACATTGGTTGTTAGTATAAATCCCCTGATACATTGGTGGCCAGTGTAGAAATCCATCTTTATATTGGTGATTGGGGTAAAATCTCCTGTTACATGGTGATCAATGTAAATCCCCCCTTACATCATTGTAAATTCCCCATTGCATTAGTTGTCAGTGTATAATCGCCATCTACCTACATGCAAGCTTTGCTTTGCTCTACATGACTCAGAATTTTCCATAGTGTTATGCCTCTTAACTACCGTAGTTGTATTACCCAGGATTTTTATGGCCTTCAAAAACCTACAGCCCATCAGCAACACAAAATATGTTACAGTACTCAGCAGAACGATCATTTTCAAATGATGTTTTCCAAATATTGTATTCCAAATGTGTCTGCAGTGTAAACAGTTTTTAATCTCTACAAGAATTGTTGGATTACCACACTTTAGATTAGATTGTACAGACTAATAGCCAGATTCAAGTAGGGCGCCGCATCCTTAAGTCAGAGAGGCAAGTACTGTATTCACAAAGTACTTGCCTCCTAACTTACGGCGGCGTAGCGTAAATAGGGCCGGCGTAAGCGCGCCCAATTCAAATGAGGATGAGGGGGTGTGTTTTATGGTAATGGAGGGTGACCCGACGTGATTGACGTTTTTTACGAACGTCGCATGCGCCGTCCGTATACATATCCCAGTGTGCATTGCTCCAAAGTACGCCGCAAGGACGTATTGGTTTCGACGTGAGCGTAACTTACGTCCAGCCCTATTTACGGACGACTTACGCAAACGACGTAAAATTTTCAAATTTTGACGCGGGAATGACGGCTATACTTAACATTGACTAGGCCAGCTATTTGATGGAATAACTTTACGCCGGAAAACGCCTTACGTAAACGGCGTATCTTTACTGCGACTGGCGCACGTACGTTTGTGAAACAGCGTATCTAGGCATTTACATATTCTATGCCGAACTCAACGGAAGCGCCACCTAGCGGCCAGCCTAAATATTCAACCCTAAGATACGACGGCGCAGGCTTAAACTTACGACGGCCCAGATTCAGAGTTACGTCGGTAAGTGTAAGTGTAAATCTTTCTGAATCTAGCTATTGGGCTAGACATTCTCATGACCATTTATCTTGTTTAATCTCAAAAGAGGGAAATCACTTAACTCCCCCATCCACACAAAATGGGTATATCCTCTGGTGGCTATTGTATTTGGACAGCGGCAGCCATGGCTGTCTGCATCTGATTAGATACAGTCACTGTTTGGCTGATAATTTTCCACCCAGCTCCTTCGATTTTGAAGCTGGATTTGTTGAGCTGTTCGACTGATTTGGCAGGAAGTTTTTTGTAAGTTATGTTATGTTTGTTGAGAGAAAAGAGAGATAAGGGAAGGGGAGAGCAAGCCATTAACCACTAATGCATGGTCAATTATATAAATTAACCGGTGATATATCGTAAGGTGTTGTTTTATCTAACCATGCAGCATATAGACAGAAAAAGGGGAGGGGGGTTGCCTGTTGGGAGACAGGCAAAATGGGGGTCACTATTGGCAACAAAGATAACGATCAAGCTGGAATTATTCAAAATGCGATGAATTTATTCCTATATCAAAGTTAAATTATATATATATATATATATATATATATATATATATATATATATATATATATATATATATATATATATATATATATATATATATATATATAAAAATATAAAATATTTAGAAAAAGTGCAGTAATAAAAACCAAAATAATGGCATTGAGCAAAAAAGTGAATTGCCATAGGTAATTGACAAACCGGACACACAAATAACAAAACATAAACACTGTACTCGTCCGGACGTGCTGAATTAGCCCGTGCAAACACACAATTCCAATTGGAATATAGAGTTTGCTTGGTGAGAAAGGAAATGTTCCCTAATTGAGGTCAATTATTACATGATTTACAATGGGCTAGTCCAAGCGTGGAAGGGGGAGGGGAGAGGGGGAGAATGGCATTGAGCAAAAAAGTGAATTGCCATAGGTAATTGACAAACCGGACACACAAATAACAAAACATAAACACCTTGTGGTAGTGGTTTTTATTACTGCACTTTTTCTAAATAATTAAAAAAAAATGATATATATATTTAACTTTGATATAGGAATAATTTTATTGCATTTCGAATAATTCCAGCTTGATCGTTATCTTTGTTGCCAATAGTGATCCCTTTTTTTGCCTGTCTCCCAACAGGCAACCCCCCCTCCCCCTTTTCTGTCTATGTGTTATGTTTGTGTCCGCTAACAGTGATTTTAGTGCATTTTTAGTGACATTTTTGTTTTGATATTTTCGAGTGGGGGGGTTGCTGTCAGATAGGCTGTACGGGGCCCCATGATTTTAAACAGCAGCCCTGGTGAAACACGGATCTCTTTTTCTCCAGTTTATCCATACCCCACACAGTTAGTAAGCACCTCCCAGGGACACACTTAACCCCTTGATCACCCCTAGTGTCAACCCCTTCCCTGCCAGTGTCATTTATACTGTGCATGTTTTAGCACTTATCACATTCTTGGTGTCCCTGCTCCCTCGAAGGGAGCCTAGTGTTTCTTGGAGGTCACATGGCTTGATTACATGAGAAAGACTCATCTTGCTGGTTACATCTGTGGACTGCTGATCTGAGCCATCCGTTGGACGGAGTGATCATCTTCCACTCTTGTCAGAGATACATACGGTCGTGGATGTCTCATGGATTGGCATTTATACCATAAGCCTTGCTGAATCATTGAGCGTATGCCCATTTGAGTCCCTTCACTCTGGTAAGCTTTCTTACAACCGGTGGTGGTCACATTGTATATTCACTGATGTCACGAGGAACACTTTTTTTTTTCTTCTAGATCCAGTTTTTCCCTTTTCATCACTATTCCTCTATGGACTTATCAATTTTCAATTCAAAATTAATTAGTTTCACGTTGTTTTTTACATACACATGATTTTGTAGCTGTATAAATATTATAAGCGCTGCACATATTTTTATTTTCAAGGTGTAGATATTGACACATGATTTCTCTCAAACAAACAGATCTGCAAGCTCAAACTTTAAGTGCCCACGGACAAAATGTTATACCGTGCACAGAGCTTGGTGATTTTACCAAGACTTACTTAAAGCGAAGCTCCACCCTAAAGTGGAACTCCCGCTGATCGGAACCCCCCCCCCTCCGGTGTCACATTTGACACCTTTCAGGGGGAGGGGGTTTGCACCCACTTCTGGGCCACACAGCCTCAGGCAGACTGCGGGCATGATGTCACCATCCACCCCCCCCCCCGTTGTGTTCTGGGAACACTCGGCTCCCAGTACACAGCGGGAGCCAATCGGCAGGCGTAGCGCGACTCGCGCAATGCGCGGTAGGGAACCGGGCAGTGAAGCCGGAGCGCTTCACTTCCTGGTTCCCTCACTGAGGATGATGGGGTGGGCAGCAGAGTGACAAGCGATCGCTCGTCCTCTGCTGCGGACGGCGCTGGACTCCAGGACAGGTAAGGGCCCTTTCACACGGGGCAGATCAGTAATGATCCGCCTCCGTGTGTCCGTACAGTTTAGCGGGGATCCTCCGTAAAATTCCCGCTGAGCTGGCAGCTGACAGGGCGGTTCCCGCACAATGTGCAGGGACAGCCCTGTCTTTCCTCCGCTCTCCCCTATGGGGAATCGGATGAACACGGACCGTATGTCCGTGTTCATCCGATCCGGCAGACGGAAGAAAAATAGGGTTTTCTTCCGTCCGAAAATGCGGATCTTTGCGGAGGCGAACAAATTTACGGGTGTCAGCGGATGGTCATCCGCTGACACCCGTAATCACATAGGGACCCATATATGTCCCATTTTCATCCGCAACGGACGGATGAAAATGCGGACATACGGTCCGTACGTGTGAAAGGGCCCTAAGTGTCCCAATATTAAAAGTCAGCAGCTGCAGTATTTGTAGCTGCTGGCTTTTAATATTTTTTTGTTCAGCGGAGCTCCGCTTAAAAGTAAAGATTGATCTCTAATGCATTTTCTGTTTAACTAAGCCATTCACTAAAACTGAAATTAGTTTTGTGATTTTTTTATATATATATATATATATATATATATATATATATATTTATATATATATATATTTATATATATATATATATATATATATATATATTTATATATATATATATTTATATATATATATATATATATATATGTTTTTCTCTTTAATTGAATAAGAAAAATGTCATACTGCAGGCATAAATCTCTCAAATCCAATCAATACTACCAAGATTAAATGACACAGTCAGGTATATGTTCAAACAAACTATTGCAACAGAAAAATAAGATCTATACTTTACCAAAACTTGTGAGCTCTTTTGTATGAGAGATGTCAGCTGTATTTCAATGGACACCCTTCTCTTTCTAGATTTCTCTGATCTCCTTCTCAGTCCTCCCTTCTTTCAGCTTCCAATCTTAGCCCTCTGTCATTTTCTCTGCTATCTGTATCCATCCTTTATACCCCCCCCCCCCCCCAAAGAGAAGGTGTGGATATGCCTTTCATGTCATGAATGATGTCAAACACATGTCATTTCCTGCACTATACCTATAGGGGGCAATATAAGACCCTTATGCATAATTACTACTAGGGGCAGTGTTTTCCTTTACACCACTACCACAAGGTGGCATTACAGACTTAGAAATGATATTGGAATATTTCTTAACATGTCACAAGCAATCTCCAAATAACCTTTAGCTTAGAAGAAGAACATCAATTTGATAAGGATGGTCTACCTCCTGACATATCTGTCAAATGTTACCAGACTTTTAGTCTGAATCTCAGATATATTGCTTTGAGAACATCTAACCCACACAATTAACTTAACTCTCGCATGCCTTGAGAGTTAGGTAATATGGCACTCAAAATCCCACATATTATTTCACAAGTAGAATTTCTATATTTTTAAGCTCTTTCATAGCATTACAAACATGCTACCCTATATTAACAATATATATGTCAAATGATATAAACAAACAATATCATAATGAATAATGTGGTACATTTAAAAAAATACATAGACCCAAATGAGTGAGATTATTCACATAGGTATGTTGATATAAATGTCCCATTATAATGTGATAACAATACAATATCACTTATTCCTAATATGATTACTGGTACTTAATAAGGTTTGTTTATATTACCATTTTTGAATGAGCCCCATTCCGTTTTCTCAGTTATGAAAAAAATATATACGTCTGTCAGCTCATGGGTTCCCTTGAGACATGAGACATTGATCTTATTGCAATACACACTAGACCATGGTCCTTATCTTGTTTATTTGTCGAAGTGTCTGAGACTCAGCAGACATGTTCGGTCGTGTGTAGGCCCGAGCGGGCAGGATTCCAGCATACATTTGCCCGCCTGGCCTTTTTCCAGCGGGCAAATATTTCTGGACTTGTTTTAAAACAGCCCGCTGAAATCCTGCCCGCTCGGACATGTTCGGTCGTCTGTACAGACCTACCGTACATGTCCAAGCGCCCGCCATCCCTCGCATGCGTCGAATGACTTTGACGCATGCGTGGAAGCATTGAACTGGCAGGGCCGCCCACGTCGGCGCGTCATCGTAGCGGCGACGGCGCGGACACGCCCCACGTATTGTTTACACGCGGATTTCTGTATGATGGTGAGTAAAGCCACCATACAGAAATCCCCGGGCATACATGTATGGTGAAAACGGTCCGGCGGACCGGTTTCATCGTACATGTATGCTCGTCTGTACGCGGCCATAAACATCCATAAAGACAGTGAATTAAAGGGGTTGTAAAGGTTTTTTTTTTTTTTCTAAATAGGTTCCTTTAAAGGGGTTTTAAAGGTAAATGTATTTTTTTCCTAAATAGCTTCCTTTACCTTAGTGCAGTCCTCCTTCACTTACCTCATGCTTCGATTTTGCTTTTAAATGTCCTTATTTCTTCTGAGAAATCCTCACTTCCTGTTCTTCTGTCTGTAACTCCACACAGTAATGCAAAGCTTTCTCCCTGGTGTAGAGTTTTGTGCTCACCCCCTCCCTTGAGGGGGCGAGCAGGAGTGTCAGGACGCCCACTAACACACAGCTCCTTTCTCTATCTGCAATGTAGAGAGAGTCCTGACTCTCCTGCTCGCCCCCTCCCCCCTCAAGGGAGGGGGCGAGCACGACACTCCACACCAGCGAGAATGCCTTGCATTACTGTGTGGAGTTACAGACAGGAGAACAGGAAGTGAGGATTTCTCAGAAGAAATAAGGACATTTAAAAGCAAAATCGAAGGATGAGGTAAGTGAAGGAGGACTGCACTAAGGTAAAGGAAGCTATTTAGGAAAAAAATAAATTTACCTTTACAACCCCTTTAGGCTAGTAAACTTGCCACCATCATCCGAGCGGTGGTTAGTCAGCCAGAACAGCTTAATGAACAGCTTACTGAGGAGGACCAAGAAGTGAGAAATTCAGACAAAGAAAACAAAGAAAAAAACATTTAGAAGGGAAATTGAAGAAAAAGGTGAACTAACATGCACTAGCTTAAAGGAACCTATTTAGAAAATAAAAAACAAACCTTTACAACCCATTTAAGTGTGTGAAGAATAAATGGAAAGCTTTTTTGCAAAATAAGCACAATAATGCTATATTGGTACATAGGGGAGCTGGAATTTAGAAAAAAAAAAAAAAAGTTAAAACAAAGGTGACTTAGCCTTTAATGTAAAGCTCTAGACATTTATTTTTCTTATCTAGGTAGTGTGATAGGGTTAAAACTTGAATCAGACTGTCATTGCTTTCTTTTATGCATCGAGGAGGATTTTCCTCATATCCTTTCCTATCCCAGCACCAGTGGTCACTAAGACATAGATAATCTCTATCTCATCATAAAACGTTCAGAGGTGTTAAAGACTAAACATCCCTATGTTGTCACATTGCATCTACCTTGGCAGTCAGTATTGAGAATAGCAAGTAATGTTCTTTGGTGTTTCTTTAGAGCAGACATGGCTTCTCAGTAAAAGAAAGAAATAAAAATGTGGTAATGTCTTTGGGCTAGATTCAGAGAGAATTTACGCCGGCGTATCTATAGATACGCCGCGTAAATTCAAATCTGCGCCGGCGTATCTTCTTTCTGTATTCAGAGCAAGATACGCTGACATTAGCCTAAGATGCGACTGGCGTACAGGGCTCTAGTCCTGCGGGAATGCGTGGGAACGGAGTTCCTGCACTTTTTTCACAGCAGGAACGCAGTTCCCTTTGCAGGACTAGAGCAGCCGAGAGCAGCTGAGCTGCCCGAGCCAATCCTTCACTAAGCGGCGATGCCCAGCTCGAGTCACTGTCAGGGGCAGGCGAACCTTAGTAATCCTTTATGTTACTGGCCGCTTCCTGTATATGGATTCATTGGGTAGTGTGCGGGTATTCCATCACTTCCTCGATGCCACAATGTCTCCTGGGAGCTTTTGTCATTGTTCCCAGGAGACATTCCAGGGGTCTGCCGCAAGTTATCGCAGGATTTAGAAAGAACTTGCTTAAAAAAACATGCAGTTTAGTAATTATGCATACGAGCGTATCATTTATTTATTTTTGGTGGGGGAGTGGATCTTGGGTGGGAGTTCCCACACTTTTTCCCCCAGGACTTGGCCCCTGCTGGCGTAAGTCTCTTACACCGTCGTATCCTAGGGTGCATATTTACGCTGGCCGCTAGGTGACGCTTCCGCCATTTTCGGCGTAAAATATGCAAATGACCTAGATACGCCGATTCACAAATTTACGTACGCCCGGCGCTATTTTTTTACGTCATTTACGTTAGGTTTTTTCGGTGTAAGGTTACTCCTGCTATTAGGAGACGCGCGCAATGTTATGTATGGCCGTCGTTCCCGCGTCGAAATTTGAATTTTTTTACGTCGTTTGCATAAGTCGTTCACGAATAGGGCTGGACGTAATTTTCGTTCACGTCGAAACCAATCACGTCCTTGCGGCGTACTTTGGAGCAATACACACTGGGAAATTCCACGGACGGCGGATGCGCCGTTCTGGAAAAACGTCAATCACGTTGGGTCACCAAGAATTAACATAAAACACGCCCCCCTCATCCACATTTGAATTACGCGCGCTTACGCCGGCCCCATTTACTGGGGCCCCATTTACATTTATTTGTGAATACAGCACTTGCCTCTCTAACTTATGGCAGCGTAGCGTAAATACGATACGCTGCGCCGCCGTGACTATGCGCGCCCCTACCTGAATCTAGCCCCTTATTTATATTTTACAGAAAAGTGTGTACTCCATCACTGTGGAGGTGCAGCTGATGAAAGATGCAGAGTCTGCATTGGTTTCTCTATATTATGAGAATAATATGTAAAGGGGTCTTTTTTTATTTTCCTTATTCTTGCCTTTACCTGTTTGGATAGCTTCTATTTCCCAGAGCACTCTCTCCGAAACAGAGAAAAAGCTTTTGCACATACAGTATAACAAAAGAGACACTTCCAGGGAATGGATATCCAAGTCTCATGTCAAGCCACTTCTTGGGAGGTCAGGTTTCTGCATTGGGATAGATGTAGAATGTAAGTCACAGGGGACACTTCTGTATGTTTAAACTGTACACTGTGCAAAGCATCATGAGAACACACACATCTCCCTTTACATGTAACTGCAACAAATTCTGCTGAAGCAGCTAAGCAGCTCTTTTTTGCAGGAAAATCGAATTCCTCAGTATATTCCACTGGTAATAAGACAGTTGTGCACCCCAGGCTACTGGTCCAATCATTGCCTTTATAATCCACCACTGATTACAGGGCATGTAGAGTATATGATTTGTGGAATTACTATAAAGTACAGCTGATGTAGGGGCTATAAATACTGGTGTCTGTGTACAAGGAAATGCTGTATAAACACACTGGCCTGGACATATAATAAAAATGCATAAATCACATTATTTTAACAGATTGGAATATAAAGCAGCTGTAACCTCCAACATTCTATTTCTAGTTCCTCTCTCTTAGGAATGGTAATTTTCAAACTCCATGAGCGAATCACAGAATCACACTTATATTAGGATATGGATCACATACTAATGAAATCTATATCCTGAACAATTTTTTTTATTTTTTTTATCGGATGTAAAAGTGAAGAAAAAATAAATAAATCCCAGTTTGTATTTGCATTTGCGGTGATAAAATATTTTATAATGGTGCAGACTAAGGAATAAATGTAATTAATAACAAGTTTTAATATATATGCCCATGGTACTAAAACCAACTATACTTCACGACCTTGATAAAGCTAAACCTAGAAATGTTAAACTATACCGCCACCTAGTGGTAAAAAGTGGCATTTGCAATATTAGTAGATTTTAGTCATTGCTTTCTAAAAAAAATAATAATAAGCATTATGAATGAAACAATAGAACTAAAACAATTTAACCACTTGCCTACTGTGCACATACACCCCCTTCCTGCCCAGACGAGATTTTAGCTTCCAGCACTGCGTCGCTTTAACTGACAATTGCGCGGTGGTGCGACGTGGCTCCCAAACAAAATTGACGTCCTTTTTTTCCCAAAAAAATTAGCTTTCTTTTGGTGGTATTTGATCGCCTGTGTGATTTTTATTTTTTGGGCTATAAACAAAAAAAGAGCATCAATTTTGAAAAAAAACACAATTTTTTACTTTTTGCTATAATAAATATCCCATTTTTAAAAAAATATATATATATATTTTTTTCAGTTTAGGCCGATACGTATTATTCTACAAAAAAATCGCAATAACCTGGTTTGCTCAAAAGTTATATTGCCTACAAAATAGGGGACATAATGATTTTTTTTATTTATTTTTTACTAGGAATGGCGGCGATCTGCGTTTTTTTTTCAGGAGTGCGACATTATAGCGGACACATTTTTGGGACCATTCACATTTATACAGTGAACAGTGCTATAAATATGCATTGATTACTGTATAAATGTGACTGGCAAGGAAGGGGTTAACCACTAGGGGGCAGGTAAGGGGTTAAATGTGTAGCCTATTGAGTGTTCTAACTGTAGGGGGAGGGGGGTGACTGGGGGAGGTGACCGATCTGTGTCCCTATGTACAAGGGACACAGCATGGGTTTCCTCTCCCTGACAGGACGTGGAGCTCTGTGTTTACACATAGAGCTCCACGTCCCTGCACAGTTACTGGGCATTCGCGGGTGCCCGGCGGCCATCGCGGCCGCCGGGCACACGCATTGTGTTCCCAGTGACGCGAGAGGCTTTAAATGACAGGACGTCATATGACGTCCTGTCAGAACAATACGAGCATTCCGCCCGCCGTCATTTGACGGCGGGCGGGTGTTAAGTGGTTAAATAATGTAAGAGCTTGTGAAGAGATAAAACAATCATTACAGTAATGGTTATTGTTGGGCATTTTTTTTAAACACTTGCCTTGACTTCTATATATGTCTTAAAATATATATATTTATATCATATATAATTACAAATACATACAATCTAAGGACCCTAATGTAATACAAATGCATTCATAATAATAAGATCCATACTTTCAATTATTTTTTATTTGAAACAGGATCATGAGATGGGTTTTAATCTAGAGCATATATATATAGTCTACAGTTAGATTTTTTTTGCCTTTTTGAAAAGGTTATCACAGTATGACGCGATAGAAAGAGCTCATTCTCTTTTTAGTCCTGTACGATAAGCAGGTCTGAGCTGTGACTCCTGTTACGCACACACTGCTAGAGATTGAATGAAATCTCACAAGTCTGAGTCAGATGACTCACATCTGCAAGAACAAGGAGTCATTAATAACTTTGTGAGTCATGAATGAATGCCAAAGCCGATCAGCAAATACACCAGGTAGAAGCCGGCAAATGATCTAATTGTTTCATGACACATTATTTTTTTGTTAGTCATGGTGTTACAGCAAACAGGCTTTTCTATTGGTTAGCAAGACCCATTTATTGCAACAGATACAAACCACTGTTGTAAATTAAAACATTTTAATATTTTGTAGCATTTTACTTAAAGCTGAAGTTTTTGTATGGTTTCTTTTGTATAGTTACATTGGTCCAGTTTGGCACATGACTGATTCCTGAGGAAGCTGAAACTCTCTGTAATAGGCACTGGTATTAGAATCGCCTCTAGATTCCAGATCCTGTGCCAAGCAGCTGCTCTGCTGCATAGTGAACACATGGGGTAACTCGCTCTGCAGGGGCATCATATAGAGAACACTTTGTTGTTTTTGAACGTATGCAAAGCTTTCTTTGATTGGATGAGATGGAGAGTTGGCAAGATGGCATCATGATCAACAATGATCAACACCTCATCCAATCTGAGAAAGTTTGCATACTTTGAGGAGGAAACAATGAGTTTGGTATGGTACATGCCAGTGGCGGCACGTTCATAAGGGCACACGGGCGCCCCCTCTCGCCCACCTCCTCCTCTATCACCAATAGATAGATTCATAGTAGCTCCCAACTGTCCCTGATTTCGAAGAACTGTCCCTGATTTCGAGCAATTCCCTCTGTCCCTCATTCGTCCCTCATTTTGGTCTGATCTATAGAGTTGTATATAAAATGCATTTTTTATCTTTTAAAAAGTGTTTTCCAGTGCTAAATCTTTCATCAGATTTCTAAATTGCTGCATTTGTAAAGCCAAAAGCCAGTATAAAGGATTAATCGTGGTAATAAAAGCACTTGTGGGTTTAACCAATCTTGTTTTTTTGTACATATCTCCTTTAAGGGGGCGTGGTAAGGGGGTGTGTCCTATCCCTACATCCTTTTGCTGATAGGTGTCCCTCATTTCCATCTCAAAAAGTTGGGAGGTATGGATTCATGCATTGCATGAATCTATCTATGTGCGTCGCTGCCACCCCCAATTCAGGCGCCCGGTCCCTTTTCGGGCGCCGGGTGTAAAAAATTGACATTAAGGATAGGCAGACAGCATGAGCTTGAACATGAGCTTGGTCTTTATTCAGTAGCCTCCATCTTAGAACTAACCACAGATCCCCACCCCCAGATCACATGACCAAAACTGTTAACTGTTTCCTAACATGATAAGGAACTGGGTATAACAATTGAACTTGAATTATAACATAAAGCGGAGATATGCAATTAGCGGACCTCCAGCTGTTGCAGAACTACAATTCCCATGAGGCATAGCAAGACTCTGACAGCCACAAGCATGACACCAGAGTCAGAGGCATGATGGGACTTGTAGTTTTGCAACAGCTGGAGGTCCGCTAATTGCATATCCCTGACATAAAGAATACACATCATTACACCGGGCACCTGAATTACAGCGGCAGGGAGTGTTTTTGAAGCACCTGATTAGAGCCATAGGCTCTCATAGGCGTCAAAAAAGGTAAACAGCGAGCGCCATGATTGGCACCCGCAGTTCACCCAGCCGTGTTAGAAAAGCGAATGAATATTCACTTTCCTACTCCTAATACTGGTGATCTGAATACTTTTAAGTGCAAAAGAGGGATTTGGGGACTTTAAGATTTTTTTTTTAAAGTGTCCCTGTTACCTCGTGCTCGCACAACAAAAAAAAATTGTTAGTTTGTTAGTCTCGCCTGCAAATTTAAATGGTGTTTAAATCGCACATGTGAGGTATCACTGCGATCAACAGAGTGAGAGCAATAATTCTAGCAAAAGACCTCTTATGTAACTCTAACCTGACAGGTAGTAGACAAATGGGACCTGGTAAAAGTCTTGACGGAAGAAAGAAGCTTCTAATTTGTTGATGGTTATTTGTCAAAAGCTGATTTAACCAAAATGTCAACTTCATGGGCAAAGTCCGAGGTGGGGTCCTTTTTAAGTTTTTCATTTGTGGCCCTATTGAAGACACGTCTCTGTGCTTCTATGATACAGTCATCTCTATTCTGCAAGACTATTTCTTCACCTTTATTGGCAGATTTTATGATAATATTTGCCATGTGTGTTAGAGAGTCTAAAGCTTTAGGGGTAGATCCACTAAGAAAGTACGCCGGCGTATCTATTGATACGCCGGCGTAATTTCAAAATTCCCGCGTCGTATCTTTGTTTTGAATCCTCAAAACAAGATACAACGGCATCTGGGTTAGATCCGACAGGCGTACGTCTTCGTACGCCTTCGGATCTTAGATGCAATTTTTCGACGTCCGCTTTGTGTAAGTCGTCCGTGAATGGGGCTGGACGCCATTTACGTTCACATCAAAAACAATGACGTCCTTGCGACGTCATTTGGAGCAATGCACCCTGGGAGTTTTGACGGACGGGGCATGCGCAGTTCGTTCTGGGCGGGGACGCGCTTCATTTAAATGAAACACGCCCCCTACTCGCCGCATTTGAATTCCGCGCCCTTACGCCGTGAGAGATACCCTACGCCACCGTAACTTACGGCGCAAATTCTTTCAGGATTCAAAGAATAGCAAAGTAAGTTACAGCGGCGTAGCGTATCTCACATACGCTGTGCCCACGCAGATATATGTGGATCTGCCCCTTAGTCTCTGAGGCAGAGAGATTATATTGTCTGGATGACATCATGGAGGATGACTGACAAAGCTTCAGAAAATCTGCATAAACCACTCTATAAAAACTATCAAGATAAGGTCCCTTTGATTTAGCTGGATAAAAAATAGATTTGGGCATAAAAGATGAATGCACTATAGGGCAAGAGGTAGCAAGGTGCTGTGTGAGGAGTCCAAATTATTCATCTTCCTCAGCTATGAATTCTAGAGCGTCTATGATGTCACCATCATATTCAAAGGAGCTGGTAGAAGGGGTGGGGAAGTGTGGATCAGCACAGTCAGTGATGGGTCTGTTTTGTTTGATACGGAACAATCTTTTGAGGGTGAGACTGCGAATTTATCTATTGAGATCTTTAACCACTTCTCTACCACCCGGCGTCAAATGACGGCGGGAGGAAGAGCCTGTTGTTCTGGGTGGACGTCATATGACGTTGCGCCTTTCAAAGCCACTAGGGGGCATGCACGCACTGCTGGCACGTCACTGGGGACCCGATGCTCGTGCCTGGCAGCCGCGATGGCCGCTGGGCACCCGCGATTGCCCAGTAAACACACAGATCCACGTCCTGTCAGGGAGAGGAGACCGATGGTGTGTCCCTTGTACATAGAGACACAGATTGGTCACCTCCCCCAGTCAGTCCCCTCCCCCCACAGTAAGAACCACTCCCTAGGGAACACATTAACCCCTTGATCGCCCCCTAGTGTAAACCCCATCCCTGCCAGTCATATTTATACAGTAATCAATGCATTTTTTATAGCATAACATGTGAATGGTCCCAAAAATGTTTCAAAAGTGTACGATGTGTCCGCTGCAATATCGCAGTCACAATAAAAATTGCTGATCGCCGCCATTACTAGTAAAAAATGCTCTAAATATATCCCCTGTTTTGTAGCCGCTATAACTTTTGCGCAAACCAATCAATATACGCTTATTGCAATTTTTTTACAAAAAATATGTAGAAGAATACATATTGGCCAAAACTGAGGAAAAAATTTGTTTAAAAAATATATATATATATTTATTATAGCAAAAAGTTAAAAATATTGGGCCAGATTCACAAAGAGATACGACGGCGTATCTCCTGATACGCCATCGTATCTCTGAGTTCCGTCCGTCGGATCTATGCACCTGATTCATAGAATCAGGTTCCGCATAGATCTCCCTAAGATCCGACAGGTGTAAGTGACTTACACCGTCGGATCTTAGGCTGTAATCTCCCGCTGGCCGCTAGGTGGCACTTCCGTTTGTATACGCGATGAATATGCAAATGAGGAGATCCGCCGATTCAGAAACGAACGCCCGCCCGTCGCTTTTTTTAACATCGTTTGCGTTTGGCTTTTTCCGGCGGATAGTTACCCCTGCTATATGCGGCGTATCCTATGTTAAGTATGGCCGTCGTTCTCGCGCCGAGTTTTGAATTTACGTCGTTTGCGTAAGTCGGTCGCGAATACGGATGGACGTAATTTACGTACACGTCGAAACCAATGATGTCCTAGCGACGTCATTTGGAGCAATGCACACTGGGAAATTTAGCTGGCGGTGCATGCACAGTACAATCGGCGCGGGGACGCGCCTGATTTAAATAGTAAACTCCCCCTAGCCGCGGAATTTGAATCCCGCCAGGGGATTTACGATCCGCCGGCGCAACTTTAGAGGCAAGTGCTTTCTGAATACAGCCCTTGCCTCAAAAACTTGCGCTGGCGGATCGTAAATAAGATAGATTACGCGGATCTAAAGATCCGCTGATCTATCTGAATCTACCCCATTGTGTTTTTTTCAAACTTGTCCCTCTTCTTTTGTTTATAGCGCAAAAAATAAAAACCGCAGAGGTGATCAAATACCACCAATTGAAAGCTCTATTTGTGGGGAAAAAAATTGTCATTCAAATTGTGACAGCGTTGAAAGCTGAAAAATGGCTTGGGCAGGAAGGGGGTGAAAGTGCCCAGTATTGAGGTGGTTAAACAACAGAAAAGGGTTTGGTTTGTTAATCAGAGAAAAATTAAGACCTCGGCTAAGCAAGGTGGTATCAGCATTAGAGAGGTTGAGGGATGAGAGGTTAAATATTTTTACAGTTTAGGATTTGAGTAGATTGGTTTTTGTGATTTGTTCGTCCTCCACTAGAGCCTGTCCTGTGAGTTTTCTGTTTTTGGAGTTGGCTCGAGGAGGACTTTGGACTAAACAAGTTGGATCTACTGAAGGAAGTGAGCATGGGTCATGCAGTGCAGGGGTGTTAATCACTGGGGAGGATACAGTACTAGGAGGATGAGAAACTATGGATGACTCAGGAGCATCCACAGAGCTGTAATGAATCATATGAACAGCTGCAGATAGGTTGGAGATGTTCAAGGAACTATTGACAAATGAGTTCATTTCAAAATTACCGAATTTTTCAATTTTCAGATTTCCGAAATTTGAAAATTCAAATGTTGAAAATTGGTAATTTCGAAAATTCAAGATTCGAAAAATGTGAAATTGCAAAATTTGGAAATTCCAAACTCGGAAATTTGAAAATGAGAAGTTAGGACATTTTTAGGGTTAGGATTTTAGGGTTAGAGGGTTAGGGTTAGAGGGTTAGCAGTTAGGGTTAGGGTTTGGGGTTAGGGCTAGGGTTAGGGTTGGGGTTGGGGTTAGGGCTTAGGGTGAGCAGTTAGGGGTTAGGGTTTAGGGTTAGGGTTAGGAGTTAGAGTTAGGGGTTTAAGGTTAGGGCTTAGGGTTAGCAGTTAGGGTTAAGGGTTAGGTTTTAGGGTTAGGGTGTGAGGTTTAGGGTTAGAGGGTTAGGGGGTTGGGGTTAAGAGTTGTGGTTAGGGTTAGGCATTAGGGCTAGAGCTATGGCTAGGGTTTAGGGTTAGAGGTTAGGGCTAGGGTTAGGGGTTTGGGCTAGGGTTAGAAGTGGGATTAGGGTTAGGGATAGCAGTTAGGAGTTAGGGTTTCCCCTTGAAGAATAAGGCTAGGACTCAGGAATTGGAATCCCCCAGAGGTCAAATGTCAGAATGCAGGTTCCCAGAGGTCAATGGTCACAAGGCATGGCTGACCCACCCCACCAAAGTTTACCGCCTATCCCAACTAAGTCGGGGAATGAACAAGTCGTAATACAGAAATTTCGGAAATTTCGAAAATTAGGAAATAAAAAATTTCGGAAATTCACAATTCTATATTTTGGAAAATTTGGAGATTAGGTTTTGAAATTTCCTTTCAATTTTGGCCGTTAGTGAACTTAATGAATACCAATTCATTCAAAGTTACGAATTATCCAAAATAACAAATGGAATGTGACAATCTAATAATAATAAATAACAATAATAATAATAATAATAAATGTTATTATTATTATTTATTATTAATGTGTTCCATTCTATTGGTTTAGATGTTCCATTTGGTATTTTGGATAATTCGTAACTTTAGATAAATTTGTATTCGTTACATTCACTAACAGCCAAATTTGAAAGGAAATTTAAATACCTGTAATTTTATAGTTAGTATTGTTTTTTTCAGATTTTCTTTCAAATAGTTTTTATTGGTATATGTCAAGCATATCAATACAACGTTATCAAGTACCGTGTGGCATACAGTGCAGAGTAACTTGCATAGTTTCAAATAGAAGGTACAATACCGGGTTACCTACTGTACCGTCTATGCACCCACCAAGTGGGTATCTAGACGATAGGTAATATATAAACAGAATGTGAACAGAATACCATTATGTAACCAAACAAGGGGGGGAGGGATAAAGAGGGAGGGAGGGGGGGGGGAAGGGTAGAGAGCATCATAAGTATCAATACAATCAGAGGATAATTCGACGGTCTATTGACCGTTGTACCAAGTTTGCCAGGGGTCCCAGAGGGTCAATACCGTGGAGTAGGAGTGTTTCCTACGTGCAAGGGTAGACTCGTATGTGTAGTGGGTTCTCACCAGTCGCACTACGTCCGTCAGTGATGGGACAGTCTTGGACTTCCAGTTTCGAGCGATCAGTAGTCTTGTTGCTAACAGTACATGTACAGTTACCAGTCTCAGGGGTGATGGGATGTCCTCAATGGTTAGATTAAGGATAGCTAGCGGGGGTGTCAGTGAAATGGGTGTACCAAGAATGTTCTGTAGCATCAACTCCACTGATGCCCATAGCGGTCTTAAGCATGGGCAGGACCAGAAGATGTGGAGAAGAGTACCAGGGTTTTTACATCCCCTCCAACATTCGTGAGACGTGGCAGGGTGGAATTTGGCTATCCTAGTTGGTGTAAGATACCATCTCATCAGCAATTTTTGTGAGAGTTCCCAGAGGGAGGTGCAGGAGGTATATTTGTGGTTGGCTTTAATCGCTGTTTGCCATTGACGGTCAGAGAACGGGGTAAGTAAGTCATGTTCCCATTCCAGGAGTGGTTTGGATTTGGTGAAGGAGTTTTTTTTCCTGGAGGGTTGAGTAAATTATGGAAGTACCTTTGTTTTTCGTCGTATCAGAGAAGAGGAAGCGCCATATGTGCAGAGGTAGGTGTCCTTCCAGAGGACGAGAGTTGTTAAGGCAATGTTGCAGTCTGTAGTACGTAAGGTAGTCTGAGGCAGGGGCTTGTAGGGTCTTTTGGACGTGGAGAAATGATTTGGTGGTCACTAGGGGACGTAGTTCGTGGACGTGGGATATGCGGTCGGTCAGCCAATGGGGAATAGGTTGGTCAGGGGTCAGCAGCTGAAGTGTTTGTATGGGTATTGGGGTAGGTTTGGTAGCAAGGGTCGGCCAGGAGGAGGAATGGAGTGTCTTCCATACTTTGACAGAAGCCTGAATAGTAGGGGAGTATATGGAGAGTTGTGGGTGTTTGGCGGTCGTGCTGAATAGCCATTGGGAAAGGTTGGGGCCAGGGACCATGTGGGATTCTATAGCGCCCCAAAGTGTGGTGGGGTGTTCCACCATCCACTCGCGCATCTGTGAGATTATAGTGGCCATATAGTAATCTCTGATGTCTGCTAGGCCCATGCCTCCCACAGACCTATGTTTGACGAGTTTAGCCTGGTTGCATCTGGGTTTTTTGCCTTGCCATAGAAAGTGTCCAAGTATGGACTGTAAGGATTTAAGGTAGGATTGTGGTAGAGGGATTGGGAGCGTCCGGAAGATGTACAGTATTCTGGGTAAGATCATCAGTTTAAAGGCCGCAAGTCTTCCCGTCCAAGAAAATTCGTGTTTGGAAATTTTTGCAGTTTCTCGGATAAGCATCTGTTTCATCTCGGTATAGTTTTGGGGGAATAGGGTTGGTGTGGATTTAGTCAGAGTGATACCTAAGTATGGTATACCTGTGTCCGCCCAAGGGTATGGGTATTTGTGTCTAAGCAAGTTGCTAGTGATGGCGTCCAGTCCTATGTCTAGAATGTACGATTTTTGTTTGTTTACCTTATAGTAAGACACATTAGCAAATCTCCTTAGTAATAACTGTACCGAAGCCAGGGAGGAAAGGGGGTTACTTAGCATTATTATCACGTCATCGGCGAACAAATTGATTTTATGGTCTGAGATGCCTATTTTTAGACCTGTTATTGAGTCGTGAGTTCTAACATGCTCTGCTAGGGGTTCCATGATGAGGTTAAAGATTAGTGGTGATAGGGGGCAGCCTTGACGTGTGCCGTTGGAAATCAGGAAAGGTTTTGAGAGTATTTCCGAGGTATATACCTGGGCTGACGGGGAGGAGTAAAGTGCCATGATGGCGGAGAGTATAGGACCCTGGAACCCAAATTTCGTGAGAGTCGCATGCATGTAACCCCAGTGGACTCGATCGAATGCCTTCTCCGCATCCAGTGATAGGAGCAGAGAAGGCGTTCGGGTCGACCCCGCGGCATGGATGAGGTTAATGAGTCTACGGGTTGCATCAAAGGCTTGCCTACCTTTAGTAAAGCCAGATTGGTCCTTATGGATGAGCAGGGGCATTAAGTCTATCAGGCGGTTGGCTATTAGCTTGGCGTGGATCTTGGCGTCCAAGTTGAGGAGGGAAATAGGACGGAAGTTTTGGGCACATGTGGGTTCCTTGCCTGGCTTCGGCAGAGTAACAATCAGGGCGGATAACATTTCAGGGGGGAGAGAGGAGGAAGAAGCAGCATCGTTGCAGACAGTAGTCAGAAAAGGTGCAAGTATCGGGCCGAATTTCTTATAGTACTCGCTAGTCAAGCCATCAGGGCCTGGGGATTTATTAGAGGGCAGCCCTGCGATCGTTTGTAGGATTTCTAGGGGAGTGAAAGGTGCGTTCAGCGACTCCAACTGGTCTACAGACAACTTAGGGAGATTGATGTCTTGGAGAAATGCTTCTATGTCTTGGGGAGACGGTTGGGGCACTGAACTGTCATCTTTAAGATTATATAAGGTGTTATAATAATGGCTGAAGGCATCAGCAATCTCCGTGGGGTCAATAAGTTTCTGTTTTGAGGAAGGATGGAACAGGTGAGTAATTTTGGTTTTGGTAATATGCCCCTTGATTCTATTGGCCATGAGCTTGCCAGCTTTGTTGCCTGTGGAGTAGTGTGTGGCTTTGAAGTAGGTATGGGCCCGTTCATAAGATTCCAGCAGGTGTGCCCTAAGGTCACTCCTCAGGAGGTCTAGTTTGTTTTTAGTATCAAGGGTGGGATTAGATTGATTTTGAGCCTCCAGTATTCTTATTTCAGAGGTCAAAGTGTCTAGGCGGTGTGTTTTCAACCTCCTCTCTCTTGCCCCTATTTGAATAAATATTCCTCTTATGAACGCCTTGTGTGCGTTCCACAGCATAGAATTGTCTTTCACAGAACCTGCATTCAGGGAAAAAAATTCAGTTAGACGGTCTGCGATATACGCAGAGTGTTGTGGTGAGTGAATGAGGGATGCACTAGCTCTCCAGATCCTCGATCGTGCGAGGGAGGGAGAGGCATTTAAGGACATGGTGACGGGTGCATGGACGGACCATGTAATGGTAGAGATCTCAGAGTTCGAGATACTGGGAAGGGACCATTTGTCTACCAGGAAATAGTCAATCCTCGTGTAGGAGTTGTGGCGGGGGGAGAAATATGAATAGTCTCTTTCAGTGGTGTGCAGACATCTCCAGGCGTCGTATAGGTCGTGTGTTCTCATGAAGGAGCCCATAGGCGATGCATTCCTGCCCGTTCGGGAAGAGGCGTCCATCGAGTTGTCAGGGACTATATTAAAATCTCCGCAGATGATAAGTCTTCCCTGCTTAAAGCGATTGAGTTTTTTCATAAGCTTGGATAGGAAGCTGATCTGCCTCGTATTAGGGACATAGACATTGACTATAGTGTATCTTACATTATCCAAAGAGCAGTCCAGTGCAAGGTATCTTCCGTTGATATCAGTCATGCTGTTGTGGAGGGTAAATGTTATGGTGTCTTTGATGGCTATTAAAACTCCATTTTTCTTCTCAGGGCCAGAGGCCTTAAGGATAGTTGGGAATTGTTTGTTGGTACAGGTCGGCTCTGCCGTGAATTTGAAGTGCGTTTCTTGCACACAGATGATGTCACATAGGGACGTGCGGGCTGTTTTCCATAGTGACGCCCTTTTAGCAGGGTGGTTTAGGCCCTTAGCGTTTAGGGTCATAAATTTAGGCATTTTCGGTACAGTGTAGTAAGAGCGGATAGTTAGTTACTCACAGTTCGTTGCGGGTCTTCCAGGTGTGGGATCAGGTGGGCTGTGGCGTTGATCCAAGTCTTAGTTCAGGAAGTACGTTTTCTCAGATGTGTGGAGCTCTCCAGGGATCCGGTAGAAAGGGGAAGGAAAGGAGAGGGTCAGGGAGCACAAGGAAGGGTTAACAGTAACAGCAATGGGTGTAAACAGATTAACAACAGTGCTGGGTGTGTATAAAACACCGTGGTCAGTAGTATATCAGAAACGACTACTGAATCTTTTGGGGGGTAAAAGTCCGTGTATCAACTGCAACGAGCAGGCACCGAACGGAGTGCATGTTTAAGTAATAGGTAATAGCGCACCAACCCTATGGTCAGTTAGCAACACTGGGGTGAGATTCCATGGCATTGGGGTGCGGATGGTTAGGAGAGGTGTCCCGGGGTGTTGCATTGCCATCTGGAATAATGTGCCATTTTTTGAGGAGGTGAATACCTTCTTCCACCGTGTGTACATTGTATTTAACCCCATTTCTTGTAATCATAAGTTTGGTCGGGAATCCCCATTGGTAGGGAATCTTGTGATTGTTCAGAGGTTTGGTGATGGTCTGGAGTTGTCTCCGCTGCTGACGGGTGTATTGGGAGATGTCAGCGAAAAGCTGCAGCTTTGTGTATGGCGGAGGTAGCTGGCCCAGTCTTCTGGATTTGGACATGAGCATGTCTTTGGCGTGGTAGAAGTGAATTCTCATGAGGGTATCACGGGGTATTTCAGGTGGCAAGTGGGAAGGTTTTGGCAGGCGGTGGATACGGTCGATGATTGTCTCCACAGGGGGGAGATTGGGTAAAAGCGTGGCGATCATTTTTCTGGTGTATGAATTGAGGTCAGCAGGCAAGACCGATTCAGGGATGCCGCGTATTTTCACATTATTGCGCCTTGACATGTCCTCGAGGTCCGCCATCTTGGCGCGCAGCCACTGTTGGTCGTCTTTTGCGTGGTCATGGGCATCTACTAAGTCATTAACCGTAACTGTCATGGCGCTCATCTGGTGCTCAATACGGTCCACCCTCCCATTGACATGTGTCATTTCATTTTTAAAAGCTGAGATCATGGTGGAGATGTCACTATGCAGCGATGTGTGCAAGGAGATTAGCATGTCCTTTAGCACTGTGTCCATGACAGGCTGGTCGGTGGTGGGAAATGCTGCTATAGGGGATGATGCTGGATCCAGTGAGGGGAGGCTGTCTAGTGTAGGCCTTACCTCAGAGGCCTGGGGGTGAAGGTCCATCTTCATCCGCGCTTTAGCAGGGCTGGCAGTTGTGGAGGACGGTCCGGAGGGTGGCGGTGGGCCGTGAGGGGGTGAGCTGGGGTGTACGAATTCGTCCCCATCGTCCGGCAGGTCAGTGTATGCTCTCTCTCCTCGCGGTGAGCGGTCGCGGGCGCCATCTTGGATCCGAGCGCCGTGAGGTGAGGAGAAAAAATCAGTGAGTTTCCTCGGCGGGCGGTATTCTTTTCGTTTCCTGGAGGTGCCAGGCGGGTTCCCCATCATGTGTTGGCTCTGGTGGTGCATTTTCAGGGTGTAGGTTGGCCGCTTAGATGTCGGATTCTCCGGTCAGTGCAGGAGCTGTGGTATCAGGCTTCCATGCAGCTCGGCGGTTGGACACGCCCCCCGTTTTTTTCAGATTTTCAAAAATTCAAAACTCCAAAATTCGAAAATCTAAAATTCGAAAATGGGGAATTTGGAAAATTGAATTTTAGAATTTCTGAGTTTTCTAATTTTCGAATACTGAATTTTTCGAATTCCGAATTTTTCGAATTTCCGAATTTTCTAATTTCCGAATTTTCTAATTTCCCAATTTCCCAATTTTCGAATTTCCGAATTCTGAATTTTTTTTAGTTTCTGAATTCCAAATTTTAAAATTTCCTGAATTTCTGAAAAAAAACAAATGAAACGAAAATGAAAAAAACTAATTTTTCGGCAGTGCACATGTCTAATTAGTAGGTGGGTTATCTGAAGGATTAGGATCTATTAGATCAGTAGCATTATCTGAAATAATGGTGTTATATAACAAGAGGGAAGCTGGACTGGCAGGTAGGTGAGTGACATTGTTTCGCAAGTCACATGGTGGATGACTTGGTACATGTTTGTTGGTCCTGGTTACCCTGTTCCCACATATGTAGGCTGGTCTATTTTAAAACCAGTTTAAATAGGCTAATAGTGTATTCATTTCTGGAACGTGTTTTTTGGATAAATGGCGAATAGAATGTCCAGAAGACGGGCGTAGCGGACCAGAAGTGGTACGTGTAGTGGATAGCTGCATGAGAGGAGGGGGATTGGAGTGGATAGGTAGTGAAACGGAAGTGGGATGATGAGGGGGAGGGGGACGTGTTGATCTACAGAGTGGAGTGGCAGGGAGGGAATGGGGATGGGGGTATAAATCTCGGTTCATGCGACTGCAATGTGGATTTTTGTTTCCAATTGAAAACTCTATCCAAATTAAAATTGTCTAGGTCCCTTCTAAATGTTCCTAATTTTTTTTTGATAATGAAGTCCTCATCTGACTTGATGCTTTTCTTTAGTACATCAAGCCAAGAGAGGGGAATGATAACTTTGTGTCCAATAATATCCAAGGCTAAGTGTTTTGCTTCACGTGTTAATTTCTCAAATAGATGCAGTCTATGCTCTATGAGAATCTCCATCCATTTTGTTGTGCAGAATTCTGAGATGTTTTCCCCATTCCTTCCCATGGCCCACTCCCACTGTGATTAGACACAGCAGGAGCTCATCAATAGGTACTCCGGACTCGATGTCCGCTGACACCTGCCTATGCTTCGGTGCACAAGTAGAACAGTGAAAACAAGGCAGTTCGCTGTTCTGTCAGTACAGAAGGCATGGATCCTGTTTTTCTGCTAAGCAGGGGCACCGATTTATGCCTTCCCCTAGTACAAGCAACTCCCCCACAGTAGTAAAGCACTGGTCAGGCACACATTTAACCCTTTAATCACCCCTGATGTTAATCCGTTCCCAGCCACTGCCATTGGTACAGTGACAGTCCCTTTTTTTTTAGCACTGATCACTGTATTAGTGTCACTGGTGCCCAAAAAGTGTCAAAAGTGTCAGCTAGTGTTCCGACTGTCCACTGCAATAAGTTGCTGATATTAAAAATAAATAAATAAAAAAATATCCTTTAGTTTGTAGACACTATTAGCCAGATTCAGTAAGACTGGCTTAAGTTTGTGCTGGCGTAGCGTATCTCAGATACACTATGTCGCCATAACTTAGAGAGGCAGGTACCATATTCACAAAGAACTTGCGTCCTAAGTTATGGCGGCGTAGTGTAAATGGGCCGGCGTAAACCCGCGTAATTCAAAGTAGGCTGGTAGTGTGCGTGTTGTATGCTAATGAATCCTGACCCCACGTGAATGACGCGCCTAACGAATGGCGCATGCGCCGTCCGTGGACGTAACCCAGTGCGCATACTCTAAATCACGTCGCAAATAGTCAATGCTTTCGACGTGAACGTAACCTACGCCCAGCCCCATTCACGTACGACTTACGCAAATGACGTAAACTACGTGAAATTCGGTCGGCTGTTCCGACGTCCATACTTAACATTGGCTGCGCCATCTTTTTGGTGGTTTATCTTTACGTCTGAAAAACACCTTATGTAAATGGCGTATCGGGCGCAAATACGTGTGTGAATAGGCGTATCTTGCTCATTTGCATATTCTAGGCATAAATCCACGTACACGCCCCTAGCGGCCAGCGTAAATATGCAGCTAAGATACGACGGCGTTTGAGACGCCGGTCGTATCTTAGCAACATTTAAGCGTATCTCAGTTTGAGAATACGCTTAAAGATACGACGGCGCAGATTCGGACTTACGACGGCGTATCTACTGATATGCCATCGTAAGTCTTACTGAATCTGGCTATATAACTTTTGTGCAAAACAATCAATATACACTTATTGGGATTTTTATTACCGAAAACATGTAGCAGAATACATATTGATCTATCACCATGGATTGCCTGGCATTTGGGGACAACTGTCAGACGTGATTCATATAGATAGCAGAGGAAGCAAAGAGCAGACAGGATCCATACGCAGTGCTATGGACTGATGCAAGTACACACTATATGAGCATATGCTTTGTTCATTTTATTATTTCAGAGTTTTACAACCACTTAAGGTCACTTTGCACTGGACTGATAAGAGACCACATTGAGTTTCAACTAAAGCAATATTTAGATGACCCTTCTGTTTCAGGTGAGTTACTCATAGAAATAAAAATAATGAAGTGGGTAATATAGATAGAAAAAATAAACCAAAGGAAATCTCAAACTGACAAACTGATAAAACTACGGTAAATGAGAATAATTTCAATACTCTACATTGTCCTCAGGAATCACTTGTACCATTAACCACTTAAGGACCGCCTAACACTGATATACGTTGGCAGAATGGCACGGCTGGGCACAGGCATGTACAGGTACGTTGCCCTTTAATTTTCCAGCCGTGGGTCGTGCACGCGACCCAGTCCGAAGCGCCGACCCGCGGACCAGATCGCTGACGGTGTCCTGCGATCAGGTCACAGGAGCGGAAGAACGAGTAGAGGTAAGTGTAAACACACCTTCCCTATTTTTTTCTGTGGAAGTGTCGTCACACTTACAGCCACGCCCCCCTACTGTAAGAATCACTCCCTTAGGGCACACTTAACCCCTTAGTGCCCCTAGTGGTTAACCCCATTCACTGCCAGTGTCATTTTCACAGTAATCAGTGCATTTTTATAGCACTTTTCGCTAAAATGTGTCAAAAGTGTCCGATGTGTCCTCCATAATGTCGCAGTCATGAAAAAAATCGCTTATCGCCGCCATTACTAGTAAAAAAAAAAATATTAATAAAGATGGCATAAAACTATGCATTATTTTGTAAACGCTATAACTTTTGCGCAAACCAATCAATAAACGCCCATTGCGATTTTTTTTACCAAAAATAAGTAGAAGAATACGTATCGGCCTAAACTGAGGAAAACATTATTTATATATATATATTTTGGGGATATTTATTATAGCAAAAAGTAAAAAATATAGAATTTTTTTCAAAATTGTTGCTCTATTTTTGTTTATTATGCAAAAAAAAAAAAAAAACGCAGAGGTAATCAAATACCACCAAAAGAAAGCTCTATTTGTGGGAAAAAAGGATGCCAATTTTGTTTGGGAGCCACGTCGCACGACCGCGCAATTGTCAGTTAAAGCAACGCAATGCCAAATTGCAAAAAGGGGCCAGGTCCTTTACCTGCATATTGCTTTGGGTCTTAAGTGGTTAACCAAGCCATAAGTGAGTAGTCAGACTACATATAAAATCCAGAATGCTAAACCTGATTTCAAAAAAAGAAATGCTACAGATGCAGAAAGAGATGCTGGGAATGAAAATATTCCACAAAATTCATCAGCTCAACAGGAACATACTATATATTTAAAGGGCTAGCAACCACACAGGGAACAAGGAAAATGGTTTGTGAAAAATCTGATAACACAGATTGGGGATCTACATGTGACTATTGCTTCAAATGTAGTAAATATTAACATGTTCCCTACGAGTCATTGTAAAATGACATCGGCGGGAACCCTTCCTCCTTGAGACTGGACGTCATATGACGTGCTTGAATTCCCGGACGGCTAGGGGGCGCTCGCGCGCCGCTGCATTGCTCGGAACCCGGTGCACGTGCCCGGCGGCCCCGATGTCCGCCGGGCACCCGCGATTGCCCTCAATCATGGCAGGACAATGGATCTGTGTGTGTAAACACACAGATCCATGTCCTGTCAGTGGTGAGGAGACAGATGTGTGTTCCCAGAACAGAGAAACACACATCTGTCTCCTCCCCTTGTGAGTCCCCCTCCCCCTACAGTTAGAGAACACTTTAGGGAACATATAAACCCCTTCCTCGCCCCCTAGTGTTAACCCCTTCCCTGCCAGTCACATTTACACAGTAAACAGTGCAGTTTTATAGCACTAATCGCTGTATAAATGTAAATGGTCCCAAAAATGTGTCAAAAGTGTCTGATATGCCCAGCCGCAATGTCACGGTCACAATAAAATTTGCAGATCGCCGCCATTACTAGTAAAAAAAAAATGCCATAGTTCTATTCCCTATTTTGTAGATGCTAGAACTTTTGCGCAAACCGATCAAATAATTATGATATTTGTTAAATCAAAAAGTAAAACATGTGTTTTTTTTTTCAAAATTGTCGCTCTTCTTTTGTTTATAGTGCAAAAAATAAAACCGGCAGAAGTGATCAAATACCACCAAAATAAAGCTCTATTTGTGGGGAAAAAAGGGCGCAAATTTTGTTTGGGAGCCACGTCGCACAACTGTGCAATTGTCATTCAAAGTGTGACAGCGCTGAAAACTAAAAATTGGTCTGGGCAGGAAGGGGGTGAAAACACCCTGTATTGAAGTGGTTAAGGGTGCAGAGGGAGAAAGCAGAAGCAGTTAAAAGGGAGAGGGTGGCTGTCAAAGGACAGACAACAACCTACAGAACATCTGTGTCCCAAAGTTTTATACTTTCCAGTATGAAGGAAACCTCCAAGGTGAACCTCACACAGCAATTAGGACAATGGCTGAAAGTATACATCCAGATCCTTTACAGAGAAAGTGAAGCTACACTGCTCAGTAACCTGAAAAATGTGTTATAAATTGTTCCTTTCATTCCTAGAAATTCAAGCTTCTCTTAGGGCATGTGGTAGATTTTATTAGCACGTAATAGAGTTATAGATCCTAGAGCAATTATCTTTAATTTCCCATGAAGCACCCAATTCTTCTTGAAATCCATCACAGTGGAGTACAAATCATTTCAAATAGTTAGATAGCCCATAACTAGAAGATGGTTAATACTTCAGTTGGATGGTTTAATTCTACATGATAGCAATCATTCCATCATGAATGCCTCCTGGTCTTGTCCGGTGCTGCAGCTGGCTTAGAATTTGCTGACAGAAGTTTAAAGAGAGGCTTTTCAATTCTTGAAATGTTCTGAATGTATGGGGACAAGAGCATCTTCCCCACAACCCTGGCCTGGGGGTTGAGGGCATCTGGAGGGGCTAATTGGACTCTGGAATTCCCTTACAAAAAAGCAAACAGTGAATAAATACACACACAGGTATTGATAAAAAAAAATGCCTTCTCATGAAAATCCATTGTCACTGATAATGCTAACCCCTTCAACCCACCAAAAGAAAAGACAAAAAAACAACCATTGACATGTTCAAATCTATTACTTGACACCCACTAATTACTGTACCATCTCTGGGTTCCTGCTGATAACATAAGGAGCAGGGTCTCCTGGGGGACACCAATGACCATATTATGACATGACCATAACATGACATGACCATGATTTATACTCCTTTGAGTAATATTGTAAAACAGTATCTTTCTGAGATGTTTCCCATTGGCATACTTCCATTGACATACTTCATATTGAGGTAGAGATTAATAAATATTACACAATATTACAATGATTGCTACATGATATCAATCATTCCATCATGTATGCCTCCTGGTCTTGTCCGGTGCTGCAGCTGGCTTTGAATTTGCTGACAGAAGTTTAAAGAGAGGCTTTTCAATTCTTGAAAAGTTCTGAATGTATGAGGACAAGGGCCTCTTCCCCACAACCCTGGCCTGGTGGTTGAGGGGGTCTGGGGGGGGGGGGTAATTAGACTTTGGAATCCCCTTACAAAAAAACAAACAGTGAATAAATACACATAGTTATTGACAAAAAAAGAAAAAAAATGCCTTCTCATGAAAATCCATTGTCAATCACACTGATAATGCTAACCCCTTCAACCCACCAAAAGAAAAGAAAAAAACACACAAACACACAAACTACTGACATGTCCAAATCTTTTACTTGACACCCACTTATTACTGTACCATCTCTGGGTTCCTACTGATAACTACTGATGAGCAAGGTCTCCTGGGTGACAACATTGACCATATTAGGCCATGACCATAACATGACATGACCATGATTTGAACTCCTTTGAGTAACATTGTAAAAACGTATCTTTCCTAAAATATGTTTTCCATTGACATACTTCATATTGAGGTAGACATTATTAAATATTAGTTGTGTAGCACCCTGCTACTTCGTAGCTGGTGCTGCTTTAAATTTAGAGGGTGATCAGAGACTTAGTTATCTCTGACAATGTTATTTTGGTCAAATTTGGGCCTCTGTTCCAGCCATGGCTGTACTGTGAGTGACCACTATTGCTGCCTGGGGTGCCTGTACCACCGCAGGCCAAGGGTGGCAGCAGTCGAGTCAGGGCGTGTTGAGTGATTTTCCTCAGCAGCCAATCAGTGAGGGTTGGTCGCCTCGCTATGCATGCTGGGGGAAAGTACTTAAGGGACAGACGTCATTAGTTTGCGGTCGTCGATCGCGGGTCTGTCTTTCCACCACCCCCCGTGTGTGGCCCTCATGGCCAGGGGTGCGCGTTCAATTGTTCCTGACTCCAGGACCACATTGGTCCTGGGTTGTAATCTACTTTGTAGGCCCAGTGGTCAGACTGGGTCTGCAGTTGCAGAGTGGTCCTGTGCTGTCCGTCCTGAGGGAGGAAGCCGCCCGATGAAGAACCTGTCTGGGGGAATACCGAGCACAAGGCTCGTATTTCAGGAGAGGCATTAGATTTCATAGAAGGACGCACCATTACTGAGAGGCTGGATGATGGTCGTCTGTCAGTTCTGAACTGATCAAAGTTTATTCAAGAGAGATCCGGGCGCTTAATCCTGAGTTGAGAAGGATTCTGGACCAAAATTATCTCCATCTTTGGGAAGGTCTGTGGCAGAGACTTTGCTAAAGTTCCGTGTGACACTCTGGCTGCTAGGCTGGTAAGAGAGGCCTATCCAGATGCACAACACCGGCTCTGGCTAGTGTAGCAACGAAAGTTTATCGCTGGAACAAAGTTATACGCCTGAACCTACTACTTACTATTCTTCCTACCTTTTCTTCTACTACTTTTATCATTTTACTCCGTTGGGTAATAAAGCACAGAAAAAGACAAAGGGCCAGATTCTCGTACATCCCTGTATCTTTGCGCGTGCGTAACGTATCCGATTTACGTTACCCTGCAACTTATACGGGCAAGTGCTGTATTTTCAAAGCACTTGCTCCGTAAGTTGCGGCGGCATAGCGTAAATCGGCCGGCGTAAGCCCGCCTAATTCAAATGTGGGATAGGGGGCATGTTTTATGTTAATGTTCTGTGACCCGACGTGATTGACGTTTTTCACGAACGGCGCATGCGCCGTCCGTGGAAATCTCCCAGTGTTCATTGCTCCTAATACGCCGCAAGGACGTATCGGTTTTGACGTGAAAAAATTATGTCTAGCCCCATTCACGGACGAGTTACGCAAACAATGTAAAATTTTCAAATTTTGTCGCGGGAACGACGGCCATAACATTGGTATGCCGCACTTACGTCACCATATAGCACGGGTAACTTTACGCCGGGAAAAGACTAACGTAAATGGTGTAACTGTACTGCGTCGGCCGGGCGTACGTTCGTGAATTTGCGTATCTAGCTGATTTACATATTTTGACGCGTAAATCAGCGTACACGCCCCTAGCGGCCAGCGTAAATATGCAGTTACGATCCAACGGCGTAAGAGACTTCTATGAATCAGGCGCATAGATACGACCGGCCGTCGTATCTCCTCTGAGAATCTGGCCCTCAGTGTGGACATTGCAGTTCTTCTCAGCATTGGTATGCCGCACTTACGTCACCATATAGCACGGGTAACTTTACGCCGGGAAAAGACTAACGTAAACGGTGTAACTGTACTGCGTCGGCCGGGCGTACGTTCGTGAATTTGCGTATCTAGCTGATTTACATATTTTGACGCGTAAATCAGCGTACACGCCCCTAGCGGCCAGCGTAAATATGCAGTTACGATCCAACGGCGTAAGAGACTTCTATGAATCAGGCGCATAGATACGACCGGCCGTCGTATCTCCTCTGAGAATCTGGCCCTCAGTGTGGACATTGCAGTTCTTCTCAGCTCTCATCCTACACCCTAGACGGCAGGGGAATAGAGGTAACATGCCACCCATAACAAACCAGCAGCTCCTTCGGGGGTAGTGCTACAGTTTTAATATTCAATTCTAAAAGATTTTCTCTGGCATAAGCAACAAAGAACAAGGCAGTAAGAACTATTGCAGACAGTATATTCTATGGTTTGGTCTTGGAATTTATATTACCTTCCAAAATTCATTATATGGATAGAGAGTAGACAGAGTAGATAAAAGACAAGCACTGCCACATCCAAGCCACTTATACAATTCCATACTACCTAATCGCACCCTTCTAACAATGATGTATACTTTTTACCCAGAATCCAAGAAAAACTGTAAAGGTTCACTTTGAAGGAAGATATATGACCAATGTGCAAGAAATCCTTTATCCGAAGACACTTTATGAATAGGTAATATATTATCTACCACCATGTTGAGAACTTTAAATAATATAAATGACAGCACAGACATGTATTTACATCACACAAGGACCAACACTGCATGCTGGTAGCAGAGAACACACAGAGAACAATCGTAATAGACAGTGTATTGTAGAACATTTCAACAGGTTACAACTAGGCCAGTAGTCAGTAGCAGCAGTTCTGCAGCTTGGATCAGTGACAACAGATTCTGCAATGAGGAGTGAGAATGTGACCTGTCCGGTCCTACCCAACTGGGAGGCTTCCAAGCTGGAGATGGTCCCTGCGCTTTCCCTAGACCTCTAAAATCCTTTCCTTGTCACTAAGGGCTGTCCCTGACTGATGGGGAACCTGTCCCTACACTAACCACTTGCAGAACGCAAGCCAAATCTGGGGTCCAGGTTACTGTACATGAATAAGCTCTTCCCTCATCCAAGCTGGGTCCAATCGAACAGTTGTTCCCTGATGACCACAAAAAATAGTAGATGAACCAAGTTTCTCATGACTTCCTTCTCCTTCTGCATTGTTGCTTCAATGGAGCGCCAACTACAGTAGGAAGTACAGAATGAACCTGCCAACAGGTGTGCCTAGGCACTCTTGTACTTACAGCTTCATAGCTGTAAATCAGTAGATTCAGGTTTAAGGCACTGCTATCTCTGAAGTCTCGTACACACGCTCGGTTTTCTCGGCAAGAACCAGCAAGAAAACTGCTGGCAGAGCTTTCTTGTGTGTACGAGACTTTTATGTTTCTCTTTAAGAAAACTGCCTAAAATCTTGACGAGAAAAATAGAGAACATGTTCTCTATTTTCTCGTCGTGATTCTCAGCAGTGTTTTCCTGCCGAGAAACCCGAGAGTGTGTATACTTACCTGTCGCTGTGGAAACCCGCGCATGCTCTAAATTACTCTGATGCATGCGCGGTAGCTTCCTAGGCATAGGTAGGGTGCAGCAAGATGGTGGTGATGGCATCGAATGTGACGAGCACATGCTCGTCGTGAGCGATGACGTCACCGCGTTCTTGCCTTTCAAAAGAACCACGGTTCTTTTGAAAGGAGTGTCTGTACACTCGGGCGGCAAGAGATTCTTGCCAAGAATCTCGCCAGGGAAAACAACGTTTTTTCCTGACGAGATTCTGGCCCGTGTGTACAGGGCTTCACTGCTAGCCTTGGGTAGGTTGGAGGAAGAGTTAATTATATTGTCATACTGTGTTTCTCACTGTTCCCCTTGCTGCAGGCTCTGACATGAGGGAGCAAAGCCCTACTTCTACCAAGATGATCATCTCTATGCAGTAACACAGTGCAGAACAAGTCAATGTAAATCAGTAATGGGGGAAAAAAACAGGCAGGAAGACCACAGGCAATACTGGTGACTAGGCTTTGTCCCTCTTTATGATTTTTTTGAGAACAGTATTCAGAGTTCAAGTACCCTTTAATGTAATTAAACCAAATAAAATTAAATTTATTGCAGCTTATGCAGCTAAGATGTGGTTGCTGAATTTGTCTCTTTTTTTTTCAGACTTTTTTATTTTCTCCTGGTGATCTTGACAAAATCAAAGTTCCTGTTCTAATATAACAGGGTAAAAGATAAAATTGTCTACATAGACAATTAACTATAGCACAATGTCATAATCAATAAACAAATAAACCTGATTGTCCAGCACTATGACTACAACACACCTCAACAGTTCACAGCTGGCAGTGCTCCTGTGTCAAAGCTTTGGGTGCTGGCTTTCCAGCTGACATCTAATTGAGATGCTCAAAGCTTTGCATTTCAATCTGATATCAGCTGTACAACCTGCAAGCAGAAGACCCCTTGCACCTTCTGAAGCTCTCTATACCTCCGGTGTATGAATGGGGAACTGACGGTGCCAAAATCAGTTTGATGGGTGTTTTTTTGCAGGTGGGTGGCCATTCGTTCAGTTACAGGGTAGCAGATAATAGACATGTGCATTCATTTTCATCCGAATGCATTTTCGGGTATTTTCGATATCGTTTTGACAAACGAAAACAAACGCGCAGAATCCGAAATCCGAAAGATCAGACATAAAAAAATGCTTTATTTTCATTTTCGTTGCTATAACAGTTTGATATAAATAGGAGATTCAACATGACGCTGACAATAGCAATCTGTGTCTATCGAAGCTGCAGTCGAATGTGCCTAGCCTTAACTCTATTAGTCCAAGATCATTCTACATAGAGAGGAAAGATTTTGACATAGAGAGAAAAGATTTGACATTATAGAGACAGTGGGGCAGATCCACATACATCTGCGCCGGGCGCAGCGTATGTAAGATACACTACGCTGCTGTAACTTACTTTGCTTTTGTTTGAATCCTCAACGAATTTGCGCCATAAGTTACGGCGGCGTAGTGTATCTCTCGCGGCTTAAGGGCGCGGAATTCAAATGGATCTAATGGGGGCGTGTTTTATGTTAATACGTCGTGACCCGACATAAACAACGTTTTTTTGGAACTGCGCATGCGCCGTCCCTGGGGGTATCCCAGTGCGCATGCTTGAAATTAAACCGGAACCCGCCAATGCTTACGACGGTGACGTCATTCTACGCAAATTCCTATTCGCAAACAATTTATGCAAACGACGGAAAAAAAAGCGACGGGCCGACGTACGATCACCGTAAATAGCTCATTTGTATACTCGACGCGGATAACGACAGGAAAGCCACCTAGCGGCCGCTGAAAAATTGCATCTTAGATCCGCCGGCTTACGAAGACGGACGCCTGTCGGATCTAGCCGAGAAGCCGTCGTATCTTGTTTTGAGGATTCAAAACAAAGATACGATGCAGGAATTTTGAAATTACGCCGGGGTATCAATAGATACGCCGGCGTAATTTCTTTGTGGATCTACCCCAGTGTTAGGGTAGACCATTCGACATGAACGACGAAGATTCACGGAAGCAGCGAAAAACATACAAACGTTGAATCTGTCATTGAAGGCTTATGGTGTCTGTCGCAAGTTCTAAGAAGATTCGACAAGCAACTAAACTGTACGACACCGTAATCGTACATTTCTGGTCAAATACTCAGCCCATAGGCTATATAAGAATTTGAATGTTGGTTGACTAGTAATAATAATTTATAAATATAATTATTACTAGTGTCATACAACATTAGAATTCTTCTAGCTGAGAGCTGAGAAAATGAGCTGAGAAAATGAAGTTAAATGCTTCCGAGTCTGCTTCGAATTGTTTCCGAGCATGTGTCGGAATTTTGCGCGTCGGAATTGCTACAGATGATCAGATTTTCCGATAGGAATTTTTTCCGTCGGAAAATTTGAGAACCAGCTCTCAATCTTTTGTTGGTGGAAATTCTGACAGCAAAAGTCTGATGGAGCATACACATGGTTTGAATTTCCGATTGTGTGTACGGGGGATAAAAAGACTATAGGTCCTCTTGAAGTCATTGCAGAAATAAGTGTTTGCCTGCACAGCCAACTGCAAAGTTAGACAAATTGCTGTCTCTTTCTGTCATCATTATCTTTAAACCTGTGTACATCAGCAGTACTATTGATAGGCTTCATTACTATATTTTAAGCCTTTATAAAGCCTTAAGCATCATCATCATCTGTATTCAGTCTATTGCAACATCTTTGGCAAAGGAAAAAAAATACCATTGGTCTCGCTTGTTGCTTCCCATCATCACGTCAGATCGAAAAAGAGTCTGTTAAAAAAATGAAAAAAATATACCGAAATAACTTTGAATAAAGAATCATGTACTTACTTAATGACATTACACTTCAAATAAACATCTTTCCCAACGTTCAGCACAGGTAGCCAGATACCACTTCTCCCATTAGCAAACAATCTAAATGAGAATCACTTAAGCTAGCTGTAAATGCCTTTTTCTTCACTAAGTGACTATAAGTCAATGTTACTCAAGGATTAATGTTAACATCTATTCTGTGTGTGTGTGCTGGAATATAAGTTAAGTGATTCTTAAAAACATATATCCTTTTTCCCAGCTGAACCAATACGTCAGATGTTTTCATTTAAACACCCACGCAAGTAGAAAAACTACACAGAACCTGTATTAGTTGCTAATAATTGCAATAAATTTAAACTGGATACCTACCTACTGAAAAAATAAGCAAAATAACAATTATTCTTCACGTGATTAAGATATTAATCTTGTTGGCTATGCTCCTTTTGTGGCAGAGTCTTTCTCTATGTGAGAAGTGATCTAGAAAGAGGATGTTGTTGGTGGTGAATGTAACGTTGATGAGACATGGGTGGAGAAGGGTATGGATGTGCTGCTCTTGAGTATGAGGTGGGCTGCTCGTTGTTAATAAAGAGGTAGAGACTCAGCTCCTTGCACATATAGAAAGGGCTGCAAAGACTGGGGCAGCAGTAATAATTGGAGATTTAATCTACCCTGAAACTGACAGGAGCAATGGCATTGCTGGAACAGTAAATGGATGGAAATGTATAAACCTATTACAGGACAACTTTATAGTATAGCTTATAGACGTCCCAACTAGAAATTATGCTATGCTGAACCTGGTAATTCCAAACCATGCAGAACATATTACTAATATTCATATAAAAAACACTTAATATAATTGGAGTGTGAAAAAACAACATGCTGCCGCAGCGCCATACAGTTCCATGTGGCTTCCCCTTGGGTGCTTTTTTAGAAAAAGGTTCTGTATTTTTTGTAAGTACAGCAGCTGATTCAAATGAATGGTCTGTTGTGCCCATGCAAACACAGAACGCAGATAATATGAAGATGTGAACCTAGCCTAACCAAGCAGCTCTAGGCACCTGCTTATACTCTGAAAAAGGCCTTCACTCACTGTGTTATACTGCAGTAACTCTTCTCTGTCTCTTGCTTAAATTCCATCTGTGGTTTACATCTTTCCATCTTTTAAAGGGGTTGTAAAGGTAAATGTTTTTTCACCTTAATGCATCCTATGCATTAAGGTAAAAAAACATCCGATGGTAAAGCCGCCCCCCCCCCCCCCGAGCCCACGTTTTACTTACCTGACCGTTCGAAATTCCTGGGCGCGTTCATGTGATGTTCTTGGGTTTCCAGCCTGGCCGTTGATTGGCTAGGCTGGGCGGATTGATAGCAGTGCAGCCATTGGCTGGCGCTGCTGTCAATCAGAGCGGATGACGTGGCACGCTGGGGGGCGGGGCCGAGTGATACAGTCGGCGGCTATGGCCGCCGCTGTATCACGGGAACGCGCTCGCAAAAGCTGCCTTGATTGTGCCTTGATTGTGCAGTTCACCTCAAGCATAAATAAGTTAAACAAGTGCACATACTGCAGGCATGTTCAAAGTCCGGCCCCTGTTCTGGTTTAAAGGGGAGTTACATCTTTTTTTATGTTTATTAAAAGTCAGCAGCTACAAAAAGTGTAGCTGCTGGCTTTTAATAAACAGACTCTCACCTGCTCCATGGTCCAGCGACGCGCCGGCTGGAGCCCCGCTCCACTCCCCCCCTCTCTGGCTGGTGTCTTCATTCTTTGTGTGGGCACCCGGCCGTGACAGCTTTCGGCTTCATGGCCGGGCACTCACTGCATATGCGCGAGTGGAGCTGCACACTGTGATTGGTCAGATGATCACCTGGGACCTGTCACATGTCCCAGGTGATCGCCTACAGGGAGGGGCCGATGTAGGCGATATTAAGTATCGTCTAAGCGGTCCCTGGGCGGAAGGAGGACGTAGGACAGGAAGTTCAACTCCTCCTGAAGCCCCACTCCCCCCCTAAAAAAATGACATGCCGAATGTGGCATGTAAGGGGGCAAGGAGTGGATTAATCGGAAGTTCCATTTTTGGGTGGAACTCCGCTTTAATACGGCTCCCCTGGTGAATTTGATATTTGCCACAAAAGTTATATACCGTATTTATTGGTGCTGCCCTGGAGGGGACAGGGAGCATGATCCCTGATCGATGCCCATCTGCAGCCTCGGAGGGGACAGGGAGGGGACTGGACAAGCGCAGACAGAATACATACAGGACCATCTCCTGTTTATCTGTGGCGCCTGTAATAGGAAGTCTTGTCTCCTGGGCTGCCATTGGACGACTGTTCTGTCTATTATAGGAGATAGGATTTTGTATTAAAGAGGCCACTGAGTAAACAGGAGATTCTCATGTATGTAATCTGTTGGCGCTCGTCATACCCCTCCCTACCCCCTCCAAGGCTGCAGATAGGCATAGATTAGGCTGCACTGATGGCAGTGATAAAGTGAAGCTGTGTGTTATACTCTGATAAATACGGTATAGCCAAATAACAAACTCAAGCTCATCCTTAGTCCTGAGTAGGGCTCGGTGATTTGTTGGGGCCACAAAAGATATATATATATATATATATATATATATATATATATATATATATACAAATAACATGACCAAGCTCATCTTTTCACCACACACAGCCACAAAGGCAAGAGAATTCTTGTTGGGCATTTTAATGGTTCAAAGAATGTCAGGCAAAATGGTCAGCCCTCACGCATGTTCACTTCATCAAATCTGATCCACTTTGAAAAAAGTTTGGACCCTCCTGACCTAGTGAGCTCAGTTTTTGTAAAAACTTGTAGTGCTGATAACATAAAGACAAACCACACAAGTAACAAATGCTACATTTAGATTATTTTCTTCTTCTTGAAGTAACGGTGAATGAATAAAAAGATGTTTGTGTTATTTTTTCTTTAAAGCTTTCCTTTGCAAAAAAGCAATCAGATTTATGATGTTCAGACTTTTTAAGAGTTCCATTACATGAAAAGGAAAGTACAGCTACAATAACCTTCGCCCGCAGCAAGGTCATTGTCGACTAATGAAAATTAATATAATTTAAATGCAGAGTGTGTTGCAGATCTATACTTAGAATTAGTATTCATATCAAATTGTTTAACTTTGATCTAATATAGAATGATATTTTATACAAATTTTTCAGCGGATATCAGCTCGGTGTGTTTGTTAGTATTATTGACCATGTAGAATATCTAAATTGCACAAAGTGACCGTCAGAGCTTAGAGGTACATCATGTAAATCCCCACTCTCTTCTTGAAGGGGATAGAGGAGTTTTGTTCATTCTTGCCGCAGGGAAGTGTACATGTCCTGAGGCAGTGAAGGATGGCCACTCTCTGGTGGGCTATGTGCTGCACCACTTGTCATCAATTAAAATGTCCAATGAATTCTCTTAAGAGTGATACATGAAAGGTCATTATTAACAAGAGGGCTGTGAGGCAATGTATGCATTTACCAACCTGTGTTTCCATTACCAAGGTAGTTCTTTCAGTATAAGGGGGTAAAAAAACATAGTGAAATCCGCCTGTTCCACAACTTGCAATTCCTTGGCTGACTGGATAAACATATGGGTTGGCAGCATAAAAGCAGACCATCTATAAATGTACCATTTTTGGTAACAACTGCTTAGTGTATTTGGTTGATATCTTTCAATGTGTGCATAAGCGGTAGTTGTTAAGAAAGGTAATGGAATAACACATTAGAGCTTAAAAGACAAATGTGTGAAGTCACAAACCACATCTCAAGATTAGATGAGGCAAAATAAAACAGCAAATGAGATTTCTAAACATTTGTTCATCTCTGTTCTTTAGCATCTGCCAGACAGCTTTTTGACCAAACACACATATATAAAAAAAAAAAAATTATACTCTTCTGTTTTTAATATATACCTACCGTGCTAGATTGATCTCCTAATTACTGCTCTTGCAAAATGAACCAATAGTCAGTAGCTTACTGTTTTCCTTCTGATAGAATTTCCTAATACTTTATCAGTTTATTCGTTGCTCTAAACGTTACATTTTTACATTGTTATGTACTCAACCTGTTCATAAATCAATGGGCCAGATTCACAGTGAGAGTACGCCGGCGTATCTACTGATACGTCGGCGTACTTTCAAATTTGCCGCGTCGTATCTTTATTTTGAATTCTCAAACAAAGATACAACGGCATTTGGCTAAGATCCGACAGGCGTACGGCTTTGTACGCCTTCGGATCTTAGGATCCAATACTTTGGCGCCCGCTGGGTGGAGTTCGCGTCGTTTTCCGCGTCAGGTATGCTAATTAGCTGTTTACGGCGATCCACGAAGCTATGCGCTCGTCGCATTCTCTTACGTCGGCTTTTCCCGTCGTAAAGTTACGCATGCTATTTCAATGGCTTATATTAAGGCCTCGTACACACGAGAGGATATCCGCTGGAAAAAACGGTCCGCCGGACCGTTTCCAGCGGATAAATCCTCTGGCGAATTTGGATCTGATGGCTGTACACACCATCAGATCGAAATCTGCGCGGAATACATCCGCGGTGACGTGCCGCGTTGTCGCCGCGACGATGACGCGGCGATATGCGCGACGCTGGAAGGTAAATACTTCCACGCATGCGTCGAATCATTACGACACATGCGAGGGAGGGGAGCGGACGGACTGATCCGGTGAGTCTGTACAGACGACCGGATCAGTCCGCTGGACTGGATTCCAGCGGATAGATTTTGTAGCATGCTACAAAATTTTTATCTGCTGGGAATCCGTCGGCTGGATTTTTATCCGCCGGGAAATGTCCGCTCGGACGTACAGACGACCGGATCTATCTGCTGGAACTGATCCGCGGATCAATCCCAGCGGATAGATCCGGTCGTCTGTACGAGGCCTTAGACTAGCCATGTTAAAGTATGGCCTTCGTTCCCGCGTCGAATTTTGAATTTTTTTTTGCGTAAGTCGTACGGGAATAGGAAAGGACGTAACGCACGTCGCCGTTCAAAAAATTACGTCATTTCGTGCAAAGCACGGCGGGAAATTACAAAACGGAGCATACGCAGTACGTTCGGCGCGGGAACGCGCCTAATTTAAATGATACACGCCCCATTTGAATTAGGCGGGCTTGCGCCAGACGGATTTACGTTACGCCGCCGCAAGTTTACAGGCAAGTGCTTTGTGAATCAAGCACTTGCGCTGAAAACTTGCGGCGATGTAACGTAAATGGGATACGTTACACCGCCGGAATTCTACGTGAATCTGGCCCAATATGTTTACCTTTATTGCTATTTGAATATTGTACCACCATCCTTGTATGTACTCAATTTGTCAATCGTTTTTTTTTTTGTTTTTTTTTTATAATAAGCAAATTTAACGAGAAACAAACAATTACAATAAAATAATAATAATATCTGAAATATAAACTATGGAAAGAGGTAGTGCTATTATTCAAGGCAGAGAAGAGAAGTTTAATAAAAAATAGTCAACATGGTCAGCGTATGTTTGCTCTAGAGAATATGGCTGTGCACTGGCGGAGGCGGAATAGAGGAATATTTTTTCTTCTTTGTTTTGATTTGATTTGTTTTTGGTTTGTTTGTTTTTGTTTTTGTTTTGTTTTTGTTTTTTGATGTGCCGGCTTGATAAATAGGAAGGACGATAAAGATTATCTATACCGTCAGTATATTTTGAAAAGAAAAAGTTTTGGAACTGAAATGTTCTGTAAATTCCTTTATTGTAGAATCGATTTGTGATATGTTATATATGTGACACGTATGCAATTGAAGTATGTTTGTTTGTATAAAATGGATTAAAAAACAATAAAATATAGAATAAAATAATAAATAATAATAATAATAATAATAATAATAATAACACTAGTAATAATAATTCAAACCACAATTGTTCATGGTCCACAAAAATTCAGTGAATTGGTCTTTTCTTGAGTGTTTTATAAGGAGAAATCTACTACTGATTAACCACTTCAGCCCCAAAAGGATTTGCCCCCTTAATGACCAGGCTATTTTTTTCTATACGGCACTGCGTCGTTTTAACTGATAATTGCACGGTCGTGCGATGCTGTACCCAAACAAAATGTACTTCCTTTTTTTCCACAAATAGAGCTTTCTTTTGATGGTATTTGATTACCTCTGCAGTTTTTATTTGTTGGGATACAAAGAGCCACAATTTTGAAAGAAAATATATATATTTTTTTTAATTTTTGCTATAATGCATATCTCAAAAAAATATATATATAAAAAAAAAAAATGTTATTCATCAGTTTAGGCCAATATATATTCTACATATTTTTTTGGGGAAAAATGCTATAGGCATACAGTATATGGTTTGCGCAAAAGTTATAGGCCCAGATTCACAAAGCACTTACGCCAACGTAAATCACGTTACGCCGACGTAAGTGCAAATGTGCGCCGTCGTATGTGTGCGCCAGACCCACAAACCAATATGCGCCTAAAAACCTGCCATCCTACGCCGACGTAGCTTGCACACGCCGGCATATGCCTACGAAACCCACGCCACGTGCTAGGAGCACTGGCTTGCTAAATTCAATGCTTGCCTCTCCACGCTATGCCAGCGTGGCGTACGGCGTTTGCGCTACGGTGGCGTAATGTGTGCCCACACTCTGTGAATCTGGGCTATTGTGTCTACAAAATAGGGGATAGATTTATGGCATTTTTATTATTTGTATTTTTTTATTAGTAATCGTGGCGATCTGCGATCTTTTTTTTTTTAATCCAGTACTTTTTTTTATTGTTTTCCAACCGTATACATGACAGGAAATATAAATTCATATTTTACACACAGTGCATTTTATGTGCATACAAAAAGATCTATAACAAACACTAAAAATCTCCATCCATACCAGCCCTCCCCCTCCCTCCCTATCTTACTTTTAAAGTGCATACACGTTTTAAATCCTGTTCTTGTCCTTAAATTAAATTGTTCTTTACTAGTCTATACTTAATTAGAGTGAGCGGCCTATTTTCACTAACCAGTGCTCCCATATTGCATTAAATTTTTTAAGGTTGCCACGTCTAATCCATGTTCCCCTCTCTTTCCCTATTGTGCTGTTCATTGCATTGAGCCATTCTGCTACTGTAGGTGGATTTTGTGCTTGCCATTTAGTGCTATTAGTTTCCTCGCCTGGAACAGACTTCTTATGACTGCTACTAATACATCCCTCTGCCCCATTCTCTCCTCAATGCATCCTAATAGGCAAACCCTGGCTTCAAGTTCCAGAGTAATTCCAAAAGTTGCATTTATAATGTCCAGAATCTTAACCCAATATCTATGCAATTTTGGGCATTTCCACATCATGTGGATGAGGTCCCCTGTGTTTTGACATCTGGGACATTTATCATCTGACTTCCATCCGAATCTAAATAGTTTCTTGGGGGTATAATAAACCCTGTGGAGAAGGAATAGATGGGAGACCCGTTGTGACGGGGCTAGTGAAACTACTGTCCCTAATTCCAGTATCCTGTCCCATTGCTCATTCGTTATTGGGCCAATATCCTCTTCCCACCTTTGTTTGTTCCTGCAAAGCCTCTTGTTTCCTACCAACTGATCCCTGATTCGTTCGTACAGATCTGAGATAAGACCTTTCAGGACCCCTGTCTTGATTAGTCTTTGAAAATGCGTTAGCTTTTGCCATCTTACCGGCTGTAACTTGAATTGGGCTTGTAGTGCATGTCCAACCTGCAAATAGGTAAAGAACATGGAATTTGGAATACCATATTCCCTACTTAACTCTGAGAAGGGTTTTAATGTGCAACCTGTGTACAATTGTGCCACTTTGGTTATCCCACGTTTATCCCATTCTTTCAGTTTCCCCATGGCCAAAATGTCTTTTAAATTCTTATTTTCCCATAATGGAGAGTATTCTGTTAATCCTTGATAGCCCAAAGCTACTTTTCCTGCTTGCCACACTCTTACCATCATTTTTACTGTTGGGCTTTTTACCAAGAACGAGTTGGCCTCTAAGGCCTCTATTACAGAACTATGTGGGGACCCTCTTAGCATCATTTTCCCGCTTGCATTTCCTCCCCCCTCTATACCACAGCCCCCCAAATGCTGCAACTGTGCCGCCAAGAAATAACTGTGGGGGTGCGGAACCGCTAGCCCTCCCCTGTTTGTTGGTAGTTGCAGCGTTCGGAGACTGATCCTTGCTTTTCCTTTTTTCCAAATTAAAGTCCTAAAGAGGGTCTCTATCTTCTTAAACCATTGATTGTCAATCCATACTGGGGAGTTGTGAAGTATATAAAGCAACTGTGGCAACCAGATCATTTTAATGAGATTGCTAAGGCCAGCAACCGACAATGGCAAATGTCCCCATATTTCCGCTTTACGTTTAAACTTGACCAGAAGTGGTGCTAGATTGTTATTTATAAACTGCGATCTTTAGTGGGACTGCGATTGTGACAGATTGGACACTTTTGACACTTTTTTGGGACCATTGACATTTTATACAGTGATCAGTGCTATAAATAGCCACTGATTACTGTGTAAATGACACTGGCAGGGAAGGGGTTAACATTAGGGAGCGATCAAAGGGGTTAAATGTGTTCCCTAGTGTGTTCTAACTGTAGGGGAGAATGGGCTGCCAGGGACATGACAGAGATCATTGTTCCTGATCCCTGGGAACAGTAGATCCCTGTCATGTCACCTGTCAGAACGGGGAATTGACTTGTTTACAAAGACAGTTCCTTGGTCTGCCTCTGTAATAGGCGATCGCGGGTCGTTGCCAGATATCCGATATGGCTCTAGAAATCAATGACAATTTCCATTAGGCTTTGGATATACTATATGAACAGTGGGCCAGATTCAGATAGGTTAGCGGATCTTTAGATCCGCGTAAATCCCCCGGCGGAATTCAAATTCCGCGGCTAGGGGGCGTGTACTATTTAAATCAGGCTCGTTCCCGCGCCGATCGAACAGCGCATGCACCGTCCGCAAATTTACCCAGCGTGCATTGCTCCAAATGACGTCGCAAGGACGTCATTGGTTTCGACGTTAACGTAAATTACGTCCGGCCGTATTTGCAAACGACTTACGCAAACGACGTAAAAAAATTCAAAACTTGGCGCGGGAACGACGCCCATACTTAACATAGGATACGCCGCACTTACCCCTGCTATAGCAGGGGTAACTTTACGCCGGAAAAAGCCGAACGCAAACCACGTAAAAAAAAAGCGTTGGGCGGTCGTTCGTTTCTGAATCGGCGTAAATGCTCATTTGCATATCCGACACGTAAAAGATATGGAAGCGCCACCTAGCGGCCGGCCTGGAATTGCAGCCTAAGATCCAAAGGTGTAAGTCACTTAGACCTGTCGGATCTTAGGCATATCTATGCGTAACCTGATTCTATGAATCAGGCGCATAGATACGACGGCCGGACTCAGAGATACGACGGCGTATCAGGAGATACGCCGTCGTATCTTCTTTCTGAATCCGGCCCACAGTTTTCTTTCTAAACCCAATGAACAAAAACAGTGGGTAACCCTCGAAAAAATTATCGTGGGGTTACATACCACCTGTCTAAATATGTAGCCTTATATTACACAATATTTAACTTAAATATTGACACCTCATTTTCTCTGCTACATTATGAGATATTTTTCCATTAGCTTTTTCTCATTAAGTATTTTAAAATTAATTTAGCGTACTGTACCTATTTTATCATAAGAGGTGAAAATAGGAATCTGTATCCCAGATGTTTCAGAAAAACTTACTGTTTTGAAAAGTCATTTATATGCATTAAAATAATGAGCTAAGAATACACAGTTGAAAAAGAACTGAATTATAATTGGCCCCCAAATTATCATTTCATCATTAGGTTATAAAACGGTGGAATCTGAAGATTCCGCATCTATTTCTCTTTGTTTTCTACTTTCAAAGAATGTTTGAGTTGCTAAAATGAAAAGCAGGATCACTAACAGATTGTCTCAATATTGCTTTTTTAAGCTTTTGCATACATAAGGATGTTTTAGCTTCAACACTTACAACAATTGCTGTTTGAATTAGCTACTAATGAGAAGCTCTTAACATATTCTTTTGGTTTAATAGATGTGGAGGAGAAAAAGACAACGCAGAACAGATTGATTTTTGTTTATTGTCACTTGAAGTTTTACATTGAATATATAATGCATCTGCATTTGCATAAATGGCCTTGGATTTGAAAATACAGAAAATGTAGGTTATGTATTAGCAAGGTTCATATCAGGTCTTTCACAGCCTCACTTACACCAGATTTTAAGTCAGAAAGGAATTTAGGGCCACTGTTTCCCTAAGTAGTTACCACATTTAGGCTAGACCTGACCCTGCAACAGGGGCGGACTGACCATTCAGGCACACAGGCACTGCCCAAGGGCCCTATGCCACTAGGGGGCCCCATCAGGGTTGCCAGCCTCAGTAAAACCAGGGACAGTATGGAAAAATCTGTGTTTTTTTTAAATCCCAAAATTATAGTTGCCCATCCTCTCCAGTACCTTTTCAGTGTGTGTATGTGTATTCTGTGAGTATATTGTGTGTGTATACTGTGTATGTATACTGTATGTGTGTGTATACTGTGTGGCCCCATAATCTATTGGCTGGGGGCCCCATAATCTCCTATTGCCCGGGGGCCCCATGAGTTGACAGTCCACCCCTGCCCTGCAAATAACAATTTCCACATCTTTACCATAGATCTACAGTGTAGAGCTGCACGGTTCTGTATAAACGGAGAATAACATTTTATTTGCTTTGAATAAAGATCTCGATTATCCGTGTAATATCATGTTTCACACTATACAAAAAAATTTGGCCAACTTTACTGTTTATTTATTTTTTATTAATTGAAGTGTATTTTTTCCCCCAAAAAAATGCGTTTGAAAGACCGCTGCGCAAATACATAAAATTTTATGTGACATAAAATGTTGCAACATCCGCCATTTTATTTTCTATAGTCTCTGCTAATATATATATATATATATATATATATATATATATATATATATATATATATATATATATATATATATATATATATATATATACAGTATATAGGCCCAGATTCACATACATCGGCGTATATTTGAGCGGGCGTAGCGCAGCCGACGTAACATAGAGAGGCAAGACCAGTATTCACAAAGCACTTGCTCCCTAAGTTACGGCGGCGTAGCGTAAATGGGCCGGCGTAAGCCCGCCTAATTCAAAGTAGGCAGGTAGTAGGCGTGATGTATTGAAATTAACCGTGACCCCATGTAAATGAAGGGCCGAACGAACGGCGCATGCGTGCGCATGCTCAAAATCACGTTGAATTTATGCACTAAGATACGCCGGCTCAATGCCTACGACGTGAACGTAACCTACGCCCAGCCCCATTCACGTACGACTTACGTAAACGACGTAAAATGCAACGGCTGTTCCGACGTTTCCGACGTCCATACCTTAACATGACTTACCCCTGCTTTTGGTGGAGTAACTATATGCCGGACGTACGCCTTACGTAAACGGCGTATACTACAGCGATGGGCGCAAGTACGTTCGTCAAACGGCGTATCTAGGTCATTTACATAAATCAATGGAAGCCCCCCTTGCGGCCAGCGTAAATATGCGCCCAAGATACGACGGCGTAGGAGACTTACGTCAGTCGGATGGAGCCAGAATTCAGGCGTATCTTTTTTCAAGAATACGGCGCATCGATACGACGACGCATCCGTGGACTTACGCGGCGTATAAATAGATACGTCGGCGTAAGTCCTTTCTTAATCCGGGCCATAATGTTTGGGGGTTCTAAGTAATTTTCTAGTAAAAAATACAAATATTAAATTGTAAGCAACAAGTGTCGGAAAAAGGCTTTAAGTGGTTCTGACCTCATTTACAGTCCGAAGTTCATCCCTTTGCTCTAAGGCCTTGTACACACGACCGAACATGTTCGCTGAAACTGGTCCATCGTGGAAGCATTTAACTTCCAGGTTCGCGCACGTCGCCACATCATCATCGCTGTCACGTCGCCGCGTATTCTGTCCGCGGGGATTTTGGTTTGATGGTGTGTACAACCATCAGACCAAAATCTCCGAGCGGACATGTCCGATGAAAACGGTCCGTGGACTGTTTTCATCGGACAGGTCCGCTCGTCTGTACGCGGCCTAAAAGAACCAAATTATGTTTCTTTTTTATCTCTCAGCACTGAACAATGTTGTGATAAACTTTGGCATTTTTTTTTTTTTTTTTTACAACTCTGAGCAGAGAACGGCTCTGTACTTATTACACGAATCATGAAAATGCGGAATTAAGATCGTGAGGCGGATTGAATTGAGATCTTGATTTTTTAACAATTAATCGTGCAGTTTTAGCACAGTGTGAGGCAGAGGTACTAATTGCTTGACTCTACCTCAGCATTGAACGCATGCCTGTGTCAGACAGAACTGCAGCGAAGATGTAGTAGTTAAACACCAGCCTACTGGAGTCCACAGGACCCCACACATGGAGAAAGGTATATTTTAACAGATAGCTGGAGAATAAGGAAGCTGTAAACCTGAATTTATTTTTACTTAAAGTGGTATTATACCCCAAACCAAAAATGTATTACATTGCAGCTTGCTAATTCTTAGATGTGATGGCTAACTGTTTGTTTTTTTTTTCCTTTATTTTCACCTGGTGATCAAACCAGTAAATCTGCCATTTTTTAATTTTCAATCAATATTTTACATGAAAAGAAATGAACAGTATAAAAGAACATAAAATACTACTTGTGACAGACTCACCCAGGACATCCCCGAACCATCTTATGTCTAAAATCATCCTATGTCCACTAGGGGCATTGGATGACTGAGAAATTATATCTTGGACTACCTGAGATAGGATTATTATGTAATTATTATCCACAATATATTCCAGGATATCTGTAAAGAACTATTTACTGGTTGTTGATTCTGAACTCAACGGGTTAATTGTAAGAGTGACTCATTCATCATGTTGGGACACATACTGTTAGATGCTAATTGACCCTGCTATTGTGTGAAGATGTCCTGTGTTTACACTTATGATAATGTGTATTGTATAGCAGGTGTCATGGATATGCAACAAGTCTGTCTGCTTACCTGATCTCCATGTGTTCATTAGAGGCTGACCCTGTTCTGGTTCTCATTTTTATCACTTCCTCTTCCTGTATGGCCCCATCCTAGGCCATCCCAGGAAGCCTATATTAACTGTTGCTCTACAGGTCTGCAGTGCTGTTCAACAGTGTTCCTTTGCTTAGTTCCTGTCTGCGGTGTAGTTTGCTAGTTCCTGTTTGCAGTGTGCTACGGTCATCTTTCCGTGTACTGTTTTTGCTTGTTCCTGACTTCTGCTGTTTGCCTGTGCCCCTGACCATTTGCCTGTCCCACGGTTATCCTTGTCTGCCTGTGCCCATGACCATTTGCCTATCCCACGGTTATCCTTGTCTGCCTGTTGCCCTGACCTCGGCCTACCCATCACCACCATTTGTCCTGCTGGCTGCTTTCCCTCTCTCCCTGCGGAGTGTGACCTAAGGAATCTCGGGGTCTCGAACTGGATCCAGTTGTGGCCAAGGCCATCCCCACCATCAGGGGCTCTAGTGAATACAAAACTGGGTCTTTGACTCCGCGCTCCGGGTGATCTTAGGTTCACGCTTCGTCCCTGATAGCAGCGGTCGGCTATAGGGTTCACTACCCTGAGGTGCATCCCTGACCCCAATGGGGTGCACTTGTCACCTGGCTACGGGTGACCTGACAGCAGGTGAGCGGAGACGGGGCGTCTACTCTGAAATGTCATATCTGAGTCGCCTAGTCTGGGTAAATGATTAGTTAATTAGCTCATGTAAATTTATGTTCTGGTTACCTCCTCTTTAAACTGTATATAAGGTTGCATTCTTGGTTCTATGAAACACTCCATGTTCAGCACACAAACAAGTCTTGTCTCGTTGTGTGTTGAGAGCAGCTGGAATATCTGATATCTATCTCCAGACTGATAGGAAGCGATCCGATATGACGGAAGCACTCAAGCGGAGTGCGGGGCGTTCCGTTACACTACTGTAGCACATTGCATCAGAATTAAGAACAGAAATAAAGTAACAAACAATTAAGTTATGTATAGTGACAATTTCATTTATACAGTTGAACCTCGGATTACGAGCATAATCCGTTCCAGGAGTATGCTCGTAATCCAAAGTACTCGCATATCAAAGCGAGTTTTCCCATTGAAGTCAATGGAAACTAAAATGATTTGTTCCTCATTGACTTCAATGGGATGCAATACCGAATGTGGCCAGAGATGGAGGGGCGCCAGAGAGCCTTCACTTCAACACTTCGTCTCGTTTCCTGCGCCCCCGTACCTCAGGCTAAATGAGGTACTGCAGGCAAATTTTGGGCTTTTCTCGGCTCCTGCGCCCCGTACCTCAGGCCAAATGAGGTACTGCAGGCCTATTTTCAGCTCTGCTCTGCTTCTGCGCCCCTGTACCTCAGGCCAAATAAGATACTGCAGGCCTATTTAGCTTGAATTCTGCTCGTCTTGCAAGTCAAAACTCGCAAACCGAGTCAGAATAAAAAAAAAAAAAGTTGCTCGCAAATCAAAACGCTCTCAAACCAAGTTACTCTTAAACCGAGGTTCCACTGTATAATAAATTGTCAAAAATAAATCATAAATATTCTAACATTGTTGATGGGGAAATTGAGCAATTTTTCTTTCTTCCACTCATGGTTGAAGGAAATAAAACTGCTTAATGTATGACCAGCCTAAAGCTGGGAACACACAGGCTGAAAATCCTCAAAAAATGGTCTGTTCGGCAGAAACCAGCCGATTATGGGCCATGTGTACAGCTCCTTGTCCAACAGAAGCCGATCTCATGACCACATACACATACTATAAAGCCCCTTTTTACTTGTGCCACTGAGGGGGTGGTCTACATGCTGCAGTGCCCATGTGGCCTGCAGTATGTGGGCCGGACTAAGCGCCAGTTAAAGTACATCTCAATGAGCACATCACTAATATCCTTACTGGTTTCAAAAACCACTCAGTGTCTAAACACTATTTCCTGGAGTATGACCGGGATCCCACCGGGACTATGTTCTTGGGGATTGATAAATATAAACCTAATTGGAGGGGTAGTTCCTTGGTGAGGGAGATCTCAAAATGTGAAATGGCCTGGATATACCGATTAAAATCATATACCCCCCATGGTCTCAATATAGACACTGATGTGAATGCTTTTATAAACAATGCTTGAGGTATTTTTTATGTATTTTTTATGTATTGTTATGTAATATGTTTGATTCTTGACCTGGTTGTGATATGCAGGGACTGGCTGTTTTTTGGTGAACCACCAAGTTTTTTGAAAATTTTGTTTTTCTTAAAGAATACATTTTTCACATTTTTCACTTATAATTGGAACTTGAGCACTTTGCACGATGTCAGGACACCAATCCTATGCAGACCCGAACTCCTCAGCTTCACGGCAGGCCAGCGCTGTTGCGCGCGCCGCTGTTGCGCGCCGGCATGCACGGCATGACTGGGTGCCGCGTGCACGGGCGCGCACAGGCTCGTTCCACCTTGGGCCAATCAGAGGCCTGAGCGGCCTATTTAAACCAGCCCCTTCCTCCCTTCAAGTTGCTGGTTCGTAACAGCTTTTGAAGTACCTTGCTGCTGATCATATCTGTGGATTTCCTGTTATACCTGACCTTTGGCTTGCTCTCTGGATTGTTGCTCTCTTAAAAAAAAGAGTACTCTAAAAAAGAGTACCATCATCCTCTCTGGCCCAATGCTGTTTTATTGGCTAGGTGTTGAACTGCAGCAAGCTTCCTAATGGCTAATTGTCACCATAACCAGAGTTTGCAAATGACCACCCCATCATCCATCCTTAAAGAGGAACTGTAGTCTGCTCACATAATTTGTAATGAAATCTTTTCCATTCTAAAGATTCCCTGCAACCACTTTGCATATTATTTTATATATACTGTGGTTCTGTACTTGCCAAATATGTTGCAGAAATCTCCCTCGACTGAACTTGGCTGCAGCCATTTTAATTGTGGGCAGCTGAAGTTGCTGCATGTTCACTTCCTGGATTTACACAGACACACAGAGGCACACCTCCAGCTCTGCAGCTCTCATTTGCCCTTCTATGACTCACCCCCCTCCCTTCCTGGCAAACTCTCACAAGAGTGAGAGAGAGCTGTGCATGATATCATAAGCCTAGGCTTTTTTTCCAGACAAGAAACAGGAAGTGGGCTGTATAAGGTATTTACTGGCAGAAAAAAAAAATATTTTACTATCCAAAGTTAAAGTGGATGTAAACCCACTCTCATCCTTTCTAAAGTACTGCCATAGTGCTGATCTATAAGGATATACATGCCTCCTGCATGTATCCTTACCTGTCAAATGTTTCCCCTCTGTCTGTTATAAGAACTGAAAAACTGCAGATTCTGTGGGTGGATCTGTTGTCTGGAGCTCGGTGAGTGGAGTCGTGATGTCAGTAGACTCCCCGCCCACCTCTACACTCCCCTTGTCAACGTGCATTTTTTCCTTTGTATTCCTTACACTAAATTATGCTATGATCACTAACATCCAGTCAAAATCCAGAAAAGTAACCACATGACTTCAGAAAAGGAGTGGGGGTGGTGATGATAGGAAATATGATGTTGTGTACACACGACCATTTTTCATGATGTGAAAAATTACATTTTTTTAAATGGTCATTAACAAAAAAGATTGTTGTGTAGGCTCCAGAGCATTTTGTCATGACGTGAAAAATGGGCATTAAAAATTTAGATTTTTCGCGTAGTTTTTCACATTGTCGTTTTTCACGTTGCCGTTTTTCACGTCGTAAAAAAACGGTCGTGTGTAGGCTTTAACGACGTGAAAAAAACGTGCATGCTCAGAAGCAAGTTATGAGACGGAAGCGCTCGTTCTGGTAATACTAGCGTTCGCAATGGAGATAGCACATTCGTCACAATGTAACAGACTGAAAAGCACAAAGACCGAAAAGCGCAAATCATCTCTCACCAAACTTTTAATAACACAAAATCAGCAAAAGCAGCCCCAAGGGTGGCGCCATCTGAATGGAACTTCCCCTTTATAGTGTCGTCGTACGTGTTGTACGTCACCGCACTTTGCTCCAGATTTTTTTTTTCACGATCATGTGTAGGCAAGGCTGGCTTGACAAGAATCACGTAAAACAAACTTTGTTTTTTCTAGAACATTAACCACTTGGGATCCGCGCTATGGACGAAAGACGTCCACAGCGCGGCTCTCAAGTGCCGAGTGGACGTCTTTGGACGTCCTGTTGTTGTCATTCCCTGTGCACGCCACTGGGGGCGCGCAGCGGGGAAACAATGTGCACGGCGCATCGCTCAGGAGCCGATGCGTGTGCCTGCCGGCCGCGATGTCCGCGAGGTACCCGCAATCGTCGGTGACCGCAGGGACGTGGAGCTCTGTGTGTAAACACAGAGCTCCACGTCCTGTCAGGGAGAGAGGAGACCGATCTGTGTCCCTTGTACATAGGGACACAGCATCAGTCACCTCCCCCAGTTAGTCCCCTCCCCCCACACAGTTAGAACACACCCAGGATACACATTTAACCCCTTCCTCACCCCCTAGTGTTAACCCCTTCACTGCCAGTCACATGTATACAGTAATTAGTGCATTTTTATAGCACTGATTGCTGTATAAATGTGAATGGTCCCAAAATTGTGTCAAAAGTGTCCGATACGTCCGCCGCAATATCGCAGGCCTGACAAAAAAATTGCAGAACGCCGCCATTACTAGTAAAAAATATAATAAAAAAAAAATCATAAATCTATCCCCTATTTTGTAGGCGCTATAACTTTTGCGCAAACCAATCAATATACGCTTATTGGGATTTTTTTAACAATAATATGTAGAAGAATACGTATCGGCCTAAACTGAGGGACATTTTTTTTTTTTTTAAATTGGGATATTATTATAACAAAAAGTAAAAAATATTGTGTTTTTTTCCAAAATGTTCTGTCTTTTTATGTTTATAGCGCCAAAAATAAAAATCGCAGAGATGATCAAATACCAGCAAAAGAAAGCTCTCTTTGTGGGAAAACAATTATAAAAATATAATTTAGGTACAGTGTTGTATGACCGCGCAATTGTCATTCAAAATGCGTCAGCGCTGAAAGCTGAGAATTGGTCTGGGCACAAAGTGGTTAAAAATGGTCGTGTGTACGCGGCATCATACTGTACATTGTGACATCAAAAAAGAAATAAAACAAATTTGGGTTTACATCCACTTTAAAACAACAAGGGCAGAGGATTTAATAGATGGAAAGATGAAAAAATGACTGAAGTTCCGCTTTAACTTTACTAATAAAATATACTAAGAAATGTATCTTTCTGGGTGTTTATCTTCTTGTGTATATTACGTTTATTTGGATATATATATATATATATATTTTTATAAAAAGCCTGTTTATTACAACATGTGCAGGATTTGGATAGCAGCTGTGTCATTTCATGCTCTCCATGTTTTATTACTTATTGACAATACTGAACTTGCAAACTCGTTCCCAGCAAAACATACATGTAGCAGTAGATGGCAGTATTGTAGAAGAAATTGTAATAAACAAGACAACGCACTGCATGATATTGTGATATGCTGACATGAAATGTTAATGCTTTCAGTATGGAATGGAATCCACTCAATGGGTATTTGCTCTTAGGAACACAACATACCAGTACTTAAGTCCACTAAAGTGATTATTATAAATAACACTCATAAGCAAATTATTCACAATCAGAAAAAAAAACAAAAAAAAACATACGCATCAGCAACACGCCAATCTTTTAAACAGAACCTAAAAAGTGAAAAAAAGTATAGTAACATGGATAAACAGAAACACCAAAGCAACCCCCTGATATAATTTAAAAGATGGTCAAACATTATAGCATACACACTAATGCTAATATTCCTAAAAAAATGTATTACATACTAAATAAACTCACAATTCAAATGGAACCTGCCAAGTTAAAAATATGCAAGCTGCCTTGGCTGACTTATTTCTAAAGGTCATATTTTTCATTCTTGCTATGTCTGAATCACAGACCAAGAATACTTGATGTGTGCATAGTCATTACAGGTTTGTAACTCACTAAGCAATGATATAAGTAGAAAGAGTCCCAGAGAAAGCACCTTTAACCTCCCTGGCGGTATGATTATTTCAGAAAAAAAGGTGCTGAAAGCGATACCATTATTTGCAAGGAAATTTGGCGTTTTATACTGTAGTCCTGTAATTTTTAGGAATAACTCACTTAAATCTGACCAAACAATAGTCTAGTAGGCATCCCGGGTATGAATTTGTTTTAAAAACAAAATGATAAATTATAATATAATAAATAATTATAAATAATTATAACAAATAATAATATAATTATAATAAAAATGATTCAATAATGTAATCAACTCAAAATCACTGAAATTTTCTCAGTTGCAGAATTGTCGCTGTCATTACTTTTATTTTTTTATGACGAATTTCCCCACAAATCGCTATCGCACAATTCTGCAAGTGATTATAATTTATTATCGCTGTTTTCTAGCTGCTCTAAAACCATTTTTGACATAAAGGGACACTTTTGGTTGCTATGGACAATCTACAGTTTGCAGGCAGAAAGAACCGTTTTTATTATATAAAAGTACATGTAGGACACTGGGCAGACCACTAGGGACAAGGGGTGTGTATTTTTTACATACAGTACTGTAATCTATAAGATTACAGTATACTGTATGTAAGGTGTTTGTTTACCTTTTTGAATTTGGCGCCAATCTCCGCTCCTGTGCATCGTAACGTCGCAGGGAACGGAGATCGGCGGCACACAGAGGCACTGTGTGAATCGAGCGAGGTCCCGCTCGCTCACACAGCGCGGTGGCAGGGACAAGGTAAGTAAACCAAGCCTGTGGATTCAGCGAGGCGAGCCTGAGTCTGACTCAGGGTTACCGATCGTAGCCCAAAAATCTCACCCCGTGTCAGACTCCGGAATACTGCCAGGGGGGTTAATGCATACCTCCTAACTTTTCAACTTCAGAATGAGGGACAAATGAGCATACCCCCCCAAACGAAGTTGTTGAGCGGGGGGGGGGTCCGCGAATCGCGGGACCGTAGAATTTAATCGTGAGGGAATTCGCGGGACAATAGCACTGCTCGCGGGACCGCGGGATTTACTGCGAATCGCGGGACATTCACGCGAAATCCGGGACGGTTGGGAGGTATGGTTAATGTCAGGTCAGAGTGACAGCTTCCACAACTAAACTGACAGTTATGCCGCGTACACACGATCGGTCAATCCGATGAGAACGGTCTGATTGACCGTTTTCATCAGACCAAACCGATCGTGTGTGGGCCCCATCGGTTATTTATCCATCGGTTAAAACATTTGAAACTTGTTTTAAAATTAACCGATGGATACCTAACCGATAGAAAAAAAAACGATCGTTTGTAGGCACGTCCATTGGTTAAAAATCCATGCATGCTCAGACTATATTAGGGGACGGGAGCGCTCGTTCTGGTAAAACTAGCGTTCGTTATGGAGATAGCACATTCATCACGCTGTAACAGACAGAAAAGCGCAAATCGTCTTTTACTAACACAAAATCAGCTAAAGCAGCCCCAAGGGTGGCGCCATTGGATTTGAACTTCCCCTTTATAGTGCCGTCCTACGTGGTTTACGTGACCGCGTTCTGATTCGATCGTTTTTTTAACCGATGGTGTGTAGGCACGACTGACCATCAGTCAGCTTCATCGGTTAACTGATAGAAAAATCCATCAGACTGCTCTCATCGAATTGACCGATCGTGTGTACAGGGCATTACACTTATACCTTCATACATTTAGCTGCCTATTTGGGAATTTGTTTTCTAGGCACAGGCAATAAGAATTCCATTGTTTGCGGTCAAGTCTTATTGGTAGATTTATCTCCCACCAGAAGGACTGCAGTTTACACAGTTTACTATGCTTCAGTTGTGAATGAACACAGTGAGCGATTGTGTTCACTGTGTTCATTTAGAAAAGGAAGGTGCTGGTAAATTACATATTTACTAGCCCCTTCCCTCATTCTCCATCCTAAAACATCCTCTGTAGCAGCCGGGGGGAGAGGTGAGGAGGGAAGCTAGCACTACTGCAGGGCAGGGGGAGGGACATAAACATGGGCAGAATGTTGGCTGTTTTTTTTTTTTAACCAAGAAAATGTCTCCCGACATTCTGTCCGTGTTAGTAAGGAAAACAGCAATTGCATTAACAAAGACTATAACAGCCTTCAATTCACCCAAAAGCCACTGTGGCTGTGAACAAATCAGCTGCAGCAACAGCAGGCAGATGTTCTACTGTTTTTAAGTTTATCAAAAGTGATGAGAAGTATGATGACACAAAGAAGTAGAAAGGTAACAAGCCTTTTAAACCAGTCTGCTTATCCTCTTAGACCCTATTAATAATACTATTTGTCATAATAAATTTGCCTCTCCATTACAGGCCCATAATGTTGTGCATAGGGTTGCCACCTTTTCTTTAAGCCAAACCCAAACACTTTAGCGGCACAGGGTGCATAGTATATACTATAGGATTATAAAAGACCTGGGACACCTTCTGGTGCCCCAAGAAGAGTAGTAATGGGACACGCTGCGACGAATGGTGGGTGTGTCCAAATGACTCTTGCTGACATCATTGCCCTGCCCTCCCAAGTGCTGTTGAACCTGCCCGCAGACAGCCACCCACAGCTTCTGGACAGCAACAGATTTGTGTGTGACTATCTCAGTTACTTGGGGAGCCACAGACTGGTCTGAAAAATGTATCTGGGTTTCAGGCAGACTGAAACCTGGACACATGATTCAAAACCTGGACTGTCCGGGTAAATCATGGACGGGGGGGGCAACCCTAGTTGTGTACACTGTTAAAACATCAGCATCATGGTGGCTTTCAAAATCACCAGTGGCTGCTACTACATATATTTCAATCAAACAAGGGGAAATGATATGTGCATGTACTGTACACATACATTAATAGTTAAAAACTGAATTAAGTGGTTGTTGTTTTCTGCATTAATGCACTTGATGATGCAGATAGGAGCTCGGAACTCCTATAGTTTAGAGCTAGGGATCACACTAGGTGCCTTTGTGCAGCAGCACAGATTCACATATATTAATAACAAAAACCTCAATTGAATACAGTTTCATTCAGTCTTTTGTGCTGACTTCTCAAGGACAGTTTTTTTTTTGGTTGTTCAAGTTAAATGAATCAATACCTTGAAATTGAACAAAAATAAGTGCTAAACTGTCAGAGGTTAAAAAAAGATTTGTTTTCTAAAACTGAAAACCACAGTGCCTTGAAAAAGTATTCAAAGTTTTTTCCACATTTAGTCATGTTACAACCCAAAATGTAAATGTATTTTTGTGTTGGATCTCGGATACCCCGGCTGGGCACCTCTGCCAGACTTGTGTCTCCTGTCCTCCAAACGCATCCGCAGCCTGCAGATTCGCCATAACCAGCCCTTAAAGGAGTTGTAAAGGAAACATGTATTTTTGCTGAAATGACTGGTTACAGGGTATAGTTAATAGTTAACTGATTCCTTTTAAAAATGATTAAACATAGATACAAATCAATCATATAATGTACCTTCAGTTTCTAGTTTCGTTTTTTGCATGTTGTTTCCTGCTTCTGTGATGTACAGAGCACAGAGCCAATACAGGGCAGTGATGGTTTGGAAAACGAAACTGATTGGTGCTGAGGGGTTTTAGACACACAGTAATCACACCTCCTTGATTAGTGACCACAGGGAGAAAGCTCCCAGCACTGTGGTTATCAGGAAACAGACAACCAGGAAGTGTGGAGATCAGAGAAGAATTACAGCAACTTGAGAGCAAAAACAAACAATGAGGACATGAAAACAGAACTTCATTAAGGTAAAGGAAGCTATTAAGATAATAAAAAAAAATCCTTTACAAACCCTTTAACCCCCCCCCCCCCCCCCCGAGGCAAACCACAAAGGTGTTGGGGGTTAAAAATGAAGAGCAAAAAAATGTTTATTAAATACAAAACATACACTTTAAACACAGTTAGGGACACTCCCCTTAGCCTTGTCATAGAGGGGGTAGGGGACAAGGAAGAACAAATGGGAACTCAACACTTGTACATTGAAACAGAAACTACATCCTGCTGGGATGTGTCTCCACTCTCCAGATCCTTTGTCTATGTGCCAATTAAACACAGCAACAAGAGGGGGGGATGGGGGAGATGCCCGGTGTCCATCGGCGGCCTTGTCCGGTCCGGCGTCCGTCTGCGGCCTCGGTGGTGTCCTCCCCGCTTCTCCCGCTCTGTTTTTGAGCCGATCCCCGCTTCCCGCGCTGTGTTTGAACGCCGCTGCCGACATATACCGAGTGCAGTACACTCGGGCACGCTCGGCCACGCTCGGCTTCTCTTGCATAAAGGCTTGGAGGCGGCACAGGGCGTGACCAAGTGTACCCGAGTGTACTGCGCGGCAGCGTTCAAACACAGCGCGGGAAGTGGGTATAGGCGTATATCGCGCACCCACGATTTTCCCCTTATTTTAAGGGGAAAAAAGTGCGCGGTATACGCCGATAAATATGGTATTTGTAAAATGTGGTGTGCATTTCTATTCAGCCGCCTTTACTCTGATACCCCTAACTAAAATCTAGAACAAAGAAAAAGTGTCCCCCTGTCAAGGGACTGGGACTTTTAAGGCAACCAATAAAGTAACAAAAAATTTAAATTTAATAGTTTAATCTTAAATAGTTAAGAAGCCAAACATGTAGCAACATGCAATTGACTGATAAGTAAGATACATTACAAATCAAAACATCAATAATTAATACAAAAGTTGTCTCCAATCTGCGGGTAAGTCCCGACGCGTTTCAGGAAGAACCATTTTCCTCAGGGGTGTATGCTTATTTGGAGAACTTATAATATCTATAAAAAATATACAAAAAACATTATAAGTGAGATTATTCACTGATTATGTTTTTTTGTATATTTTTTATTATGATACGCCCCTGAGGAAAGGGATTCTCCCTGAAACGCGCCGGACCTTACCCGTGGATTGGAGACAACTTTTGTATTAATTATTGATGTTTTAATAAGCCTTGATTTGTAATGTATCTTACATATCAGTTAATTGCATGTTGCTACATGTTTGGCTTATTTACTATTTAAGATTAAACTATTCAATTTACATTTTTTGTTACTTTATTGGTTGCCTTAAAAGTCCCAGTCCCTTGACAGGGGGACACTTTTTCTTTGTTCTCCAAACATATGGGATGTTGGCAACAATTATAATCTATCTCTGGTGTAATATCTTGTTTGTTTAGCTATAACTAAAATCTAGGGGAACCAATTGCTACCAGAAGTAACCTAATTAGTAAATAGAGTCCCCCTGTGTGTAACACACCACACAGGTCAGGGATAAAGTTGTGGAGAAGTTTAAAGCAGGGTTAGGTTATAAAAAAATATCCCAAGCTTAGAACATCTCACGGAGCACTGTTCAATCTATCATCTGAAAATGGAAAGAGTATAGCACAACTGCAAACCTATCAAGACTTGGCCATCCACCTAAACTGACAGGGCAAGGAGAGCATTCATCATAGAGGCAGCCAAGAGGCCCATATTAACTCTGAATGAGCTGCAGAGATTCAAAGCTCAGGTGGGAGAATCTGTCTACAGGACAACTATTAGTTGTGCACTCGAAAAATCTGACCTTTTTGGAAGAGTGGCAAGAAGAAAGCAATTGTTGAAAGAAATCCATAAGAAGTCCTGTCTGCAGTTTGCAAGAAGCCATGTGGGGGACACAGAAAATATGTGGAAGAAGGTGTTCTGGTCATATGAGACCAAAATTGAACTTTTTGCCCTAAAAGCAAAACGCTATGTGTGGCGGAAAACTAACACTGCACATCACCCTGAACATACCATTCCCACTGTGAAACATGGTGGTGGCAGCATCATGTTATGGGGATGATTTTCTTCAGCAGGAACAGAGAAGCTGGTCAGAGCTGATGGGAAGATGGATGGAGCCAAATACAAGGCAATCTTAGAAGAAAACCTGTAATGCCACGTACACATGATCGGAAATTCTGACAAGAAAAACATGGATTTTTTTGGCTCAAACTTGTGTTGAATACACACGGTCACACAAAATTCCGACCATCAAGAACGTGGGGACGTACAACACTACGCCGAGCTGAGAAAAATTAAGTTCAATGCTTCCGAGCATGCATCGACTTGTTTCCGAGCATGCGTTTTTTTTTGTGTGTCAGAATTGCATACAGACGATCGTAATTTATTTTACCGTCGGAAAAATTGAAAACCAGCTCTCAAATTTTTTTTTGTCAGAAATTCCGACAAAAAAAGTCAGTTGGAACCTACACACGGTCCGAATTTACAACCAAAAGCTCACATTGAGATTTTCTTGTCGGAAATTCCAACCGTGTGTACGTGCCATTAGAGTCTGCAAAAGATTTAAGACTGGGACAGAGGTTCATCTTCCAGCAAGACAACAAAGCTAAACATACAGCCAATACTACAATGAAATGGTTTAGATTAAAGTATATTTAGAATGAGTGTTAGAATGGTCCAGTCAAAGTCCAGACCTAAATCCAATTGAGAATATGTGGCAAGACTTGAAAATTGCTGTTCACAGATGCTCTCCATTAGGGATGAGCTTTATGTTTGGGTCAAACATGAGTTTGACTCGAACATTGGCTGTTCGCCAAATAGCGAACAATTTGGGTGTTCGCGAGCAATTTCGAAAGCTGCAGAACAGCCTTTAAAAGTATATAGGAGAAATCAAAAGTGCTAATTTTAAAGGTTATTATGCAAGTTATTGTCATAAAAAGTGTTTCGGGCCCCAGGGGACATGTATCAATGCAAAAAAGAGTTTTAAAAACTGCCGTTTTTTTCGGGAGCAGTGATTTTAATAATGCTTAAAGTAAAACAATAAAAGTGAAATATTCCTTTTGAATTTCGTACCTGGGGGGTGTCTATAGTATGCCTTTAAAGTAGCGCATGTTTCCCATGTTTATAACAGTCCCTGCACAAAATGAAATTTCTAAAGGAAAAAAAGTAATTTAAAACTACTCACGGCTATAATGAATTGTGCAACAGCACTGTTCCATTCGGTGCAAAACCGATTTTGCAGCGCTGCACCAATTTGTAAAACTAGTTCCTGTACTACTTTTGCCGATTTCAGGTGCAACTTTAATAGACATCTGTGTATGAAGCCAAACAGATGTCTATCAAGTAGCTCCTGAAAACGCGCTAACCTTGCTACTTTGAAATCGCGCTACTTCAAGTGAAGTAGCGCGATTTCAAAGTAGCATCAATGTGATCCAGGGCTTAAGAAAAGAATGCTTGCCATGAACAGGTGTTAATGCTAGCAGATTAGTGACGGCTGAGAGAATGTGTTACTGATGAATCAATATTTTAAATCTTCCAGTAATCTAAGTACTTTTGCTGGATCCAGACTTGACAGTTTACACAGAATGAACGACTGCTCTTGACAAAGTGTGATGTGATTAAAAGCAAAGACTGGTGGAACTATTTTGTACCCTTGCTTGTTCACATAGATAGGGATGTGGTATCTAGTGGTTTTCTTTTTTGTTTATGAAAGGGAGTTTCCAGATTCTGATAAGCCCTCTATTGCAGACCTTCACTATCACTGGGCCAGGGTTGTGGGGAAGAGGCTCTTGTCCTCATTAACATGGAAACAAGGTGTCCTCCCTGGCAAGGTGCCCTTCCAATGTCGAAGGCATGTGGCCTAGAATAGTTCAGAAGGGAGGCTTAAGCTTGATTTCTCCCCCTTTCCAGGACAGCCAGGCTGCATGCTGATATAAAGGCCCAATATGGGTTTTGGGGGGACTCCATGTCTTGATTGGTTGTTTTTTGCATTGGTTCCCCCTTTAAATAAATTAATTTCAGACAACTATTGAGAATGAGTTAAAGTATGATGAATGACACCTTTTGACTCACCAACAAATGCTATTTTTCCATCCAGCAGCAGAATGTAAACAAAGAGGCAGGTTATCCCAACGGATGTTATTGACCAAATATGCACATGACTACTGTACATTTGATTAATGACGTCACAGGAAATTCCCTATGATGTCATTGACCAAATATCTTCATGATTATCATTCAGATTACCACAAATCTGCAAATTGCAAACTTTAACGTGAACCACGCTAAAGTCAATAAAAGGTAAATCTTGAAAAATAACTCTCTTCATTCTCTAGTTCAGGGGTCTCCAAACTTTCTAAGCAAAGGGACAGTTTTCTGTCCTTCAGACTTTAAGAGGGCCGGACTAGGGCCATTGGGAGTAGAAAATGTCCAGTGGGAGTAAACAATACCATATTTTTGGTGTCAGTGGGAGGATTAGTGCCCCGTTGTTGGTGCCAATAGAAGGAATTGTACCCTTTTGATAGTGTTAGTTGGATGAATAGAGCCCCATTGGTGGTTTCAGCAACAAGAAAGATTCCTCATTGTTGGTGTCAGTGGATGAAATAGTGCCCCAAGGGCCGGATAAAGACAAGCAAAGGGCTGAATCCAGGACCAGGGCCACAGTTTGGAGACCCCTGCTCCCCTGGTAATAGAAAAGGGATTGTCGAAAAAGAGCATGAAGAGAAGGGCACTTCCCTAGTGTAGATTTTGGGGTACCCCACATCAATTGCCAGGTTGGGAGGTGAAAATAAAACAGGTTGCCAACCTGGCTCAGATGCCTGGAAGGACTGTGTAAATCTCAAGACTGAATGTATAAGCATCCGCTTGCATGTAAAACAGTTGCCATGTATGTATAACATCTGTGTATTTAACCCTTTGCCTGAATTTTAGATTTAAAGTCCTGAACTTTATTTCTGTGTAAATATTTGCATTGACCTTTATCATTTTGTGGTGTACTGTAACAGATTTAAGATAACTTTGCTTGTGTACTTATCATAGAAGATTTTCACCTTTATAGTTTATAGTTATTTCAGACTTTGCATTCTCCTAATACTGTATATCTTTGAATTGTAGATTTCTTTGTGATAGCTAGTAATGTATGAACAAATATGCAGATTAGAGTGTGCTGGGTAGAATCCAAATCTGTCAAAATCTATTTATTTGTTTTTTTCTCATTATAATTCATACAGGCAGGAAAATGAACTGACAAGCACCTGATTCAAAGGACCAAGCAAGATAATGCTATCAAGGTCAAAATGTGATTTACCAGCTTAGTCTGGCCACTGGGCATCAGACAAGGGTGCATTTTTTGAATTCTCTACTTTAACAAGTCAAACACAGAAATGATCACTGTTGCTGAATATAAAAAAAATACATGTTCATCCATTTGTAAAATATTACTTAATTTAAAGTCACTGAACTGGTTTCAAATGTTGAGAAGCTAATGGAATCAAGTAATGCTCTGGGCAGATTTATAGGACCTCTTATTTGCAAACTGCAAAGCATGTACCCCTTGAAACAAACTGATTTAATAATAATTAATAAAGTATTATGTGGACATTATTAAATATGTAATTTGCATTCAATTGAGTTGCAAATACATTTTCTAATCTAGTGTAGCAGAACTGATCATATTCAAGTAAAAAGGAAGAGCCCCGCTCCTTGGAGGCTTAAACAAAGCAAAGACATTAATGGGCGCAGACACTGACGGTGCTTTTAGTAAAAATAATTCATGTTTTTTAGCATCATTGTGCAAGCCGGTCACTTATAATGGCAAAGTTATGCAGCGCTGAACCAGTCATCCCAAAAGCTTTGCTCAATTATATACTAAGTCTAAGAATGAGCAGAATATTTTTTACTATAATTTTGGTTGCACATGAGAAGCAACCATTTCTAACTACATATGTTCAAAAATGCATTTGTATACAAGATAAACAAACTAAGATGCATAATTCGTGACTGGTTCATTTTGTTCGAAATGAGGAAAATTTTTAATAATAATTGAATGTCTTTATCTATACAGTCTGACATGATAGTTTGTCCATGTATATTCTAGGTCACTGCATATACAGTAGATTACATGTTTTCGTGTGCAGAAATATAGCTAGATCATTTTTTACTGCAGACTTTATTCAGTCTGTTTTCCTGTTCTTTATATCAGCTGAGGGGAACAATCACTTGCACTTTGTTCTCGGAGGGTTATTTCCAATTTTTCTATCAAAGCCAAGATGTCAAGAAGGTAGCCTAAAGGTTAAAAACACAATAAAGTGCATTCCCCTTTGAAACACAATTATGAAGTTAAAGTGAGTACCAGGTTTGTTTATAATCACCCCCTCCAGGTCTACTTATCTATATACAGTATTGCATGTATTTCAGAAAGCTTTATTGAACAATCATTTCTATTTTTGTCCTAAAGATTTCTGTAAGTACTGTATACTGAAGCCAAACCTATACATCAGGAAAGAGGGGTTGGTTTTGGCAGTGCAAGCCAGGTACTCCTGTCACCTGCTAGTAGAAGGCTCTCATCAAAGCAAAGGAAATAGGAGTGTATGTATGTCTGTGAAGGATCTCATTTATCAAGGTCATGGTAAAGCTAGTAGTGGTCACAATCATCTATATTAGACTGATTCTGTAATCTTAACCACTTAACGCCCGCCGCACGACTATTTACGTCCACAGAATGGCACGTACAGGCAGATGGGCGTATATATACGTCCCTGCCTTCTAGCGGGTCGGGGGTCCGATCGGGACCCCCTCCGCTGTGTGCGGCGGGCGGCTTACCTCTGGGAGCGATCCGACTCGAGGGGACGGCTGTTTGTTTCTGTCCGCCCCCTCGTGATCGCTTCCAGCCAATCCTGTGAGCCGCCGCCTTGTCACTTCCTCTGCCTGTAAAATGTAAACATAGGCAGAGGAAGTGATGCAGCTCTCATCTCAGCGGTATTTTCAAACTGCCGAGATGAGAGAAGAGTCACAGTAAGTCGCACCTAACACTACACTGACACCAGTACACATAGGCACATTTAACCCCTTCTGATCACCCCCCACCCCCCTGTCACACTGTCACTGAATGCAGTGATCATATATGTTCTGATCACTGCATTTAGTGTCAGTGTGACAGTTAGTGTGACAGCCAGTTAGTGTTAGGTCCAGCGTAGCCCCGTACCCCCCCCCTAATAAAGTTTCACCGCCCTAGTTAACCTTTTCACTCCCTATTGCCAGTGTCACTAAGCGATCATTTTTCTGATCGCTGTATTAGTGTCACTGTTGCCGCTAGGGAGCTAATTTTTTTTATTGCAATTTTGTTTTACTAAAGACATGTGGCTGAATAAATGTGGGCCTAAATGTTTGACTAAAATTTAGTTTATTCAATTTTTCTTATAACAAAAAGTAAAAAATATTGATTTTTTTTTCAAAAATTTCGCTCTATTTTTGTTTATAGCGCAAAAAATAAAAATCGCAGAGGAAATCAAATACCATAAAAAAAAAAGCTCTATTTGTGGGAAGAAAAGGACGCGAATTTTGTTTGGGAGCCACTTCGTACGACCGCGCAATTTTCTGTTAAAGCGACGCAGTGCCGAATTGTAAAAACACCTCTGGGCATTTAGCAGCATATTGTTCCGGGGCTTAAGTGGTTAAAGATGTTTTGCTGCTTATTTAAACAGCTTTTTCAGTTCTAATGAGTTTTGGGAACATACAGTACCTTGAAAAAGTATTCATACCCCTTGACATTTTGACATGTTACAACCAAAAACATAAATGTAGTTTATTGGGATTTTATTTGATAGACCAACACAAAGTCACATAATTGTGAAGTGGAAGAAAAATAATAAATGGTTTTCAAAGTTTTTACAAATAAATATCTGAAAAGTGTGGCGTGCATTTGTATTCAGCCCCCCTGAGCCAATACTTTCTAGAACCATCTTTCACTGCAATTACAGCTGCAAGTCTTTTTGGGGATGTCTGTACCAGCTTTGCACATCTAAAGAGTGACATTTTACCTATTCTTCTCTGCAACATAGTTCCAGCTCTGTCAGATTGGATGTAGAGCATCTGTGAACATCAATTTTCAAGTCTTGCCACAGATTCTCAATTGGATTTAGGTCTGGATTTTGACTGGGCCATTCTAAGGCCCCATACACACGATAGAATTTATCTGCGAATACGGTCCAGCGGACCGTTTCCGTGGATAAATCCTCTTGTGGATTTCGGCGGATTTTCATGCGATGGTGTGTACTCACCATCGCATTGAAATCCGCGCCGAAATCCTCTTGCGATGATGTGTCGCGCCGTCGCCGCGATTCATGATGCTGTTCGTTCACTAAGGTTCTCTAACAAACCTCTGAGGGCTTCACATAACAGCTGTATTTATAGTGTGAATAAATTAGACACAGGTGGACTTTATTTAATAATTAGGTGACTTCTGAAAGCAATTGGTTCCACTGGATTTTAGTTAGGGGGGCTGAATACAAATGCACGCCACACTTTTCACATCTTTATTTGTAAACAAATTGTGAAAACCATTTATCATTTTCCTTCTACTTCACAATTATGTGCCACTTTGTGTTGGTCTCCCACATGAAATCACAATAAAATACATTTATGTTTTTGGTTGTAATATGACAAAATGTGGAAAATGTAAAGGGGTATAAAAACTTTTTCAAGGCACTGTAATACATCATTTATACCCATACTGGTAACTTTATTACCCTAATCCAACAATCCAGGAATGTGGAATCTTGGACCATCCATTTGTCTCCTCATTGTATAGGGCTTTGCATTCCTCACTTCACTAGGATTCCTTTACCTAGTTTCTTTGCTTGTGTTTGGGTGTTTGCTGTTTTGATGTACTAGCTTCTGTTCCATTGTATTGTTGGGCTTGAAAGACACAGGGAAGTCTAACCAGTGTGCCTGGTTAGGCTGTTTTTGTTATCGCAGTCATTATACCATCCATTCAAGTCACCAATTTATGCAGCACTTTACTACTCTTCATTCACATTAGCCCTTGCCCAAAACAATAACCTAACAATGTAAGCTCCTTATCATATATGTATACTAGTGATGAGTGAATCTGCTTGGGTTTGAGTTGAGGGCAAGTTCAGCAAACACATCCAAAAATATGCAAGTTGTGTACCCCCTTGAAGTCAATGGAGGGCGACATTTCTAAATCAAGTTTCTCCATTTTATAAAAGCAAAAAAAAAAAAAAAAGGTTCAGCGAGGAGCAGCATTTTTAATAAATTAAAATAGCAAACATTCTATAAATAACAAGCTTTGGTGATGCCCTAAACCTGCCTGTGGAGTAGTGCATCTATAGAATGTATACAAGCAAAAGTGATATTTTCAAAGGAAAAAAAATACCTTTTCATTTGCGGGCCGCTCAAGGGCACTTCCCAGATGCTTTGTTACAAAGCAGCCGGGATCCCCCTCAATAGCTATACCAGACGCTTATCTTAGATGATGGTCTGATACAGAATTAAGGACCCTACACAAAAATAAGCAAAAACAATGGTGTGTGGTTCTCCCCAAATTCTATACCAGACACTTCAATTCTGGTATGGGTTTTAAGGTCTGTTATGGATTGTAGTTCTGTGCAAAAAAACAATAAACTAATGTCTCCCTCCAAAATCAATACAAGACCTATACAGCCTTGATTGCAAAGAAATGGGGGAGCATACAAGTTTCCCTCCTAAACCATGCTCTCCCTCCTTAATCCACTTTCTCAAGCTCAAGCTTTCAAAACTGACTTGTGTAGAGCAATGCCTGCACTTCATTGTTTGACCTTTGATAGACATTTTTTTTTTTTTTTTTAATATTTACTCCCTCCATGTCCCCTTTCGTGACATTTCTATCAAGACCAATAACACAATACATGAATTAGCAGAAAAGATTGTAAATTGTTACTGAAATATTTTTTGTTCAGTATGGTTAAACAAATATTGAATCTGTATACCTAGCTATATCTATATCTATATACAGTACAGACAGACCAAAAGTTTGGACACACCTTCTCATTCAAAGTTTTTTTTTTTTTTTTCATGACTATGCAAATTGTAGATTCACACTGAATGCATCAAAACTATGAATTAACACATGTGGAATTATACTTAACAAAAAAGTTTGAAACAACTGAAAATATATTTCATATTCTAGGTTCTTCAAGGTAGCCACCTTTTGCTTTGATTACTGCTTGGCACACTCTTGGCATTCTCTTGATGAGTTTCAAGAGGTAGTCACCTGGCGCAGCACCCCATCACTCTCGTTCTTGGTCAAATAGCCCTTAAACAGCCTGGAGGTGTGTTTTGGGTCATTGTCCTGTTGAAAAATAAATGATGGCACAACTAAACGCAAACCGGATGGAATAGCATGCCGCTGCAAGATGCTGTGGTAGCCATGCTGGTTCAGTATGCCTTCAATTTTGTATAAATCCCCAACAGTGTCACCAGCAAAGCACCCCCACACCATCACACCTCCTCCTCCATGCTTCACGGTGGGAACCAGGCATGTAGAGTCCATCTGTTCACCTTTTCTGTGTCGCACAAAGACACGGGGGTTGGAACCAAAGATCTCAAGTTTGGACTCATCAGACCAAAGCACAGATTTCCACTGGTCTAATGTCCATTCCTTGTGTTCTTTAGCCCAAACAAGTCTCTTCTGCTTGTTGCCTTTCTTTAGCAGTGGTTTCCTAGCAGATATTCTACCATGAAGGCCTGATTCACACAGTCTCCTCTTAACAGTTCTAGAGATGTGTCTTCTGCAAAAGGTGGCTACTTTGAAGAACCTAGAATATGAAATATATTTTCAGTTGTTTCACACTTTTTTGTTATGCATAATTCCACATGTGTTAATTCATAGTTTTGATGCCTTCAGTGTGAATCTACAATTTTCATGTTCATGAAAATAAAGAAAACTCTTTGAATGAGAAGGTGTGTCCAAACTTTTGGTCTGTACTGTATATATATATATATATATATATATATATATATATATATATCAGAACTCAAATTTTCCACTCGCCTACTCGCATTTTGCGAGTGGAAAATTTAGGTCTGGCGAGGATCTGGGCTGCCTGGCAGTGGGGGGGGCAAAAACCGCTGGCGATCGGGGTTAATCGCAGTCGTTTTTCGCAGTGATCGCCCTGATGGCATAGAGGAAGAGGAGAGCCGTGGGATCGCAGAGCGGTATAGCCCGCTGTTTCAACTTACATTGAAAGTTCCTCTGCTCTGCTGCAATGGTGAGCGCAGTGAGGCTGCAATGGTGGGGGACGGTGAGGCTGCAATGGTGGGGGACGGTGAGGCTGTTCTGAGGGGAACTGATAAAGTTGTTGTTAATATTTATTTTTGCAACTTAATTCTGCATAAAACATTTCACAAGATAATTTATGAGGGCATGATTAGCGGGAGAATTAGGGGCAGGGTAGGGGTTGGGTGGGGCAACTAGTGGCGAGTAACCTTTGAGGCCTGGCTAGTGGCTCAAGACTTGAAATTTTGAGCCCTGTATATATATATATATATATATATATATATATATATATATATTTTTTTTTTTTTTTTTGCTTATTTATGCTGTCACTCAGCATGATTTTTTTTGAAGGTGTTGGTACAGATACAAAATTTCCACAGGTGTTATGGAAAGTACATGAAAAGTAAGTAAGTGTTAATTGGTTTTACATGTTTATTGATTTCAGCAGCTGCTAATTTTATAACACTATCTAATTTTAGACAGGCATTATTAACTCTTTATTTGGCAACACTGGCCTATGCTGTAATAGGCATGCATGTAATTATGAATGATGCCGTTGTCACTTTGCAACCTTTAAAAAAGTAGGTTTACTTTGTTTTTAGCTAATATAGCATTCTTAAAGATAATATGTACTGTGATGATGTGCCCAAAACATTTGCCTATAGGCTGCCTAAACCATAACATCTTTGTACAGGTATGTATTGTGCTGAAATGGTGTCTACATGAAGATATGGCAATTTTAAAGTATAACTAACGGCAAAAAACATTTATTTTTAGTTTTTATTGCTGGCTGTGCCCTTGTTTTGCCTTTAGTTCCACTTTAGTGGAGAAGCAGGGCTTTTCTTCCTGATGTCAGGCCTGTTCCCTGGTGACTGGTGGTTTCACGACTGCAAGGAAAACCAATAATAATTTCACTCCAAATATTATGAGACTAGAAGTGAGAGGAAGCAGTGCCCTAAAAGAGCTCAAACTGCATATATACTGCTATTAGGTAAGAGAAAAAAATCCTACGTACATTTACACCGCATGAAGTGCTCTATTTTTAATAAGCTGCAGAATCACGTGACCGGACTGGAGCGGAATAAAAATAGGTAGGTACACAGATGTATTTAAACAGGGTATACAGGATAGGTAGGAGGAGGGGGAAGAGAAAGAGTCATTAGAGTTAGGCTTTTTTTCTACTCTAAATATATTGAAGGTACAGTAAGTTATGAGAGTTAAATTTTTTGGGTACAAAAGTATAATGATCTCAGGAAAACAATAGCTGCAGTTGCCCAACCTACTTTTGCATACCCTGCATTAAAGTGGAGTACTGGGAAGTACACAGAATGCCTCTCTCACACTTGTGCATGAGATATGTAAATCACCTGTCACCCACAGCAAGAGGGAGAAACGGAGGACTGCTCAGAGCTGGATTAACTCTCTGTGGCAAGACTGGTCACAGATGGCATGAAATCCTATCCTGTACAAGGTACAAGCCTTAATTTAAAAAACGGGTTTACATCCACTTTAACCACTTAAGCCCCGGACCAAAATGCAGGTAAAGGACCAGGCCCCTTTTTGCAATTCGGCACTGCGTCGATTTAACTGACAATTGCGCGGTCGTGCGACGTGGCTCCCAAACAAAATTGGCGTCCTTTTTTTCCCACAAATAGAGCTTCCTTTTGGTGGTATTTGATCACCTCTGCAGTTTTTATTTTTTGCGCTATAAACAAAAATAGAGCAACAATTTTGAAAAAAAATCAATATTTTTTACTATTTGCTTTAATAAATATCCCCCAAAAATATATAAAAAAAAATGTTTTTTTTAACAGTTTAGGCCGATACGTTATCTTCTACATATTTTTGGTAAAAAAAATCGCAATAAGCGTTTATCGGTTGGTTTTCGCAAAATGTATAGCATTTACAAAATAGGGGATAGTTTTATTGCATTTTTCTAAAAAAAAATGTTTTACTACTAATGGCGGCGATCAGCCAGTCATTTTTTTCGTGACTGCGACATTATGGCGGACACTTCGGACAATTTTGACAAATTTTTGGGACCATTGTCATTTTCACAGCAAAAAATGCATTTAAAATGCATTGTTTATTGTGGATATGACAGTTGCAGTTTGGGAGTTAACCACAGGGGGCGCTGAGGGAGTTATGTTTCACCTAGTGTGTGTTTACAACTGTAGGGGGGTGTGGCTGTAGGAGTGATGTCATCGATTGTGTCTCCCTATAAAGGGGATGACACGATCAATGCAGCCGCCACAGTGAAGCACGGCGCGCCCGTGACCCACGGCTGGGTAGATGTACAGGATGTACCGGTACGTACATCTGCCCAGCCGTGCCATTCTGCTGACGTATATTTACAGGAGGCGGTCCTTCAGTGGTTAAGGCTCCTCTGTCACGGGAATGCTTGGAATAAACTGTAAAGCTATCCTAATAACCACACTTTGCTGGTAATGATCTACATTGGCAAATACTGCTTTTTTCTTAAATAACTTTATTTCAGTTAAAGCTCAACTGCACTCCCCAGTCCTTTGGTTTCAGTGACTGTACTCTTTGCTGGTTTTCATCCTACCTATCCCACCGTACCTTCAGTGTCACTTAAAACTGTACTTCCTCCTCTCATCTTCCTTTCTATTTTTATTGTAGCAAAAAAGATAGAACATTTACATATATTACATAAGTAGCTAACTTTACATGGCAGACACTAATCAAGTACAGTCATAGCTCTCATAAAATACAGTCAAATTAAGACAAGAAAAAGAAAAGAGAAAGCAAAAATAAAGGCCACATCCCAATGGGGATATAGCATTCACATCCAATGAAAAACATTCTTATCTGTTCAGCCTTTTATGCGGGCACAAAATGAATAGCAATTTAAAGAAACAAAAAAAAGATCTATGTGACATCATAGGCATAGTACAGTCAACCAATCCAGAAGCTGGCATATCAATAAGAAGACCAAGATTCCCATGTTCTACTATAGACATGCAATTTATCCATAATGTACGGTTGATACATTCCATGAGTTTTATTGCCTCCACACATTGTAACACCTGGGCCCAGGGGATCGTAGGGGAGCACCAGTGTAACACAGTAGCTCAACTAATAGCACTAAATAGAGTGTGTGCCAACATTTGGCAGGGAGGCATAACCTCCAGGAGGTCTTCAAAAATAAGCAAAGCCAGCTGCACTCCTGTGATCTGAGCAACCTTAGTGTATGCCTGTTGCAATAGTAGTTTAATTGATTTGCAACTACATAAAATGTGGAGGTGTGCCCCTATTCAGGTCTCTGGCAAAAATGAATAGAACCTATGGCAGGAGTATAGAACCATCTAGTTGTGAAACTTAACCAATTTTTCCTTTTAAATCACACCATAATAAAGCTGTTTACATACTGTGCATCAAGTCTTTACAATATTTTTGGGTATTGTTTTTAAAACAATAAACCTTAAATTTTACTTCATGATAAAACCTACCTTGTCTCTCCCAATTAAATCGCAGCCTATTAAGGCTGCTTACATACTGTTACAATAATCACAGGATCTTGGCAGGGTCTTCCAGGCTTTCTTGCAGGATTCCTGACAGAATTTTCAGGATTCCTTGTAACTCCACTACCTCCAGGACTTCCATAGTTTCCAGTAATGGATTGAATTGACCTGGAAAGTAGCATCTGCGGCAGATTTAAAAACCTTAGGAAAGTATACACTTAAAAAAATAAATCTACACCCTTCAATATTATACCAATTGGCCACTGGCAATCAGTTTCATAGTATAGTTTGTGAGCTTATTTTTTCAGTACCCCACTGCCTTATCCTAAAACTTTGTTAAAAACAGAATACACAAAAACACTTCAAAACCAAAACTTCATATTCTAGAGTCAAAACAGTTACAAAAAAGTGTGTTATTTTATAGACAAGTGACTGGAAAGTATATAAGCAGCTTGATTAGACTGTGATATGAGAGAGAAAGAAAGGGCAATTTTTATCATGAATAAAAATTTGAGATTTGGCAGGGGACACAGGCTTATCCATGGGTTGTTGTACATGCCAAAGGATTTATATAGCTCTTCAGCCAGTCCTGATAGAGGAGTCAAGATTTTTCTCTGCTGCAGTTAGGCCTAGGTTCACATTCATGCAGTATGGGAAACCCCGCAATCCGTGCATGTTTCCCACACAGTATTCAGATCGCACTGCTTTTACAATCTGCAGCGGGTGTCAGTGCACTCTTAACAACGCCCCAAATGCAGGTTGCAAACACAGTGCATCTGCCTGCCCCAGATGCAATCAGTTGCAGTGCGGTTCCCAAATTGGTGCATGCACGGCGATTTGATTAATGCACTGAACTGCATGTGAATTAAACAGGAAAGCAGTGTGCATTGATGTATGAATAAACATAAAGCTGCAATAATTGTGTCTTTTATGTCTGCCTTTACTTGCGGTTCAAGGCTTTTATCCTTGATTTGTGCACAATTGTGATACAATTTTTAAAATGATTTGTGGCTTTGTTGTGCAAAACCTTCCACCTGTTCACCCTAAAATGACTGTGAATTAATAATGGTCACTTTATTAGGTACACTTATATTGCTGTGTAGGACCCCTTATGTTTTTAAAGCAGCCTGAGTCCTTTGAAGCATTGGTTTAACAAGTTACTCATATATGTGGAAAAAGGTGTGTCATTCAAATGATGGTTATCCGATATTAAAGCGGGGGTTCACCCTAAAAACGATTTTCTAACATTACATCCAGCTCACTCTCTACATTGCCGAAAGAAGCTGAACATTGGTGCGCAGGCGTCGTATAGCGCCGACTCGCCATTCGGCTTCTTTCGGCAACTCGTGACGCTCCTTATGCGACGGGGGGAGGTCGTTTTTGTCATCACGTCAATCATCTGCTGGATAGGAATGCCCACTCCCACGGGAGGCCCTAACCAGAAGCCAGGGAAGAAAATAGCTGTACGAGGTATGTACAGCAACAAAAAAAAACGGCATACTGTCAATGTAGAGAGTGAGCTGGATGTAATGTTAGAAAATCGTTTTTAGGGTGAACCCCCGCTTTAATAACAACAAAACCTGGGGAATGCCCAGGGAAAAACCAAGCCTCCTTACCGACCAGCCTGCAGAACAACCAAATTAACCTGTCTAACAGTATGTGTTAAAAACAGGGGTTTTGTCCGCACGCATTTGCAAACGCATGCGTGAGCCACAGAGCCGCGCCAAAGCACCCTGTAACCTGTGGTCCTAACACTAAACAATGAGCGTCCCCATATTAAGCAGACTGTATGCAAAGAAAATATTCCACTACACCAATATACCATGTGACAACAGAGATTCAGATCTCAGCATGCTGCAACCAGTATGTGACCAACATGGGTTAAACTCACACCCCGCTGTCATGAATACATGACAATGACACACTTGGCCTCACCCTGCACCATATAGGTACCAGCAGACTGAGAGCAATCAACACTGGGTTAGTTTACTACGCAATTAACCCCCTACACACCAAGCAGCTACCACCATTTGAACCAGAAACACAAGCTGTTCCAGGAAAGCCAGGAACCCAGAGATGTCATTTAGCTAAAGAAAAGTGATGGGATCTGGTAGGCATCAGGTTTTTTCTTTTAGCATTTGGGTGTCTATTTCTAGATGATATTCTTTTTTTGTGAATGAACTGTGTACCAGGCTAGGGTTGTGGGAAAGAGGGCCTTGTCCTCCTCAAGATGGGTACACGATGCTTTGCCAGGGGGTTTCCCCCAGCAAGTCCCCCCCCCAAGTTGAGGGCATGTGGCCAGGTATGGTTCAGGAGAGGGGCACATACCTTCCCTCCCACCCTGGCTTGCCAGGCTACATGTGTGGATAAGGATCTGGGGTAAATTAACTCTAATGCAATATCACATTTATTTGTGATATTTACTGCAGGTAATTACTGCATTTGTAGTATATACCTGTAGTGAATTGACACCCTGAATATTGCATGCACAATTACAATACAACACAATTATTGCATGCACGCATTAGTGACGCCCACTGTCACAACGGACAGGGATATTTCAGAGATTTACAACATAGTCTTCAAAGGGACAGAGATTCTTTAAAGTGTTAAATCAGTCTGTATATGCAGTATTTAAAGTGGAGTTCCACCCATAAATATAACATTACATCAGTAGTTTTAAAAAAATGTCATTAGTCCTTTACGAAAAAATTTTTTTTTTTTAGATGCCTTCAAAGTGTTGTTGCTAGGCAGAATAGTTAATCTTCCCACTTCCTGCACCTAGGTGCTTAAGCTTCCTAACCTACACCGCACAGACTCCTGGGAATGTAGTGGGTGTAACTTTCCAGGAGTCTGTGCACTCCCCAGTCTCAAAGAATCATGTGACTTGGACAGCACAGGTGCTGAAACCTGATCTGACACTGCTTGTGCAGCACTGAGCATGTGCGAGATCTGCAAGGCTGAAATCCAGGAAGTCATACAGTCTGGCTTGTTGCAGCAGAAATTGAGATTTAACATCCAAGGTCAATGTTCAGTCATCCAGTTTTGCTGATCCTGTTCCCAGTGTACACTCATTGCACTCACTGGAACTTTTGCCCTGCTCTTATAGCCCTCTTAAAACTTTAAATTGTTATCTGCTTGCCACTTATAAAAAAAATGGTTGCAGCTTTCCATCAGTGTGGGTGTTAACTTCTGACCTCTCTCAATAAGAAAGTGTTAACTAATTGGCCCTTTCTGCACCATTCTCTAAAAAAAAATTAACCTTAAAAAAACTAAACCTGTGAAAAAACTTTAATAATGTAAAATACATGAGAGTGGAGGAAGGACAGAGAATTAATCATTTGCAAGACCAGAAAAGATTTTTGGATGTGCAACACATAATTATATGTTATCTTCTGCAACCTTTTTGAATTCATAAAGGCTTTTTTATGGATTTTAAAAGACTAGTGCTGGCTCAACCAACTTGCTGTGTAACAAGTGATACAGCTGTCAGATGTCAGATAGTTCGCTATAAGTAATATTCTGTATTAATAAACTTTATTTTGCATCCTTATTTAGCTGGAGATTAAATAATCTAGAGATCTACCGTGATGCTTTACCTTAGACCCATGGCTTAGACCTTATTCTTTTACTGAACAAATATGTTTCACATCTAGATTATGACTAGGGAATATAAGAGCCTGACTGCTGCTGAGCAGTTTCTATTTTTTTTTTTTTTAAACCAATTTTTCATCTTCTTTACTTTCTCTGCTTTGTGGAAAATGAGTGAAATTGCTGTATTGTTATTCATGTCATAAAACTACTGTAGTCCTACACCTCAGCCCTAGTAATAAATATCTGCACTGTGTTTGCTGTTTTCTTCCTTTTCTTTTGATCTTTTTTAATCTGCATATAACTGAACTGATATACTGTGTGTATATTTATATATATATATATATATATATATATATATATATATATATATATATATATATATATATATATATATATATATATATATATATATATATATATATATATATATATAATATATAGTATCTCACAAAAGTGAGTATAGGCAAAAAGAGACAAAACTGAAGAAATGACACTTTGCTACAATGTAAAGTAGTGAGTGTACAGCTTGTATAACAGTGTACATTTTCTGTCCCCTCAAAATAACTCAACACACAGCCATTAATGTCTAAACTGCTGGCAACAAAAGTGAGTACACCCCTAAGTGAAAATGTCCAAATTGGGCCCAATTAGTAATTTCCCCTCCCTGGTGTCATGTGACTCGTTAGTGTTACATGGTCTCAGGTGTGAATGGGGACCAAGTGTGTTAAATGTGGTGTTATCGCTTTCACTCTCTCATACTGGTCAATGGAAGTTCATCATGGCATGACCTCTCTGAGGATCTGAAAAAAGAATTGTTGCTCTACATAAAGATGGCCTAAGCTATAAGAAGATTGCCAAAACCCTGAACAGGGAAAGGGAGTCACCGCTCCAGGTGGATATGCTGAGCAATCAAGAACCTCTCAGGAAACCAAGGGTGCCGGCAATGCACAAGGCAAATAGTGTAAACTTCAAAAAGATGGACAGCCGCACTCCAAAAAACTCTTGAGTTGTCTTTATTGTAAAATAAATAAAAAATGCACTACAAACAGCAGCAAAAAATGAGGAAAACAGCCGACACGTTTTTACACTGGATCAGTGCTTAGCCATGACTGAGCTGCAACAAGTGGCCAAGACCAAACATCGTTTTAACAGGACAGGTTCCACTCAGAATGAACCTCGCCATAGTTGACCAAAGAAGTTCAGTGCACATGCTCAGCATCATATCCAGAGGTTGTCTTTGGGAAATAGACGTATAAGTGCTGCCAGCTTGCTGCAGAGGTTAAAGGGGGGGTCAAACTATCAGTGCTCAAACCATATGCCGCACACTGCATCAAATTGGTCTGCATGGCTGTCTTCCCAGAAGGAAGAACCCTTTTCTAAAGATGATGCACAAGAAAGCCCGCAAAAAGTTTGCTGAAGACAATCAGAATAAGGACATAGGGGAGCTGCGGTGGCTCAATGCAATTGGCACTGCGCTGACAAGCCATTCACCTCTGCAGCTAGAGGTTCGGATCCCGGTCTCGGCTACATGTGAATTGAGTTTGGTGGTCTCAGCCCGGCACCCGGTGGGTGTGCTATGCGAGGTAAGCTTGCGCTTAGTATGCCCACCCCCTCCCACAAAAAACACCACAATTACACGCACTCGAAATTGGGTTAACATGCACGCACTTTGACCACGCGGTCTCTAAAAAGAGAGGCGAAGGACTAACGGGGCTGGTTGAGCGGGCAAGATCCTCTCACTCCCTTATAGGGAGTCCCTCTGCCCCGTTGGGCTTCAAAGCGGAGCAGGTAGGGCGGGCTGTGTGGGAGGACCCCCTCACACACCCACCATTGCCACCCGGGGCATGGAGAAAGGTGGCAGATTGCCTCTGGGGGAGGCCTGCCTACTCCCAACTCCTGCAATCCGGCTCCTCTCTCGAGTACACGCACAAAATACACTTTAAAAAAAAAGAATAAGGACATGAATTACTGGAACCGTGTCCTGTGGTCTATTAGTTCTCCTGAATAGGTCCATTTTGAACATTAAAGGGGTGGTTCCCCCTAAAACACATTTCTAACAATACATTCGTAAGACCCGTTACACTGCGGGTAGGCTGGCTTTCGTTTTTTTTTTTTAGTACATACCTCGATCTCGGCGTTTCGTCCCTTGGCGGTGGGCGTTCCTAGTTGATTGACGTTCCTCCGACGGGCACATACGTGACGTCACGACTTTCCGAAAGAAGCCGAACGTCGCTGCGCAGGCGCCGTATAGAGCCGACTCTATACGGCGCCTGCGCAATGACGTTCGGCTTCTGTCGGAAAGTCGTGACGCGCAGTATGCGCCCGTCGGAGGAACGTCAATCAACTAGGAACGCCCACCGCCAAGGGACGAAACGCCGAGATCGAGGTATGTACTAAAAAAACAAAACAAAAGCCAGCCTACCCGCAGTGTAACGGGTCTTACGAATGTATTGTTAGAAATTTGTTTTAGGGGGAACCACCGCTTTAAGGTTCTTAGTCGTTTACAATGTTATATTTAACATGCTTGGTTAATATTTCTTACTATGTACTATATGCTTCTTGTTCTGTATCAAAGTACTTTATGATGCCCTGTACACACGATCGGTTTCTCTGATAAAAACGGACCGATGGATTTTTTCATCAGATATCCGATGAAGCTGACTTTCATCAGTCTTGCATACACACCATTGGTTAAAAATCCGATCGTGTCCAACGCGGTGACGTAAAACACAATGACGTGCTGAGAAAAATTAAGTTCAATGCTTCCGAGCATGCGTCGACTTGATTCTGAGCATGTGTGAATTTTTGACCGATGGATTTCCCCACAGACGATCGTTTTTTTTCTATCGTTTTTTTAACCATAAGAAACATTTAAAACAGGTTCTATTTTTTTTTCACTGATGGAAAACAAACCGATGAGGCCCACACATGATTGGTTCGTCTGATGAAAACGGTCCATCAGTCCGTTTTCATCAGACGAACCGATCGTGTGTACAGGGCTTAAGCGTCCTATACTGTACTGTTCCCTTATCTTATTTCCAAAAAAAAAACAAGTTTTTGAAGAAATAAATAAAAAAGAAGCTTTGCATGAGCCAACACTTGAAGATAATTCAATTCACACTGCCCTGAATTGCCCGTTTTTTTTTTAATCTACTGAAAACTACTGTAGCCAATCAGAGGAGTTTCCCTCTTTGGGCATGCTGGCGGGGGTATATCTGGAGCACCGGCCATTTTTTTCGGGTAGTCTGCGGGGCCCGAGTTCCAGGTGCGGTATCCACCTTTAGGGTGCGCGCATCCGCGGGCCCCATCCTCATGGCCGGTCGGGTTAAGGCTGGGCACCTCGCGGAGCCTTCCGTTGATGAAGAAAGGGACCCCAGCGGCTTGCTGGGTTCCAGATCCTAAGCTGGAGGCTGAACGTTGGGGGATTGGCTCGGGAGAACCTAAGTGCAGAGGTTGTCTGTGAGGCCTGGATGAACCACCGGGGATCCGATCACCGCGCTACGTGACAGGTATTTTTCTTTTGCTGTCAATGGGTGATCCTGTAGAACAAAACTTACTGGGAGGATTCGCTATCCTTACACTTCAATTATACCAAGAAAATTTACTACGCCTGTGGCAGAGGCATTGTTTCCTCCCAGTGATCTGATTATTGCGAGCGACCCTTTGGCTGCCAGGTCCAAGTTAATTGCCTGTCCAAGGGGCACTTACCCACCCTGGCGAGGGTGGCAACGTTTGAATTATCTGAGCCGAGAGCAGGCTTGCTCTCTATGTTTTTGATATCCAAGGCCTGACGCTACAAGTCCTTCCTACTCATCAACCTGATATTTCCTCTAAACAACAACCCTGAAGTCTTTGTGAAATGCTCTGCTAAAAACCCTTTTAATACATCTCTTAATGAAACATGTAGAGCTAAAATGTTTTTCAGGCATGATGATCTTATCACCTTTGAATCTTTCCTTACCAGTCATCCGGACAGTAATATCTCTCCACTTGACTTCAATTTGATTACTCGTTTTTTTTTTTAAAACTCAACATACGCTCAGACTGGTATAGACCCAAAACCCCTTTTGAAATTTTTTGTCTTAAGAACTCCCCTCAGAGACATCTGATTTCATCATTACTGTATATGCTATGTTTTTCTCAAATTCTGAGCTCACTACTGATTCTACAAATCAGAAATGGGAAATAGATCTTAATATTTCTCTTTCCAGTGAGGAGTGGGAAGTCATTTTCCGCCATATACATAAGGGGTCTCTTAATGTTTTGACTCAGGAGAATGGCTTTAAACTCTATTCTAGATGGTATAAAACCCCTTGCATAATACACAAATATGATCCAAAAACCTCCCCTTTATGTTGGCGATATAACCTTTCTCTAGGCTCATTATTTCACATTTGGTGGGACTGCGTTCTTATTAAACCCTTCTGGAAGGAAATCCACCGTTTAATTACCCTTATTACGTCTTGCGTCCCTGATTTCACAGCAGCACAATATTTGTTGCATCACTCTTCCTTACCTCATTCAGTATACAAAAATACGATCATTCTACACCTTATCAATACAGCTAAACTTTGCATACCCATTAAATGGTTACAATCTTCTCCCCCTACTATCTCAGAATGGTTACGCAAAGTGCAACATATTGCTAATATGGAAGACTTAATCCATCAATCCAGGGATTGTCCTAAATGTTTTCATGACAAATGGGCTTGCTGGTTTCATTTTGCAAACTCTACTGAATTTCAACTATTATTGACTACATGAATATTACTTAATTTATGTTTACCTTCTTTGAATGCTTCTTGAATGTATTCTTACTGTTTCTCATATCCTTTTCCGATTTCATTTGATCTGTTCGTCTCCTTCTCCCTCTTTTTACCTTTACCTATACTTCCCTTACCCTGCCCTACTTATTTATATATTTTCAATATGTTTATGGATACGTCATGTACCTCTTTGTAATGATGTACCATGTTTTCATTGTATATTCACAACCTTTTGTGTGCCTATTTATTGTCTTGAAAATCCAATAAAATATTTAAAAAAAAAACTCACGCTACCTGCTGGACACTTGTTTTTTTATCCACACTCACAAGCATCACCATTAGACAGAAGAATTTGGTGACTTAATACGCCGATCCCAAATTAACCAGCGACTTCTTCGGGGTTAGCGCTACATTTCTATGCACATATCTTACATATTTATTTCACATTGCACCTGATTGATACCGTTATCCTATTTGGGTGCTATTTGGCACATGTTATTTACTGTATTTAACGGCAACAAATGTTGGTACTAGCGCATCACTTATATTTTCAATCACTGTATTAGTGTCACTGGCCCTACAACATGTCACTTAGTGTCTGATTTGTTTGCCACAATGTTGCAGTCTCACTATAAGTCGCTGATCACCACCATTACTAGTAAAACAAATGTAAATGTAAAAATTCCATAAATCTGTCCTCATAGTTTGTAGAAGCTATAACTTTTGTGCAAACCAATCAACATACGCTTATTGGGATTTTTTTTTGTAGTAAAATACATCTTGGCCTAAATTGATGAAGATTTTTTTTTATGTTTTTTTATTGGATGTGTTTTATAGCGGAAAGTAAGAAATGTTGTTTTTTTTCTTTTCAAAATAGTCAATTTTTTTTGTTTATAGCGCAAAAAAAGAAAAAACGCAGAGGTGATCAAATACCACCAAAAGAAATCTCTATTTGTGGGATAAATGGACATACATTTTATTTGGGTACAGTGTTGCACGACCGTGCAATTTTCAGTTAAAGTCACACAGTGCTGTATAGCAAAAAATGGCATGGTCTTTAAGGGGAGTAAATCTTCCAGAGGGCAAGCGGTTAAAGTTAGGCATATTTCCCAAATGTAAAATTTTTGCCTAAAAGCCTTCTAGTCCCCAGTTGGTAGGAATCACCAATGTCATGAAAGTAAAAAAATACATATTAGTAAAATAATAATAAAAAAAAATATTTATTAGTTCTATTACCAAAATTGACAGAAGCCAAAAATATATTATCAAAGAAAAGAAGTGTCCCATTTATAGACTAAAACATCTACATAAATGGGAAACAATACCATCAGTTGTATTTGGAACTTTCTTCAATCAAGCACAAGCAACAAACATGTTGAATGCATCCCTCCAATGCCAAGTCCTCCTAACCCTAATGGGTCACAAGGGAGGTGATCTCATTTTTATGTTCGAAGCAGAAAGACTTGCAGAACTGAGAAAACCCTGTTGCTCAGCTCCCCTCACAGCTGGAACTCATAGATATTACCTTAGATATTACCTCTCAACTGCCCTCTATTTAACAATTAGTGTACAATTAGTATACAACTCTACTCCAGTGTTTCTCCAGTGTTTTCCATCCAAGGCATCCGTTAAATATTTGTACAATTCCAAGGCACCCCCGTCTAAAATGTATAAAACTAAACAAATAGTTTTATATGTCGCAGCAGCATCCTCACACTGGGGCCATGGCCACCCACCAGTAGAGATATATTTCTCCACACTGGAACTGACTAGTATTATAGTGTTTTCCTTCTCCTTCAGTTTCCCTCCCTTTCTCTAAAAATGTGATATCAATGCAGACAGAGAGGGACAGGGGAGGGTCGTGCAGGCATCCTTCTTATCAACTGATGACAACATTGGTTGGTTGGATGCCAGTGGCTCGTCTGCATGGTTCCCGAATCCCAAGGTTATATATTTGCATGATAAAAACCTGTGGCTTTGGGTAACAAAAGAGCAGGCTTAATCCACTTGTTGTCTTGTTGACATTTTCAGAGCAATTTGTGGCAATTATTTTTTAGGTGTTTTGTAAAGGCACCCCTAAAGAACCCTGAAAGCATACCAGGGTGTCACAACACCCCAGTTTAAATAGGCGGCTCTACTCGATGAAAAAAAAATGCAACTGCTTTCCATTTAGCCCCCTTACCTGCACCCCTGGTTGATGTTATAATACTATATGGTTGTGGCACCAAAATAAAAAACAAAGGTCTGGTCACCAATAAACAGTTAGGCCCCGTACACACGTCCGAGAAACTCGATGAGCAAAACACATCGTTTTGCTCGTCGAGTTCCTTGTGAAGCCGCCGAGGATCTCGGCGTGCCAAGTTTCCTATTGACTAGCGAGGAAATAGAGAACATGTTCTCTATTTGGCCCGACGCGATCCTCGTCGGTTTCCTCGGCCAAAAGTGTACACACGACTGGGTTTCTCGGCAGAATACGGCTCAGATCGAGTTTCTGGCTGTATTCTGCCGAGAAACTCGGTCGTGTGTACGGGGCCTCATTCTGCATAGTAAAAAACTGTTATGGTTTTATTGGCCTTTTTTGTTTTAAAAGAGAAAGTAAATGTGTTGTATTCTTTTTTTCTTTATATAGTAAAAATAAAGTGGTTATATAGTAAAAAAAAAAAAAAAAAACGTTGTTAAACACCACCCAAAGAAAGTTCCACCTGTATCTACCTGATATAAAATTAATTTGGGTACATTGCATGAGCTAATATTTGTTACAAAATGGCCAGGTAATGAAGGTGGTAAAATGTAAATGCTGATGTGGTTAAGCGGTATGCCAGTTTTAATATGTCACCACCAGTGACTGCAGTATGCTACTGTGTAACAAAAAAATAAACATATAAATTGGTACTTTTTAAGCTCTTACAAATTTTTCACACTATTCAGTTTTCCTAAGTGATGAAATTTTTAGCGAACAGTTTAACTAAATGGCCACTTATTTTCTGTGAGAGCTGTATACTTACAGTATATAAACACAAATGGTTGTTTGATATGCTCAATTAAATCTATGAAATATTGAATTCAATACCCTTTGTTGTTGACTATTAAATATACGTTAAAACAAATAGTATATACAGTATATAAATACTGATACTATACAGTATAAAGTATATATAATGGAAAAAACACACTCTGACCTTTCATCAGTGCATTTCAACATGTACATTCCATTCAGCAGAAGCCTAATCACTACCCGTCAGCAATAGAAAGCAACAAGAACAAAGTAGCAACTACTTTTGCAGTCCCTGGAGAGATCAAAGCCAGAATCCAACGCTGTGCTTCATAGAACAAAATCTTAGTCATATTTGCCTTATTTCAAAGCTTGGTCCAGGATGTAATGTTGTTGTTTTCATTCTGTTATTTTATCACAGTGTAAAGGTTATTGCTTGATTATATCTACCATGGCACTAAACTGTAAGCCTTTTTTTCTATTGTTCATATGATCATATAAATAATATGAAGGGAACATGATGTATTTGTGACATATTCACATTACATTTTAGATTTTACCCTATGTGCTTTGTTATTGTAACTGCTTATAGCAAATGTGATTTACTGAACATAGCTACTTTAATCCCACACGTTTTACCACACCTACCTTCCCTTTGCTAGCCCCACAACCCTAATGAGTATCAGGCGCCAATAAAAAAAAATGGGAAAAAGAAAGCAGTACTTAAAGGGGAGTTCCGCCAATTATTCAAATACTGCAGCACTGACTTTCAAAATATGGACACTTACCTGTCCAGGGCACCCGCAATGTCTTCATCCGAAGCCGATCTGTCCCTTGGCTTTCTGGTGGAGGTGCCGCCATCTTCGGTAAGATCTCTCGCCTGTAGTAACAGAAGGGTTGGTTGATTGAACTAGCTAAAGTTAATTTTGTAGTGTAGGTAAGAATTGTATATTCCCTAGTGGAGATTTATCTTGTATAAAACATGCAGTTTTGTGTGGTTAGGAAAAATTCGAAAAAAAAGTTGACAACATCCAGGAGTGATATATTGCAGCAGAAGCAGCAAGAAATAAGAAAAAATAAGAATAATAAGAATGGCTTTGCTGGGGAATCGGGATGCGGGGGAATTATCAAGGAAGTTCCAAGGAGGGTACAAAGAAAAAGAGGGGCTATGGCTGCCCGTGATATATCTCACAAGACCATTGCAGCTATGCATGACCATCCTGAGGCCTCGTACACACGACCAGACATGTCCGATGAAAATGGCCGCGGACCGTTTTCATCGGACATGTCTCCTGGCAGAATTTGGTCTGCCATCAGACCAAATTCCCCGCGGACAGAAAACGTGGTGACGTGGCGGCGACGTAGCGGCGACGATGACGCGGCGAAGTGCGCGAACCTGGAAGTTCAATGTTTCCACGCATGCGTCAAATCACTTTGACGCATGCATGGGATTTCGGGCCATCGTACATGTCCGATGAGTCGTACTGACCATCGGACATGTCCGACGGACAGCTTTCCAGCGGACATGTTTCTTAGCATGCTAAGAAACTTTTGTCCGCTGGAAACCTGTCCACTCGGCCAGGAATCCGTTCCGCTAGGCCCTACACATGGTCGGACATGTCCACCGAAACTGGTCCGCGGACCAGTTTCAGCAGACATGTTCGGTCGTGTGTACGAGGCCTGAGATTTGGGACCCTGAACGTCCCAGATACTCAAACAGGGTCAAGAAAAGGCTGACATGGGAGGAAGTGTACTAATTTCTGACTCCAAACTAAAAAAAAATGCCTGCAAGCGAGCAGGAAAACAGAGGTGAGTAAATCAATTTTGGGTGTGGGTCAGAAGTAGACGTACACGAGAGCCATTGCCCAAAGACACCATACATGAAAAATAGCAAATTCATTTTTCCTAAGCTCGTTGTTTGCTATGGTCAGTCAATGTTCCATCCCTCATGTTTGACATTATCTATAAAATTTGCAAATGGAATATATTGTAGGAAAGGAAATATTGACAAGATGGAGGTCCCTACATGACCACTACTAGAAATAATTCCATGAAGAGAAGTCTGTAGATAGAAGTCGAGCTGCTGGATCACACCATAGACCAAACCCCCATGTAGAGGCCTTGTATTTTTGAAGTGCATCACAGAGATGCAACTGTAAGGTTATTTTGCATCCAATAAACTGTAGATAATGCCTACTTGTAACTTCATATCTAACATACCCTAATATTTGCCTTGTCTTTGGATAATGCAACTTTGCCCGCTGCTATCCCGAGTATCAGTCAATAGTCCAGCATTATTTTCCTATTCATATCCTGAAGCCATCTGACCTATTTTGTGCAACGCTTCAGAGTCTGTTGCTACAGTGCAATCTTGTTTCAGCTAACTTTACGTTGGAATAGGAATGACAGTCTTTAAAAGGATGTATACTGAAACAACTATAGTACTATCTCATGCGTTCCTGCAAGATCAAGGTGTGTAAGTGTGTCGTCAGATAATAAAATAGAAGTGGAAACAAACCAATCAATCAAGAGACAGTTCCTCCTGGTGAAAATGAAGAACCTACTCAAGCAGCTGTAGTATGTTTATTTCAAGAAGAGTTTATTGTATAGACTAAATATATATTGTCATGTCACAACCATAGGACTGTAGCTCCAGAGAACCACCCTGAACTTACAATTGATATTGTTTACAACTTCATAAACGATAGCAGTTGTGGTGTTGGTGTTATGTCTTATTTGCAGATAATCATGTTAATTATTCTCTTTCTATTTACAGTCAAATGTTGATAAGAGAGAACGGGTAAGTTTCACCACCCGTCAAACATGCCAACCTCAGCAGAAGCCCCCCCCACCCATTGAAGAATATTTTGATTGCCTCCTTAAAGAATTAAAAAACAGTCCCAAACTTTAAAACTTTAAAGTCAGAAGTTATTAATGAATTCCACAATATCTCAGACCCGTATGTAATGTATTGCAGAACGTTGCTGTCTCTAATCAGGGAGGTTCCTCCTGACAAGCGTACTGAAGTAAAAGATGATATACAGTATAAACACTGTGCATATATTATGCACAGTGTTTCTGCTTGCAAGGTGCGATGTCCATTTCATAGATTTCAGCCTTGGGGATTGGGTTTTTTATACGTATAGTGCCTCTTTTGCTACATAAAAGTATCTTCTAGATTGTAAGCTCTAACGAGCAGGGCCCTCTGATCATTCCTGTATTAAATTGTATTGTAACTATAATGTCTTCTCTGATGTTGTAAAGCGCTGCGTAAACTGTTGGCGCTATATAAATCCTGTATAATAATAATATTAATAATAATAATAATAATGCAGAACCAATAGAACAATCAATATAGATCAATCTCTAAAATATCACAGAATCAGTCACAGTGAAAGACGGTGCTTTATTATTAAAACAGGGAAAATATTATATAAAATGAACAAGTATAAGGATTGAGTCCATATAGCGATTTAAATGGTTGGTTATATGAAGTGACAAGCAAAACAGCTGAGGTGTTTCGGCAACAATCTTAGTCATAGCATATGCTATGACTTAGGCTGTTGCCGAAACACATTTTTTTTGTTTTTTAGTCCTCACAGGATGTCGCCAATTCACAAGCCAACATCAATGCTCTGTCTAATTGGGCAACTATGTGGCAGATGAGGTTTAATGTTGATAAATGTAAAGTTATGCACTTGGGGGCTAAGAATATGCATGCATCATACATACTAGGAGGAGTACAACTGGGGGGATCTGTAGTGGAGAAGGATCTGGGGGTTTTGGTAGATGATAAGCTCAATAATGGCATGCAATGCCAAGCTGCGGTTTCCAAAGTGAGCAAAGTTCTTTCTTGTATTAAGAGAGGTATGGATGCCAGAGAGAGAGATATAATTTTGCCTCTGTACAAATCATTAGTAAGACCTCATCTGGAATATGCAGTTCAGTTTTGGGCACCAGTTCTCAAAAAGGATATCGAGGAACTGGAGAAAGTGCAGAGAAGAGCAACCAAACTGATAAGAGTGTGAGTGAGTGAGTAACTTGTATAGCGCTGACAAATGCGAACCGAATCGCCTCAAGGCGCTTGTATCCAGAGTTGTGCTGATCCTTCAGAAGAGATGGGTCTTCAGTTTTTTCCTAAAAGCCCGATGGTTTTCTTCCATGCGAATGGTCATGGGTAGAGCATTCCAAAGCCGAGGTCATTGGCATGGAGGAGCTCAGCTATGAGGAAAGATTAGAGGAACTGAATTTATTCACTCTTCAGAAGAGGAGAATAAGGGGGGATATGATCAACATGTACAAATATATAAGGGGTCCATATAGTGAACTTGGTGTTGAGGTATTCACTTTACGGTCAACACAAAAGACAAGGGGGCACTCTTTACGTCTAGAGGAAAAGAGATTTCACCTCCAAATACAGAATGGTTTCTTCACAGTAAGAGCTGTGAAAATGTGGAACAGACTCCCTGCATATCTTCAGCAGGTTAGGAAAGGACAAAGCCTAGCAGGAGGGGTTTGCAGTGGGAATGAAGTATGATTCCTACAAAACAAACACATGTGACACCTATCATGTATAAAGACTTACCTTAAAGTAGCTGTTCGCCCGCACTAATGCTTTGCTTCATCTTGGTATGCATTTGGCTTAGACGTTTACTTTCAAGATCTAATAACTGATTGAATATTGCCACCAACATGCCGGTAAAAGTGTAGAACTAATCTGGGTGACTGCACATTTCCCAAACATTAGGACAAAGTAGCCAATAGATGGACGCTGCAAGGTCAAGGGATGTACCCGGTAGAGATGAAAAGCTAGATTCACGTACCTGTGCCTAACGTTAGGCAGGCGTAGCATATCTCATATACGCTACGCCGCCGTAAGTTAGAGAGGCAAGTGCTGTATTCACAAAGCACTTGCGTCCTAAGTTACGGCGGCGTAGCGTGAATCAGCCGGCGTAAGAGCGCCTAATTCAAATTGTGAAGAGGTGGGCGTGTGTTATGCTAATGAACCGTGACCCGACGTGATTGATGTTTTGAACTAATGGCGCATGCGTCGTCCGTGGACGTATCCAAGTGCGCATGCGTCGGATAGAATGCCTAAGATACGTCGAACACTGCCTACGACATGAACGTAACTTACGCACAGCCCTATTCGAGTACAACTTACGGAAGCGACGTAAAAAGATACGCTTGTTCCGACGTCCATACTTTGCATGGGCTGCGCCACCTAGAGACCAGCTTTATCTTTACGCCGGCATATGTCTTACGTTAAGGGCGTAACTAATTGCGACAGGCATACGTACGTTCGTGAATCGGCGTATCTTGCTCATTTGCATATTCGACGCGGAAAACTATGGAAGCGCCACCTAGTGGCCAGCGTAAATATGCACCCTAAGATACGATGGCGTAGGAGACTTACGCCGCTCGTATCTTAACCTAATTTAAGCGTATCTGGTTTCCAGAATACGCTTAAATTTACGACGGCGCAGATTCAGAGTTACGACGGCGTATCTACTGATACGCCGACTTAACTCTTTGTGAATCTGCCTAGAAATCTCCTGTGTTGAATTAGTTCTATCTGTTTCCTTCCTCTCATCCTCATAAGCAAAAAAATGAGTATAGCAATCAGGTTGCTTTTGTAATCCATTTTCAATGATTACACTTCAGCAAAGGTTGAAGTTCTCTCACTGAAAAAAGACACAGGAAATGGGAGGGCAAAAAATGCGATTCGAGTAGTCAAGGGACCTGAAAAAAAAGGAAACAGTTGCTATAGAAATGGCAAGAATTTACTACCACAGCTATACACAGCCACATGTAAATTCTTGTAAATACAGGTACAAGCCACAAGTGATAACTGCGTCAGGAGTGTTGGAATTTCAATATAACAAAACATGTATTTGAAAATGGCAAAAATAAAAACGCTGGTGTGAAAGGTGCAGAACGCATTCATCTGTCCAGATAAAACACAACACTCCCATTTATTTATTTGCACATTTATTAATACAACATTTCTGGATATTAGAAATATGATTATTTATAAATGTAAGAATATCTTAATATACTAGTTAATTTACAACTTGTGAAAATGTTCCTGACACATATTTTCATTTGTCACTTGTCATCTTTCTCAGTCATAGTAATACTCTTCCTGTGATTATAAAAGTGTTACCGTATTACAGAAGTGCTGCTTGTACTTCCATTACCAGCTTGATGATTTGTGAACTCCGTTTTAAGAAAAAAAAAAACATCAAACCTATTTAGGAAACAAAAAAGGAACACATGAGATGCTTAAGGCTCCGGACATAAAAAAAGATCATATTGTCTAATAAATAAAAAAATGTAGTACAATTTTTTTTTTTTACTTTTTTCTTTGGGGGGGTGACAAACAGGGCTATTTAGTGATGGTATTGTGATAAAATATACATATTTTTCATTTTTGCATGTTACTCAAGGAAAAAAAGGAAAAAAAATATATATATATTTTTCCAGTGTGGCTTGTATTTTTTAGTTTTAATATTGTTTATTGGGGGGAAAAATGTGTACATAATGAAATACAGAACAACATGTCCTTAAAGGGGTTGTAAAGGATTTTTTTTCCCCTCTAAATAGCTTCCTTTACCTTAGTGCAGTCCTCCTTCACTTACCTCGATTTTGCTTTTAAATGTCCTTTTTTCTTCTGAGAAATCCTCACTTCCTGTTTTTCTGTCTGTAACTCCACACAGTAATGCAAGGCTTTCTACCTGGTGTGGAGAAAGCCTCTTGAAGGGGGAGGGGGCGAGCAGGAGTGTCAGGACAACCACTAACACACAGCTCCTTTCTCTATCTGAAAAGTAGAGAGTGTCCTAACCCTCCTGCTTGCCCCCTGCCCCCTTCCCCCTCAAGCGGCTTTTTCCACACCAGGGAGAAAGCGTTGCATTACTGTGTGTAGGTATAGACAGAAGAACAGGAAGTGAGGATTTCTCAGAAGAAATAAGGACATTTAAAAGAGAAACCGAAGGATGAGGTAAGTGAAGGAGGACTGCACTAAGGTAAAGCTGTGATTGACAGCAGAGAGAGCCAATGGCTCCTGCTGCTGTCTCTCAACCAATCAGAATGCAGAGAACCGCCAGAGCAGCCGCTCTCATGCATATCGCTGGATTGCAATTGGGCTCAGGTAAGTATTAGGGATGGCTGTGTGGTGGAGAATGTGGGTGGAGTATCTGTTTTCCAATTCTGGACAATAGCTAATCTAGCTACAACTAGCAAGTGCACGAGAATAGTGTGAAATGATGATGGGCAAATGGAAATACCCAAGAGTGCTAACCTTGGATCTGGAACACTTATAGAAGCTGTTGGAGTAGAGATCTAAAGAAAAATAGCTGACCAAAAGTCATCAAGTTTGAGGCAGCTCCACCAAGTATGAGCCATGCCACATGTGATACCACATAATCTTCAGCACCTAGGGGAGTCGTTAGATAAAATGTGTAAAAGCCACTCTGGGGTATATTAATAATTGTTGGGGTGTAATAATTCCCAATTGGAGATGCATTTGGATAGTTTAAGCGGCCTAGAGATTGCATAGTACCAGCTCATAGGTAAGATGGAGAAGTTTAACTACTTGCCGATCGCTTCATGCATTTATACATCGGCAGAATAGCATGGCTAGGCAAAGCAACGTACCAATACATGGCTTTGAAAAACCCACCATGCAGGCACGCGTGCGCCCGTTGCAAGCTCTGTGCCCGCGGGACCTGTGGACTCGATGTCCGCCGGTGTCCTGCGATTGTGTCATGGTGCTGCAGAACAGGGGGATACCTGTGTAAACAAAGCATCTCCCTGTTCTGTCTAGTGACAGGACACTGATATTCTGTTCCCTGTCATCGGCATCAGCAGTCATTGTCATGTCACATGTAGCCCAGCCCCCACACAGTTAGAATCACTCCCTAAACCCCCTCCTTGCCCCCCTAGTGGTTAACCCCTTCCCTGCCAGTGTCATTTACACAGTAATTAGTGCATTTTTATAGCACTGATCGCTGTATAAATGACAATGGTCCCAAAATAGCGTCAAAAGTGTCCGATGTGTCCTCCATAATGTCGCAAACCAACCAATATATGCCTTTTGCAATTTTCTTGGCCAAAAATAAGTAGAATAATACATATCGGCCTAAACTTAGGGAAAAATAGTTTATATATTTTTGGGGGATATTTATTATAGCAAAAAGTTAAAAATATTACAAGGCCGCCGATGGACGCAGGGCAAAAATGTAAGTTTTCTTTTTTTTCCTTAAACTACCTTTCTAAGCTTGGGGTGCGCATTATACGCCGACGCGCGGTATACATCGAAAAAACGGTAATCATCAACAAATGTGCCCATGAGAAAGAAGCCACATAAAAAACTACCACCAGCATGTGAGATTTTGAAAAGTTAACCTTGTATAGAGGAAGGTCTTCAATTTAATTCTATCAAGAAAGGGAGATTTTTTTAAGAGGCTAGATGACCAAAAAACTCATAAAAATAAAGTCATGGCATAGGCATACCATCCGCCAAATAATTATAAAGAAATCAGTCTATAAATAAAAAATAAACTTTATTACATTGCTGCTGAGGCAGGCCTATGATTGGCCAATATGCATCTAGGAGGGAGGAGCCGATAGAGTGATGTCAAGCCAGGCACTGTGAGTGTGTACACGGCAGCACTACAGCAGAGGTTTCTACATGTGAATTTTAAAGTTTTATCTTGTAAGTGCAACTTGTTTTTGGGGCTTATAATAAACTTGTAAATGGAGAACACTATGGTTTCTATACTTGTTATTTACATGTCCTAAACTCATGGGGCCGGATTCAGAAAAGAGATACGACGGCGTATCTCCTGATACGCCGTCGTATCTCTGAGTGCGGTCGGTCGTATCTATGCGCCTGATTCAGAGAATTAGTTACGCATAGATATCCCTAAGATCCGACTGGTGTAAGTGTCTTACACCGTCGTATCTTAGGCTGCATAATCACGCTGGCCGCTAGGTGGCGCTTCCGTATAGTTACGCAAGGAATATGCTAATTTGGTATTTACGCCGATTCAGAAATGTACGTCCCGCCGGCGCATTTTTTTACGTTGTTTACGTTAGGCTTTTTTCGGCGTATAGTTACCCCTGCTATATGAGGCGTAGCTAATGTTAAGTATGGCCGTTGTTCCCGCGACGAGTTTTGAAAATTTTACGTCGTTTGCGTAAGTCATTCGCGAATAGGGCTGGACGTCATTTACGTTCACGTCAAATCCAATACGTCCTTGCGGCGTACTTTGGCGCAATGCACACTGGGATATTTTACAGACGGCGCATGCGCCGTTCAAAAAAAACGTCAAAAAACGCGGGGTCAAGTAAAATTTAAATACAACATGCCCCCAACATCCCCATTTGAATTAGGCGGCCTTACGCCGCAACACATACGTTACGCCGCCGTAACTAAGGGCGCAAGTTCTTTCTGAATACAGAACTTGCGCCCAAAGTTACAGCGGCGTAACGTATCGGAGATACGTTACGCCGGAAGAAAGATGCGCTCATCTTTCTGAATCCGGCCCATGGAATCTTGAGCGAAGCTGGGAGGTGATTTGTTTCCTGGATTCAAGTGTGCTGTGTTACCAGTAGAGAGGAGCAGTCTGCAGATTGCTGGAATACCCACCATTGTTGATTAAGAGGTGGAGATCGTGAAGGACTCGTGGAGAGACCTGTTTATGAGTTTTAACTCATCTGGGAGGTGAGCGCGCATTTTTACTGGTGGTGGTGTGCACTCATGCTGGATCCTTTTGAGAATGAATAATCACTGTGGTGGAAGTGTGTGGAATCACTGTTATAAGAAGAGTTTCCTGTTTTATTTAGTGGACTATTATTTATGCTTATGATCTATTATTATTAGAAGTTTGCACCATTATGTAATTTGGTTTATATACTTAGCACTACATTAATTTACAATAACAATTGTATTACATTGCTGATTAAAGATTACAAAACAGAAGTACAAAACACCTTTCCCAAATAAAGACAACGCTGTCTTGACCCTAAAATAAAAATGTCTGGACACTCAAGATGAATTATATCCAGATCAAGATTTGGCCATCGGTATTCAACAAACCTCGAACAATTATGAAGACTGATCCGGGCATAATGCCCTCACCTTGTATATAAACTATCAGTCTCTAAGTATCAATGTAAACCATACTGTTAAAAGGATACTCCTCTCTGTGGAAGATAAGCACTACCTAAAAAAGATATCTAGTCCATTTCCCATAACGGATATATAGTAGTGTCCAAAACCCTTGCAAATGTCAGGCTTCTATTAACCCCTTCCCGTCGACCATATGCATATACTGTATGTGACCTCACAGAAGTGGGCCTTTTTCCGTGGGCCGTATATATGCATATCTCTATTTGTGCTTGCAAAAAAAATAAAACGCACAGCATGCTCCCAGCACAAAGACCAGGCTCCCACTGAGAGCCCTGTGTCTCGTACTAACAATCGAGACCCGGGACTCCCAATTCCAGGTCAATTGATTCCTGATCAGTCACTGTGAGCCCGATATATATTGCATCTTCCTCTCCTTGCAGGAGATGAAGCTGTAAAAAAGTATTGCACATACATAATAAAAACCATCACCGGTTTCCTGAAGTGACCTTCAGGAAACCGGATACGACCTCAATCAAAAGTAAAGGCTGTTGGAGTGGCACAGAGCACCTTTCACGTTGTGAACATTTATTTGGGTTTTCTATTTTATGAGTCTAATTGTATGATAATTTTTGATTTGTGTCACAAGTATCATGTATAGAAGATAATAAAGCAGCGATGTTCCTCAATTTCTTGGGAGGGGGAAGGGGCGGTCACATTTACTGAGCAATATTTGTGGCTACGGTCTTCTATTTTTATTTTTTTTTGTTAAAAAACCTGTCTTGTCACTTTTTACTTCTGCCTTTTCAAGTACTTGTTTTGACACTGGCCAATTGCTACCCAACACATACCTGAAGTGTATGTTTTTAATATTTCGGGAATAATTGTAGATACAGGGATAGTAGAGGGTTTAGAGCAGGGGTGCCCAACCAGTGGCCCGCGGAGCCCTCTGATGTGGCCCGCGACCTCCTGCTCTGGGATGGAATAGAATATAATTGAAGTCTATTGCAAAGTTTACCCTTACTTTTCAATATATTTATAAATGATATTGGGTCTGAGATCAAAAGTAACATTTCTGTCTTTGCAGATGACACCAAGCTATGCAGTGGAATAACGTCCTTGCAGGATGTCTCCAATTTACAAGCCGACCTCAATGCTCTGTCTAATTGGGCGACTAAGTGGCAGATGAGGTTTAATGTTGATAAATGTAAAGTTATGCACTTGGGGGCTAAGAATATGCATGCATCATACATACTAGGGGGAGTACAACTGGGGGGATCTGTAGTGGAGAAGGATCTGGGGGTTTTAGTTGATTATAAGCTCAATAATGGCATGCAATGCCAAGCTGCGGTTTCCAAAGCGAGCAAAGTCCTTTCTTGTATTAAGAGAGGTATGGACTCCAGAGACAGAGATATAATTTTGCCCCTGTACAAATCATTAGTAAGACCTCATCTGGAATATGCAGTTCAGTTTTGGGCACCAGTTCTCAAAAAGGACATTGGAGAACTGGAGAAAGTGCAGAGAAGGGCAACCAAACTGATAAGAGGCATGGAGGAGCTCAGCTATGAGGAAAGATTAGAGGAACTGAATTTATTCACTCTTGAGAAGAGGAGAATAAGGGGGGATATGATCAACATGTACAAATATATAAGAGGTCCATGCAGTGAACTTGGTGTTGAGTTATTCACTTTACGGTCAACACTGAGGACAAGGGGGCACTCTTTACGTCTAGAGGAAAAGAGATTTCACCTCCAAATACGGAAAGGTTTTTTCACAGTAAGAGCTGTGAAAATGTGGAACAGACTCCCTCCAGATGTGGTTCTGGCCAGCTCAGTAGATTGCTTTAAGAAAGGCCTGGATTATTTCCTAAATGTACAGAATATAACTGAGTACTAATTTGTAGGTAAAGTTGATCCAGGGTAAATCCGATTGCCTCTCGGGGGATCAGGAAGGAATTTTTTCCCCTGCTGTAGCAAATTGGATCATGCTCTGCTGGGGTTTTTTGCCTTCCTCTGGATCAACTGTGGGTATGGAGTTGGGTGTATAGGATTGTACTGTGTTTTTTATTTAGTTTTTTGTTTTTTGTGGTTGAACTGGATGGACTTGTGTCTTTTTTCAACCTGACTAACTATGTAACTATGTAAAGTGCAGAAAAGCCAAAGGTACACTGCATTGCACCCGCGTTGTGGGTAAACTGCATTGCATCAGTGTAAAAGCAACCATGGGCCCTTTTCACATGGTCAGTCCGACCCAATTGGACCCTCCATTCACAAGGAGTGGCAGATGTAAACCTACTTGTGTCCTACCTCCAAACTGATCAGGCTGTGTCTGTGTCCGCTCTCCCATCCGCCCGCTCCACTGATTGTGGCCCGCGACCAGTTACCAAGTCGCTTAAGTTGCCCTCACGCTTCAAAAGGTTGGTCACCCCTGGTTTAGAGAATGTGGAGTTTTGTTTTGAAATGTTTTTCTGTAATCTGTTTTGGCATTCTATTAAATTGTAAGACAGTGTGGTACTACGAAAAAAAGAAGCTCACAAACTAAACTACGAAACGGGTCAAAGCGGCATAAAAGGTCACCACCAAACTTAAAGTGTACGTAAACCCTCCTATCATTTTCAGCCAAGGAAGCTTCCATCTTTGCCTTTGTTTCATCAAAAACTGCCATGATGCTGCACATGTTATCAGTTATGACACTAGCCATTGTATGGTTTGACAGTTTAGCTGAGAGCACAACCAATAGGAGTGTTAAACTGGTAAATGTATGGGTTTACTTCTGCTTTTACTGGTGAATTGGTGGCAGACGATGTACGATAGGGACTCTGGTAGAGGTGATGTAACACACTTGGTTGATAGCATGATTATAGCAAGCATGGTCTAATAGCAAATACGCCCATCGTTTTGGACTCCTATATACTCCTATTTGCTTTATCTGTTTCTCCCCACAGTATACATTGGAGATTCAAATTAGAGATTGTGGCATGTCCTATGTTATAAACCTTGCATAGGGGGACCTTCTGGTGTTCATACATATAAACATCGGACATGGCCATCTGTATGGTTTAACTTTTCTAGTATCCCTTCAACCTTATATGAAATTAAGTAGTGGTTTTCCACTGGTAGGTGTGATGATTTTATTTTTCAAAACATACTATCTGTTTAAATTGTGCCACTTCTTTACAATGGGGTATTAATGTTTGATTTCACAGTTTTTATTTGGCCTATGCTGCTCCCATTACTGCCTGGAGAGGGGTTTGAACCTTTGGTCCTGCCTTGGTAGTCTGTGCTTTCCCTCAGCAGTTTTGAATAAGAAGGGGTTGGGGGGCTCTTTTGCTTCTACAGCTCTGGGAATTGTTATATAGCCTGCATCTTTAATGCAGTTATGAATATATATAATTATTTTTTTGTTTTCTTCCATTTCAGAGACACAGTTTGCTGCGTTGAGCAAAAATTCTAGCACTAGACCACTTATTCTAAGTAGGTAACCTGCAAAAATGTTTAAAACGTCGCCTATGGAGAATTTTTGTTTCTTTTTTTTTATGGAGAATGCGGGAAACGCTATGGAGATTTTAAAGTACCATAGTTTGTCGCCATTCCTTGAGCATGTGCAATTTTGAAGCATGACATGTTAGAAATCTATTTACTTGACATAACATCCTATTTCACATTATACAAATTTAAATTCTTGAAAGTGTATTTGTTCCCCAAAATTTTTGTTTAAAATACTGCTGCGCACATACAGTGTGACATACAATATTGCAACAACAGCCATTTTATTCTCTAATGTCTCTGCTAAAAAAATATATATTTAATGTTTGGGGATTTTAACTAATTCAGAAAAAGGCCTGGTCCTTTTGGGGTTAGTGTGGGTTGGTGGGCTCGAGCGACGGGGAGGGATGTTTTTGGTCAGGTCTGTCTGCTGCCCCCCTCTCCCTGACCGATGGAGCACCAGCTGCCACTGGTAGCATTCTGGGCCAATCAGAGCTCCATTGCTTTGCACATTGCTGAAAGTCAACAGTCTGAACTGGATCAAATTATGACCTTATTAGTGATCACTAGACTGGCTGTGTTCTCTGGACAGGAACCTAGTTTTTACAATGGATTTACCACAATTACAAACCTAAATGCAGTTTGAATTGCGTATTAAGCTGTTTGCCTGGAGTTCAATAGTAATTATTGTTCTAATGTATCTCTTATTTACAAATCTTATTTCAAAACGTCAAACACCAATATACTGTTATCTATATTTTTCTTTCAACCATATGTATATACTTTACATATTATATAATGAAAAATTCACTATTTTTTTGAAAAAATCAATACGCTAATACTCAGAGAAGGGCTCTTTGTGTTTTCCTGCATTTCATATGTTTGAATTAGTTTTCCAATCTGTTTCATAGAGAAAATTGATTTTGTTTACATTTTTTAAAGCAATTTCTTCTTGCAGTCATTCTATACACATCTGTTCCCATCACTTTACAGTAAAATAACCTATTGAAAGAAGAGTGGTATCATGCTTATAATTGTGTATGAGTCTGTCTGAGATTCAACTCTGAGATCTCTTGATAAGATCACACTTTCCAAGGAAGGATATTGTGTTTTCTTAAATGACAGAGAAACATCACTTCACTATTTCAGTTTTAAATGTGCCAGTTGGACCTACCTGTGAGGGAGCAATGAATAATGTGGACTTTTTCCAAAAAAACAGTCACTCTAGGTAAATTTAAGCTTTAAAAATAAAGATACATTTACTATACCTATATTACGATATAATCAAAATGTAACTGTGCATGCTCACCTTTCTTTTAAAATTTTTACCATTACATAAAAACATAAAGGAGATGAGGCTGCCAAAAAGTCCCAGCTTGTCCCCTGGGACCCTTTGGCAGCAAAATAATTAGGGTTTCTTTAGGAAGAATTTTTTATTGAGAAATTCGTACACTGCTATATATTATTATTATTATACAGAATTTATATAGCGCCAACAGTTTATGCAGGTCAAAAATTTGCGTTTGGAAAAACTCTGCGCAAATACTGTGTGAAAAAAAAAATGTGAAACCCATCATTTTAATCTGCAGGGCCCCTGCTTTAAAAAAATATATAACGTTTGGGGGTTCAAAGTAATTTTTGTTCATGCAAACAAAAAGTGTCATAAAGGACTTGTGGGTGATGACCGCATGGGTAATGACCACATTTTGGAAAGTAGACGCCCCAAGCTATTTGCTGAGAGCAGTGGCGGCTGGTGCTCAAAATTTTTAGGGGGCACAAACAAAAAACGAAAAAAAAACCATCAATTGCAGCCTCACTGTGCCCATCAAATGCAACCACTGTGCCCATCAAACGCAGCCACTGTGTCAGAAAATTGTCATCACTGTGCCATAAAATTGTCGCCACTGTGCCATGCCATCAAACTCAGACATTGTGCCAATCATGACAAAAAGATATCCAATGGGCTCAACATGCCTCTCAGCTAATTTCTTGGGGTGTCTACTTTCCAAATAGGGGAAATTTGGAGGGTTTTTGTACTGCCCTGCCATTTTAGCACCTCAAGAAATTAGATAGGCAGTCATAAACTAAAAGCTGCATAAATTACAGAAAATGTACCATAGTTTGTAGACGCTATAACAGCAGTTTAGACATTAATGGCTGTGCATTGAGATATTTTGAGGAGACAGCAAATTTACACTGTTCTACAAGCTGTACACTCACTACTTTACATTGTAGCAAAGTGTAATTTCTTCAGTGTTGTCACACGAAAAGATATAATAAAATATTTACAAAAATGAGAGGGGTGCACTAACTTTTGTGAGATACTGTAGTGCCATACTGCCTAAAAGATTTATTTAATAAGAAAGCATTACACTTACAGAGTAAAACTGGTATAAAGGCAAACACAATTCCCAATAAACACAGCCGCAGTGATTGTGGATCAGTCTGTGTGTGTATGTTACAGCGCTAGCTCCCCCCAACGTGTTTCTCCTTAGAAGGCATATTTTAGGATTGTAGGCTGGCTACACATTTTATGATAGAATAATTCTAGGCACGGTATATTTTTTAATTAGTTACATTGGTCCAGCTTGGCCCACTGTAACTACATACCACACCCTGCCGATGTCTCTGGAAGCTGGAAATCATTGAAGTAGACTCTGCTACTCCAGTATTCTCCACTAGTGTTGCTCACGAATATTCGTATTGCGAGTATTCGGCTCGAATATGGCATATTTGAGTATTCGCGATATATTTCGAATTTCGCGGTGAATATTCGCAATTCCGAATATTCACATTTTTTCAATTTGATTTTTAAAACAGATCACATCCTATCGACGTCTAAAAGCATTGCTGGTATGATTAGAGACCCTGGGCCGAGTAGCTAAGCTGAGGCGATCCTTTTATGTTGCCGAATATAAAAAAAAAAATTGCGATTTTTCGCTATTGCGAATGCGAAAATGATTGCGAATTTTCGATAACTGTGGTAGGAGAACTCTGATTGTCTCTGATGCAAAAGGGGGGGGGGGGGCTTTGTGTATGTTTCTGTTATGAATATTTGTATGTTTGATATTATTTTTTTTTGTAAGAAGGAAAAAATTGCGCATTCCTTAAAAAAAGGGGAGAATACAGCAGCAACTCAAAAATTTTATACAACATAAATTAATACAAGACAGAAAATGGAGTCGCTCTACAAGAATAAAAAATATGTCTAGTGACAAGACATGTGGGCAAATTATAAAATAAGCAAGCGCAAATAACTTGTGAAATACACAGTGAAACAAATATATAAAGAAATATAGTCCCAATAATAGAAAAATAATCTTTCATAAAAATGTCTTTGATATGTGAAGTGAAAAAAAGTCCAAAGCATGCAGCATGAACGTGTTCAATCTTCAAGGTGTTTGATTGACAAACGGCTGTGACAGATGGATAGAGTAAAGAATCACCACCAATGCAAAACACTTTTTATTTTCTATTGTAAAATATCACGAATATTCTGAGCCAATCAGAGTGCTCCTTCTGCATTTGCCGAATATTCGCAATTATTTTGTATTGTAAAATATCAAGAATATTGTGAGCCAATCAGAGTGCTCCTTCTGCATTTGCCGAATATTCGCAATTATTTTGTATTGTAAAATATCAAGAATATTCTGAGCCAATCAGAGTGCTCCTTCCGCATTTGCCGAATATTCGCAATTATTTTGTATTGTAAAATATCAAGAATATTCTGAGCCAATCAGAGTGCTCCTTCCGCATTTGCCGAATATTCGCAATTATTTTGTATTGTAAAATATCAAGAATATTCTGAGCCAATCAGAGTGCTCCTTCCGCATTTGCCGAATATTCGCAATTATTTTGTATTGTAAAATATCAAGAATATTCTGAGCCAATCAGAGTGCTCCTTCCGCATTTGCCGAATATTCGCAATTATTTTGTATTGTAAAATATCACGAATATTCTGAGCCAATCAGAGTGCTCCTACAGCATTTGTCGAAATTGCGCAGTAAATATCGCATTCGCATTTTGCGAAATTTCGAAAAAATATCAAGAATATTCTGAGCCAATCAGAGTGCTCCTACCGCAGTTATCGAAAATTCGCAATTATTTTCGCATTCGCAATAGCGAAAATTCGCAATCATTTCATTTCGATAAAATATCACGAATATTCGAATTTAGCGAATATATCTCGAATATTCGACTATATATTCGAGATATATCGCAAAATCGAATATGGCATATTCTGCTCAACACTATTCTCCACTTTCTTCTGGATCATGTGCTCTGAGGTACCATTCAGAGAATGCATTGCATTTTCTAAATGACTGCAAAGTGTTCTCTGATTGCACAAGGTAAAGAGAGGCATGGCAGTGACATCTCCACCTTGTCCAACCAAAGAACACTTTAGATTCCTTTAGATAATGTAATGCATTCTCTGAATGTTGTCCATACTGAGCAGCAGACCTCCAATGTTCAGAATGCATAAGGCTGGCTGCACAACATAAGGCTGGCCAGTTCAGTAGTTTACTTTAAGAAAGGCCTGGATACTTCCCTAAATGTACATAATGTAACTGAGTACTAAGATTTGTAGGTAAAGTTGATCCAGGGTAAATCCGATTGCCTCTCGGGGAATTTTTTTCCCTGCTGTAGCAAATTGGATCATGCTCTGCTGGGGTTTGTTGCCTTTCTCTGGATCAACTGTGGGTATGGAGTTGGGTGTATGTGATTGTACTATGTTTTTTATTTTGTTTGTTTATTTTTTTGTGGTTGAACTGAATGGACTTGTCTTTTTTCAACCTGACTAACTATGTAACTATGTAACATAGGACCCGGAAGCGAGTGGAGATCACTGGAGCAGCGGTATCTTCTTCAGTGATTTCCAAGATTTAGGGGTATTGGCCAGTTATGGCATATACACAGTTACACTTGTCCAAACTGGACCAATGTAACTATGTAAAAATATACCATGCCTGGAAATCCTCTTTAAGTCAGAGTCAAATCTAAACCCTCCGGAGTCATGTAGCAGATACAGTTGTGCTCATAAGGGTACATACCCTGGCAGAATTTATGATTTCTTGACCATTTTTCAGAGAATATGAACAACACAACAACTTTTCTTTCACTCATGGTTAGTGTTTGGCTGAAGCCATTTATTATCAATCAACTGTGTTTGCTCTTTTTAAATCATAATGGCAACAGAAACTACCCAAATGACCCTGGTCAAAAGTTTACATTCACCTGTTCTTAATACATGTATTGCCCCCTTTAATATCAATGACAGCTTGAAGTAATTTGTGGTATTTGTGGATGAGTCTCTTTATCTTCTCAGAGGGTAAAGCTGCCCATTCCTCTTGGCAAAAAGCCTCTAGTTCCTGTAAAATCTTGGACTGTCTTGCATAAACTGCATGTTTGAGATCTCCCCAGAGTGAGTCAATGATATTGAGGTCAGGAGACTGAGATGGTCACTCCAGAACCTTCACTTTATTCTGCTGTAGCCAATGACAGGATGACTTGACCTTGTGTTTTGGATCATTGTCATGTTAGAATGTCCAAGTACGTCCCATGCGCAGCTTCCTGGCTGATGAATGCAAATGTTCCTCCAGTATTTTTTGATAACATACTGCATTCATCTTACCAACAATTTTTGACCAAATTTCCTGTGCCTTTGTAGCTCACACATCCCCAAAACATCAGCGATCCACCTCCGCACCTTTCATCATAGGCCTTGTTGACGCGTTTATGGTTGTGGCCAAAAAGCTCAATTTTGGTCTCATCACTCCAAATGACTTTGTGCCAGAAGGTTTGAGGATTGTCTCTGTGCTGTTTGGCAGATTGTAAGCAGGATACTTTGTGGCATTTGTGTAGTAATGGCTTTCTTCATGCTACTCGACCATTCAGTCCATCTTTCTTCAAGTGCCTCCTCATTGTGCATCTTGAAACAACCACACCACATGTTTTCAGAGAGTCTGTATTTCACCTGAAGGTATTTTTGTGTTTTTCTTTGCATCCCGAACAAATTTCCTGGCAGTTGTGGCTGGAATTTTAGTTGGACTACCTGACCGTGGTTTGGTTTCAACAGAACCCCTCATTTCTCACTTCTTGATTAGAGTTTGAACACTGCTGATTGGCATTCTTAATGCCTTGGATATCTTTTTTTACCCTTTCCTTTTTTATACAGTTCAAATACTTTTTCTAGCAGATTCTTTGACAATTCTTTTGCTTTCCTCATGACTCAGAATATAGAAACATCAGTGCAGCACTGGATGAAAGATGCAAGGGTCTGTCAGGAGTCCAGAAACTCATTGACCTGTTATACACACACACACTAATTACAAGCAAACAGATCACAGATGAAGATGGTTACCTTTAATAGCCATTCAAAACCCCTTGTGTCAACTTGTGTGCATGTTATCAGGCCAAAATCACCAGGGTATGTAAACTTTTTATAAGGGTCATTTGGATAGTTTCTGTTGCCATTATAATTTAAAAAGAGTAAACACAGTTGATTGATAATAAATGGCTTCAGCCAAACACTAACCATGAGTGAAAGAAATGTTTTTTTTTGTGCTATCATTCATATTCTCTGAAAAATGGCCAATAAATCAAAATTTTGCCAGGGTATGTAAACGTATGAGCTCAACTGTATAGGTTGCTATTGCTAATGCTTCCACTACACCACTGAATACATTGTGAGAATACATGGAAACCATACAAATTCTCCTGATTCAGGCAAAAATCACAAAAAGCCTGAATCTTTTAGGATCCATGTCTCATTGCTGCTAATCATTTATAATATGTTTTTAACCTAGTTTTTTTTTGCAGTAGAACTTGCTTTAAAGTCTTTCAAGTTGGGTGATGAGCAAGTATAGATTGCAGTATTCTGAGACTTTCTATTGTATTTCCCTCTAATTGGAAGCTTCTCAGTATAGTTAAAACCACTTTATCACACACTGTGAACTGCTAATAATGACCCTTTAGAAGGTGAAGCTTTTTCAGACCTATCTAGCTTTTCCATCTGCTTTTTAAAAAAAGGACAAAAAAACTAGACACGGTTTAAAAGAACACCAATTAGCTCATATATAGAATAAAGCTTGTAATTGAAAAGAGCTTTCTTTTCACTTTCCTTTTTGTATGTTTAGTATATTTGAACATGCTGAGATGAGAAAACTTCTTAAAGGTTAACATGTTTTTTCATATCTATATGTTTACAAAAATATATTATAAATGCTAAAATAAAAAATGTGTACTTTTTAGATGCCTGCGGTCATTATATCCCTGAGCTTTCTTTGTAAAACAAGCAGCATTAAAAAATGACATGTGGTATGGAGAAACTATTTTGCTGTGTATTAAAAACTACACAGATATTGCTAACCGTGGGAGGGATAAAACTCAACATAATGTTTGGAACATTAACCCCTCCAGCATTAGTGGTCAGTATCTAGCTGAACAAAAAACTTCCCAGCATTGGTGGTCAGTGGCTAACTAGAGCAATAATCTCCCAAAGCATTGGTGCTCAGGGGCTGGCCAGAACAATAGCCCCTCCCAACATTAGTGGTCAGTAGTTTGCTGGAACAATATCCCCCTAGCATTAGTGGGCAGTCACTGGCTGGAAAAAAAAAACCTTCTCCAGCATTGGTGGTCAATGGAAGATGTCCGTTATATATCCTGGTGGTCTAATGGGGCAATCCATATAGAAAAACAGCTCTGTCTTCACATAGTGATGGCACGCACCACGGCTTGCTGCCAATATGGCAACAATGCCTCAGAGCACTTCATGGATACTACCCTGCCACCAGTAAGCACACGTCCCCTGTATGCAATCCATCAAAAGCTCCCCCTGCAGGGGCGTTACCCATAGCAACATCTCAGGCCTCTTCCTTTATTTCTAATACTCTTCCCTATATTCTTCCTTGTACTGTTACTACCTTCGCATCAGCAGTACAGTCTGGTCAGCACAAGGCAACTACGTGCAGGATTCCAATATCTAAGCCAAAGAAAAAGAAACAAAACGTGTCTCCTGCTCTTATAACTTTGCCACTATCCATGTTGCCTGCTGATCCCGTTTCCACCGATTCAGTGCCTGAAGCGATCCATTCCTCCTCCATGCTGATGACTGCTGCGATCCAATCCTCCTCCATGCTGATGACTTCTGCTGATGTGATCCAGTCCTCTTCCATGCTGATGACTGCTGCCGATGTGATCCAGTCCTCTTTCCATGCTGATGACTGCTGCCGGTGCGATCCAGTCCTCCTCTATGTTGCCGCCTGTTGGTGGTGTCCATGCCTCCTCCATGCTGATGCTGCCTGCTGATGATGTCCATGCCTCCTCCATGTTGCCACCTGCAGATGATGTCCATTTCAATGTTATTGGTGATACACATATTACTAATACCACACCGATTTTGTTATATGCTAAACCCTGGGCCTTGTGTCCCAACTCCACTTCTTCATAACCCCCATTGCTCCCTAATTCCAATACAATGGGTCTTAGGGTGATTTCTCACAATGCCCAGGGCATCAATTCACCACACAAGAGAAAGAAAGCTTTTCGCCACTACAAAAGATTAGGGGCAGATATAATTGTATGCAAGAAACTCAGTTTGAAACAGACAAACATCCTACATTTTTTGCAATTTTATTGCACTACTTACAACACAAAATCTAGAGGTGAAAAATATAAACATATGCGCTAAAAACAACTAATTTATGTGATACCTTACTAAGATCAATCCAATTGTGATAATAATTCAAAACCCTGAATAGGGGCTTAGTCGTGTTACCACAGTGGGGTGAAGCACACAAAATATATATAGATGAGGGAAAAAAATAATAATTAGTGTATAAAAATTAATTAATGAATTAATACAAAGCTAATTAATTCAGAGCATCAAATAGTACTCAATCTCAGAATACCGTCCCTGTAGAGTAGATGGTAAAATAGGGTTAAACAATGTTGATTAGCAGCAGCGTGAGAGTGTCACTGGATACAACAGCTCTGTGAAACAGGTATCTCATACTCAGCTTCAAATCACTTCAGTAGCTCCAACGACATAGCCTTGGTCATTAGCGATGGTGCAAAAAACAGGCTTCAGCCCCCCTCTTCAATACACCACAACAGGTGTGGGACATGTAAGAAAAAGGGAAACACAATAGTGTGATACAGCCAGACACGACAATACCGCTGCCAATGCTATGCGCCGATCCACTCACGCTCTCCCCGTCTTTGAATCAAGCCACTCAGTAACGAAAAGTGTAGAGGTCCTCACTCGGGAACTTCCGACAGATCTCGTACAGCAGACTCCTCCCCCACGCGTTGCGTCACTTGCCACGTGACTTAATCATGGGTAATGTCCATAGAGAAAATCTAGAGGTGCTGCTATATTTATTAGGAACTCAGTGGTCTTTGATGTCCAAAATGTATTTAAAGACCCAGTGTCACGTACCTGATGGTTGTGAGCCCGAATTGCAGAGGACGGCCTCCCTTACGGCTCCCACTCGTGGCCCCCTGATAGGGTAACAGTAGGCACAAGAGTAAGGAGTGGCACGGGTGCCTGGCAGGATCAACAAGAAGAGGAAGTGATTCAGTCCAGCAGAAGCTTCCTTGCAGGAACTGGAATACCGGAACTGGATCAGCTTAGCAGACTGGATCAGCTCAGCAGACTGGATAGGCTCAGCAGGCTAGATCAGCTTAGCAGACTGGATAGGCTCAGCAGGCTGGATCAGCTTAGCAGACTAGATAGGCTCAGCAGGCTGGATCAGCTTAGCAGACTAGATAGGCTCAGCAGGCTGGATCAGCTTAGCAGACTGGATAGGCTCAGCAAACTGGACTGGAACTAGGAACAGACTGGAATCGTTCAGCTGTACTGGAACTAGGAACAGACTGGAATTGTTCAGCTGGACTGGAACTAGGAACAGACTGGAATCGTTCAGCTGGACTGGAACTAGGAACAGACTGGAACCGTTCAGCAAACTGGAGCAGACTGGAACAGACTGTATGGTCAGACAGGCCGGGCCGGTTATCGGGCAGATAGCGAGGTACAGAACTGCAGACAGAAGGGTAGTCAGAACAGACCAAGGATCAGGTGCAGGCGGATGGCTGGAATAGTCACAGGTAAGCCGGGGTCTTTCACAGGTTAAGTTTCAGATCAGGTTTCAGATACAAAACGCTGTTGAGCAGACAGCAGGGATGGTATGTGAGAGGCTGGCTTAAATACCCCGCCTGGCTCCAACAGAGGTGTGCACACGTGCACGCACACGCATGTGCGGTTGCAGACGTGATCGGAAACCGCAAAGTCTGAGTCGCCTGTTTCTGGCAGGATCTTTATGACACCCAGACAGTCGTTATTTGATTTTGAAAGGCTAAATTAAAGGTTTTTCTATCACTATCGCCTCAGTATATGCTCCCAATGATACCCAATCAAACTTTTTCAACACATTTTTTGATACTCTAGACAATTATCACTCCGCATACTTAATAGTGGGTGGAGACTTCAATTTAGCTGCTCATTCAGCTCTAGACAGAAGCAAAGTTGTCCCATCCTCGAAAGCATTTCCCAAATTTCGAACAAATCACTATATAATCATCAATTAGTAGATACTTGGAGAGCCCACAACATTGGAACCAAATCCTATACATTCTACTCCCACCCACGTAACAGCTTCGCCCGTCTTGATTACATCTTCTGCACCCCAATCCTACTTGCAAATTGCTCTAAGGCAGACATCCATGCTTGTCCTTGGTCTGACCACCACGTAGTCTCCTTTAACACCTCACATATAGGTCTAGCCAACACAACACACTCATAGTGAATAAATGATTCCTTGCTCACAGATCCATCAAATAACCAGCAAATTCTATCTCACCTCGAGCAATACTTTGCACATAACGTAACACCAGACATGTCCCCTACAACTATATGGATGGCGCATAAAGCGTTAATGAGAGGCCATCTGATAAATATTGCCTCAATTAAAAACTAATCCAAACTTGCGGATATTAGGTCCCTTACAAAAGATCTAGACCAATTATATCACAGAAACAATCAAACCCCATCTAGTGACCTACATAAACAGATTCAAGAGAAACGTACTACCTTAGACACATTATTAACATCGGACATCGAAAAAGCTCTCAGATGGTCTAAAGATAGGTTCTTACTTAACAGCAATTCATATTCCACCATGTTCGCTAGAAAACTAAATCAATCTACTAAACCACCCCACACCTACAAATTAACCACTTAACCCCCGGACCATATTGCTGCCCAAAGACTTTTTGTGTTTCGGCACTGCGTTGCTTTAACTGACAATTGCGCAGTCGTGCGACATGGCTCCCAAACAAAATTGGCGTCCTTTTTTTCCCACAAATAGAGCTTTCTTTTGGTGGTATTTGATTACCTCTGTGGTTTTTAGTTTTTGCGCTATAAACAAAAATAGAGCGACAATTTTGAAAAAAATTAATATTTTTTACTTTTTGCTATAATAAATATCCCCCAAAAATATATAAAAAAACAATTTTTTTCCTCAGTTTAGGCCGATACGTATTCTTCTACATATTTTTTGTAATAAAAATTGCAATAAGCGTTTATTGATTGATTTGTGCAAAAGTTATAGCGTTTACAAAATAGGGTTTTTTTTATGGCATTTTTATTAATATTTTTTTTTTACTAGTAATGGCGGTGATCAGCGACATTATGGCGGACACTTCGGACACTTTTGACACATTTTTGGGACCATTGGCATTTTTATAGCGATCAGTGCTATAAAAATGTATTGGATTACTATAAAAATGCCACTGGCAGTGAAGGGGTTAACACTAGGGGGCGGGGTGGGATTGACTAGGGGAAATGACTGATCGCTGTTCATATATTGTATGAACAGACGATCCGCCATTTCTCCCCGACAGGATCGGGAGCTGTGTGTTTACACACACAGCTCCCATTTCTCGCAGGTGCCCGGCGGTGATCGCGCCAGCCGGGCACACGCGTCGGCACCAGGGGCGAAACGCGAGATGACGTATAGCTACGTGATCTCGCGCAGCTGAGCCAACCTGCCGCCGTATAACTGCGGCGGCTGGTCGGCAAGTAGTTAAAATTTGGTCATCATACCAGATTTCATTCTCTGGCAGAATAGTGGCCGTAAAAATGATGATATTACCTAAACTTCTATTCTTTTTTAGAGCCCTTCCACTTATCGTACCTAAAAAAAACATTAGAATCTTTACAGAGAGAGACCAACAAATTCATCTGGCAAAACAAGAAACACAGATTTAGTTATTCCCTTATGTTTAGACCCCAAATAAAAGGAGGCCTCAACATTCCAAATCATTGGCTTTATTATTTGTCAGCCAGATTCACCCAATTAGCCCAATGGTATGCCCCTTCACTCCAAATCCCTTGGCTCCGATTCAAAGAAGAATCTATCCTACCCTATAATTTACAAGGACTTCTCTGGTACAAGACCATCCCACCACAAAAAATAAGACCCTTAAACCTTATCGCCACTCACACTCTTCAACTATGAAACAGACAAGTATCTAAATTTAAGTTATCCTCTGACACCCCTCCCCTAGTTCCTTTATAGGTGACCCTCGTTTTTCCCCCCCGGATAGAACTTAAGATCAGAAGAACTTACTAATGAATTGGAAGTTACATAACCTAACACATCTAAATTCGCTCTCCCACAACAATTCATTCCTCACTTTCACTGGACTACAAACAAAATATGATCTCTCACCTACTGAGCTAGAGAACTATACAAAAATTAGACATTTCTATTAGAAATATTACTCACTTACACTCCACCGCCCCCCCCCCCCCCATACACAATTTGAGCAAATTTGTATCTCCTCCCCCCGAGATAGGGGTTTAATCTCCAGAATATATAAAAACTTGAATGAGTTCAACATGCCTGAGAAATCACAGCCCATGCTACAATGAGAATTAGATCTAAATACCTAATTTACTCTTGAACAATGGGATACTATCTTTACAATCTCCATAAATGTACCAAAACAACCTCGATCAGAGAATCAGCCATCAAATTGCTTTATAGATGGTGTCTTACCCCCACTAAACTTAACTCCTTTTATCCCTCAATATCCCCACTCTGCTTTAGGGGTTGTCCCACCCATGGAACACTTTTATATATCTTTTGGGACTGTCCCCACATAAAAAACACTTGGAATAAGGCTAGCATTTTAATAGAAAAAATATGCAGTAGAAAGATCTCTCTTTCACCTCAGATCTGTCTTCTATTCTCACCTATACAGGGTATTTTGGTGTACCGTACATTTACTGCGGGCTGCCGGCATGGGCAGGCTGTATCACGTACACGTATGTGATCCAGACTGATCAAGGTTAGGGGTGCTCAATATGCCTGACAGCTGTGTCACTCCCAGGACCACTGCGACATGCTTTCAGTGGCTGGAGGATCATGTGATTGTTATGCTGTCACATGATCACGATGTCAACAAAGCTGTTATGAATGAATTTATTTGTAACTGCTGTGTTTCCTATTGAGTAATTATAGCACCCTGTACCATATGATTAGCTGCAGCCAATCACAGATTAGTAGTATTTACAGCTGTTATGAATGTAACCCCTTCATGAGAAGTCCATAGAGCATGCTTTGCTGTTTTTTTTTGCCTTCCTCTGAATCAACCGTGGGTGAAGGATTGTGTGTATGGGATTGTATTTATTTTTATTTTTGTTGAACTAGATGGACTTGTGTCTTTTTTCAACCTAATGAACTATGTAACTATGACATTTCAAAACATTGATCATCATTGTAACAGCAATTAAAGTGTAAAATATATATATTTATTTTGCCATACTGTCACCAGTAAGTATCCCTGATCACCGCCACATCAGTCAAATAATGATAATGTACTGCACTGGTGACAATATGTAAAAATTGAAATTGAAAAAAAAAAACATTTAATTTCTCCATCTTCCAAAAAATTGTGACAAATAATTACAACTTTAAAAAACTTGCCATGCCTCTTACTAAATACCTCAGCCAGTCTATATTCCTAAAAGGGGTCATTTGGGGGTATGTGAAGAAAAAGTGTAGCGTTGTGATAACATAGAGACAGTGATTTCTCTTAGTGAGTAATAAATCAATAATCACTGTACTGAAACAGTGATTAAGGTAACAAAAACAAACAAATAATAATAAAGTGAATAAATGAACTGGTGCTGTGATAACACACAACCCAAAAAAATATATACAGTATATATATCACTAGAAAGTCCATCCAAAGCTGGTAAAATAAATGAATGGTAGAATGACCACATGGATCCTCAAAGACAGAATATCAATTTTCTAAAATGAAGATAATAATGCACTTACCAGAAAGCGTGGATCTGCCTGTCAGCGGACTGGATCAACAGATGGAATGAATTTTCAGTGGAGGGCCATGGATACACGGTGTCCCGGAATGCTCTCCCGATTATCCCAAGATGTCCACTCTCACAATGAATGTGGAGAGATAGTGGTGAACCCCTTAAGGGATAGGATAGGGTGGAAATGGAAGACTCCAAACAACACGTGGGGGAGAGAAAGAAAACGGCGCCCCAATGGTGCAGGTCAAAAAATATAGGTTTTATTGAAATAAAACCAAGGTATACATAAAAAGTGATCACAAAATATATAAAAGGGGCAATATGAGAAATGGTAAAAACCAAGCCCTACGTGTTTTGTCCTAGAGGGACTTCAACTGGGGCATCAACCTGTTCCCCCATATTGCACACATATAAATATAAAACATTACTGACTTAGCACAAAAAGGACCAATCAGACTAATCGCCCAATCAAGGCGCATGACTGGAGGAGAGCCAGCACATGACCTGCTGGACTCGCAGCCTCCAAAGATGGACCAATGGTGTGGCACAGCCAAGGGACACTCCCATAGTCACAGGAGTGGCCATGATTGAACCAATAAGGCGTCAAGGAAATACAGCCACAGCGAGGTAAGAGGAACGGACACGCGGTGATAACCACCCACGCATCCGCCCTTCCTCACGTCCTGGCAGGCACAACCAATGCCACAGCTTATTACCCGACCCTCATATAGTTACCGCCCCAAAGGGAGGATAAGAGTCTACCGTTATGGGGAAGCTAACAGAACGTCATGAGGTACCGCCCACAAGGTGGGTCTGAACCTCAGCTCGTAGATGGGCACATGTATATGGATCATGCAGGTAAACCCATGGAAGAGGGTGCCCGACTCGAATCACTATAGCATGTCCACTCCATCCTAACTAAAACCTAGTGCCCGAGTGTCAGATCTCCGCTCTATGATGCACAACAAGAGCGGGATGGCTGACAGAAACGGGCATCTGGCCCGACCCATCGCGTCGTCTACACAATGTCACGGCGCACAGTCGTGCGCCGTCACCATCACGTGACGCGCAACGCTGGGGGTAATTTGTATTGCTTTGGCATTTTAAGTGCCTCAAGAAATTTGGTAGACCATCGGTACATCAGGATTGATAAATTTTCAAATATACATTATATACCATAATTTGTAGATACTGTAACTTTCACATAACCAATTTTGAAACATGGTTTCAAAAACTACCTAGTATATATTATTTATATTCAATCTCAGCCTCAAATTTCATGATATTGTTAAATTGTTATATTTCATGGATCTTTCCATGAGAACTCTGACATGATGGCTTACATATATATATATATATATATATATATATATTGTTTTGCAACATTCATGCATATAATCAAATATCAATTGTTTATGTCCTTAAATGCTCTATCTGAAGAGATATATGCTAATGGTCAAGCTATGATCTATTTCCAGAGGACATGTGAGGTTAGTGAACTTCTTGTTTTAATAACTCACAGTACAATATGAGTCACTGTATAAGTTGAAGGAACTGTCAGGGACTAAAAGTGCAGTATATAGCTGGTGTGTAATTTACCAAGGCAGTGAAAATGAATGCTGTCAGCTTCTCCAGAAGAGAGGAACAAAAGCTGTCAAATACTTTGAGAAAGTAATATATCACTAAAGACATTTAATCTGAAATATATGACCTCTGGTGTCCAAGAGTTAATAGCATATTGCTTGTCAAGCTCTGATTTTACTGCACTGTTTGTTGTACAATATCCTGGATGGCTATCATTTACATATTCATTTGCCAGAGAAGATAATATATATTTGCATTAGCTGAATAGCAGACCAATTTGTTGTGTATTCTCTGAAGCTCCCACATACTAAACTGGAAATCATGTTTGTTATATTTTAGCAGTTATGTATTCCTCCTCTACCACTTTTGGAGTTTTTTTCCTCAAAACATCTACATCTGCCTCACTAGTAACTCGTAACAATCTGCCTGTTTATCCGGCCAGGTATAACAATTGATGGGACAGGCTTTTGTTAGCGAAAAGTGTCAGAGTTTACCCACTGTACAAGGACATCTACATAGTCAGACATAATAAGTAGCAATAGGCTATTAGAGAATGATGTCCAGGGTAGTAGAAAAGCATAAAAATCTGAAGGGGTGCTGTTTCCCCATGGATGGGCGCCCAATAATACAACTTCATGCTATGCAGGAATCAGGCATTGGCTGCTAGAACACAAGCAGCCGCATTGATTCACTGATTGCTAGGGAATAGTTTTCTAACAGCATAGGGTTTTCCCCCCCAAACAATTCATACCAGACCAGACCCTTGTCTGAGCATAAAAGTAGGCAGAAGGTGATGATCTTTGTTATTGACAAGCAAGTGGATGAAATAAGCACTGATAATTATGAAACTTATGTGCAAAGCGTAGGAGCTAACAGTGTAACAAGCAACTAGATTGCTTGGCTGTTAAAAGTTAATGCACAATGCACATTATTATTGCTCCTTATTCTGTTTTACTGAGCAAATCCTAATCTAACTAATTTAAATTGCCTTATGGCCATGACCTATTTCTTTTTTTACACATTGATTTTCTTTGATTTAGAGTCAAACACATCTCATATTTATATTCTTTTTTTCTCTCCTTACATCAACATGAAGAAGCCTGGAGTGATTCTGGAAATATTTGCTAAAGAGAACTCATCGCCAAATCTTTCATTTTAACAAAAAAATTCCCATAAGATTATATTTAAGTATTTAAAGAGGTTGTAACCCTAAAAACAAAAGAAGATCTTGTTCCTTTAAAGCTTATATGAAGAAAAGAAGCCTGCACAACAACAGGAACGATCCAACGTGATTTATTCCAATGACCTCCTGGGTCCTGTGTCATCGTCTTGGTGGCTGTCATTTGACTTTTTGTGGAATAAATCACATTGGATCTTTCCTGTTGTTGTACAGCCTTCTTTTCTTCTTATTGATCATCGATGGCGAGCCATGGCTTGCACCCAGAGCATCCGGACTGCAGTGATTGCTCACCTGAAGCGGCGTTCCTTTCTTTGACCCCTTTAAAGCTTGTGCTCATTGTCCCATTGTATGTTGTAATGTAACTGGTGGATCCTGCCTGTGTCCCCCTTAGTTGACCATGGTAATCATGGCTGCTGAGCCATGATATCATAGTCAATTTACATGCCTCCATCATCGCGCTGCTTGACCTTTCCCCCTCCCTGCCTGTCGGTTTGGCAGTCTGTGTGTGAGCCATCTCCTCCGCCCCCCACACCCCCTGCCACTATTTCATCTGGCAGTAAAGGAGTGTAAGGATAAAGGTCTTTTTCAAGAAACCCCCCCCCCCCCTGCTTTACTCATGGGATCTGAGGCAGTGGCAGTTTTTTTTCTAGCTATCAAAAAAGTTTTGAAACTGGAGTGATTTCATTTACCAATAAATTCAACAAATTAAAACAAAAAATATTGAATGACAGTATAGGATAGGCCAATTGGGTAACGTCCCCCACCTGGGAATGTGCTAGAATATCAGAGTACCCTATAAAAAGGGGCTCTGAGTAGGGATTGTTGACAGTTGCCGGAAGAAAACTGAAGAGGACAGCTCCCTTTTCCCTACCTCTCTATCAGCAAAAAGAGTTCTACATGGCTTTCTCCTTGCTCTTCTGGTAACATGAAATCACTTCTCAAGCAGCTTCTTGAATGGGCTGGAAGTGAAGGTGACAAAATTGCCTCTCATTACCTTCATATGTAGTAGTCCCAGAGATTGCAGGTGTCTGTGAAGCTGGGAAAACCACTCCTGTTATAGAAGCTGATCATAGCCATCGCAGAGAAAACCAACAGCCAGAAATAACTAAATATTCTCCATCTGTGCGAAGGGAGCTGAATGTCTCTATGGGTGGGACTATGCATGTAGGACTCAGGAAATGGAGGAAAGTACATAGCTGCAGCTATAGTCTGCCCCCAAATAGAACTGCATCACATAAATCAGGTGGGTTATCCTCCTCCAGAGGTAAGCAAGTTCTGGCCAGCTCAGAAAAAAAAACAACCACTAACTAATGAAGTGATTGGCAGAGCTGCTAACAAGCTTACCAGAAGAGATATAGATGATGTTTCTACAAATCTAGCTGCAGCCAGTTTCATATCATTAAGTAATGACATAATACCTGACATTCCTAATTCATCTTATCAGAATATCCCTGTGGTTTTAACCCCTCAACAGCCTTTTTTTTTTATAAAATGGATAAAAAAGAAGAAAAGATTGAAGATGAGCAAAGGAGGCCAATTACAAAATTATTTTTTAATTGGCTTCAAGCTTTCTCAATTTTTTTCTAGTGTTCTTTGTGAAAAATTTCCTAATAAAAGTCCTGGACTTTTCCAACATGTGGACATTATTCTGGAAGCTTATCTTAGTTTTTGGGGATTTGCATGGTTTACTTACAATGAAGCATTTAGACATAAATGAAGTGTTCACCTGGCATTACAATGGGGTGTAAAAGATTTATTCCTCCCGCCTAGACCTGTACAGCCTTGTCAATCAACTAGTTCTTCCATTGATTGTTCTACCCCTCCATTTAAGAAAGGGATTTGATTGCATATAATGATAGCCAGTGTAAATGGCTTAGTTGATGTATTCTGGACACCAGGGAGGTGCACCCCACTTCATCTTAGATCCTCGTTGACAGTCCCGTTGCACAGCTGGTTGGATACCTTAGGCTTGATTGACCTGTTGTCGTATGACAGTCGGGTCCAATGGTTCCAGTAAGCACAGTCTCAATTACATCTCTCATCTGAAGATTATCGTTGGGGTGGTTTATTCAATCTCATGACATCTTTAATATGTTATATACACACGATGGACAATTTATTACATTGAATTTCTACATGGACTGATTGTTTTCATGTAGACTGAACATCATTATGTTATAGTTATACTCTGTTGAGTATACATCATTTGGTGTTTTTTTTCATATTTCACTTACACATAGCGCTACACATTCACCCACACTCCTGTTTATATATAATGGCAAAGCAAGAGGTGGTTAAGCAAGTAGAGCTAGGGGTCTCCTAGAAAAACACAAGAATAAACTGGATGCTTTCAAAGACATCACAGACTGGCTATATTAACCTTGGATGTTGGCTATGTGTCTATATACAGTTGTATTCAAAATTATTCAACCCCCACTGAAATTGATTGTTTTGCCCAGTTTGACATTGATTTTGATCATTCAGTCATCCTGCTTACAATTAAATCAAAGAGGCACGTGTAGGTCAGACAAATATAACATAACATTTATAATGAAATAACCACAAATGTCTTTTCTGTGCTCACATCATTATCAGTTTTATTCAACCCCCAGTTGACATTCAATCTTAGTACTTAGTACAACATCCTTTTACAGCTATAACAACTCTTAAACTTGAAGCATAGCTTGACACAAGTGTCTTGCAGCGATCTACGGGTATCTTCGCCCATTCATCATGGGCAAAAGCCTCCAGTTCAGTCACATTCTTAGGCTTGCGCACTGCAACTGCTTTCTTTAAGTCCCACCAGAGGTTCTCAATCGGATTTAAGTCTGGTGACTGCGATGGCCACTCCAAAATGTTCCAGCCTTTAATCTGCAACCATGCTCTAGTGGACTTGGAGGTATGCTTGGGATCATTGTCCTGTTGAAAGATCCAACGTCTCCCAAGCCTCAGGTTTGTGATGGACTGCATCACATTGTTATCCACTATCTCCTGGTACTGAAGAGAATTCATGGTACCTTGCAGACGCTGAAGCTTCCCTGTACCTGCAGAAGCAAAACAGCCCCAAAGCATGATTGACCCCCCGCCATGCTTCACAGTAGGCAAGGTGTTCTTTTCATCATAGGCCTTGTTCTTCCTCCTCCAAACATAGCGTTGATCCATGGGCCCAAACACTTCTAATTTTGTTTCATCAGTCCAGAGAACACAATCCCAAAACTTCTGTGGTTTGTCCACATGATTTTTGCATACTGCAGTCGAATCTTCTTATTCTTTGGAGACAGCAAGGGGGTGCGCCTGGGAGTTCTGGCATGGAGGCCTTCATTACGCAGTGTGTGCCATATTGTCTGAGCAGAAACTTCAGTACCCACATCTGACAAATCTTTTCTCAGTTCCTCAGCAGTCACAAGGGGACTTTTCTCCACTCTACGCTTCAGGTAGCGCACAGCAGTCGAAGTCAGCATCTTCTTTCTGCCACGACCAGGTAGCGTTTCAACAGTGCCCTTTGCCTTGAATTTGCGAATGATGCTTCCTATGGTGTCTCTTGGTATGTTTAACATCTTTGCAATCTTCTTATAGCCATTGCCCTTCCTGTGAAGAGTAATCACCTCTTCTCTTGTCTTCCCGGACCATTCTCTTGACTTCACCATGTTTGTAACCACACCAGTAAATGTCTAGAAGGAGCTGAGTATCACAGTCATTTTAAAGCTGCCTGATTTGTGCTTATTAGGCTTTATTGCTGCTCCCTGACATCCACAGGTGTTTTCAATACCTGATTGAAAACACTTCAATGAACCTCTGTTCTTCAAAGTGGTAGTCTTTAAGGGGTTGAATAATTGTGTAAATGAAGAATTCACAAAATAAACATTTACTACTGTATTACAAAACCAATTGATGTCATTTTAGTTGCATATGGTTCTTTAAGAAGTCCTTGTAGGATTTCATTCTGAATACAATTACAAATGTACACTAAATTCCCTAAAACCCTTTACAGCATTGGGGGGTTGACTAATTTTGAACACAACTGTAGATATATGTGTGCTTGACTTTATTATTATTATTATTATTATTATTATTATTATTATTGTACATTTCTTTTTAGTTTTTTTTACAAATACTTGAAATTGAAATGCAAATTAAAATGCTTCAGTTTCATATTGTTTACTTACACTTGTGATCATTTTTATATCAACTAAATGGCCTATTTTGATATTTTAAATCAGTGTATCTACAGTATACAATAGTTCATTTCAATAATACATAAAATGTGATTCAGATTTGTCTTTAGATATTTGTAACATTGAGATTGAGGTATACAATCCTTTAATGATGTGTGCTTTTTTTGTAATCCGATTTAGCATAACCACAAGGTCACAGTATTGTTACAATTCCCTTGCTTGAAAAGCTTGGAAATAATCCACTTTTAAAATATTACTGTGACATGTTTATTTTTACCAAATGAGGTTACATGTTAAGCACTATTAACCTTCAAAGTTTTTGAAAGTATTATATTAAAGTACAGTATTATAAAATAGAATCATAAAGCATGAGAGACATATAGATGTAATACACATTTATTAACAAATAGAATCGTTTTTGCAGATCCAATCATCTACTGTATATGCAGTATCTACCTTATTTATCCTACTGCAATAATATATATATATATATTTTTTTATTGTCGTGCAGGGTTCCCCTTAATATCCATACCAGACCTGAAGGGCCTGGTATGGAATTTTGGGGGACCCCCATGCAATTTTTTTATCATTTTGGTTTGGGGTTCCCCTTAATATTCATACCAGACCCAAAGGGCCTGGTAATGGACTGGAGGCGAACCATGCCATTTTTTTCAATTACTTTTATCTGTATTGCGGGACCCGACAATTCATTACAGCCACTTTTTAAATAACTGTTTTCCTTTAGAAATATCATTTTGCTGCAGGGACTTTTCTAATTGTTTCACTTTAAGCATTATTAAAATCACTACACTCCACTACTTTTTTTTGCCTTGATACATGTCCCCTGGGGAAGGACCCGGGCCCCCAAACACGTTTTATGACAATAACTTGCATATTAACCTTTAAAATGTATCACTTTTGATTTTTCATATTCGTGTCCCATAGACTTTAACAGTGTTCACTTGTTCGAACACATTTTTGCCTGTTCGCATGATCTGCTGTCAACCGAACCATGGGGTGTTCGGCTCATCCCTAGTAGGTAGGTGAGTCACAAGCCTCTTTGTTTGAATCAGTGCTACGCTCACAATTGTTAATGAATTCTCAATGCAATATAAAAGCTATAGAGCTATGTTATATAGCAAAAAAATAAAAAACATCAACATACATACATAAATACATGAATATTTCAGCAAACACAAAAATGTTTTGTCATATGTGATGTCATTGAGGGACATAAAGACATTGTTAGGTGGAGTTTAGTGATCCTAAAGTGAATTAGGCTGAATGAGAGCTGAAGGGACTGCAACAATATTTGTTGGTTTGACACTGTACATAAAAAGTGTTTTTTTTTTATATTTTTAAATGTGAGTGCAATTTATTACATTTTAATAAATACAATTTTAACAGTGAACATCAAGGTTTTTTTCTTCCCTTTTTTTAACATTATCATTGGGAAGTTGTCACTGGATGGCTTTACCCTGCTGGATGATTGTTGAAGCTGTTTAATGTAAACCTAATGGAGTCATGCTGTACATGTCTGCTAAGGCAGAACTGAAGGGTAATTCTGTATACCGACCGCGTTCATTCAGGAAAGGAAAAGGGCCAGTAAATATGACATATGTGTTTCTGCAGCAGTCAGCAGAAAAGAGGGGAGGGGAAGCTGGTAGCACTGCAGGATAAAGAGTCACACAAGGGGGCCAGGGGAAGCAGGAAGAATCAGATGGTGATCAGCAACCAATCCACTGTGTGGCTCTCCCTGCAGCTGCTGAAAACCGCCAGGAGGCAGAGGAGAAGTCAGATTTCAGCTGCTGAAAGGAGAGCCTTAAAGGGGTTGGTACAGTTCTTGTAATTTCCCCCAACTCCCACTTCCTCCCACCTGCAGAAATAATCACCCTCTCTGTCCATTCTGTACACCTTTATTGGCAGCCCTGGCTGAAGGGCATGTGAGCTGAGATCAGCATAGCATGAGGGCCGTATGCTCACTGCTCCCTCGTTATAGAGATACCAGCCTGCATGACCTTTGTGCGTAAGGCCAATGTGGTGCCTAAATTAAAAAGGAATCAAAGTCTTTACCAAGTAACTATAGAGCTGTTAGTTTAACTTCTATAGTCAGTAAGATACTGGAGAGTTTAATAAAAGACCACATACTGTAGATGAGTTCTTGCTGGAAAAAATATTTTAAGCAACAGTCAGCGAGGATTCATGAAAAACAGAAGTTGTCAAACAAATCTGATCTTGTATTTGATCAAATCTTTTGCAAAAGCGTTTGACACAGTTCCCCACACACGGCTAATGTGTAAGGTAAAGTCTATAGGCTTGGATCAGTTTGTAAATGGATAGATATTTGTCTCAACGACCGAATTCAGAAAGCAGTGGTAAATGATTCTTACTTTGAATGGTCTACGGTTATCAATGGTGTATTCCATAGTTCAGTGTTGGGACCCTTACTTTTTAATATACTTATAAATGATATATGGTCTGGGATTAAAAGTACCATTTCAGTCTTTGCATATGACACCAAGCTAACAGTGGACAGTGGGACATTCTCAATGCACTGTTTAATTTGACAACTATGTGGCAAATGAGGTTTAATGTTGACAAATGTAAAGTTATGCACTTGGGGGCTAAGAATATACATGCATCATACAAGCTAGGAGGAGTACAACTGGAAGACTCAATGGTGAAGAAGGATCTGGGTGTTTTGGTGGATCATAAGCTTAATAATGGCATGCAATGCCAAGCTGCAGTTTCCAAAGCGAGCAAAGTCCATTCTTGTATTAAGAAAGGTACAGTATGGAGAGAGAGATGTCATTTTGCCCCTGTAATAATCGTTAGTAAGACCTCATCTGAAATATGCAGTTCAGTTTTGTTCCCAAGTTCACAAAAAGGATATCGAGGAACTGGAGAAAGTGCAGAGAAGGGCAATCAAACTGATAAGAGGCATGGAGGAGCTCAGCTATGAGAAAAGATTAAACTGAATTTATTCTCTCTTGAGAAGAGACGATAAAGGGAGGATATGATCAACATGTATAAATACATAAGTGGTCCATATAGTTAACTTGGTTTTGAGTTATTCACTTTAAGGTCATCACAGATGATAAGGGGGCACTCTTTACATCTAGAGGAAAAGAGATTTAATTTCCAAATACAGAAAGGTTTCTTCACAGTAAGAGCTGTACAAATGTGGGCTAGTCTCTCTCAAGAGCTGGTTCTGGCCAGCTCAGTAGATTGCTTTCAAAAGGCCTGGATTCTTTCCTAAATATACATAATATAACTGGATACTAACATTTAGAGGTAAAGTGGAATATCTGATTGCCTCTCCGTGGATCAGGAAATAATTAGTTCACCTGCTGTAGAAAATTGATTTATGCTTTGCTGAGGTTTTTTGCCTTCCTGTGGATCAACTGTGGGTAGAGAATTGTGTATGAAAGAAAAATAAATTACACTAACCTTGTGATTATTCAATGGTGAAATTGATATAAAATAAAAATATATAAGTGATAAATTAGAACACCAATATTGAAATTGAAGAGAAAAAGCTGGGACAGCCGCACTCCAAAAACGTTCCTTTTAATAAAACTGGTCACAAAAGTAACATGCCACAGCAAAAAATAAGGACAGGATCTGACGCGTCTTGCACTGTGCTTCAGTGCTTATTCATGAGCTATGAATAAGCACTGAAGCACAGTGAGAAATGTGTCAGCTTCTGTCCTAATGTTTTGCTGTGGCATGTTACTTTTGTGACCAGTTTTATTAAAAGGAACGTTTTTGGAGTGCGGCTGTCCCAGCTTTTTCTCTTCAATTTTGCATATCATTGCATTGCCGGCACCCATGGTTTGGATCCAGTGAGATCAGTTCTCTGGTTCATCTGAGCGGTTATCTTTCTTCTCACCAATATTGAAATGATGAAATATACAAGACTTAATATTAAATAAATTGATAAAAATCAATGATAATAAAAAGTCTACGATTGTGTTAATTAGTGGAATCCAAAAGATTATTATCCATGAATTATAAAAAACAAAGAAATAAGTATGTTGAATGGTGTAGAAAACTGACAACAAATAACTATACACCAGTGCTCTGTGAAAAAAGTCCATACAGATGTGAAATGCCGTATCCAAAAAAAGCCAGTGTTGATCCACCACCAAATCAGCAGAAAGGACTTCTTACCAACTTGCCATGATCCCCCATGACAGAGGACCAAGAGAATGCCTGTAATAAATCACAGCTTAACTCCAAGAGACAGCAGGCACAATCATGGATTCTTAGAAATAGCCTCTCAACCATTCAACCATAATGGATGCATGCGGTACATTAAATATATAAACGCTCCATATAGTGTATTACCGTATTAAATTTTATTATAAAAACCAAAGCGATACACTTACAATGCAAAAGGTGATAATGTCTGCACTGTGAAGGAGAACACTGCCAATAGGTTAGAGGCAATAAAAAAGGGAATGGGCCCGTGGGGGCAGTGAGGTGAAAGAAAATGTTTCAAAGTGACAAACAGATAAGCAATGGGATTGGAGCACTGGACTGTTTGCAGCACCTGACGGAAGGTAGACGAGCTCGCAGCTCATGGATGTGTGACCGCCTCAGACTGCTCCATGTGAGTGTTTTATTTGATGTTATCGTTTTTAAATAAATCGTTACTGTATCACGCGATGTGCCCTCCTTTCCCTCTCCCCGCCCGTATCACCATCGTTTGAGCCACTGACGTGATTGGTGTGGACGTGGAAAGTTTTGCCAGAGAGGAGCTAGGACACTGACGAGCTCGCCGCTCGTGGAGATAGGCACCCCTTCTTATTACTTTGTGTAAGTGTACACCTATTCATCTTAACAGAGGTTCCCCAGTAGTGACAGGACTACGCAATATTGTCTTTATTGTATCTCCCACATGCACCACCTGGGACTGAGACCTATTAGATTCATCATCCCACCTTCCAGGAAGGTATCCATCCGCTAGGAGGCTGAAGCATTTCCTTTGGTTTGGCTATATGTGATAGCTATGAGGTAAGCTGCTAGGATCACAAGAGGTGTGGGCTGCACGTTTTTGGATTCGTTTGTTGCGCCTTTTCACAGATCTAGCTGTTGGAACTTTCACTTCAGACTTTTTATTTATTCATCCATTCTACATGCTTCACCTGGATTCCTCTTCCTTTTGATCATGGGACCGGGACTGTCATGCTTATTTAATTTATTTAATTCATGTATTTACTATATTTATTCAATGTACTGATTCACTTTGCCACTAGGATTGACGTTTGCATTGCTTATCTGTTTGTCACTTTGAAACATTTTCTTTCACCTCACTGCCCCCACGGGCCCATTCCCCTTTCATTGCCTCTAACCTATTGGCAGTGTTCTCCTTCACAGCGCAGACATTATCACCTTTTGCATTATTACTCTTTGTCTATTAGGATAGACCTTCTCTGTTTGCTGCAGTGCACCCACTCCCCATTCGCTACCCCTTTCCCCTTTCCCTCCCCTTCCTCCACCCACTGATCCAGTACAGCGCAGGAGTTTCACCTATTACTTTGATACACTTACAATGTTGCAATTTAAAAGACCTGAAGTCTGATGTGCACAAACAGACAACCCGTCCTTCTGGGTAAAACGTATGGAGCACAGGGTGAAGTCAGGTGCTGACGTCACCCTGTGCTTTATACGTTTTACCCAGAAAGATGGGTTGTCTTGCATGGACTGCACGTTTGAGATCTCCCCAGAGTGGCTCAATGATATTGAGGTCAGGAGACTGAGATGGCCACTCCAGAACCTTAATTTTATTCTGCTGTAGCCATTGACAGGTCGACTTGGCCTTGTGTTTTGGATCATTGTCATGTTGGAATGTCCAAGTGCATCCCCTGCGCAGCTTCCTGGCTGATGAATGCAAATGTTCCTCCAGTATTTTTTGATAACATACTGCATTCATCTTGTCAACAATTTTGACCAAATTTCCTGTGCCTTTGTAGCTCACACATCATCCCTAAAACATCAGCGATCCACCTCTGTACTTTTCATCATAGGCCTTGTTATCGGCTCTCCGAATGTAGCGTTTATGGTTGTGGCCAAAAAGCAACATTTTGGTCTCATCACTGCCAGAATGTTTGAGGCTTGTCTCTGTGCTGTTTGGCATATTGTAAGTTGTATACTTTGTGGCATTTGCGTAGTTATGGCTTTCTTCTGTTGACTTGACCATGCAGCCCATCTTTCTTCAAGTTCCTCCTTATTGTACATCTTGAAACAGTCACACCACATGTTTTCAGAGAGACTTGTATTTCACCTAAAGCTATTTGTGGCTTTTTCTTTGCATCCCGAACACATTTCCTGGCAGTTGTGGCTGAAATTTTTGTTGGTCTACCTGACCGTGGTTTGGTTTCAACAGAACTAATTTTCCACTTCTTGATTAGAGTTTGAACACTGCTGATTGGCATTCTCAATCCCATGGGTATCTTTTTATATCTATTTCCTGTTTTATACAGTTCAACTACCCTTTCCTACAGATCATTTGACATTTTTTTTGCTTTCCCCATGACTCAGAATCCAGAAACGTCAGTGCAGCACTGGATGAAAGATGCAAGGGTCTGTCAGGAGTCCAGAAACTCATTGACAATGTATACACACACACACACACACACTAATTACAATCAAATACATCACAGGTGAGTATGGTTACCTTTATGAGCCATTCAAACCCATTTGTGTCAACTTTGTGCATGTTATCAGGCCAAAAACACCAGGGTATGTAAACTTTTGATCAGGGTCATTTGGGTAGTTTCTGTTGCCATTATGATTTAAAAAGAGTACACATAGTTGATTGATAATAAATGGCTTCAGCCAAACACTAACCATGAGAGAAAGAAACGTGTTTGTGTTATCATTCATATTCTCTGAAAAATGGCAAAGAAATCTTAAATTCTGCCATGTAAACTTATGAGCACAACTGTCTGTTATTTTATTTATTTTTTACAGTGCAAGAAATGCACAAAAATTAAGAATGTAAGTGTTAAACCTGAATCAAAAACACAGCTTTAGCACTCCCAATAAGCTAAAAAAAAAAAAAAAAAGCCACAGCTCCAAAGAAAAGAAGCACTTTAAAACACCACACATTTCTAACTTTAACCCAGGGAATAGTTTTGTGCATTCTACATTCACTGTGAAAAATAGGATAACTAGTACACAAAATTATGTTGATGTTGGGCAAACTTGGTATGATTAATTCATTACATGGGCTAACCTTGTTTATAATTTTTAATGGGAGAATCTGTATGAAAATGAATGAAAAGCAATTCGATAAAGTAGAGGAAATATAGAAATAAAATCTTATTTAAAAAATGTATGAATATTAGGCAAATACTGAACAAAATTCTTGTTAAATCATTCATAAATACACCCCTGTGACAACACATAAATAGAAAACGAAGTAACCTATATTGCGTGGGAAATATGCCTGACACAGTATAGTAAGCACCATAGGCCCCCTGAAGGTCTGATGCACAGTTGCACACCCCCCCATACACATACAATCCCATGTACAGTACAATAAGATAAGAGACAGAATAAACAGAGATGTTGGTTTGACTGTTATGCCGCGTACACACGATCGGTTCGTCTGATGAAAACGGTCTGACGGATCGCTTTCATCAGACGAACCGATTGTGTGTGGGCCCCATCGTTTTTTTCCTATCAGTGAAAAAACTTAGAACCTGTTTTAAAATTATCTGATGGTTAAAAAAACGATAGAAAAAACGATCGTCTGTGGGGAAATCCATCGGTTAAAAATCAACGCATGCTCAGAATCAAGTCGACGCATGCTCGGAAGCATTGAACTTCATATTTCTCAGCACGTCGTTGTGTTTTACGTCACCGCGTTCTGACACAATCGTTTTTTTAACTGATGGTGTGTAGGCAAGACTGATGAAAGTCAGCTTCATCGGATATCTGATGAAAAAATACATCAGACTGTTTTCATTGGATGAACCGATCGTGTGTACAGGGCATAAGAGTCAGAAGTATAACCACTGTGAACAAAATAATAAATGCCATGTCATGAGATCCAACTCATTTATTCTATATCCAGTAATTTATGGGTATGTGTTATTTGTATTGCTCTATTGTCTGTACCTTGCAAATACACTACCAAAATGTTTTTCTAATTGTTGGAACCCCCCCTTAAAATTCTCATGTAAATATGTAATATACACAGAGCTAGGTATGCCCCCATGTCTTTTTGTGCTTGGGTCTGGTGAACAGACAGTTAGCTATTTAGCACAACTCTATGGGAGATAGGAGGTAGTATACACATGCACCCCATACTCCCCATAATCTGCCGACTGCATGCTGTCAAGGCAAGTGCGGACCTGATAAGGAACTAGTGTCCCAGTTTTCCCTTGCATTAAGTTACACAACCTTAAAGCTTTAGAACCATTTTATATTCAGCAAGGAAGTTTTACAATTGAATAACAAGGTAATAAAATAATAGTATGTTACTCTAAAACAATAGTCTCAAAACTGCCCCTGAGGGCCAGATGTGTCCCTTTACTTGACTTTGTCTGGCTTTTGGGACACTATTCCTCTCACTGACACCAAGGATGAGGCACTGTAATGTTAAAACAATATAAATGCAAATACAAACTTGTGTGTTAAACACATATAACTCTGATAGTGTCTTTCAGTGTCCTAGTGGTAAGATGTGGCAAGCTCATAGAGACTTATCCAAAGTGACTTGGTGCTGTAATAGTCACGAAAGCTGGCTCAACAAAGTATTGACTTTAGGGGGGTGAATAGTTATGCACATTGACTTTTTGTGTTATTTTGTCCTATTTGTTGTTTGCTTCACAATAAAAAAAAAAACATCTTCAAAGTTGTGGGCATGTTCTGTAAATTAAGTGATACAAATCCTCAAACAATCACAAAATGTTAATTCCAGGTTGTGAGGCAACAAAACACAAAAAAAAGCCAAGGGGGTGAATACTTTTGCAAGACACTGTACATGTTCTTTCATCCTATCTTTTAGGGCTCGTTTTGTTCTTCCCACTTATATATATATATATATATAGTTACAAGCACGTAATGGCATATACAACTCCTATTGCGTCACATGAAGTTAAAACCTTTATGCTATATGTTTTTCCTGTAGCTGGGTTGGAAAGTGTGCTCGTCCTTCCTAGTGATCCTTCTGCAACTATAACATCTTCCACATCCATAGAAACCTTTACAATAAAATAATGTATATTTCTGACATTCTGAGGGGATCTCTCACGTTATGTACTAGTTTGTCTCTTAACGTGGTGGCCTTTTTATAGATAAAATTGGGCTTATCTGATAAGATGTTCTTACGTTTTTTATCTAATGTGAGTATTACCCAGTGCTTTTGCACTTCTACTTGCTTATATTGAGTATTTTAATTGAATACCACTGAAACACCCCAATCCTTTTCAGTGTCCTTATTTTGTTGTTTTTCTTCCAAAAGTTTTGCTCTAATTCATGTTTCTGACCTTATTTCTTTCTCACTCTATAAATTCACTATCCTATTTGTTGTTCAATATATTTTATTGTGCATTTTCAAACTTAAAAACATTGTCATGAAAGCATAATGCATGTTACAGGTCATAATAAAGTTAGTTAGAAACCAGGCAATGAGCAAGTAACAAAGAACAATGAAATCATAAGGTGGAGGCTAAGGCAGTACTATACAGTTATTTGAGAACTAAGATATTTCTTCAACAATATCACTTTATATAATATTACAAAACAAAAAGGGAGGGGGTAAAGGGTAACAGTGGGGAGGTAAGGGGTGGCGGAGGGAAGGGGAAGGGTAAAGGGGGGTGGAGGAAGAGGGGAAAAGTGGGGAAAAAGAGGAGAAAGAAGAGGGGGTAGTCCCATGCACATGGAGTTGTAAGTACATAATTTCTAGGTGAATGAGCCGTACCAGTTAGACAAAGAGTTCCACATTTGTCTCTGTTTGAAGTATGTGTAACTATCAGTGTGATGGGTCTGAACCATTTTTTTAACATCTAGTAGCATTGGGGGTTTGGTGTTTTTTCAGATTTTAGTGATGTTGTGTCTCGCGGCCAAGATTTGTGTGATCACTTTTTTGCGTGTTTTCAGTAAGGATTCGATGGTTAGGCTAAATATTGCTAAGTCAGGTGAGGGTTTTATGCTATCCCAGTAACTTGTAATAAGAGGAAAAGAAAGGGGGCACCCTTGTCGGGTTCCATTTGAGATATGGAAGGGGGTGGACAGCATCTCAACTACATATACTCAGGCAGATGGGGAAGAGTATAGTGCCATGATGGGAGATAAGATGGAGCCTCTGACAACATTTCATCAGGAAATATGGAGGAGGAGGCAGCGTCATTGAAGGGATTATGAAGATAGGGCGTAGGTATAGAGTTATACTGTTTATAGTATAGTCCATCAGGTCCTGGGGATTTACCAGTTGGTAGAGACTGGATAGCTTGAGTAATTTCTTGGTGAGAAAATGGAGGGTTTAGGTCTTTTAAGTGTGTATCAGTAAGTGAAGGAAGTTGGATTATGGATAAGAATTGTTGGATTCGATCTTGGGTGGGCTGGGGGCTAGTTAGGTCATCCTTTAGGTTGTAGAGGGATTCATAATTCAAACTAAAGGCACTGACTATGTCTGGGGGGTTCATTCATTTTTCTTTGGTAAAGGGGTAGTGAATAAAAGTAATTGAGGCCTTACTACATTGACCACGCAGACGTATGGCCATGGCCTTTGCTGCTTTGTTGTAGGTGGAGTAGAATGAAGCTTTGAGCCCAAGGTGGGCTTTCTCATAACAGACTTAGAGTAATGCTCGTAATTTTTGTCAGAGAGCGAGTAATTTAATTTTAATATTATGGGTTGGGTTATTTTGGTTTTGTAATTCGGTATTGGAAATTTTGATGCTTAGCTCATTAAGACACTGAGTTGAACTGAATCAGTATACCCCTGATGAAATCCTTGTGCACCATACAAAGACTAGATAAATGGGTTACTGATCCAGAGTTGTGGAGGAAAAAGTCTGTAAGGTGTTGGCGGATTTTTTCAGCATATGGGGATGTTTGTAGCATGTGAGCTTTGGCTTTCCAAAGTTTGGTAGGGTTGAAAGTAGAGGAGGAGTTGATAGTGATGCTCACAGGCGCATGGTCCAACCATGTTATGGTGTCGATGGAATGTACTGCAATACCCATTTGTCTACTAAACAATAGTCTATTCGGGAGTAGGAGTTGTGGGGGGCAGAAAAAAAGGTATAGTCTTTCTCTGTCGTATGATGACATCGCCAAACATTGTATAGGTCATGCGATTTTTGTGCTGTCTGCCAAAGGGATGCCCGCTTCGCAGGGTGGTTTAGGCCCTTTACATTCAGTGTCAGTATTTAAATCGCCATTTGAAAATGTGACGAGGTGAGGTAGGAGGAGTACTCACATTCGAGCCAGGGCAGAATGCAGTTGCACTGGCAGATTTGGTCTGTAGATGGTGGACAGCAGAGTAGGTTCCTGAATATGTCCATGGATAACAAGTCGAGGTAGTCCCTTAGAAGGTTGATGGAGTTCACATGCATAGGGGATGAAATAAAATGACGATTAACAAGATTAAGAAACAAAACATATTAAAAAGGCGCTTTGTGACCATATGGTCATATCCCAAAGTGAGCTGCAATTTATGGTGGTGGTTTCTTTTTAAAGTATCACACTGACACAGCTAGTAGTAGAACAATGGTGCGAACGTTGCACCCATGACAACACCTACCTTCTGTTGATAATATACCCCTTGGTACTTGGTAGGCAGTTATGCTTAAGACAGAACTCCAGGCTTTTCAGAATTATTTTTTTATGTTTTATGATTGACTTCTATTCAATGCCCATTTGGCAGCCTCTAGTGCTGTCACCATAATGGTGTTCTTAGAGGTCTCAGTTTTCTGTATTAACTGAATTATGTGTTTTGTGTTTTTTAAGTATGCTTGGGTGTTTTGTACCAGTGGCTGTAAAAAGTGATCTTCATATTCCCCTAATCTCACAGTTAGGGATTCTATGCCATTGATAATAGGTTGTCCTGATGACTGTTTATTAGCTTTATGAATTTTTGGCATAGAATAAATGATGGGTATTTTAAATACTGATGGTATTAGCCCCATATTTGATGATTTTCTCTAGCTCTTTGTTATATTTTTTTGTCAGATTATTATTAAGGACTTCACAAGTATTTCCGTCTCCCAGTAGTTTATCCATTTCTAATTTATATTGTTCTTTTGTCAATACCACTATTCCCCCTCCCATATCCACAGATTTAACAATGTCTTCTTTTCTTCTAACCTTTTTATACCCTTTCTTATATTGTGTACCTCCCATGGTTTCTTATCTTTCAATACGTTTTTATTGAAAAAATGTTTTCCAAGTAGCAGATAACAAGGCTCGAAGCCCATAGCTGATGCAACAGCAACATATACGTTCATTACGTAGCAATGTAATCACAGTTGAAGCGTTCAAATCTATTTAGAAGGCCTGGTGAGCCGAGTAATCGTAGAAAGTAACATAACAAAAGAAAAGAAGTATAAAAATACTATAAAACGGTAGAAATAAAGTACAAAAGTAAAATAAACAAACAAACAAACAAGCGCAACCCTCCGTCCGTCTTCCACCACACCAATGGAGGCAACAGCCAACGCATCGAAGAGTTAAAGAGTCAAATTCAAGGGAGTTTGTACCGCTCGTACCAATCAAACCATAGTTGCCACAGGGGGCATATTTTATGTAAGGAATTTTGCGAGGAGGCGTATAGTAGTTTGTATGTGGCATGAGTATGGGTGGTCGTGATCACTTCCAGCAAGGAAGGGGGGTTTAATTGTTTCCAGTGGCGGGCGAGCACTAATCTCGCACTTAGGAGAATGTGTGTGGCTATTATTCTTTTGTCAGGGGGGAGAGACTCAATACCCAACGAGAGCAGTGCCATACCCGGCTCCATTGGTAGTGGTAGACCCAGGACATCAAGTATAACCTGAAAAACATCCTTCCAGTATTTAGCCACCAAAGGACAAACCCAGAAAATATGGAACAGAGTTCCTAAGTTTCCACACAGCCTCCAGCAGCAGTTCGGGGCCTGTGGGGCGAATTTTGCTATTCTAGAAGGGGTTAAGTACCATCTTAATAAAATTTTCTGGTTAAGTTCCCATAAGTTCACACATTTTGTGGCTGTATATGTTGTGTTAAAAGCCTTTTGCCACTGTTCAGCGGAATATGCTGTACCCCACTCCCTTTCCCACTCGAGTACTGCTGAAGATTTAGTAAAGACCTCTTTGTCATTAAGTAACATGTAGAACATGGAGATACCCCTAGTCTTGGCCGTAGGGCTAGTATAGAACAGGGTGACCTGCCATGGCAAGGAGATGGTCTTTATCGGATGAGTTTGTAAAAGGTGACTAATCTGTAAATAGTAGTAAACATCTTTAGCCGATAAGCCATATTCCAATTGAAGAGCACAAAATGATTTTAGGGCCGGGCCTATCATTATGTCCGTTACATCTTTTATCCCTTTGGCCACCTAATCGTCCAGATTCACATTGGGAATTACGCTGGTCAGACACTGGATCGGGACAGGTACCTTCGAGCATACTTGTTGGTGGAAACTAAGAGAGGTAAATACCTCCCACCCCTGAAGTGACGCTAGAATCGTCGGGGAGAGCTCGTCCCGTTGCAGATTAACGCTACGAGACATTAAGAGGAAGGTGTATAGATCATGACCTGGTATCTGATAACTCTCTAATTCCGACCATCTCCTGTGCCCTGAGTTTGGAAACCATGCTTTAATTTGGGCTAGAAGAGTTGCTATGTAATAGTCCCTTAGCTCTACCATGCCCACTCCTCCCGCTCGTCTAGATTTGACTAGTTTGTAAAATGCACAACGAGCCTTCCTGCCTTGCCATAAATATTTGCTGAGAAGTGATTGTGCGGCCCTGAAAAAGGATTTAGGCACTGGAATAGGAAGCGTTCTGAACATGTATATCATCTGTGGCAGTACCACCATTTTAAAGGTTGCCAACCTACCCGACCAGGATAATTCCGTTTTCGCCAGCTCCTGCAGTTTGTCTCTAAGCCTGTCTAGGAAGGGCGTGTAGTTGGCTCTGACCAGGGTGGAAGTCGTTGGTGTAAGGGTGATGCCTAAATATTTTATCCCTACCTTGTCCCAAGTATATGGAAAGGAGTTGGCTAGCTTTTTCTGTAGACCATCACTTATGTTTAAGCCCAAAATGTAGGATTTGTGTTCATTGACTTTATAATAAGACATTTGGCCAAACATTTGCAATACCTGATGTACCAAAGCCAGGGATCTCTCCACATCCGACAGTATCAATATTACGTCGTCCGCAAAAAGGCTGATCTTGTGTGTGGATCTGGGGGTTTTAAAACCAGAGATCTGAGGGGGATTGCGAATGTAACACGCCAGGGGTTCCATCACTAAGTTGAAGATCAGTGGGGAAAGCGGACAACCCTGGCGTGTGCCATTTGTAATTTGGAATGGTGTGGATAAAACTCCAGACGTGAACACCTGTGCCATCGGACAGGTATACAACGCCATAATGGCCGAGAATATTGATCCTGTAAAGCCAAAAGCACTCAGCACTTTATCTAGGTAGCCCCAATGAACCCTATCGAACGCCTTCTCTGCATCCAAAGCGAGGAGCAGAGAAGGCGTTCTTGTTTTATTTAAGCAATGGATAATATTGATTAAGCGCCTAGTGGCATCTGACGTCTGGCGTCCCATTGTGAAGCCAGATTGGTCAGGATGCACCAGGTCTGGGAGAACTGTATTTAAACGAAGAGCAATGAGTTTGGCATATAGCTTCAAGTCTATATTAAGAAGCGAAATGGGCCGGAAATTTTGCGACTCAGTTGGATCCTTCCCTGGCTTGGGTAAAGTAATAATCAATGCTTTCAACATTTCTGAGGGGAAAGAGGCCGAGGCAACCGCACCATTGAACACCTCAACCAGATAGGGAGACAGTATCATTTTAAATGTTTTGTAATATTCCCCTATAAATCCATCTGGACCTGGGGATTTGTTAGATGGCAGAGAATCTATGGCCTTCTGAACTTCCTGTGTGGAAAAAGGGGAGTTCAGCATCTGGAGTTGAGCAGCTGTAAGACGGGGGAGTGACAACCTGGACAAAAAATCATCTATCAGGGCAGGTTTAGGTTGATAGGTGTGGGGGTCCTTCTCGAGATTATAGAGGGAGGCATAGTAGCTGCTAAATGCATCCTCCCATGGTTTCTTAATAGGTAACGTATCTAGATCCTCAGTGACCAGTTTTTTAAACATATCTATATGTCAGTTGTGCATAATTTTGGGGTTGAAAATTGATTTATTCCTATACTGCATATGTAGACCTCCGTTGGTGCCTGTTCGTTAGTTAACGTGGGGTTTATTGCATAGTCTTTCTTTTTTTTTTTTTTTCTATTTCAAATGTTTTTATTTTAAAGTATAACATACATATACAGACTGAACATTGGTACAACAGAAGAGGTATTTGATCTTACAACTCAGGATGAAATCCAGGAGAATTAACAACTACTTGGAGAACTGAGACAAGGGGCCTTTTGAAGACATAGACAATCAATTGAAGAGCTCTAGAGCTGTCAACCTTGCCCAAAACATTAATCAGATATGTCTTACAAGGAGTGTTGAGCGAACAGTAGGCCGAAGGTTACAACTTGGTCTGGTGAGAGCAGGGCCCTCCCGGGGGGGCCCCTTTAGCACCTGGCACTCCCAGGTGGGGGTCTGCTTGTCCGGTTCTACCCCGCCCTTCGAAACATGTCGGCTTCCTGTAGACAGGCTATTCCAATTAAACACTAGTGAAACAAAACTTTAAACGTTCATATACACTTCTGTTACCCCATGTACTTGGGAGTCATTTACAGGGATAGCATAAGTAAAGTAAAGAGAGAAAGTATAGAAAGGAAAGAGAGATAGGGATTGAGATTTGCCTAACATTAGGTTGTGGGGGAGTCTCGGTCTGGCCTAGTATTGGTAGTAAGGGAGATGCCTACATGTTAGGCCCAGGTTTCCCATGTGGCTTCAAATGTGTTTACCGTGTCCGAGAGTATACTTAAAAGCTTTTCTTGTGCCATTATCCAGGAAATTTTCAGTTTGGCTGCTATAATGGAGATTTTGAATTGTTTTCCATAGTCTTTCTTAATATTTACATTTCTTACTAATATTTGGATACCAACATAGGTTTCAAATAGTTTGAGTGCTTGTTTGGGTGCAAACTTAACTTAAGACCTTAATTTTTTGGGGACCCTACCTTCTTTTATATACCTTTCCATGGTCACTATATTCCACCAAATGTTGATTTGTTTGTCCATCAAGTGTCACATTTTTTTTAACAGTGCTTTCTATACCATTCATATTTCCCCCCTCTTCTGTAAAGACTTGCTGAAAATTAAACTCACAGTGCTCTAAATAAGAAAAAAACTCCATAGCTGCTGCTGTCAGGTGAATGAGAATAGTGTGTTACCCAAAAATTTTATTTGAAATCCTGAGAGCTGCTATATGTCTATAATGCAATATCCTATTTGTGAATCGCTCACACCTTCCACACTCTCAAACATGCAAACAAATCATTTACAATTTAATTGGTGCAAATAAACACTGATAGTGTCTTTCAGTGCCTACATATAAAATTAAAATAATGTCCTTAGTGTCACTATCAGTAGTGACAATATACACAATCCTCAGTGGGGCTATGTAATCTTTTTGCTACATTCCAATTACTCAGTGCAAACCATGTTTGATGCTGTGCTCAGCCCCTCCAATTACTCCAATGTCTATATTTCAATGCTTACTCCTTCTGTCACTCGTTCCACTACTCAGCCATATACTGTAGATATAAATATAAAAACACCAATAGTGCTTTATCCTTAAAAACCACAACTCTTTATTGCTAAAAAAAAAAACTCCCAGTGCACCAAACTGCAGGAGGAGAAAACATCTGTGCTGTTGATATCTGGAAAGATTACTCCAAGTCCCCTGTGGAGGGACAAAAGAGCAATTAAACCATATCACTGTATGTGGTCCATAATTCCAGGTGAGAGCATGTGTTTTGCACTGAGTAATTGGAATGTAACAAGAAGATCACATAGCACCACTGAGGATTGTGTATATTGTCACTACTGATAGTGACACTAAGGACATTATTTTAATTCTAGACTTGCCAGGCTTTACAAGTTTATTGCACAATTGTAGCAAGTTCGCATTGCATTAATCCAGCTCAATTTTCTTTGCAAACATTCTACAAATCTGCTGCAAGTTCTGGTTCAGTCATGTTTTGCAATAGTCATCTCACCACAGGGGGTCACTGTGACTTGCAGAGTTCTTACTGTAGACTCACCACTATGACTTTGACCTTGCTAGAGACTTGCCACGTAAATTTACTACAAATTGAAAACGTGTTAACTAGAACTTGTCTTCTGAGGAATTGTTTACCCCCGCTGACACCTGTGAAATCCTCATTAGCAGATTAAATAATCATGTATAGAGAAATATTTTAGTTTGAGTATGATTATTTCATGTGTGTAAACTATCTATTAATAAATATTATAACTTGGATCAAATGGGGGTAACAAAATACAAGGAATTGCATGAGAAAGCTGAGACTGAGAGAGAAAACATCATACATGTATATACAGTTGTCCAAGATCAGCTTCAGGAAACATAAATGGGAAAATTGTAAGTCATGCTCAATGTACACAAAAAGAGTCACAGCTTCCACAAACAATTTCAATTATTGAGGGACAGGCTGCCATAGCAGACAGGTAAAACAGTACTAGTAAAAAAAAAAATAATAATAAAAATGCTATAAATCTATCCCCTATTTTGTAGACTCTATGGGCCAGATCCACGAAGCAGTTACGCTGGCGTATCTATTGATACGCCGCGTAACTTCTAGGTTGCTCCGGCGTATCTTTGTTTTGTATCCACAAAACAAGATACGCCTGAAGCTGGGCTAGATCCGACTGGCGTACGTCTAGTACGCCGTCGGATCTAGGGTGCATATTTACGCTGGCCGCTAGGTGGCACTTCCGTCGATTTCCACGTCGAATATGCAAATTAGCTAGATACGCCAACCCACAAACGTACATCTGGCCGGCGCAGTTTTTTTACGTAGTGCATGCGCCGTTCAGAAAAAACGTCATTTACGTTGGGTCAAGACGTATTAACATAAAACACGCCCACAACTTAGCCATTTGAATTGCGCGCCCTTACGCCGACACATTTACACTACGCCACCTTACAGCGCAAATTCTTTGTGGATACGGGAAATACGATGTAAGTTACGGCGGACGCTACGCCGGACGTAAAAAAGCGCCGCGGTACGTGGATCTGGCCCTATAACTTTTGTGCAAACCAATCAATATATACACTTATTGCAATTTGTTTTACCAAAAATATATAGAAGACTACATATCGGCCTAAACTAAGGAAGGAATTTGTATATATTTTTTTTAATTTGGGAAATTTTTATGATATTTATTATATTTATATATTTATTATAGCAAAAAGTAAACATAATTGTGTTTTTTTTTTTCAAAATTGTAGCTCTTTCTTTGTTTATATTGCAAAAAAATTAAAAACCGGCAGAGCTCATCAAATACCACAAAAGAAAGCTCTATTTGTGGAGAAAAAAAATGTGTTTGGGTACAGCGTCGCAAAACCAAGCAATTGACAGTTAAAACGACGCAGTGCCATATCGCAAAAAAATGGCCATCACAGGAAGGGGGTAAATCCTTTTGGGGCTGAAGTGGTTAAGCCTGAAAATAAATAGCTGAGCTTTGACAGGAACACATTTTTGGAAAAATGTAAAACTTGCAAGGAAGACCATGGAGAGTTCTTGTAGTTCAAAAGATTGGAGCAGGCATAGCCATGCGTGCCTAAAATGTAATTTCTGCTAACACAGCACTTTATTTTAAGGCATAACCAAGAAGAGCTCTCATCCACATTCTGCTTCTAAGGCTTCTAAGGCCCCACTCACACCTGAGCATAGCGTTTTCAGGCAGAAAGTCGCACAATTTTACTGTGTTTTTTACTGAGTCCCAGAACTTGTTTGAGCTTCAGGTGTTTTGGAGCTTCTGGCTTCAAGCGTTTTGGAGTGGAGATGTGAACCATCTCCATAGAGAATAATAGATTGTTTCCCCTCCAGCGTTTCCCCTGTAGCTTAAAATACAAAACGCTCAGGCCTGTACGTATCACCCTCACTTCTACCCTCTCTTTATTACTGCACTTCATCTGTTGTTCTTTCTCAACACATAATGGCATAATCTTGAAGACGCTATCCTAATATGAATCTCACTTCCATCTTACCTCCCTAACCTTGGACCCCCACCATCTTTATTTTGAATTTTTCTTGATACATGGTTTGAATTTTCCAATATTTAGAGGTGTTTTTGAGACAAGCTCTAATAGATCTCAGCAGTACTGATACATTTAATGAAGGCGAATGAAGATGTCTCAAAACACAGGAGAGGGAGATGATGAGGAACAGCTGAGGTAGCAATGGAATAAGAATTCACAGCAACCACACACCACATTTGTGCTTTTTCATGATGTGTTCACTCACATGCTGATTATCAGTGACCGTTCTTGAAATGGAAGTCAGCAGGAGCAATAAAAATACACACAGCTAACAAACCCCACAACTGGATGCCTGACAGACTGGCTTTATTGCAGAAAACCATTTCTTTGGAGACTTACATTTGACTGTTGACCTCAGCTGGATATTAAAAAAAGAAAAACACATCATTAAAAAGCACTTACAGGAACTGTCCACACTTTCATATGCTGCTTCAAAACTAGTTGCTGTAAAAAGTAATGCTCCTATTTATGGCTTCTGTACAAAACAGAAATGTTATTTCTTATTATGTTCAAGTGTATATTTGGTCAACATTTTAGTTTTGGATGGAGTTGGGAAGGGTGGAAATTGCTGTCTGGGTCTTGTTTGGGAGATTTGAATTTAGTGTTCCTACTAGAAGATTAAAGCTGGCCATAGATGGATGAAAATTCAGCTAGTTCTGTAGGGACCAGGCAAATTTCATTCCATGTGTCGTCATTCCTGTTTAACAGTTGATTGTTAGATAGACTTTTGTCAAACGCTTTTGTTTGAAAAAAAAAATCTCAATTAGCTGGCTGCAAGCACTGATCAGTATATTCAAAGTCCTGCTGTCAAAATACAATGTCCCATTGGGGATGATTCCCCTATCAACATGCTTGTGTGGATGGGGAATACATTAATGTTTTTGCTTCCTGAACATAAAAAAATATTCGCTATTGCCAGCTTTAGTGTAATTTTTTTATCAGGACAATATAATGTTTTTACTTTCTGACCAAGGGTCACTAGCCACCAGGACAAAGACAGAAACTACTTATACATTGGAAAAAAAGACAAAATAAATAAATAACACCAAACCAACTAAAGTCTATAGGAGACAATTCCAATATACTAATGATCAACTTGCTGCAATGGTGTCTATAAAATAGATGCCCATGCTAAGTAGGGTGGTCTCCTTGTTATATATTCCATGGGATCTATAGAAAAATGTATTTTGTTGATTTTGATTGAAATATATCTGTTCTATAATTTAGAAGCTCCTGAGGAAGCGATCCTATGTATCGCGAAACATGTAGAGCTTGATTTTAATTCTTCTATGGATCCCGTGGAATATATACCAAGGAGACCACCCTACTTAGCGTGGGCATCTATTTTATAGACACCATTGCAGCAAGTTGATCAAAAGTATATTGGAATTGTCTTCCTGGGACATACCACGAGACCAACCATTGTATTGTATATTTTATATTCATCTTTGTATTCTATTTTTAGATACAGCTGTATATTACTTATCACATTAAACATTACAATTGTTATATTTGATATATGTGCCTACAATGTAAATTTTTCCTTATATACTCAATTCACTTATTACTAGGACGTGGCATTTTATAGTGTTGATTACCACCAAAAGGGCAATTGTAATCAAACTATACTCTAAAGTCTATAGGAGGTAGATCTTTATAATAAATTCATACAATTTCAAATAGGATTCATAAAAGCCAAGTGCAGCATGGATATAAGGTATGAGTCCCCCAACAGGTTTTAAGGGGAAAAAACACAGCTCTGGCTGCATTGCTCTCTGTATATTCCGCAATGTCACCTGCAAACTCACTCACTGATCCAACATTGCCCAGGATTATTCAACCCACTTTCTGTAAGCCCAAGGGGTCAAGGTTGCATCCCCACCATGGATTTACAGAAGAATGATGCAGTGTTGCACCAAGTAGGCAGATTTTATGATTTGCCCACTGCTGGACGAAGGAGAGAGCGAAGATGGTATTGGATTAAAGACACCTGGAAGAAGGTTCTGTATGTGTACATATTGGGAACTTTCTTATTAGACAGCCAGGCCCTGGCAACATTTATTTTTTAAAAGTTGTCCCTACAGAGAACTGAATATGACAGAATAAGTACATCGCCTCCCACAAATGAATGGGACAACATGCTAAAAAAATCTATTTCTGCTGCTGGGATTCCTGCTGACGAGCCTGTACATTGCAATGACAGCATGTCAGTGGCTGAAGCTACTCGTGCCTGTTCTCAAAGTCAGCAATCACCACAGGTTATCATGGCTGGATGCACACAGCTGTCAATCCCAGTAGCAAGAATCAGCAGATTCATGCCTCTAGTATTCACAATGTGCCCGTGCAAATGGTGCCTAATACTTTTCTAAAAATGTCCTAATTCTTTTAAAATTATATTACATTACATGTGGTGAAAGGGGCATTTTGAAATACTGACACTACATGTAATGCAAATAAATGCCACAATCTATATAGTGCATTGTGTCTGATCATTGCTTTATGGGAAGGAGAGCTTGTCTACCTATTGGGATTAGTGGAGACTTTACTGACAGTGCTATGTGGACCACAGACACTACATTTACCTTTACTTGCCTATAAACTTTGTTTACAAGCGCATGACATTGGGTATGCTGCAAGGAATGGTGATGTTTTAATATGATTATTTTTCCTGATTGAGGTGCTGTGATGATACTTGGTCTATACCTCTGGTCTGAATAAATAATAATTGTACGATTTTTGCACATTTACAGTCTATCGATCCAAGAGTTAGAAGAAAGGAGGTCTAACCTTAGATTGCCAAAAAAGGTTCTTTACTACTAGAGAAGTTAAAACGTGGAATTCACCCCAAGGGTAAAAATAACAAAAGGTGGGTTAATTTAGAGAATAAAATGTGTAGTTCACAATTAGGAAGTATAATATGGAATCCCCCACTATATAGGGCACTGAGAGAGAACACTCACAAAATAACACGTAATACACTGAAAATTTGGGACCAGACGCAAAAACACAGTAAAACTAAATATAATTCACCTTTATTGCACTGAAGGAAAATTATTATTTTGAGCCCGGAAAAAAGGCAATAGGAGGGAACTGGATAAAAAAAGATGATACACAACTTAGAGATATAATTAAAAAGAGGAAAATAAGCACTTTTCAAGAGTTAAAATATGACACAGAATTAATGGTGATTAATGAATGGCGGTATCTCCAGTTGGAGCATTTTGTAAAGAAATTGCCCCAACCAATAAGAGCAGGGGATGATTTAACACCGCTGGAGGGGCTATGTGTAACAACACATACAAGAAATAACATATCTTGGATATTTAAAATTTTAATAGCAATGGATTAAAAAATGGGAAAAGAAACATATTGGGCCAGATTCAGATACAAGATACGACGACTGTTGTATCTCTGAGTGAGGGAGGTCGCAGCTATGCGCCTGATTCAGAGAATCAGTTACGCATAGATTTCCCTAAGATCCGACAGGTGCAAGTGTCTTACACCGTCGTATCTGAGGCCTCGTACACACGACCGAACATGTCCGCGGACCAGTTTCAGCAGACATGTTCGGTCGTGTGTAGGGCCGACCGGACAATTTTCCGGCCGACCGGACAGGTTTCCAGAACCCGCGCACAGGGCCATCTTTTCCATTGGGCACGCTGGGAAGTTGCCCGGGGGCCCTGCTTGCCTGGGGGGCCCCACCGGCTGCCCAGCAACCCCAGTAAAAAATTGTGGAGAGTGACGGGTTAGAACTGCCCATGCCCAGTTTGCGAAAATCACAGAGAAGATACGGTCCTCCATGAGTGCGGGGGGTTGCTGATGTAAGGGGGGGAGTGAATGCAAAAATTTAAGGGGGCACTGATATAAAGTTTCCCCCTCCTATATTAGTGACCCCCCCTTACCTTAGTGTATTTACTCTACGGAAGGTGGTCTCTGGTCACCAGAGTGCCCCCACATCAGAGTTCCCCTTTACATCAGAGTCTGCAGGATTCCCCCTTACAATGCAAGGGGGAATTCAGTCTGCGGACCCTGATGTAAGTGGGAAAGAGAAAGCAGGGGACTCTGATATAAGGTGGTCTCTGGTCACCAGAGCCCCCCTCCACATCAGAGTTCCCCCCCTTAGATCATGATCTGCAGCGTTCCCCTTTACATAAGAGTTCCCTTTCACTGTAAGGGGGAATCCTGCAGACTCTGATGTAAGAGGAAACTCTGTGCTGGCTGGGTTATAGTAACCTGACCTTCATGTCAATGAAGACATTTTTTTTTTTACTTTTGTTTAACTTAAACACATTGCTAATAGCACTAGCTATATGTTTATAGTTTAAATACTGACATTTGCATTGTTCGGCACGGAAAACTGTAATTTTAGGTACTTTTTTTGCAGTGGCAGTAAAAAATGTGGTTCTGCCAGTAAATTTTACGATTTTTGTCAGTAAATTCTCGTGCGTGATTGTGTAGACAGGGCCCCAGTGCACTGTATTGCCCGAGGGCCTATAATGCTCTTAAGATGACACTGCCCGCGCATGGCGTCAAAGTGATTCGACACATGTGTGGAAGCATTGAACTTCCAGGTTCGCGCACGTCGCCGCGTCATCGTCGCCGCCACGTCGCCGCAAAGTCACCACTTTGTCTGTCCGCGGGGAATTTGGTCTGATGGTGTGTACAGCCATCAGACCAAATGCTCCCAGCGGACCGCGGACCGCTTTCATCGGACTTGTCCGCTTGTCTGTACGAGGCCTGAGGCTGCATTTTCAGGCTGGCCGCTAGATGGCGCTTCCGTATGTTTACGCAAGGAATATGCTAATTAGGTAGATGCGGCGATTCAGAAACGTACGTCCCGCCGGCGCATTTTTTTACATCGTTTACGTTCAGCTTTTTTTGGCGTATAGTTACCCCTGCTATATGAGGCGTAGCTAATGTTAAGTATGGCCGTCGTTCCCGCGCCGAGTTTTGAAATTTTTACGTCGTTTGCGTAAGTCATTCGCGAATACAGCTTTACGTCATTTACGTTCATGTCAAATCCAATACGTGTTTAATTTGGAGCAATGCACACTGGGATATTTTACGGACGGCGCATGCGCCGTTCAAAAAATACACGGGTTCAAGTACAATTTAAATAAAACATGTCCCCAACATCCCCATTTGAATTACGCGACCTTACGCCGCAACACATTCGTTACCCCGGCTGTAAATAAGGGCGCAAGTTCTTTCTGAATACAGAACTTGCGGCCAAAGTTACAGCGGCGTAACGTATCGGAGATTAGGACGGCCGAAATGATCTACAAATGTTTGACTAGGTGGCACGCAACCCCGGATAAAACAAGTAAATACAAACCAGGGCCATCACCGGAGTGTTGGCGGGGATTTAAGGCAGTAGGAACGCTGGCACACCTTTGGTGGGATTGACCAGTAATCAAAATATATTGGAAAAAGGTTCTACAATTTTATAAAGGAAATTACCAATAGTACAATACCCGAAGAACCGTGGACATGTTTGTTCCACGGAAGGGTCAGTAAAGCAATATAAAGCATCAGTAATCCCACATATGATTAATGCGGCCAAAAGTCTTATGTTGCGTACACACGAAAAATTAAGTTTTTTTTTAATGTCATTTAAAGTCATCGTGTGTGCGCTTCAGAGCATTTTTTACGATCTAAAAAATGGCCAATTTTTTTTTCGAACATGCTCTATTTTTTCACAACTTTTTTAACATTGTCATTTTTAAGGTTGTAAAAAATGGTGTGTGCGCTTTAACGATGTGAAAAAATCGTGCATGCTCAGAAGCAAGTTATGAGACTGGAGCGCTCGTTCTGATAAACCTACCGTTCGTAATGGAGATAGCACATTCATCACGCTTTAACAGACTGAAAAGCGCAAATCGTCTTTTACTAACACAAAATTAGCTAAAGCAGCCCAAAGGGTGGCGCCATCCGCATGGAACTTCCCCTTTATAGTGCCGTTGTACGTGTTGTACGTCACCGCGCTTTGCTAGAGCATTTTTTTTCACGATCGTGTGTAGGCAAGGCCGTTTTAATGATCGGGTTGAAAAAAACGTTGTTTTTTCTAGACCCTTAAAAACTTCATTTTTAGAACCCGAAAAACGGTTGTGTGTACGCGGCATTATACCCAAAATATGGCAAGAAGTAGAGACCCCAAAATCTGGGATTGGGTAGAGAGAGTAGAAGAAACATATAAAATGGAGTGTTTGAAGTATAGCGGGGAGGAAGAAGGGAAAGGGGTGACAAACAAATGGTGTTTAAAAGGTTGTGGACATATTCCGAGGAAATAAAGGGATAGAGCAGGGTGGAACCAGTTGTAATGGGTCATAAAAAATAGATATTAAAGGAGAGGTTAGGGAAGAGGTGGGGGGAGGATGGACATGGGGGAGATGAAGAGGAGGGGAAAATATAATTGTAAATGTAATATTGCAGGTTGTATTTGATGGTGATCTGCTTTTTACATTTTTTATATGTTGGCATTTTGATAAAATAAAATAAATAATACAAAAAAAAACGTGGAATTCACTTTCTCAGGAAGCGGCACTAGCTGAGTATCGACAACTGTACAATACACAGGACTATGGGAGATTATAGAAAATACAAATCACACAAACTGGTCGCACTCAATGGATCTGAATGTCTTTCAAACTTGTTTCACTGTGAGCATTATGAGGAATAATAATCTGGACATTTCCAGTTCTAAGGATTTTTTAAATGCATACTAATTCCTTTTGAAAAAGGCTTGTGTTACTTGAAAATGTTCAATCCTGAAAGGCTAGTAGGATATATAGATATTATTTTATAATCTCTTTAAAGAATTTTTATGCTGAAGTACAAACCTGTAGTTTGTTTAAAGAACTGATTACTGATTACCAATGTTACTAGACTTTTTTTTTGCTATCACTAATCTCTCCAAGAGATCATTTTGAACTCAAGCGTCTTACTTTTATGTGGAGCTCATGAATTGCCTGTAGGCATTTTCATGAATGTTTGACATACACAAATTACCCTGAAGCAGAAGACTTGTTAGGTGGCCTTTATTGTAAATTTTATAGGAGCTTATCTTTGCAGCTCTACATATAATTCTGAGCATGCATGTTTTTTTCCCCTCGGAAAAGCATACACACGAGTGGTTTTCGCGACGAGAAAAAGAACGACGGGAAAAACGACAAGAAAAAACAGAGCAGGTTCTATTTTTTTTGCGAGCAGTTTTCTCGTCGAGAAAACTGATATGGAGCATACACACGACAGGTTTTCACGACCAATCTAAAAAACTGGCAGTTTTCTCGTCATGAAAAAACGGCCGTGTGTACGCGGCATAAGAACATTCAAAATTGTGCAAATACATTTTTCTTTTTGTGCAAATACTTTTTATATGTATTTTATCCTCATTGGCACCTATATCTGTGTGATGTTTATGTAATGTGAATGATTAAAGGGTTTGTAAAGGATTTTTTTTTTATCTTAATAGCTTCCTTTACCTTAATGCAGTGCTGTTTTCATGTCCTCATTGTTCGTTTTTGCTCTCAAGTTGCTTTAATTCTTCTCTGATCTCCACACTTCCTGGTTGTCTGTTTCCTGATGACCACAGTGCTGGGAGCTTTCTCTCTGTGGTCACTAATCAATGAGGTGTGATTACTGTGTGTCTAGTTTCTAGTTTCATTTTCCAAACCATCACTGCTCTATGGCTCTGTATGCTCTGTATAGCACAGAGGCAGGAAATAACATGCAAAAACTAAACTAGAAACTACATGCACATTATATGATTGATTTGTATCTATTTTTAATTGTTTTTAAAAGGAATCAGTTAACTATTATGTCTCTATACCCTTTAAACAGTCATTTCAGCCAAAAAAAAATGTTTCCTTTACAACTCCTTTAAGGTTTATTTCTCTGCAATACAATACTGTTAAATTTATATATTTTTCCCCCCTCACTCATACAGGTGACAATAATGTAAAATTGTGAGTTAGCTTCAAGAGAGAGGTATATACTTTTGTCCATTTGGGGAATATGCACCATATTTACATTGCTTAACATTCTTAATACTTTTAGTTCTAATGGGTATAAAACAATATATAGTAATTATTGCATACATTTACAGTTTTTTTCTAAAACGACTGTAGGTAGTGGAATGGCTTTGTAAGCAAAGGAAGGGTAGGTACCTCTCAGGTAAGCATAGTGAGCAAAGGAACAGGTCAATCAGATCTGCTAACTATGGGCCAGATTCACAAAAGAGATACAACGGCGTATCTCCTGATACGCTGTCGTATCTCCTGATACGCTGTCGTATCTCTGTGATCCGCCCGTCGTAACTATGCGGCTGATTCATAGAATCAGTTACGCATAGATAGCCCTAAGATCCGACAGGTGTAATTGACTTACACCGTCGGATCTTAGGATGCAATTCTAGGCCGGCCGCTAGGTGGCGATTCTATTGCGGTCGGCGTAGAATATGCAAATGATTAGTTACGGCGATTCACGAACGTATGCTTTACCCGTCGCTCTAAATGTACGTCATTTCCGTCGAGATACGCCGCGTAAAACTAAGGCTGCCCTCTAGGTGGTGTAACCCATGTTAAGTATGGCCATCGTTCCCGCGTCAAAATTTTGAATTTCATGTCGTTTGCGTAAGTCGTCCATGAATGGCGCTGGACGCCATTAACGTTAACGTCTAAACCAATGACGTCCTTGCGGCGTCATTTAGCGCAATGCACGTCGGGTAATTTGACGGACGGAGCATGCGCAGTACGTTCGGTGCGGGAACGCGCCTAATTTAAATGGTGCCCGCCCCATTTGAATTAGGCGGGCTTGCGCCGAGCGGATTTACGCTACACCGCCACAAGTTTACAGGTAAGAGCTTTGTGAATCAGGCACTTACGCTGTAAACCCGCGGCGGTGTAACGTAAATGGGATACGTTACGCCGCCGCAGCGTAACGTAATTGTACCTGAATCTGGCCCCATAGTCTTAAAACACAATTCATTTTTTCATTTTGTTATATCCAATGCAGCAATGTAAATCATAAACACCAGTGGGCTGTGTATATTGTTTTGATATTTTACACATTTTAACATTAGAATGTCGCAAGTTAAAAGATCACAGATCAGTAGCCGCACATAAAAGTCAAAACATTCCAGGGGAACTGCCTGACATTTCTTAATACTGTCAGCAAAGTTGCCGTGGCAACCATTAATCTTTATACAACTGCTGCAGACCATTTAGGATCGGAGAACAGACAGGAAATCAAGGACATTGATAATGAAAAAAAAATATTTCAAGGAAATAGTGGACACAAATGGAGCATTATCTTTCCATCATTAATGCTATGCTAACAGTATGTCTCAAACAGGGCTTAATCTTTATGTCATTATCTTTACAACTGAGAAGTAAGAATGAGGCACCATAACCTTTTATCAGCTGGAAAATCCATTATCATAATTAGAATTACTTCAAGATGCGTTCTGCATTCTTTCTTCCTTATATATAATTTTTTTTCATACTTATTTTTTCACTTCACTTTTTTCCCCCCTAAATTTTTCAAGAAAATTTCCCTAAATGCTGTACATGTGTATTTTCAGTTTGTCTGTATTTGGATTTGCTAGTTCAGAGTATAGCTTAAATGAATTTCTTATATTGATTTAGCTGTTTTGTATTTTTTTGTTGCCATTAAATATAGATATGTATATACTAGCCTGTGGAGGGAGCTCTCAGAGGCTCAGTGAAATTATTCTCTCACTCTTAACCCTTTCGTGCCAGAGCCGTTTTTGCATTTTTTGCACACGTTTAAAAAATTCTTTTAGGCCTGAAGATTACACAAAACCCCAAACATTTTATATTTTCTGAAAGCAGACACTCTAAACAATAAAATAGTGGTAGTTCCAATTTTTATGTCTCGTGATATTACCGCAAAGGTCTAGGAAACGAAATATTTTAGTAAAAAACACACTAATGTGAATTTTAGGGCAAACAAACACAATACATTACCCACATTTTTGGTAAAATATAAAAGACGAGGTTACACCAAGTAAATATATGCCCAACATGCCAAACCTTAAAAAATATTTTTGGGGAAATATTTATGGAAAAGTGAAAAGAAATGGCATCAAACTTCAGTACCCTATATTTATTATAGGCAACACTTCAAAGTAGGGTTGTCCCGATACCGATACCAGTATCGGTATCGGGACCGATACAGAGTATTAGCGGGAGTACTCGTACTCCCGCTAATACCCCCGATACTAAAATAGAATACTTCCCCCCCCCCCGACGCCGCTGCCACGTTAATCACCGCGGCGGGGAACATTACAGACAGCGTTCATTTGAACAGCTGTTTTCCCCGCCGCGCATAGACACTCCCCCTTGGACGGATCTGTTCAATCGCGAGCAAGGGGGAGTCACATAGACACTCCCCCTTGCTCGCGATTGGACAGATCCGTCCAAGGGGGAGTGTCTATGCGCAGCGGGGAAAACAGCTGTTCAAACGAACGCTGTCTGTAATGTTCCCCGCCGCGGTGATAACAGTAGGTACGGGGGACAATGGCTGCTGTACGGGGGACAATGGCTGCTGTATGGAGGACAATGGCTGCTGTACGGGGGACAATGGCTGCTGTACGGGGGACAATGGCTGCTGTAAGGGGGACAATGGCTGCTGTACGGGGGACATGGCTGATGTACTGGGGACATGGCTGCTGTACTGGGGACATGGCTGCTATACTGGGGACATGGCTGCTATACTGGGGACATGGCTGCTGTACTGGGGACATGGCTGCTGTACGGGGGACATGGCTGCTGTACGGGGGACATGGCTGCTGTACGGGGGACATGGCTGCTATACTGGGGACATGGCTGCTATACGGGGGACATGGCTGCTATACGGGGGACATGGCTGCTATACGGGGGACATGGCTGCATTTGGGGACACATTTTAAAAAAAGTATCGGTATTCGGTATCGGCGAGTACATAAAAAAAAGTATCGGTACTTGTACTCAGTCCTAAAAAAGTGGTATCGGGACAACCCTACTTCAAAGGTATCAGTTTAGTGTTACGGAGGAGGTCTGGTGCTAGAATTATTGATCTTACTCTGGCATATGCGGCGATATGTGCTTCGCAATCAATGTTTAAACGTGTAGGCACCCCGATGCATGCGCTTACGTTCATGTGTGTGTATATGTGGGGGTGCGGGGGCCTCAAAAAAAATTGGGGGCATTTTATGTGCTTGGGTATAAAGGTTTTTTTACTTAAGCTTTTTTTTTCATCACATAGGGGACAAACAGTCCCCTATGTGATGATTTTTTTGTGACATGTTTTCTTTATTGAAATATGCAGGGTCTAAAGCTTTCCAGATCACTGCAAGAAGGGGAGGAGAGCAGATGTGTATTTGCTCTTCTCCTTCCCCCTACCCGCCGGCACACACCATGACTGTTCCGGGCCCGCCGATGGGCAAGCGGAGCCCGGTAATCATGACAGGAGAATGCGCGCCGGGGCGCCTGTACCGGGTGTGTGTCAAAGTGATCGGGCGGCAGCGTCGCCGCCAAGAAATGCTCTCACCTGACAGGCAGGAGCCGTTTTATACACAATACCTGCAGCCACCGGATTGTGTGTAATACCCCCCACCGCTAGGTCCATACGATGTATGGACCTTGTGGCAAAAGGGTTAAGGCCCAGTTCACACTGGTGTGACATGCGCTCTGACTTTGAGAGCACATGTCGCATTACAAGTCGCACCCTATTAAGTGCAATGGAATTGTTCTAATAGGAGCGACTTGAGTCACATTGACTTAGTAAAAGGTTTCTGCACTACTTCTGTGTCCAACTTTGGCACGACTTGCATTAACTTTTGGTAAAGAAGTTGTACGCAAGTTGTGCTGAAGTTGCGCTGGGATGTCGGCTTCAAAGTCGCGGCAGTGTGAACCGGGCCTAAAGTAGATACAAACCCTAAATGGATGCAATTTACTTTGCTAAAGTGATTTGCATATTTAAAAATAAAAGTATTTAACCACTTCCCGACTGCCACATGTATATGTACGTCCACAGAATGGCACGTACAGGCAAATGGGCGTACAGGTACGTCCTTGCCTTCTAGCGGGTGGGGGGTCCGATCGGAACCCCCCCCCCCGCTACATGCGGTGGTCGGATTCCCGCGGGGAGCGATCCGGGACGACGGCGCGATCGCTCCCCGGAGCTGAAGAACGGGGAGAGTCGTATGTAAACACAGCTTCCCCGTGCTTCACTATGGCGCTGCATCGATCGAGTGATCCCTTATATAGGGAGACTCGATCGATGACGTCAGTCCTACAGCCACACCCCCCCTACAGTTGTAAACACACACTAAATGAACACTAACTCCTACAGCGCCCCCTGTGGTTAACTCCCAAACTGCAACTGTCATTTTCACAATAAACAATGCAATTTAAATGCATTTCTTGCTGTGAAAATGACAATGGTCCCAAAAATGTGTCAAAATTGTCCGAAGTGTCCGCCATAATGTCGCAGTCATGAAAGAAAATCGCTGATCGTGCCATTAGTAGTAAAAAAAAAAAAAAATAATAAAAATGCAATAAAACTATCCCCTATTTTGTAAACGCTATAAATTTTGCGCAAACCAATCGATAAACGGCCATTTGCGATTTTTTTTTACCAAAAATAGGTAGAAGAATACGTATCGGCCTAAACTGAGGAAAAAAATGTTTATATATGTTTTTGGGGGATATTTATTATAGCAAAAAGTAAAAAATATTGATTTTTTTTCAAAATTGTCGCTCTATTTTTGTTTATAGCGCAAAAAATAAAAACCGCAGAGGTGATCAAATACCACCAAAAGAAAGCTCTATTTGTGGGGAAAAAAGGACGCCAATTTTGTTTGGGAGCCACGTCGCACGACCGCGCAATTGTCTGTTAAAGCGACGCAGTGCCAAATCGCAAAACCTGGCCTGGGCATTTAGCTGCCTAAAGGTCCGGAGCTTAAGTGGTTACGAAAAAATAAATTTCATCATATTTTCTATATATTCTGCATCATTTAAAGCAAAGGTTCACCCTAATAACATGTATATCTGACCAACTTCCTTAGACTTGTAACAAGTACAGTTCGCAATTTTATTTTTTTATGCTGTATGTACCTTGTAATCCATCTTTTCAATCTACTTCTCCCCACGGGAGTAGGCGTTTCTATGCTTAGGGGGATTGTCATCTGGGAGGTCGCCCAGATGATTGACGTCTGTTCTCCGTCGGCGGATAAGGACCTGCCCCCCGGTATTGCGTAGGCGCGCACGAGTTACGGGGTTTCCGAAAGAAGCCGAACATGGAGAGCGCAGGCACCGTATAGAGCCAACTTACATCTCTGCATGTATGGCTTTTTTCAGAAACCCTGTAACTAGTGCGTGCCTACGCAATACGGGGGGTGGGGCCTTATCCGCCGGAGGGAACAGACGTCAATCATCTGGGCGACCTCCCAGATGACAATCCCCCTAGGCATAGAAACGTCTACTCTCGCGGGGAGAAGTAGATTGAAAAGGTGATTACAGCATAAAAAAAAAATAATAATTGCGGACAGTACTTGTTACAAGTATAAGGAAGTTGGTCAGATATACATGTTATTAGGGTGAACCTCCGCTTTAAGCAATTTGTACAAAATGCTTAGAGGTTTATTTTTTGATGACCATGTGTCTGTGCATGCCTGTACATCTTCACAATAATTTCTATGGTCAAGCAAAACAAACAATTGAATGAATTGATTAAATCTCACATGAACCTTGTTGAATATACCACGGCCAGCCAAGGGCTGAAAGTCATGATCCTTAAAGCATGAGTTATGGAACACCAGCTCCTTGGTGCAGCAAAGTTTTTGTGTTAGTGATTATTCACTTGGGTATGTAAACAATGTGGGTTATTTATGAAAGGCAGATCCACTTTTCCCTGAAAGTGCTCTTGGAAGTGCAGTCGCTATAGATCTGAGAGGGAAATGCAAGGAAAATAAAAATCAGGACTTTAGCTTGGATGATAAAATCAGCAGAGCTTCCACTCATTTCAGATCTTCCCCTCAGATCTACAGTGATCTACAGAAACAGCACTGCCAAGTGGATTTGGCCCCCAATGTCTGTTCTTTTAGCAAATCCATAGTAAAGCACAGAAACGATTTCAATACTGTACTTTTGCACGGATTGACAAGATCCATTACACTAAACTAATTTCTTCTAAAAGTTTTAACTGAAAAGATAACTTGATAAAAGCCATATATCTTTAGCATAATATCATATAGATCTGAATATCAAGTAGATCTGTTTGGAGGTAAAGATTATATTAATTTTAAACCTGTAACCCATTTTAGTGATGGAAAAGACATCAGAGCACATTCTACCATTTATTACAGTCTGACATTTGCGATGACCCATCACCAGCAATTCACTAATACCTGCCATGACATTTACTATTAATCCATTAGATATTTCAACAGAATAGAAGCAAACATAACGTAATATTTGTATAATCCTTTTATCTCCAGACATGAGCAGCAAAAATAGGCTGCTTGACCGCAGGACAAAATGTTAAAATGTAATTTGTATCCTTTGAGAGGAAACCTGATTTAGAAAAGGATGGAAGCTCCTTTTGGAAAACACCATAATCCTGACTGTCGTGCTGATCCTGTAGCTTCATTATTATTTTAAATTACTGCCTTTAATTGCCTTTAACATATATGAATTTTAGGAGCTCTGCTTTACCCTGATTTGCATGATTTTCTTGCTTTGTTCTCGATGAGCGTCTCAAAGTATTAAGTATTGCAGATGGAGACAGGCCACTTACGTTATATGATTACATTTGTTTATGTTAGCATAATCAGTTTGCCCATAGAGCAATAAAAAGGGGCAAACTTTGTTCAAGTGAACCTGGAAAAAAACTAAGATGAAAAATCTAATTCTACTACTCAATCATTATAACTAATAATAGGCACCAAACAATATCTACCCAAACCATGTAGTCGCGAAACTAGCTCATGGATGCCTGCAGAGTCTACAGACCTGGGCCCAATCGGTATGTAAATCCCTGTTCGTAACATGCAATGCAATGCCCATGCCTATTTGTATATAACAAAAGATAAATCTTTTAAAGCCCAATTGAACTGTTCTTTTTCACTACTGCAATGCAGTCAGGCTGCATATACAGTAAAGAATGTGTCTGTCTTTTATTAAAGAATATGTTACCAATGTGATCCATTGGCGCTGATACTGAAGTTTTGTATGCTTGACCTTTAAGCCAGAAGAACCTTCTAGGACCACCTGCCTTCCCAATCTCATAGATCATCAATGCGACTTCCCTGTTTCAGCTTCCTCATCTGTTCTCTTGTATGAGACAGTGTACCTTTTAATATATGTTAATGTGTATATATATTACCTTTTTCTAAATATATGTGTTTTTTAATGTGATTTAAATAAATTATGTATTTTTAGTTACAAGACCATTTCTCTTTCCTATTTGGGATTACAGTGGCAACCTTAAAAGTCTGTTTTCACCTTTTTTCTGTTTTCACTCTGCAGGAATGCTGCCAGCAGTCATACAACTATTTCCCAAAGACAACCTCTGGACATGATGCTGAGCACGTGCACTCAACTTCTTTGGTCACCATGGCAAGACCTGTTCTGAATGGAACCCTGTCCTGTTAAACCACTGTATGGTATTGGCCACCATGCTGAAGCTCAGTTTCAGGGTCTTGGCAAACATGGCTCGCAGAGCCACATAGGTGTGAACCAAGCCTTATAAAAAAAAGAAGACTGGATACATTTTTTACACGGTAAGAGTTCACATACTGTATACTTTAATTTTTGAAAAAAACTGTAGTGTAGGCTTTGTTAAAGTGGAACTATATTCACCTCTGTTCCGATGTGATGTCGGAAAGCTTCCTACCTGGTGGCAACATCTTCCCCCGGTCTTCTAGGTTCAGGATCTTTGGTCAACTTACTTACTGTCCAGATGACAACATAACTCCCATGTATGCACATATTACTTTTTCTTCATCCTCACACTAAAGCCTTGTACACACGATCAGTCCATCCGATGAAAACGGTCTGAAGGACAGTTGTCCTAGGTTAACCGATGAAGCTGACTGATGGTCCGTCGCGCCTACACACCATCGGTTAAATAACCGATCGTGTCAGAACGCGGTGACGTAAAACACAACGACGTGCTGTAAAAAACGAAGTTCAATGCTTCCAAGCATGCGTCGACTTGATTCTGAGCATGGGTGGATTTTTAACCGTTCTCATCGGTTTAACCGATCGTGCGTACGCGGCCTAAGCTGTGAATGTGAAAAGTGTACATTCTCAAGCAGGTTGTGAATAGGCATCAAATAATTATTTATTGCAGAAGAGACACAGGGGTTGATTTACTAAAAGCAAAGAGACTGCACTTTGCAAGTTCAGTTGCACTAATTTTCCCCAGAGCGTAGGGTGAAAGTGGTGATGCTCTGCTGATCATGGGTAGGCAAACATGCAGCATTTGTTTTTTAATAATTTTAAATAATTGTCACAAAGTCTGCCACCCCAGTTTTTATGACGCCAATTTGCATATTCTCCAGAATGTTATGAAGAGTGATCAGATGAATCACAATTAATTAAAAAGTTGTCATGAAAATTAACTTAATGCCATAAAAAAAATTTCCACTGCTTTTGTGAAGTAGGCTTCAGGACGCCCAAGAAAGTCCAACAAGCACCAGTACCGGCTCCTACAAAAAAATACACTTACTAATTTGCATTATATGTAGCCTGTCTTTATTACAAAAATAATAAAGAATAGTATCATTGGGATTTAAACAAAACTACATTATAGCAGAACTATCATAAAGCTGCATGTAAGCCCAATAGACTGAACATTTTATATCTTATATCAAAGTGAAGTTGCACCAGTATTCCCTCAAAGTAGTTGTCAAAGCTGGTCCTTCACATGTGTTTTAATGGCTTATTTATTTACCATTTCTAAATTTGCATGAAGCAAATATGGAGTAGAAAATGCCACAGGGAAAACATGTTGCTATGCAAATGGAGAGAAAATTATAAATAGAAAAAGAGTATAGGACACAGAATTTTTAGTTAGATAATGTAGGGTTTTTCATTAGGAAACCTTCTAGCCTGTAATATTTGGCAACAACAAGGTATACATAGATGTTTACATGATTATGTATATATTTTTGGTATATATGAAATGTGTTTATATTTTTTATATGAATTTAAAAAATATATACACATTTAAAATATGTAGCATTTTTTAATTAGCTGGAAAAAATAATGTATACAGTTCAGCTTTTGTTATGATAATGATTTATACATTTTTTTCCATTACACAGCATATAGAAGCATTGTAGAAAGATAAAATAAGTTTAAAAATATTCTAGATGTTACCTTGACATTTTAAAATGTCAAACATAGTTAGAGATATTCATAGTTAATTTGCTGACTTTTTCAGAAGAACATGAATTACGAGATGCAGAACTGGTCATGGAGGTAATTGTTCGCCTGATACTCACAGTCATTTCCTGCAGCAATACAGCATTACAGCTAGTAAAATGAAATGCCATTCGATGTAGCTGCTGAATGCACATCAATGCACAATTAAGTCAAATGCTATTTAAAACTTTTGATGTGCTTAAAGCAGAACCCCAGCCAAAAATACATAAAAATGAATAGCCCATAGTGCTGTTTTTCCAAAACTAGAGGTCCTAAGTCTTCCAGGTTGAATGACAGCCAGCGCCTGAAGGCCTTGGAGGGAGTTTGAAGCAAACCTTCTGGCCAGTTGTCTTAGCTCTGTATTTCTGTTTGGTTGTGCATGATTCATATGAAAAGGCTAGGGATGAGGCTTGCATCACATTTTGACAAACAGCTGCTGGTCTGCTAATACACGACCTGGAAAGCACTTTGTTGCATCAAATGTTTTACAAGCATTTATAAACATGGTGGTAATTTTCAATTAGAAAGACGGGCAAATGATATAAGAGCTAATCTGACTAAACAATCAATGAAGACAATTTGACTGAAACATGTAATGCTGGCCATAGACAGTGCAAATTTCTTTCCTGCAACCACAGGTTAATGATAGAAAAGGGGGGAAAGGGAAACCAAAAGTGGACCCAATTCATACTTTAACGGCACAGTAAACAATGGTTTCACCGTAGGGCTTCTTCAGGACGCAATTTAGGATACAGTGATTGCAAAAGCAGAAAGAGGGTCTCACTATCTTGCAAATCACGCAGATTTTATTTTGACAATAGAACCTTTTTTTAAGGAAGGAAGATACGGGCGAACCTGAACATCAAGGGGATAGTAACAAAAGGTGAAGAACAGAAATTAGCAGCCTACGCTGACGATTAAATTTTTTTTATAACTTCACCGATCATAGCCCTGCCTTCCCTACTATCAGAACTAAGAGATTATGAAAGACTGTCCAATTTCAAGGTCAACAACGGGAAATCAGAAGCGATGGGAATAGAAATAAATTCTTCTTTAATGCATCAGATAACTACGCAATTTGATTTTAGATGGACTGATTCCTATATAAGCTATTTAGGGACTAAAATACTGGAGAATTTAAATAAACTATTCAAACTTAATTATGTACCATTGATGAGACGGATCAAATTAGTCATATTGAGATGGGATAAAGAAATCTTTACATGGTTCGGGCGGACAAATATAATAAAGATGAATGTGCTACCGAGACTTCTGTATTTAATACAGTCCCTACCAATTAAAATCCCCCCAAGTTTTTTAAGAGATCTTAGGTCAAGGTTTTTGAAATTCACGTGGGCGGGGAAACCGGTAAGAGTACGAACTATTCTGTCACTACCCAAAGGAGAAGGAGGGATTGGGTTTCCGGACCCAGTAAAATATCAGGAAGTGTCTTACTTAGTTAGAGTAATGGAGTGGTGTGGGCTCAATAAGAAACCTTGGATAAAGATGGAACAGGTGACAGTGGATATACCGTTGGAAGGCCTTGTTTGGACTTCGGAAATGGAAATGTCACCGGAAATAGAGAAACATTTGACGATAGACACGACTATACGAATAACTAAAAAGATTAAAAAAAACTATCATGTCAATATACCCCAGCCCGATGACCCCGATTGTGGGTACCATGGCATTCCAGCCAGGGCTGACAGATCGAAAATGTATGGCTCTTAGACAAAGAGGTATCAGTAGGGTGGTTAATTTTTCAAGAGAAAACCGACTAATGACAAAAAGAGAGATTGAAAGAGAGGTAGCACCAGAACTGGATTTTCTTTGAATGATGCAATTAGAAGCGTTTATATGAACAAAGGCAAATACATATATAGAAGTCAGAACACTGTCAATATTTGAGCAGATGTGCCTGAAGGGGAATCCTCTGAGACACTTGTTATCAAATTTTTATGGGACACTAATTAATTCAGAAACACCACAAGAACTTACGTTCCTCCAGGCATGGGCAAGAGATTTGGGGATAATATTCTCTCAAGAGCAGAGAGACAGGATTCTGATATTTAACCATAAGGCCTCAGTAGCGAGCAGATATCAACAGGGAGGGTATAAAATTCTAACCAGATGGTACTGAACACCATCTGTACTACATCGAATATACCCCTAGACGACAGATGTCTGTTGGAGGTGCCAGGCGGCAGAGGGTACGTTAATACATATTTTCTGGGAGTGTGAGAAAATTAAGGAGTTTTGTAGAACGGTGATAGAAATGACTAAAACAATAACAGGAGTGTCTCTAGAATACAGACTGGCAGCCATTCTATTACTTGATAAGAGTGGGTGACCACACCCCCAGCTGATGCCACGGGGAAACCGCAAGAAACCCCAGTGGCGTCAGAGGGGGCGTGGTCACCCGCATACATCACAGGTGGTCCCACCCTCAGCTATTTAAGAGCTGTCACGGCGGGTGTAGCATCATTAGAAGGGAACCTCCTATGAGGCACCAGTGGCGGCTTTTTCTTCCGGTATCGTCAGGTCAAGAATGGGTAACACCGCTGGAGTTGTTTTTTGTTTTTTTTTAATAAGAACTTGTCCCAAGCTAGCTTTTTTTTTTACACTTTTTTGGGTGAAATGGTAGGGGTACAATTTACCCCGTTACTAATTCACATGGGGGGCAAGGATCTGGGGGTCCCCTTGTTAAAGAAGGCTTCCAGATTCAGATAAGCCCCTGCCCACAGACCCCCACAACCACCGGGCAAGGGTTGTGCGGATGAGGCCCTTGTCAACATGGGGACAAGGTGCTTTGGGGGTGACTCTGAAGCACCCCCCATGTTGAGGGCATGTGGCCTGGTATGGTTCAGGAGGGGGGGCGCTCTCTCGTCCCCCCTCTTTTCCTGTGGCCTGTCAGGTTGCGTGCTCGGATAAGGGTTCGGTATGGATTATTGGGGGGACCCCAACGCCATTTTTTTTTTACTTTTGGCGCAAAGTCCCCCAAATAAAAATAAAAAACCCTGAAGGATCTGGTGTGGATTTTAAGGGGGCCCCTATGCCATTTTTTTTAATTGGCACAGGGTTCCCCTTAATATCCATACCAGACCTGAAGGGCCTGGTATGGAATTTGGGGGGACCCCAACGCAATATTTTTTTTAATTTTGGTTCGTGGTTCCCCTTAATATTCATACTAGACCCAAAGTGCCTTGTAATGGACTGGGGGGGCATGCCATCACCTAATTAGTAAATAGTGTCTACCTGTGTGTAATTTAATCTCAGTATAAATACAGCTGTTTTGTGAGGCCCTGAGAGGTTTGTTAGAGAACCTTGGTGAACAAACAGCATCATGAAGGCCAATAAACATACCAGACAGGTCATGGATAAAGTTCTGGAGACGTTTAAAGCAGGGTTAGAATATAAAAAATATCCCAAGCTTTGAACATCTCATGGAGCACTGTTCATTCCATCATCTGAAAATGGAAAGATTATGACAAAACTGAAAACCTACCAAGACATGGCCATCTACCTAAACTGACAGGCCGGGCAAAAAGAGCATTAATCAGAGAAGCAGCTAAGAGGCCCATGGTAACCATGGCCCATGCAGAGATCCACAGCTCAGGTGGGAGAATCTATTAGTTGTGCACTCCACAAATATGGCCTTTATGGAAAAGTGGCAAGAAGAAAGCCATTGTTGAAAAAAAGTCATAAGAGGTCCTATTTGCAGTTTGCGAGGAGCCATGTGGGAGACACCACAAACATGTGTAAGAATTTGTTCTGGTCAGATGAGACCAAAATTGAACTTATTGGCCTAAAAACAACGTGCTATGTGTGGTGGAAAACTAACACTGCAAATAACCCTGAACACACCATCCCCACTGACAAACATGGTGGTAGCAGCATCATGTTGTGGGGATGCTTTTCTTCAGCAGGGAGAGGGAAGCTGGTGAGAATTGATGGGAAGATGGATGGAGCCAAATACATGGCAATCTTAGAAGACCTGTTAGAGTCTGCAAAAGACTTCAGACAGGGCAGAGGTTCACCTTCCAACAGGACAACAAACCTAAACCTAAAGCATATTCATGTGTTAGAATGGCCCAGTAAAAGTCCAGACCTAAATCAAATTGAGAATCTTTGGGAAGACTTGAAAATTGCTGTTCACAGACGCTCTCCATTCAATCTGAGAGAGCTTGAGCTATTTTGCAAAGAAGAATGGGCAAAATGTGACTCTCTAGATGTGCAAAGCTGGTAGAGACATATCCAAAAAGACTTGCAGCTGTAATTGCAGCGAAAGGTGGTTCTACAAAGTATTGACTACAAATGCACTCCACACTTTTCACATATTTATTTGTAAAAAAATGTTGAAAACCAATTATCATTTTCCTCCCACAATATATGCCACGTTGTGTTGGTCTATCACATAAAATCCCAATAAAATACATTTACGTTTTTGGTTGTAACATAACAAAATGTGGAAAATTTCAAGTGGTATGAATACTTTTTCAAGAGACTGTACATAATAGATTGTACTTGTTTGCATTGTGTCAGTCTTATATATAAGCTCTTATGATACACTTTATCTTTTGTATCTGTTAAAACGTAATAAAATCTCCTAAATGGTGTTAATCCACAAATGAAGTGTAATGGTGACACAAAAAACACTGGGTGATTAATCATAAGGTGACAGGTGGTCACTAAAGGTACCAAAAAAAAAACTATATATAAAAGTGATAAAAAAATTCCTAAAGTGGAATGTCCTCCTATGACAAATAAAATGTTGAAGAGATGATATCAAATTCTTCCCTAGAGTTCGTGACTTGATGCAGGTGTGTGTGTCACAATGGAATCCGTGCCCAGTCTCCCAAAACTCTCACCTTAGTGCCACTAAAAAGTGTATGTAGTATGGGTGTAAGCGTCTCCAGGAGTGTATTGCCCAGTTCTCTCCAGGTCCTGTCCAGTGTTGTGTTTTCAGCCTCTCGCCCTTAGTGATCTCACTGGTCCCAGAGAATTCAATAACCTTTTTTAATGAAAAGCTGGTGACAAGGGTGACCCAAAAGATGGACTGCTAAATTTCAGTGGTGCTATTGTATAACTAAAAACTGTACACAAAAGATTGTTAAACAATCAAATCTGTAGCTGGGCCTCTAGGCTTAACAACTCTGACAGGTTGCTTTAACCGAATGAAGGAATGATACCGCTCTGAAAGCTACTGATCCCTCGGATTGCTTCCGCCCTACGTCTTAAACATGTATCACAATCAAAAAGGTAATGGTCATTTACTAACTCACTGCAATCCCTTACTCAAACCCAAACATTGAATTGTACTTCTAAATGTAAGCCTTAACTTGAACCTAATCAGAAGACCTAAATCCTAACTTGAACCTAATCAGAAGACCTAAATCCTAACTTGAACCTAATCAGAAGACCTAAATCCTAACTTGAACCTAATCAGAAGACCTAAATCCTATCTTGAACCTAATCAGAAGACCTACTGTAAATCATAACTTGAACCTAATCCCTGTTTGCAATTCTTAACCTAACTATTAACATTAAGCTTAAACTTCAATTGAACGGCATACTATCATAGAATAAGTACTTTTATGTATGCTAATAAATACTACTACTGTCAGCAAACATACTACCTCATTGAAAATGCATTCAATAAAAGCTTTGACCTGAAAATGCCAAAGAAGAAGTGATGATGATGTGTCAATGATGTGAAAAGCTCTAGACTAAAATGAAGTGATCTCCAATCTAGCTGACACACACTACTAACTGGCATTTAACCTAATATGACCTTTTCAGCTGTGGCTGTAATTATGATTTGGTTACTACAAAAAGGTTGTCGTTCCTTTTCATTTTTTTTACTTCCCCAAAAAAAGAGGTTGGAATTCCTCACACAAATAACAGCTTTAAATCAATACTACATTGAAAGTCAAATCATCAGCCTGGCCCGGCTGACTGTTTTGAAAAAACTAAAATTAATCTCTATAAAGTGATAACAGGATATATAATGATGTACAATAAATTAAATATGCAGGTAAAGTTCATAAATGAAGAAAGACAGCGCTTAGCCAAATGTGTATCAAGGTAATTTATCCTAAAAAAAAGTGTGTATGTGATATATTTAAAGTGACCCAACATAATACTATAATCTCTATCTAAACTAGTAATAGTGATATAGGCCCAGATTCACAGACAGCGGCGCACATTTATGCCGCCATAGCGTATCTCCTGTACGCTACACTGACGCAGCGCAGAGGCAAGCATGGAATTCACAAAGCCAATGCTGCCTAAACTGCGCTGGGTTTCGAAGGCGTAAGTCGGCGTAGGTGGAAGTGGGCGTGAGCCATGCATACCCATACAAATTAGGCGTGACTCCATGAAAATGATGGTTTGAGAGCCAGATAAGTACGTTGAATGAACTGCGCATGCATCCTGTTGTGGACGCATCCCCGTGCGCATGCTCATAACCACGTCGGAACAACTACCTAAGATACGCCGGATCACTGCCTATGCCATGAACGTAATCTACGCCCATCCAGACACACGTCCAACGTAAACTACGTAAAAACCGCCGGCTTCTGTTCCCTGATGCAGACCTTTACATGACTGCTGCTGAGTTACACCTCCTTTATGGGGCTTAACATTACGCCGGACGTACAACTTATGCGCACCTCTCGTAGCCTGCGTCGGGCGGGCGCAGGTTTGTGAATCGCTGTATTTTCCTCATTTGCATATTTGAATGGCTAATCAATGGCAGCGCCACCATGCGGCCAGCGTAAATGTGCGCCCCCTCTATGCCGGCGTAGGCAAGTTACGTCGGCGGAATTAAGCCTGTTTTTAGGCGTATCTTAGTTTGTGGGTACGGCACACATATACGACGGCGCATATTTGCACTTACGCGGCGTATCTGGAGATACGTCGGCGCAAGTGCTTTGTGAATCCTTTGCTCATTTTTATCCACTAGATGTCCTCAGTTTTTACAATTTTATGAATGGCTATTATTTGTCCACCAGATGGAGCCCTTGGTCTAAGTTAGACTATGCCAGATTATATTAGATGTTTGGATTTAGTGATGTTTTTTATCAATCAATTTCACTTGGATTTAAATTCATTTTATTAGGGAGATTGTTGCGATTGAGATCTAGGTATTTTCCGCTATGTTTTAAGAAGTTATTTGCTGTTTTTATATTGCTTTGATGGTTACCATGACAGCACTGCCTTATTTAAGTCACCTTCCATCCACACGGCTCTACGCCCTTTGAGAAAGTCAAGTGGACAGTGACGCAACGCGTCAGAGACACAGAGCCATGGTGACGTCACTTCCGGTCACAGCCGAGACCGGAAGCTTTCATTTTATGCTGTCTGTTTACTACAAAATTGTAGGTGTATTACAATTAAAATCATTTATTTAACTTACTACACCATGGAGCCCCCTTATTTCTCTTTATATTATTGAGCCAATTGGGACATCTGACCGCAATTATACGAGCAGAGGATCCATCTTTCAGGGATTTGGTTCTGGCCAGTGTGGATTTACCAGAGAGGCTTATATATGAGCCATATGAGGTAAGAGGCTGGGGAAACGTGGGTACCTGCACTGGATAAAAGCACTTGCACTTAAAGGAGTTGTAAAGGTAAAAGTTTTTTTACCTTAATGCATCCTATGCATTAAGGTAAAAAAACATCTGACAGCACCGCCCCCCCCCCCCGAGCCCCCGTTTTACTTACCTCACCGTTTGAAAGTCCCGGGCGCGTGCTTGTCATCCTGCTCGGTTCCCAGCCTGGCCGTTGATTGGCTAGGCTGGGCGGATTGATAGCAGCGCAGCCATTGGCTGGCGCTGCTGTCAATCACAGCGGATGACGCGGCGCGCCGGGGGGCGGGGCCGAGTGATACAGTCGGCGGCTATGGCCGCTGCTGTATCACAGGAGCGCGCTCGCAAAAGCTTTCCACCATGCGAGGGAGCTCGCATGAACGTGGAAAGCTTTTGCGAGGAGGAGCCGAGACAGCCGCCGAGGGACCCCAGAAGACACGGATCCGGGTCACTCTGTGCAAAACGATCTGCACAGTGGAGGTAAGTAGAACATGTATGTTATTTAAAAAAAAAAAAATGGTACCTTTAGTGTTCCTTTAACATCAGTTGAAAGGGGATTCAACACCTGCACTTGGATTACATGCACCTTATATGGGATTGTTTTCTCAATATTTGATATAGAACATTTACCCTGCACAGAGAATCTTTTGCATGAGGATTTTTTTCTGCACTTTTTTTGCTTGGAAATTCATTACTATTCACATATTAGTTTTTTGGCATAAAAGAGCTGTTTGCACAAAACTTTGTGTTTGGAAATTTGGAATTGTGAATTGCACATTGTGTTGCACTATTGCTTGGTTTGCACATTTGATGTTTATTTATTTATTTACATATTTGCACTATTTTTGCATTTCTTGCACAGACACATTGGGCACTCATTTGCCATTGTTTGCATTATTTAATAATATTTATACATTTTCTTATCATTGCACAGGATTATTGGACACCGAGATTTTTTGCACAGGAATTTGTATGTAGTATATTTATTCATTTATTTTTTAGTGTTATATTCTTATATGGAAACATAGTAAGCGCCAAATTCCCTCCTTTTGCCATTGAAGCATATACACCACTCCCACAGTGGAGCAGGTGATAAATGGGTCAATAGCAAAAACCTTAGAGGTACAACTAGAGCTAAAAGAGGTGGTTCTTCTATTCCTACACCCATTCAAAGAACAGACCTGACATTTTCTGCACTGGTAATAGGCAGTAAGTTGCGAAAAAAAACGTAGGTCTTATGAGAGGGGAATTGAGGATATTGGGGGCTAATTCATCTTTTAAGGAAGGCGCACCCCTAAAAACCACCGAGGTTTATCAGGCAGAACGGTCTTTAATACCCTCGTTTTTGAGAATATGCCAATGCTTATTTACTATATGTTTGATGCTGGAATGTTGGCAAGAGAAATTCGTAATGAATGGATTGTGGAATGCACTGTTCCCACGGCCTTCCGTGTTCTCCTTCAAAAGATTAGTTCCTCAACACATTTGACCTGTTCAAGGGTACTAGTAAGGTACTCAAGGGAATAACTCTTATCCACAAACCTGTGTGTGAGAATTATGTATGCCTGTTTTACCAGTGTCAGGAGACACTTTTAGATGTGAGTGCTATATGGTTTAAAAAAACAAGAAAACCTTTTTTATAGCATTTTATGCTATGCTGTGCTTTCTTTATTTTTTGATCACATCTCTTTGGAGGAGAGTCGGGAGTGAATATCTTTTGGGCTCTTGCAGACCATTACATTGTGAAAAAGAAAATAAATTGTCCGCTGGAGGTCCGGATTAACTGCTACTGAGGAGATCTGATATCATTATCTACCACAGATCTGCAGAGTATTCCACCCTGCTAAGGAAATAAGCGTGTTTGCTGGTTTGTCTTTACCAGCCACTAACATTGGTGAGTGGTTTAGATCATAAGCGGTGGAGGATACATTATATGAAGAATCTGCTACCTTCACTTGTGGGATTGAACATAGTTTCTTTTGAACTCTTTTTTTGTTATACAAATTTTATTTTTTTTAACTTTTTTTGATACACAATTTCACTAATAGCAATATTTTTTAGCTACAAGTTTTTGGCACTAATACTTTGAGTCTTTTACGGACTTTTGTTTTTATTCTTTGGTTATATATAGACACATTGTCAGAGAAACACTTTGTGAAGTGTCATGTTCTACTTCCATTTGAATGCTAGATGGCACCAAAGTTGACAGTGAAACTGTCAGAGAAACACATTGTGAAAAGTCATGTTCTACTTCCATTTGAACGCTAGATGGCAGCAAAGTTGTCAGTGAAACACTCACGAACCACATGACTTCCTGGCTGTCTATAAAAGCTCAGGAAGTGCTCAGAGGGATTGCTGGTTTGTCTTCAGCTTCCTGTGACTTGTCCCTGTGTTTGATTACCTGCTGTGACCCGGATTGCCTCTGACTCTGCTGATCTTCTCCTGGACCTAACCTTGGCTTGTATTACGGACTCCGCTTGTCTCCTGTGTTTGACCCTTGGCCTGTGACCTGGACTTTGCCTCTTATCTCCTTGCCTTGACCTTTTGCCTGTTACCTGGACTTGCCTTGTGTGTTCCCTACACAGTACCTCCGGCTGTGTTTGGACTATCTTACCAGCCCGTGCTTGACCCTCAGCCTGGTTTTGGACTCTCTGATTTAGTTCTTCCAGCAAGCCACGCACCTGCCAGTTTGACACAGTTGCTCGACCACTTGAAAGACCCTGATACCAGTCTACTTGAACCTGCTGGGTAGCCTGTGCCATATAGATTGAAGTGGATGTTTTATGTGGGTTTGGTTACCACTTTTTCATCACATGTCACTATTACTAGTTTAGATAGAGATTATAATATTGTGTTTGATCACTCTATATATATCACATACACATATTTTTAGGATAGATTACCTTGATACACATTTGGCTAAGCACTGTCTTTCTTCATTTTTTTTTTTCATGTTGAAATTTCTCAATTAGACAGCAGCTAGACAGGATAAAGTAAAGAGGAACTGCAGTCAAGGTAGCCAAATCAAAATAAACACATCATTATGCAGATTAATCACCATACAACATAACTTGTAAACAGTGTTGTCTGTGTGCTTACTCTTTCTGTGGTCAAATGCCTTTTTATTTCTCCCACACTATGTGACCATTTCTAGGGAGGGCAGCTGCAGTCTTCTTGGAAATGTGGAAATGTCCCTGTCTGCTCTGCCTTGCCGACGATTATTATCTCACGGAAAAAACCTTGGGAAAAACCCTAGGAAAAACACTGCGCTATCTAGTGATAAAAATATTGAAATGTGATAAGTGACAAAGCAGCTGGTACCTATTGCTCAAAATAACTAAAGCAAAAAAATAACATACAAAAGAAAGGTACAGCGCTAATTAATATGTGACAGTTCAAAATGTGTGAACAAATGAAAAAGGATGAATACCAAATAAATGAATATTCAATGATATTAAGTGATAATAAAAATATAAAAGTCCATAAAGTGTCCAATAGTGAAAAAACGAAATTGATAATCTTCCACCAAGAGAAAGCACCAGTGTGGTAAAAATCCAATCTGCTTACCAGATCCACTGACCGTTTATTACAGCGGTCAGTTGAGCCCAGAGATATTTAAAGTCCTCTCAAGCAGACTAATATCCAGCAGGTGGAAACAGGAAGAGTCAAATCATCAGCTTCAAACTCCAGTGAATGAGAAATGAACGCTCATATAATTAAGGGAAAAAAAGAAGAACAGGGATGCTCCATGGTGAAGTACTGCGAGTAAAAGGTCTTTAATGTAAAGTATTGCACTTACAATTCAGTAGAAGTAGAATGGCTTGTAAATAAACACAGCGTGTGCGGTCAATCGAATCCTAACAGCTGTTCTCCGTGTGTGTGGCTCTCTTCCGTACAAGCGATGACGAGATGAGCGTTGGCCACTCCTACGTACGTTTCGTCGTAAGATGTCGTCGGGGATGGACCGTTTCGTCGTCTGGTCCATCCCCGACGACGTCTTACGACGAAACGTACGTAGGAGTGGCCAACGCGCATCTCGTCATCGCTTGTACGGAAGAGAGCCACACACACGGAGAACAGCTGTTAGGATTCGATTGACCGCACACGCTGTGTTTATTTACAAGCCATTCTACTTCTACTGAATTGTAAGTGCAATACTTTACATTAAAGACCTTTTACTCGCAGTACTTCACCATGGAGCATCCCTGTTCTTCTTTTTTTCCCTTAATTATATGAGCGTTCATTTCTCATTCACTGGAGTTTGAAGCTGATGATTTGACTCTTCCTGTTTCCACCTGCTGGATATTAGTCTGCTTGAGAGGACTTTAAATATCTCTGGGCTCAACTGACCGCTGTAATAAACGGTCAGTGGATCTGGTAAGCAGATTGGATTTTTACCACACTGGTGCTTTCTCTTGGTGGAAGATTATCAATTTCGTTTTTTCACTTTTGGACACTTTATGGACTTTTATATTTTTATTATCACTTAATATCATTGAATATTCATTTATTTGGTATTCATCCTTTTTCATTTGTTCACACATTTTGAACTGTCACATATTAATTAGCGCTGTACCTTTCTTTTGTAGATTATTATCTCACGCATGCGCAGTAAAGGGCCCCTGGCCACGCGTGCGCAGTAGAAATTGTGCTTCCGTCCCGATATGGAGCGGTCACTATAGCAGCGGCAGTGAACTTCTGCTGTGGCTGCTCTAGTAATATGTACACGAAGGCCTGAAAGCGCATGTGCATGAAGGGCTTAGCTGAGTCATGCCTGCACAATAGAATCAGCTCTTCCAGGCCTTTGTTTACATGTTGCTATAGCAGCTGCAGGGGAAGTTTGCTGTTACTGCTATACAAATCCACACACATAGCTTGGGCATGGCATACATGAGGAATGGGACATTTTTTTTAAATGGAAATAAAAAATACAAGGGCAATACTCATTTTGCTGGCTTAATTTCTCTCCTCTCTGTGGGAAAGCACATCTATTCTTGGAGTCTCCTCCTATTTTTTGCCCTCATCTGGCCCCTGTCCAACCCCCATCCAGCCCTGCCGGCATCCTCGACTTACCTGTCACTCCCCACAGCCCTGCTCCACTCTCCCCGCCCCTCCCCTGCCAGCTTTCACGAGAGTAAGCTGAATTTAATTTTTATTTTTAAAGTAGAAGTTCAGTTTAAATCAAACTCTAAATCTACTTGCAGCAACATTCTAAGATGAACCTATCTAGCCCTGTAAAGAAGAAATTGATAAACATATATTTTCTTAAGCCGCTTCAGTCCGGTCCCACGCTGAGTTGTTAATGGCTTCTGTGTGTGGGATGGTGCAGAAGAGACAGCCAACAACAGAAGCCCCACAGTAACATCACTTCCAGCTTTTGTTGGCTGTCTCTTGCACACAGCATCCGCAGCTGGAGACTGGACCGGTTCAACTTCAGAATGATATGTATAGCGATTTTTGGTTTACATGCTTAGATAGGTCAGTCTTTGAATGTGGCTGCTTGTAGATTTAGAGATAGTTTTAGTCTGACCTCCTACTTTAAAGTAAAAAGCTCTGTGATTCCCAACCATTGCCAAACTATATTGCCATGCAGATGGCTATGCTCTTCGCAGTCGGTTAAGATGGCCATACATGAATAAGCACATGGTGAACAAAAGAAACAACAGACTCCTCCATCCATGCTAAACAGTGCAGATGGATAAATCTTCCCTGCCAACTATTGTGTTTTGACAGCCAGCACCCCTAGCTTTCAGAAAACCTGCACAACACCTACATTTAATTAGATCAATTTTCAACCTGCTTCCTTTGACAAAAGTTTATTGAAAAATTCAAAATTTTGTGCAGTGTATGGCAGCCTTTAAGCTGGCCATACATTATACATTTTTCTTATTTAATTTCCTTTAGATTTACCTTCAACTACATAGTGCAAGGATATATATAAAAAATAGAATTGTGCTAAAAACTCAGCATAGTCATAGCTCAGCAGTTCATAAATAAAGTCCATCAGTGTTCATAACTAAGGGCTTAATCATAAGATCCATCCATCAATTCCAGCTAGTGACTTCCACCACCACATGAAAATAGATGTCTCCTTACCAGATGGAGATGACCCCCCCCCCCCCCCGTTACAGAGGGTCATAAAATGCCTGTAAACCTTTAGTCTTTAACCAGAACTCAAATCGTGCATCTAGCATCCAATCGGCTTGCACCCGATAATTCCACTCAAACCAGTGTGTAGGTAGTGTATAAAAGATAAAGGCTCCATATAGTGTAAAAACCTTAAAAACTTTTATTCGATTAAATTAAATTGCACTTACAGCATCCAAAAAGATAGACAGCCTCAAGTCTGGTGTGCTAGCTGGCGCACATCCAGTCAGACCCGCCCTTCCAAGGTACGATGGCGATACAGCTAGAGGTGACGTCAGTGCGTCGCTCTACCCTATGCGTTTCGTGATAATTCACGTCATCCAGGGGCACGGGCGGCGCGCTGCATCACCTCTTAAACAACAAACATAATGACACCAAGCCTCGGTCTGAGCCGCAAGCCCGCCAAACCAACCGGGATCAAGCCTCAATCTGGATTGCGAATCCAACACTGATGGGCTTTATTTATGAACTGCTGAGCTATGATTATGCTGAGTTTTTAGCACGATTCTATTTTTATATTTGTGCTCTACTGTTTTGTTATTTAATGGAGAATTTCTGCTTTTATCAATTGTTTACTATTATTATTGAGATTTTTATGCGCCTAGTGCATTTTTTCCCCAACTTTTTTGTTACATAGTGCAAGGGCCCGCCTGATTGCATACCAATTTAAAGTGTTTAGGTTTGTCCTCATATTATTATTATTTATTATGTTAATATTGGAGCTTGGTGATATTATAAACGCACCGCAGAGTCAGTGTGCAAAATCTATATATATATATATAAAACTCAACGTGTGTGTGTATGTATGTATGTTCCAGCATCACGTCCAAACGGCTAAAGATATTAACATGAAACTTGGCACACATGTTACTTATATGTCAGCAACAAACATAGGATAGGTGGTTTAACCCTTACCCACCCTCATTTGCCATGGTCGGGGTTTTTCTTTAAAGTCCCATTCAACTCTATGGGAAATACATGTTACTTCATGTTCCAGCATCACGTCCAAACGGCTAAAGATATTAACATGAAACTTGGCACACATGTTACTTATATGTCAGCAACAAACATAGGATAGGTGGTTTAACCCTTACCCACCCCCATTTGCCATGGTCGGGGTTTTCCTTTAAAGTCCCATTCAACTCTATGGGAAATACATGTTACTTCATTACTTCCAAACGGCTGTAGATATTTCGATAACACTTGGTCACATGTTACTTATATGTCCACTTAAACTATAGGATAGTTAATTTATCCCTTAACTACCCCCATTTTTGAGGGTCAGGGTTTTTGTTACATTTCCCATTGATTTGCATGGGACTTTAATGTTCCCACATAACTTCTGTACGCCTGGAGATATTTCAATAATACCTGGTACACATATTACTTATATGCCAAATAAAAATATATGACAGTAAAATTAACCCTTACCTACACCCTTATATAAAAGATGGGTATATTTATATTACTATGATTTTCCTCCCCAAAAGGTTAAGATAGGAAGACCGGGCAACGCCGGGTATTCAGCTAGTAGTGCAATAAATAGTGAATAAATAATCCAGGCAGTGATGATTAAGAGTCCTATTCCATAGATCCCAGCAGATCAATAAACACAAAGATGACAGTCAATATCTCTAGTTATTCAATATAATCAAATCATTCCTCCAGCCGCTTTGTTCCGAGAGCTATGCAATACCACTTTCTTTTCCAAAATCATCTTTCTTGGCTCATATAAAGAAAAACACAAACAGAGGTGTGCTCATAGTGCAGTATTTAAAGCCGTAATAACGTGGCCACACAGGTGCAATACACTCACATAACCAGGACAGATACACACCTGTAACTCAGCTCAGTGTTTCATGGGTCATGAATAAGCCATGTGACATGTGACGTAATGCGTAGGGGAAGGAGCCGAATGACGCGATCAGCGGTGACAGGAACCGAGTGAGGAGATCGCAGTTGCAGGCTGTGTATCTGTCCTGGTTATGTGAGTGTATTGCACCTGTGTGGCCACGTTATTACAGCTTTACATACTGCGCTATGAGCACACCTCTGTTTGTGTTTTTCTTTATATGAGCCAATTTCGAGGTTTTGGAAAAGAAAGTAGTATCTATGGAATAGGACTCTTAATCATTGCTGCTGGATTATTTTTCACTATTTATTGCACTATTTTGCAATTTTGCACACTGACTCTGCGGAGCAGATACATTAATTTATTTGTTTCATATTTATTTTTATTGCTGCTTGGAATTTATTTATTTATTTATTGCAGGCATTTGCACACTGACTCTGTGGAGCAGTTTATCTTATTCTTATCACTGTACCTTCCACTAAGGGTTGATATTAGCGCATCGTTATATTTCATCATTATTTTATTGGTTTTAGTACACCATTTTTATGTATGCAGCTATTATCCTTTATTCCTCCTTTGTTGTTGTTTTCACTTGAATCTGCACTGTAATAGCGCTTTAGTATCACCATTTATATTATAAACACACTGCCTTCTAATTATATAGAACAAAGAATACACAGAGGCCATTTGTCCTGCTGCCGGTGAAGTGTTTAATAACTGCTCAAAAAGGGTTATTCCCTTGGATTGGATCAACTTTAATGCTGATCTTCCCAATTAAACAGGTGTTTTATTTAAAGCGGAGTTCCACCCAAAAGTGGAACTTCAACTTAATCAACTCCTCACCCCCTTACATGCCACATTTGGCATATTTTTTTTTTTGGGGGGGGGGCTTCAGTAGCAGTGGGACTTCCTGTCCTGTCCCACTTCCTCCTTCCGCCCAGGGACCGCTTAGGCGATGCGTCATATCGCCTACGACAGCCCCTCCCTGTAGGCGATCACCTGGGACACATGACAGGTCCCAGGCGATCGCCTGTCTACTCAGGGAGCACTGCGCCATTCGCGCATGCACAGTGAGTGCCCGGCCGTGAAGGCGAAAGCTGTCACGGCCGGGTGCCCACAGTAACAATGAAGGTGCCGGTGGAGAAGGGAGGGGGAGGAGCGAAGCTCCAGGCGGCGCGGCGCTGGACCGTGGAACAGGTAAGTGTATGTTTATTAAAAGCCAGCAGCTACACTTTTTGTAGTTGCTGACTTTTAATAAACTTAAACGGCTGGAACTCCCCTTTAGGGAACAAAGGCAATTCAAAGTTAAGGAAGCACTTAGATTGCACAAGAACTTTCTGTGACTCAAGCTCTCACTAGAAAAGAGAATACTGACTGATTAAATCTGTTAAGCACTCTTCTCTAAGACAAACAGGCTCAACTGGAGGGTATTTGTTCTTCCCTCCGGCTCTTTGCACAGACATCACCGATCTGACCTCCTGGAGGGGTTTAGGGATTATTTGGAACCCAAATCATTAAGGGTGATATTGTATGTAAAGGTACTACAAAAACTCCAGACGAAGCCACAATTGTGGTGAAACATGTATAGGCAACCATTATTCTATACTGTATAACTGTAACCACAAGGCTGTTCTTGCCCGAATATTTTATAGTAATTTTATATTGTTTATGTAATAAAAAAAATCTATTTTTTGATAATTTGATGTTAATCAATTTTTGATAAAAAAAATTCTGTACCTCAAAACTCAATTTTTCTGCCCTTTGGGTATTCTTTGTCTCATATTTTATAGTTTTGGTAAATGTAAATGAAAATTGTAAGAGGGGCATGCGTGGAGCTCACAGAGACAGACATGTCCTGCTGAGGCTCCCCTTTTCTCAGGACTTCACGGCCAGCATACACACCTGAATGGAAGGGTAATTATTTCAAAAGCTTACCCTGGTCTTCCTCAGTACCCTGGGAACATTTTAAGATGGTTTATGGAGCTGTCCGGGGAAAAAATAAGATGAAACCTATCAGGGATAATTCATCTAGAGGCCCCAGTAAAATGCCTAAATCTCCTCACACAGTTTTACCTCACGCTGCCAAGCAGCAGCTGCAGTTACCTCATGAACTATATGATACAGACTGTGAGGACAGCACCATCTGCCAGCCACAACAGACAGGCTCTTTACACCCAAATTTTCTAACTCAAATAGAAAAAATGCTACAGAAAGCATTAAAGCAGACCTCCGACCATATTACTGAGAAATTAACAAAAGAAATACGTGACTTAGGTCAGCGCACGGCTGAATTAGAAAACAGATTGGATGACATAGAAACTAATGTAATGATTCATGAAACTGAATTGGACACACTTAAAGATGAAAATTTCTCGCTGCAAACTCGTTTAGAAGATTTTGAAAATCGCGCACGTCGCACAAACCTTCGCATACGAGGTATACCGGAGTCTATTATTGATCTACAATCAACAATTACTGCCCTATTTCAAGAGTTATCACCGTCAATTACAATTGAGAGACTGGAAATGGACAGAATACATAGAGCATTAGCACCGCGCAAATCTGAAGGTCCCCCCCGCGACATAATTGCGAAATTCCATTTCTTCCACACCAAAGAACAGCTTATGGTCGCTGCAAGGAACAAAGAATCCCTTATCTTCCAAGGCCACCCGTATCAGATCTTTGCTGACCTTTCCCCAATAACAGTCGCTAAACGGCGCTCAATGAAACCCTTATTACAAAACCTACAACAACATCAGATCCCATACCAATGGGGATTCCCTTTTTCACTTCGCTTCACATATCAAGGTACCAAGCACTCATGCAGAACCCCTGATGAACTACAGAACACCCTACAAAAACTTCATCTCTGCGAAAGACCTTCAGCCAGCCCTCGCCGACGTACAGCATCGAGTTCTCCACAAAATTTCTCCAAAGTCCAAAATGACAGAACCAGACAAAGCTCATCGAAGAGGGGTCGATTCAACTCTCCAAACCAAGATACTCCGGACTCAATGGACTGAATACATTTTGCATATCAAATTGAATTTCACTAAATATTTTTGATCTTTCATCCACTTTTTGGATGCTAAACACTTAATGTCATTTAACCATCCTGAATTTACTTCCCCTAAGCAGGCTATTGTCCTTTTTTTTATTATTATTATTATATATTTTTTTTAATTCCAATTTTTATCCCCTTTTTGGTCTAGGATAATTGAAGTTATAAATTGTCCAAATTTTTTATTTTTTTTCCTATTCCTATTGCACCCTTCCATCCTCATCCCATCCTTACTCGCCTCACCCCCTTCTACTTCCCTCATATTACCCCCTCCTCCCCGCCCCTTTCCCCTGATCCTTTTTTACCCACAACAAGGGTTCTATATTATTTTTGTACAAAACTGTTTACTGAATAGAAGTAAATATTACTAATATATTATTAATAATTGGTATTTTATTTCTTCTCATCCTAATTATTAATGACATTACTGCCTCTCCTACAACTGGCAACCCAGAGGTAATTTGTATAATTCAACAAAATTTATAATCTAACACTCTCCCCGTGAAAACATAAAACACAATTGTTAGATTAAAATTTTACATCTACTAATGTTGAAAATATTATAATATTTCTTAGATTTGATTTATTTTTGCTTACTTCCAGTATGGGTGTCATAATATATTTTTTCTTCTCTAGATATATTTTTGGTCGTGAGTGACTCGAGAAACTGTCACTGCTCCCTCCATTTTTCTGTCCTTGGACTCTCCCACACACCTTTTTGTGTGAGGAGCCTCCCTGGTCAGACTCTGTGCCTCCGAGCTTGCACTTTTGCACGCCCGGAACGCCAACGTTTTACCTTCTTGCATTTTAAACGTTTTTGTTAATTATTTGTTTAATAATGACTCTCATTTTCTCTTTATTTCTCAACATTCTGTCTCCACTCTCCCTTTTCTCTTTGCTCCTCCCCGGGGTAAGTATGGATTTTCAATTGTTTTTAAGTATGTCTTATAATATTCTCTATAAAATATCATTATGGCTCCTTTAAATATCCTTACCTTAAATGTCCAAGGTCTAAATGTTCCACAAAAACGAACCAAAGTTTTTAGATCATTATCTTCATCAAAGGCCTACAAGAAACCCATTTCACTGAAACCTCGACACCTAAATATTTTGGTACAGTTTATCCCCAAGTTTTTACTGCTTCCGCTAAAACTAAACAAAGGGGAGTGCTAATTGCATTCCATAGAGTTACACCCTTCTCTCTTCTGACAGAAACCAAAGACCCAGAAGGTCGCTATCTCATTCTTACAGGGCATCTATGTGATACACCAATCACAGTAGTATCCTATTATGCTCCTAATAAAAATCCAACAGCATTCCTCTCCCATTTGTTCCAGGTAATAGAGACTCATAAAATGGGCACCCTTTTGATCTGTGGAGATTCAAACCAAGTTCTATACCCTTATTTAGATAAGTCCCCAATTCCTATCACTTCCAATTCTCAATCTCGTAGGTTCCAAAGACTTCTACAACAACATTCCTTGCTAGATTCCTGGCGAGAAATCAATCCCACGAAACGTCAATATTCCTTCTATTCCCATCCACATAAGTCTTTTTCCCGTATCGACCATATACTAATCTCTATTAGTATGTCCCCGGAATTGCTCACATCTTCTGTAATACCCTTTACATGGACTGATCATTGTGCAATACTTTCTACTCTCACTTCCCTCATACCTAAAAATCAAGACCCCACATGGCACATAAATGATTCAACCCTATCCCATCCATCACACTCTACAGACTTAGAATTAGCCATAAAAGACTATCTGAAAAATAATAAAACCCCTGATATTTCTCCATTAACTTTATGGGAGGCACACAAACCCGTCCTTCGAGGAATCTGCTTACGCCAAGCATCGTATCTTAAAAAAGAAAAAAACAAGCTACAACTAATATTAGAAACAAAATTCAACACTTGCCACGCAAATTTTCAAGCGAATCCTACCCCTGTGACAAAAAATCAACTAGATGAAGCTAGCTTAAATCTTGATCTTTTCCTATCTGAATCCGCAGATAAAACCATACGCAAATCCAAGCATAAATTTTATATCAAAGCTAACAAGCCTGGCACGCTTCTCGCTCGAGCACTTAAAAAATTAAACAACCCACACAAGCCGATTCGATTAAAATTACCTCATAATACTTACACCAGTAATCCAGAAAAAATCCTACAAACCTTCCACAAACACCTTACATCTCTTTACAACAATCAGGGATCTTTTGACCAATCCTCTGCAGAATTATTTTTCTCACAAATCAAACTTCCAATGATTCCTTTAACTCAACATGAACATCTTGAAAGTCCCATTACATCTGCTGAGGTTGAATTAGCCATTAAATCACTTAAACCAAATAAACGCCCGGGTCCTGATGGCTTCTCTGCCCTATATTACAAAAAATTTACTTCTCTTCTTGCGCCATTGCTGACAGATGCTTTCAATTCACTTCTGAACAACCAATCCTTTCGTCCTGAAACCTTAACAGCAATAATCACAATGATCCCCAAACCTCATTCAGATGACTCATCTTGTGCTAATTACAGGCCCATATCCCTACTTAATCTTGATATCAAACTACTAGCGAAAATTCTAGCAACTCGTTTGAACAATATTATTGGTTCATTAATAAATAAAGACCAAGTTGGTTTTATTCCTTTTCGCCAAGCAGCTGATAACGTACGTAGGGCAACGTTATTAATCCAAACAGCTAAAACACGACAAATACCTATGTGTCTTCTGTCGTTAGATATTAAAAAAGCATTTGACACAGTATCATGGCCCTATCTACATTTTGCCTTACAAAAATGGGGGTTCGGTCCTCACTTTCTTAACTGGGTTTCATCACTATATAATAATCCCAAAGCCTATATTAAATATGCTGGATATAAATCTGGTTGCTTTAACATAAATAGAGGAACACGTCAGGGTTGTCCACTCTCCCCACTTTTATTTGCCCTACTTATTGAACCCCTAGCTCAGGCTATACGATCTGACCCTTCAATCAAAGGGATAGACTTAGCAGGTCATCAGCACAAATTATGTTTGTTTGCTGACGATATACTAATATTTATGTCTTCCCCTCATATTTCTGCTCCCAACCTTATAAGTAAGCTTGATCATTTTGCACAGCTATCTGGACTTATTATCAACTCTCAAAAATCTACCGCCTTAAATATCTCCTTACCTTCCCATACTTTACAACAAGCACAAACTTCCCTCCCATTCTCTTGGTCTACATCGCACCTGACCTACCTAGGAATTACTCTTACTCCCAATTTAACTGAATTCTTCTCGGCTAACTTTCCGCCATTACTAAAGCAAATTGCCAATCTCCTTAAACAATGGTCCTCTTTACCAATCTCATGGATTGGTAAAATAAACATAATAAAGATGACCATTTTACCCAAGATACTATATCTATTTCGGGTTTTGCCCATTTCAGTTCCAACATACTTTCTTAGAAATCTTCAACGCAAAACACTAGCGTTCATTTGGGGCTCTTTAAAACATCGAGTATCTAAACAGACACTTTACCTTTCCAAACTTAAAGGTGGACTAGGATTCCCCAATTTCGCCTCTTATTACCATGCAGCTCAAATAGCATGCATCCCCAAATATCACGCAAAATACGAAACCCCACTCTGGGTTGCAATTGAAGCAATTGACTGTGATCCATTTTCTATAACAAATTTAATTTGGTCCAAACCCTCAGATCGTAAAAATATTAAAAATAAGATTACCAAACACACAATTACCATCTGGGATAAATTTAAACTTATCAAAGGACTGCAATCTCCTCATGTTCCCCTTCTATCATTTATTAGAAACCCACTATTCTACCCAGCCTGCACATTCCCTAATTCATTTAAAAAATGGATTTCCTCTGACATAACTCAACTCTGTGATATGTCAACATCTACCTCACTTAAAACATTTCCTGAACTATGTGATAGACATCAACTCCCCCAATCAGAACTTTTTCGATATCTGCAGATCAAAAACTTTTTCATGCCATATATACAAAATATGAGTAAACTCGATGAACTCACGCAATTTGAACGTATATGTAAACGTGAACCTCACTCTAAGGGTCTCATATCAATAATATATAAACACCTTATTACTTTGCCTACTGCAGATCCACCATCATACGTGGAAAAATGGGAGAGAGACCTTGGACTTCAGTTGGAATCATCTGATTGGGATAAAATTTGGACCACTACAAAATCATCTTCACAAAATATAATAGCTCTAGAGACAAATTATAAAGTACTTTTGCGCTGGTACTTGGTTCCTGTCAGAATTGCGAAATATATTCCGCAATACTCCCCACTCTGCTTCCGTGGCTGTGGTGAACTAGGATCACATATACACATATTTTGGGAATGTCCGGTTACAAAATGTTTTTGGAAAGAGGTTTTTCTAATCCTCTCCACCTTATTCAAAAAAACAATAAAACCTGACCCTTCAATTGCACTACTAAATCTAAAACCGACTTCTATTTCCCACACTCAATTCAAACTCCTTCTACAAATCACTACAGCAGCAAAGCAGACAATCGCCAAAGCGTGGAAAACCCCAACATTAATGATCTCAGAAACCAAAACCAGAATAAACCAAGCCATGACCCACTCAAAAACGGAAGCCATTACCAATGATAATATTGCAAAATTTGAAAAAATCTGGAATCCTTGGGTGACTCATTTTTTCCCTCCCACCTTTGACATCACATTATTAAGACCTTGGTAACATAACTACTAATAGCTATTTAATATGCTAATAACATAAGACAAACATAATAAGATACCCGGGGACCCTTTTGACCTTTTCTATCTTATCTACGTACTATCTTTATTTTTTTTCTCTTCTTCTTCCCCTTCCCTCTATTCTATCTTGCCTCTTTAGTTTTTTTTTTGTTTGTTTTTTCTTTCTTAGCATATATTGTTATTATATGCAAAAATGGTAGCAGCATTACTTTTTTTTTATGTTTTTATTTATCAGTATATTTCAGCTTTAGAGCTCCATTGAAACAGTACAAACCTAATGTCTATACAATAAATCCCTGTTTATCTTCATTATATATTACCCCAACATTATACAAGGTCTAGAAATTATGACCCTTAATTTTTTTCTTTATGTATTCTCATATTACCTTACACTGTTAATATATTACTATATCTGGTTTTTAATTACTAAATTCAACACTAAGCATATATTTTAGCAAGTCTCCAGATAATGGCCAACATATGTTAAACTCAAATTACTGTTTTTTTTCTTTTGTTGTTGCCTTCTAAAAAACACTGGAGCTTAATGTAAATATCTAACTTGTGTTCTCCTTAACTGCTACTATTTATAATGTCTATGTTTATTGACAATATATGCTTGTAATTTTGAAAATTTAATAAAAAAAAAAAAAAAAAAAATGAAAATTGTAAAATGTATGGCCAACCTTACTCTGCAGCTTTCTGGTCATCTGCCTACATATATTTGTGCAATAATGCTGATGCATAGACCAGTGAGCAAGTAGGTGGCACAATGACCCACTGCCGTGATGCTCTGCCACTCAAGAATGCTTTTACACTGCTAATTCCATAACAAATGACAGATCTCCATCTGTCTTCTTGTTGCCCACAACCCCTGGCTGGTCTGTTTAAAAACAGAAACCAGAGATGCCTAATTTGGAGAGTTTGTTCATTGGCTCCCCAAGCTGTGAATTTGTGTTCAAGTCGAATGTGATTGAACCTGAAGCTTATCCCTAGTCAAATGTATAGGCCCACAGCTGAAATGTGAAATGGTACTGTATTTAGTTAAAATGTATTTGTTATAGGAATAAAAATTCTGTTATAAATAAATATTCATGTATACATGTACTGTATTGAAGATGCTTTATGAAAACCGCAGCAAATAAAAGCAAGGTTTTGTAGAAGCCTTTCATGTTTGTATTTTATTCTCCAATTTTCATTTGAAAAAAAAAAATATGTGGAATGTACAATATTACTGTGGAGGACAGCTCTGATCTTTCTTCAAGCTTTAAGAATATAGGGCCAGATTCACAGAAGAGATACGGCGGCGTATCTCCTGATACGCCGTCGTATCTCTGTGTTCCGGCCGTCCTAACTATGCGACTGATTCATAGAATCAGTTACGCATAGCTAGCCCTAAGATCCGACAGGTGTAATTGAATTACACTGTCGGATCTTAAGGATGCAATCTAGGCCGGCCGCTAGGTGGCGAGGCCATTGCGGTCGGCGTAGAATATGCAAATGACTAGTTACGGCGATTCCCGAATGTCCGCACTGCCCGTTGATCTAACTTTACGTCGTTTCTGTCGAGTTACGCCGCGTAAAATTAGGGCTTTAAAAACCACATTGTTTGCGTAAGTCATCCGTGAATCTGGCCCTATGTCACCATTTCATCATTTATCACAGAGTTACCAATTTTGATAGGCATGCATACAATTTTAAAAACAGTATAAAAGTATATGCACATCATTTTTCAAATTTTACTTGTGACATTTACAACTTAAAGGATCACTAAAGAGAAAAATGTTTTTAAAAAAATAAATAACAAATAAATAACAAACATTGTATACTTACCTCCACTGTGTAGCTCGTTTTGCACAGAGTGGCCCTGAACCTAGTCTTCTGGGGTCCCTTGGTGGCTGTCTCGGCTCCCCCCCACAAGAACTTTCCACCTTCATGCAAGCTCTCTCACATGGTGGAAAGTTCTTGTGGGCGCGCTCACGCGATACAGCCGGTGGCTATAGCCGCTCACTGTATCACTCGGCCCCGCACCCCCGGCGTGCCGCATCATCAGCCAATGGCTACACTGCTTTCAATCAACCATTGAATGAGCCGAGAAGCCGACCAAGAAGCCTGTGCGTTCATGGCGCGGAACTTTCAAAGGGTCAGGTAAGTAAACAGGGGCTCTGGGGGGGGGGGGGGGGGGGGGCGCTAATGCTGAGATGTTTTTTCACCTTAATGCATTAAGGTGAAAAAACATGTACTTTTACAACCCCTTTAAGCTTGGTACATTTAGCTCCGCACAAATTAAGCATTCTCTTTTATACACGAGATCTCAGTGACCTTGCATTGCTTCTGCCATGCTCAGCTTCCCATACATACTTTGTCCTAGTGTTGGGCTGTCACTTACCCTTTTCTTGTAATTTACATTATAGTGTAACCCCATACAATAACATATTGCATAATGACCCTAGTGTCAACAATGAATGAATAGATGCGCACAACAGACTATTTATAAGTGTATGTATGTTGTACATATTTTCTTATATCTCAGGCTTTGAAATATAATATAGGAGGAATTTAAACAAGGGCAATAACATCAGGATCTGGACACTATTAGCCCAGGGAATTGAATTTCCTTCGCTTTTATCAATTACATAAAATAGATCGATAAAGCTATAAATCTATTTGTTTTTAAAAAATTATTTTAATTATTTGTAATGTTGTTGGAACGTAGGTGTAATGGTATATGGGAGAGAATCAATATACCTTGCTGTGTATATTTTGTGTCTTTAGTATGTGTCTTCAAATATGAACATTTTAATTCTGGTACACTTTTCTTTTGATCTTCAAAAAGTTCAACAATTTTGGATCCCTTAAAGTAGAAATGTGGTTGCCCATTACAGAAAAGTAGGATACGTTCATCTGCACTTCCAGTTTTCTCTTAGTCCCCCTGCAAAGTTTGACAAATACCTGCTGATTCTTCTAGTTAAGTGCCCCAAATACAGTTTAGTGTGACATAACAATCTTGGCCTGTTTCTGAATTCAGAGCAGAGTTGCCATTCTCATGTAGGCTTTTAAGAAAGGACGGTGAGTATATCATGAGTTAGCAGCTGCTTCGTCCCTATATCTTATGTAGAAAATATGCATCTCTCATGGGACTTTATTGCAACCAAAATTATACAGACAAGCCATCAGGGTTACTTTTGACATGGTTCCTATACACATCCTAGTGGGACCGGCTTAGACTTAATATACTTGATACATCTTGTTCACAAATCCATCCTATCTCAGCTGGTATACTTTATTTCCCTATACATCCATCCATATTTGGCTAGATCATTAAGTTAGTGGTTAGTTTACAGTTTTTGCCCCCCGCCTGTCTGTCTTTGATCCCTTGTTGGTTGCATGACCTCACTGTCTTCACTGGGGGACCCCCATAAGATGTGCTACAACAACTTTAAGCTCTATATTTGGTCTATTCACCTATGTGTATTCCACCTTATATCTATATATACAGTTGAAACACATTGGAAAAATGTGGTTATCCAATTAATAGATTACACATGACATATGGTGATTATACTCCTGATTAGGAGACAATGATAAACATTAGACTAGAAGTCATGCTGTCTAGAGTAGATGCATTTTAATCTTGTTGTATAATAAAAAAAAAAAAACTTTTAGATTACATAATTCATCTTGTCTGTATAATTTTGGTTGCAATAAAGTCCCATGGGAGATGAATATTTTCTCATGTAGGCTGTGCCTGCTTACACTACAGTGGGATGAAACAGGGGTATGGCTGACAGCATTGTCACTGGATTGATAGCACTGCCTCTTTTGTCTGAACCCTTCTACTCTGAGCTGCTGTGTCTGGGAGAGAAACCATGTTGGCCACAAATGAAGGCAAATTTGCATCAGTCAGGGAAAGTAAAGGAACTTTTTTGCATCACACAGAAACTGGATCAAGTACATTTTTAGACTGTCATACATCTCAATATCAGCACATGATGTTGATTTACATTAATACTGAACTCCATCCTTACTTTTTTCTCTTGCACAATTGTACATGCTCCTCTTCTATACTCAAATCATTCACTCTGATTTCACTGCACACTGGGAGATCCAAACAAGTCAAATGGAGCTGGCCTCATTTCCTGGCTGGAGGATGTCCAACATCATCTAACTATTTTCCCTATTTAAAGTGGAAGTCCATGTTGAAACTAAAATCCCTGCATCTATAGCAACCAACATTCTAACACTAACCTATCTTGCTCTGTAACGAAAAAAAATAGTATACGTACCTTTTTTGAAGGCGATCCAACCCAATCTTCAGCAGCGGAAGCTCTGCTGAGTACACATTCGACAACAGATGTGAAATGAATGATGTCACCCAAAGACTTACTATGGAGCTTCCATTGTTGGGCGTGTCCTCTGCACCTACCTACACAGCGAAGCTGCGGCTGACAGCCTAGCATGGGACCAGGGGACCAGAGCTTCTGCCGCTAGAGATCGGGTTGGGTCGCCTGCAGAAAAGATATGCATACTGTTTTTTACTTTACAGGGCTAGATAGGATAGTGTTAGAATGTTGGTGGCTATAGATGCAGGGATTATAGTTTTAGCATGGACTTGCACTTTAAGCTTTACTGTCCCTGGCCCACCCCTTTTCATTCATTGGATTTCAGATCTTTCAATTATGGAGACTGAGAATCACTAAAGGCAGTCTGCATGCAACTCATCCAAAAAGCCAGCATGCATCAGGGATGGACTGGGGCACGGTGCTGTAATGTAACAATATGTAAAACCAGACTTAACTTCAGCTTTAAATATTTTGATTGATGGATTTCAAATAAGTCTATGACAGGACTCATGTTTGGACTAATGGAATATTACAACTCCAAAACGTATGGAATCACTACTCTTGGAAGATGTTCATTCAATTGCTTAATTGTGTAAAATAAGCAAATCGCAGACATGCCTCAAAACTATTTTTATTTAACATTGCAACCTTCTGGCTTAAAACACTTAAAAAAAAGAAGAAAGGAAAACTAGTCAAGTGCAACTGTTTTTGCAGATCAAGCATAGGAAAAAATATGGAATCACTCAATTCTAAAGAAAATATTATAAAATCATAAAAAAAAAATAAAAAAAAATGCAGAACACCCCTAGTACTTTATCGTCCCTCCTTTGGCTTTTAGAACAGCTTGAATTCTCTGAGGCATGGATTTAACTATCGACACACAGTATTCTTCATCAATCCGGCTTCAACTTTCTTTTATTGCAGTTGCCAGATCAGCTTTGCAGGTTGGAGCCTTGTCATGGACTATTTCCTTTCATTTACACCAAAGATTTTCAATTGGACTGATGTCTGGACTATTTGCAGGCCATGCCATTGACATTATAGGTCTTTCTCAAAGGAAAGTTTTCACAGCTTTGGTCATATGGCAAGATGCATTATCATTCTGAACAATTATGTCAATATCACCAAACATCCTTTCAATTTATGGAATAAGAAAAGTGTCCAAAATCTTAATATGTGCTTTTATTGAAGATTTAATGACTGTCATTTCCCCAAACCTTTATCTGACATGCAACCTCATATCATCAATGATTGTGGAAATTTGCATGTTTTCTTCATCAGTCGTCTTCCTACATTTCATTGGAACAGCACCAAAGAAAAGTTCCAGCATCATCACCCTGCCCCAATGCAGATTCGTGATTTGTCACTAAATATCACTTTCATCCAGTCATCCATTGTCCATGATTGCTTTTCTTTAGCCCACTGTAACCTTGTTTCTGTTAAGGTGTTTTTCAGTTGGCTTTTCTGTATGTAAATCCCATTTCTTTTAGGCGATGTCTTACAGTTCAGTCAAAGACATTGACTATAGTTTCTGACCATTTGTTTTGTTGTGCATTTTCTGTTTTCAAGGCATATTGCTTTAAGTTTTCTATCTTTGATGTCTTCCTTGGTCTACCTATGCGCCTCCCTTTAACAACCTTCCCATTTGATTCGTACTTGGTCCAGATTTTAGAAACAGCTGACTGGGAACAAACAACATCTTTTGCAACATTCCGTGTTGATTTCTTTCTTGAAGTTTTATAATCCTCTCCTCTGTTTCAACTGACATCTCTTGTGTTGGAGCCATGATTCATGTCAATCTGGTTGGTGCAACAGCTCACCAAGGTGTGCAAGCACTCTTTCTTACCTGCAGACAAATTAGCAATTTTTTCTACACAATTTAACAATTGAATGAACATTTTCCAAGAATGGTGATCCCATCCTTTTTGCCAGAGATTGTACTTCAGCCCTGCCCAGTTTGCCATTGTAGACTTCAGGTCACCTCCTCCACCATATTATGGAGATAAGAAGTTCTGTAGTCAGAATAAGGAGCTAGCAACCTAAGATGACAGTGTTGCTTCGTGGAAGAAGAAAAATAACTACAAGTAGATATTGATGGTCGGACTTTGAGGCCAAGGAAGTATGTTAAAAAAAATATAAAGTTTAATATCATCAATATAACACACAAAAGCACATAGTTATAAAATACAAATGCAAGAATGACCACTGTATACAAAATCCTTAGAAGTCGCCGACGCACGTTTCGCCGTGGGGCTTCTTCAGGACGATGACAAGGATTTCGTAGAAAAGTATGTAACAGAGAACAAGTGGTTATCTGTAATGATACAGGATGATGGGTTATGTACATTGCTAAAATTATACATATACAACAAAAGAAAAATAAATAAACATTGCAACGTATATTTACATAGCAGATGGTCTCTCGATGGATGCATCCAAGGGGCACGTATAGCAGGCGGTATAACACAACCGACAAGGAATCTAGTCAACAGGGAATTGTAAATTAACCCATAATATTAATTGCTCCAAAAGACAGAGAAGAGAAAAAGGGAACAAAAAAAGAATCAAGAGAAAGAAAAAGAGGTAATGCCTACAAAAAAGTAGACATTACACGTTCCATAGAAGATGTAGACAGCCAAGGGGAACAAATAATCACATATAAGATTCACAAAAATCACCTTGCAGTGACTTCGAAGTCAAAACAAAACATGTATCAAGCTTGGGTTAGGCGTCACAGGTGTAGTTACACATCATCTGTACTGAGATAGAAAAATGTGTATATATATATATATATGTATGGAGGCCATTATATCTATTGAGGATTGCAAAAGACAAACCAGGTACAAAGCAGGGGGTTACCTAAAATAAGTAATCCTTGTTCTCTGTTACATACTTTTCTACGAAATCCTTGTCATCGTCCTGAAGAAGCCCCACGGCGAAACGTGCGTCGGCGACTTCTAAGGATTTTGTATACAGTGGTCATTCTTACATTTGTATTTTATAACTATGTGCTTTTGTGTATTATATTGATGATATTAAACTTTATATTTTTTTAACATGCTTCATTGGCATCAATATCTACTTGTAGTTATTGTTCTTCTTCCACTATATATACGGATGCGGCCTATGTGAGTGCAATCCCTTTGTATCCCAACCCGTCCCTTCCCCTCCCTTTTTTTCGTTCTCTCCTTCCTTGGCCCCCCCTTCTTTTTTCCTCTCTTTCTATCTCCAACCCTTTTTGTTGGACAGTGTTGCTTCTTCACAGATACTGTACAATAAGTAAGTGTGGAAACTAAATAGCCTATCTTGCATTGCAGCATTTCACCCATTAAACATGAAAAATTGGTTATAAGATTTTTGCATGAAAAAATACCTTTTTCTGGGAGGGGCATAGACTACGTATCAAGGCAGCGGCATGCTAGTGTGCTGTGTCCCTAGCATGGACCCAGGGAGAAATCAGCCATGAGCTACAGGTTGTGTGGGATGATCAGTAGCCCGCTTATCTTGGCACTTTAGGCTTGGCTTCCACTAGCTTCAAGCTTCAGCGATCCAGCTAACTTCCATTCAGCGCTTGTTCAGTTTTTGGGTCTGGCATGTCCAGGTCTATCTCCGATCTATCCAGGCTTGTTGCTGCTCATTCCAGCACTCATCACCTCGGTCACCCAGCTGCCGAGACTGCCTAAGCTCCTGTGCTCCTTCTCACCCAGCTCTTACCTGGCTTTGTTCCAGCTTTCACCTCTGCTCGTTTTCCGGTTCCCATGGGCAGGAAGGGATGCTGTGTTTATGGTCCCCTGCCTGTTGTTACACCCATGTCTCCGCAGAGAGGCTTCCCTGGTTTCTTTTGGCATGCGGACCCGCTCATCTAGCGCCTCGGCAAAGATGGCAGCAGGACATCACATTGGAGCTGTCTGTTGTTTGATTCTGCTCTTGCTCTCCAGTACATAGCCCAATACATAGTCCGGCATCCCAGCCAACTGTTTCACAGAAGCCTCCATCTCTGCTCACATAATCCCCAGCTACCAGCCATGGCCCAGATGAAGGGGATCTATGAGATTATTTAAGAGCTTTGCTAACACGGAGTGAGATGGAAGCCTTTGTACAGCACCTGGAACAGGGATATCGCACAAATATTCAGTCAGTTAAAACGGAATAACAAGCAAACCATATTAAACATAAGACCTAGAGGAATCTGTTGCAGCTCTGCCAGAGGTGGTTCACTCCCATGATCAATGTATGAATGTGCAGGAGTCACATATACATACATTGTACTCCCTTCTTGGGAATCAAGGACACCACAATCAGCAGAATAATATTTGGATTAGAGAGTTACCAGAGGCGATGGGTGCAGAGGATCTTTCAGCAATGGTCAGAGGTATTTTTACTTCTTTATTTGGGACAACAGAGCCGGTTAATTTGAAAATTGATAGGGCTCATCGGGCCAAAAAATCCTGACCCAGCCAAACCAAGAGACGTCATCTGTTGAATACACTTTTATCGAGTGAAAGAGGATATCATAAGAAAAGCCAGAGAAAATGGGCCAATTGACTTTAAGGAGGTCACAGTCCATCTGCTGCCAGATCTGTATCGCTTTACCCTAGAGAAGAGGAAGACGCTAAAACCTCTACTCAAATTGTTACAAGATTGTAATATTTCTTACCGTTGGAACTTTCTATTCCAGTTGCAGATAAGGAAGAATGGCAAGTAGCTAATTATCCGTGATCCATTGGATATTTTGGTGGATATACAGCCCTAAAGTTGCCAGGGCTTCCACTTCTTGAGTGGCCCCAAACTTACTCTTTGTTTCGGAGTGAAGGGTCCCTAATCCTGGAAATCATCTGTGAAGATCACATATTCATTTTGGGATTGCATCATAGTTAACCCATGGAAAATATAATATGATCACATTAATTTTTCTCTTTTTTTCTATGGATATAGGATGTAATTCACCTTTTATTTTAGCGCTGGAAAAGTTAATCATTAATACTTGTGTTATGATAGTATTACATTATATCATTATAGGATGGTGTGTTTTTTATTTTGCTTTTTCCTATTCTCCTTTTCCTCACTGCTAGAGATATTGCTCCAGGAGGCGTGTCTGCACCTAGAAGTAGTAGTGAGAAACCACTTATGGACAAATTAAGTTGTAACATGGGCATGTGTTGTGCAGGGGGCATATGGGAATGGTGCTACACAGGTAAGCAGTATTCGTTGGTTATAGATTAACCTGTTACCTTGGCCTCATCGCCTACGCATGACAATGAATGTATTTGGTAGTTTTAGTATTGGCACAATTGTGGCAATTGTCGAAGTCCATATAGATTGGGCAAATACTGTACCTGTATGTACTAGTGTGCTTGTTTATATAGTGTGTATGTTTCTATGTGTGAATGCACATATGACCACATGCATGGACAGTGTATAAAAAAAAGTCTACACACCCCTGTTAAAATGTCAGGTTTCTGTGATGTAAAAAAAAAATGAAAGAAAGATAAATAATTTCAGAACTTTTTCCACCTTTAATGTGACCTATAAACTGTACAACTCATTGGAAAAACCACCTGAAATCTTTTAGGGGGGGGGGAGTAAATAAATAATGTGGTTGCATAAGTGGGCACACCCTCTTATAACTGGGGATGTAGCTATGTTCAGAATTAAGCAGTCACATTCAAACGCATGTCAAATAGGGGTCAGTACACACCTGCCATCATTTAACCACTTGCTGACTGCTGCACGCAGATATACGTGGGCACAATGGCAGTGGTGGGCAAGTGGGCGTACGTCCCCTTTGCAGGATTCACAAATTCCATTCCCTCCTGTCAGAACGGCGATCTGCTTAGTTTACATTGTTCTGCCTGTTGATCGGCGGGTGTTGGCGGACATCGAGTCCACGGTACCCGCCAATCGGCCCCTGCTGTGTGTAATCACAGTGGTAGTGAGCCACCGGCAGAATGCGTGCATCCCCCCTACCCGGAAATGTGGGATCACGTATAAATATGTGATCCGGCACAGAGGTGCCACCCCGAGCAGTAAAACTGCTATAGGGTGGACCTTAAATGGTTAAGGCACAAAATCTGGTAATCTTATTCCTCTCAATCAGGCCCCTTTCACACCTGTGCGACTTGTCCTGCGACTTGGGACTGCAAAGTCACATGACAAGTCATACCCCATGATTTCCAATGAGTACCATTCGTATCTGTGTGACTTCCCTGTATTACTTTGGTGCGACTTTGATGCAAGTTGAGGTCCATCGACTTTGAAGTCCCGGTATTGTGAAAGGGGCCTAAACCTAGGTACACAATTGTACAAACACAGACATTGCATGTGATTCGCACCCACACTGCGGTGCCGATTGCATGCAATGTATGTGCAATGCGAGTTCAGCCATACATTTGTATGGCTGAACTCGCATTGGTTTCGCAGGAAAATAGTGCAGGGGCTTTTTTTTTTTCACACTGGAATCGGATCGCATGGGTGTTCTCACTGCGCTCTGTGAACCAATCTGGGGGTATCATTGACAATGTATTCACACCCACAGCGGTTAGCAGAGGGCAGTGTGAACTTGTGTGAAATCGTGCTGGTTCCCACATCGCAAGAGTGTGAACCCAGGCTGAATCTTCTTAGTGCTCAACATTATTACTAGCTATCAATTGCAAATCTTTAATGCCCACATGCCTGCCACCTTTATATGTTCTAGACACCTTACTGAAATGTATACCTCTGGCTGGAACTTTATTGATTTAAATGTGTGCATGATTTATTTATTGATATGGTCTGCAGTGTTAATGTTTGTTTCCATTAATTTATAAAATACTACACTATATGAGTTTCACATGTGATGAGTTTGGCTTGGGAAGTCATCTGCCGCTTAATACTCACCTTTCATGATTGTTCCTGAAGCGTTGGACATTCTCTTGAATTTCTAATTCCACACCAGGGGGCGCTGGCAGTCTGTTCAGCTGCTTGGAGGCCACTTGTGTGCTGGTGGACTCTTTAAATTTTTGGGTGATAAACAGGCCCGGGGCAGTTCAGGAGGTATTAGTAAAACAAAAGGTAAGCCAATGAACACCCAAATCACAACATTAATGAATAAAGGATTAAGACCCCTTTCACACTGAGGCAGGTTTCAGGCATTTTAGCGCTAGAAAGAGCGCCTGAAAACTGCCTCCAATTCATTACAATGGGTGCTTTCACACCCTGGCAATGCGTTTGCAGGACGTTCTGAAAAGTCCTGCAAGCAGCATCTTTGGGGTGGATTGAATGAGCAGTGCCACAACTCGGGAGTTTTAACCCCTTCTTTGGGGTTATATGCACCCCACTATCGGCGCCGCTAGCAGACAAAAAGCACAGCTCAAACAGTGCTAAAGCGCTGCTAAAACGAGTGGCAATTTAGTGCTAATGTGGCTCTCGTGTGAAAGGGATCTAAGTGCATGAATACGTGTGCTGGAAACACATATTGGGCTTCCTCAAAAAAGACCCAGGGATGATAATCTATAAGTAAATAATGGGCAGTACTCCAAACAGCTAACGTTTTGATTTTCATATATTCATGAAAGAAAGCAACACATAGATAGCAGAAAAACCTTCAGCTGACATGCAGACACTCAATGTTTCAGAGTAAAAACCCCTCTCTCTGCAGACAGATCCACCTGTCTGCATGTGGTACCTAGACCTTTTAAATACACAAAATGGGCCAGATTCACGTATTTTCGCGTAAATCTGCGGCGGCGTAACGTATCACATTTACGTTACACCGCCGCAAGTTTTACGGGCAAGTGCTTAATTCACAAAGCACTTGCCTGTAAAGTTGCGGTGGCGTATCGTAAATCCGCCCGGCGCAAGCCCGCCTAATTCAAATGGGGCGTGTATCATTTAAATTAGGAGCGTTCCCGCGCGGAACGTACTAGGCATTTTCCGTCCCTAAAATTTCCCGACGTGCATTGAGCTAAATGACGTCGCAAGGACGTCATTGGTTTCGACGTTAACGTAAATGGCGTCCAGCGCCATTCACGGGCGACTTACGCAAACGACGTTAAATTTGAAATTTTGACGTGGGAACGACGGCCATACTTAACATTGGCTAGACCACCTAGGGGGCAGCTTTATCTTTACGCTGCATATCTCTTACGGAAACGGCGTAAATTTACTGCGACGGGCAAGCGTACGTTCGTGAATCGGCGTAACGACTCATTTTCATATTCTACACCGACCGCAATGGAATCGCCACCTAACGGCCGGCCTAGAATTGCAGCCTAAAATCTGACGGTGTAAGTCACTTACACCTGTCGGATCTTAGGGAGATCTATGCGTAACCTGATTCTATGAATCAGCCGCATAGATACGACCGTCGGATCTCAGAGATACGACGGTGTATCAGGAGATACGCCATTGTATCTCTTTTCTGAACCTGGCCCAATGTCTCCAAAACTAACTAAATCTATCACTTCTCCCAGCTGGAGAGATGTCTTATCCAGTGCAGGGAGATGCACTTTCACAACATCACTTCCAGTCTACAATCTTTCAGATGCAGCCTGCCAAACTCTGGAGGAGACAGCAAACCATGTCATCCCACACTGGGAGGAGCAGACTGCTCTTGCTGTCTTAAAAGGAACACACTCCATCAATTAAATATTTATATATTAAAATAATCAGAAGAGTGGGGAAGCACCACTTGCCATCCAGTGACGTGATGTACTGCTGTCACTGGAATAGAAGGGTGATATTTCGGTCATCAATGCAGCAATAATCGAGATATTATTTTTTAGGGCTGACAATTAACTTCAATGTAAAAGTAATCCCAGCATCTAAGAAGTCGCTAGATTACTTTTCCAGGTGGTGGAAGGTGGTTGTTTTTGAGGCCTCCCCCAGTCCTTTGCGTGTTTTCTACATTTGCCTGTTGCTTTGACAGGGCATTATTAGAAGTGATAAATATAACAAACTCAACTGACATTGGGGGCTATTTACAAAAGGCAAATACACTTTGCACTACAAGTACAAGTGCACTTGGAAGTGCAGGCGCTGTATATCTGAGGGGAAGATCTGAAGCACTGCTGATTTTATCATCCAATCATGTGCAAGCTAAAATGCTGTTTTTTATTTTTCTTGTATGTCTCCCTCAGATCTACAGCCAGTGCACTTTCAGTGCAAAGTAGATTTACCTGTCGTAAATAACCCCCCCCCCCCACTTGGAAGTGCAGGCGCTGTATATCTGAGGGGAAGATCTGAAGCACTGCTGATTTTATCATCCAATCATGTGCAAGCTAAAATGCTGTTTTTTATTTTTCTTGTATGTCTCCCTCAGATCTACAGCCAGTGCACTTTCAGTGCAAAGTAGATTTACCTGTCGTAATTAACCCCCCCCCCCGCCCCCCCCCCCCCCGTGTATGAAGGAACACACATTTTTCCACAACCAATGCCCCTTCTGCTTTCACAAGAGTGGAACTTACTGATGCTAGAGGATGAATTATGAGTTTAAATCCTAACACCTGACAGATTTTTTTTTATAATACGAGGAAGGTTTTCACTGTTGTCGATGACTGCACTGTGGAGATTTTCTCTCACTATGGGGTTGACTTACTAAAAAAGCAAGTAGACTGTTTACTGTGTAAAGGAATTAATCCCAACATTTAGTTAAATAAAGTGAAGCTCTGCTGACTTCCATAATATATTCATGTTCAAGCAAATATTTTTTTTTTCATGCATGTGACTGGACTATTCTTTGTGAAACGTCACCTCATTCATTAAGCTGTGGGGCAAATTCCCTCGCAAACTACACAGGCTTTTTTTCCTTTTGTAAATTGATCTCTGTGCTTCTCAGTGCCACCCCTGTAACAATGGGGCAAGAAATTATAGGAACAAGGGTCACCACAGAAAGGCGCAGGCACTATATAAAACATGAACACAGTTTTACCCCTTTTTCTTACTGTAGCAACAAATTGTGTTTCTGCTGCTGTCTTTGTTTGTATTGGAGAGATTTACCATGAATTCCTATTCTGCTGACTCCCCATCCCTAGAACAAGTAAATCTGTCTATGAGACAAAGACAGAATAAAACCTGACCAGTTCTAATGCTTTACTGCTGTATACAATACAAAAATATGTTTTGCCTGTAGTAAGGATTTAAAGCCTATCTTCAGGGAAAGGAAAAATGCTCCCATACATTGGGGCTGTCCCCACACCGTAAGCGTTAAACAATCATTTAGGTCTAGGGGACTAAAAGCTATTTTACTAACCTAATCGTAAGCAACCCTCCACAGCAAGCAACCTCCTCTACTCCTCCTTACTTTCCAGTAAACCTTTTCTATGAACACAGGGTCTTATCAGTGCTGACCAGCTTCTTGCCTGGCTCTTACTCTGAGGCCTCGTACACACAACCAAGAAACTCGACGGGCGAAACACACCGTTTTGCTCGTCGAGTTCCTTGTGAAGCCGTCGAGAAACTCGACAAGCCAATTTTCTCCATTCCCATCAAGGAAATAGAGAACATGCTTTCTTTTTGGCTCGTCGAGTTTCTCGACAGTTTCCTCGACAAAAATGTACACACGACCGGTTTCCTCGGCAAAAAAATATCTCCCAGCAAGTTTCTTGCTGTTTTTTGCCGAGAAACTCGGTCGTGTGTACGAGGCCTGATTCACTGGTTTCAATAAGTAGTTCTTATAAGTAGTAGGGTGTGAAGAACACATAACAGACACACTCTTGATGGCCATTTTTAAAAGGCCTTAAGCTGAAAATGTTCTGCTTTAATGAGACAACCAAACCATAAAGAAGAGGACCAAGCAGAAACATAAATATCTCTTTATACAATTTAAAGTGTGTTAAATTCTAACTATAAGAATATGTCAGTTATATAACATTTAAATTTACAGCTTCTAAAAATTACTGTGCATAAAATAATCTATTAAAAAAATCTAAAATACAATATACAAGAATAAACAACATTTTATTCTGGTTTTAAATTATAAAGCATATTGTACTAGTGCAAATGACTGCTGCCCCGCAGCATATAGAGGCCACAAATCCTCGTCCATAATGATGATTTTTGGCTTAACCTGTATTACAGTGGTTTTGAAATAAACCTTTCAACCCTTAAATCTTTTATACCCAAGCTTATCCATTTGTGTCCAACAAATGTCCTCAATCAATTTGATGTCTTCCCTCAGCATGTTACGTTGCCACATATTTATACTGGCAGGTGAAATATCTCCTTCGTGGGGTAGGTAGAATAAGTTGGTGGAACTGGCAAAAATTATTTGGTTTAAACTTGCAGGTGAAAGAGGAATGCCAAAAAAGGAGTATATTCTTTCAGTAGTCTGTTGTGGTAAGTTAACAATATCTTCAAATTTGATCAAAAGATAATTTTTTGAGGGTAAGTCACTGTTTATCCTAATCGCTGCTGCTGTATTTGCTAACCACAGATGAGAAAGCTTTGCAATGTCATGTGACTTAGAGTTAGATAATTCTTCTTGTAAGGATTCATACTCATATGCATAGCCGGAAATTGAGCTACATTTCTGCTTTTCTTTCTCCTGGAACATTGATGATAAACGTTGAGGAACATTTTTTAATAAATAAAGACTGGGATTACTTTTATAAAACATGGAATAAACCCATGCTCGTGGGTCACGAACAATAAGTAATGCCCTTAGCTGAGGCCCAACAACCTTATGAATAAATGGAAGCTTTAAAGTCCAACTTCCACTACTTAGGCCAAGGACAGGCTGAGCCTTAGGGAATAATGATAGATGATTGCGCAATTGTCTAATATAGTCTGCATCTCTCTCATAAATTCCTTTTAGTCTATTTTTTTGCTCAAAAAGAGTGTCTTTCCTTTTAGATCTTCTTCTTTTATCTTTGCTAGATGAGGGATGATGAAAAAGTTTGAGCTTATTGACCTCCTGTAAATCAATGTTCTGTAAATGGAGCTGTGTGTTTTGAAGTAAAGACTGAAGCCAGCCTTGAATTAGTTGAAAATGTCCATCCTGTACATCAGAGCCAGTCCATTCACATGCATCAAGAAATGGATCAATTTTGTACTGTGCTTCAGGAATGTCAATGTAAGCTGTAGGGACCTTGATGTAAACAAAATCTGAACTGTTAAGAAAAAGTACTTTTAAAATTTCCGCTCCTGAACCTGGCAGAGATGTAATCACTACAGTAGGCAAACTAGAAGAATGGGTTTCAGATATCTTAATGTTGTCTGTATCTGCAACCTCACTGTTCCACTTTGGACAAATAGGCTGGGTACATGTTGTCCACACATCTACTAATTCAAAAAACCACAGTGTTATGATTAGAACCAATATCCAACGCATCAATTTACCAAATGGAATATAGAATCTCCAGTGAAATGCTAAAATCCCCAAGCCCACACATAACATTAAACCGATTATCAGATTGATCTTAAGTCCAAAGTGAAACACATTCACATTAATTAGTTTATTTTTCTTTACATGCTCAGTTCCTAAGCCAAACTCTACTATTTTATTTTGGTCTTCTAATTTTGCATACCCCCCAAAGCCAAGAAAATTAAATCTGACCTGGAGATTGTTATAATCTGTTACCATGGACACCACATTTTCTGTATTATTTATTTTTACAGAGAGTTTAACTCCATATTTGCTACTGTCTAGGAATCTTAAATTTGAAACATTGACATATGGTCCATGAAATAAATATGCAATCCTGGAAATTTTTTGGTTAATTGGAAAAGTAACATTAACAAACTGAGTCCAGCGCTTTTTGAACTCTGCTGTCTGTTCAGCTTCTTGTATTTTAGCAACAGGACTATTACCATTTTGATCTATCCAAAACATTTTGTAATGTGCGTCCCAAATGTCCATCATAGCACCATTTAATTTGTTCAAATGTTTATAGGGAACATATTTAAAATCTATGTCTAAATTATGGAAAAAGGCACTAACTAAAGAGATTGGAGAGTCTTCATGCTTTTCAATATGGTCAAGCACAAGCAAAGTCTGATGGTTTAAAAGTAACAGACAACGATACACACTTTTTAATCTCATGGAAGACGAGTAGGAAGCCACTGCTTCACCGCTTACAAAAATAGAACCCCCTTGTTGACTTGCTGTTATAATCTCACCTGATGCATCTCCAGATGCATTTGTTGTCCATTTCAGCCATTGTGAACATTCACCAAGTTGTCCTTCCCATGGGTTATTGCACTGGCTTGTAGGAGACGGAGCAAAAACTAAAATATTATTTAAATGACTATATTTTGGACCGTAAAGGGCCTCTGAAACAAATACTTGTCCATTGGGAGCAAATGTAAAAGAATTCTGATCGGGATGTTCATGGCCAGGATTGAAACTTCTCCAGCCATCTACCCAGGAGTATGGTTGAAAATGGACAATGTCATAGACAGCTCGACCACCAAGCTTTCCAGACTTGAATGAAAAAAAAGTGTTAGTTTGGGAAATAGGCAAGCCAGCCCCATATGTTACAACACCCCAGTTGGAAAACAAATGCATTTTTGGTGTACCATGATCTGCTGGTGGACGTGAAGGTAGTTCAGGATTATACCACAAGTATTCTGTATGAAGCGTGCTCCATCTCTGTGCAACAGATGGCACCATTGGTCCATCTTTAGGTCTGTGCTTTCTAATTTGACCTGCTAACCAATTTCCAGCCCCATTTTTTAGAATAAACGTATCCAGGAATATGAGCTGGCTTTCTGGGCCATAGAACCAGTTGTAATTAGAATCTGCTATTCCAACCGTTCTCTGGTAACCAGGCAACAAAGTAAAATAATAAAACCAAAAGTGCATTTTCAGCCAATTGTTCTCTAAATGATTAATGCCAAAATGTCTCTGTGCTAAGAAAACATACTGTGTAATGGATTTTGCTGTGTAGCTCCCATACGCAACTCCTTCATCAAGAGAACCATCTACCACATGATTTAGCAAAAACATTGTCTTTTCCATCACATCAATAGCAATTTCCTTCCAGATGCTTGCCTGGCTTGATTTATAGTCTTCCACAACAAGTGCACCAGTGAGCAACGCAATCATGTTAGTGGTTTGGTGGTTGTGTAGGAATTGTTTACCCCAAGAACGTACTTTGGAATATTTATACATTTCACTACTCACAGTTTCAATTTTTTTCAAATACTTTTTTCTTCTGTCTCGGTCAAGTGAGTGATATAAAAAGTCAAACGCAGTGGCAAAACCAGATAATGAGTGTGCAACTGGGACTTCGTCCCCAGGGGAATTTTTAACAAGCCAATCTTTGTAGTCTGCCATTCTGTCCATATATTCTAGTACAAATGTAAATGAAGCTTTATCATCCGGGGAAAGAAGGCAGTACAGTGCCAAGGGTGGAAGATTATTCCCATAAATTTCATTCCACTTGGCTGCAAAATCAGAATGCTTCTGAGGAGGCAGGTACATAGATGGATTAGCCAACATCTTGCTAACAGCATTTTTGATTGCCCTAAATAAATGTAAATGAGTGGTATGGGACTTTTGTTTTAATCCTTGAACATCTGCGCTATCAAAATACAGCCGTGGATGAGAAGGGTTGTTTGTCTGCTTGATGGTAGCAGAGACATGAAACAGTTTCTTATGGTGAGTGACATCAATGTTGGGTGTCATCCAATTATCAGAATAATTGCTACAACATACATGGAACAATGACAGAAAAACAAAAGTAATTGTCAAAAGAGAGCGTCCTACTACATTTGGAGCCATGATCCATTAGGCTGCAAATCAATAATACATTTGATTCATTTTTCAACTGCTGTTTAGGAAATCCAATGTATACGTGACTTTGGAACACATTGCTAAATTAGTTAAAGAAAGTTGATATAGCAAGTCTGCATTTCTAATTGTTTTTTTTTTATAAGAAGCATCAACAGGGTCTTCATTACTGGTACGCATGTTTCCTTTCTCATCTAATTACTGAGATGTCATGATTGTATTCTTTTTCAAGAAAAAATAATTGAATCACTGCCAAGAAAACAGTTGCAGTAATTTATGTTTTATCTCTTATTTGATGGTTCAAGTTTTCACAGATACGCTGAAAGAGTAGTATGTATTTTGTTTTTTCATTGGACAGATTGACTGAACACTACTCTCAGATGTACTTTTGGTTTATCCTGTGGCACGGTACACAATTTTGCAACTTCTGGCATCTTAATTGTTTGCATTGGTGTTTCCAATTTCAGTTGTATAATGGAAGAAATACCTGCAGAGACAAAAATACAAATTATTGTGAAGTAGTGATAAGATATTATTAAAAGCACATGCCCATGAATAATTACAATCTAAATGATTTAGAGATTTATATATACATATTGAAATCAAGATTTAGGGGGGGGGGGAAAGGTACATTTTATATGAGACATAAACTTGGTAGATTTGCCATGGGTCTAAAGCTATACAGCTAGCAAGTATATGTTAAGCCAAAACCTTTTAGGTTTAGTTAAATTAGTAAAGGGTTAAAAGCCCAGCCTGTGTCCCGCCAGGGAGTTTTTATTTCATGTCCTGTCATGGGGACACAACACAAAAACCAAAGCAAACTGAATTCCTATCAGTTGTTACAGGAATGTCTGTCCCCACTGAATGATTTTTCTTATCTTCTACTTTTGTGACAACTCAAAAGTTTTGCCTTTTTCATATCATCTGGTCAGGACTTAATTTACCAAGACAGGAGAGTCCAACATGTGCATGGTAGCCAGTTTCTAACTTCAGCTTGTTTAACCACTTCCAGACCGCCGTATGTATATGTATGTCGGCAGAATGGCACGTACAGGCACATTGGCGTACCTGTACGTCCCTGCCTAGACGTGGGTCGGGGGTCCGATCGGGACCCCCCCGCTACATGCGGCGGTCGGATTCCCGCGGGGAGCGATCCGGGATGATGGCGCGGCTATTCGTTTATAGCCGCCCCATCGCGATCGCTCCCTGGAGCTGAAGAACGGGGAGAGCCGTGTGTAAACACGGCTTCCCCGTGCCTCACTGTGGCGGCTGCATCGATCGAGTGATCCCTTTTATAGGGAGACTCGATCAATGATGTCAGACCTACAGCCACACCCCCCTACAGTTGTTAACACACACTAGGTGAACCCTAACTCCTGCAGCGCCCCCTGTGGTTAACTCCCAAACTGCAACTGTCATTTTCACAATAAACAATGCAATTTAAATGCATTTTTTGCTGTGAAAATGACAATGGTCCCAAAAATGTGTCAAAATTGTCCGAAGTGTCCGCCATAATGTCGCAGTCACGAAAAAAAATCGCTGATCGCCGCCATTAGTAGTAAAAAAAAAAAAAAAAGAATAAAACTATCCCTATATTGTAAACGCTATAAATGTTGCGCAAACCAATCGATAAACGCTTATTGCAATTTTTTTTACCAAAAATAGGTAGAAGAATACGTATCGGCCTAAACTGAGGAAAAAAAAAACATTTTATATATGTTTTTGGGGGATATTTATTATAGCAAAAAGTAAAAAATCTTGATTTTTTTTCAAAATTGTTGCTCTATTTTTGTTTATAGCGCAAAAAATAAAAACCTCAGAGGTGATCAAATACCACCAAAAGAAAGCTCTATTTGTGGGGAAAAAAGGACGCCAATTTTGTTTGGGAGCCACGTCGCACGACCGCAAAATTGTCTGTTAAAGCGACGCAGTGCCGAACTGTAAAAACCCCTTGGGTCATTTAACAGCATATTGGTCCGGTCCTTAAGTGGTTAATTGAACTTTGACTAAAAAACGGATTAAAGCTGCACCAGATTTTGCACTCTAGCATTTTAGTAAATCAACCCCATAGACATTGGAGGTGCGTCCATAAAGGGAGCAGAAGCACCGCCCACCCCCCTCTTGCCACCACTCCAATCACCAGAGATAGATTAATGCATTTCATGAATCTATCTATGGTCGCTGCTGACACCCCCTATTCAGGTGTCCGGCCACTTTTTGAGCACCGGGCATCTGAATTACAGCGGCAGGGGTGTTTTTTGAAAAGCACCTGATTAGAGACAAAGGCTCTAATTGGTGCCCAAAAATGTGAATAGCGGGTGCAGCGATATGCATTCACTATTCACTCAGCTGTGTGTTAGCAAAGCAAAGGAATTTGCTTTGCTAAATCTGACAAGCCTCTCAGCCAATTGGGTGCACCTGGGCAGACGGCAGGCGGCACAGTGGCAGCATTTGGGGCACAGTGGCAGCATTTAATGGGCACAGTGGCAACATTTAATGGGCACAGTGGCATTTGATGGGCATAGTGGCAGCATTTAATGGACACAGTGGCAACCTTTGATGGGCAGTGGCAGCATTTGGGGCACAGTGGCTTTGTCTGATGGGCACAGTGTGGCTGGAATTGATGTTTTTTTTCTAAATTTCTCAGTTTGTTTTTGCCCCTCGATTGGTTTGCGCAACATTTATAGCGTTATTGATTTATATATATATATATATATATATATATATATATATATATATATATATATATAAATCAATTGTACAAAGTTAACCACTTCAGCCCCGGAAGATTTGGCTGCTCAATGATCAGGCCATTTTTTGCGATACGGCACTGCCTCGCTTTAACTGACAATTGCGCAGTCGTGCCATGTTGTACCCAAACAAAATTGACATCCTTTTTTTCCCACAAATCGAGCTTTCTTTTGGTGATATTTGATCACCACTGCGATTTTTATTTTCTGCGCTATAAACAAAAAACTAGCAACTATTTTGAAAAAAAAAACACAATATTTTGTACTTTTTGCTATAATAAATATCCCCATTTTTTATTTTTTTTTAAAAAAGGTATTTTTCTCAGTTTAGGCCAATATGTATTCTTCTATATATTTTTGGTAATAAAAATCGCAATAAGCGTATATTGATTGGTTTGCGCAAAAGTTATAGCGTCTACAAAATAGGGGATAGATTTATGGCCTTTTTATTATTTCTTTTTACTAGTAATTGCGGTGATCTGCGATTTTTAATCGGTACTGCGACATTATGGCAGACACATCGGACAGTTGACACATTTTTGGGACCATTGGCATTTATACAGCGATTAGTGCTATATAAATGCACAGATTAAAGTGTAAATGTCCCTGGCAGGGAAGGGGTTAATACTAGGAGGCGATAAAGGGGTTAAATTTCCTAGTGTGTGTTCTAACTGTGGGGGGAGGGGCCTCACTATAGGAGATGACAGGTCATGGTTCCAAGCATGTAGGAACTCACGATCTGCATCTCCTCTCCTCACAGAACAGGGACGTGTGTGTGTTTACACACACATGTCCCTGTTCTGCCTCTCGTGCATGCGATCGCTCGTGGCCGGTGGTCATCGCGACTGCCGGTCATGAGCATTGGCACCCCCGCAGTGCAGCGGGCATGCGCCTCCTGCGTAGTGTGAGTGCGCCCACTATAAAGGGACCAACGTACAGCTACGACAGTTCGCGTGATCGTGCCGACCTGCCACAGTATAATGACGCCGACAGGTCAGCAAGTGGTTAAAATGTATTTTTTTAAATTGTGCGTGAGGTTACTGCAGAGGTTTTAGGAAACAATGGGATGTTATTTACTAAAGGCAACTCCACTTTGCACTGAAAGTGCACTTGGAAGTGCAGTTGCTATAGATCTGAGGGGGACATGCAAGGAATTAAGAAAAAAAATGTTTTTGCCTGCGCATAATTGGATGATGGGTTTGGATTCCCCTCAGATCTACAGCAATTGCACTTTCAGTGCACTTGTAGTGCAGAGTGGATTTGACTTTAGTAAATCAACCCCAAAGTGTACAGGTAAGAAGGAAGTAGAAACCATTATTCTTGCTGGGCCTCAAGTTAATTTAAAAAGCCGAAACTGAAAGTGGAACATTGTTCAAACACATGAACCAATGTAGAAGTCACTTTATGAAAAAAAGTTTGTTAACACTACAGAAGGTATGTTTAATGACAGTTTGATGATGGCCTTTAACCTGTTAAGACCCGGACCATTATACAGGTTAAGGACCTTGCCCCTTTTTGCGATTTGACACTGTGTCGCTTTAACTGACAATTGAGTGGTCGTGCGACGTGGCTCCCAAACAAAATTGGCGTCCTTTTTTTCCCATAAATGGAGCTTTCTTTTGGTGGTATTTGATCACCTCTGCGGTTTTTATTTTTTGCGCTATAAACTAAAATAGAGCGACAATTTTGAAAAAAAAAAAAAAAATGTTTTACTTTTTGCTTTAGTAAATATCCCCAAACAAGATATAAAACACATTGTTTTCCTCAGTTCAGGCCTATACGTATTCTTCTACCTATTTTTGGTAAAAAAAAACGCAATAAGCGTTTATCGATTGTAAACACTATAAATTTTGCGCAAACCAAAATAGGGGATAGTTTTAAGGCATTTTTATTAATATTTTTTTTTTTATATATTAATGGTGGCGATCATTGATTTTTTCGTGACTGCGACATTATGGCGGACACATCGGACACTTTTGACACATTTTTTGGGACCATTGTCATTTTCACAGCGAAAAGTGCTATAAAAATGCACTGTGTACTGTGAAAATGACAATGGCAGTGAAGGGGTTAACCGCTAGGGAGCGCTTTAGGGGTTAAGTGTGATCTCATGTGTGTTTCTTACTTTAGGGGGGAGGGGCTGGACGTGTGAAGTCAGTGATCATCGTTCCCTATATCAGGGAACAGACGATCACTGACACTGCCACAGAGAAGAACAGGGAAGGTGTGTTTACACTCACCTCTCCCTCTTCTTCAGCTCCTGTGACCCGATCGCGAGACACCGGCAGCGGTCGGGTCTGCGGGTCCCGCGGGCACGGTCATGGAGCTACGGACCGGGTCGCGAGCGCGCCGCCTGCGGAGCACTCGCGACCCACGGCTGGACTCTTAAAGGTCGTGCCATTCTGCGGACGTATATAGTCATGCGGCGGTCCTTAAGTGGTTAATGGACTTTCTTAAAACATGCAAGTCTTACCAAGGATGACTTTTCGAAAAACTGAAAATATAAAAAAAATTAATTATTTTTCTCTTGTAAATTTCTTTCTTTTTACATTTTGTAATAGATCTGCAGAATTTCCAGCAACAATTATGAGTTGCATAAGTGTTATGAAAAGCCTAGTAAGGCTCAGTTCACACATCTAATGCCATGGAAAACACATGTTCCACATCAAATAAAGACTTTCTACACCGAAAAATTGGCACAAGGTTGCAGAACACTTGTGCCAACAGCCTGAGGTTGGAAATCTGACCTTTGTTTTTTGTTTTTTTACCAGTAGTCATTTTTGATAATGATCAAATCCAGGTTAAGGATTATTAACACAAAATGCTAAAATAAGTGCATTCTATTTAATGAAGTTCTTAGGGTAAAAAAAGCGATAACAGTCATCTTAACATACTAAACATGTGTAAAGCCCTGGAGCATCATATTGAAGATCTTTAACCTTGCTGTACACAATTAACACCACAAAACCAGTAGCTATTACACATAAAGAGTAAAGATTAACAAGCAGCAGAACACATACTTTTAGCCATCTAAAGGAGGTTATTACTTGTGCAAGTTTTTTTTTTTTTCTGTTAACAGCAATGATTTTTCTTTATTGAAATCCTTGTCATGGTACAATAAAAGCAAACATGTTTTTATGTCTAGTGATAAACATCTATATAGATGTAAACACGGCAAACATGTAAGGAATTTATGTGGAGTCAAAGTCATATGTGCATCATTTCATCATAAAAGTATGAAAACTGTGTACTGACACTTATGCAGTTTTAGTGCTTTGGTGCTTTTTGCAGATTTGCATTACAGTCCATTTAACATGGTTTTCTATGGAACACGTTCTGTAGTGCAAATCTGCAAAATGCGCTAAAACTGCATAGGTGTGAATCCAGCCATACAGCACACAGAGTACTGTAGATCTCCTGCTACTAAAAGGCAAACATAACAAACACAAATGATGAACATAACTTTCATGCCGCGTACACACAGTCGTTTTTTGTGATGAAATAAAACGACGTTTTAAAAAACGTAATTTAAAATGATCGTGTGTGGGCAAAACATTTTTTTGTCTTCTGAAAAACGACCAAAAAAAAATTTGAACATGCTTCAATTTTTTATGTCGCTTTTCAAAATGTCGTTTTTTTTGTGTCATTTAAAATGATTGTGTGTGTGGGCTAAAACGAAAATTTTAAACCCGCGCATGCTCAGAAGCAAGTTATGATGCAAGCTTGAATGGAACAGAGTGCCACCGTACGTGCTGAACGTAACCGCGCTTTGCTAGAGCATTTTGAAAAAACGATGGTGTGTAGGCAACGTCGTTTTTTAAAATGAAGTTGGGAAAACTTATTTTTTTTTTCATGAGAAAAAACAACGTTTTTTTACAAGACAAAAAACGGCCGTGTGTACGCGGCATCAACCTTCCAAGGAGGTACATGGATTGACATTCTTGTGCAAGCTACACTGTATTCCATGTCCATGGTTAGTGGGTGATAAATATCTGGGGCCAAGATTTCTTAGGCCTCGTACACACGATAGGTTAACCACTAGCCGACCAGCCACCGTCATTATACGGCGGCAGGTCGGCTCTCCTGGGCGAAAGCCCGTAGCTATACGTCCTATCGTATAGCCGCCACTAGGGGGCGCGTGCGCGCCAGCGGAGGCGCGCGCGCGCGCCCCCCGCTCGCCCCCGACTCCCGTGCGTGTGCCCGACGGGCGCGATCGCCGCCGGGCACACGCGATCGCTCGTTACAGAGCGGGGACCGGGAGCTGTGTGTGTAAACACACAGCTCCCGGTCCTGTCAGCGGGGGAAATGCTGATTTTCTGTTCATACACTGTATGAACAGAAGATCAGTGTTTCCCCTAGTGAGGCCACCCCCCCCCACAGTAAGAACACACCCAGGCATACTTAACCCCTTCCCCGCCCCCTAGTGTTAACCCCTTCACTGCCAGTGGCATTTTTATAGTAATCTAATGCATTTTTATAGCACTGATCGCTATAAAAATGCCAATGGTCCCAAAAATTTGTCAAAAGTGTCCGAAGTGTCCGCCATAATGTCGCAGTAACGAAAAAAAATCGCTGATCGCCGCCATTACTAGTAAAAAAAATATATTAATAAAAATGCCATAAAAATACCCCCTATTTTGTAAACGCTATAACTTTTGCGCAAACCAATCATTAAACGCTTATTGCGATTTTTTTTACGAAAAATATGTAGAAGAATACGTATCGGCCTAAACTAAGGAAAACAATTTTTTTTTTATATATTTTTGGGGGATATTTATTACAGCAAAATGTAAAAAATATTATTTTTTTTCAAAATTGTCGCTCTATTTTTGTTTATGGCGCAAAAAATAAAAACCGCAGAGGTGATCAAATACCACCAAAAGAAAGCTCTATTTGTGGGAAAAAAAGGACGCCAATTTTGTTTGGGAGCCACGTCGCACGACCGCGCAATTGTCAGTTAAAGCGTCGCAGTCCCGAATCGCAAAAAGTGCTCTGGTCTTTGACCAGCAATATGGTCCGGGGGGTAAGTAGTTAACCAGAGGACAACAGGTCTGATGGACCGTTTTCATCGGTCCAAACCGATCATGTGTGGGCCCCATAGGTTATAAAAAGCCAACTTGCTTTAAATTTAACCTATGGATTCCTAACCAATGGGAAAAAAACGATCGTTAGTAGGCACAGCCATTGGTTAAAAATCCATGCATGCTCAGAGAATCAAGCCGACGCATGCTTGGAAGCATTGAACTTCGTTTTTTTCAGCACGTCGTTGTGTTTTACGTCCCCGTGTTCTGACATGATCGTTTTTTTAACCGATGGTGTGTAGGCACGACGGACCATCAGTCAGCTTCATCGGTTAACCTATGACTGCGACATTATGGTGGACACATCGGACACTTTTGACACATTTTTGGGACCATTGTCATTTTCACAGCGAAAAGTGCTGTAAAAATGCACCGATTACTGAAAATGACAATGACACTGGCAGTGAAGGGGTACACCAGGAGGGGGCGCTGTAGGGGTTAAGTGTGCCCTAAGGGAGTGTTCTTACTGTGGGGCGTGACTGTGCGTGTGACATCACTGATCGTCGTTCCCTAACGCAGGGAACAGACGATCAGTGACAGCCACACTAGGAAGAACGGGGAAGGTTTGTTTACACTTACCTCGCCCCGTTCTTCCTCTCTGTGACCCGATCGCGGGACACCCGCGGGCGCGGTCACGGAGGACAGGACCGGGTCGCAAGCGCGACCAATGGCTGGGCATCTTAAAGGGGACGTACCTGTATGTCCATGTGCCCAGTCGTGCCATTCTGCCGACGTAAATAGTCGTGTGGCGGTCCTTAAGTGGTTAAAGAAGCCAACAATTAATTAATTATGATTGCTCCTAGCTATTTTTTAGTAAATCACTGCACAGTACTTGCTATTGGTTTACTAGTTGTGTAAACAAATAGGTTGATTTACAAATATTATTGCACAATTTGTTAAAATATTACTAGATTGTGTTTGGCTATAATTGTGAGCTAATGTGTAATATATATAACATAGTAAAAATATTTTTAACAGTCAAGGCTGCACTTAAGGCCAACAGATAAGATATATGAGAAACATAAGGAAGTTATTTTATGTGCCGTAGACTTTGTACTTCTGTCTATCCAGTTCTGTAATACACATACCTACAGTACAGCCCTGTTTCGCAGTTAAGTAGGCCCAGTTTAAATTTAGGTACTTACACTACACTTGCATAAAAAAAAAAGCATTTAATGTGAAATTATTACAAATCTGCATTCATTTTTTGTATGTCTGAATATTGACTTAAAAATAATTGTTTTCAAGAAAAAAAAGACACAATAAAAGATTTATATTAAATCACATGAACTTAACATTTTATGTTATTGTGAGGCAAGGTAAAAAAAATGCTGTTAAAATAATTAATTGATCTTAATAAATCAATCGAACATAGCTGATAGCAGAGTCTGCCTCTCATTTTATAATCTATTGCTAAACCCAACAAAGTATAAAAGAATATTCAGTTCACATTACAATTGTGCAGGACTTAAAAATAAAGTGAGAATACTATTTGTATGGCATGGAGAGTTGTAAAATATTTTTGCAGCTCTACAATGGAACATTTGGATTCTTTGGCAGGAGCTGCACAGTATGAGCAGCAGTAAAAAAATGTTACAAGAATGTTACTTATACCATTAAAGAGAAATAGATTGTAGGTTTTATATTCATCTATATACTAATGAAAATGAAATTTAGAGCACTGTACTCTAGTTACTGTATTACTATTTATTTTTATTTTTATTAGAGTCCATTCAGACCTATCTAAAGTAATTTTCAATGGCGAACCAACATTCCAAGGCAACGCACTCAAGTGCAGCTCAACATAGCGCTCGATAGCTATGGGGTGCTGCATCAAAAACATGGGGCATGTCTGATTTTCTGTCCATTTAGGTCCATTGGCATTCAAAATTAATGGGCCACCTTCTCAAAATTCCCAATAACATGCATTTGTTAATGCACTGCGATAGATTGCATAGATGTTAATGATTTAGGTAGCACAACGATCTCTAGCTGTACTATACAAAGCAATTGGAAAAGTAGGTAATACAGATATTACTTACATGAAATGTTTCATGTGACATACACACAATCACTAGGTATACAAAGTATAACATAACCACTTGACCTCCTATACATTTATCCCCCTTATGACCAGGCGATTTTTTGGAATCCACCACTGAGTTATTTTAACTGACAATTGCACGCATGAGACGCTGTACCCAAATAAAATGTATGTAATTTTTTCCCCACAATAGAGCTCTCTTTTGGGTGTATAGGATTACCTCTGCATTTTAAAATGTTTGCGCTATAAAAAAATGTAGCACTACCCCCCCCCCCCCCCAAGGAACTGCTGGTTAGTTTCGGGTGGCATGTTAGCTCTATTCCTCTGCCGTCTAGGGTGTAAAATGAGAGCTGAGAATAACTGCAATGTCCACACTTTAGATGTCTTTTTCTGTGCTTTATTACCCAACGGGGTAAAATAATAAAAGTAGTAGTAGTAGTAGGAAGAATAGTAAGTAGTAGGTTCAGGCATATAACTTTGTTCGGAAACAGTCCTGCTTCCAACGATAAACTTTCGTCGCCACTCTAGCCAGAGCGGGTGTTGTGCACCTGGATAGGCCTCTCTCACCAGCCTAGCAGCCAGAGTGTCACACAGAACTTCAGCAAAGTCTCTGCCACAGACCCTCCCAAAGACGGAGATTTCCTCGGTCCAGAATCCTTCCCAACCCAGGATCAAGCACCCGGATCTCTTCCAAACAAACCCCGGCCAATTCGGAACTGACAGGTGACCACCGTCCAGCCTCCCAGCAATGGTGGATCCTTCGATGAAGTCCAAGGCCTCTCCCGAGACACCAGCCCCATGCTCGTCACTCCCCCAGACAGGTTCTCCATCGGGCGGCCTCCTCCCCCAGGATGGACAGCACAGGACCACTCTGCAACTGCAGACCCAGTCTGACTACTGGTCCTACAAGGTAGATCATAGCCCCGGACCAATGTGGTCCCGGAGTCAGGAACACTTGAACACGCACCCCCGGCCATGAGGGCCACACATGGGGGTGGTGGGACGACAGACCAGCGATCGACGACCGCGAACCAATGACGTCTGTCCCTTAAGTTCTCCCCCCAGAATGCACAGCGAGGCGACCAACCCTCACTGATTGGCTGCTGAGAAAAACACCCAACACGGGGGCGTGGCTTGGAGCGCGAGCCGGATGGACGCGTGAGACCGGAGCTCCGGATCAGCGGGAACCAGAGCGGCACATAGCAGCCCGAGCAAAGCCCGAATTTGCCTCAAAACCCTGGGGGATCTGCCCGAGAAGCCCGCTGTCATGACCGGGAAGCGCCATACAGAAAGGAAGCCGCAGCGGCTCACCGACTTCTTCGTCCCGCACGGAAAAGCCGAGAAGCAAGATGGCGCCGGGGCCTGTTCGCCTGCATACTCCTCCACCCAGAAGAAACCATCTAAATCAGGTACCCGCACTCAACTACCGCTGTCCCCTGACGCTACGCTGTCGGCTCCTCCGACCCCAACCTCCCACAGCCCAGCTAAATCCAAGCCCAGGCTTGATGATGGAGGATACGATAGGGCCGCAAGCCTGGAGAGGAGCCAGGCCTCAGACTCTGGGGATGACACGCGGGATTTACCTGACTCTATTATATCTTACCCCACACAGAATCAACCAGTAATTGATACTGTTCTTAAGGACATGTTGATCTCACTGAGAAGCACTTTGCAGTCAGACATGGCCTCCTGCATGCATCGCCTCAGTAAGGACATACAAGAAGTGGGCAGGAGGGTGGATCACATAGAGACCAAAATGGAGGAGTATGCCACAACTATAAACGACCTGATAGACGCAAATGAGGACAGGGATGGTGACTCTGAATGGGTTAAAGCCAAATTAGCGGACTTAGAAGACAGGTCCAGGAGGAACAACCTGAAAATCAGGGGGATCCCAGAATCGGTGCTGCAGCCTGACCTGTGTCAATATGCCACCACCATGTTTAAGACCCTTATACCGGAACTCGTCGACCTAGATGTTACGGTCAACAGAATCCATCGTCTGCCTAAACCATCCCATCTCCCAGAACAGGTCCCCAGGGACGTGCTTCTAAGATTACACTTTTTTCATGTTAAAGAGCAACTTATGTTGGTGATGCGGAAGCATGAGTCTATTCCTCAGCAGTACCAGGACTTGCAATTTTTTGCAGACCTATCCCAGTATACCCTGTTGAAACGGCGTAATCTGAACACAGTGACCAAAGTGCTTCGTAATCACAGAATCATATACCGCTGGGGATACCCGACTAAACTTTCGATTACTAAGGACAATCGCACTTTCATAATTACGTCATTAGAAAAAGGCCTTGAACTGCTCAGGGATTGGGGTATTCTACCTGACAACGGTGAAGGATCTGCCACAGACCGCAACCCCCGCCGGATAGAACCAGAATGGAGACAAGTTACAGCTAGGAATGCTCAGTCACACACCTGAAGAGGGCCAGGGCTCTGTCTACACCTAGGTTCCCTGCACCCGGAACCGACTCAGTCTGTTCTAACTTTTCCCCCCTTGCAAGTTGCACTTTGCAGTGTGACGCTGCTGAAGGGAATTATCCTTCAGTCCTAGCTACTGCTAATACCGCAGTAGCACTGTTATGTTTGCTATGGTTTTGTTTTTTTTCTTTGTTCTCTTTTTTTTCTTCTCGTCCTCTCTGGTTCGTTGACCAGGTCTTCTCCTCATCTCTCCACTGGATGTCGTCTGATGTGCCGCAAACTTTTTTCACCAGAAGCTACGGAATATGTGCCTTGGGCCTATAGATGGACCGGTATGTCCCAACCGTCTGGTCAAGTGAGTACTTTGTCTCTAATAACCAATCCACTGTTTCATGGTCCTACTACCTATCTGACAGAGGTTGGGGCGGGTTCCCCAAGACTAATCACACAATTCCTGCATCAGCAAGCAGCACTTCCTACTCCCATGTACTATGCCGCTTAATATCTTGTCCATGAACACTAAGGGGCTCAACCACCCAGTTAAAAGGAAATCCTTATGGAAGGAGGGTATCACCCATCACTGCGACATCATTTGTGCCCAAGAAACGCATTTTTGTGCTAAGGCCCCACCGAAATGCTCCCACGGGAGTTTCCCACATGTGTTCACAGCTAACGCAGACTCTAAAACCAAGGGGGTCTTGACTGCCATCAGAGACACTGTGGCGTTTAAGCTACATGACGTCGTCAGGGACCCCTTGGGAAGATTCCTGATACTGATTTGTGATATAGACACTGTCACTTACACCAACGTCAACGTTTACTCCCCCAACAAGCAACAGGTGCATTTTTTCAATAAATTGATGAAGACGGTCCTGAGAGTCCAACACGGCTCACTTATCCTATGTGGTGACTTCAACATAACCCCCGACCCAAGTATGGACTCCACCACTTCCTCTACCCGCCACCTCCCAGCATTGTCTCCGTCAATTGTCAAGAACAATCTCTATGATGCTTGGCGTTGTCTGCATGATAACGAAAAAGACTTTACTTTTTTTTCCACTCCTCACTGTGTCTATACGAGGATTGATCTTTTTTTGGTTGAACAGAAGGTCTTATTTCAGGTTAAATCGGTTGAGATTAATGAGATATCCTGGAGTGATCATGCTTCTGTAGTGTTGTCTTTAACTGATTCTGCTTCATGTAAACCAACCCCGGTTTGGAGACTAAATACCTTTCTTCTGCAAAACGGGGAGGTTAAGGACAAAATTAGGACCCATATAGACAAATTCTTTAGGAACAATTTAGGTTCGGTCCAAAGTCCCTGTCAGGGACTCACCTTCCAAAATCGTCAGCCCAGCATTGGGCTGAGACAGCGGCGTGCATCAGCGGGACGCGCGCGTGCGTCAGCGGGCCGCGCGCAGCGGCGCGCGCGCACGTGCGCAGCGGGAGCGTGCGCGTGCACGTGAACCCTCCTTGGCGCCAAAACGCCTTTAAAAGCTCAGTCCTTGCTTCCTGCAAGTTGCTGTCTGATCTGCAGTCCCTGATTGAACTTGAACCTGAGAACCTGCTTACCTGATTTGAACTTCTGATTGAACTTGTGACCCGGCTTGTTTGACCATCCGTACCTCTCCGATCCTGACCTCGGCTTCCATTGACCACCTCTTCTGATTGACCTACCATTGCCAGACCTTCCTGCTTGTACCCTGATTACTCTTCTGCCTGCTGCATCTGATTACCTGAACCATCTGTTGTGACCCGGCTTACCTGACTCTGCTTCCGTCTGCTATCATTGATCCAATCATCTTCCAGCCTACCCGTCCAGAGGAAGTCAGCACCTGCTTCACCTACCCAGCACGCCGGCACTCCTACCCCGCCAGGCTCCTGAGTCTGCTGTTCCCAATCCGGCAGCTCACGAGCCGGAGCTGTAAGAGAGGCCTTCTCCTACCATCGGGCTCTGGCTACCAGGTACGTGATACATAACAGTATCAGACAGCCCATGACAGAGCCTTCAGGAGTGGCCCCGGCCATGGAGGAGATTTGTAAACACCTCGCATCCCTCACACAAGCTGTAAAGAACCTACAGGACGGCTACATGCGACTGGAAGGTCAAGTACAGAACCTATCCGGAGACACAGCTTCTACATCCGCTGCCAGATCATCTCCATCGGCCTCTGCTCCATCCGTAGTAATGCTACCACCCGAACCCAGAGTTCCGATGCCAGAGCGATTCACCGGGGATCGTTCCAAATTCCGGGATTTCCGTAATGCCTGTCAATTATATTTTGCCCTTCAACCAAGGACTTTTTCCCTAGAAGCCACTAAAGTGGGATTTGTGGTTTCTCTTCTTCAAGGAGAGCCCCTAGCTTGGGCACACCGATTATTGGAAGAAAATGGCACCAACACAGAGACTTTACTAGCCTTTTTTCGGGTCATGGCACAAATGTATGATGATCCTCAGCGGACTACCACTGCCGAGGCCGCCCTGCTCGCACTTCAACAAGGCCGCCGAGCAGTGGAGGATTATGTCGCGGACTTTCGCCGCTGGAGTGCGGACACTCAGTGGAACAGCGCAGCTCTGCGACACCAGTTCCGCCTGGGACTTTCAGAGGCCTTAAAAGATGAACTGGCTCGCATCGGGGTTCCTGATACCTTAGAAGATTTGATCGACAAGGCTATTCAGATTGATCGACGTCGTCAACTGAATCTATGCCTATACTGCGGTGAGCCCGGTCATTACGTCGCCAACTGCCCCACCAAGATGCGTAAGTGCCATTCCTCTGTTTCTCTCAACGTTTCCGCTCTCCCAGTCAATACAAACCACCTTGCTCTCTCTCTGTCTTTTCAGCTCCAAGGAAGAACGATTCCGGTCAACGCAATTATTGACTCCGGGGCCTGCAGCTGCTTCATTGATGCCGCCTTTGCCAACCTACACAATATTCCTCTTCGAAGGAAGAACTTCAAACTTTCCGTTTTTCTAGCTGATGGATCCCACATTAAATCAGGACAAGTAACACAAGAAACCCTTCCTCTACCCGCTACTACTTCCGCTCATCATAAAGAATTATTAATTTTGGATGTGATCTCCTCTCCTCTTTTTCCTGTGATTCTTGGCATTCCCTGGCTCCGGATTCATAACCCTCAGGTTGATTGGTCCTCTGGAACTTTGCGATTTCCTTCTCGGTACTGTCAAGAATATTGTTTACCTAAAGTACCTAGTTTTTCTCCCACTCTGCTATGCCTGAACACCGATCCCAGTTTACTCCAGTCCGTCCCGGAACATTATCACGAGTTCCTCGATGTGTTCAGCAAAAAGGGGGCCGACTCCCTACCACCTCACCGTCCTTATGACTGCCCGATAGAACTGCTTCCTGGGGCTGAGATCCCTTTTGGGCGCATCTTTCCATTATCCGAGAAAGAACAAGATGCTCTGAAAATTTACATTGACGAAAACCTAAACAAGGGATTCATTCGGCCATCCACCTCACCGGCGGGTGCTGGAATATTTTTTGTTGCCAAGAAGGATCAAACCCTTCGCCCATGCATCGACTATCGGGAGCTCAACAACATCACGGTTAAAAACCGATACCCGTTGCCCCTAATACCTGAATTATTCCAAAAACTAAGATCCGCCACCATTTTCACCAAGCTGGACCTGAGGGGGGCTTATAATTTAATTCGCATCAGAGACGGTGATGAGTGGAAAACTGCCTTTCGCACTCGGTATGGCCACTACGAGTACCTCGTCATGCCTTTTGGGTTATGCAACGCTCCTGCTACCTTTCAGCATTTCGTCAACGACGTGTTTAGAGACTTTTTAGACATCTTCGTCATCGTCTACCTGGATGATATACTGGTTTTCTCTGGCTCGTTAGACAAACATCGGGAGCATGTCTGCAGAGTTTTAAACCGGCTCCGCCTGCATGGCTTATACGCAAAGGCAGAAAAATGCGAATTTGAGTTACACACCATTCAGTTCCTGGGTCTGGTGATCTCCCCGACGGGAATCGAGATGGACCCAAAGAAAGTGTCTGCCATTCTGGACTGGCCAGTACCTCTAGATAAAAAGGGGGTACAAAGATTTATAGGATTTGCAAATTTCTATAGACGCTTTATTAAAGGTTTTTCTTCCATCGTTGCTCCCATTACACAACTCACCAGACAAAATTTCCGTTTCCACTGGAACTCCGAGGCTCAGAAGGCCTTCGACACCTTGAAGGGACTCTTCACTTCTGCTCCGATCCTCAGTCACCCCAACCCGGTTCTACCTTTTCTCCTTGAGGTGGATGCTTCTGAAGTCGCTGTAGGGGCCGTTATATCTCAACGACTTGGGAACAAGGACTTAGTACACCCGGTGGGCTTCTTCTCCCGAAAACTCTCCCCTGCGGAGAGAAATTACGACGTAGGTGATCGTGAATTATTGGCCATCAAGGCCGCATTAGAAGAGTGGAGATACCTGTTGGAAGGTGCTGCACATCCAGTACTAATTTATACGGACCATAAAAACCTGGAATATTTAAGAACTGCTAAACGATTGAAACCTCGACAGGCCCGCTGGGCTCTCTTCTTCTCCCGTTTCTGTTTCCACATCACCTACCGTCCTGGATCAAAGAATGTCAAGCCAGACGCTCTGTCCCGAATGTTTGACAACCCAAAGGACACCTCTACCCCTGACACCATTCTTCCAGAAAACAGCTTTCTGCTATTACATGCCGATCTTATATCATTACTTAGAGGAGCGTCTTCTGAATCTTCAAAACCTCCCAATATTTCTCTAGAGTCCAGAGATGGATTATTTTGGAAAGGAAGCCAAATTTTTGTACCTGAAAAGACCCGAGTCGAAGTTTTAAAACATCTGCACGATCACCCACTGGCAGGACATTTTGGGGTTCGCAAAACCCTGGAACTAGTACGCCGCACCTTCTGGTGGCCCGGCTTGGAGGATTTTTGCAAGTCCTATATCCGATCTTGCCCTATCTGTAACCGGAACAAGACACCCCGAAACCAAGCTTGGGGCCTACTGAAACCACTACCTGTGCCCGATCGACCATGGAAAATGATCGCCATGGATTTTATTGTAGAACTTCCCTGCTCTGAGGGTTGTTCTGTCATTTTTGTGATTGTGGACCGTTTGACCAAAATGGCCCATTTTCTTCCTTTAAAGAATACACCTTCTGCCATTGAGACTGCTCGTGTATTCATTAAAGAAATCGTCAGACTACATGGGGTGCCCTCCAACATCGTGTCAGATAGAGGAGTTCAATTTACCTCTCGGTTCTGGAAAGCTCTCTGCAAGACGCTACAGATTGAACTTGCTCTATCCTCGGCCTATCATCCTCAGACCAATGGGCAAACTGAAAGAACCAATCAGACTTTGGAACAGTACATCAGGTGTTTTACAACGTTCTCCCAAGATGATTGGGTGTCTCTGTTACCCCTAGCAGAATTTGCGTACAATAACGCCAGTCATTCTGCTACGGGGCAATCTCCCTTTTTTGCCAACTATGGTTTCAACTTAACCTTTTTACCAGACTTTCTTTCAGAGTCCTCAGTTCCGGCTGTACAGAGCACTATGGAGTTCCTCAACCGCAATAACCAACTGTTACGGGAGACGGTGACCAAGGCCCAGGCTGACAGTAAGAGGTTCTTTGACAGGAAAAGGAGAGGTGAGCTAGATCTGAGACCGGGAGACCAGGTATGGCTTTCTACGAACAATCTTAGACTAGCCTGTCCATCCAAGAAATTGGGACCAAAATTTTTGGGACCCTTTCCGGTCAAGAGAAAGATCAATACAGTTTCATATGAACTATCCTTATCTGATTCTCTTAAAGTGCATCCTGTGTTCCATGTCTCTTTGTTAAAACCCGCAGTTCCGGATCCTTTTCCTAATAGGGGGTCCAAACCTCCCGAACCGATCCATGTCGATGGCAACGAGGAATTCGTGGTAGAGACTATCCTGGATTGTAGGAAAAGACAAGGACAAAACCAATTCCTGATCAAGTGGAAAGGTTATGGACCAGAAGACAATTCCTGGGAACCCGAAGGTAATATCCATGCCAAAAGACTAATACGTGCATTTTTTCTCGCTCACCCTGACAAAATGGCCCGACTGGGCATCCGGAGGTTGCCCCTTGGGGGGGGGCAATGTCAGGGACTCACCTTCCAAAATCGTCAGCCCAGCATTGGGCTGAGACAGCGGCGTGCATCAGCGGGACGCGCGCGTGCGTCAGCGGCGCGCGCGCACGTGCGCAGCGGGAGCGCGCGCGTGCACGTGAACCCTCCTTGGCGCCAAAACGCCTTTAAAAGCTCAGTCCTTGCTTCCTGCAAGTTGCTGTCTGATCTGCAGTCCCTGATTGAACTTGAACCTGAGAACCTGCTTACCTGATTTTAACTTCTGATTGAACTTGTGACCCGGCTTGTTTGACCATCCGTACCTCTCCGATCCTGACCTCGGCTTCCATTGACCACCTCTTCTGATTGACCTACCATTGCCAGACCTTCCTGCTTGTACCCTGATTACTCTTCTGCCTGCTGCATCTGATTACCTGAACCATCTGTTGTGACCCGGCTTACCTGACTCTGCTTCCGTCTGCTTGATCTCATTGATCCAATCATCTTCCATCCTACCCGTCCAGAGGAAGTCAGCACCTGCTTCACCTACCCAGCACGCCGGCACTCCTACCCCGCCAGGCTCCTGAGTCTGCTGTTCCCAATCCGGCAGCTCACGAGCCGGAGCTGTAAGAGAGGCCTTCTCCTACCATCGGGCTCTGGCTACCAGGTACGTGATACATAACAGTCCCTTCACACTATGGAATGCACATAAGGCATTTATGCGAGGCATATTTATCCAAACAGGAGCACGGTATAAGAGGCAGAGGCAGAGACGATTTACGGATCTGATGAGCCAAATATCGGATTTTGATAACAAAAATAAACAAAACCTATCTAGCGTTGTGTCTGAACAACTTACAAAACTTAGATTTGACCTTAGGCTGCATCTGTTGGAAAACTTTGAACGAGCCTCCAAACGCCTGAGGATGACCTATTGTACCTCAGGTAATAAAGCAGGGAAATTGCTGTCCAGGGCCCTTAAAGGACACAGATACAAAACGAAGGTCCCTTATGTACTGCATCCTGAAACTGCTCAGAAAGTGTTCCATCCCCAACAAATTGCCGACGCTTTTAGCTGCTATTACGGTAAATGATATAACCTTAAAGATGACCCGTACACCACTCAACCTACCCCTGAGCTTATCCCAATTTTTAGAGAAAATAAATATCCCCAAATTGTCCAATGACCAGCTTGATTCCCTGAACCTCCCCTTTAACGACAGTGAACTCTCTAAAGTTATAGACTCCCTGCCTCTTAATAAGTCGCCTGGCCCAGATGGTTTTAGCAGTGAATATTACAAAGAATATAAACCCTTGTTATCACCATGCTTGTTACAGATGTTTCGGTCGGCTGCTGCCTCTGCCTCCTTTCTACCAGAAATGCTGGAAGCTCTCATAGTGGCACTACCCAAGCCAGGTAAAGAACCTACCTCCCCGGCAAACTTTAGACCGATCTCGCTCCTTAATATAGACATCAAAATTTATGCCAAATTACTCGCCACACGGTTAGTGGATATTATGCCCACATTGATCCACCCAGACCAATCAGGCTTCACTAAAAATAGGCAAACATCAGATGCAACTAGACGCATGATCAACATTATTCACTTAGCAAAAATGCAGCAAAGGCCTTCTCTGCTCCTATCTTTGGATGCAGAGAAGGCATTTGACAGGATTCACTGGCTGTACTTGTCCAAGACTCTGGAGTCATTTGGCTTTAGCGGTAGCATACTTGCGGCTGTTCAGGCCTTGTACTCCAGGCCATCGGCTAAAGTGTATATATCTGGTGTATTATCAGCCCCATTTGATACAACCAATGGCACGAGACAGGGGTGCCCCTTGTCCCCTCTGATTTTTAATCTGCTAATGGAACCACTAGCTATATCGGTGAGGTCGCATCCTAAGATAACTGGGTACAAGGTTGGTAAAGGGGAATGTTCTATCAGTCTCTTTGCTGATGATATAATCATGATTTTAACCAATGTAGACATATCGCTAGCAGCAACACAAGACCTATTAGGCTTATTCAACAAGGTTTCATATTACAAAATCAACGAAAGCAAGTCATATATTTTGGGTTTAGGCCTAGACGACAAGTTATCTGCCAAGATTAAACAACAATACCCATATACTTGGAGCACTAAGGGTATCAAGTACCTGGGTATAATATTAACGGATGATACGGATCACCTATTCGAAGCCAATTATAATTCCTTCCTACTCTCCCTACAATCTAAACTTAAAGAGCTTTCATGGACTGAATCTTCATGGGCGGAGCGCTTAGTGGCATTTAAGATGATACTACTACCCCAATTTATCTACCTGTTCAGAAACCTCCCTATCCTGGTCCCCGACAAATTTTTCTCCTTAGCCCAGTCTCAAGTGAATAGGTTCCTTTGGCAGGGTCGGGGGGTCAGATGTGCCTTCCACAAACTGGTAAAGTCCAAAAATGTGGGGGGAGTAGGACATGTGCTCCTCAAGGACTACTACTTGGCCGCAATTCTAGCACAATTGAGATGCTGGTTCCAAAGTGGAAACCAGTCGAGGTGGCTAACACTAGAATCCGCCCAATGTCCAAACCTCTGTTTATCTGACCTACTTTTAGCTAGCACCCACATGGATAACCTGCCCCCAAACATCTCTTCGACTACCAGTGCAGCCCTTAAAACTTGGGGAAAATTTGTGAAAGAACCACTAGGGGATCCCAACCCCCAAACCATAACATTCCCTATAACCGGCCTACAACTATTGGTCCCCAATCTTAATATTAAACACTGGGTGGATAAGGGTATCAGGACTGTCGCAGATATCCGAGTCAGCCCTGCGACTAAGTCGTTCAGATCTCTCCAAATTGAAAATGGCTTATCCTCCAGAGATCAGTATTCTACTATTCAAATAACGCACCTCCTTAACAATACTCCTGAACTGTCTGTTGACGTTCCTTGGAGAGTCTTCCTATACCTCACCAACCCGGTTACCTCTATTAAAGGTATATCCTTATTTTATGGTTTGCTGAGCCAGAAGAGCCTATTGAATAAAACACCTTCTATGAGAACTTGGGAGTGGGACCTCGCTAGTAAATATGACATATCCCAATGGAAGAGTGCCATTACATCAGTGTACAAAGCCACTAGATGTGCTAATCTTTGGGAACTCTACCAGAAGATTTTACTGAGGTGGTATTTGACCCCCACGAGGCTGGCGAGTTTCCAAGCCCAATCTTCCCCGTTATGCTGGCGAGCATGCGGACATAGGGGATCACTGTTGCATGTCTTGGGAGATTGCCCTAAGATATCGACATACTGGAACAAAGTGTTTGCCCTTATAAGCGCGATTACTGACTGTAAATGCCCCCCTCGAATGGATCTGGCTATCTTATCCTTGGGGATAGACTTGTTCTCCATGGCCTACAGAGCGGTAGTTACACATATACTTCTGAGTGCTAGGTTATAACTAGTGAGGAAATGGAGGAGCACCGAAGTTCCTACCCTAAAAGGGGTGGTTAGATCTACTAACCTTCACATCAACTACGAAATAATGTTTGAAACATCACAACACAGATCTGAGAATAGGACCCAGACCTGGAAACCCTGGGTAGATTGGTACGTGGCTAACGAATGCAGGTTCTAGATCTAATCTGATGGTTTTCCCATCCACACTTGGCCCTTTTTACAACACACTGAAGAGACACATCCAGTCCTTACCTCTCTTCCCTACTTTCCTCTCCTTCCCCCCCCCCCTTTTCTCACCCTTCTTTCTTATTACACTTTCTCTTTTCTTTCTCCTCTTCCTATTCTAACTGCTCCCCGTTCTACTTACATATGCACCAATTCGTTTTTCATCACTATAGATGCAGAAGGTTCAAATAATGTCATTATAACTGTTGGCTATTGTTTAGTGAGCATCGGGAGGAGGGGCTCCCTCGCTGCTGGCGCAGTTTGTTCCCATTGGGGGCACCGGCGGTATGGAAAGCCCATTCTGACCTGATTCGATACAATTGACTCCGCAGCCTATGTGAATCCTGGCGGCACTGTGTGATACTAAGTTGTGGTTAACAATATACATGATTATGGATTCCTATACTTGGAATCAAGTTAGCGTATCTAGTTGTAATACTATGCACCCTGATATTGTTATACCTTGTTATACATTATTATGCATCTTCGTGACCCATGTTATGCTGCAATGTATTTGATGTATGTAAGGATTGTTATTGCTCTTTGAAACATATTTATAAAAAACTATTGAAGAGAAAAACACCCAACACAAACTGACTTGACTGCTGCCACCCTTGGCCTGCGGTGGTACAGGCACCCCAGGCAGCAATGGTGGTCACTCACGGTACAGCCATGGCTGGAACAGAGGCCCAAATTTGGCCAAATTAATATTGTTAGAGGTAACTAAATCTCTGACCACCCTCTAAATTTAAAGCAGCACCAACTATGAAAGTAGCAGGGCGTTACACAAAAAAAGTCTTAAAAAATACAAAAACAACAATATTTTTAAATTTCTGCTATAAAACATATTCAATAAAACAAATAGAAAAAAAAAATCCTTCATAAATTTGGGCCAATATGTATTCTGCTACATATTTTTGCTAAAAAAAATCCAATAAGCGTATAGTGACTGGTTTACGCAAAAGTTATAGCACACAAGAAATTAGGATAGAGAGAGATAAAAGTGAAAGAAAGGATAACAAAGAGAAAGGCCCCATACACACGATAGAATCCATCCGCAGATAAATCCCAGCAAATGGGTTTCTGCGGATAGATCCTATGGTGTGTACACGCCAGCGGATCTGTTTCCGCGAAGAAATCTCCTCTGGGATGGATTCCAGCAGATCGGATATTTGCTGACATGCACAACAAATCCATCTGCTGGAATCCATTCCAACGGATGGATCCGCTCGTCTGTACAGACTTACCGGATCCATCCGTCCAAAGGGATTCCCCGCACGCGTCGTAATGATTTGACGCATGCGTGGAATTCCTTATATGACAGCGTCGCGCCCGTCGCCGCGTCATAATAGCGGCGACGGCGCGACACGTCATCGCCAGAGGATTTCAGCGCGGATTTCAATGCGATGGTGTGTACACGCCATCGCATAGAAATCTTCTGAAATCCTCGAGAGGATTTATCCGCGGATACGGTCCGCTGGACCGTATCTGCGGATAAATCCTCTCGTGTGTATGGGGCCAAAGAGTGGTACATCCTAAAATGTACTATAAGGCCTCGTACAGACGGATGGACTGTCCGCTGAAAACGGTCCGCCAGACCGTTTTCAGCGGACATGTCCGCCCGGAGATTTCTGTCTGATGGTTGTACACACCATCAGACAGAAATCCGCACGTACACGATGACGTGGCCACGCCGTCGCCGCGACGATGACGCGGCGACGTGCGCGGCCCTGGAAGTTCAAAGCTTCCACGCATGCGTCAAATCACTTCGACGCATGCGAGGGATGGCGGCCGATCAGAAATGTCCGGTGAGTCTGTACAGACGACCGAACATGTCCGACGGACAGGCTTCCAGCGGACATGTTTCTTAGCATGCTAAGAAACATTTGTCCGCTGGAAACCTGTCCGATCCACCGGACATTTGTCCGATCGGCCGTACACACAACCGAACATGTCTGCTGAAACTGGTCAGCGGACCAGTTTCAGCAAACATGTTCGGTCGTGTGTACGGGGCCTAAGGGGTTTTAATATTGTACGAGTGGAAGGGACTCAGAGAGTGCTAAATGTCCGTGGGTTGAGGGAGCAAATTACTTGTCTTGCCTTGGGTGCCAAAAACCCACGATAGGAAAATAACTTTACCATTAATGGTCCCCACAACTTGGGAAATTTTATCAAGGGGTCACGGCACTAGACAGGTTGAGAACCACTGCTATAGAGTTTTCTTTGTGGATTTTAGAAGTGATTTAAGTTGTAAGAAAGACAAGGCAGTGATCAGAGGTGTGTCTGATTATATCAGACTAAAGCTGGAGGTGCACAGGGTTTGTGCCACACACTGTACCCAATGCCCTCCAGTCCTAATAGCTCTGCACAACCACAAAATCACCTCTAGCTTGCCCTCCTCCTGCGATGCACTCTCTGATTGGTTTCCAGACCAGAACCCACTTTGTTTAGGCACTGGGTGGCCACTGAAGACCTAACTCCTGTGCATGCTGGAGTTATCCTGATGCTTGGCTAAATTCCACTCTATGTCACTGTCAGTGTACAATTTTATTAAATGTGGCAGACAAAACATACTTTCTCAACTTTAGTTTCAATTAACAGAAATATGGGTGGTTGGAATTTCATGCTATTAACCACTTCCCAACCTCCTCATGTAGATATACGTCAGCAGAATGGCACAGACAGGCACATGTACGTACCTGTACGTCCTCTGCTAGACGTGGGTGGGGGGTCCGATCGGGACCCCCCCCCCGGTACATGCGGAGGTCGAGTCCTCTCGGGGAGCGATCCGGGACGACGGCGCGGCTATTTGTTTATAGCCGCTCCGTCACGATCGCTCCCCGGAGCTGAAGAACGGGGAGAGCCGTGTGTAAACACGGCTTCCCCGTGCTTCACTGTGTCGGCGCATCGATCGCGTCATTCCCTTTATAGGGAAGACACGATCGATGACGTCATTCCTACAGCCACACCCCCCTACACTAGTAAACACACACAAAGTAAACCCTAACTCCTACAGCGCCCCCTGTGGTTAACTCCCAAACTGCAACTGTCATTTTCACAATAAACAATGCAATTTAAATGCATTTTTTGCTGTGAAAATGACAATTGTCCCAAAAATGTGTCAAAATTGTCCGAAGTGTCCGCCATAATGTCGCAGTCACGAAAAAAATCGCTGATCGCCGCCATTAGTAGTAAAAAAAATAAAAAAAATAAAAATGCAAAAAAACTATCCCCTATTTTGTAAACGCTATAAATTTTGCGCAAACCAACCGATAAACGATTATTGCGATTTTTTTTTACCAAAAATAGGTAGAAGAATACGTATCGGCCTAAACTGAGGAAAAAAAACAATTTTATATATATTTTTGGGGGATATTTATTACAGCAAAAAGTAAAAAATATTGCATTTTTTTCAAAATTGTCGCTCTATTTTTGTTTATAGCGCAAAAAATAAAAACCGCAGAGGTGATCAAATACCACCAAAAGAAAGCTCTATTTGTGGGGAAAAAAGGACGCCAATTTTGTTTGGGAGCCACGTCGCACGACCGCGCAATTGTCTGTTAAAGCGACGCAGTCCCGAACTGTAAAAACCCCTTGGGTCTTTAGGCAGCAATATGGTCCGGGGCTTAAGTGGTTAAAGGGGTTGTAAAGTCAGAAGGTTATTTATCTTAATGCATTCTATGCATTAGGATAAAAAACCTTCTGCATGCAGCAGCCCCCCTCGGCCCCCCTAATACTTACCTGAGCCCAATCTCTCTCCAGCAATGTTCATGAGTGCCTCAGCCATTGGGGACTCTCCTCCTGATTGGCTGAGACACAGCAGCGGCGGCATTGGCTCCCGCTGCTGTCAAAGTCAGTTAGCCAATCATCAGAGAGGGGGTGGGGACACACAGGGGCTCTGGCTCGGCTCGGGTGCCCCCAGAGCAAGTCAAGGCCCTGTTTGGGGAAACGCTTCGGATGGAGCTACAGTTCTTGACATCAACACGCACCAGGCTTGAGCTGTTTGAATGTACTGATCACTGTTTTTTGGGGATGTTAGTGCCTACAAAAATTTTAATTGAAGTACTGCACCATGAAGCCTCTTCTTTTTACCTTATGATACATTCCAACATTGGGTCATCGGGGGCCAAGCGGTTAATATAGCAATGCATATATTTTTTAAAGAAAAACTATGTAAATACCTGAATATGACCTGGTATCACCTCTGTTGCTTCACCTTTCATTGTTCAGTTACAGGCTGAGGAGGGTCCAAGACACTCGAAAACACTGGGAAACACAATCGAAAATACTCTGTTCCCGAGTGTTTCCAAGCCTTTTCAAGGGTTTCCGAGGCTCTCCGGAGCCCCCCTGCTCTGGCCACACGCAGTATTGCATGCCATAGAAGTCAATGGGAAATGAATTATTTTTGTTAACATTTGACTTCTACAGTAGGTGTTTGTGATATTGTGCTTTTAGCACGACAGCGTCGCGCTGATACTCGGCAACAGGGTGCCGAGATCTCGCCGACATCTCACACTCACTGGAATAGTGACAGCACATCCCAGCAAGCGCGTCATAGAAGCGACGGGAGATCCGACTTGGATTCCCGCCAATTCTACACGTGTGCGGCGTTTGTTATGAATCCTGAGGGGGAAGTCCCCGCCGGATTTTAAATAAAAATCCGGCATGGGTCCCCCCCTCAGGAGCATACCGGGCCCTTAGGTCTGTTATGGGTTGTAAGGAGAGCCCCCCTACGCCGAAAAAAACGGCGTAGGGGGTCCCCCTACAATCCATACCAGACCCGTATCCAAAGCACGCTACCCGGCCAGCCAGGAAGGGAGTGGGGATGAGCGAGCGCCCCCCCCCCCTCCTGAGCCGTACCAGGCTGCATGCCCTCAACATGGGGGGGTTGGGTGCTCTGGGGCAGGGGGGCGCACTGCGGCCCCCCACCTCAGAGCACCCTGTCCCCATGTTGATGAGGACAGGGCCCCTTCCCGACAACCCTGGCCGTTGGTTGTCGGGGTATGCGGGCGGGAGGCTTATCGGAATCTGGGAGCCCCCTTTAATAAGGGGGCCCCCAGATACCGGCCCCCCCACCCTAAGTGAATGAGTATGGGGTACATCGTACCCCTACCCATTCACCTGCAAGAAAAGTGGTAAAAACACAAATAAACCACACAGTGTATTAAAATATTTTATTTTTCTGCTCCGGAGGCCGCCCCCTGTCTTCTTTATTAGCTCTTTTACCAGGGGGGGCTTCTTCTTTGACGTCTTCGGGTGGGTGGGGGCCGCCGTCTGGTTCTCTTCCACCGCCGGGGGGGGGTGGCTTTTAAAAAAGCCCCCACCCCCCCGGCGGGTTTCCTCCGGCGTCTTCGGCGGGGCTCTTCTTCTTCCGCTATCCCGACGGGTCTTCTCAACTCCCCGGGGTTCTCCTTCTGTCTTCGCCGCTCTCCGTTGTTGACTCGGCGCACCCCGGTTCTTCGTCTCGCTGTCCGGTGTCTTCTTCCGTGCTGTACGTCTTCTCCTTCCGTGCTGTGATGAGTTCTTCTTCCGTGCTGTGACGTCATGTTCTTCACTTCTCTCCTTCTCCCGATGTTGACACGCCGGTCCTCCTCGCTGAAATGACGGATGCGCGCCTTGCATCGGACCTATATAGGCCTCACAGTCCCATCATGCTCTGTACCTACCCATGTGATACCTACCCACGTACCTACCCATGTGATACCTACCCATGGGCGAAGACAGAAGGAGAACCCCGGGGAGTTGAGAAGACCCGTCGGGATAGCGGAAGAAGAAGAGCCCCGCCGAAGACGCCGGAGGAAACCCGCCGGGGGGGTGGGGGCTTTTTTAAAAGCCACCCCCCCCGGCGGTGGAAGAGAACCAGACGGCGGCCCCCACCCACCCGAAACCCGCCGGGGGGGTGGGGGCTTTTTTAAAAGCCACCCCCCCCCCGGCGGTGGAAGAGAACCAGACGGCGGCCCCCACCCACCCGAAGACGTCAAAGAAGAAGCCCCCCCTGGTAAAAGAGCTAATAAAGAAGACAGGGGGCGGCCTCCGGAGCAGAAAAATAAAATATTTTAATACACTGTGTGGTTTATTTGTGTTTTTACCACTTTTCTTGCAGGTGAATGGGTAGGGGTACGATGTACCCCATACTCATTCACTTAGGGTGGGGGGGCCGGTATCTGGGGGCCCCCTTATTAAAGGGGGCTCCCAGATTCCGATAAGCCTCCCGCCCGCATACCCCGACAACCAACGGCCAGGGTTGTCGGGAAGGGGCCCTGTCCTCATCAACATGGGGACAGGGTGCTCTGAGGTGGGGGGCCGCAGTGCGCCCCCCTGCCCCAGAGCACCCACCCCCCCCATGTTGAGGGCATGCAGCCTGGTACGGCTCGGGGGGGGGGGGGGGGGGCGCTCGCTCGTCCCCACTCCCTTCCTGGCTGGCCGGGTAGCGTGCTTTGGATACGGGTCTGGTATGGATTGTAGGGGGACCCCCTACGCCGTTTTTTTCGGCGTAGGGGGGCTCTCCTTACAACCCATAACAGACCTAAGGGCCCGGTATGCTCCTGAGGGGGGGACCCATGCCGGATTTTTATTTAAAATCCGGCGGGGACTTCCCCCTCAGGATTCATAACAAACGCCGCACGCGTGTAGAATTGGCGGGAATCCAAGTCGGATCTCCCGTCGCTTCTATGACGGCTCTGTCTCCATCGCGGCAAGCCAGCTCGGCGCTGGCTCCCGTGATGGGGCTCGTAGGTGCTCAATCTCGCCGAGAAAGAGAGCGAGATTGACACAAAATCGGGTTCACCTACTGTATGGGGAAACTCACTTTGATATGTGAGTGCTTTGGATTACAAGCATTCTCCTTGAACGGATTATGCTCGTAATCCAAGGTTATTTTAACTTTGTATGAAACAAATGTCAGAAAAAGGTTTAGTTTTAAGGCTCCATGCACACTGGAATAAAAAACGTTGCTTCTACAGGAGTTTTGTGTTCTGCCTGTAGAAGCAACTCAAAGTTATTCTTTGTGTCCATACACATTAGGACGTTAACAGGCATATTTTTGAGAACAATGTTTAGAGGCAGGAAAAAGAAACCCTTCTCATTTGGAGCTCACTGTCAGAAAAAAAATTAAAACTCCCCCAAACTTTGTACAAAAAATGCTCTTTATGGAAGTTTTTTACTCCAAAAAGAACAGACGTTTTTTAAGCCCAGTGTGCATGGAACCTAAGTGGTTAAAGCGGTTCTCCACCCTAAAGTGGAGTCCCGCTGATCGGAACCCTCCCCCCCTCCGGTGTCACATTTGACACCTTTCAGGGGGAGGGGGGTGCAGATACCTGTCTAAAGACAGGTATTTGCACCCACTTCCGGCCCGGCATTCGGGCAAAAGACGGGCATTCCGTCACTTCCCGTCACCCCCCCCCCCCCCCCCCCGTTGTGTGCTGGGAACACTCGGCTCCCAGCACACAGCGGGAGCCAATCGGCGGGCGACTCGCGCATGCGCCGCAGGGAACCGGGCAATGAAGCCGCATCGCTTCACTTCCTGGTTCCCTCAGCGTGGATGGCGGGGGGAGCAGCAGAGAGACGAGCGATCGCTCGTGCTCTGCTACGATCGGCGCTGGACTCCAGGACAGGTAAGTGTCCTAATATTAAAAGTCAGCAGCTGCAGTATTTGTAGCTGCTGGCTTTTAATATGTTTTTCCCATGGCACATCCGCTATAAATTTGCCTCATTTACACACAAAAGTGCATCCTTTTGATTTAAGAATGAAAAGTTACAATGTATCTACCAGCGTTGACAATGTTGTGAAAAACTTAGCAGGCTGCCCAGGTTTTTTCTTTTTGATAGCTGAGTGAGCAGAGAACTCTCTAGACTTGTTATATGAATGAATCGGGGAATTCTGGATAGAGATCGTTAGGGGGGTTGAACTGAGATCACGATTAATCATGCAGCTCCAGCCCATTCTCCTCTGTAAATGGACCACTTGTCTGTTTACACCCGACTGCCATCTGATCCCCGGCCTAGACGGGAGGGGAACGGATCCCCATATGTATGTTTTTAGTGGATTGGATGTAGGAGGGGATCTACTTAGGAGGGGGTCTGCTTACATCCGCATAGAGGAGATTGGAGGTTCCGATCAGGTCCGCCTGAAAAACTGAAAGGTGGGCCTGTCCAGAACATTTGTATGAAAGGGGGTTACCCAATAGCCAGCCATATAAGAAAAAAATAATATGTATTACATTTTTACCCAGATTTATTCAATCAAATATTCAAATTTATGCAACGCATAAAACGGTGGACACAACTATAAGCCTAGGTTCACACCTTTGTGTTTTTGCGGCCCGCTCTTCATTTAAATGAGCTGCCATGCCTGCATAAAAAAAGGTGCATGCACCTATTTGAAAACGTGGCCCACAGTTCTTTCCATGCAATTTCCCTCGGACAAGCAAACCTGCCGTGTTTTTACATGCATGGGAGTGCCACTCAGAATAATAAAAAGAATGGGTTAATGGATAAATGAGTCAAAGTTTAAAGCAAAAGATAACGGGCAGCTTCGCATTGCCCTGCTGCACATTTGCTATAGCGCAGCTAACTTGCGGTTTTTCGTACAGGTCAGATGTACTTTGCTGTAGACTTCTATGAGGACCTGCAGTTTTGAAGCGGTTTCAGAAAGCGTAGAACTCTTGCATGCTGCATCTTTGGTGTGTTTTTTGAAATTGCACCAAAATTGCAGGTCCTCAGACGTCTATGGGAAAGTGCAGCTAACCAGCATGAAAACTTAGTAGAGCAGTAAGTCATCGTAAATGTGATACTTGGAGTCATAAGTTTTCCATTAATTGAAAGATAAAAATAACAGACAATACTGGAAGTGGACCAAAGGGATTTCACAATATCCTGCAGTGAATACTATCATTCTGGATCTGAATCAATAAGAGAACAGTCCACTGCATTTAAACCAGCGTTTGTCATAAGACATAAGAAACCCAACACTACAACTTTACTATAAATGTTATCCTTGTGTAAAATGTCTACTTTTGGAAAGAGTGTGAACGTGTTAGACAACTGTCAGTGTACTACTGGTACCCTCCTGGGAAGTCCCCCCTCCCAATTTGTCCTGGTGATCATTGTCATAGGGACAGAAAGTGATGAAAAAAATAAAACATTTGTCACTAGTTGTCAATGGAGCACCTATTCAGTTGACAACTTCCCCTAACTTCAAGGAGAGTTCATCTTAAGCCGGCCACACACAGTTCAAATCTTGGCTGGTCCAGCAGGAATGGGCTGAGATATGAATCATGTATAGGCAGGCTGAATGTACCCAAGTTGATTGATCGATTAATTTGGGTACAACCAGCCTGTTGGATTTTACATGCAAATATTGCTAGCAGCTGTTTTAGCCACTAGCAAATATTACTGTGTTCTCCCGGCGGGGATGGCTTCCCCCCTCTCCACAACCCTACAAAAGTAATTTTATGGTGCTATGGGCTTAAAGGGGTTGTAAAGGTTTGTTTTTTTATTTTCTAAATAGGTTCCTTTAAAGTCCCGCTTGTCCCCCTCAAAAGTCCCGCTTGTCCCCGTCATCGTCTCTGGGTGCCAGCCTGGTGGTTGATTGGCTGGATTGGACGGATTAATAGCAGCGCAGCCATTGGCTGGCACTGCTGTCAATCACATTCAATGACGCGGCGCGTTGGGGGGCGGGGCCGAGTGATACAGTCAGCGGCTATGCCTGCCGCTGTATCACAGGAGCGCGCCCGCAGAAGCTTTCCACCATGCGACGGAGCTCGCATGAAGGTGGAAAGCTCTTGCGGAGGGGGAGCCATGACAGCCGCCGAGGGACCCCAGAAGATGTGGATTGGGGCCACTATGCGCAAAACGAGCCACACAGTGGAGGTAAGTATAACATGTTTGTTATTTATTCATTGTTTTATTTAACTTTAGTGTCGCTTTAAGCTAGTGCATTGTTGGTTCACTTACCTTTTCCTTCAATTTCCCTTCTAAATGTTTTTTTTCTTTGTCTGAATTTCTCACTTCCTGTTTCTCCTCCGTAAGCTTTCCATCATCATCTGAGCTGTTCTGGCTAGGGGTTGTCAGCCAGAACAGCTTACTGAGTAGGGAAATCGAAAAAAATAGCAATAAGCGTATAGTGATTGGTTTGCGCAAAAGTTATAGCGGCTACAAAATAGGGGATAGAATTCTGAAAAGCTGGCAAATCGCCGCTGCAGCGGTGGCCGAATACCTCCGCAAATAGGCGTCAACAACACCCCGGTCTGAATCTCTTCAGTTTTCTCTGATTTTAGAGTAAAGCCTTGTACACACGACCAGTTTTCCTGGCAGGAAAACTGCCAGGAGAGCATTTGGCCTGGGAATCCCGACCGTGTGTATGCTCCCTAGCAGTTTTTCCGACAGAAAAACTGCCCGGGAAAAAATAGAGAATCTGCTCTCTATTTTCCCGTCGGGATTCCCGGCAGAGTGTTTCCTGCCGAGAAAACCAGTCATCTGTATGCTTACCTGTCCAAGGTAAGCCCGCGCATGCTCGATAAGACTTTGACGCATGCGCTGTAGCATACAAGGTTAGTGTGGGGGGTAGCAAGATGGCGGCAACGGCATCGAATGTGACGAGCGCCGGCTCATCGTAGTCGATGACATCACCGTGTTCTTGCCATTCAAAAGAACGGCGGTTCTTTTGAGTGGCCGTCTGTATGGACGGCTTTGCAAGGCAAGCTTGCCAAGAATCCCGTCAGGAAAACCGACTTTTTTTCCTGATGGAATTCCCGGCCGTGTGTACAGGGCTTTACAGTAAAACCTTGGTTTGAGAGTAACTTGGTCTGAGAGTGTTTTGCAAGACAAGCAAAATGTTTTAATACATTTTGACTTGATATACAAGCGATGTCTTGATATACAAGTAGTGTCATGTCACAACTGAGTATAAAAGAGAAAAGAGTGTAGCAATATGGTTACAATTAATGAAGGTACAACATTTAGCAACATATTGCTACACTAAGTCAGGGGTTGACAAATTTGCTTGGAATCTAGGAGCCAGCTAAAAAAGTTAGGAGCCAGAAAACGCACCCTGTCCTGACGAGCTTGCGTGCAGAAGCGAACACATACGTGAGCAGCGCCCGCATATGTAAACAGTGTTCAAACCACACATATGAGGTATCGCCGCGATTGGTAGAGTGCGAGCAATAATTCTAGCCCTAGACCTCCTCTGTAACTCAAAACATGCAACCTGTAGATTTTTTTAAACGTCGCCTATGGAGATTTTAAAGGGTAAAAGTTTGTCGGCATTCCACGAGCGGACGCAATTTTGAAGCGTGACATGTTGGGTATGAATTTACTCGGGGTAACATTCCCTTAAAAAAGTGCGCTTGTAAGACCGCTGCGCAAATACGGCGTGACAGAAAGTATTGCAACGATCACCATTTTATTCTCTAGGGTGTTAGGATAAAAAATATATATAATGTTTGGGGGTTCTAATTAGAGGGAAGAAGATGGCAGTGAAAATAGTGAAACATATAAAATATAGATGCGCTAATATTAACTTAAAAGGTGATAAAACGTACAAAGAAAAACTAATCAGGGAGAATACTCCATAAACTGTGAATTACTAATATGTCCTTAATTAGTGCACAGTGATTAGCAGGATTCCATGCAGGGAAAAAATCACTCTCTTCAATCTGAATGCTAATCCAGCCCTCCACCGCTGTGATCAGATGATACAGGCACTCACAGACAGGGATTGCATGAAAGAAAAGAGAAAAAATCTCATTGCGCAATATTCGATGACAGATCAAAAAATGTAATCAGAGCATTGACATATGCACTCACGAATCCCGGCTTTCAGTAAAGCATGAAAACGCCACTCAGTATGTTGTTTCCTCAGCTCGATCCGATGCACTCGGATTCGATCGCAGGCTCCTCCCTACGCGTTACGTCACAGGCACGCGACTTACTCATGGGTTCATACGTTATGAGAATGGCTTGGGGTTTAGATAGCCTTCTCATTGACAGCGTTTACATTAGTGTGAGCAACCAAAGGGAAAGACAAACATCATTGCGGCAAAACTTTACTCACATAGCTGAATTCTAGTGAGATCAAATGTCGATGCATAGACACACATAATTTTAATAGACAAATTTAAAAAAATGTAATTGATATAAAACTTTAAAAACATTCTATGTAGTTTGCTATGTGAATGGTGCATTTGCATTTGCATTTGCATATGCAATCTACTGCCCTCTTGTGGCCAGATATACAACAAGCATAGAATAAGTAGATGAACATTTAAAAATACAATTAAATAGATGCATCAACACTATTCAATATTATCAATAAAACATATAAAACCATCAAAAATATGTAATAAAAATTGTACTAAAGAGTTAAAAGATTATTACTATAATAACAGTAATAAAAACCATCATAATGAATAAAAATCAATATATATTAATAAAATTAATTATTAATACAAAACCAAGAGTATGTTTACGAATTGGAAATGAAGCAATTTAAATCAAATTCGATATTAAGGCCATTGGGAGATAGAGTCTGCATCTCATGTATCCAGCGAGACTCAGTTTTACTTAATTCCCTTACTTTATGACTGCCCCTCCAGTGTGGAGTGTATTTGGCAATGGCCCAAAATTTCATTTCCTTGGGATTGTTGTGGTGGCATAGATCAAAGTGCCGAGACACATTGTGTTTGGGGAAGGCTTTTTGGATATTTTGGACATGTTCTCTGATGCGCTTCCACATTGGGCGCTTCGTGCGTCCAACATATTGGAGTGAGCAAGAGCACTCCAATACATATACTACCCCTTCAGTCCTACACGTGATCAGATCCTTTATGTTGTATTCCTTCTGAGTCACTGTAGATTTGAATTTAGAACATTTTTGTCCATTGAAATTGGTTTGCCTACACGCAAAACATCGTTTACATGGAAAAAAACCTTTTCCTTGGTAAAAAGTGAGTAAATTGTTTCTCACTGGTGGGTCAGGAATATTTTTTGCCACCAAATCCCTTAAAGTTGGTGCTCTTCTGTACACCACCCGTGGGTAACTCGGTAAAATTCCCTGTAGCTGTCTATCTGCTTTCAAAATTGGCCAGTGTTTCTTTATAATAGCTTCAAGTTGCTTGTGTTGGGTGTTATAATTTAGAATTATGGGTAATTCAGTTTCCAGCCTTTTTGTCTTGATTTTGTCTTGTGTTAGAGAGGTACGTGGAGTTTCATACACCTTTTGTATTTGTTCCATTATAAAGTCCTTGTTATACCCTTTATCAATAAATTTTTTCCCGATCGTTTTAGCTTGATCCAAAAATACCTCAGGGTCTGAGCAATTCCTGCGAATCCTTAGCATTTGACCCTTTGGTATATTGATTAGCCACGGGTCATGGTGGCAGCTATCCACAGGGATATAGCTGTTCCTCTGGACCGGCTTAAAGTGTGTTCTAGTTTTTAGTTGTTGATTGTCTATAGTAATCTCTAAATCAAGGAACTGAATAGTAGTGTTGCTCAAAGTGTAGGTGAGTTTTATGTTCTTCTGGTTATCATTTAATTTCTCAAAAAACTGAGTTAGGGTATTCTCATCCCCCTTCCAAATGATGATACAGTCGTCTATAAATCTTCTGTAGAGTATGAGCTGCTCCGGCATACCTTCATATATGGACGACTCCTCCCACTCAGACATGTACACGTTGGCTACACTCGGTGCATATTTAGCACCCATTCCTATACCATTCAGTTGCCGGTAATACTCTGATTTATGCCAGAAGTAGTTGTGCTGTAGCCCATATGCAAGACATCTCAAAATAAACCTTTTTTGTTTCGATATGAGATGACCAAAACTGTTCAATGCCCATTTTGTGGCCCCAATGGCTTCTTCATGGTTTATCACAGTATACAATGAGGCCACATCAGCTGTGGCCAACAAGTAACCACAATTAGGTTCCAGTACTGTGCTCTCAAGGATCTGTATTAAATGCTTTGTGTCCCTGAGGTAAGCCCTAGTTTGGGGCACTAACGGCTGAATAAATCTATCCACATACTCCCCTAGGCGTGAGTTGATGGATTGAATCCCATTGATAATGGGACGTCCAGGGGGTTTCTCAGGATCCTTGTGGACTTTGGGAACAGTATATATAATGGGTACTCGGCACACCTCAGGTATTAGGTATTTAGCTTCTCTTTTGTTCAGCACTCCTTTTTCTTTTCCTCTATAGATCAAGTCAACTAGCTCCTCCTTGTATTCTCCTGTCGGATTGTAGCGTAATTTGATATAGGTATTGGTGTCCTCGAGTTGCTTGGCCAATTCTTCATAGTAATAGTCTTTGGCGAGGACCACAATGGCTCCACCCTTATCGGCTGGTCTTATTATAACCTCTTTGTTTTCTTCCAACATCTTAATACCCTTATGTATGGCCATGGGGTTCGGTAACTTCTTCACTTTAAGTTGGTCCAAATCTTTCAGTACCATCTTTGAAAAGACCTCAATATGTTGATTATTTACAACTTGCGGGTTGAACAGTGATTTGTTTCTCAACTGACTATGTTTAACCCTTCCTGGCATATTAGGTACAGCCTGATACGTTATTGGCTGTGTTAGCATGTATTTCTTGATGTTTAGTTTGCGTGTAAACTTTTTGATGTCTACATAAGTATCAAATTTGCTCAAATTCCGCTTAGGGGCAAACTTGAGACCCTTATCAAGTGTTATCAATTCTGTTGGGCTTAGGTCTATCCCACTTAGATTGATAATGCCTTCTCCTATTCTAGTTTTCTTCTTTTTGTGTCCCCCTCTGCATCCCCTCTTCGATTTGGGCTTCGGCACTCCCTTTGACGCGTGGGTGAGGACCTCTCCTCCCGGCGATACTCTAAAAAAGATGAGGAACGAGGATCCACATCCTCTCTATAACTAGATAGAGGCTCATATTGGTTGTGAGTCGGTACTGGACTTCTTCTCACATCATATTGGTGATGTTCATAATTTGGTGGTCCCCTTTGATAGTAGGCATGCGGCTGTCCCCCTGTATGATGGTATTGTGGGGGTGCATGATAATCTCTTGGATCTCTTCTATCCTGATTGTGATAGTAAGGATCATGGTGGTATCTTTGTGTGTTCCCACCCTGAGATTCCTGTTGATTTTTAGGGGGGTTAGATGGTTTTTGGTTCCCCTTATTCTTCCAATTAGGCTTTCTTGGAGATTTTGATCGGGGTTTACCATTGTTTTTATTTTTCCACCATTGTTTTGGTGTTCTTGGTTCATTATGTTCATCTCTTGGTGGTCTTGGTGGGTTAATGTGGTGATCCCTTGGATGTCTACTATGGTCATCCTCATACGATCTCCCAGGTTCAGGTGTTCTATATCTCAAATCCCTCTCAGGTGAGATAATCCGTACTTCCCTATCAGGTGAAGAGGATACTGAACCATCCCCACCTTGTTTTAAATTAAATTGCCATTTAAATGTTTGATGTAGACGATAGTCATTAGTATCTCTAAGGTATTTCCTCCTTTTTCGTTGCTTTATTTCAAGGTCTTTTTGTTCCAAGACCTTATTAAGTTGGCTCGTAAGTGTTGCAAAGGATGGAGTGTCTTTATGACTCTCCAAAGAAGTTTTGCACTCTGCTATTAATTTGTTCATATTAGCAATTTTCCGTTGTTTCCTTTTAATGAGGAATTGCAAAGCTTCCAGCCCTTTTTCATTGAAGAATTTATACCATTCCTCAATGGAATCATTATCCATTAACCCATCATTAATAGGAATATCCCATCTCAGTCTTCTTGGGACTATTCCTTCTTTAATATATTGCTCATGTGTTGTGAGATCCCACCAAGCACTAACTTTCTTCTCCATCAGGTGCCCGAATTTCCTAAAATTAGTATCCAGGTCACCCGTTTGAGAGATAGTTTTGGTGGTAAAAACTTCTTTCAGATCAATAGTACGATTTTCCATGAAATTAAAAATATCCATAATTGCTGCTAATAGTGATTGTAGGTGAAATAAACAAGTAATGTGAAAAATATACTACAGCGCTAATTAAATAATCAATTCCACGTGCACCTAAATAAAAAAACAAATAATATAGCTGCTATCTTGAGTGATACCAAATCCAAACAGTGAAACATATAAAATATAGATGCGCTAATATTAACTTAAAAGGTGATAAAACGTACAAAGAAAAACTAATCAGGGAGAATACTCCATAAACTGTGAATTACTAATATGTCCTTAATTAGTGCACAGTGATTAGCAGGATTCCATGCAGGGAAAAAATCACTCTCTTCAATCTGAATGCTAATCCAGCCCTCCACCGCTGTGATCAGATGATACAGGCACTCACAGACAGGGATTGCATGAAAGAAAAGAGAAAAAATCTCATTGCGCAATATTCGATGACAGATCAAAAAATGTAATCAGAGCATTGACATATGCACTCACGAATCCCGGCTTTCAGTAAAGCATGAAAACGCCACTCAGTATGTTGTTTCCTCAGCTCGATCCGATGCACTCGGATTCGATCGCAGGCTCCTCCCTACGCGTTACGTCACAGGCACGCGACTTACTCATGGGTTCATACGTTATGAGAATGGCTTGGGGTTTAGATAGCCTTCTCATTGACAGCGTTTACATTAGTGTGAGCAACCAAAGGGAAAGACAAACATCATTGCGGCAAAACTTTACTCACATAGCTGAATTCTAGTGAGATCAAATGTCGATGCATAGACACACATAATTTTAATAGACAAATTTAAAAAAATGTAATTGATATAAAACTTTAAAAACATTCTATGTAGTTTGCTATGTGAATGGTGCATTTGCATTTGCATTTGCATATGCAATCTACTGCCCTCTTGTGGCCAGATATACAACAAGCATAGAATAAGTAGATGAACATTTAAAAATACAATTAAATAGATGCATCAACACTATTCAATATTATCAATAAAACATATAAAACCATCAAAAATATGTAATAAAAATTGTACTAAAGAGTTAAAAGATTATTACTATAATAACAGTAATAAAAACCATCATAATGAATAAAAATCAATATATATTAATAAAATTAATTATTAATACAAAACCAAGAGTATGTTTACGAATTGGAAATGAAGCAATTTAAATCAAATTCGATATTAAGGCCATTGGGAGATAGAGTCTGCATCTCATGTATCCAGCGAGACTCAGTTTTACTTAATTCCCTTACTTTATGACTGCCCCTCCAGTGTGGAGTGTATTTGGCAATGGCCCAAAATTTCATTTCCTTGGGATTGTTGTGGTGGCATAGATCAAAGTGCCGAGACACATTGTGTTTGGGGAAGGCTTTTTGGATATTTTGGACATGTTCTCTGATGCGCTTCCACATTGGGCGCTTCGTCCAAAATATCCAAAAAGCCTTCCCCAAACACAATGTGTCTCGGCACTTTGATCTATGCCACCACAACAATCCCAAGGAAATGAAATTTTGGGCCATTGCCAAATACACTCCACACTGGAGGGGCAGTCATAAAGTAAGGGAATTAAGTAAAACTGAGTCTCGCTGGATACATGAGATGCAGACTCTATCTCCCAATGGCCTTAATATCGAATTTGATTTAAATTGCTTCATTTCCAATTCGTAAACATACTCTTGGTTTTGTATTAATAATTAATTTTATTAATATATATTGATTTTTATTCATTATGATGGTTTTTATTACTGTTATTATAGTAATAATCTTTTAACTCTTTAGTACAATTTTTATTACATATTTTTGATGGTTTTATATGTTTTATTGATAATATTGAATAGTGTTGATGCATCTATTTAATTGTATTTTTAAATGTTCATCTACTTATTCTATGCTTGTTGTATATCTGGCCACAAGAGGGCAGTAGATTGCATATGCAAATGCAAATGCAAATGCACCATTCACATAGCAAACTACATAGAATGTTTTTAAAGTTTTATATCAATTACATTTTTTTAAATTTGTCTATTAAAATTATGTGTGTCTATGCATCGACATTTGATCTCACTAGAATTCAGCTATGTGAGTAAAGTTTTGCCGCAATGATGTTTGTCTTTCCCTTTGGTTGCTCACACTAATGTAAACGCTGTCAATGAGAAGGCTATCTAAACCCCAAGCCATTCTCATAACGTATGAACCCATGAGTAAGTCGCGTGCCTGTGACGTAACGCGTAGGGAGGAGCCTGCGATCGAATCCGAGTGCATCGGATCGAGCTGAGGAAACAACATACTGAGTGGCGTTTTCATGCTTTACTGAAAGCCGGGATTCGTGAGTGCATATGTCAATGCTCTGATTACATTTTTTGATCTGTCATCGAATATTGCGCAATGAGATTTTTTCTCTTTTCTTTCATGCAATCCCTGTCTGTGAGTGCCTGTATCATCTGATCACAGCGGTGGAGGGCTGGATTAGCATTCAGATTGAAGAGAGTGATTTTTTCCCTGCATGGAATCCTGCTAATCACTGTGCACTAATTAAGGACATATTAGTAATTCACAGTTTATGGAGTATTCTCCCTGATTAGTTTTTCTTTGTACGTTTTATCACCTTTTAAGTTAATATTAGCGCATCTATATTTTATATGTTTCACTGTTTGGATTTGGTATCACTCAAGATAGCAGCTATATTATTTGTTTTTTTATTTAGGTGCACGTGGAATTGATTATTTAATTAGCGCTGTAGTATATTTTTCACATTAAGTGAAAATAGTGAAAAATCACATTAGAATTGCTGTTTAACTTGTAATGCTTAACTTGTAATACCAACGGCCACCACCAGATGGCGCCAGCTCACAACTGGTGGTAATAACTTGTAATACCAACGGATCACCACCAGATGGCACCAGCTCACAAAAAAAAATAAAAACATTTTTTTTTTTGCCCACCTTCCAAGCCAAGTCGCCAGGGCACTATTTCTAGTCGCCATGGCGACCTGGCGCCCCGGGATTTGCTGATCCCTGCACTAAGTGGTGCTTCTTTTCTCTTTTTTACTCTGTAGCTCCTACTGGATTTTCTTTCTAATTCCCTTGTGGAGGCTTACATTTGTAGATGGACATTTTATGGTTACACAACCTATCACATTGCTATAATCTTTTTATATAGACTATAAACTGAAGAGCTTATGAATAAATGGTTGTTGAACAAATCATTTGAGTTTCCATTGATTCTTATGGGGAAATCCGCTTTGATATAAGAGTGCTTTGGATTACAAGCTCGCAATTTAAGGTTTGAGGCCGGGTTCACACCTAAGCGAATTGAATGTGTGTTTCTCCGCATTCAATTCGCATAGCAGGAGAATGTAACTGGCTCTCTATGGAGCCGGTTCACATATCTCTGTAGCAGGTCCTTTTTTGTTTTTTTGGTGTATTTCAGGTTCTGAAACCGGTGAATCAGCACGCACCGAACCCCTGCTCTGAGCCGCATGTGGCTACGGTGTGAACCCAGCCTTACTGTACATGAAACGCAAAAGTAAATAATGATATGTACTTGTGAAAAAAAAAGAAGAAGAAGATAGCGATTTCTGGAAGCTAGTAAATGTATGAGCAGTAAAACTAGACTTTTATAGGTTAGACTTTGCACTTGTAGAAAGGGCACACTAGTTACTGCTAGCAAGTTGTGCTGCTTACCATATATTACCTGACTGAGTGACTTTAGCCTTTGACGGTTTTCACATGCATAGATAATTCTAAGTTCTAAATGTTAGCAATGTCTTAACTTCACACCGCCATTTACCGGCATTTTAGCTGTACTTTGACTTGCTGTAAAATTACAGAAGAAATTGTTCAGGATGCTTTAGGGAGAATTACAAATAATATGACACTTGTATCTTTCCAGTCTACCACGCACCACTTCAATGGCAGCTCTATCAAGCACTTAAAAAAGATGTCAAGCCAATTTTGTATCCTTCATTCTAGAAGGGTACTAGACAGGACAGCAAGCTACTGTTGCCATGGAGAAAAAAAATAAAAAATATTTATATATTTTGTGACAGAGGGAGGCTCTGTCACTATAAGTTTATAGGAAAAGGTGACTGAGGAAACTCATTAAGGGTTAATGCAAGGTTCAGAACAAGCATCTCTCCAGATTCTGTAGTTCTGAATCAGAATATTCAATCCTGGGTCCAGGTTTTGCTAGATGCCAGCAACCTGACTCACTACACAGGTGTGCAGGGTCATTATATAGTCAGGTCTGAGAATTGCTCAGGGCTCTCGTTTTGGAGACAGCTTCCAGTTTGGTGATTCCCAGCCAGAGGCCACGGGACAGAGGTCTCATCAAGGGGTCAGAGGACCCAGCCCCAAGGCAGAGGATCTTGGTCCCAGGAGTCAGGTCGGCTCCTATCAGGGGTGTTAGGAGAACCCCAATTCCTAGGCCAGAGGTGGGCCATGCAGCAGGGCGCTGCAACTAAAGGCTAGAGAGCCAAGTGTGCGAAAGAGCTGAATGACACAAAGGACTGGTAAGAGTAGCAGCAGTGCTGCCAACATGTAAGCCAGGTGGCTTGGTATTTTTGTTCATTCTTGTTTTGTGGAAGAAACCGCTCCGTGGGCAGCTGGTGTATAAGTGAACTTTTCTTTTACTCAATAAAAGTGGGCTGTCACGCCCTAAAAATACAGTTTGGACTGGCGCTGCTCGTTGTGAATGCACCTGCTACTTGAGTTTAATTCCCCCAATCTTACTATAAATATATATATATATATATATATATATATATATATATATATATATATATATATATATATACAGTATTTATTGGCACAATTGAGAGGGTAGTTTCAGGGAACTTTTTTTTTTTTTTTAAATAAACCACTTTGAAGCAAAATAATGGTCAGTGACCATCTGCAGCCTCAATGCAGCCTGATCTGTGCCCATCTGCAACCTCAATGCAGACTCATCTGTGCCCATCTGCAGCCTCATCTGTGCCCATCTGCAGCCCCATCTCCCATCAATGCAGCCTGATTAATGCCCAGCTGTAGCCTCATCATCACTCATGCAGTGCAGGAAATCACAGAGCCCTCATCTCCTGTTTACTCGGCTCTCAGTCGGCACTCACATACACAGTCCCGCCTCTGCCATAGGCATTGGAACAGCTCCTGTGATTGACAGAACACTGGTCCAATGCCGATAACGGAGGCGGGACTGTGTGTGTGACGTGAGAACCGAGTAAACAGGAGATGACGGCTCAGTGAATTCTGGCGGTGCTCATCGTCCTCCTTCCCTTCCGAGGTACACTATCAGCGTTAAACACGCACCCATGATTTTCCCCCTATTTTCAGGGGGGGGGGAGCGTTATACGCCGATAAATACAGTATATATTTTTGTACATATATGCACACAGTATAGTACAGTGGAGGAAGAGGCTCCCACAGGTCTTGTATTGAAGCAACAGAAACCAATTTTATTGGTTAATGTTTCCAAAAGGCACTGCTTGTCTTTCTCAGTGGCTTGAGATATTGACCAACGAATCGGTTTCTGTTGCTTCAATACAAGACCCTTGAGTCCCTCTTCTACTAAACCATTTGTAATTACTTGCCTTTGAGTGCACCCAGGCAGTCTTTGCTCTTATCGAGTACAGTGCCCACCATTTCACCCATACGTCCATCAGCCATAACTTTATAACCAATGACAGGTTAGGTGAATAAAATTGATTATTTTGTTAAAATGGCAGCTAAAATCATAAAAGCTTGAAATCATGAAAATATTGGTGGGATATAGTAAGTTGGAAGTAAATATGTTGTCCCTGAATTTTGAAAGAAGCCAATTGCTCCTGCTGCTGTCAATCACGGCATGTGCAGAGAGAGTAGGGGGTGGGCTGAACCTCGTTGTCTGTGTCTATAGACACAGGCAGCGCAGCTTTAGATCAAGCCTGCAGGTGTGCCACAATAGGAGGCGGCTTTCTATGATGGCACACTGAGAAAAGGAGGAACCAGGAGTTCCAGTTGGGGATCCCAGAAGAGCAGATCAAGGCTGCTATAGAAAAACCATTGCACAGAGCAGGAAAGTATAAACCTATTTTTTTTAAATTGCATTAAAAAATCACTTTAGGGTAAACAAAAAGTGAAGCTCCTGAGCCTGATCTCGATCCAGCGCTCTTCCCAAGTGCAGCAGCGCTGCCAATGGCTCCTGCTGATGTTAATTCAAATCCTGTGGGGTGGGAGCAGAGGGCAGGGCGAGCCATGCGTCTCAATGAACGCACACAGCCTGTCTCAGGACAGCCTGTCTCAGGATAGAGCCCACACATGTGCCACTATAGGAAGCAGCTTCCTTTATTTGCACATACAGAAGAGGAGAAACCTAGAGCACCGGCAAGGGACCCTAAAAGAGGAGCTTTGTGGCCGGTTTCTGCAAAGCAATTGCACAGAGCAGGTAAGTATTGTATCACATGTTTTAAAAAAAATAAATACAAAAAATTACAATCACTTTAAGAAAGTTATAAGGAACACAACAATGAATTTGAGGTGTTGGCCTGGCCTCCAGATCACAATTTAATAATCTGTGGAATGCACTCGAAAAACAAGTCTTAAAGGAGTTGTAAAGAAAAAAAAATTACTTACCTGACCCCTCGAAAGTCCCGCGCTCGGTCCCGAGATCCTCTTCGCCGCTCAGTGACGCAGCACCGAGTGATACAGTGAGCGGCTGTGTTACATTTCACAGACCATAATTCACTGCGGCATTGCTGGCTGATGATTGGCCAAGCATGCACTATGACCCGCATGCTTGGCCAATCACAGCTTGCAAAAAACGGAGAGCCATAATTGGCCAAAGCCAGGGTGGCTTTGGCCAATTATGGCGCAGGGGGTTTAGTACACGCCCCACACTATAAAAGGCTGCCTGCAGGTCGGCCTTGTGTAGTGTGTTGCGGCGGTGGTTAGAGAGAACAGAGGGAGACAGAGAGAGTGTCATTTTTTTGCAGGTAGATAGAGCAGGCAGGTAGGCTAGTCAGTTAATGTTACAGTGTGTAGAGGATATATATGCATCCTAGGTGTTGTACATATATTTATACACTGTATAGTTTAGCTAGATCAGTTTTTCCTAATTTACTGGCAGGCAGGTGATTGTGCTAGCTGCAGTATTCTTACGTGGTTTATTGCCTGTGTCCTGGCCGTGTGCTCTGTAGTTTGCACCTAAAGCTACGTGGTGTGTGTACTGTCTGTGTCTGTGCTATTTTTAGCAATGATTTTCATCCATATTGCAGGGACCAGACATTACATTAAAGCCGCAAGCAGTTTTAAATTACTTTTTTCTTATAGTAATCTCATTTTGTGCAGGGACAGTTCTAAACATGTGCCACTTCACAGGCATACTATAGACACCCAGCAGGTACAATATTTAAAGGAATTTTTCATTTTTCTTATTTAAGCATCATTAAAATCACTGCTCCTGATTCAGGAGCAGTGATTTTAATGATGTGTAAATAAAAAAAAAACTGAAAAATTCCTTTAAATATTGTACCTGCTGGGTGTCTATAGTATGCCTGTGAAAACATCTTTGAGAACCCGGGTCTTGCCCGAGGGAATATGTATCAATGGAAAAAAAGGTTTTAAAAAACGGTCAGTCCTGAAAAAAACGTCAGTTTTTAAAACTTTTTTTCCATTGATACATATTCCCTGGGGCAAGACCCAGGTTTCAAAGACGTTTTACGACAATAACTTGTATATTAGGCTTAAAAATGAGAACTTTTGAATTCGAACGTTTGAGTCCCATAGACATCAATGGGGTTCTAAAAGTTTGCGTGAACGTTCGGTCCGTTCGAAGGTTCTGGCGCGAACCGAACGGGGGGTTTGTTCGGCTCATCCCTAGTTGTAATGTGATATCAGCACTCAATCCAAGTAAATGCCTGGGTGCTACACACAAGTAGGTGTAAGTAGTAAAAGGTAAGGTAGGCACTTGCTGTACTTTAATACTGAGAAATAGTGGAAAAACAATGATTTATTTTGGTAACAATTCTGTAATGCCACGTACACACGACCATTTTTTACAACCCGAAAAAAATAAAGTTTTGCCCACACACGATCGTTTTAAAGGACATTTTTAACCACTTCCCGACCTCCTCATGTACATTTACGTCGGCAGAATGGCACGGACAGGCACATCAACGTACCTGTACGTGCCTGCCTAGACGTGGGTGGGGGGTCCGATCGGGACCCCCCCGGTACATGCGGAGGTCGGGTCCGCTCGGGGAGCGATCCGGGACGACGGCGCGGCTATTTGTTTTTAGCCGCTCCGTCGCGATCGCTCCCCGGAGCTGAAGAACGGGGAGAGCCGTGTGTAAACACGGCTTCCCCGAGCTTCACTGTGGCGGCGCATCGATCGAGTGATCCCTTTTATAGGGGAGACTCGATCGATGATGTCAGTCCTACAGCCACACCCCCCTACACTAGTAAACACATACACAGTGATCCCTAAATGTTACAGCGCCCCCTGTGTTTAACTCCCAAACTGCAACTGTCATTTTCACAATAAACAATGCAATTTAAATGCATTTTTTGCTGTGAAAATGACAATGGTCCCAAAAATGTGTCAAAATTGTCCGAAGTGTCCGCCATAATGTCGCAGTCACGAAAAAAAATCGCTGATCGCCGCCATTACTAGTAAAAAAAATTTAAAAAATAAAAATGCAAAAAAACTATCCCCTATTTTGTAAACGCTATAAATTTTGCGCAAACCAACCGATAAACGATTATTGCGATTTTTTTTACCAAAAATAGGTAGAAGAATACGTATCGGCCTAAACTGAGGAAAAAAAAATTATATATGTTTTTGGGGGATATTTATTACAGCAAAAAGTAAAAAATATTGAATTTTTTTCAAAATTGTCGCTCTATTTTTGTTTATAGCGCAAAAAATAAAAACCGCAGAGGTGATCAAATACCACCAAAAGAAAGCTCTATTTGTGGGGAAAAAGGGACGCCAATTTTGTTTGGGAGCCACGTCGCACGACCGCGCAATTGTCTGTTAAAGCGACGCAGTCCCGAACTGTAAAAACCCCTTGGGTCTTTAGCCAGCATATTGGTCCGGGGCTTAAGTGGTTAAAAAACCTAGTTTTTTACAACCCGAAAAATGATCGTGTGTACGTGGCATACGTCTTAACCCAAGTCCAAAATTATTGCATAATAAAATAAATAACATGTCTAGTACAAGCACAGCACTGATATAACAGCAATAGCTGCACTCAAGGAAAATAAATGCAAACAGTCCAGTGGAAGAGGCACTCACAAGTCCTATATTGAAACAACATAAACAGATTTATTGGATGGCGCTTCAACAAGACAACTGAGATAGAGAAAGAAATGAGATAGGCAAGCAGTGTCTTGTTGAAATGTTGACTGATTATTTTATTTATGGCACTTCAATATAAGACTTATGAGTGTCTTGAACTGGAATTATATATATATATATATATATATATATATATATATATATATATATATATATATATATATATATATATATATATATATATATATATATATATATACACACATACACACATATACACACACACATACACTGTATGGACCACTGAATGTTTCCTCTGTCCAGTACCTTTCTGGGATGGAGCTGACTATAAAAATGTGATAGAGCTGCCATTGAAGTGGTGTGTGGCAGACTAGAAAGATACAAGTGTCATATTCAGGTCATTTGGAGTTCTCCCTCAAGCATCCTGAACCATTTTTTTTCTGTAATTTACAGCTAAGAAAGTACATAGAAAATACCATTAAAGGGTTGCCTACAAGTTAATTCAGATAGTGATATATATATAATATTAATATACAAACAATAAATAGTACATAATAATAATAATAATAATAATATATTTAGTGTGTGTATATATGCTATTATTATTATTTATGTATTATTATTATTATTATTATTATTATGTGTATATATGCATACACACAAATATTATTATTACTGTGTATGTATATATACACATAATAATAATACTAATAATAATAATACTAATGATATTAAAATAAATGTTACATATATACACACACATATATATATATATATATATATATATATATATATATATATATATATATATATATATATATATATATATATATATATATATACACACACACATGAACATCCATACACACGCCTCTATTATATAATTTGATAGTTCCAAAGATAAGGGCTGAGTTAGGAATGAAGTAGGAGGCAGAGCAGTGGAGTGGTAGGACACCCAGCAAGTGACTATGAAATAATAATGAGGGTGGGAATAGGGAAATGGATAAGGCTAGTGATGAGGATAGGGTAAGGAATGAGGATGGGGATAGGGATGAGGATAGGGTAAGGGATGAGGATGGGGATATTGATGAGGATAGGGATATGGATGGGGATGATGATAGGGATATTGATGAGGACAGGGATATTAATGAGGATAGGGATGAGGATGGGGATATTAATGAGGATAGGGATGAGGATAGGGATACTGATGAGGATAGGGATGGAAATGAGGATATTGATGAGGATAGGAATGAGGATGATGATAAGGATAGGGATGATAAAAGGGGTATTTGAGGATAGGGATGATGATAAGGACAGGAATGATGGTTGGGATGTTGATGGGGATAGGGATTATGATGGGGATGAGGATAGGGATGAGGAAGATGATAGGGATGAGGATAAGGATATTGATAGGGATGAGGATGAGGATAGGGATAAGGGTAGGGATGAGAATAAGGATATTGATAGGGATGGGGATAGGGATGATGATAAGGATAGGGATGATAAAAGGGGTATTTGAGGATGGGGATGATGATAAGGACAGGGATAGATAAGGATAGGGATGAGGATATTGATAGGGATAAGGATATGGATAGGGATATGGATAAGGGTAGGGATGAGAATAAGGATATTGATAGGAATAGTAATAGTAATAGGGATGAGGATATTGGTAGGAATAGGGATAGGGATATGGATAAGGATAGAGATGAGGAAGGATGAGGAGTGGTTGCACCCACTAGATGGAGTGTAGGTCTCCCTCCTCCTCCTCTAGTACAAGTTGCCGGTAATAACTGCGGACACGTAGAAGTGATTAGCGCTCAGCGCTCGGCTCCCATGGCTCAGCATTCTTCCAGGCGGGACAGAGTGTGTCCGGGGCCGTCTATACCGGACACATATGGGGTGAGGAGCGGTAAAAGTTTACCTGTGTCGGTCGGTGAGGAGAAGTGTAGGGTAGTCCCATCTTCTCATGGACGGAGAGAAGGTTGCTTGTGCTGCAGTATCAGGCTGAGCATTCCTCCGTGTCTCCTGTGTGTGTGTCGGTGGTGCAGGTTGGATGTGACAGACAGACGTCAGACGCAGTGAGCGATCAGCATTCAGAGGGGAGTGAGGCGGCACAGAGCGGGGTGTAGGGAAGAGAAGAGATGATGGGGAGTGGAGTGCAGAGTGCAGTACACAGTACAGTGAGTACACAGCGCACAGCACTGGGGAGATGGGATGAGGGCGGAGTCTGCGCACAGATGTCCCCGGGATCCTAGTGCTGCTCTGAGGAGAACGTTCAGTCCAGGGATGGCAGTCAGGGAGGAAGGATGCTGCTGCTCACATTTCTCTCATTTCCTCCTCATCTGAGGGGTGACTCAGGGGACGATTCACACCTCCAACCTGCATGGGACATGAATGGAATACGATTTATCCCTAGCATGTGAAGCACATCAATGTACATTATATATAGGAATAAGTGAAAAAGACACAAGAGTCTATAAAGAGGAAGTAAACTTCCCTGTAATGTTTGTACCTATAGGTAGGCCTAGGATAAGGCTTACTCAGGGGTGTACTGACAACTCATGGGGGCCCCCGGGCAATAGGAGATTATGGGGCCCCCAGGCTTACAGATGGCTGCCACGCGAATGAGTTTTCTTACATGTTATGTATTATTTAGCAATAAACGTTGTGTTTTTTACATTGACTGCATTTCTGTTATTTTTTGTTTCTACTGAATTAGGGATGGAGACATCCCTTTTTTTTTCTCATATACTGCGTTGCTTTAACTGACAAACAAAATTGATGTCCTTTTTTTCCCCCCACAAATAGAGATCTCTTTTGGGGGTATTTGATCACCTCTGTGTTTTTTATTGTTTGCGCTATAAACAAAAAAAGCTCGACAATTTCTTTTTTTTTTTAACCGCGGGACTCGCAGTTGAAGTCACGGAGCTTGCGGCGGGCGAGCGCGCGTCCACAATGCTGCTTCTTAAAGGGGACGTATATATACGTCCTTTTGCCTGTCCATGCCATGCTGTAGATGTATATCTGCAGTCGGCAAGCAGTTAATCACCGCATTTTTTTTTTTTTTTTTTTTTTTTTTGCAATATAAGCAAAAAATAGAAATTTTTGAAAAAAAAAAAAAATGTTTTTTTCTTTTTCTATTGTAAAATGTTGCAATTTTTTTTCTTCATAAATTTGGGTCAAAATGTATACTGCTACATATCTTAACACTTTCCCTACCGAGTCATTGTAAAATGACGTCGGCGGGAACCCTCCCTCCCTGTGGGTGGACGTCATATAACGTCCTTGCCTTCCCGGGAGGCTAGGGGGCGCGCGTGCGCCCCCCGCCGCATTGCTCGGGACCCGGTGCACATGCCCGGCGTCCGCGATGTCCGCCGGGCACCCACGATTGCCCGCAATCACGGCAGGACCATGGATCTGTGTGTGTAAACACACAGATCCATGTTCTGTCAGTCGTGAGGAGACCGATTTGTGTTCTCAGTACAGAGGAACACACATCGGTCTCCTCCTCTTGTGAGTCCCCTCCCCCTACAGTTAGAACACACTTTAGGGAACATATTAACCCCTTCAGCGCCCCCTAGTGTTAACCCCTTCCCTGCCAGTCACATTTACACAGTAATCAGTGCAGTTTTATAGCACTAATCGCTGTGTAAATGTGACTGGTTCCAAAAAATGTGTCAAAAGTGTCCGATATGTCCGCCGCAATGTCACGGTCACAATAAAAATCGCAGATCGACGCCATTACTAGTAAAATAATAAAAATGCCATAATTCTATTCCCTATTTTGTAGATGCTAGAACTTTTGCGCAAACCGATCAAATACGCTTATTGTGATTTTTGTTTTTACCAAAAATATGTAGAAGAATAAGTATCGACCTAAACTGAGGAAAATGTTATTTATTTTTTAAAAAATTTGGATATTTATTAAATCAAAAAGTAAAAGATATTGTGATCAGAGGTGATCAAATACCACCAAAAGAAACCTCTATTTGTGGGAAAAAAAGGGCGTCAATTTTTGTTTGGGAGCCACGTCGCATGACCGCGCAATTTTCATTCAAAGTGCGACAGCGCTGAAAACAAAAAAATGGTCTGGGCAGGAAGGGGGTGAAAATGCCCTGTATGGAAGTGGTTAAGTAAAAATAACCCAAATTAGTATATATTATTTGGTCTCTGTGAAAGTTATAGAGTCTACAACTATGGTGCAAATCATTGAAAAATTATCACACCTAGTCACACCTGATGTACTGAAGGCCTATCTAATTTCTTGAGACCCTAACAAGCCAGGAAAGTACAAATACCCCCCAAATTACCCATTTTTGGAAAGCAGACATTCCAATGTATTTAGTAAAGAGGCATGGTGAGTTTTTTGAAGTTGTATTTTTTTCCCACAATTCTTGAGAAAATTATTATTATTATTATTTATTATTTTTTGCACAAAATTGTCATAATAAGTTATTTCTCTCACACATGCATACTTGCAATGACACCAAAAAATACATTCTGCTACTCCTCCTGAGTATACTCTAGTGATACCACATGTGTGAGGCCTCGTACACACGACCATTTTCCTCAGCAAAATTCATCAAGAAAAATGTTGGCAGAGCATTTTTCCTGAAAAAAACCGTTGTGTGTATGTTTTTCGTAGAGAAAACTGTCGTGGATCCCGACAAGAAAATTGAGACTCCCGACGAGAAAAAAGAGAGCATGTTCTCTTTTTTTCTCGTCTGGAGTCTCAATTTCCTCGTCGTGTTTCTTGTCGGGCATACACACGTTCGTGTGTATGCTTAGAAACCCGCGCATGCTCAGAATAAAGTATGAGATGGTAGCGCGCCTTCTGTAAAAGTAGCGTTTGTAATGGAGATAGCAAATTCGTTACGCTGTAACAGACTGAAAAGCGCAAATCATCTCTTACTAAACTTTTCCTTAACACGCAGTAACATGAGATTATAAAAGCAGCCCCAAGGATGCCGCCAGTGGAATCGAACTTCCCCTTTATATTGCCGTCCTAGGTGTTGTATGTCACCGCGTCAAGCCTGACAAGAACCTCATCGAGGAAAACAAAGTTTCTTTTATGACGAGATTCTCGGTCGTGTGTACGAGGCCTGAGACTTTTACACAGCCTGGCCACATACAGAGGTCCAACATCCACGTAGAACTGTCAAGCGTTCTACGAGCATAAATTGCACATCTCATTTGATGACAACCTATGACACTTTTGAAGGCCCTGGAGCACCAGGTCAATGGAAACGCTCAGAAAACGACCGCATTTTGGAAAGCTACAGTAACACCCCAACGTATAATCTATGAGACATAATGAGTTTTTTGAATAGTTCATTTTTTTCCAGAAGTTTTTGGAATATTTGGAAAAAAAATGAAAATGCATTTTTTTTATACAAAGTTGTCCATTTATAAGATATTTCCAACGCACAGCATGTACATAGCAAAACGGACACCCCAAAATACATTCTTCTACTCATACTATGGCGATACCACATGTGTGAGACTTTTACCTAGTCTGGCCACAGAGGACCAACATCCAAGTAGCATTGTCAGGTGTTCTAGGAGCATAAATTACACACATAAATTCCTGCCAACCTTGGTCGGTTTGGTTTGGTTCACGATGCCTTGACCTAATTCATCAGGGAAAAATAAGTAAAAAAAAATCAATTTGGGAAAAACCTTCAGTGTTGACCTTCACACCTGGCTGTGCTATGAAAGGGGGGATCGTGGCTGACCTGTGGTAGAAGGCAGCCACAATGGGTTTGCCAAGGCATCTGGAAGCTAGGTTTGGGCACTAATTCTTTGGCGTGCGCTTGCACTGGGCCTTTCCTCCTGGGCAGCGCTTGTATTGGGCCTCTCCTCCTGGGGTCTACCGCCATTGGCACTGCTGGTAGCTGCCTGGTGTTCAGGCCATTTCTTTTTGGATGGACTGCTTCCTCCTCTGATTCGGATCCGGATGTGCTGCATTCGGGGGGCTCATATTCCGAACCAGAATCGGAATCAGAACAGAATGGTGAGAGCTCCCTGTTGCTCTCATCGGTCAGACTCAGTATTTGGTATGCCTCTTCTGGGGTGTACACCTTTCTGGACATAGTGGCTTTATGTACTCTGGTGGCGAGTACTCTGGTGAGGTGGCAGGCACTCTGGTGGCGGGTACTCTGGTGGCGTGTACTCTGGTGAGGTGGCAGGTGCTCTGGTGAGGTGGCAGGTACTCTGGTGGCGGGTACTCTGGTGAGGTGGCATGTACTCTGGTGGTGGGTACTCATTGTTAGCTGATCTTCTCCTCACACTGGATCGGTGTGTGAAGAGGAGAACCCAGCAACAGCTGTTACACACATGTTTTGTTTACATTTAGTGACTGGCTGTAATTGGACACAGCTGGTCACGTGGTAAAGAACCAATTTAATTGTCTCTTTACCCTGATTGGGGCTGGGCTGTACCCAAAGGAAAAGCCTCAGCCCTGATGGCAGCGCTGCAAGCCCCCGGGGGCGTGCCCGAGTGCCGCACACGCCGCTACAATGCAACTCTGCATAGTGACTGGCTGTGATTGGATACAGCCGGTCACGCTGCTCCTCATGCTCCGCCGCCCGCTCATTACCCCGATTGGGGAACAGCTATGTCCCGAGGGACATGCCGATCCCCAATCGCCGTTCTGCGGTGGTAACCCGAGGACATCATATGACGCCCAGGATGGGAGATCCCATCTGCGGACATCATATGACAATGGCTGGATAATGAAGTGGTTAAGGGGAACCCTGTGCCAAATTTAAAAAAAATGGCGTAGGTGCCCCCTCAAAATCCATACCAGATCCTTCAGGTCTGGTATGGACTTTAAGGGGAACCCGCACCAAAATGTAAAAAAAAAAAATGACGTGAGGGTCCCCCCAAAAATTCATACCAGACCCTTATCTGAGCACGCAACCTGGCAGGCCGCAGGAAAAGAGGGGGGATTAGAACTCCCCCCTCCTGAACCGTGCCAGGCCACATGCCCTCAACATGGGGAGGATGCTGTGGGGTCCAAGAAAAAAATTGGAGCAGATTTCCCCTTAATATCCATACCAGACATGAAGGGCCTGGTATGGAATTTGGGGGAATACGCAATTTTCTTTTATTTTTGCTCTGGGTTCCCCTTAATATTCATACCAGACCCAAAGAGCCTGGTAATGGACTGGGGGGGGGGAACCCAGGCCATTTTTTTTAATGACTTTTATCTGTATTGTATAGCCGAGAGTAGTTTTAACCTCCCTGGCGGTATGATTCTTTCCGAAAAAACATGCTGAAAGCGGTACCATTATTTGCAAGGAAATTTGGCGTTTTATATTGTAGGTCTGTAATTTTTAGAAATAACTCACTTAAATCTGACCAAACAAGATTCTAATAGGCATCCCGGGTATGACATTTTTTTAAAAACAAAATTATAAATTATAATATAATAAATAATTATAAATAATTATAACAAATAATAATATAATTATAATAAAAATTATTCAATAATGTAATCAAATTAAAATCACTGAAATTTGCTCAGTTGCAGAATTGTTGCTGTCATTATTTTTTTTTTTTTTATGACGAATTTCCCCACAAATCGCTATCGCACAATTCTGCAAGTTATTATAATTTATTATCGCTGTTTTTTAGCTGATCTAAAACCATTTTTGACATAAAGGGACACTTTTAGTTGCTATGGACAATCTACAGTTTGCAGGGAGAAAGAAACGTTTTTATTATATAAAATGACATGCATGACACAGGACAGACCACTAGGGACAGGGGGGGTGTGTTTTTTTTACATACAGTACTGTAATCTTTAAGATTACAGTATACTGTATGTATAGTGTTTGTTTACATTTTTGAATTTGGCGCCGTTCTCCGTCCCCGTGCGTCGTAACGTCGCAGGGAACGGAGATCGGCGTCACACGGAAGCACTATGTGAATCGAGCGAGGTACCGCTCGCTCACACAGCGCGGTGGCATCGCTGGATCCAGGGACAAGGTAAGTAAAAAGTGCCTGTGGATCTAGCGAGGCAAGCCCGAGACTGACTCCGGGTTACCGATCGTAGCAGGAAAATCTAACCCCGAGTCAGTCTCGGGAACACCGCCAGGGAGGTTAAGTAGTTCACACCTATGCGAATTGAGTGCGGCTTAAACCGCATCCAATTCGCAGAACATTTCAAAATACATTGTTTTCAATGAGGCTGGTTCACATATGTGCGATGCATTCGCACTGCACATTGCCGGAAAACCGTGTGCGTTTTTTAGGCATTGTGGTGTGGCTCAGGTGCGAATTCAGGCCCATTATCTTCTATGGGTACGCAGCTGAATTCGCAGATGTGTTAATTTCTCTTCAGTATTTGTCTCAATCAGCTCAATACACTTCCCCCCTCCCCTCTCCCAAGTCTCCAAATTCGCAGCTAATCTACAGCTAAAACGCAATGGATCTGCTGAACACTTCTCTTATCTCTCTGCAGAGATAAGAGAGCTGAAATTCGCACCGCACAAGTGTGATTCCGGCCTTAATGACCTTTTCCCTTTAGAAATGTCATTTTGTGCAGGGACTGTTTTAAACACAAGAAAAATGCGGCACTTTACAGGCATACTATAGACACCCCCCTAGGTACGAAATGTAAAAGAATATTTCACTTTTATTGTTTCGCTTTAAGCATTATTAAAATCACTGCTCCCGAAAAAATTGATACATGTCCCCAGGGGGAAATACATTTGGTAATATAGTGTATTTATTTATGATCATATCCCCCCTTAATCTCCTCTTCTCAAGAGAGAATTCATTTAATTTAGCAAATCTTTTCCCATAGCTGAGCTCCTCCATACCTCTTATCAATTTGGTTCCGCTTCTCTGTACTTTTGTTAACTGATGTCCAAAACTGAACTGCATATTTCAGATGAGGTCTTACTAATGATTTGTACAAGGGCAGCAGTATGTCTCTTTTCTTCTCTCTAGAGTTTATGCCTCTTTTAATATAATAAACTATTTTGCTTGCTTTAGAAGCTGCAGGACTGTACTGTCAGCGGGGATGTGCCGGTGTTTGTTACCCTGGAAAGCAGGGAGTAAAAACCGGCACATCCCTTAGGCCCCTTTCACACTGGGGCGGGAGGTGCGGTGGCGGTATAGCGCCGCTATTTTTAGCGGCACTATACCGTCGGAATTGCGGCAGGATCTGGCCACTAGCAGTGCGGTTTTAACTCCCGCTAGCGGCTGACAAAGGGTTAATACTGCCGGCAATGTGCCTCTGCAGAGGCGCATTGCCGGCGGTATAGCCACGGTTTCCCATTGATTTCAATGGGAATGAGCGGTGGAGGAGCGGTAAACACACCACTCCACTCACCCAGGGCTGGACTGGGACAAAAATTCGACCCTGGACTTCATCCAGACTGACCCCCTTTTGGGACAAGATTAGGTAGAAGTGAGAAACTCCCAGGCCATAGCTGGTGAGTCAGCTGTCTGTCCCCTCCCCCATGCTCCTCTGTCCCCCCCCCTGCTCCTCTGGTCCTCCCCCTGCTTCTCTGTTCCCCCCAGGTGAGCGCTGCAGGGAGGGAGAGGAGGTGAGCGCTGCAGGAAGGGAGAGACAGAGGAGCGGAGGGGGGGCGGTGGTCCGCTGTCACTGAAGCCGGCCCACTGAGCCATCGGCCCACCAGGAAACTCCCTGTAGTCCCAATGGCTAGTCCATCCCTGCTCTCACCGCTCCAAAGATGCTGCTAGCAGGACTTTTGGAGCGGTCCTGGTAGCGCACCACTCCAGTGTGAAAGTCCTCGAGGCTTTCACACTGGAGAAACAGCATCCGCTGTTTAGGGTCGGTTTGCAGGCACTAGTTTAACACAATAGCGCCTGCAAACAGCCCCAGTGTGAAAGGGGCCTTAGTAAAAATAGCACACAGTGAATGTCCCAAGCACTGTTAGGCACACATTTAACCCCTTAATTTCCCTAGATGTTAATCCCTTGATTCCCCTAGATGTTAACCCCTTCCCAGCCAGTGTCATTAGTACAGTGACAGTATATATTTTTAGCACTAATCACTGTATTAGTGTCACTGGTCCCCACAAAGTGTCAAGAAGTGTCAGTTAGGGTCATATTTCATATGGGTAGGTTACATATTTCATATGGGTACAGTATTGCCAGACCGTGCAATTGCCAATTAAAAGTGTGACAGTGCTGAAAGCTGAAAATTGGCCTAAGCAGGAAGGGGGTAAAAGTGTCTGGTATTGAAGTAGTTATTATGAAACACTAGCTAAAGAGGTGTAATTGCACCCAGTGATTACATTAGGATATTAATTATACTCTTTAAAAAATATTGAGTAGATTTCCATCTTACTTCTGAGAATATGTGTTGTGATATTTTAACAGTAATCAAATTCTTGAAAAAAACATAATGTACCTAGAAAGACTGTTGTAGGAGGTAATTAAACTAATATATACTGTGTGTATATTTACACATATATATATATATATATATATATATATATATATATATATATATATATATATATATATATATATATATATATATATATATATATATATATATATATATATATATATATATATATATATATATATTTTTTACCAAAAGTCCATCTCAATTATTTGAATATGATTCCTAAGGAGTGAAAGTCCCCTTGTTTCACCTTCTTCTTTTTCCAAGCACATTTTTATTATAAAAAAATGAGTGTATACAGTATAAACATTAGTCATGTACAGAAACCTTTGGTGGAACAACATATGAGTTCAAGTTGGCCCTTCTTAGAGTATTATAGAAATAGGTAATTACATCTCTATAGGCGATAGCACCGAGTCTAAGATGGACATAAAAAAAAAATTAATTAATATTTTCGAGTAAGTATTCAAGGACCTGATGTGATAGTGTACATTTTGGATAGACCTATTGGGCCAGATTCAGAAAGAGTTATGCCGGCGTATCAGTGATACGCCGGCATAACTCACACTTTGCGCCGGCTTATCTGTTTTTCTGTATGCAGAAAACAAGATAAGCCGGTTTGCAGCAAAGATCTGACAGGAGTAATTGTATTACACCGTCGGATCTTAACTGCAATTTTAAAATGGCCGCTGGGGGCGTTCTCGCTGATTTACGCCGAGAATATGTAAATCAGTGAGATACGCCAATTCACGAACGTATGCGGGCCTGACGCAGTCACTTTACGCCGTTTACGTAAGGGTTTTCCCGGGGTAAAGATAAAGCTGCCCAAAGCAGGCGCATCCTATGTTAAGTATGGACGTCGTGACCGCAGGAAATTTGAAATTTTTTACGTCGTTTGCGTAACTCGTCCGTGAATGGGGATTTACGTCGATTACGTTCCATCGAAAACACCGTCATAATTTGGAGCATGCGCACTGGGATTTTTCTAAGACCGGCGCATGCGCAGTACGTTCGGCGCGTGGACGCGCCTAATTTAAATAGGAGACACCCCCTACCCGCCTATTTTGAATTAGGCCGCCCAATTTACGCTACGCCGCCGCAACTTAACACGCAAGAGCATTGTGAATACAGCACTTGCGTGTTAAGTTGCGGCAGCTTAACGTAAATAAAAAAAGTAACGCCGCCGCAACTTTGCGCGCGGTATTCTGAATCTGGCCCAATTGTGTTCATTCTATCAAAAGTGATAGTTACAGTATGAGAGGGCTCAGGTCACTTGTAGGCATGTTTCTGTCATTTATGTGGGAAGGCATGTTATTTTATAGGCCTCAGGAATCTTGTGGGTCCAAAAAGGTAAGAGTGGAGATGTCTCCAGTCTGTATGTATTAGATACCCTATGGATGTTTATGAACTGAGAATAACATTGTGATACATTAATAGCAGCCAATGGAGATAGATTATTGTTTCACCTTCTATATTTCTAAGTATTTGCTACAAACAGATCTCCAGGCTGTCAATAATTACATAATGTCCATATATTTCTGATGCCACAATGTCACAGTTTTGTCCAGGCCAGCTGAGTAAATAGCAAGTTGTAAAAAAAAAACCTCTTTGCTACTGTTTGAATAGTAAACTCCTCCATTGTCTCTCAGTTTGGAGTGTCTATGGGTTTCAGTTCTGTACACCAGTGGTCCCCAACCTTTTTGGCACCGGGGACCGGCATTGTGGATGAAAATTGTGCCAAGGCCCGATGATGCGGGCCGACAATGCGGTTTTTCGCGGCCAATATGACAGGAAATGTCAATCGTCACAACACCATGGTTAATCAGGATGATTGAAGCACATTATTTTTATTATTATATTGTAATATGAAATTAAATAGTTAAACTCACCATAATGCAGAATCTGCCACCAGATGCAGATTGCCAGCCACATGCCACCAGATGCAGATTGCCAGCCACATGCCACCAGATGCAGATTGCCAGTCACATGCCACCAGATGCAGATCCCCCCCCCCCACAGCTTACTTCTCGCTCTCCCTGCCCTGGATGTCACAGCCGAGCGTTGCTGCCTGGCTTCATCCGCAGATTGGGGGGGCTGGGTTGAACAGCGGTGATGCAGACGAGCCTGCTTCACCCCTAATTGTGTGGGCGGAAGTGCGGCGGGGCTGTGTGGGCAGAAGTGCGGTGATGGCGGCGATCTCTCTGCTCGCCCGCCACCGCCGCACTTCAGATAGCGCAGGCTTCGCGGCCCACCAGCAAACAGGCTGCGGCCCAGTAGTGGGCCGCGGACCGGGGGTTGGAGACCCCTGCTGTACACAACTTATTTTGTAGGACAACTCTTCATATTTCTGTTGTTCGAGAGAAAAGGCTGGACTGGAGCAGCAGGCGTGGAGCCAGTAATTGACACAGGATCTGGCTGAATAATGGTTGTGGCAGGTGTGGGCAGTTGCAGAACTGTTTGAGTTGGAAAACATGTTTGTTGCTTTTAGGTTTTGATGCTGGAATCCTGCCGATGATTGCAAAGTTCCGATCAGGTTGTTTTGTTGACATGAAAGTTGGAAAAGTATGAGAAGCTGAGAGTAGCACTAGTGGAAGTAGAAGGTTAAGATGTCCCAAGGTGTTGCCATTGGTAATGTGACTGAGAGAGACTCCGGGTGACTGATTACAGGGATTGTACAACTACTGTGAGCAGGAACAAGAGGCTGTGGAGAGTAGGATACTGATATATGGTTGGGAGTAATGTATACTGAGTTGTAGCTGTGGTTGCTATGGGTAAGCTGGTGTCTAGAGGCAGGAATAGATTAGTACAAGTTAACTGAGGCCGAGTATGATATATCTGACCAGGGTTGGAGTAGTGGTGGAACAAAACTCATTTTGCATTTTTCTTGTCTAGCTAGAGAATATACTGCATTGATACAATCCAGCAGAGCCTCTCCTGAAAATACTAAATAATGTTCAAAAAATAAGTACTTCTCTTCCAATAACCACAGCAAAGACACAAACTTTGGCCTGATTCACACTATGCATTTTTAGTGCTTTTTACATTTTGCAGATTTGCACTACAGAACGTGTTCCATAGGAAACCATGTTAAATGGACTGTAGTGCAAATCTGCAAAATGAAAAAAGAACAAAAAAATGCATAGATGTGAATCAGGCTTAAATATTTGTGACAATATTCCCTTTCCTCTACTGCTAGCTATACATAGTGAAATACCTCCCCTGGATGCATTTTGAAGCAAATAGCAAGTGTATAGAAAATAATCAATTTTTTTCCCCTGTACAGCCAATCTAGTTGTTATTGGTCAACAACATTAAAGTGGTTGTAAACCTACATTTTTGACTTTTACCTACAGGTAAGCCTATAATAAGGCTTACCTGTAGGTATAAAGAATATCTCCAAAACCTGTACGGTTTAGGAGATATTCCCCTTGCAATGCGCCGCTGATTGCAGAGGCGCATGCGCAGGGGGATCCTTGGCTGAAGGGATGGCTGCCGCTGGCCCTTGCCGGAATGAAATCTCCCAGGTGCATGTGCGGGAGTGACGACATCGCCGCTCCAGCCAATCGCAGCGCTGGAGCGGCGATACCCGGAAGACCAGGAAAGTTCTCTTCTCCTCGTTCCGAGGTAAGTATTTCATAATGAGCTAGTATGAGGTGCATACTAGCTCATTATGGCTTTTGCCTTGCAGGTGTAAAAAAAAAAAATGTATATGCGGGTTTACAACCGCTTTAAGGTAAATGTAATTTATTAGGGAAACAATACAAGTGACAAGCACAACAATAAATACAAGCATCCAAATACACAAAAGAATGGAAAACCCAGTGAGCCTATATAGTGGAAGTAAATACAACTAAGGAAACCTATCTTAACAAACTAACTAAGCTACTGTATGTGCAGATGGCACGATAACTAGGGAAACTAGGAAAGAACAGAAACCAGCTCAGGAGCAAGAAATGAGCAAGAATGGGGAAAAGGTACACAGGAGCCGTTACAAGCAGGTGGGATCAGGATCACAGGTTACAAAGAACAGAGCACTTTAGAATACTAAAGGAGGGGCTAAATACCCTCCCAGTAGCCAATATCAGATGGGGACTAATTGCTGGGATGTGCTGTCAACTGGAAAACAACCACTGGTGGACACAGGTACAATACCCTTCAAATCCAGGAACCACATTTCCACCAGCAGGTGATCCAGTTCCTGACTACATGTCTGCAGATACAGAATGAGTGAATAAAAAATGTATTGCGTTGTCCCTATCAAGTGACACAAATAAACAAATTCCTAAAAAAACACACCAAATCTATATATATAAAACGCAATGGGGCAGATTCATGTACAATGGTGCAGATTTGCACCGGCGTGGCGCATCATTTTTAGACTACACCGGTCCAGTGCGGAGAGGCAGTTAGGTGATTCAAGAAACTTTTTTTGTCTACGATGCCCCAGCGGGGCGGATTTTAGACGGCGTAAGGCGGGGTAAGGCCAACTGGGAGTCACCCTATGCTAATGAAGTGCCGACCGTGGCGCAGGGGTCACGCCGGGGCGCATCTTAGACCGCACATGCTCAGTGACATCCAGGGGTAAATGCCCCAATCTGCACATGCTCAGAACTGCGCCCCGGCGTGATCCCTGAGCTACGCCGACCCACTACCAAAGCCCAGTCCATGAATCAGCCCAGACTTCCGCCCTGCAGGTGCAAATGTACTGAAGCTTTTTTTTTTCTAAGCTAGGTCGTTTGCATTGTGGTGGGGCAGTTATGGCTGATGAGGAATCCTCAGGTGGGCGGATGACCAATTTCAGCCCAGAGGAGAGGGCTATAATTATTGAGGGCCTCTCCCAACATGGGGACCGCCTCTATGTGTTGTCCAGCAAGTGTTGTTGCTCAGTTCGTTTGTAATGCTGCTGCTTTAGCTGCTCTCCAGCTGACCTGTGCAAGTCTGGTGCAAAGCTACCCCTGCTTTTATGAGGGGTAACTTTGCACTGGAAATTTCAGTTCCGCTCACCGGGAGTAGCCTGCGCCGGTCAAGCTTAAGTTGATGAATCGGTCCAAAAACCTCATTTGCATATTTAAAACACAAAAACCATGGCCGCGCCAGATCTGACCAGCGTAAATCTGCGCCAACGCCGCGCCGGCGTGGAAAGGTTACACCGAGGCGATGAAGTCTATTTGGAGGCGTAATCTGGTTCTCTGGGTAAGGCGCAGCGATCCGCCGGCGCAAATCTGCACTTACGCCGTGCATCTACCAAAAAAACGGTGTAAGTGCTTCATGAATCTGGCCCAATGTGTGTATGTATGTATGTATGTTCCAGCATCACGTCCAAACGGCTAAAGATATTAACATGAAACTTGGCACACATGTTACTTATATGTCAGCAACAAACAAAGGATAGGTGGTTTAACCCTTACCCACCCCCATTTGCCATGGTCGGGGTTTTTCTTTAAAGTCCTATTCAACTCTATGGGAAATACATGTTACTTCATGTTCCAGCATCACGTCCAAACGGCTAAAGATATTAACATGAAACTTGGCACACATGTTACTTATATGTCAGCAACAAACATAGGATAGGTGGTTTAACCCTTACCCACCCCCATTTGCCATGGTCGGGTTTTTCCTTTAAAGTCCCATTCAACTCTATGGGAAATACATGTTACTTCATAACTTCCAAACGGCTGTAGATATTTCGATAACACTTGGTCACATGTTACTTATATGTCCACTTAAACTATAGGATAGTTAATTTATCCCTTAACTACCCCCATTTGTGAGGGTCGGGGTTTTTGTTTAAAGTCCCATGCAAATCAATGGGAAATGTATGTTCCCACACTTCTGTACGCCTGGAGATATTTCAATAATACCTGGTACACATATTACTTATATGCCAAATAAAAATATATGACAGTTAAATTAACCCTTACCTACACCCTTATATAAAAGATGGGTATATTTATATTACTATGATTTTCCTCCCCAAAAGGTTAAGATAGGAAGACTGGGCAACGCCGGGTATTCAGCTAGTTTACATCTAAATATGCAAAGTACAACATATAAAACAACGTAAAAAATAATTGTACAAAACCATATACAATCTTAATAAATACATCAGATGCACAATTTATTTAGCTACCGTATATCAAAGGATTCATATATACATATACTTTTCTAGTGAACTATACATCCATACATCAAAATATTTAAAGTGCAACCATTATAAACAGTGCAATAAAAAAGTCCATATATATCATGCGAATAAGCTGTGAACAACACTCCACATGTAATGATGTGTCAAGTTCATGTTTCATCACCTGCTTGCACACCGTCTCCTTAACTACTTGCCGTCGCCGCACCGTCATTTTACGTCCACAAGGTGGCTCTCCTAGGCGAGACCACGTAAATGGACGTCCTACCCTTTAGCCGCCACTAGGGGCGCACGCGCGCCGCCGGAGGCGCGCGCGCGCGCCCCCCGCTCGCCCCCGACTCCCGTGCGTGTGCCCGGCGGGCGCGATCGCCGCCGGGCACACGCGATCGCTCGGTACAGAGCGGGGAACGGGAGCTGTGTGTGTAAACACACAGCTCTCGTTCCTGTCAGCAGGGGAAATGCTGATTTTCTGTTCATACAATGTATGAACAGAAAATCAGTGTTTCCCCAAGTGAGGCCACCCCCCCCCCCCACAGTAAGAACACACCCAGGCATACTTAACCCCTTCCCCGCCCCCTAGTGTTAACCCCTTCACTGCCAGTGGCATTTTTATAGTAATCTAATGCATTTTTATAGCACTGATCGCTATAAAAATGCCAATGGTCCCAAAAATGTGTCAAAAATGTCCGAAGTGTCCGCCATAATGTCGCAATACCGAAAAAAAAATCGCCGATCGCCGCCATTACTAGTAAAAAAAATATTAATAAAAATGCCATAAAAATACCCCCTATTTTGTAAACGCTATAACTTTTGCGCAAACCAATCAATAAACGCTTATTGCGATTTTTTTTACGAAAAATATGTAGAAGAATACGTATCGGCCTAAACTGAGGAAAAAAAATGTTTTTTTATATATTTTTGGGGGATATTTATTACAGCAAAAAGTAAAAAATATTCATTTTTTTCAAAATTGTCGTTCTATTTTTGTTTATAGCGCAAAAAAAAAAAAACGCAGAGGTGATCAAATACCACCAAAAGAAAGCTCTATTTGTGGGAAAAAAAGGACGCCAATTTTGTTTGGGAGCCACGTCGCACGACCGCGCAATTGTCTGTTAAAGCGACGCAGTCCCGAATCGCAAAAAGTACTCTGGTCTTTGGGCAGCAATATGGTCCGGGGGGTAAGTGGTTAACAGATTCAAATGACCTCCCAAACACGAGGTCTTGAGCGTATAATAGAAAAGGAGGCTATGCCTAAAAGATGTCCCCTTTAAAGCACCTTCACTGCTGTTCAGTCCAAACTCAAATATCGCATGGACAATCCAAGGCACATAAGAGGAAATAAACTGCATAGTGTGATACAATTAAAATTTAACAGTTTCTTAAAAGTAAAAAATGGTACCCACAAACATATATTAGTAAACAGCGCACTGCTCAAGCCAGCGTGCATAATGATGTCACAATCAAGTCCTGTCCTAATGCATTTCATCACACAAGACATCTTCAGAGTCCCCTGAAGGCATGGTGTTGACATTTAACACTGAATGGACGTTGAAAATGTGCAACAGCACAGTCTAATGCCATACTTCCCATAAAATTTAGAAAATTCCCTTTTTTTTAACTAGTTCCCACCCGGCCACTGCACATATATGGCTGGGTGGGTGCTCTCTCCTTCTGAGTGGACGTTCAGGAACGTCCCTCAGAAGGAGAGGGATTGCACGCGCGTTCCCGCACAGCGGCGCGATCCCGATACACTCGTGTCACCCGGACACGGCACATCATAGATCGGCAGGAGGGCTCTGTGATTGGCCCTCCTGATCACATGACGGCCGTGTCCAATTACAGCCGTCATGTGATGTAAACAAATAGCCAGTTGCTAGGTGATCGGCTCTCCTCTCCTTACACAGAAGTCCTTACACCAGCCTAGTGTCCCACAGTAAACACACATATGTCCCCAAAACACACATATCCCCAAAACACATGTCCCCACATAGTAAAAACACATTCCCCCTCACATATGTAACAGTAAAATCACATGTCCCAATGATTATTTGCACACATATGTCCGTGATCACCTGCGCACATCTGTATATGATCATTTGCATACATATGTCCGTGATGACACAAACCAATTATTATACACTTAACGGAATGTTTTTTACCAAAAACATGTAGTAGAATACATTTTGGCTTAAATTTATGACAAAATTAGATTTTATTGTATTTTTTTTAAAATAGAAAGACAAAAATAGTATTTTTTTTCCAAATTTCCGCTATTTTTTCGCTTATATCGCAAAAAATAAAAAACGGAGTCGTGAATAAATACCATCAAAAGAAAGCTCTATTTGTGTAAACAAAATTATACAATTTTCATTTGGGTACAGTGTAGCATGACTGCGCAATTGTCATTGGAAGTACGAGAGCGCTGAAAGATGAAAATTGTTCTGGGAAGGAAGGGGGCAAAGTGCCCAGTATTGATGTGGTTAAACAAAGTCAGGCAGACTTTGATACCAGTGTCAGTATGTCTTTCTTTTAGTGTGACTATAGTGTATGATAACAGTAGGAGCAGAGAGGCACTAATTGTCATTGGGGTGAATTTACTAAAGGCAATTAGAAGTGAAGCTGCATTCTGCAAGTGCAGTTGCTCCAGAGCATAGTAAACTAAATGACGCTGCATTTTGCAAAGAATACCCAACCACATGCAAGGATCTTTTTTTTTTTAAAGCAGCATTTCTACTTGCACATGATTGCATGATGGAAGTCAGCAGAGCTTCCCCTCATTAACTAAGCTCTGGAGCATTTGCGCCTGCAGAGTTCAAATGTACTTGTAGAGTGCAAAGTCTATTTGCGTTTAGTAAATCCACCCCATAGTCTTTCTGTCCTCCCTTATTCTAAGGGATTTATCATGAACCCCTGTCCATTTTCCTTTCCAGTATATTACTTCATAACACTCCTGATGAATGGCTGTAATGCCAAGAAACATGTTGAGTGCCACTAGATGCCAACAGTTACTTGTCTCTATTACATATGTTTTTTAATCGATTTATTTTACAATGTATATTTTCCATGTCTATTTTCTACTTGTATTGCATGCTCTGAGCAGCATATTTAGTGTAAGAGTCGGTTCACACTAAGGCGACACGACTTCCAGCGCGACTTTCAGAGGCGACTCCGACTTGAGCATCAACCACAGGGCGATCTGGGGCGATTTACAACACGACTTGAAGTCGTCTCCATGACAGGAGACTTTCCAGTGGCCAATCAAACAACAATCAGCTCTAGGGGAGGGAGGGGGAGGGAGGGGTTTGCCTGAGAAATGTATGTTATCTTCCTGGAAAGTCGCTTCAGTTAAGACAGTGATCAGACTTGGATCAGACTTGGAGGCGACTTCCATTGAAATCAATGGGTACAAATCGCCTACAAGTCGGATTGAAGTAGTACAGGAACTTCTTTTGAAGTCGGAGCGACTCGAGTCGTGTGTATTAATACCGCTCCCATTCACTTGCATTGTTTTTCTCGACAGCGCGACTTGGGACGACTTGAGGCGACTTCAAGTTGGGTCCCAAGTCGCCCCAGTGTGAACCGGCTCTTAGTCTTGTGACTATTTGATACAAAATATCTGATACGAATTCTAGATTGTAATAAATAAATCATGTACTGTAACTTAATTTCCATGTTATTATTTTTACCTGACCTGGCGGTACCTCATTTAAAGTCCCACAAACTCTTCCTTCCTACCTTCCAAATTAGGCATGGTGGCTGCCATGTGTTTTATACTGTGTGTGTCAGGTCACATCTATTTACTGTATAATGATTGTAATGAGTCCATAGTTCAATTACAGTGTTAGATTACATATGGTATATTAAGATTTCCTTAGGTTCATAGAAGTTTTCTTTTTTACAGTATTTAATTACTTCTAGTAAACATCAATGATGATGGAGACTTCAGGTGCCTCCACTGACATTAATGACAGGGGGCTATTTTTAATTACTCCACCTGATACCAATACTGGAGTGGGCTTCTTTCTTTCTTTTATTACTCCAACTGACAAGGGGGTAGATTCACGTACCTTTTACGGCGGCGTATCTCCAGATACGCCGTCGTAATTTGAAATCCGCGCCCGCGTATCGTTACGCCGATTCTCAAAGGCAGATACGCTAAAAAAATAGGCTTCCTCCGCCGACGTAACTTGAATGCGGCGGTGTAGAATTGTGTGCAATATTACGTTGGCCGCTAGGGGCGCTTCCGTTGTTTTCGGCGTAGAAGATGCAAATTACCTAGATACGCCAATTCACAAACGTACGTGCGCCCGACGGTAGTTTTTTACGTCGTTTGCGTAAAGGCTTTTTCTGCGTAAGGTTGCTCCTGCTATTAAGAGGCGCAGCCAATGTTAAAGTGGTTGTAAACCCACTTTTTGACTTTTACCTACAGGTAAGCCTATAATAAGGCTTACCTGTAGATATAAAGAATATCTCCTAAACCTATACGGTTTAGGAGATATTCCCCTCGCAATGCGCCGCTGATTGCAGCGGCGCATGCGCAGGAGGGAATCCACGGCGAAAGGACCGGCAGCCGCCGACCCTTGCCGATTTTAAATCTCCCGCGCGCACGCGCGGGAGTGACGTCATCGCCGCTCCAGCTAATCACAGCGCTGGAGCGGCGATACCCGGAAGACACGCCAGAGCAAGATGACATCTCGCTCGGCGTGGACCAGGTAAGTGTTCTTCACCTCGTTCCGAGGTAAGTATTTCATAATCAGCTAGTATGCGGTGCATACTAGCTGATTATGCCTTTTGCCTTGCAGGTTTGAAAAAAAAAATTGTTTATGCGGTTTACAACCGCTTTAAGTATGGACGTCGTTCCCGCTTCGAAATTAGAATTATTTACGTCGTTTGCGTAAGTCGTTCGCGAATAAGGCTGGACGTCATTTACGTTCACGTCGAAACCAATACGTCGTTGCGCCGTACTTGGAAGCAATGCACACTGGGATATGTACACGGACGCATGCGCCGTCCGTACAAAACGTCAATCACGTCAGGTCATCATACATTTACATAAAACACGCCCCCCCTTCCACATTTGAATTACGCGCGCTTACGCCGGCCCCATTTACGCTACGCCGCCGCAACTTACGAAACAAGTGCTTTGTGAATACTGCACTTGCTCCTATAAGTTACGGTGGCGTAGCGTAAATACGATACGCTGCGCCGCCGTAAGAAGAAGCGCACATACCTGAATCTACCACCATGGATTCCAGTAGGGGATTGGTTTTACTACTCCAAATTAAACCAAGCTTTGGGGGACATTTGATGCTCCTACAGACCCCTTAGCTGAGAGGGCTTTCTGAATTGCAGTGACACTGATAATGAGGCACCATTCCTCCCACCCTTATATAGAGCTTTTTATTTCTCCCAAAGAACACCATTGAAGGACGACATTTGTACTCCTACTGACCACTGACATAGGGGCATTTTTTTACTCCCACTGACCAGCAACTTAAGTGCATTTTTTACTCTCACTGACCACTGATGTAAGGGCAATTTTTCCTTCCGTTGACCACCAACGTAGGGACAATTTTTTAAACTCCCACTGACTTGAAAAATTATGAACTTGCCCTTTGTATAAAATGTTTGGGTAGGCTTGCTTAAGGGAAATCACAACGAGCCCAACAGTTGCAAACAATGCTTGAATTTGGAACCATTGCTTGCAAAAGTTAAAGGGTCACTAAAGGAATTTTTTTTTTTGCTGAAATGACTGTTTATTGGGTATAGAGACATACAAGTTAACTGATTCCTTTTAAAAATGATTAAAAATTGAATTTAATCTATCATATAATGTGCCTCTAGTTTAACTTTCGGTTTTAAAGGTACATACATGAAGTTCCGGGTGAGAGGTGAGTCGGGAAGACTCACAGAACAAAAACAACAAATCCAGGGCAGTGTTTTGTTTTTAAAATGAATCTGATTGGTTCTGAGGAGTTTTAGACACACAGTAATGACAGCTTAGACCACCGTGAGAAAGCTCCCAGTATGATGGTTATAAGGAAACAGGCAACCAGGAAGTGTGGAGATCACAGCAGAATTACAGCTACTTCAAAGCAAAAACGAACAATGAGGACATGAAACCAGTACTGCAGTAAGGTAAAGGAAGCTTTTTAGCTAAAAAAAAAAATTCCTTTAGTGACCCTTTAAGCTGTTTATGTTTATGACTTCTGTAAAAAGTTCTAAATCAAAGAATTTAAAAAAATATTCTTTCACCAAAGCTCAACCATTATACGCTAGATGTTGAGGTTTTCTATACAAGTAAATCAACATACCCCACCACTATTAGTGATATAAGGTGCATACGCTAAACCGTCCAGAAAGTGAATCTTAAATACTAAACGCCTCATCTTACTCCATTTAAGTGAAATCAAATCTCCACTAAAAATGAAATTTCACTCACTAGATAAGTTTACCTAGATATTGTGAAAATATAATATAATAGACAAAGTGGGGGGTAAAAATACATTGTTATCATATGTACCGTAAAAGGTGACAACTTGGGCATATCCAGCCAGACAGCAACTGTCCTTCAGTAAAGCAGTATAGTCTAGCATGGAAGTCAGTTTTAGAATAAGCCAAGCTTGCACTGTGATCATATAATGCTGTTCTTCAGTATGTCTATAAGGCCAACACATTATTAATTGCTGTAAAATATTAATGGAAATATTCCTATTGATGACAGAAGGCAGAAGGTGTCAGGATCTCAGTGGTAATAGATTTTTTTTAAGTGATAAACACGCATCCCATTGCTTTATACTTTATTGCTGTTTATCCCTGGAGAGACACTGAAACAATTGATGACTTAAGAATCAGTATTGCTCACTTGTATGAAACTGAGAGCTGTTAAACCTGTCAAGTTACAAGTCTAAGACAAAACAAATGCAAGATCTGTGAATATGTTAAGGGCAAACCTACATTACCTAATACTTTAGAAAAAAGGGAATCTCGCGCCTAAAAATAAATACATTTAAATGTAAAAAACTAAAAAAGCTGCTAACCCCAACATTCCAGTGCATGGAACCAAAGTTGAAAATAAATATATAAAAATATATTTGATGGGGGCGCTAGTGAAATTAATAAGAAGCCTAGGAAGGCTTCCTGAAGACGGGCAACACGAAACAGCTGTTGAGGCATTACTTGGTTATGCACTGACGTCACCTCTGGTCCCTCTTACACAAGGTGGAACGCACGCCAGAACACCTCCACTCTGGACATTTTTTGTCCGTATTTTATCGCTCTTCAGCCTCAGTGCCGGGTCCGTGGCACCCCTCCATGTAAGCAGGCATTTGGCTTTTGTACTTTTATATTGATTTTTAGCAAATTAAAATGGGATTACACTATTGCCGTTTTTACTTTCATTTTTTCATATCCTGATCCGAGCCTTTGGTAAGGCAGGGCTTCTCTCCATATAAAGTTGTGGCCAAAAGTTTTGAGAATGACACAAATATTAGTTTTCACAAAGTTTGCTGCTAAACTGCTTTTAGATCTTTGTTTCAGTTGTTTCTGTGATGTAGTGAAATATAATTACACGCACTTCATAAGTTTCAAAGGCTTTTATCGACAATTACATGACATTTATGCAAAGAGTCAGTATTTGCAGTGTTGGCCCTTCTTTTTCAGGACCTCTGCAATTTGACTGGGCATGCTCTCAATCAACTTCTGGGCCAATTCCTGACTGATAGCAACCCATTCTTTCATAATCACTTCTTGGAGTTTGTCAGAATTAGTGGGTTTTTGTTTGTCCACCCGCCTCTTGAGGATTGACCACAAGTTCTCAATGGGATTAAGATCTGGGGAGTTTCCAGGCCATGGACCCAAAATGTCAACGTTTTGGTCCCCGAGCCACTTAGTTATCACTTTTGCCTTATGGCACAGTGCTCCATCGTGCTGGAAAATGCATTGTTCTTCACCAAACTGTTGTTGGATTGTTGGAAGAAGTTGCTGTTGGAGGGTGTTTTGGTACCATTCTTTATTCATGGCTGTGTTTTTGGGCAAATTGTGAGTGAGCCCACTCCCTTGGATGAGAAGCAACCCCACACATGAATGGTCTCAGGATGCTTTACTGTTGGCATGACACAGGACTGATGGTAGCGCTCACCTTTTCTTCTCCGGACAAGCCTTTTTCCTGATGCCCCAAACAATCGGAAAGAGGCTTCATCGGAGAATATGACTTTGCCCCAGTCCTCAGCAGTCCATTCACCATATTTTCTGCAGAAGATCAATCTGTCCCTGATGTTTTTTTTGGAGAGAAGTGGCTTCTTTGCTGCCCTTCTTGACACCAGGCCATCTTCCAAAAGTCTTCGCCTCACTGTGCGTGCAGATGCGATCACACCTGCCTGCTGCCATTCCTGAGCAAGCTCTGCACTGGTGGCACTCCGATCCCGCAGCTGAAACCTCTTTAGGAGACGGTCCTGGCGCTTGCTGGACTTTCTTGGGCACCCTGAAGCCTTCTTCACAAATGCAGTGGAAATTTTTTTTATGGGATTAACCCCCCTGGCGGTATCCCCGAGCGTGACTCGGGGTTGGTTTTTCATGTTACGATCGGTAACCCCGAGTCACGCTCGGGGTAGACCTGCAGAGCCTGCAGCGTGCGCTGGCTTACCTTGTCCTGGATCCAGCGATGCCACCGCGCTGTGTGAGCGAGCGGGACCTCGCTCGATTCACACAGCGTCCTCCTGTGCCGCCGATCTCCGTTCCCTGCGACGTTACGACGCACGGGAGCGGAGATCGGCGCCAAATTCAAAAAAGTAAACAAACACATTGCATACAGTATACTGTAATCTTATAGATTACAGTACTGTATGTAAAAAAAAACACACACCCCTTGTCCCTAGTGGTCTGCCCAGTGCCCTGCATGTCATTTTATATAATAAAAACCTTTTTTTCTGCCTGAAAACTGTAGATTGTCCATAGCAACCAAAAGTGTCTTTTTATGTCAAAAATGGTTTTAACTCAGCTAGAAAACAGCGATAATAAATTATAATCACTTGCAGAATTGTGCGATAGCGATTTGTTGGGAAATTCGTCATAAAAAAAAAAAAATAATGACAGCAACAATTCTGCAACTGAGCAAATTTCAGTAATTTTGAGTTGATTACATTATTGAATATTTTTTATTTTAATTATATTATTATTTGCTATAATTATTTATAATTATTTATTATATTATAATTTAAAATTTTGTTTTTAAAAAAATGACATACCCGGGATTCCTATTAGATTCTTGTTTGGTCAGATTTAAGTGAGTTATTCCTAAAAATCACAGGCCTACAGTATAAAACGCCAAATTTCCTTGCAAATAATTGTACCGCTTTCAGCATGTTTTTTCTGAAAGAATCATACCGCCAGGGAGGTTAAGTTAATTTTCATGGCAAAGAGGAACTTTGCAATTAATTGCAATTCGTCTGATCACTCTTCATAACATTCTGGAGTATATGCAATTTCCCATCTCAAAAACTGAGGCAGCAGACTTTGTGAAAATTTGTATTTGTGTCATTCTCAAAACTTTTGGCCATGGCTGTACACCATCTCCAGCACTTTGGTTTGCTACAAGCGCTACTGACTTATTTTTTAATTAAAAGAGTCAATCATTTTTGGTAAGCTGCCATCCTTACTTCGAGCATGATTTGGGTGTTTTGGTTTACATTTTGGTCAAGGTGAACATAGCAAGTTGTCTTTTCTGGATACCGGTTTCACAGGACTTGTTTTAGAATATTTCACAAGGACTTTTTTGTGTTTGATATATCAGGACTGTCATAGCCCTGTATCATCTTGGATTTAGTACATGTCTTTTTGTATAATGCTACAAGTTTAACACTTTGCACTTTTGTTGTGGGCATTTCTTATACTGTATTTTCATATTTTAGTATATTTATTTAGTGTATGAGCATCACTAATTTTTATTTTAATGTAAATTTCATTTATGCACCATTTTAGTTTCTTAGGCAGGCTGGTGTTTTATTTATTATTGTGTCCCAATATAAATAATCGTATTAATTTCACTAGCGCCCCCATCAATATATTTTTATATAATTACCTAATATTTACAACTAGTGAAACATAACAAGTGTGAACACCATTTGCAGCAATTTTGCAGCCAATATACCGTATTTGCAGCCAATATACTGTACATCAATTAAGATTCAAGCATTAAAATGTTTTTCGTACATGATTTATTATGACAATTTATCCCTGAATGCTGTTCTTAATGACACAACATTGGCCTTACAAATATGTGTTATTGACCATAACTGTCTTAACCTTTTCCTAATAGTACATCATGTGAATGACATCATCTTGGCAAATGAGGTAGTGGCATCTCAGCCGTGGTATTTTTCCTAGGAGTTGCACCTACAGAGATTGGCTGTTTTTTCTAATATCCATTGAGGAAGGTTGGCTTCACAAACTGACATGGTAAGCATCTGGGTCTGGGAAATTACCTCAAGTAAGTGACCATCCAGGTATTAGATATAAATTAGGACATTCATGGTCAAAAACAAATATACTCCAATATAATGGTGTGGAGCATAGCGAGAATGGTATTCAGGGACAGTCATAACACAAAGAAACTTTTAATACTTGTATCCTAAAGTCCAACTCCAGGAAACCTAAAAATGATCCTTTGCTTTGCGGAATAGGTTCATTGGGTGTTTGGGTTTAGGGGATATAGAAAATAGTATCTACTTCCCATTCCTCTGATCCTCTGTGCTTCCAAATATGCCAAATTCAAATACAATTGAACTGGCGAGGAGGAAAGGGGGGGAAGTGTGTCTGCCCCCTCCTCTTAATCTGTACCAGACCACATGACCTCAAAATGGGGGGTGCCATGTTATTGAGGAAATTACAAGGGACTCTACCCCACAATCTTGATCATGGTTGTGGGGGCCAATCGGTGAAAGGTATGTCACAAAAATATTGCTCCATGACACTGCTTTCCTCATGTGAATGAGTAGGGTATACCTCTTTTCCACAGAAAAAAAGAACTGTAACCTAAAAATAAAGCTCCAACAATTTGACATATTCTTTAATAAAACAAAATCCCCCAAAAAGTCCCTCATTGTAAATCTATCAACAATCACAATGCCTTAATGAACAGAAAGCAACCCTGGTGCACCGGACAGATCCTGACATTACTCAATGACAGCTCCCTGAGCTAAAATCAGCTATATAAAAATATTGTCCATTTCTACTTCACTTTTAAAATTATTCCTACAAATCAACTTAAAATTCTGACAATAAGAGTGGAATACCCTCAAAAAGGCCTTGGCAATTGTGGTGACATAAGCATCTACACTGAGTATAATTATAAACGCAACACTTTTGTTATTGCCCCCAAGCTGAACTTAAAGATCTACAACTTTTTCTATGTACACAAAAGGCCTATTTCTCTCAAATATTGTTCACAAATCTGTCTAAATCTGTGTTAGGCCTGGTTCACACTGGTGCGTTTTGACATGCGATTTGGCATGTCAAATCGCATGTCAAAACGGCAGTATTTGCCGCAAATTGCCGGCAATGGCACCGTCCTAATCGGTGTGACGCTGCATCTGCGGCGCTGCACCGATTTCAAAAAGTAGTTTCTGTACTACTTTATACGATTTCGGCCCGCAATTTACATTGACATCTGTGCAGAAACCGGCACAGATGTCTCTATAATCGCGGCCGAAATCGGGACTGCCATTGGGAGTGAAATCGTGCGAGTTCACTCCCGCAGCCCAGTGTGAACCTGGGCTAAGTGAGCACTTCTCCTTTTCCGAGATAATCTATCCTCCTGACAGGTGTAGCATATCCAGATGCTGATTAGGCAGCATGATTATTGCACAGATATGCCTTATGCTGGCCATACACTCCACAAAATATCGTCCGAACGAACTTTCGAAAAACGAAAGTTCGTTCTTGAGCGCAAACGATAGTGCCATCATGTAATGACCGATAAATCGTTCAGTGGACATAAAAAAAAAAAAAATGGTTCGTTTTTTTTACATATACCTAGTGTAGAAAGTTCGGACGGGAAACACATTAACATTCCGATTTATCGTTCGTTCGGCAGAAAATTTCCAAACTTGTCCTTCGTTTTTTTGGCTCAAAAACATCCAAACGATTATCGATTTTGTGCCCATTAACTGGCCGAAAAACGAAAGATCTTTAGTGTATGGCCAGCATTAGGCTGGCCACAATAAAAGGCCACTTCTCATCCATCATCAGTTCCTGACCTCACATTTGCGCTTCTGGAAGAATGATCAAACATTCCCAAGGACACACTCCTAAACATTGTGGACATCCTTCGCAGAAGAGTTGAAGCTGTTATAGCTGCAAAGGATGGACCAACTAAATTTTGAACCCTACGGACTAAGACTGGGATGCCATTAAAGTTCATGTGCGTGTAAATGCAGGCGTCCCAATACTTCTGGTAATATTGTGTGTGTGTGTGTGTGTATATATATATATATATATATATATATATATATATATATATATATATATATATATATATATATATATATATATATATATATATATATATATAAATGTTTTCCCTTTCATTTCTATTTTTTTCAGAAATGCATTGTTTTAAAAGGTGAGGGTTCACATACAGTCATGGCCAAAATTGTTGGCACCCCAGATTTTTTTCCAGAAAATCAAGTATTTCTCACAGAAAAGTATTACAGTAACACATGTTTTGCTATGCACATGTTTATTCCCTTTGTGTGTATTGGAACAAAACAAAAAAAAGGGAGGAAAAAAGCAAATTGGACATAATGTCACACAAGACTCCAAAAATGGGCTGGTCAAAATTCTTGGCACCCTTAACTTAATATTTGGTGCACATCCTTTGGAAAAAATAACTGAAATGAGTCACTTCCTATAACCATCAATAAGCTTCTTACACCTCTCACCCGGAATTTTGGACCACTCTTCCTTTGCAAACTGCTCCAGGTCTCTCTCATTGGAAGGGCGCCTTTTCCCAACAGCAGTTTTAAGATCTCTCCACATGTGTTCAATGGGATTTAGATCTGAACTCATTGCTGGCCACTTTAGAACTCTCCAGCGCTTTTTTGCCATCCATTTCTGCTTCTTTTTGACGTATGTTTGGGGTCATTGTCCTGCTGGAAGACCCAAGATCTTGGATGCGAACCTAGCTTTCTGACACTGGGCTTTCTGACCCGAAATTCTTTGGTAATCCTTAGATTTCATGATGCCTTGCACACATTCAAGGCACATAATTGAACCTCCACCATATTTCACTGTCCGTTCTGTGTTCTTTTCTTTGTGGGCCTCATTCCATTTTCGGTAAACAGTAGAATGATGTGCTTTACCAAAAAGCTCTATCTTGGTCTCATCTGTCCACAAGACATTTTCCCAGAAGGATTTTGGCTTACTCAACTACATTTTGGCAAACTGTAGTCTTGCTTTTTTATGTCTCTGTCAGCAGTGGGGCCCTCCTGAGTCTCCTGCCATAGCGTTTCATTTCATTAAAATGTTGGCGCTGACAATGATGCTCCCTGAGCCTGCAGGACAGCTTGAATTTCTTTGGAACTTGTTTGGAACAGTGCCATGGGTTGCAAACTTCTTGATAATGTTGCACACTGTGGACAAAGACAGATCTAGATCTCTGGAGATGGACTTGTAACCTTAAAATTGTTGATATTTTTCCACAATTTTGGTTCTCAAGTCCTCAGACAGTTTTCTTCTCCTCTTTCTGTTGTCCATGCTTAGTGTGACACACACAGACACACAATGCAAAGACTAAGTGAACTTCTCTCCTTTTTATCTGCTTTCAGGTGTGATTTTTATATTGCCCACACCTGTTACTTGCCCCAGGTGAGTTTAACCACTTAAGGACCCATGATATACGTCGGCAGAATGGCATGGCTGGGCACATCCATGTACATGTAAGTGGCTCTTTAAGTCCAGCCGTGGGGTCGCGCGCACTGCGGGCGCACGCGACCCGGTCCGAAGCCCCGTGACCGTGGGACTCGCGGACCCGATCGCCGCTGGAGTCACACGATCGGTCCCCGGAGCTGACAGTAAACAATGCATTTTTTGCTGTGAAAATGACAATGGTCCCAAAAATGTGTCAAAATTGTCCAAAGTGTCCGCCATAATGTCGCAGCCACGAAAAAAAATCACTGATCGCCGCCATTAGTAGTAAAAAAAAAAAAATAATAAAAATGCAATAAAACTATCCCATTTTTTGTAAACGCTATAAATTTTGCGCAAACCAATCGATAAACGCTTATTGCGATTTTTTTTTACTAAAACTAGGTAGAAGAATACGTATCAGCCTAAACTGAGGAAAAAAAATAATGTTTTATATATTTTTGGGGGATATTTATTATAGAAAAAAGTAAAAAATATTGAATTTTTTTCAAAATTTTCGCTCTATTTTTGTTTATAGCACAAAAAATAAAAACCGCAGAGGTGATCAAATACCACCAAAAGAAAGCTCTATTTGTGGGAAAAAAAGGACGCCAGTTTTGTTTGGGAGCCACGTCAAACGACCGCGCAATTGTCAGTTAAAGCGACGCAGTGCCGAATCGCAAAAACTGGCCTAAAGGTCCGGGTCTTAAAGCGGGGGTTCACCCTTAGAGGGCACTTTTCCCCCTTAGATTCCTGCTCGTTTTTACTAGGGGAATCGGCTATTTATTTTAAAATATGTGCAGTACTTACCCGTTTACGAGATGCATCCTCTCCGTCGCTTCCGGGTATGGGCTTCGGGAATGGGCGTTCCTTCTTGATTGACAGGCTTCCGAGAGGCTTCCGACGGTCGCATCCATCGCGTCACGATTTTCCGAAAGAAGCCGAACGTCGGTGCGCAGGCGCAGTATAGAGCCGCACCGACGTTCGGCTTCTTTCGGCTACGAGTGACGCGATGGATGCGACCGTCGGAAGCCTCTCGGAAGGCTGTCAATCAAGAAGTAACGCCCGCTCCCCGAAGACCCATACCCGGAAGCGACGGAAGAAGATGCAGCTCGAAAACGGGTAAGTACTGCTCATATTTTAATACAAATAGCCGATTCCCCTAGACCGAACGAGCAGGAAGCTAAGGGGAGAAATTTTTTTTTTTTACAAATGGGTGAACTCCCGCTTTAAGTGGTTAAAGGAGCACCACATGCTTGAAACAATCTTATTTATCCACAATTTTGAAAGGGTGACAAGAATTTTGACCAGCTCATTTTTGGAGTTTTGTGTGACATTATGTCCAATTTTTTTTTCCTCCCTTTTTTTGTTTTGTTCCAATACACACACAAAGAGAATAAACATGTGTATAGCAAAACAGCTTACTGCAATACTTTTCTGTGAGAAATTCTTGATTTTCTAGAAACATGTCTGGGGTGCCAACAATTTCGGCCACGACTGTATACTTTAAAAAAAATTATGATGTTCACATTTTTACAAGCTTGTTCTTCCACGTTTTTGATATTATACTAAACATAGGGATAACTGTGTGCAAGTACATACATACTGTAACTGCAAATAAAGCACAGTAAAGCTTAGATGGTAACATTTATGCTGATCTCTTTTATATGTTTATGTTGATAACACTAACTGCTCAGAGGACAGGTTAATTGGAGGCAGACTGAGCTGGTCAGATGTACAGTGTGGGTGTTCAGCATCTTGTCTGATGGGATTTCAGCCATGAACCTACAGGCATGAAAAGCTCTCAAGTGAATCTAGCCAAGGGTCACTGGGAGGCAGATTGTCATCTGAACCTGTCAAAACTGCAGCCTCTCAAGTTAATTGTTACCTTTTAGAAATAACTTTAACTGACACTGATCCGACCTGCTGCTCAAAATACATAAAATTACCCACAACATTTTCATTATTGGTGTTGCTTATCTGAAGAACTTTAGTCAAAAGGAAATATTCTGCAATAAAAGCTGCAAAGTTTCTGAAATTACTAAAGATAACTAAAGGACAGATTTTAGGGCACTTTTCACGACAATTATTGAATGATGCAACAAATAAACTTATGGAAACATATGGTAGACCAACATTTTCTTTTTTTTTTTCCATAAAGAATTTTATTGAGATAAATCAAAGCATCAAGTCATCCATACAATGAGCAAACATTAACATACATTTATGTAGAGTCACAAGGCACAATAATGTAGCGAGAACGTTTTTAGGCCATAGAAACCATCAATAGTTCAGACCAACCACAAGGGGTTGGCATAACGTTGCAATATGGCCGTTAAGAAGAACACAGCAGGTGCCCTATTGAGAGGAGAGAGTAGGAAAATAGAAATGGAGGTAAGAGAAAGAAGGAGGAAAGGGGAGAGCCAGAGGGATAGAGAGAGAGAGATAGAGAGATGGAGAGATAGGAGAAGAGAAAGAAAAAAAAAGGGGGGGGAATTACACAAGAGGGGGTGGGGGTTGGGATGTGGGAGGGTCAAGGGACGGGGGAAGAGGGGTTATCAGTGTCAACGGTCCTCCACCAGATTGATTCCATAAGCTAGATTACATCATGTTTATTTAGCACAATCAGGTCAGCGTCAGCTAAACTTAGGAGCTATGAGTCTGAAAGCGTTTAGTCGTTTTAAAATGAATCCAGCATGCCCACGTATTCGTAACTTTCTGAATACGTTCTTGGGAGATATGAATTAGTTCTTCCATTTCTTCAATTTTAGAGATTCTACCGAACCATTCCCCAATCGTCGGAGCGTGTGTGGAGCGCCACTGTACTGGGATGCAAAGCCTCGCTGCATTAACCATGTGCATGGCCAAGGATTTAAAGTATTCAGGTCTGGTTAAGTGCGTGTGATGTAGGAAGAATTGTGCCGGGGAATAGTCTAGTGTGTAAGTAGTAACATGCGCAATAATCTCATGCACTTCCTTCTAGAATGGCTGGAGAGACTCACACTCCCACCATATATGGAGCATAGATCCCTTCCCCTTTCCACACCTCCAGCATGTGTCAGGGACAGGTAGGGAGACCGCCGCTCCAGGTGAGCACAGGCAGGTAATCAATGTCCACTCAGGAATCACACGGGTGCTGGCAATGCATAGAATTAAGCAGGTGGGAGAATGGATGGACAGCCGCACTCCAAAAAGTCTTGTTGAAAAAAGACGTGCTCTTTATTGTAAAAAGGAAAAATGCACAGCACACAACAGCATACAGTGGGATAGACATCTGACGCGTTTCGCATTAACAACTAATGCTTAGTCCATCCATTCTCCCATGTGTCAGGGACAGTTGGGGAAAATTTGTGTAGGAGAGTCGGGGTCCTATACCAACGTGTTACAATTTTGTAGCAGTTTTCCTGTATAGCAACATTGAGGGATCCCTTTTGGGCATAATCATTGATACGTGCCCAATCATCCTCATCCAAGGATAATTGAAGATCAGACTCCCAGGCTCTATGTGCTGGGTCTGGGCCTCCGGGAGTGCCATCTAAAAGGATATTGTATATACTGGAAATTAAGTGCCTCTGTGGGGAAGTTTGCGTACACAGAGATTCGTAAGGCGCCATTCGCCGCGAGCAAGTCTCCCACGACGACTGAGAAGAAATAAAATGTTGTAACTGCCTATAGGACCAGAAGGGGAAAGATTTGGATGGGGATTTAGACACTAGATCCTCATAAGAATAAGGAGATCTATGAGAGAAAAACTGGTGTGCCAGGAGTTGGTCATGTGGCCACTCCTTCTCTAGGAAGGAGGGCGACAGTCCTGGCACAAAATCCGGATTACCTCTCAATGTGGTTAGAGGTCAAGGTACCGTGGAGAAAGATGGGGCTTTTTTCGCCTGCTCAAAGGCCCTAAGGGAGGGGAGGAGAAGAGGATGTGACTTAATTTCTAGGGGCCAATGTTGAGGTGATATCCAGGGAAGTGAACCAAGAGGGGACCGTGTTAAAGACTTTTCCCAGGCCTTCCTCTTCTCATGGATGTTCCAATTCACTACTCGCATAAGGTGACTTGCCAGGTAGTATTGATAAAGGTCTGGTAGACCAATGCCACCTTTAGCTTTCAGGCGAGTGAGTCAAGTATATTTGATATGGGGGGGTGAGTTTTTTCAAATGAATAGTGAGCAAGCCCTCTTGTACGTCGCAAAGAAGGATGGCGACAGATTAATAGGGAGACATTGTACCAGGTACAGCAGGCGTGGTAAAATAATCATTTTCAGTAGGGCTGAGCGGCCAAACCAAGAGACATTGAGAGCTCCCCAGTCCTTAAGATCCTGCTGAGCTTTTTTCAGGGCAACCAGGAAATTCTCTTCGTAGAGGCGGGCAAAGTCAGCCGTTATTTGAACACCCAAGTATGTAATGGCTCTTGCATTCCAAAGAAATGGAAAGGAACCCTGACAACAGTCCACGTCCTGCTTCGAGAGTGATACATTCAAGGCATGGGATTTAGAATAATTGATCTTAAAATGAGTGCTCTATATCCTTTAATAAGTTCGGCAGGGTCACCCTCGGAGACGTCAGGGAAAGAAGAACATCATCGGCAAATGCCGCAACTTTATATTCCCTACCTTTCACTATCAAGCCCCTGATGTCGGGATTACATCGCAATTTGTTTAGAAAGGGTTCCAAGGACAGGACAAAAATCAGGGGAGATAGGGGGCAGCCCTGACGTGTACCGTTACTCATAGAAAAGGCGTCCGACAGGTGGCCATTAGCCCGCACACGTGCGCTGGGTGTAGAGTACAGTGCAGAGATATGTGCCAACATGCGAGGGTGCAGGCCAATTGATATCAAAACCTCCTGCATGTAGTCCCATGCCACCCTGTCGAACGTCTTTTCCACCTCTAGGGACAGGAAGAAGCCCTGGGTCCCAGAGGTCTTAAGCCAATGGTGGAGATTTAACGTCCTGATGGTGTTGTCCCTGGCCTCCCTACCAGGGACAAAACCTACCTGATCCTGGGAGACCAGGCCAGGCAGAAGCGGGGATAACCTGTTTGTCAAGATCTTGGCGTACAATTTAATGTCTACGTTGAGAAGCAATATCGGTCTATAGTTCTGAACCTGCGTAGCATCCTTGCCCTCCTTTGGTATGACCGTTATATGGGCCTCTAGCATACGACCCATTGGAGCAGAGGGAGACGCCAAAGCGTTAAAGGTATCTATCATCCTGGAAGATAGTACATTCAAAAAGGATTTATAATACTGCAATGTGAATCCATCAGGTCCTGGGCTCTTTCCCGGCTTCATTTGTTTTACAGCAGCATGGAGTTCCCTCAGCAGAGAGGGGACATTCCAAATTCCCAAGCCTGACCCTCCCGAATTTGTTTTGGACAATTTTGAGATAGGAAATCCCTAATTGCCTCTACTCTCCTAGCAGTTTGGGTCGGATTTTGGCACGGTGACTCCAAATTGTACAGTTTTTTATAATAGTGTTCAAAACACTTTGCTATGTCCTCGTTTTTTTACAAGGTCACACCGTGGTTGTCCTGGACCTGATGGATCGTGTTGGAAGGCCTGGAGGCTCGAACTACTCTCGCCAGAAGTCTCCCGCATTTATTACCCTGCTCGTAGAAGACTCTCTGGTGTAGTACATAGCGTTGTCTCGATCGTTTTCCCAATTCCTCCAAAAGCAGTGATCGGGTGTGTGAGAGCTCCTGCAAGGAATGCTGCAATAGGAAGGCCTTATGAGAGGCTTCCAGATGTCTAATCTTATTTGTTAAGGTCACTATCCTCTCCTGGTTCTGCTTTTTAATTCTTGCCTGGAAAAAATGTGGTGTAAAACTGTGCTAATAACATAAAATAAAAAATGTAACAAGAATGTATTTGTTGCTATGATGCAAACAATGATGAAGCTGCGATTCGCTGTATTATATAGACAGTGGACGAAGTGGAAAAAGGAAAAATCGCGCTAATAACTAGTGTACCAAATACATAAATATGACATATAGTACATGAACATGTGTATATATATAGTGGAAAAAAGAAAACACTAATGCAACCCAATACATGAAATATGTGGATTCGTGAATGTGTCCTCATACGTAACAAAAAGCCCTTAGTTGTCCAAACAAAGAGGGCTAGTGCAGAATAAAATGTCTGAATAATCAGAAATAAAACACAGGAGGGAGAAAAGGGAGTTCAAATCCTCCTCCACCCAGGTGTGAAAAGTCCTATTGTTGTAAACTTGTGCAATACATTGTGGCGAAGGTTATAATCCAAGGAAGACCTCCACCAAAAAAGCATACAAATCTGCTTACCGGAACGGGTTGGTCCCCTAGTTACAGGAGACCACAAATTGCATGTAGTAATAGCAAACTGCTGGGCTCATTGGGAAGTGGGCAGCCTGGTATGGATCATTTCCTTAATCAGTGGCTCCAATGGTAGTGTTCACATATACATGGAAAGAGACAAGGATGCCTCGATAGTGTAAAAACTGTACACACCTCGGCCCAGCCTCCTTTAATTCTTGCCGCCTGTGCGATAAGTTCCCCCCGAATCACACACTTGTGGGCTTCCCACAAAGTGAGTGGAGACATGTCCGGCGAGGCATTGTCCACAAAATAATTGCGGAGTACAGATTCTAGATGTGTCACAAATGCCGTATCTTTTAAGCAGGAATGAGTTCAGTCGCCAGGTTTTGGTCCTGGAGATCGACTCCGGAAAGCCAGGGTGGCCGAGATGGGGTGGTGGTCAGACAAGAACATTGGGTCTATTGTGGCGTGAGTAAGATAGGTTAGGTCAGGCTGAGAAAGGAAAAAATAATCTATGCGCAAGTACTTTTGAAACGGGGCAGAATAGAAGGTGTAGTCTTTGGTCGAAGGAAAGAGAGTGCGCCAGGTATCATGTAATGTAAGAGACTGAAGTTGTAGCTTGATTTGATGCAGAGCTCTGTAGGGCAAAGCAGTGGTACCTGAAGAGGTGTCCATCTCTGGATTCAATAAGACATTGAAGTCCCCTCCCAGAAGGACCAAGCCCTCCTTAAATGAAAGCAGGAGATCAGAGATCTTCCTAAAAAAGTATACCTGGTGTTTGTTCGGGGCATAGATATTTGCTGAGGTAAGGGGTCTGGAAGCGTATAAACCCTTGATAAATAGACCAACATTTTCTATTGTGGTCTTGTAGAGTACACAGGGCCTAATCCTCAAAAGAGATACGACGGAGTAACTGCTGTTACTCCATCGTATCCCTGGTCCTAACTTTGGAACTGATCCACAGAAGCAGTTTTCCAAAGTTAGGCAAAGTTAGGGTGCCTACCCACGTGCACCCACCACGTGGGTACCTACCGGAGCATGATGGGACGGTGAGGCCTATATAAATGGGATGCAAGGCGCGCTTCCATCATTGCAGTGACAAGAGGCGACGTGTCAACATCGGAAGAAGGGAGAAGAAGACCATGACGTCACAGAAGACCGCGCTGGCTGCCTGTTAGTAATTGAGCTAACACACAAAGATAGCAGGCAGCCAGCGCTGAAGGAGAAGGCACCGGACAGCTGCAGAAGAACCGGGGTGCGCCGAGTCAACAGCGGAGAGCGGCGAAGATAGAAGAAGACCCCGGAGAGCGGAGAAGACCCCCCCCCCCCCCCCCCCCGGAGAGCGGAAGAAGAAACCCCCCCCGGAGAGCGGAGAAGACCCCCGGAGAGTGGAAGAAGCAGCCCCCCCTGGTATTAGAGCTAATAAAGAAGACAGGGGGGGCCTCCGGAGCAGACTAATAAATTATTTTAAAAACCCTTGTGTTGTGTGTTTAATAACTTTAACTTTTTGCCTCCAGGTGAATGGGTAGGGGTATGATGTACCCCATATCCATTCACTTAGGGTGGGGGGCCGGTATCTGGGGGCCCCCTTATTAAAGGGGACTCCCAGATTCCGATAAGCCCCCGCCCGCAGACCCCGACAACCAACGGCAAGGGTTGTCGGGAAGAGGTCCTGTCCTCATCAACATGGGGACAGGGTGCTCTGGGATGGGGGGGCCCGCAGTGCGCCCCCCTGCCCCAGAGCACCCAACCCCCCCATGTTGAGGGCATGCGGCCTGGCACGGCTCAGGAGGGGGGGGCGCTCGCTCGTCCCCACTCCCTTTCCTGACCGGCCGGGTAGCGTGCTTTGGATACGGGTCTGGTATGGATTGTAGGGGGACCCTCTACGTCGAATTTTCGGCGTAGGGGGGGTCTCCTTACAACCCATACCAGACCTAAGGGCCTGGTATGCTCCTGGGGGGGGGAACCCATGCCGGTTTTTTCTTTGAAAATTGGCATGGAGTTCTCCCTCAGGAATGCATGCCGAGCGACGCTGACAATTTTTCTTTTTTGTTTTTGTTTTCCCGGCGTTTTTTTTTTTTTTTCACCCGTCGCAACTTTAGTGTCCCGTCGCAATCCACAAAGCCCGCCGTAAATTACGTTCGAGCGCTGCACGTCGGGAAAATTACGTCACACGCATGCGCAGTACGGCCGGCGCGGGAGCGCGCCTCATTTAAATTTTAAATGCCCCCCGGAGAGGAGGACCACCTTGCGACGGAGGCACTTAAGTTACACGGCGTGTAATTTCTAGGTAAGTGCTTTGTGGATCAGGCACTTAGGTAGAAATTTTAAGTCAGTGTAACTTAACTGCTGAAAGTTAAGTTAGGCAGCTTTTTTAAAGGATTTGGCCCACAGTTCCTAATGTTTCGCATAGAAAGGTATTAGTAATGTGTATAGTATAGTAAGTGTTTAGCATAGTTAAGTATTAGTAATGTTTATAGTATGTAAGTATTTAGCATAGTAAAGTGCAGCATGTTCTATTTGGCAGAGAAGTTACAGGGCTGCAAATGTGGGCAACTTGTCAGGGATTTTAGGGCTGTACATGCATTTACTTCCGTCAACGCCTCACTTTGTTGTACAAAGCCAGCCAAAGCTTTATAAGGCAAGATTCACATGGCGGCTTGTGAGTGGGCAGGGACTGCCACCAGCAAAAATCTGTAGGTGCTTGCCAGCAGGCTTAAACTCTGCATGCATACAGTGTGTGTGACCAGCAGCAACTGTCAAGGTCAGATATCATAGTGCTGTTCACATGTAACCACTCATCTGAGTGATTCAATACAAATACCGACCCTGGACACAGACAGTGTGGATCTAGAGTTGGTGTTTCTGCAGTGTTTTGGCCACACACAAACTGGCTGAAGCTTAATGGCCAGTCTGTATGCTGCCATAGAACAGAGTGTTGCTGTGTCTAGAGAATGCATTTAGCCTCCAAACACAGAATACCAGTGGCTACTGACGTGTGAATATCACCTAATCCTCTCACCTATGGGGTAAATAGTGATGTTTCTGCACCAAAACATACAATGGACATACCTGAAAGGTTCTCTATAAATGTCTTGTACCTGAATGTCCCCTGTTTCATTTTTTTCTGCTTTAAATAATGTTAAAGTCCAACTCCAGGAAAAAGTCTTGATTCAAAACGCCTCTTTGTAAACCATCCTGCAATAATGAGCTAAGCAACTACCCTGCCCAGGGTACCAGGCTATTTTCCCTGCTCATTGTGTTCTTGGGTACCTTATGATCCCAATTAGCTCTCCTGCCTCTGGAGCTTATGAGAGATTGCAGTTTTCCAGTGCAAGTGTCTCCTCCACCAATAGGAGATGTGCACATCAAGCAGTCAATGATGTGGACACCTGAGAGAAGGATCATTATGTGAGCCTGGCCCATAAAAAACACCCTTATCGCCCACTCTGAACTGTGCAGGAGTAGTTCTGCAGCCAATTAATTAGAGAAATGCCAAGCTCTGCCTCAGATCGGGCAGCGGGGCAAGTCTGAGTATGCACCTGTAAGGAAGTGTTCTTTTATACACTACCTGTGAGGTTGTTTACATTCATGCCTGGTCTCTATCATAGAGTTCTTATTTCTTAGTTGAAAGACCAGGAAACCACTTAGAGTCTTTGCTTACAGGAAGTGAAGAGAGAGAGTGACCAGCCCCATGCTGACTGTGCAAAGCCCAGAGGTTTGGCAGACTGATTGTGTGCTTATCCATTCAGCCACCCCTCCAGGCTGAAAAGGGCCTTTCTCTTGGGCAAGTGTTACTGCACTGTGTAGCTCACTATTTGTTATATTACTGTCACTCCTGTGTGAGCACTGTGTGTGAATCAGAGATACTGCATCTGTTATAGGCTTGATTCACTAAAATATTCTATTTGCATTATACTTGGGCTACTCTCAAGTGCATAAGAGCAAAGCTTATTTTATTATAGCGACTGGTTAGTGTTGAAGTGTATATCTTCTACTTCATTATTTAAAGCAACAGTGTCCCTTTTTGGTCTGGGGGGTTCCTAGCTAGTATTAGCCTAGGGAACAGTAAACAGCTTGGGGTAGGAACAGGCTAGTCTTACGATGGACACTTAGATAGGTAGCGGTCCGGTTGCAATGATATCCTATAGTCAGTTTGGTTAGGGACCAAGAGATAGGCTAGATAGGCCGGATTTGCCTTGCAGGTGGCGTGTTCCAGACTTCTTCACCAACGATGTGTTCATCTGTACAAGCGTCCCCAGGAAGCCACCGCTCCACAGATGCATCAGCATTAGTCCTCTCAAGCTTGATTGCGTTACACCTTGCAAGCCAGCTCATTAGGGGCCCCTGAAACCGAACTGTGCCACAGGGCCTAATTGGAGGTATTGGTGTTAAAGGCCTTTAGTTATATATCCGGATATATAGATACATACTGTATATACACTGTTCTTCTCAGACATATGTACATTCTTCTTGTTATTGCTTTGGTTGTATGTAATGCCATCACTTTATCATATATAAAGTTACACTAATAACCAGCTGATATGTTTGCATATCTTTATTTTTAGAAATCTATGCTGGATGTATTAGTACTACTGCTGTCAGTTGTTTTGGATGAGTTACTAATTATTGCCCTAGAAAGGAACCATCTCTGCATACGCTGGATATCTGTTCTAGGTGGAGGCACTGCCAATTATATATTCATAGTCCACTCTTCCTTCTCTTTCTCATTTGGTTACCTGCAGGTTAGTGCCGTGGCCTGTGTGGGGAGGGCAACTTCATATGACTTCTCTTCCCCATAACAGGGCTACACAGTGATATCATGGCTCTCATCAGGTATGCCGTATATGCACATGCATATGCCACATGAGTTGAGGCTGAGCTCCCCAGATAGCAAGGATAACTTGCCACACGTTTTTAGCAGTATTGAATTGTAAGTCTTGTGAACTTGCTGAACATCTTCCCTTGCAAGTTGTACACTTGCAGAGCACTTGAAGCTTCTAGTTGACACTTTTCCAATTTGTAGCAAATTTGCAGTGGTAAGTCTACAGCACAAGCCCCGCAAGTCTATAGCCAGAGTTATGCAAGTCTCCACTTTTGGCAAGAAAAAAATTAGCAAGCAGCGCAAATCTATAATCCCACAATCTGGTGATAGTGAACCCACTGCTATTAAAGTGGCTGTAAACCCTATCAAAATATCAATTAACAAAACTCTACAAGACAAAGGCATAATGAGCAAGTATGCATAGCATACTAGCTCATTATGAATTACTTACCTTACATCAAAGCCCCCGCAGCGGTCCTCGTACCCCCCTCTGGCTGGCAACATCTCTCCCAGGGGTTACCTCCAGGTATCGGTGCTCCGGCGGTAACGGCACAGTGCCATTGCTTCAGTTTGCTCTAGTGTGCCGACATTGGCACATGCAGGGGACAAGGGATATCTCCTAAACCGTGCAGGTTTAGGAGATGTCCTGGGTTGCTACAGGTAAGCCTTATTTTAGGCTTGCCTGTAGCATAAAGTGGTTGTAAAGGGTTTACAACCACTTTAACTAATTCCTTACTGTACACCGGTGAAATAGATTCATTATTTTATGCATTGGATTGAATGTATCATTCATTAGTAAAGTACATGCATCAAAAATTCATATGTGTTCAAAATATTTAAAGTCCATTTTGCAATCCCAGGAAAACTCCAAGATTATTATTATCATCACTTTCTTGGATTTTTCCTGGGATTGCAAAATGGACTTCAAATATTTTGAGCATTTTTGATGCATGCTCTTTACTAATAAATAATATTTTCTTGCACTAAGCACTTTTTGTTCACTGTATCAGCACACTGTTTTTTATTTTGCACTTTTTTTCAACAGCATTTGCACTTTGTTTCATAGAAACAAATAATTTTTGTATGATAGATTAATTATTTTATGCAATGACACAAAGTTTCTTATTATACACGATTGTTGGATTGAATGCATTTCACATGTGTACAGTAGGGGGTTAGGTTAATAGCAGTGGGTTCACTATCGCCAGATTGTGGGATTATAGTTTTACACTTCTGTTTTTTTCTTACCAATTAACTGGGGATCATAGGCATGCACAGGGGGTGTGCTAGGTGTGCCTGGGCACAACCTAATCACCCCAAGTGCATTAGCATTATCGCTCTGTATGCAGGCAGGGAAATATCTCACTCTGACCAGTTCTGCCATTCATGAAGTACTACCGTACTTCTCTTTCACTGTACCAGCTCAACCATAAGAGTGTGTGTGTCTGTATGTGTATGTATAAGTAATATATATCACACACACATATATACACACACACACACTCGCATGTGTGTTTAATCTTTGGGGTGCACACCCTAATGCAATAAGCTACACACACACCTATGCTGGTGATTCATCGGTACTTAGGTGGCAGCAATCTTATTTAATCCCTCAATCTTCCATTAATATCTTTGGCACTAGTTTTTCCTTGTTGTTTGTCCAAGTGTCCGTTTTTATTTGGTCTATTCACTAATAAGTGAAGAGAGGTGAATTGTCAGAAAAATCTAAGCCAAAGTGCCTGAAGTAGAAAAAAAGCTCTCATTGAAAAATATTTTTAGTTCGGCTTTTTTGGCCTATATTTTACCATTTGCCTAAAAAATGTACCTCAGTTCACTGAATAGTACTTTAAGACAAAACTGATCTTTATAAAAAAAAAATTATTAAAATATTTGAATAAAATCAATATATAACACTGGATTACATCTTAGTTAATTTTTTTTATTAGGGTAATATGTGATAATATGTAAAACAGTGATGAAGTGCACTAATTCAAGAAGCTAAGCATCAAAAATAGACAAATATGCATGAATGCCTATCCCTAATAGGGATGAGCTTTATGTTCGGGTCGAACATGAGTTTGACTCGAGCATGAGTTCGACTCGAACATTGGCTGTTTGCCCGTTCTCTGAATAGCGGCAAATTCAAAAGCCGCGGAACACCCTTTAAAAGTGTATGGGAGAAATCAAAAGTGCTAATTTTAAAGGTTAATATACAAGATATTGTCATAAAAAGTGTTCGGGGACCCGGGTCCTGCCCCAGGGGCATGTATCAATGCAATTATAAAAAAGGGGGGGAACTAATGCGCGAAACCAACCTAACAAGTGCACAGTCTTACACTATGGAAGCCTCCCTGTTCTCTTTTTGAGTGCCATCGCTGGGACCAAGTCTGTATTTATGCACTAAGGAACGGCAGGCTGGCTGTGGGACACGCTTCCATTAATCATTATTAAAGGCTAATATACTAGTAATACTATACTAAAACTATACTAAAAGTCAGCAGCTACAAAAAGTGTAGCTGCTGACTTTTAATAAACTGAGGCCTTGTACTCACGGCAGGACATGTCCGATGAAAACGGTCTGCAGACCGTTTCCATCGGACATGTCTGGCCGGGGACTGCCCGGGGACTTCTGTTCGATGGCTATACACACCATCGAACAGAAGTCTGCGCGTAAACAATACCCGGGGCGTGTCCGCGGTGTCGCCGCGTCGATGACGCGGTGTCGCCGCGACAATGACGCGGCGACGTGGGCGGCCCGCCTTTAAAATGCTTCCACGCATGCGTCGAAGTCATTCGACGCATGCGAGGGATGGCGGGCGGCAGGAAATGTACGGTAGGTCTGTACAGACGACCGTACATGTCCGGGCGGACAGGTTTCCAGCGGACTGTTTTAAAGCAAGTCCAGGAAACAGTTGTCCGCTGGAAACCTGTCCAATCCGCCCGAAAATGGTCCGCTCGGGCCAACACACGGCCAAACATGTCTGCTGAAACTGGTCTGCGGACCAGTTTCAGCAGACATGTTTGGTCGTGAGTACGGGGCCTGACACTTACCTGCTCCACGGTCCAGCGATGCGGCCGACCCGGAGCTCTGCTCCTCCCCCCCCCCTCTCCGCCGGCACCTCTATTCATATTGTGGGCACCCCGCCGTGACAGCTTTCGGCTTCACGGCCGGGCACTCACTGCGCATGCGCGAGTCACGCTGCACGCTATGAATGGACAGGCGATCTCCTGGGACCTGTCACTTATCCCAGGAGATAGCCTAAAGGGAGGGGCCACCTAAGGCGAGAGGAGGAGTCGCCTAGGCGGTCCCTGGGTGGAAGGAAGAAGTGGGACAGGAAGTCTCACTCCTACCGAAGCCCCCACTCCCCCCCAAATGTGGCATGTAAGGGGGTGAGAAGTGCTTAAAGCGGAAGTTCCACTTTTGGGTGGAACTCCGCTTTAACTTTGTGCATACTTCTTATATTTTGATTGGGAGGATGTGGACATTTTTGAGAAACTGTATCCACTGTTCAAAATAAAGACCAAAATGCCAAAGAAGACACTAAAAAATTGCATTACAAAATTGTTCTGTTTTGAAAAATTTTAATAATTTTGAAAACGAAACTGCAAACCCTTCAACTGTGGCTGGAAATATATGGACATTTGGAAATGTTGACAAAAAAAAAAAAAAGAACAGTTGAATGTGAAACATTACTTCCCATTTAGTGCTGTACATTATCTCCAAAATGGTGTTCAAAGCTTCAAAGAAAAAGTTTGAACCATTCTAGTCAAAAAAAGATCCAAATACACGTACAAAGGAATCTAAATACAAATATGAGCACACACACACAGAAAAATCTATTTACAACATAAGCAGGCAAAGTCAAATATACCTGAAGAAGAAGTGAGCTCAAAATTCAATAACACCAGGAGACAGACTCAGTAGACCATTGCCATGTGATTCACCACTCATTCATTAGGAGACCTCCTACAGTTTATTGATTTGCTCTGACACTTCACATTATACAGATTTTGCTTTGAAACCATCCGCATTAGAGGCAGGAGAATGTATCTGACACAGAGTTCTGAGGCTTTTAATAAATAATTGCCAGTGAAGTATAATTTAGCATAGTCATTGGACCATAACTGTAAAGCCAAATGTCATTTTTTCCTAACCTTAAAATATCCATCAGAATATCACACATACGGTATCATTGTATAGAGTGTTATCGCACTGTAGGGTTCATTTATTAAGGAAATACATTTCTATGAAGTTCACTGGAGCTGGATTTATTTCAATCATCCAATCACGGTCAAAATAAATTCCAGACACATACTGTACAAAAACAATAATGCAGCTATGTATTCATAAAAATATTAACTGTATATTAAAAGCAACTCATTTTTAGTAGCTAATTTTGACATATCAACTTCAATTGCCTGTACAATAGAATTCTGACTGAGAAAGGGAGAGTCGGCGCTAGTTGCCAATCAGATGGGCTGCAGTGTTCATGTGAGTGAGCGCAGAGATAAGGACATCAGTCTGCTGTTTCTCCTTCACTGTCCAGTCCCAGGCTAAGGACCGGAGGGCGACCTAAATGTGTTGGGTTCTTTGAGCTTTTTAACGTAATTGGTAAGCGCATTATATTCTATTATTTGTACATGTGTTGAACACTTATTTACAAAGTTTAAAGACATTTAATTGATTATACCTGCATTAATGATGAATTTCTATGTCATACACAGACCACCACATGTAATTAAGGAACAGAAGTATTATGCAAGCCCTGATGAAGCACATCTAGTGCGAAACTAGTTGGCAAAATCGCATCTGCTTTTCTTCTAATAATAACCCCCTTTCCTTTTTTGTGTAAATCATGTGAATTTGGTCGTGATCATGTAAATTTCATTTTTGCTAATTAATATGAAATGTGAAACTCTATATTTATATAATTAAATTATTTTTGATATTACTAAAAACCTTGTGTTTTGTGCGCCTACCTTCGATACCAAGAGCAACACACCTCACGTAAAAATCCCTATATTTGGAGAGGAATTCTCTTTCCTCCCCTTATATAAGCCAACCTTTTTATTTTCGGCGACCTAAATGTATTGCCTAACTGCAGTATAGACAAATTAGGCCACTTACAATGTATTTTGAATCACTTGATTATTAGCCGCCTGTATGTACCCTTTCATTACCATGCCTTTTTTTCAGTATTCAGTGCTGTAATAGTGTGACTGACAATTACTCTGTCATGCTAAACTGTATCCAATTAAAGGCAATTTTCCTTATGCTTTTGTGTACTTTAAGTCAGGGGTCTAAACAAAGGGTCAGTTTACTGTCCTTCAAACTTGAGGGGTGCCGCACTGTGGCCAGAAGGAATAGAACATGTCCTAGTGTTAGTTGCAGTAAACAATGCCCTGTGCTTGGTATTAAGGGAGAGAATAGTGCCCATCATTGGTGTCAGTGGAAGGAATAGTGCCCATCGTTGGTGCCAGTGGAAGGAATAGTGACCCATTGACGATGGCAGAAAACTACGTTCCACTGTGGTTGACAGTGGGGGGGAATAATGCCCCAAGGACTGAATAAAAGCAAGCAAAGGGCCACCGTTTTGAGACCACTTCTTTAAGTGCTGTGCTAAAATGTACTTAACTGTTGCAATTTTTGCATAAATATGTGACATATGAACATGTATTAAGTGACACATAAAGAATGAGCCAAATACAATCCTGGAGTTCATCCTCCTGAATCCAATTTTATTTTTTTTAACAAAGACAATAACAATAGTGGACCCAGATGATGGAAATTAATCCCGTACAACCAGCATAAGTTACTTTTCCAGTGCTCAAATCACTATTGGTATCAAAAACCCAAGAGTTGTAAGCTCCCCCACCACAAGGTTCCAGGACACAGTTCTAAGACACACACATCTTCGGTGGGGGAGCTTACAACTCTTGGGTTTTTGATACCAATAGTGATTTGAGCACTGGAAAAGTAACTTATCCTGGTTGTATGGGATTCATTTCCATCATCTGGGTCCACTATTCTTATTGTTACGGGGCCATATTCTCGTATATTTCCCGCGGGCGGCGCGTAAGCCATTTACACTCCGCCGCCCCAACCTACAGGAGCAAGTGCTGTATTCCCCAAACACTTGCTCTGTAGTTTGGGGCGGCAGAGTGTAAATGGCCTGGCGTAGCCACGCGTATCTCCAAGGGGGCGGCTTCTATTTAAATTAAGCGCGCCCCCGATTCTAACGAACTGCGCATGCGCCGGGCTTAAAATAGCCCAATGCGCATGCTCCAGTTCTCGGCGTAAAACGTCAATGACGCTGACGTGTGCGTCATTGACGTAAAGTCATATTCAAGAACGACTTAGGGAAACGACGTAGCCGACGGAAAAACACGACGCGGACCCGACGCCATACTTAACATGGCCTACGTGGGACTTGCGTAAACTTACCCCTCATATAGCAGGGGTAAGTTTACGCTTACGCAAACTACGTTAGCGACGGTTACGTGACGCAAATTAGTTCGGGAATCGGCGTATCAGGCTCATTTGCATAAACAAATGAGACCTGAACGTAAACACCATCTAGCGGCGGGCGGAGTAATTACATTTAAGATCTGACAGTGTAAGTGACTTACACATGGCGGATCTTAAGTGTATCTATGCGAAAATGATTCTAAGAATCAGTCGCATAGATACACTGGCCAAAAAAGAGAGATACGATGGAGTATCCTGAGATACTCCATCGTATCCTTACTCAGAATATGGCCCATTGTCTTTGTTTTAAAAAAAAAATTGGACTCCAGGACTTGTGGATTGTATTTGCTCATGCTTTATGTGTCACTTAATACATGTTCATATGTCACATATTTATTCCTTATTTTACAGCGCAGCTAAATGTATTTAATTGTTCTCAGTGTGTGTATCTAGCATTATAGGTACAGCAGCATATTTAATATTTTTATATCACAATATTTATGTTTTATTTACATAGACAGAGCAGTAATTCACCTTGAGTCATGTATAGCTGTGTTATGCTCTTCAGTTTGGTTTCCACTTTTGTTACCCCTCCTCCATTTCCTTTGTTCCTTTAAGAATATATACTTGAATATAATTTCTTTCAAACCAGAACTTACTGTCACTTTAAAAGTGGGAGACTATGTACTTTAAGCCAATCAGTTTCTGTGGCAGTAAAGTTATACATCAGTTGGCACAGTTTTAAATTCACGTTTGACCTAGTTTCTATGATATGCACTTAGTAAATCTACCACTATGTCCCAACAAGGTGGAGACAAATTGGAAAACTTACTGCACAGCCATACCTCCCAACTTTTAATAATTCCACCGCGGGACACTCATTAAAAAAAAAAAATCCGCGGGGGGAGGGGGGTTGGTTTGTTGGGGGCTGCTACCGTGAGATGGTGATCATTTTGTTTATCTGACCGCAAAGTTGTTAAGCGGGGGGTTCCAGGACAGTGATTTTTTTTCCCTGCCATCAAAGTTGTTGAGCGGGGGGGTGCTACCGCGGTACGATCAGCCGACATTACAGTTTATAAGGGGGGGGTCTCGCCGACTGCCCGACATTAGAGGATAAGCGGGGGGAGCAGGGTGATATCTTCCTACCTCCTTTGCTCATCTTCGTTTGCGGGAAAATTTCTCCTATCGCGGGACTGCGGGAAAATAGTGTCTATGCAGGAGAATCACGCAGTCCTATTGCAGGGCTGTGGGAAAATAGTGTCTATGAGGGAAAGTCCCGCAGAATCCCAAGGCCTCAAGGCCAAGTCCGGTATCTGCCAAGGAAAGCGGGGGTACGGGCATAGTGTCTCAACCCCGGGGGAGAATTCTAGATTGTAATAAAAACATTATGTACTGTAACTGCATTTCTATGTTATTATTTTTACCTGACATGGCGGTACCTCATTTAAAGTCCCTCAAACTCTTTCTCCCTCATTACAATCATTATTCATTAATACTAGAATCCATAATTTTACACAATGTTGTTAAACTTGTGTATGACTTTATAAACAATTAAAGAAACTACAATGAAAAAAAAAGAAGTTAGTTTTAAGCCTGGAGTGTTTGCACTGTGACTACAGTGATATATAGCCTTCTTCATAATTAGAATAAAAATCTATTTGTCACTAATTGGACAATAAAGGTCATTCTTGTGGGAATATCTCACTTTGGAGCCTCGAAAACATGGCATGAAATTCCCAGATTAAAAACTAAAAACTGAAATCAGAATTAAGCATACTCCTTACATTTTGTCCCCTTGAACTGTTAAATTACTTATGTTAGAGAATGTACCCATCTATAATTAAATAATTGTAATAATACTCGCATACCCTTTTGATGAGATTTAATTGCCTAACAAGAGATAAAGGTCACATGTTATGCCTTATATCTTACATACAGTACTGCTAACTGTTTTTTTAATTGCTTGTATCATGTATCTAAGGGTACACTGTTTTATCTATATATTTATGAAGTCCATGTACATCATACATATTTAATGGAAAAAAAAACATAATTTTGTTTTACAAACTGCACATTTTCATGTTGTCTGACAATTAGTGTTTACTATCATATTGGACTCTTTTTTTTTTCACACAACATGAATAGTTAATATGGCATATGAACTATCACAGACCGATAGGGACTGTGATATATGAAAGATATTAAAGCTGAAATCTGATTCTCCTGGATTAGAGGAATATCTCAATTCTGTGTTAAAATAGTAAAATACAAACATATTACTGTTGAGTCAGTCATAAATAGATCAGATGAAACAAAAATGTAAATATATATTTTTAGGAAATAAAAAAAAGCTTGTTTTCCATTAAATAAATAAATTACACTATAAGAAGCCTCTTTCCTTAGCATTGCACACGTGTATGCTGGTACAAGAAAGTCCTGATTTTGTCAGTGGGTTAACCATCTATATGGAGTTCAAGATCACAGAGGGAATTGAGTTTGATTCCATGGATAAGAGAATATTAAGTGAGAATACTTTTTCACAGTACCTTGAAAAAGTATTCATACCCCTTGACATTTTCCACATTTTGTCATGTTACAACCAAAAACATAAATGTATTCTCTTCCCGTCTCTCTTCATTGCCACGACTAGGCCTGTTGATAGTGGTCTACTTGGTATTGCTTACATTTTTGATATTACTTGCTAAACTATGGGTGCCCCCCCCCCCCCCTGAGAGATTAATTGGTTGGTTGTTCTTTTAAATTCTATATGATGGAAATATTTTTTTTTTTTATTGTATAAGTTCCTAAATGTCCTATGTTCCATGACTTTTGAGGTAATACCCTATTTGATTTTATCAATGTTTATGCTTGTCATGGACACTTCTTTGTACTTTTATTGATTATCCTGACAAATGTAATGTAACTTTATTTTTCCTTAATAAAACATGTTTTGTGGAAAAAAAAAAAAAATAGAAAACTGTAAGGTGTATGAATACTTTTTCAAGACACTGTATAAACAGGTTTCCATGCTGATCTGTTAGGGGCTAGGGGCCAGTTCTCTGTCTCTCAGCTGATTTTATGAGAAGCCTGTTAAGCAGACAAGAATTGAAATTTAGAATAAGAAATGTAGCAACAATGTTGACCAAATATAGTCAATGGCATCAGTCAGGATGCCCGACACTGTGTTTTCATTCCAGCAGCACCTGTAATCTGTCATTTAGCCATGAGAGTGCAGAGGGAAAACATCGTCAGGCATTTAGATCCTGTGATGATGGTGGTTTTACATCACTGGGTGTCATGCTTGATGGTTTAATTACATAAGGGAACATTAGTAAAAAAGGACTTTGCAATGGTGTTGGTGTGTTTACTTACATTTTACTATTTTCTTGGAACAAATGATAAGCAGTATGAATGTACCCCTGTACTCATTCCCTTGGGGTTGTATTTTGGGCTCCCATTTTCATCTTCAGCCCCCTTATCCTCTGACCTTTTTGAAAGACAGGATGTGAGAATACACTTTAACCACTTCAGCCCCGGAAAATTTGGCTGCTCAATGACCAGGACATTTTTTGCGATACGGCACTGAGTCACTTTAACTGACAATTGCGCGGTCATGCAGTGCTGTACCCAAACAAAATTTACATTCTTTTTCTCCAACAAATAGAGCTTTCTTTTAGTGGTATTTGATCAGCACTGCTGTTTTTATTTTTTGCACTATAAACAAAAAAAGAGTGACAATTAAAGAAAAAAAAAACACAATATTTTGTACTTTTTGCTATAATAAATATCCCCAATTTAAAAAAAATCATATTTTTGGTAATAAAAATCACAATAAGCATATATTGATTGATTTGCGTAAAAGTTATAATGTCTACAAAATAGTGAAAAGATTTATGGCATTTTTATTATAATTTTTTTTTTCTTACTATTAATGGCGGTGATCTACGATTTTTATCAGGATTGCGGCAGACAGATCGTACAATTTTGACACAATTTTGGGACCATTGACAATCATACAGTGATCAGTGCTATAAAAATGCGCTGATTACTGTGTAAATGTCACTGGCAGGTAAGGGGTTAACACTAGGGGTGGTTAAGGGGTTAACTGTGTTCCCTAGTGTGTGTTCTAACTGTAGGGGGATGGGACTGACTAGAGGAGATGACAGATCATTGTTCCTAGCTAGTAGGAACTCACGATCTGCCTCTCCTAACAGCACAGAGATTTCTGTGTTTACACACACACATCCCTGTTCTGGCTCTCGTGTCTGCAATCGTGTGTGGCCGGTGGTCATTGCGGCTGCGCGCTTTGGCACCCCTGCAATGCAGCAGGGGCACACACGCGCCTGCTATTCTGCTTAAAGGAGCCGACGTACAGCTATGATGGTTCGCGGGATGACCTGCTGCAGTATAATGACGGTGGCTGGTCGGCAAGCAGTTAAACTGGTTGTAAAGGCTGTAGATCTTTTACCTTCATGCATTCTATGCATGAAGGTAAAAAAATAAATCATTATGCAGCTCTCCCCCCAATACTTACTGGAGCCTGATCCAGATTCCAGCGATGTGCACTAGAGCAGCTACCGTCCATGCTCTTTGCTTCCTCATTGGCTAAGAGACATGGCTCCCACTGCTGTCAATCACAGCCAGTGAAGAGGATGTGGGGGTGGGCCTGAGCCCCTCTCTGTGTGTTTTATGGACACACAGAGTGGGGCTTGGAAGCGAGAACACACAAGTGCCCCCATAGCAAGTCGTTTGCTTGGCTTGGCACTCAACTGGGAGGAGGATCCATGAGCGCTGTCGGGAGACCCAAGAATAGAAGGATTGGGGCTGCTCTGTGCAACACCACTGCACAGAACAGGTAGGTATGACATGTTTTTTTTTTTTTATCTGAGCCTTTATTATAACTTTAAGCAATAGTCATAATCATTGCTATATGGATTTTAACAAGTATTATAACTGCCAGAATCGATCCCTCAGTTGTATTATTTTGCTGACTTAAAAGGTAGTTAAGGAATTAGCAAGTCTTCAGCCATTTTATCTAAATGTGCTGATAAATCATCTACAATATGAAAAAAACAAACACTCAGATTACCTGGGACACAGCTGTAGCAGAAGATAACTACAGTATGCCATGTCTTAATTCTACATTAAAGTACTGTATAACATAATTTCCTGATGTAATAGCATTGGATCTTCAAATTGTATTAGAGATAGCTCATGCCAACAGACAACACAATTCAATTATTAACTATTTCAAACTGGCCAATTGATTTTAAGTATAAGACAGACATAAATATAAATATAGAAGTCATCTTACGCTATATTTATTTTAGAAAGTGTATTTTAGATTTTGCAGCTTTGGCACATCATCTCACTCGCACTTTATTGATTTTCCTCCTTTACTCACAGTAGCGTGAAAGACATCTTCACTTATAAGACAGACATGGTTGGGTGTCTGAGTCACTGGGGGCTATTTACGAAGGGCAAAGCCACTTTGCACTACAAGTGCAGTCGCTGTAGATCTGAGGGGGACATGCAAGGAAATTAAAAAACAGCATTTTTGCTTGCACATGATTGGATGATAAAATCAGCAGAGCTTCCCCTCATTTCAGAGCTTTCCCTCAGATCTACAGCGATTTACAGCGACTGCACTTCCAAGTGCACTTGTATTGCAAAGTAAATATGCCTTTAGTAAATCAACCCCATTGTCCCAAGTCTGAATATTGTCTCAATCTCAAATAAAATTCTAGCAGAGACATACAATTTTTGAATAGAAGCTTAAATTTCACTTTTAAATATATCCACAAAGAAATTCAGCACTTGCTTTAATTGATCCATGTTCTTTGCAAATTGGTAGTTATTAGTTCTTTAGAGTAAAAAAAACTCTCTCTTACCAGTATGGAAACTAAGGGCCAGATTCCCGTAGAACTGCGGCGGCGTAACGTATCTCCTTTACGTTGCACCGCCGCTTGATTCACAAAGCACTTGCCTGTAAACTTGCGGCGGCGTAACGTAAAGTCCACCGGCGCAAGCCCACCTAATTCAAATGATCCATGTAGGGGGCGTGGATCATTTAAATTAGGCGCGTTCCCGCGCCGATCGTACTGCGCATGCTCCGTCTCGAATTTTCCCGCCGTGCATTGCGCGAAATTACGTCGCAAGTACGTCATTGGTTTCGACGTTAACATAAATGGCGTCCAGCGCCATTCACGGACGACTTACGCAAACAACGTAAAATTTTCAAATTGCGACGCAGGAACGACGGCCATACTTAACATTGAGTACGCCACCTAGGGGGCATGTTTATCTTTACGCCGCGTAACTCTTACGGAAACAACCTAAAATCACTACGACGGGCAATCGTACGTTCGTGAATCGGCTTAACTAGTCATTTGCATATTCTACGCCGACCGCAATGGAAGCGCCACCTAGCGGTCAGCGTATATATTGCACCCTAAGATACAACGGCGCTGGCCGTCTTATCTTAGGCATGTTTAAGTGTATCTCAGTTTGAGAATACACGTAAACATACGACGGCCTTAGATTCGGACTTACGTCGGAGTATCTGCTGATACGCCGGCGTAATTCTATGTGAATGTGGCCCAAGGTGCAGAAATCAAATATGTTGCCATGCCTGATAAAAAAAAATCCTTACCTCTGCTGGTTCTGCAATGTTTATTATAAGAGGAAGGATTTTTGCCAGTTTTAGTAAATCCAAAACAGTACTCTGCTGTGAACCCTAGGAGAATGTTCAGTCCCATTCTCATGAAATTAAATTGATTGAAGGTTTTTCTTCAGTTTTAGAACCAAAGAGAGCACAGGGTTAAGGTTCCATTTACACTTGTAGGGTCGGTTCACACTGCAGCGATGCAGGAAGCCTACGAATCCACTGCGGCTTCCCACATCGCATGTCTCTTGGCGGCAGTCCACACTGCGAACTGCTGGGAGTGTCAATTAAAAGTTAATAACACCCCCAAATCAGTTCACATATCGAAGTGCGATCTGCAAATTTGGACAGGAATTTGATCGTATGGGTGTGAACACTCTTGCAATCCAATTCTGCTGTGGACCAAAAAAAGGGTCCTGTTCGAGTTTGGCCCGAATGCGATGCAAATTCAGCCATACTATCTGTATGGCTGAATTCGCATTGCACAGACATTACGCATGGATTGCACTGCAGTGTGGTGTGAATCACATGCAATCTCGCAACATACAGCAGTGTGAACTGGCCCGTACGGCTCCAAATGTTAGGTTCTACCCTTTGGCTCTTAACCTCCTGGGCGGTGTTCCCGAGTCTGACTCGGGGTGAGATTTTTGGGCTAGGATCGGTAACCCCGAGTCAGACTCGGGCTCGCCTCGCTGAATCCACAGGCACTTTTTACTTACCTTGTCCCTGGATCCAGCGATGCCACCACGCTGTGTGAGCGAGCGGGACCTCGCTCGATTCACACAGCGTCCTCCTGTGCCGCCGATCTCCGTTCCCTGCGACGTTACGACGCACGGGGACGGAGAACGGCGCCAAATTTAAAAAAGTAAACAAACACATTACATACAGTATACTGTAATCTTATAGATTACAGTACTGTATGTAAAAAAAACACACCCCCCTTGTCCCTAGTGGTCTGCCCAGTGTCCTGCATGTCATTTTATATAATAAAAACCTTTTTTTCTCCCTGCAAACTGTAGATTGTCCATAGCAACCAAAAGTGTCCCTTTATGTCAAAAATAGTTTTAGATCAGCTAGAAAACAGCGATAATAAATTATAATCACTTGCAGAATTGTGCGATAGCGATTTGTGGGGAAATTTGTCATAAAAAAAATAAAATAATAACAGCGACAATTCTGCAACTGAGCAAATTTCAGTGATTTTGATTTGATTACATTATTGAATAATTTTTATTATAATTATATTATTATTTGTTATAATTATTTGTAGTTATTTATTATATTATAATTTATAATTTTGTTTTTAAAAAAATGTCATACCCGGGATGCCTATTAGAATCTTGTTTGGTCAGATTTAAGTGAGTTATTTCAAAAAATTACAGGCCTACAATATAAAACGCCAAATTTCCTTGCAAATAATGGTACCGCTTTCAGCATGTTTTTTCTGAAAGAATCATACCGCCAGGGAGGTGAAGCCCTGTACACATGCTCGGTTTTCCCGGGAAAACCGAGGGGAAAGCCGAGAACCTATTCGGTAGCTTTTTCCCCCTACACACGGACGGGTTTCCCATTTGTGTATGCTCCATCGGCACTGCCTCGCAGTGTTTCCCATAGGAAAGCAGTAGTAAATCTGGAGGAAAACAGGTTCTCTATTTTCCCACTGGGATTGCTGGCTGTTTCCCTGTCGGGAAAATTACGAGGAAGCATACACACGTCCGGTTTTCCCGGCCAAAAGCTCCCTTGGCAGTTTTCCTGGCAGGAAAACCGGTCGTGTGTACGGGGGTTCAGAGTTTGTGTCTGGGCTTCCAGAGATACTGCAAATAACAGTATTTGTATATTCGCTGTGTTACCAGGCCCTCACGTGCACGTGGGAGCAAATGACCACACCAGACCGATGTTAGTGCATAGCTCAGGATGTTCAGGTACTTTCCACAAGATGTGGAACTCAAAGTACGCCAGGTGCTGCTGACACAGTCAGCAGTTTATGAATCTAACTGAAAAGCAATTATATATCTTGTATTTGATGTCTGAACAAAATGGAGACTGAGACCTCACACCAAAGTTGTGCCAACTGTGGAGTGCAGCTTTGGTGAACCTTTTTGCGATTCGGCACTGCGTCGCTTTAACTGACAATTGCGCAGTCATGCATCATGGCTCACAAACAAAATTGGCGTCCTTTTTCCCCCACAAATAGAGCTTTCTTTTGGTGGTATTTGATCACCTCTGCGGTTTTTATTTTTTGCGCTATAAACAAAAATAGAGCGACAATTTTGAAAAAAGTGCAATATAAAAAGTGCTATAATAAATATCCCCCAAATATATATAAAAAACATTTTTTCCTCAGTTTAGGCCGATACGTATTCTTCTACCTATTTTTGGTAAAAAAAAATCGCAATAAGCGTTTATCAATTGGTTTGTACAAAATGTATAGCGTTTACAAAATAGGGGATAGTTTTATTGCATTTTTATTAATATTTTTTTTTTACTACTAATGGGGGCGATCAGTGATTTTTTTTGTGACTGCGACATTATGACGGACACATTGGACAATTTTGACACATTTTTGGGACCATTGTCATTTTCACAGCAAAAAGTGCTGTTTACTGTGAAAATGACAATTGCAGTTTAGGAGTTAACCACTAGGGGGACTGTAGGGGTTAAGTGTGACCTCATATGTGTTTCTAACTGTAGGGGGGCGGGGCTGGACGTGTGACGTCAGTGATCGTCTTTCCCTATATCAGGGAACAGGCGATCACTGAGACTGCCACAATGAAGAACGGGGAAGGTGTGTTTACACTCACCTCTCCCTGTTCTTCAGCTCCGGTGACCGATCGCCAGACACCGATGGCAATCGGGTCCGCGGGTCCCACGGGCGCGGTCACAGAGCTTCGGACCGGGTCGCGAGCGCACCGCCGGTGGCGCGCTCGCGACCCCACGGCTGGGCTTAAAGAGACACGTACAGGTACGTGATTGTGACCAGCCGTGCCATTCTGCCGACGTATATCGGCGTGAATGGGTCCTTAAGTGGTTAATGTATAGAATGCATTTAGATAAAAATGCTTCTGTCTTTACAACCCCTTTAATAGATGGCACTGGGGTGATGTCTAGCAACTTTCAAGGAACCATAAACACTAAAACAATTATACTTAACCCCTTCATGCAACATTTGCTCTCAACAATTATTGCTATTAAAAATACTTAACTTCAGTCACAGATGTATCTGAGGCTGCTGGACTTCATATTTTGCGGCCCCCCACTTTCCTTTTCTGAGGCACAGCACCAGGGATTAGAGTGTGGACAGACACAGAGGGGTAGGAGCGGAAGGAAGAGGTGTGTGTGTGTTTGGGGAAGGATTGTTAGTCCTGTCTTTGGGCAGTGTGAAAGAAAGTGTAACAGCCACTCTCAGCTTAGACAACTGCAGCCAGCAACCCTGCTGGGAAGTCATAGTCCGGTCTGAATAATGTGTCCGGGTTTCAGGCAGTCTGAAACCCGGACACATCATTCCAAACCCGAACTGTCCGAGTGAATCCCGGACAGGTGGCAATCCTAGTGTGGCACCATTGTCTCTCGCTGCTGACAATCAAGCAGGTAAGTATAGACGTGTTTGTTATTTTTAACCAAATAAACATGTGATTTTACAATAAATTTTCTCCTGATTTTCAGGGTAATTTTATCTACAAATGAAGGTATTGTGTATTTTTATAAATATCGACTATAATATATATATATATATATATATATATATATATATATATATATATATATATATATATATATATATATATATATATATATATATATATATATATATATATATATATATAGCGCTGTTATGCTCACATCATATACAGTGCACTTGCTCCAAAGCTTAGTAAATGAGATAAAGTTTCAAAGAATACCCAATCACGTGAAGCAAAAATAAGAAAACAGCATTTTTGCTGCATTACATTGTCAGAATGGCATGGGCAGGTAAAAGGGTGTACCTGTACAACCCTTTAAACTCAATGTTTGCCGGCGACCTGTAATTGGGGCGAGGAGAGGCTGAACAGGGAAATGTAAACAAGGGATCTACTGCTCCCAGTCATCGGGAGCAGTGATCTCTGTTATGTTGTAGAGAGCCCACCCCCCCAACAGATTGAACACATCCAGGGAACACACTTAACCCCTTGATCGCCCCCTAGTGTTTAACAACTTCCCGGACAGTGTCATTTATACAGTAATCAGTGGTTATTCGTAGCTCTGATCTTTGTATAAATGTCAATGGTCCCAAAATAGTTCCAAAAGTGTCCGATATGTCCACCATAATGTCACAGTCCTGATAAAAAGATTGCTGCCATTACTAGTAAAAAAATAATTATAATACAAATGCCAAAAGTTATAGCGTCTACAAAATAGCTAACTTTTGCGCAAACCAATCAATATACTTGTATTGCTTTTTTTGCTTACCAAAAATATGTAAAAGAATACGTATCGGCCTAAACTGTGGAAGAATTTTTTTTTATATATATATATATTTTTGGGGTATATTAATTATAGCAAAAAGTAAAAAATATAGCTTTTTTTTCAAAATTGGCAGTCTTTTTTTGTTTATAGCGCAAAAAATAAAAACCACAGACATGATCAAATATCACCAAAAGAAAGCTCTATTTAGGGGGAAAAAAGTTTGAGTTTGTTTGGGTACAACGTAGCACGACCACGCAATTGTCAGCTAAAGTGACACAGTGCCGAATCGCAAAAAAATAATTCTGGTCAAGAAGGGGGTAAATCCTTCCGGGGTGAAGTGGTTAAGGGAAAAAAAATCTAACTTTTTCCCCAATTTTTCTGTGTTTTTTTCCAGGCCTTCCCATCTCTACTCCTTACCCCTGAGCTACCTCTAGTCAATTGGTGGAATTTAGCAGAAATAGCAATTCTAACAGTCTAAGGCTCTTTACCACGTGATCAGCCGTGTCCAATCACGGCTGATTACAATGTAAACGTTGATCGGCTCTTCCTCACTCGCGTCTGACAGATGCGAGTAGAGGAGAGCCAATCGACGGCTCTTCTGACAGGGGGGTTCACGCTGACTGTTTATGAGCGCAACCCCCCCTCGGATGCCCACACTGGACCACCAGGGAAGGGGGCAAAAAAAAAAGAGAATAGATGCCAATCAGTGCCCACAAATGGGCACTGACTGGTAACATGGGCACTGACCGGCCATAATATGGTATTAAAAAAGTGATGCCCAGCAATGCCATCAGTGCCACACCTCAGTGTCCATCAGTGCTACCCCTCAGTGTCCATCAGTGCCACCTCTCAGTGCCCATCCATGCCCAGTGCCCACCTATCAGTGCCCATCTGTGCCACCCATAAGTGCTGCCCATGAGTGCCCATCAGTGCCGCCTATGAGTGCCCATCAGTGCCGCCTATAAGTGCCCATCAGTGCCACATACCAGCGCCGCCTATCAGTGCCCATCAGTGCCACCTATCAGTGTCTATCAGTGCCGCCTATCAGTGCCCATAAGTGCCGCCTCATCGGGGCCCGTAATCGAAGAAGAAAACGTACTTATTTACAAAAAAAATTAACAGAAAAAAATAAAAAATATTATTTTTTCAAAATTTTCGGTCTTTTTTTAGCTGTTGCGCAAAAAATAAAAATTGCAGAGGTGATCAAATACCACCAAAAGAAAGCTCTATTTGTGGGAAGAAAATGATAAAAAAATTGTTTGGGTACAGTGTAGCATGACCACGCAATTGTCATTCAAAGTGCGACAGCGCTGAAAGCTGAAAATTGCCTTGGGCAGGAAGGTGCGTAAGTGCCTGGTATGGAAGTGGTTAAATGAACGTATAATCTTATGGGAAGATTATTTTTTTAACTATTGGTCTGGTAAGAGAGTCTCTTTAGAGTTGTGGCTATATTATTGCACCTGCAACAACAGTTTAGTACTGTCTTTGATGTGTTTTTTTTTATTTGCACTAACAATGGAAGTAACTGAAAAAATAATTGTTTACAAATGAGTATTACTCAAACATTATTCAAACATATTAGCATACGGTATATGTAATAACTAAGTCTTATCCATTTTTGTTTTAGCTATGTTCTCTTAATACATTTACAAGGAGCCTGTCAAGACCGAAAAATAAGGTAATTGGCATTACCATGGTCAGAGGGCCCCCATGGGTCTGACAGTAGCTGCCCTTCAAGCGCTTGACCTCGACTGCAAGGTCAAGCATTTGACAGGTAGCAACTGTGTGGTTAAGTGTCAGACTTGGACAAATTAGGCAAAGCTGAATAAGGGGGAACATTTAAATTCTATATGTAAGCCTGCACATTTGTAATAACTAGATACTGAATTTTCAGATTCCATTGTCAGTTTATTTCTGATGGTTTCCCTAATGCATTTCAAATGAATAAAGTATTTATTAATTTATAACACAATTGCCCCACAATTCATACATAAAAATTCCTCAACAGTTTTCATTATCTCCTTCACTCCCTCCTTTTGGTTTCTATTTTGAGTGCTTTTTTAACATTTCCTTGTATGTAAACATATTGGCACAGACAAAGGCAGTAATAAAAACAACTAATGCCTCTTTGTAACACAAACACCTGCTAAGCATCATTCTGTACATATAACAAAGGATGACTTTAATTTAGGTGAATCCGTGCTTAAAGGAGTTGTAAAGGAAAACGTTTTTTCACCTTAATGCATTCTATGCATTAAGGTGAAAAAACTTCAGAGTATACCGACCCCCCAGCCCCCCGTTATACTTACCTGACCCCTCGAAAGTCCCGCGCTCTGTCCCGACATCCTCTTCGCCGCTCAGCCTGGCCGCTAATTGGCTAGAGCGGATGAATTGAAAGTGGCGCAGCCATTGGCTGGTGCTGCTGTAAATCACATCCAGTGATGCGGTGCGCCGAGGGGAGGGGCCGAGTGATACAGTGAGCGGCTATGGCCGCTCACTGTATCACGGGAGCGTGCCCACAAGGACTGCACACAATGCGAGTTCTCTAGCATGAATGTGTGTAGTTCTTGCGGGGAGGACCAGACACAGCCGCTGAGGGACCCCAGAAGACGTGGATCGGGGCCACTCTGTGCAAAACAAGCTGCACAGTGGAGGTAAGTATAACATGTTTGTTATTTTAAAAAAAAAATAAAAAAATTGTTTACAACCCCTTTCAGGCTGGGTTCACACTATGTGCGGCAGTGCCCGAGTGCCCAAATGGTCAGTCCGCCCCTGCTGGTATTACATAGCCAGTAATAAGTAAGACCTACTTATAATTACATCAAAAACACACAGGAGGGCTCAAACACCTTGTGCATTACCATAGCCAAATTCATTTTGACAGACAATACAAATGAATATTCACAGACAGATGAATTCAATAAGCATAGATCACAAATACTTAAACCTGGAGCAATGTGCCCATAATAGGACCAAACCTGATTGGATGTCTTGAGCATTTTGGGGGGCGAACCCCCTTACTCAGATCCCCTCCCTTCCATCCAATCGGGTTTGGTCCTATGACAGGCACATTGCGTCCGGCTGAAGTATTTGTGATCTATGCTTATTGAATTTATCTGTCTATGAATATTTATTTGTCTTGCATATCGTAATACAATTGTCTATGTAATGCACAAGGTGCTTGAGCCCTTCAGTTGTTGAAGATTCCCCAGTCTGAGGAGGGGTGCACCCTAAAGAGACATTGCACATTAAAGCACTGAGGAAATAAAAAACCCTGGATTTAGCACTGGACTGTTTTTTTTAGTATAATTACATCAAAGTTTATACTGTGACATAATCACCATCAAATACAAACCTATATTGAGCAACCTATACTATAGTTTTTATAATTTCGCCACAATTTTCTTTTAAATTGAGCATCAAAATATTGTGCCAGATTGTGATTTAACTCTGCACATAACCTTACATATAATTTGCTAAAATGGCACCTGCTCTCTAGTCAATATCCATTTAAAAATCAAAACCTGGCCGTGCCATGATTATATCTGTCATTGCACATCACTGCATGTCAGTATATGTGATGACTTTGAAGCTGCTTTTATCATTATAAGTCACATGTGGAATTTTAGATCCTACACCAGATACCTTGTTTTCCACACACATGTATAGTGTCCTATATAAAATACTTGCTATTCTTTCCCAATTTATAATTTACATGTAGTATTAGTTTTTTTGCTTGCCAGTCATATAAACAGAATTGGTTCCCCGGCAGCTAGAAAAAATAATGGTACCTATTACCTGGAGAATTTTAGACCATCATTGTTTCCATGCTTGGTGATTATAAACATTGACCATGGCCTGGTAATCAGTAGTATATATAGACTTTTTCAGTAAAGCATAGAGCAATATGCAATATTCTGTGAGAGGAACACGCTGCCTGCAAGCAAACAATAAGGAGAGATTGGGCAGATAAGCTGAGGAATGTCAGCTTAATGAATAAAGCACTTGTGGCACTTATGGCTGTTGGTTATAAGGCTTGAACTGACAGAACCTGACCAGTAGTCTGGATGCAAAGACAGATACAAAATAAACAAAAGTCGATCAACTCCAACCTGGAAAGCAAATAATCTAACTCCAGCTGCCTCGTAAGGTACCTGGGGATATCGTCCTCAGTCCCTTGTCTCTGGGTCTCCAGTCCCCGGTCCTGAGCCGGGTAGATGCTTGGGCTCAGTGCCGGTGTAGACAGAAGGAGACCTGGGCATTAGTGCTGTGATACAGTGGACGCTGGTGTGGAGAGGCTGAGACATGCCAAGAAGATCGAGAGTCCGGGAGCCCGCCTGCCCACTTGTTTGGGGGAGGCACTGACTTCGAGTGCTGCGGGGCGCTCCGGTGGAGACAAGCGGCCGGTAAATAGTTGGCAACAATCGTGAAATCTCGGCCAGACTCGGAGAGAGGGCTCGGAGAGAGGGCGGAGCCAGGAACCGAAAGAGATCTGGGACCGGAGAATACACAAGGCCGCAGCTCAGAGATTCAGAGGCTCAGAAGCCTGCAAGTTTGTTAGCCCACAAGCCCGTAAAAAGCATGTGAAAGGAATACATACAGGGAATAAAAGCAAAAAACGAGGGACTCCCAAGCAGGGGGCTCTAGAGGCAATTTCAAATGAGACTGAAGCTTGAAGCCTGAGGAATTTGGCAATTTGGTAAGAAAAATATATATAAATGTCAGTCATAAAGGCTACAAGAGCCACAAGAGAATAAAGAAGTGGATGGGCGCTGGGACAGAAACCACATACTGCAAATCACGGTCAAGCGGCGAAGTAAGGAAAAGGTAATCAAAAGACGGTATTCCTACAATGCATTGTAATATTTTTTCTTGCGATAAGTAGAACAAAAAGCTTGAAGTTCTGAATTTGAAATTTGTCTGAAAGCTGCTTGAAACTTGTTATAACTTATAAATAAATAACGTGGAGAAAGTGACAATCCAGGGAGAGGGTTTTCCTTCTCCCCTTTTTTTTCTTGTCCTTTCATAATTGAAGAGCTAAAAATGTTTTGCACTTTTTGTACCTTGGTGTTTTTTTTTCTTTCTCCTCTTCCTTTTTGGGTCTTTGGTATGGTCTTAAAAGGGCCGTTAAAGGACTGAAGTTAGAGACTAGAAACTAAAAACTAAGGATAGGAGAAAAGGGAAAGGGACGTAAAGAATTTTTTTTTTACTATGGCACCCAAAAGGAATAAGACCCCACAATCACAGAAGAAAAAGAAAACTAAAACAGAAAATAAAAATAAAAGTACCACAGAAGCACAATCAACACAGACAACAGATATTAAATAATTTTTTCAACAATTACAATCTTCACAAACATCACAAACACTACAGGTATCACAGGGGTTGCTGAACATAATTGAGTCATCTGCATCTTTAGGAACACCAGAGGAAAAGGAGATTGGACATTTTAGAAATAGCTCACCAATTGACACATAAAGACCATTAGTAGGAATGGAGGAAACTGAGAAGGAAAATGGGATGTGAAATCATATATATGGTCTTTACCTACTAGGGCAGACATGGATCGTTATGTACATAGGCTAGAAACCTTGTATAAGGCAGAACTAAAGGAACCTAAAACATCTTTGCAGAACAATCAAGAAAAAAAAAATATGGTATATATGAGAGTGACAAATATAGAATGAAAATTAACACAAGCTGAAGAAAAAATACAAGAACAGGAATGACATCTAAAGCGAGCTATAAATGCCATAGATGATCAGGAAAATAGAAATAGAAGAAACAACATAAGAATTAGAGGTCTGCCAGAAACTGTGAATTTAAAGGATTTGGTATCTACACTGCAAGATATCTTTAAAGGGCTAATTCAAAGCCCGACTGCAGCTGAAATTATAATTGATCGAGCACAAAGAATCACGGGACCCAGAAAAATGGACCCCACCAAACCTAGAGATGTCATATGCAGGATAATACAAAAAACAAATAGCAGCACTCAATGGAAATGGTATAAAACGTTATAGTCTTGTAGTTGGTAAAATAACATTAATATAGCACTTAGCAATAAAGATTAAAAATGCACACAATAATGATAATAGTGGTGTAGTAAAAATGAAAATAAAAAGCAACAACGATACCACTGCGGAGTCAGGTTGGAAGGGGTTAACATCAATCCATAGGTGAGTATGGGTCCCGAGAGTGGGACTGTCACAACTCCAACAAGGTGACCACCGAAATCCAGATGGAATGAGGGAAGTGCAGTGTAATGGCTCTAATAAGCCGCTGTAAAAATGTCCCTGCTGATCAACAGAGTGTGGACATGGTTCAGGGATCCCGAGGATGAGTGCAACAAGTAGCACTATGAGAGACAGATGAACAGACTGCTCGAGTGCACAGACTTGTGCGGGAGCCAGTAGGTTTTACCACTCCATGCAGGGAACTCCGTGATGATGGCACAGCGGATGGATGGACGGGTCAGCGGGGAACGCAGAGAGTGATAAAATCAACCAATGGGGAGGCGGGCGCACTTGGATGACATCAGCGATGGCCAAATCAGTGGAGAGCAGTGAAGCAGCCAATGGAGACCTGGGCGCACTGGTATGGCATCAGCGATGGCATAAGCATTTCCAAGGTGATGGGAATAAGTAAAGAAGTAGAAATAGACGGGACTCCAAAGCAGTGGCGATCATTTGGCTCGAAACGGGGGGGCCGTGACTGACATGTTTCGCTATGCGGTGTTTTTTCAAAGTCCTAAGTGTATTTTCTTATCCATTTTTCCAGTGGTTTGCAGCTGCACTGGTTATTGGTTTTCTTGAACCTTTACAGGTTAGACATCATCACGCTTAATACAAAAGAAAAAATACTGCGCTATTTAATAATGTGTGAGTGGAGCAGCTAACACAGCAAGAAAGATCAATTTGCTAGAAAAATATTGTGGAAAAAGTGTAACGCTAGAAATGATTTGAATTCCTTGTGATGAATTCATAAGAAAATAAAAAAAATAAACAATGTTCATATACAACACCACATGTGACAATGGATAGTGTTACCATTAGTAGTAGTCCATAAACCTCCAATAAATGGATACCAATGATAAGAAACTGGACAAAGCCAGAAAATTAAAAGTGAATGAAAACTGTTCATAAAAACAAAGTTCATATATGAAAAAGCCAGTGACTAGGTGAATAGACAGAATCCAACAGTGATTGCTAGACAGAAGATCCACCACCACTTATGATAGGGGGCTTACCGGATAGATTGGACCCAGAAGGGCATATACCCACTAGGCCAATCAAGCTTGTAAATACGATACACTTTAAAAGGATATATCACAGATGTCTCGAAGCCAGGAATCATTGATAAGACCTCAGGCAGGGATATCCCAATGTAAAAGAAGAAATTGGAGCGCACATAGCATAATTCCGTATAAAAAACAAAGAATTTATTAAAAGAAAGAGACTCACATATTTCAGTGGTAAAACAAGCTCATAAAATCAGGGTAGCAATAACGACAGCAGTCCTTCCCGACATGTTTCGTAACAATAGTACTTCATCTGGGGTCCAATATTTTTGGAACTTGGTCTGATAGAATTTAAGAAACCCTCGGGAACATGGAGATTAAATGATAATTTAAATGTGAAGAGGATATTCGACAAGCCATACAGGAATTTTTGCAGATCAATAAAATAGATAATACCTCAATTCCTATGCAATGGGAACTACTAAAATGTGTTCTGTGAGGACTGTTCATCAAGCATGGAACAACATTAAAAAAGAAAAAAGGACAGAAAATATCCCAACCCCGGGTTATAGAAGGAACAAAGAAATACAGATAGGGATTTTTGAGGTACCAAAGCAACTCAATCAGAAATAAAGTTTAATTTTTTTTTTTATTATTACATTGAGGAAGACAATACATATAAGAGACAATCAAAAGAAATAAAAAAAGATAGGAGCATATGTAATGTGCAAATTTGGGAATTGGGAAAATAAGTGACATCAAGGTTATTTATGATAAGTCAGAGATGTTAAATGTATGATTGACAGAAAAGGTACAGTTATTACTTCAAAATTATTTTTCATTTAAATGGCAAAAATAAGCAATTAATTTGGGAATATATATTCCAAGTTATTTAAATAATTTGCAGAATTTCAATCATACTGTTACAATTCAAAAAATTATAAAATGACTTAAAAAATATGATAAATTGAATTATTCATGGATGGGTAGAATTAATATAGTTAAAATGGATATTTTACCTAAAATATTATATATATTTCAAGCAATACCTTTAATCCCGCCCCCCAAAAAAATATGCAATTACGGAAAGCAATATGAGGATTTATTTGGGCTCATAAAATTCCCAGAATAAAGAGAGAAATTTTAATTAGAACAAAAAAAGATGGAGGCCTGGCACTACCCGATTTTTGCAGATATTTACAAGCAGCATCATTGATTAGAGTAATAGACTGGCACCAAAATATGGAAAATAAACAATGGGTTAAATTAGAAGAGGATTTTATAGGAATATCGCTTAAATCCCTTCCATGTTAAAGCCTTATCTATGACCTGAGAAAAAAGATCTAACAATCTTTGTATCAGCTACATTAAAAATATGGGATGCAGTAATAAGAAAAGGGAAACTCTCCACTATGATCGGACCCATGACTCCCCTGTTTTCTAATCCAGATTTTCCGCCTGCTTTAGGAGTCACTAAATATTTAAAATTGAATAATGTGGACAATGCAGCATGGAAGTTTTTCCCCAGGTGGGGTTTTAATGCAGCGAACATTTCAACAAGTACAGAAATATATATTAAAATAATTTATTAATCATGTACATTAGGACACAATCCTGGCAATAAAAATTTGAATCTCCAGTTACAAAAAGTGATAATAAATAAATAAAATACATAAACACAATTGCAAACACAACATTGCAAATACAGTTGTACATAACAAGGACATCTGTACATTTTGAGTTCTGTAATGTGGAGAATGCAAGATTGGCTCAGATACTAGTGGATGGTAAACTCCCAAAGCTGCAGGAAATTGGGCTTGAACATAAAAATAAATGGTTGCAATATCATCAATTAAGTAAATTTATTGAATAAAAAAAACTATTATCTTTAATAACTAGGCCAATAACTAAGTTTGAAAAAATATTACTAGAAGTGCGAAAATAATAAGCTGTTGAAGATATATAACCAATTACTCCCTGCTGGAACTCTTAAGTAGTAATGAAAAAATGGGAAAAGGAAATAGAAAGCCCGATATCAGAGACAGAATGGGAGAAAGCATTTATAACAATACGGGGACAATGGAACAAATTTGGTATTGATATCATGTGGTGAGAGAATTTTGGGATAAGATATTTCATATATATCAAAAAGTGGCCGGAAAGGAGATAAGATCTACTATAAATATTGCAATATTATCTATAATGCCAGGGTCAATAAAAGATACTAAAAAAGATATTCTTCACCACATGACAACAGCGGCCAGAAAAGTAATAGCCCATAAATTGAGAAATACAACTAGCACGACTATAGCTGAGTGGATATGTGAAATTAATGAAATTCAATATATGGAAAAACAGATATGAGATGAAGGATGAAACCTATTTATCAAGGCCAGAACAATCATGCATGCCATTTTATTTGAGATACTATTATCTTTCTTTTGTTCAGCACATTTAGAAAGGGCAGATGGCCACTTTATTGAAATGTATGGCTTGCCAAGTTCACTTATTTTGCATCCACCATGTTCTGAAGTGTTTGCACTTGGACAAATAGTGAAATGTTTTCAAGAATAATGAGCATGACCTGATGAATTGATTTACCAACACAATTTACAGCAATATATGACTTTGTTTTTATGTTAGAATTAGTCTGATCTGGCCTAAAAAATTGCCTAAATAGTTTAGCTCAGCTTATATTTTGCCTCCCCCTTTAACATGCTAATCAATAACTGTAATAATTACAGTGCCCCTTTACAGTGTGGTCCCCTTTATATCACTATGACCCTTTACATTACAGTACCCCGTGCAATCATGCCCCTCCCCCTTTCCTCTCTAACATCACTTCTCCCGGGCCTCCCACCCCACTGACAATGTCATTGATTGATTGATTGATTTTTGAGCTTAATTTGGCGCCAAATGCCCACTGTGAAGTGAGCGTCTAAGCGCCGCTGGTGAGATGTAACTTTAAATCAATCCGTGGTGAAGAAGAGAGAGAAAAGAAAAAGAGAGGGCGGTAAAAGGAAAAGGTATCCAGCCCTTAGGGGAGCAAGAGGAAAGAGCCGTGAAGTGTATGAGAAAAAATATAAAAGAAAAAAGGAACAGTGGGGATACTAGAGGAGGGGTAGAAGACATCATAGTTATTAGAGAGGCAAGTGGCCCCTTTAATGAGGGGGCGGACTGTAAGAGGGAAAAGAATATACATTTAACCATAGGCCTGGATGAACAGTTCCGTCTTTAGTTTTTTTCTGAAGAGGAGCAGGTTAGATGTCATCTTAAGTTCCAAGGAGAGGGCATTCCACAGCATGGCATCCTATCAGCAGAGCAGTGGGTAGGAGGACCTGCAGATCTGGACAGAGGGCTTTCTGTCCAAATTTGCTGCTCCTCCTACCCCCTGCAATGCTGATAGGAAAACATTGTTGGGGGGCAGGAGACCAAGGAGAGAACACATGGGCTAAGTGGCATGGCCACCCAGCAGGAAGTGAGTGGTGACGGTGGTCCGAGATGTCTGGACCACAGTTGCTGCTCACCTCCTGCTGTGTGGCATGGATTTTAACTGGCCAGTACCGGTCCACAGCCCAGGAGTTGGGGGACCCCTGATCTAGAATACCCAACCAGCATCAAGTGTGACCAAGCTTTAATATGGATATCCTGAGTCCTGGATGTTTTTTTTTCAACCACACAGATATGGATATATGTATCAAATTTCTGTCAATGCATTTGAAAAACACCTCTGATATAAAATATTACACTTAGATGGACCATTCCATTTGGCATTTTCTCCTTTTTTTTCTCAGGCCTCGTACACGCGACCGTTTTCCTCGGCAGAATCCATCAAGAAACTCGGTGGGAGAGATTTTTTGCCGAGGAAACCGGTCGTGTTTACATTTTTCATCGAGGAAACTGTCCAGGAACTCGTCAAGCCAAAAAGAGAGCATGTTCTCTTTTTCCTCGACGGGAATGGAGAAAAATGGCTCGTCAAGTTTCTCGACAAGCCTAACAAGAACTCGACGAGGAAAACAATGTGTTTCGCCCGCCGAGTTCCTCAGTCGTGTACGAGGCCTAAGTCTCACAGTGATCTGGAGAATTGTTGCATGATCATTTCCTTCATTGCTGTTTTATGTAAGTTCATATTTGTTGCAGCCTCACTAAGTAGTCCCAAGAAATTCTCCAAATAGCTTCATTTAAATTCACTGGTATTTTCTCTCTGCATCAATTACTTTCCAGCTTTACAAATACAAGAAAATGGCAGCAAATACAAGCAGGTGAATGTGCCAGGATTCATCCAACATTTTTTAAATAGATCCAACTGTCCAAAAAAAAAACAACAACAATAATTCTGCTAAGGGTTTTACTTTGAAGGGTAGATAGCCATTACGATTCTACCATCACTCATAAGCTGGACACATTTCTATATGAAGCATGTCAACATATTGTAAATGATGTCTGAAAGCAATGCAGTAATAAAACAAAATGTTCTGTATTTGTCATTTCAGTGAAGAAGTGTATGGCATGCACAGCAGTAATTGAGTTTACTATAGCCAAACAAGTGATTGCTACTTTAGCCTTATTACTTACACTACTATTAAGCCATTGTTAAATTGCATACTATATGGCAATTGATATGTTAGTCTATGTCATTTCTGTCACATTGGTTACCATTTACAAACATAATTTAGCATTCATGCATGTGAAATACTGCGACCGAGCTGAAAGGAAATCAATGATGAGCATATCAAGACACATACACTTGATTTCACAGAACTCTTTAAATTCACTTAATTTAACATTAGAGGGGAATCACATGACATCAAATTATGATAACATGGAATAAATGCATTACTGTTAAAATCCATATCATATCAAATATATCTTATTAGGTCATATGGTGTCTCAGTGACAAAAGTTCAATAAACCCCTACTATGATAAGAATGTTGATATTCTGTGATTCCGCAAGAAATAATGAAAATATTGTCTTTTTTAATTGGCTTTATTATAATAAATAAAGATATACACTGTATTATTAAAAAGAGTGCCCATTATTGCTATTCTAATAGTACTAGTGATAATAGTAGTCACAATGTTATGCATATGTAATTAGTGCGCAATTTGTTTTACCTAAGTTTCCTCTTTGTGTGACACAAATTCCTATTCTAAACACTTTGATATGGCACAACAGCAGAATTTAGAATGGAATATGACTGTCGTCCCTGCTGATGTGCCCAGTTTGGGCATTTGCCAGAAAAATATATCCCTCAGCAGCCTGGAAAAAATGTAAAAGTCACCCCTACTCACCTGAGAAAACAAGGGAAAATAGGTTGCGCTAAAAAATCGACACAACCTGACCATTGTGTATGTAGATAAATACAAATAAATACAAGAATTGTCCTTCTAAATAGTAGACTAGTATCAAAAAAATAATGCAGACATCAAATGGATGAAAAAAATGTCCAATTCCAAATTTAATCCAAACAGTGAAAAAATGAATGAAAAAAACAATCCACCACCGATTCAGATACAAATTGATTGGAAGAAGGGATTTCTCAAGATCTCACCAGAAGACAAGTAAGTAGTTGCTCTTACCAGATTAGTTGGACCCCCTGTTAGATGGGGTCAAAAAGGCATGAAATCCACCTGATCCAATGATGGAAAGTCCCGGGGGCTATAAGCTGCTCCACTTCCAGCCGATCCTCACTAAGTTCCCACAGGTGGCTATCTCTTCGGAGCAAGCTGTTCTCGGACTCAGCATCGGAACCACATAGAAACAAAACCCAGAGGCTCCAGATAGTGAAGTACCATAAAAACTCAGATTTATAAAAAAAAAAACGTGTAACATATACACAGGTATAATATAAAATAGCCGGCAAAATGTTTTTTTGCTAAAAACAAACGTACACCCATGCTTCTGGGGTCACGTTTAACGGGGTGACGTCAGTGCGTGGCTCCACCCTGACATGTTTCATCATATATGGCGTTATCAAAAGGCACGGACGAGGCACTGAACGTTCACCTCTCATATACACATGGAGGAGCAACCAAGCCTCACTCTCGTGTAGCGGCAACCCCTACTCACCTGTCTGGAACTGAAGACTCACTTGCTCAGGTATCCGGCGCATTTTATCTTTTCAGGTTGAACGACACCCAGCAACATTCAACTCACTTCCTATGAGCCCAGGGTGTCAAAGCTCCACCCATCTGCACTGGACTTACAGGAGAATGCTGTAGAACGTGGCACCCTGTAAATACATTTTGATTCTCTCTTTAGCTTTTAGCTATTCACAAAACCAAGGCAGGACTGTGTATTTTGTGAAAAGCATGGGAAAGAGGGGACACAACTACATATACCCAGTGAAGTGACTAGCCTCAGATGATACACAGAGAATAAACAAATCCTCCTACATACATTGTAACAGTTTATGTGTGTCCTGGACAGTGGTGGCCACTCCATTAGGGGCACATAGGCATTGCCCCTTCAATCCACCTGGATTCTAATCTGTTTTTTTTTTGTGAAGCACATGATTAGAGCCCACTCAGTTGTGTGACAATAGCAAATGAATATTCGCTATTTTCACACTGATTCTCCTCTCAACCAATCAAGAAGCAGGTCTTGAGACCCGTTTCCTGATTGGCTGAAAGAAGACGCAATCCTATTGGTCTAGGAGGAGGAGGAGGGCTGGGCGCAGCACAGGCACAAGCGCAGTAATGGCCAAGATGGTGAGGAGGCACCGAGGATGAGAAGGAGAACATGCAGCAGCAGCAGCTTCAATAAGTAGCAGACCGGCCGGCCGGGGGTGTGGGGGAGGATCTGTGTAACTTTAACCAGCTGGAGGACTATATCATCCATGCCAATGACTCCCTGGATGCCGGGGCCACCTTCCTGAAGGCTCCTGTAGAAGTGTACAGCTGAAGGCAGTGTCTGGAGGTGTGCTGTATGGAGCGGAGCTGCATGGCGGCAGTGGTGGAGAGGTCAGCCCATGGTCTCAACTGCTTCCTCTTCGACTGAAATCACTGGGGGCGGAATGTGTGTCAGTGGCTGCCCGCGCCATATATGGGGTAATTGCAAGGCCGACGACCTATGAAGGGGTGTGAGTAACCAGACTAACCAATTGTGCATTGTTTGCCGCCCCCTCCCCCCTTAAAAAAAACACCAGCTGCCACTGGTCCTGGAGCTGTCACCCCCATCACCAATTCTCTCTTGGAGTTGGGCAAAGCTGTCATACAGTTGTGCTCATAAGTTTAAAATACCCTGGCATTATTTATGATTTCTTGGCCTTGAATATGAATGATAAGGCAAAAATGTTTCTTTCACTCATGGTTAGTGTTTGGCTGAAGCCATTTATTATCAATCAACCGTGTTTACTTTTTTAAAATCATAATGAAAACAGAAAATACCCAAATGACCCTGTTTGAAGTTTACATACCCTGGTGGTTTTGGCCTGATAACATGCACACAAGTTGTAATGCGACGTCCGCCGTTGCCGAGTGTGTTCCACACTGGAACGCATTCAGCGATCGTGCATTGAAGTCATCGCTCGGCGCTGTGTGTGTTCCAGTGTGGAACGCGGAAGTGCCGAGCGCAATCAGCGCTATATTCTAGACACATGTCTTGCTGCTATAAATCTACGGCGCTGTTACTACACAGAGTTCCTTTATTGTCGGCCGTAGCCAGCCTGAACCCCGGTCCACGCTACCATCAAACTACTGCTTTGATACTCCCTAAGATAAGGCATTATCAAACCAGATTCAAGCTACCATTAATGCCTTGCTTGCTGTGGGGACACCTAATCCTATTTACCTGCAAGAGACCCTCATTACCTCATCTCATTGCTGACAACAATGCTCTACTACTATTATTAAGAAGCCTCATCCTCTACAAACGGATAAGTAGCCTTCTTACCATACTTCAATGCTTTAGAATTACCCTGTTCTCATATTGCATATACTATCTACATTATTTGAACCCTGCTCACGTTTAAATTACCATCTTGCGTGGGATCAGCTACTGTGAATTCATATTATTAATGTGGGACTTTGTCATACTACATATTCCTTGAGTATTTCTGAAGATTATCACTGATTATATGTCTCAGTTTATATCTTAAAGGCACATACTATCTTAAGCCGTTCATATAATCACCAGTTGCCTCTCTCCAGCATATGTTATCCTAATACAGTTTTTCCTATGCTACGTACATGACATTGTTAATTATAGATAACATGCCTCTGGCTTGTATATGAAACATGTTTGCATATACCTTTTAATTTAGGGGTTGTAGGTATGTAGTAATACCTCCTCCCTAAGTTCCTCTACGCATTCCTTTCTGTGTGACAGATGATGTAGTGAACCCCCAAACTCTTTTTCCTCAGATTAGAGTGACGCCTGGGGTCCAGTACTGATTGTCATATTAAATTAAGAAATGCATTGACCCCTTTAAAAATATTCTAACCGCAGTTGTGGTTCACTTTCGTTCACCGTAGTTGTTGACACAAAAGGATTTGAATGGCTATTAAAGGCAACCATCCTCACCTGTGATCTGTTTGCTTGTAATTAGTGTGTGTGTATAATAGGTCAGTGAGTTTCTGGACTCCTGACAGACCCTTGCATCTTTCATCCAGTGCTGTACTGACGTTTCTGTATTCTGAGTCATGGGGAAAGCAAAATAATTGTCAAAAGATCTGCAGGAAAAGGTAGTTGAACTGCATAAAACAGAAAAGGAATATAAAAAGATATCTAAGGAATTGAGAATGGCAATCAGCAGTGTTCAAACTCTAATAAAGAAGTGGAAAATGAGGGGTTCTGTTGAAACCAAACCACGGTCAGGTAGACCAACTAAGATTTCAGCCACAACTGCCAGGAAAATTGTTTGGGATGCAAAGAAAAACCCTTCAGGTGAAATACAGGACTCTCTGAAAACATGTGGTGTGGCTGTTTCAAGATGCACAATAAGGAGGCACTTGAAGAAAGGTGGGCTGGATGGTTGAGTCGCCAGAGGAAAGCCATTGCTAGGCAAATGCCACAAAATAGCCCGCTTACAATACGCCAAACAGCACAGAGACAAGCCTCAAACCTTCTGGCGCAAAGTCATTTGGAGTGATAAGATCAAACCTGAGCTTTTTGGCCATAACCATAAACGCTACATTTAAAGAGGAGGCCTATGATAAAAGATACACCATTCCTACTGTGAAACATGGAGGTGGATCGCTGATGTTTTGGGGATATGTGGCAAGATGAATGCAGTATGTTATCAAAACATACTGGAGGAACATTGGCATTCATCAGCCAGGAAGCTGCACTTGGGACGTACTTGAATATCATTGAGCCACTCTAGGGAGATCTCAAACATGCAGTTCATGCAAGACAGCCCAAGAATTTACAGGAACTGGAGGCTTGTTTCCAAGAGGAATGTGCAGCTTTACCATCTGAGAAGATAAAGAGCCTCATCCACAAATACCACAAAACACTTCAATCTGTGATTGATGTTAAAGGGGGAAATGCACGGTATTAAAGTGGTTGTAAACCCACTAACAAAAAACAACAACCTGCAAGCCAAAGGCATAATGAGCATACTAGCTCATTATGAATTACTTACCTTAGATCGAAGCCCCCACAGCAGTCCTCGTACACCACTTCGGCCGACGACATCGCTCCTGGAGTTACTTCGGGGTATCGCGGCTCTGGCCAATCACAGCGCCGGAGCCTGCAATACCCAGATGTAACATGCATGCGGGTGCCTCCGGTAACGGCACAAAAACTGAAGCAATGGCATGTATGTAGGTTTAGGAGATATCTGGGGTAGCTACAGGTAAGCCTTATTATAGGCTTACCTCTAGTAAACAGTGTTTGTAAAGGGTTTACAACCACTTTAAGAACTGGGTTATGTAAGCTTTTGATCAGGGTCATTTGGATAGTTTCTGTTATTATTATGATTTAAAAATAGTAAACACAGTTGATTGATAATAAATGGCTTCAGCCAAACACTAACCATGAGTGATAGAAAAGTTTGTGTTATCATTCATATTCTCTGAAAAATGGTCAATAAATCATAAATTCTGCCAGGGTATGTAAATGTATGAGCATAACTGTAAGTGACTCATGGAGATAACAAAGAAACAAGGCAGCAGATAGAAATCACACTAAGTGCTTTGGATAGAGGCAAACACACAGTATAGAAGGATGTGTTTTGCTCATATTTCATGTCTGAGCTTTAAAACTACTTTATATCTGAGCAGCTCAGTGTGATGAACTTGAAACCCTAAAAACTGTAAGAAGATGCAGGCAGCCATGCTGTTCAGAATTCATAAGTCACCTACGATACTTTGTAGAATAGGAGACACATAACAGCAGTGATCGCCTTTCCATAATCCTTGAATGGCATCTTATATACTGAAATTAACAAACTTTTAGCTGCATTCCAACCACCCTTATCAGTACATTGATAGGATACAGTAGAACCTCTTAACCATATTACAAACATCAAAAAAGAAAGCATGGCAAATAGACAACTTTTTCATTTAGCCCAACATAAACTCCATTAACAGGAAAATACACATCCTAATCTGGCTCTAATAGCCATCATAAAACCTTCAAGTTTCAGGCTTAAGTAATGAGAACATTACACAGATATCCCCCCTAGCTAATAGTATTAGGCTAACCACATGTTGTAAATAATTTAGCTGAAGTAGTTAGCAAATACACATTACTGTCTGATGATCTCTTGCTGGAGAATCAAAACTTCGGTGTATTTTATGACTCCTCAGATGATAACAGTGCAGCCAGAATAAGGACATCTTTACCGGTGTCAATTAATTAGCATAACTTTAATCCCAAAACTACTATCCTAAGAGGCATCAGAGGTGGGTTGGATTCATTCCATCTCTCAGGCAAAATAGGCATTTGATACCCATCATATTTGCATTCAACCAAAGCGTAATTTCATGCTGGACAATAATAAACCAGAACCAGAATCCCTGTCTCTTTAAAGAGCGCGACTATATGGTAAATCTCTAGATATTCCTGTCTGTGGTGACAGTGGGTATTACAGACATTTATTAAAAGTCATAATTGTTATTGCAAATGTCTGATGTTTATGATAAAATATTTGGTGGTAGATGATTTGGGGCTTAACCACTTAAGGACCGGAAGGAGCCAACGTACAATGATAATGATTTGCGCAGCGGTGCCAATCTGCTGCAGTACAACTGTGGCAAATGGTTGCAAGTAGTTAATGGGTTGTGTAGTGATTTTCAGTCAGCTGCCACTTTATGCAGGGCAGGGCCAAGAGTGCCATAATTGTATCAGTGACAGCTGAAAAAGGGCAGGCCCACCAACACCCAACAACACCTTGCTGTTTTCACAACTAGCTGCTGGTATTTGTGGCTCTGGACGTCACCAGCTTGCCTTCTCTTTTTGAGCTTTTCCCGGCATTTTCCCATCCTCTACTGATGCCTGCTGTCTGTTATATTTATGCAATTTTATGGTTCGTCCAGGCTTGACTCCTGTGTTTTTTACATGTGTGCTATGTTTAAATAAATGGTAATGCTTTTATTTCACTCCAGCACCCTGATTATACCTTTTTTTTCTACATGAGAGTGGACTCATCCTAGATCCTCCCCCAGGTCTGCCTTTGGGCCTGTTTTGCATATGGACTGATCATGTCACACAATGAGATTGGAGAAGTGGCTTAACCTTAAGTGTGTAGTTTTTTTTCACTGTCAGGGCGATAAGGATGTGGAATTCTCTTCCACAATTGGTGGCATCAGCTAGGAGTATTGATATTTTTTAAAATACTCTTGGATGTGCATCTTAGTGAACATAACATACAGGGGTATGGGAAATGATTATTGACACTGACACACATAAACCCACACAGGTTGAACTGGGTGGATTATTGTCTTTATTTAACCTTACCTACTATGAAACTATGTTCAATTATCACACAAGGAGCGCCGTGTAAGTGGTGCACACCGTGTGCATGCACCTACTGTCTGGTTGCTTTAGAGAAAAATAAATGTTTTACTGGATTAACCCTGGTAAGATTATTCTTCCCAGAGGTTGGATTTAACTTATTTTGAGTCACATTTGATTAGATTCTGCCCCCTGTAGTTATGAGTATTTTAATATATAGTAGTAACACAGCAGGAGCAAAACTGTTATTGTTTTTTTTTTTGCAAAACTGTTATTGTATCTATCTTGCAATACACTGTGATTCTGTTACGCAGTTCAGCGTTTAAAGTCTGAGTAAAAAAGTAAAATTGTTTGCTTCACGTATGGCTTTGACATTGCCACATGTACTGAGCAGATAAACAACCGTAGATGTTGCTGTTTTTTCATTATTATTGCCCTGTTTCTGCTGTCAGAGATGTACCATGATGGATTCCTGCATGTGTTGTTCCTTTTCCTTAGCTGCAGTCTCAGATGTCTGGCAAAATATATTAAGAGGAATTTCTGCTTCAGGATCGATATTTCACATACAGATCACAACTGTTGTCAGGGCCAGCATATGTCCAGTGTTCACAAATTGAATAAAATACCCACAGCAATATATATCCAACTAACCACTGAGCTGACATTGTCAATGGCTCGGTTATCCTACTGTATGATGTACAGTTTTCACTAAATCAAAGATAATTATCTATAGCCTTTTATACGTTGAACAATTAAACCTTTTCCAAGTATGGACCTGCTATTTTACGCCCATGGCAGCTTCTGTATATCATATCTGTATAAACACCATTAGGTAAGACTTGGAATATGCTGGTTTTACAGCATATTCAGGAGTTCAGCAGAAATGGAGTAGCATCAATAAAGCTGAATGGCTGTTATAGACAGTGGCGGCTGGTGCTCAAAATTTTTGGGGGGGCGCAAACAAACAAAAAAAACCCATGAATTGCAGCCTCATTGTGCCATCAAACGTCGCCACTGTGCCATCAAACCTCCAATGCCATTAACGCAGCCAATGTGCCCATCAATTGTCACCACTGTGTCCAGCAATTGTCACCACTGTGCCCAGCAATTGTCACCACTGTGCCCAGCAATTGTCACCACTGTGTCCAGCAATTGTCACTACTGTGCCCAGCAACTGTCACCACTGCAATGTGCCCAGCAATTGTCACCACTGTGCCCAGCAATTGTCACCACTGTGCCCAGCAATTGTCACCACTGTGCCCAGCAATTGCTGCCAGATTGCTTCCCCGTCCCCCAGCACTTACCTTTCTCTGGGTCAGCCATCCTCCCTCGATGTCTTCTCCCAAGTCCCGCCCTCGATGTCGCTTCAGCCAATCAGGTTACCAGTAACCAGACCCAGTGAACCTGATTGGCTGAGACGAGTGTCAGTGTTAACCAGGGAACGCACACCCCCTGCATCCCCTGGTTAACTATTTGGAAGCCGATTAGAGCCAACAGGCTGTAATCGGAAAGCCTATCAGATAGGCACTTCCAAACACCAACAAACTACTGTTATTCAGATGGCCGGCGCTCACCAGGGGGCTGGCCATCTGAATAGTGGGCGGCAGCAGAGACAATACATGCATTGCATGAATCTCTATGTATTGTACACCTGACGGCACAGGGGAGAGAGGGGGCTCCTGTGCCCACTATGGACGCACCACCGCTGATTATAGATATCCTTTCCAATTTTGCTGTAGTTCACTTTGCTCAAGTTTTTGTAAATCATCCCCAGAGACTTTAAAGATGTCAATAAACTAAAATAATTTTTTTGTTTTACTAAAGTTTATTCAATTTTCGAATGGTTAGAGGAGTCAAATTGCTGTTTGTTTTCCGACCGCAATGATGGGAAAATTCAAAGGAGCAGGATGGAAATATTTTCTCAAGTGAAAACATTTCTGTGTGTATGTGGTTTTCATTTGGGAAAATAAATTCCTTCCAAAATTGAATGTTTAAAGCAAACAACATTTTGAAGTACTTTCGAATGGCAAGGCAACGAATGCACTGAAACTTTGTACACAAATATGAATATTTATCCGAAACTCTACTAGTGAATGGCCATCTTAGGAGTTCATGTCAACAAGCGTTGTTGTCAAACACAGCTGTTTCCATTGGACAAGTTTAACCACTTAAAGACTTGCTCACGCTGATAGACATCGGCAGAATGGCCAGGCTGGGCAAAGTGACGTATATTTACGTCACTTTGAATTTCCCGCTGTGCGGGTGTCCCCGTTTCCCCGCGATCGGGTCACAGAGCTGCAGAACGGGGAGAGGCTAGTGTAAACAAGGCTTCTCCCCGTTCTGCCTAGTGACACAGCACTGATCATCTGCTCCCTCTCATTAGGAGCAGTGATCAGTGATGTGTCATATGTCATAGTAAGCCACGCCCCCTAGCAGTTAGAATCACTATCTTGGACACACTTAACCCCTCCCTAGACCCCTAGTGGTTAACCCCTTCACTACCAGTCAGATTTATACAGTAATCAGAGCATTTTTATAGCACTGATCGCTGTATTAATGTGAATGGTCCCAAAATAGCATCAAAAGTGTCCGATATGTCTGCCATAATGTCACAGTCACGATAAAAATAGCTGATCACCACCATTACTAGTAAAAAAAAATATTAATAAAACTATCCCTTATTTTGTAGACACTATAACTTTTGCACAAACCAATCAATAAACGCATATTGCGATTCTTTAACCGAAAATATGTGGAAGAATACATATTGGCCTAAACTGGAGGAAAAACATTTTTATATATATATATATATATATATATATATATATATTTTTTTTTTGGGGATATTTATTATAGCATAAAGTTAAAAATATTGCTTTTTTTTCAAAATTGTCGCTCTATTTTTGTTTATAGCACAAAAAAATAAAAAACACGAGGTGATCAAATACTACCAAAAGAAAGCTCTATTTGTGGGGAAAAAAAAAGGACGTCAATTTTGATTCAGAGCCACATTGCACAACCGTGCAATTGTCAGTTAAAGCGACGCAGTGCCGAATCGCAAAGTGACCCTATCATTTGGCAGCCAAATGGTCCGGGCTGAAGTGGTTAACAAGAAGTGGATGCACTTGATCCGTTTTATCTTCAGCTCAAATGGACCTCAGTAGGACATGCTGCATCCAAACAAACCCAATGCAACACAAATCAAGGGAATGCAGTCTCTGAACTTAAATGTACACTATTCTATTGAAGAATTTTCTGATCTGCGTTTGGCAACCCATGCAGCATGCCATGCCGTTTTCTTAAGGATGGTATAGTAGCAGCTTACAGACTTTTAAGAGGCACTGCACTATTTCCACCTCTTCACACCTGGTTTTCGTTTACTCTTTTAAATTTACTATATGGGACCATGCTGCAACTGCAAGCCAAACATTTGGTACAGAATTGTGGAGTGGCCCCATTTAGCTCAACTTTGAGCACCACTCTGCGGGCCAAGTTAGAAATGGTGTATCCTGCAAAGCATCACCACTGCGACATGTGTTTTGCGCCGTTTTAAGAATTGTTCAAATTTGAGTGGGAGGCCACGGGGTGGTAAAACTGCCCCCAACTTCACCCCAGTTGCCTGTGTAAAAGAGTCCTAACTCGGGTTTCCTCTAGCTTGCTACCTTAAGCCCTGTAAACAACTCTAGTAATCTCCCATCAACTTGCTCAGAATTCTTTCCAGGTCTACAAAATGATTTTCCTTAAAGTAAATGGGATTTGGGCCACTATGGTTAGCATTTTAATCGTTATTAAACCCTGGGAAATCATCTATTTATTGCTTCTTACTTACAAAAGGAATTGAGAATCATCACTTAATAATGTATCTGATTGTGTGAAAAGCAAATTTCTCTTTATTTAAACAGCATTTGATTGGATAATTGAACTTCACAGTTTAAGTGAACATTCTCAACTCATTTAGTAAATGAGCCTCAAATGTCTTTCCTTCTGTCATGATTAAAACTGAAGTTAGAAACTGATTGGCTACCATGCACAGCTGTGCCAGTTTTAGTAAATCAACCCCACTTTAGGCTGCATCTGTTCTATTAATCAGTACCTCTCTATGTACAGCAGTATAATATAAAGATTTTTATGGCTCTACCTACCATAGGTGAAGGGTAGGGATGAGCCCGATATTCAAGTCAAACATAAGTTCAACTTGAATATCGGGTGTTCGCCGAATAGTGAACAATTTGGGGTGTTCGTGGCAAATTCGAAAGCCGTGGAACACCCTTTAAAAGTCTGAGGGAGAAATCAAAAGTTCTAATTTTAAAGGTTAATATGCAAGTTATTGCTTAAAGTCAAACAATAAATGTTAAATATTCCTTTAAATTTCGTACCTGGTGGGTGTTTATAGTATGCCTGTAAAGTAGAGCATGTTTCCCATGTTTAGAACAGCCCCAGCACAAGATGACATTTCTAAAGGAAAAAAGTCATTACAAACTACTCGCGGCTATAATGAATTGTCGGATCCCGGCAATACAGATGAAAGTCATGGGAAAAAATGGCATGGGTTCCCACCCACAGTCCATTACCAGGCCCTTTGAGTCTGGTATGAATATTAAGGCGAACACCGAACCAAAATAAAAAAAAAAATGCGTGGGGGTCCCCCAAAATTCCATACCAGGCCTTTAGGTCTGGTATGGATATTAAGGGAACCCTGTGCCAATTTAAAATAAAATGGCATAGGGGTCCCCCTTAAAATCCCTACCAGATCCTTCAGTTCTGGTATAGATTTTAGATTTAAAAAAAAAAACAAAGGCGTGGGATTTCCTCCAAAAATCCATACCAAAGCCTTCTCCGAGCACGCAACCTGGCAGGCCGCAGGAAAAGAGGGGGGATGAGAGAGTGCCCCCCCTCCTGAACTATACCAGGCCACATGCCCTCAACATGGGGAGGATGTTGATGGTGACAGGGGCCTCATCCCCACATCCCTTGCCTGGTGGCTGTGGGGGTCTGTGGTCCGGGGGCTTATCGGAATCTAGAAGCCCCCTTTAACAAAGGGGACCCCCAGATCCCTGCCCCCCTATGTGAATTGGTAACAGGGTACATTGTACCCCTACCATTTTACAAAAAAGTGTCAAAAATGTTAAAAATCACAGTAGACAGCTTGGGACAAGTCCTTTTTTTTTTTTTCATCAAAAAAGCTTTTATTGAGCAAAACAGCAGTACACATGGTATACAGAAGGCGTAGTGTTACAATATATATCAAATGATCTCGAGCAGGGTGTAGACATGAGCCTATCAACAAAAATATAAAATAAAAAACAAAAAAACAAAACATGGAATACAGCAATGCATACACTTAGTCTAGGAACTGGTAGAGGGTGAGTTCAACCATTTATCCCATATTTTCCCATATTTGGCCGGGCAGCCCCTGTGAGAATAAACCAGTTTTTTGCATGGAAGTACATTGTTGACCTCTGCCAGCCAATGGGAGAACTCAGGAGGACCTGGGCGCATCCACACTCGCGCTATAACCTTCCGGGCCACAAAAAGTGTCTCATGTAGGAAGACCTTTATGAATTTATTCATTTCTGCATCTGGGAATATACCCAGCAGGCATGGCTTTGGCTGCAGAGTTATGGGGGATCCCATCTTATCGTGAAGGAACCTCACCACCTGCTCCCAGAAAGCCTGGATCTTTACACACTTCCAGATCAGGTGGAAGAAGGTTTCCGCCTCATGGTTACACATTGGGCAAGTAGAGGGGAAGTTCCTCCTATATCTAGAAATCCTGAGAGGTGTGAGGTAGGCTCTGTTAAGTATGAAGGTTTGTGTGAGGCGGTCCGACAGCTTAGGGGATACTAGTTTGCATGCGTCTAGAGCATCACTCCACTCATCGTCCTCCATTGGACCCACCTCCCCCACCCACCTGGACTTTAGGGCGTAGGCAGACACTGTCGCGCTCGGGAGCGTAATCATTGTGTGAAATTGGGTGATCAACTTTTTGGGGTCTGGATACTTAACTGCTGCCATGAGGGGGTTGTCAGCCAGAACTAGGTCATCCCGTGGGAACTGGGCCTGGAAGGCATGTCGCAGTTGGGCGTATTGGAATAGCATATGATCAGGTAGGCCGTATTCAGCTTGCAGCATGGCAAAGGGTTTCAGTTTCCCACCACTGGTGATGTGTGACAGATAATATATCCCCCTGGAGCTCCAAATCTCAGTGTCGCGGATGTGCTCTAATTCCGGCAGGGCACTGTTGCGCCACAGGGAGGTGTAGCCATGCAGGGGCGTTATGCCTAGCCTGTTTGAAACAACGCTCCACACCCTTCTGTAGTGATACAGGAGAGAATGTCGCTCCCCCGTTGGTCTCGCCCCCCCCTGCTATAATCACTAGGGGGTCGCCCGTCGGTTGGGTCCATGCAGGGCATAGGAGGCGGAGGAATTTGGTCCTGTCCACCTTATCCACATGAAATAGTTGCGACAACTGGGTGGCCAGATAGTATGAATTGAAGTCGGGCAGTGCGAGCCCCGCTAGGTCAGTGGGATTTTTCAGTCTATGCCAGGGGAGTTTATGTCTCGCTGAGCCCCAGACGAACGGCCTGAGGAGAGCCTCTAACTGCTTGAAGCACTGAAGCACCAGGTATACCGGCGAGTGCCACACCATGTACAGAATCTTTGGTAGCAGTACAATTTTCACTAAATTTATGCGACTCGTAACTCCCAATGGGAGACGAGCCCAGACCTGTGTTCTCTGCTTGAGCATATCATACAGTGGTGCGACATTCAATGGGACATAGTCTGCCGGGTCCCTGGTGGCTTGAACTCCCAGGTATTTGATCTCAGCAACCCTCTGCAGCGGGAGTTGGGCCTTGTCCCTAGTTATCGGATAGCTGTCCAGGGGAAGTATTTGGGACTTATCCCAGTTAATTCTGAGTCCCGAGAAGGCGCCGAAGCGCTCAATCAGGTGGGACAAGTCCTTTTAATAAAAAAAATAATTCCAGCAATGTAATTCCATCTCCCTTGTCCCCATGTTGAGGGCATGTGGCCTGGTATGGTTCAGGAGGGGGGCACTCTCTCATATCCCCCTCTTTTCCTGCAGCCTGCCAGGTAGGTAAGATATGGGTCTGGTATAGATTTTTTTTTTATATTGGCACATCCATACCAGACCTTAAGGGCCTGGTATGGAACTTGGGGGGACCTACACGCATTTTTTTTTAATTTTGGTTCCCCTTAATATAAATAGCAGACCCAAAGGGCCTGGTAATGGACTGTTTTTTTCAATGACTTTTATCTGTATTGTCGGGACCTGACAATTCATTATAGCCGCCAGTAGTTTTAAATTACTTTTTTCCTTTAGAAATGTCATTTTGTGCGGAGACTGTTCTAAACATGGGAAACATGCGCTACTTTAAAGGCATACTATAGACACCCCCAGGTACAAAATTTAAAGGAATATTTCACTTTTATTGTTTCATTTTAAGCATTATTAAAATCACTGCCCCCTTAAAAACGACTGTTTTTAAAAACTTTTTTTGCATTGATACATGTCCCCTGGGGCAGGAACCAGGGGACACTTTTTATGACAATAACTTGCATATTAACCTTTAAAATTAGCACTTTTGATTTTTCATGTTCGTGTCCCATAGACTTTAAAGGTCTTTGCGTGTTCAAACAGTTTGTTTGCCTGTTCGCATTTTCTGCTGCGAACCGAATCTGGGGGTGTTCGACCCTAGTGAAGGGTAAGACCCATCTATAATGGATTCCTGATAAAAATAATAACATGTAAATCCAGCTTTTAATGTCTGTAAATCATAGAAACAACCTTTTAATATACTGCTATGGAACAATTTTCTGTTGAGCTATTAAATGTATGAAAGAAAATGTGTTTTAGAAAACCACATACGCTACCCATTAATAATATTTATAGGAGGATATGTGTTTTTATTGCATTTTAGATGCTATTCCCTAATTCATGTTAATAATACTTTAAACACAAACTGAAAAAATATGTGCTCAAGTTTTTTTGTTTTTTTATAATACAGTTTAGTATATTGAAAAGTAGAAATATTTCCATGGATAAGTTCCAGATCCAAGGACAGGAGATTATGACTGTAAATACATTTGCTGTCTTTATCTGTTAGAAACTGATCCTAAATCTCAGTTTATGTATTTTAATGTTGATCTAAGCATTAGGGTATAATAAGCAATAACATCCAATTTAGTCCAGTAATAAGGGACTTTAAAGGCTCTGTACTAGAGGCAACATTAACACAATTAAGAAGTATAGAAATACTCATTTTATTAGTCACGATTCATTGATTTTCACACACATCAGGAACCAAATGTAAGAATATCTAATATATTATGAATACAAGAATAATAATACATTATTGCATTGTTCACATGTATGACCAAAAACAATCCATTTAGCCAACTGGCTTACCACAACTTTTAACAGCAAATAAAAAAGTTTAATAAAAAATCAAAATCAAAATATTAAAATAAAATAATGAATAATAATTAAAAAACACACATACAAAAAACAATGTGAAAACAATTGCAAAACACATATTGGGTATTGCCATAGATACTGAAATGAGAGTGATAATTGTAGGCACTTCATCTATAGTCAACTGTAAACTGATGATCTGTAAAGGCATCTAAAGCATCACCTACTGATCATTTTGGGTATCACATTTTTTTGTCATTTTGCAGGCACAGGCAGTTTTTAGGCTTGAGATATTTGGTATCTATTAACTTGACACTACTTCATCTTTTTTTTGTACATAAAATGGTGATTAACCAACCCCCGGAAAATTTTACCCCCTTCCTGACCAGAGCACTTTTTACAATTTGGCACTGTGTCGCTTTAACTGGTAATTGTGCGGCCATGCATTGCTGTACCCAAACAAAATGTGTGTCCTTTTTTTCCCCACAAATAGAGCATTATGTTGGTGGTATTTGATCACCTCTTGGGTTTTTATTTTTTGCGCTCTGAACAAAAAAAAGCATAAATAGGGAAAACATAATAACATTTTTTACTTTTTGCTATAATAAATATCCCCAAAAATGTTTTTAAAAAACAAATCTCTTCATCAGTTTAGGCCAATATATTCTACATATTTTTGGGAAAAAAATTGCAATAACAGTATATTAATTGGTTTGCGCAAAAGTGATAGCGTCTACAAACTATGGGAAACATTTATGGCCTTTTTTATGATTTTTTTTACTAGTAATTGCAGTGATTTGCAATTTTTAGCAGTACTGCGACATTGCGGCCGACAGATTTGACACTTTTGACACATCTTTGGGACCATTGACATTAATATGACAATCAGTGCTATAAAAATGCACTGATTACTGTGTAAATGTCACTGGTAGGGAAGGGGTTAACACTAGGGGGCAATCAAGGGGTTAAATGTGTTTCCTAATTAGTGTATCTTACTGTATGGGAATGTGACTGACTAGGGAAGGAGACATATCGCTTTTCCTCCTCACTAGGAACAAACAATCTGTCTCGTGCCCGCAATCGCGGGTGGTCGGCGGCCACTTGCATTGAATCCCCCGTCTCGGGTGGCTTTCTAAAGGAGACAATGTACCCATACGTTGTTTTGCGCACTCGTGCCATTTTACTGACGCATATCGGTGTGAGCCAGTCAACAAGTGGTTAAATTGTGTTTGTGTGCACTAAATTTTATTTTAGCATTTTTTTTCCTGGAAATATAAATTTGATAAGAAAGTACAAATACAGATCTTAACATACAGTATGTGCAAAAAGAAAAAAGGAAAAATAAGTGCTCCAGAGAGGAAGTGGTTATCTAAGAGAATTGTTATACATTATCAGTTGTAGTGGTAAAATTCTACTATAATTATTGTTATTGGTAATACACTTTCCTTTTCGTTGTTTATTTAAAGAATAAAGAAAAAAAGAAAAAGACCTTAAAAATAAAAGAGACGGGAGAAAACATCTTTAGCATGAACAGGGACATGTGGCAAGGGTTATCTTGTAATAAAGATGATAGCTTTGTACCTGAGACACAGCTACTAAAAAAAGATTTCTCGTAAAAGGACAACTTGCTTTTAATTTAATAGGCCTCAAATTCTGAGAAAAAATAGTTTGCTTGAAAGCAAATGGGGAGGAAGGGTGTAAGATGCCAAGAGGTGAATATGCTGGCAGCAACTGAATTGAAATGTGAGCAACATCGCAATTATTTTTAATTTTTTGCAGTACCTGCAGCATGTTTTTTTTTTTAGGTCTCCTGTATTCCTGACTGTATTTATTTTTTAATACAAAGTTAGCTGGTTTGATGCTGTCTGGGGACAAGTTAAAGAGCTTCTCTGTGACAAATCATCTTTGTCACAGAGGTGTTGTAAAGGTGTATATATATATATATATATATATATATATATATATATTTTTTAAATAACAAACATGTCATACTTACCTCCATTATTCAGTTCGTTTTGCACAGAGTGGCCCCGATCCTGGTCTTCTGGAGTCCCTTGGCAGCTGTCTCGGCTCCTTACCGCAAGAGCTAACCCCCTTCTTGGGAAGTGCTCTCCCAAAGGGGTTAGCTTGCGGGCGCGCTCCCGTGATACAGCCGGCAGCTACAGCCGCCGACTGTATCACTCGGCCCCTCCCCCCAGGGTGCCTCATCATTGATTTGATTGACAGCAGCGGGGGCCAATGGCTGCGCTGCTATCAATTTCCAATGACGAGTCGCCTCAAGATGGGTGAAACCATCGTGGGAACGAGCCCACAAAGTTTAGTGGCTCAGGTAAGTAAAACTGGGGTCCGGGGAGCCCGAGAGTGCAAGGTGTTTTTTCACCCCAGGGAACATGTATCAATGGAAAAAAAGTTTTAAAAACGGTTATTTTTTTCAGGACACCTGAAAAAATGACCGTTTTTAAACCTTTTTTTCCATTGATACATGTTCCCCTCGGGCAAGACCCGGGTTCTCAAAGACGTTTTCACAGGCATACTATAGACACCCAGCAGGTACAATATTTAACCACTAGAGTACCGGGCCATCGTCAAATGACGGCTCCACGGTTACTCTGAAAATTCAACAGGACGTCATTTGGCGTCCTGTATTCTTGCGGCCACTGGGGGGCGCGCGAGCGTGCCGGCGGCCGCGCGCGCGCGCCCGGCGCGTCCCCGAGATGCCGATGCGCGTGCCTGGCTGTCGCGATGTCCGCCAGGCACTCGGAATCGGCGGCTACAGGGACAAGACGTGGAGCTCTGTGTGTAAACACAGAGCTCCACGTCCTGTCAGGGGAGAGAGGAGACCGATCTGTGTCCCTTGTACATAGGGACACAGCATCGGTCACCTCCCCCAGTCACCCCCCTTTCCCCACAGTTAGAACACAATTTAGGGATACATATTAACCCCTCCCTCACCCCCTAGTGTTAACCCCTTGAATGCCAGTCACATTTATACAGTAATTAGTGCATATTTATCGCATTAATCGCTGTATAAATGTGAATGGCGCCAAAAACGTGTCAAAAGTGTCCGATGTGTTCGCCGCAATGACACGGTGACAGTAAAAAAATCGCAAATCGCCGCCAATACTAGTAAAAAAATTAATAAAATAAAAATGCCATAAATCTATCAGCTATTTTGTAAACGCTATAACTTTTGCGCAAACCAATCAATATATGATCATTGCGATTTTTTTTTACCAAAAATATGTAGAAGAATACATATCGACCTAAACTGAGGAAAAAAAACGTTTTTTTTTTTTTAAATTGTGATATTTATTAAATAAAAAAGTAAAAAATACTGTTTTTTTTTTTAAATTGTCACTCTTCTTTTGTTTATAGCGCAAAAAATAAAAACCGCAGAGGTGATCAAATACCACCAAAAGAAAGCTCTATTTGTGGGAACAAAATGATAAAAAAATTGTTTGGGTACAGTGTAGCACGACCGCGCAATTGTCATTCAAAGTGCGACAGTGCTGAAAGCTGAAAATTGGCTTGGGCAGGAAGGGGCGTAAGTGCCCAGTATGGAAGTGGTTAAAGGAATTTTTAATTTTTTAAATTTTTTTTTATTTAATTTAAGCATCATTAAAATCACTGCTCCTGAGCAGTGATTTTAATGATGCTTAAATTAAAAAAAAATATAGCTGGGTGTCTATAGTATGCCTGTGATAACGTCTTTAAATAGCACAATCACCTGCCTGCCAGTAAATTAGTAAGAACTGATCTAGCTAAACTATACAGTGTATAAATATATGTACAACAACTGGGATGTATATATATCCTCTACACACTGTAACATTAACTGACTAGCCTGCCTGCCTGCCTGCCTTCTCTATCTACCTGCAAATAATGACACTCTCTGTTGCTCTCTGTTCTCTGTTAACTGCTGCAACACACTACACAAGGCCACCCTGCAGGTGGCCTTTTATAGTGTGGGGCGTGTACTAAACCCCCTGAGCCATATTTGGCCAAAGCCACCCTGGCTTTGGCCAATTATGGCTCTCCGTTTTTTAAGCGCTGTGATTGGCCAAGCATGCGGGTCATAGTGCATGCTTGGCCAATCATCAGCCAGCGTTGCCGCAGTGAATTATGGTCTGTGAAACGTAACTCGAATTTGGCGCGAACGACCCGTTTTGTTCGTATTTTGACGAACGATCGAACATATGATGTTCGACTCGAACATGAGTTCGACTCGAATACGAAGCTCATCCCTACCAGCCAGTGGTCTTTTCTGAACACCCAGTAGAACACCAAGTCCTGCTTACCATTTCAGTATTATCTCTAGAAGCAATATAGTCAGCCAATATAAGGCTCAGCCAATGACTTGTGACAGAAGCAGGGTTTGGCTACTGTGGCTTGAAAAAAACGATGCAAAGCCATGCTGAGACTGCTGCTCTTGTGGATCATTGAGGGAATGTAAGCATTGGAGGAATATTGGCTATCAGAGGGATTAATGTCCCCCTGCAGTAAACGCAGCAAAATAGTGCATTTTGCACTCCCTCTGGGATGGTGGTAAGAGATAAGCCACTTACTGAATGTCTTGTACTGGAAATCCAGTAAGGTGGAAAACTAATAATAGCCACAAATACCTAGAGTCTGAGGACCAGAAATCCTCATGATCATCACTGTGGACAAAGCTGTTCTCATCAAACCCACATAAAATGCCAGGCTTTGGGAAAGGTAAAAATCCTGTCAGAATTAAATTTCTCCTCCTCTCCTGCAACCTTCAAAACCCATTCCTCTAACTTATCATCTGTCTCCTGCTACCTCTGGGTTCCATGATGGAAGCAGTGGACAGAAGCTCTTAGAGGCCCCAGATTAGTCTTCAGCCTGGTTCAGGCCAGACAGTATGGGCCAGATTCTCGTAGACTGGCGTATCTTTGCGGTGGCGTAATGTATCTGATTTACGTTACGCCGCCGCAACTTACACGGGCAAGTGCTGTATTCTCAAAGCACTTGCTCCGTAAGTTGCGGCGGCGTAGCGTAAATCGGCCGGCTTAAGCCCGCCTAATTCAAATGTGGAAGGGGGGCGTGTTTTATGTTAATCTACTGTGACCTGACGTGATTGATGTTTTTCACGAACGGCTCATGCGCCGTCCGTGGAAATCTCCCAGTGTGCATTGCTTCTAATATGCCGCAAGCACGTATTGGTTTTGACGTGGACGTAAATGACGTCCAGCCCCATTCACGGACGAGTTACGCAAACAATGTAACTTTTTAAAATTTCGACGTGGGAACGACGGCCATACTTAACATTGGCTGCGCCTCATATAGCAGGGGCAACTATACGCCTGGAAAAGCCTAATGTAAATGTCGTAACTTTACTGCGTCGGCCGCGTGTACGTTCCGAAATTTGCGTATCTAGCTAATTTGCATACTCAACGCGGATTTCGACGGAAGCGCCACTTACGCCTGTCGGATCTAATGGATATTTATGCGTAACTGATTCTAAGAATCAGTCACATAGATACGACGGCTCAACGCAGAGATACGACGGCGTATATGGAGATACGCCGTCGTATCTCGGTTGAGAATCTGGGCCTATATGTTCAAAGAGAAATACTAAGGTAAGGGTGTCACTTTTCCCCACCTAACTGCTGCCTATTATTTTACACACATCCTCAAAGGGGAGCAAATCAGTGCAGACATCCTTGATGAGCATCCACTGTTGGGGTGAAAAGTCTCCAAACTCCTCAAATGATGTCCTAATCCTATTTAATTTGGTTGTTCTGCAGGCTGGTCGGAAAGGAGGCTTGGTTTTTCCCTGGGCATTCCCCAGGTTTTGTTGTTATCTGTGCTAGCCTTCCTATGCCACTTACTGCCATTGCCAGCAATAGATGGGGCGGTGGACACGTTTTTGTTTCACCTGTGGTGTTTATATTGGTCCAGCAGTGCACCAACACCTTTTCAGCCATTGTGCTATATGCTGGCTGTTTGGTGTGCTCCTGTACCTTTAAGGAGGGGTGGCTCACCTTCAGTCCACCTGCCCCCATCTATCCATTAGAATGCATGTGCCTCCACTGTGGGGACGCTCATTGTTTAGTGTTAGGACCACATATTACAGGGTGCCTTGGCGCGGCTCTGTGGCTCACGCATGCGTTTGCAAATGCGTGCGGACAAAACCCCTGTTTTTAACGCATACTATTAGACAGGTTAATTGGTTGTTCTGCTAGCTGGTCGGTAAGAAGGCTTGGTTTTTCCTTGGGCATTCCCCAGGTTTTGTTGTTACCTATTCCTATTTGCCCAAAGATACTGGGGGTTGCTCACTGATGTAGCCTTTGTAGCCCCTTCAGCATATTTAGGGTGCACTTCTAGTGTGTGTGGGTATTGCATATTATTTTCTTGGCCAGCAGCTGCTGTTGCCACTGCTTATCTGCAAGGTGAGCCATGGCTATTTAGAAGCACTGAAAGTGTGTGCAAACGCCTCATGTCATTGCAAAGCATGTCTTGGAATCAAGAGTATTTTGACAAGACGTTCTGTATTAAATAATAAAATAGAAAAAGTGCAGCGCAAAACTCAAATATATAAATGATACTGGTATACTCAAACACCAATACCATAAGTGTGAATATGAATATGCAGAAAAAAAAAAAAAAATATTCATATTCACACTTATGGTATTGGTGTTTGAGTATACCAGTATCATTTATATATTTGAGTTTTGCGCTGCACTTTTTCTATTTTATTTTTTACTTGCTTAGGATTTTTGCGAATTTCCCTTAGTGTTCAGCTAGCATTACCAGTGATCTGAACCCTGGGGGTCTGTATCACATAAATACACTTTTAATATCATCATTTTTTGATCTATATATTTGCGCTGATTGCACCCTGTTTTTTATATATTTTTGCACGTTCTGTATTAAGTCTAGGACACGGCTTAGGCAAGGAATACGTTTAAGGATTTCCAGATGAAGGGTGTACGAGAAAGAAAGAAATGAATTTGGCAGTTTTTAGCTGGTGTGGGCTAATTCACTTTTCAACATGGACCTGGAGAAATAATAGTAGCTCTTGCCCAGTGTCATGCTATCCCTTGGGCATACAAGCTGCATCATTGCTTGGTAGTTTTTTCCTGGAACATTGCATGAGTTCTTGGGCACTTGGGGAGATTCTGGTCCTGATGCTGGGGAGGACATGGAGGATGAGGCCAATGAGGAGGATGGGGTTGAGCTTACAGAACCACCACCACCAACTCTCAAACAGCCAGGTTGCACCACAAAGTCAGGTGCTATGGTCTGTGCTGCATCAATCCTATTCCCAGGCACCATGAATTGAATACAGTGCACAGTGAATGATCTATAGCATTGTTGCCCATACTTATTGAATCAAGTGTCTGTGGTCATGTGCTTTCCATGACACAGTAAGAAATGCCTTCACTGCAGAGGAGACTGAGTTGGCCCCAGGAGTACCACCAACCATTGCCTTTTTGGTAGTGCCCCCAGAATGATTTATACAAGTGATTACTGTTCTTTGCAAGGTACCCTGCTGCTTGATAACTTTATCCCTTGCTGCTCCTCATGTGTCGTCTGCCACTTCATCTTCCACCATCTCTTCCTCATTGTATACTATTTCACATCAAGCACCAGCTGCTGCATATTCTCTGTTTGTTGCTGCTTCCTATCTGCTGTTCCTTGGCTCTAGCGTGATTGTTCTGTGGTTATCGTATTATCTTCCCCTATTTTTAGAAAAGACTATGACTTTTGCATAACTAAAATCTTCCTCCGGCTTCAAGTCTGTTAGACCCCTTTCATACTGAGGCAGTTTTCAGGTGGTTTAGCACTAAAAATAGCACCTGAAAACGTCCATGTCCATTGAAATGATAAGCAGCGCTTCCAAAGTACCTTAAAAATGCTTTCAAAGCGCTGCAAAGCAGGTCTTTTTTCGTTTTTCATTGAAGGTCACGTTGTAACGTAACCTTAAAAGAGCTTGATGAAAGGGCTGCAAAAGCGCTGCTAAAGCACCGCAAAAACGACCAGCCCTTTAGCAACTGTTTTGGCCACGCTTTAGTCTGAAAGGGGTTTTATGGTATAGAAAGGGGAAGAGATAATGCTGGCAGATGGCAGGCTGCTGATTGTCTGGAAGAATGTGCAGTAGTTGAGGAAAGTCATTTTAGACCTGCCTCTCTTTGTAGTATTGTTTTGGGAGGTGAATATGATGTCTAGTTTTTACTGAAACTGTGATGTTTAGGGGGTAGATGTGTAATGTTTGTGATGCACACTATTTGCCACACAGCAATGCTGTGACATGCTGCATACAAATTGTGTCCGCAGAAAACTTTTAGCAATAAATGTAACAAGTATATGATACATATCTCAAGCTTAAAAAGGCCCTAGAAAGTCGAAATCAGTGTGGTTTTTGATCATGTGATCACCATGACAGCCAATCATGGTCTGCCGGGTCTGCATCCCTTTAGAAGTGATTTCCTATTGGGAATATCTCACCAAAAATGCAATTTTTGTTGCAAGGGGTGCCTGATATCCAACTTGAATCTTAGGGTAGACTTCTGGGGAAAAAAAATTAGCTTTTTTTCCCCTCGAAAGTGGATTTACCCTTTAACCACTTGAGATCCGCGCTATAGACGAAAGCCGTCCACAGCGCGGCTCTCAAGTGCCGAGTGGACGTCCCTGGACATCCTGTTGTTGACATTCCCCGTGCGCGCCGCTGGGGGGCGCGCAGCGGGGAAACAACGTTCCGGCGCATCGCTGGGAAGCCGATTTGTGTGCCTGGCGGCCGCGATGTCTGCCAGGTACCCGCGATCAGCGGTGACAGCAGGGACGTGGAGCTCTGTGTATAAACACAGAGCTCCACGTCCTATCAGGGAGAGAGGAGACCGATCTGTGTCCCTTGTATATAGGGACACAGCATCGGTCACCTCCTGCAGTCAGTCCCCTCCCCCCACACAGTTAGAACACACCCAGGATACACATTTAACCCCTTCCTCACCCCCTAGTGTTAACCCCTTCACTGCCAGTCACAGTTATACAGTAATTAGTGCATTTTTATAGCACTGATCGCTGTATAAATGTGAATGCTCCCAAAATTGTGTCAAAAGTGTCCGATACGTCCACCGCAATATCACCGCCATTACTAGTAAAAAAAAAGATAAAACTCATAAATCTATCCCCTATTTTGTAGGCGCTATAACTTTTGCGCAAACCAATCAATATACGCTTATTGCGATTTTTTTTAACAAAAATATGTAGAAGAATACGTATCGGCCTAAACCGAGGGAAATTTTTATTTAAAAAAAAAAAATTGGGATATTATTATAACAAAAAGTAAAAAATATTGTGGTTTTTTTTTCAAAATTTTCTGTCTTATTTTGTTTATAGCGCAAAAAAAAAAAAATCGCAGAGATGATCAAATACCACCAAAAGAAATCTCTATTTGTGGGAAAAAAATGATAAGAATATAATTTGGGTACAGTGTTGTATGACCGCGCAATTGTCATTCAAAATGCGTCAGCGCTGAAAGCTGAAAATTGGTCTGGGAACGAAGGGGGTTTAAGTGCCCAGTAATGAAGTGGTTAAACATTTTGAATAAAACAGTTATGTGTAAAATAATCAAAAATGTTAGTGATAAAAAAAAATGAGTTGGACTTGATGGACTTGTGTCTTTTTTCAACCTCACTTACTATATACTGTATGTAACCTATTAATACACTGTAACAAATAAAAATATTGTACATAATCTATGAAACTATGTAAAAGTACTTTTGTGAGGCAAATTAGTTATGGTGTTATTATTAAAGCGGGGGTTCACCCAAAAAAAAAAATTAACATTACATTCAGGCGAGTTTTTAGAATGACAATCAGTGTTTTTTTTTAAATCGCCGTACATACCGTTTTATAGATATATGTTCACTGCAGCTTCCGGGTATAATCTGCGGGACTGGGCGTTCCTTATTGATTGAAATGCTTCCGACCGTCCCATACAGCGTGTCACGAGTTGCCTAAGAAGCCGAACGTCGGTGCGCAGGCGCCTTATAGAGCCGACTCGCAGTCCGGCTTCTTTCGGCAACTCGTGACGCGCTGTAAACGACGGTCGGAAGCATGTCAATCAATTAGGAACGCCCACATTATACCCGGAAGCCGCGGTGAACATATATCTATAAAACGGTATGTACGGCAACGATTTAAAAAAAAAACACCCGGTGGTCATTCTAAAAACTCGCCTGAATGTAATGTTAAAATTTTTTTTGGGGTGAACCCCCGCTTTAAAGAGGAAGTAAACCCTTCTCAAAAAAATAAATCGAAGCCCCCACAGCGGTCCACGTCTCCTTTTTTAAATTGTCGTTTTTTTTGTTTTTAAATAGCACAAAAACTACAGAGGTGATCAAATACCAGTAAAAGAAAGCTCTATTTTTGGGGAAATTTTTTTTTGGGTACAACTTCACACGACCGCGCAATTGTCATTTAAAGCGACAGAGTGCCGATTACAAAAAATGGTCTGGTTATTAAGGGGGAAAATCCTTCCGGGGTTGAAGTGGTTAAAGTCTACAATTACTATTTACACACAGGTACATATTATCATATAAGGTTCTATTTATGTGTTACAAAAAAAAAAGCCCCATCCTAACAACAAAGGAACCATCAAAAATGTTTAATGTGGGAATTAATGCATATTACATTTGATGTAGTTTATGGTGTTTGCACTTACAGCTAAAGTAGGTTCATTTTCTTCAAAACATCCAAGGCTATATCATTATAATCATATTAGCATTGTTTTAACACAAGAGCAAATCAATCATTGTGTGTATTTAAGCATTCACTGTGTTCCCCCTGCTGTGTAAGAAAATAAGTTGGCCAAGAATTTGAACCTGCTCGACAGATGGCTGTGTAAATGAAAGTTGGTTGCTGCTATATGGTGGAATATTTTCTTTGAATGCAATATTTAGATGTTTATTATATCTATGGCTTAAACGTGTTGCAACACCCTGTTTATGTGTTCATTATTAACCAAGAATCGTGTTCTATCTAATAACAAAGGAATGTGTGTTTAGGAGTAAACTCTTTCAGACAACAGTTTCTCAAAAACAAGGTGATAGTTCTTTAACTTTTTCTAATCCGCTTTTCATTTATTTAAATGATATTGATGGGTGCTTATCACATAAAATAATACTTTTGGCATGGTCAAACCATGTTTATGTAGTGGTTCTGCTAGACTTCATGGTAGTACTTTTAGCAAGGCTAGCAAAAATGTGCCCATAAGTTGAACAGTAGAAATGGAGAGAGGCTATGGTATGGTTTTATAGCGAATAAGGTGAAAGAAAGTATGAAAAGCAGTTAATAATTATTTATTATTCTAGTATAAAATCTCATTTGTAAATATATGGATTTTAGTAGGGCTGGTACTGATCAAAATGTCTCTGTTCGATTAATCGTTTTTTTTAATCGATTAATCGACTAATTTCGATTAATTATAACGCACATACAGATCCAACTACTGATCTCCTTGGAGATAAAATCGATGTAGCTACATAAACTGAAAAAAAGGTTCGAGTAATACCAAACGGTACCATAAGCAGTCATACAAACATGTAGCTAAGTATGATACTGGTATAAAAATGTGTACAACGATACCACTGCTGAATCCAGATGAGGAGAGGTTAACATCAGTCCGTCAGCATGTAGATGTCCCGTGAAGGGAAGTATCACAACTCCCAGTGGATGGCTGTAGAATCCCAGGTTGATAGAGGGAAGTGATAGAGGGAAGTGTAACAGCCCTTGCGTGTGGCAGATAGTAAGGTCCCGCCGGCATGCAGATATGCAGGCACAGCAAAGGAGCCCTTCAGATCGACACGGCAAGTCCCGCCGGTGTCCGTGACATTACTGGATCTCCGACGGAACTCCCTGAAGGCCCAGAAGCCGGCGGAGAGGTGAGTACCAATCAACAGAATTTTAATCGATCAAAAAAATTAAAGATTAATCGATTAATTAAAAGTTAATTTGCACAGCCCTACATTTTAGATATATTAATGTGATCCCCTCGGGTGGTCAACAAACTTAACCATGCTCTTACTATCCATCAACCCATTTGCTAAAACCTCACTTTGTAGCAGCGTTCTGGATGGTGGGATGGTTTGACTAAACTGGCTGGTTAAATAGCAGGTCTGCCTGTTGCCAGTTCTTCTGCCGCATACACATGATCTGACATTCCCACAACAAAACCGTGGATTTTTTCTGACGGAATGTTGGCTCAAACTTGTGTTGCATACGCACAGTCACACAAATGTTGTCGGAAATTTTGAACGTCAAGAACGCGGTCACGTACAACACTACGACGAGCAGAGAAAAATGAAGTTCAATGATTCCGAGCATGTGTCGAATTGATTCCGAGCATGTGTAGCATTTTTGTGCATCGGAATTGATACAGACTATCAGGTACTATCAGGTAGTAACAAAAGTACACTTACCAAGGCCAAGATGCTGAGGGTGGCTCCCTTTGCGACCCGGCGCGGTCCGCCCCCTGAAATGGGGACAGGGGAACAGATGCACCAGGAGGCACCGGTACCGATGGGAAGGTGAAGGTTCGGTGCGTGAAACAGGAACAACCAGGCAGTAGTCCACTTGGAAATGGCTGAAGATATGGCAGGGAATTCCAGGAGGTCCGGGAAGCAGGATTGGTAGGAAACAGGGAAATCCAGAAAACAGGCTGTGGTCAAGGAAGCTCAGATAAACAGGGTAGTCCAAAGTTCAAGCCAAAAAGGTCAAGGGCAGGTGAGATCAGAATAGTCCAATAGGCAAGCCGAGGTCAAGGTAGGAGAAGGCAGCAATCCGGTAGAGTATAGCCAAGGTCAGGTAAACAGGAACAAGATCAGGTAAGGTTTTTCCAGGATCCAGGAAACACTCCAAACAAGCACTGTGACAAACCAGCAACTAGCCACAGGAAAGGGAGAGGTTTAAATAGCCCGCTCAGGGCTCTGATTGGCTGGACGGAACTACAGGTCTTGCGCGCCCGTGCGCGCGCACCTGCACGCGCCCGCGCGCGCCAACACCACGCACGCGCGCGGCGCAAACAGCCGCGATTGCACCGTTCTGAAAGGCAGGTATGAGTTAGTGCCCTGACAGTGCCCCCTCCCTAGGGGCGGACTCCGGACGCCTAAACTGTCCATCAGTTCTGGATGGTCCCGGTGAAAAATTCGGATCAGGCGAGGAGCATGTAAATTTCTGGAAGGTTCCCATGAGGTGTCTTCAGGCGGGTAACCCTTCCACTTGACAAGGTACTGGAGTTGTCTCCCTCTCTTCCGGCAACCTAAAATAGATTCGACCTCAAATTCTTTTTCACCTTCAATCTCCACTGGAGGAGGTGGAAGTTCCTCCCTTCCTGGAAAAGAGTCTGGAAAAACGGGTTTGAGCAGAGATGCGTGGAATACGGGGTGGATCTTGTATGACCCTGGTAATGTTAGTTCAAAAGCCACAGGATTGATCACTCTTTTAATTTCGAATGGGCCTATGAATCTGGGACCTAATTTCCGAGAAGGAATGGGTAACCTAAGGTTCGTGGCTGATAGCCATACCTTCTCCCCGACTTTAAAAGCTGGACACTCCTTCTTTCCCTTATCGTAGGATCTTTTGTAATTTTCCTGGGCCTGTTGCATGTTTTTTTGAAGTCTTTGAAAATTTTGTTGTAAAGCAACTATATGTTCTTGGACAGCAGGTACAGGAATCTCGGGAATTGAATTTGGAAGAAAAGTTGGATGGTAACCATAGTTAGCCCAAAATGGAGTCTGGTTAGTGGATGAATGTAGAGAATTGTTATACGCAAATTCTGCGGATGGTAGCAAAGACGACCAGTCATCTTGCGACGAGGAGCAGAAGCAACGGAGATACTGTTCCAACGTTTGGTTGGTCCTCTCTGTCTGACCATTGGACTGCGGGTGGTAAGCTGATGAGAGGCAGATTTTAATCTCCAGAGATTTACAAAGTTCCTTCCAAAATTTAGATGTAAATTGCACACCTCTATCCGAAACAATGCTTTTGGGTGTTCCGTGGAGCTTCACGATCTCTTTGAAGAAAACTTTAGCGGTTTCTGCTGCAGAGGGTGTGCCAATCATGGGCACAAAATGTGCAAATTTGGACAGCCGGTCGACCACTACTAGGATTGTAGTAAAGCCTCCAGAAGGTGGTAAGTCTACAATAAAATCCATAGAGATGTCCGCCCAGGGGCGTTCAGGAACAGGAAGAGGTCTGAGTAAACCCCAGGATTTGGCGTTTGGGCCTTTGTAACGCTGACACCGAGAGCACGAAGTTACATAGTCTTTACAGTCCGACCTCCACTTTGGCCACCAGAAGGAGCGGCTAACTAGTTCCGCGGTTTTCCGAGCTCCAAAATGGCCTGCTATGAGAGAGTGGGTAACCGCTCAAAGAGAACCAGGTAATCTGATTCCTGTGGTCCAAGCCAAGGGTGCAGGCAGTGCAATCAAAATGCAGGTTAGGATGAAGGAAAAAAGCTGGGACAGCCGCACTCCAAAAAAACTCCTCCTTTAATTAAAAATCACAAAATACATGCCACAGCAAAAAACAGCACAACAAAAGAAAAGCTGACGTTTCGCACTATGCCTTATGCTATGAAGAAGCACTAAGGCATAGTGCGAAACGTCAGCTTTTCTTTTGTTGTGCTGTTTTTTGCTGTGGCATGTATTTTGTGATTTTTAATTAAAGGAGGAGTTTTTTTGGAGTGCGGCTGTCCCAGCTTTTTTCCTTCATCCCAAAATGGCCTGCTAGTTTATGGTCATGGAATATGCTCAGTACTAGTTGTCTCGTTTGTTCAGGTACAAAAATTTTGCCTCGAGACCATAGTAAACCGTCTCGTCTTTCAAGAGAGAGTGAGGGTATGTTGGTAATTTGAGTGGAAGCCGTCTTTAAAGAGGAAAGTAGATCCAACTGAGAAATCAGAAAGAAATTTTGGGACGTCAAGATGGTACTGGGTTCTGACTGATCAGGGGTTTCGGTGAACATTCTGGATAGGGCGTCAGCTTTTCCATTCTTAGATCCTGGTCTGAAGGTTATGTGAAAGTTGAAGCGGGCAAAGAACAAGGCCCAACGGGCTTGCCTAGGTCTCAGACGTTTGGCAGATCGCAGGTATTCCAAGTTTTTATGGTCTGTGAAGATCAAGATGGGGTGAAGAGCACCCTCTAAGAGGTACCTCCACTCTTCTAGAGCGAACTTAATGGCCAATAGTTCCCGGTCCCCAACATCATAATTTCTTTCCGAGAGATTTAGTTTTCGTGAAGCGTAAGCTATGGGGTGCAGTAAGGATTTGGGTCCTTGCCTTTGTGACAGGATAGCACCGATGGCCGTCTCCGAAGCGTCGACTTCCAGGATAAAGGGCAAGCTTGGATCTGGATGCCTAAGGATAGGGGCTGAAGAAAACAAGATTTTTAACTTTTTGAATGCTTCTTGAGCTTCCCGGGACCAATGAAAGCGAAGACCTTGGTGAGTTAGACGAGTGATAGGGGCCACAATGGATGAAAAACCAACAATGAATCTTCGGTAAAAGTTGGCAAAGCCAATAAAACGCTGTACCCCTTTTTTGTCAACTGGCGCTGGCCAATCCTGAACTGCTTTGACCTTTTGCGGATCCATGGATATACCGTCGGTTGAAATGATGAACCCCAAAAACTGAATTGTAGTCTTCTCAAATTCGCATTTTAAGATAAAGCTTGTGTTCTCTGAGGATAGTCAGGACCTTCTTAACGTGGGTGCGATGTAGTTCGAGTGATACCGAAAAAATTAGGATGTCGTCCAAGTAGACGACTAGAAAGTCATCCAGATATTGGCGAAAAATGTCATTTACCAGATGTTGGAAAGTGGCAGGGGCATTGCAGAGGCCGAATGGCATTACTAGGTATTCAAAGTGCCCGAACCTTGATCTAAAAGCGGTCTTCCATTCGTCCCCATGCCTGATCCGGATAAGGTTGTAGGTCCCACGGAGATCGAGCTTAGAGAAAATCCGGGCTGATCGGAAGCGTTGAAAAAGTTCCGGAATGAGGGGCAAAGGATACCTATTTTTGACGGTGATTTTATTTAGCTCCCTGTAATCAATACAGGGCCTGAGGGAACCATCTTTTTTCTCAACAAAAAAGATTCCAGCCCCGGCTGGGGAAGATGAAGGGCGGATGAATTTCTTTCCTAAATTTTCATCGATATAGGCTTTTAGAGCCACCAATTCAGTCTCTGAGAGTGGGAAGATTCGACCAAAAGGGATTTTAGAACCGGGAAGTAAATCAACGGGGCAATCGTATGGCCGATGTGGGGGAAGGCGGTCAGCCTGTTGCTTATCGAACACATCCTTAAAGTCTGAGTATGCAGCAGGAACGTGTTGAAGATCCGATGGTGCAGATATCAAGGTGGAGCAGGAGGCTTTAACGGGAGGAAGACAATGCTGGGAACAGAAAGCAGAAGGGAATGTGATGTCTTTTTTGAGCCAGTCTATAGAAGGTTGATGCGCTTGTAGCCAGGGTAAGCCCAAAATAATAGGGAATAAAGGGGAAGGAATGAGATCCAGGCACAGATACTCTCGATGGCCGGTGTCGGAGATGGCGTGGATGGGCAGAGTTTCCATGGTAACTAATCCAGAGCGGGGTAGAGAGCCGTCTGCCAGATGGATTTGTAACTGAAAGTTTTTTGGCCGGTATGGGACATGCAGCTTCTGGGCTAGGGCAGAATCAAGGAAGCAGCTGCAAGCCCCGGAGTCAACGATGGCTGGCAGCCAGACCGCCCCCTGCGGGAGCTGTAGAGAAAGAAAAAGTACAACATAAGTCTGTGGTAAGTTGGAAATATGGCAATTGAAAAAAGACGGTAGTCTTGACTTACTGGGTCTTATGGGACAGGTGCGAAGAAAATGTCCTGCAGCGCCACAATACAGGCAGAGGTTGGACTGCCGTCTACGTTGTCTCTCTTCAGGGGTGAGAGGTGCCCGGAGTAGACCGAGCTGAATTGGTTCTGGATCTGAAGACGAAGCAACAGGTGGAACTGGAGCAGGTGGAGGAGCCGGTGAGAATCTAGGCGGAATCCAATTAGGACGGGATGTCTGGAAGCGTTCCTGCCGGCGTTCTCGAAGGCGTCGATCAAGCTGGGTGGCCGATTGGATTAAGGCTTCCAGAGTGGCAGGCGGGTCACCTCTGGCTAGCTCGTCCTTGAGGGATTCCGACAATCCTTGGCAAAACTGGTATTTTAGGGCAGTTTCATTCCACCCTGTATCAGCAGACCATTTACGGAAGTCAGCAACGTAGTCCTCTACGGGTCTCCTCCCCTGGGTTAGTTGATGAAGGGTAAGTTCTGCGGTAGCTGAACGGAGAGGATCATCGTATAACTTAGATAAATGTTCAAAGAAAGTGTCCATGGTGTCTAATATCGGGCTCCCTTGTTCCAACAAACTATGGGCCAAAGCTTGTGGTTCATCTGCAAGGAGGGAGATCACGAAACCAACCTTTACAGCTTCTGAACAAAAAGTCCTGGATTGAAGAGTCAGATACAGGGAGCAAGCGTTCTTAAATGCCCGAAATTTCTTTCGGTCGCCAGCGAATCGCTCCGGGGTAGGCACACGTGGTTCAGGATGAGTTACCAGCACTGGAGAAGCAGAAGAGGGTTGAGAAGAAGTAGGACCTGTAGCTAATGCCGCGGAGGCGGTCGAGGATCCGGGGGTGACATTCATCTGTTGTAAGCGACCGTCTATATGCAGATAGCCTTCTTGAAGTTTCTGTACCGCTTCGGTGAGGGCTGAGACTTGTTGGCATAGCGTCTCAAAAGGCGAGCGCACCCTGTCGGCCTCGGACATCTGGCTGGTTTGTACTATCGGGTACTATCAGGTAGTAACAAAAGTACACTTACCAAGGCCAAGATGCTGAGGGTGGCTCCCTTTGCGACCCGGCGCGGTCCGCCCCCTGAAATGGGGACAGGGGAACAGACGCACCAGGAGGCACCGGTACCGATGGGAAGGTGAAGGTTCGGTGCGTGAAACAGGAACAACCAGGCAGTAGTCCACTTGGAAATGGCTGAAGATATGGCAGGGAATTCCAGGAGGTCCGGGAAGCAGGATTGGTAGGAAACAGGGAAATCCAGAAAACAGGCTGTGGTCAAGGAAGCTCAGATAAACAGGGTAGTCCAAAGTTCAAGCCAAAAAGGTCAAGGGCAGGTGAGATCAGAATAGTCCAATAGGCAAGCCGAGGTCAAGGTAGGAGAAGGCAGCAATCCGGTAGAGTATAGCCAAGGTCAGGTAAACAGGAACAAGATCAGGTAAGGTTTTTCCAGGATCCAGGAAACACTCCAAACAAGCGCTGTGACAAACCAGCAACTAGCCACAGGAAAGGGAGAGGTTTAAATAGCCCGCTCAGGGCTCTGATTGGCTGGACGGAACTACAGGTCTTGCGCGCCCGTGCGCGCGCACATGCACGCGCCCGCGCACGCCAACACCACGCACGCGCACGCCAACACCACGCACGCGCGCGGCGCAAACAGCCGCGATTGCACCGTTCTGGAAGGCAGGTATGAGTTAGTGCCCTGACACAGACATTGTCGGAAAAATTGAGAACCAGCTCTCAAACATTTGTTTTCGGAAATTCCGACAGCAAATGTCCGATGGAGCATACACATGGTCGGAATATCTGACCAAAAGCTCACATCGTACATTTGTTGTCGGAAATTCTGATCGTGTGTACGCGACATTCCTGCTGACCGATACTCATTGTAGGATACAGTAGTGCTGTATGATGTAGGGGTCCACTGAGAGGAGCCATAGTGGGCAGCAGGGGACATTCTATTCCACACAACTGGAAGTGTATAGTGATGAGCAAACTACTCAAGGTTTAGCTGAACCCCTAGGGGCTAAGTGAACTTCAAAGACGTTTGGGTGCCTAACTCAATCCCCATTTTAATCAATGGGAGCTGAATCTGTTAAACTAAAAATGCCCATTTTCTGGTCTAATAGGCAAGGGGGTGTCACCAATGGTAGGTGGGTCAGCACTACCTTGGGAAACATGTACCAATGAAAAATTAAATGTAAAATTACATAGTACTGACTTTTACAAAGGAAACAAGTTTTAAAATTGCTGTCAAATTACTTTGACAGCTTTCTAAAAAAAAAAAGAAAAAAAAAAAAAACAGCACACAGAGCCTCAAGGGTCTGCTATGTATTTTCGGGGACCACTAGCAATTATTGCAATTTGCCGGCAAATTAAACAGTGTCATTTCTTTGTGAATATCATTTTTGCTGAAGCACATCTAACAACAAGAAAGAAAAAACAAACAAATATGTGAGGTCCCCCAGGAAATTCATACCATACCCTTTAAGTTTGGTACAGTTTTTAAGGGGACTCACACAAAACAAGCGTGAGGTCCCCTTAAAAATAAAAAATAAATAAATCCAAGCATGCAGCCTGGCTGCCAATTAAAGGGGGGTAGGGTGAGCCTACCCCCCTTGAACCTTACCAGGCCACATGCCCTAAACACCGGGGGGAGAGTGACCTGCCTGGGGGAGGACCCCATGATAAAGCACTTTGTCCCCATATCGATGAGGACAAGGTCTCTTCCCCAGAAGCCTTGCACTGTGATTGTGGGGATCGGTGTGCAGAGGGGACTTATCAGAATATGGAAACCCACTTTAACAATAAGAGGCAACCAGATCCTGCCCCTGATATGAATGAGTGGGGGTATATAGTACCTCTAGTCATTCACAAAAAAGATGTAACATTGAAATAAAGACACCCAAGCAACTGACACATCCTTTTAACCACTTAAAGGGTAGGGTTTTTTTCCCCTAAATAGCTTCTTTTACCTTAGTGCAGTCCTCCTTCACTTACCTCATTCTTCGATTTTGCTTTTAATTGTCCTTATTTCTTCTGAGAAATCCTCACTTCCTGTTCTTCTGTCTGTAACTCCACACAGTAATGCAGTCATGCTCGCCCCCTCCCTTGGACTACAGGAGAGTCAGGACACCCACTAACACACAGCTCCTTTCTCTATCTGCAACGTAGAGAGCGTCCTGACTCTCCTGTAGTCCAAAGGAGGGGGCGAGCACGACACTCCACACCAGTGAGAAAGCCTTGCATTACTGTTACAGACAGAAGAACAGGAAGTGAGGATTTCTCAGAAGAAATAAGGACATTTAAAAGCAAAATCGAAAAAGGTGAGGTAAGTGAATGAGGACTGCACTAAGGTAAAGGAAGCTATTCAGGAAAAAAAAAATTGTACCTTTACAACCCCTTTAAGGACCGAGCCTCTTTCTGAGATTTGTTGTTTACAAGTTAAAAACTGTTTTGTTTTTTGCTAGAAAATTACTTAGAAAAAAATTCTAAAACCCTAGAGAATAAAATGGAGGTTGTTGCAAAACTTTCTGCCACACCGTATTTGCGCATCGGTCTTACAAGCACACTTTTTTTCTGGAAAAGTACACCCTTTTTTTAAAAAAAATAAAAAAACAGTAAAGTCAGACCAATTTCTTTATATTGTAAAAGATAATGTTACGCCGAGTAAATTGATACCCTAAATGTCACGCTTCAAAATTGCGCCCGTTCGTGGAATGGCGACAAACTTTTACCCTTAAAAATCTCCATAGGCGACTTTATAAAAATTCTACAGGTTGCATGTTTTCAGTTATAGAGGAGGTCTAGGGCTAGAATTATTGCTCTTGCTCTACTGATCATGGCAATACCTCACATGTGTGGTTTGAACATCGTTTTCATATGCGGGAGCTGCTCACGTAAGCGTTCGCTTCTGCGCACAAGCTCAACAGGACAGGCGTATGTAATGTATTAAAAAAAAATCTTATTTATTTTACCTTTTATTTTTTATTTTTACACTGTTCTTTTTTTTTTTTTTTAAATGTGTCACTTTTATTCCTATTAATGTAAACATCCCTTGTAATAGAAAAAAAGCATGACAGGACCTCTCAAATATGAGATCTGGGGTCAAAAAGACCTCAGATCTCATATTTACACTAAAATGCAATAAAAAAAGTAATTTTAATGTTGTTTAAAAAAAATATTGCTTTAAGAGCTACGGATGAAAGTGACTTTTTGACGCCGCTTCTGCCCTGCAATGGCATGGAGACGGGTGGGGCCATCTTCCCCTCACTCGTCTCCATACTAAGCCAGGAAGAGGACCCGATTGCCTCCGCTGCTACCGACGGTTTCCGGAAATCTCCCACCACCAATAAAAGTGATCTTGCGGTGAATCCGCCACAGAGACCACTTTTATTGGAAACCGGACTGCTCACTGAAGAGGAGGATACCAGGGTTATTGCAGCTAGCTGCTGCCATAACAAAGTGCTGATGTATATCCGCACAAGCCGGTCCGGAAGTGGTTAAAAAATAATTTAATCCCCAAAAAAGGCTCTCATTGTAAACACATCATCAATCAGATCCATGTCAATAATGATGCCTGAGGGCCTATGACCCACCAAAATGCCATTGAGACGCAACCTGCTCGTTCGCTTGTCACCCACTGAATGAATATTCCAGTGGATGACAGCTGTTACTGTATATACAAAAAAACTTTTTTTATATCTTTTTTGGGGATATTTATTATAGCAAAAAGTTAAAAATATTCTGTTTTTTTCAAAATTGTCATTCTATTTTTGTTTATAGCGCAAAAAATAAAAAGCGCAGAGGTGATCAAATACCACCAAAAGAAAGCTCTATTTGTCGGAAAAAAAGGACGTCAATTTTGTTTGGGAGCCACGTCGCAGGACCGCGCAATTGTCAGTTAAAGCGACGCAGTGCCGAATCGCAAAAAGGGGCAAGGTCCTTAACCTACATATTGGTCCGGGTCTTAACCAACAAACTGGAAAAATTTGTCAACTTGCCAATATGTTTTTTTTTTTTTCATTTGTCAGTTGTAGAAAAGAGCTGGAGAACCAGTAGGTACCCACAGCTCAATAATAAAAAGATTGTATATTCTGCACACTAATAGAGGTCAAGCAGGATTTGAACCTATAATAGCAGCATTACAATGTTGAAAAGTTTGGCAAGCTAGCTATGCTTAAAACAGAGTCTCTTATACAAACAGATTATGTTCATTGTAGCAGGGTGCAAATTAAATATCTGAGATAAATACATTTTATATAAACATGTACTATATTTTAAGACCAAATAGCACATATACTGTATAGAGGTAGCTTGTTCTATTTATTCTGTCTGGTCAAATAGAGTTAAAAAGTAACTGACAGTAGAACCGTACTATATTAAGACAATCAAATATTTCTGAAAAGGTTATAAGGAAAGGTTAGTACAAATGATTTTTCGATTTTGGCCTTTTCTGTGTGCTACAGGATAAGTGATGACTACAATTAGTGAAATAGCATCAGCAGCATGCAAAATGGCCTTTTAAGCTTTAACGTAAGGGCCCCGCATTGGTTTATTGATTTTTCTCAATTGACAGTTAACTCGTATATCTTCGCAAATTCTAAAGAGATAGAGGGTTAGTGAAGCAACACAAAAAGCATTCCAAGACATCTGATGTTTTTACAGAAATTTACATTCTAAAAGTGAAAGCACATCACAATGCTATATCTATAAGGTGCCAAGTCAGCCAGATGTATGGCCACTAAAACTAATTGAAAAAGTTATTTCTTTGCCTTTTGTTTAGCATTAATGCACTCGGCATAACACTAAGGCCCGGTACACACGACCGAACATGTCCGATGAAACTGGTCCGCAGACCAGTTTCATCGGACATGTTCGGTCGTGTGTACGGCCTATCGGACAGGTTTCCTGGCCTAGCGGACAGGTTTCCAGCGGACAAAAGTTTCTTAGCATGCTAAGAAACTTGTCCGCTGCAAACCTGTCCGTCGGACAAGTCCGCTGATTAGTACGTCGAACCAGCGGACCGAAATCCCGCGCATGCGTCGAATTGATTAGACGCATGCGTGGAAGCATTGCACTTCCGTGTTTGAGAACATCGGTGTCTTCTACGTCACCGCGTTCTCTGTCCGCGGGGATTTTGGTCTGATGGTGTGTACACACATCAGACCAAAAGCTCCCAGGAGACATGTCCGATGAAAACGGTCCGTGGACCGTTTTCATCGGACATGTCTCCTCGTGTGTACAGGGCCTAAAGCTGTCTGCTAGTACTTACATATTCCTGAAAGATAACACGTTTTGTGTTATACTGCAAAAAAAGGAAGAGATAGCCCAGCCACCGCGTAGGGTACCTCACCCGGCCTGAGTGGGTAGCAGGTGAAAGTAGCCTCAGCTCAATTCTTCCAGACTACAACTCCAATTGGTGGTCTGAATGGTTTGAGCTGAGGCTGCTTTCACTGGCTAACCACTCAGGCCGAAAAGAGGTGTGCGGCAGCCGGGCTATCTCTTCTTATTTTTGCAGTATGCTTTGGGTCTGGACGGACCTTTCCTCAGCCTACACCCTCACTAGCCAGTGGCATCCAACTCATTGGACCATAACAGTCTAAAAAAGGGACCCTTAAGCATTTATCATGGGTCAAATTGTTGTGTTATATAGTTACATGTGTAAAGAAAGACACCAATGTCAGGCAAAAAGTGTGATGTCACTTATTCAAGCCTAGGTTAAAACAATGAGGTTGTGTAGAGAACACAAGAACTGTGGAAGGTGAGTGATAAGAAACAAATAAAATCCACAGTGTGCTGACAATTTCCTTTCTGGACAACAGTTAATCATTCCCCCAATGAAGAAGAAGTTAGAACGTTTATAACACAGTGCTCTACATCTCCTTATCAGCTTAATTGCTAAAATGATCATGGCAGGCAAGTTGTTAAGGGAGGAAAAGATTATACATCATGGTATCATCTTTTAGGCATTTTTAAATAAATAGAAAACAGAATGATGTTCATGTTTGGTGTCGAGAGGGTAGGCCAGCCCTGCTGCTTATCTGAGACACATGCAGAACTCACTTCTGACAATTACATTGCCATATCTCAGAGCTCGCTCCTTTCTAGTATTCAGTTAGAATACTATTCCATTACATCTATGTAGACAAAATGGAAATTCAATATCTTACTCCACACATTCCACATACACAAAACTACATGAACTAAACAACATGAACTTACTCTCAAAATGACTTCACTCATAAATGGACGCATATTTTCTAGTTTGAAATGCTGACACACTTGCTGATATTATATATATCTATATATATATATCTATATATATATATATCTATATATATATATATATATATATATATATATATATATATATATATATATATATATATATATATATATATACGGTAGATCTATAGATATATCTATAGATATCTGTATCTATAGATACAGGGTATCTATAGATGTATATATACAATGGGTATAAAAAGTCTACACACCCTTGTTAAAATTCAGGTTTCTGTGATGTAAAAAAATGAGACAAAGAAAAATGTACAGTATTTCAGAACTTTTTCCACCTTAAGACCCCATTCACACTAAGGTGCTGTACAGGCACTATAGCACCATAAATAGTGCCTGCAAAGCACCTGTAAAGCACCTCTCCTGTCACTCCAATGTGAAAGCCCAAGGGCTTTCACACTGGAACTGTGCGCTGGCAGGATGTCAAAAAAAAGTCCCTCAAGCAGCATCTTTGAGACACTTTAGAAGCATTGTATAAATCGCTCCTAAAGTGCCATTGCCCATTGAAATCAATGGGCAATGCTGGCAAATTGCGGCTGCAGCACAGATGCAGAAGTGCTTTTAACCCTTATTCAGCAGCTAGCGGGGGTTAAAAGCGCCCCGCTAACGGCCAAAAAACGCCACTAAAATGTGAACTATAAACTGTACAATTCAATTAAAAAAATAAACTGAAATCTTTTATCTGGGGGACGTAAAAATAAAAATGTAAAATAATGTGGTTGGTTAGGTGTGCCCACCATCTTATAACTGGGGATGTAGCTGTGTTCAGAATTAAGCAATCACATTCAAACTCATGTTAAATAGTCAGTACACACCTGTCATCATTTAAAGTGTCTCTTATTAATCCCAAATAAAGTTCAGCTGTTCTAATAGGTCTTTCCTGATATTTTCTTAGCCACATCCTACCGCCAAAGCCATGGTCCACAGAGAGCTTCCAAAGCATCAGAGGATCTCATTGTTAAAAGGTATTACTCAGGAAGAGGGTACAAAATAATTTCCAAGGCATTATATATACCATGAAACACAGTGAAGACAGTCATCATCAAGTGCAGAAAATATGGCACAACAGTGACATTACCAAGAACTGGACTTCCCTCCAAAATCGATAAAAAGATGAGAAGAAAACTGGTCAGGGAGGCTGCCAAGAGGCCTAGAGCAACATTAAAGAATATCTGGCAAGTACTGGCTGTGTGGTACATGTGACAACAATCTCCCATATTCTTCATATGTCTGGGCTATGGGGTAGAGTGGCAAGGCATAAGCCTTTTCTTACTAAGAAAAACATCCAAGCCTGGCTAAATTTTGCAAAAACACATCTGAAGTCTTCCAAAAGCATGTAGGAAAATGTGTTATGGCCTGATGAAACCAAGGTTGAACTTTTTGGATATCCGATGAAGCTGACTTTCATCAGTCTTGCCTTCACACCATTGGTCAAAAATCCGATCGTGTCCAACTAGGTGACGTAAAACACTATGCCGTGCTGAGAAAAATGAAGTTCAATGCTTCTGAGCAAGTGTCGACTTGATTCTGAGCATGCGTGGATTTTTGACCGATGGACTTCCACACAGACGATCGTTTTTTTCTATCGTTTTTTTATCCATAGGAAATATTTAAAACATGTTCTTTTTTTTTCACCAATGGAAAAAAAAATGATGGGGCCCACACACGATCGGTTTGTCCGATGAAAACAGTCCATCGGTCTGTTTTCATCGGACAAACCGATCGTGTGTACAGGGCTTTACACTTTAAGAAGAGAAAAGTTTTGGAATTCAGTGTCACATGACCACAAACTTAGGAAAGTATTTGGAGCTTCTATATTAATTACTCGTGGTTGAATCTCCCAATTAGCTTAGGTGAGTTCATAGGAGATTGTTGGTGGGGAGGGGGCGGGGGGCTTCCTTAGCTGGATCAAAGTGCCAGTCCCCTTACTTGATTTGGGGAAAGTAAATAACAGTCATGGCAAGGAAAGAATCTTGGCACTTTCCCTACCAAGGAATTGCTGGAGGTTGTTCCTGGCATCTACTCCAAATCCAGTGAATGGTTTATATGATCATTCATAATCATTCACTAATATTAATGTAGCTGTAAACATAAATGCATGACAACTGTCATAGCAATCAATAATGTGAATGTCTTTGTGACACCAAGAACCTCACTAGATAGTTGTAAAAAAGTCTTTCAGGTTCATTGAAAATGTAACATTGATATCCTATTGTTTCCTTAACTACTGCAACAAGGTCGCAAAAACAATTTTCAAGGATATATCCATGTAAAGAAATTATTTAGAATAATGTGCATTTTGGTTTCAAGAATCCCAATCAGCAGTGGTACCAGGGGCAGCACGCAGCCCCTTACTTATAGTGTTGACTTTCAGTAGCACATCTTTGTGTAATAAATGATTCCAGGCTGTTTCCCAGCGTGAACATGCAATTTGAATGGGTCCCTATTGTTGCTGTCTAAGTGCAGTTTTAGCATTGTTGTTCCTGGATTAGTCTTATGCCGCGTACACACAATAATTTTTCGGGTTGTAAAAAACAAAGTTTTTCAGCCTCTAGAAAAAAAAAAATCATCTTCATCATTAAAACGACGTTGCCTACACATGATAGTGAAAAGAAAAATGCTCTAGCAAAGCGCGGTGACGTACAACACGTACAACGACACTATAAAGGGGAAGTTCCATGCGTTTGACGCCACCCTTGGGGCTGCTTTTGCTGATTTTGTGTTTGTAAAAGACGATTCGCGCTTTTCTGTCTTTTACAGCGTGATGAATGTGCTTACTCCATTACGAACGGTCGTTTTACCAGAACGAGCGCTCCCGTCTCATAACTTGCTTCTGAGCATGCGTGGGTTTTTCACGTCGTTAAAGCCCACACACGGTCATTTTTTACAACCCGAAAAACAACATTGTTTAAAACGTCGTTAAAAAATAGAGCATGTTCGGAAAAAAAAAATCGTTTTTCAGAACCCGAAAAAATGCTCTGAAGCTCACACACGATCATTTTAAATTATATTTTAAAAAAACGTTGTTTTTTACAACCCGAAAAATTATCGCGTGTACGCGGCATTACAGTTAATCCACTCTGGGTCTGTTTATCCAGAACAAAACTGTTAGCAGAGAAGGACATCAGCTAGATGTCATTTATAGGTTTACTGATCCAGAGTGGGCCGTCTAAGGCCCCATACACACGAGAGGATTTATCCGCAGATACGGTCCAGCGGACCGTATCCGCGGATAAATCCTCTCGAGGATTTCAGAAGATTTCTATGCGATGGCGTGTACACACCACCGCATTGAAATCCGCGCTGAAATCCTCTGGCGATGACGTGTCGCGCCGTCACCGCTATTATGACGCGGCGACGGGCGCGACGCTGTCATATAAGGAATTCCACGCATGCGTCAAATCATTCCGACGCGTGCGGGGAATCCCTTTGGACGGATGGATCCGGTAAGTCTGTACAGACGAGCGGATCCATCCGTTGGAATGGATTCCAGCAGATGGATTTGTTGTGCATGTCAGCAAATATCCGATCTGCTGGAATCCATCCCAGAGGAGATTTCTCCGCGGAAACAGATCCGCTGGCGTGTACACACCATAGGATCTATCCGCAGAAACCCATTTGCTGGGATTTATCTGCAGATGGATTCTATCGTGTGTATGGGGCCTAATATGTACTTCTACCCACTTCCTTAGCAAGCCATGGTTAGTTATGATGTTGTTGTTATGAAGTGGGAAGAGCTGCTAAATTTCTTCTCCCAATCTGAATTTACACTGATGGACAATAGCAAAGCTATTGACTGCACCTGGCATAGCTTTATGACAGGTTTGTGGTAATCCAGGGGGCAAGCAGACTTGACCACATCCCTCTATCTTGGCCCTCCATGCCAGCCAGATTCCATGTAATATCCAGTGTCTTCATTGTGAATAGTGTGTCTGTTCAACAACTTGTCCTTTTTATTACGACTACTACAGTATCTCACATGAGCAGGCTCTAACATTCCCCGACACAGCAAACATGGTCACCATGGTAGATGTCTGGTCTAGAGCACATTCTAACACTGGCTCCTTTGAATTTTCATAAACTCAATGCAAGTCTGCACCCTGAAGATTGGGCTGTATCAGGAAGAATACCATATGGCCAGTGGAATAGCCCAAAGTAATCACTCAGATAAAGAAAAAAAAGTGGAAAACTGCACTAAAAAGTGCTAAAAAAAAAGAAGAAACAACTGTAACACAGATTACAGTGTATTCAATTTGGGAGCTGCGATTAACATGTAAACAATCCGTACAAGAGAAAAATAATGGAAAAATAAAAAATCGTGCTAGCCCTTAATATCAGTGATATATACAGTGGGAATCGAAAGTTTGGGCACCCCAGGTAAACATTTGTATTAATGTGCATAACAAAGCCAAGGAAAGATGGAAAAATCTCCAAAAGGCATCAAATTACAGATTAGATATTATTATAATATGTCAAAAAAGTTAGATTTTATTTCCATCATTTACACTTTCAAAATTACAGAAAACAAAAAAATGGCGTCTGCAAAAGTTTGGGCACCCTGCAGAATTTATAGCATGCACTGCCCCCTGAGATATGCCAGTGTCATGGATTGTTCTCAATCATCGTCTGGGAAGACCTGGTGATGTCAATCTCAAAGGTTTTAAATGCCCAGACTCATCTGACCTTGCCCCAACAATCATTACCATGGGTTCTTCTAAGCAGTTGTCTAGAAAACTGAAACTGAAAATAGTTGACTCTCACAAAGCTGGAAAAGGCTATAAGAAGATAGCAAAGCGTTTTCAGATGTCAATATCCTCTGTTCGGAATGTAATTAAGAAATGGCAGTCATCAAGAACAGTGGAAGTTAAAGCAAGATCTGGAAGACCAAGAAAAATATCAGATAGAACAGCTTGCAGGATTGTGAGAAAAGCAATTCAAAACCCACGTTTGACTGCATGATCCCTCCAGAAAGATCTGGCAGACACTGGAGTTGTGGTACACTATTCCACTATAAAGAGATACTTATACAAATATGGTCTTCATGGAAGAGTCATCAGAAGAAAACCTCTTCTACGTCCTCACCACAAAAATCAGCATTTGAACTTTGCAAATGAACATATAGACAAGCCTGATGCATTTTGGAAACAAGTTCTGTGGACCGATGAGGTTAAAATAGAACTTTTTGGCCGGAATGAGCAAAGGTATGTTTGGAGAAGAAAGGGCACAGTATTTAATGAAAAGAACCTCTCTCCAACTGTTAAGCATGGGGGTGGAACAATCATGCTTTGGGTTTGTTTTGCAGCCAGTGGCACAGGGAACATTTCACAAGTAAAAGGACAAATGGATTCAATAACATTTCAGCAATTTTTGGATGGTAACTTGATGCCATCTGTGAAAAAGCTGAAGTTAGAGAGGATGGCTTCTACAAATGCATAATGATCCTAAATACACCTCAAAATCCACGGGGGATTACATCAAGAGGCGTAAACTGAAGGTTTTGCCATGGCCTTCACAATCTCCTGACCTCAACATAATTGAAAATCTATGGATAGACCTTAAAAGAGCAGTGCGTGACAGACAGCCCAGAAATCTCAAAGAACTGGAAGACTTTTGTAAGGAAGAATGGGCAAAGATACCTCAAACAAGAATTTAAGACTATTGGCTGGCTACATAAAGCGTTTACAAGATGTGATACTTGCCAAAGGGGGCAGTACAAGATATTAACTCTGTAGGGTGCCCAAACTTTTGCAGACACCATTTTTTTGTTTTCTGTAATTTTGAAAGTGTAAATGATGGAAATAAAATCTAACTTTTTTTGACATATTATAAGAATGTCACTCTAATCTGTAATTTGATGCCTTTTGGAGATTTTTCCATTTTCCTTGGCTTCATTATGCACATTAATACAAATTTTTACCTGGGGTGCCCAAACTTTCGATCCCCACTGTAGATATGTAACCAATGACTTATGATATCACAACAAATGTGTCACCATAAATAAATAAATACAATAAAACATCAATTGCCATTTATGATTCACATGCCAAACAATAAACATGTGCCAGTGATAATTTGTCACTAAATAAAAATGTTGAAAGACAAGCAACAATGTAGTCCATGAGTGCTTATATCAATGAATGCTGTACACCCGTGCTCTGTGTCAAGATCCCAAATCTGATGAAAAACGTGTCCAAACAAAAGTGATGAATCCTCCACCAGTGAGTAATAATGGCTCCTTACCGACTTGCCCTGATCCCTTATGACAGGGAATCGTTAAGCGCGTGTGATTAAGGATCTCACTCCCACTATGCGGATCAGGCAAACTCAATCTTTAAAACAGTGGAACTCATCCAGCGAAAGTTGCAAATCACCAGCATAAGTACCCAACATGTAAAAGATAATGACAGCTCCACATAGAGCATTAAAAGTATACAAATGTATTAGAAAAAGGTTGCATTGCACTTACAACATTGCAGGAAATTAATGCCTTTAATCTGGTGTGCCGGCCGGTACACAAATTCCAGACACCCGTCCTGCTGGGGGATCGTATTGGTGCTAGAGGTGACGACAGCGCACCGCTCCGCCCTACGTCCGTTTCGTAATATCTTACTTCTTCCAGGGGCCCCACTCACTGGTGGAGGATTCATCACTTTTGTTTGGACACGTTTTTCATCAGATTTTGAATATTGACACAGAGCACGGGTGTACAGCATTCATTGATATAAGCACTCATGGACTACATTTTTGCTTATCTTTCAACATAGTATTCATATATACCTAATTTGATGTTAATTTTTATTTAGTAACAAATTATCACTGGCACATGTTTATTGTTTGGCATGTGAATCGTAAATGGCAATCGATGTTTTTTTATAATTTATTTATTTAATGGTGACACATTTGTTGTGATATCATAAGTCATTGGTTACATATCTATATATCACTGATTTTGTTCCTTTGACATTCTTAATTTGGTGACTTTTTTTATTTAAGTTCTCACTTGGTTAAGGTGCAGCGTAATTTTTTACTTATTTATCACTCAGATAAGCCTGAAACTGCAGGTCACAGTAAACTGGTCTAAATACAGAGGTCATTAATTAATAAAGATGAGACTAGACTACAGACAGCACCCCCCCCCACTCTTCACCTTGTTTTGAGAATTAATATACAGAATACCTTTAAGCGGACCTTCCCCCTCCTGAGTAAGATCCTGCCCTCTCCACCCCTCCTCTCTTCCTCTGCAGGAATAGTTTTTTTTTTTTATTGAAAGTCCGCCCCACCTCCCCATGCATGTCACTCGCCTTAGACTTATAATGTGCATACTGACCGCAGTGCCTCCCAGCAGGGCAGGACTTAGGGTGGTGGGGCCCCTGGGCTTGAGTGTTGAAGGGGCCCCCTGGAGCCGAGAATTGGGGGGGATCGAAGTAGTTGTTGACCGGGGGGGCGAATTGAAGTTGTTGAGCGGGGGGGGCGCATTAAAGTTGTTGAGCGGGGGGGGGGGTTTGCAGTTGTTGAGCGAGGGGGAGTGCCTCTCACCTGTGCCAACAGCTGGGGCCAAAGACTGTCATTAGCCCGGCTCTCGGCTTTCTTCCCTTCAGCAGCCACAGTCCTCCACACACCGCTCCGGTTCCTCCTGCTTCCGTGCTGCCTCCTCTTGCAGTGCAGGAAAATTAACCATTTTGCGGGACTGCAGGAGGAAGCTGTCTGTGTGGGAAAGTCCTGCAGAATCCGTGCGTGTTGGGAGGTATGCGCAGGGCCGCCATCATGAATTTTGGGGCCCCTTACAGAGCTTAAGGCATGGGCCCCCTGGAGCAGAGAACCGGGGCGGGGGGGTGCTTCCGCCTGAAATTGAGAAGCAGGGGGCTGCCGCAAATTGAGAAGCGGGGGGGCCTTTACAAAAAAATAAGAAATAAAGAGAAAAAAAAAAATATATATATATATAGATATAGATATATATATATATATATATATATATATATATATATATATATATATATATAAAGGGGGGTAGCCATCCGGGGCCCTGGGGACCTCTGGACCCTTCCTTTAATAAAAAATAAAAAATATAAACAAAAATAAAAAAATAAACATTTATAAAAAAAAAAAAGGGGGGGGGGGTTGCCACATGGGGCTCTGGGGACCTCTGAGCCCTTTAATAAAAAAATATATATATAAAAAAAATGTAAATTTTTTTTATAAAAAAAAAAAAAAGTCGGTTGCCTGGAGACCCCTGGGCCCTTTAATAATAATAATAATAATAATAATAATAATAATATTAAAAAAAAAAAAAAATATATATATATATATATATATATATTAAAACATTTTGAGCCCAGTCAAGCCCAATGGTAAGTCCGGCCCTGCCTCCCAGGATATGTACATCATATACCCCAGGAGGCATAGCCTTTTATTTAAAAACAGGATGCGGGTGGGCCTATGATCGCATCATCAAGAGCTCAACATATGCCTGAAATAATCCTAATGTGCATGGACACATTAAATAACATTGAGCTGCTTCTACAGGCAGAACATAAAACTTCTGAAGAAGCAGCGATTTTTAAACCAGTGTGCATGGAGAATTTAACTCCAAGGGGCACTCTTGACCTGAGAAAGTCCTTCTGTGCCAACTGTAAAGAGGGTCTATCATTTCTTTGCATTACTAGCATATGCTGTCTAATGGGTCTAGAATCTCTTCAAATATGTACTGTAACTTACACCAGGCTTTAGAAATTTTAGGCATTTTACATCTGCCTTAAAGGGGCTGTAAAGGTTTTTTTTTTTTTTTTTCTAAATAGATTTCTTTAACCACTTCCATACAGGGCACTTACGCACCTTCCCGCCCAAGCCAATTTTCAGCTTTCAGCACTGTTGCACTTTGAATGGCAATTGCGCGGTCATGCTACACTGTACCCAAACAAATTGGCGTCCTTTTTTCCCCACAAATAGAGCTTTCTTTTGGTGGTATTTGATCACCTCTGCGATTTTTTTTTTTGCGCAACAACTAAAAAAAGACTGACAATTTTGAAAAAAAAATACGTTTTTATTTTTTTCTGTATTTTTTTTTGTAAATAAGTAAGTTTTCTCTTTCAATTACGGGCACTGATATGGCGGCACTGATGGGCACCGATGAGATGGCACTGATGGACATCGATGAGGTAGTACTGACGGGCACTGATTGGCGGCGCTGGTATGCGGCACTGATGGGCACACATAGGCGGCACTGATGGGCACACATAGGCGGCACTGATGGGCACTCATGGGTGGCACTGATGGGCGGCACTGGGCACTCATAGGCGGCACAGATGGGCACTCATGGGCGGCACTTATGGGTGGCACTGATGGATACTTATGGGTGGCACAGATGGGCACTGATAGGTGGGCACTGGGCATGGATGGGCACTGTGGGGTGGCACTGATGGACACTGTGGGGTGGCACTGATGGACACTGTGGGGTGGCACTGATGGACACTGATGGGCGGCACCGATTTACCCATGTTGCCAATCAGTGCCCATTTGTGGGCACTGATTGGCATCTTTTTTTAATGCTTTTTTTTTTTGCCCAGACTTTTTTTTTTCCCCGGTGGTCCAGTGTGGCGATCCGAGGGGGGGCTGCGCTGATAAACAATCAGCGCGAACCCCCCTGTCAGGAGAGCCGCCGATCGGCTCTCCTCTACTCGCGTCTGTCAGACGCGAGTGAGGAAGAGCCATCAACGGCTCTTCCTGTTTACATCGTGATCAGCCGTGGTTGGACACGGCTGATCACGTGGTAAAGAGTCTCCGTGAGAGACTCTTTACTGAGATCGGTGTTGCGGGGTGTCAGACTGACACCCTGCAACAACGATCGCCGCGATGCGCGCCCCCGGGGGCCTGCAGCGGCTCAGAATCCTGAGGACGTCATATGACGTCCAGTCAGGATTCTACAACCACTTTGCCGACGTCAATATGTCATTGGCGGGCGGCAAGTGGTTAAGCTAGTGCATTGTTGGTTCACTTACCTTTTCCTTCAATTTCCCTTCTAAATTTGTTTTTCTTTGTTTTCTTTGTCTGAATTTCTCACTTCCTGTTCCTCCTCAGTAAGGTGTTCAGTAAGTTGTTCCAAATGACTTTCCACCGCTCGGATGATGGTGGAAAGCTTACTGAGGAGAAACAGGAAGTGAGAAATTCAAACAAAGAAAGAAAACATTTAGAAGGGAAATCGAAGAAAAAGGTAAGTGAACCAACAATGCACTAGCTTAAAGGAACATATTTAGAAAATAAAAGACGAACCTTTACAACCCCTTTAAATGCCTAAAACAATGCTAGTTTTTTTTTAACAGAGAGGTTACTCGAGTAGAATTCATTGTGCAACAAATGTTTTCCTCATTTTGACTTATTGGATGTCTGTATTTCTAACATCCTTCATGTGAATCTTAAATTGTCAGCTGTGTTTACAGCTTTACTGCAAAGCTGCTTATCTTTTATTTGTCTGGGAACCAGATTGAAGAGACATAGAAAAATCATGCATTTGTGAGAAAGAAATAAAAGTACTTATTGATTGCACCCTGAAAGTAGAAGATAAACTCTTTTCGAAGGCATTTTAATGTCCTTTAGGGCCAAAAGGGCAGAGATTTGGACAAATTCCTACAAGCAAAAAAATGACAAAATATCTAGTCTGTTTGCTAAAGAAGAGCTCAGGAAATCTGACTATATTTCAGAACACTAAATAGAACATTTTTTTCATTGTCCTAACTACAATGTAAAATAAAAGCAGACAACTGAAATAGAGTTTTCAAAACACACCTGTGTCTCGGGTACATTTAAATTAAACTCTAATCACTGTGTAAAGCTCAACAAGTGGCATGTTATTCCCACAAGAAATATCCCTGTTATAAATATGGTAACACCAATGGAGCCCTATAGAAGCCAATAGAAACATGTTATATTAGCTATTTAGTGCTCTTGTTGGCATTTACTAGAAAACAATTCTACATTCTCTGTTATGCCACGTACACACGTTTGGAATTTCCGACAAGAAAAGTTTGATGTGAGCTTTTGGTCGGAAATTACTACCTTGTGCAGACCCCATCAGGCCCCGTACACACGACCGAGTTTCTCGGCAGAATTCATCCAGAAACTCGATCGGAGCTGTATTCTGCCGAGAAACCCGGCCGTGTGTACACTTTAGGCCGAGGAAACCGACGAGGATCTCGTCGGGCCAAATAGAGAACATGTTCTCTATTTCCTCGTTGTTCAATGGGAATTTTCGGCTCGCCGAGATCCTCGGCGGCTTCACAAGGAACTCGACAAGCAAAACTATGTGTTTTGCCCGTCGAGTTTCTCGGACGTGTGTACAGGGCCTCAGACTTTTTCCGTCGGAATTTCCAACAGCACAAATTTGAGAGCTGGTTCTTAAATTTTCCGATGGTAAAAGTTATTGTCGGAAATTCCGATCGTCTGTATGCAATTCTGATGCTCGGAATCAATTCGATGCATGCTCGAAATCATTGAACTTCATTTTTCTCGGCTCGTTGTAGTGTTGTACATCACTGCATTCTTGATGATCGGAATGTTGTGTGACCGTGTGTATGCAACACAAGTTGGAGCCAAAATTACGACAGAAAAAAATCCACGGTTTTCGTGTCGGAATTTCCGATCGTGTGTACACGTCATTAGATTTCATGTGTCATGGAGGATAACCATTCATTAAAGACCTACATTGGCCTAAAAATTAATAGGTGAGTTTGGAAACATTCACTGTAAGAAATGGTGTGCCAGTTACTGTGTGTGCTGGAGACACGTTTTTTGTTAATTAGGTATAACAGCTCAAAATAGTAAAATTCATCAAAAAGCTGCCAACAATAGTGTACTTCATAACCCAGTCAATATTGCATCAAGGTTATGCATTTCTTCACTGACTCAAGAGATATGTTCAGTCCAATATTGTTTTGTATTGGAGAACAATAGTGAAAGCCAAAATCTAGCTCTATTTCCTTCAGACAGTTTCAATTCTTTAACTACTGCTGATAGCAGAATAGCAGCTTTCATACAAATACTTACCTCCTCGCAAGTGCTGTATTCTGCCAAAACTCCATTTTGATTGTTGGAATGGAGACAGCACTATTGCTTTTTAGTTAGCATTCCTGACTTGTAAAACTGGGTTCCTGGATTTGAATACCAGCAGGATATTATCTTCATGAAGTTTGCAGATCCTGTTTGTGCTTATGTGGGCTCCTCCCACACCCCAAAGACATACCAGCAGGTTATATGTCTCATGTCTATAGTGTCCCTTGTTTATGTATGTATGTGAGATAGGGACATTAGCGGTGGTGGCTGGCCCTCTCACTCCCCCCACACACCCCGTTACTCAATTGACTGCCCATCACCCGCTAGCCCCACATTTACCCTGTCCAGGTCGTGGCTTTGGTGGCTTCCCCCTACATCTCCTCCGGAGTCCTGGCGGTCGTTTCTCCCCCCAGCCAATCAGGTCTTAGGATTTCCAGCCAACTGGGTCTCAGGACCCATTTCCCGATTGGATGGGAGGAGAAGCAGGAAGACATTAGCGAATATTAATTCGCTAATGTCACACAAGTTGATGGGCTCAGGATGTAGTGCTCTACGCTCTGAGCCTACCCTTTTTTAAGCCAATTAGAGCCTCGGGTTCTAATCATATGCCTAAAAACAAAACAAAAAAAATCAAAAATCCATGCATCCGGCACCTGGCATGGAGATTAGGGGCTGGACGCATAAATTAGGAGAGTGGCGTCCCTGCACCCATTGTGAGCGGCCACTACTGGACATTGGATTGTAAGCATCTTGAGGGCAGGGACTAATGTAAACCACTGAATAAATTATCAGTTCTAGATAAATGGCTGTAATAAATAAATAGCGACCACCACTTTATATATATATATATAAGTTTATATATTGTCCAGAATCCCCCAAACTGCCCAGAATCCTCCTTCTTTCCTATACAATCGAGGCCATATTACACACTAGTCCTCTGATCTTAAGGAAGTGCTATCATCTGAACTGCACACTGAGGGTGGCACATGTCACTGCTATGTGACGTGTGTGGTGTCCCCCCTGTATATGACACTGCTAGCCCTTTGGAAAAAATGTACAAGCTCATAGCGGGATAGTATATTTAAAGGAGTTGAAGCCAGGTGTGCAAGGAGTAGAAGTTAAAAAGGATTAAGAAATGTAATTTGACCATGAAATTGGAAATGAAACTGAATATGTCACATAAAAGAAGCCCACTATAATGCATTCCAATACAACATACAGAGTGGAGAGACCAACAGCCAAAAATAAGTAAATATCACTTTATTGAGAATACAAACAATGTAAGTACTGTAAATCTGGCTAGCTGTTACCTATTGCTGCACTTTACACATCATCCTTGCTCTAGGAACAGTCTTATTACTGTAAATAAGGCTATTTGCTTTCTATTGATCTCTTTAGAGCTAAGTCTTGGCATTTTCTTTCAAATAGTTTTTATTGAGTATTCAAGTATGCAGTACATCATCAGTGTGGTAACATCAATATCAACAGGAAGCAAACACTGTAGAATACTATAGATAGTTCAAGTGCATAAATACATACAGATAGAAGCAAACAGATAACTGGGGAAGATAATTGGTATTATATAGAAAATACAAACGGTAGGGGTTACCAGATATGTTTATAAGGTATACACCAGTAGGGTGAACCGGGTAGAAAGGGTCTTGAGCAGGAAGGGAGGGGGGGGAGGGGGGATAGAAGGGGTTGGAGAGCATCCAGGTTAGGACAGTGCATTCAGAAAAGGATCAGTGGTTCCATTTAGTGTCATACCAGAGTCGCCATGGTTTCCAATATGTCATTAAGGCGGGGCCGGAACATTTTCTACGAGCAAGGATAGTTTCATATGTGTAGTGGTTGTGTGTTAGTTTCACTATGTCTGATATCGTGGGGATGATATTAGATTTCCAGTTCCTGGCAATGAGAAGTCTGGTTGCTAGCAGGATGTGGGATGTCACTAGTTGCAAAGGAGGTGGTATGTCGTCAATGGTCAAATTGAGGATAGCCAGTTGGGGGGTCAGCGTTAGAGGGAAACCTAACACCTCCCTCAACACTAGCTCTAGTGCTGTCCACATAGGTCTTAAGTTATGACATGTCCAGAATACATGTATGAGGGTGCCTGGGCTTCCGCACCCTCTCCAGCAGTCCTGTGAGGTGTGGGGATAGAATTTAGCTATCCTGGATGGTGTTAAGTACCATCTCAGTGTCAATTTTTGGGCGAGTTCCCATAAAGCCGTACAAGAGGTATGTTTGTAAGTGGATTTAATTGCCCGCTGCCATTGCTGATCAGAAAAGTGGGTCTGCAAGTCTGCTTCCCAGTCAATGAGGGGTTTGGATTTAGTGAAGTAATTTTTTTCTTGAAGGGTCGAGTATAGTAGGGAGGTACCTTTGGATGAGTTTGTCTCTGTAAAGAGATATCGCCATATGTTTACTGGTATAGATCCTTCCATAGAAGGAGTGGCCGAGAGGCAATGCTGTAGCCTATAGTAAGTGAAGTAGTCAGAAGTGGGGGCATGGAGAGTCTCTTGGAGTTTTAGAAAGGATGAGTTGGTCATGAGAGGGCGTAGTTCATGAGTGTATGTCAGTTTTCCCGTCAGCCAATTCGGGATCATAAGGTCAGGAGTCAGTAATTTCAATGTATCTATAGGTATAGGGATGGGTTTAGTCGGAATATCCGACCATTTCATGCCCTGAAGTATTTTCCAGGCTTTAACTGAGGCCTGAATGGTGGGTGAGTAAAAGCAAAGAAGAGGGTTTTTGATCACTGTGCTAAATAACCAGCGGGACAGGTTACCGCCCGGGATCATGTTGGATTCTATGTCGCACCAAAGTGTGGTGGGCGTCATCAACACCCATTCTCGGAGTTGTGCTAGAATAGTGGCTAGGTAGTAGTCTTTAATGACGACGAATCCCATACCTCCTACTGACCTGTGTTTGATCATTTTGGACAGACTACATCTGGGTTTCTTACCCTGCCATATGAAGCGTCCCAAAATAGATTGTAGGTTTGTCAAGTAAGATTGTGAAAGCGGTATGGGAAGCGTTCGGAACATGTAGAGAAGTTTAGGCAGAACCATCATTTTAAAAGCTGCAAGGCGGCCCACCCAGGTGAATTCATGCTTGGAGAGTTTTGCAGTTTCTCGAATAAGCATATGCTTCAGTTCTACGTAATTGCTAGGAAACAAGGCCTTTGTAGATTTAGTTAGAGTGATACCTAGGTATGAGATTCCTGAGTCGGCCCACGGGTAGGGGAATTGGTACCTGAGTAGATTGCTGGTAGTTGCATCTAGGCCTAAGTCTAGGATGTACGATTTGTTCTCATTTACTTTGTAGTAAGACACGCTACTAAATCTCTGCAACAACAATTGTACCGAAGCCAGGGAAGAGAGGGGATCCGTCATCATTATTATCACATCATCTGCGAATAAGTTGATTTTATGATCTAATGAGCCAATTCTAAACCCTTTTATTGCGACGTGGTTTCTGATATGTTCTGCTAGGGGTTCCATAATAAGGTTAAAGATGAGCGGCGATAAGGGACAACCTTGGCGTGTGCCATTGGTGATCAAAAAAGGTTTAGAGAGGATTTCTGATGTATATACCTGGGCTGAGGGGGAAGAGTATAATGCCATAATAGCGGAAAGAATGGGGCCCTGAAACCCAAATTTGGTGAGCGTGGCTTGCATGTAGCCCCAATGGACCCGATCGAACGCCTTCTCTGCATCTAGTGACAGAAGCAGAGAAGGCGTTCGAGTAGACTCCGCCGCATGGATGATGTTAATGACTCTGCGAGTCGCGTCAAAGGTCTGCCTGCCTTTTGTAAACCCAGATTGGTCCCTATGTATGAGCATGGGCATTAGGTCAACCAGTCGGTTGGCTATGAGTTTGGCGTGTATTTTAGCATCTAAATTTAGAAGAGAAATGGGTCGGAAGTTTTGAGCACACGTGGGTTCTTTACCTGGCTTCGGTAGTGTAATAACCAGAGCAGACAACATTTCAGGGGGAAGAGAGGAGGACTGAGCAGCGTCGTTACAAACCTTAGCTAGTAATGGTGACAAGATGGAGCCAAATTTTTTGTAGTACTCTCCAGTTAGACCGTCGGGGCCTGGTGACTTGTTGGAGGGTAACTTGGAGATCGTACGTTGGATTTCTAGATCTGTAAATGGGGCATTAAGGGTCTCCAACTGATCTTCAGACAGCTTTGGGAGGTTAATTTCTTGGAGGAACGAGTCAATGTCTTGAGGGGATGGTTGGGGAATGGATTGGTTATCTTTCAAGTTGTACAGGGTAGTGTAATAGTCTTTAAAGGCCTCGGCAATTTCCGAGGGGTCAATTACTTTTTTGTTCGAGGCATGATGAAACAAGTGGGCAATTTTAGTTTTGGAGAAGTGTCCTTTGATCTTATTGGCCATAGCTTTGCCTGCCTTGTTGCCCGTAGAATAGTGAAGGGTTTTAAAGTGGGTGTGGGCTCTTTCAAAGGAGTCTAGCAGGTGGGCTTTCAATTCTTGTCTTAAAAGATCTAGTTTTTGTTTGGTGACATAACTAGGGGCTACCTGGTTCTGTGTTTCTAGTTGTTTTATATCTGCGGTAAGAGTGTCTAGACGCTGTGCTCTCAGCCTCCTCTCCCTAGCCCCCAGTTGAATAAAGATTCCTCGAACGAACGCTTTGTGGGCGTTCCATAGCACCGAATTATCAGTTACAGAACCTGTATTCAGGGAGAAAAATTCAGTTAGATTGTCTCTGATATAATCCGAGTGGGTTGGAGAGTGGATGAGGGATGCATTAGCTCTCCAGATCCTTGTCCGTGTAGATGGAGATGAGTCGGTGAGGGTCATGGTGACAGGAGCGTGGTCTGACCACGTGATGGAGGCAATGTCGGATGCTGAGGCCTTAGGCAGGGTCCACTTGTCTACCAAGAAGTAGTCAATTCTTGTGTAGGAATTATGGCGAGGAGAGAAGTAAGAGTAGTCTCGTTCAGTGGTGTGATGACATCTCCAGACATCGTATAGGTCGTGGGATCGCAAGAAAGAGGCCATGGGTGAGGCAAGTCTACGTGAGTTAGAAGAGGCATCAATCGAGTTATCAGGAACTATATTAAAGTCTCCACATAGTATGAGGTGACCTTGCTTAAAGCGGTTGATTTTTTTCATTAGTTTGGACAAAAAGCTGGTTTGGCGTGTATTAGGGCCATACACCGTCACAACGGTATATCTGGTATTGTTCATGGAGCAGTCTAAAGCTAGGTATCTGCCATTGGGGTCTGCCATGCTATTGTGGAGAGTGAACGTTATGGTGTTTTTGATGGCGATCATTACTCCGTTTTTCTTTTCAGGGCCAGAGGCTTTGAATATGTTTGAAAAGTTCCTGTTGGTGCAAACCGGTCCTGCTGTGGATTTAAAATGCGTTTCTTGCACACATAGGACGTCACAGTGGGATGACAGGGCAGTTTTCCATAATGACGCCCTCTTAACAGGGTGGTTCAGTCCCTTTGCATTTAGGGTGAGGAATTTCGGCATTTCGATAGAGGTAGTGGTATTGGTGCTTAGAAACAGGTACTCACGGTTTGTGGAGGCGATCTAGTTGACTTAAGGCGGTAGTAGGTGTAAAGGAGGTCTGTTGCTCAGGAGGTGGGCGAGCTTGGGACGTCGGTGCTCTCCGGAGTCCAGGTGAGGGGAGGGAAAGGGAACAGGCAGTTACACAAGATCAAGGAAGGAAAGAAACAGTCAGTATCAACTTATGTAAAATTACACAAAGCTGGGTGCAACGGCGGCACCAAGTTCAGTAGATTGTCTGGACTACTGAAAACTTACGGGGTGAAAGTTTGTGGGTTAACCGCAACGAGCAGGCACCAACCGGAGTGCTTAGTAACAGTAAAGCTAACAGTACGCTAATCATAAGGTCACTCTCCTACACTGGGGGAGGAATCCATGGCTGAGGAGCGCGTGTCATCAGGTATTGGCGCCTGGGGTAGTGCGTTTTCTCCAGGAATGATGTGCCATTTTTTGAGGAGCTGGATGCCCTCTTCTACTGAGTGAATGTTATGTTTCACTCCATTCTTGGTGACTACAATTTTGGTCGGAAATCCCCATTGATAAGGGATTTTGTGGTTGTTCAGCGGTTTTGTGATGGTCTGGAGTTGTCTCCTCTGATTGCGGGTGTATTGGGAGATATCCGCAAAGAGCTGCAGTTTAGTGTATGGTGCAGGCAGTTGACCCAGGCGTCTTGCTTTGGCCATTAGCATGTCTTTTGCGTGGTAAAAGTGAACCCTCATTAGAGTATCGCGGGGCACTTCAGGTGGTAGGTGGGAGGGTTTCGGTAGCCGGTGAATACGGTCTATGATCGTCTCCACTGGTGGGAGGTCAGGTAGGAGCAGAGAAATCATTTTTCTAGCATAAGTATTGAGGTCGGCCGGGACGATCGTTTCTGGTATGCCGCGGATTTTTACATTGTTGCGTCTCGATCGGTCCTCGAGGTCCGCCATCTTAGCTCGTACCCACTGCTGCTCATCCCTGGTGTGGTCATGGCCGTCCACTAAGTCATTAACTGTGACTGTCATGGCGCTCATTTGGTGTTCAATGCGGCCCATTCTATTGTTCACATGCATCATTTCGGATTTAAATGCAGAGAACATGGATGAGATGTCATTTTGGATAGTGCTGTGCAGCGTGATCAGCATGTCTTTTAACATGGTGTCAACAACAGGTTGATTGGCAGTGGGGAAGGCCTCTATGGGAGACTGTGCGGATGCTAGCGTGGGGAGACAGTCCAGGGCAGGCCTTACCTCATGGGCCTGAGATCCGGGGTCCAGACGCATCCGCGCCTTAGCAGGGCTAGCTGTAGTGGAGGATGGCCCAGGGAGCAAGGCCGGATCCGTGGGGAGCGAGTGCTGGTGCATGGATGAGTCCTCATCCCCAGGCAGGTCAGTGTGTGTTCTCCCTCCTCGCGGCGAGCGGTCGCGGGCGCCATCTTGGGTCTGAGACCTGTGAGGTGGCGAGAAGAAGTCCGTCAATTTCCGCGGCTGGCGGTAATCTTTTCGTTTTCGGGATGACCCGTCCGGGTTCCCTAGTGTATGCTGGCTGTTGTGGTGCATATCTGCGGCGTGGATCAGCGGTATAGCTGCTCGAATCTCCGGTTGGTGCGGGAGCCTGGAAGTCAGACGTCCATACGACTCGGCAGTTGGCCACGCCCCCCAGTCTTGGCATTTTGATTACCATGCAGTTTTTGTTATATTTAATCATTTATTCTTGGGATATATTAACAAGAATTCTCAAAGATTAATGAGTTTTCTTGTATAAAAATAATGCCATATTTTAGCCGAGGTTAATAGATTGCATAGGAAACATAACATTTTTCTGAGGCTGATTAACTGCTTTTTGTAAAAATCGAATCATTCTTCACCTATGTCATATTTTTTATGTAAACAAAATGTTTTGAGGAGAAAGTTATCATGTGGTAAAATAACAAATACTGTAATTAAAACTAATGCAGTTTAGTGATTGAATGGGTATGGCTTTGATGTAGTTCTGTTTGTATGTATTTGTTGTATATGTTTTTTTTTTATTTTATTTTTGGATCATAATGAAATACACATAGTGATTTATGATCTCTGCCCTTTGTTATTCAATTGGGTAATGCTATTTTTTTTTCATAAATTGGAGGGTGCGACAGACAGCTATGATCAAAAGGCTTTACTGGCCGAAACGCTCTTTTGATAAAAAATAAAAAAAATACATTTATTTATAAGGTAGCTTTTTTAGATTGAGAATACTTTATTAATCCCAAAGGGAAATTGTTGCAAAACATGCAATACTCAACAAAGACAACACAAGATCTCAACAATGAACAAAACAAGACATAAAGACACAGCAAAATACCCAATAACAGCCATTAGCACCAAATAAAACAAAAATAAAACTACACTCTAATAAACCTATTAAAATACAACATATAATAAATAACACAGATTAAAAAAAATAACAGAAAATCAAACTACCAAAATGCAAATAATACACCACTTACACAAATTAATAATTAACAAAATACCAGCATACTATAAAAACTACATACAAATCCTGATCATAAACCATATTTAAATCTTCACCTATAGCCCTCACAGAGAAGAATTATATAAGTTGGTGGCCACAGGAAAAAATATTTCCTGTATAGCTGTGTGTTGCATCATAGTTGTAACAATCTGTCACTGATGGTACTCCACACACTGACCAGCGTATTGTGGAGTGGGTGAGAGGAGTTGTCCAAGATTGAATGTACCTCCTCTCCAACACTCTTGTTAAAGACTTTAGCTCCAATCCCACATCACTGGCCATGTTGTGAGTCTTTTGGTGTTGGCCACCCTAAGCCTGCTTCCCCAGCATGTCACTGCATACAAGAGAGCGCTGGCCACCACAGACTCCTAAAACATCTTCAGCATCATTTGGCAAAAAATAGAGGCAGCTTTGGCCCTTCCAATAGAGCACCTCAGTGATCTTGCTCCAGTCCAGCTTATTATCTATGTGCACTCCCAGATGCTTGTACTGTAACACTCATCCACTTCTTGGATGAAGATGGGGGTCACTGGTGCCTTGCTCCTTCTGAAATCCACAACCAGCTCCTTTATCTTTGTCACATTTAGATACAGATAATTATCCTCACACCATGTGACAAAGTTCTCCACCCCAGTCCTATACTTAGTCACTTCCCCATCCCTGATTCATCTCACTACTGCAGAGTCATCAGAAAACTTCTGAATAGGGCAAGACTTTATATGCTTACCTTTCAGGCTGCATTGAAATGATGCTGCTTCTCCACTTCATGTTCTACACTTTTTGGATTGTAGAATACTTGCTCCTCCTCCAGCTGCTGTGGTTCCACCCACAAGCTTGTACATCACTATAGGACAGGGGTCTCAAACTTTCTAAATAAAGGATCCGTTTACTGTCCTTCAGACTTTAGGGGGGCCAGATTGTGACTACTGGGAGTAGAAAATGTTCTGGTGTCAGTGGGAGTGAACAATGCCTTATTTCTGACTTCAGAGAAAGAGTGTTCCATCGTTGGCATTAATTGGGAGAAACAGTGCTCGATTGTTGGTATTAGGGGAAGGAATAATGCCCCCTTGTTGGTGTCAGTGGAAGTAATATTGCCCAATTGTTGGTGTTTGTTCGTGGTTGTTGGTGTCCCATCAGGGGTATCAGTGGGAAGAATAGTGCCCCATCATTGGTATCAATGAGATGAATTCTGCCCTGTCGTTCATGACAGTGGGAGGAATAGTGCCCCATCATTGGTGTCAGTGGGAGGAATTTTTAAAGTCTATAGGACAAAAGAGCCAGTTTAAGGAACCACAGTGGCCAGCAGGTGGAGCAAGTATTAAGCTCATCTGAAGGTCAAATGCTTGCAACTTTTGGGCATCAGGAATGCAGCAGATTTTCAATACACGGGCTTCCAGAGAGGTAAGTGCATATAGACTTATTTTACAGGTAACCATGGTGACATTGTGACTTTACTGTAAATATTGTAGGAGAAGTAGATCAAAGAATCTAGCTGAAGTCAGTATTTGCATTCTAAAAATTCCAAGCTTCTAAGGCCGTGTACACACGGGCAAACATGTACGATGAAACCGGTCCGCCGGACCGTTTTCACCGTACATGTCTGCCCGGGGATTTCTGTACGATGGCTGTACTAACATTCAGACAGAAATCCAAGCGTAAACAATACGCGGGGCGTGTCCGCGGTGTCGCCGCGACGATGATGCGGTGTCGCCTCGACAATGACGCGGCGACGTGGGCGGGCCTGCCAGTTAAATGCTTCCACACATGCGTCGAAGTCATTCGACGCATGTGAGGGATGGCGGGCACTCGGACATGTACGGTAGGTCTGTACAGACGACCGAACATGTCTGAGCGGGCAGGACTCCAGCGGACTGTTTTAAAACAAGTCCAGGAATATTTGTCCGCTGGGAAAAGGCCCGTTGGGCAAATGTTTGCTGGAATCCTGCACGCTCGGGCCTACACACGACCGAACATGTCTGCTGAAACTGGCCCGCAGACCAGTTTCAGCAGACATGTTTGGTCGTGTGTACGGGGCCTTAGACACTCTAGAAGATGAATTAATTACTGGAAAACACCTATAGGTAACAGCTGTAACGTAAACACCAATGCTATATTATATTGTACGTAAAACATGACTAAAAGTCAGCGCTAAAGTTTCTATCACATTCCATATACCTTGCGTTTTGTGGCTATGTACAGTATATTTGAATTGCAACTGAAATCGACAAGGTATTTTTAGGTATTATATGATCATAGTTGATCTTCTCTTGATTTTGTTTATATTTCAGATAGCGTTAAACTGTTTGTATGGGTTATACAAGCAATTTATGCATATTTCTCCATGTTTTGATGCTGCAGAAAAATACACGTGAATCTGCCCAAATCCCGTACCTTCCTCCCGTGTTTCACTGAAATCACAAATGTTATCAGCCCTTAGATGTACTCCTGTAGACTACAGAGCACCTTTGCCTATATTAGGACAATAAGGAAAGGGGGAGGTTGTGATCCAATCATTGTTGACCTGCACTTGATGTTTTGTGTTGTTTTCGCAACACACTTCTTTTCAGAACACTGATCCATAGTTAAACTTCATTAAGTGAATGTTGTCAACCTAGGATAGACAAAATAGGAGAAAAAAGCCTGAAAATGAATGCAGGTTATTGGGTTCATAAACACTTTAAACAAAACAAATTCAAACAAACATTTGCAATGCTCCGAACTGCTGTATACAATATATATATATATATATATATATATATATATATATATATATATATATATATATATATATATATATATATATATATATATATATATATATATATATATATATATATATATATATATATACTGTATATGTTCAACGGTAAAAATGTTTTTTTGAATATCATAAAATGTAAAAATAGGCTGTTCAGTGCTAAATTGGTTAGTTGCATGTGAAGTGGACATTGAGCAAAGGTGTACTGTAAATAGAAAGGCATCATCAATATGCAGGTTTACATCTATATAAAATAGAGTCTCAATTGATTCTGTTGGATTTGCAGACATGCTTGCTTTCACACTTGCTCTCTCTAAATGAAAATTGTATAGCTCTATCTAAATAGAGCAATAAATGAGGGGAGGAAGTGGAAATAAATGACTAATATGAATTAATTATTTATGTATGATTTTACATTTAAGGCTGAGCTAAACAAACATCCTGATCAGGCTCTGCTGCCTGCCACTGCTTATTTTGCTTGGGATCCATCCCTGCATTGTGCACAGGTGCTCAAACTACAAGTTACTAAAATAATATACTTAATTATTGCCAAGAAATAGCTATTTTTTTTAACAGCAGATACTTTTTGAACATTGAGAGGGCTGTGGAAAAACTCCTGGTATATATATAACCCCCCAACAGTTATTCCAAGCAAAACAATAACCCCCAACGGTTATTACAATCTACTTTTTGCAACAAATAGTCCCCGAACAGATTGCCAAACTGGAGGTGCTACTTACCTTTACTGAGGTTTCTGAAATTGCCTGAGCTAAGGCCCCCTGGCACCAATAGCTTACCAATTACCACCACCATGTCTGAAGAGCTTAGCATTCTTATCCCCAAGCCAAATGATCAAATATCCATTGGACCTATATCTTTATTATAAACTGATGTTAAGACGTTAAAAAAAGACCTTACCATCAGGCTTATTCAAGTTATCCAAACCATTATACACCAAGATCAAACTGACTTAATGCCGGGCAAAAACACTTTACTTAAAGCGGAGGTTCACCCGTATATATGACTTTTTCCCCTTAGATTGATGCTCGTTTTGTCTAAGGGAATCGGCTAGTTGTTTTAAAATATGAGCCGTACTTACGGTTTACGAGATGCATCTTCTCCGTCGCTTCCGGGTATGGGCTGCGGGACTGGGCGTTCCTATTTTGATTGACAGTCTTCCGAGAGGCTTCCGACGGTCGCATCCATCGCGTCACGATTTTCCGAAAGAAGCCGAACGTCGGTGCGCAGGCACAGTATAGAGCCGCACCGACGTTCGGCTTCTTTAGGCTACTAGTGACGCGATGGATGCGACTGTTGGAAGCCTCTCGGAAGACTGTCAATCAAGAAGGAACGCCCGCCCATTCATTCATGAATTTAGAGGTGTCCCATGACTTGATTCAGCAAAGCCATTTGATTATGTGGAATGGGGCTAAATGTGGAAAACATTATACAGCTTTGGGTTTGGCCATCAATTTATTAAATTGCTAGAACTTCTCTAGGGGTACTAGAGGGGGATGTTCCCTTTATCCCCTCTTGCACTCCATTGCAGTAAAACCTCTAGCTTCTCAACTCAGGGAAAATCCAGATAGTAAGGGAGTACAGGTGTCAGCACATATTGAAAAAGATGGATTGTACACTTGTGATATGTTTTTATAAATAGAGGACCCTAATTAGAGGACCTCTAACTTCATACTGATCTCATGATTATTAAAGGGGTTCTAAAGGTTCATTTAAAAAAAAAACATGTTATACTTACCTGCTTTGTGCACGTTTTTTTTACAGAGCGTACCCCAATCCTCCTTTTCTGGGGTGCCCCACTGGCGCTCCTGGCACCTCCCCTTCATCAGGTGACCCCACAGAAAGCAGCTTTTAATGGGGGCAACTGGGTGGGCTCGTTCCTGAGTCCTGTTGCTGTATCCATTGACACAGACAGAGGGACCCGGCACCGCCCCCCGCTCCAGTGTCACTGGATTTGATTGACAGCAGCTGGAGCCAATGGCTATCTATGCCTACTCTTTTTCAATGGCTACGCAGGGTCGATGATCTTTGTTTAATGTAAGAATTACCAAATATGAATAGGGGTTTAATTGTTAAATACTCTTATGCCCCGTACACACGATCAGAATTTCCGGTGGCCTAAAATCCCATGGAATTTTTCGTCTGAATTTTGTTCAAGCTGTCTTGCATACACACTGTCAGACCAAATTCCGACCGTACAAAACGCGGTGACGTAAAACACTACGACGAGCCTAGAAAAATTAAGTTCAATGCTTCCGAGCATGCGTCGACTTGATTCTGAGCATGCGTGGGTTTTTTTTTCAGTCAGAGTTGCACACAGACGATAGGAATTTCCTATTGTTTTTTTTTTTCCATCGGAAAAAAATACAACATGTTCTATTTCTAAACACCAACGGTAAAAAGTCCGATGAGGCCCATACACAATCGGAATTTACGATGAAAAAATTCCATCTGACTTTTTTAATCAGAAATTCCATTCGTGTGTACCCGGCATAAGACATGGGCATGCTGGTTTGAATTAAAAACGACTACATTGTATTATGATATAATTTCAGACCCTTAGGCCCCATACACACGATAGAATTTATCCGCAGATACGGTTCAGCGGACCGTATCCGCGGATAAATCCTCTCTAAGATTTCAGAGGATTTCAATGCGATGGCGTGTACACACCATCGCATTGAAATCCGCGCTGAAATCCTCTGCCGATGACGTGTCGCGCCGTCGCCGCTATTATGACGCGGCGACGGGCGCGACGCTGTCATATAAGGAATTCCACGCATGCGTCTATTCATTACGGCGCGTGCGGGGAATCCCTTTGGACGGATGGATCCGGTAAGTCTGTACAGACGAGCGGATCCATCCGTTGGAATGGATTCCAGCAGATAGATATTCTGTGCATGTCGACAAATATTTATCTGCTGGAAATCCATTCCAGGGGAGATTTATCTGCGGATAGATATCCGACGGAGTGTACACACCATAGGATCTATCCGCAGAAACCCATTTGATGGGATTTATCTGCGGATAGATTCTATGGTGTGTATGGGGCCTTAGAGATGATGAGCTTTTATCATTAAGGGATCATTATTTTGAATTCTGGTTGCCAACTAAACATGGGCTATCATTCATTATTCTTTATACTTTTATTTTCTCGTCACAGGGCATCTGTTTGTGTTTTTATTTTTTTTCTCTTTTTCCTTTTCTTTTTTCCTCCCTTGTACTATTTCCCCTTGTTATTCTATCCCTCCTTTCTTTTTTTCTTTCAGGAGAGAGAGGAGAGAGGGTAAGAATAAAGTCTGTGGCCTTTGTAGATGATAATGTATGTTATGCATGCTTGATACAGGTGTGATTTAAGCCTCGTACACACGATCAGTCCATCCAAAGAGAATGGTCCGAAGGACCGTTGTCATCGTTTAACCGATGAAGCTGACTGATGGTCCGTCGCGCCTACACACCATCGGTTAATTAACCGATCGTGTCAGAACGCGGTGACGTAAAACACAACAACGTGCTGAAAAAAACTAAGTTCAATGCTTCCAAGCATGCGTCGACTTGATTCTGAGCATGCGCGGGTTTTTAACCAATGCTTTTGCATACTAACGATCGGTTTTGACCTATCAGTTAGGCGTCCATCGGTTCAATTTTAAAGCAAGTTCTCATTTTTTTGACCGAAGGTTAAATAACCTATGGGGCCTACACACGATCGTTTTGGACTGATGAAAACGGTCCTTCAGACCGTTCTCCTCTGGCGATCCTATCGCGTGTACGCGGCCTCCAAACCGATGAAAACGGACTGAAGGACCTTTTCATTGGTCCAAACCGATCGTGTGTGGGCCCCATCGGTCAGTTATCCTTCGGTCAAAAATTTTAGAACTTGCTTTAAAATTTAACCGATGGACGCCTAACCGATAGGTCAAAACCGATGGTTAGTATGCAAAAGCATCGGTTAAAAACCCGCGCATGCTCAGAATCAAGTCGACGCATGCTTGGAAGCATTAAACTTAATTTTTCTCTGCACATCGTTGTGTTTTACGTCACCGCGTTGGACTCTATCGTTTTTTTAACTGATGGTGTGTAGGCACATCAGACCATCAGTCAGCTTCATCGGTTAACCGATGAGAACGGTCCTTAGGACCGTTCTCATCGGATGGACTGATCGTGTGTACAGGGCTTTACTGTTTACTATGGTAATATTTGTTTACTTTCATACATTATATTTTGTACAGTTTTTTATTTGAATTCATAATAAATAATTATTAATACATAAAATTTGTTACATTCTGTTACTTTTGTTACATTCCAATGTGTGCATATCACATAATATAACAATGCACATTTTCATATATCATCCATCTCTCTTTAGATGTGATACATTGTACTTTGTACATTGTAAAAGTAATTATCATTTGAAATCCAAATGTGACCTTGTGGGTAAATTATTTGCATTCTGTGCAAGATAATGCATGATGCAAGAGCCTGCTGTGGTATGACTAGCCCTGACTTACTTAGAAAAATAGAAGAATATACTGCTTTGCTTAACATTTACAATTTTTTTTTATTATCCTTTATGTGTGTATAATGCATTAACATATTACAAAGTGCTGTGCAATTTAAAAAAAAGTAAAACATAAAGGCTCCACAGAAAAACAGGTAATAGGACACAGCAGTAACAGAGGGCCTGATCTTATACACATGACCGGTTTTCCAGTCGGGAAAACTGCCATGAGAGCTTTTGGCCGGCCACATGTATGCTCCATTGCAGTTTTCCATACAGGAAAACTGCCGGGAAAAAAAAAAGAGAACCAGCTCTTTTTTCCCGCTGGGATTTCTGGTGGTTTTTTAACCAGGCAGTTTTCCTATGGGAAACACTGCGATGGAGCATACACATGGCCGGGATTCCCAACCAAATCTCTCATGGCAGTTTTCCTGTCAGGAAACCTGGTTGTGTGTAGGGGGAAAAAGTAACCGTGTGTACGAGGCTTCAGAGATTGAAAAACTTTAAATACAGTAGACATTAGATATGGCAAAAGCTACAAATGATGGGATTACATTTCTTGGATAGAGAGTAAAACATATATGTTATTTTAATATGTTAGGGCCAGATCCTCAAAAGAGATACGGCGGAGTAACTGCTGTTACTCCGTCGTATCCCTGGTCCTAACTATGGAACTGATCCACAGACTCAGTTTCCCATAGTTAGGACGAAGATCCGACATGTGTAATTGAATTACACTGTCGGATCTTAAGGATGCAATTCTAGGCCGGCCGCTAGGTGGCGAGGCCATTGCGGCCGGCGTAGAATATGCAAATGACCAGTTACGGCGATCCACGAACGCTCCGACGGGCCCGTTGCTCTAAATCTATGTCGTTTACGTCGAGTTCCGCCGCGTAAAACTAGGGCTAAGCCCTAGTTGTCTTAAGCCATGTTAAGTATGGCCGTCGTTCCCGCGTCGAATTTTAAATTCTACGTCGTTTGCGTAAGACGTCCGTGAATGGTGCTGGACGCCATTTACGTTAACGTCTAAGCAAATGACGTCGGAGCGACGTCAGTTAGCGCAATGCACGTTGGGTAAGTTACCCGACGGAGCATGCGCAGTACGTCCGGCGCGGGAGCGCGCCTAATTTAAATGGGACTCGCCCATTTGAATAGGAACGCCTTGCGCCGGACGGATTTAAGTTACAGCGCCGCAAAGTTCCAGGTAAGTGCTTTGTGGATCGGCACCTAACTTGGGAATTTTGCGGCGGAGTAACTTAAATCCGAAAAGTTACGTTGCGCCGCGGCTTTGTGGATTACCCCCTTAATGTGTAAATTTGAAGCGACTGTTTAAATGTGTAACATGCAAGAGTAAAGCCCTGTACACATGGGTGAGAATCCTGTCGTAAAAAAAACCCGTTGTTTTTCTCGATGGGATTCTTGTCAAGCTTGATGGGATTCTTGTCTAGCTTTCCTTGCATACACACTGTCAAGCCAAAATCTTGTTGTTCTAAAACGTGGTGATGTACAACACGTACGACGGCAGTATAAAGGGGAAGTTTGATTCCACTGGCGCCACCATTTGGGTTGCTTTTGCTAATTTTGTCTTACTGCGTGTTAGTTAATGTTTGATGAGAGACGATTCGCGCTTTTCAGCCTTGTGCTTTTCAGTCCGTTACAGGGTGACGAATGTGCTATCTCCATTACGAGCGCTAGTTTTACCAGAAGGAGCGCTCATGTCTCATACTTGATTCTGAGCATGCAAATTGTTTTAAGACTCGGAAAAGCATACACACAAACGGTTTTCTTGTCGTAAACCAGTCCAACGAGAATTACGACGAGAAAATTGAGACTCCCAAAGAGAAAATAGAGAACAGGTTCTCTATTTTTCTCATTGAGATTCACAACAGTTTTCTTGATGAGAAACCATACACACGAACGGTTTTCTCGGCAATAAGCTCTGCCAGCAGTTTTCTTGCCGAGAAAACCGTGCGTGTGTACGAGACTTTAGACCCCATACACACTATAAAATTTTCTGCAGATTTTGTCTTCAGATTTAACAAAACCATCTAATATGAGGTCAAACCTTAGGAGTTTCAATTTGTATGCAATCATGCAGGCCATTGCACTACATGGTTTGGTAAATCTGAGGACAAAAATCTGCAGAAAATCTAATAGTGTGTATGGGGTCTAAGCCTAAAAGAATGGAGAAGAAAATTCCAAAAATTGTAAAGTAAAATCTGGTAGGCGTGTCTGCATGAAGGGGACATAGTAGGTCAGTGAATGAGGAGAGAGGGCAATTTCAGGAATATATAAAGGTCACAAAAAAAGAGGAAGTAGTGTTTTGAAGGGAAGGTTAAAGGGGTTGTAAAGGTTCGTTTTTTATTTTTTAAATAGGTTCCTTTAAGCTAGTGCATTGTTGGTTCACTAACCTTTTCCTTCAATTTCCCTTCTAAATGTTTTTTTTTCTTTGTCTGAATTTCTCACTTCCTGTTCCTCCTCAGTACGCTGTTCTGGCTGACTGACCCCCATTCAGAACAGCTTGGATGATGGGGGCAAGCTTACCAAGGAGAAACAGGAAGTGAGAAATTCAGACAAAGAAAAAAAATTTTAGAAGGGAAATCGAAGGAAAAGGTAAGTGAACCAACAATGCACTAGCTTAAAGGAACCTATTTAGAAAATAAAAATGAAAGTTTACAACCTTTAAGTCACTAGATTTTTTTCACTTCAATAATTGGAATTAAACGAAGAGATTGAAAGAGAAGGGCAATAGATATGAAGCGGTGGAATGAATAGATAAGTCTTGCTGCATCAGGCAAAGCAGATGTAGAGATAAATCCTGTTAGCATAATTCTAGTAGTCATAAGCTGATTGCAGAAAACAAAGTGAGAGAGAGTACCCTGATAGCCTCTTGATATAAAGTAGTAGAACTATAGACAAACTTTTTTTCCATTTTGGTTGGAATAAGGGAGGGACATGTGTGCCATCTGGGTCCCATTGGGGGGATTTGCCTTTATTTTCTGTTCCATAACCAAAACAGGACATTAGAAGGAATCCCTGCAAATTACGGAATTCCTTGGGGACCCCAGGTCACCAGAACTAGTGTCCCCGTTGGAAGAGTTCACTTCTATTATTTTTCAGGGCACAACCCAAAATTTGGGCTTTTCTTTTACTTTTAATGATACACAAGACAAATAAAGAGGGTGAATCTCCTAAAGGGGGGCACAGACAGAAATAAAAGCCGGCAGGTGTTCTAATCCATCCCTACGCTATCTGAAATAAAAACAAAAAAGTTTTTTCTTTAGTTGTATTTTAATAAGAGACATATTTTTGAGGTGTTGCACAAATGGAAGTGACATAATTTGTAGATGTTCTGAATGAGTAGAAAGGTTGAGATCAAGATATGGGTGACACCAAGCACTTTTGTGAGGTGCCATTTACAATAAAACAGGATTTTTTTTTGGAAGTTGGAGGAGGGAAGAAAATTTGTTAGATTTTATTTACTTTGTGTTTAGATACTTCCAAAGCATCCCTGAAGATACGGCTGAGAAATAATATGCAATACATTTTAGGACAGATGTAAATAGTCATATCTGGGTTTAATTTTTGAGCAGGCAGTACTGGAAGTTCAATGAAGAGATCAAATTATTAAGAGATGGAAGCAGAGAAAAGTAGTGAGCTGGAGATTTATTGTGGGGAGTACCATCAGATAAAGGTATTAAAGGAAATGAAATGCCACTGAAAATAAGCTTGGAAAGGGTAGCCTGATAATTGTGATAAGAATTGTGAGATGGAGTTGACTGAAATGGCAAGAAAGTACAGTAGCAGACTAAAGTAGCATAAAGTGATCAAATGCAAAGGAGCAGTCAAGAAATAGAAGCAGGGCAGATATTTTTAATTTGTCTCTGTAGTGGGGATTGCACACTTTTGAAGGTGGAAAGCCACATTATAGAGGGTAAAAAAAATTGTTGGATGTGAGGCTAGTATGTATTCAAACAAGAAAGGGATCCTATAATACAACATACAACTGTGAATTTGGAGGCTAGGACAACTGTGGAGAGGGTTAAACAGTTGTAAAAAGCAAAAGTAGAAAAGTAGAAATGGATCAGGTCAGAGGGGACATGAATAAGCAGACAGATTTTGAGGGAGGATGACAAGAAAAAGGTGACTTGGTTAATAATACAATGCTGGGAAATAAGAAAATAGGGTTAGACAAGAAGGGAACAGTCGGTGTAGTTGAAGTTTGGTGCAACCACTTGCAGTATGTGAGGGCAGTGAATCAGTAGTTGGTTCAGCAGGAATTGGATTAAGAAAAAAAATGAATACATTAATTAGAGAAGCTTGTGGAAAAGCTATGTTTTGTGATTTTTAGAGTGGAAGTGAATTGAGTTTTTTTAAATTGAAGGAAATCCCTGTTCGGGTCAGTTTTTATTTCACTCTCATTCATAAAATACTGCAGCTCTTCACAAGATCCAGTATAAAACATGTGCCAAGGAAGAGGACTGGTACATTCAAGCTGCGTACACACAACCATTTTTCATGTCATGGAAAAGTTTTCCGTGACGTGATTCTTGTCAAGCCTGCCTTGCATACACACGATCATGAAAAAAAATGCTCGAGCAAAGCGCAGTAACGTACAACACGTACTGTGATGGATTAGGCTAAAATGCCTATTTTTTAGTTAAGCTAATTCTTTTTGTTAGAATCACTGAAATGTTTACTCTTTCTTATATTCCTTATACTGTTTATTTGTTTTTATATTCATTATCCATATAAGATATATATGCATATGTATGTATGGGTATGTGTAGCAATGCAGATATTATCCTTACATGAAGTTATGACAGATAATGTTTTAAGGATACAGTACAACTCAGCATTTGAAATGGAGTACGAAAGGACTATTATCAAAAGCTGATGTGTCACTCCTCATTCTCACTCCATTTCCCCTTCCCCCTACTGTTTCCAAATATGGACTTCCACCCTCTGCTCCTTGTCCTTCGGCCCCTTCCCCTTCCCCCTCCTTGTCCTCACTTCACTGAAGTAAACCAAACATGGCGACTGTGCAGAGAACTTTTTTATGCCTGAAATGATACGTGAACTTACAAGAAAGATGATGTGTGCAGCATGCCCAAAAATGGGCTTCCAAGAAGAGACCACCCTTTATGTGAACTGACCAATGAGGGCTCCATGCCAAGAACAGACGTCACAGGGGGCGTATAATAAGGGGGCTGGGATGTGTGGACTGAACCAATCAAATGCATGTATTTGTGATCCCATGTTTTTAATAAAAGAGCCGAGCAGGCTCCAGCAAGTTCTCTTTTTGCTGGCTGAGATTCTGAAAGGTGAGTTTGCAGTGTGTCTCTCAGCTCCCTGCATGTCTCACTATTATGAATTTGGGTCAGCCGGCAGACATTGGGTTAATCCTGAAATTGTGTCAGGAAATTAATCATTGTCAGTACAACGGCACTATAAGGGGAACATCCATTCAAATGGCGCCACCCTTTGGGCTGATTATGCAAATTTACCTTCTCATAACTTGCTTTTGAGCATGCACGTTTTTTTCCCCGTCGTTAAAGCATACACATGACCGATTTCATGACAAGAAAAATGGCGATGTGAAAAACGACGAGAAAAAATAGAGCATGTTCTAAATTTTTAATGCCCATTTTTCATGTCAAGAACAATGTTCTGGAGCTTACACACGACCATTTTTAACGGCCAATTTAAAAAATTGCATTTTTCTCATCATGAAAAACGGTTGTGTGTACGCAGCATAAGACTTAAAACTTGGTCAAGACGGAGAGTTCAAAGAAATGAGGGAAGCCAAGGAGTATTTAAGCAGACTGTGGTTTATACTATGAAGATATTTTTACAAACAAAAGTTTTTTTTTTTTATGGAATAATGGAGTACATGCAATAGAGATATTAAAGGTTACACACAGAGAATGAATAAGCTAGGTAAAAGTGTGCAGTCTCCAAAAAAATTCAAGAGTGTTTTATCAAGGCATAATGAGTGTGCTGTTATCCTCATAGTTATTTGTACATTGCATTATCAATTTTTCTTTCACCGTGTTGTTTTCATGCATCTTTTGTACTGCTGCCATCTGCTGGCCATAATTTGCATGCCGCACGCCTCTGTTCTTGTTAGTAAAGTTTTTTTCCATCGGGGGGCGTGGACTCAAGCAGGGCTGGCCTTATCACGTGGGGGCAGCCATCAGCAGTGCCTCATGGTTGTGTGACTGGACACTGCACATTTTTTGGGCTTGAGAAGGCATCAGTTTTTGACCAGCAGTTAGCCTCAGGATAGATACCAACAAGACAGCATTAATACCACTACTACAGAATAGTATTGTATCACCGTTTATTGCTTATCTGGATTGAATAAACCCACGTTGATTTCATCCTCATGTCTAAGTCTGGATCCATCTAACCCGAGCATCTGCCCATCCGGTCTCCCCCACTGCTTGGATACGAAGGTAGGAAGTCACACAGCTATTATCAGTTATACTTTCATTCGCCTTCATGTGGGGACAGAACAATGAGCCCTGTATGTTATGAGAGGCAGAGGACAAAATTGGTATTCATTGGTTATGAAATAAAGCACTGATGAATACATTTCATAAAGCAGCATATGTAGAAACCATGAGGTAGAGTATCCAAGCAATTGAGAAGCATGGGTTGCAAGCAAACTTTTGCAACTATGAATTAAAAGGGGTAAAAAACACGTAAGGATGGGGTTGGTTTGCCAGGCACAGTGTCTTCCCATTTCGGGTGAGCCTCCCAGAATTCCAAGTTCAGGTATCCTAGTGTTAATAGTTTAATATGGATGTTTCAGTATCGCCTCAGCACATTTGTTAACTGATTCTTTTATATATGCGAAATGTTGGCTAATTTAATGCCTCGAAAGAACACTGTATATTTTACTGTTTTGTTATTTTAAACAAATAAAATCTTTTGAAAGTAAAAACATGTAGGGATATGTACCACACTTCTATGGGGTTATTGACTTTTCCTTCAAGATCCATCTGCCATGATTGTTCGCTGACGTCTGTAAATATCCAAAGACATTACAATGGCTGATATTTGACTAATAAATATAAATATTTTTGGGCAGTGGAATGACTGTTATCATTAGAGAAAATGTATATAAAGGAGCCAACATACACGAAATTACCAAAAGTATTGGGACACCTGCCTTTACACGCACATGAAATTTAATGGCATTGCAGTCTTAGTCCGTAGGGTGCAATATTGAGTTGGCCCACCCTTTTCAGCTATAACAGCTTAAGCTCTTATGGGAAGGCTGCCCACAAGGTTTAGAAGTGTGTCTATGGGAATGTTTGACCATTCTTTTATAAATGCATTTGTGATGTGGACAAGAAGGCCTGGCTTGCAGTCTCCACTCTAATTCATCCCAAAGGTATCTGTGGGGTTGAGGTCAGCACTCTGCGCATGCCAGTCAAGGTCCTCCACCCCAAACTCGCTCATCCATGTCTTTATGGACCTTGCGTTGTGTGATGATGCACAGTCATGTTGGAACATGAAGGGGCCATACCCAAATTGTTCCCACCATGTTGAGAGCATGAAATTGTCCAAAATGTCTTGGCATGCTGACGCCTTAAGAGTTCACTTGGAACTAAGAGGCCAAGCCCAACCCCTGTAAAACAACCCCACACCATAAACCCCCCTCCACCAAATGATTTGGATCAGTGCACAAAGCAAGGTCCATAAAGACATGGATGAGCGAGTTTTGGGAGGAATTTGACTGGCCTGCACAGAGTAGAACACCTTTGGGATGAATTAGAGTGGAGGCTGCACTCCAGTCCTTCCCGCCCAACATCAGTGCCTGACCTCACAAATGCACTCCTGGAAGAATGGTCAAACATGTCTGCCATGTAAAGGCAGGCATCCCAATAATATACTGTGGTATAAATTGAATCTTTTAAAATTCACAATTTTCTCTTCTGTGCAAATCCACCACATGCAAGTTCAATTATTGTGACGAAAAGTCCAAATAGCCCTCATAATGTTTTTACCTTATTTGGTATAGTGAATGTTGATTTAATAAAAGTGCACCTGTTACCCACAACAACTAATCTGCTTCATTAGGTCATTAGAAAGATAAAAGCTCCACGTGTGTTCCTGTTTTCAACATTTATCACAAATGGTCCAGGAGTGGTGCTTCTAAGCTGTGGTCCTGAACTGTAACTCCCAACATGACCCTTATTTTTCCCTATTTTTTTTTCATTTAAATTATGTTTTAAAGTGAAATGAATGCATCATTCAAATACAAACACTATTTTAAAATGTTGACATTAATGGGCTTAACTAGTAAGGAGGTTCCAAAAACCAATGAGACCATTCAAAATGAACACACCTCAAACAACCTGCATTCAATTCACTAAAGGTACAGTAGGTAAGTTAACAGACCATTTCTGATTGCTTACCATGGATTACTGCACTTTACACATCCTCATTGATTCTTCTATCGCTTTACTGAATAAGCTTGATCCATGTGTCCATCAATAGGCTTATAAATGTGTTTTTCATTATTATACTGATATCTGGCTGTTATGTACCCAGTCAACTGGCCTATTTGTCCAGCAAGGAATTCATTTATGTCCAACTCAAAGGTAGAACTAATTACCACCACTATCTACATATTTATGTCAACTACTAGTTTTCAAAGAGAAACCAGAGGCAATAAGTAAAATTATTCACACTACTACCGTATGTACTCGAGTATAAGACAAGTTTTTCAGCCCTTTTTTTAGGCTGAAAATGCCCCCCTGAGCTTATACTCGAGTATATACTCTTGACTGTGTACCTGATTATGGTGCAGAGTTAGACGGCGGGCGTCCATTGTTGAAAAGTCGCGCCTCCTCCTCGTTTTGTTCCGTGATAGGCGGAACACTCAGTTTCCCAGCAGACACTGTGTTCAGTGTTCCGCCTTTCACGGACATCCTCTTGTCCGAGGATGAAAGGACATCCGTGATAGGCGGAACACTGAACACAGTGTCTGCTGGGAAACTGAGTCCTCGGACAAGAGGACATCGGTGATAGGTGGAACACTGAACACAGTGTCTGCTGGGAAACTGAGTGTTCTGCCTATCACAGAACGAGGAGGAGGCGCAACTTTTTAACAATGGACGCCCGCCGTCTGACTCTGCATGTCACCATAATCAGGTACACAGTCAGGAGTATAGAATCAGGTATGGCAATCATCAAGGCTGCAGTGGGCACAGTGAGGTGAGGTTACAATGGGCACAGTGAGGTTGCAATGGGCACAGTGAGGCTGCAATGGGCACAGTTAGGTGCCTCGGCTTATATTCGGGTCGGCTTATACTCGAGTATGTACGGTAAGTTAGTCCAGGAAGTACAGTATACAATGACTCTTATACACATCACAGGCCATCAGTGTTAAAAATATCTATTGCAATGATTATAGGTATGCAAAATAGACTATGGAGAATTTGGGTGTAGATGTTCTTATAATACCAGCTGACTGACAGATAGAGGATTTTACGCATCATGGTGTACCCAGGTAATGACAGGATATAGAAACAAAAAACATGTGCTGGTAAGCTGTACTCCATCATACACTGTCATCCTAACATTTTAAGTTTCACTAGAGCATATTCTTTATGTAAAGCATGTTCATTTTTTCAGGCTTGTTCTTGTTGTTACTTGTGTAGTCAGATGGAAAAAGACAGCCCATCAAGTTCAACCAATAGAAACATTGCTGTGGTCAAATGCTGTATTTGTCTCTACATACTGTACAACATTACCTTTATTTTACAGACATTCATCTCTAGTGGATTCCCTAGGTAGACTTCACTTTGATATTTATTCTACACAGAGCTTTGTTGCATTTGGGAAGACAGTGACAGCACTCTGATTTAATTGAAAATGTCGAGTTCCCTTATGTGTTCTATTGATCCGGAGCAATGTCATCTTTAACTATACTTGATATGAGGTTCCCTGCAGAGATTTATAAGGTCATACCTGACAGATGTTTTCAATCATGTTTATTATTTCGCTCCACCTATATATTGATTTTAATGTTTATATCATCTTACTAATTTGTGTCTATTGATTAACCTTGTACAATTCCATGACAATAATTTCCTCCCTCTACAATGTTTTGATATAAATCATAACATCATATTTATTAAATTCTTAGCAATACATTTGTTGTTGGCAGCCCTATGGACAACTTTATTGGCAACTTTTGTGTGGCATGCAGGTATTGTTTAATCTAAAGTCAACCCCAAAACAGTGCTCATTATTAAACACATAAAAAATTGTGTTCTTTGGGGGTTATTTACTAAATGCAAATCCACTTTGCACTACAAGTGCACTGCAAGTGCACTTGAAAGTGCACTCATCATACATCTGAGGGGGGCATGCATGGAAAATAAATAACAGCATTTTTGCTTGCACATGATTGGATGAAAAAATTAGCAGAGCTTCCCCTCATTTCAGAGCTTCCCCTCAGATCTAAAATGATTGCATTTCCAGGTGCACTTTCAGTGCACTTGTAGTGCAGAGTGGATTTGCCTATAGTAAACCGACCCCTATGACTCTCAAAGGTCTAATAACACTGTCAGACACCTTTATTAACCAGGACTGCCACTTTAAAATAAGCTGCCCTCCAGAATTCCAAATTCTTACTTGTTACTCCCACTCCCAACACTTGCCACTTGCAGATACTATTCTTTATAAGGGATCTGGGCTATTGTGTTATTTCTATGAATATTAATGAGTATGAATATGAATAGTATGCTATATCAGTTACAGAGATTGTATTGTCATTATTATTATTATTATTCAGGATTTATATAGTGCAGTTTGTGTGATTCTTTAGGCCCCTTTCACATGGGGCATGTCTGTTTTGATGGACTCTGCTTGTTCAACAGGGATCCACCCTAGCAGGGGGATGACAGGTCTGTCCCTGCTTACTCTGCTGAGATGGACCTGTCAGAGCCCCGCTCTGCTCTATGGGGAGATCGGATGAAAACAGAAAGCCTGTCTCTGCTCACTGTTCAAAGACGGACCTGTCAGACTCCCGCTCTCCTCTATGGGGAGATCCCATCATGGGACTTTGAGGGTGCACTCTTACTTACGTACATATAGTAACACAGTTTAATAAAAAAATATATATTTATTTGTGATACACGAAAAAGGTTAAAAAAGCATTATATACAATTTTGCATCCATTTTGGGTAGAAAAGGACACGTTTTAATGTTGCAATTCTGTAGTTCACGCTTGTATTCTACATGTTTCACCGTAAGGCTTTTCAGGAACAGTGTGGAATCTTATCTAGTAAATAACAAAATATACATGTCAACAAATGTTATTACAATTTACAAAGTACAATATACATAAAAAAATGCATAATTAGATGTATGCAAATGAATGTGCCCACCCACACAACAGCGCTCCCAAATATCTGGTTCCTACCTTATGATGCTGAGGATCCAGGACCAGTTGATGGCCTAGGGCAGAGGAGGGAGTGAAGATCACTGGCCCTTTGCATCCATCCAGTGGTGATCACTTTTAAAAAAGCTGGCTCTCCCGCAGGGAGGGGTGTCGATAAGGTGTACTCATTTGAAGGGTACAACCTACAATTCAATCAAAATATAATTAGTTATCTCTATACAGGATTATGCCCTCAACGCCGCAGCATTGAACTTTGCATTGCCTTTTGTGTAGAGTCGAATAGTACCTGCCTCTATTCCGTAGCATACCAAGAGCCAAGGTCATCACCAAAATAAAGAAAAGGGATAACATCGAGCTTCCCAACAACCAAAGGTCCCAATGTCCCAAGTGCAAATCACAAGATGTATCCTCAAGAGTGCACCCTCAAAATCCCACGTCTCCCAAAGTTTGCTCTCCACCAATGTATATTTTGGGATGGTGGCGCCATATACTGTTTAGAATAGATTCTGGAACTGACCATATATACTTTTTGCACTTTACTAACAAAATGCAAATTTATTTTTTGTCTATATTGCTGTTTAAGCGTTCCCCTCACACCATGTCTGGCAAAGTATAGTCAGCAGGTGAAGAAACAATAAAATCCCTCTAATAGAGAACCAGATAGCAGTTTAAACCTGGAGCTCTAATCCTTCTCTACACCATCCAAAACTACACTTTTTAAGTAAACCCAATGCTTTAGACTGCATGGGCAAAGCACAGTTTCAATGTAACCTGTTTATGTTTAAAGTGGTTGTAAAGGCAGAAGTTTTTTTTTCTTAATGCATTCTATGCATTAGAATAACAAAAAAAATGGTCTGTGCAGCGGGGTGCCGTTGGCTCCTGCTGTTGTCAATCAAAGAGAGTGAGCCAATGAGGAGAGAGTTGGGGTGGGGCCGGGCCGCAGCTCCATGTCTGAATGGACACATAGAGCAGAAGCTTGGCACAGGTGCCCCCATAGCAAGCTCATCAGGAGGGAGGGTCCAGAAGCACCAAGGAGGGACCCCAGAAGAGGAGGATCTGGGTTGCTCTTTGCACAACCACTACACAGAGCAGGTAAGTATAACATGTTTTTTTTTTTTTAACAAAAACATTTGACTTTAGTATCACATTAGGCAACAGTTACTTGATATTCAAGTGATATAAGAAATTGCTGTATTGCTTTAGTTTTTTTTTTTTCATCCATGAACATAAGAAAGGTCATTGCATATGAGCAAGCAGGAGAGAAATGTATGAGATTTATTAAATGTGCCTTATATAATATAATGAATTATTGTATTTTGTCATTTCAGAAAAACATGTTCCAGTGTAATGCAGATCACTAGTAGTGCAAATCACTGCACTATTCTGTGGCATCATATGCTCCACTCCAGCAGATACATTTTTTTCTATTTCATTACATGCTTGTCATATAGATAATGGATAGCAAGGTATTCGAATAAATGAAATTGCTGTATAAAGGAAACTCTAATAACAATCTCAGCAGAACAGAATTTAAAGGAAACTTATAGTCAGAAAATATGTGGGCTGCCGTTGCTGACTGTCTAGCTGGTAAATTGAAATCATAAAATACAGCACTTATAAAGAAATGTATGCAATTAGTCCATTAGCCCAAAAGGGGTATCGTTAAAACACAACAAAAAGTGGATATATAAAGTCCTTCAGCTTTAAAGAAGATGGTATCTAAATAAAGAATTTAACCAGGCTGGAGACCTTCACCTCTAACACCACCGCACACAGCCTCTTACCGGAATTAGTTGACCCCTTGTTTTTGGGGGACAAAAAGGCATGTAATAGATCCTAGGTAACAGCAGGATTCCCTTCATCTGGTATCTCCTGAACAGGGTCTCCAAATCCCAGAATCACAATCTCCCATAAGCATATACAGGTCCACAGAATGTGTCTCTGAATAAAGCATCCGCATAGCATATTATGTTTAAACACCATTTAATGGTAGATATGTAAGAACACATTTTTAATTAAAAACAGCATTCACAGTCATCTGTAGAAAGTTTCCAACAGATACAATGGCCGCGCTCTGCTTAGTTTCTGGTGCTGCTATGATGTCATACGCCAAGCACCACCCTATGTGTTTGCTCATGAACATAGGTCGTCAGGGGCTGGTACATTGACCCGAAGAGTTCAATATGTTTGGATTCACTGACAAGTATACTAATTAAGGGTTCTAACTTTCCAATTTTTGCATTAGTTGTGACTTAGAGCAAGGTCAATCAGGGAACTAGTATTTTCAGAATTAGTTTAACAATGGAAGATCCTGTAGCTTTCTAAGGGAAGGTTTTCTTAAATGCACAAGAATATTAGCTGGAAGACAGCTAAGATGGTCTTGGACCAATTTAAATCACAACATTCGTGACCTACAGCTACTTTAATATAAAATAGCAGCTCAATATAACACATCTATTTTTATAACAAAAGGCAACACATTTAGACTAATATGTATGCTGTAGGGTATTGAAACATGATGAAGGACGATTTATCAGTAATTACTTGCTATAGCTACAGCTGGACATTAAACTAGTAAGGATGATTCAGGAACTGAAGATTTTTCAGATCACTCTCTAGGAAAATATTTGTGGTTTAAACCTGATGCAGAGTTTGATCTTTCTAGCATCTAAAACTCTTTAATGGTAAAAGTTATTGTCCTGAAATTAGACTGATGTCTGGTTCTCCAGTGTGCTCTGTCTGTAATGACCTCCCTGTATGAACATAGGTAAAATAATGATCCATGGCTACTGTCAGGGACTTGCCAGCACAGAACGGAGGTATGTGCGTGCGCGCATGCGCACATGCATTCCTGTCCAGACCAGACAATAGTGCCCTCGTGTGCCAGAGCACGCATCGTGCGCAACGGGTGTGTGCGCACGCTAGCACTGCTTGGCGCCAATGGGCCTTTAACCTCCCTGGCGGTATGATTCTGTCTGGAATTACGTACCAAAAGCGGTACAATTATTTTGCAAGGAAATTTGGCGTTTTATACTGTAGGCCTGTAATTTTTAGAAATAACTCACTTAAATCTGACAAAGCAAGAGTCTTGTAGGCATCCCGGGTATGATTTTTTTTTAAAACAAAATTATAAATTATAATATAATAAATAATTATAAATAATTATAACAAATAATAATATAATTATAATAAAAATTATTCAATAATGTAATCAACTCAAAATCACTGAAATTTGCTCAGTTGCAGAATTGTCGCTGTCATTATTTTTTTTTTTTATGACGAATTTCCCCACAAATCGCTATCGCACATTTCTGCAAGTGATTATAATTTATTATCGCTGTTTTCTAGCTGATCTAAAACCATTTTTGACATAAAGGGACACTTTTGGACAATCTACAGTTTTTAGGCAGAAATTACATTTTTTATTTTTATAAAAGAACATGTAGGGCACTGGGCAGACCACTAGGGACAAGGGGGGTGTGTATTTTTTACATACAGTACTGTAATCTATAAGATTACAGTATACTGTATGTAAAGTGTTTGTTTACTTTTTTGAATTTGGCGCCGTTCTCCGCTCCTGTGCGTCGTAACGTCGCAGGGAACGGAGAACGGCGGCACACGGGGACTGTGAATCGAGCGAGGAGGTCCCGCTTGCTCACACAGCGGGGTGGCATCGCCTGTGGATCCAGCGAAAGGTAAGCCGCGCCGCTGCACGTCCACCCCGAGCGTGACTCGGGGATACCGATTTTAGCATTGAAAACCAACCCCGAGTCACGCTCGGGTTTACCGCCAGGGAGGTTAGAAAGACAGAAGCTGCACTTGTGCAGTGCTGTTTGATCTGCAGCTCTGTGCCTAGTAATCTGTTACCTATCTGCTTATTACCTGTACCAACCCGGCTCCGTTGACTTACCCATTATCTCCAATCCTGACCTTGGCTTGCCTTGACCCTGCTTATATATTTTGCTTGTCTACCTGCTGCCAAACCTCTGCCTGTTTATCTGACCACGCTTCAACCTGCCACATTAACCTGCCTGATTACCTACTCTGACCCGGCTTGTCTGACCCTGATACGGCCTGCTGCCTTGCTCTGTATAGCTCCTGTATTTGACCCGGCTTGTCTCACCCTGCTCAGCTTGCTGCTGATCCTGCATCTACCAGCTAATCAGGTCACTGACCTGTACTGCCTCTGCTGTCATATGCAGTTCCAGCCATCCCTGGAAGGGTCTTCATCCAACTACTGTGCCAACTACTACAACTTCCACAGGCACTCCTTCCTCACTGCGCTCACAAGATCACTGTTCCCACTCCAGTGACTCCTGAGCCAGGGCTGTAAGAGAGGTCTCCTCCTACAAGTCAGGCTCTACTATGAGGTACATAACAGCTACTAATGTTGCAATATATTTTAAGCAAGTGTATGGTGCTCTATTTATTTGTTTGGAACTGTACCAGTCCTTATAACATAGGGAGAGCCTGTGTATGAATCTATATCAGTACAAAAACCTACCTATAAGTGTCCGATTCAGGTGGATCTGTAGGGCCATTTTCTATCTTCATGGTTTCATGAAATAATGTCCATGAAGGGACAAATAGTTAGGAATACATGTGATTTCAACCCCATATTGTGGATTTTACAGTTCTTTCGCTACAGCAAATCCTGAAAATTTCTGGAATAAAATAATTTCCTTTTCCAAAACTGCAACATTATTGTGGTAAATTGCATCTATGATGCAGATGGGAGGAAACATACAGTATATTTGAAAGTTTCTGTGCCAATTCCATTAACCTTTATACTTTAATCTGTGGCATCAATATAAATGTGCATAATACTGCGTATGAATGGGCCATATTAGTTCCCATGAAGAGACTTTTCATTGTTTGTCATATATTGTGTATGACAAGACTCTTTTATAATGTTTAATTTCTCATATATTTTTTATTGTATGCATAGGTTCTAGGATAGAGATTTCATTTTTGATACAAGAGTATATTGGCATAGTTCATGTAGGTTGGTCAGACAGTGGGATGATTTCCATGTGTTTTATATAATACAGATTGTTTGTTTTTACAATTTACATGGCTTTAGATATATATCATAGGTTCTGTAATTTACACATAGATATGGGCATTATTATTTTTTTTGTAAATCTATGGTAGTCCTCATAGAGAGGAATCTTGGAGGACTTCTTGGATTTGTAACTTTACCTAGAATAATTTCAGACCCAAAACTTTAAATCTCAAATTTCCCCATGGTTATTAATAGCTGCCTGATGGGGAAATTGAATATGTCCTTAGTAAATTTGGTTCACAATATCTAAGAATGAATTCTAAGCCTTGTTACCTTAGCTGACTTGATACCAAAATAATGTCATTAGAAAACTGATCAAGTCTTTAAAAGGTAATGTTGCCTTCAAGGGGGTTGGTCATTTCCTTACACACTTATACCACAACCAAAACTTGTAATAAAGTGTTGCTGTGATACACAATACACACAATATCCTAAAAAGTCGCAATTAGTGAAACTTTACATAGAAGTAATCAAATTGTGCAAAACTCAATTCACAGTCCTCCAAAGATATTCCTTCCAATATACTTGTGACTATCCGTGATAAATGTGACCAACTCTGCTGTGAATTAAATTTTACCGCTCATGTTTTAGAACACCACATGTTCCTTCTAGGCTCCCAGAACTCCCACCTCCAATCAGGAAAAATTAAGCACGTATTGATCAAATCCTCCAAGCTCCCAGCTCTTAGAAAAAAAGATCACTTTAACCTCTGTCCACAAGGGTCTCCCTTGGTGTATTTTTCCATGAAGCATTTTTAATCCTTTGAGTATAATAATCCTTTAAGTACCTTATTCCTGCAGCGCCGTTGTGTGGTTACACAATAGTTCCCTGTTCTTTGGTTTCTACAGGGAAAGATCTTTGGAAGGGGCTTTTATTACTCTGCTGATGTATGATCTCTACATTATGAGTCTGTGTCTGGCCAGCCCCGATTGTCGCTTTGCCAGTCACCTAACTAAAAAAAAACTGTTTCAGAAGAGCAATACAAATTTAATTATAAACATATAAAAAAAAAGTATATTTTATATGCATTAACATTGTATGAGTGGAGTCAAAGAAAATTGGCAGTAGCCTTTATTTTGTTCAGACTGCATCTGTATCCAAGGCTTTTTTTTACTTTACAGGTATTAGCAATTAAATTTGCTATATTTAATACATATTTATATAAAAAATAAGCTTTTTGTGAGTTTCATAGTGAATGTTATCAATTAGCATAATAGATCTCACCCCCATAGTATTTAGCAATACGAGGACATATAGGAGGAGGGAGGGAGGAGAGTGTCATTTACCACTGTGTATATGTCCACATGTGTGGCTCTATAGTGATGTGGGCAGCACAGATAAGAAAAAAGAGGGAAATAAAGAGCTTAGAATGAAACTGAAATAAAAGCATGCTCAACAGAGGACACCAACTGGTCTACAGAATCTCTGGCTGCAGTGGGGACAGAGAGAAGATGGAAAGGACAGCTGAAGGCAGAATCAACCAGGTATATTTCACTCTACACAAAGCGAATGCTTTAGTGGCTTGTGAGTATGAAAATTCTGTTACATAGCATGTAATAAAAGTTGTATTTATAGTCTGGGTTTCCTGACACTTTAATCTTTGCCTTATTGATTCAAACATGTTTCATAAGCTTTATCAGGTATATTAGGTTGACGAATCTGTTTCATTTCAGCCTAAGTATTTCTCAGCACTGTTCCCATCTTAGATGAGCAGGTGTAACATTAGCCGAGATGGATGTTTTCCGTTGATGAAGAAGTGTAGATTGGAAACTTTACATCTCTGAGAATTTCGGTGGGAATGAGGATTTTTAGAACTGTAAAGAACTAATTGAATCTCCCACTGAGATAAAAATGTGCACATTTGTCTGCTGGATAAAGTCTGTCTAAAACAATCTCTCTTGGAATATCATGTCTAGCAAATTTCAAATATAAGATTGACAATGATTATGTTAGGGATTTCTAATCTGTTAAAAAGTGTTGGTGTTTTGTAAATATTATACAACAAAAATATATGCTGTAATGTTCATGGCTGGTTTGTGTCATAGAATTGCAGGTATATCATTACAGGATGTTCAGTAATAGAGAAGGATTGCCACCCTAAGCCGCAGTCCTCTAAAGCACACGCCCTTTTAGGAACTTACAGGTGCTGGCTCTGCAACGAACTAGGAAGGAAGAAAAAATCCTGGACGGCCGCACACCGTTGAGGGAATCTTTATTGATATCTTGTGCAGCAGATGAAATCTACTACACAAGATTTCAATAAAGATGCCTTCAACGGTGTGCGGCCGTCCAGGATTCTTTCTTTTTTCCTAGGATGTGTTCAGTGGTCTGATCTGCTTTCTTAACAAACTGCTGGCAATGTGCCCGAATATAGCAGGTCAACATAATATCCTACTTGACCTTGGTTTGGAATTATGAATGCCCTGAAGAGCTGTATACAGTTTTTTTAGCATGTCATAGCTCCAGTATTTTGGGATAACAAGGCTGTCACTTGATATGTGTAGGTCAGCTGAGCGTAACTGATGCAATTTATAGATTCCTGTAATTTTGTTTTTTACGTAGACCACCCTTCCTCATGCTGCTGCAAAACTGCTGTCAAGCTGATAAGATATTTTCTTAAAAGTTGTTAACAATTTTTTATTTAAGATCTAATATTAATGCTTTCCTATATACTTACAACATATTGCTTTTTGAACTTAACTTTTCTTGGTTTTCTAATACGTCCATGCAGTGCATTACAGATCACCATAGTATGCTCTAAGACCATACAGTATATTTAGACCATCCTGAAACTCCATGTACTGCATTACAAAAGTAATTACTTGTTGTTAGTAGTCTCTATTTGCAGGCATTTTGTTTTTCAATTTCATCTTGCAGTGCACAAGATGAAATTAGTGGAAAATTTACCTGAAATGTCAATAAAACTGCTATTATTACAAGGAAATTGAAATGTTGTACTCATCTTAACTCCTGTTGACCAACAAAACATCTAGCATTTACCAAAGAAACATGTTAAATTCTTACGCATCAGGGTTTTTTAAAAATTTTAAATGGTTTAGCCAAACCACAATTGCTGTAAAAAAAAATGATTTAATTGAGATAGTCTTAATTGCGCTGCCAAGATTTAGCTTCCTGAACACTCTTTGGTGTATTCTATAGATTTGTTTTGCCTCCTAATCAAGAAAATAACCTGTAATTTAATCTATCACATACCATTTTGTAGAAGTCTTCTGTTTTTGCAGTTTGAAATAACCTGCTGGCTATGCTGCACACATGAAAGAAACAGTTCAAAAACCTGGAACTGTTGTTCAAACACATCCAGTACACCAAATTTAACTGAAATATGTGGGCAGATCTAAAAGTAGTGGCTCTGCTGCTTGAAATGCATATACCAAGTACTATTGTTGCATTAGCGAATGGCAGCTGTGCAAGTCACATTCAATTTAAAAGAAATGGTCATTCTGAAAGAATTTGGTTCCTGGAAAAGAGAAACATTGCACATGAACCACTTATTGGCCCAACAAGGAAGGTGAAGGTTTTCATTATTGGAAACAGATGTTTCCAAGAATAACTGACACCAAGATTAAGGAAGGCGTTTTTGTTGGTCCACAGATGTGTCACCAGTGACAAGCGGTTTGAAGATCTGTTAATGGGGCCAGAGAAAACCAGTTGGAAAGCATTCAAGCACATTGCTGATAAATTTCTTGACAAATACAGAGAGAGTAGCAAACTACATTCAACTGCTTGACAAACTTCTTACAGCATATAAGACCATAAAGTGCAACATGAAACTGAAGATTAATTTTCTGCATTCACACTTGGACTTCTTACCTGAAAATCTAGGGGCCGTCAGTGATGAACTTGGAAAAAGGTTTCACTAGGACATTTTCACAATAATACAAACAATAAAATTGTTTCAGGGCAACTAGAATCCATCAACAATGCCCATGACAATGAGTACAAACAAAAATCAGCAGGAAAACTATTTTAGCCCTGTTGAACTCACATAGCATGTCAGAAACATTATTTGATTTAAATACACTATAATCATTAAATGTAAATGTCATATTCATCAAGATTCCTATGTGATACAGTCATTATGAAATTATATTTTTGTTCAGTTTAAAGGGGTCTTTCATAATAACCAAAAGTTGAAACCATTTGTTGTTCAGTGTAATTATTATGAAACTAACATTTAGTCAAAAGAGTATTATTAATGTGATTGAGAATATTTCCTGTGGCAGTGGGTTTAAAGATAAAATCACCTGGCAATGGTAAACACAAGAACCACTAATTTCACTAAAACTCCTGCCATAATGATCAGTTTTAGATCTGGTAATAAAAATCTGTATCATGTTATCAATCTCACCTCAATATTTTTTGAGATTTCAATGTAAATTTTGCTTTGGCCACCGATTATAATTTTAAGAGATGAAAAAATATGACTAGTTCATGTTCACAAGCTGTTTTACTTGCATATTTTAAAGTTCTTGCGGTAAAGCAATTTAAACTCTGTAGTGTATTAATGGGCGTTAGATCTCAGAAGAAGCTCCACTCGGAACTCTTCAAAACAACACTAGGGAACAAAATAAAAACAACCCAACAAAAACAAACAGCCACAGAAACACTTGACGCCATCAACAAGGCGCTACTACAGTCAGCTGACTTAGTAGCACCAAAATGCAAAACTTGCATCCGGAAAAACAACTCCAGCTGGTTTAATGACCAGCTGACGTTGCTAAAACAAGAGCGTAGAAGAGCAGAAGCTGCGTGGAAAAGGTGCTCTTCAGATAAAAAACACACCATTTACAAGATAATAACAAAGAAATATCACAAATAAATCTTCACGGCCAAAAAAAAATAATTTCTCCAACATCGTCGTAAACGCCCTTAACCGCCCCCGAGAACTCTTCAAGCTGGTCACTTAGACTATGAATCCTGCTTGTTTAGAGGCCCCCAATTCTGATTCACAAGAATTTTGCAACGAATTATCGGATTATTTCATTAATAAAATTGAAAAAAATCTGTGAAAGTATTCAGCAAAATGGAACCGTCACCAACTCCCCCCCAAATCACAAACCTAATACCCACATAAATCAGTCGCAATAACCAATATTCACTCTAAAACCCATTTCCATCGATGCCACTAAAAATATCATCGGGACTCTGCGTAACAGCACAGCACCCAATGATATCATCCCCACTAAACTGCTGAAAGAAAATGCCTATATACTGGCACCAGCTATCACGCAGCTCATAAACCAATTATTCAAGGAGGGCATGGTGCCCACCTTGCTGAAACAAGGTACAATAAAACCAATTCTAAAAAAACCTACCCTCGACCCCAAAGACTCAAACAACCGGAGGCCCATAACAGGTCTAAATGTTTTCTCCAAGGTAATGGAAAAAGTAGTTGTACAACAGCTGCAACTGCATTTAGACACCCATAAATTACTTGACCTGTTTCAATCAGGATTCCGTCCGGGTCACGGAACAGAAATGGCGCTGCTCAAAATATGGGATGATGCTCTAGAGGCCACAGACGAAGGAGAATCTTGTCTCCTGATACTGCTGGACCTAAGCGCGGCTTTTGACACTGTAGACCACAGACTACTACTGGCTAGGCTAGCTGAAGTAGCCGGAGTCGCTGAAGGTGTTTTACCCTGGTTCTCCTCCTTCTTGGAAAACCGATCACAAATAGTGAAACTGGGGTCTTTCACTTCTGAAAAATGTACGGTATCATGCGGAGTCCCTCAGGGATCTCCCTTATCGCCCGTATTGTTTAATATATATCTTCGCCCTCTCTTTGAAATCATCAGTAACCAGAAGTTACTTTACCACTCCTATGCAGACGACACACAACTGTATTTCCGCATCTGCAACAAAAAGGATCATTCTCTTGGACTAGAGAAATACCTTACTCTAAAAGATAACTGAATGACAAACAGTTATCTTAAACTCAACGTTTCAAAAACAGAACTTCTCCTGTTTCTGTAACACTCCTGTGATATATTAATTTGATTGGATCTCAAATGCGGAGGTTTCTCAGATATAACCACTACTTCACTCTTTTATATGGTCAAAGAGTTAGGGTCTTACTCATCACAACCTCTATATGAGATTCTCAATATTCAATCAAAGCTTATTACAGCATAAGCTAACATATGTGTGAAAGCGGCAGAGGTTCACTTTAAAGTAGTTTGCAAGTGCGCGTAATACAGATTATTTAAGGAGATAAATATCTAGGCAGTCTTTTGCAATGCAATAGTGTGAAAGATAGCAGCAGTATCTATGGTAAACTGTTATCAGAGTTAGTGAAGCAAGCATGAATGGTAAGGGTTAGTAAGCATACAGTCTTTAGATCAAGCTGCAGTAATGTCACTTTAGTAAGGCTTTGCTCATGTAGGAATACTTGCGGTTCTGTAGAACTCTGTAGTAAGAGGGAGTGGATGAGATCCGCAGCTGGGTGTGTGGAAGCTGATGGCAGGGTTTCCCTGAAGTTGCAGGAGCCGCTGACGAGGGATAGCAGAATGCCAGCTGGAAGTCCTGTTCCTCAGATGGTGAAGCTCCGGTGGAGTGACACAAGGTCTGGGCTCAGGAACACCAGGGATGCTGGGCAGGGAGTCCTGGTGTGAGGCAGAGGGTCCCAGGTGACGGCAAGGGTCCAACAAAATAGCGGAACACCCTGCCGTCATCGCTGCACGTTTAAATAGCCCGTGCGACGTGGGAAACCAGGAAACTCGCTGGGGCGCGCTTCCGCGTTCCAACGTGGAACGCAAGCCGTGGCGCACAGGGAGTGACGCTGCAGAGTCAGGGAGATGAGCGCAGCTCTCTGTATCAGATGAGGCTGCGCTCGTTTTGCTTAACATAACGCCAATAGCGTTACATACTCCCCTCCTCAATGGGGCACCACCAGTGCCAGTAATAGGTGAAGGACGAGTGGGGTACCTCTGATGGAATTGTCTAATTAAACGAGGAGCATGAATGTGAGAAGAATTTTCCCAAGAATCTTCAAGTTGGTAGTACCCTTTCCAACGTATTAAATATTGGGTGTCAGAACCTCTTTTTCTAGAATCCAGAATCTTTTCTACTTCATATTCTGTCTCACCCATAACTTCAACTGGTGGAGGAGGTCGTGCAGTCCTGTTGGGAAATGGATTGGGTACATACGGTTTAATGAGAGAGACATGAAAAACTGGATGTATCTTCCAATCAAGGGGTAAATGTAGTTTTACTGCATTAGGGTTAATCACTTGAGAAATAGGATATGGACCTATGAACTGACGACCCAACTTTTTCGATGGTAAATTTAGACGTAGATTTCTGGTAGAAAGCCAAACCAGATCACCAACGTTGTAAGAAGGAGGTACTGATCTATGAAGATCATAATTACGTTTTTGTCGTGAAGTTGGTAAACTGTTTGGGTGAAACCCATAGTTGGCAAAAAATGGTGAGAATAGTGACGAAGAACTGGTTGAATTATTGTATGCAAATTCTGCATGGGGAAGCAGTTGGAACCAGTCATCCTGGAGGTGAGTGCAGTAACAGCGCAAATATTGCTCCAAGATCTGATTAATGCGTTCTGTCTGTCCATTCGTTTGGGGATGATACGCAGTGGACATCCTATGATCAATTTTTAATGTCTTACATAAAGCCTTCCAAAACTTGGAAACGAATTGAGATCCTCGATCAGAAATAATCTGAGCAGGTAACCCATGCAGTTTTAGAACATTGTTTATGAAGGCTGTTGCTGTCTCTAGTGAGGTTGGAAGATTTTTTAAGGGGATAAAGTGTGCCATTTTAGTGAATAGGTCTACAGTGACCATGATGGTATTAGCCCCATTTGATCTGGGAAGCTCAACTATAAAGTCCATTGATACAACCTCCCATGGTCTGTTGGGTATTGGAATGGAGGCAAGAAGACCAAAAGGCGGTTGCCTAGAAGGTTTGTTGCTAGCACAAATCTCGCAGGAAGAGACATATTCGTGAACCATTTTAGTTAATTGGGGCCACCAATAGTGTCTTTTAACAAGATGTATTGTCTTGGTGATTCCGGGATGACCAGCCAATGGAGAATCATGTAATTGTTTAAGTAATAATAACCGTAAATTAGGAGGAACATACAATTTATCTTTATAGGTGTATAATCCATCTGTTTGTTTTGTAACAACATTAGGAAGTTCAGAAGCATCTGTGGATATGGATTGAGAGAGTAACTGTTTAAAAGAAGTAGTTATTCCTATGAATCGGTTATCAGGAATGATAGAATGAGGTGGTAACTCGGTAGAGCAATCCTCATTCATGCGGGATAAGGAGTCCGCTTTTAAGTTTTGCGTACCTGGTCTATAGGAGATCTGGAAATCAAATCGATCAAAGAACAAGCTCCATCTCACCTGACGGGCAGACAAGGTTTTGCAGGCCTTCAGGTGTTGCAAATTTCGATGATCTGTCAAAATGGTGATTGGTTGAGTGGACCCTTCAAGAAGGTGTCTCCAATTGGCTAGAGCATCTCTAATTGCTAGGAGTTCTTTTTCTCCAATTGGGTAATTCCTTTCTGCACTGGTTAAAGTTCTGGAATAAAAAGCCACTGGATGTAAAGGTTCAGACACATTTTGTTGTTGCGAGAGTACCGCGCCTAATGCGAAATGTGATGCATCAACTTCTAAAATGAAGAAGAATGAGGGGTTAGGTAGCTGGAGGATTGGAGCTGTAGTATAGGATTGTTTGAGTGTCTCAAACGCTACTTGCGCCTCATTTGTCCATTTGAAAGGTGTATTTTTACTTGTTAAAGCATTCAGAGGCTTCACAATCTGCGAGAAGTTTTTAATGAATTTACGGTAATAATTTGAAAAGCCAAGGAAGCGCTGCAAGGCCTTCCTAGATTGGGGAACTGGCCAGGAGAGAATACAATCAACCTTTGAATCATCCATCTGTATTCCTTCCGGGGTGATTTGGTACCCAAGGAAAGAAACACTGGTCTGACTAAAGACACATTTTTCGAGTTTAACGTAGAGGCAATGTGTTCTGAGCCTGCCTAAAACCCATCTGACATGCTTAGTATGTTCTTCAAAGGTGTCAGAATAAATCAAAATATCGTCCAGATAGATCACAACACAAACGTCCAGTAAATCTCGGAAAATGTCATTAATAAAACGTTGGAAGGTTGCAGGTGCATTTGACAAACCAAACCGCATCACTAAGCACTCGAATAACCCGTAACGGGTTTTAAAGGCAGTTTTCCACTCGTCGCCTGGACGAATTCTGATTAAATTGTAAGCACCCCTGAGATCTAGCTTGGTGAAAATCTTGGAAGTTTGCAGCCTTTCTATTAGTTCTGGAATTAGTGGCAATGGGTAACGATTTTTTATTGTGATATTATTCAATGAACGATAATCGATTACAGGTCTGAGAGATCCGTCCTTTTTTTTAACAAAAAACATTGCAGCACTAGCTGGGGAGGTAGAGGGTCTAATGAACCCCTTTCTAAGATTGTCATCCAGGTATTCCTTAAGATAACCCAGTTCAGGCTGTGATAGTGGGTAAATTCTTGCAGTGGGAATAGTAGCTTCTGGAATTAGGTCAATAGGACAATCATAAATTCTATTAGGTGGAAGTGTCTCGGCATTGGTTTTGCTGAAGACATCAGAGAAGTCCATTAAGTAAGACGGAACACCATCAGCGTTTACATTATTTAAAAGAGAGTTATGTGTGGGATAGCACATATGTTTACAGTAGGGGGAATCTAAACAAAGTGAAGTTTTGGACCAATGAAAGGTTGGTTGATGGATGTGTAACCATGGTAACCCTAGAACGACTGGGAATAAGGGTGATGGGATGATGTCAAACACAAGATTCTCCATATGTGCATTATCACAAGTAACTAATAATGGGGCAGTTTGAGACAGTACTGGACTGAAGGAGGATTCGGATCCATCAATGAAGGTGACAGACGAGGGGTTTTGCTTTAACTCAGAAGGAATTTTATTTAAATTAACAAAACTTAAATCAATAAAATTGCCACAAGCACCAGTGTCGATCATTGCGTCAATGGTGGTACTATCTTGGTCCCACTGTAAAGTAAGGGTGAGAAAGATGTATTGGTTAATGTTTGTACGAGTTCTGGGTTTAGTCAAGTTTACACTACTAATATTGAAGTTGTTACCTTCAGTTTTATTCCTTAGAATGGGGCAGGCAGAGACCATGTGGTCAGGGGCGGAGCAGTAGAGACATAGATTGTTGCTTCTGCGTCTCTGTCTCTCAGCTGGGGTCAGTGGACCTCTAACTATACTAACTTCCATAGGAACCTCTTTGGGGGGTGACCTGGACCTCCTGATTGGTGCTGGTTGGTAGTAATTAGCTCGTTCAGCCTTTCTTTCTCTGATGCGTCTATCAATTGATAGGGAGAGATGCATGAGATCTTCCAGGGATGCTGGAATTTCAACATGTGCAAGCTCATCCTTGACGGACTCGGATAGACCAATGCGAAACTGATTCCTGAGAGCTATGTCTGTCCATAAAGTTTCATGACACCAGCATTTGAACTCTGAGATATAGTCCTCCACTTGTCTCTTCCCTTGTTTCAAGTTCCTGATGGTATTCTCAGCAGTAAGCTGTTTGTTAGGATCCTCATAGAGTAAGGACATTTCATCTATGAAAGTATTGAGGGTGCCTAGTAGATCGCCATGCTCTTCAACATAGGCATCTGCCCAGACTCTGGGTTCCCCTTTTAGGTATGAAATTAAAGTCAAAATTCTGACTCTGTCAGAGTAATAAGTCCGTGGACGTAAATCAAACATTAACCGACATGAACTGATAAATTGGCGAAAATTTTTCCTGTCACCAGAAAAGCATTCTGGGGGGCAGACTTTAGGTTCCGGTCGCTCCCTGGCTTGAGCAAAATTCTGATTCCTAAGGGCCTCATTTTCTAAGCGCAGGTCATTCAGATTAACAGTAAGTGTGTCCACACGTTGTGACAGTCCCACTAAGTGGTTTGCAATCTCCGCTGGATCCATTTTTAAGGTTCCGCTATTATGTAACACTCCTGTGATATATTAATTTGATTGGATCTCAAATGCGGAGGTTTCTCAGATATAACCACTACTTCACTCTTTTATATGGTCAAAGAGTTAGGGTCTTACTCATCACAACCTCTATATGAGATTCTCAATATTCAATCAAAGCTTATTACAGCATAAGCTAACATATGTGTGAAAGCGGCAGAGGTTCACTTTAAAGTAGTTTGCAAGTGCACGTAATACAGATTAATCAAGGAGATAAATATCTAGGCAGTCTTTTGCAATGCAATAGTGTGAAAGATAGCAGCAGTATCTATGGTAAACTGTTATCAGAGTTAGTGAAGCAAGCATGAATGGTAAGGGTTAGTAAGCATACAGTCTTTAGATCAAGCTGCAGTAATGTCACTTTAGTAAGGCTTTGCTCATGTAGGAATACTTGCGGTTCTGTAGAACTCTGTAGTAAGAGGGAGTGGATGAGATCCGCAGCTGGGTGTGTGGAAGCTGATGGCAGGGTTTCCCTGAAGTTGCAGAAGCCGCTGACGAGGGATAGCAGAATGCCAGCTGGAAGTCCTGTTCCTCAGATGGTGAAGCTCCGGTGGAGTGACACAAGGTCTGGGCTCAGGAACACCAGGGATGCTGGGCAGGGAGTCCTGGTGTGAGGCAGAGGGTCCCAGGTGACGGCAGGGGTCCAACAAAATAGCGGAAAACCCTGCCGTCATCGCTGCACGTTTAAATAGCCCGTGCGACGCGGGAAACCAGGAAACTCGCTGGGGCGCGCTTCCGCGTTCCACCGTGGAACACAAGCCGCGGCGCACAGGGAGTGATGCTGCAGAGTCAGGGAGATGAGCGCAGCTCTCTGTATCAGGTGAGGCTGCGCTCGTTTTGCTTAACATAACGCCAATAGCGTTACAGTTTCATGCTAACCGGAAAAATCACCCCGCGTCAACATGGACTCCCCCGCCCATTCTGGGTAAAACTATCACCCCTAGCACCAAAGTCAAAAGTCTCGGAGTCATTTTTGATACCTACATGACAATGGATGCACAAATAGGGTCAGTAGTCAGCGGATCCCACCATCTGCTGCGCCTACTATGCAGACTCACGCCCTTTATCCCGAAAGAGGACATTGCAGTCATGGTGGGAACAATCATCAATTCCAGACTCGACTACGGAAATGCCCTCTATCTAGGACTCCCCAAATACCAAATCACTCGTCTGCAAGTTGTTCAAAATACGGCCGCTTGACTAGTGACTGGAAAAAAACCATGGGAATCAATCTCACCTTCACTGAGATCCCTTCATTGGTTGCCAGTAAAAGACAGAATTACTTTCAAGGCACTCTGTCTAATACATAAGTGTATTCAAGGCAACGCCCCCCAATATCTATGCGAAAAAATAAAAGCCCATAACCCCAATCGCATTCTGCAATCCACCAATCAAAACCTACTCCAGATACCCAAAGCCAGATACAAGTCCAAAGGAGATCGAAGATTTGCAGTCCAGGGACCTCGCCTGTGGAATGCACTACCAACCACCATCCGACTGGAGTCGGACCACTTGGCCTTCAGGAGAAAGATTAAAACCCATCTCTTCTGAGGTCAAGGGGTTTCTTACCCATGAAATGGATACAGCGCCCAGAGGCGATACAGTTCGCATGTGTTGCGCTTTACAAGTCTCTCACTCACTCACTCACTGAACAGAAAAACTACACATACAACTGCAGAATAAACAATTCATAGCACGCAAAGTATAACAAAATATGCCTACAACACAAGCTGACTATCTTCCTAGCAAATACGCATATACAATGTATATGACGGGCATAAATAAACAGTTAGTGCCGGTTCACACTACAGCGACATGAAAGTCGGCACAACTTTGCGAGGCAACTTGAGGCAACTTCAATACAACTTCAAGGCAACTTCAAGGCAACTTCAAGTCACCTCCAGGACAGGCAACTTTGCCAATGGCCAATCAAACAATAATCAGCTCTGTGGGAGGGAGGGGTTTGCCTGAGAAAACAATTTTCTCTTCCTGTAAAGTTGCTTCAGTTAAGACACTGATCCGACTTTGGAGGCAACTTCCATTGAAATCAATGGGTACAAGTCGCCTAGAAGTCGCCTTGAAGTAATACAGGAACCTTTTCTGAAGTCGGAGTGACTTCAGTAGTGTGCATTAAGACGGCTATCATTTACTTTAATGTAATTTCTTATGTCGCGCGACTTGGGGCGACACAAGTCGGATCCCGAGTCGCGGTAGTGTGAACGGGCACTTACTTAACTTGGATCTTTCTTTATGATGGAGTCATCCTCTAGGATCCAGGGTAATCCAGACTGCATCCTGCTTCTCAAAAGTCCTCAGATCAACTCTGTTCTCCTCTGTCTCCAAAACAAGTGTGTCTTATTTGTCTTCCCAAACAACTATCCTTTCTTCCTCGAGCACATGGCTCATTCAAAGTCCTATTTCCCTTCTCCCTATTTCCTGCTACCTCATTTCCTACAAAGTAGCCCAATAGGTTTGATAGCATATCAATAGGAGAGGCATAGCTTCTAACAACATATGGTCTTAAAATCTAACAATTCAAAAATAGCCAAGCAACACACAAGCACAGATTACTTTGGTAGTGTGACATACCTTATCCCAGATTTCCCCCCAAAAAATGGCCTCTCTCTTGTAAGATTAATAATTTTTTGTTCTCAAAATTGCTTCTTACTAGATGGCAATTTATTAAAAGGGAATTGCCTTCCAATATTCTTGAAGCATAAGCATTAGGAAAATTGTTTCTGAAATAAATAATTAACAATTTACAAAAACAATACATCAGAATACTGAAAACAAGACACCAATGAAACAACTTTACATAATTCTACCCAACCCATGTTGAAGAGGTACAACTCATGGTAAAGAATAATTTGAAACTAACTCCAACAAATAATGAAGATAACTTATGACTAGGCAGCTACAGATGGCAATATTTCTAAGCAAAATGTTTCCCAGCAAATTGATAAGCTTTAATATACGGTATATTTTACTTTTTAAGGAAAGGAAAACAAATTACCAAAGTGAATTTATAGCATAAGGTGACCTGAGAGGAGAAGCCATTCACCACCAATACAATTCCTTTGATTAACTCCAAATCGTTCAGTTATGGAATGGGGTGACTTGACAAGCCACCAGGCATCTGCAAATAATTTCAATGGAACAATAATTCTTGTCAAATTTTGCCTAAATCAAGGTGCTAGCAAATTATTTAAACACAATTTACCTGTATAAAAATTGCAAAGGACCCCATACCATCAATGAATAATTCACAATCCTCATTAACAAAAAATTCTGGCTGCCATACTGATCTCTTAATAAATGTGCTTTAAAACTACAACTATACTAATATATCCTCTATACAGATATTAAGAATGTAATTCTTATTCAACTTTATATGGGGAAAAAAGATGCAAGGCCAAGTACTGAAAGAGAATGCATTTTTTTTAATAATTCCTTTCTTTGTCTAAGATAAAAAAAAATCAGCAATAGGTTTTCTATTCTCTCTAAAAGGGCTAATCTAAATTCCATTCCATCTCAACAGCAGACAGACAAAACAGTTTTCTCACTAGCCAGCAGAACACCAAAGAAATCACAAATCTTCAGAATCTTAACAACAGTTAAAAGCATGAATCAGAACCTTGAGAGCCCATTAACGAAAATCAGAATCAGAAACTGTAACTCATTCGAGGAATGATAAAAAGGGTTTATAATAAAAAAAAAGGTTGTCATCAAGCCATAGAAAGCATTTATGAAACAAATTACAGCCATAAAGTTAACAAAAAAAACAATGTTTCATTCAGCAGAATGTATAAGACCAAAATGCAGCAATGTCTTCTCTCCCCAGCAGAATGTGTTAACCTAAATTACACAAAATTACCAATATGTTCTCAAATAAAAAAATGCTTGATTTTGTCATGTTGAAGTGGACATCTATTGGGTGAAATAGGTGTGTCTGTCTTCAAACTCATAGTTATTACCTGTATCTATGCCACCCATCCCTCCTTTCCCTCCCCCCCTCTTCCATTGTAGTGCTGTGGGGACATTTTCATTCAGTGGTTATAGAAATAATAATTAACGCATTTTAATTAAGCATTTACAGAAATAAAAAATGTTAAGCATAAATATATTGTTATTAAAACAAAGATACAAAATATACTAATTGGGAGCAAGTTAGAGTCAGTTCACACAGGGGCAACATGACTTCCAGCACGACTTTGGGAGGCAACTTGGACACGACTTGAGTATGAATCATCAGGCAACTTACAAGGCAACTTCAAGTTGCCTCTAGGACAGTACAAGGCAACTTCAAGTCGCCTCCAGGACAGGAGGCTTTCTAGTGGCCAATCAAACAACAATCAGCTCTGCGGGAGGGAGGGGTTTGCCTGAGAAATGTATGTTCTCTTCCTGTATTGTTGATTCAGTTAAGACAGTGGCCCAGATTCAAGAAGCTATTGCGCCCGCGCAACCATAGGTTGCGCGGCGCAATAGCTGTTTTGCTCCCGCGTAGCGAATGCCCCTGATTCAGGAACATCGCTACGCGGACTGCAGCCTAGGATATGATAGACATAAGCCTCCTTATGCCTTCATATCTCAGGCTGCATTCTTGCGTTGGCTACTGCTCCGTGAATCGCGGGCAAATCGAAATATTTGCGTGGGCGCAGAGCAAAAATCGTTGCCCTTTGCCCACGCAAATATTGCGCGGATCTACCTGAATCTGGGCCAGTGATCAGACTTCTGAGGCAACTTCCATTGAAATCAATGGCCCAGATTCAGGTAGATCCGCGCAATATTTGCGTGGGCAAAGGGAAACGATTTTTGCTCTGCGCCCATGCAAATATTTCGATTTGCCCGCGATTCACGGAGCAGTAGCTACGTAAATTGCGCGGGCGCTATGCATAATTAGCCAGGGGTAAGGGCGCCTAATGTAAATGATCCCGCCGGGGGCGGGAATCATTTAAATTAGGCGCGCTCCCGCGCCGAGCGAACAACGCATGCTCCGTCGGGAAACTTTCCCGACGTGCATTGCGGCAAATGACGTCGCAAGGATGTCATTTGCTTCTAAGTGAACGTGAATGGCGTCCAGCGCCATTCACGAATCACTTACGTAAACGACGTGAAATTAAAATTTCACGAGCGGGAAGGGCGGCTATACTTTAGCATTGGCTGCTCCTACTATTACTTTTGTGAATCGGTGGTAGTATGCAATTTGCATACTATACTATACGCAGATCACAATGGCCGCGCCAACGCAAGAATGCAGCCTGAGATATGAAGGCATAAGGAGGCTTATGTCTGTCATATCCTAGGCTGCAGTCCGCGTAGCGATGTTCCTGAATCAGGGGCATTCGCTACGCGGGAGCAAAACAGCTATTGCGCCGCGCAACCTATGGTTGCGCGGGCGCAATAGCTTCTTGAATCTGGGCCAATGTGTACAAGTTGCCTACAATAACCAAACCTTTACAACCGCTTTAATTACATAATAGACTTTCTATGTCTATTCTGCAATAACGTTATCTATCCTGCATGTTAGGAAATTTAAAACTGACTCATGGCTATAATGAATTGTCGGCTCCCAGCAATTCAGAGAGAATTCATTCATTAAAAAAAAAAGCGTGGGGTTCCCCCAAACTCAATTACCAGGCTCTTCAGGTCTGGTATGGATATTAAGGGGAACTCCGCCATCAATTAAAAAAAAAATGGTGTTGAGTTCCCCCAACAATCCACACCAGACCCCTTATCCGAGCACGCAACCTGGCCAGAAAAGAGGGGGGGCGAGAGAGCGCCCCCCCTCCTGAACCGTACCAGGCTACATGCCCTCAACATGGGGAGGATGTCCCCATGTTGATGGGGACAAGGGCCTCATCCCCACAACTCTTGCCCGGTGGTTGTGCTTGGCCAATCACAGCTTGCAAAAAACGGAGAGCCATAATTGGCAAAAGCCAGGGTGACTTTGGCCAATTATGGCTCAGGGGGTTTAGTACACGCCCCACACTATAAAAGGCTGCCTGCAAGTCGGCCTTGTGTAGTGTGTTTTGCGGTGGTTAAGACAGAGAGAGAGTGTCATTTATTGCAGGTAGATAGAGCAGGCAGGCAGGCTATTCAGTTAGAGTTACAGTGTGTAGAGGATATATATGCATCCCAGGTGTTGTATATATATTTATACACTGTATTGAGTTTTGCTAGATCCACTCTTCCTAATTTACTGACAGGTAGGCAGGTGATTGTGCTAGCTGCAGTATTCTCACGTGGTGTACTGTCTCTGTCCTCTGCAGTGTGCACCTAAAGCTACGTGGTGTGTGTACTGTCTGTGTCCTCTGCACATTGTGCACCTAACGTAAAGCTGGTGTTTCTCATATTTATTCCTAGAATCAGGGATCTGCTCATATTAATACTACAGGCAGAGGATATTGCTGCAAGTACTTTCATGTGGTGTACTGTCTGTGTCCTCTGCAGTGTGCACCTAAAACTACGTGGTGTGTTTACTGTCCGTGTCCTATGCACATTGTGCACCTAACGTAAAGCTGGTGTTTCTCATATTTACTCCTAGGTCCCGTACACACGAGAGGATCGATCTGCTGAAATTTATCCGCGGACCGGTTTCAGCGGATAGATCCCCTGGTGTGTACAACCCAGCGGATATTTATCCGCGGATTTTTTTCGGGCCGATGGATTTTCAGCGGATCAAAATTTCTTAGCATGCTAAGAAATCTATCCGCTGGAATCCAGTCCAGCGGATTGATCCGCTTGTCTGTACAGACTCAGCGGATCAATCCGTCCGATTCCATCCCTCGCATGCGTCGTAATGATTCGACGCATGCGTGGAAGTCCTTATATTACAGCGTTGCGCACGTTGCCACGTCATCATGGCGGCGACGGCGCGACACGTCACCGCGGAGGGAATTCCGCAGGGATTTTGATCTCATGGTTAGTACAACCATGAGATCAAAATCCGCCAGAGGATTTATCCGCGGAAACGGTCCTCCGGACCATTTCCGCGGATCGATCCTCTTGTGTGTACTAGGGATTAGTCAGGGATCTGGTCATATTAATACTACAGGCAGAGGATATTGCTGCAAGTACTTTCACGTGGTGTACTGTCTGTGTCCTCTGCAGTGTGCACCTAAAGCTATGTGGTGTGTGTACTGTCCGTGTCCTCTGCACATTGTGCACCTAATGTAAACCTGGTATTTCTCATATTTACTCCTAGAGTCAGGGATCTGCTCATATTAATACTACAGGCAGGGGATATTGCTGCAAGTACTTTCATGTGGTGTAATGTCTGTGTCTTCTGCAGGTCATTAGTATGTCTGGAAGGACAACAAGGAAAGGCAGAGAGTCACGAGACGATAAAAGAGGGCAAGCAGGCTCTGGATCTAGAGGCAACAGTGCTGGTCGTGGACACGGTGCATCCTCATCAGCACGTGGCCGTGGGACACGCTCATCCTTCTTTTCAGCAGCTGGCCGTGTTGAGCCACAACATGCCGCAGACTTGGTAGAGTGGATGACCAAGCCGTCCTCATCCTCCTCATCCTCTCTCACCCAGGCTCAGGGTACTTTGTCTGGCAAAGCAGCTGCCAACGTGGCTTCTTACAAACAGATTCTACTTAACTACAAACCTACAGTCCCTGCCTTGTTTGCACCGCCTGTATACTGCTGTTCAAAGTATATAGGGCCAAAGAGGCTGGTAATGACCTAGGGGGAGGGGGGCGGGGAAACCCATGCTATTTTTCTCAATGATTTTCATCCATATTGCAGGGACCAGACATTACATTAAAGCCGCAAGCAGTTTTAAATTACTTTTTTTTTCTTATAGTAATCTCATTTTGTGCAGGGACAGTTCTAAATATGTGCCACTTCACAGGCATACTATAGACACCCAGCAGTTACGATATTTAAAGTAATTTTTCAATTTTTTTTCACTTTAAGCATCATTAAAATCATTGCTCCTGAAAAAACTACAGTTTTTAAAACTTTTTTTTACATCGATACATGTTCCCTGGGGCAAGACCCAGGTTCTCAAACCCGTTTTACAACAATAACTTGCATATTAGGCTTTAAAATGAGCACTTTTGAATTCGAACGTTCGAGTCCCATAGACTTCAATGGGGTTCTAAATGTTTGCGCGAACGTTCGGTCCGTTCAAAGGTTCTGGTGCAAACCGAACGGGGGAGTGTTTGGCTCATCCCTAGTGCAGAGACAGTTCTAAGTACGTGCGCTATTTCACAGGCTTACTTTACACCCCCCCCCCTAGGTACGAAATTTAAAGGAATATTTCACTTTTATTTCACTTTAAGCATTATTAAATTCACTGCTCCCGAAAAAACTGCCGTTTTAAAAACTTTTTGTTGCATTGATACATGTCCCCTGGTGCAGGATCCAGGTCCCCAAACACTTTTTAGGACAATAACTTGCATATTAGCCTTTAAAATTAGCACTTTAGATTTCTCCCATAGACTTTGGGTGTTCCGCGGCTTTTCGAATTTGCCGCAAACACCCCAAATTGTTCGTTGTTCGCCAAACAGGCAAATAGGCAATGTTCGAGCTCGAAGCTCATCCCTATTAGGGAGATAACCCCATATTTCCAGTCAGGACAAGATATGATGGGAAAAATTTCCAGTAGGACAAAGACTTAATAAAACACCTTTATGCACTAAAATGGAGGAAGGCCTAAAAGATTTAAACATCAAATGTTTATGCTGCAATGCTGATATCTTTTGTGTCTCTGTGTTTCATACAGTATGGTCCTAAAGATGATTCACAGCCTATGATTGATGGTTGGCATCCAGCATTCCCCAGCCCATTTTTGAACAGCTTGCTGTCCAGGGCATGCCCCCTGTAGTTCATTAGGACCATACTAGGGTGGCATCATCACACTCAGTAATATTTACACTCTGTAATTGACATTAGTATTCTTACAGTACACAGATGCTGTTAGACTTGTATTGAGACTGCTGCTAGAGTGGAAGAGGCATTATTCTTATCTGTTGCTGGTAATTTCATATTACTAGCACTGTACACTTGAAACAACAGTGCAAGCAAGTACAGGGCAGACTGACACCATACCTATAATACTCAGGTTGCATTGAGAGAAGGAGCACAACAGGAGATAAAGAGGAGTGTCTAGGTATGTTTTATGTTTAATCCATTTTTATTATTATTGTCTCCTGAAATAACAGAAAAAAAAAAGGTAGTAGATAATGAGGTATATGTGAGTTAACTGTAAAAAAAAGTTACAACACGTTTAGAGGTCTATCTTTGGATTTGAAAACAAAAAAAAAAACAGGAAAATAACACGGGTAAAAAGGGAGAGAATTTAGAATGTATTCAAACCGCATGTTTCCATGTCCTATGTCTAGGCACAAAATGCATTAATATATTTAAGATTGTATTTGTTACCTTATACTGTGTTTGGTGCTTTTTATGACTAGAAATTAACCAAACTGGCCTGGGTTCTGTTCAAGCAGGGTTTGGTGAACATCAAAGATGTTTGGATGTCAAACAAGAATCCCATAAAAATCAATGAGAGCTAAACCTGTCAAATTAAAAATGCCCATTTTCTGGCCTAATAAACAAGGGGTTGTCAAAAAAACAACTGCCCTGGGGAACTTTTGCAAAAAATTCAAATAAATAACATGCCTGGAGGTTAACTGTATCCTGCCTGTGAAGGACCACATCTCTGTGATGTACAGAAAGTTCTGCAGCAGCTCTGACATTTACAAATGAAAAACATTTAAAAATTGCTGGCAAATTCTATGTCTTTTCCAGCTTCTTTGTTTTTAAAAACAACAGCCAGACCCCTTCAAAGGATACACTAAACAGTTAGTTAACTTGGTTCTACCTGGTGATGGAGACTTATTTTTATTTAGTGTCTCCTTAGATTTCTCCTTGAGTCCTGAAAAACAACTCTTCATTTATGTTCACCATATGATTGTGTTTAAGTCCTATACCCCACTGCTATGTCTTGACTGCATCACTTCCTGTCCTAGCTTCATGAACCAGTCAAACAAGTTCATTAGCATATGCATAGGGGAATCCTAGCTTCTAAAAACAATGCATGATATCAAAATACATCATTCAATACATTTATGCTATATAAATCACTAAAATAGCCATAGGAACACTTCTTGATTCTTGTAGTATAAAAATGGAAAAGTGAAAATGTTCTCAGGAACTTTATAAACCTTTGTCCAGAATTGGGCACTAGGCCCCCTCCCCTCTCCATTTTGTAAACATGAGGAAAAAAATCCCCTTTGACCCCCATATGTTCTGGATGATCAGATCTTGTCCCTAGACAAACTGCAGTTTCCTTTCAGCAGGGTTAGTAATGTCTGCATTGTTCCTTTCAACAGGGTTAGCAATGTCCTTGGCAGTCTGTGTAACATAGATGGAAGGAAAGTTCCAGATGAATGTCCACTTACCTCCAGATCATAGGAAAATGTACAGATGAAAGCTCACTATAATTCAGCCATCATCAGGAAATCATCTACATTTTCCCATCTCTTCTTCTGGTTTGCCTCATTTATCTGGCTTGGTCATCTGCTCTGCCTGCCTCACTTCTTGATGTTTATTACCTTAAAAGGGTGAAAGACAAACCAGATATTATGTTGCTTCCAACTGTGCCAAAACACATAGCTCACTTCTCACATTTCTCTATCTGCCCATCTCTGACTTCAAAACCATTGCAGGGGGCCCACTGTTGTCTTTTAACATTCTCACGGAAAGATTTCCAGCAGAATAAATTAACCACTTCCCGCCCGGCCTATGGCCGATTTACGTCCGGGAAGTGGTTATGAAATCCTGACAGGACGTTCTAGAACGTCCTGCAGGATTTCATGCCGCGCGCGCCCGTGGGGGCGCGCATCGCGGCGATCGGTGATGCGGGGTGTCAGTCTGACACCCTGCATCTCCGATCTCGGTAAAGAGCCTCCGGCGGAGACTCTTTACCACGTGATCAGCCGTGTCCAACCACGGCTGATCACGATGTAAACAGGAAGAGCCGTCGATGGCTCTTCCTCACTCGCGTCTGACAGACGCGAGTAGAGGATAGCCGATCGGCGGCTCTCCTGACAGGGGGGGTTAGCGCTGATTGTTTATCAGCGCAGCCCCCCCTCGGATCGCCACCCTGGAGCACCAGGGTGGGCAAAAAAAAAAAAAATGGCAAAAAAAAAAAAAAAAAAAAAAGTCTAAAAAAAAAGTCTAAAAAAAAAAAGCATAAAGAAAAAAGATGCCAGTCAGTGCCCACAAATGGGCACTGACTGGCAACCTGGCAAAAATAAGTGCTGCCACCCCAGTGTCCATCAGCGCCACCCCAGTGTCCATCAGCGCCACCCCAGTGTCCATCAGTGCCACCCCACAGTGCCCATCCATGCCCAGTGCCCACCTATCAGTGCCCATCTGTGCCACCCATAAGTATCCATCAGTGCCGCCCATCTGTGCCGCTTATGAGTGCCCATCTGTGCCGCCCATGAGTGCCCAGTGCCGCCTATGTGTGCCCATCAGTGCCGCCTATGTGTGCCCATCAGTGCCGCCTATGTGTGCCCATCAGTGCCGCCTATGTGTGCCCATCAGTGCCGCCTATGTGTGCCCATCAGTGCCGCCTATGTGTGCCCATCAGTGTCGCATACCAGCGCCGCCAATCAGTGCCACCTCATCTGTGCCCGTCAGTACTACCTCATCGATGTCCATCAGTGCCATCTCATCGGTGCCCATTAGTGCCGCCATATCAGTGCCCGTAATTGAAAGAGAAAACTTATTTACAAAAAAATTAACAGAAAAAAATAAAAACGTAATTTTTTTTCCAAATTTTCAGCCTTTTTTTAGTTGTTGCGCAAAAAAAAAAAAATCGCAGAGGTGATCGAATACCACCAAAAGAAAGCTCTATTTGTGGGGAAAAAAGGACGCCAATTTTGTTTGGGTACAGTGTAGCATGACCGCGCAATTGCCATTCAAAGTGCGACAGTGCTGAAAGCTGAAAATTGGCTTGGGCGGGAAGCTGCGTAAGTACCTGGTATGGAAGTGGTTAATCTGTATCGTTCTCTGTGCTGTCTTTCTACCTTTGCTTTCCACCTCATTTTTGATTCAGTATGTAGAGCATAAAGAAAGTGCAAAGCAAACACAGCAACTGCCTGCATCTTTCCATTACCAAACCCAAAACTTTTCAAACCAAAATCTGAGGAAAAATCCAAGACTCCATCACCCCAAGCTCTGTTCAAAGGAGAAGCATTCCTTTCAAATTTCTTAGCTAGGGGTTCCCACACACTGTCTCTGGCCCAGATAGGCAAATTGCATGCCCCCTCCTGGACACTAGAACCCTCTGCAGCCTTTCTTTTCCTAAACAGCCTATCAAAAGCAAAAAAAAAAACACCACTAAAACAAAGGTCTGCTTCAATTGAACTTTAGCTCAAATCCCAGATGAGCTCCAATTGTGTTTTTCTTTTTGTCTTTTAGGGTTACTTTGCGGTAAAAGCAGGGAATCAATAAAAACCTCTGTAGTGTATTAATGTGCTTTACTTTACTATACAAAAATGCTGTACCTACACACTATGTACACTTTTAAGAAATGATACAAGACATACAAAGTTTTCCAAAATATGCATACAATATATATATACACATGCACAAACTACTGTATCTATCCTTCCCAGCAAAATTAACATGGATAATGTATGCAAGAGGGATACACTAAAAATGACCTGAGTTGTAGAGTTGTCATCCCCAGATAATGTTCCTATTTTCAGTCTTTCTTAATGATGGGGGCATCTTCCAGGGTCCAATATATCTTCCAGACTGCTTCTTCCTTCTTGGAATCCTGCAAAACTACCTGTTTTGTGTCCTCAGCACATGGCTGTGTCCTTTTCTTCAACTTATTACTGACTACATGACTTCCTGTCCCGAGCTTCATAAACCAGTCCAACCAGTTCTTTAGCATATGGATGGGGGAAGCTTAGTCTTAAAAACGTTATTCCTGATAATGACTAAAGAGAAACTGTCCAGTATTCTAAATAACACCACTGTGAAATTTGGAAAAATATGGGAACCATGGGCTAATTATATTGGAATATCACTTAGTTAAGACATATCTACATTTTCTCTAGACTCATCTTTATGGAACTAGACATGTACTCTCTGCTCTTCCTATTCCTCTCTTTGCTTTCTTCCTTTTCTTTACTTTTTTTCTATTAGTACTCTTTTATAAGTCTCCTGGAGACATGTTTAAGGATCCTATCTACAGGTTTATCCTTTAGTTTTATTATATTTATAAGGAATATTTTTGGAGAATTACAGATGAGTTATATTGGATATTTTTCTGTTACTTAATAGAGTCTAGAAAGACTATAATTTAAGTTCATGTGGGGGATTGGAGGTCCTCTCTTCGGGCACAGCTTGATCCCTATAGGGGTGCTGCGGAGAGATAGGCATATCTGTCCCTCATATGGCTAGCATTTTAGGGGCCTCTTAGGCATAGTCTAGCCTCTTATTTAATGCTTAAGCTACCCTAACCAATATTCTTGTATCTCCGATGTTATATATTCCCTTTTTTTATTCCTTCCTTTTTATTTTTACCTGTTCTTCTGTTTATATTCACTTATTGGTTTCTGATTATCCTTTCTTTTTTGTTATATCTCTCCGGGAGGCATCTTGATTACACTAAGATGTATTGTGATTTATTGTCTTTATATTATTTCTTATTTCTTGAAAATAAAATACGTTGAAAGTAAAAACGTTATTCCATATGTTTATGCTATAAAAATGACTAAAATAACTATAACAACACAAGATCATATGAAATACATATGTCTTTGCAGCAAGAGATACAATGTAACAATTCTAGTGAACATTAGGTATGACGTAATTGGCAATAAATGTAACCATTTATTTAGGAGGAGGGAATAGCCTTAAGAAAATACATTTTCCAATTGTCACAGGACAAATGTACATGCAAATTCACTGGACAAATGGCTATGCAAATTTTTATAAGTTAACCCCCTGGTGTACCCTAATCAGCTTGAATTAACACCTTCTTTTCCTTCTCACCAAGCCTTTGATTTCCTGTTTTTGTTTTGTTTATTTATATTTCTTTATACATTTTGTCAATTAATCTTTTTTCTCAATATTCTTTTTAGTGTTGCATTAAAAAAGAATGTAATAAAAAAAGCCTGTATTTCATTTGTAAATATCTTGGCAACACTTTGTATCAGAATCATCATTTTAATATACTTTTACACAAAACAAATAATAGAAAAAAATTATGATTTTATTTACAGTAACACTAATTTTAACTAGCACATATCAACGTATAAAAAGTGTTTTTTAAGTTGTGTTATAATTTTTGTTTTGTGGATTGTTTAGAAAAAAAAAAATCCTGGACAATATCACAAAAAGAAAGCATTTTCATCCTAAAAATTATTGCCCATGGGCTCTTATCAGAAATTTAAAAAAAAGCTCTGATCTATAGGGAGTTTACAGGTGTGACAGGTGAAGTGGCTAGGTAATAGCATTTGCTTCACATTTGACTTTTAAGTGATATACCATGTTAGGCCTCGTACACACGATAGGTTAACCAGAGGACAACAGTCTTATGGACCGTTTTCATCAGTCAAAACCGATCGTGTGTGGGCCCCATAGGTTATTTAACCATCGGTTAAAAAAAAGCCAACTTGCTTTAAATTTAACCGATGGATTCCTAACCGATAGGTCAAAACCGATCTTTACTAGGCACAACCATCGGTTAAAAATCCACGCATGCTCAGAATCAAGTCGACGCATGCTTGGAAGCATTAAACTTCGTTTTTTTCAGCACGTAGTTGTGTTTTACGTCACCGCGTTCTGACACGATCGTTTTTTTAACCGATGGTGTGTAGGCGCGATGGACCATCAGTCAGCTTCATCTGTTAACTGATGACAACGATCCTTCAGACCGTTCTCATCAAATGGACTTATCGTGTGTACGAGGCTTTACTTGCATCACATATTTTTCTGAGTTCATAATTAAAGAGATATTCTAGGGCCCTGGTCCATATGCCTTATTTGAACCTAAAGGAGTATAGATACGATACTGCAATACAATTTCTGTATGCCATGACTATAAAATGTCTTTATTGCAAATTGGCCATTGTGATATAATCAGGCATACAGTATTCATCATAGAAAGAAATGTTTACAAATGCATTCCACCTATAGCAAGGCCCAGAGAGACTTCACAAGAATTGGAAATAAGGATCAGTTTTGCAGAACCTCCAGTTCCAGGTTTGAAAGTGTCCCACTAAACTATTTCATGTTTTATAACCATTTATTTTTTACAATGTTTTTAGGTGACCCATTAGAGAGCTTTCAGTGGTCTAAATGGGGGGAATCTTCACCCAGACACACCTGGCATACCTTGTGCGCACGCCTATGTTTATAACAAATTTTATCCTAAACTTACATACAGTATAGCCTATTTATATTTAACATTTGTTGACCAAGTGAAAATATAGATGTACTCAGGAAATTAGATGTACCTGGACATCTTATTGTTCTAATGAAGAATCTCACTGATCAAGCCATAGTAATGACAAAAATCAACTCAGTCTGTTAACAGATCAGCAAAGGAATTAGACAATGCTGTATTCTCTCATCATTCTTAACCTCTTAGTGCCTAGGGGTAAAACAAATCTTAATGCCTAAGCCCAATTTTGCAACTTTGACATATGTTGGTAAAACCATACAAATCATCACAACTTCTCGCTGCTTTGTCTTTGTATTCTGACAGCGAGACTCCCCAGCCATCAGAATACACTGATCAGTGCTCAGCCCATTGGCTACATGTGTTGATTAAATGCTGGTTTTCCAGCAAGACCATTTAACAGAAGTCTAACAACCAGCTTCTGATAAACAGAGAGAGTTACAATGGATCAAAATTCAGCTGGTTCCTGCTGAATCAGCAACATTTAGATCCATATACTGCCAGCATATACCTGGATATTTTATGATGAGAGCCAATTAATTGAAAAAAGACAATTGAAAACATTAAAGGGAAATTATGAAGAGGTAAACAGCAATACGGTGGATGGACGCAGTAAGGCCCCGTACACACGAGAGGATCGATCCGCTGAAATTGATCCGCTGACCGGTTTCAGCGGATAGATCCCCCGGTGTGTACAATCCAGCGGATCTGTTTCCGCAGATTTTTTTCCCCGGGGATGGATTTCCAGCAGATAAAAATTTCCTAACATGCTAAGAAATCTATCCGCTGGAATCCATTCCAACGGATTGATCCGCTGGTCTTTACAGACTCACCGGATCAATCCGTCTGAATCCATCCCCCGCATGCGTCGTAATGATTCGACGCATGCGTGGAAGTCCTTATATCACGGCGCGACGCGTCACCGCGGACGGAATTCCGCTGGGATTTTGATCTCCTGGTTAGTACAACCAGGAGATCAAAATCCGCCAGAGGATTTATCCGCGGAAACGGTCCTGAGGACCGTTTCCGCGGATAAATCCTCTCGTGTGTACTAGGCATTACAGAAAGAATGAATATGCTGTTGTAAAATCTGAGAACCTAAACAGAAGACGTGGTTGTCAGGGTTGAACATTGACTCGATGATACGTAATAAAAAAATATTTCATTTCCAAGGGGTCTATGTATAAAACATTTGCTGTGTGGATGTCCTAAGAATTCACATGTGTGCCATAAACATCTGCTGTTTTGTTTGTAATATGATAGCCTTCTGTGTTTGTCAGCTCCATTTAATGGCCATGATATAATAATTTTGATTGTGTTTTTTAAGGGAAAAAAATCATTATGGCCATTAGATGGAGCTGTCATAAGTAAATATTTATATTACTAACAATATGGCAAACATTAGTGGTGCCCTTGTGAATGCTCAAGTGGTAGTAAAGGGTAATACTAACTATTCTTACAGTAAAAATGTTCCTTCCTTCATCCTCCTACCTATCCTGCATACCCTGTATTAAAAAGATCTGTGTACTTACCTTTTTTTGATGCACTGCTGTCCCATCATGTGATCTTGCAGCTCCAGTTCCCCTGTGTAAGAGAGCACTCCCAATGGCCTAGTCGTTGTCAGTACTCCTTCCTCTCCCCTGCAGCAGTCACTCACTGACACAGGGCAGTGGGAGCTGCAGGATCATGTGACTACAGATAACAAACACTAATACACATATCTTTTATATGCAGGGTATGCAGGATAGGTAGGAAAGTGGAGGTAGAATAGTTAGTATTAGCTTTATTGTCCACAGGACATCAGCACAGTAAACATTTTATACATAAACCCTATATGTCATAGTGCTTTAAACTGCAATTAAATTACTGGTATGTTTATATCATCATTCGAAAAAAAAAGGAAGGTGGTTTTAATAATTTTGGTTTGCCATCAGTTGCAACTTTCTTTGAGAGATCTTATTTTAAAATATAAAAGTTAATTTTAAAATGAGGTACAAGTATTTAATGTGCAAGATTATCAGTTCATCATTCTGTCAGACTATATGGCCAGTAAATATAAATTAATTAAAGATTAAGAAGGTTGTCTGTGCTGTTTATCATTAAACTCATTGGGGAAATGCTTCTTGTTTCTAATTAAATATTAAAAATGAAGTTTAATCATTTGATCAAAGTTCTCTGCTATTACAGGGAATTTGACATCTACAAAAGATCACTTGGCCATACAATGTCTCATGGGGAGGATAAAGTAACATTTTTGACAAGCCCTACAGTGTAATAAAATTTTAAACATAAATACATAAATAAATCGCACCACAATCTGTAAAGAGAACCTGTTTGGTTTCATTGGATTTATTTCAAGTTTCCAAAGGAAAAGTCTTGGATGCGTGCTCAATTTAAAAATACATGTAGACGATGCACAGACACACATGGGTGCCTCTGCATTATGCAATATATGCAAACAGTGAGGGTACCAATTATAAGACATATCTAAAAATCACTCTGGGAGCAGCCACATTGAATAATTATCTGCAGTAAGCGGGCACACAGCAGGGTAGAGAGTTATATTCTATGAAACATCTATGCAGTTTGTTATAAAAGCAACAATTATAAAAGTGCATGTACTGTAAACCCAATAGCAGTAAACCTCTCTTATGTACTCTCTTTTGGTATGTTAAATATGCCATTTGGTATGTTAAATATGTGTTTCGAATCTATTTAATACAGTATTTCAAAAAAGTAAGGGTGCAACTTGTATAACAGTGTAAATTTGCTGTCCCCTCAAAATAACTCAACACACAGTCATTAATGTCTAAACCGCTGGCAACACAAGTGAGTGCACTTAAATGGACCTTGCCAGAATGTGCATAAAACACAGGGCGACTAATTACTGTGAATGCAACTATTTTAGTGTACCAACGTCCCAATAATATGAAAATGGAAATTAATCTGGACTAATAAATTGGACTTTTTCGCGGTACAAGTAATTAATGTAAAAGATCTATAAATATATATTTATAAAAAGCACATGTAAAGAAAATTGTATACACAACTTTGTGAAACAGTATAATGTCAACATATGATCTCAGTACATATAACACAAGGTAAGAAAGCTTATACTTATGCAAATACACTCATACAGTAGGTGTTTGTGATATTGTGCTTTTAGCACGACAGCGTCGCGCTGATACTCGGCGACATGGTGCCGAGATCTCGCCGACATCTCGCACTCACTGGAATAGTGACAGCACATCCCAGCAAGCGCGTCATAGAAGCGACAGGAGATCCGACTTGGATTCCCGCCAATTCTACACGTGTGCGGCGTTTGTTATGAATCCTGAGGGGGAAGTCCCCGCCGGATTTTAACTAAAAATCCGGCATGGGTCCCCCCCTCAGGAGCATACCAGGCCCTTAGGTCTGTTATGGGCTGTAAGGAGAGCCCCCCTACGCCGAAAAAAACGGCGTAGGGGGTCCCCCTACAATCCATACCAGACCCGTATCCAAAGCACGCTACCCGGCCAGCCAGGAAGGGAGTGGGGACGAGCGAGCGCCCCCCCCCCCCCTCCTGAGCCGTACCAGGCTGCATGCCCTCAACATGGGGGGGGGTTGGGTGCTCTGGGGCAGGGGGGCGCACTGCGGCCCCCCCACCTCAGAGCACCCTGTCCCCATGTTGATGAGGACAGGGCCCCTTCCCGACAACCCTGGCCGTTGGTTGTCGGGGTATGCGGGCGGGAGGCTTATCGGAATCTGGGAGCCCCCTTTAATAAGGGGGCCCCCAGATACCGGCCCCCCACCCTAAGTGAATGAGTATGGGGTACATCGTACCCCTACCCATTCACCTGCAAGAAAAGTGGTAAAAACACAAATAAACCACACAGTGTATTAAAATATTTTATTAGTCTGCTCCGGAGGCCGCCCCCTGTCTTCTTTATTAGCTCTTTTACCAGGGGGAGCTTCTTCTTTGACGTCTTCGGGTGGGTGGGGGCCGCCGTCTGGTTCTCTTCCACCGCCGGGGGGGGTGGCTTTTAAAAAAGCCCCCACCCCCCCGGCGGGTTTCCTCCGGCGTCTTTGGCGGGGCTCTTCTTCTTCCGCTATCCCGACGGGTCTTCTCCGCTATCCGGGGGGTCTTCTCAACTCTCCGGGGGTCTCCTTCTATCTTCGCCGCTCTCCGCTGTTGACTCGTCGCACCCCGGTTCTTCGTCTCGCAGTCCGGTCCCTTCTTCCGTGCTGTACGTCTTCTTCCGTGCTGTGAGTTCTTCTTCCGCGCTGTGACGTCATGTTCTTCACTTCTCTTCTTCTCCCGATGTTGACACGTCGCCTTTCCTCTCTGCAATGACGGGTGCGCGGGTGCATCGGACCTATATAGGCCTCACAATCCCATCATGCTCTGGCACCTACCCATGTGATACCTACCCACGTGGGTAGGTATCACATGGGTAGGTACCAGAGCATGATGGGATGGAACACCCTGATAGAAACAGCCATTCTTAGTGTCTGCATTTTTGATCTAATTAAGAAACAACATAGAAGCATTTCAGAGATGAAACATAGAGTTAGTTCTTCCACTTACGGATCAATCGAATTTCCGAAAAGACGTTGATCCGACCGTTAATAGTAGAGTAAGATGTATACAAAGTTTACCGCGCATGCGCCACAGGCGCCAAAATGGCGGCGCCTATCACACAGCGCATTGGCAGGGGGACATAGAAAACCAGGCCAAGGCGGTCACATGCATACAGGCGTATGCATGTGACCGCCTTGGCCTGGTTTTCTATGTCCCCCTGCCAATGCGCTGTGTGATGGATGCCGCCATTTTGGCGCCTGTGGCGCATGCGCGGTAAACTTTGACCCCGCAAGGTGACGTCACTTCCGTCTGTCAAGGTAATTACTCACTATGGCTTGGGACTAATGAGCTATCACCTTACATATATTTACAAGTATGATTGGGTGTCTTATTTATAGCAACCTAAACCATCAATCTTTCCCCCGAACTCTTGAAAAGGATTACACCCTTGTTCGCGCTGAGGTGGCTACCTCCCCTCTAGTGCTCAGCTCCTTAGCAACCTGGCACTCGGAGCTTAATTAAGCCTAGGGGAAGTTAGAGGGACATTAGACAGGGTTCTTGCCGCCTATCTACTATCACTGTTTATCAACAGGTTGTGTCACAGTTCAACTTTTTTACCACTACATACAACGGTGAGCCCACTTGATTGGCCTACTTTTGGTCTATAACTTAAACCATAGATTTGTCTGATATGGGTCACCCCTGTGACTCCTCCCTGTCTGCAAAGTATGACCTTGTTATTTAGGAAATTCTTTCCCCTTCTCTGTGTATTTCAGAACACCTACCATATGCCCAGGAGGCTGGCTAGGTAACAGCGTTGTATACATCTTACTCTACTATTAACGGTCGGATCAACGTCTTTTCGGAAATTTGATTGATCCGTAAGTGGAAGAACTAACTCTATGTTTCATCTCTGAAATGTTTCTATGTTGTTTCTTAATTTGATCAAAAATGCAGACACTAAGAATGGCAGTTTCTATCAGGGTGTTCCTATCCGAATAGATGTCATTTAGGCGTCACCTATGACCACTATAAATGATATTACACTTTTTTAAACCCATGTTAAGTTTTTAGTTTGCTGGGTGGAACAGGTCTGGTTATGTGCGCACTTGACGTGCGGGACGGCTTGCGTATTGCACGAGTAACAATGAATAGCAGCTTATTCACATTTTTCTTGTGATTTGTATATCTGTTTTATGTATAAACTGGTTAGACTAATTGACATCTTTTGATGTTCTTTGTTTGTGTTATGTACGTCTGTTATTAGACCTCTATGCTCCGGGTAAAGCATACTGTACGCAAAACATGTCGAGAGTAAAAGCAAGATCTACCATTTCGCACATTGAACTCAGTCTCAAGAGTTTATATACACCCTCTGATGCTACATGTTCTCATGTTATGAGTTTATTTGCAAAAGTATAAGCTTTCTTACCTTGTGTTATATGTACTGAGATCATATGTTGACATTATACTGTTTCACAAAGTTGTGTATACAATTTTCTTTACATGTGCTTTTTATAAATAAATATTTATAGATCTTTTACATTAACTACTTTTACCGCCAAAAGTCCACTTTATTAGTCTAGATTAATTTCCATTTTCATAATTGAGTACACCCCTAAGGGAAAATGTCCAAATTGGGCCCAATTAGCTATTTTCCTTCCCCAGTGTCACGTCACTCCTTAGTGTTACAAGGTCTTAGGTGTGAATGGGGAGCAGGTGTGTTAAATTTGATGTTATCGTTCTCACTCTCTACTGGTCACTGGTCACTGGTTACTGGAAGTTCAACATGGCACCTCATGGCAAAGAACTCTCTTAGGATCTGAAAAAAAGAATTGTCGCTCTACATAAAGATGACATAGGCCACGGCTCAAAATTTCAAGTCCTGAGCCACTAGTCAGGCCTTAAGAGTTACTCGCCACCAGTTGCCCCACTCAACCCCTACCCTGCCCTGCCCCTAAGCCTGACTCTAAACACACCCTCGTAAATTATCTCCTGAAATTACGCTGTTAAATGTTTTATGCAGAATTGATATATATATTTGAAGGGGAGGCATTGTCACCCTAGGATAGGAGGTTGTTAGGACTACAGAACACCACCACTCCACTCATCTCCATAAGACTGGAGGGAGTGTTCTGTAATTGACAAAAATTAACTGCACAGGACTAATAACATTGTTTGGGATAACACTATAAAGTAAGCAGCAACAACCAACAACACCCCTAAGTGAAAATGTCCAAATTGGGCCCAAAGTGTCAATATTTGGTGTGGTCACCATTATTTTCCAGCACTGCTTTAACCCTCTTGGGCATAGAGTTCACCAGAGTTTTACAGACTGCCACTGGAGTCCTCTTCCACTGCTCCATGATGACATCACAGAGCTGGTGGATGTTAGAGACCTTGCGCTCCTCCACCTTCCGTTTGAGGATGCCCCACAGATGCTCAATAGGGTTTAGGTCTGGAGACATGCTTGGCCAGTCCATCACCTTTACCCTTAGCTTTTTTAGCAAGGCAGTGGTCATCTTGAAGGTGTGTTTGGGGTCATCATGTTGGAACACTGCCCTCCAGCCCAGTCACCGAAGGTAGGGGATCATGCTCTGCTTCAGTATGTCACAGTACATGTTGGCATTCATGGTTCCCTCAATGAACTGTAGCTCCCCAATGCCGGGAGTAGTCCCAGACCAAGATACTCCCACCACCATGCTTGACTGTAGGTAAGACACACTTGTCTTTGTACTCCTTACCTGGTTGTCGCCACACACGCTTGACAACATCTGAACCAAACAAGTTTATCTTGGTTTTATCAGGCCACAGAACATAAATGTCCTTAGTCTGCTTGTCTTCAGCAAACTGTTTGCTGGCTTTCTTGTTCTTTAGAAGAGGATTCCTTCTGGGACGATAGCCATGTAGACAAATAAGATGCCATGTGCGGTGTATTGTCTGAGCACTCACAGGCTGACCCCCCACCCCTTTAACCTCTGCAGCAATGTGAGAGCGATAACACCACATTTAACACACCTGCTCCCCATCCACACCTAAAACCGATGAGTCGAAATACACTAATGAGTCAGATGACACTGGGAGGGAAAATGGGCCCAATTGGGGCCCATTTTGGACATTTTCACTTAGGTGTTTACTCCATTTTGTTGCCAGCAGTTTAGACAATAATGGCTGTGTGTTGATTTATTTTGAGGGGACAGTAGATTTATACAAGCTGTACACTCACTACTTTACATTGTAGCAAAGTGTAATTTCTTCAGTGTTGTCACATGAAAAGATATAATAAAATATTTACAAAAATGTGAGGGGTGTACTCACTTTTGTGAGATACTGTAGGTATACAGGTTAGGCAGGATAGAAGAGGAAGGAACATTTTTAAGAATAGTTAAAATAGTTTTTTTTCCACTTCAAGTACTGATTAAATATCAAAATCAAAAGTCTGAGCACTACAACGGTTTTGCTTTAATATACTAAAAGCGGTGCTCCCAGGACAGGTAAGTGTTCTTATATCAAAAGTTAGCAGCTGCAGTATTTGTAGCTGCTGACTTTTAATTTTTTTTTTTACCCAGGCGGAACTCCGCTTTAAAATAAGCTTTATGTAAAGTATTCTGTGCTGCCAAAGTTGGTTTAAAATCAATGAGATCTCTTTGAAAACCAGCTCGTATAATGATTTTGCGAAATACACGAAAAAAGTTGGCCAGTTGCCTGTTTCATATTAACAGAAAGAATACCACATTGCAATCAGGATTTTGGCTGGCTCTTCTACTGAGGAAGCTACAAGCCAGCCATATGTATTGTGGGTTTAGAGAATTAAGATGTAGGTCATTTCTATTATGTTAAATGGATGGGTTACCCTCAGTGGAATTATACTAAATTGCAACCTTTCTTTTAGAATTATAAAGAGAATAATTAAAAAATATATATCAGTGGAGTAGAGAAAGTTGTAAATTACACGTAGTTCCATGTTCCTGCCCATCAATCTAACCACTGACTTTAAAGCAGAACTCATATTTGCAAAGTACACTCTCCTGTCTCCTCCCTCTTGCACATTAGCAAAAAATAAATAAATAAGATTACTTAAAAATTATAAGGCCCTTTAAAAAAAAATGTATTTCCTAAATCCTGACCTAGACCAGGATGACATTACAGCCCTAAGGGTGCTGTACATAGCTTCCCATAAATGTCACAGTACCTTGAAAATATAAAAGGTGGATAGGCAAACTCACCCTTACAGGCAGATCCAAAAGTACTTCAGCATGAGTCTCAAGCTTTAAAGAGCCTAACAGTAAAGGAGACCCAAAAAGTTATATAAATACATTGACTTCTTTTGGTGATACACTGCTCAATAGTTTTTTTCATCTGATAGTAAGATAGTGTAAGCAACATAATATATAAACTACACACTTTACACACTTTAACCATGAGATTGAATAAACTTTGAGCAGTGTACAATCTGTAGAAGCATATACTGTAAAGGGATATTTGGTGAAAGTATGTCATTTTGGGGTCAAGAAGTGTTCCTTTTCTTGCTAGTCTCAGGACCCTGCCTCAGTACACCTCTCAAAAGCTCTCAGTCCTATGCAAGCAATGGCATTGGCTCTAGGCAGGAGTTATGCAAATATCAAAATGCCTTCATGGGTAGGTTAGGGTGACCAGACATCCCCGATTTCCGGGGACAGTCCCCAGATTGAGGACACTGTCCCTGGAGAAAGTCTGTCCCCGGTTTTGTTCCCAGATTGGATTTGAACAGGGACTGGGGCAATTTCAAAGACAGTCAGTGCAGAATAAAAAAATAAAAAAATTCTAAATTACACACTGCCACTCCTACTAGCTTAGGGTGTGTATTTTATTCCATTATCTGTGCCCCTTTCTGATGATCATGTGCTGGTTGGATCGGAGGGAATATTTCTTCAGTTTCGGGTACATGCCCATTCATCTCCACTTGAATGTTCTTCTGCCTTGGCTCAAGTCCCGGCCAGCCGCCTGACTGCTTATCTCCTTGCCTTCCCTGGTGGAGTGATCTTCCTCCGGTCCCCACCCAGTAGTAGAGTAGGAGAGTAAGACTTGACAGGCTGTGAGGTGGGCGGCGATGGGGCGTTGGCTAGAGTCGCTGATTGCCGCCATTACTAGTAAAACAAAAAAAATATGTCCCCGAATTTAATTTTACAAATCTCGTCACCTTAGGGTAGGTGTCACTCTTGAGTAGTGGGCATTCCATGCAGACCACCCTTTGTAATTCCCACATGTGATGCTGAGCATCCCCTGATTGAAAGAACTGAAATCCAATGAATGAAAGGGATGGGTCAGGGCAATCAGAACGGGTTGGAAATTGTTAGATTATGATGGATGTCCTCCAGACTGACAATGAAGCAGGCTCTATCTGACTTGCTACACTTACTATTGCATGCTGTGAGAAGCTTTGCGCAGACAAATCCGACTAAGCATTTTCAGTACAGAAGAGGGGCTTGTACAACTGGAGTAAGGCTGGAGTTCAGCATTAATGAAATGTCTTTAGATGGATCAATTTCAGATGCTGATATATGCATCATTTATAATATTCTTGGATACAGTAACCTATAACATTTGATTTTATGCATCATCCCTCTGGTATATCCTTAAAGCACTGAAATTTATAACAAAGAAAACGAAATTAGTTCAGCTTTACATTCATGTACTCTTTAATCTTCTGCAAAGCAAAAAAGTGATTTTCATGGCTTCTGTTTCCTATTCTGTTGCCAGTGTTAAAGTGGGAGCAAATTAAATGATTTTTGTAATCGCAGAAATGCAGAGACGTTATGACACAGCTTAAATGATCATGTAATGTTAATCTCATCACTTGTATTTACATACCAATGCAATTATAGTTTAATGATCCAAATATGCACAGTGTTTTCAACAACGCTTGGAATATCATACAGTAAGGGAACCAAAGTAAAGTAAATGTAGAAAATAAACAATTCAGTACACGTAAGTATAATACGATATTTTGAATGTTCCGGAAGTCCAATTGAGACAGCAAAATTATAATTGTCAGAAAATACACACTTGAGTACAATTATGTATGAAAACAATGTTCTGGACATTTAGCAGAGTTCATTTTGATAAAAGGGAATATTTTGACCAGTATTTCAGAATTTTAACAAATTCTCTAGAAAAGAGTTGGATTATTTTTTTTTTGTTTATTTAAAGAAATAGCAAACAGAATAGGCAGAAATAATACAGGTACAATGTGTGGTTAAATGTATAAATAACACCCGTAGACCTTCAGTGATGGGAAGCTCAAATGTAAGGGAGACAAAAGGTGAAACCATATGTAAGGACCTGGGTCCGGGTAAGCATTTGAAGAGTCATTACAATCAAAAGTTAAAGTAGGTGCAATGAGGGCTTAGGAGAAGAAAGTGAAAAAAGAAGAAGGAAAAGAAAAAGAAGAGAAATTGGGTGATGGGTGGGGGAAGGGAGAGAGATGAGGGGAGAGGATAAATTGCTGGTAAGCGAGATGGTGTTCTAGATTACATGCATAATATTTATGACTAGCAGTAGTACAATAAACATTATATGGATAAATTAGTTAGTTAAGAAGTAGCAATTGGCTGTGTGACATCAGAAGTTACAAACATGATGTCTTTGTAGCAAGGGGTAGTTGTAAATTCAAACCATTTGGCCCAAGTTAAGGTGTGACGTTTGACATTCCCTCTAGCTATGTGAGCAAGTTCTTCCAGGAGGCAAACTTTGCCAACTTTTTGTAACCAGATTTTAATGGAGGGGATTGTAGGTTGACCCAATAAAGTGGGTATGAGGGCCTTAGCTGTGTTCAATAGGTGAGGGGTGAGGGAACCTCTGTATGTACCAATTGGCTCTAGAGTGCCACAAAGAAGTATTGTCCAAGGGTCGAGGGGGAGAAAGAAACCAACTATCTGATTTATGAGGTTGAAAATGTCTGTCCATAAAGGGTGAATTATAGGGCAGATCCATCAGATATGGGCATGGGTAGCAGTGTTCTCGCAGTTCCTCCAACACAACGGGGAACTGGAGGAGAACATATAGTATAATTTGATTGGCGTATAATGCCATCTGGTGAGTCGTTTATAGTTTGTTTCAGCCATTTTGGAAGATAACGAGAAGACATGAGAAAGTTGCAGGATGCTTGTTGATGAAGTAAGATTTGAGGTTAACTTCCCATTTATCAAGGAAGTCTGGATATGGAGGGCTTTGCAACTAGGTGAGAGCATCAGGAAAACTTTGAATTCAATATATAGTGTATGACAAACAAACCAAAAAATAATCCTACAAACAAATAAAAACTGTAAAAAATAAAAAATAAATGTTTTTATATATATTCTTAAAGTGTCTATTTTGCTTAGGGCTAATACATTTTTTTCTTTATTTGGTCAGGAGAACACAAATTGAATGTAAATGTTTCACATTTACAAGTTTTAGCCAGCAGGGACAATTCTATGCTCTATTTTAAAAGTGCATCTCTCCCTGTTGTGCAAGATTACATCCAACATTTCAGTTGAGAGGGGACAATCTGAAAAGGAAAAATTAACTGCTGTGTTCTCATTTTTTAGAAACGCATAATGCTCTTCCAAATCAGTGTCATGACTACATGATTACTTTGTATAAAAAGTGAATAAAAATGTACAAAACATCAGTAATGAATCGGAGTTTGCGCTGGGCTTCCTCTCTGCACATCCTACAAATGGAAGCACTGGCAGGAGAGAAAAAATATATATGAGTATGACAACATTTTGTTAAGAATTAAAGCGTCACTAAAGGAAAACATATTTTTTTTTAAATAACAAATATGTTATACTTACCTCCACTGTGCAATTCGTTTTGCACAGAGTGCCCCCGATCCATGTGTTCGGGGTCCCTCTGCGGCTGTCTCTGGTCCTCCCCGCAATTAGTAACCACAGTCATGCAAGAGCTCGCATGGTGGTAACTAATTGCAGGCGCGCTCCCGTGATACAGCGAGCCGTCAAAGCCGCTCACTGTGTCACTCGGCTCCGCCCCTTGGTGCGCCGCGTCACTGGATGTGATTGACAGCAGCACCAGCCAATGGCTGCGCTGCTCTCAATCCATCCACTCTAGCCAATCAGCGGCCAGGCTGAGCGACAAAGAGGATATCGGGACCGCACGGGACTTTTCGAGGGGTCAGGTAAGTATAACGGGGGCTCAGGGGGGGGCAGCAGCAGCAGATGTTTTTTCACCTTAATGCATAGATTGCATTAAGGTGAAAAAAAATTCCTTTACAACTCCTTTAATTAAAAAATCTAAAATATAATTATATACTGTATACTATATTGCATGTGCACTGTATAAACAATACTATAAAAATCACAATATAAACTTTGTAAATGCTAAACCATTTAGGAATAGTAAGTAGCAAGTACTGATGAAATGTATTATTTGCTGTAGACAAGCTGTTATTCCATTCTTTGGCACAGTCTCTATATTTGTACATCAATGCTAGCAGATGTTTTTTGTCTTTTCCCGAAATTAGTGTTTACAGAAATATGTTTGGCTCACGCTCCTGTTCATTTCCCCTTTTCCTGTCTTCAATAAAGACTTGTAAATGTGTGTCCATTCCTTAGGCAAGTAATTCAGAACGCCAATTTAAACTTTTTGGGATAAATGTTGCCTGCTGAAAAAAAAAGATGAAGAGAAGCAATAAGGTAGTGCAGGGCAATGATGACATATCCAAAGCAGTAAGTCCTAGCAACTCATCCTGGGAAATAGCAGGGGGTAGGGAGGCAAATAAGCACATAATAGTTACAATATAAAGAAATAAATAAATACATTTACAATTTCTACACACCAAAATCTTATTCTTAACAGATCTGGATGACAGTCAGTCTACAGGTGATAGAACACTGGCATCTTAAGTAATCCTCTGTGGGTTTGCATAAGACCAAATGTATTCCTACAAACTGGATGATGATGTATTAAAGGATGATTGTATATAATGTAAAATTGTAATTAGTGCTTCATAGAGATGGTAACACATTACAATTTTTTTCCTTTATTTGTAAGTAATGTTTCTTTTTGTACCTAGCCTAATGTCAGTAAATAGGTGGTGAAGACTGGTTACACAGTCAAGTTTAGGTTGATAAAATATATTTGCAGCAATAGGGGAAGCACCTTTAAGCCAATAGATAGAACATTCCCCTGCTGCAGCTCATTACCCTTTCACTGCTGAGAAGAGAGCGGAAGAGGGACTTTGGCTGTTGCTTCAGCCTAGGAGGATACCGCCCCTCAAGACCGGTGCTGTTGGCACATCTGAGCCCTGCTCCGCTACACTTTGCTGTTACTTGCCGTGAGTGTTCTCAGTTGGGTGCCTTCCCGCTGGGGTTGTTGTAAATTACTGGATTACGAATTAAAGTGGATGTAAATAGAGTTGAGCAGGCACCTAGATGTTCGGTGGTCGGGTCTGAACCAGAACTTAAAAAAAAAGTTCGGGTTCGGGAACCCGAACCCGAACTCCGAACCCCATTGTAGTCAATGGCACAAGGACTTCTAGAAAAAAAAAATGCGCAGAGGTCCCCGCAAATTCAATAACCAGTCCCTTTAGGTCTGGTATGGATATTAAGGGGAACCCCGCCGTCAATTTAAAACAAAAATGACGTGCGGTTCCCCCTAAATATCCATAACCAGACCCGTTATCCGAGCACGTTGACCTGGCCGGCTTCAGAAAAGAGGGGGGGACAGAGTGCGGCCCCCCTTCTCATGAACCGCACCAGGCCACATGCCCTCAACATGGGGAGGATGTCCCCATGTTGATGGGGACAAGGGTCTCATCCCCACAACCATTGCCCGGTGGTTGTGGGGGTATGCGGGCGGGAGGCTTATCAGAATCTGGAAGACCCCTTTAACAAAGGGGACCCCCAGATCCTGACCCCCCCCCTGTGTGAAATGGTAATGGGGTACACTGTACCCCTACCATTTCACGAAGGAAGTGTAAAGTCTTGTAAAAAAAACACACACACACCATAGAATAAAGTCCTTTATTAATAAAAAAAAAAAAAACTCCAGCGGTAATAATCCACTCGTTCCCGGCTTCCTGCTCCAACGTTGTCCCGATCCTGCGACGGCTGCGGGTGATCTCCAGCGATGAGACGATCGAGCGACGGCCGGGTGATCTCCGCTCCAGCGATGAGAAGATCCATCTGGAGCGCAGCATCGCCGACCTCCTCTCAGCGCTGGACACAGCCCAGCGAATGACATGCTGGAGCTGTGACATTACTTATATAGAGGAGGCAGGGCCACCCGTCACGTGACCCCGCACCCTCTGACGTACCCTCTGCTACGTCACTGGGGAAGCCCGGCTTCCCTCTTCCTGGGCTTCCCCAGTGACATAGCAGAGGGTACGTCAGAGGGTGTGGGGTCACGTGACGGGTGGCCCTGCCTCCTCTATAGTAATGTCACAGCTCCAGCACGTCATTCGCTGGGCTGTGTCCAGCGCTGAGAGGAGGTCGGGGATGCTGCGCTCCGGATGGATCTTCTCATCGCTGGAGCGGAGATCACCCGGCCATCACTCGATCTTCTCATCGCTGGAGATCACCCGCAGCTGTCGCAGGATCGGGACAACATTGGAGCAGGAAGCCGGGAACGAGTGGATTATCACCGCTGGAGTTTTTTTTTATTATTATTAATAAAGGACTTTATTCTACGGTGTGTGTGTGTGTTTTTTTACAAGACTTTACACTTCCTTTGTGAAATGGTAGGGGTACAGTGTACCCCATTACCATTTCACACAGGGGGGGTCAGGATCTGGGGGTCCCCTTTGTTAAAGGGGTCTTTCAGATTCTGATAATAATAAAATTAATCGACAAAATAACATTCATAGGAAAGTCTCTGTGTCAAAGGCTTGATAGATAGTCCCAATAGTGTATTAGCTCAATGCATAACACATGTGTCACAACACCAAATCTTCTTAGTTGATAATGCTTCTAGCAAATATCTAGCAAATATTGCAAAAGATTTCCCAAATCATAGTGTTTCTAGACACTTTACCAAATATCACAACAGTGATCCAAGCTTGTGCACCTTCTATGGTATAGACAAAATCAGTAAACATTGGAGGGGTACGCACATGACTAGGAGTGTTTCACAAAACGAGATGAAGTGGGTGCATAGGTTACAGACTGAGCAACCCACTGGTCTCAACATTGAGCTAGACCTAAACTGTTTTTTGGCCAATGATTAAAAATCAGAACCCTTCCAGATTTAAGTGGCTTTTATTAATATCAATATTTCTGTTTATGCGGAATATTTAAATATTGACTCATTTTTTTCCAATGGATTATTGAGGACTTTGTATAATCTGGTATGCGCTTTGTGGATTAAGGTAAATGAGCATTAAGTACCTACATTTTGGCTCTCAAAGTACTCTGTTTTCTTTTCTTTTCGTTTTTTTCTTTTTCCTTTTTTCTTTCTCTTTTTCTGCCTCTATGATAGAGAGGTTTATAACCAAAAAAGTTTTTTCCACTCTCTTTAAGTATATATATAAAATTTACGAGAGCCCTATATATCCCCATCCATATACGCTTATATTAAGCTCATATGATTTTTTTCTACATACACAATATAAATATATATATGGGTGTATTTTCCATATACAATGTGCAACCGCGATCTGCACGTCTGGAGGGATGTGAAGGATCCATTCATCTCCAACTTGGGCCGTGTATATCATTTAATGCCAGCGTTCTCCTTCTGGCTATATTTGATACACCATTAAGTCTTATTTATAGCCATAGTCACTAATGAGTGATTTTTGGTCTGCGAGATCATTTTTTAATAATGTACAAAAGTCCATGGGACAGAATGTGAACGTGCACGCCCGGAGGGATGCGAGTGCAGCGAGTTCTAATCTTCCCTGTGAATTTTTATTTTTCTATGTATTTGATAGACCAGTTTGTTTTGCTTTTTCCACACAGCGAATATTAGTTTAATTCTGCAATACTAAAGTAAGGATGCCAAATATAAACTGTTGCATCCTAAAGAAAGTATTAAATGCACAGCCTAAATGGCACCGCGGCTGCTTTTTTTCCTTTTTTTGTTTTTCGAATTTGGACCAATGGGTAGTCTTGGTTAGACTACATATACCAACATGCACCAGTGATCGGGCACGCCCCCTGAAGACGTTGTACCTGACGAAACGTACGTCGGAGGCTGACCCGATCACGTGACGTGCCCCCCTGCCCGTGGTAGCTGACAGCTGGGACGCCGAGCCGTGTTACGAAGCTGGCACCGCATGCGACGACCCATCCACGTATTAGACCGCAAGCTAGCGGTAATACGCCTGCAGCCCCAGTGCCGGGTAGGCACTTTTAAAGTAAGAGGCCAATTCGGCCATTGTAACAGTTTTGTTTTTTTATGATTTTATGAGCCAATAAATCTTTTAGCAATATCACACTATTGGCACTCCATTGCCCTTTTTTTATTACATATCCTATCTGGAATTCCTGGTATCGAGGTTTTAATCTGTCTTCCTGTCCGAAGTGTATGCAGGCACAAATCCTGCATAGGCGATAATGACTATTGTTTAGTTATAATAGTCCAGTGTTTCTGGTAAGCACATACTTTTGCTTTGACACAACTAGTGGTGATAAAGAAGATTGGATCTGTGGTGATGGCTTTCTCCTCCTTTTTCACATAAAGCATTATCAACTAAGAAGATTTGGTGTTGTGACACATGTGTTATGCATTGAGCTAATACACTATTGGGACTATCTATCAAGCCTTTGACACAGAGACTTCCCTATGAATGTTATTTTGTCGATTAATTTTATTATTTGTTAATATAGATAGTGGTATAAATATACCAATATTTTTCACAGGATCACTTTGTATATTATTAATTGGTATCACTGAGTGGTCTTGTGCCCTCTATTTATACCCTCTTTTATCACAATCAGTATTGTTTTTTGAGGTGCAGCTGTTGTACTTAATTTAAGGTAATTTACTATTTGTTTGGCGCTGAATCTAATTTTTTCACAGATTCTGATAAGCCTCCCGCCCGCATACCTCCACAACCACCGGGCAAGGGTTGTGGGGATGAGACCCTTGTCCCCATCAACATGGGGACATCCTCCCCATGTTGAGGGCATGTGGCCTGGTGCGGTTCAAGAGAAGGGGGGGGGCGCACTCTGTCCCCCCCTCTTTTCTGCAGCCGGCCAGGTCAACGTGCTCGGATAACAGGTCTGGTTATGGATATTTAGGGGGAACCGCACGTCATTTTTGTTTTAAATTGACGGCGGGGTTCCCCTTAATATCCATACCAGACCTGAAGGGTCTGGTTATGGATATTTAGGGGGAACCGCACGTCATTTTTTTTTTTAAATTGACGGCAGGGTTCCCCTTAATATCCATATCAGACCTAAAGGGCCTGGTTATTGAATTTGCGGGGACCTCCGCGCATATTTTTTTCCCGAACTCCGATCCCGGACCCAAACTATTTCCAATTATTCGGGTTCGGGTCCGGGTTCGGGAAAAACCGGGTTCGGGAAAAACCCAAAGTCCGTACCGAACCCGAACTTTACAGTTCGGGTTCGCTCAACCCTAGTTGTAAACACACTGTTACAACGTGCACCTACAGGTAAGCCTAGATTAAGGCTTACCTGTAGGTGCAAGAAATATTTCCTTAACCTACACGGTTAAGGAGATACTTGCAGAAAAAAACTGCACTGATGTCTATGGGGCAGGCGCACTGAACATCCCGGCATTATAATTGTGATCATCCTGGGATTATGCCAATCCCGCGCGCATGCGCGGGATCGTGCAGTCCGGCGCGCATGCACGGGAGTGACGTCATTGGTGCTCCAGAAAATCACAGCGCCGGAGCCGCGATACCTGGAAAAAGCGTGGAGGGGACATGGCGGCGGCGGAGTAGAGGAACAAGAAGCGCCTCGATCTCAGGTAAGTCATTCATAATGAGCTAGTATGCTATGCATACTAGCTCATTATGCCTTTCTCTTGCAGGGTTTTTTTTTAGAGGAAAAAAAATTGTCTTTACTTCCTCTTTAATACAAGTTCTTTTATCTGCAACTGGACTCTGTGTGGTTGATTTACTAAAGACAAAGTGCAGTTGCCCTCTGGAAGAGCAGTTGATCCAGAGAATAGTAAAATCTTCCACCATCCAATTATGCGCATGCAAAAATGCATTTTTTTTTGTTTTCCGTGCACGTGATTGGGTACTCTTTGCACAGTGCACATTCTATATGCCTTTTGTAAAATCAACCCCCCCCCCCGTGTGTTTAATGCCTCCAAACCACGCTGCGCCTCCCCAGAAGCTAAATAATATGTGTGCATTACTTTAGTCTGTTGGTAGGTTCAGATCTAACAACCTTTCTGTCGTTTATTAAACAATGAAGAAATTCCAGCACCTTTGTTGTTTCAGACCATACTTTCATAAATTCGCTAGATCATAGCAAGTCTTTGCTCACCTAAAGCTTCCTTGACTTTCAGAGTGTGTATATAGGCAAGTGGATCAATCTTTTGTTTTTGCATTGCAAAAAAATTGTTCTACAGAGATGTCAGTGAAGTTCATTCTGAGAAGTAAACTATCGCATTAAATATGTATGCTTGTGTTCCATTTTTTAATACCATGACTTGTGATTTGAATAATGGAAATTTTAAAAACATTTTCAATCAGATTTTTCAAATCTGTCTGCAACCCTATTGTACTTGGTCTATTTCCCATTTGATTGAGCTTTACATTTCTTTAATGTTTTTTCTATGCAGATGCATTTTCTCTCCCGCACCAGAATTATCATGTTTTCATTCCTATGTGCTCTACTTATAATTAAACATATTCAAACTTCTTGCAGTTCGTTTAAAAGTTTAATGGCATAATAAGAAGTGATAATATCTTAACATTCCAGTCCGAAAGAATAACTATCCTCATTGTATTAGACAATGCATTTATGTATGAGGCCAATGCTTATTTGAAGAGGTTAGAAAATAAAAGAGTAGTTTTAAAGGATCAGGCTTCGAGTATAATAAAATGAGTATAATTGGGACTGCTGGCGAGATGCAGAACTTATCGGTGAAATGAAAATAGCAAAATAGCAGCTAGTCACTTGATAGCCTTTGTGGAGCTTGTTCAAGCTGTTATTCCATTACAGTCTATCTGCATGCTGATAGTATATTGAACACATCTCACGATGACGGTAATGCCTGTCATTAAACCAGAACAAATAGATATGTGTTTTCACCACATATTGACAAATAAATTAATACTTGGCTTTGAGTAATATGTTTCCTACAATTGTGAAGCCAAACTGATTTTAGATATTAGGTTTGTCATGAAACTGCCATAAACAGGTGATTTTAGAAATGAGTTACCATCTATTCTTAGTGTTTAATCATGTATTTTGATTATTCTTAAATGATTGGTGTCACATTATGTAGTGTAATACATGAAAACACCTTTATAGTGGTAAATATACACAAATAATATATTTTTTTTTAAATTGTGCATGTTAATTGGTGCTTCTACAGCCTTTTTAGACTCTATAGTCAGAAAACATTAGTACCCCGAAACAATATAAAAATAGGGTTATCAATGATCCCAAAATGAACATCTCTTTATCACATATGTAAACATTTCTTGTTTGCATCTCTTGGTCACATGTATGTCAACATGATGGTCAAAGACGCCCATAGAACGATCTTTGATCTCTACCTGTGGGCACCATCATACCACAATGCATATGTTAAACAACAATTATAAGAGATATGGCAACTTGCTAGGGTGGTTTTGCATGATAGACAGATACATACTGTACAAATTCAACTTCCGTATGATTAAAATGCATCCTCATGATGCTTCTCTAGGGTATGTAACTCAAACCAACATTCCCACTGAACTGAGAGCACAGAATATAAAGAATAAGAAAGAAAGGAATTTACTGGACAAGCATGATATGGAAAGTCAACATCGTCATCATCATTCTTGGATCCTTTGGGCCAGATTCACCAAAGAGATACGACAGCGTATCTCCTGATACGCCGTCGTATCTCTGTGTTAGGGCTGTCCTAACTATGCGACTGATTCATAGAATCAGTTACGCATAGCTAGCCCTAAGATCCGATAGGTGTAATTGAATTACACTGTCGGATCTTAAGGATGCAATTCTAGGCCGGCCGCTAGGTGGCGGCGTAGAATATGCAAATGAATACTTACGGCGATCCCCAAACGTCCGAACGGCCCGTCGATCTAACTCTACGTAGTTTCCGTCGAGTTGCGCCATGTAAAACTAGGGCTGAGCCCTAGTTGTCCTAAGCCATGTTAAGTATGGCCGTCGTTCCCGCGACGAAATTTAAAAATCAACGTTGTTTGCGTAAGACGTCCGTGAATGGCGCTGGACGCCATTTACGTTAATGGTGCGACGTCATTTAGCGCAATGCACGTTGGGTAATTTACTTTGGCAGTACGCTTGGCGCGGGAACGCGACTAATTTAAATGGTGCCCGCCCCATTTGAATTGGGCGGGCTTGCGCCGAGCGCATTTACGACACACCGCCGCAAGTTTACAGGTAGGTGTTCTGAGAATCAGGCACTTACGCTGTAAACCTGCGGCGGTGTAACGTAAATCACATACGTTACGCTGCCCAGGAGCAACGTAATTATATGTGAATCTGGCCCATGGTTTGTAAGTACCGGAATAGGATAACATCCTTAAAGCGCATCTCTGGGAAGAATATAAATTCTCACACCACCTTCAACCTATTCTTTTATTTTTTTTCTTAAATGCTTCCTAAGGGCCTTCCTTACTCACTTTAACCAATATGAGCTCTGGAAGGTTTTACCCCCTTCATGCCCAGGCTATTTTGTGCTATTTAGCACTGTGTTCCTTTAACCACTTAAGGACTGCCTAACGCAGATATACGTTGGCAGAATGGCATGGCTTGGCACAATCACGTAAGGGTACGTCCCCTTTAAGTGCCCAGCCATGGGTCAGCGCGCAACCTGGTCTGAAGCTCCGTGAACGCGGCCGTGGGACCCGCGGACCCGATCGCTGTCAGTGTCCCGCGATCGGTCACAGGAGCTGAAGAACAGGGAGAGGTGTGTGTAAACACATCTTTCCCGTTCTTCACTGTGGCAGTGTCACTGATCGTCTGATATAGGGAAAGACGATCAATGATGTCACAAGTCCAGCCCCGCTCCCCTACAGTTAGAAACACATATGAGGTCACACTTAACCTCTACAGCGCCCCCTAGTGGTTAACTCCTAAACTGCAATTGTCATTTTCACAGTAATCAATGCATTTTTATAGCACTTTTTGCTGTGAAAATTACAATGGTCCCAAAAATGTGTCAAAATTGTCCGATGTGTCCGCCATAATGTCGCAGTCACGGCCTAAACTGAGGGAAAAAAATTATATATTTTTTGGGGATATTTATTATAGCAAAAAGTAAAAAATATAGCATTTTTTTAAAAAATGACGCTCTATTTTTGTTTATAGCGCCAAAAATAAGAACCGCAGAGGTGATCAAATACCACCAAAAGAAAGCTCTATTTGTGAGAAAAAAGGACGCCAATTTTGTTTGGGAGCCACATCGCACGACCGTGCAATCGTCAGTTAAAGCGACGCAGTGCCGGATCGCAAAAAGGGACCAGGTCCTTTAGCTGCATATTGGTCCAGGTCTTAAGTGGTTAACTGGTAATTGTGCAGTAATGCAGCGCTGTATGCAAAATACATAATTTATTTATTTTTTTTTTTCACACAAACAAAGCTTTCTTTTGGGGGTATCTGGTTATCACTGGATTTTTTATCTTTTATAATATTAACAAAAAAAAGACCAAACATTTTGAAAACTAAATATTTTTTACTTTCTGCTATAAAACATACAATATCATATAAAAAAATCGAATTTCTTTATGAATTTAGGCCAAAAAAAAAATACCAATAAGTATATGTTGATTGTTTTTTGTGAAAGTTATAGTTTCTTCAAACTATGGTATATGTACTGGAATTTATATATATGTTTTTTTTAATACTTGTAATGGCGGTGATCAGCGACTTTTAGTGGGACTGTGATAGTGCTGTGAGCACTCTGACACTAACTGACACTGGCTAAGAAATTACTAACTGACACTGACATCTCCAGTGACACTCTAGTGATTAGTGCTAATAATATACACTGTCACTGTACTAATGACACTGGCTGGGAAGGGGTTAAGTGTGCACCTAACAAGTGTTAATGTGTGTATTATTGTCAGGAAGGGCATGCCAGTACCCAAAATGGCGGCCATAGAGGTCGACCTGTGACTTTAGCTTCCACGAGCGCGCCGCAGCGTGCACTCCCTGAGTGTTTTGGCGCCAAACAGGCTATTTAGGCTGGCCACTTCCTAGACTCAAGTGCTGTCCATTCTATAACGTTTAGCGTGCCTACTCCTGTAAACCTGTATCCTGATTTCCGTTCCGTTGATCTGACCCGGCTTGCCTCTGACACTCCTGCTCTCCGCCTGCACCTGACCCGGCTTGTTCTGACCTTGCTTCCGCCTGCTGCTTCTGCTACCTCGCTGCCAGCCCAACACTGACCCAGCCTGCACCTTGACTTCGCTTCCTGCCACCACTTTTGTTCCTGACGTGCCCGATAGTGTATGACCCGGCTTGCCTACTTCCGCTACCTGCTGACAGCTGCTCCTGGGCCTCACCTGCACCAGTGCCTTCCTGCGACTTCCTCAGCGACTCCAGCCCAGCGACTCATCAGCAATCCTGCCAGGCACTCGTGTGACTTTGCACTCTTGAGCCTCCTGTCCACTCTATCAGGAGCTCAGAGTCAGAGCTGCAAGGGAGGCCATCCTCCGCACATCAGGCTCTACCGCCAGGGTCGTGACAATTATGTTCCCTCTGTACAGAGGTTTGGGCTGTGATTGGACAGAGCAATCAGCAGGTCTCAGCCACAAATTATTGTGGGACCTGCTGACAAAATCCTGATGTGTCCAATCATAGGGGGAGACAGCGGCAGGGTGGGGAGTGGGCCTGCACATTGTTATCATGCCTGTAGGAGCCGCCCATCCACAGTACAATGCGGGCGGGCAGTCCTGAAGCTGTCTACTTGCCATCAAGTTGACCACCCACAATGCCTCTTCCAGGAGTGAATACCGTTGATCTACCACTGCAGTCTGTGCCTGCTACCAACTGGTTTTGTTGCCATTGCTTATTATGACATTGTAATCGACAGTCGTCGGGACCTTGAGAGAATCCCAGTAATGAACAAAATGAATGGTGTCTATGTCACAAAACAGTGGGATGGGCACCCAAAAAAGGGCTCTCCCACTCTACATTAAAGATGCAAAAATATTTGGGACCAGGCCCATGTGTATTTAAGCATTTAGATTTGTTTTTAGAAGGTTTTACTTGTCAGGCCTCGTACACACGATCGGTTAAACCGATGAGAATGGTCTGATGGACCGTTTTCATCGGTCAAAACCGATGGTGTGTAAGCGCGACGGACATCAGTCAGCTTCATTGGTTAACCGATGAAACCGGTCCATCGGTTCGTTCTCATCGAATGGACTGATCATGTGTACGTGGCTTCAAAGTTCAACTTCAAGAGACTGACTCAAATTTTTTTATACTGCAAGATATTCAAGGTATTTTAGTCTATATGGAAATCTAAAACGTGTCTTGATAATTTTATCAGGTTTCTACATTCTTTTACTAACTCACAATCCCTTTTTGAATGGTGGTAGTCTCTGTTCAGACATGTGTTTTGCTGTTTGATTGACTTTATTTATTGATGTAACTGCATCTTTTAAAAAATGTATATTATTTTATATATAGGTTATTCATTAAAGGGAAAATGTTCAAAAGGAAAAGTACTGGTTGTTGCTAATGATGTATCCTCCTGAAAATGTTAGTTGTCTTTCTGTCATCCTGATGCAATGGTTTTTATACTTTTTCATTAACACAAATATGGTATTTATGGAAAAGAAACAGGTTGTCCTAGAAAGTTGTGCTGCCATTTAAAACTGTAGTATTAACTTGATAGGATAAAATCATAAAAACAGTTGGGCTCCAGGATTAATTCTTCCAGATGTATACCATAAGCCTTTTATCCTGATCATAAGATGGACAAACATTACATTGGTAATGCTGAATTGGAAAGGTTTATATGTTCAGCATTCTGAGAATGTAAAACAAAATCTTCAGTGAACATGGGAATCTCCATTAAGGCTGCATTCACACCTGAGCGTAGGTCATTCGGTCGTTTTTTCAGGCGTTTTTTCCGGCAATTTATTGCGCGTATTCATGCTTATTTGCGCGTTTGCATACAGCGTCGTCCGACATTTTTGTACTTCGATGTTTTTTATTTTAGCCAATAGGAAAAATGATCATCTTTTCATCACTTGTTGCTATGTTGGTAGATTTTTTTTATCTTCTGCCTGGGTGAAATGTTCTATTGATTAAAGCGACGAAACGCCCCTAGGCAAACGCTCGTTGTCGCGCTAGTCGCTTGAATTGAGCGTTTCCATTACTTTCTATGGGAAATGGAAACGCTCAAAAACGCCCAAACCGCCCGATTTGCGCGACAAAAAAGAGTCCGGAAATTGTTTGAGCTTCAGGCGTTCGGCGTTGGGGGTTTTGGAGTGGAGATGTGAACCATCTCCATAGGGAATAATGTATTTTTTCCCCTCTAGCGTTTTTGAGCGTCGCGCTTCAGGTGACAAAACGCGCAGGTGTGAATGCAGCCTAAATGTTTCAATGAGTGGTCATACGTTTCTAGTAGAACTGAAGTATGCTAGGGGGTTTATTTATAAATGTTTTCACCGAAAATTCAGACAATCTTCACCCATGGTTCACATGTAGGTTGTATGGATCTTCTTTGAAGCCATTTATAAATAGATCCCTAGGTAATTAGTGGCTTCCTCCCCCTTTAATTCATAGCTTAAAAACTGTACAGCCATGAACCCTGGCAGTGGCATAATAGCAAAGAAACATTATTTCTATGTCTGTGCACTGCAGCAAGTTGTTTGATCCATTATGGCAGCTGGCATGTATATATTGGGCTAGCTTTTCAAATCTGATTGTTTTTGCTGGCAATCAATCAGAAGCTATGGCAATAAGAAACCTATAAGGTTATGTATTGTACCATATAATAATAAGGAGTATTGTATAATGTACAGCAACGGTCTCTAAACTACGTCACTGTAGTTGTTCAGGAACTACAATTCCCATCATGCCTAGTCATGCCTGTGAATGTCAGAGTTTTTCAATGCCTACAGCACCTCCTCAAGTAGTTGCAATTCTTGGATTGTATCTTTAAATGAAAGCTGCCAGCTTGTTCTATGTCACAAATCCACCCTCTTCCCCTTCCAAACTGAACTGTAAAAGTGGTCCTTACAATGAAACTAGTGCATGTTGCACTTCCCAGTGACGCAACATCCATAAGCTGCCTCTTTGTTGCTGCCATCTTCATCCAGTTTTGGCTTTGGTGTGTTTGGCCATCTGAATTGGCTGATCTGACATGATGGGACTAAAGCTGGATACAGACTATACCATTTTCTGCAGATTTTTTTCTTTTAAGCCCTGTATACACGATCGGTTTGTCCAATGAAAACAGACCAATGGACTGTTTTCATCGGCCAAACCGATCCTGTGTGGGCCCCATCGGTTTGTTTTCCATCGGTGTAAAAAAAATGAACATGTTTTACATTTTTCCTATGGATAAAAAAACAATCATATGTGTGGAAGTCCATCGGTCAAAAATCCATGCATGCTCAGAATCAAGTCGACGCATGCTCGGAAGCATTGAACTTAATTTTTCTCAGCACGTTGTAGTGTTTTACGTCACTTTGATTTGGCACGGTCGGATTTTTGACTGATGGTGTGTAGGAAAGACTGATGAAAGTCAGCTTTATCGGATATCCGACGAAAAAATCCATCGGATTAGATTCCATCAGATATCCGATCGTGTGTACGAGGCTTAAGATTTACCAAAATCATATAATGTGAGATAAAACCTAAACACATTTGTATGCAATCAGGCAGGCCCTTGCACTACATAGTTGAAGGTAAATCTAAAGGAAACTTAACAACAAAAGTTGTATAGTGTGTATCTTACTTTATACACATGAGCATAGTAAGGTAATTCATCCCATCATCCAAGAAATACTGAGATTGAAAAGTCATCAGGCATGCAACTGATATGCGCTGAACAGTCAGTGACCATATTACTGGCAGGTCCAAGAAGAACTAAATCATACTACTTCCCAACATCACATGCAGCTTTAAAGTATCCCCAAATATGTTAGTTAAGGGATTTTTGTATTTCCAGTATTGCTCTTTAAGCTGCATGAAAGGATCCTCTACTTGCTAAATGTTTTATTTTTTTGTTTTGTTTTTTACACTTGTACATATCACCCATGCCCAGCTACCAATGCTTTTTTTAACTAGGGATGAGCATGGGGTTTGGGTGTTTGTCTAAATGCTGGACCTTCAGCCCATGGTGCAGAAGCTGAACTTCATATATTTTTATTTATATACATATAATAGCTAACAAACAAGTGACCAGGCTAGTTAAGAGGCCCCCTTTCTCGGCTGCTAGATGGGGGAAAAATGTATGGTAAAGTGCCGCTTTAAATTGCGGTGCTTTACCGCTAACACACCCACTGCCTTATAATAAAAAATATTACAACAAAATGAAGTTTTAGTACTCAGATAGGTATATTATCTATATCAGTGATCCTTAACTTGTGACATGCCCAACTTTGCCTGCTCATTAACTATCCTTATTGTTAGTATATTTTATGTGTGGCCCAAAACAATTCCTCTTCTTCCAATGTAGCCCAGGAAGGTCAAAAGGTTGAACATCCCTGCTTTAAGCATTATTAAAATCGCTGTTCACTTGCTTTGGTACATGTTCCCAAGGGCAGTGCCCAACTACCCCACCCATGTCATTTCTTTGACAATCCCTTAGGCCTATTAGCCTAGAAAATGGCCAGAACCAATTTTTAACATTCAATTGAATTCAATAATGTTCAGATTTGGCATACAAACTTCTGTAATTCTCACCAAACCTGCCTTAAACTAAACCTAGATACATTTTGCTCATCCTCATCCATTCAGTAGTTTATCTATTAGCCTTGAAAACAACCCAAAAAAAGTTTTACCTCCCATAGACTTTAATTGAGTTTGCTGAACCTGACTCAAGCCAAACCCAGCCAGATTTGCTTCTACCTACCCTTAAGCCTCGTACACACGACCAAGTTTCTCGGCAAAATCCAGCAAGAAACTTGCTGGGAGATATTTTTTTGCTGAGGAAACCGGTCGTGTGTACATTTTCATTGAGGAAACTGTCGAGGAACTCGACGAGCCAAAAAGAGAGCAAGTTTTCTATTTCCTCGACGGGAATGGAGAAACTTGCCTTGTCGAGTTCCTCGACAGCCTGACAAGGAACTCGACGAGGAAAACGATGTGTTTCGCCCATCGAGTTCCTCGGTCGTGTGTACGAGGCTTTAGATAACAAGCACTTGAATTGTTTTGATGAGTTGTTCCCCCAATACACAAGGACTCATACTTCCAATGGTCCTGCTATTGAGAACATTAAGAAAAAAACTATTTAGCCAGAACTACCTTTTACATGTGCTTGCTGGGTATTTTATCTGCAATTAATCTTAGTAGTGTAAACAGGCAAACAGATAGACCTCTTCAATTTCAGAATCAATATCTGACAATTGTTAGTTATTTGACCATTATTTACATGGCAATGTGGGTGATTAATCTTCTAAATTTTCAGTTAACCTGCCTAGTAAAGTGTCCCTTGCTCTTCTTATTTAGCAATTACATTTCATTATAAAGGCGTAAACTTGTAAACAGTCTGTCTTCAGCAGTTCTATCTTTTATAACGGAAATAATCTAAAAAAGAAATATAATATAATGAAAAATAGGGAACGTGCACAGTCAGTGTGCATGCCAACAAATGTTTTATTGCTGAACTTTCCTAAGGATAACAGATGCTTTGAAAGGCCACAAAATCTATAGAAAATCTGTTTAACATGCATTAGAATTCTGAAAATATACTATTTGATGTGGAGTAATACAGATTATCCTGCTATAAACTGTGCTTTAGCCAAGCAAATGGTCCTTTTATCAGATGACAATCCATCTACGTTATCTGTACTTACAAACGGTACATGATCTGAGGATGTGATTTTATAAATGATTTAATAAACCAAAGTAAATATTCTGTTCCTGGCTGAATGTCATTCTTTTTTAAATGCTCAGCAGTCATTTCCCCTTACAACTTCAGCCCCGGAAGAATTTACCCCCTTCCTGACCAGAGATTTTGCTTTAGCTAACGATTGCGTGGTCGTGCGACGTTGTACCCCAAAAAAATTGACGTCCGTTTATTTCCACAAATAGAGCTTTATTTTGGTGGTATTTAATCACTTCTGCGGTTTTTAAATGTTTGCACTATAAACAAAAAAAGAGCGTACATTTTGAAAAAAAAACAATATTTTTTTACTTTTTGCTATAATAAATATCCCCAAAAAACATATAAAATTTATTTATTTTCCTCAGTTTAGATATGTATTCTTCTACGTATTTTTGGTAGAAAAAAACGCAATAAGCATATATTGATTGGTTTGCGCAAAAGTTATATCGTCCACAGAATAGGGAACAGATTTATGGCATTTTTATTAATAGTTTTTGTTTTTACTAGTAATGGCAGTAATCTGATTTTTATCAGGACTGCGACATTATGGCGGACACATCAGACACGTTTGACACTATTTTAGGGCCATTGTCATTTATACGGCGATCAGTGCTATATTTGTATATTTAGCCACTGGTTACTGCATAAATGACACTGGCAGGGAATGGGTTAAACACTAGGGGGCAATCAAGGGGTCCTAGGGAGTGATTCTAACTGTGGGGGATGGGCTACCACTGACATGACAGCGATCACAGCTCCCGATGACAGGCAGCAGTAGATCTCTGTCATGTCACTAGGCAGAACAGGGAAATGCCTTGTCTCCCCGTTCTGCCTCTCCATGTCACGATCGCGGGCCGCTGGTGAACATCGAGTTTGCGGGACCTGCGGGCACACTCCCATGGCGTGCAGCAGCAAATTCAAAGCGAGGTACAGGTACACCCATTTGCCTGTACGAGCCCTTCTGCCGACGTACAATTTTGTTGGAAAAAAAACTCTCCATGCAAACTATGTACATTACAAAGATCTTTACAAATTTCTGTTTGTTATACTATGCCTATTGACTGTTCGTTAATTGTGGTTCACTTTCATTACTAAAAACTGTTGTAAGATGATGACTACAGGGTCTGCTTTTCATTGTTTTAGGTGATAATGAGCCTTAACAGGTATGAAAACAAAAGTAAATTGTGGGGGATGCATGTCATTTGAGTTATATAGAAACTATTTTAAAATAAAAGTAGAATAATTCCATGTACACACAATCGTTTTTTCCGATGAAAAAAGTATGATGGACTTTTTTCATCTGAAAAAACAATCGTGTGTGGGCCCCATCTGACTTTTTTCCATCGGTGTAAACAAATAGAACATGTTTTAAATGTTTCCAATGGAAAAAAAACAATAGGAATTTCCGATCGTCTGTGTGGAATTCCATTGGAGAAAAATCCGTGCATGCTCAGAATCAAGTCGACGCATTGAACTTCATTTTTCTCGGCTCGTCGTAGTGTTTTACGTCACCGCGTTTTGGATGGTCGGAATTTAGTCTGATAGTGTGTATGCAAGACTGATGAAAGTCAGCTTCATCGGATATCCGACGAAAAATTCCATCTGATTTTATTCCATCGGAAATCCGATCATGTGTATGCGGCATAAGGCAACACCAGCTTAATAGTCTTTTTACAGCGCGTTGTCAGCTGTACTAATTATTCAAAGGATCCCACGCCATTGGATGAGAGCACTGATCGGGAGTTGGTCGGCTGCTGGTTTTCCTGCATGCTGTTAGGGAATACACATGGGCTGAATGTCATTCTTTTTTAACCAGTTGATGTCTCCCAATGTGTACGGGGCTTTAGACCAACTTTATCTCTCCTAATGTAAAGGAATCCACACTAAAGCACCAACCAAATCTCTCATAAGTCCTGATCACGTGCATTGTCCTGATTATCACAGATAATAGATTTTATAGGCTTTAACATGCAGCACAGTCACCTGAAAATTCTTATCAAGCCAAAGCAGACTGCACGCTCCAATCAAACCGCTAGACTCTGGGTAAAACACATTGACATCAGTTCAGCCCATTCCAATTAACCCATTTGCCATTAACCCATTTGCTAAGTACCCAGGCAGTCTATGCACACTGACATGAGAAAAAAGGAGGAACCACGTTAATGGTAGAATGCCAGAGGTGGCGTTCCATCTGGCTTCATTACTAGTGGTGTGAGTAGTGGTGTTTTAACAACGTTGTTACTTCACCTATGGTGAAGGGTAGTGATATATTTTTTTACTCTAATATTTTTGGTATTTTTGTATTCAGACTTTTTAAATAAATTAATTGAAACTAAGCCATACTGCATGTGTCTTGTTAACTAGGCTAATTGAATAGGTGAATACACAGCAATCACATATTATATTGTATATATATATATATATATATATATATATATATATATATATATATATATATATATATATATATATATATATACATATATCTATGTATATTTACATATACAGTATACAACTATATCTGAGGATTCTTGGACAAAAAAAAGTAGTTCCATCTGCAATATACATTTATTGATAAAGTTACATAATATATACAAATTACACACTAAAAAGTATTTACAACACGATGTACAGTGTAAGTACACTGGGTTACATGATTTACACATTTACAATACAATGTACAGCACAAGTATGTAGTTACTTTGCCTTTCAGCTTCAGGTCTGATCACACTGAGTGCTTTTGTGTCCCAGGATAAAAAGAGAGTACAGCTTGGTATCAATTCATTATATCCACTCTTCTTTCTGTACAGTGACTAATATAATGCACCCTAGATGGTCACTGTACCTAGCAAATGTAAATGGTGCACAGCCTGATTGAAGGATTCAAAGTAGACTAATATTTACAACCCATGTGAGATGTGATAAGCAAAAACAATGGTCAAGCCCTTCATGTAGAAAAAGTAACAATGCTGAGTAGGGATGAGCTTCGTATTCGAGTCAAACTCATGTTCGACTCGAACATCGTATGTTCTATCGTTCGTCGAAATACGAACAAAACGGGTCGTTTGCGCCAAATTCGAGTTACGTTTCACAGACCATAATTCACTGCGGCATCGCTGGCTGATGATTGGCCAAGCATGCACTATGACCCGCATGCTTGGCCAATCACAGCGTGCAAAAAATGGAGAGCCATAATTGGCCAAAGCCAGGGTGGCTTTGGCCAATTATGGCTATTGGGTTTAGTACACGCCCCACACTAAAAAAGGCCGCCTGCAGGGCGGCCTTGTGTAGTGTGTTGCGACAGTTAACAGAGAACAGAGAGAGACAGAGAGAGTGTCATTTTTTGCAGGTAGATAGAGCAGGCAGGCTAGTCAGTTAATGTTACAGTGTGTAGAGGATATATATACATCCCAGGTGTTGTACATATATTTATACACTGTAAAGGTTAGCTAGATCAGTTCTTCCTAATTTACTGGCAGGCAGGTGATTGTGCTATTTAAAGACGTTATCACAGGCATACTTTAGACACCCAGCTATATAATTTTTTATTTAAGCATCATTAAAATCACTGCTCATGAGCAGTGATTTTAATGATGCTTAAATTTAAAAAAAATGAAAAATTCCTTTAAATATTGTACCTGCTGGGTGTCTGTAGTATGCCTGTGAAAACGTCTTTGGGAACCCGGGTCTTGCCTGAGGGAACATGTATCAATGGAATTTTTTTTAAAAACTGTCTTTTTTTTGAAGTCCTAAAATAAAGTCTGTTTTTAAAACTTTTTTTCCATTGATACATGTTCCCTGGGGCAAGACCTGGCTTCTCAAAGATGTTTTACGACAATAACTTGCATATTAGGCTTTAAATTGAGCACTTTTGAATTCGAACGTTCGAGTCCCATAAACGTCAATGGGGTTCTAAATGTTCGCGCGAACGTTCGATCCGTTCGAAGGTTCTGGTGCGAACCGAACGGGGGGGGGGGGGGTGTTCAGCTCATCCCTAATGCTGAGGAAGCTGGAAGGAGTAACACCAACAATAGTTTAAATATATTCCATCTAACCGAAATATATTCATAATTACAACATTATTTACATCTGTTAATGAAGATTTCACATAAACTCGTTATCTAATGCCGTGTACACACGATCAGGCTTTAGCCCGGCCAAATCACTGATGGAATTTAATCGGAAAAAAATAGAACATGTTCTATATCTAAACTGCGATGGAATTCATCGGAATTTCCGATGAAAAAACTCTGATGGGGCTACACGCAATCGGAAATTCCGATCGTGTGTACGGGGCATTACAGTTGGCCCCTTGTGGCCAGTAAAACTAGGCCACACAAAATGATTATGTTTCATATGTATAATCTCTAATGTTCAGAGCTTTTGCCACTGTATTTTGAAAAAGAAAACTCTTTGAAAAGACTTTTTCAACAGCTGATCTCGACAGTCCATATTTCTTGATGCCCATACCTATAGTTAGTCCATCACCTGTTCTGGGGTTAATAAGTTCATCATCAAAGAGATAATTCTAATTTTCAACAGTCCAAGAATATTAATGATAGTCTATAATGCAGATTTAATCACGTTGCACTTGCTTCTTGGACATCCTTCCCTGGCGATTTTAATTTGGTACAGTGCACTCAGCACAGGCATGTAGATCAGCTTTCCTAGCTTTCTGAAATGAAACTTTATTAGCCTAAGCACAGATACAAAAAAGCACAGGTTTAACCAAGGAGTAATTTTTAAGACATACTCATTGAAAATGATGCTTCGCTTGACATTCTGAGTGTTATGGACTTTTGTTGAAAATAGTTAATAGATGTACTGAGACATATAAAATGATTCATACCCCTTTAAAATTTTCCACATTTTTTCATGTTACAACCAAAAACGTAAATGTTTTTTATTGGGATTTTATGTGATAGAACAACACAAAGTGGCACATAATTGTTAAGTGAAAGGAAAATGATAAATGGTTTTCAATTTTTTTTTTTTTTAATAAATAAATATCTGAAAAGTATGGAGTGCATTTGTATTCAGCCCCTTTTACTCTGATACCCCTAACTAAAATCTACTAGAACCGATTGTCTTCAGAAGTTACCTAATTAGTAAATTGAGTGTGTAATTTAATCTCAGTATAAATACAGCTGTTCTGTGAAGCCCTCAGAGGTTTGTTAGGCCACGTACACACGACTGGTCCATCTGATGAGAATGGTCCGATGGACCGTTTTCATCGGTTCACTGCTGAAGCAAACCGATGGTCTGATGTGCGTACACACCATCAGTTCAAAAACCGATCAGGTCAGAACACGGTGACGTAAAACACACGACGTGCTGAAAAAAACGAATGTTCAATGCTTTCAAGCATGCGTCGACTTGATTCTGAGCATGCGCAGGTTTTGAACCGATGCTTTTGTGTACTAACCATCGGTTTTGACCTATCGGTCAGCCGTCCATCGGTTCAATTTTAAAGCAAGTTCTCTAATGGACAACAGACCGATGGGCCGTACACACGGTCGGTTTGGACGGATGAAACTGAACTTCAGTCAGTTTTTATCGGTTTGGACCCATCGTGTGTACGCGGCCTTAGAGAACCTTAGCGAACAAACAGCATCATGAAAGGCAAGGAACACACAAGACAAGTCAGGGATAAAGTTGTGGAGAAGTTTAAAGCAGGGTTAGGTTGTAAAAAAATATCCCAAGCTTTGAACATCTCATAGAGAACTGTTCAATCCATCATCTGAAAATGGAAAGAGTATGGCACAACTGCAAACCTACCACCTAAACTGACAGGCCGGGCAAGTCGAGAATTAATCAGGGAAGCAGCCAAAAGGCCCATGGTACCTCTGGAGGAGCTGCAGACATCAACAGCTCAGGTGGGAGAATCTGTCCCCAGGACAACTTTTAGTTGTGCACTCCACAAATCTGGCCTTTATGGAAGAGTGGCAAGAAGAAAACCATAAGAAGTTTCGTTTGCAGTTTGCAAACATTCCTCCTGTTGTAAGTCCCATTGAGTGCATCTACTGTCTGCTTTATATTCTACATATTTTTTTATGGATTGCACCCAGGATGATAACCCTACAAATGTGTGCTTATTTTTCTTTTCTTTTAAGCTGTGAATTAAAGTAATTGTAAACATTATTTTTTTTAAATAATAAACATGTCATACTTACATGCTCTGTGCAATGGTTTTGCACAAAGCACCCTTGATCCACCCATTCTGTATTTAGCCACATCCTTTGGGGGCACATGAGTGGGCTTGATCCCAAGCCACGCTGCCTGTATTTATAGACGCAAACTGCATGGCTCGGCCTTGCCCCCTGTTCCCTCCTCACTGAATATAATTGACTATCAATCTGTCCTGTAATGAAGGAGAGAAAAGAGAGAGACGCTGATCTTGAGCACAGCACTGAATAGAGATTGGGCTCAGGTAGGTATAAGGGGGGACTGGGGGAGATACTGCAGTGCAGAAGGGTTTTTTACCTTAATGCAGATAATGACATTAAAGGTTAAAAAAAAAATAACAAGCATGTTATACTTACCTACCCTGTGCAATGGTTTTGCACAGATCAGCCCTGATCCTCCTTTTCTGGGGTCCCCTGCCAGTGTCATCCTCCTCAGCGAGTGCCCCCATAGGAGGCCACTTCTTATGGGAGGCATGCAAGCAGGTTTAATACTGAGCTGCACTGCCTGAGTCTATAGAATAAATCAGCCCCTCTTCCCAGGTCCCCTGCCAGTGCTCAAGGTTCCTCTATTTCTTTGAGTGCCCCGGTAGCAAGCTGTTTGCTATGGGGACACTCGTGAATGCTCACTCTCATGCCCCGCTGCATGTAAGTCCATAAGGAAAACAGAACGGGGCTCAGCCCCACCCCCTCCTCACTGGTTTTGATTGACAGCCATTGGCTTCCGCTGCTTCTCTTAGCCAAGGAGGAGACAGAGAGCGATTGGGCTCGGGTAAGTATTGGGGGGAGCTGCAAACCTGAAGTTTTTTTACCTCATGCATAGAAAACCTTCAAACTTTAAAAACCCTTTAAGTCTTTAAAACCACTTTAACCCCTTTACAACGGCAGTACTTAAACAGGCCTTAAAAGGTCACTAAAGGAATTTATTTTTTTGCTGAAATGACTGTTTTCAGGGTGTAGAGACATAAAAGTTAACTGATTCCTTTTAAAAATGATTAAAAATTGAATTTAATCTATCATATAATGTGCCTCTAGTTTCACGTTCGGTTTTAAAGGTACATACATGAATTTCCGGGTGAGAGGTGAGTCGGGAAGACTCACAGAACGAAAAAAAAACAAATCCAGGGCAGTGTTTTGTTTTTAAAATGAATCTGATTGCTTCTGAGGAGTTTTAGACACACAGTAATGACAGCTTAGACCACCGTGAAAATCTCCCAGTATGATGGTTATAAGGAAACAGGCAACCAGGAAGTGTGGAGATCACAGCAGAATTACAGCTACTTCAAAGCAAAAACGAACAATGAGGACATGAAACCAGTACTGCAGTAAGGTAAAGGAAGCTATTTAGCTAAAAAAAAAATTTCCTTTAGTGACCCTTTAAGGATGAAAGGGCGCATATTTGCATACCAGATTGTAAATGCAGCTGTGCCGAGAACATGCACCCTGCGGACTCCCAACACAGTTACCAGCAGCTAATGATCACTACTTTGGGAGCTTTCAGATCATAAGACCGATGTGACAGCTAATCATGTTGGTCACATTATCATGAACCCCTGCTTTCCGACACCTGAAACCCATTAAAGGGCCGGGAGGTGCCAGCGTTAAGGAGTTCAGTTTACATTTTGAAGTTTGCATTAGTAATGCAATTTCAATATTGCTTACCCTATTATAACCTTATTACAATTGAAAATATATCCTACAACTTGATCTCTACTAAATCAGAATCAACAAAGTGTTCCAAAGATTTCATACAGTGATGGTTATGAAGTTTACAGAATATATTTGAATAATAGTAAATATGTAAAAATGTAATTATTCTTCAAAAATACATCTTTATGCCTTATATGCTAATTGCAACAGAAAAAAATATAAGTAATCTGTTTACTTTATTATTCCCCTCAATATAACTGCTTATTATTTTACTCGTTTTAGAGTAAATATATAAAAGCAGTCGCGTTAAGTTCCCCTTTAGAATGCATAACACAAGTCAGGATTTGCATGTGCTATCTGTAGGGAATGAGACTCTGCATTATATGTTTTATTGAGTGATTGCAATGTTCCCATATTTGTTAATAATCAAAACAAATATAATGACAGAATATAATATTGGACTATGATACATGAATATAAATGAGGAAAAAATGGAGACTGTAATACAATTTGAATTTTTTTTAATTTTTGTACAATAAAACATTAATGTTGCTTAATATGTTAGACGATCTATGATGTCCTTAGTTTGCAATTCTATAAACCATTGTTGTATGCGGTGAATAGCATATTAATATCATCTTAATGTCCCTGGCTATAGAGGATTCATTTCTTGGCAATGATATGTTCATGAGATGATGTATTATTTCTATGAACATCATTCCTGTGGTTTCAATGTGACCATTGTTTGCAGTAAAAATGCTGACTGGCCTTTTTTACCTTTTCATTTAACGAATAACTATAAATGGTAACTGCCAGCAGAAAAATGCATATAGTATATTCAGGTTATCTTTCATTAACACTAGTCATCTTGTGGGTTATGATCAATACATTATAGTCTTTTAATAGATGATATAATGCATACATGAATTTTGATATTAGCAGAATGAACTTTGTGGTGTAAATTACTATAATAGTGGAAACAAAGATTTTATTTCCTGCCCCAGCTTTCCATGTCTTCTGCTACAGTATACTGCATTTTCCCAGCGGGCCAACCTGCTATAGATATCTGAAGGCCCTCGCAGATGGTTTGAATTTTGTCTGATTCCTGCTGAATGAGCCAAAATTTAAGCCAAAATCGACTGAGCCTAATGGAGAATTTGTTGGCCAAGTGCTGAGTACAATAGCCAGCAGTAGAGATTTTATTATTTTTATTATACAGGTTTTATATAGCGCCAACAGTTTGCACAGCGCTTAACAAAATAAAGGCAGACATTACAGTTACATTACAATTTGGTTCAAGAGGAATCAGAGGGCCCTGCTCAATAGAGCTCACAATCTAAAAAGGGAGAATCAATTCTTACAAAGGTAATAGCTGTGGGGGATGAGCTAATGGAGGAAGTAAAACAGTGTTAGTTAGAAGCAGGATGGGCTTCTTTAAAGAGAAGAGTTTTCAGGGATTGTCTAAAGATGGATAGATTAGTTGACAGTCGGACAGATTGGGGTAGGGATTTCCAAAGGATGGGAGAAGCTCTGTAGAAATCCTGGAGGCGAGCATGGGAGGAGGGAACAAGGGAGCTAGAAAACAGGAGGTCTTGGGAGGACCAAAGAGACGGCTTGGTTGGTATTTTGGGACTAGGTTAGTGATGTAGCTGGGGGCAGAGTTGTGGATGGCTTTGTAAATTATAGTTAGTTCTTTGAATTTTATTTGTTGGGTGAGTGGAAGCCAGTGGAGGGATTCCTCCTTCCATACTGTTAGTGTTGATGCAGAGATCAGTTGATTTTCTCTTATATAGCCAGGGTCACTTACATGGTGTGATCTTGCAAAACACAAAATTCTTGACTCTCTGATATATTAGGTTTTCATTCCATAATATTTTGATTACCTGTGTTAATAAGACTTGTTGCTATAGCCAAAACCTTTTAGTTTATTCATTTTGGATATAGTAGATAAAGGGTTAAACCCCAGTCAAGTTGTTTTTTTCCCATGTATCTTCCATCAGGAGAGCAGCCTTCACTTCCTGTTTAGAATCAAAGTGAGAGAAATACCTTCTTAGGCCTTGTACACACGATCAGTCCAAACTGATGAAAACGGACTGAAGGCTGAAGTCTGATGGTCTGATGGACTGATGGTCTGATGGTCTGATGTGCCTTCACACCATCAGTTCAAAATCCGATCGAGTCCAACACGGTGACGTAAAACACAACGACGTGCTAAAAAACCGAAGTTCAATGCTTCCAAGCATGCGTCGACTTGATTCTGAGCATGCGCGGGTTTTGAACCGATGCTTTTGCATACTAACCATCGGTTTTGACCGATCGGTCATCAGTCCATCAGTCCGATTTTAAAGCAAGTTTTAAAACTTTGGCCTGAAGGACAAAAGACTGATGGGCCATACACACGGTCGGTTTGGACAGATGAAACCGGACCTTCAGTCCGTTTTCATCGGTTTGGACTGATCGTGTGTACAGGGCCTTAGTTGTTACAGAACAGGCGCCCCCACTGGAAGATTTCTCCTTTATTTCTGTTCCACTGAAAGCTGAAAATTTAAGAATTTTCTTCACTCTACATCCCAAGATAGAGAGTGGTTTCCTACAGACAGCAATAAAAACTTGACAGGGTTGCTAACTTTTCCATATGTTATCCAAAACAAAAATAAAATGGTTTTACCCTACAGACACTTAAATCAATGGGAAGGGATTACATTACTCTGTGGAGGAGCTTACTAAAACTGGAGCACACCAAATCTGTTGCAGGTGTGCATAGTAACCAATCAACTTCAAACTTTTGCTTATTCAATTAATCTTTGACAAGAAAACCTAAAAGCTGATTGGTTACTTACTATGCACAACTGCATCAGATTCTGTGTGCTTCTGTTTTAGTAAATGCCCCCCAATGACACCAAATGTTTAGGCAGTGTAAAGCCTTGTACACACAATCCGATTGTTGGCCAACCAAGCGTCTGATTTTTGTCCAAAGGGTGTGTGCCTGGATCTTGTCTTGCATACTAATGGTACACAATTGTTGGCCAACAAACACGAATGTAGTGATATACTACAATGAATTTAAGCTCTTGAGTGCCACCCTTTGGGCCCCTTCTGCTAATTTCATGTTTGGTGAGCATTGATTCCGAGCATGCGTCTTTGTACTTTGGACTTGTGTGACAGACTTGTGTACTGATGATACAAAAATCAGACAACAGACCCTTGTCCACTGAAAATTTACTAGCCTGCCATCCAAGATTTGTTGGCTGAAAGTTGGACAACAGTAGTCAGAAGGAGCTTACTAACGGTCAAAGATTTTAGGACAACAGCCAACAATCGGATCGTGTTTATGAGGCTTAAGTCCTTGTCATTTTTTTTAATTACCCCAACCAGGCCCGGACTGGGACAAAAAATAGGCCCGGAGAGCCCTGGGGGGGGGGGGGGTGGCAGAGAGCACTGGGGGGAGGTGGAGATCACGAGGAGGCAAAGAGTATGGGTGGTGTAGAAGAAGCAGAAGGGAGATGGAGAGGCCACGGAGAGGCTAGATGAGCGGCACGGCTTGTGCCCGGTTTGCCCGATGGCCAGTCTGGGCCTGACCCCAACAATGTGAACATGCAAAACACAGTGGGGGAGAGTTAGCCCTCGTTCACACTGAAGGCGAGTTTGAAATCGTGTGAGTTCAGCTGAACTTGCAAGATTACAAACCCACATTTCAGTTGAGGGGCAATTTTAAAGACATCTGTGCGGGTTCATGCACAAATGTTTATTGAAATTGCCCTTGAAGTCGCCAAAAGTAGTGCAGGAACTACTTTTGGAAATCGCTGCGGCACCGCAAAGTGGGCATCGCACTGATTGTTACAGTGCTGTTGCCATCAATAGGCTGCGATTTGTACTGCAATTTGACATGACAAATTGCATGTCAAATCATGTCGATGTGAACAAGGGGTTACTCAAACTGGTGATCTCAGAATCTGGTGCCTCTGTAAATATCAGTTTCTCACATGAACTTTTCCAATTAAGCTTTGACAAAAAAACCTGGAAGCTGATTGGTTTCTATGCACCAGATTTTGTACCATGCATTTTTAGTAAATAACCCCCAGTAGTCTTGACCTTATTGGGTGTTCAACGCATATTATCTTGAGTAAACAAAGAACACTTTGCTTGCTCCAAAAACGTTTGATGATGAATGATTGACCCCTTGTGTCGCTATTATAGTACATGGCAAAGTGCAATGATACACTTTGATCCAAGCAGAACAGAGAAATGCCTCTCCGTGCCATGATTGTGGGCCACTAGCGGACATCAAGTTTCCGAAGATGGAGGGATGTACGGGTACGCCCTTTTGCGCAGCCGCGCCATTCAGCCGACGTATATCGTCAAGCAGCGGTCTGCAAGTGGTTAAAAAACTTGGGAAAAATTTGGATACTTCTGATTAGGGAGGATACCACTGTAGAGCATCCATAAATGGAAAGGCCAGGAGGCAAGACCAATATTTAAAAGAATGGTTGAGGACACACTTGCAGAATAAATTCAAGCTGATACTTTGTACTTGCAAAATGTCCTAAAAAAAAGTTAAATATATTGCTTAGAATCCTGGCAAGTGGCCACACAAATTTTGCTTTTTATGTAAAGTCAAGTTCAGTTTTCCAATGTAATAGTGGAAATTTCCTGAAATTTTGTAAGGGGTAGGGGAGTGTGATGCAGTATTTAAAGTGGTTGTAAAGCCTTGAAAAAAAAACAAAAAACCCTGCAAGACAATGGCATAATGAGCTAGTATGCATATCATACTAGCTCATTATGAATTACTTACCTTAGATCGAAGCCCTCACATCGGTCCTCGACAACTCTCCTGGGGGTTACTACCGGGTATCGCGGCTCCAGCGCTGTGATTGGCCAAAGCCACGATGACATCACTCCTGTGCATGCGTGCAGGTGCCGCCGGTAATGGCATGGTCACTGAAGCGCGGGCACGTATGTGCCATTGCTTCAATTTACCCCAGTGCGCATATGCCGTACAGGTTTAGGAGATATCCTGGGTAGCCTTATCTTAGGCTTACCTGCAGCATAAAGTGGTCTATAAGGGTTTAAAACCACTTGTAAGAAACATGTAACCTAATAAAACCAACAATAAAACACACAATAATTAACTTGGTAACTGAATACAAAATCAGATTATCCAATTAACTGCTCAGCTAATCAGGCAGAAAATAATGGCAGAGTTAAATGCAGCAAAATACAGCTCTGCGAAATTGGACTGTACTGAACAAATTACACTAATGATAAGGAGTGCTACAATGAAGTAAAGTACTGAAAGTGAACCTGCCATTGTAATACTAAAGAGCACTTCTTGGGGTTCATTAAAATAGATGACATTAGCAGCAGGAATGACCTTTGTCTTTCTAAAACAACTTGAAGGGTTATCAGTTGACAATAATGATATGAGAAGGCATGACTATGATAATGGGGCAAACATAAAAGGAAATACCAGTGTACAAGTACAGGTACCTGTGCAAAAAGTGAACCTTCAAGCTTCTTTATAGCAGTTCTCATGTCTTAAATCTTGTAGTTAGTGTTGCTGCTTCAGTCTCTGAGAAAGCTGTGGAATTCTTTAATATCACTCGGGGCATCTATATATTTTTTAGCCTTTTCCCATCGCTGTCAAATTCTGAAAACTCACCTGGTAATCTCAAAATGTCACATGGAAATCATTAATTACAACAAAGAAGAATTACGCCCATGTGACTTTAAATGAGGTGAACACAAAAAGGTCAATGAGAGTATACGAATATCTTTTGTATATATGGAAACCATTAAGTACCACTAATGGGGAAAGTCACATTATATGCCGTTAAAGCTTTATGGAATCAAATCACAACAGTAGATGATGCCATTACTACTGTTAGGGATGATCTGGCCTTACTAGGTGTTTACCTCTGCAGAAGAAAGCGGTATACAGGGTAAGATGTGCAATGTAAAATAAATTACATACATAGATGTTTTGAGCACTACCTGGTTACATAAAAGCAAATCCCCACTTGTGTACACGTGATAAGTTCATTTGTAATAAAGCAATTCTGCAATATTAAAAAAATAACATTGCAGATGTATTTAATTGCTTATTGCAAATGTATTTATCATGAGTACACAAGTGGGGATTTGTTTTTATGTATCCAGGTGGTGCTCAAAACACCTATGTATGTAATTTGGTCTATGTATGTACTTTAACAGAGCAGCAGCCGGTGATTTGGTTAATTCACATTGGTTAACATCCTAAGTGCAGGAACGTAGAATTAATTCTAATGGAAAATAAATAGCTCAAGTGAAAAGCTCCAAGTGGTTGAATTTGATCTTTCTGAAGCACTTCAACAACTGGAAAAAATGAAGATGTTTCTGCAAAGATATCATTTAGAGGAAAAGATTGAATATATTCTAAAGTCTGCGCAGAAATTAGGTCAAGAAATAAAAATGTATGACAACTAGTCCTGTTTGGGGTTATACGTCCCCCAGGCTCCTCTCGTACACATTCAGGGATCTCTGATCCTCATGTCATAGAAATCATTAATTCTGAGGCCCCATACACACGAGAGAATTTATCCGCGGATACGGTCCAGCGGACCGTTTCCACGGATAAATCCTCTCAAAGATTTCCGCAGATTTCTATGCGATGGAGTGTACTCACCATCGCATTGAAATCCGCGCGGAAATCCTCTGGCGATGACGTGTCGCACCGTCGCCGCGATTATGACGCGGCGACGGGCGCGACGCTGTCATATAAGGAATTTCACGCATGCGTCAAATCATTACGACGCGTGCGGGGAATCCCTTTGGACGGATGGATCCGGTGAGTCTGTACAGACGAGCGGATCCATCCGTTGGGATGGATTCCAGCAGATGGATTTGTTCTGCATGTCAGCGAATATCCGATCTGCTGGAATCCATCCCAGGGGAGATATATCCGCGGATAAAGATCTGCTGGCGTGTACACACCATAGGATCTATCCGCTCAAACCCATTTGATGGGATTTATCTGCGGATGGATTCTATGGTGTGTATGGGGCCTTACAGGGTATGTAAAGGGTATGTAAACTTATGAGCACAACTGTGTGTGTGTGTATGTATATATATATATATATATATATATATATATATATATACACACACATATATATATATATATATATATATATATATATATATATATATATATATATATATATATATATATATATATATATATACACATCTAAACCTAATAGTTTAAATACTTTTTCTACATGTAGAATAATTCTACTTAGATTAATACTTCGCTATATACTGAGATTTTTATTACATCAGAAGACAGTAAAATCATGAAAAGGGAGAAAGAAAAGTGCACCAGCCTCGTGTACTACCATTTGACAATTTATTGAATAAAAATAGTATTAAAAACTACTCACAAACAAAGGATGATAAAAGGCTTGTCAAAACGATAAAATAGATACCCCTCGAACCACACTCCGGAATGTAGGGGGGGGGGGTTTGAGGTGCGTCACTGCTGGCTTACGCGTTTCGAGGCGTCAGGGGCCTCTTCCTCAGAGCCCAGCAGTGACTGGGCTATTTGACCAAGAAGGAGAGTGATGGGGTGCTGCACCAGGTGACTACCTCTTGAAGCTCATCAAAGCAAAAGGTGGCTACTTTGAAGAACCTAGAATATGAAATATATTTTCAGTTGTTTCACACTTTTTTGTTATGTATAATTCCACATGTGTTAATTCATAGTTTTGAAGCCTTCAGTGTGAATCTACAATTTTCATAGTCATGAAAATAAAGAAAACTCTTTGAATGAGAAGGTGTGTCCAAACTTTTGGTCTGTACTGTATATATATATATCCAGGACTCTATCTTCCACACACACACCAAATTCTATCGCATTTCAGCACCATATCATACCACAGAGTTAACTTCTCGGAATCCCTACTTTTGGATCTTGGATTAAACACAACGAAAAATCAGACTCTACAACGGAAATTTCCCTATAAATGGAGCACCATGGGGATTCCAAACCTGGGTGTCACCCTAACGTCCACTCTATCTTCTTTTCATGACACAAATAGTCCTGGTCAGGGAGATTGGCGGCCTTTAAAATTAACATACTTCCTTAAATTCTGTACATATTTAGAGCGCTACCCATTCACATACCAAATCAGTGCTTTAAAACCCTGTTGAGTTTGCTCCAAAACTTTCTTTGGAAAGGCAAAACAGCACGCTGCCAACATTTTAACCTTGTTAAACATAGATCAGTAGGTGGGGCAGGTCTAGTAGACATCTGCAATTATTACTGGATGGTCCTCATGGATCAAATTAAGTACCGGTCCAGAGACAAAGCTGTTCCCCTTTGGACAGGGATAGAAGCAGCACTAGCCCCTACCCCTAACCTGCACAATCTTCTTATATGTGACCTATGGAAGCCATGGGATGTATCCACATTGTCTCCTCTCTCACAAGCTTCATTACTGGCTTGGAGGCATCTTCACAGTCAATCGACGACCCAGGCAGACACCACTATCACTGACCTCCCCTTACCCCTCCTAGAAGCTATGATACCCATGCTCTCTACCAGGACCCTTTCATTACATGGTATAACGACCATTAATGACTTAATTCAGGGCCCTAGACCCAAAAGAGTGGCGGCAATAATAGTATTATATGATCTACCTAGAGACTCCCACTTCACATGTGCCCGCATTGTACACTTCCTATCCAAAACTCCTATCCCAAACGTCCATTTACATCCCCAAGTGTGAAAGTTCTACAAATCACCAAAACCATTGGATAGGGCAAGCTCCCTTTTTTTATAACATCCTACAAAACAAGAACACATTCCATAAGACTAACTCAATGCTCAAATGGGAAAAGGACCTACATTCCTATTTCTCCACCCTCCAATGGCAAAGGGCTTTCCAAGCAATTCAGCAAGCATCTCATTGTACCACAATGCTTAGCTAGGACTGTGGTAAAGCACATTTTACGGGCAGCCCGCACAACCATTCTGAGAAAATGGAAAACCAATGTCTCTCCTAACCTCTCAGATGTGACATCCCTTGTCTAACAAAACCATACCTATGAACACCTCCTAGCAAGTTCAAGAAGGTATGGAAGATATGGATAGACAGAGGCAATAAATCGCCTAACTGATAATATTACCTAGCTAAAGAGAGGATGTCCTAATACAGTGTATCACTAATTACTACAGTATGTCACTAATTATTATACTTGTCATTCAGCCTGAAATATGCATTTGGACCATATTGGTACTACCTTTTTTTTTTTATAACATGTACCAAAACCTGCTAACCTGTTTTTTTAACTTTTTATACCTCTTTTCACACCCCAGTATACCTGTTTGTATACATTTTTATCCTACAAATAATAAAAAAAGAATGCATTAAAAACAAAAAACAAACAGGGGGTTCATTTGCACTAATTTGCAAATACATGCGTAAGCTGCAGAGCCACTTCACGGCACCCCAGTATTATCTGCAGCCCTAACTTTATAGATTTTTGAGGGCCTCTACGGTGGAAGCACATGCATTATCATGAATAAATAGTGGGCAGGTGAGCCTGGAGGGATCCCACCCCTCCTTAAAGGCGCAGGGGCACACTGGACATCCAGCATATAGTACAATGACAGCAAAGATGCCCCAACCTATACCGACCCCTGCAGCAAGGAGCACATGGAAAGGCGCTGCATGTCAAACAAAACTCTGTACTTTGAGCTGGCAATTTTCTTTGGTTTTGTTCTTTGGTAAGTTTCAATATATTACATTGTTGGTTTAATACAGCCTTAAGGTACAGATGTCATTGGTTGCAGAAGTTTTCAGGTATAAATTATGTTTCCTTAAAAACCTTTAAATCTCTACTCTAATATTACTCTGAAGGGGTTACCATTTTACATTAATCCTTAAGCAGCAAGAAGGCTAGGATTGCCACTGCTTATATCCATTACGATATTACTAAATTATACTGGCTGAAACCTTTTCAATATGTAAAAAAATGACTCTGTGCTAAAAACTAACCTATTACTGATGTCTACTAAGCTGCTGTGCTATATCTACAATTTATATAGGAAAAATAATGAATAGGATCATGCACAGCACTGAACCTGTGAATATATAGTATAAACCCATCCTTTCGCTGTAAGAGCTTATTTTGCGTTTTAGGCACACATATTTAAAAAATCATTTTAGCCCTGAAGATTACATAAAACTCCATTTATTTTCTGAAAGCAGACACCCTAGAGAATAGATTGGTGGTAGTTCCATTTTTTTTTACTGTTACAAGATATTGGTACAACAGTTTAGGTAACACAAAATTTCTGAAAAAATACACTAAAGTCAATTTTAGGGCATACAAACGAAATATATTATTTTTGTAAAATATAGAAGATGAGTTCTACCGAGTAAATAAATACCTACCCTGTCAAGCCTTAAAATTCCGTACAGCCAACCAGCTGTCGTTATTCAGATGGCCAGACATGAGCGCCGACCATCTGAATAGAAAAGCGGCAGCGGGGATAATAACATAGATTCGTGCAATGCATGAATCTATGTTATTAGACTCAGTGGCGGTGAGAGCCAGAGGGGGCGGCGCTCCAGCGCCCGCTATGGACGAACAGCCACTGCACATACGCTAACCAGCAACTTTATTAGGTACACCTGTTCAATTGCTTGGTAACAAAAATTGCTAATCAGCCAATCACATTGCAACAATTTAGGCATCTAAACGTGGTAAAGACGATTTGAAGTTCAAACCGAGCATCAGATCGGGGAAGAAAGGGGATTTAAGTGACTTTGAATGTGGTATGATTGTTGGTACCAGTCGGGCTGGCCTGAGTATTTAAAAACTGCTCACCTACTGGGCTTTTCACACACAACCATCGCTAGGGTTTACAGAGAACTGTGCGCTAAAGAGAAAATATCCAGTGAGCGGTAGCTGTGTGGACAAAAATGCCTTGTTTTTTTTTTTTAACCACTTCAGACACCACCGACCATGAGACCCGTTCACAATAAAATTGCTTATAACGTCTCTGTTTAGGTTTCGCATCATTTGTGTTTTTTTTCTCCTGCTAAAAATATATATTTAGTTTACTTTGGCAAACATTTAGCCATCTACCATTATTACTTTATTTTATTACTTTTATATATAGAAACCCTTGTACCCATCCATCTCCCCCCCCTCCCCCCACCCCAGATCCACCAGGTCCTTTTCTATCTCTTCAAGTCAGTCTTATTTTCTATTTTATTACTTTCTTATATTGTATAATCTCCTACAGATTCCTATAGGTTCCTATGAGATCTTATGCTCACATTAAAGCGGGGGTTCACCCTATCAACGCAAAAAAAAAAAATTTTTTTTCTTTTACCATAAAATCAGGCATTGTAGCGCGAGCTACAGTATGCCTGTCCCGATTTTTTTACCCCCGTACTCACCTTGTACTCGTACATCGAAGATACCGGGGAATGGGCATGCCTATGGAGACGGAGGATGATTGACGGCCGGCTCTGGCGCGTCACGCTTCTCCGGAAATAGCCGAAATAGGCTTGGCTCTTCACGGCGCCTGCGCATAGCCTGTGCGCAGGCGCCGTGAAGAGCCGAGACCTACTCCGGCTGTCTTCGGGGAGAGTGACGTGCCAAGGCCGGCCGTCAATCATCCTCCCTCTCCATAGGCACACCCATTCCCCGCGGGAGCTGAAATCTACAATGAACGATTACAAGGTGAGTCCGGGGTTAAAAAAATCGGGACAGGCATACTGTAGCTCGCGCTACAATGCCTGTCTCGATGGTAAAATCAAGTCAGTGAGGGTGAACTACCGCTTTAACTCTGCAAATTTCATTGGCTGTTTAAATTCTGTCCACTGTGTCCAGATCTCCTTCTTGACCATCTGTATCGCTGGACCTTAGATATTCAAAATTTTGAGTAATATTTATTTTATTGCACCATTCTCTAATAGAGGGACTTTCCCTATCTTGCCAGTGACTGGCTATTAAGCTCTTAGCAGCATTTTACAAATGGGGTAACAGTGTTTTCTGATATTGTTTAGTTGTTAGTCTGTTCCTATGGTGTAAACATCCCCATGGGTCATCCGTAATCTCTAAATCAGTTATTTCAGTTATTAAATGTCTGATCATGCTCCAATACCTTTTTATTTTTGGACATAGCCACCATATATGTGCCATGTTTCCAATTTCTTTACATCCGCGCCAGCAGAGTTCAGATGATTCTTTTTTGTTATTATGTGCCTTATCTGGAGTTATATACCAACGAGTTAGACATATTGGGCCAGATTCACAAAGAGATACGACGGTGTATCTCTTGATACGCCGTTGTATCTGAGTTCTGCCGGTCGTATCTATGCGCATATTACGCATAGATATTCCTAAGATCCGACAGGTGTAACTGTGTTACACCGTCGGATCTTAGGCTGCAATTCCAGGCCGGCCGCTAGGTGGCGTTTTGTTTTTTTTACGCTGCGAATATGCAAATGAGGAGATACGCCGATACAGAAACGAACGACCGCCCGGCGCTTTTTTTTTTTACGTCATTTGCGTTCGGCTTTTTCCAGCGTATAGTTACCCCTGGGTCTATGAGGCGCAGCCAATGTTAAGTATGGCCGTCGTTCCTGCGACAAAATTTGAATTTTTTACGTTGTTTGCGTAAGTCGTTCGCGAATACGGATGGACGTAATTTACGTAAACGTTGAAACCAATGACGTCCTTGCGATGTCATTTCGAGCAATGCACGCTGGGAAAATTTCCGGACGGCGCATGCGCTGTTCGATCAGCGCGGGGACGCGCCTGATTTGAATAGCACACTCCCCCTAGCCGCGGAATTTGAATTCCGCCGGGGGATTTATGATACGCCGCCGCAAGTTTTGAGGTAAGTGCTTTGTGAATAAAGCACTCGCCTCAAAAACTTGCGGCGGCGGATCGTAAATCAGATAGGTTACGCGGATCTAAAGATCCGCTAACCTATCTGAATCTGGCCCTTATAGTTTAATTCCGTTGTTTTAATATTTACTGATGTGGTATGTACTCTCTTCCATATGTGTTTTAATTCTGATTCGTTCAATTGTGACCCCAGTTCTTCCTCCCACTTTCTAATGTATGGCGGTGTGTCCAGATGCCCAACCTCCATCAAGCTTTTGTAGATCTTAGAGATCACTCCTTTCCCACCTTTTTCTTCACTGATTTTCTCTAGGGGGTGTAGATTTTCCACAGATCTACTAGGATGGGGGAGTGCCTCAAAGAAGTGTTTTAGCTGGACATACCACCACTCATTTATCTCGATCACTTCCCCTCTATTTTTTAGTTCCTGATAAGTACTTAATTTATCTTGTGTCATAACATCTTTCAACTGTGCATTTTCTTTTATGATCCATTTCCCAAATAACTTCTCTATACCTGGTGTGAAATATTTTGAATCTGTTAGTGGAATTAAAGGAGAGTTAAAATCCCATTTTTCCTTTTTATGGATTTTATCCCAGATTTTAATTGTGTGCCTTGTGATACTGTGTGAGTCCCTACTTACTCCCTCTCTATATTGGTCTGGAATCCATATGATACTCCCCAGTGATACCTTACTCATTTGATATTCCATGTTTACCCACCTCTTTTGTTTAGTGTTTCGTATCCAATCTATTACCTGTATGAGAATAACTGCGTTATAATAATTTCTTATATCTGGTGCACCCCATCCCCTTTGTGCTTTTTTTTTTTTTCAGTGTTGCACAGCTGATAGAAGCATTTGTTCGCTGCCAGACAAATTTTAATACCATCGTTTGTAAGGTTTTAAAGTACTTCTGGGGTAGTGCGATCGGGAGCATCTGTATTTTGTACATCATTTTGGGAAGGATTACCATTTTAAATATATTCATTCTACCACCCCATGATATTTGGCCTGAAGTAAGTCTATTAAATTCTGCCTTAATATACTCTAGCAGAGGCAAATAATTTGCTTTGTATACCCTCTCGTTCGTAATCGCTATTTTAACTCCTAGATATTTTATTTATTTTTTGCCCCAAACAAATGGGAACTCCTTTTGATATATATTTTGATCTCTCTTAGCTATATTAATGCTCAGGGTTTCAGACTTGGTCGGGTTCATTCTGAAGTTAGACATCTCTCCATATTCTTTCATTGATTTCATTAAGTTTGGTAGCGTTATTCTTGGGCAGGTTAAATAAAATAAAATGTCATCCGCGTAAGCCGCGAGTTTGTGTTCTTCCTGTCCCACTTCTATCCCCCTTATATCTGGATTCTTCCTTATCCCTCTTAGTAAGGGTTATAATGCTAGAACGAACCGTAATGGAGACAGAGGGCATCCCTGTCGTGTGCCCTTATGAAGTTCAAATATTCCCGAAAGGGTCCCGTTAACTTTTACTCTTGCCGTAGGTTGGTTGTAAAGTACCTTAATCCAAGTTAACATTTTTGGTCCTATTCCTATTACCTCTAGCGTATTATATATGAAGCCCCAGTCTACTCTGTCAAACGCTTTTTCGGCGTCCACTGATAAGAGTAGACCTGGGGCTCCACTGTTTCTAATTTTCTGTATGGCTAGTAAAGTTCTAATTCCGTTGTCTCTCCCTTCCCGTCTAGGCACAAAACCGACCTGGTCGGTATGTATCATGTCGTTCATAATTGTTTTCATCCTCCCTGCCAATATTTTAGAGAATATCTTGGTATCACAGTTCAATAGAGAGATTGGTCTATAGCTAGAGCAGAGTGTGCTGTCCTTACCCTCCATAAAGATTAAGGTAATAGTGGCTTCTTTCGCTTCTCTACGCATATCCCATTTTTCTCCGAGGCCGTTCATGTATGAACACATTCTAGGGGCTAGGATGTCTATACATTTTTTATAATAGAGGATCGTTAGGCCGTCCGGTCCTGGGCTCTTCCCACTTGGTGAATTTTTTCTAATTTCTCTAATTTATTCTTCTAAGATCGGGCTTCTAGGCGGTTAAAGTTATCTTCCGATATTGTATCCCAATCTATTTCCTTTAGAAACTATTTTATTTTTTCTTCCTTTTGTTTCGCCTTCTCTTGTTTCCTGTTTCTTAAGTAGAGTGAGTAGAGTTTCCCATAGTATTCTTTAAATGTCTCCGCTATTTCACCTGTTTTATGCACTAGTTCACCCCGGCTCGTTTGTATTTTCTCAATATAGTTAGCATATGTTCTCTTTTTTAATAAATTCGGCAAGTGATTCCCTGGCTTATTACCCCATTGATACCTCTCTTTCTTTACTTGGTTATATATTTTTTGAGTTTCTTGCTCTATTTGATCTCTCAACACTTCTCTTTTGTTGTTTATTTTAGTAGTGTGAAAAATGCCTTGTTGATATCAGAGGTCAGAGGATAATGGGCAAACTGGTTTGAGATGATATAAAGGCAACAGTAACTCAAATAACCAAGCTATGCAGAATACCATCCCTGAATGCACAATATGTTGAACCTTGAAGCAGATAGGCTACTGCAGCAAAATACCACACCAGGTGCCACTTTTGTCAGCTAAGAAACAGGCTCACCAAATTGGACAATAGGAAAAACGTTGCCTGGTCTGATGAGTCTTGATTTCAGCTGCGACATTCAGATATTAGGGTCAGAATTTGGCATAAACAATATGAAAGCATGGATCCATCCTGCCTTGTATCAATGTTTCAGGCTGGTACTGTAATGGTGTGGGGGATATTTTCTTGGCTCACTTTGGCCCCCTTTGAGCATTGTTTAAATGCCACGGCCTACCTGAGTATTTATGCTGACCATGTCCATCCCTTTATGTCTACAGTGTACCCTTCTTCTTATAAATAATTCCAGCAGGATAATGCACCAGGTCACAAAGTTCAAATCATCTCAAACTGGTTCTTTGAACATGACAATGAGTTCACTGTACTCCAATGGCCTCTACGCTCACCAGATCTCAATCCAATATCCTACAAGCCTCAAGCCTATCCTACACCCACCTAACAACTGTCCACGAGCCACCCCCATCAAATCATTCTCTGCAGCTGTTATCTTTTTTACCACCACCCCCTCCCTTTAGAATGTAAGCTCTACGAGCAGGGCCCTCCTGTACCTCTTTGTATTGAACTGTACTGTAATTGTGTAAGCACTGCGTAAACTGTTGGCGCTATATGAATCGTGTTTAATAATAATAATAGAGCACTTTTGGGATGTGGTGGAACAGTAGATTTGTATCATGATGTGCAGCAACTGTGTGATGTTATCATGTCAATATGGACCAAAATCTCTGAGTAATGTTTCCAACACCTTGTTGAATCTATGCCATGAAGTACTTAGGCAGTTCTGATTGGTAAAAGGGGTTCCAGCCCGGTACTAGCAAAGTGTACTTAATAAAGTGACCGATGAGTGTATGTGAACCATACATATGTAAAAGTAATTAAACAAAAGTGCAAAATGCATTACGTGCCATACAAACACATGTAGACTTTCAATGTGTTATCCAAAAGCAACTTGTTTCAAAAGTGCAGTCCAATTAAGTGTAAATCTTAGTGCTGTATCCAGTAAAAACAATATATAAAATCATAAAAGGCCTTATAGTTCTTAATTCAAATGGGAATATACATCACCTTCAGTCTCCTTGTGGGAAAATGTAACTATTAGTGATCCACATTAGTGCATTAAACAGAGAAAAAAACGAATATTTCTCCGTAAATGCTTTCCTATTTTATTGAACTACAACAGGGTAAACCACACACAATCTTCTGCTGCTGCAGTATATAGTATCAGCACCAGCTAATGCACAGTCCTCCTCCTCTCCTGGTCTCTGAGAGCGAGGAGCATATTCTCTGTAGGTTCTGATATCACTGACCTTGCTCAACATGCTTCACCACAGGGGACATCATTACTGGATACCACATTGAAAATGTACATGTGTTTGGATTGCACATATTGCACTTTGTACTTTTCTTTTACATAATTATGATTCTAATACAGTATGTGGAATATACAAGATATGCTGAAGGAATTCATATTCATTGGTAAAATATTTTTTAAGTTTTACTGTAATATATATAGATTTTGTTTAATAACTGTCGATTATGTACCATAGACATGGACATGGATATGGACCATGTACAACTCTGATCGAAAGGCAAGTTATCCATTGTGTTTGAAATTAAGTACTGTATTTATTGGCGTATAACACTCACTTTTTTACCCTGAAAATAGAGGGTAAACTGTGCCTGCGTGTTATACGCAGGGGGCTGTGGAAAGTCTTTTTCCTGAAACTTCCCTTTTAACCAGTTAACAACCGCCCTATAGAAGATATACGTCTACAAGGCGGTTGCTTAACTCTGGGAGGACGTCCATGGACGTCCTCCCAGAATCGAGCTCCCGCGCGCCTTCTGGGGCGCGCACACGGGAATGTCCGTGACCGCCAGGTCACGGTAAATCGCCGCTGATAGCGGCGGTTTACCACGTGATCGCTCCGTCCAATGACGGAGCGATCACTTGTAAACAAACCGGCGTCATGTGATGACGCCGGTTCCTCCCTCCCCTCTCTGTACCGAACGGTACAGTGTGAGAGGAGAGGGGGGAGCGGATGCAGCACGAGTGCTGTGGGCTGGATCTGTGACACATGCAGTCACAGATCCAGCCAGCCATCCATCCCTGCTCAGCCATCCCTGCCCCATACTGTGCAATACCCATACTGTGCAATACTCTGCAATACCCCACAATACTCTGCAATACCCCACAATACTCTGCAATACCCCACACTGATCTGCAATACCCCACACTACTCTGCAATACCCCACAATACTCTGCAATACCCCACAATACTCTGCAATACCCCACAATACCCTGCAACGTCACCTATGGGGATTTTTAAGTAGCAAAGTTTGGCGCCATTCCACGAGCGTGTGCAATTTTGAAGGGTGACATGTTGGGTATCTATTTACTCGGCGTAACTTCATCTTTCACATTTATGCAAAAGAATGAGGAAAAAATACTACATTTGCTAAATTTTATAACAGAAACAAAGAAAAATCTATTTTTTATTCAGAATTTTCAGTCTTTTTTCTCTTATAGCTCAAAAAATAAAAAACCCAACGGTGATTAAATACCACCAAAAGAAAGCTCTATTTGTGTGAAAAAAAGGACGGAAATTTCATTTGGGTACAGTGTTGTATGACTGAGTAATTGTCATTCAAATTGTGAGAGCACCGAAAGCTGAAAATTGGTCTGGTTATTAACCTCCCTGGCAGTATCCCCGAGCGTGACTCGGGGTGGATTTTCCATGCTAGGATTGGTATCCCTGAGTCACGCTCGGGGTAGCTGTGCAGAGTGTGCAGCGGCGCGGCTTACCTGCTCGCTGAATCCACAGACAAGTTACTTACCTTGTCCCTGGATCCAGCGATGCCACCCCGCTGTGTGAGCGAGCGGGTCATCGCTCGATTCACAGTGTCCCCGTGTGCCGCCGATCTCCGTTCCCTGCGACGTTACGACGCACGGGGCGGAGAACGGCGCCAAATTCAAAAAAGTAAACAAACACATTACATACAGTATACTGTAATCTTATAGATTACAGTACTGTATGTAAAAAATACACACCCCTTGTCCCTAGTGGTCTGCCCAGTGCCCTACATGTTCTTTTGTATAATAAAAACTGTTCTTTCTGCCTGAAAATTGTAGATTGTCCAAAAGTGTCCCTTTATGTCAAAAATGGTTTTATATCAGCTAGAAAACAGGGATAATAAATTATAATCACTTGCAGAAATGTGCGATAGCGATTTGTAGGGAAATTCGTCATAAAAAAATAAAAGTAATGACAGCAACAATTCTGCAACTGAGCAAATTTCAGTGATTTTGAGTTGATTACATTATTGAATAATTTTTATTATAATTGTATTATTATTTGTTATAATTATTTATAATTATTTATTATATTATAATTTATCATTTTGTTTTTTAAAAAAAATCATACCCGGAATGCCTACTAGACTCTTGTTTGGTCAGATTTAAGTGAGTTATTCCTAAGAACTACAGTATAAAACGCCAAATTTCCTTGCAAAATAATTGTACTGCTTTTGGTACGTAATTCCAGACAGAATCATACTGCCAGGGAGGTTAAGGGGGTTTACGTGCCCAGTGATCATGTGGTTAAAGGAGTTGTAAAAGAAAAAAAATGTTTGCCTAAAATTAATGTCTGCAAGGTAGACAGACAGAATAGTGTAATGATTCTGTTAAAAAACGAGTAAATACATATTAAATTCCTTCATCTATATCACCTCCGGCATTCTAGTTTCTGTTCTCTCATTCACTTCCCGGTTTGCGGCGCTCGTTCATGTAAGAACTACATTTTCCAGTATGCATTGCAGCACGCCCAGTAATTCACACCTCCTTGAAGTCTCTAACACGTAGAGAGCGTCCTGCTACACAGATGTAGTTCCCAGGAGGGGGTGAGCACGTTACTCACCACCGCAGTAAAGCCTCCCTTCACGGTGGTCAGAAAAATCAGACAAGCAGGAAGTGAACAGAACTGAGAAGAAATAGAGCAACTTCTGAGCAAAAACGAACAATGAGGAAGTGAAAAGAGGAATGTCTGCAGGTAAAGGATGCTTATTATGAAAAAAAAAATATTCCTTTACAACCCATTTAAAGTTAGGGTGCGTGTTATTTGCCGATAAATACGGTAATTGTTTCCTTTCTCAGTTAAAAACGATAATGTTACTCCAAAGAAAATTTTCAGATTAAAAAATTACTAATGCCTTGTGCCCACGATCCGAATTTCCAATGGAAAAAGTCAGAAAGAATTTTTTCATCAGATGTTCCAACCGTGTGTATGCCCCATCTGACTTTTTCTGTCAAAAATTTCTACGGAGTTAGAAAGAGAACATGTTCTCTTTTTTTCAGACGAAAAAAAATTCTATTGGAAATTCTGTCCGTCTGTATGGAACTCTGACGGAGAAAAAAAAAACACGCATGCTCGGAAACAATTCGACGAATGCTCGGAAGCATTGAACTTCATTTTTCTAGGCTTGTCGTAGTGTTGTATGTCACCGCATTTTTGGCGGTCGGAATTTGGTGTGTCTGTGTGTATGCAAGACAGCTTGAACGGAATTCCGTCGGAAAAACCTGTCAGAGTTTATTACGACGGAAACTCCGATCGTGTGTACAGGGCATTAGAGTACCCATCTCCTGTAGCCCATATCAAACAACAGAAGGGCTTCCATTGCTGTATTTTTAGTGCTTGGAGGTTCTCAAAGAAGAGTGCTCTACTGATTCTCTTTCTACCCAGTAGTAACATGGAGAGGGTTTCTTCAGCTACTATACAATGCAGGCAGTGACAGACTTTTAATAAAAACAATTTTGGCAAACAAAAAAACTTGCATGTGTCAAGTTGTCCAAGTATTGCCAAGTCTGGTAAAGTTAAAAAAGTTTAGCATTTATTTTTATTTTGGGGGGTACACCCCCAAACACATTAGTCATTCGCATTCACATTCTACTATTAACGGGGCATTTTCTGCCCAAGAAAAAGAAAGTGTGGCACGATCAGTGTGCTAAAATTGGGTGCAGAGTGCAGAGGTTAAGAGCCGGTTCACACTGGGGCGATTTGTGATCCGACTTGAAATCGCCTCAAGTCGTCCCAAGTCGTGCTGTCAAGAAAAACAATGCAAGTGAATGGGAGCGGTGTTAATACACACGACTCAAGGCGATCTGACTTCAAAAGAAGTTCCTGTACGACTTCAATCCGACTTGTAGGCGATTCCTACCCATTGATTTCAATGGAAGTAGCTTTCAAGTCTGATCACTGTTCATAGTGAGGCGATTTTGCCAGAAGCAGAGAGGAATTTACCCAGAAGCCACCAGGTACTCCCCTGTCCCCAGGCAGCCCCCACCTTCTTCCCACCTTCTTGGCACGGATTACTTTCACTTTCTTGTCTCTGTTTGCAGCATGGCTGTCAGAGTTAGGAAAGAGGCCGTGGATAATGAGTCACTTATAAGGCTGGTAAAAGACAGACCATGCCTCTACGACAAGAGGGACCCCTTTTACAAGGACCAAATGAAGAGGGACAATGCCTGGCTGGACATTTCTCGCCTGACCTTTGAGGATTGGGGCATATTGTCTGAGACCGACCGCACTGTAAGTAAGTAAGTGTAACCTTTTTATTATATGTCTATTTTCCTTGCCTAGGCATGCTGGTTGTAGTTCCATACATGCCACTTGTTTGCACAGAGAATGGCGGCATGAACTCCCTCTTGAAGACAGCAACAATCGAGCACACCGGCATCAATAGATCCCCTGGCAGGAACAGTATATCCCATGCTGGCAATAGTAGATGCAGACAGGAACCATAGATTCCCCCAAAAAGTTGATCCCTAACAGGAACACTACTTCAAATGACAAGAACAACAATAGATCCCTGATCGCAACACTAGTTCACATGATAACAACAGTAGATCCTTGACAACACTAGATCCCTGGCATGAACAATAGGTCCCCCAAAAATAATGGATCCCTGAAAGGTACACAAGTTCACATGAGAACAACAATAGATCCTTGACAAAACTAGATCCCTGGCAGGAACAACAGATCCCCCAACAATAATAGATCCCTGATCGGAACACTAGTTCACATGAGAACAACAATAAATACTTGACAACACTAGATCCCTGGCAGGAACAACAGATCCCCCAACAACAATAGATCCCTGATCGGAACACAAGTTCACATGAGAACAACAATAGATCCTTGACAACACTAGATCCCTGGCAGGAACAACAGATCCCCCAACAACAATAGATCCCTGATCGGAACACTAGTTCACATGAGAACAATAGATCCTTGACAACATTAGCTCAATAGCATGAACAATAGATCCCCCAACAACAATAGATCCCTGAAAGGAACACAAGTTCACATGACAACAACAATAGATCCTTGACAACATTAGCTCAATAGCATGAACAATAGATCCCCCAACAACAATAGATCCCTGAAAGGAACACAAGTTCACATGAGAACAACAATAGATCCTTGACAACACTAGATCCCTGGCAGGAACAACAGATCCCCCAACAACAATAGATCCCTGATCGGAAACCAAGTTCACATGAGAACAACAATAGATCCTTGACAAAACTAGATCCCTGGCAGGAACAACAGATCCCCCAACAATAGATCCCTGATCGGAACACAAGTTCACATGAGAACAACAATAGATCCTTGACAAAACTAGATCCCTGGCAGGAACAATAGATCCCCCAACAACAATAGATCCCTGATCGGAACACAAGTTCACATGAGAACAACAATAGATCCTTGACAACACTAGATCCCTGGCAGGAACAACAGGTCCCCCAACAATAGATCCCTGATCGGAACACAAGTTCACATGAGAACAACAATAGATCCTTGACAAAACTAGATCCCTGGCAGGAACAATAGATCCCCCAACAACAATAGATCCCTGATCGGAACACAAGTTCACATGAGAACAACAATAGATCCTTGACAACACTAGATCCCTGGCAGGAACAACAGGTCCCCCAACAATAGATCCCTGATCGGAACACAAGTTCACATGAGAACAACAATAGATCCTTGACAAAACTAGATCCCTGGCAGGAACAATATAATTGAAAAACTTGTCCTCAAAACCACGCATCTTATCATACATGGCCCAGAAATGACCTCTGTTAGCTCTATTAGCAATAATTGGATGGATCCAATAGCGCCGTCTTCTTCTCATCCTCATCCTTCGCTTCCTTTCTTCCTCTTCCTCTTCTGTCAATACTGCCAAACCAGCTGTTATGACAGCTGCCATTAGGTAACGCACAGAGAGCATTTTAGACACAGGAAAACAGGGAACAGGGAAGAAGAAATCAAACAGGAAGAAGAATGATGTCAGAAGAGCTTAGTAGCTCTGATTGGGCATTTCTGACATTCCCTGTCCTGGAGGCGATTTATAAATCGCCCCAGATCGCCTCAGGTCGCCTTGTGGTTCACATTCAAGTCGTGTCGGAATCGCCTCTGGAAGTCGCGCTGGAAGTCGGATCGCCCCAGTGTGAACCGGCTCTCAGTGTTCAAGATCAGTAGTGAGTGATGCAAAGTGCATGGGTCAGTAGTAGTAAGTAAGGTCAGGAGGTCAGGAGTAAATGGCTCAGAGATCGTTAGTAAATGAAGCAGAGTTTAGAGATCAGATTCATTAGTAAGCGGTGCAGAGTTCAGGGGTCAAGAGTAATGGCCCGTACACACGATCCGAATATCGGACGAAAACGATCGTCCGATTAAGGATCGTACGATTTTTGGATCGTGTGTACACTACTTTCGAGAGCCGATCACGACAGTTCATCCGATATTATTCGATCGGACATGCACGAAAAATTTTCTCGTACGATGTCAGATCGTACGATTTTCGTTTAGTCAGTACAGTTGTCGTCCGAAAATACAATACAAATACATTACAACACATGACATCACTTCCGATAATTTTTTTCGGTCGTACGTGAATTTTCGTGACTTTAATAACCTATTTCATTTTATTTCAATCGCAATAAGCGTTTATTGATTGGTTTGCACAAAAGTTATAGCGTTTACAAAATAGGGGGTATTTTTATGTCATTTTTATTATATTTTTTTACTAGTAATGGCGGCGATCAGCGATTTTTTTTTTCGGTATTGCGACATTATGGCGGACACTTCGGACACTTTTGACACATTTTTGGGACCATTGGCATTTTTATAGCGATCAGTGCTATAAAAATGCATTGGATTACTATAGAAATGCCACTGGCAGTGAAGGGGTTAACACTAGGGGGCGGGGAAGGGGTTAAGTATGCCTGGGTGTGTTCTTACTGTGGGGGGGGGGTGGCCTCACTAGAGGAAACACTGATCCTCGGTTCATACATTGTATGAACCGAAGATCAGCATTTCCCCTGCTGACAGGACCGGGAGCTGTGTGTTTACACACACAGCTCCCGGTCCCCGCTCTGTAACGAGCGATCGCGTGTGCCCGGCGGCGATCGCGCCCGCCGGGCACACGCACGGGAGTCGGGGGCGAGCGGGGGGCGCGCGCGCCTCCCTAGTGGCGGCTGGGAGAGAGGACGTCATATTACGTGCTCTCGCCCAGCAGAGCCACCTTGTGGACGTATAACGACGGTGCGTGGTCGGCAAGTGGTTAAGCAAAAAAAGTCGTACGATATTCGGATCGTGTGTACGGGCCATAAGTGATACAGAGTTCAGAGGACAGTAGTAACTGACCCACTATCCCACAGTGCAGCCCTCCCCTACTAAGCTTACCTGTAGCAATAAATTATATTTCCAGTGAAACTCTGGACCCCTGGGGGTTGCACATAACAATTATTAAAACAAATATGACACAGTTGTTCCTAGGTACAAGAATGAATGCTTATACAAAAGAATGTTTTGAAGGGGTTAGGATCTCTGGGTAAAGACTTATATGAAACCCAACAACAAAAACACCCAATTAGAGCTTAACCCCCCCCCCCCCCCCAAAAAAAAATGTTTTACTTACTCACAATACATGAAATATAAGCAATTGAAAAGGGTAGATAAGGATGCCATGACCATATAGCATAGATTGTACACTTTATTAAAACACAAATTATTAAAAAGACACCATGGGGTCCATTGTACCCATGGGTGATGCGCCACTGACTATTATTATCCCACAATGTATCACCTTTTATTAATGAACAGGGGAAAGCTTGTCATTCAACTGCTCCTCCTCTTCCAGAGGTCATGATGCACTGTGGAACAATAATAGTTGGCGTTTTGCGAATGGTGGAGAGGGCAGATGGGGGCAGGCGATTGGCACACCCTTTCTCAGTAGCAGTTGCTGCTGTTAACCTTCACCATGCCAAAAAAAAGCTGCTCATGACAGTATCCGGAAGTCCTGAAGGTGCCACTGAATGGAAGAATTTTACCAGAAGCAGCCACCATAGAATACATACCATTACACATAACACATGTGTTTGGCACTGTATTCCCCACCACCCTCCCCCACAAACAAAAAATGATCAAACTTCAGGTTTAATGGGGTTGTAAAGGTTTTTATTTTATAAATAGGTTCCTTTAATCTAGTGCATTGTTGGTTTAATATACCTTTTCCTTCGATTTCACTTCTAAATGTTTTTTTTTTCTTTGTTTTCTTTGTCTGAATTTTTCACTTCCTGTTCCTACTCAGTAAGCTGTTCAGTAAGCTTTTCTGGCTGACTAAACACCGCTCGAATGATGGTGTCAAGCTTACTGAGGAGAAACAAGAAGTGAGAAATTCAGACAAAGAAAAAAAACATTTAGAAGGGAAATGGAAGGAAAAGGTAAGTGAACCAACAATGCATTAGCTTAAAGGATCCTATTTAGAAAATAAAAAACAAACCTTTACAACCCCTTTAAGCTAATACATTGATACCACAGGTGACCCAAGACCATTAATGTTACAAGTGCACAATGTGTATGAGCTTCAGGAAAAAAAAAATCTATGTGCCATAGCAGTGATTTGATTTGTTCTTGTGCAGAAAACCATAGTTCCCTGTGTAATTATCCCTAACGATGCTGTGAATAATTAGGGCCAGATTCAGGTACCTGCGCTGCGGCGTAACGTATCTCGTTTACGTTACACCGCCGCAAGTTTTCAGCGGAAGTGCTTGATTCACAGCACAGCTTGATTCCGAACGTTCTGCACATGCTCCGTTAGGAAATTTTTCGCCGTGCTTTGCGCGAAATTACGGTGCCCCGACGTGTTTTTTGAACGGCGACGTGCGCTACGTCCTTTCGTATTCCCGGACGTCTTACGCAAAAAAAAAAAAATTGAAATTCGACGCGGGAACGACGGCCATACTTTAACATGGCTGGTCTAAATCTAAGCCATGAAATAGCAGCCGTAAGTTTGGGACGGGAAAAGCTGACTAGCGACGACGTAAGAGAATGCGACGAACGCGCTTACCTTCGTGGATCGCCGTAAACAGCTAATTTGCATACCCGACGCGGAAAACGACGCAAACTCCACCCAGCGGGCGCCGGAGTATTACACCTATGATCCGAAGGCGTACGAAGCCGTACGCCTGTCGGATCGAAGCCTAAAGCCGTCGTAACTTGTTTTGAGGATTCAAAACAACGCTACAATGCAGCAAATTGGAAAATACGCCCGAGTATCAGTAGATACGCCGGCGTATTACAACTGTGAATCTGGCCCTATAATTGTAATACTTTGTATGTAAACCTACCAAATACAGATGAAGGCAAATGATTAAAGCATATTTTTCACAACGAAGTATATGAAAATATATCTGGTATCTGGAATTAGAAGTACAATGCACATAGTAAATATATTTATCATCTACAACTCTACATTGTGATGTTTTCAAACACAACGTACTATTCAACCTCAACCTTGAAGTTAATGTGCTTTAGAAAAAAAATAAGTATTGCTAGGTCACAAATTCTCTTGCTACATACATGTTCCTTATTCACTAAACATATTCATCTCTTATTTATGCCATTTACTGTATTTTAGTCATCTACAGCTAAAAGCTGCTTTAAAATGCTATAAAACCTTGACACTTACGTGACTTTAAAAAAAAGAATTGATAAAATTCAAGGTCAGGGATTCTCTTGCTATACACTAATGACTGGTTCAGTAAGGCTCTTCATTTCTTATTTATACCATTTGCTGTGTGTTTATATTTCAACCACTTTGTTTTTTCAGCTTTCCTATAAGAAAAGGCAACCATTTCTAAATACATGTTCCTGGAAATATTCTAACAATGTAACACAAGATATTATTCGCATAATGGAATGTAAAATAATTATAATACCACTAATAATAATCTATTAAATGATTAAACAAAGGAGATGTTGTTCCATCAGAATTGGTGACCTGTCAGATTAGGTAACGGAAGTGACATTCCGTCAGCTGTGCATGCATTCCACCGCTGTCAGATTAGCCAACCCGGTAGTAGTGAAATGCATGCACAGCTGACGGAACGTCATTTCCGTTGCCTATCCTGACGGGTCACGGATTCTAATAAAACCCAGGCAATTGCATCGGAGGGGGCAGGTAAAGAAACCTGTATGCCCCCTCACTGTAAAAACTGCTCCTCTCCTCTCCTGCCCCTCTCCCTGCACATACTACTCCCCTTGCCATGCATCCATGTAAAAAAAAAAGCTTGAGTTACCCCCATACCCAACACGTTTCTGGTGTTTTGCCGTCATCAGGGGTCACAGGTAGGGAGCAGTGTGGTCACGGTTCTTTTTAACTCTATAACAATGATAAAAAGATACATCATGGAAAACTGTAAACTTGCTTCAGGGTAAACGTGCACATCCTCAAAGTCACAGCATGATTTCACACGGCATAAAAGCATTCAGAGCGGCCCAAGATCTGCTAGAATGCTTTCAGAAGTGGCAGGAGGGGACCTCCCCTCACCCCCCCCCCCCCCCCACCATGCTGTTGTTTCTCAGGCATACAATGAATGATCCAACAATCTTTGATCGCCTCTATGGCCTTGGAGGACGAGAGCAACATCATGACATCATCCCCGGTCCAGGATGGAGGTAAACTATTTTTTTTATTTAAATCAAAATATCAACATTTTGTATTTTTGATCTTTTGCTTTTAAAGGTAAAGGAGAGATTTGGGGACTTTTTGACCCCAGATCTCTCCGTAAAGAGGACCTGTTTTTTTTTATTTTACAAGGGATGTTTATATTCCTTGTAATAGGAATAAAAGTGATTTAAAAAAAAATGAAAGGGACATTGTAAAAATAAAAAGTTAAAAAAATAAATATATAAATTGCTCCCATCTCTTTGAGTTTGCATGCAGAATTGAACGCATACATAAGTCACACAAGCGTAAGTAAATGGTATTCATACCACACATGTGAGGTATTGCCACTAGTGTTGCTCACGAATATTCGTATTGCGAATATTCGGCTCGAATATGGCATATTCGAGTATTCGCGATATATTTCGAATTTCGCGGTGAATATTCGCTATTCCGAATATTCAAATTTTTTCAATTTTATTTTTAGAACAGATCACATCCTAGAGATCTCCATCGACGTCTAAAAGCATTGCTGGTATGATTAGAGACCTTGGGCTGAGTAGCTGAAGCGATCATTTTATCATTTTATCTTGCCGAAAAATCGCAATGCGATTATTCGGCAATCGGAATATCGCGCGATTATTTTATTTGCATCAGAGCCAATCAGAGTTCTCCTACCGCAGTTGTCGACATTCCGCAATAAATATCGCATTCGCATTTTGCGACATTTCGATAAAATATCACGAATATTCTGAGCCAATCAGAGGGCTGCTACCGCAGTTGTCGAGATTTCGCAATAAATATCGCATTCGCATTTTGCGAAATTTCGATAAAATATCACGAATATTCTGAGCCAATCAGAGGGCTCCTACCGCAGTTGTCGAAATTCCGCAATAAATATCGCATTCGCATTTTGCGAAATTTCGATAAAATATCACGAATATTCTGAGCCATCAGAGTTTTCCTACCGCAGTTGTCGAAATTTCGCAATTATTTTCGCATTCGCAATAGCGAAATTTCGCAAACATTTCATTTCGATAAAATATCACGAATATTCGAATTTAGCGAATATTTCTCGAATATTCGGCTATATATTCGTGATATATCGCGAAATCGAATATGGCGTATTCTGCTCAACACTAATTGCCACAAACGTTAGAGGTAGAGCAATAATTCTAGCACTAGACCTCCTCTGTAACTCTAAACAGGTAGGGCAGATCCACAGAGCGTGTACGCCGGCGTATCTACTGATACACCGGCGTACTTTTCAAATTACCCACGTCGTATCGTTGTTTTGAATCCTCAAAACAAGATACGACGGCATCTGGGTTAGATCCGACAGGCTTACGTCTTCGTACGCCTTCAGATCTAAGATGCAATTCTTCGGCGTCCGCTGGGTGGCGTTCACGTCGTTTTCCGTGTCGAGTATGCAAATTAGCTATTTCCCACGATCCACAAACGTACGAGCGGCCGGCGCATTCCTTTACGTCGTCTCTAGTCGGCTTTTTCCGGCGTATAGTTAAAGCTGGTATTTCGTGGCGTATAGTTAGACCTGCCATGTTAAGTATGGCCGTCGTTCCCGCGTTTATTTTGAATTTTTTTTTTGTTTGCGGAAGTCGTCCGTGAATCGGGATGGACGTAATTCACGTATATATGTTAAAAAAAATGACGTCCTTGCGACGTCATTTAGCGCAATGCACGGCGGGAAATTTAGGGATGGTGCATGCGCAGTTCATTCGACCCGGGGATGCGCTTCATTTAAATGAAACACACCCCCTAATCGCCGATTTGAATTCCGTGCCGTTACGCCGCTTGAGATACACTACGCCGCCGTAACTTACGACGCAAATTCTTTATGGATTCGATTTAAAGCCAGGTAAGGTACGGCGGCGTACCTTATCTCGGTAACCTGTAAACCATTTTAAAGTGTTGTCTGTGGAGATTGTTAAGTACCGTAGTTTGTCGCCATTCCACGAGAACAATTTTAAAGCATAACATGTTAGGTATTTATTTATTCGATATAACATCATCTTTCACATTTTACCAAAATTTGGGGTATATATATATATATAATTTTTTTGTTTTTGTTTTTTTTCATTCAACTGATTTTTTTCCCCAAAAATTGCAATTGCAGAACTGCTTTGCAAATACCGTGTGACATAAAAAAAGGCAACAATCACAATTTTATTCCCTAGGGTCTCTACTAAAATGTATAATGTTTAGGGGTTATAAGTAATTTTCTACCAAAGAATTGCAAGAAAAAGCCTGGTCTTAAAGTGGCTAATCTATCTATATGCACTTTTGTAGCAGCCCTCTCTATTCTTTCCCTGTTCAAGTTAAACATATTTTCAATGTGGCTTCTCGGAAATTAGCCTATTTATAGTGAGGGGCTGGCTCATAAGAAACCCCCTGTTATTGGCCATTCTAAGCTATCTGACCTAAGTTCAGAGGTTTAAGTATCCAGTACAAATAAAGGGGTAAATCTTCTCCATGGGGGCTCAGACAGCAATAGAAACTTGACAGATGGTGTAAACTTTCCCCACTCCATAATCCAAAACTAAAATAAAAGGTTTTGTCTAAAAAGTACACTTTAACATGCACAAACTGATAACTCAACCCAATGACTTATCCTTTCAGGCAGACAAATGGATCCTCAAGACAAGCTGGTAGTGCTATCTGTTTAACCGCTTGCCGACCAGACGCCGTCATTATACTGCAGAAAGTTGTCACAGCTGTACAAACCACTGTAGGTGTACATCGGCCGCTTTAAGAGCTTTAGGTGCTCGCATGCACTCCCATGGCTGGCGGCTGCGATGTCTGCTGGTGACCCGCGATCACTCTTTAGAGAGCCAGAACAAGGGATCTGTCAATGTAAACAGACAGATCCCCATTCTGTCAGGGAAGTAGAGAGAGATCTGCTGTTCCTATTAATCAGGAACAGCGATCTCTCTCTACTCCCAGTCAGTCCACTCCCCCCACAGTTAGAAACACCTACCTAGAGAACACTTAACCCCTTGATCGCCCCCTAATTTTAACCCCTTCCCTGACAGTGACATTTATACAGTAATCAGTGGCTAATTTTAGCTCTGATCGCTGTATAAATGTCAATGGTCCAAAAAAAAAATCAGATCTGTCCGCCGCAATGTCGCAGTCCCACTAAAAATCACTGATTACCACCATTACTAGTAAAAAATAATAATAATAATAAAAATACCATAAATCTATCCCCTATTTTGTAGACGCTATAACTTTTGTACAAACCAATCAATATATGCTCATTGCAATATTTTATCAAAAATATGTAGAAGAATACATATTGGCCTAAACTGATGAAGACATTTTTTATTTTATTTTTGGATATTTGTTATAGTAAAAAATATGTTTTTTTTTTAAAACAATTGGCGCTTTTTTGTTATAGTGCAAAAAAATAAAACCGCAGAGGTGATCAAATACCCTCAAAAGAAAGCTCCACTTGTGGGAAAAAAAGGACAATAATTTAGTTTGGGTATAACGTCGCACGACCGTGCAATTGTCAGTTAAATCGATGCAGTGTCGTATTGCAAAAAAATGGCCTGGTCAGGAAGTGGGTAAATCCTTCCGTGGCTGAAGTGGTTAAATAACCTATAGAACTATTGGAATTACTTTTTGTGTAATAAATTAATATTTGAATAAAAAATTGATTGTATACATAGTGAAACAATTTAAAAACAACTAAAATAAAATGTATGTCCCCCCATAAAAAATGTAATGATAATTTATCTCTAACTATGTTACCATCCGTAATTTATGTGAAAAGCAGAAGCTCAACTCTTAAAGAGATCCAGGAGCTTATCACTATAATCCAGGTAACTATCAAGTGGAAAAGAAGGTAGCGCACTAATGGGCAATTCTACAGTATATACATTATTATAGGTAGAATAAAACTTCATGACGTTTTTAATTAAAAGATTTAGGGGACCATGGGTTATATGAGCAATCACATTTTCACGGGCAAGCAGTCAATTGGATTTTCGCTTTTATACTTATTGACATTGGATTTTACTTGCAGTTTGCTGTATGCAAATATTGGTTGCAATTATTCTCTGTGGCAGGTTTTCACTATGGCACACACGTTGACCCCTTTGCTTGGAATTTGACAAGAGGGGAGAGAGGGACTTTAGACAGAGCACACAATGAAATAGGATGATTTATATGCACCAAGGTATAGGAATTAATATTAAGGTGGGAGTGGGTTTGGAATTGGATAGATAAGTGTAATTATCCTTTGGAATGTATGATTGGCTGCTATGGGTTTCTGATCTTTGCACAATTAATACATTTTGCATTGTCTTTTAAAATGTTCTGATTATTATTTTGTATCTACTTAAAGCTTTGTTTTAATGGATACATTGAACAAATACAGCATACATATTTGACAGCAGTGTAGGTTGTGTGTTTGAATTACAAAAAGACAATATTCAAACAAGGATCTATAAAAACATGTGACAACTCATATCACCTAACATTACTGGAAGATTCTAAAATAATTATATTATATAAAGAAAGTCATGGTGCAAAAATATGCAAAAATAACACAAAAGGAAATTAAGTGACTTTCAAATAAATTCATCCTTGCAAAAGGATAATTACATCTGGTAAATATTCGATGAAAAACGTGGTTACTGCATGAATTTTTAAGTTAATTTTAAAGCTGCTACATATGTTAACTTGATATGAATAAGTGGTTTTGTTTGTTGTGAAGAAAGTCTACAAAGTATTTTTTAATCACTGCTGTCCTTAATGTTCAGTTGACAGTAGAATCTACAAAGAGATCAGGGGACAAATGAGTATATTTTTTTAAAGTCAGCAGCTACTAACAGTGTAGCTGCTGACTTTTAATAAGAACACTTACCTGTCAAACTTGCCCGCGCTGATGCCCCCCCCCCGATGCCAATCCCTCGATTGGTGCAGGTCGCTGGCCGCCATTCACACTAAGCCTTTACGGCTTCACTGCCCATTTCCTACTGCGCATTCGCGAGTCTCGCGCCGACTTGGGAATGGGCGGCTGCTCTCTGGGAACACACACAGTTCCCAGAAAGCAGAGCGCCCCATTCACTAGAAGAAGACAGACCGCGGCTACGGAAGAGGCGGATTACAGACTTCCGCATAGCAACAGGTATTTCGGTTGAGTATAAAAAAAAAATTCAATTTTTTTTCTATTTTTGGGCTAAAAAAAAAATCCTGGGTGGAACTCCACTTTAAAACAGAGTTCTACCCTGATTTTTTTTTTCATTATCAGACTCCTGGAAACCTATAAAAAAACATTTATATATTTTTACTTACCAGAATCGCCCTGTTGCTATGTAGTCCACCTAATCTGCCACTTCCTGGTCCGTGGCCCTCCTAGGTCACTGCCTGTGCAGTACTGTGATCAAAAATCGTGTTAGTTCCTGACAGGAAATGACCAAAACAACGGGGCGGGGCCTGCCTCCATCGCCACCCGACACTCAGCAACATTATAAACAATCGGTGCTACAGCTGCCGGTGAATTACAAGATTGAGAGGTGCATGCTGGTTACCCAGCATGCACCTCTCCAAAGCAAACCAGGAAGAGATATCGATTGGGCTTCACATGCCCTCAATAATGATGGAAACTGCCACAACAGGAGGGAGAATATATTGAGTAAGTAATATATATTTTTAATAAATACATAATGACCTTTGTCTAATAGTTATTGTATTAAATTAGTACTAATGCTCGGATCAATAAAAAAAATAAAAAAAACTTTGGCCACAACTCCGCTTTACCCACTTGAGGACCGAGCCTCTTTCTGAGGTTTGGTGTTTACAAGTTAAAAACATTTGTTTTTGCTAGAAAATTACTTAGAACCCCAAAACATTATATATTTTATAACACCCTAGAGCAGTGGTTCTCAACATTTCTAGTGCTGTGACCCCTTGATAAAATTTCCCAAGTTGTGGGGACCCCAACGGTAAAATGATTTTCCTATCGTGGGTTGTCGGCACAAGTAACTTGCGCCCCTAACCCACGAACATTTAGCGCTCCCTGAGTCCCTTCCACTCGTACAATATTAAAACCCCTTATAGTACATTTTAGGATGTACCACTCTTTTTATTTTTTCTCCTTTCTTTCCCTTTTATCTCTACTCAATGTGCCTCACTGTCATTTAATGGGATTTTTCTATTCCTGTAATATGCCATATTTTTTGTAATAAAAACTTATTGAACAAAAAAATCTAAGGAAAACTGGCAATAATTTGTAAAAAAAAAAAAAATGTTGTCCCTGTATATTTCTTGCTATTATCATAATTTATCACCAAAGAACAATCCAAAATAAATGTTCCTTAGTTGTTGTTTGTACCCATAGTACTGCCCAGAAATAATGGTGTGGATTTAAAAAAAAATGTTATCCTGCCTAAAACACACTAACACTGATATAAATAAAATAAAAATATTTTACCCAAAATATGCTGATGGCAACCTTTGACATCAACACTAACCCTGGCAAACCTTGATCTTGTTGCTTTTTTTTTTTTTTATTCTTTTTTTTTTTTTTGCACTTTGGTTCCTTTACCGGGCCTGGTCTCTGTGCTGGGAGCGTGCTGCACATATATGCAGCCCCATAGAAAAAAACATGCTTTAAAAAGGCCACATATATGTGTGCAGTCAGCCAGAAGGGATAAAATATCCATCATGTGCAGATTAAATAAATAAACAGGAATTTTTTTTTTACCATTTTTTCGAGTGAGAGTTCTCAAGTTTGTTTCGTAAATCAATCTAATTCTAAGTACATATAAAAACATTTTACACAGACTGTTCAGTTTTTTCATAGAATTTAGAAATGTTGTTACTAAAACTCAATTTCCCAAGCATCACGATAAATAAAGCAAATTTAATTAACACTGACTAGGCCATGTTTATGCAAGTACAGTAAAACACTGAAAAAAATACAATGAGACAGGAAACCACCAACAGTCTCCTTTGAATTTAACTAGCATATTGATATTATCATATTCTGTGAGCAATTTAACATCAGAAGTAAGCTTTTTATCATCTATTATGTGGAAGGTTGGCATAGCAACCCTTTATAGTAATTTACATTAATTTACATTAACTTGTAGTAAGGCCTGCTCCACGGCATGTTCTGTAGGAAGCAACATCAACGTCGTTATGCAAAAATAAACATCATGAGCTGATAAATAAGACATTTAAGAAAAAGCAAAGTTAAAAAGCTGCCTTTGAAAGAGATAATTTTTCTCAACCCAACCATTAACAAAGGTGCTGGGGAATGGGCTCAAACACAGAGCTTCTGGGTGATCCTCCTGTATAGCTCAATTATAAACTGACCAATTTGTGTTTATTTGTCCAACCTACATAACATAAAATAGATATGGGCCTTGCCCTGCTGGCCAAATGATAACAATTTAAAGCAGATCAAGGATTTCCTGTTGGCCAACTCGCTATGAAACATGGCACATGTGCACATCTTTACTCACAGCTCTTGACATGCACCTTCATTAAAGAGTGTGCGTGTTTGTTCACATACGTGCAGTGTGCACATGCCCAAAGTCAGTATTGGCATCAGATAGCCAATTTAAGGGATGCTTTATCCCAGTGTCAGTGCTGTATTCTGACCTGTATCCTGCTTACGATCCCTGTTATTGAACTGACATGATTTTGGAACTTGATCTGTATTGCTGCCTACTAGTTCCTGACCTTGGCTTCCTCCATGACCTTGACATGGCTCTCTTTATGACTCTGCTGTCTATGCATGTTCATGTGGCCTGCCTGCTGGGATCCCTGGGAACCTGTGGCCCAATTGGAGTTTTCCCTTATCTTCTGCTGGTTTCTCTCATGGCTGTGAGGATTCCTTGACTGACTGTTCTAGTTGTATGCTCTGCTTGCCCTTCCTGGCTTTCATCTCCAGTTCAAGATTCTGCAATCAACATCTTCCAGCACTTGTGTTCCTCCTATCCCATGGCATCATCTGTTCCACTTCCAGGGGTGCTTGGGCAGGATATTACATCATCATCATTTCACTCTCCTATCAGGTACACAAGAGAGGACACCCTCATAATTTTAATCTCCTATCAGGTACGTCACGAAAGCTGTCCCAGACCTTTTACAATGACAAATGCAGCATTTGCAACAATACTTGCCTTGTCTAAAGTCCTACCACCCAAAGAAACTATGCTCCATGGTAAGCTGCTGTTTTTTTTTAGGTTGAATGTAGAGTATCATCATTAAACCCATTTCCCATAAGTCCAAGCTACTCAGGTACTCTGATGGGCTGGTGACATGTATTTGGGTACTCTGATGGGCTGGTAACATGTATTTGGGTACTCTGATGGGCTGGGGACAGATAATCGGGTACTCTGATGGGCTGGTGACAGGTACTGGGTAATCTAAGGGGTTGTGACAGGTACTTGGGTACTCTAATGGGCAGGTGACAGGTACTCAGGTACGCTGATGGGCTGGTGACAGGTACTTGGGTAATCTGAGGGGTTGTGACAGGTACTCGGGTACTGGTGGGCTGGTGACAGGTACTTTGATGGGCTGGTGACAGGTACTTTGATGGGCTGGTGACAGTTCCTCTTTATTACTGGGGGGGCAATCAGTGTGTGTTGGTGTGCACTGTAAGCAGTAACAAGCTGTTACCGCAATCTCCTCCTCACACACAATCGGTGTCTGAGGGGGGAAAACCTGGTAACAGCTCGGTTTGTTTACATTCTGTGACCGGCTGTGATTGGACACTTTCATTGGCTCTTTACTGCGATCGGGATGAGCTTTGTCAGAGTGACAAGCCTTGTCCACGATCACCGCTCTGCGTGTCCCTAGGGGAGTGCATGAGCGCCGTGCATTGGGACAGTGCCTGTGACTGGCTGTGATAGGACACAGCCGGCGGTCATGTGGTAAAAAGCCATCTTAATTGTCTCTTTACACTCATCTGGGATGGGTTGTGTCCCAAGGGACACGCCTCATCCCTGATCGCTGCGCTGGGGGCCCTCGGGAGAATGGGAGGACATCATATGAAGCCCGCCCAGGATGGGAGCGTGTTCCTGCCAGTGTCATTTTACTATGGCCCGGTATGGAAGTGGTTGAAACAAAATCTGTCAAAAAATACAAATAATAGATGAGCTGACACGTGCTTACCTATGAACTAAATAGATACCCCAAAGATGATAATTCTGTTTGTAACACTAACCCAAATAGATTACTCACAGTGGGATAAACTTTCACACAATAATAGAAACAAAAATTTGCAAGACTTAGCACCTCGAGCCACGGGCTGACTTACAAATACAATGTTGCAGAAATGTGTGGAGATTTGTATGAGGTTTCTAAGTTGCAATCCTATGATAGCAATCTCCAGCTCTAAAGACAGCTCTTTGCTTCTGTCCTCATCCATAAATTAATAGCTCCCATAGACAGAAAGACAAGGAATGCAGATAAAATATTAAGCTCCATTTGGAACTTAACAAACTGTGAAACTAACCATTTGGAGTACTGTTGCTTTCTGTCTATGCTTCGGCTAGTGCCATTTATATAACAGAGATTTTAGCAGTGGTGCTGGCAAGCTTGCCTGGTAAAACTCGAGCAACTAAAGCAAACTTGGATTGAAATTTGGCTGGTTAAGCAGGGACTGGCTGAATTTTGATCCATGTATGGGCAGAGTGGATGTACAGAAGTCATCCAACTGACAACATTTCCACTCGATCAGAGTGGAAATGATCAGGAGTTTTTGGTATTGCGGGCTCCAGCGATGTGATTGGTCAGAGCCGCGATGACGTCACTCCCGCACATGCACGCGGGAGCCACCAGTAACGGGACACTAGCTGAAGCAACTGCATGAACAAGCCTTTGCTTCAGTGCGCATGTGCCGATGATGTCAGCACATGCTGATAAAGGGGATATCTCCTAAACCACGCATCATTGCAAGCTCAAAAGCCCTCCGAGGGTTTCTAGTATATACAGTATATATATTAGATTATGATTACCCAAAGATTTGAACGAAAGTCTTACTACCTACTTCCTAATTGTAGCTGACCATTCTCTTTCCCCCTCCATCTGCACCATCCCTACTACCCAGATCAGAAGCCCTATGGCAACTAAGTAGTTGTCCTGCAATTTCCACTCAACTGGTGTGGTTTTCCTTTCAGCCTGCCTGGCACACTTCACATGTCTCCACTGCACCTCTCTGAACACAGGTCCCCTCACACAGTGGAGAGCTCCTCCCCCTTCACTCTACTGGCCTGCACCCATCAGCTGACTCTCTCCCCCAGACAGTTTCAGCCTCCCGACATCTGTTTCTCTGTAGCTCAGAACTCAGGTGAGAGGACAGTCAATACTAGTAGTGACGCCCCCCACCCCCCACAGTTGCAGAACACCAGCTGCATGCACAACAACATATTGACTGAGGTCCGCCACCCAGTCTCTAAGAGAACCATTCGTTTTCGTCCGATGCGCACTATTGCGCATGCGCACCAATGCGCGTGCGCTACGGACTGCGTGTGCGCGCAGGATCGCATTCCTTGGCGCCAGACGGCCTATTTAAGGAAGTGCCCTGACCCCAGACCCTTGCTGACTGGTCTTCAGCTGTGACCCGATATCCTGAACCCTGTTGTGATCCTGCTTGACACCTGTTGCTGAACCTGGCTTGCCTTGACCCTGCTTCTGGACTCTGCTTCTGTTCTGACCCGTGGACCTGATCGCCACCGGTGTCCCGCGATTGGGTCACAGGAGCTGAAGAACAGGGAGAGGTGTGTGTAAACACACCTTCCTCGTTCTTCTGTGTGGCAGTGTCACTGATCGTCTGTTCCCTGATATAGGAAACGATGATCAGTGATGTCACACCTACAGCCACGCCCCCTACAGTAAGAATCACTTCCTTAGGGCACACTTAACCCCTTAGCGCCCCCTAGTGGTTAACCTCTTCACTGCCATTGTCATTTTCACAGTAATCAGTGCATTTTAATAGCACTTTTCACTGTGAAAATGACAATGGTCCCAAAAATGTGGCAAAGGTGTCCGATGTTTGCGCCATAATGTCGCAGTCACAAAAAAAATCGGTGATCGCCGCCATTACTAGTAAAAAAAAAATATTAATAAAAATGCCGTAAAATTATACCCTATTTTTGTAAACGCTATAACTTTTGCGCAAAGCAATCAATGAATGCTTATTGCGATTTTTTTACCAAAAATATGTAGAAGAATACATATCAGCCTAAACTGAGGAATACATTTATATATATTTAAATATATTTTTGGGGGAAATTTATTATAGCATTATAGCAAAAAGTAAAAAATATTGCATTTTTTTTTTAAATTGTCGCTCTATTTTTGTTTATAGCACAAAAAATAAAAAACGCATAGGTGATAAAATACCACCAAAAGAAAGCTCTATTTGTGGGAAAAAAAGGACGCCAATTTTGTTTGGGAGCCACGTCACATGACCGCACAAATGTCAGTTAAAGCGATGCAGTGCCGAATCGCAAAAACTGGCCAGGTTCTTTACCTGCATAATGGTCCGGGTCTTAAGTGGTTAAGGACCTCTGGTGAAGACCAGGTGGTACATTAGATTTGTTACTTCTCAGGGTTCTCACCATCATTAAGTGAGGAGGAATGGCTAGCACGCTGTCTGCCTACTCTGTAGCTTTTGCCACCATCTGTGCAGCTGCTACAACTATTTCTGGTCAGCCATTCTGCCCTTGATGAGAGCAGGTTCTGAATTTGCAACAAAAATAATTGTATTATTTACTCATTAAAATCACACCAGCACTACCAGTTTGGTCATATCGAGATCTTTTGTTTTAAGACGGGCATCAATTGCGAATGTAATGTCACTATGGTGTTTCGGAAAAACATGACCACAATTTTACTAATATAAATCAGGGAGCATTGACAATTTTAAAAGGTAAACACAAAAATCAGTATTCCATCTTTTGATCGTATATGAATCCATTTTATAGGAATGTTAAAATATATCACCATAATAACTAGACATGTGCACACTGAAATATTTTGTTTCGCAATTTAGGTTTCATCCAAAAAATACATTTATTTAGTTACTTTTGAAACTCGTTTTTATTTATTTTGCTCCATTTAAAAAATGCATTTGTCCGAAAATCCGAATTAAGGTCGAATCTGTCAATTGAAGGAATATGGTGTCTGTCAGATGTTCTAAGAAGATTTGACGAAGCAGCTAAACTGTACGACGCCGCAATCGTACATTTCCAGTCAAATGCTCCGCCTACAAGCTATAGTAGAATATTAATGGAATTAATATTAATGTTGTATAACTAGTAATAATTATATTTATATTTATTAATTATTATTAATAGTCAACCAACATTAGAATTCTTCTATAGCCTATGGGCGGAGCATTTGACCATCAATGTCCACTCGTGGGGATCGTATGTTTTTAGTTGCTTCGTTTTTCTCTCTATGTCGAATAACCTTGGACTAATAGAGTTAGGTTAGGCACATTCAACCGCAGGTTCGATAGAAACTGATCGCTATTGTCACCATCATGTCAAATATTCTATCTATATCGAACTGTTGAACAAAACAAAAATAAAGCATTTTTTTATTTCAAATCTTATATAACTCGCATCTCGTATAACACCTGTAGCAGTGGGTTTTTGCTAGAAAATTTGAACAGCTGATGACTATGCATCTGTACATCATTGGCTTTTGCCATGGCAGAACTAATAGTTATTTTAGATCTATAAGCTTGTAAAGGTCAGTATTTTAAATTTGGATGTAAGGACTGATTAGCTTGAAGAATGCTAAGCTTTTCTTACTACAACCCCACACTTGATTATAATTTGTCATCACCAACATCCTCTATCTGTTGCAGAACTATATGCTTTTTACGTGCTCTATCAAAGCAAAGGCATGGATAAGAATGCCATAAAAGCTACAACAACATTAGTATACCTGGTCATTTACATCACTCAGGATTTATGCAAATTGGTCTTAAAAAGTGCCAGAAATAAATAAAGTGTCCATAGACTGCAGCAGGGTTCAGAGTTGTGCTCAGTGTTCATGAACCTCCTGCTGGGTTCGTCAAACTTCCAGTGAACAGAACTTTGCCTGGTTCACTCATCACTAATAGGTTCATTACTTTGAAACTTCTATAGCTGGAAAATATCACGTATAACCCTGTACCTTTCCCTTGATTGCAGAATTCTTGAAATTAATGAACATCCCTTAAGTAGTTCTGTAAAATAACAATCTCCTGTTATGAAATATTGAAAACACATAGTTTTGTACAAAAAGATGATATACAAATAAAATAAATCATAATTGTGTCAGTTGTTGCTGTAACAAAATAATTTAAGTCTTATAATAAATATGTTCTGTCCTAGTATGGCTTCAGCTTTAGAAAGTAGAAATAGCAGTTGAATTGTTTTAATCAGTCAACCAATTCTTTCAATGTAAGGAGACACAATCGCTGAAAGGAAGAAATGTAAACGAAGATGATTGATCTACAGTTGCCATAAAAAGTATGTGAACCCTTTTGGAATGATATGGATTTCTGCACAAATTGGTCATAAAATGTGATCTGATCTTCATCCTAGGCCCGGTACACACGGGCAAACATGTACGATGAAACCGGTCCGTCGGACCGTTTCCACCGTACATGCCTGCCAGAGGGCTTCTGTACGATGGTTGTACTAACCATCGTACAGAAGTCTGCGAGTAAACAATACGCGGGGCGTGTCCGCGTCGTCGCCGCGGCGATGACGCGGCGACGTGGGCGGGCCTGCCATTTAAAGGCTTCCACGCCTGCGTCAAAGTCATTCGACGCATGCGAGGGACGGCGGGCGCTCGGACATGTACGGTAGGTCTGTACTGACGACCGTACATGTCCGAGCGGGCAGGATTCCAGCGGACGGTTTTAAAACACGTCCAGGAATATTTGTCTGCTGGGAAAAGGCCCGGCGGGCAAATGTTTGCTGGAATTCGGCCAGCTCGCGTCTACACACGACCGAACATGTATGCTGAAACTGGCCCGCGGACCAGTTTCAGCATACATGTTTGGTCGTGTGTACGGGGCCTAAGTCACAACAATAGACAATCACAGTCTGTTTAAACCAATTACACACAAAGAATTAAATGTTACCATGTTTTTATTGAACACACCATGTAAACATTCACAGTGCAGGTGGAAAAAAGTATGTGAACCCCTGGATTTAATAACTGGTTGAACCTCCTTTGGCAGTAATAATTTCAACCAAGCGTTTCCTGTAGTTGCAGATCAGACGTGCAGAAGTAATTCTTGACTATTCCTCTTTACAGAACTGTTTCAGTTTAGCAATATCCTTGGGATGTCTGGTGTGAATCGCTTTCTTGAGGTCATGCCACAGCATTTTAATCGGGTTGAGGTCAGGACTCTGACTGGGCCACTCCAGAAGGCGTATTTTCTTCTGTTTAAGCCATTCTGTTGTTGATTTACTTCTATGCTTTGGGTCGTTGTTCTGTTGCAACACCCACCCTCTGTTGAGCTTCAGCTGGTGGACAGATGGCCTTAAGTTCTCCTGCAAAATGTCTTGATAAACGTGGGAATTCATTTTTCCTTCGATGATAGCAATCCGTCCAGGCCCTAATGGAGCAAAGCAGCCCCAAACCATGATGCCCCCACCACCATACTTCACAGTTGGGATGAGGTTTTGATGTTGGTGTGCTGTGCCTCTTTTTCTCCACACATAGTGTTGTGTGTTTCTTCCAAACAACTCAACTTTGGTTTCATCTGTCCACAGAATATTTTGCCAGTACTGCTGTGGAACATCCAGGTGCTCTTGTGCAAAATTAGTCTAGGCCCTAGACTAATGACATCTCCAAGAGCTAATTGCAGTGAGGTGTCAGCCAGCTGGAGTCCAATCAATGAGATGAGATTGGAGGTGTTGGTTACAGCTGCCCTGCCCTATAAAAAACACACACCAGTTCTGGGTTTTGCTTTTCACAAGAAGCATTGCCTGATGTGAATGATGCCTCGCACAAAAGAGATCTCAGAAGACCTATGATTAAGAATTGTTGACTTGCATAAAGCTGTAAAGGGTTATATAAGTATCTCCAAAAGCCTTGCTGTTCATCAGTAGTGTTGAGCAGAATATGCCATATTCGATTTCGCGATATATCTCGAATATATATTCGAATATTCGAGATATATTCGCTAAATTCGAATATTCGTGATATTTTATCGAAATTAAATGATTGCGATTTTTCGCTATTGCGAATGCGAAAATAATTGCGATTTTTTGATAACTGCGGTAGGAGCACTCTGATTGGCTCAGAATATTCGTGATATTTTATCAAAATATCGCAACATGCGAATGCGATATTTATTGCGCAATTTCGAGAAATGCTGGAGGAGCGCTCTGATTGGCTCAGAATATTCGTGATATTTTATCGAAATATCGCAACATGCGAATGCGATATTTATTGCGCAATTTCGACAAATGCTGTCGGAGCACTCTGATTGGCTCAGAATATTTGTGATATTTTACAATACAAAATAATTGCGAATATTCGGCAAATGCGGAAGGAGCACTCTGATTGGCTCAGAATATTCTTGATATTTTACAATACAAAATAATTGCGAATATTCGGCAAATGCGGAAGGAGCACTCTGATTGGCTCAGAATATTCTTGATATTTTACAATACAAAATAATTGCGAATATTCGGCAAATGCGGAAGGAGCACTCTGATTGGCTCAGAATATTCGTGATATTTTACAATACAAAATAAAAAGTGTTTTGCATTGGTGGTGATTCTTTACTCTATCCATCTGTCACAGCCATTTGTCAATCAAACACCTTGAAGATTGAACACGTTCATGCTGCATGCTTTGGACTTTTTTTCACTTCACATATCAAAGACATTTTTATGAAAGATTATTTTTCTATTATTGGGACTATATTTCTTTATATATTTGTTTCACTGTGTATTTCACAAGTTATTTGCGCTTGCTTATTTTATAATTTGCCCACATGTCTTGTCACTAGACATATTTTTTATTCTTGTAGAGCGACTCCATTTTCTGTCTTGTATTAATTTATGTTGTATAACATTTTTGAGTTGCTGCTGTATTCTCCCCTTTTTTAAGGTATGCGCAATTTTTTCCTTCTTACAAAAAATAATAATATCAAACATACAAATATTCATAACATACACATACACAAAGCCCCCCCCTTTTGCATCAGAGACAATCAGAGTTCTCCTACCACAGTTATCGAAAATTCGCAATCATTTTCGCATTCGCAATAGCGAAAAATCGCAATTTTTTTTTTTTCAATTTGGCAACATAAAAGGATCGCCTCAGCTTAGCTACTCGGCCCAGGGTCTCTAATCATACCAGCAATGCTTTTAGACGTCGATAGGATGTGATCTGTTTTAAAAATCAAATTGAAAAAATGCGAATATTCGGAATTGCGAATATTCACCGCGAAATTCGAAATATAGCGCGATTTCTCGAATATGCTATATTCGAGTCGAATATTCGCAATGTGAATATTCGTGAGCAACACTATTCATCAGTCCATGGTAAGACAAATTGTATATAAATGGAAAAAGTTCAGCACTGCTGCTACTCTCCCTAGGAGTGGCCGTCCTGTAAAGATGACTGCAAGAGCACATGAGGTGAAGAAGAATCCTAGAGTGTCAGCTAAAGACTTATAAAAGTCACAACAATAGACAATCACAGTTTGCTTAAACTAATAGCACACAAATAATTAAATGTTACCATGTTTTTATTGAAAACACCATGTAAAAATTCACAGTGCAGGTGGAAAAAAATATGTGAACCCCTAGACTCTCATTTGAAAGGAACTTCCCCTTTATAGTCCCGTCGTACGTGTTGTACTTCACCGCACTTTGGTCGGACTTTTTTTGCATGAACGTGTGTATGCAAGTCAGGCTGGAGAGGAATCACGTTGTGAAAAACAACAGGTTTTTGAACGACAAGAAAAACGATAGTGTGTACGCGGCATAAGAAGTAACAAGAGGATAGAACTGTAGGGTACATGTGCAGTCTAACAACATACATGTTTAGCTTCTACACAAACACCAACAGTGTTCCTGTTTAAAGGGAATGTAAAATTGGGTTCTACTTATTTTATTTATTATGGCTGGGATTAAAAATCATTTAAAAAAATAGTCTTCATTTTTTAAGTCTGAATAAATATCAAATATATGTTAATATTTTACTCTTAAACCAGATGGTGCTTTGGGCACCTTACATTTTAAAGGCTCTCAGTTTGCTTCTATAATTAGGGAAGCCTATTACCTATACTCAGTGACTCACCAGCAGGGAATCCCTTACTAGATGGTTCAGTCTGAAGCTTTAATCAGACAAATTGTGCCTTAAAGCAAACTGTTCTGCTTTACTGTAGTAAGCTCACAGTTGTCTGGTGGTTTTGAGTGTATTAAAATGTTATCAACTAAACCATTATAGTTATATATAATTATATAGAAAAGAAAGATGCCTAGTGATCATCTTAAGATTGATTTTACCAACATTTACTTACATTTTACCTGATCCCTCTCTTGAGACTCACTATTGTTCATAAACCAGCCCATCACGTTGAATGACTGATATGAAATGTTCAGGGGTGGGAAGAAGTGGGGCTAATTTGCATATAGGTTTAGCTGTCTATATTTCTGAATCTATTAATTATTTTTACACATGGTTTTCACTGAAGGTAAAGTCAGTCTATGTCTATGTTTAACTGTCTAGTTTTGTGATAGCTCTACTTTAATAAAAAGCCTAAAAAGTAAGTCAACTCATTAATTACTATATTATATTGGACAATATTCAACATTTTTGATGACCTCCAGAGACCATGATCCTGGCCACTGCAGATGGATTTTTAATCTGTGTGCTTGGTTTGCAATAATGCCACCTGAACTCACTTACTAAATACATAGGAATACCTAGGAAAAATCTTAAAGCAGTAGTTGACAACATTACTTATTATGATGCAGAATAAGAAATGTTCTGGTCCTGCTATTTGTTACAGTCAGGATCTTGAGGACTAGTACCCTCCCCTCCATGGGTCTAAAAAAAAACTCCCACCAGGGTGCCAAAAATATTTGAAAGACTATAGGGGGTTATTTACTAAAGGCAAATCCACTTTGCACTACAAGTTCAAACTACAAGTGCAAAGTGCATTCGAAATTGCACTGAATGTGCACTTGGAAGTGCAGTCACCGTATATCCGATGGGGACATGCAAGGAAAATAAGAAACAGTATTTTAGCTTGCACATGATTTGATGATAAAATCAGCAGAGCTTCCCCTCATTTCAGATCTACCCCTCAGATTTACAGCGGCTGCACTTCCAAGTGCACTTTCAGTGCAATTTTAAGTGCACTTTGTACTTGTAGTGCAAAGTGGATTTGCCTTTTGTAAATAACAACCAATGTAATATTAACTACAACACTCTACACACCATATCGAAGCCTGGTTCCTGCTATGTTTTCTTTTCTTTTGGAACAAGCAGAGAAAAGTTGGGATTTTCAAAAGGTTTTTATGAACATTTGTGTCCCTATAGAGAATATTTCCCTCACTTTCTGTTAAGACAGGGAGTTAAAGTGGAGGTTCACCCAAAAAATTAATTTTTAACATTAGATTGAGGCTCATTTTGTCAAGGGGAATCGGGTGTTTTTTTTTAAATCAAAGCAGTCCTTACCGTTTTAGAGAGAGATCTTCTCCGCCGCTTCCGGGTATGGGCTGCGGGACTGGGCGTTCCTATTTGATTGACAGGCTTCCGACAGGCTTCCGACGGTCGCATACATCGCGTCACGATTTTCCGAAAGTAGCCGAACGTTGGTGCGCAGGCGCCATATAGAGCCGCACCGACGTTCAGCTTCTTTCGGCTACTCGTGACGCGATGTATGCGACCATCGGAAGCCTGTCGGAAGCCTGTCAATCAAATAGGAACGCCCAGTCACGAAGACCATACCTGGAAGCGGCGGAGAAGATCTATCTCTAAAACAGTAAGTACTGCTTCGATTTTAAAAAAAAACACCCGATTCCCCTTGACAAAATGAGCCTCAATCTAATGTTAAAAATAGTTTTTTGGGTGAACTCCCGCTTTAAAGGAAATCTCTCCAATGAAAACAGCCAAAAAATTTTTTTTTAGTAAATGGGGAAAGGCTAGAACTTCTGATGTCTGCTTCTGCCTTTCTGTTCAAGTGACTACATTTTTTTTCTTTTAGTTCCTCTCTACTCTACGCAAACTAGATGGAGTTACGCTTTAAGGTAAGTTACTCTACTTTCATCCTCATTAACTGGTTTGTGGAGGGAGAATATATTGAAAATGCTATATTCACTTTTATATTTTGTCATATAAACAAGAAAAAGACACCTACAGCACAATAAAGTAGACGTTTTGTACAACTCATAAAACATTGCATGCAACTTATTGAAAACTAATTTAATCAGGAACATTAATTATATGGCAGATGGAGGCAGTTGTTTATTGTGCATACTAAGCAATTTACTTTTTAGATGTTCTTTTTGAAATAGCCTGGCAGTTTTATACTGGACTTTTTTGACTACATAAATTATAAAGCAGCAGGCACCATTAAATAATATGCTAATTTGATTTTAAATAAATAACACTTCTTTTTACTATGTGGTAATACATAGCATAAGATGAATTACTTACCTTGTAAACTATATCAATAAAAAGCTACAATGGGACAAATGTGAACTATCATCGTCTTTTATTACATTTGTGGACTCCGGTACAAATTTAATTTGAATTTCTGTTTCTGGAATTTGTATTTTTACCATCATAAACATGTTTAAGAACAGAATCAAGGATAGCAGAATTGTGTATTTTTTGTGCCATTTATTTCCTATAAAGTGAACTTTTTTTACCTATCCGTCAAGTTTTGAAAATAAAGACCTGTATACAATCTGCGTATTTCTAGTTATTACTTAATAAGAAAATTGCTATCTTAAGTCCAGTAAAATGAAATTCATCATTTACTAAATGTCCTATGAATACTGAATAATGTGTACTGTATATGCTTAATGTAAGAATAAAAGCTAGGCTAAGCATAAACAGGTAAATGGGTAAATTCACTGACAAATATGATTATAGTGTAATCTCAGCAAGAGCTTTTGTATATTATTTTGGATAGAGTTAAAGATCAGTGAGATGGGAAGTGAAATAAATCTGTTTAATTGAAAGGGGATATAGACAGCTTTAAAAAAGACAAAAAAAAAATGAGTGCAACCGCAAACAAAACAAAATGTATCTAAAAAACAAAAACACCCCTATATCTATGGCCACAGGACACACGAGCCCGGAATCCCTTTTTTTTCCCTGTCTGCAAAGTTGACGGATCCTTTTTCTTTCGTCCACACTGTTGTCTGCATGACCTGGATACTTCCTATTAGATATCCTGTGGTGAGATCCTATTGGGAGGATCCTATCAGAAGATTAAAGAGCCGACAAGTGGTCTGGACAGTGTAGATACTGGGGGTTATTTATGAAAGGCAAATCCACTTTGCACTACAAGTGCAAACTACAAGTGCAAATTGCACTTGAAAGTGCACTGAAAGTGCACTTGGAAGTGCAGCCGCTGTAAATCTGAGGGGTAGATCTGAAATGAGGGGAAGCTCTGCTGATTTTATCATCCAATCATGTGCAAGCTAAAATGTTGTTTTTAATTTTCCTTGCATGTCCCCCTCGGATCTACAGTGACTGCACTTCCAAGTGCACTTTCAGTGCTATTTCAAGTGCAATTTGCACTTGTAGTTTGCACATGTTGTGCAAAGTGGATTTGCCTTTCGTAAATAACTCCCACTGTCTGCAGTGTTGGATCACTGTTCTCCAAAGCCAAAAGAGGTGCTGGAAAAAAAGTACTTGGATGAGGATTAGTAAAAAACACGTGATTTAGTGGTTTATGTAAACCCTAACAAAGATCATCTTTTATTTGTTCCCTTTTGGTATGTTTAATAGACCATCAGAAGAATTTTGTAATATCTCTTTGATAAGTGGAAATGTTGATGCTGTCAGAAATTCAGAATTCTCCTGTATCCTTTGTGCACTTACTCTGTTGTCTCAAAACCCTTCCTAGTTCTTGTTCTGGCCTCCCCTGTCTCTCCTGGATGTCTGCTACCTCAATAGCAATAATCAGGATAGAGAATGGCAAGATATCAGAGAACATCCTATCGTCGATCTACCCAGTTAAGAATGAACCCCAAAGCATTCAGCTCTGAGAACTATCGGGTTCAGAGGTGTCAATCTACAGCAGTGGTTCTCATCTCCTAACCTCAGGACCCACTAACAGGCCAGGTTTGCAAGATAACTGAAATACATCACAGGCGATATCATTTGCTGCTCAGTGATTGCAGTATTCTAGTCTGCATCTCCCCAAGGTAATACTTAAAATCTGACCTGTTAGTGGGTCCTGAGGACAGGAGTTGAGAACCACTGATCTACAGCATCTCTGGCCAAGTAAGAAATATTGCACTTTGCTATAGCAAAGTGACAGCAATATGGGTAGGTTTAAATTAAGAAAAAACAGTTTAATAATAAATGTTAATAATAAAATGTTTAATAAAATAAAAAACATCCAAATTTATTTTTTAAAGCCCCTGCCTCCGTGTACGCACACAAGAGCAAACATGTGATTCTAGGGTGCAAGCATTCATTCTAGGGGCATCATTTACTATTAACTCTAAATGAATGTGCTATATAAGCTTTTTACTTGACACATCCTCATCTTTCAAATTTTAAAAAAAAATGGGTATTTTATTGTGTCTATGTGCACTAAAATTCTTTGAGTAATTTTCACAGAAAAAAATTGATTTGTTAAAAGTAGTGCAAGTATTATGTGACATAAAATATTGCAACTGCTACCGTTTTATTTTACAGGGTCTCTGTAAAATACCTTGTAGAATTCATCAAGGTAAATCAAGGTAAAAAACCCTAATGCCCTGTACACACGATCGGTCCAGCCGATGAAAATGGTCTGATGGACCGTTTTCATCGGTTAACCGATGAAGCTGACTGATGGTCAGTCGTGCCTACACACCATCGGTTAAAAAACGTATCGTGTCAGAACGTAAAACATAACGACGTGCTGGAAAAAACTAAGTTCAATGCTTCCAAGCATGCGTCGACTTGATTCTGAGCATGCGTGGATTTTTAACCACTCGTTTTTTTTCTATCGGTTAGGTATCCATCGGTTAAATTTAAAACAAGAATGCTTTTTTTTAACCTATGGATAAATAACTGATGGGGCCCACACACGATCGGTTTGGTCCAATGAAAACGGTCCATCAGACCGTTCTCATTGGTTTGACCGATCGTGTGTATGCGGCATAAGGCTTTAGAAACACTTTAAGCCAGAGAGGGGGTCTCTCTTGCATTGCTTGCCCAACACTCCTGGTAGTGATGAGAGGAGGTGTCAGAAACAGATTGACAAGATGGCTCATGCAGCGGGCTGCATCAGCTGGAGTTTGCTAGATGCAGATGACTGTGTATCACCACACAGTATTCAGGAACTGGAACACTGTGGCACTTAAACGAAATGGCAGACAGAACCGTAGTCAGGACATAAGCCAAAAGATCATCCACAGCCAGGCACTGAGGTACATAAATAATAGACAGAGTCAAAGAAAAAATGAATGGCGCTGGAGAGACAGGTAGTGACTTAAAGGTAATAAGCAAGTATTAAAAGTCTATATGTAATAAGTCCACGTATAAAATTTAATCAGAAAATATCTTGAACATTAACAGCAGCTTCCATTAGAGTGAAGCAAACTCTGCTGGGAAAAAAAAAGAACATGGGGGGGGGGCAGAATAAGTGTAGCATTATAAAATAATGGGTTTATTAAAAACCAATTGGCAATTTATATCTAAAATAAGCATATAGGATATAGCATGTAGGGCTCAACATTGAGGTTGATGTTAATACATTTATTGACAATTCTTAATTTGCCTACTGTTTATGTTTATTGACTTTAATTAGAGCTATTTTATGTGAACTTGATCTGAGTCGAAGAAAGAATTCTCCCATATGTTTGCCTCCTGGTGGGGTGGGAGGTTTTCTGATTGGGAGTATTATGACTTAGGGGGTGAGTCTTTTCTTTCCATAGGGACGGATTTTAGCATATTTTTACAAATGCAGTTGGGTTTTTTTCTAGTTAGTAATTTAACATTCGCCAATCACTGCTGGAGTATTTTATTTGTATTTTTATTATTTTTTCTATTTTAATTTTTATTCTATTTTAATTTTTATTTTATTGTTGCCCTATTATATATATTTTTTTATATATATATATATATATATATATATATATATATATATATATATATATATATTGTTTATATATAATTTTTACACATACAGTACAGACCAAAAGAACCTAGAATATGAAATATATTTTCAGTTGTTTCACACTTTTTTGTTATGTATAATTCCACATGTGTTCATTCATAGTTTTGATGCCTTCAGTGTGAATCTACAATTGTCATAGTCATGAAAATAAAGAAAACTCTTTGAATGAGAAGGTGTGTCCAAAATTTTGGTCTGTACTGTACATACTCAATGTCTGCTTTGAAGATATATGCTTCATTGCATCCTTTGTGTGTGTGTATTGGTTTTAGATGCATACGTATTATTGTTTTTTATTGATTCCTCAATGTAAACATTAGAAGGATTCTCTAACATTTAGTGAGGGTTTCATATCCACCATTTTTTTGGTTGGTAGATGATTCATGTCCATACATTTAGGATACTGTTATTTTTATTATGTTATAAGATCCCTGGTTTTTGTTTTTCTTCTATTTTTTGAGGTTCTTGTTAAACACGATAGTTTTTAACCTCCAGGCTACCATACACGAGTCGTCGTAGTCTTCGACTCAATACGAGGTCTGGTTTCCTGATTGAGGTTTGGAGTCCATCTCCTTGCTAATAGGATCGTTTTTGAACCTCCAGGCTACCATACGCGAGTTTTCAGAGTTCTTGACTCAGATCGAGGCTTGGTTTCCTGAGATTGTATTTAATGCGATGCGTCAGTGCGTCGCCCGTGCCCCAGACGACGTCATTTGTGTGATGAAACGCGCGTCGAGAGAAAAGACGTGCTGACAGTCTGAGCTGACGGGCGTTCGCTTTATTTTTATGCTTCTATATGATCGTTCTCTTGTAAGTGTTTTATCTCATTAAATTTTACACTTTTTTCTACGGTATTTCACTATTGTGAGTCCTATTATTTTTTGGGTATCTTACCCACTTGGTGACATCTGTGCCTTTGAGGATCCATTGAAAAATTCCACTGGTGTGTGCTGCAGTCCATGTTAAAGGCCCGGGCTGGGGTTTACAGCCGCAAGCAATCTTTGCTTGCCATCTGGTAAGCCTGCATTTCTTATGGTGTCTTCACTTATGGTGGTGGATTTTCTCAATTTTTGAATCGCAGAAGAATTCATTTCAATTGTGTTTTGTTTGGACTTCACTGAACTTATGATTTAACACAGTTGTTATTGCTTCATTTGCATTTTTTATCATCACTTGTTATAGTTTATTTAATACAGTTCTTTATAGTTTATCACAGCACAACTACATTTTTTCTAAAGCATATTGGAATGTATGTGTATCAAGTGTACGTGGAAGCTAGTAAGCCTAAGGTAATCTGCTAGGTCCTGGGGATGTATGGTGCTTCTATGCTGGTATGCTGGTGGATGGTTGAAGGAACACTGGTGATAGCAGCAGTAACCAGCATGGAATGCAGAAGCCGCTGGAAGTGATATCAACAGTAAATCGTGGAAACCACTGGCCAATGGGGTGACGCGTTTCAAAGTATCCACTTCTTTTTCAAAGGCAGAGTCAGGATAAAAAACAGGTTTGGTACACAGCCAGGCAGCAAAGTACAGAAACGTTGGAAAGAAGCAGAGTCGGAGTAAAAGCCAAGGTCACAACAGGCAGGCAGGGATCCAGAGGCAGGTCAGGTGTAAGCAGGGTCATGCCCTAGAAGGAAACTATACAGTAGCAGGTCAGGGCATAGGTAAAGCAGGAACTAGCTGAAGACCACTCAGCAATCTGTTCATGTCATATTCCAGTTTAAATAGGCTGTCGGTGTTGGATGTGCTCATAGGCGTGAGCCTTTGCTCAGAATTATGAGTGTGTGCATGCGCATGCATTCATTTTCTAGTTCCAATATGTACTGGGCTTTTCTTACAACCATGATTGCTTTAGGTTTGTACATTGGTTGCAAACCACCCAATATAGAGTGTGGAAAATAAGAAACATGGGCATAATTATAAGAGTACAGGACCTTTTATACACGAGCCTGTTATTACATGTTTTTATCTAATGCTTAAAGAAAAGGAGTGTTTGGTGTCGGCGTCGCCTACTTTAACCAGTTAGAATGGTGTACAAGATCTGCACTTGTGCATGATGTTTATCAAAAAACAATTGCGTGTGCCACTCAAAACACCTCAAACAACTCATTGCTGCATCACCCTAAACTTGCCGAATCATTACAAACATCTCTGTGGCAGATTTTAACATCGGCTCTTTGTTCTAACATACTGTATTTACTGGCATATAAGACTACTTTTTACACTAAAACTGGCCAAAAAGCAGGGGTCATCTTATACGCCGGATCAGCTGCTCGGATGCCTGCTGGATGTGAGGTAATACTGTATGTAGCTTTGGCTACATACAGTATTTACCGCTTAGCCAATCCCTGTGAGCGATGTATTCAAATGAATACAGAGCATGCTCTGATTGGAGTAACAACCTCTGCCAATCCCAGAAGGCTACATACAGTAGCCTGCTCATATTGGCTTTGAGAGTCAGAGAGGCGTGGGCTGATGATGTTACAGCCTTTGCCAATCCAAGAAGGCTTTATATTCGTTAATAGAATACATTGCTCACCATGATTGGCTCCAGCTCCAGCAAGAAGGAAGAAGAATATGGCTCCAGAAGGTAGAAATATGAAGTGTCGGAAGCCTCGGAAGGGGGGTCGTCTTATACGGTGAGTACAGGCAAAAAATCGTAAAAAAATTAAATTAGGGGGTCGTCTTATACGCCTGGTCGCCATATACACCGGCAAATACGGTACTGCCAATGATGAAATAGCAGATGTGGTAATTCACGTGGTCAGAATAGCACCAGTTGCACAGCTCCCAATGTACACAAGACAATGGGGGTTATTTACTAAAGGCAAATCCACTTTGCACTACAACCCCCAATGTCTTTTGGCACACTGACTTATGAAGGTCAGTGCCCCGGTGACTGTGCGGCAGCCTGGTGCTGCCATTTGTTGGTGTGATACAAAACTAGTCTCAAAACTTTTTAATAGCACCTTGTAAAACTCTAATAAAGAATTGAAAAGAAAGAAATATGTCCTTGCTCTAAACTGCATAGCAAAAATTACAAATATAAACTTTGCCATGTTGCTGTGGGCAGTTTTGCCACATTTTCTTCCAGTTTTCTAAACCTCCCCTTCCAAAACTTACATTGCAATATACTGTCATATTATGCTGATAACAAATACATTTGGATGTTCATCTTATTTATTAAATAGGTAACCTTTTGTAATGTCAGACAGTAGTGTCCGTGCTGTGCATGAGTAATACTGTTTTAAAATAACCTACATATCCTACTTTAGAATGTGTACTTTAACATTGACTGATAAAATAACCTAACTAATGTCTCTTAATAGGAATACATTAATTTGTGTGTAAATAATTCAGTACATGTTATTTAAAGTCAGCACACGCATTAAGCTCTTAAATTTATGGACTGATAATAAAACATTAGCATAATTTTCCATTTACAAACCTGCTGCAGATAACAGAAAGAAATATTGTGTTAAGATTTTTAAATTCTAACATATATTAAAACCAAGTGCACAACAAAGAACCAAATTTGTATTATGTTTATTATTACTACAATGCTGCATAAAAAAAGAAACCGCTGAATCACATATTCAAATAAAATGGGGTAATCATTAAAATTCACACTTTACTTGAATCAGAAACTTAAATTCAAAAATTCTTATCTCTCGATTACCAGGAAAATGTATAATCCTACAATCTCAAGCTTTGTCTGGTTCAGATGTGTTATGATTTTTGTTTGTACTAGCAACATGCTTAATATAAAAACATAATAAAACCTTAAAGGGGTTGTAAAGGTACAATTCTTTTTTCCTAAATAGCTTCCTGTACCTTAGTGCAATCCTCCTTCACTTACCTCATGCTTTGATTTTGCTTTTAAATGTCCTTATTTCTTCTGATAAATTTTCACTTCCTGTTCTTCTGTCTGTGACTCCACACAGTAATGCAAGGCTTTCTTCCTGGTGTGGAGTGTCCTGCTCGCCCCCTCCCTTGGACTACAGAAGAGTCAGAACGCTCTCTACGTTGCAGATAGAGAAAAGAGCTGTGTGATAGTGGGCGTCCTGACTCTCATGTAGTCCAAGGTAGGGGGCGAGCACAACACTCCACACCAGGGAGAAAGCCTTGCATTACTGTGTGGAGTTACAGACAGAGGAACAAGAAGTGAGGATTTCTCAGAAGAAATAAGGACATTTAAAAGCAAAATCGAAGGATGAGGTAAGTGAAGGAGGACTGCACTAAGGTAAAGGAAGCTATTTAGGGAAAAAAATTGTACCTTTACAACCCCTTTAAGCTAGTGCATTGTTGGTTCACTTACCTTTTCCTTCAATTTCCCTTCTAAATGTTTTTTTTCTTTGTTTTCTTTGTCTTAATATCTCTATTCCTGTTCCTCCTCAGTAAACTGTTTAGTAAGCTGTTATGGCTGACTTACCACCGCTCAGATGATGGTGGCAAGTTTACTGAGGAGAAACAGGAAGTGAAAAATTCAGACAAAGAAAAAAAACATTTAGAAGGGAAATCGAAGGAAAAGGTGAGTGAGAAACTTATATAGCGCAACACATGCAAACTGAATCGCCTCTGGGCAAGGTAAGTGAACCAACAATGCACTAGCTTAAAGAAACCTATTTAGAAAATAAAAAACAAACCTTTACAACCCCTTTAACCCCCAAAGGTGCTTACAAAATTGTCTTCTTTATCTAGAATGTGATACTGAATGATTCGTAATTCTGTCTAATTTATTTTTTTGTTGATTCAAAGTTCATCATTTTGTTAGATAATCATTTACGTTTATTCGGTACACTATTCGTAATTTAGTAATTGTTACTTATGTGAGATTGCGTTTTCTGTTGATTCGTAACATTGTTTTGTTTTCGTTGATTCGTGTCTATTACCGTGCTTCGAATGGATTCGTAATTTTGTACTTTCGTAAATACATAGTGGCGCGGTCAGTCGCAATCTTGTATTTTAGTTTCATTTTCAACACACGGCTAATCCATATTAGGATAGACTTTCTCTTAAGCCCCGTACACATGGTCGGACTTTTTTCCAACAAACTTCAAAATTAGCACATTTTCCCCAAAAAAAATCGGTTTTCATTGGACAAAAGTTTGCTCTTCAAACCAACAAACTTTTCGGCAACAAAAGTCCAATGGTGCAAAGTCCGACCGTGTGTATAGAAATCCATCTGACTTTTGTCCAAAGTACAAATACGCATGCCCAGAACCAATGTTAAAATCAACCAACAATAGCAGAAGTTGACCAAAGGGTGGTGGTAAAGAGCAGAAAAACCACGTGATGTTGATGTTGGGAAAGTTTTAGGAAAGTTTGCAGAAAAGTCAGAGCGTGTGTATGCTCTGGGTGTGCTCCGGGCCAACTCCCATCAGACAAAAATCCACGGAAAAGTTTTTTGAAGTGCGATCGTGTGTACGACGCTTTACACTGTCCAATGTGACTCAGCACAAAAGAGATAAGCTGATTGGCTGGGATATTAAGTACGATACATCACTCACTAACTACACTGCCCAGTGCCCATTCGAAAGAACAATTTGAGTACACAAATTTACGAACAGACAAAGAAACAGATTTACAAAACACACAAATAAAAATACGAAAATACGAATGAAAATCTGAATATATGAAATTACGAACAGACAAAGGATTTAAAATACAGAATGCAAATCGTTCGTTATAGATGTAATTTTCGTTCTTTTGCTGTTTTGGTGTTTCCTATTTTAGTAAGTTTGTGCAAACGTAAGTTCGTATTTTCACTTGTTCGTTGTTTTGCTTATTCGTAATTCCGTAATTTTCGTATTTTAGTACTTTCAGCTATTCGGATGTTGGAATTGATCAGAATGTACGAATACTAACAAATTCATACGAAAATCCATTCGTTATGAACCAAATCACACATGTCTAGTCAGCAGGAGGAACCCTTGGATGCAGCTTTAATCCTTGCATGATAGCATGGCATTTAACAAGCATCAAGTAACTTTTTGAATACTTAAAGTAGTGCCATGGTGATGAGTTCTCTAAACTGTCTAAAAAAAGCTTTAGATATGAACTCTATCCTGGGAACCTCCACTCCTTCCCTCCTAGTAAATCGCCCTAGTAGCTTAACCACTTCCCGACCGCCGCATGTATATGTACGTCCACAGAATGGCACGTACAGGCAAATGGGCGTACAGGTACGTCCTTGCCTTTCCGCGGGTCGGGGGTCTGATCGGGACCCCCCCCCGCTACATGCGGCGGTCGGATTCCCGCGGGGAGCGATCTGGGACGACGGCGTGGCTATTCGTTTATGGCCGCTCCATCGCGATCGCTCCCCGGAGCTGAAGAACGGGGAGAGCCGTATGTAAACACGGCTTCCCCGTGCTTCACTGTGGCGGCTGCATCGATCGAGTCATCCCTTTTATAGGGAGACTCGATCGATGATGTCAGTCCTACAGCCACACCCCCCTACAGTTGTAAACACAGACTAGGTGAACCCTAACTCCTACAGCGCCCCCTGTGTTTAACTCCCAAACTGCAACTGTCATTTTCACAATAAACAATGCAATTTAAATGCATTTTTTGCTGTGAAAATTACAATGGTCCCAAAAATGTGTCAAAATCGTCCGAAGTGTCCGCCATAATGTCGCAGTCATGAAAAAAATCGCTGATCGCCGCCAATAGTAGTACAAAATTTATAAAAATGCAATAAAACTATCCCCTATTTTGTAAACGCTATAAATTTTGCGCAAACCAACCGATAAACGCTTATTGCAATTTGTTTTACCAAAAATAGGTAGAAGAATACGTATCGGCCTAAACTGAGGAAAAAAAATGTTTATATATGTTTTTGGGGGATATTTATTACAGCAAAAAGTAAAAAATATAGCATTTTTTTCAAAATTGTCGCTCTATTTTTGTTTATAGCGCAAAAAATAAAAACCCGCAGAGGTGATCAAATACCACCAAAAGAAAGCTCTATTTGTGGGGAAAAAAGGACGCCAATTTTGTTTGGGAGCCACGTCGCACGAGCGCGCAATTGTCTGTTAAAGCGACGCAGTTCCGAATTGTAAAAACGCCTTTGGGCATTTAGCAGCATATTGGTCCGGGGCTTAAGTGGTTAAATAAAAATGAAATAAAATGGCCCATAATTCTTACCTGAATCTAGAATCCTGAATCTTCTTTCTTCTGGACTGCAGAGTGGAACGATGCTTTTTTTGGGTACTTACTAGCTTGTGAAAAACAGCTACAGCAAACATTGTCTGTATTTATTGCTCACATTCTAGATAAATTGTGCTTTGAAAGCTGCTTGAAACTTATGACAGAGCTGTATTAATGTGTACAGCATATGTTGCTGTTAAAACTATTAAGCTAGTTATTATAAGTTATTTATTTAACATAAAGCAGCAAAGGCTTGGAATTTAGAGATTTTGTAAGATTTGTTGAGGAGAATACCAGGAGCTTCATATAATACCTGTCAGAGGCACGAGCTGTAAATCTTCCCAGGAGGAAACCCGACAACAGTAAATGCTTCACAGAGATTCTATGCCTTTCCTACTTTATTATGAACAAAGGAATGTCAGGATTTATGCTACCAAAACAATGACCACAGGTATTTGTTAAAATATAAAATCACACTGAGACACAGGAGTACAACATGTGATTTGTAGAATGTACTGTTTAAATGAAAAGGAAAAAAAAGGAAAATGTATACAATGAGATATTAGAGATATAATTCAGTTATTTCTAGATCTGGCCTGGAAGATGCAACAAAAGGGCCTATCCTTAACCCCTTTGCCTACTGGGGACTTTTACCCCTTCCTGTCCAGGTAAATTTTCAACTCTGAACGCTGTCGCACTTTGAATAATAATTGCCCGGTCATGCAACACTGTACACATATGAAATTTGTATCATTTTTTTCCCACACAAATAAAGCTTTCTTTTGGTGGTATTTAATTGCCACTGGGTTTTAAATTTTTTTGCTAAACTAACAACCAAAAAATTTGAAGAAACATCAAAACAAAACATTTTTCTGATATGCGGCACCGATGGGCACTGATAGGCACTTTTGGGCTGCACTCATAATCAGGACACTGATAATCACTGCCCTGATTATCAGTATAGATGTCCCCTTTCACACATGCAAGTTACCGGCGCTCCTCATGCCGATAAGTGTGTTTACTCTCGTGATCAGCTGTGATTGGATACAGCTGATCACATGGTAAAGGGCTGCTGTGATTGGCCCATTACTCCGATATGTGATCAGCTGTGTCCAAAGAGTGTGTCGGGTGCAGGCCACAGCGGGCTTGGTTCTAGACAGACGTTATTAGACTCCCTTACAGAACTGGACAACTGCACTGTAGCCGTCACTCGGCTATAGCATGGTCGGCAAGTGGTTGTACACCCCAGACATGAAATATGAACAAAGCATATATTTCTATAGTGTGTCTCAATTAAGAGAGCTAAGTGAAATTTCTGTCTGCTGCTTCATTCCTCTGTTACCAGCATGAATCACTTCTGACAAGTTTGAAAAAAAAGTAGACTGGGGGAGGAGCTCTAGTACACAGCCTGTAATTGACAGCCTCAGCCCTGTTCCTGTGTGCTATGTGAAGGAGGCTGTGTCCCTTTCCTCCAATCAGTTGTCAAAGCTCTCCTCACTGAGCTCTGCGGAGTATAATTCCAGCTCTCTACCTCCTATTTCCTGACAGCTCAGACAAGCTTTATAGAATCTGGACATTGCATGGATGTAGAGCAGACTGAGGATAAACAGATACAACTTATGTAGGAGAATTGTATTCATCTTTGTGAAGTCCAGTCACTTAATTGTGTATATGTAAGGGTTTACAACCACTTTAAGCCTTTACTTGATTACTTGTGAGAAAACAAGACTTCATATAGGCGGGAAACCCTGTTTTCTTTTATTGCTAGAACAAACTACAAGCTGTGTTTTTTTTCAGTGTATTAGCCATGGTGTGTATTAACTACCTTTAGAGAGAGCGGGTGGGGCATTGCTTCTATCTGCCTTCACTCCTTATGTGTTCTGATGGTGGTATGGACAAGACAGTTAAGTGATCTCCTCCAACAATCTGTGTTTGTATGCCCTCAACCAAATCTGTGGGTACTTGTACCTCTTCTTCCAACTCCTTCAGCTCTGGCCACCCAAAAAAGCCCGACTTACCCCTCCCCTAGTCCCACAAGAGACCTGCATAGCATGGGGAAGATATTGGATTCTTTGCTGATACTATGCTACTTCTACAGTCCTTATATACAATGTGCATTTCCATCTGCTGCATATACAATGTATATAACATATATACATTCCTCCATTAAATCTACATACCATGTATAAATTACTCTGTTAAATATATATGCAATATACAGCATGTACAATATATTTACCCCTTTACCAAAAAATCAACCTGGATACTGGGACGTTTTCCATATAAGCTTATACCTAGGTGTCAGATGGGCAACCACTGTGCATTACCAGGAAAGATCCTCCTAAAAGACCTGCAATTTGGCAGAAAACGCTGCACACTGCCATCATTTTGAATATAGACTCTCCTTCCTCTGTCTGAAAGTGGTGGAAAACATCTTGTTGCACATGATTTCAAAAGTAGGATAAAAAAAGGAGAATAAAAAAAAAAAAACTTATACACCACTTCCTTCTAACTAGGTCCCATGGATCTCACTTTATCCTTTATTTGGATTTCTAGCTGTTCTACCATAAAAGTTTTACATTTATGTTATTCCATTTGTGTCTCACCAAAGTTTCTCCCTAACCAAAACTTACTTTTAGTGAATAGATTGCCTACCAACACATATATTATCTCTCATTAAAATTGGGGACTACTGGTAATTATCTCACTTTATCGCTCAAGATTCTGAATATTGTTTATGATGTTAATTAGGCTACCTAGCTTTGAGCTGTATAGTCCTATTTTGTAATGCCTTATGCTAAAGGGAGAAAATATATCTATTCTGTATTTTACAACCATTCCCAGGGTTTATTATAATGGCACTAAGGCTAGAACTGTCGATTGTAAACAAACATAAAACACCTCTTAAGTACTTTTTATAACCACATGGTAACAAGACTTAATACATCATCAAGGATGGAGGAATTGACCTCTTGCCAAGGACAGCTTTTTGCACAAAGACATCTCACTGTAGAAGCTTAGACCGACTACGCTAAAACAGACAAATAAACAAAAGCCTTTCCTACCTTTCCTGTTGGGGGACCTAATTATCTTAAAGCTTTGGTAACTGCTGCGCTATTAATCTGTTAAATAGAACCCAAAGCAAATGATGGGCTTTAAAATGTTTGACACAGTTTTTCTGTGTAATGGAACACTATTTGTTTTAGTTGTCTGTTTTCTTTGTCTAAATATTCTTTCACATTTTAGGTGTTTTATAGACATAATACAGTTTAAAGGGAAAAATAATCTGTGCTAAACCCTATAAAACTAAATAAATAAATGAACAAGTGAACAAATGTGTTGCAAATTAATGATGAACAATATGGTATAAAAAAACAAACATAAGTGAAGTGGTGCAGCAACTAAAAAACCTTAAATATTCAGTCCATAAACGTGTAAAACAAAAATAGTGCACTACCACATAAATGAGGTGAAAATGTGTTAATGAGTGAAAAATCTTAAATGAGAGAATATCTAGAAAAATTGAGATACAATGTCCAAACAAGCAATTAGGGATCCAAAATAATGATCGGCGTAGCTTCACAATTCCCGGTATCCACAATTAAAACAGAATGACAACTTGTCTGCAGGTAAGATTTTCTGTTCATCAAGGAAAATAAGGCAATCACTGCAGCTTACCAAATCTGTTGGACCTCACATAGAGATCAAATAGGCATGTCAGAACACCATCAGCCAGATAGGGATCAGCATCTGAAGTTTCCAATGAAGGTGCAGATATCCCGTCCGAGCTATGCAAAACTCCTTTTTCAATGGATTTTACATTAAATGGATATCCAAACGTACTCACCATACCGGTATTGTTAATAGGGGCAGAAAGAGAAAGGCTTCATGGTGCAGTTTGCTTAAAAGATTTATAGCTCCAAATCAGAACATAACATCAAGCTAAAAACAAAAGCTCCACGCAAAAAATCAAAAAAGCACAACCACAGCACATAGCCTGACTGGCTTAAGTATGATAGTGTCTAGGATAGTGACTCCACCCAATGCATTTCCCCACATAAGGATTCTTCAGGAAAAGGAGATCATATCCAGACGCCAATCACCACACCATTTAAATACCAAAAGAGGGTGTGGACCACAAGAGAGACACAGGAAACAACAAAAGGAGTAAATGCAATTGTGTCAATCGTGCAGTCGGATCCTAATAAGAAAATAATTATGGCTCACCACATAAGGATCCGATTATTTGCTTATTAGGATCCGACTGCACGCATCTGTGTATGGGGCACACCAGTGACACAATTGCATTTACTCCTTTTGTTGTTTCCTGTTTCCACGTTTTTTTGGGTTGTTTACAAGTTTAAATTAGTATTTTGTTTTACAATTAAATTATATATACCAATATTTAAATGATAAACTTTATCATAATAAATGATAACCTTTTTTTTAGCAGAGACCCTAGATAATAAAATGGGGATCGTTGCAAAATGTTATGTCAGACTGTATTTGCGCAGCGGCCTTTGAAGTGCAATTCTTTTGAATTAATTCATTAATAATAAAAAAAACACAATAGTTACCCCAATTTTTGTATAATGTGAAAGACGATGTTATGTCAAGTAAATAGATACCCAACATGTCATGCTTAAGCTCATGGGGTAGCGACAAACTACGGAACTTAAACATTTCCATAGACGATGCTTTAATTTTTTTTGCAGCTTACCTGTTTAGAGTTACAGGGAAGGTCTTCTGCTAGAATTATTGCTCTTTTTCTAACAATCGTGGCCATATCATACATGTGTGGTTTTAACACCGTTTACATATGTGGGCATGATTTACCTATGCTTTTGCTTCTGTGCACGAGCATGGAGGAATAGGACACTTTAATTTTTGCTTTTTCTTATTTATTATACTTTGTTTTTGCTTTTTACACTGTTCCTTTATTTGTATTTTTTATCACTTTTACTTCTATTACAAGGAATGTAAACATCCCTTGTAATTGAAATTAGCATGACAGGTCCACAACAGGTCAAAAAGACCTCTCTCATTTTCTTTTATGAGCAAAAGAAAATGTATTTTATTTTTCTTTGCATTTTGACATTAAAAAAAATGTTTTGGCCCGAGGAAAGGAAGTGATGTCAGAGGTCACTCAGGTCCTCCAAGGGTATAAAGATGAGTGGGGGCCATCTTGTCCTCACATGCCAAAACAAATATCTAACAAGCAGCCTCTCTGTTCTTATTAAATTAGGGAAATTCCATTACATTTTAAAATTGTAAAATACAAAAAACATAACCACATTTAACCAAAAATTGCAAATTGTGTTGTTGTACAATTGAAACTAGAGTCTTTCATCATGTAAAGCCCAAAGTCTAATGCAAGGTATGGCCACAGCAACCCTGTCGTTATGAAAATTTATTTTAGCCCCAAGTAGCCTGTGAAGGAATTTGTATTATTATTATTATACAGGATTTATATAGCGCCAACAGTTTTTGCAGTGCTTTATAACATGAGGGCAGACAGTACAGTTGCAATACAATTTATTACAGGAGGAATCAGAGGGCTTTGCTCGTTAGAGCTTACAATCTACTGTACATATTCCTCTCCAGCTGGTATCAAGTAATTCTTCAACAGATACTAATATTGCTGCTTCAATCCAAAACATCTAGATGTGTCAGATAGCATGTCCTCTACCCTTTTCCTTTGTCTTCCTTACTGAAAGCTATGCAATTACTGTGCACTGTATTAATGTAGCAGCTGGTGGGTGAAATTACAGTACCCAGCAGAAGAGTTGGATAGCCGCTTGCACGCTGCTTAGGGTTAAAGATGTTAAAGATGTTTTTTATTAAGACAGGTTCAGATTTAATTAATTATTATATTGCACATTGGCATATGTAATCCTACTGGGGAAGGAGGAGTAGGGGGTTTTATATTCCTTTCTCCCATGTTATGTGTTTCCTTTTTTTGTGTGTGGCCCCGTACACAGAATTCAGCCAGAAACTCGATCGGAGCTGAATTCTGCCGAGAAACCCGGCGTGTGTACACTTTCGGCCGAGGAAGCCGACGAGTTCCTCGTCGAGCCAAATAGAGAACATGTTCTCTATTTCCTCGTTGTTCAATGAGGAAAGTTGGCTCGCCGAGATCCTCGGCGGCTTCACACAGAACTCGACGAGCAAAACGATGAGTTTTTCCCGTCGAGTTCCTCGGACGTGTGTACGGGGCCTGTGCCTTTTCCCCCCTCACATAACCACTTGGCATCCTGCCTATTGTTAAAAGACGGCCACAAGGTGGCTCTCAATTGCCGGGAGGACGTCTATAGACGTCCTCAGCTCCTCCGGCCACTTGGGGGCGCGTGCGCCCGCCGCATTACTGAGATGCTGATGCGCGTGCCTGGTGGCTGCGATGTCCGCCAGGCACCCATGATCGGCGGTTACACAGACAAGGACGTGGATCGGTGTGTGTAAACACACAGATCCACGTCCTGTCAGGGAGAGAGGAGACTGATGCTGTGTCCCTTGTACATAGGGACACAGATCTGTCACCTCCCCCAGTCAGTATCCTTCCCCCACAGTTAGAAACACTATGCAGGGTACACATTTAACCCCTTCCTCGCCCCCTAGTGTTAACCCCTTCCCTGCCAGTCACATTTATACAGTAATTAGTGCATATTTGTAGCGCTGATCGCTGTATAAATGTGAATGGTCCCAAAAATGTGTCAAAAGTGTCCGATGTGTCCGCCATAATGTCGCAGTCCCAATAAAAATCGCAGATCGCCGCCATTACTAGTAAAAAAAATTATAAAAAAAATAATAATTCTGTCCCCTATTTTGTAGGCGCTATAACTTTTGCGAAAACCAGTCGCTTATTGCGATTTATTTTTTATTTACCAAAAATATATAGAAGAATACGTATCGATCTAAGCCGAGAATTATTATTATTTTTTTTTTAAATTGGAATATTTATTATAGCAAAGTAAAAAATATTGTGTTTTTTAGGGATGCACCGAAATTTCGGCCGCCGAAACATAATGGCCGAAAACGGTGTTTTCCCCACTTTGCCGAAACAGAAAATGTTGCCGATAATGGTGCCGAAAAAGGGGCGGGGTCATCCCGCTGGGTGCCGCACGTGTATTATACCGGCGCACCCAGTATAGTGAGAGCATTCTGTACGCTGAACTCTGAACTCTTGTTACACGGAATGTTTCCGAAGGGAAGCTTTAGCTAGCGTACAGGAAGCGGCTAGTGACATTCTCATGCTTGTGCAGAGGACAAGGCTGAGTGCTGTCACTGGAGGGTTGTGCTGTACCTGTGTATCGGGTGATCATGGCGGCAGTGCTGGGTCGGAGGTTGATGTGTGTGGCCCGGGGCTCCTCTGTGACTGACAGGTGGGTGAGTGCTTGGCTCTGCCCGGGTATGGAGGGGTAGTGTATGTGTGTATATGGATGGACTGTCCTGAGCAGTGCTGTATATAGATGCATGCTTTGCTGTCACATCCACTGTGATCTTTACATTTTACAGAGAATGCCACAGGTGTCTTAAAGGCTAACTCCACCTTTTAAGACTGTGAATCACCTCATGTGCCACTTTCCTTCACCACTGTATGCTCACCTGGTATTTTTACCTAAATGAGGTCAGGATGTGCCTTCCCTGCTTTTGCTCTGTATGTCCATACAATTTTACTGGTCCTTATGGTGTTGATTATAATATATATTCTTCAAAAGTGCTAAAAAATAAAAAAATAGTGCTTTTCTGTAACTGTAACCCGAAATCAGCAAAAGTAGTGCAGAAACTATTTTCTCAAATTGGTGTGCCGCGGCGAAGTTGGTGTTGGATCAATTTGAACAGTGCGATTGTCGGCAATAGGCTGCAACTCGTCATCAGGGTGGATTTGATTTAGATCACTGGTAAAAAGCCTTGATACATTTTAATGTAAAATATATACTGTAATTTTTGGTATGGGTCATTTTCGGTTTCTGTTTCGGTGTCGGCCTGACATTTTTTTTTATTTCGGTTTTGTTTCGGTTCTGAAATTTCCATTTCGGTGCACCTCTAGTGTTTTTTTTTCAAAATTGTCGCTCTTTTTTTGTTTATAGCGCAAAAAATAAAAACCGCAGAGGTGATCAAATACCACCAAAAGAAAGCTCTATTTGTGGGCAAAAAAGGACGTCAATTTTGTTTGGGAGCCAAGTCGCACGACTGCGCAATTGTCAGTTAAAGCGACACAGTGCCGGAAACTGAAATTTTGCCTGGGCAGGAGGGGGGTATATGTGCCCAGTAAGCAAGTGGATAAATAGGCTCGTAGTGGGAAGCAGTATATATATAAACTATACAACACAAAAAAAATATAAAAAATTATTCTCTTTTCTTCTTTTCATGTATTTAATTTTTTCACTAGAAATTAGAACCACACATCTGCACTTTGAACCCTTATGGGGATAGAGGATAAGGGGAGTGGGGTGGGTCTATATCCTCCTCCCCCCCTTCCTTCCTTTCTTTTTTTTTTTGGATTTGCACATTGTACTGTGAATTTTTATGGGGATATCTATATCCTCTCCCCCTCTTCTTCCCTTTTTTTTCCCCTCGTCTCCCCCCCTCACATAAATGGGCTCAGAGTGGGACACCTCTTTAAAGCAGTATAAGCAGTATATAAATAAACTACACAACATTAAAATAATTTTTTCCTTTTTTTTTTTTCCTTCACATAAATAGGCTTGGAGTGGGAAGCCTTCGAAAAGCAACACATAAATTATATAACACCAAAATGTATATTTTTTTCTTCTTGTCTTTTCTTCTTTTCATGTATTTTTTTTTTTTTACTAGAAATCAGAACCACACATCTGCACTTTGAACCCTTATGGGGATAGAGAATGAGGGGAGTGGGGTGGGTCTATATCCCCTCTCCTTCTTTCTTTTTTTTTGTCAGAATTTAGATTTGCACATTGTACTGTGAATTTTTATGGGGATATCTATATCCTCTCCCCCTCTTCTTCCTTTTTTTTTCCTTGTCTTCCCCCCCCCCCCCCCTCACATAAATGGGCTCGGAGTGGGAAGCCTCTTTAAAGCAGTATATAAATAAACTATACAACATTCAAATAATTTTTTCCTTTTTTTTTTCCCCTTTGGAGTGGAAAGCCTTCCTTTCTCTTTTATTCTTTTCATGTATTTAATTTTTTCACTAGAAATCAGAGCCACACACCTGCACTATTAACCCTTATGGGGATAGAGGATGAGGGGAGTGGGATGGGTCTATATCCTCCCCCTTTCTTTTTTTGAAAAAAACACTGCACAGAAATAATTTGTGTAAATGCTGCCAAGTACCAAAAATTGTAGATATAAATTTAAGAACAGGTTATAAAGAAAGGTACAGCGCAAAAACCAGTGAACATTTGATAATAATAACCTAATGGCTGAAATAGGTAATAAAATAAAAACACAAAAAAAAAAAAAAAACTTTTGTAAAAAAATAAAAAACTTAAATCCACAGGCAATCAACACTCATGCTGTGTTAAAAATTGGTGTAAATAATAATATTAATAAAGTCCAAAAACACGTCATGTGAAGAAACGTTGTGTAAAGAAAAGTCCAAATAATTTCCAATGTGAATCAAGTGAATAGCTGGTAATAAACTCAAGTTGTGACATCAGGAGAAAACCATGCGATCTATCCACCAAAGAAACACCCAAGTGTTAAAGTATTGAAGTCTGCTTACCAGAGCAAAAGACCACTATAGCGGTCAGTATGGACACAGGATATGTTTAGAATCTCCCAACAAGACTAATGAGAAATCCGGTTCCTAGATCCTAGGTATGACTTTCATGTGTGTCTCAGAAGGGAGGAAAGATAAAAAAATCCCCATAGTGTGAAAATGTTAAGAACATCAGTATTTATTTTAAAAATTTTGCACTTACAGGAATGCTGATGTAAGCGCGCATTAAAATGAACATCCGCCAATGTAAACGAGTAGTCTCGGCGTCTTCTCCTCGTGTCCTCCCGCTGTCTCTGTTTGCCGTGTAGGACGTGTAATGGCGTCGGGATGCAGGCCACACCTACGCGTTTCGTCACAAGATGACGTCGTCGGGGATTGGCTGCTGCCCCACCGTCATCACGTCTGCCCTTATATAACGCCGGTCCTCCATTTTGGAATTGGGAAAACCAGTGAAAGGGGCTGCCCCTATCTGACGCTATTCCTCCATTAAGAAAATGGAAAAAAAGACATACAGATAAACACAGGGGCTATGTAGACTCTGCCCTAAGCAACCGAATGCTGAGCAAAGTAAAGGACGAGGGAGCACAATATTGCCATCTTGTGGCTGAAATGGAGAAGATGAAAATTGATGGAAATAATTTAAACTCACAGTCAAACTTACAGCTTAGGAAGGTCGGGAGGAGACGCCAAGACATACAATATTGCAACATACATATATATAAAACGGATGTCTCTTATTAAAGAAGAGGTTTAATATATTGATTTAGTAAATCCTCACATCCTACAAGGAAAAAGTTAATAGAATATAAAAAATAATTACATCAGAAAAAACTTTTTATGTTATTGAAGGTAACAAAATTGGTTGTTGATTATTTATAGGTATGGTTATTTAAGAGTTGTTAATAAAACTGTCTACATCCCAATCCACGTTGAGCCCATGCGGAATGTAACATTTCATGTTGAAGATCCACTGGGTCTCAATCCTAGAGATGGAGCGTACCTTATTAATACCTCGCCAATGCGGCTGTAATTTGACAACAGGAATAAACAGGGTTCCCTCCAAGTTTTTATTATGACACTGAGCAAAGTGCTTGGATAGATTGTTTAGGAAAACCCCGCCTGATGTTACCGACATGTTCCTCAAGTCGCACATGCACTTCTCTTTTGGTTCGCCCAATGTACTGCTTTGAGCAAGGGCACTGGATAAGGTATATAACATGATTACTTGAGCATGTGATAAAAGAGTCAATGGGATAGGTTTTCAACGTTTGTGTTGATTAAAAAGACTCTATTTTACGGCCCTGAAACTGATTGACTTTACATATGTTACACTTCCTGCAAGGGAAAAACCCTTTCATGGTTTGAAAAAAGGAAACAGTACTGGGGGGATTGATGACATTAGGTGCCAACTTATGGCGCAAAGACGGTGCCCCCCTAAACATAACCACAGGTTTGTCAGGAATTGCAGGGCCAAGTACTCTATCATTCTTTAGAATGTTCCAATATTTGTTAAAGATTTTTTTTACTGAAAAATATTGGTTAGAGAAACCGGTAATCACTGAGCAACCAAATCAATTATCACGAATGCGCCCAGGCCGTCCCTGATTGGTCAGCATAATCTTTCTATCCATATTGCCAACCTTTTGAATAGTGTCCTCTATGTCAGATTCCATATACCCCTTTTCTAGAAATCTGGATTTGAGGACCAAGGACTGTTGATGGTAATCAGCCACATTAGTGCAGTTACGCCAAATTCTTTGAAATTGGCTTTTTGGAACAGCACTAAGCCAAGTTGGGTGATGGCAGCTGGTAAGGGGAATGAAACCATTTCTGTCAGTCTCCTTAAAAAAGGTGTTAGTGGAAAAAGCTACATTTTTAACACAAATATTATGGTCGAGAAAATGGATTTCGGTACTACTAGCCTCAGATTTAAGATATATGCCTCTGTTGTTGGTATTGAGCAGGGAGATAAAAGACTCTAAGGATGGGAGGTCTCCCTCCCACAGAATCAAAGATTTGCACATTGCACTGTGAATTTTTAAGGAGATATCTATATCCTCTCCCCCCTCCCTCCTTTTTTTTTTTTTCTTAGAGAGGGATGGGGGGCAGGGCCGCCTTTGTTCCCTGTGTCCCTCTCCCTCGTCTCTCCTTGCATCTTCTCTGTCATCTCTTTGTCATTTTTATTCTCCTCCAATTTATCCTCATCACCTTTAAATAGTTGATTAAAAATATAAATCGGGCATATTTTACGTAGGATCTCCCAGAAAAATTACTATAAATATGAATCAGATTTTATGAAGGGGTTATATTGAGACCGTACATGTTTGTTTGTCCATCTCGTGTCTTAAGTATTTTTGTATTGTAATTTATGTAATGAAAAAGTTTAATAAAGAGATATTTAAAAAAAAGACAAGTTCAGATTTAAGTATTTTTAAATAATATCTAAAATAAATGTAAAAACTATTGTAATTTACGTTTGCCATTATAAAAGAAAACTTGTTGTAATTCCATAAAATAACTACGGGATTTATCTTTGTTCAACCTTATGTGATCAATGTGCCCAAAAGATAATGTTTCATAATCAAATTTCTCACAATTTATTATGTACTGTGTACTCGGATGTAGTATGAAAATGTACTAGAAATGTGTGCTTTTATGGAGGGAAAACAACCTGACAGCTCAACTAGCTTTCAAGTAATAAATGAAAAGCTTTTCTAAATAACACACAAACTCCTCTGTGAGTAGACAAAAGACTACATATGGACTGTAGAGGGATACCAATGTAGCATGAAAAGTAGTAAATAAACCCAAAGAAAAATCAATACTTCAAAGGAGAATTTGCTGATGAATTATAATGTATACATAAAAGAAATAATGTTGGATATGTGCCTAATGCCTGAAACTTAACAGCAGTAAATATTGTAACATACTGAAAACAGAAATATATTATACATATGACACTGACCTGTGTAACATCTCACTAAATAGAAATGTAAAATTAACCAATTCTACCCAGCAGCGTTAAATAAATGCTGTGCAATCATGTGCTACCTGTTCATACATATTAACTTTAATAAGAGCATGGAGTGGGGGTTTCAATTTTTTTCTCTTTTTTTTTCTTTTTTTAGAACATGTTCTAGATATTTTAAATAATGACATTTTCACTATTTTCTACCATATTAGCTTATTCTTTAAAGGAAACCTAAACTGAGGTTAAGGGGCTATGGCTTGTATAATGTGTGGGGGGGGGGGTGTATAGTAATAAGGAGGCGCTAATAGTAAGTGATAAATAAATTCCAAATTCTATCATGAGACAATATGTTAACTATAAGGTCAACAATACCATAGTGATTTAAAGTGCAAGTGCTTATATGATAACAACAACAGAAAATAGGTGCAAACTGGTCCAAAAAATGCAGCAATGGTCACTAAATTATAAGCAATTGGTTAGTCAATGCATTAAATAGTTAACTTGAGAGTAGACACCATCACCACAGAACAGATATCAACAGATATCAAACTAGCAACACCCGGGGAGAGGTAGAGGTAAGTGCCTACTTACCAGACCACCATGACTCTTTGTTTTAAAAAAAAGGATCAGGTGGAGCTTTAGTACAGTTGGTGGCCTAAGGTCTGTACTTTGGACCTGTTTGCACCTATTTAATGCTGTTGTTATGCTAAGAGCACTTGCACTTTAAATCACTATTGCATTGTTGACCTTATAGTTAACATATTGTCTCATGCTAGAATTTGGAATTTATTTATCACTTACTATTAGCGCCCCCTTATTACTATACACCCCCCCCCACATTGCTAAAGTTATTTTCACATGTCGGGCACGTCGTTCTGCCTGTCCGTGTCATTTTGTCGACGTATATGTACATGCGGCTGTCGTTAAGCGGTTAAATTAAAATGCATTGTTTATTGTGAAAATGACAGTTGCAGTTTGGGTGTTAACCACAAGGGGGCGCTGATGGGGTTATGTGTTCCCTGAAGTGTGTTTACAACTGTAGGGGGGTGTGGCTGTAGGTGTGACATCATCGATTGTGTCCCCCTTTAAAAGGGACGTCACGATCGATGCTGCCGCCACAGTGAAGAACGGGGAAGCCGTGTTTACGCTTAATACATGTATTATCTGCCATCACAGGATTTCTATGTCTGTGCTTTGTGGGTGCAACCCCTTTCTCGCTCCTCAAGTAGGTGAGAGGAAGGGTTTGCACCCCCAATACACATCCATTGATCCCCCATGATGGCAGATAGCACATGTTGACATTTGGCATGGGATCAGGATAGAAATCCCCATTTTGCCGCACAAAATGTGTGCATCTTCAAATTTTGGCTTGTTCCGGGGTGACATCACCCCATCACACGTGTTTCTAATAAGGTTGAACTTTTTAAGTTCCATTGTTTGTAGATATTTACTTGTTTTAAAAAAGCCTGGTTTTAGGCCCGAAAAGAAAGAAAAAACGTTCTACCTGAAATTAAAAAAAACGCACAAGTTGTGCACAGAATAAAACCCCCCAAAAAAAGAGAGTTTTCGACCTGAATATTTTAATATCGCACAAGTTGTGCACAGAATAAAACCCCCCAAAAAAATGTTGTGTGGCTTCTTCTTTCTATGCTCAATATCAGTTTGTACATTTAAAAGTGAGTGATTACTGTGACAATTGTGGTTATTTACTAAAACAGAGAAATACGTTTGGCACTACAAGTGCACTAGGAGAACCAGGGAGACAGATAAAAGAAACACAAGCAAGAATGACAAAACTGGATTTTCAAAGATCAAATTTGGTGTTTATTATTATTATTTTTTTTAAGAAATATGCTCTGGCATAGCGATGGCCCCCCTACCCGTGAAGTACTGCACGTATCTTTCTCGGGCATCTCGAGCAGTTTGTGGGGCCAAGCCAGTATGGCCAGTGTCCAGGCCAGTTAGGTTTTCTGAATGTCTGGCCTCAGGCCCAAGGTTAGTAAGGTAGGTCTCAGAATGCATGCGCAAAAAAATTGTGAAGTATGCAGCAGCAAAATATTATACTGTTCAGTTTGTATTCCGCCATGTGGATGGCTGTCAGGAACAGGCGGAACCCTCACCCCGGAACTCTCCGGGGTGAGGGTTCTCTGGGGAAATGGCCTCATGAGGTGTGGTCCAAGCCCGAAAGCTTCATCTGTGACAAACACAAAAGGGAGTCCCTCCACATTATCTTCATCCCATGGCAGTGCCAGGCCACCAGTCTGGAGACATTGGGCAAACTCTGTTTGAGCGAATACTCCGCCATCGGACATCCGGCCGTTCTTCCCCACGTCCACATACAGAAACTCGTACTGTGCCGACACCACCGCCATCAACACTATACTATGAAAACCTTTATAGTTAAAATAGTATGACCCCGAATGGGGTGGCGGCACTATGCGGACATGTTTCCCATCAATTGCCCCTCCGCAGTTAGGGAAGTCCCACCGCTGGGCAAAATGGGATGCCACAGTCTGCCATTCCTGTGGCGTGGAAGGAAACTGTGTCAAACAAAAGAAAAATTAGTACTTTGGCACATAAACATTGCAATCACATTACAAAAATACATCCTTGTCCAACATCAGTATAACATTTATTTGAGTGAGTATTTCAAGGCCAAAAAAAAAAATAGGCCCACTTATCAGACTCCTCACCCCTCTGATGGCCCATTAAACATTTTAAGGGGGGGTTCTAGCTGAGTTTGGGCCCATAAAAAAATCCCTCTAGCACTCTGCAAAAATGGAATGAGAAACAAGACATTGGGACACATTTTAAGAGGGGGAGGGGGCAGAACTACAATGGAGCAGACTAAAAACAGACTAAAAACAAGTTTGAAAAAGACTAGGCTAGGTGTGTTTGGGCCTAGGATAGCATGCTGGAGAGGTTAGTGAAGGGAAATATGCATGTAGGCCAAAAAAGGAGCATTAAAAGCTTACAGCATGCATGGGGACAAAGGGGACATTCACAGCATATTACAATCATGGTAATTAGGGAATGATGCAAGAAATACAAGACATTAGCATTAGCATACATTAAAGATTGTGATGTTAAAGGAGAAAACTTACCTTAATATAGTCCTTCTGCATCACTTGTATGATGGCAGAACACGTCTCCGGGATGATGATCCCAAGAGCCTGGGGGGAGATGCCTGTTGAGAACTTGAGGTCCTGCAGGCTTTTCCCAGTCGCCAGGTACCTCAACGTGGCAATGAGCCTCTGCTTGGCCGTGATGGCTTGGCGCATCACAGTGTCCTGCCTCGTGATATAGGGGGACAGAATATCCAAAAGACGGTGAAAAACGGGGTCCGTCATACGGAGAAAGTTCCTGAAATCATCAGGGTTATTCTCTTGGATTTCCCTAAGCAGAGGCATATGAGAAAATTGGTCACGCTGGCGCAACCAATTCTTGGCCCATGAACTCCCCCTTGCCCTGTTCACGGACACAGATCGGGTAACATTATGAACTGCAGAAGACAGCCCATACGCAGCACGAACTCGAGAATGAGAACGCACTTCCAACATGGCTTCAAACCGGTCAGCTGGTCAGAACGCACTTAAAACAGAACACACCCAGGAACGACCTGAAAAACAGAAATCGAGCGGACAGGAACGCACTGCAAAACAGATACGACCTGACTGCAAGCACTGAAAGACAGATACAAACCCACAAGCACAAACTGAACACCAGAAAACGATCTGCAAAGCACAGAGACTGAAAAGCGTGAATCGGCTCTAACCAAACTTTTACTAACATGCGGTAACACGGAATCAGCAAAAGCAGCCCCAAGGGTGGCGAAATTGGATTTGAACATCCCCTTTATAGTGCCGTCGTATGTGGTTTACGTGACCGCGTTCTGACACAATCGTTTTTTTTAACCGATGGTGTGTAGGCACGACTGATCATCAGTCAGCTTCATCGGATAACTGATGAAAAAATCCATCAGTCTGTTTTCATCGGATGGACCAATCGTGTTTACAGAGCATTAGGGAATTAGTTGAATCTGATGGACTAAACATTTGCAAGTCACATCATCCTTCTGGTTTTAATCAGCTCTAAACTTATCATCTGAAATTCATTTGTTTGTATTTTCAAGAAGAAATCAGCTTACATTACTCATCCTTATTTCCATTCTACATATTTATGTTCTTTTTCTTCCTCTGTGGAATATAGTGTGTACTCTGGCAGGAATTTTAGTAGCCTTACTTCTTTCATCTGGATTTTCATCACCCCTAATCATGGAGGCATTCGAAATGCTCTCATGTTCTGAGCTTTAAAATGACTTTGCAGTTATCAGTGTTGCTTGATATTCAAAATTGCTGACACTGAAAACATTTAGAAATACATCATAATTATACAATGCATGAATATACGTGGCTATCAAAGCCATTGTTGCCTTCCCCAAGGGACAGCAATGCTTGGAATTGCATTAATGCAATGTTGTGGGGCAGCAGTGCACTTGGCATCATTGGATACTGTATATCACTGTCACTAATCTAAAAAAAATATTGTAAAAAATATATGTTCCCTCCATTTACTTACTTGTGATGCGCCAAAATTATTTTTTCAGAAAATGCTCATTGAGTGACATTTTAGGTACCAATTTTACAGATATCACAGACAAAAGATCTCTTCTAAACTAATCTTGCAAAGCCTTTTATTGACCATTGACCTCTTCTTCTGTAGATAAGACATGGGGAATCACACATTTTTGTAGGAACAGTGGTCTAAGAATTAAAATTCAAATCTCTTTACAGGAACTGCCAAGTCTCAAGACTGTTATAAATACTTGGATCTATGCTTCTATTCTTCTTTTTTATCTGGCACAGTTTCCTTGTATCCCTGTATCTGAAAGTTATTCTATCGCTTTAACAAAAAAAAAGATGTTGCTGAATTTGTGTGTCTCCTACTCTGCCCAATACCAAGCTGTTTTAGCCAGGAAAAGCTATGACACTTATTAAATTATGATGAGTTACCTACCTGGCCAATATTCATGTGTAGGAAATGGTTAGGGGCACATAGGTTTGATATTAGGGGAACTTTGCCATGCACAGTGGGGTTTCACTAGGTTTGTGCTAAAACCTCTAGGTGGCTGTACTCTATTACTCTTTTGAGCAGCAGTACATATTTTTGTGCGTGCTTCGCCTAGAGTTCTCACAAACACATGGTGGGGGGTTCCAGAATTCATGGCTAATGTGAAGAAGCCTTAAGCCTCGTACACGATCGGACTTCCAGCGGACTTTTCAGTGGATTTTGGTCCGAAGGGCGTTGGCCATGAATTTGTTCTGCATACACACATCCCAACATTTTCAGACAACATTCACCAAACCACTTTGGATTTTAGTTGGATGGACTTGCGTACACACGATCGGATAAACCGACGTAACAGATTTATTGCCTAATAATTGGTGAGAATGAACAGCCAACTTTTGTTGTCGTTAATTCAGCCAACAATTGTCTGATGGAGCATACACATGGTCGGATTATCCGACACAACACGTCCGTCAGACAATTATGGCCATAAAGTTGGATCGTGCCTGTGTAAGAGCCTTAAGACTGTAGATTTCAAAATCTGGTGCAGCTCTGCATAGAAACCATTTTTTATTTTTTTTGTCAAAGCTTAATTAAACCAGCTGAAGTTAGAAGCTGATTAAACTTGGCTACCAACTTTGTATTTACATAGCGATTTTCATGTGTAGTGTCTTTAATATATGGGTTCTTTTACATATAGTTATTTTGTGACATTGTTTTTTTAAATGATTTTTTTCTTCTATATATTTGGCTATCTATGCGTGGGATTTAATTATGGACATGTTCGATGTGTAGCTAGCAATTTATATGTGCATATCTAATATAATGGTCTACTTTAATAATCATTTGTTGGAGACCGGTCCATACATATAGTTGGGAATTCATCTGGTATATGGAAGCATGATTTATGTGCATAAACTTTGTTGCACTTAATATTGTGCGTTTTTTTTTTTTAATTGCATTCCATTGTATCCATTATATACATTTATAACAGGTATGTGAAAGTTCATATATTTTCTTAACTCTTGATACATTTGTGCTCCTTTCATAGTTGGATGGAGCACAATAAAATGTAATATTATGCAATATAATACAATGAAGTACAATTGATACCAAACAGAGGTGTATATACACATTTAAAAACCTTTCACATAACATGCCGCATCTATCCTATCATATGATTTTCAACGTAGAGGAAGAAATCCTTTTAAACAGCTAATATTAAAATACACTCTTGTCAATAGTGGATACATAAAATAAAGCACATAGAATACCAATAAATGTACAAAACTGATCTTTCACTTTTTTATACATGAATCAGGTATCATTGTTATTCTTTATTATCTTTTATTGCTGTATCGGTCCAATTGCTATATATAATTTGCACCACCATTTTTAACACATTCATGGTTACTTTATGTTTACCTATGAACTCTCTTGTTTTGATCGTTTTTTTCGATTTATGATTGGGAGCCGAGTTTCACTACATTGAAATTGTCAGCTACATTTGATTCTATCCCATTCACAATCCCAAGAGTTCATAATATAATACATTACACATCATATCACACTTGCCTTTTTGTTCCAGCAAATCGCTAGATTTCACTTTATTAATTGAATTCACTTCATTTTTTAAATTTTTATATTTTTATATTGTTACATTATAGTTGTACCCACACTTTTTTATAGATATATATTATATAGACCATTTTTTTACTGAGTTCTGCATTCACTCACATACCACATTATCTACCGTATTTATCGGCGTATACCGCGCACTATTTTGCCCTGAAAATCAGGGCAAAATCGTGGGTGCGCGATATACGCCGATACCCGCTTTCCCGCCACGAGTTTGAATACTGTGCCGGCATATACCGAGCGCAGTACACTCGTGTATCTTCGGGCAGTCTCGGCGCCTCTCGCACTGACGTCCTGAGCGTACAGGACGTCAGCGCGACAGTTGCCGAGCCTGCCCGAAGATACACGAGTGTACTGTGCTCGGTATATGCCGGCGCAGTATTCAAACTCGTGGCGGGAAACGAGCGGGGAGGACGCGAGGACACCGCAGAAGGATGCCCGACCCACTGAAGAGGACACCCGACCCGCCGAAGAGGACACCCGACCCGCCGAAGAGGACACCAGACCCGCCGAAGACAGACGCCGGACCCGCCGAAGAGGACACCCGAAGCCGCAGAAGGATGCCGGACCCGACGAGGCCGCCGATGGACGCCGTGCAAGACACCAAAACTGTAAGTACAAAAAAACAAAAAAAAAATTTTTCCACAGGATTGGGGGCCACTTTAGGGGTGCGCGGTATACGCGGGAGCGCGTTATACCGCAATAAATACGGTATATATTATTCGCACATAACTAAAAGAATAAATATCATTTTGGTATATTCATCAATATATACATTTTTTGTTTATATACACACCACCTTCACTATATTTATATTAGCTCAACACATAGGATTTTATTCATCATTAGTTGTTGACATTTTTATATATATATTTTTTATAGATGTGCTGTACACATATAGACATTAGCACTATCATTATCTCTCTTGTTTGAAATAATCTTTCAAATGAGAAAGATTACATGTGCTTTGTGGTTTATTTAAGTATACTTGTCTATAGGTGTGCCTGTTTTCCTAACCATATGATTTGGATTTGTCTGGGTTCACATGGGATACCAATTAGCAATTTGTCAATTGGACTTTCAATCACCATCCTTCTGGCCACGTGACCTTTAGGAAAGAATATATATTTGACATCCATTTCTATGTGTGTTAGCTATGATTAAGCACTAAAGTTTAGTGTGAAACGCGTCAACTTGTACCCCGTTTGCTGTGGAATGTATCCTGTGTTTTTTCATTTCACAATAAAAGCAACAAGTTTTGGAGTGCGGCTGTCCAGAAATCCTTTCTTCATTTTGCATTATCCTATGCATTGCCAGCACCCGTGGCTTCGGATTTGGTCTTGAGATTCTTAATTGGCATCCTTTCTCTCTATTTCACAGCCTTTGTTGATTCTCTCCTGTACACAGAATCCACCTCTGGTGACTGGACCCTTTACAGCAGTGGCCATCAACCCTGTCCTCAGGACCCACTAACAGGCCAGGTTTGCAAGATAACTGAAATACATCACAGGTGATATCATTTGCTGCTCAGTGATTTCAGTATTCTAGTCTGCATCTCCCCAAGGTAATACATAAAATCTGGCCTGTTAGTGGGCCCTGAGGGCAGGGTTGATGACCACTGTTTTACAGGGTTAGATAGATTTGTTTTAGAATGTGGCTGCTAGTAGATTTAGAGTTAGTTAGTTTTTGGCTGAATTTCTATTTAGTACTAGTAGAAGTTTAATGACATCCCTTATATGCCCCATCTATACAGAAGATTCATGACAGATCCTAAAGAAATACAATTCAAATTTTAAATAAGATTAGACAAATGCCTTTTTTGGCATCACTAGTATCAAGCCTCGTACACACGGTCGGACATCTGAAAAACTTTCCCTTGGATTTTTGTCCGAAGTGATTTGTCCGATCACACCCATAGCATACACACGCTCGGACTTTTCTGAAATTTTTTCTAAAACTTTCCCAACATCACATGGTTTTTCTGCTCTTTTCTGCTCTTTATCGCCACCCTTTGGTTAACTTCTGCTATTGTTGGTTGATTTTAACATTGGTTCTGGGCATGCGTGTTTGTACTTCGGACAAAAGTCCGATGGCTTGCTGTACACACGGTCGGACAAGGCACCATCGGACTTTTGTTGTCGTAAAGTTTGTCCGTTTGCAGACCGAACTTTTTGTCCGATGAAACCTGAAAAAGTTGGTCCGATGGAGCGTACACACGATCGAACAAATGTGAAAACTTGCAGATTTTGACGTTTGTTGGCCGAAAGTCCGACCGTGTGGGCCTTAAGTGTGCATTGTATTTACTTCTGTAATTCCATAAAGGACTTCCAATTAATATAAATGTTGTTTGCAGAAAAATATATTCTTGCTGGATGATGATATCATATGCTGTTGTGGTGTGATATCATTTTCAGTTGCCAGTTGATTGTATTTTTCTTGCCATCATTTGCTGTAATAGCACAATACGCTTTTACTTATTCTACTGCGGCTTCAGTAAGTGCTATTTTTACAGCTTGCAAACTGTTTGTTGAGGTTGTCTAATGACATCTAATGCCACAGAATAATAATTTATTGCAGCAAAGTTAAAGGTTTTCCCTTCTATCATCTCATCACTTTTTCCCGCTATCCTGCTGATTTTTCTGCAGTATATTATTATACTCCTTGTTACAGGACAAGCTTAGACAACCTCCACAAACTATCTGATAGCTGTGGAAGCAACAGTTAGCTGCCGATGAACTCTGATTCCCAGTAGCATTATTTTAACCATTTGATTGAGTCACTCTTAGGCCCCATACACACGAGAGAATTTATCCGCGGATACGGTCCAGCGGACCGTTTCCACGGATAAATCCTCTCAAAGATTTCCGCAGATTTCTATGCGATGGAGTGTACACACCATCGCATTGAAATCCGCGCGGAAATCCTCTGGCGATGACGTGTCGCGCCGTCGCCGCGATTATGACGCGGCGACGGGCGCGACGCTGTCATATAAGGAATTCCACGCATGCGTCAAATCATTACGACGCGTGCGGGGAATCCCTTTGGACGGATGGATCCGGTGAGTCTGTACAGACGAGCGGATCCATCCGTTGGGATGGATTCCAGCAGATGGATTTGTTGTGCATGTCAGCAAATATCCGATCTGCTGGAATCCATCCCAGGGGAGATTTATCCGCGGAAAAAGATCCGCTGGCGTGTACACACCATAGGATCTATCCGCAGAAACCCATTTGCTGGGATTTATCTGCGGATGGATTCTATCGTGTGTACGGGGCCTTAGGGTTTCTAGTCTGTTCTTTCAGCACAAAAGTATTTTTTCATATTTTTTTTTTCACTGTGTGTTTCAACACAATGATGATCTCTATTCAGGAAACACCCCTCCATGTTAGCCAATGTGTCGCACACTATGGCTTTTTTTGAGGAGTTTACAGGCATATGCTGTAAAGAAGGAGAGGGGCTTTCAAGCAGAAAAGATGTCTCAGTGCCCAAAAACACGCAAAAAAGTGCAAAAGAGCATGAAAAATCTCAAAGAAGCTTAAAAACGTACATAACAAAAATAGAAGAAATGTGCTGAGAGGAGGGTTTGTGAAAAAAATAAAACTCAAAGATGCTCAAAGGAGCCCAAGAACCTCAAAAAACATGCAAAAGAGCCCATAAAAGTTAAAGCTTCTTCAAGCTGAAATTAAAGCTCAGACACTTGTAAAACAGCATCTTTTTATTAGAGCTGCAGCCCATGCCCATTCAAACTGCAGCCCAAAAAAAGCTGATTTTACAGGCATTTGAGCTTTGATTTCTGTGTATAAAAGCTTGAAGAAGCTTGTTCTTGTGTGTGCTCCGTCCCATGTTTTTATTGAGCTCTTGCAAACTTTTTTTGAGCATAAGCCTTTATTTTTTTACAGGCCCTACTAGATAGTATTTAATTAACCACTGTATAAACAAAACAAAAAGCTGGAACAAACATTTTTGCAAGTTTTTATGTGTTTTTTAGTTTTTTTTTTAGCTCTTTTAAGTTCTTTGGGGCACTAGCTCCTCTAAAAAATGTGAGTTTGGTGGCTGTAAGGCTTGCTAGAGTTCCCCCATAATATCAATGCTTGTAGAGATGTACCCTTTAACCCAGAACCGTTAGGATTAATTACACAGAAGCTAGAAACAGCCTTGCAAAATGTTATTGTGTACGTGCGAGTACAAGTACATCTTGCACAACAAAGATAGGACATGCGGTAGAACAAGTTTTAGCTGGTTTCATGCTTCTAGGGCAGATGGTTGCACGCTCAGGAATGTTGTATAATTGTGACGTACTGTATTACTTGTATAAACTAATTACTTTACTATGATTGGCTGAACCAAGGGTGTTTTGAATAAGGGCAGCGCGCACAAGGAATAAAATTCTAGTATTTGATTCACTAATTACTTTACTATGATTGGCTGAACCAAGGGTGTTTTGAATCCCTGCGTGAGTCTTGACTAACCGATGCATCAGAGGGTCAGAGGGTCTCCATACATCCTAAAGTCCAGGTGCAGTTGAACCACCAACCTCACAGTGGCAGTTTTTTTCTGTAGGAGCATACAGTATCTGACAAAAATGAGTACACCCCTCACATTTTTTTAAATATTTTATTATATCTTTTTAAGTGACAACACTGAAGAAATTACAGCTTGTATAACAGTTTAATTTTGCTATCCCCTCAAAAATAACTCAACTTACAGCTATTATTTTCTGAACCACTGGCAACAAAAGTAAGTACCCCCTAGGTGAAAATGCCCAAATTGGGCCCAAAGTGTGAATATTTTGTGTGGCCACCATTATTTTCCAGCACTGCCTTAACCCTCTTGGGCATGGAGTTCACCAGAGCTTCACAGGTTGCCACTGGAGTCCTCTTTTACTCCTCCATGATGACAACACATAGCTGGTGGATGTTAGAGACCTTGCGCTCCTCTACCTTCCGTTTAAGGATGCCCCACAGATGGGTTTAGGTCTGGAGACATGCTTGGCCAGTCCATTTACTTTACCCTCAGATTCTTAAGCAAGGCAGTGGTCATCTTGGAGGTCTGTTTGTGATCATTATCATGTTGGAATACTGCCCTGTGGCCCAGTCCCTGAAGGGAGGAGATCATGATCTGCTTCAATATGTCATAGTACATGTTGGCATTCATGGTTCCCTCAATGAACTGTAGCTCCCCAGTCCCGGCAGGATATGACACTTCCACCCACCACCATGCTTGACTGTAGGCAAGACGCACTTGTCTTTGTACTCCTCACCTGTTTTCCGCCACACACGCTTGACACCATCTGAACCAAATAAGTTTATCTTGGTCTCATCAGACCACAGTACACGGTTCCAGTAATTCATGACTTTAGTCTGATTGTCTTCAGCAAACTGTTTGCAGGATTTCCTGTGCATCATCTTTAGAAGTGGCTTTCTTTTGGGACGACAGCCATGCAGACCAATTTGATGTAGTGTGTAGCGTATGGTCTGAGCACTGACAGGCTGACCCCCCACCCATTCAACCTCTGCCCAATTTAGACATTTTCATTTAGGGGTGTACTCACTTTTGTTGCCAGCAGTTTAGACATTAATGGCTGTGTGTTGAGTTATTTTGAGGGGACAGCAAATTTACACGGTTATAAAAGCTGTACACTCACTACTTTACATTGTAGCAAAGTGTAATTTCTTCAGTGTTGTCACATGAAAAGATATAGTAAAATATTTACAAAAATGTGACTCACGTTTGTGATACACTGTATGCCTGAAAATGAGTGAAAAAGCCCTAGTGTGCATGAACACATTGGCTAACATGGGAGTTTCTAGGCAGAAAGATTAAGAGCTCAAGATTAAGAGTTTAAAAGTCTGTAAGAGCCGCTTCTTTGAGCTGGAGTGTGCCTGAGCCCTATACTGAAACTTCCCCTAGCAGGAGAAGCTTCCAAAGGTGGAGTGATGTCATGTTTATTTAACCATGCTCAATTTTAGCTTAACCACTTTGTATCCCGGCCATTGGCAAAAGACGGCCACAAGGTGGCTCTCAATTGCCGGGAGGACAGCTTCTCCAGCCACTGGGGGGGCGCGCGAGCGCCGCCGGTGATGTGCACCTGCCACATCACTGTGGTGCCGATGCGCGTGCCTGGCGGCCGCGATGTCTGCCAGGTACCCGTGATTGGCCGTTACACAGACAAGGACGTGGATCTGTGTGTGTAAACACAGATCCACGTTCTGTCAGGGAGAGACCGATGCTGTGTCCCTTGTACATAGATCGGTCACCTCCCCCAGTCAGTCCCCTTGCCCATAGTTAGAATCACTATGCAGGGCACACATTTAACCCCTTCCTCGCCCCTAGTGTTAACCCCTTCCCTGCCAGTCACATTTATACAGTAGTCAGTGCATATTTATAGCACTGATCGCTGTATAAATGTGAATGTTCCCAAAAATGTGTCAAAAGTGTCCGATGTGTCCGCCGTAATGTCACAGTCCCAATAAAAATTGCCGATCGCCGCCATTACTAGTAAAAAAAAAAAAAAAACATAAGTCTGTCCCCTATTTTGTAGGCGCTATAACTTTTGCGCAAACCAGTCGCTTATTGCGATTTTTATTTACCAAAAATATGTAGAAGGATATGTATTGGCTTATACTGAGAAAAAAAACGTATTTTTTTTTAAAATTGGGATATTTATTATAGCAAAAAGTTAAAAATATTGTGTTTTTTTTTTTTCAAAATTCTCACATTTTTTTGTTTATAGTGCAAAAAATAAAAACTGCAGAGGTGATCAAATACCACCAAAAGAAAGCTCTATTTGTGGGGAAAAAAGGACGTCAATTTTGTTTGGGAGCCACGTTGCACAACCGCGCCATTGTCAGTTAAAGCGTCGCAGTGCCGGAAGCTGAATTTTCGCCTGGGCAGGAAAGGGGGTATATGTGCCCAGTAAGCAAGTGGTTAAAGAAACTATCTATAAAGAAACAGTTTACTTGATTTGAGTATTTTTTAACTATCATATACACCGATCAGCCATAAAATTAAGATCACTGACAGGTAAGTGAATAACTAGTTATCTCATTACGGTGGCATCTAAAAGTGGATGGTATATATTAGGCAGCAAGTGAACATGTTGTCAATAAAGTCAATGTGCAGAAAAAATGGGCATGTTTAAGGATTTGAGCAGCTTTAACAAGAGCCAGATTGTAATGGCTAGACAATTGGGTCAGAGCATCTCCAAAATTGGCGACAGAGTTATGGGCAGCCAAGGCTCACTGATGCACATGGGGAGCGAAGACTGGCCCACGTAGTCTGATCCAGTATAAGTAATGGTGTTGGAAAAGTTCAGGCTAGTTCCGACAGACAGGTGTCAGAACACAGAGAGCATCACAGTTTGTTGTGTATGGGGCTGCATAGCTGCAGACTGGTCAGAATGCCCATACTGACCCGTGTCCACAGCCAAAAGTACCTAAAGTGTGCATGTGGACATGACAACTGGACCACAGAGCAGTGTCCTGGTCTGATGAATTCAAGAACGGTTTGAGGAACACAACAATGAGTTTGAGCTGTTGAGTTGAACTCTGAATTCTCCAGAATCTTTGTTTCTGACATTAAAGGGGTTGTAAAGGTACAATTTTTTTTTTCTTAAATAGCTTCCTTTACCTTAGTGCAGTCCTCCTTCACTTACTCCATCCTTCGATTTTGCTTTTAAATGTCCTTATTTTTTATGAGAAATCCCCACTTCCTGTTCTTCTGTCTGTAACTCCACACAGTAATGCAAGGCTTTCTCCCTGGTGTGGAGTGACGTGCTCACCCCCTCCCTTTGGACTACAGGTGAGTCAGGACGCTTTCTACGTTGCAGATAGAGAAAGGAGCTGTGTGTTAGTGGGCGTCCTGACTCTCCTGTAGTCCAAGGGAGGGGGCGAGCATGACACTCCACACCAGGGAGAAAGCCTCGCATTACTGTGTGGAGTTACAGGCAGAAGAACAGGAAGTGAGAATTGGCAAAAGTGATTAGAGTGCGTTCATTTCGCTTGCAATTTCTTGCCATATATTTCACTGTTTAATGTTTTCACAGCTTGCCATGTAGCTGCTGAGCCATTCACAGCATACATAATAAAAAAGCACACAGCTTCTTGTACTTCTTCCCACTGTGAAGTTATCGAAGCTTTCACTGAGTAAATTAGAATATTCAGCTATTGCTAGATAAAGATCACAGTGGACTATATATAGGGAGGAAATGCATCTTTCTCACAGATTTAGGTGATAGAGGCATACCACATTAAAATTAAACACAGTTCTGTACAATTCATGCATATGATAACATAGAAAAGTATAAGCATAGATTGCTTCCAGTAATAACCACTTGTCAAATTAGATTATTGGACGTGTCCTTTCAACCTGAATATGTAACAAACGTGTTTTTTTTTTTATGCCTCTGAAAGCAGCTCTAGGTTATCGAATGTGCATACGCACTTTGGGGTTAATGTACTAAAACTGGGGAGTTCAGAATCTGGTGCAGCTCTACATAGAAACCAATCAGCTTCAAGGTTTTTTTTTTTTGTCAAAGCTTAATTGAGCAAGCTGAAGTTAGAAGCTGATTGGCTATCATGCACAGCTGCACTAGGTTTTGCACTCTCCAGTTTTATTAAATCAACTATTGTGTCACTTACAGGCGTATGTTAGAGCAAAATTCAGGGGCATGAAAAAAATGTTCCAACCCTGCGTTCAAAGAAGAGCATTTTAGTGTATTGCACACCTATATGCACATAAACACGTCTAAACGCGCATAATAGGGATGAGCCGAACACCCCCCTGTTCGGTTCGCACCAGAACCTGCGAACACACCAAATGTTTGTGTGAACTTTAGAACCCAGTTAAAGTCATTTGAAATATAAATCAAATCTAAATGCTAATTTTAAAGGCTAATATGCAAGTTATTGTCCTAAAACGTGTTTGGGGTTATGGGTCCTGCCCCAGGGGACATGTATCAATGCAAAAAAAAGTTTTAAAAATTGCAGTTTTTTCGGGAGCAGTGAATTTAATAATGCTTAGAGTGAAACAATAAAAGTGAAATATTCCTTTAAATTTCGTACCTAGGGGGGTGGGTGTAAAGTTAGCATGCACTTGTTTCCTGTGCTTAGAATTGTCTCTGCACAAAGTGTCATTTCTGAAAGAAAAAAAGTGATTTAAAACCGGACTCGCGGCTATAATGAAGCGTGGGGATCCCCCCAAATTCAATTACCAGGCCCTTCAGGTCTGGTATGGATATTAAGGGGAACCCCGCCGTCGATTAAAAAAAAATTATGTGGGGTTCCCCCCAAATATCCATTCCAGACCCTTCAGGTCTGGTGTGGATTTTAAGGGGAACTCCACCCCAAATTTAAAAAAAAATGGCGTGGAGTTCCCCCAAAAATCCACACCAGACCCCTTATCCGAGCATGTTAACCTGGCCAGCCGCAGAAAAGAGGGGGGGACAGAGTGCGACCCCTCAACCCGTCTCCTGAACCGTACCAGGCCACATGCCCTCAACATGGGGAGGATGTCCAATGTTGATGGGGACAAGGGCCGTATCCCCACAACCCTGGCCGGTGGTTGTCGGGGTCTGCGTGAGGGGGGCTTATTAGAATCTGGAAGACCCCTTTAACAAAGGGGACCCCCAGATCCTGCCCCCCCATGTGAATTGGTAATGAGGTACATTGTACCCCTACCATTTCACAAAGGAAGTGTAAATAGTTGTAAAAAAACACCGTAGAAAAAAGTCCTTTATTGATAAAAAAATTTTTTAAAAAAATCCAGCGGTGGTAATCCACTCGGTCCCGACTCCCTGCTCCAACGTTTTCGGTATCCAGCGACGGGTGATCTCCTCTCCGGTCCAGTGATGAGAAGATCATCCGGGATCCAGAGCGCAGCATCGCCCGCCTCCTCTCTCCGCCGGACACAGCCCGGCGAATGGTGTGGCTGAAGCTGTGACATTTATTTTATTGGTGAGGTGGGGCCACCCATCACGTGAACCCGCCCCCTCTGACGCAAGGGGGAAGCCAGGCTTCCCCAGTGACGTAGCAGAAGTTGCGTCAGAGGGGGACAGGGTCATGTGACGGGTGGCCCCGCCTCACCATTAAAGAAATGTCACAGCTTCAGCCGCGTCATTCGCCGGGCTGTGTCCGGCGGAGAGAGGCGGCGGGCGATGCTGCGCTCTGGATCCCGGATGATCTTTTTTTGTGTATCAACTTTTTTTTGCATTGATATATGTCCCCTGGGGCAGGACCCAGGTCCCCAAACACTTTTTAGGACAATAACTTGCATATTAGCCTTTAAAATTAGCACTTTAGATTTCTCCCATAGACTTTAACAACAAACAATTTGGGGTGTTCACCCCAACACCCCAAATTGTTTGTTGTTCGCCCAATAGGCGAACAGGCAATGTTCGAGTCGAACATGAGTTCGACTCGAACTCAAAGCTCATCCCTAGCGCATAATGCATGTATGCGTAAGTGTATTGCAGTGGCTAGAATAAATGACAATTCTAGCCTATAGAATAAGTAAATACGCTTCTAAACGTCATATGTATGTAAATGTGCATAAATGCGTGTACATATGTGCATAAACATGTGTAGATTAATTCATATGCCCATGTGCATGTAGCCATACATGCAAATCTAAATTGTTTCTGTAAAAGTGGAGTTGGCCTTACCTTCCTGTTAATAAGGAAGCAGTGGCTCTAAGCAAAATCTTTAAATATACAAAAATAAAGAATAGAAAGTGGGGCTTTCCTTCTTACAAAATAAGAGACCAAAAACCCACTGTTATAATATTTTTTATTTTATGTACCAAAACAATATAGAAGTTAAAATCGCAAATACTAGTCAGACTGGCCACGGGAAACTAAGAAGAGAAAACCATGATCTACCCAAGGGGCACATTTATTGGACTGTTGTCCAAAAGGCTCACTGATTGGACCTTTACATCTTGTAAAACATGGGATGGACATCACCTTTTATAATATTGTGGATGTGATCAGAGCGCGCTGAGATTAGGTAGTTATAAGCATCTTCCTTCTACAGCAGGGGTGTCCAACCTGCGGCCCAAGATGGCTATGAATGCGACCCAACACAAAAACATAAACTAACTTAAAATGTTTTTGGGGATTTTTTTTGTACAAATGCGTTTACACTTGGCAAACACATGCGGCTGAATTAAAATTTGACAGATTCTCTTTGTTGGACGTTTATAAGCTTTATCTTCTCAAATAAAAATATCCCACTCTTTACAATCACACCTTATTCATGTCATCAGTTTTTTGGCAGCACCTATATTTGTGAGCAACTATCTTTAACCACTAGCCGACCTGCCGCCCTCATTATACTGTGGCAGGTTGGCTCTCCTGGGCAAATCGCCAAAGCTGTACCTAGGCCCTTTAAATAGACTTGGTAGGTGTGCGCGTGCCCCCCCCCCCCCTACATGACGTAGGAGCTGATGCACGTGCCTGGCGGCCACAATGTCCACCGGGAACCCCCAATCGCTCCTGAGAGAAAGAGAATGGGGGATCTGTCTGTGTAAACAAACAAATTCCTGTTCTGTCAGGGAGAGGAGACACATCTGATGTTTCTAGAGATTTGCAAAATCTCGCTACTCCAATTCACTACACTACCCCCATAGTTAGAGACAACTCCCTAGGACACACTTATTCCCTTGATCGCTCCCTAGTGTTAACCCCCTGCCTGCCAGTGACATTTATACAGTAATCAGTGGCTATTTTTAGCTCTGATCGCTGTATACATGCCAATGGTCCCAAAAAAGTGTCCAATCTGTCCGCCGCAATGTCACAGTCCCGCTAAAATTCTCAAGTCGCCGTGATTACTAGTAAAAAAATAAATAAATAATAAAAATTCCATAAATCTATCCCCTATTTTGTAGATGCTATAACCTTTGCACATAGCATGTCCAGTGTCAAGTCTATCCAGATTTAGCGGTGAGTGTATATTAGGGATGAGCTGAGTAATTGGTACAACCATATATCCACATGTTCAGCTGAATCCTCCACTTTTGGCATGTCTGGTGGGAATTGCTCTGGGAGCTACCATTTGGCAAGAGGCGTGATCACCTTTGGATGTCACTTTTTTTTCCAGTGGTTGTCAGGCATTGTGATTGGTGTAGGTGTACAGTACGTATATTTCAGGACATTGTTTAATAAAGGACTTGTCAAAAATTGTGTGTTTATTTACATTTTAGATTTTTTGAATGAGTAGGGTACTATATGCTTTGCAAAGGAAACTTCACGTTCAGGACATGTAGCCTGGTATGGTTCAGAAAGGGGGGCAGCATGCTTGGATTAGGGTTTGGTGTGGAAAATTTGGGATACTTCACTCTTTTTTTTTTTTTAGGGATCTTCCATTAAAGGGGTTGTAAAGGTTTTTTTTATTTTTTTTCTAAATAGGTTCCTTTTAAGCTAGTGCATTATTGGTTCACTTACCTTTTTCTTCGATTTCCCTTCTAAATAATTTGTTTTTCTTTGTCTGAATTTCTCACTTCCTGTTCCTCCTCAGTAAGCTGTTTTGGCTCACTAACCCCCAGCCAGAACGGCTCGGATGATAGGGGCAAGGTTACTGAGGAGAAACAGGAAGTGAGATATTCAGACAAAGAAAAAAAACATTTAGAATTAGAAGGGAAATCGAAGGAAAAGGTAAGTGAACCAACAATGCACTAGCTTAAATTAACCTATTTAGAAAATAAAAAAACAAACCTTTACAACCCCTTTAACATCTAATCAGGCCCTCATCTAGAATACGAGACTGATATAGATGAACAAAATCCATGGCCATGTTAACAAGGTTAGGTTTCTGCTCGCCTTGCTTGAACCCTAATGCCGGTGGCTATGTGCACATGAATGGACAGACAGTCTGATTTCAGCTACATGCAATCGACACATTTGCTTTTGAGTGTATTATATGTACATTTTTATTTCAGGATTAAAGAATATCACTTAAAGCGGTAGTTCACCCGAACAAATTTTTTTAACATCAGATTGGGCCTAATTACGGGAAGCAGAATCGGGTGTTTTGTTTAAAATCAATGCAGTACTTACCGTTTTACAGATAGATGTTCTCCGCCGCTTCCGGGTATGGTCTTCAGGACTGGGCGTTCCTATTTAATTGACAGCCTTCCGACGGTCGCATACAGCGCGTCACGAGTTGCCGAACGTCGGTGCAGCTCTATACGGCGCCTGCGCACCGACATTTGGCTACTTTCGGAAACTGGTGACGCGCTGTATGCGACGATCGGAAGGCTGTCAATCAAATAGGAACGCCCAGTCCCACAGCCCATACCTGGAAGCGGTGGAGAACATCTATCTGTAAAACGGTAAGTACTGCATTGATTTTAAACAAAACACCCGATTCTGCTTCCCGTAATTAGGCCCAATCTAATGTTAAAAATGTATATTTTGGGTGAACCTCCACTTTAACAATAACCATGTTGTCCTTTTGTGTTTCCACTTCTTTTGCAGAGCTGCAAGAGTAATCTGTTAGACCTTTTCGATGGATGGCCTTTTTTAAGACTTGCATGGTGCTAGCAACTTGTGATTTATTACCGAACTAGAAAGTGTTGTAGCCTGTTACTACATGTGTATCCATTTGTGTTCACTGAAGACATTTTGTTAATTCATAGTCTAGAACTTTGTCATCAGCTAGGGGTTCAGCACAAATACTGCTAATAAATGGTATATTTTCATAATAGTTGTTCTGAACCCATTTCGGTTTGTTAGGAACGAATGTAAGATTTTTTTCACGTCCTTTTAATACAGGCAAACCTCCCTTATGTATGAACTAATTAAGCTCCTAGCTTGCTTAAAATAAAGTTCCAGTCTAAATGAATAAAATATTTTTTACTAAAAGCTGAAATGGCACTGCATGCAGTTAAAGTGTAAATCATGCTTTCACAGTGTATGTCATTTAAAAGTACAGGAGAGGTGAGATTTTTTTTTGAAGCTATATTAGCAGCAAAGTAATTCGATTATGCATCGTGAAATTTAGAATTACCGAGCTGTAAAAAGTGAAAATCGTGGTAAGAGTTGCATCTTCCCTAAAGTGGAACTAAACACGCTCAATCAACATTAAATAGTTTTGAGTTATGCTGCCAACATTAGTAAATAGATATGAAGGTATATTATATTAACAGTGCCTTGAAAAAGTATTCATACCCCTTGAAATTTTCATTTTACAACCAAAAACGTAAATATATTTTATTGGGATTTTATGTCATAGACCAACACAATGTGGCACATAATTGTGAAGTGGAAGGAATTTTTTTTTTTTTTAAATAAATATGTGAAAAGTGTGGCGTGCATTTGTATTCATCCCCCCAAGTCAGTACTTGTAGAACCACCTTTCAATGTAATTACAGCTGAAAGTCTTTTTGGGGATGTCTCTACCAGCTTTGCACATCTAGAGAATTACATTTTTTGCCCATTCTTCTTTGCAAAATATCTCAAGCTCTGTCAGATTGGATGGAGAGCCTCTGTGAACAGCAATTTTCAAGTCTTGCCACAGATTCTCAGTTGGATTTAGGTCTGGACTTTGACTGGGCCATTCCAACACATGAATATGCTTTGATCTATTTCTAAACCATTCTATTGTAGCTTTGGCTGTATGTTTAGGGTCGTTGTCCTACTGGAAGTTGAACCTCTGCCCGAGTCTCAAGTCTTCTGCAGACTCTAACAGGTTTTCTTCTAAGATTGCCCTGTATTTGGCTCCATCCATCTTCCCATCAACTCTGACCATCTTCCCTGTCCCTGCTGAAGAAAAGTATCCCCACAACATGATGCTGCCACCGCCATGTTTCATGGCAGAGATGGTGTATTCAGGGTGATGTGCAGTGTTAGTTTTCCACCACACTAACATTTTGCTCTTAGGCCAAAAAGTTTATTTTGGTCTCATCTGACCAGAGCACCTTCTTCCACAAGTTTGCTGTGTCCCCCACATGTTTTTTTTTTGTAAACTGAAAACAGGACTTCTTATGGCTTTCTTTCAGCAATGGCTTTCTTCTTTACGATCTTCCATAAAGGGCAGATTTGTGGAGTGCACGACTAATTGCTGTCTTGTGGACAGATTCTCCTACCTGAGCTGTGGATCTCTGCAGCTCCTCTAGAGTTGCCATGGGCATCTTGGCTGCTTCTCTGATTAATGCTTTCCTTGTGCGGCATGTCTTGGTAGGCTTGTAGTTGTGCCATACTCCATACGCTCCTTTAGATGTTCAAAGCTTGGTATATTTCTTTTATAACCTAACCATGCTTAAAACTTCTCCACAACTTTATCCCTGACCTGGTGTGTTCCTTGGCCTTCGTGATGCCGTTTGTTCACCAAGGTTCTCTAACAAACCTCTGAGGTCTTCACAGAACACCTGCATTTATACTGAGATTAAATTACACATAGGTGGCTTCTATTCTACTAATTAGGTTACTTCTGAAGGCAATTGGTTCCACTAGATTTTAGTTGGGGGTATCAGAGTAAAGGGGGCTGAATACAAAATGCACACCGCACTTTTTAGATATTTATTTATCATTTCCCTTCCACTTCACAATTATGTGCCACTTTGTGTTGGTCTATCACATAAAATCCCAATAAATCCATTTACGTTTTTGGGTTGTAACATGACAAAATGTGGAAAATTTCAAGGGGTATGAATACTTTTTCAGGGCACTGTACATGTTTTAACCTTTTTTCTACATTTCTTCAGTTGCTTTCTGGTTTCTGGACTAGGCCAAAATGATGACATACATCACAAGAGTCTTCATGGGCATTTTTTTATTTTATTTAGCGGGGAGGAGGGAATTTCTCAGCTAAGTACACCTTCCTGTCCACATGTCTGAGCTAAGGGCAGACGGATTCAGGGAAGTAAATACTACATAAATCATCTGCTGTTACTCAAGATGGACACAGTTAAAAATTCTAGGTAGAATTTTTCAAAAAAACAAACAAAAAATAAATAAAAATGAGAGATTGATGGATGTTAAGTTTGTTTTAAATATTAAGAATGAATTAAACAGTGTTTTCAGTTTGCAGTGCTCAGATACAGGTTAGTCCCTCTTTAACCGCCGAGGGGCCACATATGTGCCTGAATTGCTGCCAATAGTCCTGTACACAGTCCAACTCTGGCACAGTTACTTTTGCCTAACTGAAAGCTCCCAGTCGCCTTGAGCAGGAGTTTTCGGATTATGTGACCTTAAACTCTCGGTGCCATAAACCTCATAAAGGGTTGGGAGGCGAGGGCATTAGGGGGTTAAGATACATGCAGTGCCCAGTGTGTCTATGTCTGTTTAGTTCTGGGATAAGGCACTATGAAGGTCAAAATTTGTGATAACAAATAAGGAAACAACTCCTTCATTGAATGTATACTGAGTAGCTGTGTATTAATATCCTGTATTGGATGCTACTTAGAATTTCCTTAAAGGATAAGTTCACCTTTTGTAACATATTCTGTTACACCCATTTTTAAGGATGTATCCTCCCCTCGCACAGTGCTTGTGTTGTGTCTGTTGGCCCCCTGTAATACCTGGCTGATCCTGCCTGGTTTTGCTCTCCCCCCTGTACACTGATTCTGATATATCAGGGCTACTGAGCTCTGACACCGGAGCCAGTGTACGTGCCTTCGTCATCCGCAGCCCTCCTCTGTGTCTCCAGTGTGAGCTCTCCCCCCTCCTCTGCCACCTCCCCTCTCTGCCTGACAGCTCCATGTCCGCGCCACCCCCTCCCATCCTGCTGCTCAAATTACTGTTTATTTGTCATACAATCCTCTGTTTTTACTGTAATGGCCCCCTATGACTGTGCTTTATGAAAATAATGCTGTATATATCTTGTGTACAGAGCAATTATCTGCACTCATTGACCTGCCTCTTCTCTCCTCTCTCTGCCCGACAAATGCAGCGGGCAGGGCCTCCTTTCTCCTCCCCCCTCCTGATTGACATCAGCGGGGATCCCCGTCTCCGCCCACTGCACCTGTAGGGCTGAGAGAGGACAGAAGTGGCAGTTCAATGAGCGCAGATTAGCGCTCTGTAAACAAGTGTAGCACTTACCCCTGAAAGAGCTGCTGGTTTGTTTTGGGCGGCACGTTACCTCATGTATCTCCATCGTCTAGGGTATTTGATGAGAGTTGTAGTAAATGGAATGTCCACACAACAGGTGTCTTTTCTGTGCCTTTATTACCCAGCCGGGTAAAAACAATAGAACTTGGTGAAGAGTAGAGAAATAGTAGCAATGGAATAACAGATTCAGGTGTATATAGATGGGAAACAGTCCTGCTTCCAACGACAACTTCTGTTTCACCACTCCAGCCAGAGTGGGTATAGCGCACCTGGAGAGGCCTCTCTCTCAAGCCTGGCAGCCGGAATGTCACTCAGGACTTGGGGATAGGTCTCTGCCACAGACCCTCCCAATGGTTGAAAATAATGGAGATAATAATGGTCCAAAATCCTCCTTGACAGATTCAACACCCATATCTCCTTTAGTTAGTTAAGGTAGGTTACCGACTGATAGGCGACCGACATCCAGCCTCTCAGTACCCGGTTACCTTGGTCCCCGGTGAATGATCAGAACCCTCTTGGAACACCAGCCTCTCTTGGTACTCCTCAGGCAGACTCTCAACTGAACAGCTTCCTCTAGCAGGACTAACTCTTAGGACCTCCTCAGATTGGCGACCCAGTCGATCACTGGGTCCCAGCCACAGCTTAAATGTTCCAGGCCAGTGTGGTCCCGGAACATGGAACACCGCATAGCACGCACACCCCGGCCTGGAAGGCCATTTTGCCGGGGTGCCGTGGCATGGCTACCCTGAAGGTGGGCGCCACATGTGATTTTTTTTACCAAAAATATGTAGAAGTATACAAGCCTATCCTACCCACATATAGTAACTGTATTTTAATTTTGGCTATCTGATCACCCCCCACATCTACTACCCTCTGTTCCACTTGACCCTCCCTTCTAGATTGTAAGTTCTAACGAGCAGGGCCCTCTGATCCTTCCTGTATTGAATTGTATTGTAACTATAATGTCTTCCCTGATGTTGTAAGCGCTGCGTAAACTGTTGGCGCTATATAAATCCTGTATAATAATAATAATAATAATATCGGGATATTTATTATAGCAAAAAGTAAAAAATATTGTGTTATTTTTAAACTCGTTGCTCTTCTTTTGTTTATAGAGCATAAAAATTAAAATCGCAGAGGTGATCAAATACCAACAAAAGAAAGCTCTATTTGTGGAATAAAATCATTTGGGTACAGTGTTACATGACCACGCAATTGTCATTCAAAGTGCGACAGCGCTGAAAACTGAAAATTGGCCTGGGCAGGAAGGAGATGAAAATGCCCTGTATTGAAGTGGTTAAAGCAGAACAGAAATCTTAACTACTTGCCGTCGCCGCACCGTCATAATACGTCCACAAGGTGGCTCTCCTAGGCGAGATCACGTATTATGACGTCCTACCTTTTAGCCGCCACTAGGGGGCGCACGCGCGCCGCCGGAGGCGCGCGCGCGCGCCCCCCGCTCGCCCCCGACTCCCGTGCGTGTGCCCGGCGGGCGCGATCGCCGCCGGGCACACGCGATTGCTCGGTACAGAGCGGGGAACGGGAGCTGTGTGTGTAAACACACAGCTCTCGTTCCTGTCAGCAGGGGAAATGCTTTTCTTCGGTTCATACAATGTATGAACCGAGGATCAGTGTTTCCCCTAGTGAGGCCACCCCCCCCACCCACAGTAAGAACACACCCAGGCATACTTAACCCCTTCCTCGCCCCCTAGTGTTAACCCCTTCACTGCCAGTGGCATTTTTATAGTAATCTAATGCATTTTTATAGCACTGATCGCTATAAAAATGCCAATGGTCCCAAAAATGTGTCAAAAATGTCCGAAGTGTCCGCCATAATGTCGCAATACCGAAAAAAAAATCGCTGATCGCCGCCATTACTAGTAAAAAAAATATTAATAAAAATGCCATAAAAATACCCCCTATTTTGTAAACGCTATAACTTTTGCGCAAACCAATCAATAAACGCTTATTGCGATTTTTTTTTACGAAAAATATGTAGAAGAATACGTATCGGCCTAAACTGAGGAAAAAAAATGTTTTTTTATATATTTTTGGGGGATATTTATTACAGCAAAAAGTAAAAAATATTCATTTTTTTCAAAATTGTCGTTCTATTTTTGTTTATAGCGCAAAAAATAAAAAACGCAGAGGTGATCAAATACCACCAAAAGAAAGCTCTATTTGTGGGAAAAAAAGGACGCCAATTTTGTTTGGGAGCCACGTCGCACGACCGCGCAATTGTCTGTTAAAGCGACGCAGTCCCGAATCGCAAAAAGTACTCTGGTCTTTGGGCAGCAATATGGTCCGGGGGGTAAGTGGTTAAAGAAAAAAAATATGATCAGACAAGTTCTTTACTGCAGAATTGTTAAGTAATGTCTCTTCTGCAATAAAATAAATGTATCTGCCTGCTCACAGTTATCTGTAGAACGTGCACTGAGATACCCATGTTATTTACTAGTTGCGCTAATCATTATTTATCTTTACACTAAGGGGTTGATTTACTAAAGGAAAATAGACTGTGCACATTGCAAAGTGCAGTTGCACCAGAGCTTAGTAAATTAGCAGAAACTCTATTGACTTCCATCATCCAATCATGTGCAGGCAAAAATGCATTTTTTTTTTCTTGCACGTGATTGGTTATTCTTTGCAAAGTTAAGCTTTATCTCATTTACTAAGCTCTGGAGCAACTGCACTTTGCATAGTGCACAGTCTATTTGCCTTTAATAAATCAACCCCTATATGTCTCAACTATGCGTATTTAGCAGTTTGGCTTGAGTTCCCCTTTAAATATAAAAAAAATAAAAGAGACTCAGCCTTTTGTGAAACAGCCACTTTAAATTCAAATCTGTGTGCCTACAGTTCTGCATAGTAAAGTATAAGCGGGTTTGTTCACAGTTTTTATTCCTCTGATAAATGTTTTTACTTTGGGCAATCTGTATTTTAATGCCTTACAGGTTAGGATTTATTTCCTGCTGTTCCATTGTATGCCATCCAAACTGTTACAATCAAGGTTTTCATAGCTGAAAGACGGTTGCCAAAAACTAAATGAAGCCCGTGAATTAATATTGCATCAATGCCTTTCATTTTCCAAGTAAACAGAAAAGAAGCCAAGAAATGTTTGCCTGCTCTATTCCTCTCGATGCACTTTAAGCTTTTAGATATAATGAAAATGTTCTGCCAGCATGTTTCACACTGAGCTTTCTAAACAAAAGCCTTAGATCGGTATTGTACATTACGATCATGAACTTTGGATTCTTCCCGGCCAAAAAGGCAAAAGGAGAATCTACTAAACAGGAGCAGTGTAAATATAGCAGCAATTAATTTCAAATGATAGCTGCAACTTAAAAGGGAACATCACACCCCCCCCCCCCTCTGGTCTAATTTTACGTATAAATAACCTTTATTTGCTGTAAATTCATCATTGTCCTGCTGTAATCCCTTACTATGTCCCTGCACATTGGGCCCCCACACAGCCATCTTCTTTCCTTGGTTCTTGCAGCCAAACCCTTGCTGCCATGCCAAAAGATAGGCAGGGGTGACCATAACAAGAAACAAAAAAAAGGTAAAAGGTAAATTAATTTTTTTTTTTTTAAGATTTCAAGGAAATGGGGTTCAAAAGATACAACATGTTTTTTGAGAGCGAAGATTTCAGTTAACCACTTCCGCCCCGGAAGAATTTACCCCCTTCCTGACCAGATCACTTTTTGCGATTCGCCACTGCATCGCTTTAACTGACAATTGCGCAGCTGTGCGATGTTGCACCCAAACAAAATTGATGTCCTTTTTTCCCCGCAAATAGAGCTTTTTTTTTAGTGGTATTTGATCACAAAAAAAAAGCGTCAAGTTTAGGCCGATATGTATTCTTCTACATAATTTTGGTAAAAAAAAATCGCAATAAGCGTATATTGATTGGTTTGCGCAAAAGTTAAAGAATGTAAAAATCTTGCGCCTAATAAAAAATATATTAAATATAAGCCGCTATCCCCAACTAAACAAACTGGAACGACGTAGTGAATTTTTTTTATTTAAAATTGTATATTAATGGGGGTGCTCAAAAAAAAAATATTACAATTACAATAATATTACAAAAATTAATTGATTAATGGTATAGACACCAACCTGCCCACACCATCTAAATTACTAAAAATAGTGTGTGAACCTATACAAAAATTGTTATAAACAAATTGAGATTCATTTAATAATAAAGTGCACATGAAATATGAACCACGGATATTGTTGTGAAACAAATGTGAACACCTCTGTGTGAACCGATTAGTAAATTTACTCTATACCCAACTGAATGGGACTAGATCCATATAGTGATGCTGCTTGGAATAAATATACCAAAACAGAAAAGAACAGAGCCAGTCCTAATAAAGTCCTCAAGGCAAAATTGGTGCAAAAACACAATTATAGTGACAATCTTGGTGATGATTTTCTTGAAAAAATGTTGAAGGAAACAATCAAAAACTTAAAGTGACTTGCTACATTCACCTTCACCACAGTTGCAAATAAACGACACCCAAAAGTGCGCAAGGTAAGGATGGCCGCTTACCAGAACACATTGATCAGTGCACATGTCCCTTTTAGGCCACGTACACACGACTGAACATGTCTGCTGAAACTGGTCCGCGGACCAGTTTCCGCGGACATGTTCGGTCGTCTGTACGGCCGACCGGACAATTTTCCGGCGGATCGGACAGGTGTGCTAAGAAACATGGAAGCTGGAAGCTGGAAGCCTGTCCGTCGGACATGTTCGGTCGTCTGTACGACTCACCAGACATGTCCGCTCGGCCGAAAGCCCTCGCATGCGTCGAAGTGATTTGACACATGCGTGGAAGCATTGACCTTCCAGGGTCGCGCACGGCGCGGCCACGTCACCGCGTTCGCTGTCCGCGGGAAATTTGGTCTGATGGTGTGTACAGCCATCAGACCAAAATCCGCCAGCGGACATGTCCGATGAAAACGGTCCGCAGACCGTTTTCATCGGACATGTCCCGTCGTGTGTACGAGGCCTTAGAGAATCCGGTTATCGGCTTAATTCTCCTCTCCTCATGCTGTCAGCATGAGGAAAAGAGTGCCAATAACCGGCTTCTATTTACATCCATGATCAGCTGTGATTGGACACAGCTGATCACATTATAAAGAGCTGCTGATTGGCTCTTTACCTCAATCTGTGATCAGCGGTGTCCTCCGGACACTGCGATCACAGAGCGCACCGCCCACGCCCTGCAGTGAGCACTCAGGTGCAATCACGGGAGGAAGTCATATAACGCACTGTAGCTGTCATTTGGCTATAGCGTGGTCAGTCAAGTAGTTAATTTGCAAGGAGTTCCTCTCACTTCCTCTTTTGCTATGGGACAGGAAGTGAAGGTAAATCTCCCCAATGGGACAAAGATGGCAAAAAATAAACCCTACAGGGGTTATAACCATATTCTACTCTATCCAAATGGAAAAAATAAGTTTTGCCTATAGTTCTACTTCAAGCTACTCTCTTTTACAATTGGTATACAGCATAGCTAGGAGGAGGTGGAGGCAACATTTCTAACCAGTTTTAAATGAGCCTTTACTTCCAACTTTAAGAAATGGTGTACTGCAATATATTACATTTTGACTTTTGCTTACACTTTAAGATGCAAATGAGAACAAACCCAGATGTTGGCAAATCGTTAATTGAAGTGGTAATTGAATCAGGTATTAACGATGGCAAATGCTCTTTGAACAAAGAGGTGAATCATTTGTTGGCAAATGTTTGACAAATCTTGGCAAATCGATGTTTTCCAAATGAGCTGACCGCTGATTGCTCAGCAGTCTCAGCAGCATGACTGAATATCCTCTCAGGTAGCTCTGTCCTTTTACAAAATTGGATGCTGCCCTTGCTTTGTATGGGCTCTCTGTGCAAAATAAATTAAATTCACCTCCTCCATACCTATTCTACTTATACGTGGACTTATTAAATGGGAGCAGGTAGCCATAGCAACCGGCCATAGCCCAGCTTTCATTTATCCGCTCCCAGCCGACTCTTGAAAGCAGATTTCTCATTGATTGTTAGGGGCTGCTGTGCACGCCATTACTTTAAGCACTAGAGCTAAATAAGCCTGCATTTTTTTTTTATTATTCTGAATTGTTAAAAAATAATAATTACAAATAATAATGCCATCAACAATAAACAACATTAAAAAAATTCCATAAAGCGAGATAAAATTCACTTGCCCACTTCTCAAGGCAGTACGCTGTTAAGTAGATTTACCTACACAGCACCGTCCTTTAAGCATTACGTTTCAGTAATTAAATGTTTTAAAGTGCTTGGAGGCAGCTATATTATGTGAAAATTACTAGAGAAATGCCTGCCTGTTCATTTGTCACAATAAGCTCTCCATGTGCTAATTGCTACTCCAACGTATTTTGCCTCTAAAAGAAAAGAAGGAACAAAAAGAGGCAGCTTGCCACATGCAGCAGCACTTAAGCTCGACTGACCATTATTCACATTATACATTAACTTTTCATGTCGGGCCCGGATTTGTATGAGAGCGTTTTGGATGGCTGACAACATCTCTGGCTGCCGTTTTGTGAAAGATCAGCACAGAAACACGCTGCTCCATTGGGGAAGCATATATGTATACGGCTACTCCCAGGGTGCTTGTTACAGAGTCGCATAATTGTCAACATTTTAATATAATTGTACTGGTGTTTCGCTGTTGGGATTGTACCTCTGTGTGCTAAAAACTCGCAAAGCTCTTTATGGTAAAATAGTCAGCTTTAGGCATCCATAATATGAACACGAGATTCTGAGTCGCAGACATTTTCCAATTTGTTATCTACATAAAAGACACAATCAACAGTTATTCTTTGTAACCTGGAGATGCTTAGATGACAACAGCTGAATGTTACTGGATGTTGAGTTAAATATTTATTTCAAAGGATTTCTCCATTCAGGGAGCTTTCCTGCTATATAGGGTGACTACAGGGGTATTTGCCACCCCAACCTAGGATGGTAGTATGTTTTCACCAGGGATGGACTGGCAATTGGGACTACAGGGAGGTTTGGTGAGTGGGCACCTGCCAATCAACATAGTTAACTGTATCGTAGGAGAGTGACTACCATAGATTTCACCTGTGCTTGCCGGCATCTGCAAATCCACGAGTGGGGACACACTGCCTCCTAAGAGCGATACCACGCTTTGGGGAAATTGGCGCCCAGCTTTACTTTTACATTGTGGGCATCATGCATTTGGTTCCTTCCACCTTGTTATTGGAATACAAATAAATAAGTGCACCAACGTAGCTAGCGGAAGATTAACTGACTCTTAAAGGAACATCCACCTGTTTCCCCTCTTCCTACAGGTCATTACTACAGGGCACACACCAGTTGAACTGTCCACTAGGGGGAGCCATACAGTTGGGAGTTCATGTGTTTCTCTTATGTAACTGTTTGTATTGCATTGTGATTCTTTTACTGTTTTATACAAGACTTGGTGGAGAGGTGTCCCAGTGCTGACGTTATTGCATTGAGAGGTTCCTCCACCATACTCTCATTCAGATCAGGTCATTTAGGTCTGATTGTAGGCATATCCTGAACTAGCTGTGTTCCAGTCATAATTGCAGAGAGCTAAATGTATTTAATTCCCTTTGCATAACCATTGTTCTGTTTCTTTGCCAAGTAAACATTTTGTCACTGGTTAATCTTTATTTTGTGTGGTACTCTGTTTGTAGCAGCTGTGTGGCAGGTGAACAACATCAAGGTAACAATATTTGATTACATTCATTGTTGTGTAATATCATTGTGGACCTCTATAACTATTTGGGGTTCACAATTACATTATAGTCCATTTGTGCCAAGGGTGGATCGAGCCAAATTTAAGGGGGTTGACAGGCAGAGTGCAGGCCCAAATCTAAAACAGCAGCTCCTTCGGGGGTAGTGCTACACTTTTAATGGTATATTTAATAGCACATGAGAGAAGTTAATTTTTAGGGTTTGCATACACTTTAACTGCACAAAAAAGTATAAAAGTGTACATTATAATAAAAAATGTAAGCAACATATAAACAAAACAACAGGAACAAAACAGTCACAGGACAGAAAACACTCTGGCTGGGTTCACACATGTGCGGCTGCGGTTTTGTTTACTTGTTCAGGTGCAAATTTTTACTTGAATTTGCACCTAAACCTGACCCAAAATCGCACATGACCCTTTTTTAGAAACAGACCACGGCCACCCCAGACATGTGTGAACCGGCTCCATTGCAATCCAGTCTGATTCACATGTCATGCGAATTGGATGCAGTTCAAAATGCATCCAGTTCGCATATGTGTGAACCGAGCCTTAATCTTCAGCTTTCACAAGCTATAGAGCTATAAATGGAAATAAATGTGGTGCTTATAGATACATTTAATGAAATTCAACCTGTTCAGATGTCTGCAGTAGCCATAAATGTATATTCACAGATGCATTTGCGAAAAAAGCAAAAAGTGGCAACAAACAGGAAATTTATGCAGTTTCCATACCTGTCAAAACATTTGATTCCTTGGAGGTAAAATAAACATCTGTGTCTTTGTAAAGTGTACGCACAGAGCCTTTCAAGCAGAAAATTCCCAGATGAAAATATTCCACAATAAAGATCATGTACAGTATAGAGAAGTAACATTTTCTTGACATTTACAGCTGGTGAGAGGACCTCTTCCATCAAGTACTCTAGGTGTGAAAATGGAAATCACATTCGATTTGCGCATGATAAAACAGCAGCGTCAGACAAGATTTTCGGGAAACCAAGGTCAAAAACACCTTGGAGTGACTTAAAGGGTGACTCCACTTTCATTGGGGAAAAAAATAGCAAATAAAGTAAAAATAATATAGTGTATACAATTGTGACACAAGTCATATTGTAATTGAATGTTATTAAAAATGATCTTTCCTTTTCAATCTGCAGCTACTGTAATTTTCTGTAAAATCCTATGCAATATGGCTACAAAGAGGTGTTCTGTACACGAGCCGCAACAGCTCCGCCTCCATTTGACTTGCCGCAGTGGAATAGAAGATGTATGGACATTTTTATTTTTTTATTAATAAAGTAACTCCTGTCTTCTTTACAATTTTTTTTTTTTTTGTGAAATGGTGGTGGTACAATGTACCCAGTTACCAATTCACTTAGGGGGGGACGCCGGGATCTAGGGGTCCCCTTGTTAAAGGGGGATTCCAGATTCCGATAAGCTCCCCGGCCGCAGACCCCCACAATCACCGGGCAAGGGTTGTGGGGATGAGGCCCTTGTCCCCATCAACATAGGGACAAGGTGCTTTGGGGTGTAGGTGCACAGAGCCCCCTGCCCCCCATGTTGAGGGCATGTGGCCTGGTATGGTTCAGGAGGGGGGGCGCTCTCTCGTCCCCCCTCTTTTCCTGTGGCCTGCCAGGTTGCGTGCTCGAAAAGAACTCAACACACATCCATTAATATCTAAACCACTGTCAACAAAAGTGAGTACACCTCTAGGTGAAATGTCCAAATAGGGCCCAAAGTGTCAATATTTTGTGTGGCCACCATTTTTTTCCGGGACTACCTTAACCCTCTTGGGCATGGAGTTCACCAACGCTTCACAGGTTGTCACCAAAGTCCTCTTTCACTCCAACATGATAACATCATGGAGCTGGTGGATGTTATTGACCCTGTGCTCCTCCACCTTCCATTTGAGGATGCCCCACAGATGCTCAATAGGGTTTAGGTCTGGAGACATGCTTGGCCAGTCCATTACCTTTACCCTCAGCTTCTTTAGCAAGGCAGTGGTCCTCTTGGGGGTGTGTTTGGAGTTGTTATCATGTTGGAATACTGCCCTGCGGCCCAGTCTCCAAATGGGGGGGATCATGCTCTGCTTTAGTATGTCACAGTACATGTTGGCATTCATGGTTCCCTCAATGAACTGTAGCTCCCCAGTGCCAGCAGCACTCATGCAGCCCCAGGCCATGACACCACCACCACCATGCTTGACTGTAGGCAAGACACACTTGTCTTTGTACTCCTCACCTGGTTGCTGCCCCACAAGCTTCACCAGTGCAAATCACCATTGAATTCCCACCAAACTGTGTAAATACCACCAATCACTTTTGCCCGTGGACAATTCTGAGTTTTTTAATATACAGTAGTGCCTGTCAAATTTCTAGGTGTCACTGACACCGTGTCAGACACTCAGTGATGCATTCTGTACCTGAACAGATGGATTATATTAATAAAAACATAGGGCTAGATTCAGGTAGGGGCGCGCAATCTAACGGCGGCGCAGCGTATCGTATTTACGCTACGCCGCCGCAACTTACAGGAGCAAGTGCAGTATTCACAAAGCACTTGCTTCGTAAGTTGCGGCGGCGTAGCGTAAATGGGGCTGGCGTAAGCGTGCGTAATTCAAATGTGTAAGGGGGGGTGTGTTTTATGTTAATGTGTGTTGACCCGACGTGATTGACGTTTTGTACGAACGGCGCATGCGCCGTGTACATATGCCAGTGTGCATTGCTCCAAATGACGTCGCAAGGACGTCATTGGTTTCGACTTGAACGTAAATTACGTCCAGCCGTATTCGCGAACGACTTACCCAAACGACGTATAAAATAAAAAAATCGAAGCGGGAACGACGTCCATACTTAACATTGAGTGTGCCTCATAGAAGCAGGCACAACGTTACGCCGAAAAAGCCTTACGCAAACTACGTAAAAAATGAACGCCGGGCGCACGTACGTTTGTGAATCTACATAACTAGGTAATTTGCATATTCTACGCCAAAAACAACGGAAGCGCCACCTAGCAAAGACTCTATGGCGGGGTACTAACGACCAAACATGTTCACTGGAAAGTGTCCGACGGGCAGTTTCCGGCGTACAAGGCTGTTTTGTCTTTTGGCCCGCTGGCTTGTACACACCAGCGGACCATATTTCCCGGCGGACCAGAACGCGTGCACGTAAACCACATTTGACGTCACTATAAAGGGAAAGGCCAAAGTCAATGGCAACGCCCTCTGTTCCGCTTTTGCTAGTTACGGCTTTGCTCGTGTTAGTGAAGGTTTGGTTAGAGCTGATTCACGCTTCTCGGTCTCCGTGCTTTAGCAGGTAGTATTTTCTGGTTCAGTGCGTGTGCTTGTGGGTACGTAGTTGGCATTTGGGTACAGGCGTGCAGTTCGTTCTGCTTTGCAGTTTCGTACTGTGCGCTCGTATCTGTGTGTCGTGCGTTCTTTGCAGGTACCGCTGGATTTGATTGTGCTTTCTGTTGGAGTGTGTTCTTTACTGACCAGCCGGCCGGTTTGAAGCCATGATGGAGCAGCAGCGTCAATTTTCGCGAGTTGGTGCTGTTTATGGGATGGCTGCTGGATATGTTCATCATTCCAGTACTTTGGCCAGGAACAGGGGGAGGAGGCGTTCCTGGACCAAGAATTGGTTGCGCCAGCGTGACCAGTTCTCACATATGCCTCTGCTTAGGGAAATCCAGGAGAATAATCCTAATGACTATAGGAACTTTCTCCGCATGACGGACCCCGTATTCAACAGTCTGCTGGATCTTCTGTCCCCCTATATCACGAGGCAGGACACTGTGATGCGCCAAGCCATCACGGCCGAGCAGAGGCTTATTGCCACGTTGCGGTACCTGGCGACTGGGAGGAGCCTGCAGGACCTCAAGTTCTCGACAGGCATCTCTCCGCAGGCGCTTGGGGTCATCATACCGGACACGTGTGCTGCCATCATCAAAGTTCTGCAGGAGGAGTATATTAAGGTAAGTTTCCTAATTTTAACCTCACAATGTGTCTTTAATAATGTGGGCAACTAACTTTTTATTTTATTTCCCAGATATGCTGTGTGTTTAACTAACGTTCCCTTTTCTCCCTATGCATGTTGATATCAGCTTTCCATGTTATTTTTATTTTGGCCTACCTGCATATTTGTACCTTACCCAATATTAACCTGTCCAGCATGCTATCCTAGGGCCAACCCCCACCTTGCCTATTTTTAGTTAATATTTTTGATGTTTAAACAACCCCCACCCCCCCCTTAAAAGTGTTTTTGTCCCCATCAGAGGGCTGTGGAGTCTCTTATTAATTAAGTGGGCCTATCTATTTGTGCCCCGAAATTCTCCCTTCACAATTTGAAAATGCTATTTGAAAACTGTGAAGTTGCACAAGGATGCTTGTAGGATTATGTTTGCAATGTTTATGTGCCAAAGTACTAAATCTCTTTATTTGTTTGTCCCCACAGCTACCCTCCACACCACAGGAATGGCAGTCTGTGGCTTCCCAATTTGCCCAGCGGTGGGATTTTCCGAACTGCGGTGGAGCAATAGATGGGAAACACGTCCGCATAGTGCCCCCACCCCACTCGGGGTCCTACTATTATAACTACAAGGGTTATCATAGTATTGTGTTGATGGTGGTGGTGTCGGCACAGTATGAGTTTCTATATGTGGACGTGGGGAAGAACGGCCGGCTGTCAGATGGGGGAGTATTCGCGTGGACAGAATTCTACAGTCGTCTCCAAGCTGGTGGTCTGGCATTGCCACCAGATGAAGATAATGTGGAAGGACTTCCGTTTGTGTTCCTAGCGGACGAGGCTTTCAGGCTTGGACCTAACCTCATGCGGCCTTTTCCCCAGAGGACCCTCACCTCAGAGAGGAGGGTGTTTAATTATCGGTTGGCCAGGGCTCGGAGGGTAGTCGAGAATGCCTTTGGGATCCTCACCAACCAGTTCCGCCTGTTCCTGACAGCGATACACTTGGCGGAATATAAATTGAACACCATTGTATTTGCCTGCTGCATTTTGCACAATTTTCTACGCAGGCACTCCCAGTCGTACCTACCCCCCATGGGCTCTGAGGCAGGACTACCCTCAGATAACATTCCTGGGCTGGACACTGGTCGCGCTGGCTTGGCCCCCCTATCTGCTCGTGAGGTACGCGACAAATATGTTGAGTACTTCATGGGTGGGGGGGCCATTGCTATGCCAGATCATATTTCTTTCTAATTCGGCCCCCAAAAGAAAGAAATATTCACAGAACTAATAAATAATTAGACCATTGGACTTTATACAGTTGTTTGTCATTAATGCTTTTTCTCTTTTTTTCTGTCTTCCTGGTTCTCAAACTAACTTCTGCACTTCTAGTGCCAATTTTAGTTAGGCAGATTTAGTAAATAACCACAATTGCACATTATTCACTCATCTACAAACTGGGTATTGTGTCGAGAAATAAGAAGCCACTAATTTTTCAGCTTTTGATGTCACCATTTTATTTTTATTTTTTATTCCTTACTCCAAAAAAAAGGATGCATTTTTGGAGTCCAAATTTTTTTTGGAATTTTGAGGACAAAATATTTTTATTCTTATATTTTTTAAAAATGTTTGTTAAATTTTTTACAGTGATTAGCAAGAATACTAATAAACACAATGTCAGATATATTTTTTGCAAATCTACCTAAAAATTTGCTGGCTTGTCATATATATATATATATATATATATATATATATATATATATATATATATATATATATATATACACACACACTTCAAAATGTACAAATCTTTCTTTTTAGCATCAAAATACCACACACTTCCTGCCCAGGACAATTTTCAGCTTTCAGCTGTGTCGCACTTTGAATGACAATTGCGTGGTCATGAAACACTGTACCTAAACTTCACCACAAATAGAGCATTCTTTGGGTGGTATTTGATCACTTCCGTGGTTTTTATTTTTTGCTAAACAAACTAAAAAAGACCAACATTTTTGAAAAAAAAATGTTTTAGTTTCTGCCATAAAAGATTGTTTTCCCCTTCACTGATGGGCACTGATGAGTTGGCACTGATAAAATGGCACTGATGAGGAGGCACTGATATGTAGAATTGATGGGCACTGATAGGTGGCCCTGATACGCAGAACTGGTGGGCACCAATAGGCGGCACTGATATGAAGCACTGATGGGCACTGATAAGCAGTGACAGGCGGCACTGACAGGTGATTGTGATGGGCACTGACAGGCGGTACTGATTGGCACTGACAGGTGGCACTGATGGGCAGCACTAATGATGAGGTACTGACAGGTGTTACTGCTGGGCAGTGATTGGCAATCTGGTGGGCAGTGATTGGCACTGTGGTGGGCACTGGCCGTCTTTATTATGGGGGCACTGGTTGGCAGGTGATTGGTACATCATAGGGGGCTGTGCTGATAATCAATGTGCTAATTATCAGCACAGACCCCTCCAATCAGAGGGGGTTGTGCTGATTATCAGCACATCCCCCCCTCATGACATGGAGAGCCGTCGATCGGCTCTTCCTGTCAGCGTGAACCGAGAAATGTTGCTTATCACGCGATGATCAGCTGACAGAGGCTTCTTATCACTATCGGAGATGCGGGGTGTCAGACTGACGCGCCGCACTCGTGATCACCGCAATGCGTGCCGGCGTGTATACTACATTATTGAGTTGAGGGCACCGAGGTGATTGGCTAAGAGACTTGAAGATTTTTGTAAAGAAGAATTCATGTTTATTACACGTTTTATGAACTGCAATACCCTATTCATTGTTAAGTACAGTGGTTCTCAACCTCAGTCCTCAAGCTCCCCCCAACAGGCCATGTTTTTGGAATTTCTCTTAGATAAAATAGCTGTCCAAAATACCAGGCCATTGACTCTGATTTAAAGCACCTGTGCAAGATAAAGGAAAACCTGCAAGCATGGCCTGTTGGGGGTACCTGAGGACTGAGGATGAGAACCACTGGTTTAGTACATGTATACACTGATGCAAGGCTGGACTGGGACAGAAATTTGGCCCTGGACTTCATCCAGACTGGCCCACTTTGACAGGTCTCTCCCATGGGGGCCGGACAACTCCTGCACCCCCCCCCCCGGCTAAACCCAAGCCCCCTCTCCCCTTCACTAGCCGTTCTACTTTATTAGAGTAGAACGGCTGGTGCTGGTACTCTTATAGGCAGTACCAGTGGGGAAGCTAGACATTTTTTTACCCGGGGCAAAGAATCAGTTCGGTGCCCCCCCTTATGGGACAAGATTAGGCAGAAGTGAGAAACTCCCAGGCCATAGCTGTTGAGTCAGCTGTCTGTCCCCTCCCCCATGCTCCTCTGTCGTCCCCCCTGCTCCTCTGGTCCTCCCCCTGCCTCTTTGTTCCCCCCAGGTGAGTGCTGCAGGGAGGGAGAGGAGGCGAGCGCTGCAGGAAGGAAGAGACAGAGGAGCAGAGGGGGACAGCGGTTCGCTGTCACTGAAGCCGGCCCACTGAGCCACCGGCCCACCGGGAAACTCCCTGTAGTCCCAATGGCCAGTCCATCCCTGCACTGATGGGTGATATACTGTTTAATTTGATGTAATGATCTTTATGTGATTGCTTAAGAGGTAGCACGGCATCTTTATCCTATTTGATTAATATTATAAGTTAGGACCAGATATATACAATGATAGCAGAATACATTTTCTGTTAGCGGTTAGTACAATTTATAATGGATTGGCTGTGAAGAGGTTAACATGATGGATATGGATTGCAAGCACTGCCAATTTAAATCAGGGTAAAGCACTGTCATTTTAAAAGTGATCACGAACTGTGAACAAGCTGTACATGTAATGAATCATTATCATTGAATTCCTCTGCGCATACTGTGAATACAAATTATTGCCTTCTTTAGGGAAAAGCAAGGTAGCCACTATAATGATATGTTTTATCTAAAAATAAAGTTTCTACCAAAATAATAGCTACACCAGCTTGATTGTCATTCCAGCTCTCCCGTGCCGATATCCACTGTGTAATTAGATGGCAGGTGCTGTGTAAAGGTGAACAGATAGACATCAACACCTGCACAACAATATCTGTAGCTGCAAAGCTAGCTGGGATCTGTAGTCCTGAATCGGATGTGATGACATCATCACTCTGGTGCTGATTTACTAAAACTGGAGAGTGCAAAATCTGGCGCAGCTCTGCAAAGAAATCAGTCAGCTTCCATTTTTTTTTTGTCAAAGCTTAAAGGGACACTAAAGGTTCAGTTTTTTTTTTTTAACCACTTAAGACCCGGACCAAAATGCAGGCAAAGGACCTGGCCAGTTTTTGCGATTCGGCACTGCATCGATTTAACTGACAATTGCGCGGTCGTGCGACGTGGCTCCCAAAAAAAATCGGCGTCCTTTTCCCCCCACAAATAGAGCTTTCTTTTGGTGGTATTTGATCACCTCTGCGGTTTTTATTTTTTGCACTATAAACAAAAATAGAGTGACAATTTTGAAAAAAAATCAATATTTTTTACTTTTTGCTTTAATAAATATCCCCCAAAAACATATATAATTTTTTTTTTCCTCAGTTTAGGCCGATACGTATTCTTCTACCTATTTTTGGTAAAAAAATCTCAATAAGCGTTTATCGATTGGTTTGCGCAAAATTTATAGCGTTTACAAAATAGGGGATAGTTTTATTGCATTTTTATTATTATTATTTTTTTAGTACTAATGGCGGCGATCAGCGATTTTTTTCGTGACTGCGACATTATGGCGGACACTTCGGACAATTTTGACACATTTTTGGGACCATTGTCATTTTCACAGCAAAAAATGCATTTAAATTGCATTGTTTATTGTGAAAATGACAGTTGCAGTTTGGGAGTTAACCACAGGTGGCGCTGTAGTATTTAGTGTACACTTAGTGTGTGTTTACAACTGTAGGGGGGTGTGGCTGTAGGAATGACGTCATCGATCGAGTCTCCCCTATAAAGGGGATCACTCGATCGATGCAGCGCCATAGTGAAGCACGGGGAAGCCGTGTTTACATACGGCTCTCCCCGTTCTTCAGCTCCGGGGAGCGATCGCGACGGAGCGGCTATAAACAAATAGCCGCGCCGTCGTCCCGGATCGCTCCCCGAGGGAACCCGACCGCCGCGTGTAGCGGGGGGGGGGTCCCGATCGGACCCCTGACCCACGTCTAGGCAGGCACGTACAGGTACGTTGATGTGCCTGTCCGTGCCATTCTGCCGACGTATATCTACATGCGGCGGTCGGGAAGTGGATAAACAAAATAGAGCTTTCTTTTGGTGGTATTTGATCACCTCTGCGGTTTTTATTTTTTGCACTATAAACAAAAATAGAGCGACAATTTTGAAAAAAATTCAATATTTTTTACTTTTTGCTATAATAAATATCCCCCAAAAATATATTAAAAAAAATGTTTTCCTCAGTTTAGGCCGATACAAATTCTTCTACCTATTTTTGGTAAAAAAAAAATCGCAATAAGCGTTTATCGATTGGTTTGCGCAAAATTTATAGCGTTTACAAAAAAGGGGATAGTTTTATTGCATTTTTATTATTTTTAGTTTTTTTTACTACTAATGGCGGCGATCAGCGATATTTTTCGTGACTGCGACATTATGGCGGACACATCGGACAATTTTGACACATTTTTGGGACCATTGTCATTTTCACAGCAAAAAATGCTATAAAAATGCATTGTTTACTGTGAAAATTACAGTTGCAGTTTGGGAGTTAACCACTAGGGGGCGCTGAAAGGGTTAAGTGTGAACTCATCTGTGTTTCTAACTGTAGGGAGGCAGGGCTGGACGTGTGACGTCATTGATCGTCTTTCCCTATATCAGGGAACAGACAATCAATGACAGCGCCACAGTGAAGAACGGGGAAGCTGTGTTTACACACAGCTCTCCCCGTTCTTCAGCTCCAGGGACCGATCGCGGGACTCCGGGTCTGCGGGTCCCGCTGCCAAGGTCACGGAGCTTCGGACCGTGCACCCGCGACCCATGGCTGGGCACTTAAAGAGGACGTACAGGTACGTGCTTGTGCCCAGCCGTGCCATTCTCCCGACGTATATGTGCAGAAGGCGGTCCTTAAGTGGTTAAATAACAAACATGTCATACTTACCTCCACTGTGCAGTTTCTGGAGTCCCCTTCTGGGGTCCCACGGCGACTCTCGTGGCTCCTCCCCACAAGAGCTAACCGTCTCTGGAAAGCTCTCCCCCGAGGGGGTTAGCGCTTCCGTGTCGGCGTACATAGCAAAAATGAAGGTGCGTGTTATATGCCGATAAATATGGTATATATATATATATATATATATATATATATATATATATATATATATATATATAAATTTAATTTCCTGCATTTCCCACCCATACTGAAACGATTCCTTAATTTGCCCTTGGTTATTAGTTGAACAGCAAGTAAAAACGTTCACAGTACAGTAGTGGAACTTGTTTTTGAGTGAAAGAAATAGTGATTGTCATTGATAACCTCCTGAAAAATGCCTTCACTTTCAGACACCGATTTGAAACATGAATGAAAATAAGGTATTTTCCAACTTCCTTGACTTGTAGCAGGAATACAAGACAGCACAAGGATAACCACAAAAGGTTGGATAGAGCCGTTTAATACAAGATGATTCACTGTGACAAGTCACTCAGTTGTGCAAACGTATATGTCACCTTGTGTTTGAAAAGAACAAGAATGAAAAAAACAAAAACAAATACCGTATTTGCCAGCGTATAAGACGACCCCCTAATTTGCCTTCTAAAATGTTGGTTTTGGGATATACTCGCCGTATAAGACGACCCCTCACTGTGCCATTGCATCACCTCGCTGTGCCATTGCCTCACCTCGCTGTGCCATTGCCTCACCTCACTGTGCCATTGCTTCATCTCACTGTGCCATTGCCTCACAGTGCCATTGCCTCACCTCACATCGCCGATCTTCATTACTTTAGTAAGTCAGACTGCGGGTGCCCATTTTTTAAAAGCCGCGCCTCTTCCTCGTGCTGTTCCGTGATAGGCGGAACACTCGGTTTTCCAGCAGAGCCTGTGTTCAGTGTTCCGCCTATCACGGATGTCCTCTCGTCTGAGGCTGAGGACGAGACGACGTCCGTGATAGGCGGATCACTGAGCCTATCACGCAAGAGCACGAGGAGGAGGCACGGCTTTTAAAAAATGGACGCCCACAGTCTGCATCCGGCGTAGAAGATGACCCCCAATTTTTAAATATAAAAGGTCGTCTTATACGCTAGCAAATACGGTACATGCAAAACCACTAAACATTCTTCTTAAGGTGAAATTTGAGCCAAAAATAAAAAACTGTAATGTGCAAGTTGGTCGTAAAATATGTCTATTCACAATACCCTAGTTTCCTAAGATTTTTCTAAGTTACTATGAAGAAAAAGAAGTGGTGATCCTGTGGTTTTCCTGGTGTAGACATTTGGTCTTGTGTCAACAGTGCTATTTAGAAGCAATTTAATTGGTTGACCACCTCCCCTCCAACCCAACTTGGTCAGGACCTGAAAGTTGCTTCCTCTAGTGATAATGTGAGGAGCTCCAACAATGCTATTCAGAAGCAATTTAATTGGTTGACCACCTCACCATCCACCCCAACTTGGTCAGGACCTGAAAGTTGCTTCCTCTAGTGAGCATGTGAGGAGCTCCAACAATGCTATTCAGAAGCAATTTAATTGGTTGACCACCTCACCATCCACCCCAACTTGGTCAAGACCTGAAAGTTGCTTCCTCTAATGCACATGTGAGGCCCGTACACACGACCGAGTTTCTCGGCAGAATTCAGCCAGAAACTCGATGGGAGACGTATTCTGCCGAGGAAACCGGTCGTGTGTACACTTTCGGCCGAAGAAACCGACGAGGAACTCGTCGAGCCAAATAGAGAACATGTTCTCTATTTCCTCGTTAGTCAATGGGGAAACTTGGCTCGCCGAGATCCTCGGCGGCTTCACAAGGAACTTGACGAGCAAAACTATGTGTTTTGCTCGTCGAGTTTCTCGGACGTGTGTACGGGGCCTGAGGCGTTCCAACAATGCTCAGTCCACCACTAGCAGTCAGGCATAGGGTTTCTCCTCTCCTCTCTGTCTCACTTTGCCAGGGGAAGCAGCGAGGTGGTGACGTCACTTTGGGTCTGACATCAGTGCTTTGGGGAAATCTCCACTCACTGCTTACCACTGATAGGACACATTCGGAGGATTAGGAGTCATGTGACAGCAAATAATAATAATAATAATAATAAAAAAAGGTAACTATAAGGAAATTGAAACAGTCAAAGCAAACTTGGGAGTACAATTTGGATGCTTGCTGATGTATAAACTTTGCATCTTCTATAAGTATACAATGGAGCAATACGTGTAATAAGGCAAGGTAAAGGAGAGGAAAATGAGGTGGGAAGGAAGAGGAAAAAAAATAAAAAGTAAAGGAAAGATGGGTTAGGGAGAGGTGGATTGAACACTTGCACGTAGTTTTTCTTGTGTATTCCATCAGGACACTTTTCTGACAGTATGTTATTTTACTTCCCAATCCTGCTCAACAGTACATATTCTGCAAGTGATGCCAGCAAGGCACAGTAAGGCCAGCCATTGATGGAGCAATTCATTTTTCTCCCATGGAGCTATTGTGTTCTACCCAAAGTGGAGCAGACAAGCTGTACTCAAGTTAAATGACTTATCAACTTGGGTACATTCAGTCTGCCCATATATGGTTGGAAATGTCTATGGCCAGCTTAAAAATAGCCATCATCCCAATGTATGGTTACCACAAAACTTGTTTAACCACTTCCATACAGGGCACTTTTACCACCTCCTGCCCAGGCCAATTTTCAGCGCTGTAACACTTTTGCCGTGTACAACCGATCGGACATTCCGACAACAAAACCGTGGAATTTTTTCCGACGGATGTTGGCTCAAACTTGTCTTGCATACACACGGTCACAGAAATGTTGTCGGAAAATGCGAACGTCAAGAACGCGGTGAGGTACAACACGTACGACGAGCCGAGAAAAATTACATTCAATAGCCAGTGCGGCTCTTCTGTTTGATTCCAAGCACACACGCTTGGAATTTACGACAACAAGTTTTTTTGTCGGAAAATTTGAGAACCAGCAAATGTCCGATGGTGCCTACACATTTCCGAAAACAAGCTCCCGTCGAACATTTGATGTGGGAAATTCTGACCGTGTGTACGCGGCATTAGAATGTGCGGTCATGCAACGCTGTAACAAACAACATTTTTGCCATTTTATTTTTAGACAGATAGAGCTTTCTTTTAGTGGTATTTAATCACCACTGGGTTTTTATTTTTGCTAAACAAATAAAAAAAGAATACAGAATTTATTTTCTGTAATAACATTTTGTAAATAAGTACGTTTTCGCCTTCACTGATAAGGAGGCACTAATATGCAGCACTGATGGGGAGGCACTGATAGGCCTTGCCGATGTGCACCGACTGGCACTAGCGGGCATCGTTGATGGGGCTGCATTGATAATCACTACACTAATTATCAGTGCAGATTCCCCGTCAGGAGAGACACTTATCGGCTCTCCTCTACTCACACACGTGAATAGAGGAAAGCCGACAACCACTTCCTAGTTACGCTGTGATCAGCTGTGATTAAACACAGCAAATCACACGGTAAAGAGCCTGCGTCATAGGCTCTGTACCGTGATCGGAGATGCGATGTGTTGTGGCGACACAAAGCATGACCGATCGCCACGCTGCGTGAGCGCCATCGCCCTGCCGTAAATTTGCTATAGGCTGGGCGGGATGTGGTTAAAGAAAGTGAGAACAGCTTTGAGAAACAATGGCTAGCACTGTAACAAGTTTAAAAACGATCCAAACCCTAATTTAATGTCATTTTAATTGCTAAAGCCTTGTGTATCATAAAACGTCTTTTTATTTGTTTTCATTGTTTGCTGCATCTCACTGCTGTTGATCTCCTGCAGTCTCTTTAATGACTGCATGGCCTTTCCCTATGCGGGTTTCCAGACGATAACAGTGGGCCACACCTGCCTATTGTGTGTTAAACCAGCTACTTGGAGTCTGCAGCAGGAGCATGTGTGCCAGAATGAGAACATAGGAGCACGCCCGCCAGCGTGTTGTGATGCCTTTAATTTGAAAATGCCATTCCAAGGCATTAAAGCAATGTCCTCCTAAGCACAAATGTTGCCATGTCAAAAAAATAAATTGCCCATTCTTCTGCCTTGGTAGCTCATTCATTTGAATGTGCTACCTTAAAGGGGAGTTCCACCCACAATTTCACTTTTTAAATATAAATACCCCTGTAATACACAAGCTTAATGTATTCTAGTAAAGTTAGTCTGTAAACTAAGGTCCGTTCTGTTAGGTTGTTACAGCATTTAGATAGTTTATAATCTAGAAATAGACCGTGCCCATCTCAAGTGTGGGCATCATGAAGCCAGACTGTATGACTTCCTGGATTTCAGCTTTGCATATCTCGCACATGCTCAGTGCTGCACAAGCAATGTAATAGGTTTCAGTCAGGTTTGCAAGGACTACTGGGAAACATGATGCCTATCCCAGAAACCCTTGCAAATAGCCTTGTGACTTAATAGCCTAGGCTAATAAGGAGGAGGAAGTAATGAAGGATTACAAAATAAAGGTATTTACAAGCAACAAATTAAATAAAAATTGTCCATTCTGAACACTATGAGATTAGGGCATGCAGCACAGATAAACATAAAAAAATGGGTGGAACTCCACTTTAAAGTATAACTAAAGGCAAAACTTTTTTCTTTTTAGTTTTGGATAGAATGGAGATGGATAACAGCTTTGGTTTCCCCAAAAAAATAATGGCTAAAATTCACCATTTGCGTAGCTGATTGCATTTCCATAGAGAAGTAGAATGTGAATAAATGCATGGAAATGCAGCAGGAAAGAAATTCTAAAAATGCACTGTGCTTCTTCACAGTGATGTGAACTATTGTATTTAGTTGGACTTAATCTGTAGATTCCTTAAGTGGAGACATCGCAGTTTACAGCACAGAATCGCAGAAATGCAAATGGACCTTAAAGGTTTGTTATTTATTTTCTAAATAGGTTCCTTTAACCACTTAAGGACCGGACCAATATGCTGCCTAAAGACCCAAGGTGTTTTTACAGTTCGGGACTGCGTCGCTTTAACAGACAATTGCGCGGTCGTGCGACGTGGCTCCCAAACAAAATTGGCGTCCTTTTTTCCCCACAAATAGAGCTTTCTTTTGGTGGTATTTGATCACCTCTGTGGTTTTTAGTTTTTGCGCTATAAACAAAAATAGAGCGACAATTTTGAAAAAAATGCAATATTTTTTACTTTTTGCTATAATAAATATCCCCCAAAAACATATATAATTTTTTTTTCCTCAGTTTAGGCCGATACGTATTCTTCTACCTATTTTTGGTAAAAAAAATCGCAATAATCGTTTATCGGTTGGTTTGCGCAAAATTTATAGCGTTTACAAAATAGGGGATAGTTTTATTGCATTTTTATTTTTTATTCACTACTAATGGCGGCGATCAGCGATTTTTTTTGTGACTGCGACATTATGGCGGACACTTCGGACAATTTTGACACATTTTTGGGACCATTGTCATTTTCACAGCAAAAAATGCATTTAAATTGCATTCTTTATTGTGAAAATGACAGTTGCAGTTTGGGAGTTAAACACAGGGGGCGCTGTAGGAGTTAGGGTTCACTGTATGTGTGTTTACAACTGTAGGGGGGTGTGGCTGTAGGACTGACATCATCGATCGAGTCTCCCTAATAAAAGGGATTACTCGATCGATGCGCCGCCATAGTGAAGCACGGGGAAGCCGTGTTTACACACGGCTCTCCCCGTTCTTCAGCTCCGGGGCGGCTATAAACGAATAGTCACGCCGTCGTCCCGGATCGCTCCCCGAGGCTTACCGACTGCCGCATGTACCGTGGGGGGGGTCCCGATCGGACCCCCGACCCACGTCAAGCAGAGCACGTACAGGTACGTACATGTGCCTGTCCGTGCCATTCTGCTGACGTATATGTACATGAGGAGGTCGGCAAGTGGTTAAAGGGTTGTAAAGGTAAAAAATGTTTTCCCTAAATAGCTTCCTTTACCTTAGTGCAGTCCTCCTTCACTTACCTCATCCTTCCATTTTGCTTTTAAATGTCCTTATTTCTTCTGAGAAATCCTCACTTCCTGTTCTTCTGTCTGTAACTGCTCTATGTATCCACATACTTTTTGATGGTTTACATCACGCTCATAATGCAATTTGCATTACATATTCCCACCCAGCATTATGCACCATTTATTAGATTAAATAATTTTCACTTATTTTTTCTTTTTAATGCTGTTTATCCATGAAGCACTCACATATTAATTTATTAATTTTATATGTAGTACCCCAATATTTATTTATTTATATACAATTTAATATGTGAATCATTGATTACACTCATTGACCAGATACCCTACTGGGTTGTCAATGTCTAGATCTAATCTATTTTCTTGGACAACGTTAGAAGTATACTGCCAGTCCCTATCTTATACATGTATATGCCCTATCTATACATATATTTAATACTCCAGCATAACATGCTATGATTTAATACTATTAATCTCCTTGTTAACATATGGCTAACCCATAGGGTGCTCATTGCAGGTATCGGCTCCCCAGAGGGCGTTCATTGGTGCGGTTCCTTGCAACCCCCCGTGGGTCGTGTTCTTCCTTCTACTTCCCCCCAGGTTTTCTGGGTGGCGCCCGTTTGGGACTCCCTTCGGTTTTTTCCAACGGTTCTGTACAAATCTGACCATTAGAACATCCATTTGATAACGGTAATTTTCTGTTCGGGTCTATTTATGTGATATATACATGTACATGTCTTTTTGATCTAAAACTTATGCTATGTATATTTTTGTAGAATCAATCATCCCCCTGAAGAGACCTTTTACAGGTCGAAACGCATCGGGGCACGCACACCTCGCAGTTTTATGCAATGTTGTATGTAATTGTATCTATATTGTTAATCTGTACTGTATCATCAGATCCGTAAAGGGTTCTCTTTTATTGTTACTGTACTTTATCTGTATGTCATCGACAATCAGCAAATAAATCATGCTTTACTTAACCACTTGCTTACTGGGCACATAAACCCCCTTCGTTCCCAGGCGAAATTTCAGCTTACGGCACTGCGTCGCTTTAACTGACATTTGCGCGGTCGTGCGATGTGGCTCCCAAACAAAATGTACGTCCTTTTTTCCCCACAAATAGAGCTTTCTTTTGGTGGTATTTGATCACCTCTGCGGTTTTTATTTTTTGCGCTATAAACAAAAAAAGAGCGACAATTTAAAAAAATATATATATATTTTTTACTTGTTGCTATAATAAATATCCCAATTTAAAAAAAAAAAAAACTATTTTTTTTCTCAGTTAAGGCCGATACGTATTTTTCGACGTATTTTTGTAAAAAAAAAAAAAAAATCGCAATAAGCGACTGGTTTGCGCAAAAGTTATAGCGCCTACAAAATAGGGGACAGAATTATTATTTTTTTTTATTATTTTTTTTTTTTTACTAGTAATGGCGGCGATCTGAGATTTTTATTGGGACTGCGACGTTATGGCTGACACATCGGACACTTTTGACACAAATTTGGCGCCATTCACATTTATACAGCGATCAGTGCTATAAAAATGCACTAATTACTGTATAAATGTGACTGGCAGTGAAGGGGTTAACACTAGGGGGTGAGGAAGGGGTTAAATGTGTAGCCTGGGTGTGTTTTAACTGTGTGGGGGGTGACTGGGGGAGGTGACCGATGCTGTGTCCCTATGTACAAGGGACACAGATCGGTCTCCTCTCCTCTGACAGCACGTGGAGCTCTGTGTTTACACACAGAGCTCCACATCCCTGCTGTCTTACCGACGATCGCGTGTACCCGGCGGACATCGCGCCCGCCAGGTACACGCATCGGCTCCCGAGCGATGCGCCGGGACAGTGTTTACCCGCTGCGCACCCCCTAGTGGCGCGCGCAGGTAATGCTTTTAAATGACGTCCAGTTGGCACTTGAGAGCCGCGCTGTTGACGTCTTTTGTCAATAGCGCGGGTCTCACGTGGTTAAAGCGGGAGTTCTCCCATAAATGTTTTTTTACCCTTAGATGGATGCTCATTTAGTCTAGGGGAATGGGCTAGTTGTTTTAAAATCCGAGCAGTACTTACCGTTGTAGAGGGCGATCTTCTCCGCCACTTCCGGGTATGGGTCTTCGGGACTGGGCGTTCCTTCTTGATTGACAGTCTTCCGAAAGGCTTCCGACGGTCGTATCCATCGCGTCACGAGTAGCCGAAAAAAGCCGAACGTCGGTGCGGCTCTATACTGCGCCTGCGCACCGACGTTCGGCTACTTTCGGAAAATCGTGACGCGATGGATGCGACCATCGGAAGACTGTCAATCAAGAAGGAACGCCCAGTCTCGCAGCCCATACCCGGAAGTGGCGGAGAAGATCGCTCTCTAAAAAGGTAAGTACAGCTTTGATTTTAAAACAACTAGCCGATTCCCCTAGACCAGGGGTCTGCAACCTTTAAGACATAAAGAGCCACTTGGACCCGTTTCCGAAGGAGAAAAAAACTGGGAGCCGCAAAACCATTGCGACATTTAAAACAAATATAACACTGCATATATTGTTTCTTACCTTAATGCTATATACAGGATCGTGCAGTCAGATTCCACCTCCACATGCCCAGCAAATGCAATACTGTACAATATCAGATAAGATTCCACCTCCACATGCCCAGCAAATGCAATACTGTACAATATATGATATTGTACAGTATTGCATTTGCTGGGCATGTGGAGGTGGAATCTTATCTGATATAATTGATATTGTACAGTATTGCATTTGCTGGGCATGTGGAGGTGGAATCTTATCTGATATTGTCAATATCAGATAAGATTCCACCTCCACATGCCCAGCAAATGCAATACTGTACAATATCAGATAAGATTCCACCTCCACATTCCCAGGCTGGCCCCAGCCCCCAGCCCTAGACTAGGCCGCTCCCCCCCCCCCCCCAGTCCCAGACACTTCCAATCCACACATGATGCCGATCCTCACCTGCGCTGCCTGCTCTAGTGCTCTTACTGTCTGTGTCACTCGTCGTCTGTCTCTCTCTCTTCGCAAGGTCACGGCCTTTGATCCGGAGCGGGGGATATGTCAGCGGATGAGCTGAAAGCACTCGAGTCGTGACAGGCTGAGGCAGGCGTGAGACTCCAGGCGCGTGCATGCGCCAGCGCCACCCGGGCCGCGAGCACAGACAGGCCATGACCGAATCACAGGCCATCTCAGGCCTGTGGCCACATGACCCCCCTGCCCCCCCGCACGGTAGATGTAATTGCGGTAACGCCGCCTAAGTAATGGGAACGGCGTTACCGCGAGGGTAAGAGTAATCAGGTAGATTACTCGTTACCCTCAAAAGGTGCCCCGGAGCCGCGACAAAGGTTCAAAAGAGCCACATGCGGCTCCGGAGCCGCGGGTTGCAGACACCTGCCCTAGACTAAATGAGCATCCATCTAAGGTTAAAAATAGCAATTTAGCGATGAAACTCCGCTTTAACTACATTGTTATATTTACACTTTGGTTGTCCAAAGCCCCATGATGTAAATTTCCTTTTCCTACACGATTCAATCTTGGGGTTTGCAGCCTTCTTGTCTCGTCGCACATGTGTCTTTCCATAGCCAACAAACAGTAATGCAAGGCTTCCTCCCTGGTGTAGAGAAAGCCTCTTGAGGGGGGAGGGGGCCAGCAGGAGGGTCAGGACACTCTCTACTTTGCAGATAAAGGAGCTGTGTGTTAGTGGGTGTCCTGACTCTCCTGTAGTCCAAGGGAGGGGGCAAGCACGACACTCCACACCAGGGAGAAAGCCTTGCATTACTGTGTGGAGTTACAGACAGAACAACAGGAAGTGAGGATTTCTCAGAAGAAATAAGGACATTTAAAAGCAAAATCGAAGTATGAGGTAAGTGAAGGAGGACTGCACTAGGGTAAAGGAAGCTATTTAGGGGAAAAATGTACCTTTACAACCCCTTTAAGCTAGTACATTGTTGGTTTACTTACCTTTTCCTTTGATTTCCCTTCTAAAAATAGTTTTTCTTTGTTGGAACTTCTTACTTCCTGTTCCTCCTCGGTAAGCTGTTCTGGCTGACTAACCCCCAGCTAGAACGGTTCAGATGATGGGGGCAATCTTACTGAGGAGAAACAGGAAGTGCGAAATTCAGACAAAGAAAAAAAATTTTAGAAGGGAAATCGAAGGAAAAAGTAAGTGAACCAACAATGCACTAGCTTAAAGGAACCTATTTAGAAAATAAAAAACAAACCTTTACAACCCCTTTAAAGTAAAAGGCAAAGGGGAAATGGCCAGCAACAAATCAAAATATATTGTTATTTTTTTCTGGGTGATTTAGGCCACATGTCTGTTTAGCCCCATGTGTACGCCAGAACGCCTGGCTCGAGAAAAGCTGCCTAAAAATACACGGTAAAAAATCAGTATACTGTACTGCACGCGCATTTAGGGGTATCAAGTGTTTAACCACTTCAGCCCCGGAAGGATTTACCCCCTTAATGACCAGGCCATTTTTTTCCAATACGGCACTTCGTCAATTTAACTGACAATTGCGGGCGACGTTGTACCCAAATAAAACGCATGTCCTTTTTCCCCCACAAATAAAGCTTTCTTTTGGTGGTATGTGATCACCTCTGCGGTTGTTATTTTTTGCGCTATAAACAAAAAAAGACAATAAAAAAAAAAAAATATGTTTTCCTTTTTTGCTATAATACATATCCAATAAACAAAAAAAAAATCTTCATCAGTTTAGACCAAAATTTATTTTTCTACATATTTTAGTTAAAAAAAAAATAATCACAATAAGCGTATCTTGATTGGTTTGCGCAAAAGTTATTGCGTCTACAAAATGGGGGATAGATGTATGTCTTTTTAAGTTAAAACATTTTTTCTCACTAGTAATGGTGGCGATCGGCGATTTTTAGCAGGACTGCGACATTACGGCGGACAGATCGGACACTTTTTTGGAAACAGTGACATTATTACAGTGATCAGAACTAAAAATATCCCCTGGTCACTGAAAGGCTAGATTTCCCCCATAAATATCAATGCATTGAAATGCTAGAGTTCCCCTATACTATTAATGCATTATAAGGCTTGCTAGAGTTCCCCCATAGTGATTAATGCTTGTATGATTATGTATCCTTGAGCTTCTAGGAGAAGCCAGGAACCTTGGCAATATTATTATGTACTAGGCAAAGAATGATAACATTAGATAAGCTGCAGTAGAAACAAGATGTCTGTCGGGCACAAAGAAGATTGCTATATTTTATGCATGGTGTATAATTGTGACAAATATTACTTGTATAACCTAATTACTTAAAAATGATTGGCTGGGACAAGGGCGTTCCTTTCTTGTATGGTTTGATTATGAACAAGTACGCATTAGAAATAAAGTCTGGTTTGAACATACCATATCTGCGTGTGGATGTTTTCACTGGGCAATGCATTGGGGAGTTCTATACATCCAGATAGTCCTTAAAACCCGGGTCTAGTTGAACCACTTACCTTACAGTCACTATATAAATGACACTAGCAGGGAAGGAGTTAACACTAGGGGGCAATCAAGGGGTTAAGTGTGTCCTAGGGATGTGTTTTTAACTGTGTGGGGGATGGACTGACAGGGAGTACACAGAAATTGATGTTCCTGAACACTAGGAACAGGCAATCTCATTGTACTCTCCTGTCAGAACAGGGATCTGCTTTGTTTACATAGCAGATCCCTACTAATGATATCCTTAGCAGTTGTCAGCTTGTAGTCCTCAATTAACCACTTAGGGACCCGCTCAGTTATGCGTTTAATATATAAAAATATACAAATGTTTAATAGAAAAAAAGGGAACACATACATGAAATACGATACAAGGATAGTACAAAAATTAAAAATCATACATATGAATACATATTATATAATGAGAACCCGAAGGCGCATGCGCGGAGGCGTCCAAGATGGCCGCGTAAGCCAGGAGCTCCGCTCTGCCTCAGCCCCACGTCAGCCCTAGCACCGGATTCACGGCGGTGCCAAGCTCCCCGAGGGTCGGAATCGATAGGGGAACGCTCGGTCGAGCTCCCCATGTACAGCAGCGCGGTCCGGAGGGGCCTGGGGACGAGTTTCACGGCGCTGGAAACTAAGGCCGATTCCAAGATGGCGGCCGCGCCTCAGCCACAGTTACCTCACACAGAAGGAAGCACAGACTTGAGGCAAGTGATCGCCCCTGCCATCTTAAACTTTCCTCCTATGCTGGTCCAAGGCACACCAGGCTCCCTGTCACCAATATCAGCCGCCTCAGGTACCCAGTCGGACTCCCCACTGGCCCACTATACTGGCCCTGCACAGGGGGTAACACAGGCTTTACCAGTCTCTATGGCTGCTGGTCACTCAGAACTTGAGATACCTCAGAATGCAGGGGAGCTCTTTTTGAAGTTCTCTGAACTACTTGAACGAGGCCTGGCCCAAACAGCAGTTAATATTACTAGGGAAATACATGCTGACTTCCAGAATCTGGGCTCCAGGATGGAGATTATAGAAAATAAATTGGACATCACTATATCTAGAACTAACCAGAACACCGACCAAATACAATCACTTCAGGAGCAACTGGACGTGGCCCTTAATAGAATTGACGACCTCGAGAATCGTTCCAGAAGGGACAATTTCAGGGTGAGGGGTCTCCCTGAGTCCGTTACAGATATCCCTAAAGCTATCCAGGACCTCATCAAAAGCATGATCCCCTCCATTGCACCCCACAAGCTGGAGCTGGACAGGGCCCATAGGTCCCTGGGCCCTCTGAGAAAGGACGGATCTCCCAGGGATATCATAGTAAAACCCCATTACTTCTCAGTGAAGGAAGAGGTCATGAGGGCTTCCCGTCAGCAACCCCGCATATCCTTCAGTGGTCAGGATATTCAAATTTTCGCTGACATTTCTGCAGCTACCATACAAAGACGCAGATCGCTGAAACCTTTATTGCTGATTTTGTCCCAAAAGGACATCAAATATTGGTGGGGATTTCCGTTTGCCTTAAAATTCGCCTTCAAGGGCAAAACCCACGCCTTCACCACGCTATCTGAAGGAGAAAAAATTTTGCTAGCTTTGAAACTGATCTCGCTGGACTCAGCAATGGACACGTCAAATTTTCCACCAGGTTCATCCAAACGATCCACCCCGGCAAGTCCTTTATCCCCCACCTGGCACACAAGCAAAAGCAGACGCACCAAAGATACCACAAAGACCTGAAATAATCATCATAGTGGCTCTGCTCACTGTTCTGGAGTTTCCCTCTGTTTGGTGTTTCTAACGGAGGATATTATACCTGTTAGGTATATTGGTTATGGGTACCCTATCCGTGGCTGGGGACCCATGAAATCCCCATACAGTTTTTTATTGAGACTGTCTTGTTTCCTAGTTTTATGTTCTCCGCACTGACCGTGATCCGTATATTTTTTTTTCATGTATCACAATAGTATACATTTAGAGTATTATATGATAAGCTATCATCTCCTGGTTGACTCTAAAGGGTTGATAGGGGCTGAGGCAGTTGCCTTGCGCCTCAGATCATCCCTGGACGGGGACCATGTCACTGTCGGGGTTTGGTCCTGTAGCCCGAGTTAAGGGCTACGTTATTGGTTCGTCTGACGAAGGTGGAACGGATCTTTTTCCCTTCCACGTTCGTTGTGAGGACAAACTTTATATTTTAAAATGTATTATCTCTTCTTTTGTTTGCTCGCTTATCTCTCTTCTCACTAACCTTTTTTTCTTGATTGCCAGTCCGTGCTTGTGTCATCCTGCCCATAGTATTCCAGGCCTCGGCTCGGTTCCTGCTCTGCCCCGCTCTGCTGTCTCCCATGCCTCCATGTTGAAGGGGTAAGTTCCAAATTGCACCCACTTTGTTCTCCCAATGACTTCACCACATAACCCGACTTTGCCGAACTTGGTTAGAGTTGCCTCACACAATGTTCAGGGCTTGAATTCGCCCGTTAAGAGAAGGAAGGTGTTTCATTCTTACCACTCCCGGAGGATGTCAGTCGTCTTATTACAAGAGACACATTTTCCGGCCACTTACACGCCCTCCTTTCTTCATGCACAATACCCACAATTTTTTCTGGCTAACGCCGAGGATAAAACAAGAGGGGTGGCTATCCTTTTCGCGAAATCCTGCAAATTTAATCCGCTCCTGACTCATAGAGATCCTAATGGTAGGTTCCTGTTGGTTAAGGGGGAATTGGATGAACTTCTAGTGTCATTCATCTCATACTACGCTCCCAACAGAGGACAGACCGAATTCTTTAAAACTATGTTTGATACCTTAGAACCTCTCTTGGAGGGAATGATAGTGTGCGGAGGAGACTCCAACATTGCATTCGACCTAAGCTTGGACAAATCCAAACCTATAGCTACAGCATTGACACGCCCAACTAGAGCTAGCTCACACATAGCAAAACTGATATATCAGCATAACCTGGTAGACATTTGGAGGGAACTCAACCCAAACAAAAAGGACTACTCCCACTATTCCCATCCGCACAGATCGTACTCTAGGATTGACCATATATTTATATCTGCTAGACATATTCCCCTGATCACGAAAGCTAATATAACGGACACAGCCCTTTCGGACCACTCCATGGTGGTTTGCTCGCTACAAACTCAAAACTCAGATCCTCACAAATCACACTGGAAATTAAACGAAACTTTACTACACGACCCTAAGGTGGTCTTAGAGATTGAAGGGGCCATCAAGGAATATTTTGGATTTAACAGCGTTGAAGGGACCTCGGCCGAGATATTGTGGGCAGCTCATAAAGCTACCATTCGCGGCAGGATCATCCAGATAGCCTCTAAAAGAAAGAAGGAAAAGTCTGCGGAGGTGACGAGGCTTGAGAAAGATTTCTTAACCCTGCGCAGACAACATAAGAAGGACCAAACGACGGTTCAGGCTTCGCAGCTTGATGCCGCTCGACTAGCTTTAAATTTAGCCTTGACGGTTAGGGCGGAACGATCATTAAATTGGTCCAGCGCTAGATTTTATTTATACAGGAACAAAATGAACACGATGCTAGCCACCAAGCTCTCGCCGAGGTTCCGAACGTTTGCTCTGCCCAAGATTAAGACCAGGGACGGGACAACAACCCTTAACCCTAAACGCATACTGCAAGAATTCGAAACCTTTTATACCTCCCTATATCGGGGGTCGGGGATGGCCAGACACCCCGAGGTCAATTCCTTTTTGGACCGGTTAGCGATCCCGAACCTACAGGAGAGTCATGTAGATTTGATGGAGGCACCGATCTCCACAGAAGAAACTATAGAGGTAATTAGGGGACTTAAGGATGGTTCGGCCCCTGGACCAGACGGTTTCTCAGTCCCATATTACAAGACTTTCTGTGAAATCTTGGCCCCTCACCTCACTAAATTTTTTAATTCAAAACGGGGAAGGGAGGGCGGATCCATGCACCCGAATTTGAATGAGGCATTTATCTCAGTCATCCCCAAACCAGATAAGGACTCAGAGCTCGTTGAAAATTACAGACCTATTTCCCTAATCAATAACGATTTAAAAATATTGACCAAGATACTAGCCAACAGGTTAAATTCTTTTATAAACATTTATATCCATAGGGACCAGGTTGGATTCGTCCCTGGTAGGCAGGGTCCAGACCAGGTGAGGCGAGCAATTGATATTATCTCTCTGCTTCAGTCGGGCTGGGACGGGAACCCGCGGCAGGAAGGACTCCTCCTTTCTTTAGACCTACGAAAGGCGTTCGACTCTGTATCGTGGTATTACCTCTTCGAGATTTTGCGGCGTTGGGGCTTTGGTGAACAATTCCGGGGATTGTTGAAATCTCTCTATTCTGAACCCAGTGCACGGGTCAAACTACAGGGATTTTTTTCGGGCCCCATTAGAATTGCTAGGGGTACTAGACAGGGCTGCCCCTTGTCCCCCCTGATTTTCGCAATAGCGATTGAGACACTTGCTGTTGCGATCAGGTCAGACCCGGATATTAGGGGGGTATCATGTGGTTCCCAAATCCATAAATGCGCCCTCTTTGCAGACGACCTTCTTCTGTATATCTCCTCCCCGATCACCTCTCTTCCAATTCTTTGCAACTTACTGGAGTCTTTCGGGAAGATTTCGGGTTTGCGGGTTAATTGGAATAAATCCCAAGCCTTAAACATCTCCACCCCCCCCTCAGTGATCAATCACTTGAAACCCTTTTTTGAATTCCAGTGGGCCGAATCATCCATTCGTTACTTAGGTGTAAACCTCACAACCAAAATTGAACATCTCTACCAGGCTAATTATCCCCCTATATTTCGTAAACTAGAATTAGATCTTCAGACGTGGGATCGACACAAACTTTCTTGGACAGGTAGAGTTAACGCAGTCAAAATGACTCTCCTACCAAGGTTACTCTACTTGTTTAGATCTCTACCAATAGCGATTAAAAAAGACCAACTCAGACCACTACAGAGTAAAATCCTGAAATTTGTTTGGGAGGGCAAGGGTTATAGAGTGGCACAAAATGTCCTATACGGGCTCAGAACACAAGGGGGCCTTGGACTACCAAACCTGTTTAAATACTACCAAGCTGCCAGACTAGCACAATTTTCTGCTATCTTTGCGGAATGTGAAAAACCAGAGTGGATAGAAATGGAGGGGTTGGCGATCCCTAATCTTTCGATAGAGAGCCTTTTTTGGTCTCCCCAAAAAACTAGACCTTCAATACTATCCCCCACATTGTCGCAATCCTTCAGACTCTGGGACGGCCTGAGACACCTTCCTTCTTTGGTCTCGGAGACTAAGCCTTTGACAAGGATCTTTCTCAACCCTCAGTTTCCCATAGGGATGGACATTTCGGCTTTCCAATGGTGGCTGGACAAAGGGATCTATAGAATAGGCGACTTTCTGACACCCATGGGCCCACTTTCACTGGAACATTGTGTGAGGACACTTGACTTGCCCCTAACGGAAAGAGCCCGGTACACCCAAATTTTTAATTTCGTGTCATCCTTCTGGACTGACAATTTCAGGCACGCAACTCTTACTAGTTACGAAAGCTGGTGTAAACAAATGACGGAACACAAGGGGGGAATATCTATAATATATATAGCTTTATCTGAGGTGTCCACAAAATTCTCATACATGGAGGCATGGGAGAGAGACCTGCGGATGACCTGGGACCTGAGTAGATGGCACAAGGTAGGTTTGAAATCTTTCAAAGGTTTAGTAAATACTTCATTAGCTGAAGCCAACACAAAGGTTCTGATGCGGTGGTATCTGGTCCCCAGTAGGTTGGCTGCGATGTTTCCTACGTCTTCCCCGTTATGCTTTCGCAACTGCCAAGCCCAAGGCACGATGCTTCATGTTTGGTGGGAGTGCCCCAGAATCAGGGGGTTTTGGAACAGAATATTTTGCCTTATCAGAAAAGTCACGGGGGTACCGCTGGTGAAGTCTCCGCAGATAGCTCTGCTGGGATCCGAGATCCCTCGGGTCTCCAAACCCATACAAAAACTGATAGCTTTCATGCTCATAGGAGCTAAAACCACTTTAGCGGCGGCCTGGAAGCAGCCTAGGGTCTCTTTCTTGGCAGCTAAGGGGAAGATTTCATGGATCATGACACAGGAAAAAATGGTCAGCTCCATCTCTAATACAAGCGATAATTTTGAGGCCACATGGGAGCCTTGGGCCAGACATGTTGGCGTATCTCTATCGCCGGGTCATGCGCCGTCCCCTTCGGGCACTTAACTAGCCTACTGGCAATCATTCTTTCTCATTTGCTCTATCTTTCTCTTTCCCTCCTTCTTTTATGCTAACCTTGGTACATTCTCCTCCTCGAGATCTTTGATTTAGTTATCATACTAGTCTGTTAATAGGCAATACTTTCATGGGAGCGCCCTGGGAGAGGGGGAGAGTATGGTGGGGAGTGGGAGGTCTTTTTCTTCACAGGTCCCTTGGGAAGGGATGGGCTGTCTAGCGCTCTTTTCCACATTTTGGGCGGGGTCCTAGGTTATCTGGGGTCACAGAAGTCTCTTACCAATACTTAGTTATGCTACCCATTTATCCGACACAGTTTGCTCCCTTTACGGGGTGTCGGATGAGACTCTGTACGGAAAGCGTTGATTGGGTTCCCCGCCCCTCTTTAGCCCAGCCTACATATAGTTGAGTAGGGGATCTCCTACGGGGACATCGATTTATATTTTAATTGCCCCCCCTTTATGGTGCTAGATTAATCTAAAATGAAAATTGAAGTTTGTATTGTATCTTCACTATTTATTTGTCGTTGACTTTTTGACATGGAATGTACTGAGAGCTTCATGTTGTACATTGTATTAATTTATTTCTTCATCAATAAAATAAAACATTAAAGTGAGAACCCGAATGCATCAACGCATTTGGGCTTCTTCAGGACGCAAATTCAGGAAACTGTTTCCTGAATTTGCGTCCTGAAGAAGCCCAAATGGCAAAAATGCGTTGATGCATTCGGGTTCTCATTATATAATATGTATTCATATGTATGATTTTTAATCTTTGTACTATCCTTGTATCGTATTTCATGTATGTGTTCCCTTTTTTTCTATTAAACATTTGTATATTTTGTATATATTTCCAATTGCTTACTGTGCGGCTAAAGTCCGACCAGGGCTCATACCCCTTCTTCCTTTTCTCTCTTTGCACTACATAGTTGAAGGTAAATCTAAAGGAAATTGAACAAAAAAATAGTACAATGTACAGCCAGCTTTAGTAAAAGCACCTCACACAGTACACCAAAACACTGGCTAGGCACACATTTAATCCTTTGATTGCCATGGATATCTAACCCCTTTCCAGCCAATTTCATTAGTACAGTGACAGTGTATATTTTTAGAACTGATCACTTTTTTAGTGTCACTGGTTCCCAAAGTGTCAAAAGTGTCATTTAGTGTCTGAATGTCTGCCGCAATATCGAAGTCCTGCTATAAGTTGCTGATCGACACCATTACTAGTAAAAATAAATACATACATACAAATCTCAGTATTATATCTTCTAGTTTGTGGACATTATAAAACTTTTGTGCAAACCAATCTAAAGGGGCCTGTTTGTAAATCGAAAATGTTCGTAAGTCGGCCGCGCATGCCGGCAATTACGGACATTTCCGATGTTCCGTCGAATGCCGGTCTGCGCATGCGCGGCCAATTACAGACATTTCCCAAGGTGCTGTCTGGCCGCGCATGCGCAGAACAGCTGATGGTCTGCCCAAAATGGCAGAGGGTCCCTGCAGCGCCAGGTTCGTAAGTAGAAGTTCGTAATTTGGGCGTTTGTAAGTCGGGGACCCCCTGTATATACGTTTAATAGGATTTATTTTTTTACCAAAAACATGTAGCAGAATACATATTGGCCTAAATGTATCAAGAAATTTGAATTTTTACATTTTTTATTGGATATGTTATATAGTAGAAAGTAAAATATATGTTTTTTTCCCCCCAAATTTTCAGCCTTTCCTTTTTAGAGCACAAAAAATAAAAAACACCATGGTGATGAAATACCACCAGAAGGAAAGTGGGGGAGGGGGGACATTACGTTTGTTTGGGTACAGTGTCGCATAAGCGCGCACTTTTCAATTAAAGTAACGCAGTGTCGTATCTCAAAAAATGACCTGGTCATGAATGGGAGGGGGGGGGGGGGGGCTAAATCTTCCGGAGAGGTCAAGTGGTTAAACTGGTGACACTGGAAATGTGGTTGCTGTGCGTTAATGCCTTTCAGAAATTCTCTTTATACTGTTTACCTAGACACTGAAAAGCTGGGGTGTTTTTAGTTGACAATAGAATCAGTACAGCGGAACATTCCTGACCTTTTGAAGCCAAGTATAGCTTTAACATTTTACAGACTGTTTTTTTTTTGTTTTTTTAGCTTTTACACATTTAATAAAATAATAGATATTTCAAACCAATAAAAATAAAGCAATAAAAGTTAGAAACGGTTTAAACTGACAAGAAAGACACTCTATGTAAAAATGTACATCTAGATGAATAATGGCATCACATTTCTCCAACGCTGTTTTGTCTTAATTTAAAACTTTATTATACATTTTTTTTTTCACTTTAAAATGGCTTTTTACTATACGGTTATATAGAAATCATTGAATTATAATCTTCTGGTACAAAGTAAAACTGCTGAGATGTGTGGTTAGCAATACCAATGATTTTCAGAAAATCATTGTCAAAAAACAAAAACACATTATACAAGATTAAAAAATAAAAATCACAACGCATTTATAAAACAGGTTTGCATATTTGCATTTTGAATCCTATAGGTAAAAGCGTAGATTAAAGCGGCGCCTTCACTACAAACTAAAACGGCATATATTTTGTTACTATGGTGATCACCATGGTATCTGTGAAGCTTACTCTGACTTTGCTTTTCCCAGGAGATTCTGCATGCAGACAGGCTCTGCAGTGTCACCATTTTAGATATTGTAGCAGTAACAGACTACTCACAGGAAAAAAAAAAAAAAAAAAAGTGTATTGTTAAACCGACAAAAATCATCAATCTTGGAAACCGCTTCTTTGTAAAAAAAAACTACAACAAATAAGAACAGTTTTCATACATACATCATGGGGGTTGTCACCATTTTTTTAGGCCAATTTTACAAAAAAAAAAAAAACCTGTGGGATTGAAGATTTGATAAATAGGCACTGTTTATCCATGCAGGCTATAACCTCTACCAGGGATCCTCAAACTACAGCCCTCCAGCTGTTGTAGAACTACACATCCCATGAGGCATTGTAACACACTGACATTCACAGACATGATGGGAATTGTAGTTCCTTAACAACTGGAGGGCCGTAGTTTGAAAACCCTTAGGCCTCGTACACCCGACCGAACATGTCCGCTGAAACTGGTCCGTCGGACCATCGTGTGTAGGGCCGACCGGACAATTTTCCGGCCGACCGCACAGGTTTCCAGCGGACAAATGTTTCTTAGCATGCTAAGAAACATGTCCGCCGGACATGTCCGATGGTCAGTACGACTCATTGGACATGTCCGCTGGGCCGAGAACCCGCGCATCGCGTCAAAGTGATTTGACGCATGCGTGGAAGCATTAAACTTCCGGGTTCGCGCACATCGTCGCCGTCACGTCACCGCGTATTCTGTCCGCGCGGAATTTGGTCTGATAGTGTGTACAGCCATCAGACCAAATTCTCCCAGCGGACATGTCCGATGAAAACGGTCCGGCGGACCGTTTATCGGACAGTCCCGTCGTGTGTACGAGGCCTTACAGTCTTTAAAAAAAAAAAAAAAAAATAGCAGTGGATCAAAGCTGAACATAGAAAAAAAAAGCTGAATACACAGTTAAAGGGGTGGTTCACCCTAAAAACTACTTTTTTTTTTTTACACTGGACCCCCACATTACAATACGATTAAGGCTATTATTTTTTTTTTGATGCTGTACATACCTTTGTACAGCATATTCACCCGTGGCTTCCGGCTTGCGAGTCCCGCGGGAGTGGGCGTTCCTAACATGTCTGTGATTGACGTTTTGACCAAAAACGAGCTCCCCCGTCGCGTAAGCCGCGTCACGATTGGCGAAAGGAGCCGAACGGCGATGCGCATGCGCAGTATAGCGCCGACTCGCCGTTCGGCTCCTTTCGCCAACCGTGACGCGGCTTACGCGACGGAGGGGAGCTCGTTTTTGGCCAAACGTCAATCACAGACATGTTAGGAACGCCCACTCCCACGGGACTCGCAAGCCGGAAGCCACGGGTGAATATGCTGTACAAAGGTATGTACAGCATCAAAAAAATAATAATAGCCTTAATCGTATTGTAATGTGGGGGGGCAGTGTAATAAAAAAAAGTTGTTTTTAGGGTGAACCACCCCTTTAAAATACATATGAACCATGGAGTTGCAATACCATTCCATCATTTTTGTGATCTAGACACCCCCTGCCAGGCTGCACATCTAAATATTGCATTCCCTGAGACCTCTTTGTAGACCACTCCATAGCTGAGCATTACATCCTCATCAAAGAGCCGGACCCATTTGTGAGTGGACCATGAAGGAGCATGGAGGTGATCCCTCTCTATGACAGATGAGCAGAAACGTGCAAAGCAGCAGAGCTCTGATTGCCGTATCTACTGCCATTCTTTCACCCAGTCTGATTGCTACTGTGACGGGGATTATAGAAAGCTTGCATCAAAAATGATTTAGGAACTTTTACAAGCTATACATACGATTAGGAAACTATCTTTTAATTAAAGGGGTTGTAAAGGTAAAAAGAAAATCCCTAAATAGCTTCCTTTACCTCGCAGTCCTCCTTCACTTACCTCATCCTTCGATTTTGCTTTTAAATGTCCTTATTTCTTCTGAGAAATCCTCACTTTTTGTCTGCAACTCCACACAGTAATGCAAGGCTTTCTCCCTGGTGTGGAGTGTCGTGCTCGCCCCCTCCCCTGGACTACAGGAGAGTCAGGACGCTCTCTACGTTGCAGATAAAGGAGCTGTGTGTTAGTGGGCGTCCTGACTATCCTGTAGTCCAAGGGAGGGGGCGAGCACGACACTCCACACCAGGGAGAAAGCCTTGCATTACTGTGTGGAGTTACAGACAGAAGAACAGGAAGTGAGGATTTCTCAGAAGAAATAAGGACATTTAAAATCGAAGGATGAGGTAAGTGAAGGAGGATTGCACTAAGGTAAAGGAAGCTATTTAGGAAAAAAAAAAATGTACCTTTACCATCCTTTTAAAGTGGTTGTAGACTTAAAAAAAAACCTGCAAGACGAAAGGCATCGCATCGCATACTAGCTCATTATGAAATACCTACCTGAACCTGTTGCAGTGGTCCCCCCACCCCGCTGTGACCGGCGGCATGTCTCCCGGAGTTATTTCTGGGTTTGTCACCCCTGTGCATGCACGCTGGAGCGTCCGGTCACGGCACGGCTCCTGAAGAAACAGCATGAGCGGGCCGTTTCTTCAGTGTGCATGTGCCGATGACGTTACAGTGAATATCTCCTAAACTGTGCAGATTTAGGAGATATTTACGGTACCTATAGGTAATACTCATTATAGGCTTACCTGCAGGTACAAGTGGTCTAGCAAGGTTTACAACCACTTTAATTTGTAAATAGTTTACCTTAACTTTTTTTATATATCTTAGGCCGGTCATACATGGAGCGAATTTCTATCCTGCAACTAAGGGTTGCAGGAAAGAAATTAGCTTGAGTCCCCCATCAACACAGTGTCATTGTCTTCTCCCGGTGGGGGGGAAGCTGTTCTTGCTGGGAGAAGACAGTTATCGCTAGCAGTTATAGCAGCAGCTAGCGATAATCACATAAGAATCCAACAGGCTAGTTGTACCCAAGATGATCGATTGCTCAACTTGGTACATTCAGCCTGCCCATTAACAGTTCGAATCTCGAAACGTGTATGGTCAAGATTACTAGCGCCAAGATCTACTATTCCTTTGTCAAGGCCCAATCACACCTCCAAGTGTGTAATCCACCCAAATTAACAGCAGTCAAGTGGCAGCAGACTTTATAAACATACACTAATAAGTAATGAAGCACGTTCCTAATTAAAGCATAAAGGGACACTAATTGTCAGGAGAGATTGATGGGGCTGCCTATAATGAACGCTAGTTCTCTGGCTGTCATTCTGAAACTTTCCAACCAATACTGTCTGAGTCACTGACCCAAAACAAGTATGGAGACGAGTAGTTCTGACACGCATTACTTGTTCCATGATGGTGACTGAAAAATACTGCAGTTGTGACACAGTGAGACATCTAGCATTTTCAAAAAGAGGCACTTTAAATCGAACCTGGACTTTGTCCATGCACAGGTGTGTATACCTTTCCTTCATTCCCACAACAATCAATTTTTTGATTGGGAAATTGCCCAGGACTTCTAAATACAGTGGGTCATGTGACTTGATTTTCTCCCACATGACAGCTTTGGTGCTTGGTAATTGGCCATTCAGGCACCAGAGCTATCATATGTCTCGGCCAGAGTCCTCAGCTCTTAGTAAGCGTAAAAGGGGCTTCTTCTCCTCAGTCCTGACAGCAGGAGAAAAAGGATGCTAAATAAAGGATGCTGCTGGAGTTGGTTTTAATGTCAACCTGTTGCTTTGCAAAGCACAAGTTTATTTTCAAGAATTTTTTAGAAATATCACAGTGTAAGACAAGACAGTAAAATACATTCAATAAATAATACATTGCCTATCATGCTCATTAGCCTGCAGAGACTTTTAAAGAAAACCCTGAGGGAAATTAACAAGGAGTGGTGAAAGTACAATGCTTACGCCACTCTTCTAAACATAAAAATGGAGCAGAAGCTTCTCCTAATTAACAAAGGGACACAAGTCTGTTAATAAGGGGCCATCAGTGCTGCGAAAGATACAGCACACAGAGGACAGAGAGCTGGAGCTGCGTGCTCCAATCTTTAGGTTGTCCTGTCCCATCATTTGCAGACTCTGCTCATGCTTGGAAAAACACTACACGAGCAGAGCGAAAGATGTTCGCTCACATCCTATAAGACCAGGTCACACCAGGTGGGAATCTGCGGCAGTTTTTTTATACGGGAAACTGCCACATTCCCTCCATTAATTAGGAGCAGACCTGCACTGATTTCTCTTCCATTCTGAAATAGAAACTGCCACAGGTGGCACAGACAGACCTCAAACAGGTCTATCTGCTTAGTTAATGTGGTGCATACAACTTCTGCCAGTTCCCTGCACCAGCTTAGTTAATTCCCTAGATTGTGTTGACTATAGAACCTTTAGATTTTACCTGTGTCTACATTGAATTCCCTCTATGAAAACAGGAGCTGACACTTCCCATAATGCATACCAAATACTTAGGCCTGTACAAGGCTGAGAGAACCAAAACGGTAAGATATACAATTTGCAAAGTTAATTATTTTTGCTGTCCTACATTACAATATTATATTTTACAATAAGATTTTACCAGTAAAGTAGACTTTATAAAATAAACATTTTCATTTGGCAATTATGCCATGCATAAGTGTGGTACAGCAGGTCTTCCATTTTAAAATGTAAGAGTACAAATGGTAATAAAGAAAAGCAATGTAAAAATACAAATTAAAGGCTAACCCAAAGTCGAGGAAAAGTTATTAGGATAAATAATGGCTAAAAAAAAATAAAACCTAAAAAAATAACTTTAGAGTCTTGCGGTAAAAAAATGTACAAACAGTTCAGTCCTTAATATCAAGGTGAATATATGCTTTGTACCGGGTCTAGAAAATAAAAAAGGTTACGGTTACATTCTATGCATAGTATACTACTAATCCCTATTAAATAAAATGACATCAGTACCCCGAACCCCCATTCATTCATCATATACCACAACTGGAGCTATATTAGATGAAGACAAGGTATCAAAGTAAATTCCAACACTTCATCTAGTCTTCCAACTTACATGTAAAGTCTGTTTGGTAATATTAAAAAAAATAATAATGGATTGCAGTCGATTTTACAGCAGGTGCTTTCCATTGAAAAGGCTCATTTAGTGCTGAGTCATGACCATGAAGTGAGAAGGGGGGTTTTCCATGTTGTGACAGAGAGCAAATAACGCCCCCCCCCCCCCCGAAGATACAACACTAATAACGCTGAGGTCTTTCTAATGCCAAGTACACTCGTAGTGCTGTGTTTGGCTCAAGTTGCCAGTACAACACATATGAGGTATACTTGATGAGTATAATAGAAGTTAATTTAAATATTTTTTGCACAATCCTCAAGTAGAATATTTAGCAAAACTTTGTTTTCCTAATTTTGGATAGAGTACGGGAAAGTTATAACCCCGTCAGTATTTTTTTTTTTTTGCATTCCATTGGGGAGATTTCCCTTCACCTTCTGTCTCATAGCCAAAACAGGAAGTGAGAGGAAATCCATGCAATTTAAATCGGAGGTTCACCCGTACAATATACTTTTTCCCCTTAGATTCCTGCTCGTTTTGTCTAGGGGAATCGGCTAGTTGTTTTAAAATATGAGCTGTACTTACGGTTTACGAGATGCATCTTCTCCGCCGCTTCCGGGTATGGGCGTTCCTATTTTGATTGAGTCTTCCGACGGTCGCATCCATTGCGTCACGATTTTCCGAAAGAAGCCGAACGTCGGTGCGCAGTATAGAGCCGCACCGACGTTCGGCTTCTTTCGGCTACTAGTGACGCGATGGATGCGACCGTCGGAAGCCTCTCGGAAGACTGTCAATCAAGAAGGAACGCCCGCTCCCGAAGACCCATACCCGGAAGCGACGGAGAGGATGCATCTCGAAAACGGTAAGTACGGCTCATATTTTAAAACAACTAGCCGATTCCCCTAGACAAAACGAGCATCCATCTAAGGGGATTGTTTGAAAAAATAGATTAATGGGTGAACTCCCGCTTTAAGGGAATCCCTTGGGGCCCCCCAGGTCACCAAAACTTGTGACCCCATTTGAAGATTTTCCTTCTAATACTTTTCTTGGGACAACCCAAAATCTTAGATTTTTTTCACTTTTAATGATAATGGTAAAACAGGACAAATAGACAGGATGAATCTCCCTAATGGGGACACAGACAGCAATAAATAATGACATGGGTTCTAACCCCTCTCCACTCTATCCAAAATAAAAAAAAACGTTTTGCCTTTTAGTTATACTATAATATAGGTTGTGAATATGGGCCTGCGCAAACCCCTTCATTCACAAATATAGAGAACTGGCTTAAAGCAGATTTCCACCCTAAAAACAAACTTTATATGAACAGCTTGCCTTTAATGTAAAAAAATATATAAATAAATTACATTTTTTTTTACTCACTTCTATATGGCCGTTACTAGGCAGATTTTGTAATCTGCCTAGTTTCTAGTCCGCGGTGGTAGAACTTCCTGTCCTAAGTCCCCATTGCCTCCTGGAAAATGACACAAATTTTCCAGGAGTCTCTGGGCATTACTGTCCCTCAAAATCCCAGCATGCACCTCTCTCGGAAAATCCAGGAAGAAGCATGAACTGGGCTTCATAATGCCCACAGCTATGATGAAAATGGCCACAAGATCCCTGAGATGATATCAGGTAAGTTTTTGCAACTGTTTATGTACCGATCGTGCTTTATTAATATGTTTTAATGAATATTCATAATAATGTAATTGAGATTGCAACAAAATTTTTTTTTTATGCCCGGAACCCTGCTTTAATATTTCCAAAATGGCTGACATGCTTTTAAAAGGACTGACTAGAGTGAGAGGTTTGTTATAATATAGATGGTTTAGTTGTTAAAAACAAAAGTATTAATAGGAAGGACCTAAGAAGTACCTTTGCTCACGTAAACTGCACCAAAAGCATAAGCAAGTTACATACGACTTACTTAAAGTGGTTTAGCAATTCACATAAACCTTATTGTTAAACTACATCCATTGGGTACTTTGAATACATCATACACATTTAAAAAAAAATATTGCTAAAGCTGAATTCTAAAGCTTGCATACAAAATGCATTATTAAAAATTCAGTTACGTTCCAGTGGTATGAATAATATACACTTGAGAATTTAAGCCGATTAAGAATCACCCCTTGGATGGACACTAGTTAGGACATTACATTAAGAAAAACAGAGGCTCTTTTTTTATTTGATTTCTACTTTCAAAACCTTTTATTAAATTCTAGAATGTCTGATAGATAGTCCCGATGTTTTAAAAATGTAAATTGAATGCATGCCAAGGATCAGTGAAGCAGAGTTCTTTCTTTTTGTTTCCCTTAATAAAGCTGTGTCAGTGGTTGAATTTAATAAATAAGTTTGTTTTTGGATTCCTAGTTAATCCAATTTTCAAAAAAGTTAATCTTTCTTCTTCTCAATAATGTCCTTTTCTTCTTGATCCTCATCCGTCGCCTCTGAAGAGTGCTCTATCATTTTGTCCTCGTCTTGTTCCTCATCGCTGCCCTCGTCCGTATTACTTGGATCAATCACATCCTTTCTGGTCATTTCCTCGCTGCCGTCATCGGTGTCGGCTGTGCAGATTCCATAACACATAATGCTGATGACACCCAGTGGCAGACCAAAGAGGAAGCATCCAAGAAGAGGTGAGCTCTTGAACACAGACTGTTTAGAAAAGAATAGTCATAGATATATTATTATAATACAGGATTTATATAGTGGCAACAGTTTGCGCAGCACTTTACAAAATGAAGGCAGACATTGCGGTTACAGTACAATTTGATACAAGAGGAATCAGATACATAAAACAAGTAATACTACAAGTACAACATTGAATATATCATTAAAATAACTAAATTTAAATGGTAATAGACACACTGCACAGTGTCTGCAGATCCAACTAGCTAACCCAGGAGCCCCTGCATTTCCAATAATTACCGTATTTATCGGCGTATAACGCACACTTTTTTCCCCTTAAAATCAGGGGGAAATCGTGGGTGCGCGTTATACGCCGATCCTGTCTTTGTCGGCTGTCTCAGAGCGCCACCGACAAAGACCGAGCCGGGTGTACTGGGCACTCGGCTAGGCTCGGCCACGCTCTGCTCCGCCCGCAGCCACGCGAGAAGAGCCGAGAGAAGCCGAGAAGAGCCGAACACACCGGAAATCCGGCTCTGCACAGCTCGACCGAGGCGCCAAACTCAAACAGACGGTTGCCGGACAAGGCCGCCGATGGACGCCGGGCAAGACAGCAGACGGACACCGACAAGGCTGGATGGACCCCGCGCAAGGCCGCAGACGGACGCCGGACAAGGCCGCTGAAGGACGCCGGGCAAGACATCCAAAATGTAAGTTTTTTCCTTAAACTTCCCTTCTAAACTTGGGGTGCGCGTTATACGCCAGCGCGCACTATACCCCGATAAATACGGTAACTTTTACTGTACTAAGATGGATTTGTAAAGCTGTACTCCAGGAATTCAGCTTCCTTTGTCAACAGTTATGGCACACTACGAGAGTCCTGGAAGACAACTATTATTGCAGTTTTGGGAGCCCCATGCTGGACCTTCTGCTCTCTGCATCTTTATCAGTAGAGTCACTGTAGCTGCTATGCCCACCCCTCCCCTCCTCCTATTTGTATATTCCTTACAGACCTGCGGTCATGCACCATTATCTAGCAACTCTGGAGCCCTATACTCTTTGGGATACCCCATGTGCGCGTACTCTGCCTGCAGGTCACCCACCTCAGCTCCCGGGACAGGTCACCTACGGACCTTTGGTTTAGGCATACCATATGCCCTGTTCACTAGCTCCACGTAAGTTTTATAAGACTGCATATTTCCTGTCCTAGTCACTATATTACAAACTTCAGGTTTCTTAGGCCTCATTCACACGGACGGACCGTTCATTTTTGACAGTGGACCTGAACGGCCGCTCCATGCAGTCCTATGGAGCGTCGGATATCAGCGGAGACATGTCCGCTGACATCCGACCCGATAAAATCAGATGTATGGCTATACGTCCATATCCATCCATGGCGGATCGGATGAGATCTGATGAAAACGGACATGCTGTCCGTTTTCATCAGATCGCTCCATAGGAATCAGCGCCGCTGCACAAGCCCCTCCACGCTCAGTGAGCAGAGAAGAGCTTGTCATCTGCCAGCTCAGCGGAGATCTGCGGACTGATCTCCCGCTGAGCTGGCGGGAGCAGGCGGACTCCGTAGTGACAGAGTCCGCCTCATGTAAATGAGGCCTTACTGTATTTATTGTTCTTTTTTAGACATACTGACGCATTCACCCCCGATGAGTGGTTTTTACCATGAAACGTGTCAGTCCTAACCAGGATGCAGTCACGACTTCAAACCATTTACCACTACTTATCCTCATGGTTTTTTATTATACTGTTTTTTATCTACATCATGGAATGTTTTACACTGGATACCATTATACAATTTTGACACCAATGTAACATACATGTGTATATAATCATGTATTCATGTTATGTAAATATATTGACTGTACATGTATGCATTATTTGTCTAAATATACTTTTTATAAATAAATACTTTTATACTCAAACTGTATATTTTATGGTCGGTCATATGCTTCATCTAAAGTCCCGAACTGTCCCCCAAGTAACCAAAATAAGGATGGAGACACGTTCTTTGTGCCTCATATAAAGCCCCGCCCACTTCGCCTTATCTCTGATGCCACCATATTGGATTTGAATGCTGTCTGTGACTTGCTCTTGTCTCACAGCCGGCTCCCTACTGTATATGCGTAAGTCACTATGCCGCTGTGGAACTGGTCCTGCAGCCTCTCCGGAGACAGAGGGGGAATGACGGTGGGCATCATTCTCACCTAGTGAGAATTAAGGCTAGGAGAAGGTACCTGTTATAAAAAAGGTACCCACTCCCCGATAAAAAAAAAATGCTAATGTGTCAGAGGTGGGGGAGGATGAGTGGTCCTTTACCTTTTAAGTGAAGATCCACATCAAGCATATAGAATTATTCTAGTCAACGGGGAAAGGAGAGATGTGGTCATTGTAAAGACCGAGGTTCAGTTTCATCGGTCCAAACCGACCGTGTGTATAGCCCATCGGTCTGTTTTCCTTCGGTCCAAAATTTTAGAACATGCTTCAAAATCGAACCGATGGACCGCTGCCCGATCAGTCCAAACCGATGGTTAGTACAGAAAAGCATCGGTTCAAAACCCGCGCATGCTCAGAATCAAGTCGACGCATGCTTGGAAGCATTGAACTTCGTCTTATTCAGCACGTCGTGTGTTTGACGTCACCGCGTTCTGACCCGATCGTTTTTTGGAACGATGGTGTGTACGCACTTCAGACCATCAGGCCACTTCAGCGGTGAACCGATGGAAATGGCGCGTCGGACCATTCTCATCGGTTTGGAACGACCGTGTGTACGCGGCCTTACAGGCACCAATATCAAAATATCTGTTCCCTATAGCTTTGTTTATACATATTAAGAGGAAAAACCTGAGAAAGAAAAAAGAATCAGCCCTGCAAAAACCGCACTGAGAAGCTGAATCTGTAAGTTTATGATCAGCACTGTATCCATTAGCGAGAATATTCTAATTCTATTCCAGTAAAAAAAAAAGTCCAAGTGCCACTAAAACATACGCGTTCAGCTTATGTTAGTCACAAAACTGACACATAAGGGTTTTCTACACAGACAGGATATGTTGGACAATGCTGATTTAGCTTTATCGGTCATATTTCATTTTGCACTGGAAGGTCTACGAAGGACATTCAATTGCTTCCTACTTTAAAAAGAATCTGCTTCATCAGCATTCACATAAGGTAAGAAAAATATTACATTTTAATACAACCATATACAGTTTACTTACTACAATAGTAGATTGGGCATCATACGCAACTCTCTTGATGCGTTGCAGTATTCCATCACCGCCTTGAGCCTTAAATATTCACAATATAAAAGAAACAAATAACTATTGTGCGAGTTTAAGGGAATAAACTTTACTAAATCAAACGGAAGGCTATACATAACATTATGTATGCTTACAAGTAAAATAAACTTCTTCAGTAATGGGCCATAAAGCATTGAAAAGGTCTGGAACAGCTGCTAACACTTTGAAATTGCCATGTGCCAGTGGAATTTGTTAGTGCTACCACCTGGATTAGCAATACACTTTATTATTGGTTATTGCTTAGGGCAGGGTTTGACAAATTTGCTTGGAATCTAGGAGCCAGCTAAAAAAGTTAGGAGCCAGAAAACGCACCCCGTCCTGACGAGCTTGTGCGCAGAAGCGAACACATATGTGAGCAGCGCCCGCATATGTAAACGGTGTTCAAACCACACATGTGAGGTATCGCCGCGATTGGTAGAGCGAGAGCAATAATTCTAGCCCTAGTCCTCCTCTGTAACTCAAAACATGCAACCTGTAGATTTTCTTAAACGTCGCCTATGAAGATTCTAAAGGGTAAAAATTTGTCGGCATTCCACGAGCGGACGCAATTTTGAAGCGTTACATGTTGGGTATCAATTTACTCGGCTTAACATTATCTTTCATAATATTAAAAAAAAAAGGGGATAACTTTACTGTTGTCTTATTTTTTTTATTAAAAAAAGTGTAATTTTTTCCCAAAAAGTGCGCTTGTAAGACCGCTGCGCAAATACGGCGTGACAGAAAGTATTGCAACGATCGCCATTTTATTCTCTAGGGTGTTAGGATAAAAAATATATATAATGTTTGGGGGGTTCTAATTAGAGGGAAGAAGATGGCAGTGAAAAATAGTGAAAAATGACATTAGAATTGCTGTTTAACTTGTAATGCTTAACTTGTAATACCAACGGCCACCACCAGATGGCGCCAGCTCACATCTGGTGGTAATAACTTGTAATACCAACGGCTCACCACCAGATGGCGCCAGCTCACAAAAAAAAAAAACATTTTTTTTGTTGCCCACCTTCCAAGCCAAGTCGCCAGGACACCATTTCTAGTCGCCATGGCGAACCTGGCGCCCGCGATATGTCGAGCCCTGGCTTAGGGTATCCAGCTCATATGTGGTAGATATACCAAGTCTTTCCAAATTTAAAAATGCAAGCAATCCAATATATATATCACTGCACCTTTGGTTAACGAGAGATATCATTTTTGAGAGCTACAAAAATTGTAAAACCGTAGGAAGGGTACTATATGGGCAAACTAATCCACAGACTGAAACAGATGTACTCTCTCGCACCAATAGGATCTTTGAGTTATCTCTGAACTTGATTAGATTACATGGACTACTCTTCCTTTAAATACTAATACAGGGGGTCCCCGACTTACAAACGGGCCTCAATGCCGGGTGCTTGTGTTCCATGATGGTCCTGGATACCTCCGAGCAACTATCTTGCCACATTCCACACTGCAGTACTTCATGTACTGCATGGCCAGAAGAGCCCCAGTAGCGCCCGGAACATGGCACATTCCTGCACAGGAGGAAGCCGGAACATCCCACACCCCTGCACAGGCGGAAGTTACACATACAAGCAGTGTTCCGCCTTACAAACAGATTTCACTTATGAACAAACCTATAGTCCTTATTGCGTTCGTAAGTTGGGGGACCCCCTGTATAGGTCCTTGTGCGTTTGGACATCTGCAGACCCCATTTTAGGGCATTCAAGCTTTATTACATAATTTATGTATTGTTAGGCATAATGTAAATAACTTACCTCTGCTGTGCCATCCAGAATGCTGTTAATGAACTCAATCATATCTTCCACGCTTTCAATTTTCTTGCTCGCCAGAAAATACTGCTGATTGGACGTATTGAGTACAACAATAGTTGGGACTTGGACTTCACTGGAAAAGATTGTCAAATTTTGGTTAAAATACTTCATAACTACTTCAATACTGGGCACTTTTACCCACTTTTTGCCCAGGCCAAGTTTCAGCTTTCAACACTGTCAAACTTTGAATGACATTTGCACAGTTATGGAACGCTGTACCCAAACAAAATTTTGAGATTGCTTTTGGCGTCTGAATTAAAAAAAAATATGTCTGTTATACCATTTTGTAAAGAAGTACGTTTTCTCCTTCAGAGATGTGCGCTGACGAGGCTTCACTAATGGCCACTGATGAGGCAGCACTAATATGCAGCACTGATAGGTGGCACTGATATGCAGCACTGATGGGTAGCCTTTATGAGCACTGATAGGCAGCTATGATAGACAGCCTTTATGGGAACTTATAGGTGCCAATGATGGGCACTGATAGGTGGAACTGATGGGTGGCAATAATGAGGAGGCACTAATATGCAGCACTGATGGGTCTTGATAGGTGGCACTGATAGGCAGCCTTCATTGGTACTGATGGGCGGGAATGATCGGTACTGATGGGCAGCCTTTATGGAAACTTATAGGCACCAACGGTGGGCACTGATAGGTGGAACTGATAGGCGGCACTTATGAGAAGGCACTGAAAGGCATTACTGATGGGCATCATTGGTGGGGCTACACTGATAATCACTGCACTTTCATTATCAGTGCAGACCCCCTCTGTCAGGAGAGCCGCTTATCAGCTTTCCTCTATTCACACTCTGTCAGCATAAATAGAGGAATGTTAACCGGCGTGGTAAAGAGCACACATCATAGGCTCCTTACCATGATTGGAGATGCGGTGTGTCAGAGAAACTGAAGGACGTCATATGATGTCCAATCAGAACGGGAGAGCCAACCCTTGGCCGTCATTCTGCTATAGGCCGGGTGGCAAGGTGATAACATTTGTCTTCAAGAACGGAAACATTTGCCTTTTATGCTGGGAGAACTCTGATTCCTGTGTTTTCTTCTCATCAATAAGCTACAAAATGTGCCAATGAGACACAACAATCAGCCTCTCTGTGCTCCTTAAGGCTAGGTTCACACCTATGCATCATTTGGTGCGCTTTGCAGAAACGCACTACAGTCCATTTAACATGGTTTCCTATGGATGTAGTTGACATTTGTAGTGGATATTTTGCGGCAATGCGTTTTTTTTTTTGGAAAGGGCCAGTGACTTTTTTTTTCCCACAGCAGATTGCATTTGCATGTAATAGACTCCAATGGAGCCGCACCAAAAATTCAAGTTTTGCGCTTTGATGTGTTTTTTTTTTTCTCTCTTTAACACACTGGGGTAGATTCAGGAATGAGATACGCCGCGTAAAATCAAAGCTACGCCGGCGTATCTATTTTCTGTATTCAGAAAGCTAGATACGCCGACATTAGCCTAAGATACGACTGGCATAAGTCTCTTACGCCGTCGTATCTTAGGGTGCATTCTCACGCTGGCCGCTAGGTTGCGCTTCCGTAGTTGTCAGCGTAGAGTATGCAAATTACATACTTACGCCGATTCACAAACGTACGTGCGCCCGGCGTTCGTTTTTTACATCTTTGTCGTAACGTTGCTCCTGCTATTAGGAGGCGCAGCCAATGTTAAGTATGGACGTCGTTCCCGCGTCGCGATTTGAAAATTTTACGTCGTTTGCGCAAGTCGTCCGTGAATGGCGCAGGGCCCCATTTACGTTCACGTCGAAACCAATGACGTCCTTGCGACGTCATTTACCGCAATGCACGTCGGGAAATTGTAGGGACGGCGCATGCGCAGTACGTTCGGTGTGGGAACGCGCCTAATTTAAATGATCCACGCCCCCTACCGGATCATTTAAATTACGCGCGCTTACGCCGGCCCCCTTTACGCTACGCTGCCGCAAATTGCGGAGCAAGTGCTTCGTGAATACAGCGCTTGCGCCTGTAATTTACGGCGGCGTAGCGTAAAGACGATATGCTGCGCCGCCGTATGAGTGCGCGCCCCAACCTGAATCTACCCCACTGTGTATAGCTGGTTGCTAAGGAGTGGGCCGTGAAGTCACATCGTTAACAACCGATGACTAATCAGTTGTCAGCAGGCTTCCCCGCTGACAGCTGAATGTAAAATAAAAACAGTGGCAGTAATAATTTTTTTTCCCCCCCCCCCCCCCTCAAATCCATACCAGACCCATTTATGAGCATGCAGCCCGGAAGGTCAAAAAAGGAAGAATACAAAATACCCCCCCCCCTCCATACTAGGCCACATGCCCTCGACATGCACCCTCCCCCCCCCATGTTGAGGGCATGCAGCCTGGTATGGTTCAGATGGTTCAGGGGGGGGGGGGGATTGGGCTCGCTCGTCCCTTTCATGACCTGCATGCTTGGATAAAGAACAAAAATTGGTGTGGGGGTTTCCCTTAAAACGTATACCAGATGGCCAATTCTTTTTTTTACATTCAGAGAACCCCGCTGACAGCTGATGACTCATCGGTTGTTAAGGATGCAACATCCGGCTTCCCGGGCCGCTCCCTAACAAGTTATTTATATTTTTTTAAAGAAAAAAAAATGCACTACAAAACATGCCTTAAAACCGCAGCAACTGCATAGATGTAACCTTAGCTTAAAAGTAGGAGCAGAGGCAAACATCTTTATGACAGAACAATATTATTTACACAACTAATTGCTGCAAACTGGCTGCTAGTATTCTTACTGTGACTATGTGCCAGCTTGGTCACATGAGGGATATAGGGCACAAGCACAGATACTAAATAAGTACTGTATTTATTGGCGTATAACACTCACTTTTTTACCCTGAAAATAAAGGGCGAACTGTGCCTGCGTGTTATACGCAGGGGGCTGTGGAACGTTTGTTTCCTGAAACTTCCCTCTTAAAGTTAGGGTGCGTGTTATATGCAGATAAATACGGTAATTAATATTAGGGAAAAAGATTGAAGACCTGAGACAGAAAGGTCCACCTGATCAAGTGGTAGATCTAAGAAGATGATTAACAACTATAAAGTTATTCAAAAAAATGGAGCAGATTTCAACTTTTTATTTTACACAAACTGGAAAAAATAAATAAAAAATCAGGATAAAAGCACATTCTGCACATCACTGGATAGAGAAATGTTAAAAGTTTTATGGCCCTTGAGGTTGTATTGGAACTTCTGTTACAGTTGTCAGGACTCCAACACTTGCCCATGCTGTGGATTTTCTAGGGCTCCATTCGAACGCACCTTGGATACGCTCAACATTTTCATCTGACGTGCGAGGACGACCAGTGCTTTTCTGTTTGCTAATGCAACCATATTCATTACATTTTTTTGCCACTTGTAAATTTGCTTATGGTGGAATTCATGTTGCACTTGAACAATGAATTCACACTTCGCAAGCTGCAGCACACAAAATGACTGCCATTTTCCTATAAACAAAAAACAGCGCCACTGTGTGGCATTGAATGGAACTTCTAAGTGGGCTTTAACTTTGAACTTTCCTCTATAAAGTGATGTGCAGAATGTGCGGCTCTTTCACACTGGGGCGGTTTGCAGGCGCTATTGTGTTAAATTAGTGCCTGTGTAGTGTCACCGTTTGCTCCCTATCGCAGAATGCAGCCTAAGTCACGTGGCGTCGAACTGCGCATGCGCAATGCGTTCCAACACCAAATGCGATGCGCTCCAGGGGATTCACGACACTACCGTTCAGTGAACCCATCACAATTTGTGACGGAAGTGATGAGGAAGCATACACAGTGGGGGGGGGGGGGGGGCCGGAGAGAAAGACATACAGATGTAATGAGAACCATACAAAGCGCGGGGGGGGGGGGGGGGGGGCGGGAAAAAAAGAGACATGCAGATATAATGAGAATAATACACGGAGCGGGGGGGAGAGATAAAGAGACATGCAGATACAGTATAGTTCTCATTACATCTGTATGTCTCTTTCCCAAGGGCTTTTACACTGGAGCAGTGCGCTAGCAGGACCTCTCCAAAAGTGCTGCTAGCCACATCTTTGGAGCGGTGAAGGAGTGGTGTGTTTACCGCTCCTCCACCGCTTCTTCCCATTGAAAGCAATGGGAAACCGCGGCTATACCGCCGGCAATGCGCCTCTGCAGAGGCGCATTGTGGGCAGTATTGACCCCTTTTTTGACCGCTAGAGGCCGAATACCTCCGCAAATCCAACAGTAAAGCGCTGCTACAAATAGCGGCGCTTTACTGCCACCGCACCTCCCACACCAGTGTGAAAGGGGCCTTAGTTTGTTTAAAATAAAAAGTTGAAAACAGCTCCATCTTTTCAAATAACCCTATTTATTGATTACAAACAAGCTGTATTTTAAAATCATAAAAGGAATTGCATTATATATAATTACCTCCAGAAGTAAAATGTATGCAATACCCTGTACACAATTTGTGATGGTCTTAGTTCATGTACAGCAGTGCTGGGTTTACACTAGAAATCAACTAGGTAGAAGAAAATAATACAATAACAATTTCTGTAAATACAATTCTTGCACTGGCAGCAGTGCTGAAAGCGGGGGTTCACCCCCAAAAAAATGTTTAACATTAGATTCAGGCGAGTTGTTAGAAGCACATGTTCTCCGTGGCTTCCGGGTATAATCTGCGGTACTGGGCGTTCCTAATTGATTGACAGGCTTCCGACCGTCACATACAGCGCGTCACGAGTTGCCGAAAGAAGCCGGACTGCGATTTTTAAAAAAAACACCCGATTGTGCTTCTAACAACTCGCCTGAATCTAATGTTAAAAATTTTTTTTTGGGGTGAACCCCCGCTTGAAGTTGAGAAAGAAGATTTAATAAGCATGAAAAATAAAATACAAAGAGACTTACTCCATTAGCAGACTATTTATGTACTCGCTGCCATCCATGTGTCCAAACTGGAAATCTCTGAACAAATACAAAAAATAAAAAGATATTATTAGTTCAACAAGACTGCTATCAAATTTAAATGAATGGTAAACAACAGGGCCGGTGCATTGCCATGAAATGCGATTTGCCATGAAATGTGATGGTCCGCCTCCATCACATCCCATTGGCTCACTCATGTCATGTGACATATAGACACGTCATCAGTCTCAGCTAGGCTATCATAGGGAGAGGATTTCCTCCCCCTGTCATAGCTGAAGCTGCACGGAGCTGGTATATACTGTTAGGAAGGAGAAGGCAGTGTGATATGCACAGCTCTGTGAGGTGCTCAGCAGCCTGTGTGCAGTGAGTGCTGAAGCTGCACGGAGCTGTAATAGTAAATTTAGCTTACTCGCACACCCAGGGAGGTCAACCCCCGTGCAGCTCTTCAAAGGGCTAAGAGAGAGGAGAGGGGGGCAGGCAGATGGGAGGCTGCTCCATTATACAGGCTGCCCATGGTGTGTGTGTGTGTGTGCTGCTGGCCACACAGCCTGAGAGCAGCCTATAGATGTGTGTGAGATCATTGTTTCTATACATTGTTACACCAGCAATGCACTCACTGCACACAGGCTGCTCCTCACAGACCTCTGCATATCACACTGGCTTCTCCTTCCTAACAGTATATACCAGCTCCGTGCAGCTTCACCTATGATAGCCTAGCTGAGACTGATGACGTTTCTATATGTCACGTGACATGAGTGAGCCAATGGGATGTGATGGAGGCGGACCATCACATTTCATGGCAAATCACATTTAATGGCAATGCACCGGCGCTACCACTAGGCGGATTAGGCGACCGCTTGGAGCGCACTGCAGCCTAAGGCGCTCCGCCGCTAGTTTTAAAATTACCGCACAGCACTGTCCTCCACACAGAGCTTCAAGCAGCACCGTGACCTAGGTAGACGAGACCCCCGTGCGGCTCGAGTTCTCCGCTCTGAGCCTGAAATCAGTGTCGCATGTCATGGATGGATAGGTCCCGGCTGCAACCCCTCCCACCCAGGGCGCTCCTCGCTGTGTCTGTACGTCCCTGTCACTGTGTGTGTGACCGTGCCCTGTATGCTCCACTCTAGGATGATTTCAGAATGAGCCCAGGCAGCAGCAGCCCCTCCCTTCTCCTCTCTCTGTCCTCACTGACTGTGTGTACAGCGCCCCCACCCCCTCCTCTCCTGGCCGTGTCAGTGTGGACAGGAGCTTCAGACATGGAGGATGCCCCGCGATGCATCATGGGATTACTGTGGCACCTGGCGGCAGCTCCCCGGGCTTGGGGGACAGGTGGAGCCTGAAAGAGGCACCATGCCACCGACACAGAGGTAGCAGGCAGGTACACAGCAGAGGCGATGTCATGTGAGTGAGGAACAGGCAGCCACCACAGGGTTCACCATTCAAGTTGGTGTGGTGAGTTGCTAAAACTTTTGTACATTGTGTATGTGATGACAATATTTTTTTTAAAATGTATGTGTATATTAAAATATCTACCCCCCCCCCCCCCCAGAGATTGATTTACATTGATTGGCACTGATGTAGCAACATCAATGGGCGCAGGTGAGGCTGTATTTAATAGGCGCGGGTGAGACTATTTGATGGGCGCGGGTGAGACTATTTGATGGGCGCGGGTGAGACCATTTGATGGGCGCGGGTGAGACCATTTGATGGGCACGGGTGAGACCATTTGATGGGCACGGGTGAGACCATTTGATGGGCACGGGTGAGACCATTTGATGGGCACGGGTGAGACTATTTGATGGGCACGGGTGAGACTATTTGATGGGCACGGGTGAGACTATTTGATGGGCACAGGTGAGATGGCATTTGATGGGCATAGGTGAGATGGAATTTGATGGGCATAGGCAAGATGGAATTTGGGTGCTGGTGAGGCTATATTTGAGGTATACAGGTAAGACTGTATTTGATGGGCGATGGTGAGATGGCATTTGATGGGCATAGGTAAAATGCAATTTGATGGGCGTGGGTGAGGCTGTATTTGATGGGCATAGGTGAGACCAGGGTTTGACAAATTTGCTTGAAATCTAGGAGCCAGCTAAAAAAGTTAGGAGCCAGAAAACGCGCCCCGTCCCGCCAAGCTCGCACGCAGAAGTGAGCGCATACGCAAGTAGCGCCCGCATATGTAAACGGTGTTCAAACCATACATGCGAGGTATCACCGTGATCGTTGGAGCGAGAGCAATAATTCTAGCCCTAGACCTCCTCTGTAACTCAAAACATGCAACCTGTAGAATTTTTTAAACGTCGCCTATGGACTTGTGGATGCAATTTTGAAGCGTGACATATTGGGTATCAATTTATTCGATGTAACATTATCTTTCACAATATAAAAAAAAAAATTGGGATGTACATGGGCAGGGCAAAGGGGTGGAGTCCAGGGTGGAGCCAAGGGGGGCGGCAAAATTAGATTTCGCCTAGGGTGTCAAAAATCCTTGCACCGGCCCTGGAAACAAGTACAATATATAGATATACGGTCATGTGAAGTAGCAAGTACACCCAATGGAAATTGTAAATTTTTTCAACATATGAACAGACAAACATTAGATCTTGATTCATATCATTTAAATTCATTCTCCTAAACCAAATGAACGAAATAGCAGATTTGCCATATAGAAAAAGTAAGTACACCCATACAAGGTACATTTACCACCACTATAAATCCATTACTTTAAAATAAACTTCCAGCAGGATAAGCCTGTTTGCGCACACCTGCGAGGGTCGTTCTGACACCATATGTCTGATCCTGGAAAATAGCTTATGACGTAGGCTCTTTACCATGTGATGAGCTGTGTCCAATCACAGCTCATCACATGGTAATCATGAAGTGCCGTTTATCTGCATTTTCTCTATTCGTGCGGACAAGGCATGAGTAGAGGAGAGCCAATCAATGGCTCTTCTGATGGGAGGGGGTCTGTGCTGATAATCAGCGCATTGATTATCAGTGCAGACCCACCAGGTATGCCAATCAGTGTCCATTAGGGATGCCTGTCAGTGCCACCTATGAGTGCCCATCAGTGCTGCTTATCAGTTCCCATCAGTGCTGCATATAAGTGCCCGTCAGTGCAGCCTCATCAGTGAAGAAGAAAATGTACTTATCTACAAAATTGAATAACAGAAGAAAAAAAACAATTCCCCCCTAAATTTTTTATTTTTTTGTTTTATTTGTTTAGCAAAAAGAAGTGGTGATCAAATACAACCAAACGAAAGCTCTATTTGTGGGAATAAAATTATAAAAAAATTTGTTTGGGTACAGTGTTGCATGACCGCACAATTGTCATTCAAAATTTTTCTTGGCTGTAGCTTGGCAACTTGAAGTTTCATCTCCCTCCATAAATTTTCGATAGAATTAAGGTCTGCAGACTGGCTAGGCCCCTCCATGACCTTATTGTGCTTCTTCTTGAGCCACTCCTTTGTTGCCTTGGCAGTATGTTTTGGGTCATTGTCATACTGGAAGACCCATCCAGGACCCATCTTCAGTGTTCTGGATGAGGGAAGAAGGTTCTCATCCAAGATTTTACAATACATGGCCCTGTCCATTGACCCCCTCAATGTGGCTAAGTCGGCCTGTACCTTTAGCAAAGAAACAGCCCCAAAGCATGTTTCCACCTCCGTGCTTGACTGTAGGGATGGTGTTTCTTAGTGTCATAGTCAGCATTTTTCTTCCTCTAAGTATGGCGAGTCGAGTTAATGCCAAAAAACTAAATTTTGGTCTTATCTGACTACAGCACTTTCTTTTAATCCTTCTCTGAATGGTTTACATGTTCATTGTCAAGCTTCAGATGGGCCTGTACATGGGCCTTCTTGAGGAGGGGGACCTTGTGGTCACTGCAGGATTTCAATTAGGGTTGTCCCGATACCACTTTTTTAGGACCGAGTACAAGTACCGATATTTTTTTTCATGTACTCGCCGATATCGTTTACTGATACTTTTTTTTTACAGTAATGCCAAGTGTCAGTTCGACTGATGGGCACTGATAGATAGCACTGACTGATGGGCACTGACAGGTGGCACCTATGAGCACTGACAGGTGACAGTGATGGTACTGATAGGCGGCAGTTATGGGCACTGATAGATGGCTGGCACTGTTAGATGGAACCGATAGGCGGCACTTATAGGCACTGACAGGTGGCTGGCACTGATAGGTGGCAGTTATGGGCACTGATGGCACTGACAGATGGCTGGCACCGATAGGCGGCAGTTTTGGGCACTGGCACTGACAGATGGCTGGCACTGATAGGCGATAGTTATGGGCACTGATAGGTGGCTGGCACTGTTAGGTGGCACTGATACTTATAGGCACTGACAGGTGGCTGGTACTTATGCAATGTGAGATGGTGTGTACTGTGAACAAGTGACAGTATTCATTCAGCTTTTACAAAATCTATTTTACTTGCCGAGGGCTGCCTCCTGCTATGATGTCCGTCCTGCTCTCCGCCCGTCCTGCTCTGCGCCCACTCTCCGCTCGTCCTGCTCTGCGCCCACTCTCCGCTCGTCCTGCTCTGCGCCCACTCTCCGCCCGTTCTGCTCTGCGCCCACTCTCCGCCCGTCCTGCTATCCGCCCTCTCTCCACCCACTCTCTGCCCCTGCCTCTCTGCCCGCTCATCACCTAAAAAAAAAAAAAAGTATACCAAGCATAGGTAGGGGCAGTGACACACCCCCAGTCACCTGCCCTCCATCTACTCATCAGTATTTATATGCCTCTATTGAGGAGACTGAAAAAGTTTAGTTAGGACTGCAGTATGCAGAGAGCCGTGGCGAGGCCTGCAGCTTAATCATGTATTTGCAAATGCGTGCAACCAATCCTCTGTTTTTAATGCACACAGACAATTGAATTTGGTTCGCTGTTTGGGTGGCAAGTGTGAGCCTGGTTATTACGTATACAACTTTATTTATACTTACTTTTGCTTAAAAACACATTTCATTTAAAATCCCCAAAACTCCCCCTTCTGTTATCCAACAGGGATGGAGGCGTATGTTTTTCATATGCCTCATTTAAAGTCCCAATCCTAGTAGTCTTAGTTTTCTCCGCCAAATACTAAGTCATGTTTTGCTTGGGCATACACTTTACCCATTGAACTACACCTATGATAAAAATGGCCCTTCATTTCTTTGCAAGTGGGCAAACTTACAAAATCTGCAGGGGATCAAATATTTATTTTCCCCATTGTTTGGCTCTTGTACTTGTGTTAAAAAGTATCCTGTTTTCTTTGCATTGCTTGCTTTGTGTGAAATACCTGGTGTTCCTGCCAGTGCCCCTGCTTTTGTCTATCAAACTGAACACACTGAGCATGAGAGCACATTCATCCCAGTGTGGTCAGTTTTCTGGCTGTGCTGGGGGAACAGCCTGCCTGTTCAACAATCAGAGCTGTGTTGACATGACAACCCCCCTGGGATGATCAGTGTACCGTTTGTTGCTTCTACACCCAGACTTCTCTTAACCCCTTATGCAGCTGAGAACAGAGGTTACATGATCACCTATAAAGATAAAAAAAGGTATATATAACCAATTAGTGCCTGCCCGCATTGTAATGGGGATGAAAAACTTAGAGGTCAACTAGTAAAAACAACACACTTTACACACATAACACATAGTTGGGCATATATTAACCCCTTGATCACCATAGATGTTAACCCCTTCCCAGCCAATATAAGTAGTACAGTGACCACGCATATTTTTAGCACGGATCACTGTATTAGTGTCACTGGTGAGGTCAGTGGCAGTTAATCAGTTCTTGCCCAGGATCAGTTACTGTCAGATTTCCCGCTGCATTTTCGCACTCCCATTAGAAGTTGTTGATTGCCGCCAATAGTAGTATGTAAAATAAAATAAAAATTCCAGTATATATAACAGATTGTAGGCGCACTAACTTTCACGCAAACCAATCAATATACACTTATTGGCATTTTTTTTTATCAAAAAATTTCTGAAGACATTTTACTATTTACTAATTTACTGGATACGTTTTATAGCAGAAAGTAAACTTTTTTTTTTTTTCAAAATGTTCTATTTTTTCCGTTTATATAATAAAAAAGGTGATCAAAAACCCCCAGAAAAAAATGTGTGTGAAAAAAAAATTATATAAATTTTGTTTGGGTACAGCGATGCATGACAGCGCAATTGCCAGGTAAAGTAGCGCAGTGCAGAATAGCAAAAAAATGGCCTGGTCATGAAGGGGGTAAATTCGTCTAGAGCTGAAGTGAATATATATATATATATATATACACACACACACGCACGCACGCACGCACACATTTTAAACTGAATGGGTTGTTTTACAAGGTAAAGGCTCGTACACACTAAGAAAATCTGGCATTTTCGTCCGCGGAACGATCGTATGATTTTATGATGGTGTACACAAGTTTAGACAGCCGATTCCGACCTTCCGAACAAAAATTTCCAAAAGGGTCAAATGCCCAAATTTTTATCATACAGAGACAGAACAAACGTTTTTAATTTATTGTGTACCACTTTCCTATGAATTTTTTTTAGAAAAGAAAGACTGCACATGACCAGAAACAATAAACAACAACAAAAAAAGCCTTTGTCCTACGGGAATGTTCTGACATTATTTCCTTCCGACTTGATGTGAAAAGAGGAAAATTGGACAATCATTCGCTCGGTTTTCTTATAGTGTGCACCCCTCTTAACGGTTTATACAGTATATACTGTACTTCAGGTATATGTACTGTATTTAGCCCTGTGTATGGAAGAGTCCCATGAGAGAGACATTTTGTTCTCAGAAATACCGTATTTATTCGAGTATAACGCGCACCCGTGTATAACGCGCACCCCTAATTTTCAATTAAAAATCGGTATAAAATCATTGTAATTGCCAAAAATCATTTATGTCCAGCCATGCCCCCTGTATGTCCAGCCATGCCCCCTGTATGTCCAGCCATGCCCCCTGTATGTCCAGCCATGCCCCCTGTATGTCCAGCCATGCCCCCTGTATGTCCAGCCATGCCCCCTGTATGTCCAGCCATGCCCCCTGTATGTCCAGCCATGCCCCCTGTATGTCCAGCCATGCCCCCTGTATGTCCAGCCATGTCCCCTGTATAACCAGCCATGCCCCCGTATGTCCAGCCATGTCCCCTTACCTTTAATCACGCGGCGCGCTGGAACATTACAGACAGCGTTCGTTTGAACAGCTGTTTTCCCTGCCACGCATAGACACTCCCCCTTGCTCACGATTGGACAGATCCGTCCAAGGGGGAGTGTCGACGCGCGGCAGGGAAAACAGCTATTCAAACGAAAGCTGTCTAATGTTCCCCCCGCGCCGCGTGATTAACGTTGTAGTGGCGTTGGTGGCGGCGGTAGCAGCGGCGGGGGGGACAAAGTCCTCGAGTATAACGCGCACCCAAACTTTGATACCCAAGCGCCAGGTCACTAATTCAAGTCGCAATTGCAACCTGCCACCCGGGGGTTTGTCGAACCCTGATTTAAGCATACCCTGCTTCATTAAAAGTAAAAAAATATATACTATTAAAAGAATATCTCAACTTACCGATGAAAAAGTCCTCTATAGCTTGTGGCTACCTCTTGAACAATAGACTTTAACCTGAAAGAAAAAAGTAGTTGTGTGAGTTCACTCAGCTGTGTTATCAACTATAAAGCATAAAGCATTGAGGACCAATTTACACCTCTCCAGCACGGTGCGGGAACGTGCACATTTGTGAACTGAAGTACCATTCAATTTCAATGGCACTTCAATACACTAACCTAACTCAACTCCGACCCACATTGTCTGTTCTGGTGCGTAGGCAACCTATTCATTTCAATGGGCTGCCTCGCAATGCATGGTAACGCGCATAAAAAGGTGCGTTAAAACAATGCGTAGAGATCGGCTTGTATGAACCCAGCCTAAAATTAAACATGGCAATAAAAGATCAGCTAAACAAATTAGCAGAGAATAAAAGCATTGGCAAAGGTATCTGTGAAGATATGAAAGTGACTCCCGAGTAAGGATGAGCTCCGGCGTGTTCGCACACTCCATGTGCAGAGCCCGCCAGGAAGTCGGCACCGCTCTGCGCTAATCACAGGCAGGAAGACATTATCCCGATACTCGGCTGCAGAGATCGGGAAATGTCTCCCTGCCTGTGATTAGCGCAGCGCGGTGCCGACTTCCTGGCGGGCTTTGCACATGGAGTGTGCGAACACGCCGGAGCTCATCCTTACTCCTGAGTCATAACATTATTAGAAGAACGGAATACACTACTGCAAGACAAACGTACAGAATTTCATCAAACAAAATTTTTCATATATAAGTCTTTGTTTCCTCTTTCTTGGTTAGAAATGTTGTAAGAATAACTAGCTAATAGTTGAACCCCTGCCGATTGTGCAAGGAGGCTACTGAAAGCCCAACTGGACACAACAATCTTACCAGATATAATGCAGTAAAACTTTCTTCTATGTCTTACAAATCTGTTTGTTTAGATGCCAGGATTACTATAGCTACTTGCTTTGCTTCTGATTTACTAGGATGTGATCTCTGCAGGTGTCAAAGATCTCAGCAGTGTGACCTTCTTCTCCTGGGGCTGTATGTTTTGTGGATGTCCATGAGAAACGGGAGATCAAGGCTTACATTCAGAACAGCTCAGAAGAACAGTATTAACTCCAGCATCTAAACAAGCAGATTTACAGGACGTAGAATAAAGTCTGCATGATACAGGGTTGTTTTTGAGGCAAAGATTTGTCTCACTCCTTTAAAGTGATGATAAAGCTTCATATTTTTTTATTATAATAATAAACATGTAATACTTACCTGCTCTGTGCAATGGTTTTGCACAGAGCAGCCCCAATCCTCTTAGTTTTTGGGTCCCCTGCCGAGAGCCAGCTGCTTACTATGCGGGTACTCATGCATGCTTGCTCTTGAGCCCTGCTCTGTGTGTCCATAAGAAACTCAAAGCCTGGTTCAATCCCGCTCCCTCGTCACTGGCTCGGATTGACAGCATCTGAGCCAATGAGAGCAGAGAGAGCCTCTCTTACCTGCTCTGTGCAATGGTTTTGCACATAGCAGCCCTCTTCTTGGGTCCTCCACCGATGCTTCTGGCTCCTCCCCCCACAGCAAGCCACTTGCTATAGGGGAACTTGTGCATGCTCGCTCCGAAGCCCTGCTCTGTCCTACACCCTCATCAGCCTTGTGCACATCACTGAATCGAGATCAGGCTCAGGTATCTAGGAGAGGCTGCGGGCGGGGTTCGTTCGAGCTGCATGCAGAAGTTTTTTTTTTCTTACTACACAAAATGCAGAAGGGAAAAAAATTAAAAACTACTACCACAAATACAAAGCCAGTTGTAACTTTCACCTAATTTCAATGCAATAGGAGAGCAGCTACTGTATGTTCTATATATGAGACACCGAGTCTAATAGAAAACCTGTACTCTCCATTGGAAGCCTGTATGACAGGGTGACAGTGCAAAAGTATAATTGGTAGACATGGTCAACCTACAGGAAGAGTGTGTAAAAGGACCTTCATGGCAAGATTTCCAGGTATTTTATGAAAAAAAAGCAGATTCAATGTAGAATTCCATGCTAGAACTAACTACGTTTATAACTGCTCCCACCCCTCTTCTAAATCATATACCAATTACCAGGGGTGTCAAACTCAATTTCATTGTGATTCATTATGATTGCCCTTAAAAGGGCCAGTTGTATCTGTAAGATTAGATGTCCAGCACATCCCTTCCCCTTACATTAGATATCAAGAGCCACCCCACCATCAGAAGTTGAGTTCCTCACTCTCCCGTACAATACAGTGCACCCCCCCCCCCCCCTTTCCTTATGCTGCTGCTGGGAAGAAGTTGGATGCAATGCTTGAAAGCAGAAAGTAATGGTCTGGAGTAGGACCAGAGGAGGGCTGGAGCTCTCTTGCAGCTGCAGGAGAGGTGCGAGGGCCGGATTCGGCCCGCGGGCCTTGTGTTTGACACCTGTGCTGTAGAAGGAAGATGCATTCATTCGGTGAATGTATTACAGTCTATTAAAGAAACACAATCAATCGATTGTGTTTCTTTAATAGACTGTAATAAATTCACTGAATGAATCTCACACCCCTGAGGAAGGCAGCGATTTGCCGAAACACGTCGGGACATTGTGATTCCATTATTATTGTTATTTTTAATCTACTGTTCCTGTTATTAACTAATTAATATACTGAATAAAATATTATTCTCATTTAATACTGTTTCAAATTCTTTTTGTGACTTGTTAAGGCACCGATATAAATCCCCTTATCCTTCTCACAACCCTGTACTACTTTATAGGGATGAGGTGCCGTATCTAATAGAGGACACACCAATCGCTCTTTTCAAAAGGTTTATTTTAATGTCCAGATTATGTGAATAATTCCTTTTATATTATTCTACTAAATTTCTAAAGCAAACCTGCACTGCGATTGCTGGCTACCTTGTGAAAATGCACAGCCCCTGGCTCCCAAGCTGATCCCATTGCTTCAGAACTTGGAGTCACTAAGCTGGGAAAAAGAGGATGTGTTATTCTAACTTGCCTGGCTGCATTCATTGAACCATTGCTTAGACCATAATACAATTCCATGGTTTAGATCAAGAAAAGGAATACAAAAAGTGGACATCCTAGACTAAAATATATAAAATATTCTTACCGGGTATGTTCAACTGAATTGTTTTTATCATCAATTACTGCAACAGCCACAAGTTTTCCTAAAAGTATAAATGAAAATTATGAACAATGCCAATGCTTCATGTAGTTCTACAAAATTAGAAGAATTATGACATTTCTTTTTGTATTTTATTATCTTTAGGCCTCATGCACAAGAAACTCTCCTAAAAGCCTTTCCTCCTGGCTGCTGAATTTGGTATAAAAAACGCCCGACGCTTGTAAAAGTGTGTAACGCGTTTATGCGTGTTTACTTGTGTCAAGCAATTCGGCGTTATTTCAGTGGCCAGAAAGATCTTTTTATCTGGACACTGAAATTAATAACTCAAGCGCTAAACACTCCTAGTGTTAACAAGTAATTACAAGCCCCTTTAGGAAAGCAGATTCTTATGGGGGCACTCGTCAAGGAGGAGGAAACAGGAGCGCTGGTGGGGGTCCCTAGAAGAGGGAGACCTGGGCTTCTCTGTGTAAAACCATTGCACAGAGCAGGTAATGACATGTTTGTTATTTTAATGCAATAAAAATAAAACTTTTAGACCCCTTTCACACTGGATGCGTTTTTCAGGCCGTTTATCGCTAAAAACAGTGCCTGTAAAGCACCTGAAAAAAGCCTCATCTGCAATCCCAGTGCTTTCACACTGGGGCGCTGTGCTGGCAGGACGTCCAAAAAAAGTCCTGCAAGCAGCTTCTTTGTGGCACTTTAGGAGGGGTGAATAAAGTATGGAAGTAGGGGTGGCTCTACCTTAATTAGTACATAAATATAAAGTGCAAAACTAATAATGTGGATAATGTATTTACAGAGAATTACAGAGCTGAGGATTGTAAATGAAGTCACTTTTAATAACATTCAAATACAATATGACGCGTGTAGCAATTGTACACGCTATAATACCGGTATATATATATTTTTTTTTTTGATTTGCCTCCCCCCCAGCGTTACCCATTAATTATGATTTCTAGAATAAAGGTAGTTATATTATTATATACAGCTCAGAAGATGAAGGAGAGCAGGAAGCTGAGTGTAACTAATGGTTTATTAATACATTTTTAATGTCATTGACACATGAGCCTGCTATTTCCTTCCTATCTCAACAGAATTCCTGCTTGTGCAGTCACTTTGTGCAGTATTTTCCTTTCCAATAAAACGCTGTGTATACACAAACGTTGCTTTGCGGTTTTGCAGCAAACATGACTGATTAATAAGGAGTAAAATAATCCCAAAAGGGAACCTTGTCATTAGAAATACAAGTGGCCAACAGCTCTACCTGAAAAAGAAAAAAGTGAAAATACTTACTTTTTCCCAATTCCTGAAACAAAAGGTCATTCTGTTCAATAGAAATCCTCCTCTAGAAGTCCATTGTGAAACCAACACTCCCAGGACTCTCAGCATCCTTGGTTCCCTACAGCATTCAATGGTTTTTCCTTGCTAATTTCCTCATCATTACAAGATACAATAACTAGAGGTGGACCGATATGGGTTTTTCTCTGGCCGATGCCGATATTTAGAAATTGCGGCGGCCGATGCTCGATATATGACGCCGATTTTTTTGGGCCGATATGTTAGACCCCTTTCACACTGGGGTGTTTTTCAGGCGCTTTTGGGCTAAAAATAGCACCTGTAAAGTGCCTGAAAAACGGCTCCCCTGCAGTCTCAGTGTGAACGCCGAGTGCTTTCACACTGAGGCGGTGCGCTGGCAGGATATTAAAAAAAGTCCTGCAAGCAGCATCTTTGGAGCGTTTTACCGTCTTCACCTGCCCGCTCCAGTGTAAAAGTCAGCAGCTACAAATAATGCAGCTGCTGACTTTTAATATATGGACACTTACCTGTCCTGGGCGCCCGCAATGTCGGCACCCGAAGCCAATCTCTCCCTCGGCTCTCGAGTGCTGCCCCTGCCATCTTCCGTAAAGGAATCAGGAAGCAGGCACAAAATGAGGTAATCAAAACTTTTAGACGAAAAAAAAAAAACATAAAAAAAAAAAAAAACGGGCTAACTTTACTTTTCCCCCAAAAATTGTGTTTGAAAGACCGCTACGCAAATACCGTGCGACATAAAATATTGCAACAACCGAATATTTTATTCCCTAGGGTCTATGCTAAAAAAAATATATAATGTTTGGGGGGTTCCAAGTGATTTTCTAGCAGAAAATACAGGATTTTTAATTGTAAGCAACCAGTGTCCGAAAAGATTTAGGCCCGGATTCACAAAGCACTTACGCCAACGTATTTCGAGATACTCCGCGTAAGTGTAAAAATGCGCCGTCGTATCTGTGCGCCGTGCCCACAGAACTAAGATAGGTTTTTATTTTTTACGCTATAAACAAAAATAAAGCGACAATTTTGAAAAAAAATGCAATTTTTTTTACTTTTTGCTGTAATAAATACCCCCCCCCCCCCAAAAAAATATATATATATATATATATATATATATATATATATATATATATATATATATATATATATAAAAAAAATCCTCAGTTTAGGCCGATACGTATTCTTCTACATATTTTTGTTAAAAAAAAAAAAAATCACAATAAGCATTTATTGATTGGTTTGCGCAAAAATTATAGCCTTTACAAAATAGGGGATCGTTCTATGGCATTTTTATTATTTTTTTTCTACTAGTAATGGCGGCGATCAGTGATTGTTTTCGTGACTGCGACATTATGGCAGACACATCGGACACTTTTGGGACCATTGTCATTTTCACAGCGATCAGTGCTATAAAAATGTACTGGTTACTGCGAAAATTACACTGGCAGTGAAGGGGTTAACCACTAAGTGCCGCTGTAGGGGTTAAGTGTGCCCGGCATAGTGTTTCTTACTGTAGGGGGGATGGGCTCTCTGTCACAGGACACTGATCTCCGCTCTTAGTACACAGAGCCGAGATCAGTGTCATTGTCACTAGGCAGAGCGGGGAGATGCTTGTTTACACAAGCATCTCCCCGCTCTATGCCTCCGTGAGACGATCGCAGGGATCTCCGCGGCGATCGAGTCTGCGGGACCTATGGTCCAACTCACGGGGAAGGCGGCAGGGTCACAAGCGTTTGCGACCACACGGCAGGTATTTTAAGGGCCACGTACAGGTACGTGATTATGCCTGTCCGTGCCATTCTGCTGATCTATATATACCCTGGGCGGTCCTTAACCTCTTCCTTAACGGGCCATTATAAAATGACGCCGGCAGGAACCCTCCCTCGATCCGGGTGGACGTCATAATACGTCCTTTCCTCCCGGCAATCTAGGGCGTCCAATCTAGGGCAACCCCTTCAGCGCCCCCTAGTGTTAACCCCTTCCCGACACATTTACACAGTAATCAGTGCAGTTTTATAGCACTAATCGCTGTATAAATGTGAATGGTCCCAAAAACGTGTCAAAAGTGTCCGTCGCAATGTCACGGTCACAATAAAAATCGCAGAGTAAAATCGCACTAATAAAAAAAAGAAATGCCAGAAATCTATCCCCTATGTTGTAGACGCTATAACTTTTGTGCAAACCAATCAATATATGCTTAATGCGATTTTTCTAAACTGAGGAAAACATTTTTATTTATTTTTTTAAATTGTGGTATTTATTAAGTCAAAAATTTAAAAAAATTGGGCCAGATTCACGTAGATCTGCGGCGGCGTAACGTATCGCATTTACGTTACGCCGCCGCAAGTTTTACGGGCAAGTGCTTGATTCACAAAGCACTTGCCTGTAAAGTTGCGGCGGCGTAGCGTAAATCCCTCCGGCGCAAGCCCGCCTAATTCAAATGATCCGGGTAGGGGGCGTGGATGCGCATGCGCCGTCCCTAAATTTTCCCGACGTGCATTGCACTAAATGACGTCGCAAGGACGTCATTGGTTTCGACGTGAACGTAAATGGCGTCCAGCCCCATTCACGAACGAGTTACGCAAACGACGTAAAATTTTCAAATGTCGACGCGGGAACGACTGCCATACTTAACGTTGGCTACGCCACCTAGGGGGCAGCTTTATCTTTACGCCGCGTATCTCTTACGGAACCGGCGTAAATTTACTGCGACGGGCAAGCGTACGTTCGTGAATCGGCGTAATGACTCATTTGCATATTCTACGCCGACCGCAATGGAAGTGCCACCAAGCAGCCAGTGTAAATATTGCACCCTAAGATACGACGGCGCAGGGCGTCGTATCTTAGGCATGTTTAAGTGTATCTCAGTTTGAGAATACACTTAAACATACGACGGGCTTAGATCCGGAGTTACGTCGGCATATATGCTGATACGCCGGCGTAACTCTGTGAGAATCTGGCCCATTGTGTTCTTTTGTTTATAGCGCAAAAAATTAAAACCGCAGAGATGATCAAATACCGCCAAACGAAAGCTCTATTTCGTTTGGCGGTAACTAGATTTAGGTTGGGTACAGTGTTTTTGTCATTCAAAGTGCAACGGTGCTGAAAACTAAAAATTGGTCTGGGCAGAAAGGGGGTGAAAATGCCCTGTATGGAAGGGGTTAAGCAGTTAGGGAGCATTCTTCCCATTGACCATCACCCCAATATATCATGAGTTGTAGATATAATCATTTTTAGCAGGGGCTCCCTGAGACTGGAAAGTTATTTCAAGGGTTCCTTTGGGGTGAAAAGGTTGAGGAAGGCCGATTGCCGTTTTTCAGTCGCTATTCAGGAGAGGATTTCTACTGAAAAGAGCGATATGATGGCAGCACAGGCAGCGGGAAAGGTTAGCATTCCCGCTCTTCTTTAATAGGCTGAAGGGCTTGTGGTTTTTATTTTTAATGACAGGGTTTTAAGAAAACACAGCACAAATTATCATACCTGTGTCTCCAAGCTCGTACAATGTAAATCCATCAACATGAAGATACCCTTCAAATCTCTCTCTGTTCACCCAGCTGGACAAATCACCATCTTCATATTCTGAATAAAAATACAACAAAAAAACATTAGCAACAAAGAGAACAATGTATTTAGACTTTAATACAACTGCACAGGCTTACATATAAAAGGATTTATACTTCCACATCATCATTTAGCTTTGCTTACTTTGTCTAAACCGCTCATTCTGGCCCAGATTCTGGTAGATCGCCGCATCTCTGCGGCGGCGTAACGTATCTCATTTACGTTACGCCGCCGCAAGTTTTATGGGCAAGTGCTTGATTCACAAAGCACTTGCCTGTAAAGTTGCGGCGGCGTAGCGTAAATCCTCCGGCGCAAGCCCGCCTAATTCAAATGATCCGGGTAGGGGGCGTGGATCATTTAAATTAGGCGCGTTCCCGCGCCGATCGTACTGCGCATGGGCCGTCCCTAAAATTTGACGACGTGCATTGCGCTAAATGACGTCGCAAGGACGTCATTGGTTTCGACGTTAACGTAAATAGCGTCCAGCGCCATTCACGGACGACTTACGCAAACTACGTAAATTTTTAAATTTCGACGCGGGAACGACGGCCATACTTAACATTGAGTACGCCACCTAGGGGGCATGTTTATCTTTACGCCGCGTAACTCTTACGGAAACAACGTAAAATCACTACGACGGGCAATCGTACGTTCGTGAATCGGCGTAACTGGTCATTTGCATATTCTACGCCGACCGCAATGGAAGCGCCACCCAGCAGTCAGCGTAGATATTGCACCCTAAGATACAACGGCGCTGGCCGTCGTATCTTAGGCATGTTTAAGTGTATCTCAGTTTGAGAATACACTTAAACATACGACGGCCTTAGATTCGGACTTACGTCGGAGTATCTGCTGATACGCCGGCGTAATTCTATGTGAATCTGGCCCTCTGTGTCTAACCCCACCTTTAGAGATCAGAATAAAATTGGAAGGCAGTGTTTTGTATTGTCAGACAGTTGATTGGCCAGAAAATTCAGATTTCAGGTGACCTCTGACCATCCAATTGACTCGGCAATGATAGTTCCCACTTCTCCATTCTGAGAGGTTCTTTTGAGAACCTGTATCTGAATTTTCAATAACTCCCTGCCAGGATATTGCAGAATATTTTTTAATACTGAATTTAAAAAAAGGTTTTACCTTTATTACATAAAACTGAAAAAATGGGCACAACCCCCAGAGCTGATCAGTAGCAGCTTGTGTTGGCTTTAGTGAACAAAGAAACAGGATATGTGATTTTAAAGGCTGCATATGGGCACAGATCAGGGTACAATGATGGGGAATGGTGAGGCTGCATTGATGGGCACTGATAAGGCTGCATTGATAGGCACTGACCCTCTCATACCCATACCAATCAAGCGTATAAGGACCCTCAACCACTTCAAGTCTATGGCCAAACACTTCTGTCTAAAGCCAACAAAAGTAGTCAACATTAGTGAGCAGAGATCAGCATATATATATATATATATATATATATATATATATATATACACACACACACATTTTATATATATATATATATATATATATATATATATATATATATATATATATATATATATATATATATATATATATATATATATATATATATATATATATATAATCTTATGGCACCATCATCCCTAAATTAATATAGTGAACAAAGAAACAGGATATGGGATTTTAAAGGTGCTAAATTATAAACAACACAAGAACCAATTGCATAAAAAAAGTAGAAAAATATTTATTAATTACATCCATTAAAAAACTGATGAGTATACATCTTATGACCGTCGCAGGTGTACACCTACTACCTAACAAATGACAGTAACAGATTGCATTCAGTTATAAGTAGCGTCCATTTTGTTTAACAGTTTCGCCTATAAGGCTTCATCAGGCCCGGACGCGACAGGTGTTTTAGTAGATTTTGTAAGAGAATTCCAACTTAAGGTGTAAAAAACAAGAACAAAAATAAAAACAACATTATTTACATATGAAAAATCATCATATCAATTCATAACATATTTTGACAAAGCATGCATGGAAACTCCTCAGTTGAGAGCAAACGATTTGAAGTGAATGTCTTTGCATAGTCCTTGGTCCACATGAGCTCCCGCGTCGGACAAATTATTGTAAGATAAGAAGGAGGTGAGTGCCTTCCTATTGAGGTAAGCCTGTATTTGGACTTGCACATGTTCTTTCCAGTATAACAATATTCATTTATCATGTATATATAAATTACAGGCAGGCTGAGAGAAAGTTTAGATTGGCATGTCTATTCATCCTCCCTTACAGGAGTTGTGGTAATTTTTGACGGAACCAAACGGGGTGTTTACCTGTGCATTTGGAGGGAAGTTTTTCCACTGCTTCAATCTCCGTGCTTCACTAAGGTACGGAGGTTACAGCAGGGTCTCCTTTTGCTTGAATGATTGCTATCCGCTTGCCCTCAACTGAGGAGTTTCCATGCATGCTTTGTCAAAATATGTTATGAATTTATATGATAATTTTTCATGTGTAAATTATGTGTTAATTTTTTTTTCTTGTCTTTTACACCTTAAGTTGGAATTCTCTTACAAAATCTACTAAAACACCCGTCGCATCCAGGCCTGATGAAGCCTTATAGGCGAAACTGTTGAACAAAATGGACGCTACTTATAACTGAATACAATCTGTTACTGTCATTTGTTAGGTAGTAGGTGTACGCCTGTGTCATAACATGTATACTCATCAGTTTTTAATGGATGTAATTAATAAATATTTTTCCACTTTTTTATGTAATTATTTTGTTGTTTATAATTTAGCACCTTTAAAATCCCATATCCTGTCTCTTTGTTCACTATATTAATTTAGGGGATGATGGTGCCATAAGATTATATATATATATATATAAATATATATATAAATATATAAATATATATATAAATATTATATATATATATATATATATATATATATATATATATATATACACATACATATATATATATATATACATACATATATATATATATATACATATACATATACATACACATATACATACACATACATACATACATACATACATACACACACACACACACACACACATACATACATACATACATACATACACAGATATGCTGATCTCTGCTCACTAATGTTGACTACTTTTGTTGGCTTTAGACAGAAGTGTTTGGCCATAGACTTGAAGTGGTTGAGGGTCCTTATATGCTTGATGGGTATGGGTATGAGAGGGTCAGTGCCTATCAATGCAGACTTATCAGTGCCCATCTGCAGCCTCACCAGTGCCCATCAATGCAGCCTCACCAGTGCCCATCATTGTACCCTGATCTGTGCCCATATGTAGCCTCACCATTGCCCATTAATGCAGCCTGATCTGTGCCCATATGCAGCCTTGCCATTCCCCATCATTGCAGCCTGATCTGTGCCCATATGCAGCCTCGCCACTGGCCATCATTGCAGCCTGATCTGTGGCAGATTACACAGAGGGATCTCCTGTTTACTCAGTGCTCGCGGTCACACACAGTCCCGTCTCCTTCGCTGGCTCTTATGATAGACAGAACACTGGTCCAATGCTGGGATATGTGACGTCTATCCCAAGAACCGGTTTAAGAGGCAGGACTGTGTGTGACTGCGAGCGCCGCAGCCGCAGTTTTTGATAGGAAAGCAGAGGGACTGGTAGGAGCACCAGGAATGTTACACAAATGAAGCAATACAAACAGAACAGGATACTTTATCATACAAGTACATGGTACAGCAGCCACATATCTGGAATATGACATTTTGGACTTATTCTTAATCCTACATATTGTTTAATGTATGTATGCAAAGTAGTTTTTCATAGCAAACAGCCCTTATTTTACGCAAGTCAGACCAGTGAAAGAGAAGTTACCATTAGTCACTATAGGAATTTTTGATCCCGAGCTACATCACTAACCTAGTCCCAAAATACCAACCAAGCCGCTCTCTTCGGTCCTCCCAAGACCTCTTGCTTTCTAGCTCCATTGTTCCCTCCTCCCATGCTCACCTCCAGGATTTCTCCAGAGCCTCGCCCATTCTTTGGAACTCCCTACCCCAATCTGTCCGACAATCTATCCATATTTAGACGATCCCTGAAAACTCTACTTTTTAAAGAAGCCTATCCTGCTTCTAACACACACTGTTTTACTTCCTCCATCAGCTCATCCCTCACAGCCATTATCTTTTTTATCAATTGACCCTCCCTTTTTAGATTGTGAGCTCTATTGAGCAGGGCCCTCTGATTCCTCTTGTACCAAATTGTAATGTAACTGTATTGTCTGCCTTTATTTTGTTAAGCGCTGCGCAAACTGTTGGCGCTATATAAAACCTGTATACTAATAATAATAATAATGAACAAGTCTCTTAACGACTTAAGGACCGGCTCACGTATATATGTCGGCACTTTAAAGATGGATATCTCGGTAACAGCAGCAGCTGCTGCCACAACCGAGATATCCATCTTTTTTGTGAGCTGTCCTGTAAAACGATAACTGTGGTCTGCGTGGTGGATTCGCCGCGAGATCACAGCTATCGGCGGCGGGAGAGGCCCCGCCGCTTACTGGAGCCGTCGGCAGCGGCGGAGGCAATGGGGTCCTTCCTCCTGCTTGGCTGGGATGAGTGAGGGCAAGATGGCCCCCACCCATTTCCATAGCATAGCAGGGCGGAAACGACTTCAAAACGTCACTTCCACTCATGCTTCTTAAAGGCATATTTTCCTGTTGTCATTTTTTCAAATGACAATTTTTTTTTTTATTATTATTGCATTTTAGTCAAAGAATGAGATCTGAGGTCTTTTTGAGCCCCGATCTCATATTTAAGAGGACCTGTCATGCTTTTTTCTATTACAAGGGATGTTTACCTTCCTTGTAATAGGAATAAAAGTGACCCATTTTTTTTTTTTTTTAAAAAGTGTAAAAATTCATAAAATAAGAAAGCGCCACGTCCCGACGAGCTCGCGCACAGAAGCCAACGCATATGTGAGCAGCGCCCGCATATATCAAACCGCACAAGTGAGGTATTGCCGCGATCGTTAGAGCAAGAGCAATAATTCTAGCCCTAGACCTCTGTAACTCAAAAGATGCAACCTATAGAATTTTTTAAACGTCGCCTATGGAGATTTTTAAGGGTAAAAGTTTGATGCCATTCCACGAGCGGGCGCAATTTTGAAGCGTGACATTTTGGGTATCATTTTACTCGGCGTAACATTATCGTTCACAATATAAAAAAAAAATTGGGCTAACTTTACTGTTGTCTTATTTTTGAATTAAAAAAAAATGTGAATTTTTTCCAAAAAAGTGCACTTGTAAGACCGCTGCGCAAATACGGTGTGACAAAAAGTACTGCAATGACCGCCATTTTATTCTCTAGGGTGTTAGAAAAAAATATATATCATTTTGGGGGTTCTAAGTAATTTTCTAGCAAAAAGACCTGTTTTAATCTTGTAAACACATTTGTAGCTGTACTCTCCAAGGTCTGGGAACTTTCGGTTTCATTTTCTTCACCTACTAGGTGAATTCCAGGCTAATGACACTGTCCTGCCTACAAATATCACTGCAGCAATCCTTCAGTGATTAGTCAGCTAGTCATTCTCCAACAAACTGAAAAACCCTCCAGAAGCAGAAACAGCTAATAAGAATGGCACTTGAGAATGGACGCCGTGTTCTATATCTAATACTTTTGGCGATATTCTTGATTAAATTCTTTTTTATATGGTAAGTAAACTATAACTGCATAAGTAGATTTGAATGTTAGAAGTTGCTGTAAGTAAATGTAAATCAGAATTGATACTACTTGTTAGAAATGTAGGCTATGTTCATGTTTAAGTCACTGAACACAGCAACATGTATTCAGCAGGGAGAAATTATCTATCTTTTTTTTATTTGCATGGAACAGATTTTGCATATACACCGTAATATATCTACAAGTCAAACAGTCAAGTAAAACAGAATTGCTTATGTGCAAGAAGCAGAGCTTCTCAGCTCTTCATTGGATGATTGATGGCAATGCAGCCATTGGCTCCCACTGCTGTCAATCAAATCAATGATGTCCGTGGAACCTAGGGCCGGGGAGCAATGATTTTTCAAATTCGGGCACCCATTCAATAGACTCCCATGTTAAACGGAAATTTCTCCGGTAACTTTGGGGACCCTGGTAACAGCCAGCAGCACAGGTCTCCTCTACAAGTGTGCAAAGTTTGGGGGACCTAAGGCCGGGGAGCACTGATTTTTCAAAGCCAGGCACCCCTTCTATATACTCCCATGTTAAACGTAAGTCTAGTCATGGACACAGTGAGGCATGGGCACAGTGAGGCATGCACATGGACACAGTGAGGCATGCAGATGGACAACCTAGGCTTATACTCGAGTCAATATGTTTTCCCAGTTTCTTGTGGTAAAATTAGGTGCCTTGGCTTATATTCGAGTATATAATAGAGATAATACAACACATTTAAGAATTTCCCCAATGGGTTTTTAGGCAGAAAAAACGTCACTCCTGCCCAATGGTACTAAAGGGGAAATAGTTTTTTTTATTGCAAGAAAAAAAAAGGCTTTTTATATATTGCATTTAAGTGTAAATGTGAGACCTGGGGTGTTTTTGACCCCAGATCTCACATTAAAGTGGTCCTGTCATGCTTTTTATATCTATTACAAGAGATGTTTACATTCCTTGTAATAGGAATAAAATTAACAAAATGTTTTTTTTTTTTTTTTAATGAACAGTGTCATATAAAAAATAAAAAGCAAAGTAAATAAGAAAAAAAAAGTGCCCCATCCTGCCGAGCTTGCGTGCAGAAGCGAACGCAATACACAAGTTGTGCCCGCATATGAAAACGGTGATCAAAACACATATGTTAGGTATCGACAAGATCGTTAGAGCAAGAGCAATAATAATAAGACCTCCTCTGTAACTCAAAACTAGTAACCTGTAGAATTGTTTTAAACATCTCCTATGGAGATTTTTAAGAGTCAAAGTTTGTAACCATTCCACAAGAGGGCTCAATTTTGAAGCATGTTAGATATCAATTTACTCGGCGTAACATTATCGTTCACAATATAAAAAAAAAAAATTGGGCTTTGTATTACTGTTTTATTATTATTTTTTTTATTAAAAAAAAGGGTATTTTTTCCAAACAAATTGCGTTTGTAAGACCGCTGCACAAATACGGTGTGTCAAAGTATTGCAATGATCGCCATTTTTTTTCCTCTAGGGTGTCTGGAAAAAAAATTATTATTATATATATATATATATATGGCTGTTACCGATTACAATTTTCGTGTTCGATTAATTGTTTTTTTTAAATCGACTAATTTCGATTAATTATAACGCACATACATTTTTCGGATCACCACCATATATAGTCCCCACTGTAATATTCACAGACATCTCCCCACTGTAATATCCACAGACATCTCCCCCAACTGTAATATCCACAGACATCTCCCCTAACTAATATCCACAGACATCTCCCCCACTGTAATATCCACAGACATCTCCCCTAACTAATATCCACAGACATCTCCCCCACTGTAATATCCACAGACATCTCCCCCAACTAATATCCACAGACATCTCCCCCACTGTAATATCCACAGACATCTCCCGCCACTGTAATATCCACAGACATCTCCCCCACTGTAATATCCACAGACATCTCCCCCACTGCAATATCCACAGACATCTCCCCCACTGTAATATCCACATACATCTCCCCCACTGTAAGATCCACAGACATCTCCCCCACTGTAATATCCACAGACATCTCCCCTAACTAATATCCACAGACATCTCCCCCACTGTAATATCCACAGACATCTCCCGCCACTGTAATATCCACAGACATCTCCCGCCACTGTAATATCCACAGACATCTCCCGCCACTGTAATATCCACAGACATCTCCCGCCACTGTAATATCCACAGACATCTCCCCCACTGTAATATCCACAGACATCTCCCCCACTGTAATATCCACAGACATCTCCCCCACTGTAATATCCACAGACATCTCCCCACTGTAATATCCACAGACATCTCCCGCCACTGTAATATCCACAGACATCTCCCGCCACTGTAATATCCACAGACATCTCCCCCACTGTAATATCCACAGACATCTCCCGCCACTGTAATATCCACAGACATCTCCCCCCACTGTAATATCCAGACATTCCCCCCACTGTAATATCCACAGACATTCCCCCCACTGTAATATCCACAGACATCACCCCCACTGTAATATCCACAGACATCACCCCCACTGTAATATGGTCCACATCTCCCCCACTGTATAGGAAGATTAGTGCTTGCTTAGTCTTACCAGAGAAGCTGGCCGAACACGAGCAGTTGAGGCCGGGTGATAACGTCAGCGCGCCGCTTTAGGCTCACCTAGGCCACCGCTGGGTGGACCAAGATGGCTGCCGCTCTGGGAGCTAGGCCGAAGCCGCGGCCTTTCCTACGGCCGAGGCAGCAGGGGAGCTCCGCAGACCACGTGGTGTGCCGATCCGCATATGTTGACCCGTTTGGATCACGGATCATTTACAGTACGATCCGTTGTACCACTAGTACCGATCAAAAGCATTTTGATTGATCAAAATGTTTTACGATTAATCGAGGAATTAATCTTTCATTTCCACAGCCCTAATACATATACACACATATAAATGTTTGGGGGTTCTATGTAATTATCTAGCAAAAAATAAATAAAAATAATGATTTTAACTTGTAAACAGATCTCAAAAAGAAGTTTGGTCCTAAGTAGTTAAGCAAAAACAATTATCAAAGTACAGTAAGGCTCTATGCACACTGGGCTTAAAAACACGTCTGTTCTCTTGAGGGTAAAAAAAAAACGCTCCTATAGAGCATTTGGTGTACACAATTTAGACGAGTTTAGGAGAATTTCTGGGGGTTTTTTTGGCAATAAACTCCAATCAAATTAGAACCAGAAAGTTTTTGTTCTGCTTTTAAGGCTCCCTGCACACTGGCAAAGATTCTACAGACGTTTTTTCCCCTGCCTGTAGAAGTACCTCTATTGTATTCTATCGGTCTTTGCACATTATGACGGCTACAGGCATTTTCTGACAGGGACATTCAGAGGCAGGGGAAAAAAAACCTTCTCGATCCCGTTTTCTGGAGAAGTTTAGGAGCTGTAAAAACGTCAATCACTCCTAAACTCCTGTTATCCCTTGTGAATGTCAAGTTTCAATGTTATTTGGGAGTTAATTGTTGCAGAGGGGAGTGTTATTAAAGGGGTTGTAAAGGAATTTTTTTGTTTCGCCTAAATAGCTTCCTTTATCTTAGTGCAGTCCTCCTTCACTTACCTCATCCTTCGATTTTGCTTTTAAATGTCCTTATTTCTTCTGAGAAATCCAAAATTCCTGTTCTTTTGTCTGTAACTCCACACAGTAATGCAAGGCTTTCTCCCTGGTGTAGAGAAAGCCTCTTGAGGGGGAGGGGGCGAGCAGGCAAGTCAGGACACTCTCTACTTTGCAGATAGAGAAAGTAGCTGTGTGTTAGTGGGCGTCCTGACACTCCTGCTCGCCCCCTCCCCCCTCAAGAGGCTTTTTCCACACCGGGGAGAAAGCCTTGCATTACGTACTGTGTGGAGTTACAGACAGAAGAACAGGAAGTGAGGATTTCTCAGAAGAAATAAGGACATTTAAAAGCAAAATCGAAGGATGAGGTAAGTGAAGGAGGACTGCACTAAGGTAAAGGAAGCTATTTAGGGAAAAAAAATTCCTTTACAACCCCTTTAAGTGCAAAAAACGCCTGTAAACTCAAACGCTCATAAACTCGCCTAAACTTTGTACAATATGCTCTGAATTTGCATGTAATATGCTTTTAATCGTCCTAATGTGCATGGACACATTAGATAACATTGAGCGGATTCTACTGGCAAAACACAAAACTCCCGTAAAGGCAAAGTTTTTTAAGACAGAGTGCATGGAGCCTGATGCCGCGTACACACAATCATTTTTCGGGTTGTTAAAAAAGGCAGTTTTTCAGGTTCTAGAAAAAACAAAGTTTTTTTCAACCCGATCATTCAAACGGCCTTGCCTACACACGATCGTGAAAAAAAATGCTCTAGCAAAGCGCGGTGACGTACAACACGTACAACGGCACTATAAAGGGGAAGTTCCATGCGGATGGCGCCACCCTTGGGGCTGCTTTTGCTGATTTCATGTTAGTAAAAGACAATTTGCGCTTTTCAGTCTGTTACTGCGTGATGAATGTGCTATCTCCATTACGAACGCTAGTTTTACCAGAAGGAGCGCTCCCGTCTCATAACTTGCTTCTTAGCATGCGTAGATTTTTAACGTCGTTAAAGCCCACACACGACCATTTTTTAACTACAACCTTAAAAAATAGAGCATGCTCGAATTTTCTTTTGCCCATTTTTTAGAACCCGAAAAATGCTCTGAAGCCCACACACAATCGTTTTTAATGACATTAAAAAAAAAACGTAATTTTTTACAACCCGAAAAACGATCGCGTGTACGTGGCATAACAGAAAAAAATCTTTCATTGTTCTAGCATCTCTAATCTGCTGAGCAGTGAAAGGTGACTAGTAGTTACGGATTACTGCACACTAAATATCATTAAACATTACTCTAACTCTCCACACCCTTGACTGGTTGCCAGGCAGATTAGGAATTCAATGAAAGCAACTGTGTTGAAAGACATACTGTATAAGGGGAAGAAAGTTGCCACTGCTGACCTCCTTTTGAAAATGTTAGATTTCTGGTTGTCATTTAGGTCACTCTGCTCTCAATAGTCTCCGAGTCACTCTCCCTGAACCCTGAAGTACACAGGTGTTCTTGCTTACCTGTTGCATGCCAGTTCTATAGCCATAATTCTAAATTCTTTATGTCTATCTGCAGTTTCTTAAAGTGGTTTTAAAGGCTGAAGGTTTTTTTACCTTCATGCAAAAAAAAACAAAAAAACTTCTGTGTGCAGCAGCCCCACCCCCCAAAAATACTTACCTGAGCACCATCTTGATCCAGCGATGTGCATGAGAGCATTGGCTCTCCTGGGGCTCTCCCTTCTCATTGGCTGAGACAGTAAATCACAGCCAGTGAGCCAATGAGGAGAGAGGGGGAGGGCCAAGCCACGGCTCCAGAGCAGGTAAGTATGACATGTTTGTTATTTTTATTTTATTTTTGCCTTTAATATTACTTTAAAGCTTTGAATCTTGACAACAATATGTGTTACATTGTATTCTGTTGAAGCATGTATAAGGCTTGTCCTTTGATCACAATGTTGGCTACATTTTTACTGGTGCAGTGCAGAAATGCTTGCTGATGCAATGCAGTGCCATGTATTCTTACTGGTAAACCAACCCACCTTGCCAATGCACCTGCATTGCGGTATACTACAGTACATAGTAAACCACTACTGTGTGTTGTGGTGTGCCACCTCACAAAAAAAGATGCAGGTCAATTTTCTGGGTTTTGGTAGCCCAAATAAAATAGACTACCTTAAACAATACATTACCGAGCCCATTTCTCAGATTTTTTTGTTCACACGTTAAAAACTGTTGTCACACCGTATTTGCGCAGCGGTCTTACAAACGCAGTTTTTTGGGAAAAAATACAACAGTTTTTTGGGGAAAAAATACAACAGTAAAGTTAGCCCATTTTTTTTATATTGTGAAAGATAATGTTACGCCGAGTAAATTGATACCCAACATGTCACGCTTCAAAATTGCGCCCGCTCGTGGAATGGCGACAAACTTTTACCCTTTAAAATCTCCATAGGTTGCATGTTTTGAGTTAGAGGAGGTCTTGGGCTAGAATTATTGCTCTCACTCTACCGATACCTCACATGTGTGGTTTGAACACCAGTTTCATATGCAGGCGCTACTCACGTATGCGTTCACTTCTGCACGCGAGATCGGCGGGACAGGGCGCGTTTAAAAATGTATTTATTTTTCTTATTTATTTTACTTATTTTTTTTTTTCACTGTTCTTTAAAAAAAAAAAAAATTGTCACTTTTATTCCTATTAACCTGTAACTATCCCTTGTAACAGAAAAAAGCATGACAGGTCCTCTTAAATATGAGATCTGGGGTCCAAAAGACCTCAGATCTCATATTTACACTAAAATGCAATAAAAAAAAAATGTAATTTGAAAAAAAAAAAAATTATAATAAAATGTTCCTTTAAGAGCTATGGTTTGAAGTGACGTTTTGATGTCGCTTCCGCCCTGCAATGACAAGGAGACGGGCGGGGGCCATCTTTCCCACTCATCTCCATGTCAGGCTAGGGACAGGTCTGGATCTCCTCCGCTGTTACCGACGGCCACCGTAAGCGGCGGAGGGCACCGGAGTGCAGCAGAAGGGGGGCCCTCTCCCGCCGCCGATAAAAGTGATCTTGCGGCGAATCCGCAGCAGAAACCACTATTATCTGAAAGAGAACCACCATCACTTATAGAGGATACCAGGGTTATGGTATCTAGCTGCTACCAGAACAACGGTATTCCTCTTCAAAGAGAGGACGTTTATAGTCGTACGGCAGGAAGGAAATGGTTAAATGAAACACACAGAATCATTTATGTAAGGTAACGCAACACACCAGCATGAATGGATCCTAATGCACCCAATGCATCCTACACACGATCGGAATTTCCAACAACAAAACCCTGGAGGTTTTTTTCGACTGAATTTTGTCTCAAACTTGTGTTGCATACACACAGTCACACAAATGTTGTCGGAATTTCCAAACGCCAAGAACGCGGTGATGTACCACACTACGACGAGCTGAGAAATATGAAGTTCAATGATTCCGAGCATGCAAAGGATTTTTGTGCGTCGGAATTGCAATACGGACGATCAGAATTTCCGACAAGAACTTTTGCTGTCGGAAAATTTGAGAACCAGCTCTCAAATTTTTGCTGTCGGAAATTCCAACAGAAAATGTCCGATGGGTCCTACACATGGTCGGAATTTCCGACCAAAAGCTTACATCACATTTTCCTTTTAAAACGAAAAACGTTTTGGGCAATTTGGAAAAAAAAACATTTTTTTTTTTAATAAATTTGTATTTTTAAAGCATTAAACAATTTTCAGTATACAATAGAAAAACGTTTGTACTAAAAAAAAACAAAAAAAAACGACAATGAGTCAGGCAATTTGAGTAGAGACAAAGTTATTCCACAGTCATCAGGCCGATAGCTGACGTGCAAAATGAATAATGGATGATGACATAGATACATCACTATTCACAGAGCTGGAATTCCCCCTTCCTCATGCTAAGTCTATTGTCAGCGATCACAGCTGGGAGGAGGGCGTTACTGCTGTGCTTTATGTGAGGTTCAAGATGGCTTACAGGTCATCCTCAGCAAAAAAAAAAAAGCCTTCAGTATTATAGGATTATTGTGGATAAACTTATATACAAGAGATGTTTATTTAATACTTTCTCCATCATTTTACATTTTAGCTCACATTTGCCATGCAGAGCAACTATCTATGTCCATATGGAAAACCACCCCATGCGTCAATACCTAAAAATAGAAGTCAACAGCTCCAACGAGGATCTGATCGAGACCATCAAGACACTTAAATTTGTTTTGCCGGGTAACTACACACAACGTGAAACCAGCATAAACGACAGAATAAAACTTTCCTATATTATATTAGTACCAGCAAAAGAACCATTCGATTCAGACGTTATAAAAAAGATCTTCGAACAAATGTTATTAAAGGTTCATGAAAAACTTGGATGGTCACTAGTACAACCCATGTCACTAAGCGACTCCTTTAATCTTGTTTTGCAGAGAAAATGCTTGGCTGGTTTACTTATGTCTACATTATGGTAAATGTATTTATCTGGGGAGGTTGCAGTCAGTGCAAACTCTTAAAGACGATGATATGACCAGTTGTACTTGACTGCCTCCTATCTATCCTAGTAACAGAAACATCTGTGCATTACCAAGACGTTGGGAAAAAGACACCCAGAGGTATACTTCTCCGATTCACCCCCTCTTCTACTGGCCTGAATGACGGACAATGCCCATACACATGAAATGATTATGGACTAATCTGACGTAAGGCAGCCTACAACTCTGAGGACACATCTGCACAAACATTCTTGGGCCTACAAACTGCATAACAAGGCATTTATGCCACTGCGCCTAAAGCAATTGCTTGGATCCTCCAGATGCCTTCTCCGATCTAATAGTACATTTAAAACTGTAGATGGAAGATACTGTATGTCCTTCATTTTAAAACTTGAAAGCCATAAGCACCTTAGTAGGGAATGCATATAGAAAATTACCAAGTACTCGCCGATACCGATTACTGATACTTTTTAAATGTGGCAGTGGCACATATATCCGTTTTTTTTATAATTTATTGTTTTAATTATTTATTTTTACAATTTATTTTTTGTTATTTTATTCGTTTTTTTTTACAATGCTTTCTTCTAAGGGGTATAAGACGTATCAGTGTGTTTTTTATTAAAATTGCTATTATTTTTTCCAATTTATTTTTTTATTATTTATTGCAATTTTTTATTTTTATCAGCCCTGTTGGGGGGCTTTGGTGAGATATTAGGGGTCTTAACCACTTAAGCCCCGGACCATATTGCTGCCTAAAGACCCAAGGGGTTTTTACAGTTCGGGACTGTGTCGCTTTAACAGACAATTGCGCGGTCGTGCGACGTGGCTCCCAAACAAAATTGGCGTCCTTTTTTCCCCACAAATAGAGCTTTCTTTTGGTGGTATTTGATCACCTCTGCGGTTTTTATTTTTTGCGCTATAAACAAAAATAGAGCGACAATTTTGAAAAAAATGCAATATTTTTTACTTTTTGCTGTAATAAATATCCCCCAAAAACATATATAAAAACATTTTTTTTTCCTCAGTTTAGGCCGATACGTATTCTTCTACCTATTTTTAGTAAAAAAAATCGCAATAAGCGTTTATCGATTGGTTTGCGCAAAATTTATAGCGTTTACAAAATAGGGGATAGTTTTATTGCATTTTTATTAATTTTTTTTTTTTTACTACTAATGGCGGCGATCAGCGATTTTTTTCGTGACTGCGACATTATGGCGGACACTTCGGACAATTTTGACACATTTTTGGGACCATTGTCATTTTCACAGCAAAAAATGCATTTAAATTGCATTCTTTATTGTGAAAATGACAGTTGCAGTTTGGGAGTTAACCACAGGTGGCGCTGTAGGAGTTAGGGTGCACCTAGTATGTGTTTACAACTGTTTGGGGGTGTGGCTGTAGGAATGACGTCATCGATCGTGTCTTCCCTATAAAGGGAATGACGCGATCGATGCGCCGCCATAGTGAAGGACGGGGAAGCCGTGTTTACACACGGCTCTCCTCGTTCTTCAGCTCCGGGGAGCGATCGCGACGGAGCGGCTATAAACAAATAGCCGCGCCGTGGTCCCGGATCGCTCCCCGAGCGGACCCGACCTCCGCATGTAGCGGGGGGGGGTCCCGATCGGACCCCCCACCCGCTAATAGGCGAGGACGTACCTATACGCCCATGTGCCTGTACGTGCCATATTGTGGACGTATATGTACATGCGGGGGTCGGGAAGTGGTTAAAAGACCGCTGACATCTCCCATTTGAGACAGAGAAAGGGACTGAGGATAGACATTCCCCAGTCCCTTTCTCAGCAGCACTTAAAATGAATGGAGAGAAGACAGCGGCTCCTCTCCATTCATAAACGGAGACAACATAATCACAGGTTACGATGTTTCAGTTATGTGAATGGACAGAGTCAGTGATCACTGACTCTGTTCATTCGCAAAAAAAAGGAGCCGGGTATAGCGGCTCCTACCTCCGCTCTCCATCCTGACAGATCAAGGACAGAGGGGGACACGGAGCAGAACAGAGGGGGACACGGAGCAGAACAGAGGGGGACACGGAGCAGAATAGAGGGGGACACGGAGCAGAACAGAGGGGGACACGGAGCAGAACAGAGGGGGACACGGAGCAGAACAGAGGGGGACACGGAGCAGAACAGAGGGGGACACGGAGCAGAACAGAGGGGGACACGGAGCAGAACAGAGGGGGAGACGGAGCAGAACAGAGGGGGACACGGAGCAGAACAGAGGGGGACACGGAGCAGAACAGAGGGGGACACGGAGCAGAACAGAGGGGGACACGGAGCAGAATAGAGGGGGACACGGAGCAGAACAGAGGGGGACACGGAGCAGAACAGAGGGGGACACGGAGCAGAACAGAGGGGGACACGGAGCAGAACAGAGGGGGACACGGAGCAGAACAGAGGGGGACATGGAGCAGAACAGAGGGGGACACGGAGCAGAACAGAGGGGGACACGGAGCAGAACAGAGGGGGACACGGAGCAGAACAGAGGGGGACACGAAGCAGAACAGAGGGGGACACGAAGCAGAACAGAGGGGGACACGGAGCACGAAGGATTGCTGACGGGTCTGCCGGACAGTAGATGGCAGTGTTCAATGAGTAGCAAGATGGCCCCCGTTGGTTTCTGGGGCCAGCGTGACATTAAGCTGCCTACATTCTTATGCCTCGTACACACAATCGCGATTTCCGAGAAGAAAACATGTTTTTTTTTCAGCAGGAAAACGGCTGAAATTTGTCTTGCATACACTTGGTCACACTAATCTTTTCTGAAATTCCAAACGTCAAGAACGTGGTGACGTACAACGAGCCGAGATCAATGAAGTTCAATAGGCAGTTCAGCTCTTCTGCTTGATTCTGAGCATGCACGATTTTTTGTGCGTCGTAATTGCATACAGACGAACGCAATTCACAACAGGGATTTTTTCTGGCACGAAAATTGAGATCCTGCTCTTAATCTTTTCTTGGCCGGAATTCGGACAGAAAGTGTGATGGAGCATACACACAGCCGGAATTTGCGACAAAAGGCTCAGATCTCACTTTTGTCTTTGGAAATCGCAATCGTGTGTACGAGGCATTAAGTTTGCATTGGATGCAAGTCGGATGTTTGCAACTTGGCGACTGCTTGTATTTAATTTTTAAGTAAGGCAAGAGAGTTAAAGCACCAGTACTTAAACCCCTTTGAGACGCTACTGGTGAGATATCTGTGTTTGTGATCCAGGGAATTGCAGATCTGCTGTGACCACTATGAAGGTTTTGCACTCTAATGCAACAGGAGGTGCCGGAGTACGAAAAGTTGGATGGAAAACACTCAACTCTCCCAAGTGGGCAATAAAAGAGCCTGAAATTATGATAGGAAGATATCTCTTTTGGTGTAAAAAAGAGGATGTAAAACATACTAAATTCTATTTAACTGGTTTACCCATATTCGTAATTATTATGTACAGCTGTACTAGGTCCCCCAGTTGTCTAATGCTATGATGTAGAAATGTTTACTTAAGTCATATACATTACAGAAAGAAGCCTGAAAATCTCTACCATAATGTAACATGGCAATGAATAAACTGGAAGCTCCATATGACACATGCTATGTGTAAAAAACACAGGGCCTGATCCACAAAAGGGATACGCCGGCGTATCTACTGATACGCCATTGTATCCCTGTTTCTATCTATCTATGGAACTGATCCACAGAATCAGTTTCACATAGATAGGCAGAAGATCCGACATGTGTAGGGGACTTTCACTGTCGGATCTTAGGATGCAGTACCGCAGCCGCCGCTGGGGGCATTTCTCGTCGGAATCCAGCGTCGGTATGCAAATTAGCACTTATGGAGATCCACAAAGCTTTTACGCTTCGTTTTTTCTCCGTAAGTATTAGTTTGCCGTCGCAAAATTAGGGCTGCTTTTACAAAGTGTAAAGATAGTACACCATGTAAAAGTAGACCCTTCTTTCCCGCGACGCTGTCAAATTTTTTTTTTTATTATTTTTTTTCCCGCCGCATCTCTTTTTTTTCCCCGACGCAACTTTTTTTACCCGGCGCGATTCACAAAACTCGGCGGAACGTAATTTCGCGCAATGCACGTCGGGAAAATCGCGTCGGGAGCATGCGCAGTACGTCCGGCGCGGGAGCGCGCCTAATTTAAATGGGACTCGCCCCATTAGATTAGGAACGCCTTGCGCCGGACGGATTTAAGTTACACCTCTCAAAATTTCTAGGTAAGTGCTTTGCGGATCGGGCACTTAGGTAGAGATTTTGCGGCGGTGTAACTTAAACGGGAAAAAATTAAGTTACGCCGTGTTTTTGTGGATCAGGCCCACAGTACTTAGCTGCCAGCAGTAGTAAAAGGGCCATTAGAAACACTGAGTCTCTCAGCGATAAATAATTAGGATTATACTTGTAATTATATTATTATACTTGTAACCGTTGCATGTAAAATGTTCCGAATACAAACTGGGAATGTCAAACTGATTTTTTTTTTACATACAATTTTTTTTATATATATAATGTATATATTATATTTATTTACAAGTATTTATTGCAGTTTGTTTTCAGTGAATATTTATTATATAATTGTGGCATTTTATTTACTATAATAGATTTTCTAGTTTTCTAATTGGTAAATCATTGTTGAATGGTTAATCATTTCTCTAGTCTAGTATGTCATGTATTGTTATGTGCTTGCCTGCACCAGATAGTCATGCACAATAGTTATGTTGGCAATAAAAGAATGAGCAAATGATTTCCTGTGGTGTAGAGTATGTTCCTCTTTATTCTGTAATAAAACGTGCTAATGTAAAAATCTCCCGCTTTAGATTTTTAAAGCGGATCTCCCGTGGCCTTTTTTTTTTACTTTGGCATACAATTATTTAAGGCGTATCAAAAGAGTACTCACTCTTCTGCTGTTTTTAGTCATCTGCTTTCTGATTTCGTCTGAAATTATAACTTATATTTTCTTTGTAAAGCCGTTTCCATTTTGCTTGTGGGAATGAGAAGCCCACAAGCACTTACTTCCTTGTTGCAGTGAATGCTGATCTCCCAGCATTCACCGCTCGTTCCCGCGCATGCTCAGTTCCGTCGCCGCCGTCTTGCTACACCCCGCACTCCTGCACAGTAATGATAGAGTGAGAAGGGGGCAAGCGGACATATTGTTACACCCACCAGAGTTTTAGATTTCAGTTATTTTCAACACAAAACAGAGCTTATGTGCTTAAATACAGTATTTGGAAATCTGACGGACTGTTTACATCAGGGGTCTCCAAACATTCTAAACAAAGGGCCGGTTTATTGTCCTTCAGACTCTTGGAGGGCCGGACTTTGGCCAGCGGGAGTGAAAATGTTCCTGGCATCAGTGGGAGTAAACATTTGGTATTAGGGGGAGAAATTGTGCCCCATTGTTGGTATCATAGGGGGGATTAGTGCCCCAATGTCGGTGTCAGATGGCAGAATAGTTTAAATGGTAGAGCCGCGCTTAAGAACCACTAGTTGGAGATATGTAGCAGTAGTGGTGGTGTGTAGTACGTGTGGTATGTTGGATAGATAAACCAAACAGAAAATAAGACTGTAATAAGACTGCAGCCCCCCCGAAATGTAATCCCCTAGAGCAGTGGTTCTCAACCTGGGGGTCGGGACCCCCTTGGGGGTCAAACAAAGATTTGCCAGGGGTCCCCAAAACCTGGGCTGTTCCTGAAGCCTGCGGCCGGCCCACTCAGCCTCTTCACAGCCGCCCCTTCAGTTCATGGCATAGCTGGGGGGCAGGGACTAGAGGTCAACTGACTGGTGAGGAATGTGAAGTGGGAGAGGATGAAGGAGACCCTAGCTGCTGATTTCAGCATAGGTGTCACTGCTACGAGAAACCACAAAGTCGGAGACACAGTGAGTAACACTACCCGTGATTAGAGTTGCCCTTAAAAGGCCCCACTACAGTTCTCAGATAAGCAGATGACCTTGATCAAGAGCACCTAAGTTAGCTGATCCCAACTCCCCACCAGCACTGCCACTGATTCCAACTCCCCGCCAGCACTGCCACTGATCCCAACTCCCCGCCAGCACTGCCACTGATCCCAACTCCCCGCCAGCACTGCCACTGATCCCAACTCCCCGCCAGCACTGCCACTGATCCCATACTCACCACCAGGGAGTAAGAGAAGGAATAAAAATAGAGACTATATGGAAGGGTGAGGAAAAAAGGGGGAGAAACAAAGAAAAAGGGAGAGAAAGAATAAGAGAAAGAACTAGAAAGATGCCTAGAGAGGGATGGGGATAACAAACAAGAAATTACGATAGAGAGAGATAAAAGGGAAAGAAAAGAGGAACAAAGAGAGAGAGAGAGTGGTACATCCTAAAATATACTATAGGGGTTTTAATACTGTACAAGTGGAAGGGACTCAGGGAGTGCTAAATGTCCGTGGGTTAGGGGCGCAAATTACTTGTCTTGGGTGCCGACAACCCACGATAGGAAAATAATTTTACCGTTAGGAGTCCCCACAACTTGGGACATTTTATCAAGGGGTCACGGCACTAGACAGGTTGAGAACCACTGCCCTAGAGGATACAGAAAGAGAATAGTAGAGATATGGGGGTGATGGCGCTGTCTCTAGTGGAGGCTAAGAGTACCGGAAAGTCGGTACGTTGACTGTAATCTGACCCCTGTAAGACCTATAGCTGGTGGGTCTGTGACGATATAGTGCCTCAGTGTACTGCTCATGTGAGAAGCAGTAAAATAAAATAAAATAAATAAAATAATGATATGCCAGTGATAAAGTGAGTGTGGCTCCCAGTCACGAGTGTTGCTATGTAGTTATAAACGCATCAGGTAAGCATTACATAAACACGTGCAAATCAAATAAAAATTACCAAACGTTGAGTGTATAAACAATAATGAGTGATACTATGTAGTATCCACCTGTCAGCAATAGTGCTATAGGTCTACATGTATCCAAAAAATAAAAATATCAATATCAAAATGATGAAAATAAGCAAATGCTAAATAAATAGTCCAGTGAATAAAAATAGGAACAATAGTCCATGCAAAATCAATCAAAAGTTATTTGTGACCATGTGTTTTCCAAACAGAGTGAGTAGTCACAATATGCAGTTGTGCAGCTTTACGCAGTGGGTCCGGTGCTCCCCCTCCTGGGTCCCCACTCACCAGAGGCACTCACCCCTGCAGGGGTAAAGTGCATATAAGTAGATGGTGTCCAAACGGCTCAGCTCCTCGCCTGTCCGTGTTCTCCGGATAGATCCTCTAGTCCAGATGGTACCAGACTTCCTGGGTATCCAAGTTCCTCCAGGGAAAAAAAGGACTCTCATAGAGTAGTAGGTTCAAAGTACCAGGGGTTCATTTTTATTAGTAGTGCAGCCGTGTATCTGGCTTCCACTTAGGCAGATTGTACAAAAAAATCAATTAAAACATAAAAGTAAGATATAAAAGAAACTGGGACCAAGTTCCAATAAAAATGACTAAAAACAAAACAAAATGAATACAAGTGGGCAGCTATCCAGTGATAGCAAGCTTCCCTGCACAGCACTCGAGCCGGTATCGAAAGTCAGCGCCAGCCTGGGAACGGCGTGCGTTCCACCAAATGATCAGCTGGTTGATCCGGAAGTGCGTGCAGGCGTGCGTGTATCCGCTTTACGCACGTTTCGTTCTATTACGTCTTCTGAAGCGGGTACACGCATACCGCTGCTGATGATTTAAATAGCCGGCGTCATCATGGAAAGAGCCCTCCCACTTAACGGCGATAGCCAATCAGGGTTTTAAATGGAAATTTTCCCATCCAATCGGGTCAGTTTTGTAAATGTCCCTGGACGTCTCTAGTTTCCATGGTGTGCATAAAGGGGAGTAGATGTCGAAATATTGCTGGGCAAAGGAAACCATAACTACCCTCATAGGGTGAGCACCCTAAGGGTACAGTAAGTATGCGCGCTAGCTATGAGATAACTCAGAGGGCAGGTAGGTCAATGATATAACATACAATGAAACTCCATGATTCATATATGCATATACCACACCACACAGCCCCTGCTTTCCCTCATGTTCCTAGCTATGGGTCATTGTACCCATTCTGTCCCCCATGTTTCATTGTATGTTATATCATTGACCTAGCCGCCCTCTGAGTTATCTCATAGCTAGCGCGCATACTTACTGTACCCTTAGGGTGCTAACCCTATGAGGGTAGTTATGGTTTCCTTTGCCCAGCAATATTTCGACATCTACTCCCCTTTATGCACACTTATGACCAATCATGCCCCTTGCACTAAGTCACCCTCATACTAAGTGTACTTACTGACCTCCAGGTGGAACCATTTGGGTTAGGGCACTTATTTCCCTTCCCTGATTTGGTATACAACATGGGTAATGGCATCTATGGGATATCACTCTAACCACCCTTGTCCATTGAATTAGGGATAACGCTGGATGTCTAATATACCTTTGGACAAATGCATGTATGGTCCGTCCACACCGCGCACTAGTATATTTGGTTTATTATTTTTTACTTACTTACACATATTGTATGCTGCCCCCGTTTGGCCTACCCACTGCAGCTGTGACTGCACATCTCATCACTGCCTGCACGGGCTGCATATGAACCTTCGGTCTACACAACCCTTCTAGCAAAACCAGGATGTTGTTGCATGAATTGTTTAACCATGTCTGTCTAAGCAAGCGTTCACCATGGAAACTAGAGACGTCCAGGGACATTTACCAAACTGACCCGATTGGATGGGAAAATTTCCATTAAAACCCTGATTGGCTATCGCCGTTAAGTGGGAGGGCTCTTTCCATGATGACGCCGGCTATTTAAATCATCAGCAGCGGTATGCGTGTACCCGCTTCAGAAGACGTAATAGAACGAAACGTGCGTAAAGCGGATACACGCACGCCCGCACGAAATTCCGGATCAACCAGCTGATCATTTGGTGGAACGCACGCCCTTCCCAGGCTGGCGCTGACTTTCGATACCGGCTCGAGTGCTGTGCAGGGAAGCTTGCTATCACTGGATAGCTGCCCACTTGTATTAATTTTGTTTTGTTTTTAGTCATTTTTATTGGAACTTGGTCCCAGTTTCTTTTATATCTTACTTTTATGTTTTAATTGATTTTTTTGTACAATCTGCCTAAGTGGAAGCCAGATACACGGCTGCACTACTAATAAAAATTAACCCCTGGTATTTTGAACCTACTACTCTATGAGAGTCCTTTTTTTCCCTGGAGGAACTTGGATACCCAGGAAGTCTGGTACCATCTGGACTAGAGGATCTATCCGGAGAACACGGACAGGCGAGGAGCTGAGCCGTTTGGACACCATCTACGTATATGCACTTTACCCCTGCAGGGGTGAGTGCCTCTGGTGAGTGGGGACCCAGGAGGGGGAGCACCGGACCCACTGCGTAAAGCTGTACAACTGCATATTGTGACTACTCACTCTTTTTGGAAAACACATGGTCACGAATAACTTTTGATTGATTTTGCATGGACTATTGTTCCTATTTTTATTCACTGGACTATTTATTTAGCATTTGCTTATTTTCATCATTTTGATATTGATATTTTTATTTTTTGGATACATGTAGACCTATAGCACTATTGCTGACAGGTGGATACTACATAGTATCACTCATTATTGTTTATACACTCAACGTTTGGTCATTTTTATTTGATTTGCACGTGTTTATGTAATGCTTACCTGATGCGTTTATAACTACATAGCAACACTCGTGACTGGGAGCCACACTCACTTTATCACTGGCATATCATTATTTTATTTATTTTATTTTATTTTACTGCTTCTCACATGAGCAGTACACTGAGGCACTATATCGTCACAGACCCACCAGCTATAGGTCTTACAGGGGTCAGATTACAGTCAACGTACCAACTTTCCGGTACTCTTAGCCTCCACTAGAGACAGCGCCATCACCCCCATATCTCTACTAGATGGCAGAATAGTGTCTCGTATCAGTGGGAGGGATAGTGCTCCAAGGGCCGGATAAAGGCCGGATAAAGGCAAGCAAAGGGCCACATCCGGCCCTCGGGCCGCAGTTTGGAGACCACTGGTTTACATGTTAAATGTGAAAAGCAGCAGCAAACCTTCTGACTTTACATGGTTGCTAATGTGACAGAACCCCTCTGATTCACCGCTCCTAAAGCGCTGCAAAGAAGCTGCTTGCAGGACTATTTTTAATGCCCTGCCAGCGCAGCACCTCAGTGTGAAAGCACTCGGGCTTTCACATTGGGATTGCAGATGCAGTTTCTTTCAGGCGCTTTACAGCTGCTTTTTTTAACGCTAAAGCACCCGAAAAATGCCCCAGTGTGAAAGGGGTCTCAGTGTGAAAGCACTCAGGCTTTTACATTGGGATTGCAGATGCAGCTTCTTTCAGGCTCTTTTTTTAACGCTAAAGCGCCTGAAAAATGCCCCAGTGTGAAAGGGGTCTTAAAAAACAAGCCAGAAAGGACAGCTCCCATATTCCTATCACGACAGGTTCGATTTAAAGTGGAGGTTCACCCTAAAAAACATCTATGTACCATTACATGCAGCATACTTGCGTCAGCTACAGTATGCTGGGTTTTTTTTTCCGGTGTACTTACCGTTTAATCGTTCATTTTCTTTTCTTCCTCCCGCGGGGAATAGGCGTACCTATGAAGAGGCGTAGATGATTGACATGCGGCTAAGGCACATCACGCGTTCCGAAAATAGCCGGACTAGGACTCGGCTCTTCACGGCGCTATACGGCGCCTGTGCACAGACTAGGAGCTGACTGCGCAGGCGCCGTATATAGCCGAGTCCTAGTTTAGGTATTTTCGGAACGCGTCACGTGCCTTAGCCGCACGTCAATCATCTACGCCTCTTCATAGGAACGCCTATTCCCAGCGGGAGGATGAAAAGAAAATGAACGATTAAACGGTAAGTACAGCGAGGAAAAAAAAAAAAAAAACAGCATACTGTAGCTGACGCAAGTATGCTGGATGGGATGGTATATAATCATTTTAGGGTGAACCTCCACTTTTGCTGTATTTCAGCCATTTGTATAGATGCAAGAAAAACTCACCGTCATAAACAAAGTAGGTTGAGTCTTTAAACACCAATATTGCAGGTACTTCATTCAGCTTGACATACTGCAAAGCAAAAAAAAAAAAAACATTCTAAATAATACGATAACAGTACTTACAATACATAGTACAGTACATTACTAACAATATCAACAGAAAATAGTAACAGTATCATAAAAAACACTTGGCTTAATATCAAAAAAAAATTTGATGGTCACTTTACGAGACTGTTCCCATTGTGCACCAATATTGAAGCATTGCCATTGCTTTACTCTTTTGTATTTCATGCCACTGGGTGCTTTTGGGTTTGAAAAATAGGTTGTATTATAGGTTGCCATTATTTTAGAATAACCATTTTCCTTTTTAAAATATAGCATCCAACAGTCAAAGAATGGCTATGCATGCAAACCATTTTATTTTTACCATTTACCCTACAGAGTGGTCCAGTGGTTTCATAGAAACACTTTTTCAGTGGCTGACAATCTAACCACCGTCTACTCAGGAGACCACCAAATGGTAAATAAGGACATTAGGAATTGTGGACAATGTAATCATGACAGGCAAGCCACATGCAGCAAAGGTCATTCTAAACACCGATCGGGACATAGTGATGAACACAATCTGTAAACCACACATGACTCCTCAGATCTCTGCTAGCTTTTTAGTGAGTTTTACTTTCAGCAACATAAAAACCCCAAATTACAGCAAAGTAGTTATTTCCTGTAACACAGCAAAAAGAAACGTTACACAGCACAGATTAACTTGTTATTATCTGCAGCCTCAGAACCAACTGCTGAACTCTGTGCCCCTCCCCCCCAGTCGACAGTGTTCTGGAATACTTATGGTGTATCCATCACCTCGCATTGGACTTGGTTATGTAATCTAGAACCATCTCCGTGGTGACATTTAGCATTAATTACTGTAATTACAACTTGTTGTTTCCAAGCTTGTAAAATGGTATAATCCAATATACCGGCAGGCCCCTGAAGACGTCAATTATTGATGACGAAACGGGTAGGGTGATGCTCTAGTTTGCCATCACTTCTGCTCTTTGGAATGTATGCCGACACCTGATGAGGTGCCGGTGCAGCAGCGCCCCCTGATTGTTTGAATAGATGTGGTCTCTTTAGTGCTGGATAAGCGCAATGGCAAGGGAGTATACAATTTTGTTACCATGGCTTTTAATAAATGGTCTCAATGTGGTTCTAAAGGTAGAAGGTTTCTTACCCTAAATGCATTAAGGTAAAAATATTCTGTGTTTAGCTCACACCCACCCCCCCTCCCCCATACTAACCTGAGCCCAAACTCGATCCAGCGCTGTGCCAGAGAGCAGCGGCTCTCTCAGCTTTCTCTCTCTCCCCCCTCACTGGCCATGGAGGTAGTAGTGGGAGCCATTGGCTCCTGTTGCTGTCAATCACAGCTAGTGAGTAGAGTGGGGGCAGGGCCAAGCCACACTGGGCTAGATTCACATAGATTAGCGGATCTTTAGATCCGCGTAATCTATGTGATTTACGATCTGCCGGTGCAATTTAGCGAGGCTAGTGCAGTATTCACAAAGCACTTACCTTGAAAACTGCACCGTTGGATCGTAACTCCCCCGGCGGAATTCAAATTCCGCGGCTAGGGGGAGTGTACGACCTACGCAAACGACGTAAAAATTTGAAAATCGGCGCGGGAACGACGGCCATACTTAACATTAGCTACCCCTCATATAGCAGGGGTAACTATCCGCCGGAAAAAGTCGAACGCAAACGACGTAAAAAAAAAGCGACGGGCGGGCGTTCGTTTCTGAATCGGCGGTTCTCCTTATTTGCATATCTGACGCGTAAAAGACAGAGGCGACACCTAGCGGCCGGCGGGAGATTGCAGCCTAAGATCCGACGGTGTAAGTCACTTACACCAGTCGGATCTAAGGGAGATCTATGCGGAACTGATTCTTATGAATCAGTCGCATAGATCCGACCGTTGGATGTCAGAGATACGATGGCGGATCAGGAGATCCACCGTCATATCTCTTTGTGAATCTGGCCCACTGTGTCAAGCGGCTTGCTACGGGGGCACTTGGGAGGGAGGAGCTAGGAGCGCCAGTGGGGAACCCCAGAAAAAAACAGGCAAGTATAAATAGTTTCTTTTTTTTTTTTTTTTTTATCGTTTAGAATCACTTTAAGCTATGAGAGCCTTCTTGTTTTTATTATCCCGATCTGCTTCTGTTGATCTTGTGAAACTATAATTTATGTTCCCGTGATATTCTTCTGATGTTGCAGCCTTTGGAGCATCCATAAAAGGAGCAATAAGATCACATTCTGACCTTCTTATTAATTAAGTGTTCTGTTGCATCTGGTGAGTGCTTACGAAGCTAGGGTTACCTGGAAGTCACACGGAAATGGAATAAAAAGAGTTGCACACGTGGAGCGCAGTGCTGAAGAGTATACACACAGACTGGTGTGGGAGAAATTTTTGCATACTGCACTTTATGAGCACAACTTGAAGTAGACTTTTATATTGTAAAGATAGTAATTTGTGGTCACTGGAGTCAATGCGGAACTTCAACCAAAAGGGGAAGTTGCGCTCTTCCTTCCTTTCAGTTCATTAGCACCTTATGTAGTTATTGTAGAATTTCCAGTTTCTTTAGAGTGCTGCATTTCTTTAATTTATTATTACAAATGCTTAGGGATTGGGCATTTTTAGCAGAAGCTATAGGGGTGATTCAGGGGAGTTTATGTGTGGGGTAAATTATAATTGTATTACCTGCATATTTGCATTAGTTAGTTTAGTTCTTAACTAGACTTCTCCCTTCTTCATGTTTCTTCAGTATCCAGCCTCCATGAATTTTAATATATAAATATATATATAGGCTATGTATTATAGCAAAATATATAAAAGATTAATTTTTTCAAAATTGTCGGTCTTTGTTTATAGCGCAAAAAAAAACCGCAGAGGTGATCAAATACCACTAAAAGAAAGCTCCATTAGTAAAAAAAAAAAAAAAAAAAAAAGAAGACGTCAAATCTGCTTGGGTACAGCGTCACATGGCCGTGCAATTGTCAGTTAAAGCAACGCAGTGCCATATTGCAAAAAATGGCCTGGTCATTAAGGGGGCAAATCCTTGCGGTCCTTAAGTTGTTCAAGTAGAACTATAGGAAAAACTTTCTTTCTTTTTATTTTTATTTTGGATAGAGTAAAGAGGGGGTTAAAAACCTTTGCCAGTTTTTTTTTTCACCATTTGTGTTCCATTGGGGAGATTTCACTTCAAGTCCCATAGCCAAAGCAGGAAGTGAGAGAGGAAATCACTGCAAATTAAGGGGATTCCTTGGGGACCCCCAGGTCATCAAAACTAGTGTCCACATTGGAAGATTTCCCTCCTATTACTTTTCTGGGGACAACCCAAAATGTGGAGTTTTCTTTTACTTTCAATAATGGTAAATGGTGAATTTCCCTAACGGGGGGCACAGACAGCATAAAAAACTGGCAGGCATTCGAATCCCTCTCCACTCTATCCAAAATGTAAAAAAAAAAAAAAAAATTGCCTTTAGTTATACTTTAACTCTTATTGAATTGAGCCCTATTTCTTAAGCCAGAGAAGCAGAGATTGTCAGTCGCTTCTGATAAAGTCATGCGACGCAACACGTAGGGCACCCCGGACCAGAAGTGATGTCGGAGACCTACACGTGGTTTGATTATACCAAGGCATTTTTAATACTTGTTTGATTTAAGACTTACTCTTTTTATTAAATTCATTTTAATTTAAAATACTACACTAAGGAAAGTCATTTTATTGTATCCTAACATCCGGATAAGCGTGGTGGACGGTGCCTTAAAGGGACCATTACCACCGATTACTTAGACATATCGGGCAGAACCAGGACCAGGCTAAGATCGGTGAAGCATTGTCCAAAGCAGTGGTCTCCAAACTGCGGCCCGAGGGCCGGATGTGGCCCTTTGCTTGCCTTTATCCGACATTGGAGCACCATTTCTCCCACTGACACCACTAATGGGGCACTAATCCCCCCTATGATACCAACAATGGGGCACTATTTCTCCCCCTAATACCAGATGTTTACTCCCACTGATGCCAGGAACATTTTCACTCTCGCTGGCCAAAGTCCGGCCCTCCAAGAGTCTGAAGGACAATAAACCGGCCCTTTGTTTAGAATGTTTGGAGACCCCTGGTCCAAAGTATGGAATTGGAATCAAAAGGTGCATTTGATTACTCATTAAGGTGAAAGTTCTCGGAGCACATAAGTGTCACAAGGAGGTGGAAGCACACCAATTGTTTTCACATTATCACACTTGAATTGATTCTCTTGAAGGAAGTGGATTGCACATCATACATCACTGTTGGAGAGTGAACTATTATACACACTAATATACTATATGCGCTTTGATATGGACTGCACTATGGTTATGCATATTTATGTTTCATTCATTTTGCAACTCTTCCCCTGCAGATCCTCCTCCTGCTGTGTCACATCATGGCAGGGTGAGCCATGGAGAGACTATCGTAGTGTCAAACTCAAGCGACCTTACAAACTTATTTTCCCTTGAAGAGGTGACCTGATGTGAGGACAGGCTGTCAAGTCCAGGACATCAGGACTCGATTGGGAAGCATTACATGCTGTCAAAAGAGGCATGACATTTTTTTGATCTCCCTGATATAAAGATGGGGTTTCAAGGACCATGTTCATTCTTTATATACTTGAGGCAGGGTTAGGCAACCTCGGCCCTCCAGCTGTTTTGAAACTACAAGTCCCATAAGACATTGCAAGACCCTGACAATCACAGGCATGACTCCCAGAGGCAGAGGCATGATGAGATTTGTAGTTTCTCCACAGCTGGAGTGCCGAGGTTGCCTACCCCTGACCTAAGGCCTCCTTTACACCGTCGGGTAGCTGCGGCCTCCAGTTTTCTGACACAAAATGTAGATGATTTTGCTGCTGTAATGACATGGTTATGCGATCAGCAGCAGCTGCGCAGCCTATATAAAAAAATAGCGGGCTGACAGTAATTGCTGCTGTTCGCATGTAGCCGCACAGAGCGGTTAGAAGTGGTTGAAGACAGATGTCAGAGACCTTGGATGCAGTCAGCTCAGCCCAGGCCAGCGTCAGCCACCTGCTCTATGTCCGGGTACATGCAAACAGCAGTGGCCGCTGTCAGTCCGCTATTATTTAAATGGGATGACCTGGTTATCCCAGCAGCAAGAATCCACCGTCTTGCTGCAGGAATCCGGCGGCCGCAGCTACCCAGCCACGTGAAAGAGTCCTAAGTTTGTATTGCAGGTTTGCATATTTTCCTTTTTTGTTTTGTATTTCAGGTCTAAAGACAAGTTATCTGTAATGTTATGTTTAATAGTGCAATCTGTCAATTGCAGAGCCAATATACTTGCATGTTTGCATTTGGTTAGTTTAGCCCTTAGCTAAACCCCTTCTGTTTCATGTTCCTCAGTAAGGCCCCTTTCACACGGGCACCTCCGTATTGCGGATTCTGCTTGCTCAGCAGGAGATCGCTCCGAGCAGATGGATGACAGGTCCTGTCACATTCGGACACAGTCCTGCTCTCCTCTATGGGGAAATCGGAAAAACCACCTGTCTGTTTTCATCCAGTACGATCCGATAGACGGATGGAAAATAGGACCACCATCCGCCTGGATTTTGCGGGCGGATCGGATGGCGGAGGAGACTGCAAGGTCCGAACAGGTCTGCCTGAAAAACTGACAGGTGGACCTGATCAGAAAGCTCATGTGAAACGACCCTTAGCCCAGGTTCACACTGGGCTGCGGGAGTGAAGCCATGCGAGTTCAGCTGAACTCGCACAATTTCACTCCCGCGGGCAGTCCGGATTTCGGCCGCGATTTAAGAGACATCTGTGCAGGTTTCTGCACAGATGTCAATGTAAATCGCAGCCCGAAATCGCAAAAAGTAGTACAGGAACTACTTTTTGAAATCGGTGCAGCGCCGCAGATGCGGCGTCGCACCGATTAGGATGGTGTCATTGCCGACAATTGCCGCCGATTTGAGATGCGATTTGACATGTGAAATCGCATCTCAAATCGTACCCAGTGTGAACCTGGGCTCAGTATCCAGCCTTCAAAGTGGACACAAGGGTAGAAGATGACAGTCCATTTACACTTTGATATGAAAGCTGAAGTAAAACGTCATTGGATTAAACTGATGTATCCTAATGGAGAGCTGAGCTGTCTGTGGAGAGCGCTATATCAAAAGGTGATCATACTGGCCACATGGACCAAGGTCTAACGGAAGTATGTCAATGTATAAGGAAGTGCTTGAAACACAACCGACAGCATTTTCTGAAGCTAGATCAGTCACTCTCTGGCCACAAATGATAATGAAAGTACTGGCCTGTGAAAGGTCATATCAGAGATGCAGAAACTTTGAGAAACTAAATAATACCACCTTATTTTTTATTTTTTTATTATTATTATTTTTTTTTTTTTTTTTTTACCCATCAAAAATGTTAAAATCGGGGATTGGATAACTCTATAAACTGAAAAAAATACTCAATGCAAGTAAATCTTTTATATGGTGTTGTTAAAAGTAATAAAAAAAAATAAAATATGGGCCAGATTCTCAAAAGAGATACGACGGCGTATAGCCTGATACGCCAGCGTATCTCTGAGTGCACCCGTCGTATCTATGTGCCCGATTCATAGAATCAGTTACGCATAGATAACCATTAGATCCGACAGGCGTAAGGCTGTCGGATCTTAAATGCAATTTTTTTTTCCGCCGCTAGGTGTCGCCGACGTCGTTTTCCCTATAGAGTATGCAAATTAGCAAAATACGCGAATTCCCGAACGTACGCCCGACCGACGCAGTGAAGTTACGACGTTTACGTAAGATTTGCGACGCGTAAAGTTGCCCCTGCTATATGAGGAGCAGCCAATGTTAAGTATGGCCGTCATTCCCGCGTCGAAATTTAAAAATGTACATCGTTTGCGTAAGTCGTCCGTGAATAGGGCTGGATGCCATTTACATTCACGTCGAAACCAAATGACGTCCTTGCAAGTCGGGAAATTTTAGGGACGGCGCATGCGCAGTACGTTCGGCGCGGGAAGGCGCCTAATTTAAATTAATTTGCGCCGGGGGATTTACGCCATTTATGTTCATGTTAATATCTTTAGCCGTTTGGACGTGATGCTGGAACATACATACATACATACATACACACACACACACACACGTTGAGTTTTATATATATAGATAACTGTATTGTCTCTCTTTTATATTGTATAGCGCTGCATTAACTGTTAGCGCTATATAAATCCTGTATAATAATAATAATAATAATAATAATAAGTTCTATGCATCAACATATTATAAAAACAGCATTATTACCTCCGGCAAGACATCTTCTGAAGCAGAAAAGAAGTATGTGTACACAATAAGTTCTGATGCAACTTCAATGAATTTTTCCTGTTAAAACAAATGATACATTTTATGGAAAGCACAACTGTATTTAACACTAGGTATTCACCAAAATTTATCAACCAATTGTCGTATTTTTTAATCTGCTAAACAGATTTGTAATTGTTTTAGCTGGTCTTAACCACTTGACCTCCAGGTCGTTTCTTGGCACTTTTTAACAATCAGTATTTTTTGCCAGCAGTACATAGGGAAGGGTGGAGAGACTGCACTTGAATGAAGAAACATGCAGAGCTGTTTTCTGAATAGACAAGCTCAGTGCTCATCTCCCTCTAAGCACTCTCCCCAACACAAATTGTTATCTTATGTGTCAGACAACTTCTCAGAAGTTAATCATGCTGATAACAGAGGAAAGAAGCACCAGAGAGAAAAGACACTTAAATCTTTGGAGAGAGAAAAGGTAACACTAAAGAGATTTTATATATATATATATATATATATATATATATTATATATTATATAGGAAACACTAAAGAGATATATATATATATATATATATATATATATATCTTTAGGGTTTCCTATATAATATATATATATATATATACACATACATACACACACACACACACACACACACACACACACACACATATATATATATATATATATATATATATATATATATATTTTACACATATACCCATACACACACACACACACACACACACACACACATACATACATACATACATACATACATACATATATACATATATATATATATATACTTAAAGCGGAGGTTCACCCTAAAAAACAACTATGTACCATCCCATCCAGCATACTACCGTCAGCTACAGTATGCATTTTTTTTTGCGCTGTACTTACCGTTTAATCCTTTACTTTCGTTTCAGACTCCCGCGGAGAGTAGGCGTTCCTATGAAGAGGGGAACATGATTGGCGTCCGGCTATACGGCGCCTGCGCACAGACTAGGAGCTGACTGCGCAGGCGCCGTATATATGCGAGTCCTATTTCGGCTATTTTCGAAACGTGTGACGTGCCATAGCCGGACGTCAATCATGTTCCCCTCTTCATAGGAACGCCTATTTCCCCGCCGGAGTCTGAAACAAAACTGGACGATTAAACGGTAAGTACAGCGCAAAAAAGAAGGCATACTGTAGCTGACGCTAGTATGCTGGATGGGATGGTAGATAAAGAATTATTTTTTTTTAGGGTGAACCCCCGCTTTAAAATTTCATGAATGGGGTTTATAACAACTTTAAAGCAGAGGCCCCGATTTAGAGGCCCAGCATAAATTGCTGGCTTTTGCAACTTTTAATGTCACGCCGTATTTGGGTAGTGGCTTTTCAAACGCAATTTTTTTTTTTGGGGGGGGGGGGGATACACGTTTAATAAAAAAATAAATAAAACTGAATACATAACCCAATTTTAAACTATAAAAATGTTACTCCAAGTAAAAAGAAACCAAAGATGTCACGTTAATGCACACCGTGCAACGGTGACAAAGTACATTTTTGCGATCTATAGGCAAATTCTTTCAAAGCCTTTACAGGTCACCACTTTGATATAGTAAATCTATAGAGCCTCACAAAAAAGATCCTGTCTTAGCTGGGCTCTATGATCAGCCAGCAAAAGTTTTGGCTGGTCGAATGGGAGTTGTCTGGTGTTTGAAAAGCAACAAAATCCTCAAACAGTGGAGTGCTACAAATACACAAGTAAATAGTGAACAATAAATAATCATATGAATAAAATAAATGAAACAAAAATCCAAAATGGATGTATAAATACGAAAAATTCTCCCAAATAGTGCAAAGAACACTGGCTCAAAATGAAAAGTGCCACAGTGTTGATAGTAGTTAAAGGTATCGACACAGGCAGTCATCGCTCGTGACGTCACCACGCTTTTTACTATCAAGAAGTTGTTTACCAGATTCCTGGGACCGGTCTTTTTCATTGATGAGCGATCTTATCTTTTGCAAGTAACCACTTGTTTATTTTAATAAAACTATTATATGTGGCTTTACACTATGTGGCTTTCCTCGTCTTTGTCCTCCACAAGTGTTGCTTACACACGAGGTTGCAGCAGGATCTACTTGAGCGTTCCATATCCTGAGTAGGAGACCAGCCTTAAAATACTGAATGCATTTGCTGCCGGACAATAGGCCCGTGTGTACTAGGCTTTACCGTATCATTGGTGGAGGAGCAAATGAGGTGTTGATTTAGATCTGTGGTTGTGCCAACAGCTTTGTAGTGATTTCACTGATTGGGCTAGATTCAGCATTGAATTACGCCGGCGTATCTATAGATACGCCGCATAAATTCAAAGCTGCGCCGGCGTATCTTCTTTCTGTATTCAGAAAGCAAGATACACCGACATTGGCCTAAGATCCGACTGGCGTAAGTCTCTTACACCGTCGTATCTTAGGGTGCATATTCCGTCGTTTTTGGCGTAGAATATGCAAATGAACTACATACGCCGATTCACAAATTTACATACGCCCGGCGCTATTTTTTTTTACGTCGTTTACGTTAGGCTTTTTCGGCGTAAGGCTGCTCCTGCTATTATGAGGCGTACGCAATGTTAAGTATGGACGTCGTTCCCGCGTCGGCCCCATTTACGCTACGCCGTCGCAACTTACGGAGCAAGTGTTTTGTGAATACTGCACTTGCCCCTGTAAGTTGCGGCGGCGTAGCGTAAATAACATATGCTACGCCCGCACAATTGTACGTCCCCCTACCTGAATCTAGCCCTTTATGTTTTGTCTGATATTTGGGCTGACATGCCTTGACTGGGCCTGAAATGCCTAGCTACACCTATGTATAGGTAAAAGCACAGAGAAAAAAAAAAAAAGTCTAAAAAAAAAAAAAAAAAAAGTCTAAAAAAACAAACAAACAACAACAACAACAACAAAAAAAACACTATTCTTTCTCAAAATGTATAATGTCTTGCTAGCGTAATTAGCAATCATAGCAAAACAAATTTTAAATTGTGCATTTCTTCACATGTACAAAATACAATAACATTTTGTAAAATTTAGAATACTGAGAAGTTTAGCTTTTCACCTTTAAAGTAGAATCAACACCAACATATACAAACAGTACTCGGTGACGCTTCTGCACATGGTCGAACATCTGCTGGCTAGGAAGCTGTCGTATAAGAGGCCTACAATGAAAAGCAAACATCAAAGAGTCAAATATATGCAAAGTTAAAAAGAAACAGTCAGCTCTATTTTAAAATTTTAGAAACAAAGGTTGTGTATGCTATTAAGAAATGTGTGTCTTTTACCACCATTTCCCTTTATTAGAAAGAGTTCAGTCCTGGAGAATAAAGATGTTTCCTTTTAGGCAGTGAGGGCCATAGGGTGGCACATATTTCATGAAGACTGGTGTCTAGTGGGGAAAGCGAAGTCCAGAAGTTACAATTTTTTGGAAGTTGCATTCTTTTTTTTTTTTTTTTTTTAACAAGAGATGTGTTGATTTTCTATTTGTTTTAAAGGGACCCCAATAGAACCCCAGCTCAGTAGTACTCCCACTCAGCAGATTCCCAGCTCATTAGCGCCCCCGTTCAACAGACCCCCTGCTTATTGGTACTTTTGTTCTGCAGATCTCCAGCTTATTAGTACCCTCATTCAGCAGATCCCCTGCTCAGTAGTACCCCCAGCTTTGCTGATCCCCCACTTAGTAGCAACCCCCAGCTCTGCTGATTCTGTGTTCAGTTGTAACCCCCAGCTCTGCTGATCCCCTACTGAGTAGTAACCCCCAGCTGTGCTGATCCCCCGCTGAGTAGTAACCCCCAGCTGTGCTGATCCCCCGCTGAGTAGTAACCCCCAGCTGTGCTGATCCCCCGCTGAGCAGTAACCCCCAGCTCTGCTGATTCCCCAATGAGTAGTAACCCCCAGCTGAATAGTAATCCCCAGCTGTGCTGATCCCCCGCTCAGTAGTAACCCCAAGCTCTGATGATCCTCTGGTTTACTCTCTCAAGTCCCTGCTCATATTCTGCTAAATTCCCCCCAGGTTGCGCTCCACGTATAACATCTGCTAGTTTCTCCTCCAGTCCCCCAGCTCTGCTGATCCTCTGCCTCTTCCATTATAGCGTTCCCGTGTTGCACACCTCAAGTGCCATCTGCTAGTTGCTCCGCTACGGACCCCGCCCCGTCTTCTGGATGCTCCACACTGCACACCAGATGTGACATCTGCACCAGATACTTCCAAAATATATACACGTGAACCAGAAGTTTCTGCCGATTTCGTTTTTCCGGTTCGCTTGTTGGTTTCCCAGTGCATCCTAGTATATCTAATACCTGCAACACTTTCAAAACAAAGCAAAGCTAACACTGAATAAAATCCCCTCAAAAGATGCAGATGCCGTTAGCAAGCTTTGTCATAGACTTCTATGGGGGCTTTGGAGCACCTTTGAAGCACCAAGAAAGCGACACATGGTATAATTTTTGAAGCAAAGAAAACGTGTAAACAGGACTTGAAGTATACTATTTTATTTAGTGACAGGTGCATTCAGAGCACTTTAACCACTTAAGACCCGGACCAAAATGCAGGTAAAAGACCAGGCCCCTTTTTGCGTTTCGCCACTGCGTTGCTTTAACTGACAATTGTGCGGTCGTGCGACGTGGCTCCCAAACAAAATTGGCGCCCTTTTTTCCCCCACAAATAGAGCTTTCTTTTGGTGGTATTTGATCACCTCTGCGGTTTTTATTTTTTGCGCTATAAACAAAAATAGAGCGACAATTTTGAAAAAAATTCTATATTTTTTTACTTGTTGCTATAATAAATATTCCCCAAAAATATATTTAAAAAAAACTGGTTTTTCCCTCAGTTTAGGCCGATACATATTCTTCTACCTATTTTTGGTATAAAAAAAAAAAAAAAATCGCAATAAACGTTTATCGATTGATTTGCGCAAAATTTATAGCGTTTACAAAATAGGGGATAGTTTTATTGCATTTTTATTATTATTTTTTACTACTAATGGCAGCGATCAGCGTTTTTTTACATGACTGTGACATTATGGCGGACACTTCGGACAATTTTGACACATTTTTGGGACCATTGTCATTTTCACAGCAAAAAATTGATTAAAAATGCATTGTTTACTGTGAAAATGACAATTGCAGTTTGGGAGTTAACCACAAGGGGGCTCTGAAGGGGTTAAGTGTGACCTCATCTGTGTTTCTAACTGTAGGGGGGTGTGGCTGTAGGTGTGACGTCATTGATTGTGATTCCCTATATTAGGGAACACACGATCGATGACAGCGCCACAGTGAAGAACAGGGAAGCTGTGTTTACACACAGCTCTCCCTGTTCTTCAGCTCCGGGGACCGATCGCTGGACTCCATCGGCGATCGGGTCCGCGGGTCCCGCGGCCACGGAGCTTCGGACCGGATTGCGGGCGGGCGCCATGGGCGCGCGCCCCCACGACCCACGGCTGGGCATTCAACAATCACGTACAGGTACGTGATTGTGCCCAGCCGTGCCATTCTGCCGACGTATATCGGCGTTAGGCGGTCCTTAACCACTTAAGACCAGGACCAAAATGCAGCTAAAGGACCAGGCCCCTTTTTGCGTTTCGCCACTGCGTCGCTTTAACTGACAATTGTGCGGTCGTGCGACGTGGCTCCCAAACAAAATTGTCGCCCTTTTTTCCCCACAAATAGAGCTTTCTTTTGGTGGTATTTGATCACCTCTGCAGTTTTTATTTTTTGCGCTATAAACAAAAATAGAGCGACAATTTTGAAAAAAAATTCAATATTTTTTACTTGTTGCTATGATAAATATCCCCCAAAAATATATAAAAAAATATTGTTTTTCCTCAGTTTAGGCCGATACGTATTATTCTACCTATTTTTGGTAAAAAAAAATCGCAATAAACGTTTATCAATTGGTTTGCGCAAAATTTATAGCGTTTACAAAATAGGGAATAGTTTTATTGCATTTTTATTTTTTTACTACTAATGGCAGCGATCAGCGTTTTTTTACATGACTGCGATATTATGGGGGAACACTTCGGACAATTTTGACACATTTTTGGGACCATTGTCATTTTCACAGCAAAAAATGGATTAAAAATGCATTGTTTACTGTGGAAATGACCGTTGCAGTTTGGGAGTTAACCACAACTGGGCGCTGAAGGGGTTAAGTGTGACCTCATCTGTGTTTCTAACTGTAGGGGGTGTGGCTGTAGGTGTGACATCATTGATTGTGATTGCCTATATTAGGTAACACGCGGTCGATGAGGGTGCCACAGTGAAGAACGGGGAAGCTGTGTTTACACACAGCTCTCCTCGTTCTTCAGCTCCGGGGACCGATCGCGGGACTCCAGCGGGGCGATCGGGTCCGAGACCCACGGCTGGGCATTTAACAATCACGTACAGGTACGTGATTGTGCCCAGCCATGCCATTCTGCCGACGTATATCTGCGTTAGGCGGTCCTTAAGTGGTTAAAAAAGCGTGTCCAATGCCACATTTTGAAGCAAGTGTAAATGAGCGTGAGCTTTTTACAGTTGCTCACGGATCTTGACTTCCATTTTCAACTACTTCATAGTATCTCCAAGGCAGAGCTCTTCCTGTTCTTAAACCAGTCTCTTTACACACCTTGAAATGACATTTCTCATTGTATGCTCACTGGGTGTAAAACAAACACCCTTTCCTTGAAGATGGACTATATTTGTTTAAATGAGAGGAAATGCATTTATATGCCAAGACTCTGTGGGAACCTTTACCACTCATAAAAGATACTAGACATGTAGCAGTCCTAACCATAGTTATTACATCTCTCTCCCAGTTTTCTTATGCTCATTATTACGTATCATTATTAATAATCTAGGTGGAGTAGATGTTTGAACATGTGAGAACTGGATTATCCAGCCCTGATACTTGAAATGTGCTTCAGGCAAGGTCTGCAGTATTAACATAATACTGTACAGCTTTTATTTGACAAAATGTACATGTATATTAGGCTTCAATAAAAGACCTCAAAGCATGTTGAAATCCTTATTGCTATTGGTGCCCACGTGTACGACAACAGGCTGACAGAACGTGTATTTTCTTGGACCAAAAAAACATGACAACAAAAGAATAGGGAGGTAGATGTCAGGTGTCTGTCTTTGTACAAAGACTAACAATAGAAGAGAATAGAATGCTTTCCCAAGTCTTGGAGACTACTACTCTTGGAGATTCCATTACCAACATGAGGGTGATTTTTAAAACCCAGGAGAAATAAGAGGTATCACCCCCAAAAAGAAATGTGAGATTCTTGCCAACATTTTATACAAGGAAAAAAAAAAAGGCTGGTACGGTCTAGTGCAGGGATCCTCAAACTACGGCCCTCCAGTTGTTCAGGAACTACAATTCCCATCATGCCTAGTCATGTCTGTGAACAGGGGTTGACAAATTTGCTTGGAATCTAGGAGCCAGCTAAAAAAGTTAGGAGACAGAAAACGCGCCCCGTCCCGACGAGCTCGCGCGCAGAAGCGAACACATACGTGAGCAGCGCCCGCATATGTAAACGGTGTTCAAACCACACATGTGAGGTATCGCCGCAATCGCTAGAGCGGGAGAAATAATTCTAGCCCTAGATCTCCTCTGTAACTCAAAACATGCAACCTGTAGAATTTTTTAAACGTCGCCTATGGAGATTTTAAAGGGTAAAAGTTTGTCGCCATTCCACGAGCGGACGTAATTTTGAAGCGTGACATGTTAGGTATCAATTTACTCGGCGTAACATTATCTTTCATAATATTAAAAAAAAATGGGGATAACTTTACTGTTGTCTTATTTTTTAATTAAAAAAAGTGTAATTTTTTCCCAAAAAGTGCGCTTGTAGGACCGCTGCGCAAATACGGCGTGACAGAAAGTATTGCAACGATCGCCATTTTATTCTCTAGGGTGTTAGGATAAAAAATATATATAATGTTTGGGGGTTCTAATTAGAGGGAAGAAGATGGCAGTGAAAAATTACATTAGAATTGCTGTTTAACTTGTAATGCTTAACTTGTAATACCAACGGCCATCACCAGATGGCACCAGCTTACACATCTGGTGGTAATAACTTGTAATACCAACGGCTCACCACCAGATGGCGCCAGCTCAAAAAAAAAAAAAAGCCAAGTCGCTTCCAAGCCAAGGACCATATTTCTAGTTGCCATGGCGACCTGGCGACCGGGATTTGTCGAGCCCTGTCTGTGAATGTCAGAGTTTTACAATGCCTCATGGGACTTGAAGTTCCGCCACAGCTGGAGAGACATATTTTGAAGATTCCTGGTCTAGTGCTTGCCAGACAGTGCTCTCCTACATATTTGCTCACTTCAATATACAGTAGACCTCTAAATTATAGGAGGTCTATACAAGTTCAATTGTCATAATCAGGCTAGAGGGAGACATTATGTAAGGCGGAGAATCATCTGGATTATATGAACTCTGGATCTAGGAGTGCTTAGGTTTGGATATGTACAGTTAGGGGAAAAAGGTATTTGGCCCCCTGCTGATTTTGTACATTTGCCCACTGACAAAGAAATGATCGGTCTATCATTGTAATGGTCGGTTTATTTTAAGAGTGAGACAGAACAACAATAAAAATATCCAGAAAAACACATTTTAAAATAGTTATAAATGTATTTGCAAGAAGTGAAACAAGTATTTGACCCCTTCGCAAAACACGACTTAGTACTTGGTGGCAAAACCCTTATTGGCAATCACACAGGTCAGATGTTTCTTGCACACATCTCAGGAGGGATTTTGTCCCACTTCTCTTTGCAGATCCTCTCCGAGTCTTTAACCACTTCCCGACCGCCGCATGTAGATATACGTCGGCAGAATGGCACGGACAGGCACATCAACGTACCTGTACGTGCCTGCCTAGACGGGGGTCCGATCGGGACCCCCCCGCGCGCTACATGCGGCGGTCGGATACCCGCGGGGAGCGATCCGGGACGTAGGCGCGGCTATTCGCTTCTAGCAGCTCCATCGCGATCGCACCCTGGAGCTTAAGAACGGGGAGAGCCGTATGTAAACACGGCTTCCCCGTGCTTCACTGTGGCGGCGTATCGATCGAGTGATCCCTTTTATAGGGAGACTCGATCGATGACGTCAGACCTACAGCCACACCCCCCTACAGTAGTAAACACACACAAAGTGAACCCTAACTCCTACAGCACCCCCTGTGGTTAACTCCCAAACTGCAACTGTCATTTTCACAATAAACAATGCAATTTAAATGCATTTTTTGCTGTGAAAATGACAATGGTCCCAAAAATGTGTCAAAATTGTCCGAAGTGTCCGCCATAATGTCGCAGTCACGAAAAAAAAATCGCTGATCGCCGCCATAAGTAGTGAAAAAAAATAAAACTATCCCCTATTTTGTAAACGCTATAAATTTTGCGCAAACCAATCGATAAACGCTTATTTTACCAAAAATAGGTAGAAGAATACGTATCGGCCTAAACTGAGGAAAAAAAAAAAATTGGGGGGGATATTTATTATAGCAAAAAGTAAAAAATATTGCATTTTTTTCAAAATTGTCGCTGTATTTTTGTTTATAGCGCAAAAAATAAAAACCGCAGAGGTGATCAAATACCACCAAAAGAAAGCTCTATTTGTGGGGAAAAAAGGACGCCAATTTTGTTTGGGAGCCACGTCGCACGACCGCGCAATTGTCTGTTAAATCGACGCAGTGCCGAATTGTAAAAAACCCCTTGGGTCATTTAGCAGCATATTGGTGGTTAAGGTTTCAAGGCTGATGTTTGGTAACTCGAACAGTTAGTTCCCTCCACATATTTTCTATGGGATTAAGGTCTGGAGACTGGCTAGGCCACTCCAGGACCTTAATGTTCTTCTTCATGAGACACTCCTTTGTTACCTTGGTAGTGTGTTTTGGGTCATTGTCATGCTGGATAACCCATCCACGACCCATTTTCAATGCCCTGGCTGAGGGAAGGAGGTTCTCACTCAAGAGTTGATGATACATGGCCTGTCCATTGTCCCTTTGATGCGGTGAAGTTTCCCTGTCCCCATAGCAGGAAAACATCCCCAAAGCATAATGTTTCCACCTCCATGTTTGACGGTGGGGACGGTGTTCTTGGGGTCATAGGCAGCATTACGCCTCCAAACACGGCGAGTTGAGTTGATGTCAAAGAGCTTGATTTTGGTCTCATCTGAGCACAACACTTTCACCCAGGTCTCCTCTGAATCATTCATATGTTCTTTAGCAAACATCAGACGGGCCTGTACATGTGCTTCTTTGAGCAGGGGATTGCAGTCCTTCAGTGTAGTGCAGGGATCCTCAAACTACAGGCTCTCCAGCTGTTGTGGAACTACACATCCCATGAGGCATTGTAAAACTCTGACATTCACAGACATGACTAGGCATGATGGGAATTGTAGTTCCTGAACAACTGGAGGGCCATAGTTTGAAGACCCCTGGTGTAGTGTGTTGCCAATTGTTTTCTTGTTGACTGTGATCCCAACTGCCTTGAGATCATTGACAAGATTCTCCCGTGTAGTTCTGGGCCGATTCCTCACCGTTCTCATGATCATTGAAACTCCACGAGGTGAGATCTTGCATGGAGCCCCAGACCCAGTTATTTTGTGTTTCTTCCATTTGCGAATAATCACACCAACTGTTGTCACCTTCTCACCAAGCTGCTTGGCGATGGTCTTGTAGCCTATTCCAGCCCTGTGTAGCTCTACAATCTTGTCCCTGACGTCCTTGGACAGCTCTTTGGTCTTGGCCATGGTGGAGAGATTGGAATCTGATTGATTTGCTTCTGCGGACAGGTAACAAGCTGAGATTAGGAGCACTCACTTTAAATCTCAGCTTGTTACCTGAATAGAAGACACCTGGAATTTAAAAAATCTTGCTGATTGATAGGGGTTCAAATACTTATTTCACTCAATAAAATGAAAATCAATTTATAATGTTTTTTTAAATGCATTTTTCTGGATTTTTTTGTTGTTGTTATTATGTCTCTCACTGTTAAAATAAGCCTACCATTCAAACGATAGATTAATCATTTTTCTTTGTCAGTGGGCAAACGTACAAAATCAGCAAGGCATCAAATACTTTTTTCCCCTCACTGTATGGTGCCATCTGCCCGATTATCTCCATTGAGCTTATATAGAAGGTGTTCATCTACACAGTGTGCTCACAGGATTTTATGAATTTTCTTCACTTGTCCATTGGACCGACACACACCAATTATATATTATACACATGGGACTTTATTATTGCTTATGTAATATGCACAGATTTGTGTGTTGAGGTTACACACTTTCACTATTTGAACGTAACACAAAAAGTGTAAGTTTGATAACTTTTTTGCATCTGTTTTGTATTAGAAGAAGTGATAAGGTTGAGATAAGATTGGTTTATGAGCGCTGAATATATATATATATATATATATATATATATATATATATATATATATATATATATATATATATATATATATATATATTTATTTATATTTATTGTGTATATATTTTTGTGGGTAATTTACAGCATGTATTAGCTGAATATAATTAAGGAAATTGGTATTTTTGCAGCATGGTGACAATTGGTAAATTATTTACTCCATTTCCATTGTCTGCACTTGCATTGCCAACCCCATTAGACAACTGCCTACATATGCATCCTCCCCTTTAAAGTGAGAGGTAGGTGCAAATCCATGACCAACTAGGCCCTAGGCCCCCCTATTTAATGCAGGAGTAGGTAAGTGGTAAGTAGGCCTCCTTGTGCTATAGTACATCTACCAGGCCCTAGGCTCTTGCTTAGGCCACCTTGTGCTATAGTTCTGCTAAATAATGTTATACAGAGGTAGGGCTTGGCTTACCATACATCATTTTAGAAAAGCTACTTACCCAGCAACCCTGTTTGCAAATTCAACAATGTCCTCCTTTGTTCTTTGGCCTCTATAGTTGTATGCCATATCACCTTTTAATCTTAAAGAGACATAAATGTTAAAATAAACGTAGGATACTAATGACATTGTTGCAGATAAATACAATATCTAAATGTGTGCCAATATAAGGGAAAAAAAAAGATACAAACCACTACAGACCAGTGGGTACCAATACTGACTAGAACCACCTTGTCCAAATACCATTATATAAAATAAAAAAAACTGCATTGTTTCTAGTAAAATAATTCGAAAGCCTTAAAATGTGGAACATAATAAAAACATGAAATACTCACCTGGCTCTTATAAAAGACACCCCTCTGTGTTGCAGTGCTGGTCCTCTGTTAGGTGATTGACTCTCATTCACCCCACTTCTCCAGGGACTACATGGTGCATCATTATGTTACCCTAAGCTCACAGGGCATTGTTTCAGAGAATGGTGCTGATGGCATCCAGTCAGCAACACTCTCACCCAGCCCTGGAGATGTGGTGACAAGGAAAAAGGACTATGCGCCAGAAGACATAGAAAAAATGTAATTCTACAAATACTTCCACCAAATAAATGTAGGGATGGAGAGCTCCATGGGGTGGGTAGGAGAAGGAATGGAGCCAGAAATGGACTTTAGGTGAGGAATGGAACATTTTTAAGAATTGCATTTTAAAAGGAAATCAAAGTTTTCACAACAGTGTTTCATGTACATATTTTATTTTGTATTCTTCCTCTAGTCACTAAAGTCCTCTGCGGTTTATATTGTTTGTTAAAAAAAAAAAATGTTCTAACATTTTGCAACGGGTAATTTTTCTCCTTCTTTGATGTACGCTGATGAAGCTGCACTGGTGGGCACCGATAAGGCGGCACTGGTGGGCACGATAAGACGGCACTGGTGGGCACTGATAAGACGGCACCTATAAGACGGCACTGAGAGGTGGCACTGAAGGGCATTGATAGGTGGCACTGAGAAGTGGCACTAAAAGGTGGCATTGATAACTGGCAGTAATGGACACTGATGGGTGGCAGTAATGGACACTGATTGGTGGCACTGGTGGGCACTTGCAGGTGGTACTAGCAGGTGATAATTGTGGGCAGAGAGGAGGCAGATGTGCCTCCTTCCTCTTCGGGACCGATGTTCCTTTCACATAAGCCGGTGATCGGCTTTGTTTTTCTCCTCGCGTTATCAGCTTTTGTTCACATCATTGGTTTACAGCTGATCACATAGTAAGGGGCCAGGACCGGCCACTTACTTGGATCCGTGATCACCCGAGTCTCAGTGACTCGGGTAATCCCAGTGTGCGCCACTCGCGCCCTGCAGGGGTGCGCGGGGAGTGTGCGAAGGGGAGGACGTCTATTGACGTCCTCCCGGCATTTGAGGTCCGGGCTGTAGCCGTCATTGGGCTATAGCGCCGGCGCCAAGTGGTTAGTGCCCAATAAACAGACCTATTAACCTGCATTAATGCTATAGGCAGTTGATCAGCGTCAGTATTTGAGCAAGTGTAAACAAGCTCTTAAAGCGGACATAAACCACGCCAATTTTTTTTAAATCCATGCAAAGTAAAGGCATAATGTGCTAGTATGCATCACAAAATAGCACATTATGAAATACCTAACTTAAGAAGGAAGCCCTGCACCACCATGCTGTGAGCTCTGACAGATGCCTTCATCTTCACCCGGTCTTCCTTACGGCCGCCTGATTGGCCACGCTGTGATGACCCCGCTTCCGCGCATGTGCACGGGAGTCAAGGACCGTGGCACAGAGCTCTGAAGGGACGGCCCAGGTATAGCGTCCCTTTAGAGAGCATGTGCTGGTGACATCACCAGCTGCATGATGTGTGAATATCTCCTAAACCATGCAGGTTTAGAAGATATTCATAGTACCAACAGGTAAGCCTTATTATAGGCTTACCTGTAGGTACAAGCCTACAGAATGGGTTTACATCTATAGGGTGGGCCATTTATATGGATACACCAAAAAAAAAAAGTTGGATTCAAAATGGCTGACTTCAAAATGGCCGCCATGGTCACCACCCATCTTGAAAAGTTTCCCCCCTTACATATACTAATGTGCCACAAACAGGAAGTTAATATCACCAACCATTCCCATTTTATTAAGGTGTATCTATATAAATGGCCCACCCTGTACTTTAATTGGTTTTCAATCCTGAGCCATAAAAAAATAACTATTTGAAACGTATTGGATGCTGATCTTCATAGAAGACTCTGCTCTAAGCAATCTTGCAGAGTAGCTGTTAAGCAAAAAACAAGCAATTTATAGAGTATTAAGGCCAATCAATATGAGAAAATTGTGAAATGTATCCCATTTCTCACGGGCACATGCGGATATGTGATCACCAAGATTGGAAGAGGAATGTAAACTATGCGGTGGGCAAAGGTATATGGGAAAGTTGATTTATAATCATTTGACCAATAAGGCAGGTGCAAGGTTAAAAAAAAAAAAAAAAAAAAAAAAATTGGCACAATTTTACTAACAAAAAAAAAAACAGAATTTTATAACAGTGCTTTAAGGTTATATAGGACTTACAGTTTTATTGTTGGAAATCCACGGACGCCGAATTCTGAAGCAATACCTGCAACGAGTAAATAGGATTATTTTTCTCACTTCCAAATATCTATTCAAATCTAAATACAATACTATTCTTGTGAACTGGTAGATAAGGTGATGTAGCAACATCCCTAATATCTATCTACCTCTTAGGAGTATGGTATGCATACCCAAGACTTGGAATAGGACCACAGGCTTGTTCCCAAGGTCCGCTCCCCTCAAAGTCCTCCACATCTTATCTTTGCTCGTTCTCCTGCCTCTCTGTTTAGGGGTTCCAGCCCCCCACAGCTCCCATGGTAGACAACCTTGTTCCTCCTGGAGACCTCCATTTTTATTTGGGCTGATTAACACCTCACCAATAGCATCTGCTCCTGACAAAGCGAGTTAGGCCTCGTACACACGATAGGTTAAACAGAGGACAGCGGTCTGATGGACCGTTCTCATCGGTCAGGACCGATCGTATGTGGGCCCCATAGGTTATTTAACCAACGGTTAAAAAAAAGCCAACTTGCTTTAAATTTAACCGATGGATTCCTAACCGATCGGTCAAAACCGATCGTTAGTAGGCACGACCATCGGTTAAAAATCCACGCATTCTCAGAATCAAGTCGAGGCATGCTTGGAAGCATTGAACTTCATTTTTTTCAGCACGTCGTTGTGTTTTACGTCACCGCGTTCTGACACGATCGGTTATTTAACCGATGGTGTGTGGGCGCGACGGACCATCAGTCAGCTTCATCGGTTAACTTATGACAACGGTCCTTCAGACCGTTCTCATCGGATGGACTGATGGTGTGTACGAGGCTTTAGAATTCACAAAATGCGTTGAGAAATGTCAAGAGTTTCTCTATTTGGCCAACCTGGTGGAAATAATACTCCATTTTAACAGATGATCTTTGGATTTGCAATTTGATACTGTGTGAAACACTGTTATTGTAGGAAATCAGCCATGTTTTTAATTGAAAAAAAAAAAAAAAAGTTTCAACTGTTTTTGTACTAAATAAAATGTAATCTTATGAAATATTTGTACAAATGGTGATGTACCCTAGTCCCACGGGTATTGATAGTTTGATAGATATAACTAAAAGTAACAGTCAAAATGAGCAAGTATTGGAAAAAAGAACTCTTAAAAAAAGGGAAAAGTATTATTTTCAACATACGCACTCAAAATGGGGCAGATCCACATACATCGGCGCAGGGCACAGCGTATGTAAGATACGCTACGCCGCTGTAACTTACATTGCTTTTCTTTGAATCAACGAATTTGCGCCGTAAGTTACAGCGGCGTAGCGTATCTCTCGCGGCGTAAGGGTGCGGAATTCAAATTCGGCGGGTAGGGGGCGTGTTTCATTTAAATGAAGCTCGCCCCCGTGCCGAACGAACTGCGCCGTCCGTAAAAACTCCCAGGGTGCATTGCTCCAAATGACGTCGCAAGGATGTCATTGGTTTCGACGTGAACGTAAATGGCGTCCAGCCCCATTCACGGACGACTTACGCAAACGACGTAACATTTTCAAAATTATACGCGGGAACGACGGCCATACTTAACATTGAGTACGCCACCATATAGCAGCTTTAACTATACGCCGGAAAAAGCCGAACGGAAACGACGTAAAAAAATTCGACGGCCGGTCGTACGTTTGTGGATCGTCGGAAATAGCTAATTTGCATACTCAACGCGGATTACGACGGGAACGCCACCTAGTGGACGCCGAAAAATTGCATCTTAGATCCGACGGCGTACGAAGACGTACACCTGTCGGATCTAGCCGCGATGCCGTCGTATCTTGTTTTGAGGATTCAAAACAAAGATACGACGCGGGAATTGGCGTAATTTCTTTGTGGATCTACCCCAAAATGGGTTTTTGCAGATTTATACTTACCTAGGTGGATGCAGCAAAGGTCCGATATAGTGTAATATAGGGGTTGTGTTACTGGCCAGATCAGGTGAAAACAGAGAGAGGAAAAAGACTAAAAAGGAAACTAATGCAGCCACTGCATGGAATCATTTTTAAGCTGCAATATATTATTGGTTTTTGGTTTTCTTTTTAACACTGCTTTCAATGTTTTGATGATCTATGCATGACACAATCCATCCATACTTGTGACTACGTCACAAATACAATTTTTCTTCCATCTTTATTTTTGTCTTTCCACTTTTTTGGCCAGTTCATTGCCCATGGGGAATACTCAATAGCACAGTACAGACGCTATGGAAGAACGGGTGGAAATAAACATTTATTTTGATTTAATTTCTATGTATGAATTGTTTTATAGGATTGATATAATCTCTCTTCTAACAATACAATGGTATTCGGGATCGTGTCCCTGGCTATGAGCTCCGGGGTGCTACCCTTGCATAATATTTAAAAAAATGTAATACTTTAACAATTACAATCAGAATATGGAAGCCATTGGATTATCCAGCCATCGGATTTAGATGTGTGTGGGGACCGTTCATCTACTGGATATTTTTTATTATAATTGGAGTTCTACTAAAAATTTATGAGGGTAGTCAGACCTCTGATTTTAAAAGATCTTAAAAAAAAAACGACATGAAATGATGTCCACTCTGAGGAAGCTGCAGTATAATAGCAGCTCCCGCAGCTCATAAATCAGAGCTCTTTGTCAATGCTAATCCTTCTCATAGTTATATATCAGGATTCCATAGACTAGACTAATCCCATAAGAAATATTTATCCTCACCTAACATCTGTCACTCTTACATGATGACATTTCTGCTCTTCTGGCTGAGACTCATTAAGATGTAAACAGGAGGATCGCAACTCTCATGAGCAACAAACTCAAAAAGGTCCGCTGTGCTTTTTAGAATGTACAATAAAATTTGTATTTATTATATATATATATATATATATATATATATATATATATATATATATATATATATATATATATATATATATATATATAGAGAGAGAGAGAGAGAGAGCCCTGTTATATATATATATATATATATATATATAACAGGGCTCTCTCTCTCTCTATATATATATATATCCACCCGCGTTTTAGAGTGTATAATAATAAAAAAAAAAAAAAAAAGAAGGTTCACCTGCTTTTTAAGGGTACAATAAAAATAAAGACTCATAAAAGGTCCAGTGCACTTTTTAGAGGTTACAATAAAAATAAAGAGTGATGCCGCGTACACACGATCATTTTTCGGGATGAAAAAAAAAAGTTATTTTTAAAAAATGTCATTTTAACCACTTAAGGACCCCTTCACGCCCATATACGTCAGCAGATTGGCACGGCTGGGCACAATCAACGTATAGGTACGTTGTCCTTTAAGCCCAGCTGTGGGGTCGCGGGCGCGTGCCCGCGGCGCGCTCCGAAGCTCCGTGACCGCGGGACTCGCGGACCCGATCACCGCTGGAGTCCCGCGATCGGTCCCCGGAGCTGAAGAACGGGGAGAGTCATGTGTAAACACGGCTTCCCCGTTCTTCACTGTGGCGGCAGCATCGATCGTGTGATCCCTTTTATAGGGGGACACAATCGATGACATCACACCTACAGCCACACCCCCCCTACAGTTGTAAACACACTTCAGGTCACACATAACCCCACCAGCGCCCCCTTGTGGTTAACTCCCAAACTGCAACTGTCATTTCCACAGTAAACAATGCATTTTAAATGCATTTTTTGCTGTGAAAATGACAATGGTCCCAAAAATGAGTCAAAATTGTCCGAAGTGTCCGCCATAATGTCGCAGTCACGGAAAAAACGCTGATCGCCGCCATTAGTAGTAAAAAAATTTTTTTTTATAAAAATGCAATTAAAACTATCCCCTATTTTGTAAACGCTAAACGCAAAAAATAAAAACCACAGAGGTGATCAAATACCACCAAAAGAAAGCTCTATTTGCGGGGAAAAAAGGACGTCAATTTTTCTTGGGAGCAACGTCGCACGACCGCGCAATTGTCAGTTAAAGCGACGCAGTGCCGAATCGCAAAAAGGGGCAAGGTCCTTTAGCTGCATTTTGGTCCGGATCTTAAGTGGTTAAATGATCGTGTGTGGGCTTCACATAATTTTTCAGGTTCTGAAAAACGACAAAAAAAAAAAACTCGAACATGCTGCATTTTTTAACGTCGTTTTAAATAGGGTTGTCCAGATACCGATACCAGTATCGGTATCGGGACCGATACCGAGTATTTGCGGGAGTACTCGTACTCGCGCAAATACCCCCGATACCTAAATAGAATACTTCCCCCCCCCCCGCCGCTGCCGCCGCATCGCGGCGCCGCATTGGTTAAAAGGCGTGCGGGAACATCACAACTTTCATTTGAATAGCTGTAGTGTTCCCGCGCGTATAGACACTCCCCCTTGCTCGGGATTGGATGGGTGATCGTGATCTGTCCAATGCCGAGCAAGGGGGAGTGTCTATACGCGCGGGCAAAACAGCTATTCAAATGAATGCTGTGATTTTCTCCATGCGGCGGCAAAGGTATGGGGGAAATGGCTGGAGGGACATGGCTGCATATGTGAGGGACATGGCTAGAGGGACATGGCTGCATATGTGAGGGACATGGCTAGAGGGACATGGCTGCATATGTGAGGGACATGGCTAGAGGGACATGGCTTCATATGTGGGGGACATGGCTGCATATGTGGGGGACACGGCTGCATTTGGGGACACATTTAAAAAAAGTATCGGTATTCGGTATCGGCGACTACTTGAAAAAAAGTATCGGTACTTGTACTCGGTCCTAAAAAAGTGGTATCGGGACAACCCTAGTTTTAAACAATGTCGTTTTTCGGGTTGTAAAAAATGATCGTGTGTGGGCTAAAACGATGTTAACCCCTTCAATACAGGGCATTTTTAGCCCCTTCCTGCCCAGACCAATTTTTTGTTTTCAGCACTGTTGCACTTTGAATGACAATTGCGCGGTCATGCAACACTGTACCCAAACGAAATCTTTGTTTTTTTCCCCCCACAAATAGAGCTTTCGTTTGGTGGTATTTGATAATTTCTGCGGTTTTTATTTTTTGCGCTATTAACAAAAGAAGAGCGACAATTTAAAAAAAAAAAAACACAATATTTTTTACTTTTTTATTTAATAAATATCACAAAAAAAAAAACATTTTTTTTCCTCACTTCAGGCCGATACGTATTCTTCTACATATTTTTGGTAAAAAAAAAGAAAAAAAAACGCAATAATCGTATATTGATTGGTTTGCACAAAAGTTATAGCGTCTACAAAATAGGTGATAGATTTATGGCATTTTTATTTTATACATTTTTTTACTAGTAATGGCGGCGATCTGTGATTTTTTTATTGTGACCGTGACATTGCGGCGAACACATCGGACACGTTTGACATGTTTTTGAGACCATTCACACTTATACAGGGATTAGTGCTATAAATATGCACTGATTACTGTGTAAATGTGACTGGCAGGGAAGGGGTTAACCACTAGGGGGCGCTGAAGAGGTTAACATGTTCCCTAAAGTGTGTTCTAACTGTAGGGGGGAGGGGACTCACAAGGGGAGGAGATCGATGTGTGTTCCTCTGTTCTGGGAACACAGCATTGGTCTCCTCACCACTGACAGAACATGGATCTGTGTGTTTACACACACAGATCCACACTCCTGCCGTGATCACAGGCAATCGCGGGTGCCCGGCAGCAATCGCAGCCGCCGGGCACGCGCGCCGGGTCACGAGCGGATCATCCACCCGGATCGAGGGAGGGTTCCTGCCGGTGTAATTTTACAATGCGCCGGTAAGGAGGGGGGTTAAAAACCCACGCATGCTCAGAAGCAAGTAATGAGATGGGAGCGCTCGTTCTGGTAAAACTACCATTCATAATGGAGTAAGCACATTCATCACGCTGTAACAGACAGAAAAGTGCGAATCGTCTTTTACTAAACACAAAATCAGCTAAAGCAGCCCAAAGGCGAATGGAACTTCCCCTTTATAGTGCCGCCGTACGTGTTGTACGTCACCGCGCTTTGCTAGATAATTTTTTTAAAACGATGGTGTGTGGGCAATGTCATTTTAATGATGAAGTTGGAAAACTTCGTTTTTTTCAACATGCTGAAAAACTTGCGGGCGGTATTAACCCTTTATCGGCCGCTAGCGGGGGTTAATACCGCACCGCTCGCGGCTGAATCCCGTGGCAAATCCGACAGTCCAGCGCCGCTATTTTTAGCGGCGCTATACCGCCACCGCTCCAATGTGAAAGGGGCCTTAGCCTAGCAAACAGACCGTTTTTAATGGCGAGAAAAATAAAAAAAATTGTAGGCTCCAGAGCATTTTTCTTGACGTGAAAATATGGGCATTAAAAATTTAGAACATGCTCTATTTCTTCTAGTCGTTTTTCACGTCGTGAAAAACGGTCGTGTGTAGGCTTTAACGACGGGGGGGGGAACTTACGTGTTGTAAGTCACCGCGCTTTACTCAAGCATTCTTTTTTTTCACGATCGTGTGTATGCAAGGCAGGCTTGACAAGAATCACGTCAAGAAAAACTTATTTTTTTCCATGACATGAAAAATGGTCGTGTGTACGCGGCTTAATAGTTTATTGAATGAAAAGTTAACTTCTCATTAAATTAAATGTTACATTTATACCGCGATAGTTACGTAAATGACAATAGTTGCCTTACCAGACTTGGTAGCATGGACTATTTATATCCTATCTACTGTATGACAATTAATTAACAACCTTGCATTTTGAATGTTTCTAATGTTACTGTTGTACAGATCATAATGATGGAAGAAATAGTTGCAGTACAAAAGTAAAAAAAAAAAAAAACTGAAAAATACTAAAGCAGCATGACCTGGTGGACCCGGTAGCCCACATGATGGGAAATCATTTTCGCAGGCGGGAAGAAAGTGGCGTCTCTACAGGGTGCCATGTTACTGTCTGGAGAACTGACAAAAAGGTGAAGATTTCATTGTACAGGACAACATTTACCTTCAGCCTAACATGACCCTGGACAGCCATTTTAAACCTTTGAAAGTAAAAGTCCTGATAAGTGTAAGAACGTTATTTACGCAAGAAAGCCTCCTTTGCCATTCATTTTCTATCTGGGGGCCTCTTCCCCAATTTCAGGGCTAAGCCCTTCCCTGCTACCCTGTCCAATGAGGGCACTTCTGTGGCCAAGAAGAGTGCTGCAATTGGACAAGGGGTGGGAAGGTGAAGGCCCCAATGTCAATTTAAATATAATCAGTATAAATAAAGCATGAGAACCATGCTTCTTATCTGGTCCTAAATCCTACCTTCAGTAATTTTTTCAGCTTTCCATCTATTAACCACTTACTTACTGGGCACATATACCCCCTTCCTGCCCAGGCGAAATTTCAGCTTTCGGCACGGTCGCGTTTTGAATGACAGACAATTGCGCAGTCGTGCGACGTGGCTCCCAAACAAAATTGACGTCCATTTTTTCCTACAAATAGAGCTTTATTTTGGTGGTATTAGATCACCTGTGTGGTTTTTATTTTTTGCGCTATAAACAAAAATATAGTGACAATTTTGAAAAAAAACAACACAATATTTTTTACTTTTTGCTATAATAAATATCCCATTTAAAAATATATATATATTTTTTTTCAGTTTAGTCCGATACGTATTCTTCTACATATTTTTGGTAAAAATTGCAATAAGCGTATAGTGATTGGTTTGCGCAAACGTTATAACGCCTACAAAATAGGGGATAGAATTATTAATTTTTTTAAAACATTTTTTTTTTCTAGTAATGGCGGCGATCTGCGATTTTTGTCACGACTGCGATATTACGGCGGACACATCGGACACTTTTGACACATTTTAGGGACCATTCACATTTATACAGCGATCAGTGCTATAAAAATGCACGGATTACTGTATAAATGTGACTGGCAGGGAAGTGATTCTTACTGTGGGGGGAGGGGACTGACTGGGGGAGGTGACCGATGGTTGTCCCTATGTACAAGGGACAGAACATTGGTCTCCTCTCCCTAACAGAAGGTGGAGCTCTGTGTTTACACACAGAGCTCCACGTCCCTGGCTCTGTGACTGCCGATCGCGGCGGCATGGCGGACATCCCAGCCGCCAGGCACGCGCATCGGCACCTGGCGCGTGGCCGGAGTCTGTATATTGACAGCCCCCCGGCAGATCAGAGCCACCTGAAGCTATTTAGGGGGAAAAAAAATCCTTTACAACCCCTTTAAGTTCCAGCATTCATGTAATTATGTCCTTTTTGACACATTTTTTTTACTAAAACTGGAGATTGCTAAATCTGGTGCAGCTGTGCATAGAGGCAATGCATTTTTTTTTTTTTTGTCAAAGCTTAATTGAACAAGTTGGTTGAGGCTGGGTTCACACTACTACTTTGATCCTACTTTGCTCTGCTACATTGGTCCTACACTGATCCTACATTGGTCCTACATTGATCCTACATTGGTCCTACATCCACCCTTCTTTCATGAACAGGATACTACTTTGATCCGACTTTGTGATAGTCTGACTTGTTCTTTGACCAATCAAAACATTCTCAGTGTGAGATAAATTCCTTTTACTGCTGCTGTAATCACAAGTCGGATGTCAAAAGTCGGATGGTTAGGACAAGGCTCCTACTTTGATCCTACTTTAATGATATTCAATGGGCTGATGTAGGATCAAAGTAGGACCAAAGTAGTACAGGGAGTAGTTTCAAAGTCGGACCAGTTAAGACAGCTCTCATAGGGAAACATTGATTTTCACACGTCATGCTACATGAGCTCCCAATGTAGGACCGTTGTAGGACAAGTGTGAACCCAGCCTCAAAGCCACTTGGCTACCATGCACAGCTGCACCAGATTTGGCACTATCCAGTTTTAGTAAAGCAACCCCGTAGTACCATTATTTTATTTATTTATATATTTATTATGTATATTTGGCACATGGTCATGAATGCTAGAATTTAAAGTCCATTCCCTCTTCATGGGTTTCACATTACTGCCCTGATTGGATTTGCTTGGTGTTTGTTCCTCATTAATCACTTAAGGACCGGCTCACGTATATATACACGTCAATAGAATGGCTCCTGTTGGCAGATCGACGTGTGTATATATACACACACACACACGTCGCCTTTAAGAAGCGGCATTGTGGGCGTGCAGGTGCCTCTGCGAGTCTGACTGTGGGTCCCGCGGACTTGATGTCCAAGGGGATACTGGCGATCGTCTCACGGAGAAAATTAACGGGGAAATACTAATATAAATAAGCATTTCCCCATTCTTCCTAGTGACAGGACACTGATCACAGCTCCCTGTAATCGGATGCGGTGATCACCATCGTGTCACACATAGACCATCCCCCCTACAGTTAGAACACATCCCTAGGACACACTTAACCCCTTCAGAGGAACACACATCGGTCTCCTCCCCTTGTGAGTCCCCTCCCACCTACAGTTAGAACACACTTTAGGGAACATTTAACCCCTTCAGCGCCCCCTCCTGGTTAACCCCTTCAGTGCCAGTCACATTTACGCAGTAATCAATGCATTTTTATAGAACTGATCGCTGTGTAAATGTGAATAGTCCCAAAATAGCGTCCGATGTGTCCGCCATAATGTTGCAGTCATGATAAAAATTGCTGATCGCCGCCATTACTAGTAAAAAAATTATTTTTTTATAAAAATGGCATAAAACTATCCCCTATTTTGTAGACACTATAACTTGTGCACAAACCAATCAAACACTTATTGCGATTTTTATAACCAAAAATATGTAGAAGGATACGTATCAACCTAAACTGAGGGAAAAAAATTATATATATATATATATATATATATATATATATATATATATATATATATATATATATATATTTTGGGGGTGATATTTATTATAGCAAAAAGTAAAAATATTGCTTTTTTTTCCAAAATTGTCGCTCTATTTTTGTTTATAGCGCAAAAAAAAAAAAAACGGAGAGGTGATCAAATACCACCAAAGGAAAGCTCTATTTGTGGGGAAAAAAGGACGTCAAATTGTCAGTTAAAACGACGCAGTGCCGAATCGCAAAGTGCTCTGGTCTTTGGCCAGCCAAATGATACAGGGCAAGTGGTTAAAAAAAAAGGCCAAATATTTATGCACATGCAGGTATGTACTTTAACCACTTAGCAAACGAGTATAAAAATAAATAAATAAAAATTACATAAATATATCCCACAGTTTGTAGACAATACAACCGTTGCATAAACCAATCAATATACGCTTAGTTTTTTTTTTTTAACCAAAAACATGTAGCCGAATACATTTTGGCCTAAATTTATGGAGAAATTTGATTTTTTTTTATTTGATGGGTTTTATAGCAGACAGTAAAAAATATATATATTTTTTTTCTCTAAATTGTCGGTCTTTTTTGTTTATAGCGTAAAAAGATTTAAAAAGTAAAGGTGTGGGAAAAAAAAAATTAAATCTATTTGGATACAGTGCCTGGTCATGAAGGGGTGTAAAGTGGTTAATAGAATGCTCAGAGCCCTTTTATTTATGGTGATAACACCTCTTACACTTGCCGATTTAAAAAAGTCAGTGCAACTGTAAGGCCTCATTCACACTTGGCCGTTCTGGTCCGTCTGTCGGCGGACCTGAACGGCCCGCTCCATGCATCGCTATGGAGCGTTGGATGTCAGCGGAGACATGTCCGCTAACATCCGACCCGATCCGCTAAAAACAAACGTATGGGGACACGTCCCCATCCGTCCATGGTGGATCGGATCGGGTAAGATCTGATGAAAACGGACATGCTGTCCGTTTTCATCAGATCGCTCCATAGGACACAGCGGTGCCCGACAAGCCCCTCCCCGCTCAGTGAGCAGAGAGGAGCTTGTCATCCGTCGGCTCAGCGGAGATCTGCGGACAGATCTCCCGCTGAGCCGACGGGAGCAGGCAGACTCCGTAGCGACGGAGTCTGCCAAGTGTGAATGAAGCCTTAGGGCCCTTTCACATGTACAGATCTCTTGAGGATCCGTACCTTTATCATCCGCTTGCTCAGCAGGGATCGCACCACATGTACAGTGCCTTGCGAAAGTATTCGGCACCCTTGAATTTTGCGACCTTTTGCCACATTTCAGGCTTCAAACATAAAGATATAAAACTGTAATTTTTTTTGAAGAATCAACAAGTGGGACACAATCATGAAGTGGAACGAAATTTATTGGATATTTCAAACTTTTTTAACAAATAAAAAACTGAAAAATTGGGCGTGCAAAATTATTCAGCCCCTTTACTTTCAGTGCAGCAAACTCTCCAGAAGTTCAGTGAGGATCTCTGAATGATCCAATGTTGACCTAAATGACTAATGATGATACATAGAATCCACCTGTGTGTAATCAAGTCTCTGAATAAATGCACCTGCACTGTGATAGTCTCAGAGGCCCGTTTAAAGCGCAGAGAGCATCATGAAGAACAAGGAACACACCAGGCAGGTCCGAGATACTGTTGGAGACGTTTAAAGCCGGATTTGGATACAAAAAGATTTCCCCAGCTTTAAACATCCCAAGGAGCACTGTGCAAGCGATAATATTGAAATGGAAGGAGTATCAGACCACTGCAAATCTACGAAGACCTGGCCGTCCCTCTAAACTTTCAGCTCATACAAGGAGAAGACTGATCAGAGATGCCCATGATCACTCTGGATGAACTGCAGAGATCTACAGCTGAGGTGGGAGACTCTGTCCATAGGACAACAATCAGTCGTATACTGCACAAATCTGGCCTTTATGGAAGAGTGGCAAGAAGAAAGCCATTTCTTAAAGATATCCATAAAAAGTGTTGTTTAAAGTTTGCCACAAGCCACCTGGGAGACACACCAAACATGTGGAAGAAGGTGCTCTGGTCAGATGAACCAAAATCTAACTTTTTGGCAACAATGCAAAACGTTATGTTTGGCATAAAAGCAACACAGCTCATCACCCTGAACACACCATCCCCACTGTGAAACATGGTGGTGGCAGCATCATGGTTTGGGCCTGCTTTTCTTCAGCAGGGACAGGGAAGATGGTTAAAATTGATAGGAAGATGGATGGAGCCAAATACAGGACCATTCTGGAAGAAAACCTGATGGAGTCTGCAAAAGACCTGAGACTGGGACGGAGATTTGTCTTCCAACAAGACAATGATCCAAAATATAAAGCAAAATATACAATGGAATGGTTCACAAATAAACATATCCAGGTGTTAGAATAGCCAAGTCAAAGTCCAGACCTGAATCCAATCGAGAATCTGTGGAAAGAACTGAAAACTGCTGTTCACAAACGCTCTCCATCCAACCTCACTGAGCTCGAGCTGTTTTGCAAGGAGGAATAGGCAAAAGTTTCAGTCCCTCGATGTGCAAAACTAATAGAGACATACCCCAAGCGACTTACAGCTGTAATCGCAGCAAAAGGCGGCGCTACAAAGTATTAACTTAAGGGGGCTGAATAATTTTGCACGCCCAATTTTTCAGTTTTTTATTTGTTAAAAAAGTTTGAAATATCCAATAAATTTCGTTCCACTTCATGATTGTGTCCCACTTGTTGATTCTTCAAAAAAAATTACAGTTTTATATCCTTATGTTTGAAGCCTGAAATGTGGCAAAAGGTCGCAAAGTTCAAGGGGGCCGAATACTTTCGCAAGGCACTGTATATCGGTATTTCATCCGAAAACGGATTTATGAAATACGGACATACGGTCCGCAGGTGTGAAAGGCCCTTACAGATGAAATATAAAACTTGCTTTTTGGGTTTATAATGGAAGTGAAAATGTATAAAAAAAAAAAAAACTTCAGTTTAAATAAATGAAATACTCATCATGTTAAATATATTTATAAAAAGGCGATAAAACATTTGTAGTAAAGACTTGTCTTGTAACTGGAGTCCTTCGAATAGCAGAGTATTTCTGGTAAATATCTATAGGGTTAACCAATAATCGATGTAAATGCAGGGTGTGCCAATTGCAGGCTACAGTTAAACAAGGTGATAAATGATGGCAGACTGGTTTGCCTTTACCACCTTTACCACCTTTCTCCATTTAATATATACAATATGTGCAGAAAAACAAAAGCAGATGGTGACATTTGCAACAAGCTTATAGCTTTACAATGAATGGCAGTTTTCTATAGGGACAAGCGAAGAGAGATTACAGAAAATCTACAGATTACTTGGTGGAACACAGCAAGTTCTTATCACAGGCAACCTATACAGAGAGAAACACATACACAGCTTTGTCCACTGCCATCTGAAAATGCGAAACGTCAGGTTGTCCCCGCCATCAATACATGAACAATAATGCAGATATGGAAAGTCAGAGGGCCAGATCCACGTACCTCAGCGCATCTTTCCGTCCGACGTAGCATATCTCTGATACACTACGCCGCCGTAACTTACAGCGTATTTTCTGTATCCTGAAAGAATTTGCGCCGTAAGTTACGGCGGCGTAGTGTAACTTTGTCAGCGTAAAGGCGCGCAATTCAAATGGATGAGATGGGGGCGGGTTTTATGTTAATACGTCTTGACCCAACGTAAATGCCGTCCGTGGGGGTGTCCCAATCGACAGAAGCGCCACCTAGCGGCCAGCGTAAATATGCACCTTAGATCCGACGGCATACTAAGACGTACGCCAGTCGGATCTAGCCCACATTCAGGCATACAGTAGGTGTTTGTGATATTGTGTTTTTAGCACGACAGCATCGTGCTGATTCTCGGCGACATGGTGCCGAGATCTCGCCGACATCTCGCACTCACTGGAATAGTGACAGCACATCCCAGCAAGCGCGTCATAGAAGCGACGGGAGATCCGACTTGGATTCCCGCCAATTCTACACGTGTGCGGCGTTTGTTATGAATCCTGAGGGGGAAGTCTCCGCCGGATTTTAAATAAAAATCCGGCATGGGTTCCCCCCTCAGGAGCATACCGGGCCCTTAGGTCTGTTATGGGTTGTAAGGAGAGCCCCCCTACGCCGAAAAAAACGGCGTAGGGGGTCCCCCTACAATCCATACCAGACCCGTATCCAAAGCACGCTACCCCGCCAGCCAGGAAGGGATTGGGCCCTCCCGAGCGCCCCCCCCCCTCCCGAGCCGTACCAGGCTGCATGCCCTCAACATGGGGGGGTTGGGTGCTCTGGGGCAGGGGGGCGCACTGCGGCCCCCCCACCTCAGAGCACCCTGTCCCCATGTTGATGAGGACAGGGCCCCTTCCCGACAACCCTGGCCGTTGGTTGTCGGGGTATGCGGGCGGGAGGCTTATCGGAATCTGGGAGCCCCCTTTAATAAGGGGGCCCCCAGATACCGGCCCCCCACCCTAAGTGAATGAGTATGGGGTACATCGTACCCCTACCCATTCACCTGCAAGAAAAGTGGTAAAAACACAAATAAACCACACAGGGTATTAAAATATTTTATTAGTCTGCTCCGGAGGCCTCCCCTGTCTTCTTTATTAGCTCTTTTACCAGGGGGAGCTTCTTCTTTGACGTCTTCGGGTGGGTGGGGGCCGCCGTCTGGTTCTCTTCCACCGCCGGGGGGGGTCGCTTTTAAAAAAGCCCCCACCCCCCGGCGGGTTTCCTCCGGCGTCTTCGGAGGGGGGGCTTCTTCCGCTATCCCGACGGGTCTTCTCCGCTATCCGGGGGGTCTTCTCAACTCTCCGGGGGTCTCCTTCTATGTTCGCCGCTCTCCGCTGTTGACTCGGCGCACCCCGGTTCTTCCTCTTGCTGTCCGGTGCCTTCTTCTTCCGTGCTGTACGTCTTCTTCTCCTTCCGCGCTGTGAGTTCTTCTTCCGTGCTGTGACGTCATGTTCTTCACTTCTCTTCTTCTCCCGATGTTGACAAGCCGGCTCTTCTCGCTGAAATGACGGATGCGCGCCTTGCATCGGACCTATATAGGCCTCACAGTCCCATCATGCTCTGTACCTACCCATGTGATACCTACCTGTAGGGGGCGTAGGGGGGCTCTCCTTACAACCCATAACAGACCTAAGGGCCCGGTATGCTCCTGAGGGGGGAACCCATGCCGGATTTTTATTTAAAATCCGGCGGGGACTTCCCCCTCAGGATTCATAACAAGCGCCGCACACGTGTAGAATTGGCGGGAATCCAAGTCGGATCTCCCGTCGCTTCTATGACGGCTCTGTCTCCATCGCGGCAAGCCAGCTCGGCGCTGGCTCCCGCGATGGGGCTCGTAGGTGCTCAATCTCGCCGAGAAAGAGAGCGAGATTGACACAAAATCGGGTTCACCTACTGTATCTTGTTTTGTGGATACAAAACAAAGATACGCCGGAGCAACCTAGAAGTTACGCGGCGTATCAATAGATACGCCAGCGTAACTGCTTCGTGGATCTGGCCCAGAATCTCAAATCTGTCTTCTTGCACCAGGGCAGACAATGAAACAGGACAGAAGCCACTGGATTGGCAAGGCAGCCAGGAACCTGGCATTTTCAGAGAAAGGGATAAACAATTGGTAACCTCTACAATTCCTCTTCCTCCAAACTATGGCCCTCCAGTTGTTCAGGAACTACAATTCCCATCATGCCTAGTCATGTCTGTGAAAGTCAGAGATTTGCAATGCCTCATGGGATGTGTAGTTCCGCAACAGCTGGAGGGCCGTAGTTTGGAGATCCCTAACCTAGGCCATTCAGCACAAAGAGACCCACACATCAATAATACTCATCTTACCAATGCTCTCTCGCGACTCCTGCCTCCATCAGCTGACAATAATACCCAGTGCTTCCAGGTAACAAATGATTTGATCTCCTCCCATGTGACAGCACTTGGGTCCAGCATCCAATCACTACACTTGAGCACTGTCACATGACCAGGAGAGTGCTGGTACTGTTCCCATTAGCATCCAACACCAGCTGACACATTGGATTCCACTGCTGGATGCAACAGAGACAAGAGTACTAGTAAGGTGGTGATGGCGGGGGCATTTACAAAGACACTGGCATGGTCAAGGTGAGTGCCTGCACTGCAAGGGTTACAGTATTTGCTTGTTTAGGTCTGGGTGAACAATATACACTGCTCAAAAAAAATTAAAGGAACACTTTTAAAACACATCAGATTTCAATGGGGAAAAATGTCATGCTGGAGCTCTATATTGATATGGACTGGGCAATGTAATACAAATGCATTGCATATAGGGCTGGAGGCAAACTACCATATTGCCTCATATATTGTCCCAACCATTCTTACCCCCCTCATTGGACAGGGTAATGTGTTAGGAACATTGTTTGTGGAAATGAAAATTATCAACCTACAGAGGGTTAAATTCAAAGACACCCTGAAAAATAGCTATGAGTAACAACATCACATGATGTGAAACGCGTCAGCCACCTTTTTCCTGTTGTTCACTTCATTTTGACTTTTTTTTGCATCGCTTTGGTTGTTTTTTGAATTTTATTTATACAATAAAAGACATTGTTTTAAGGAGTGCGGCAGTCCAGGATCTTCTTCTATCCAATACACCCTGAAAATACCCATCTATTCTGACTGTTATTCACTAGTGAAAATTGCGAGTATTGCCTCGTTAGAGTTAAATAGCAAAGTCTATAAACTGTGCCAACATCCCTGTTGTTTGTAGTGAGTGTATCTTGATCAGTGGACTCAAATCAAGGCTGCTTGAGGCCTGATTGATTGACCATAGATCAAGAGAAAGGAAAGGGAGGTTTGTTTGGGACTTTGAAGGCACTAGTATGCAGCAGTATAAAATATATATTTTGTATTATTATAATTGTTAAATAAATTTTTATATATATTTTATACTGCTGCATACTAGTGCCTTCAAAGTCCCAAACAAACCTCCCTTTCCTTTCTCTTGATCTATGGTCAATCAATCAGGCCTCAAGCAGCCTTGATTTGAGTCCACTGATCAAGATACACTCACTACAAACAACAGGGATGTTGGCACAGTTTATAGACTTTGCTATTTAACTCTAACGAGGCAATACTCGCAATTTTCACTATCTAATTGGGTGGATAACACACCCGCTTCTCTTTTAGTAGAACCTATCTTTTGAGTTTAATAACTCATTTAGGTCTACCTTATGAGTGCCTCTCACTCTAATTCTATTAAATATTAATTTTATTTATTATTGTGGAGATCTATTTTCTGTATTTTTCTCTATGATGGGAGTGACTCTTTAGTCGAGATAGATATCATGGAAGTTCTTGGCACTGACTGGACATGTTTTATGACTACCATCCAAACCTCTACTCTTAATACTCACAAAATAGATGATGACCTTAAAGTATATTTCGGGAAGATTTTTGCTTTTTTGAAACGTAAATCCCACCTACACTGGCACATCGAATATTTCAGACGTTACTTATTGGATAACATTTGTCCTATTGGACTACGCATCCAAATTTTCCCCACCATCAAGGAACCTTCACCTGATTTCAAAAAGAATTGGGAAACCACCCTATTGGGGTGTAGTACTGATCTAATGAAATCATTGGTGATTCAGTATACCTCAGATATGACTTTACTCGACATGGAAATTAATAATCTTAACAGTCAATTCCAGCATCTGATCGGCAATACCATATACACCGACAAATGGAAGGAATTAAAAACTCGCTTAGAGACACTCAACAGAGACATCATAGTGAGTAAACAAACAAAATTCAACAAAGACAAATCAGCATATGCAGATGGCTATGCATACAAATGGTCTACTAATCAGAGCAATAGGAGGGGTAATAGACGCGTTCAGCATCTCGGTAATTCCAACACTGAAGTGGAATCCGACTCCTCTATTTCCTCTTTAACTTCCCAACAAAGTGGAACAAGACCTCCCACTACTTCCAAAGGCACTAAATCCGCCCGAAAAAGGCTGAGATATGGAGGGACTACCCCCCCACCCTTACCAGCTAAAAAGGATAGACAAATTGCCAAGGCAACAAAGACACGGGTACCAACTGCACGGGATCTTGTGGACACCAACCTATCTACTGACAACTTGGGCAGGTCCACATCCCTACACGGAGCAATACCCAAAGTCCTTAACTCATCTTTGATGACCAACAAGTTTACAAAGACCAATGATGATGCCATTTTTTTAGACCTGAAGAAGCAGCAGGGAAACCTAGATACATTTGTTCTAAAATCAATGCCAAACCTACCGCCCCCATTACAACCAACTCCTCTGAAAATAACAGCCTTAACATAATTAATTTGACCCCATTAATATTATCCGAGGACCAATCCTCAGTATTACAGCTTGGCTTAGGCTTTTGTCCTCTTGACTCTTTGAAGATAACACATACTATCAAGGACCTTTATCTATTAGCCCGCAACCTGACATATAAGTTTATTTTTGATAGAGACCGTGGCCTAATTAATTTAGAGCATGAATTAGCGGAGAGAACCAAACAGTTCACCATGAACGAATTTCGTGCCCTCCGAGACTTAATGCTCTTATATGACGAGAGCAACCCTGACGACACCAATCCAGCATTGACTGTTGTAGATGATCCAATTGTACCCATTCCAACCACTAGACCCCCACGCAAACCCTTTCGTCTCCCTTCTAGGAGATTCCCTGACCTTATGACCTGCCCATCGATTTGGGCGTTTGTACAGGCTACAATCCGAGATCTCAAAAGACAGGAATGGCATACAATATCTCCTAATTTAACCGTTAGACAGACTAAAGCCCTCAAATCTCTGCAGAAATGTACCGATACTGTAATCAAACAATCGGACAAAGGTGGAAATATTGTACTCATGACACATGAATTTTATCAAAACATGTGCTATTCAATATTAAACAACACCGACTGGTACAGTCGGATCCCCTCCACCTTTGTTTCTAACTTTACTACAGAACTCAGATCTCTATGTACAGATGCCTACTTTTTAGGATTGATTGATAAGGACACTTTAGAATACTTGATCCCCAAATTTCCCCGGTTACCCACTTTTTATTCCTTGCCCAAAACGCATAAAAACGTAAAAAAAACCCCCGGCCGACCTATTGTGTCTGGCATGGGATCTCTTACAGACAATGCTAGTAAATTCGTAGATGCCTTCCTTATGCCCCATGTCACGAGTCTTCCATCATATATTCGTGACACTTCTGACCTTTTGAAACATATCGAGGGGACCCAAGTCCCTCCTGACGCCCTGCTCGTGGCCCTGGATGTCGAGGCCTTGTACTCGAGCATCCCCCACGAGCAGGGCGTCAGAACGGCCGGGTCCTTTTTATATGAACAGGAAAACACCTCATGGTCCCTGGTTAAATTTATTTTACAGCTATTATCATTTATCCTAACAAAAAATTATTTTACGTTCAACGACAAATTATTTTTGCAAAATCAGGGTGTGGCGATGGGTACATCCTGCGCCCCAGCCTATGCCAATTTATATCTTGGCGGCTGGGAACGCTCACTACACGCTAACGACACTCTTCGAAGATTTTTGGATCAGGTTTTACTTTGGTATAGATTTATAGATGATTTGTTCATTATTTGGACCGGTACTTCTGAGTCCCTACTAGAATTTGTACGTCTACTTAATGTAAATGAATTTAACCTTAGATTTACCGTCGAATTTGATGACACTCGGGTCCCATTTCTTGACCTGACTGTCATCAAACAAAGTGACGGTACTCTACATACGGACTTGTACCGTAAACCTACGGCCGGAAATACCTTATTGTTTGCTACCAGTGCTCACCCTAAGCCATTAATTAGAAGTATTCCTTTCGCCCAATATTTAAGACTACGTAGGAATTGCACACTACCCAGCGATTTCAAAAAACAAGCAGACGCACTAAGGTTGCGCCTACTTGACCGTGGCTATGCCCGGACAAACCTCAAAAAAGCCTACAATAGGGCCTGCTTACGCTCTAGGAATTCATTGTTATACGACACACTTAAACAGAGAAATACAACCACCCCAGGTAACAATTCTGTACGTTTTATCACTACTTATTCAGCTCATCACAATGTCCTACGTGATATCCTCAATAGACATTGGCATATCCTTACGGATGACAATACCTTGTCCAAACATGTGAAAGTACATCCTGAAATGGTCTATCGCCGTGCATTCTCACTGCGAGACCGACTTACCCAGAGTCATTATACACAAGAACGTTCATCCCCTCCAGCACTCAGGGGAACATATCAATGCGGCAATTGTCCGCGTTGCCTGTGGGTACTGGAGGGTAAACGATTTATTTTACCTAATAATGAAGTTTTTTCTCCTTCCTTTTACGCTGATTGTGGTACCAAGGGTGTGGTTTATTTAATGGTGTGCAACTGTAATGCTTTTTATGTTGGAAAAACAATCAGAGAATTCCGCCAACGTATGGGCGACCACCTTTACGACACAAGAGTTGGTAAACTGACTACCATTGGACGTCATATAGGACTTTATCATAGGTATGACTCGACAGTAATACGCTTCCTTATATTGGAGGTCATTCCACCGCATCCACGTGGTGGCGATTGGGACAAATCCATTCTCCAAAAGGAATGTTTATGGATAGAACATTTGAACGCTATGACTTATCCAGGTTTGAATGAGGTCAATTCATACAAGTCCTTCATATAGGCGGGACTTTGATGGATTGACTATTCATTCACCTACAATCAACTTCAACCTGATATGCTTGATTGTTCCACCATAATGTTACTATCATCCAAAACAAACCCCTCTCTGTCCCCCTGCAACTCCTCCTAATTACAAATATTATCTCTGTCTGTATTTCTACCCCCTCTAATGTCATCACTACATTTTAGATGCCTGCTACACCTTAATTGAATCTTCTCGTCATGATTGTCTTTTCCCTGATTTCTGAATTATTATTGTTTAATGACTCCACAATTTAATGTATTGCAGGTATATCCCCCTGTATATATTTATAATGTTAACGTCTGTGATACTCACACATCAATGTTTACATTGCAATTTTTCTATGTACGCCTCAGTGCTGTGCCTTGTCAGCTTAGGACCTTGTCATGTGATCGGGCTGGCCGCGGCCTCGCCCCCTTTTTCTGACTGGCGCACGCTGGACCCTTCAGACCTCGGGCTCCAATCGGAGCCCGCTGTTTGCAGCATCGAACCCGGCCTCAGGCCATTGGGTATCATGTCTGCAAGGCCGCGCATTGACCAATGCGCGGCCGTCTGAACGGTGAGTCACGTCTGCGTCACGCCCACGTGACGTATGACGTGTCTTGGGATTCCTCATTTAAGCTGCTCCACGAGCGGCTTGGGTGAGATGCACGGTGCTCTCCCTGGGGATTGACTGACACTACACATTCTGTGGTAAGCACACTTTATTTATACTGACCCTGTATCAACTACTCCTGTGCCATTCTATTATTTAATATTATGATTTTCAATCAATCGTTTGATACCATATCTTTCTTAGATTGGCTTGCTGGTGTTTACCCACACTGGCTCTCTCTCATTGCTTGCTGCTATCTAATTGTCAGCTCCATGTGTCTACCACCCCAGTATTCACTAAACTGATTACATTGTTTTGGACAGTAAGCTGCAGTTTTATTTAACCCTTTCCATTCCAGCACTGATTGTCACTTCCTGGTGTCCCGTTGCTGAATTATTAGTTCTCTTGGCTGCTTTCTTCAATTTTTTCATCCGGGTATTTTTGATTTTCACTATTCACCACCTCACTACCATACCTCCCCTTCCCTTTTCCCTCCCTGTTTTTTAACCCATTTCTTTTCCCTCCCCCCCCCCCCCTCCCTCCCCTCCTATTCCCTTCCCACCTTCTACCAATCCCCCTTTCTTCCTTTTCCCCCCCCCCCACCCCTCCTCTCCCGCCTTCTTTTTCCTCCCCCCCCTCCTCCCTCCCTCCCTTTTTCCTCCCCCCCTCCTTTTCTTTTTTTTTTCTTTTCTTTTTTCTCTTTTTCTCTTCTTTTTTTCTTTTCTTTTTTCCTCCTTTTTCTTTTTCTTCCTTCCTCCGTTTCTTTGTTTTCTTTGGTCTTCCCTTCTTTTCCCCACTTTCATTCCCTTCCTCCTCCCTTCCTGCATAACCATCCCCCATTACATTTAGTATTAGGAATAACCTATTAACCTTCTCCATCAGAGCCCGTTCTTATTATCCCCCACGTGCGCTCTAGGGGGCCACTGCCTAAGCCATTCCACGACCACTTTGGCAAATCAAGGTGAGTAGTCTTTGACTCTCCTACAAGACGCAACACTGAGCCTATGAAATTTCTCTATTAAATTATTGTATACAATTGCTTGTTATTATTATTTTTTCCATGTTGTTCATATTTTACATATGTACCCTATAGACATTCCTCCTGAAGAAGCAGTTTTATACTGCGAAACCGGTCGAGACCACGACTCCACTGATTAGAAAATACGGTCTTGTGATCAATCTGATTTGTGGGGTTTGTCTCAATTGTTCTGCTTTTTTGTATATTTTGTATTATTATAATTGTTAAATAAATTTTTATATATATTTTATACTGCTGCATACTAGTGCCTTCAAAGTCCCAAACAAACCTCCCTTTCCTTTCTCTTGATCTATGGTCAATCAATCAGGCCTCAAGCAGCCTTGATTTGTTATTCACTAGTATTGCATTTGGCTAGGGTCAGTGTGACTACTGGTAGCACGAGGCGATACTTGGACCCTATAAAGGTTGCACAGGCAGTCCAACTCCTCCAGGATGGCACATTAATACGTGTCATTGCCAGAAGGTTTGCTGTGTCTCCCAGCACAATCTCAAGAGCATGGAGGAGATTCCAGGAGACAGGAAGTTCCTCTAGGAGAGCTAGACAGGGCAGTAGAAGGTCCTTAACCCATCAGCAGGACCAGTATCTGCTCCTTTGTGCAAGGAGGAACAAGATGAGCACTGCCAGAGCCCTACAAAATTACCTCCAGCAGGCCACTGGTGTGAATGTCTCTGACCAAACAATCAGGAACAGACTTCATGGGGGTGGTATGAGGGCCCGACATCCTCTAGTGTGCTCTGTGCTCACTAACCAGCTCCATGGAGCTCGATTGGCATTTTCCATTGAACACCAGAATTGGCAGGTCCGCCATTGGTGCCCCATACTTTTCACAGATGAGAGCAGGTTTACCCTGAGCATATATGACAGACGTGAAAGGGTATGGAGAAGCCGCGGAGAACTTTATGCTGCCTGTAACATCATTCAGCATGACCGGTGTGGTGGTGGGTCAGTGATGGTCTGCGGAGGCATATCCATGGAGGGATGCACAGACCTCTACAGGCTACACAATGGCACCCTGACTGCTATTAGGTATCAGGATGAAATCCTTGGACCCATTGTCAGACCATATGCTGGTGCAGTGGGTCCTGGGTTCCTCCAGGTGCACGACAATGCCCGGCCTCATGTGGCGAGAGCATGCAGCCATACAAAGTACTGAGGACCATGCTGAGTTGCTGCAATGGAATTTCAGCAAAATTAACTAGCCTACTGCATCATTATCATTTTTTTCACTTTGATTTTCAGGGTGTCTTTGAATTCAGCTCTCTGTAGGTGGATAATTTTCATTTCCATCAAACAATGTGCCATCCTTTCGTTCCTAACACATTAACCAGTCCATACCAGTATAGATATCCAGCATGATGTTATTTTTTCCCATTGAGATCTGATGTGTTTTCAAAGTGTTCGCTTTTTCGGTGCTTCTGAATCGCTTCCCATTCTTTGGAATGGGCAGAGTCGTTTTGGGAGTGCTGTAAAGATGCTGCTTTCAGGAATTTTTCTAATATCCCTCAAGCACACCGCCCCAGTGTGAAAGCACTCAGACTTTCACACCCTGGCAGCATGGGAGGCAGTTTTTAGGAGCTTTACAGGCGCTATTTCTAGCGCTAAAACGCCTGAAAACTGCCTCAGCATGAAAGAGGTCTAACAGATGCAGAAGGATTTTGTCATGGACCTTGGAATGCTGAAGGGTATCTCTTTGAAATCTGTTACACAGTGGGGGGTCTTCTGCTCTGTCTTAAGGCCAGACGGCTCCATTGTTCTGTGTCTGGCTATGGTGTACATTGATTGCCCCCTGGGGCTTTTGTCTCAATACACAAAACAGTTCCTCCATTCAAGCTATTGGACCAATCCCTGCTGACTCATGTTCAAGTCCTCATTTGCATGCCTAAGAGGACCTGAAGGAGAACTACATGTACTTTATAATTGACCAATAGGAAAGCGATTGTTGGGGGCGGGATGTTCCAAATTCTGTTTAAAAAGAGTGTTGTGTACTTCCAATAAAGGTCTTCCTGTTTGAACTTACATACAGCCTGCCTGGTGTTTGTTCTAATGGATCCCGAACGGCACATAGCTGTAGTTCGGATCCCGGAGCCTTGGATGACCGAACCATCAGACGTTGCAATCTGCAAGCTGACTCACTAGTAGCAGAGGAGTGTCGGGAGAGCAGAAGCGAGCGAGCAAGGGTCTTGTTACAGATTTTATTTAAATTTCAGCACTTTGAACGGATGCAGATAAACAAGTAAAACTTATGTAGGAGCATTTGTTTCATCTCTGTGTATCGTCAGAGGCCAGTCACTTCACTGGGTATATGAGAGGCTTTACGAACACTCTCAGGGCCTTATCGCCAAGCTCAGTGCCAAAACTGCTCAGCTGCATCAGATCTGTGTATCGCAATGGTTTTTATTTTTCAGCTACAGCAAGAACATTAAGCTGCAGATTTTAAAGTTCAGTGGTTCAATAAAAGATAAAATCTGATGCTGTGTCAGTTTTATTTCTGGTCTTGAATGGGATCACAATACCATCCGTGCACAATGTTCCTAATGTACAATGCACCTACTTGAATGAACTGTTGCATCCATCTTTCCGACTCTGACTGGGGAACCGCTAGACCTCATCTCAACCCCAACTTCATTCCAGACAGGTTCAAGCTTCTTGCAGTGACCACACCAGGGAGCGTAAAACTAAAAAAAAAAAAAAAAAGGAATATATCATAAACAAGTCATAGTATACACACACACACAACACAACTCTGCACAATTGTTCAGCTTACTCCTAATCTGTCCACCTTTAGGAGAAGTCTGTCCCACCTCCACCTAAAACTGTACTTTTACTGTCTCCATCAAATCTTCCCCAGACCTTTTGCCTCTCTCTTTTAGATTGTAAATTCTCACAAGCAGGGCCCGGCTAATCCTTTCATGCCGAAACGCGTGATACTGGTGTGTCCTGCTATGTAGCCAATAAAGGATTCTTACAATGGATGTCACGGAGTAGCCAGCTTTATTGTATTATAATTAGAGAATACATGGATTGATATTCAGCTGGTTCTGCAGGAACTGGTCAAATTTTGATCCATGTATGGCTGTTCCCATTCAGGAAATGATCTAGTGATCGACTTCTCCTGAACAGGATTGTCTTCATATTTTAGCTGCAGCTCTGATTAGCGTATTCTAACAGCTAAGGAGTCCAACTGTCAGAATACAATAGCACAGCTGGGGGATTCCTTCATCCATCTCAAATGTGTGAATGAGGGAATAGGTTCATTTGTTGGTTAACCACTTGAAGAACAAACCTTTTAAAGTTTAATAGCCGGATTCATAGAGAGTTACGCCGGCGTATCAGTAGATACGCCGTCGTAACTCTGAATCTACGCCGGCGTTAATTAAGGCGTATTCTGGAAACCAGATACGCTTAAATTAGGCTAAGATACGAGCAGCGTAAGTCTCCTACGCCGTCGTATCCTAAAGTGTAATTTTTAGGATGGCCGTAGAATATGTAAATATGTAAAGTTCGGCGTAGAATATGTAAATTACTAGATACGCCGATTCACGAACGTACGTGCGCCCGTTGCAGTAAAGATACACTGTTTCCGTAAGAGATACGCCGCGTAAAGATAAAGCTGCCCCCTAAGAGGCGTAGTCAATTTTAAGTATGATCGTTGTTCCCGCGTCGAAATTTGAAAATTTTACGTTGTTTGCGTAAGTCGTCAGTGAATAGGGCTGGACGTAATTTACGTTCACGTCGAAACCAATACGTCCTTGCGGCATACTTTGGAGCAATGCACACTGGTATATGTACACGGACGGCGCATCCTCATTTGAATTAGGCGCACTTACGCCGGCCACATTTACGATACGCCGCCGTAAGTTAGGAGGCAAGTACTTTGTGAATACAGTACTTGCCTCTCTGACTTAAGGCGGCGTAGCGTAAATACAAAACGCTAAGCCGCCTTTAAGATGCGGTGCTCTACTTGAATCTGGCCATAAGTCAGTATTTTTTTGCTTGAAAATGATTTATAACCCCCAAACATATATATATATATATATATATTATTTTTTATCAGAGACCCTAGGGAATAAAAAGCAGATTGTCACAGTTTGTTATGCCACACAGTATTTGTGCAGCGTTTTTTTTTTTCCAAACGCAATTTTTTGGGAAAAAAAAATAAACTTTAACGAATTAAAAATAAATACCCAATTTTTTTGGTAAAATATGAAAGATGATGTTACGTCGGAAAAAAATACATACCTAACAAGTCACGATACTTAAAAAAAATCTCCATACGCTTTCAACATTTTTACAGGTTAACCGTTTAGAGTTACAGAGGAGGTCTAGCGCTAGAATTATTGCTCTCTCCAACGTTCATGATGAAACCTCACGTGTGGTGCGAACACTGTTTACACATATGTGTCGCTCCGGTCCTCCAAGGCCACAGAGGCGATCAGGTCTCTGTTCGCCTCTGTGATTGGCTGGCCACACCATCAGATCGTTTCTATGGCACGCTGGTTAAACTGGTAAGAAACACCAGAGAGCAGCAGGGTGAATTCCAGTGGCCAATTAGCTGCTTGGCCCACTTTCGTGAGAAAATACCCAGGTGATGGCTGACAGCTTCAACCATAACCCCAGTAAACCACTTGCAAGCCGCAACGCACATCTATACATATTGCTGTCGGCAAGTGGTTAAAGAAACAAAAAAAAAGATCCATTGATGGGCAGAATTTCTAATTAAAATTCTTAGGAAAAGTCTTCTAAAAATTTGCACAAAAATTCTCAGGACATATGAATGTCGTTCGAAAGACTTTGTTTGCTTTTAAAATTAGATTTTGGAATGAATGGACATTACCAAATGAAAACCACATACACGGTTATTGTTAGACATTTGTTCGTTGCACATAAACAGATGTGAAATTACCAAGATAAAAGACAGCTTAGCATTATGTCCGATTAAGTAAAGTCTTGTAATCTATTTCCATCAAATACATGCTTGGAGTTAAAGTAGTTGTAAACCAGGGGTCAAGTCCTGGGGAAAAAAGTGTGGGAACTCCCACCCAAGATCCACCCCCCCACCAAAGTTCTTTCTAAATCCCGCGATAACTTGCGGCAGACCTCCGCAATGTCTCCTGGGAACAATGACAAAAGCTCCCAGGAGACATTGCGGCATCGAGGAAGTGACGGAATACCCGCACACTACCCGATGAATCCATATACAGGAAGCGGCCAGTAACATAAAGGATTACTAAGGTTCGCCTGCCCCTGACAGTGACTCGAGCTGGGCATCGCCGCTTAGTGAAGGATTGGCTCGGGGGGGGGGGGGGGGGGGGGCTCGGCTGCTCTAGTCCTGCAAAGGGAACGGAGTTCCTGCTGTGAAAAAAGTGCAGGAACTCCGTTCCCACGCGTTCCCGCAGGACTTGAGCCCTGTTGTAAACTGTTACATATACCCAGTGATGCGACTGGAGGCCACCTGAAACAAATCCTCTTACAGAAGTTGTACGTGTTTATCTATAGCCCTCTCCACATCTGTCCAATGGCTGAATTTATCAATCTTATCTGAGTGTTTAGAAAAAAAGGGGAGGGGGAGCAGAAATTACACTCTACAGAGCTCAGTGAGGACAGCTCCGAGAGCCGATTGGAGGAAAGGGACAAACCCCCTTTCACACAGCACACAGGAACAGAACTGAGACCGTCAATCAGCTGGAGGTTACAGAGTTACACTCTGCAGATCTCAGTGAAAGCTGATTGGAGGAAAGGGACATGCCCCCCCTCACACAGAAAAAGCTGAGGCTGTCAATCACAGGCTGGAGTGTCCCTCCCCTGTCACCATTTTTCTCTTGGTGTCAGGAAAACTTGTCAGACGTGACTCATGCTGATAGCAGGAGACAGAGATGACACTTAGTGCTCTTAATTGAGACAAGTACACACTATAAGCCAGATTTAGAGAGGTTTACGCCGGCGTATCAGTAGATACGCCGTCGTAACTCTGAATCTGCGCCGTCCTAAATTTAAGTGTATTCTCAAATTGAGATACACTTAAATCTAGCTAAGATACAACGGCGGGCGCCGTCGTATCTTAGCTTTCTATTTAGGCCGGCCGCTAGGGGCGTGTACGCTGATTTACGCCTAGAATGCGTAAATAAGCGAGATACGCCTATTCATGAACGTACGCTTGCCCGTCGCAGTAAAGATACGCCGTTTACGTAAGGCGTTTTCAGGCGTAAAGTTAGTCCAACAAAAAGCTGGCCTAGCCAATGTCAAGTATGGACGTCGGTCCCGCGTCAAATGTTGAAATTTTTACGTTGTTTGCGTAAGTCGTCTGTGAATGGGGCTGGGGGTCATTCACATCGAAACCAATAAGTCTTTGCGGCGTAATTTGGAGCATGCGCACTGGGATATGTCCACAGGCGGTGCATGCGCCGTTCGTAAAAAACGTCAATCACGTTGGGTCACGATTCATTAGCATAAAACACGCCCACCTCTTCACAATTTGAATTAGGCGCATTTAGGCCGGCACATTTACGCTACGCCGCCGTAACTTAGGACGCAAGTGCTTTGTGAATACAGCACTTGCCTCTCTAACTTACGGCGGCGTAGCGTATATGCGATACGCTACGCCTGCCTAACGTTAGGCTCCCATACCTGAATCCGGCTATATAAAGGGATATGCTTTGCTCATATTTTAATGTCCAAAGTTTACAACCACTTTAAAGCGGGGGTTCACCCTTAGAGGGCACTTTTCCCCCTTAGATTCCTGCTCGTTTTCTCTAGGGGAATCAGCAATTTGTTTTAAAATATGTGCAGTACTTACCCGTTTACGAGATGCATCCTCTCCGTCGCTTCCGGGTATGGGCTTCGGGAATGGGCGTTCCTTCTTGATTGACAGTCTTCCGAGAGGCTTCCGACGGTCGCATCCATCGCGTCACGATTTTCCGAAAGAAGCCGAACGTCGGTGCGCAGGCGCAGTATAGAGCCGCACCGACGTTCGGCTTCTTTCGGGTACGAGTGACGCGATGGATGCGACCGTCGGAAGCCTCTCGGAAGAATGTCAATCAAGAAGGAACGCCCGCTCCCGAAGACCCATACCCGGAAGCGACGGAAGAAGATGCAGCTCGAAAACGGGTAAGTACTGCTCATATTTTAATACAAATAGCCGATTCCCCTAGACCGAACGAGCAGGAATCTAAGGGGAGAAATTTTTTTTTTTAACAAATGGGTGAACTCCCGCTTTAAGCTGCGTCAAAATACAAAAATAAAATAAAATAAAGATTTTTATTAAACGCATTACCTCTATTTGTTAGAAAATAATAACATGAGCCTTTCTTGTAAGAAAAATGCCATCAGCCTCCCGCTGGGTTTCATTTCCCTGAGCCGACATTTCTGCCAACACATGCACTTCTTTTTGCTGTATCATAGCGGTAATCAAAGCAGATCTATATAAGATAAGTGCCAACAACAGCTGGAATTCTCAAAAAAACGCTTTAATCAATCTTAGTTTTAAGTTCCAGATAAATGTTTTAACAACAAATTGTAAAGAAATCTGCAGCTGAACAAATTCCATTCTTCTCAATCCCTTCGGTTTGTACTCATTACGGGATTAAGGCATATTGGCAATCGCAAGTTGTTTGTGTAGAACTTGGGGAATGAAATCTACAGAAAATCAATAAAAACAGTAATGTCCCCGGCAAGAGTTCCTTTTTAATTTCACAGCACAATTGGGCGATATTTTCCATGTACACAATCACTTCTAATTTACTCGGCTGTATTCTATATGCCTTTCAGAACACGGAGAAGAGGCGCTTAGAGACTAGACCCAACTGGTACTAATGGAAGATACGCTTGGATGGTGGAGAGTCCTCTTTACCTTTTGTTACTGCAGAGTAAGATTTGTATACTTTTTAGATGATTGTTTCACTAAACCCAATATCAAAAATATCATATTAAATCGGTGGCAACCCGTGTAACACATACCGTATTTACCGGGGTATAGCGCGCACCCCTAAACTTGACCCGGATTCCTGTGGAAAAAAAGATTTTTTTGTACTTACAGTTTTGGTGTCTTGCGCGGCGGCCTCGTCGGGTCCGGCGTCCGTCTGCGGCTTCGGGTGTCCTCTTCGTCGGGTCCGGCGTCCTTGCCGCGCCGAGTTTGAATACTGCTCCGACATATACCGAGCGCAGTACACTCGTGTATCGTCGGGCAGGCTCGGCTACTCTCGTGGTGACGTCCTGTACGTCCAGGACGTGAGCGCGAGAGGCGCCGAAACTGCCCGAAGATACACGAGTGTACTGCGCTCGGTATATGCCGGCGCAGTATTCAAATTGAGTGCGGGAAAGCGGGTATCGGAGTATACCGTGCACCCACCATTTTGCCCTGATTTTCAGGGCAAAATAGTGCGCGGTATACGCCGATAAATACGGTATGTGCGGAAACATAACGAAAGAGCTTGTAAAAGGTACAATTTTTCCCCATTAACAACATCTGTACGCCCGGGCAACGGGAGGGATCGGCAATCATGTGGCCACTGTGATTGGCTGTTACAGTGGTCACATGATTAGGAGCCAGTCCCACCAGCTACCTATCTTTGCTGGAAGCACACAGTAAGTGCACGCTCAGCACAGAAACATCGGCCGCCCAGTGATACATATGTACAGCATGTGGGCATTAAAGGGGTTGTAAAGGTACCTTAGTGCAGTCCTCCTTCACTAACCTCATCCGCATGGTAACCGTCAGGGATCGATAACCTCCTGATGCATACTTGGGATCAGGAACTTTTCAATCACGTGACCACTGTGACAGCCAATCACATGACGCAAACGACGTTGATTTTTAAATTTCGACGCGGGAACGACGGCCATACTTTAGACAGCAATACGCTTGCTGACTAAAGTTAGGGCACCAAAAAAAACGACTAACTTTGTGACGGGAAACTAGACTAGAGGCGACGTAGCGAACGCGAAAAACCGTCGTGGATCCGCCGTAACTCCCAATTAGCATACCCGGCGCTGGTTTACGACGCAAACTCCCCCCAGCGGCGGCCGCGGTACTGCATCCTAAGATCCGACAGTGTAAAACAATTACACCTGTCGGATCTTAGGAATATCTATGCATAACTGATTCTATGAATCAGTCGCATAGATAGAAACAGAGAAACACCGTCGTATCTCATTTGTGAATCTGGCCCTTAGAACCTATCACTTCCTACAAAGCCCCAGCCTGTGTATATGAAAATTCACACGCATGCGCAGTAGTATCAGTAGCTGTGTTGATTGAGATTTGCAGCTTGGGGAGAGCAGTGCTGGCGATTGTAATATATGTGCTTTTCTTGTACCAGTCAAAGCAAAAATGAAGGTAAAAACGGCTGAAGTGGGGGAATGCGGAGAGAACATTTGTGAACTCAAACAACACTATGTGAAATGAATTTGCAGATTATATTAAATCAATATTATTTTTAGAATGAGCGTTTAGTGACACTTTAAAAGAACCCCGACTAAGAGAGACCAGCAAGTGGCCACTGTTTATCTTCTTCTGAAAATGCCAGGCACCTGGCTGACATATCGATCACCTGGCTTCCATCATTTCGGAGCCAGTGCATCATTGTGAATGACACCCCAACGCAGAGCAGCTCGCCACACCGCCCATACCATCCGTAATAGTGGGGTAAAAAATATATTCATGTCTTATAATTTATCTATTGGAAATCCCATCTGTAAAAGTGTGGATGGGCCCTAAAGAAAATGGGTCAGGATGATCAGCTCCGGAACCAGCATTTTCAAAAGCAGTGAAAACTTGTGAATGTCTCCCAGTGCAGGTTTTTGTCAAAATCAATGGCAGGCTACAATACTCTTTGGCTGTACGCAGATATACACACAACTAAGCATTATTTGTATGCACAAGCGCATACATCCCTGCACGCAAGTACTGATCAGAAGAGTGAAAATCAGCGTTCAGCCACAGTAAATTTCAGCCTGGCTGGGATTTTGACAAGCTCCTGATAGCAAGCTCTATGCAGCCCATGTGACCCCCTGGAAAGAGAATTAAAGGAGAAGTCCAGCCTAGACTCATGTGGCTATACTGTACTTCTCCTCTGAATCACAGGAGTGCAATTCGTTTTGCACTCCTGTGACCTGTTTACAGCAGAGAGTGGCCTGAATGTCAGTACAGGCACTGCGTCATCCCGACAATGGATGTCTGGATCCGCCAGGTGCCTGGACCGATACCCGTCTCAGCCTCTCAGTGAGCCGCTGAGAGCCTGAGATGGCCACTCCCCCACAGGTAAGTGCTCCAGTGAGCTTGGAGGAGCAGAGCAGAGAGATGCCGATTGACAGTCAGCAGCTCTCTGCTCAGGGAGCTGTGAGAACCGAGCCACTGGCGGTGTTCGATCGCTCGGTTCTAAGTGAAGAGGCCCCCAGGGGGCAGATGCAGCATCAGACCCATGCTGCATTCATCTAGGCAAGTATGATGGGTGAAAAAAAAACAAAAATGTATCTTTAAAGCCTGAATATACGCTGTATGGCTCTCTTGTGGTCGTGTGCACATACAAATAACATGTTCAATGCATGTAATCCAAGTGCTGATTCTGAGACATGACGTGAGAACTTCACTGTCACACTGTGGATAAAATAACTTCACCAGAAAGATGAAGCACACACACATTTTAAAGAGGAACATTTTTTCTTCCGTCTGTGTGCTTCCCCCCCCACCCCTTCCTTCCGGCTCTACTATTATGGCACATGTGCAGATGTGCCAAAAGGCTCTACCCGAATGCTGGGTCATGGCAGAGCCCTTTGGCACACACAGGATACTTTCCTGGGGGAAGTTTTTGGACTCCCGTACTTACAGAATCCCGCAAGTGCATAAATACTGCTGGGCTATCAGGAGCTAAAGCCCTGCAATACATCTTTGTATGCACAGAAATTGGGAGGGGCGACCCAGACATCATTATCACCTAGGCACGAAGTGCACAAGTGCTGGTGCAGCAGCACAACAGACGTTTTAATAAAATAAATAAACAAATATGCAATTTAAAGCGGAGTTCCGGCCACAATTTCACTTTTTAAATATAAATACCCCTGTAATACACAAGGTTAATGTATTCTAGTAAAGTTAGTCTGTAAACTAAGGTCCGTTTGGTTAGGTTGTTACAGCATTTAGACACTTTATAAAATAGAAATTGACTGGGGCCATCTTAAGTGTGGGCATCATGAAGCCAGACTGTATGACTTCCTGGATTTCAGCCTTGCAGATCTCGCACATTCTCAGTGCTGCACAAGCAGTGTCAGATCAGGTTTCAGCATCTGTGCTGTCCAAGTCACATGATTCTTTGAGACTGGGGATTGCACAGACTCCTGGAAAGTTACACACACTACATTCCCAGGAGTCTGTGCGGTGTAGGTTAGGAAGCATTAAGCACCTAGGTGCAGGAAGTGGGAAGATTAACGATTCTGCCTAGCAACAACACTTTGAAGGCATCTAAAAAAAAAAAAAAGTTTTCGTAAAGGACTAATGACATCTTTTTAAAACTACTGATGTAATGTTATATTTATGAGTGGAACTCCACTTTAAAGAGAGGGATGGGAGAAGAGGAGGCAGGGCATATAGACACATGAGGTTTAGGGTTAAGGTAAAGTCATTTTTGTTTTCGGATTCAGATATAATGCCGCATACACACGACACGAGAAAAATGCAATTTTTTAAATTGGTCATTAAAAACGATTGTGTGTGGGCTCTAGCGCATTTTTCTCAACGTGAAAAATGGGCATTAAAAATTTAGAACATGCTCTAATTTTTCTCGCCGGTCGTGTGTAGGCTTTGACGGTAAAAAAAAGCGCATACTCAGAAGCAAGTTATGAGAAGGAGCACATGTTCTGGTAAAACTAGCGTTTGTAATGCAGATAGCACATTCATCACGCTGTAACAGACTGAAAAGCACGAAGACTGAAAAGCGCGAATCGTCTCTCACCAAACTTTTACTAACACAAAATTAGCAAAAGCAGCCCAAAGGGTGGCGCCATCCGAATGGAACTTCACCTTTATAGTGCCGTAATACGTGTTGTACGTCACCGCGCTTTGCGAGGGCATTTTTTTTTCCACAATCATGTGGGCGCAAGGCAGGCTTGACAAGAATCACGTAGAGAAAAACATTGTTTTTTTCCATGACATTAAAAACGTTCGTGTGTACGCGGCATAAGAACTGATTGTGTCTGGGAATACTTTTTCAACCTGTTTTAAATTCTGGTCAAGCAACAGAAAACTGATTTCTAAACATTCCTTTTTAGATTTTTTTTCATTCAAATTGTCCAACGCTGAACAGACATGCAAACACCTAGACATGCATACCACTTTATAACTGTGCAGTTTTTAGGACTTCAAGGTCGATATGGCCGAACACACAAACACAACGTTACCAAATCGGTAGAAGAAAATACTTACATCCACAAGCCAGATGTCATCTTGTCGGGTTTCTTTGAAACTAGATAAACAAAATACAGAAAAAAATATATTATTAATAATATTTGAATAGTAAATAGCTTGAGATAGAAGGCTTGTACAAGTAGCTAGAATGCATATGAAATTGCCAGTGTTATAGTGCTTGAGAGGGTTTTTTATAGGGTTGCACCGATACCGATGGTAGCAACGGTGCCCATACCGAGCATTTGCATGACTACTTGTACTCATGCAAATGCTCCGATGCTTAATCCGATCCCTCCAGCTCTTCAGCTGTCCTCCAGGAACGAAGAAATGAGGGAGTTGGAGGCATCATTGCTCATTCCCGGAAGTCAGTGGGTGGAGAGAAGACAGAAGGAGTCTGCATCAACATTCACACTGGCATCTGGCAGGTAAGCAGGCTGGGGCCGGGCCACAGCCACTATGTCTTCCCAAGACAAATATGCCAGTGTTCTGTCAGGATCGACAGCCCGTCAGATTCAGCAACGGAAGTGACATTTCATCAAAACACCACAACGCCCATCTTGGTACACCCCGCACTCGGCCTACAGTCAGAAGGCGGCAGCGGACATCTTGTTACACCCAGCCCATATAGTGAAATATGAATTTTAAAATTCATGAGACTGTTTTGATTGTGAAGTTGAAAAGCAGCAGCAAGCCTGCTAATCAGACAGAGCACTGCTGCTTTTAAAGTTCAACATCAAAACAGTCTCACAGATTTAAAAATTCTGTATTTCACTATACAAGCTCAGTTTACTGCTAAAATACGTCAGAAATTCAAGACCTGGCTGGGTGTAACAAGATGTCCGCCGCTGCCTTCTGATTGTAGGCTTACTGCGGGCGACTGTGGGGTGTACCAAGATGGCCGTCGCCATCTAGCCCAATAGTGTTGCTCCCCATGATTAAACAGTGCATATATTTTTTACTGTTTTTCACTTTTGGTTGGTTGTGGTTTTATATTTGTTATGTATTGTTGTTGTTGTTGTTGTTGTTATTAAAGCGGGGGTTCACCCGAAAAAAATTTTTTAACATTAGATTGAGGCTAATTGTGGGAAGCACAATCGGGTGTTTTTTTTTAAATCAATGCAGTACATACCGTTTTAGAGATAGATGTTCTCCGCGGCTTCTGGGTATGATCTTCGGGACTGGGCGTTCCTATTTGATGGACAGCCTTCCGACCGTCGCATACAGCACGTCACGAGTTGCTGAAAGAAGCCGGACGCCGGTGCGGCTCTATACGGCGCCTGCGCACCGACGTTCGCCTACTTTCGGCAACTCGTGACGCGCTGTATGCGACGGTCGGAAGGCTGTCAATCAAATAGGAACGCCCAGTCCCGAAGATCATACCCGGAAGCCGCGGAGAACATCTATCTCTAAAAGGGTATGTACTGCATTGATTTAACAAAAAAAAAAAAACACCCGATTGTGCTTCCCACAATTAGCCTCAATCTAATGTTAAAAATGTGTTTTTCGGGTGAACCCCCGCTTTAATATATTTTATTGTATTTGTAATTTTTTTATTTATAAACATGCTCTGTGAAATTTCTAAGTTTTTACAACTTTGTAACAAGCATATTAATCTGTTTTATTCTTTTATAATATCTTAAGTTACTGTTCATAATTATAAAGAAGATATCATTAGTCTGTATTGTGCTTTGAAAACTGTGACACGACAAAAATCAGAATCAGTGAGTACTTAAAAAAAAAAAAAAGTATCGGTACTTGGTCCTAAAAAAGTGGTATCGGTGCAACCCTAGGTTTTGACCTGCAAACAACCCACCAAATGAAAATCATCAAACGTGCTATATAAATATGAACTGGAGAAGTCTCCCGGTTTTCATCCGTATGCAGTTACTGTGCTGCAAGCAAGCTGAATATAAACAAAGGTTTACTCTGGACCCGGCTATCAAATCACAGGGGACATGAAGGCAAGAGGTATGAGATGATATCTGTTGCCTGGTAACCATAAGTATAAATTACTTATGATAAGTATATTAAAATAGTACTTTTAATGCACTGCTCTCATTTAAAGCTTGACGCTTTACAGCGGAAAAGTATTAGAACCTCTATAAAAAATAAGTTTGTGTACCCATTGGGGGGGGTTATCTTCCTGCCCTTTGACAGAATGTATCACCAGAATAAGTGATGTGTATTTCCCAAATTAAAAATCTGAAAGGGCTTATGCACACATACTCGTAAAGATCAGTAAATGTGCACTGCATTCAGATTCATAAAAAAAAAATGAAAAACAAACAAAGGTCCTGTGTATGTACCATATTTCACAATGTATACACGTAAATGTTTGCGCTTGTGCAAATACACTCTAGTGGAGTACAAGAGCCACCTGAATCCTGGAATTTGTAGGACTCTAGGCAGCACAAGCTGTCTGTGTCCTAGCAATAGAGGACACAAGGTGGATTCCTTGGGAAGTCAACTGAGTCCCATCAGTGGAGGATGCTTGGTGTCCTAGCAAAGGAGGACACAAGGTGGTTTCCCAAGGAAGCCACCTGAGTCACATCAGTGGAGTATGCTTGGTGTCCTAGCAAAGGACGACTAGAAATGCCACCTGTGTCCCATCAGTGGGGGATCCATGGAGTCCTAGCAAAGGGAGACGCAAGGTGGCTTCCTTGGGAAGTCACCTGTGTCCTATTAGTGGAGGATGCCTATGTGTCCTAGCAATAGGGGATGCAAGGTGGATTCCTTGGGAAGCCACAGGCGTCCTATCAGTGGAGGATGATTGGTGTACTAGCAAAGGAGGATGCAAGGTGGATTCCTTGGGAAGCCACAGGCGTCCTATCAGTGGAGGATGCTTGGTGTACTAGCAAAGGAGGATGCAAGGTGGATTCCTTGGGAAGCCACAGGCGTCCTATCAGTGGAGGATGCTTGGTGTACTAGCAAAGGAGGATGCAAGGTGGCTTCCCAAGGAAGCCACCTGAGTCACATCAGTGGAGGATGCTTGGTGTCCTAGCAAAGGAGGACACAAGGTGGCTTCCCAAGAAAGCCACCTGAGTCACATCAGTGGAGGATGCTTGGTGGCCTAGCAAAGGACACAAGGTGGCTTCCCAAGGAAGCCACCTGAGTCACATCAGTGGAGGATGCTTGGTGTCCTAGCAAAGGAGGACACAAGGTGGCTTCCCAAGGAAGCCACGGAAGCCAAGGAAGCCACCTGAGTCACATCAGTGGAGGATGCTTGGTGTCCTAGCAAAGGTGGACACAAGGTGGCTTCCCAAGGAAGCCATCTGAGTCCCATCAGTGGAGGATGCTTGGTGTCCTAGCAAAGGAGGACACAAGGTGGCTTCCCAAGGAAGCCATCTGAGTCACATCAGTGGAGGATGCTTGGTGTCCTAGCAAAGGAGGACACAAGGTGGTTTACCAAGGAAGCCACCTGAGTCACATCAGTGGAGGATGCTTGGTGTCCTAGCAAAGGAGGACTTGAAATGACACCTGTGTCCTATCAGTGGGGGATCCATGGAGTCCTAGCAAAGGGAGACGCAAGGTGGCTTCCTTGGAAAGTCAGCTGTCCTATTAGTGGAGGATGCCTATGTGTCCTAGCAAAGGGAGACGCAAGGTGGCTTCCTTGGGAAGTCACTTGTGTCCTATTAGTGGAGGATGCCTATGTGTCCTAGCAAAGGAGGATGCAAGGTGGCTTCTTTGGGAAGCCACCTGTGTACTATCAGTGGGGGATGCTTTATGTCCTAGCAAAAGAGGATCCCAAGGAAGCCACCTGCATCCTATTAGTGTGGGTGGGGGTGGGGGGTGGGTCTATGGTGTCCTAGCAAAGGAGGACTTGAAATGCCACCTGTGTCCTATCAGTGGGGGATCCGTGGAGTCCTAGCAAAGGGAGATGCAAGGTGGCTTCTCCTTGGGAAGTCACCTGTGCAACAACAGCAGAGGATGCTTGTGTCCTAGCAAAAGTGGATGCAGGGTGGCTCCTTTGGGAAGCCACATGTGTCCTATTAGTGAAAGATGCCAGGTGTTCTAGCTATGGAGGGCACTAGGTGTCTTCCCTGGCAAGCTACCTGCGTCCTATCAGTTGGGGATGTAGGTGTAGCAAGAGGAGGATGCTAGGCAGTTTCTACGAGAGCCATTTACATGGTAATGTGGTATACATGCAAGCTATTACATGCGTACAGACCACTTTTTATGCAGGATCTTGTGGGCAACAACATCCTGTGTACTGGTTGCCATAATTTTATACAGCCATGTGTATAAACCCTGTTTTTTCTCTATATTCCCCCCTTTTTTAAAAAAAAAAACAAATAGTTATTTCTAGAGCTGGGCTTTAAACAAAGATAACTGTGTTTATGTCATGCACATGTTCGAGTGTGTTTTTCACCCCAATTTTTTTTGGAAGAATGGATAGCTAATGACAGGAATAGAAGCCAGGATTCTTAGTGCACTAAAATTACTACAATCAACTCCCACTGCTTTGAAACTCTATGCCATTATTGCAACACAAACTCCCCGGAGCAATACTCCCAGACCCGAGCCTTCCCATACCTTCCCGTGCCTGGCCCTGACATAGCAAATCATCATTGTTTTTATTATGTCGCCCAGTTTCGTCACTTCCCAAGGAAAGCTGCCATCACTGCAACAATGTCAATGGAAGTCCTACATAAACAGAGCACGTCTTTTCCTCCACCACGTTTTGTTCCGACTCATGACTTTACAGTATACTGTCATAGCTTAGTCTGCGTTCCACTGAGCCAATAATCTGATGGCTACGCAATGAAGCGCACATTATAAATCCCCCAGAGAAAGATTTCCCCTGATACCAGGAGATCACACTGGGCTATTCAGCATGCTCAGCTCATCAGAAAATGTCAGCCATGTTTAGCAATGTACTAAACACATATACAAAGCAGACGCTGCAACAAAAAATCATTATTTTTATTTTTTTTAACCACTTCCAGTTCAGGCATAATCTGACATTTTTCTCATACATGTAAAAATCACTGCATTTTTTTTAGTAGAAAATTACTTAGAATCCCCAAACATTATGGGCTAGATTCATATACAGTAGGTGAACCCGATTTTGTGTCAATCTCGCTCTCTTTCTCGAAGAGATTGAGCACCTACGAGCCCCATCGCGGGAGCCAGCGCCGAGCTGGCTTGCCGCGATGGAGACAGAGCCGTCATAGAAGCGACGGGAGATCCGACTTGGATTCCCGCCAATTCTACACGTGTGCGGCGTTTGTTATGAATCCTGAGGGGGAAGTCCCCGCCGGATTTTAAATAAAAATCCGGCATGGGTCCCCCCCTCAGGAGCATACCGGGCCCTTAGGTCTGTTATGGGTTGTAAGGAGAGCCCCCCCTACGCCGAAAAAACGGCGTAGGGGGTCCCCCTACAATCCATACCAGACCCGTATCCAAAGCACGCTACCCGGCCAGCCAGGAAGGGAGTGGGGACGAGCGAGCGCCCCCCCCCCCCCCCTCCTGAGCCGTACCAGGCTGCATGCCCTCAACATGGGGGGGTTGGGTGCTCTGGGGCAGGGGGGCGCACTGCGGCCCCCCCACCTCAGAGCACCCTGTCCCCATGTTGATGAGGACAGGGCCCCTTCCCGACAACCCTGGCCGTTGGTTGTCGGGGTATGCGGGCGGGAGGCTTATCGGAATCTGGGAGCCCCCTTTAATAAGGGGGCCCCCAGATACCGGCCCCCCACCCTAAGTGAATGAGTATGGGGTACATCGTACCCCTACCCATTCACCTGCAAGAAAAGTGGTAAAAACACAAATAAACCACACAGGGTATTAAAATATTTTATTTTTCTGCTCCGGAGGCCTCCCCTGTCTTCTTTATTAGCTCTTTTACCAGGGGAGGCTTCTTCTTTGACGTCTTCGGGTGAGTAGGGGCCGCCGTCTGGTTCTCTTCCACCGCCGGGGGGGGTCGCTTTTAAAAAAGCCCCCACCCCCCGGCGGGTTTCCTCCGGCGTCTTCGGCGGGGCTCTTCTTCTTCCGCTATCCCGACGGGTCTTCTCAACTCTCCGGGGGTCTCCTTCTGTCTTCGCCGCTCTCCGCTCTTGACTCGGCGCACCCCGGTTCTTCGTCTCGCTGTCCGGTGTCTTCTTCCGTTCTGTACGTCTTCTCCTTCCGTGCTGTGATGAGTTCTTCTTCCGCGCTGTGACGTCATGTTCTTCACTTCTCTTCTTCTCCCGATGTTGACTCGCCGGTCCTCCTCGCTGAAATGACGGATGCGCGCCTTGCATCGGACCTATATAGGCCTCACAGTCCCATCATGCTCTGTACCTACCCATGTGATACCTACCACGTGGGTAGGTATCACATGGGTAGGTACAGAGCATGATGGGACTGTGAGGCCTATATAGGTCCGATGCAAGGCGCGCATCCGTCATTTCAGCGAGGAGGACCGGCGAGTCAACATCGGGAGAAGAAGAGAAGTGAAGAACATGACGTCACAGCGCGGAAGAAGAACTCATCACAGCACGGAAGGAGAAGACGTACAGAACGGAAGAAGACACCGGACAGCGAGACGAAGAACCGGGGTGCGCCGAGTCAAGAGCGGAGAGCGGCGAAGACAGAAGGAGACCCCCGGAGAGTTGAGAAGACCCGTCGGGATAGCGGAAGAAGAAGAGCCCCGCCGAAGACGCCGGAGGAAACCCGCCGGGGGGTGGGGGCTTTTTTAAAAGCGACCCCCCCCCCGGCGGTGGAAGAGAACCAGACGGCGGCCCCCACCCACCGAAGACGTCAAAGAAGAAGCCTCCCCTGGTAAAAGAGCTAATAAAGAAGACAGGGGAGGCCTCCGGAGCAGAAAAATAAAATATTTTAATACCCTGTGTGGTTTATTTGTGTTTTTACCACTTTTCTTGCAGGTGAATGGGTAGGGGTACGATGTACCCCATACTCATTCACTTAGGGTGGGGGGCCGGTATCTGGGGGCCCCCTTATTAAAGGGGGCTCCCAGATTCCGATAAGCCTCCCGCCCGCATACCCCGACAACCAACGGCCAGGGTTGTCGGGAAGGGGCCCTGTCCTCATCAACATGGGGACAGGGTGCTCTAAAGGTGGGGGGGCCGCAGTGCGCCCCCCTGCCCCAGAGCACCCAACCCCCCCATGTTGAGGGCATGCAGCCTGGTACGGCTCAGGAGGGGGGGGGGGCGCTCGCTCGTCCCCACTCCCTTCCTGGCTGGCCGGGTAGCGTGCTTTGGATACGGGTCTGGTATGGATTGTAGGGGGACCCCCTACGCCGTTTTTTTCGGCGTAGGGGGGCTCTCCTTACAACCCATAACAGACCTAAGGGCCCGGTATGCTCCTGAGGGGGGGACCCATGCCGGATTTTTATTTAAAATCCGGCGGGGACTTCCCCCTCAGGATTCATAACAAACGCCGCACACGTGTAGAATTGGCGGGAATCCAAGTCGGATCTCCCGTCGCTTCTATGACGCGCTTGCTGGGATGTGCTGTCACTATTCCAGTGAGTGCGAGGTGTCGGGGAGATCTCGGCACCCTGTCGCCGAGTATCAGCGCGACGCTGTCGTGCTAAAAGCACAATATCACAAACACCTACTGTAGCCTGCCGTAAGTTTGTGTGGGCGTAGCGTATCTCAGATACGCTACGCCGCCGTAACTTAGTGAGGCTGGGGCTGGATTCACAAAGAACCTGCGCCCTAAGTTACGGCGGCGTAGCATAAATCTGCCGGCGTAAGCATGCCGAATTCAAATTGAGAAGAGTTGGGCGTGTTTTATGTAAATAAAACATGACCCCAAGTAAATGACGTCTCTAACGAAAGGCGCATGCGCTGTCCGTGAACGTATCCCAGTGCGCATGCTCCTAATCACGTCGCAAATAGTCAATGCTTTCGACGTGAACGTAATTTACGCAAAGCCCTATTCGCGAACGACTTACGCAAAATTCAACGCTTGCCCGACGTCCATACTTAACATTGGCTATGCCTCATATAGCAGGAGTAACGTTACGCCGGAAAAAGCCTTACGCAAGCGACGTAAAAAAATTCGCCGGGCGCACGTACGTTTCTGAATGGGCGTATCCAGCTCATTTGCATATTCTACGCTGAAATCGACGGAAGCGCCACCTAGCGGCCAGCGTAAATATGCACCCTAAGATACGACGGCGTAGGAGACTTACGCCGCTCGTATCTTAGCCTAATTTAAGCGTATCTGGTTTCCAGAATACGCTTAAATTTACGACGGCGTAGATTCAGAGTTACGACTGCGTATCTACTGATACGCCGGCGTAACTCTCTATGAATCTAGCTAGATATATATATATATATATATATATATATATATATATATATATATATATATATATATATATATATATATATAATATTTTTTTTTTAAGCAGAGACCCTGGAGGATAAAATGGTGGGTGTTGCAATTTTGTTTTTGTTTTTTGCACGATATTTGTGCAGCAATTTATCAAAAGGACAATTTCAGGAAAAAATACAATTAAATTAGTTTAGTGAACACAAACACAAAATCATACCCAATAATTTGGTAACATATTAAAGATGATGGTACAACGATTAAATAGATACCCAACATGTCATACTTTAAAATTGCAAAAATTGCATACGCCCATGGACCGGTGACAAACTACCGCACCTGAAAATCTCCATAGGCGATGCTTTAAAGCCTTTACAGGTTACCAGCTATGAGTTACGCAGGAGGACTGGCACTAGAATTATTGCTCTCTCTCTCATAGCGATACCTCACGTGTGGTCCGATCACCATTTACATATATGTGTGTGCATTTATGCATGATTGAACTTTGTTGCACAAAATGCCTTGTGATGGCAAACTTCGTGACAGGTCCTCTTTATGAAGAAATCTACGGTCTTTAGACCCCAGATCTCTTCTCTAGCCTCCAAACCATCTGATCAAACTGAGATATCATCCGTCATGTTCGGGGACATGCTGTATATGTACGTATGGCAGAAAGGAAGCGTTTAAAATGGTGGTAAACCTCAGACATGAGATATGAAAAAGTATATCCCTCTATAGTGTGTACTTGTCTCAAACCAGAGCAAGTGTCTTTTTTTCTCTGTTCCCGTTCCTCTGCTATCTGCACTCACTTCTGACAAGTTTTCCCTGACACCAAGAGAAAACAAGATGACAGCACACAGCCTGTGATGGACAGCCTCAGCTTTTTCTGTGTGCTTTGTGAAGGGGGGGGGGGGTGTCCTTTCCCTCCAATAAGCTTTCACTGAGATCTGCAGCGTGTAACTTCAGCTCCCTGCCCCCTGATTTCTGGCAGCTTAGAGGAGATGTATAAATGCTGCACTTTGAATGGCGGTAGAGAAGAGAGGGCTGCAGATAAACAGGTACAATGCAAGAGGATTAGTTTCATCTCTGTGTATTCCCTTCTAAGAAGTGAGCTGCCATCTAGATAAAGGAAGGGCTGCAGACGTGGTGTATCTGGATTTTGCAAAGGCATGCAATACAGTTGCCCATAAACGTTTACTGTATAAACCAAGGTCTGAATCATAGGGGGGAAGGATGTGGACTGAAAACTGGCTACAAGGGCGAGTCCAAAAGGTGGTGATAAATGGTGAGTACTCTGACTGGATTGGGGTGGAAAGTGGGGTCCCCCTAGGATATGTCCTGTGACCAATCCTGTTTAATTCATTCATAAACGACATGGAGGATGGGGATAAACGGCTCAATCTCCGTATTTGCAGACAATACTAAGCTAAGCAGGGCAATAATTCCTACGCAAGATGTGGAAACCTTACAAGACGATCTGAACAAATTAATGGGGTGGGCAACTACATGGCAAATGAGGTTTAATGTAGAAAAAATTTTAATAATGCATTTGGGTGGCAAAAACATGAATGCAATTTACTCACTTGGGGAATCAAGGATGGAAAATGACCTGGGGGTCCTAGTAGATGACAGGCTCAGCAATGGCATGCAATGCCAAGCTGCTGCAAGCAAAGCAAACACAATACTGGCATGCATTAAAAAAGGGATTCACTCGAGAGATAAAATTATAATTTTGCCACTCTACAAGACTCTGGTCCAGTCGCATCTTAAGTATGCCGTCCAGTTCTGGTCACCAGTCCTCAGGAAGGATGTACTGGAACTGGAGAGAGTCCAGAGAAGGGCAACACAACTAACTCGAAAATGCATTTCCTGCAGAAAATGCGTGGGAATGCTGAATAGCTGAATTGCTAAAGCTAACTGGATGAATAGCTTAGGTAACACAAGGCTGCATTTGGGGGGGGGGGGAGGACACAAGGCTGCATTTGGGGGGGGGGGAGACACAAGGCTGCATTTGGGGGGGGAGACACAAGGCTGCATTTGGGGGGGGGGAGACACAAGGCTGCATTTGGGGGGGGGAGACACAAGGCTGCATTTGGGGGGGGGAGACACAAGGCTGCATTTGGGGGGGGGAGACACAAGGCTGCATTTGGGGGGGGGGGAGACACAAGGCTGCATTTGGGGGGGGGGGAGACACAAGGCTGCATTTGGGGGGGGGGAGACACAAGGCCTGCATTTGGGGGGGGGGGCACAAGGCTGCATTTGGGGGGGGGGGAGACACAAGGCTGCATTTGGGGGGGGGAGGCACAAGGCTGCATTTGGGGGGGGGAGGCACAAGGCTGCATTTGGGGGGAGACACAAGGCTGCATTTGGGGGGGGGGGAGACACAAGGCTGCATTTGGGGGGGGGAGACACAAGGCTGCATTTGGGGGGGGGGGAGACACAAGGCTGCATTTGGGGGGGGGGAGACACAAGGCTGCATTTGGGGGGGGGGGAGACACAAGGCTGCATTTGGGGGGGAGACACAAGGCTGCATTTGGGGGGGAGACACAAGGCTGCATTTGGGGGGGGGGAGACACAAGGCTGCATTTGGGGGGGGGGAGACACAAGGCTGCATTTTGGGGGGGGGGAGACACAAGGCTGCATTTGGGGGGGGGGAGACACAAGGCTGCATTTGGGGGGGGGGAGACACAAGGCTGCATTTGGGGGGGGGGAGACACAAGGCTGCATTTGGGGGGGGGGGAGACACAAGGCTGCATTTGGGGGGGGGGAGACACAAGGCTGCATTTGGGGGGGGGGAGACACAAGGCTGCATTTGGGGGGGGGGAGACACAAGGCTGCATTTGGGGGGGAGACACAAGGCTGCATTTGGGGGGGAGACACAAGGCTGCATTTGGGGGGGGCACAAGGCTGCATTTGGGGGGGGGGGAGGCACAAGGCGGCATTTGGGGGGGAGACACAAGGCTGCATTTGGGGGGGGGAGGCACAAGGCTGCATTTGGGGGGGAGACACAAGGCTGCATTTGGGGGGGGGGGAGACACAAGGCTGCATTTGGGGGGGGGAGACACAAGGCTGCATTTGGGGGGAGAAACAAGGCTGCATTTGGGGGGGAGACACAAGGCTGCATTTGGGGGGGGGAGGCACAAGGCTGCATTTGGGGGGGGGGAGACACAAGGCTGCATTTGGGGGGGAGACACAAGGCTGCATTTGGGGGGGGGGAGACACAAGGCTGCATTTGGGGGGGAGACACAAGGCTGCATTTGGGGGGGGGAGGCACAAGGCTGCATTTGGGGGGGGGGGGACACATGGCTGCATTTAAAAAAAAAAAAAGTATCGGTATCGGCGAGTACATGAAAAAAAGTATTGGTAATTGTACTCGGTCCTAAAAAAGTGGTATCGGGACAACCCTAATTTTAGATATGCAATATATTACAATATTGGTTTGGGGTTTAACCTCTTGGCGCCAGCCCCTCCCAGCCTTTTAGGTGGTTTAGGATGCCAAGAGGTGGGGCTTATAGTCATGTGACCGCTGTGATTGGCTGTCACATGACCAGAAAGCTCTCGATCCCTGAACTTTCCGTTAGCCACCCGGTAACTGTATTTACACAAATTCACGTAAATATGCAGCCAGTCTGCGCCAAGGCCCATCCGCCGAGAGGTTGCACATTTGCGTGCAGCTGGCGCCAAGGGGTTAATATTAAAGCGGTGTTTCACCCTAAAAACAACTTTATAGCATCTCATTCAGCATAGTAACGCGAGCTACAGTATGCCTTTATATTTTTTGTTGGCGCCGTACTCACTGTTTAATAGCGTAGTAAAATTTCCGACTCCCCGCGGGGAATGGCCGTTCCTATTCAGAGGGCTCGTGATTGACGGAAGGCTATGGCGCGTCACGCTTCACGAAAATAGCCGGAGTAGGTCTCGGCTCTTCCCGGCGCTATACGGCACCTGCGCACAGACATCGGAGCTGACTGCGCAGGCGCCGTGAAGAGCAAACACCTATTTCGGCTATTTCCGTGAAGCGTGACGCGCCATAGCCGGCCGTCAATCACGAGCCCTCTGAATAGGAACGCCCATTCCCCGGAAACTTTCGTACGCGATTACACAGTGAGTACGGCGCCAAAAAAATATTCAAAGGCATGATTTAGCTCACGCTACTATGCTGAATGAGATGCTAGAAAAAATAAATACATTTAGGGAGAACCCCCGCTTTAATGCAGAATAAAAATACATGACTATAGTCAACTGCTTCCCCTTTCTCCAGCATCACTCCTTCACTCTAAGGCCCCTTTCACACTTGTACGACCTGAAAGCCACGTGACTTGAAGCAATGCCTGTGTAATCTCAAGGTCTATGGGCCTCAAGTTGCATCCAAGTCGGACCAAAGTAGCGCAAGGACTACTTTGAAGTCGCACAGATATGAACGGTACTCATTGGAAATCGTGGGGTGCGACTTGTCACGCGACTTTGCAGTCACAAGTCACACAAGTGTGAAAGGGGCCTAAATTCACATTTGTGCAATGGAGGAACGCACGTAAAACCGCACATGTTCCTGCAGCGCAACAAAAAAAGTGAATCCATTTAGCAGGTTTGCAGCCATATCACTCCAACACCAAAATCTTACGTGCGGTTATACGCGAACAGTGGCTGATGTTAATATACATGGGCTGCTAATCGCACGCCCCACACATTCCAGTTGCGAGAATCCTTGGCGCGGGAATCCTGTGGTCGCAGCGATCTGGGCGTGTGAACGCTGCGCTCAGGCGCGCTCTATAGCAGTATAACAGGTCTGCATTTTTTGTGCAGCTAAACTTATCTGACAACATGCCACCACCCCCTTTCACCATTGTAACCGTGCATCATTGTAAAGCGCTGTGCAAACTGTTGGCGCGATATATAAACCCTGTGTAATAATAATAATAATGATCACAATGTACACAGACACAGACATAGATTGTGTGAATGAGCCCCACAAGCCTGCTATTGTTTATCAATGGAGGATCCAGTGTGTGCATCCTCTGATCACTGGGATCATCTGCAGAACAGCCATCACACATAATGACATCAATAAGATACAAATATAAATGAAATCTTACGTCTCATCCAGATCCTCTACAAAAGCAGAAGTGGGGGCCAGCAGGGACAAGGAGACTGCAATAGAAGACAAGGCGGTAAGTGACAGTCCAGGTCTGATGGAGAGGTACACACAGCACGATCAGTACTGTCCATGGACACACATACCCCTGACCAGCACCGATCACCCCTGCAGATCACCGATCGCCCGATGGACCGGAGGACTGTCATCCTTACCTGTTGCTAAGAAGCAGAGGCCGGCAGCTGCCATGTTCAGAGGATGTGATACCGGAAGGAAACAGAGAGGGGAGAACACTCCCTGTATGGGAGGGGGAAGGGCGGGCGCCTCCTGTCATTGTAATAGCTACAGTCCTGATTATGAGCAGGAGATCCGAATGTTGTACACAGTACATCCAACACACACAAATACTGTCCCTGATATCTATTCCAGGTCCCCAATACACATACATACTGTCCCTGACATCCATTCCAGGTCCCCAACACACTTATAGTACTGTCCCTAATATGCATTCCAGGTCCCCAACACACTTATAGTACTGTCCCTAATATGCATTCCAGGTCCCCAACACACCCAAATACTGTCCCTGATATCTATTCCAGGTCCCCAACACACACACATACTGTCTCTAAACATCCATTCCAGGTCCCCAACACACTTATAGTACTGTCCCTAATATGCATTCCAGGTCCCTAACACACACAAATACTGTCCCTGATATCCATTCCAGGTCCCCAACACACACACATTGTCTCTGACATCAATTCCAGGTCCCCAACACACATATATACTGTCCCTGATATCTATTCCAGGTCCCCAACACACATATATACTGTCTCTAATATGCATTCCAGGTCACCAAGACACACAAATACTGTCCCTGATATCTATTCCAGGTCCCCAACACACTTATACTGTCCCTGATATGCATTCCAGGTCCCCAACACACACATACTGCCCCTGACATCTATTCCAGGTCCCCAACATACACAAATACTGTCCCTGACATCCATTCCAGGTCCCCAACACACACACATATACTGTCCCTGACATCCATTCCAGGTCCCCAACACACATATACTGTCCCTGTTATCTATTCCAGGTCCCCAACACACATATACTGTCCCTGATATGCATTCCAGGTCCACAACACACATATACTGTCCCTGATATCCATTCCAGGTCCCCAACACACACATATACTGTCCCTAATATCCATTCCAGGTCCCCAACACACACAAATACTGTCCCTGATATCCATTCCAGGTCCCCAACACACACAAATACTGTCCCTGATATCCATTCCAGGTCCACAACACACATATACTGTCCCTGACATCCGTTCCAGGTCCCCAACACACATATATACTGTCCCTGATATCTATACCAGGTCCCCAACACACATATACTGTCCCTGATATCTATTCCAGGTCCCCAACACACATATACTGTCCCTGATATCTATTCCAGGTCCCCAACACACATATACTGTCCCTGATATCTATTCCAGGTCCCCAACACACATATACTGTCCCTGATATCCATTCCAGGTCCCCAACACACATATATACTGTCCCTGACATCCATTCCAGGTCCCCAACACATATATACTGTCCCTGTTATCTATTCCAGGTCCCCAACACACATATACTGTCCCTGATATCCATTCCAGGTCCCCAACACACATATATACTGTCCCTGACATCCATTCCAGGTCCCCAACACATATATACTGTCCCTGTTATCTATTCCAGGTCCCCAACACACATATACTGCCCCTGATATACATTCCAGGTCCCCAACACACATATACTGTCCCTGACATCCATTCCAGGTCCCCAACACACACATACTGCCCCTGACATCTATTCCAGGTCCCCAACACACATAAATACTGTCCCTGATATGCATTCCAGGTCCCCAACACACACACATATACTGTCCCTGACATCCATTCCAGGTCCCCAACACACATATACTGTCCCTGATATGCATTCCAGGTCCACAACACACATATACTGTCCCTGATATCCATTCCAGGTCCCCAACACACACATACTGCCCCTGACATCCATTCCAGGTCCCCAACACACATATACTGTCCCTAATATCCATTCCAGGTCCCCAACACACACAAATACTGTCCCTGATATCCATTCCAGGTCCCCAACACACACAAATACTGTCCCTGATATCTATTCCAGGTCCACAACACACATATACTGTCCCTGACATCCATTCCAGGTCCCCAACACACATATACTGTCCCTGACATCCGTTCCAGGTCCCCAACACACACATATACTGTCCCTGATATCTATACCAGGTCCCCAACACACATATACTGTCCCTGATATCTATTCCAGGTCCACAACACACATATACTGTCCCTGACATCCATTCCAGGTCCCCAACACACATATACTGTCCCTGACATCCGTTCCAGGTCCCCAACACACATATACTGTCCCTGACATCCGTTCCAGGTCCCCAACACACACATATACTGTCCCTGATATCTATACCAGGTCCCCAACACACATATACTGTCCCTGATATCTATTCCAGGTCCCCAACACACATATACTGTCCCTGATATCTATTCCAGGTCCACAACACACATATACTGTCCCTGACATCCATTCCAGGTCCCCAACACACATATACTGTCCCTGACATCCGTTCCAGGTCCCCAACACACACATATACTGTCCCTGATATCTATTCCAGGTCCCCAACACACATATACTGTCCCTGATATCTATTCCAGGTCCCCAACACACATATACTGTCCCTGATATCTATTCCAGGTCCCCAACACACATATACTGTCCCTGATATCTATTCCAGGTCCCCAACACACATATACTGTCCCTGATATCCATTCCAGGTCCCCAACACACATATATACTGTCCCTGACATCCATTCCAGGTCCCCAACACATATATACTGTCCCTGATATACATTCCAGGTCCCCAACACCCATATACTGTCCCTGACATCCATTCCAGGTCCCCAACACACATATACTGTCCCTGACATCCATTCCAGGTCCCCAACACACATATACTGTCCCTGACATCCATTCCAGGTCCCCAACACACACATATACTGTCCCTGATATCTATACCAGGTCCCCAACACACATATACTGTCCCTGACATCTATTCCAGGTCCCCAACACCCATATACTGTCCCTGACATCCATTCCAGGTCCCCAACACACATATACTGTCCCTGACATCCATTCCAGGTCCCCAACACACATATACTGTCCCTGACATCCATTCCAGGTCCCCAACACACATATACTGTCCCTGACATCCATTCCAGGTCCCCAACACACATATACTGTCCCTGACATCCATTCCAGGTCCCCAACACACATATACTGTCCCTGACATCCATTCCAGGTCCCCAACACACATATACTGTCCCTGACATCCATTCCAGGTCCCCAACACACATATACTGTCCCGGATATCCATTCCAGGTCCACAACACACATAAATACTGTCCCTGATATCCATTCCAGGTCCCCAACACACATAAATACTGTCCCTGACATGCATTCCAGGTCCCCAACACACATATACTGTCCCTGATATCTATTCCAGGTCCACAACACACATATACTGTCCCTGATATCTATTCCAGGTCCACAACACACATATACTGTCCCTGATATCTATTCCAGGTCCACAACACACATATACTGTCCCTGATATCTATTCCAGGTTCCCAACACACAAATACTGTCCCTGATATCCATTCCAGGTCCCCAACACACACATATACTGTCCCTGATATGCATTCCAGGTCCCCAACACACTTATACTGTCCCTGACATCCATTCCAGGTCCCCAACACACACATATACTGTCCCTAATATCCATTCCAGGTCCCCAACACACAAATACTGTCCCTGATATCCATTCCAGGTCCCCAACACACACACATATTGTCTCTGACATCAATTCCAGGTCCCCAACACACTTATACTGTCCCTGATATCCATTCCAGGTCCCCAACACACATATATACTGTCCCTGATATGCATTCCAGGTCCCCAACACACAAATACTGTCCCTGATATCCATTCCAGGTCCCCAACACACTTATACTGTCCCTGATATGCATTCCAGGTCCCCAACACACACATACTGCCCCTGACATCTATTCCAGGTCCCCAACATACACAAATACTGTCCCTGACATCCATTCCAGGTCCCCAACACACATATACTGTCCCTGTTATCTATTCCAGGTCCCCAACACACATATACTGTCCCTGATATGCATTCCAGGTCCACAACACACATATACTGTCCCTGATATCCATTCCAGGTCCCCAACACACACACATATACTGTCCCTAATATCCATTCCAGGTCCCCAACACACACAAATACTGTCCCTGATATCCATTCCAGGTCCCCAACACACACAAATACTGTCCCTGATATCCATTCCAGGTCCACAACACACATATACTGTCCCTGACATCCGTTCCAGGTCCCCAACACACACATATACTGTCCCTGATATCTATACCAGGTCCCCAACACACATATACTGTCCCTGATATCTATTCCAGGTCCCCAACACACATATACTGTCCCTGATATCTATTCCAGGTCCCCAACACACATATACTGTCCCTGATATCTATTCCAGGTCCCCAACACACATATACTGTCCCTGATATCCATTCCAGGTCCCCAACACACATATATACTGTCCCTGACATCCATTCCAGGTCCCCAACACATATATACTGTCCCTGTTATCTATTCCAGGTCCCCAACACACATATACTGCCCCTGATATACATTCCAGGTCCCCAACACACATATACTGTCCCTGACATCCATTCCAGGTCCCCAACACACATATACTGTCCCTGACATCCATTCCAGGTCCCCAACACACACATACTGCCCCTGACATCTATTCCAGGTCCCCAACACACATAAATACTGTCCCTGATATGCATTCCAGGTCCCCAACACACACACATATACTGTCCCTGACATCCATTCCAGGTCCCCAACACACACACATATACTGTCCCTGATATCCATTCCAGGTCCCCAACACACACAAATACTGTCTCTGACATCCATTCCAGGTCCCCAACACACACACATATACTGTCCCTGATATGCATTCCAGGTCCACAACACACATATACTGTCCCTGATATCCATTCCAGGTCCACAACACACATATACTGTCCCTGATATCTATTCCAGGTCCCCAACACACACATACTGCCCCTGACATCCATTCCAGGTCCCCAACACACATATACTGTCCCTAATATCCATTCCAGGTCCCCAACACACACAAATACTGTCCCTGATATCCATTCCAGGTCCCCAACACACACATATACTGTCCCTGACATCCATTCCAGGTCCCCAACACACATATACTGTCCCTGACATCCGTTCCAGGTCCCCAACACACACATATACTGTCCCTGATATCTATACCAGGTCCCCAACACACATATACTGTCCCTGATATCTATTCCAGGTCCACAACACACATATACTGTCCCTGACATCCATTCCAGGTCCCCAACACACATATACTGTCCCTGACATCCGTTCCAGGTCCCCAACACACATATACTGTCCCTGACATACGTTCCAGGTCCCCAACACACACATATACTGTCCCTGATATCTATACCAGGTCCCCAACACACATATACTGTCCCTGATATCTATTCCAGGTCCCCAACACACATATACTGTCCCTGATATCTATTCCAGGTCCCCAACACACATATACTGTCCCTGATATCTATTCCAGGTCCCCAACACACATATACTGTCCCTGATATCTATTCCAGGTCCCCAACACACATATATACTGTCCCTGACATCCATTCCTGGTCCCCAACACACATATACTGTCCCTGATATCTATTCCAGGTCCCCAACACACATATACTGTCCCTGATATCCATTCCAGGTCCCCAACACACATATATACTGTCCCTGACATCCATTCCAGGTCCCCAACACATATATACTGTCCCTGATATACATTCCAGGTCCCCAACACCCATATACTGTCCCTGACATCCATTCCAGGTCCCCAACACACATATACTGTCCCTGACATCCATTCCAGGTCCCCAACACACATATACTGTCCCTGACATCCATTCCAGGTCCCCAACACACACATATACTGTCCCTGATATCTATACCAGGTCCCCAACACACATATACTGTCCCTGACATCTATTCCAGGTCCCCAACACCCATATACTGTCCCTGACATCCATTCCAGGTCCCCAACACACATATACTGTCCCTGACATCCATTCCAGGTCCCCAACACACATATACTGTCCCGGATATCCATTCCAGGTCCACAACACACACAAATACTGTCCCTAACATCTATTCCAGGTCCCCAACACACACATATACTGTCCATGATATCTATTCCAGGTCCCCAACACACATATACTGTCCCGGATATCCATTCCAGGTCCCCAACACACATAAATACTGTCCCTGACATGCATTCCAGGTCCCCAACACACATATACTGTCCCGGATATCCATTCCAGGTCCACAACACACATATACTGTCCCTGATATCTATTCCAGGTTCCCAACACACATATACTGTCCCTGATATCTATTCCAGGTCCCCAACACACACATATACTGTCCCTGACATCCATTCCAGGTCCCCAACACATATATACTGTCCCTGATATACATTCCAGGTCCCCAACACCCATATACTGTCCCTGACATCCATTCCAGGTCCCCAACACACATATACTGTCCCTGACATCCATTCCAGGTCCCCAACACACACATATACTGTCCCTGACATCCATTCCAGGTCCCCAACACACATATACTGTCCCTGACATCCATTCCAGGTCCCCAACACACATATACTGTCCCTGACATCCATTCCAGGTCCCCAACACACACATATACTGTCCCTGATATCTATACCAGGTCCCCAACACACATATACTGTCCCTGACATCTATTCCAGGTCCCCAACACCCATATACTGTCCCTGACATCCATTCCAGGTCCCCAACACACATATACTGTCCCTGACATCCATTCCAGGTCCCCAACACACATATACTGTCCCGGATATCCATTCCAGGTCCACAACACACACAAATACTGTCCCTAACATCTATTCCAGGTCCCCAACACACACATATACTGTCCATGATATCTATTCCAGGTCCCCAACACACATATACTGTCCCTGATATCTATTCCAGGTTCCCAACACACATATACTGTCCCTGATATCTATTCCAGGTCCCCAACACACATATACTGTCCCTGACATCCATTCCAGGTCCCCAACACACATATATACTGTCCCTGATATACATTCCAGGTTCCCAACACACACATATACTGTCCCTGACATCCATTCCAGGTCCCCAACACATATACAGTCGGTACGGAAAGTATTTAGACCCCCTTAAATGTTTCACTCTTTGTTATATTGCAGCCATTTGCTAAAATCATTTAAAGCGGAGCTCCACCCTAAAGTGGAACTTCCGCTCATCGGAACCCTCCCCCCTCCGGTGTCACATTTGACACCCTTCAGGGGTAAGGTGACCAGATTTTTAAAATGAAATCTGGGGACATATTTTTTTTTTACTAGTAATGGCGGCAATCAGGGCCGCTGATAGAAATCATGGGGCCCCGTACAGCCTACCTGACGGGGCCCCCTTCAGCTCCACCCCTGGTCCCGCCTTTAGCTCCACCCCTGGCCCCGCCTTGAAACTGTCTCTGCAGCACGTTACGGGATTGGCGGCATTGGTAGGCACCTGGAGCAGAGAACGGGGGGGCTGCCGTCTGAAATTGAAATTGAGAAGTGGGAGGGGGGCCCTTTACAAATTATTAATAAAAATGAAAAAATAAAAATAAAGTATATAAAATAAATAAATAAACATTTATAAAAAAAGGGGGGGGGTTGCCATTCAGGGCCCTGGGGACCTCTGGGCCCTTTAATTAAAAAAAAAAAACATTTATAAAAAAAAAAGGGGGTTTGCCACATGGAGACCTCATGAGCCCTTTAATATATTTATATATATATATATATATATATATATATATATATATATATATATATATATATATATATATATATATATATATATATATATATATATATATATATATATATATATAAGGAATAAAAAGAAAAAAAGAATTTATAAAAAAAAGGGGGATATATATATATATATATATGAAATAAAAAAAAATATAAAAATGTATTTATTTTTTTATAAAAAAAAAGGGGTGTTTTCATCCCGGGCCCTGGGGATCTCCGGGCCCCTGGGGAACCCCGTACCCCTAAGAAAAAAAAAATTGTCCCTTTAATAAAAAAAAAATATATATTAGAAAAAGTATATATTTTTTTATAAAAAATAAATAAAAAAAAAAGGGAGATTGCCATCCGGGGCCCTGGGGGCCTTCGGACCCCTGGGGACCCCCGGACCTCTAAAAAAAAAAGAAAAAAAAATGGCCCTTTAATAAAAATTTAAATAAAAATATGTTAAAAAAAATATATATATATTTTTTATAAAAAATAAATAAAAAAAAGGGGGAGTTGTCATCTGGGACCCTGTGGGCCTCCGGGCCCCTGGGGACCTCCGGACCCCTAAAAAAAAGGGGGTTGCCATCCGGGCCCCAGCTGGCCCGGGGCCCCCTACAACAGGGCCAGTTGTACTGGCTTATCAGCGGCCCTGGTGGCAATCAGCGACTCTCTGCCTGTCACAACCCGCCTCACAGCCTGTCAAGTCTTACTCTCCAGGCTCGGGCTACTACTGGGTGGGGTGCGGAGGAAGATCACTCCACCAGGGAAGGCAAGGAGATAAGCAGGCGGGCGGCTGGCCAGGACTTGAGCCAAGGCAGAAGAACATGCGAGTGGAGCTGAATGGGCATGTACCCAAAACTGAAGAAATATTCCCTTCGCTCCGACCAGCACATGATCATCAGAAAGGGGCAAAGATAATGGAAAAAATGCACCCCCCTAAGCTAGTAGGAGCGGCAGAGCGGGGGTGTGTAATTCAGAATTATTATTTTTTTTATTCTGCACTCACTGTTTTTGATCTGGGGACAGTGTGTGTTCTGGGAAACACTCGGCTCCCAGAACACAACGGGAACCAGTGAGGACGGCGCTGCGTGACTCGCGCATGCGCCGTAGGGAATCGGGCAGTGAAGCCGGAGCGCTTCACTTCCTGATTCCCTCACCGAGGATGGCGGTGGGGGCAGCAGAGTGACGAGCGATCGCTCATCCTCTGCTGCCGACGGTGCTGGACTCCAGGACAGGTAAGTTTCTTAATATTAAAAGTCAGCCGCTGCAGTATTTGTAGCTGCTGGTTTTTAATATTTTTTTTTCGATGGAGATCCGCTTTAAGTTCATTTTTTCCCTCAATGTACACACAGCACCCCATATTGACAGAAAAACACAGAATTTTTGACATTTTTGCAGATTTATTAAAAAAGAAAAACTGAAATGTCACATGGCCCCAAGTATTCAGACCCTTTGCTCAGTATTTAGTAGAAGCACCCTTCTGATTTAACCACTTCAGATCCGCGCTATTGACAAAAGATGTCTGCAGCGCGGACCTGAAGTGCCGGGTGGACGTCTTTGGACGTCATTTAAAGTGCATTACCAGCGCGCGCCTCTGGGGGGCGCGCAGCAGGTAAACACTGTCCCGGCGCATCGCTGGGAAGCCGATGCGTGTACCTGGCGGCCGCGATGTCCGCCGTGTACACGCGATCGTCGGTAACTGAGCAGGGACGTGGAGCTCTGTGTGTAAACACAGAGCTCCACGTGCTGTCAGAGGAGAGGAGACCGATCTGTGTCCCTTGTACATAGGGACACAGCATCGGTCACCTCCCCCAGTCACCCCCCTCCCCCCACACAGTTAGAACACACCCAGGATACACATTTAACCCCTTCCTCACCCCCTAGTGTTAACCCCTTCCCTGCCAGTCACATTTATACAGTAATTAGTGCATTTTTATAGCACTGATTGCAGTATAAATGTGAATGGTCCCAAATTTGTGTCAAAAGTGTCCGATACGTCCGCCGCAATATCGCAGTCCCAATAAAAATCGCAGATCGCCGCCATTACTAGTAAAAAAAAATAATAAAAAAAAATAATAATTTTGTTCTCCATTTTGTAGGCGTTATAACGTTTGCGCAAACCAGTCGCTTATTGCGATTTTTTTTTTTTTTTTACAAAAATACGTCGAAAAATACGTATCGGCCTTAACTGAGAAAAAAAAAAGTTTTTTAAAAAAAAAAATTGGAATATTTATTATAGCAACAAGTAAAAAATATATATATATTTTTTTAAATTGTCGCTCTATTTTTGTTTATAGCGCAAAAAATAAAAACCGCAGAGGTGATCAAATACCACCAAAATAAAGCTCTATTTGTGTGGAAAAAAGGGCGTCAATTTTGTTTGGGAGCCACGTCGCACGACCGCGCAATTGTCAGTTAAAGCGACGCAGTGCCGGAAGCTGAAATTTCGCCTGGGCACGAAGGGGGTTTATGTGCCCAGTAAGCAAGTGGTTAATGAGGAAAAATGCAACAAGTTTTTCACACCTGGATTTGGGGATCCTCTCCATTCCTCCTTGCAGATCCTCTCCAGTTCTGTCAGGTTGGATGGTAAACGTTGGTGGACGGCCATTTTTAGGTCTCTCCAGAGATACTTAATTGGGTTTAAGTCAGGGCTCTGGCTGGGCCATTCAAGAACAGTCATGGAGTTGTTGTGAAGCCACTCCTTCATTATTTTAGCTGTGTGCTTAGGGTCATTGTCTTGTTGGAAGGTAAACCTTTGGCCAAGTCTGAGGTCCTGAGCACTCTGGAGAAGGTTTTTGTCCAGGATATCCCTGTACTTGGACGCATTCATCTTTCCCTCGACTGCAACCAGGCGTCCTTTCCCTGCAGCTGAAAAACACCCCCACAGCATGATGCTGCCACCACCATGCTTCACTGTTGGGACTGTATTGGACAGGTGATGAGCAGTGCCTGGTTTTCTCCACACATACTGCTTAGAATTAAGGCCAAAAAGTTCTATCTTGGTCTCATCAGACCAGAGAATCTTATTTCTCACCATCTTGGAGTCCTTCAGGTGTTATTTTTAGCAAACTCCATGCAGGCTTTCATGTGTCTTGCACTGAGGAGAGGCTTCCATCGGGGGCCACTCTGCCATAAAGCCACGACTGGTGGAGGGCTGCAGTGATTATTGACTTTCTACAACTTTCTCCCATCTCCCGACCGCATCTCTGGAGCTCAGCCACAGTGATCTTTGGGTTCTTCTTTACCTCTCTCACCAAGGCTCTTCTCCCCCGATAGCTCAGTTTGGCCAGACGGCCAGCTCTAGGAAGGGTTCTGGTCGTCCCAAACGTCTTCCATTTAAAGTGGAGGTTCACCCTATAAAAAACTTCTAACACTGCATCCAGCCCAGTCCTGCCTATAAAATAACACTGACCTTTTTTTTTTTTCCCCCCGTAGATAGCGGCGCCTGCGCGAATAGAGCCGACCCGAGCTTCCTTCGGGAAGTCGTGACGCGCTGTGTGCGCCGTCGTCTAGCATGTCAATCAATTGGCATGTCTTTAGGAACGCCCACTCCCGTGGGATAACCTACCCGGAAGCCGCCGTGAAGACCACGGCTACACGCTATCTACGGGGACAAAAAAAAAAGGTCAGTGTTATTTTATAGGCAGGACTGGGCTGGATGCAGTGTTAGAAGTTTTTTATAGGGTGAACCTCCACTTTTTTTTTTTGTTTCATAACGAACCTCCACTTTAAGGATTATGGAGGCCACTGTGCTCTTAGGAACCTTAAGTGCTGCAGAAATGTTTTTGTAACCTTGGCCAGATCTGTGCCTTGCCACAATTCTGTCTCTGAGCTCTTCAGGCAGTTCCTTTGACCTCCATGATTCTCATTTGCTCTGACATGCACTGTGAGCTGTAAGGTCTTATATAGACAGGTGTATGGCTTTCCTAATCAAGTCCAATCAGTATAATCGAACACAGCTGGACTCAAATGAAGGTGTAGAACCATCTAAAGGATGATCGGAAGAAATGGATAGCACCTATGTTAAATATGAGTGTGACAGCAAAGGGTCTGAATACTTGGGACCATGTGATATTTCAGTTTTTATTTTTTAACCACTTCCTTACTGGGCACTTAAACCCCCTTCCTGCCCAGAGGACTTTTTGCGATTCGTCACTGCGTCGCTTTAACTGACAATTGCGCGGGTGTGCAACGTGGCTCCCAAACAAAATTGGCGTCCTTTTTTTGCCACAAATGGAGCTTTCTTTTGGTGGTATTTGATCACCTCTGCGTTTTTATTTTTTGCGCTATAAACAAAAATAGAGCGACAATTTTGAAAAAAAAAAAAAAATTTTTTACTTGTTGCTATAATAAATAGCTCAATTTAAAAATAAATAAATACATTTTCCTCAGTCTAGGCCGATACGTATTCTACATATTTTTAGTAAAAAAAAAAAAGTTATAGCGCCTACAAAATAAGGGACAGAATTATTATTTGTTATTATTTATTTTTTACTAGTAATGGCGGCGATCTGCGATTTTTATTGCGACTGCGACATTATGGCGGACACATCGGACACTTTTGATACATTTTTGGCACCATTCACATTTATACTGCAATCAGTGCTATAAATATGCACTAATTACTGTATAAATGTGACTGGCAGGGAAGGGGTTAACACTAGGGGGTGAGGAAGGGGTTAAATGTGTACCCTATATAGTGTTCTAACTGTGGGGGAGGGGGGTGACCGATCTGTGTCCCTATGTACAAGAGACACAGATCGGTCTCCTCTCTCCATGACAGCACGCTGTCATAGTGAGAGCCGGCAATGAAACATTATCTCATATGTTTACATATGAGATCATCTCTCATTGGCCGCACAGATCGCCTACGAAACGGCCATCTGTGATTGGCTGTGTCCAAGGGACACGGGCAGCACAGAAGTTCCCCGCTGCGTGCTCGGGAGCGCGCGCGGGGAACGAGCAAAGGGGCGGCCGTAAAAAGACGGCGCCCCAGAGAAGTAGAACCACCCTGCAGCCGTATATAGTCGTACGGCCGTCGGGAAGCGGTTAATAAATCTGCAGAAATGTCAACAATTCTGTGTTGAAAACAAATTAACTTAAAGGGTTTGTAAAGGATTTTTTTTTAAAATCTTAATAGCTTCCTTTACCTTAATGCAGTGCTGTTTTCATGTGCTCATTGTTCGTTTTTGCTCTCAAGTTGGTGTAATTCTTCTCTGATCTCCACACTTCCTGGTTGTCTGTTTCCTGATAACCACAGTACTGGGAGCTTTCTCTCTGTGGTCACTAATCAAGGAGGTGTGATTACTGTGTGTCTAAAACCCCACAGCACCAATCAGTTTCGTTTTCCAAACCATCACTGCCCTGTATTGGCTCTGTGGCTCTGTACATCACAGAAGCAGGAAACAACATGCAAAAAGAAACTAGAAACTGCAGGTACATTATATGATTGATTTTTATCTATTTTTAATCATTTTTAAAAGGAATCAGTAAACTATTATGTCTCTATACCATGTAAACAGTCATTTCAGCAATGATTTTAGCTAATGGCTGCAATATAACAAAGAGTGAAAAATTTAAAGGGGTCTGAATACTTTCCGTACCCACTGTATACTGTCCCTGACATCCGTTCCAGGTCCCCAACACACACATATACTGTCCCTGACATCCGTTCCAGGTAAACAACACAGCGTTCCTCCGGGATAACAACCGTGTGGCTTTTAGCCGCATCGGTTGTTATCACCAAAAAGCCAATCGCCTGCTCTAAGAAATTACACCGGGATGATGCCTGCAGCTGCAGGCATCATCCCAGTATAAACCCCCAAAAGCCGAGGACTCATATATGCGTATGCTCGTCGGGAAGGGGATATATATCTATATATCTATATAGATCTATATATAGCTCGATATATATACCGTATTTATCGGCGTATACCACACACTTTTTTGCCCTGAAAATCAGGGCAAAATCGTGGGTGTGCGGTATACGCCGATACCCACTTTCCCGCGCGGAGTTTGAATACTGCGCCGACATATACCGAGCGCAGTACACTTGGGTATAGTCGGGCAGTCTCGGCTCCTTCCGCGCTCACGTCCTGGACGTACAGGACGTCAGCGCGAGAGTTGCCGAGCCTGCCCGACAATACACCAGTGTACTGCGCTCTGTATATGTCGGCGCAGTATTCAAACTCGGCACAGGAAACGAGCGGGGAGGACGCGAGGACGCCGCAGAAGGACGCCGGACCCGACGAAGAGGACACCCGAAGCCGCAGAAGGACGCCGGACCCAACGAAGAGGACACCCGAAGCCGCAGATGGACGCCGGACCCGACGAAGAGGACACCCGAAGCCGCAGAAGGATGCCGGACCCGACGAAGAGGACACCCGAAGCCGCAGACGAACGCCGGACCCGACGAGGCCGCCGATGGACGCCGCGCAAGACACCAAAACTGTAAGTACAAAAAAAATACTTTTTTTCCACAGGATTCGGGGCAACTTTAGGGGTGTGCGGTATACGCGGGAGCGCGTTATACCGCGATAAATACGGTATATATATATATACAGATCTATATATATATATATATATGAAAAATATAAACATATGCGCTAAAAACAACTAATTTATGTGATACCTTACTAAGATCAATCCAATTGTGATAATAATTCAAAACCCTGAATAGGGGCTTAGTCGTGTTGCCACAGTGGGGTGAAGCACACAAAATATATATAGATGAGGGAAAAAAATAATAATTAGTGTATAAAAATTAATTAATAAATTAATACAAAGCTAATTAATTCAGATCATCAAATAGTACTCAATCTCAGAATACCGTCCCTGTAGAGTAGATGGTAAAATAGGGTTAAACAATGTTGATTAGCAGCAGCGTGAGAGTGTCACTGGATACAACAGCTCTGTGAAACAGGTATCTCATACTCAGCTTCAAATCACTTCAGTAGCTCCAACGACATAGCCTTGGTCATTAGCGATGGTGCAAAAAACAGGCTTCAGCCCCCCTCTTCAATACACCACAACAGGTGTGGGACATGTAAGAAAAAGGGAAACACAATAGTGTGATACAGCCAGACACGACAATACCGCTGCCAATGCTATGCGCCGATCCACTCACGCTCTCCCCGTCTTTGAATCAAGCCACTCAGTAACGAAAAGTGTAGAGGTCCTCACTCGGGAACTTCCGACAGATCTCGTACAGCAGACTCCTCCCCCACGCGTTGCGTTACTTGCCACGTGACTTAATCATGGGTAATGTCCATAGAGCATAGATTGCTCTATGGACATTACCCATGATTAAGTCACGTGGCAAGTGACGCAACGCGTGGGGGAGGAGTCTGCTGTACGAGATCTGTCGGAAGTTCCCGAGTGAGGACCTCTACACTTTTCGTTACTGAGTGGCTTGATTCAAAGACGGGGAGAGCGTGAGTGGATCGGCGCATAGCATTGGCAGCGGTATTGTTGTGTCTGGCTGTATCACACTATTGTGTTTCCCTTTTTCTTACATGTCCCACACCTGTTGTGGTGTATTGAAGAGGGGGGCTGAAGCCTGTTTTTTGCACCATCGCTAATGACCAAGGCTATGTCGTTGGAGCTACTGAAGTGATTTGAAGCTGAGTATGAGATACCTGTTTCACAGAGCTGTTGTATCCAGTGACACTCTCACGCTGCTGCTAATCAACATTGTTTAACCCTATTTTACCATCTACTCTACAGGGACGGTATTCTGAGATTGAGTACTATTTGATGCTCTGAATTAATTAGCTTTGTATTAATTTATTAATTAATTTTTATACACTAATTATTATTTTTTTCCCTCATCTATATATATTTTGTGTGCTTCACCCCACTGTGGCAACACGACTAAGCCCCTATTCAGGGTTTTGAATTATTATCACAATTGGATTGATCTTAGTAAGGTATCACATAAATTAGTTGTTTTTAGCGCATATGTTTATATTTTTCACATTTTGTTGTTTGGTTGGTAACCTTTTTCACATACTGCAGCTTTTTACATTTATTTATTAATTGTGTGGTGTATTTTGGATTTAGTAGCGCTGTAGTTTATCAGTTATATATATATATATATATATATATATATATAGCTATCTATCTATCTATCTATCTATATATACATATATATATCTACTGTATATATATAGATAGATATCTACAATATATATATATATATATATATATATATATATATATATATATATATATATATATACATACATATATATATATATATATATAATATCTGCCATTAATGCCATTTTTAGTTTTGGATAGAATGGAGATGGATTAGAGCCCCTGTCAGTTTTTATTGTTATATGTTCTTCCACTATTGAGATTCATCCTCTTAATTTGTCCTGTTTACCAGTATCAATGAAAGTGAAAGAAAAAGAAAATCCGAAATGTTGGGTTGACACCAGAGCCATAATCAGGGCCGCTGATAAGGCAGTACAACCAGTTCTGTTGTACTGGACCCAGGTCCCAGCAGCTAAATAGGGGGCCCAGGCAGCTTTATTGTTATTTCTGCCTAAATAAATGGATTGTACTAGACCACGCCCCTTGCTCCTATTTGCAGGGCTTAAATTAAACTTGTTAACTTGGATTCTCTGTTTTGTGCCTTGACTCCAACAACACCCTTACCCCCGCTGCCACACCTGGTTAAATGAAAATCACTGCAGACGCTCAAAGAGTCACAGGCACAGATACCTTTGACTTGGTAGTGAGCTAAAACTATAAAATGAACACAAGGCTGTTTAGTAGTAAAGGAACTTATTGCATTAGCATAAGTTAAAGTAAATGGTGGTCTGCGCATAAATAGATATACGGAAGGTTTGTTTAGACACAGACTGCTTAACAGTGGAGTTACTAAGTTCAAAGTACCTTAGATTCAAGTTCTGTACCACTAGACTGGAATTGACACATGAATGATTGTGTGGTATACTTTGAATGGTACCCCTGAACCAAACAGTAGCAAAGGTCTCTATGAAGAGTAAATGGGCAGTCTTTAGTCTTGAGTGTTCAGCTGGCTAACGTTGGGGCCTAATTTATACAGTTGGTGCACATGAAAACAGCCACAGTAAAGCCTGCAGGCAGAAATCAGCTATAGAGCAGCTGTGCAGTCAGTTCCTTAGAACTCAGCCTCTCTCTAGTGGCAATAGATCATGGCCACAAAGCCCTCTCACCAGACCCAATGACTCAACATGGAAGTCCCACTGCATCTCAGTTCTTTGTGGTGCTGAACCTTGGTTCACCAAGTGGTACAGCTGCAGTATGGGAGCTCTCTCTCTGGTCTTTCAACTGCACGCTTGAAGCTTTGGCTCTAGCTACAAGCAGATGTAATGGGGATGTGTTCATCTCAGCTTCCTACGGCAAAAAAGGCCACGAAATTCAAAGACCGCCTGAGCAAATACTGCCCCTCTCTCCTCCCCTGTCCCAACCTCCACTGTAGTCCATTGGATAATAGAGACCCACAATAACTCTCTCTGCTTGACCTTCAACTCTCATCTTCCACTGTGGTCAGCTTCTCAGTCTATTGGGCACTGCCGGCACTCCCGCTCCCCCTGCTGACTGGAGTCGGTAGCACATTGACGTGCAGCTTGGCTGTTTGCTCACAATACACAGGTAACTGCGGATAATGTCACAACTTACTCCTTGCAGCCTAGTTCTCGGCCACAATAGGATTTTTGTTTGCACGTGATTGGATGATTACAGTGAACACAGTTTCACCTCAGTCACTAAGCTAAGTTAATTTTCACACTGAAAAGTGAACAGACACTTTACAAAGTGAGCATGTTCTATTCCTTTAGTAAATAAGTCCCATTATGTAGTTGGCTGCTAGTGCGAGTAATCTATTTAATGCATGTTTTTATGGCTGTTTATACAGATTTTGCTAATGTTTGAAAAAAAAAAAACTGTTTAGGGGATCTTAGTTAACTCTTGGCTTACTGATTTTTGCTAGAGCATAATTGGAATCTCCGAGTACGACCTGGTTGCTGGAAGCTGAAAGTTAAGTATGGTTTCTAGAAGGGTATGCATAGTAATGAGGAGCTTATCAATGGAAATAGACTAACTTTGGATGCAGGTAGTGTGCTTATCCTTTAATCTTGTAGGATAAGAGAGAAGAGTAAACACTAAGGAACTGTAATTAATTATACCAGTCTATTATATTGCATGACTGTGCAACTGAGAAATACCTATCAAACGCCATACAATCTACCTTCTCTCCTGCACACAATGGCCGGAGATGAGCATGGGCATTGGCATTTGGTTCACAGGAACTTTATTTTAAAAAAAATTGTAAAACAATACAAAACAAGTATAAACGGTAATACAGAAAATGAAGGCCGTCTGTGATATAAGACCCCTTTCACACTGGGTCGCTTTGCAGGTGCTATAACACTAAAAATAGCGCCTGCAAACCGACCTTGAAACAGCCGCTGCTGTCTCTGCAGTGTGAGAGCCCCGAGGGCTTTCACACTGGAGCGGTGCGCTAGCAGGACGGTAAAAAAAGTCCTGCTAGCAGCATCTTTGGAGCGGTGAAGGAGCGGTGTGTATACCACTCCTCCACCGTTCCTGCCCATTGAAATCAATGGGGCAATGCCGCTATACCGCCGGCAAAGCGCCTCTGCAGAAACACTTTGCAGTGGTTTTTAAACCTTTCTTGGCTGCTAGCGGGGGTAAAAATGCCCCGCTGGTGGTCGAATAGCGACGCAAAATTGACAGGGAAAGTGCCGCTAAAAATAGTAGCGCTTTACCGCCGACGCCGCCCCCACCCCAGTGTGAAAGGGGCCTAATTAGATTAAACACAAATAAATGCAATATTGGTCATATAACCTGACAGAGATCAATATAGACAGACAGGAGTCAGAGAGATTTTGTTTATAACCGCAAATCACAATATCTTGTGGGGTTACCATCCAATCGGGGGGTCTCAGCAGGAGAACGGGAGAGCCGCCACCGCAGAGAGCCAGGTTCAAGCGCTGCATAGATGGGGTAAGTGCACCAGACCCGCCCGCCATCCGACTGACCGATGGGCCACCGGGGACGGGGACGGGGGGTTACTGTTTGAGTATTTTATTTTGAGAAAAATGAGCGGACTCAGTAAAATGGTTCCCCATGCCCAGGGTTTTTCGTACACTTTTAAAGAGTGTTCCGCGGCTTTCAAATTTGCCGCAAACACCCTGAATTGTTTGCTATTCGGCGAACATCGGGCTCATCCCTACTGATGAGCTCTTCCATTTCTGCTACCTTATTTTCTTGTTGAAGCCACTCCAAAATCTTGGGGGGCTCTGCTGAGCGCCAAGAAGCAGAAATACACTGTGGCTGTGTTCACTAGGCGCATGGCTAAAGATTTGTAATATGCTTTTTTTCCCGAAAGAGAGGAGTGATGTAAGACGAATTGGGCTGGGGTGAAGTCTAAAGTATATGGGCCAGACCCACGAAGTGCAGCGCTTCTCTCCGTCCGGCGTAGTGTATCTCAGATACACTACGCCGCCGTAACTTACTTTTTTTTTGTATCCTCAAAGATTGCCCGCCGTAAGTTACGGCGGCGTAGTGTAACTTAGGCGGCGTAAGGGCGCGCAATTCAAATGTATGTGATGGGGGCGTGTTTTATGTTAATACATCGTGACCCGACGTAAATTACGTATTTTTTTTAACGGCGCTAATGCGCCGTCCGTGGGGGTATCCCAGTGCGCATGCTCTAATTGAACCGGAACACGCCAATGCTTACGACGGTGACGTCATTCTACGCAAAGCCCTATTCGCGAACGACTTACGCAAACGACGTAACATTTTCAAAATTCGACGCGGAAACGACGGCCATACTTAACATAGGATACGCCTCATATAGCAGGGGTAACTATACGCCGGAAAAAGCCGAACGCAAACGACGTAAAAAAATGCGCCGGCCGGACGTACGTTCGTGGATTGCCGTATCTAGCTAATTTGCATACTCGACGCGGAAATTTGACGGAAACGCCACCTAGCGGCCAGCATAAATATGCACCTACGATCCGATGGCGTACTAAGACATACGCCTGTCGGATCGAGCCCAGATTCCGTCGTATCTTGTTTTGTGGATACAAAACAGAGATACGACGCCGTAATTCATTTGAGGATCTGGCCCTATGTAGTGATTTTTGATATCAATACTATCTCTGTCCAGAAGGGTTGTATAGAGGGGCATGACCGAGTTTGGGCATATTTGGACTAGGATACAAACCCATGTATGTGAGCCCTAGGAAGTTGTTATCTGAACAAGCCAATTATCTGTGGCCAGGGCATTTCCCACCCTGCAGCCCTATATATACTTACCCCTTGCTTACACACATCTGCAGGGCGGGGGATGCCCTCGGCTATGGTGGATGATTGGCCCATTCAGGTGACAGCTATCTGGCAGTCTCACACACTTGGGTCTGAATGCTAGTCCAAACATACTTGATGTGCTCAATACTAATGATCGCAGTACGCACAATACAGGCGCAACATCTCAGTTCTTCCCTAAATGGTGCTCAAAGCCGCTCGGTTGTTATCCAGGAGGAGCGGGAGCGGCCATTTTAAAATTGCAGTTAAGATCCGACGGTGTAATACAATTACGCCTGTCAGATCTTTGCTGCAAACCGGCTTATCTTGTTTTCTGCATACAGAAAAACAGATAAGCCGGCGCAAAGTGTGAGTTATGCCGGCGTATCACTGATACGCCGGCATAACTCTTTCTGAATCTGGCCCTAAATGTGTTTTACCTTAATACATTTCTTGCATTAAAGTATAACTAAAGGCAAAACTTTTTTTTTTTTTTTTTTAGCTTTGGAGTGAAGAGGGATTAGAACACCTGCCAGTTTTTATTGCTGTCTGTGCTCTCTATTTGTCCTCTTTACCATTAAAATTGAAAATTAATGTACATGAGGTTGTCCCCAGAAAAGTAATAGAGGGAAATCTTCCAATGGGGACATTTGTTCTGGTGGTCTGGGCCGGGGGGCAAGGAATTCCCCTAATTTGCAGGGATTTTCCCCAATGAGACACAGAGGCAAAAAGAGAAAAAAACTGACAGGTGTTATAATCCTACCAAAAAAAAAAGATTTGCCTTCATCTCTGCTTGAAAAGAAAAAATGTTTAGGCATCAGTAACCCCCTCATATCTAAAAAAAATTCTACTGCATTTCCACTGCACAAATAGACAATCTATAGATGCTTATTTTCTCTTATGCCTTGTACACACGACCGTTTTTCACGACGAGAAAACTGCGATTTTTTTTATATTGGTCGTGAAAACTGGTCGTGTGTATGCTCCCTAGCAGTTTTCTCGATGAAAAAACTGCCGCAAAAAATTGAAACCAGCTCTCTTTTTTCTTGTCGTGTTTCACGTCAGTCTTTTTCTCGTCACGAAAAACGTGTGTATGCTTTTCTGAGGGGAAAAAAACACTCATGCTCAGAATCAAGTATGCAGCCCAAAGGGTGGCGCCATTTGAAAGGAACTCCCCCTTTATAGTCCTGTCGTACGTGTTGTACTTCACCTCGCTTTGGTCGGAAGTTTTTTTGCATGAACGTGTGTATGAAAGTCAGGCTGGATAGAAATCACGTCGGGAAAAACAACGGGTTTTTTAACGACAGGAAAAACGATGGTGTGTACACGGCATTAATTGTTCCATGCTGGACCTATCCTCAATCTGCCTCTGAGCTCAATTCAGAACCAAAATGGTTGCAGTTACACCTGATTTTGAAAACACAGAATAAGCCAGCATTAGGCTTGTGCAATTTGTTTCGTAACGAATCAAAATTCGTACAAATTTAGCAACTTTCGGCGTTCGAATTTACAAACAAAGCAATTACGAATAAAACCGAATCTGAAATATATAAATACATTAACCCTCAAGAATTAATATTCAATACTACTTATATGTGTATTCTTCCTTAATATGGATGGCTGACACCCATAGAGGAGTTAGGGAAGATGTCGTAAGACAAGGTCAACATAGGGACGGCCATAGAGAGGAGAGACAAGAACACCCTAGTGGTCATACTCCACGGAATTCTTGGAGGAAGCCTTCTCAAACAGTACCGACCCCCCAGCAAGGCTGGAAAAAACAAAAAAATCGGAAAAATAATAAAAAACCACATAATAATTGGAACAAAACTAACCAAGGACCTAAAGACATAAGAGGCCCACCATACGAGCGAGAAAGGAGCCCAGAATACCGCACAAGGACTCAAGACAACAGAGAGTATAGAGGTGACCCGTCATATGACTATAGACCCTACAGAAGAAGCCCGGGACCAGTGCCATACTATGAACAAAGAGAGAGACATGGCCCACCACCTCTACTTTCTAGACCAAGAGAAAGGAGTCCAGAATATTACTATAGCCAATACATTCCCCCAAGGGATCCCCGGGATTGGTACAGAGAAGAAAGAAGACTACCCGAACATCGATACGAAGAAGGATATAGCAGGTCTTTTTTAGACCGGGATACGATCCACCATCCCCCGAGGAAGACAGAGGAAACAAGACAGAGAAGCCCCTTAAGAAAAGAGGATGCAGGGCAGGCAAAAGAAAACAAGAAAGAAAAAGAGAGAAATTAAGAACAATAGGTGAAGGGATTTTTAACCTTACTGCTACACCACTGACCCAAGAAGAAATCCTAGTACTAGACAAAGGATTAAAATATGCACCAGCCAGGAACATGGATAAATTTCAGACCTATATTAGTATAGAAAAGTACACTAGGAAACTGAATATTAAAAAATATATGACTGGCAAGCCCTTTAAGTCTACTAGGGGGGGAGAACGATGCAGTGGTGCATAGCGAACTTAGGAATAAATCTACCTTCAACCCGAAAGTAAAAGACGGAAAATATATAGAAGTATTCAGGAATATGGTGACAGAGGAAATAAAAAACCTAGTGATCAAAAAAGTAGAGGAACCTACATCCATAAAGATTGGCATAAAGAAGCTTAGAACAAACAAAGATCTTGTGATTAGACCCTCAGACAAGGGCGGGGGAATTGTACTAATGACCACAGAACAATACCATAACGGTATGTTGAAAATTCTAGATGACCCTGAGACTTACAGTCCATTGTCAAAAAATCCAGTTTTCAAATGGAGAAAAGAACTAGAGCAAGTTGTGCATTTAGGTCTTAAAAAAGGAGTCCTAGACAAGAAAGAGGCAAGGTATTTGATCCCAGAGGCGTGCAGGACCCCTATCATCTACGCACTGCCCAAAATCCATAAGAACAAGGAAAATCCCCCCTTCAGACCAATTGTAAACGGGATAGACTCCATAACAGCTAGACTTGGGCAATACATAGACCGCTTCCTCCAACCGGCCGTCCAGCACACACGTGCATATCTAAAAGACACAAAGGAGATGCTGCAATTGCTGATAGAGATAAAAGAAGATGGGCCTCTCCTGATGGCCACGGCCGATGTCTCATCACTTTACAGCATTATTCCCCATCATCTGGCCTGTGATGCCACCAAATGGGGACTTCGGAACTTCACCAATCTCCCTTGTGTACAAAGGAAGTACTTAATCAAGTGTTTAGATTTCTGTTTAAAACACAGCCACCTATGGTACAAAGATCAGTACTATCAACAATGCACCGGAGTGGCGATGGGAGCCAAATTTGCGCCAAGCGTGGCGGGTTTATTCATGTCACAATGGGAAGAAGAAGCTGTATTCAATCATCTCCCAATGGATCTTTTATTATATAAAAGATACATTGATGACATTTTTATCCTATGGAAAGGGGATCATCAATCACTTGAGACTTTCTTGGAAAGTTTGAATACCAACTCGAGAAACATCAAACTTACTTGGCAGATAGAAGCACACAACATCGCGTTCCTAGACTTAGAAATCTCCAGGAATCATGGGATTTTTGACACTAGGACCTTTTTCAAAAATGTGGACAGAAACAGTTATCTCCCCCTCACCAGCTGCCATCATAGGAATTGGCTCTACAACATACCTAAGGGCCAACTCATGCGCCTACGACGCAATTGTACTAAGCTGGATACATTTCAAGTACAAGCTAAAATAATAGGAGAGAGATTTATACAAAAGGGATACAATGACCTATACATTGAGCAAAACATAGAAGAAGTTTCCAAGATGCCAAGAGAAAAACTCCTGGAGAATAAAACATCTACAGTCAGGGAAGACCTGGTCCCTGTAGTACTGGATTATAACGCTGTCATGGTCTTACCTCTCTCCTTCGTTTGACATGTGCTGGCGGCCATCTTGGTTTCTAGGTCTCTTGTAGCCTCCCACACTGCGGCTCCTCCTTCCCACTGGGAGGAGCTGGATGCCTGGCTCACATATTTAGGAGGTCTGTGGCTTCAGTTCCTTGCTTGGTCCTCCTGTGTTCACATGCTTCTAGACTGCTGCTGCTTCTGGTTCCGATCCTGGCTTCGTCTGACTTCCCTGCTGGTTCCTGATCCTGGCTTCGTCTGACTACCCTGCTGGTTCCTGATCCTGGCTTCGTCTGACTACCCTTCTGGTTCCTGATCTCTGGCTTCGCAAGACTCTGCTTCGGTTTCCACCATCCGTTTGGACTTTGATTTACAGCTTGATTTTCAATAAAGCATTCTTATTTTCACTTATCTCTTGTTGTACGTCTGGTTCATGGTTCCGTGACATTAGGACCAAGCCATGAATTTTGACGGTACAGAGCCATCCTCGCTACCCACGCTGGTTGCCAGACTTGATCAGCTGGAGTCCCTGTTGGGTCAGTTCGCCGTGGCGTTGCAAACCCTGCTTGAACGCACGGTTCATGTCGCTCCCGTTGCCGATGGGTCGGTTGTCGCTCCTGGGTCCGCTCCTACTGCCGCTCCGGTTGTTGCGCCAGAGTCTACCCCGACACCTGCTGTTGCGCCTGCGGTGTTTCGGGGTATGACCGGTTCTGCCCCCCTTCCACAGCGATTTGGGGGAGAGCCAACTCAGTGCCGAGGTTTCCTTAACCAAGTGGGCATTTATTTCGAGTTGCTGCCACATGCCTTTCCCACTGAGAGATCAAAGGTGGGCTTCTTGATCTCGCTGCTCTCGGACAAGGCCTTGGCCTGGGCCAGCCCTTTATGGGAGAACAACAGTCCGGTGGTGGCCGAGTTTTCCGGTTTTGTTGCTTCTCTTCGGAAGGTATTCGATGTGCCGGCTCGCGCCGCCTCTGCTGCGAAGCTCCTTATGTCCGTCAGACAGGGTTCACGATCCGTAGCCGAATACGCCATTGAGTTTCGTACCCTGGCAGCAGAGGTAGGTTGGAATAATGAGGCTCTGGTCGCTGCTTTCTCTCATGGTCTCTCGGATGCCTTGAAGGATGAGGTTGCAGCTAAGGACCTACCAGTGGAGCTCGAGGCTCTTATTTCTTTCCTGATTTTGATTGACACCAGACTCAGGGAGAGACCTTCCTTTAAGGAGCGCCTGCGGAGGCCTCCTAACAGTTTGGCGCCTACGTTTGCTGTCCCACCCGTGCCTCCCTCTCCTCCCACGCCTCCTGGCGTTGACTTGTCTGGGGGTGAACCCATGCAGCTGGGGTTTGCTCGCCTGTCCGAGGGGGAGAGGGTACTCCGGAGACGCGAGGGCCGATGCATGTACTGTGGTCTCGGTGGGCATTTTCGGTTGGCATGTCCGAACCGTCCGGGAAACGCTCGCACCTGAGATCCTGTCGGGGGCAGATCTTGGGTGGAGTCTCCTCGTCCCCGGTTTCCCGTGTTGATAAACCACTGATCACTGTTGTCCTCTCCTGGGTCGGGGGCTCGGTGACGACCCAGGCGTTGGTGGACTCTGGTGCTGGTGGTTTTTTCATTGATAGTGAGTTCGCTGCCGCCAATTCCATTCCTCTGCAGGCTCGAGGTTCCCCGCTGGCTCTAGAGGCGATAGACGGCAGACCCCTCCAGCCGTCACACGTGACTCATGAGACCCTTCCAGTGGGGATAGCCATTGGTGTCGCTCACAGAGAGTCGGTCTGCTTCCAAGTTATTTCGTCTCCACACTACTCGGTGGTCTTGGGGTACCCCTGGCTCCAGAAGCATAATCCGACTTTCGACTGGAGATCGGCCGAGATCCTCTCATGGTCACCACAGTGTGGGGCTAAGTGCATCCATGGGCCTGTCAAGTTGCTGTGTACTTCCTCGGACTCTCTGTTGCCTCCTGAATACGAGGAGTACCGGGATGTATTCGATAAGGTACGCGCAGTTGCCCTACCTCCGCACCGCCCCTATGATTGTGCCATAGAGTTACAACCTGGTGCCGTTCCTCCTCGCGGCAGGGTCTATCCACTGTCGGTTGCGGAGAATGAGGCCATGGAGGAGTACGTGATGGAGGCGCTGTCCCGTGGTCACATTCGCAAATCCTCGTCCCCGGCAGGGGCTGGATTTTTCTTTGTGAAAAAGAAGGGCGGTGAGTTGAGGCCTTGCATCGATTACAGGGGTCTCAATCGCATCACGATCAAGAACGCTTACCCGATACCCTTGATTTCCGAGCTGTTCGATCGCCTGAAAGGGGCCACGGTCTTTACCAAACTCGACCTGAGGGCGGCATATAACCTGGTAAGGATCAAGGCGGGCGATGAGTGGAAGACCGCGTTTAACACCAGGACCGGTCATTATGAATCCTTGGTTATGCCCTTTGGGTTGTGCAATGCGCCCGCAGTTTTTCAGGAATTCATCAACGATGTTTTCCGTGACCTGTTGCAGCAGTGTGTGGTGGTCTATTTGGATGACATCTTGGTATATTCTGAATCCTTGGAGGCCCACATTCTGGATGTCAAACGAGTGTTGCAACGGTTACGAGAGAACAGGCTGTTCGGTAAGCTTGAGAAATGCGAATTTCACCGATCCCAGGTAACCTTCCTAGGTTACATCATTTCCGCTGAGGGGTTCTCCATGGATCCTGAGAAGGTTTCGGCTGTCTTACAGTGGCCCCAGCCCAGTGGTCTTCGTTCCCTGCAGCGCTTTTTGGGCTTCGCCAATTATTATCGGAAGTTCATCAGGGACTTTTCCATGCTGGCCAAGCCTCTCACGGATCTGACCAGGAAGGGCAGTAATTCCCAGGTCTGGCCGCTCGAGGCCATCCGAGCTTTTGAGGCCCTAAAGTCCGCCTTTGTGTCGGCTCCGATTCTGTCGCATCCCAACCCTGGGTTGCCCTTTGTCCTCGAGGTGGACGCGTCTGAGACGGGAGTAGGCGCTCTTCTGTCTCAGCGTAGAACACCAGAGGGTCCTCTGCTTCCTTGTGGGTTTTACTCCCGGAAACTGTCTCCCGCGGAATGCAACTATCAGATTGGTGACAGGGAGTTATTGGCCATCGTGCAGGCCCTTAAAGAATGGAGGCACTTGCTCGAGGGCTCGGTGGTTCCGGTTCTCATCCTGACGGACCACAAGAATCTGACCTACCTTTCTGAGGCCAAGAGATTGACACCACGTCAGGCCAGATGGGCTCTGTTCTTGTCACGTTTTAATTACGTGGTCTCCTACCTACCCGGTTCCAAGAACATCAGAGCGGATGCCTTATCACGGCAGTACTCCGAGCTGTCCAGGGAGGAATCGATTCCGACTTCGGTCATACCTCCGAATCAGATCCTGGCCGCCATTCGCACCAGCCTGACCTCTCCCCTGGGTGAGCAGATTTTGGCGGCTCAATCTGGTGCTCCCTCTGGGAGACCCAACGGCAGATGTTTTGTGCCTGAGGAGTTGCGCACTCGGTTGTTGCGAACCTACCATAACTCCAAGACCGCGGGGCATCCTGGAAAGAATCAGCTGTCCTGGGCTGTTTCACGTCTGTTCTGGTGGCCTTCCCTACGTTCCGACATCGCCGCATATGTAGCGGCATGCTCCGTCTGTGCCCAGAGTAAGTCCCCTCGGCACCTTCCGTTGGGCCTTCTGCAACCCATAGCCACCGGGGAGCGCCCATGGTCACACCTGGGGATGGATTTCATCGTGGACCTCCCTGCATCCCGAGGCCATACGGTCATTCTCATGATTGTGGATCGGTTTTCCAAAATGTGCCACTGTGTTCCTCTCAAGAAGTTACCCTCTGCACAAGAGTTGGCCACGATTTTTGCCCGGGAGGTCTTCCGGTTGCACGGTTTGCCCAAGGAGATTGTGTCGGATCGGGGGAGTCAGTTTGTGTCCAGGTTCTGGCGCGCCTTTTGCTCCCAGTTGGGGATTCATCTCTCCTTCTCCTCGGCCTACCACCCTCAGTCCAATGGGGCCGCAGAACGATCCAATCAGGCCTTGGAGCAATTCCTTCGTTGCTACGTCTCCGATCACCAAGACAACTGGGTTGACCTCCTGCCTTGGGCTGAGTTTGCCAGGAACACGGCGGTGAACTCTTCCTCTGGGACGTCTCCCTTCATGGCCAATTATGGGTTCCAACCTGCCGTGTTACCGGAGGCATTCTCTCCCCAGGATATTCCGGCTGTGGAGGATCACCTTTCCGTCCTACGTGCTTCTTGGGTACAGATCCAGAAGTCCCTTGAGGTCTCTGCGCAACGCCAGAAACTCCAGGCTGATCGCAGACGAGCGCCTGCTCCTTCCTACCAGGTCGGAGACCGTGTATGGTTGTCCACCCGCAACCTCAACCTTCGAGTGCCCACTCCCAAGCTGGCTCCTCGCTTTGTTGGTCCCTTCCGAGTGCTTCGCAGGGTAAACCCGGTAGCCTATGCCCTTGCGCTTCCACCTGGCATGCGGATCTCCAACGTGTTTCATGTCTCCCTGTTGAAGCCACTGGTGTGCAATCGCTTCACTTCCTCGGTTCCTCGGCCTCGTCCGGTCCAAGTGGGCAATCAGGAGGAGTATGAGGTGAGCAATATCCTGGACTCACGCCTGGTCCGCGGTCGGGTGCAGTTTTTGGTCCACTGGCGTGGTTATGGTCCAGAGGAGCGTTCCTGGGTTCCCTCCGCAGATGTCCATGCTCCTGCCTTGCTCCGAGCCTTCCACGCACGCTTCCCTCAGAAACCGTTTTTTGCACCGCGGAGGAGGGGCCCTTGAGGGGGAGGTACTGTCATGGTCTTACCTCTCTCCTTCGTTTGACATGTGCTGGCGGCCATCTTGGTTTCTAGGTCTCTTGTAGCCTCCCACACTGCGGCTCCTCCTTCCCACTGGGAGGAGCTGGATGCCTGGCTCACATATTTAGGAGGTCTGTGGCTTCAGTTCCTTGCTTGGTCCTCCTGTGTTCACATGCTTCTAGACTGCTGCTGCTTCTGGTTCCGATCCTGGCTTCGTCTGACTTCCCTGCTGGTTCCTGATCCTGGCTTCGTCTGACTACCCTGCTGGTTCCTGATCCTGGCTTCGTCTGACTACCCTTCTGGTTCCTGATCTCTGGCTTCGCAAGACTCTGCTTCGGTTTCCACCATCCGTTTGGACTTTGATTTACAGCTTGATTTTCAATAAAGCATTCTTATTTTCACTTATCTCTTGTTGTACGTCTGGTTCATGGTTCCGTGACAAACGCACAATACAAGAAAATCGAAAAGGTCATCCGAAAACATTGGCACATTCTGAAATGCGACAAAGACCTACAGGATCTTCTACCTGAGAAACCTAGGTTCATATATAAAAGAGCCCCCACACTACGGGACCATCTGGTGAAAAGTGTAATAAACCCTCCGAAGAAACAATTCACTTTCTTCACTGGAAAGGGCTTTTACCCTTGCAAAAGATGCTACTCTTGCACACACACCAATCAACCGAACAAAAAAGTGTCTACATTCAAGTCCAACAGCAATGGGACCGAATATGAGATAAGGGACTTCATTGGCTGTAACACGGAAGGGGCAGTGTATGCCCTTGAATGTAGTTGTGGACTACAATATATCGGTCGCACAAAAAGATTGTTACGGATACGCATCAAGGAACACGTCAAAAATATCGAAAGCGGGTTCCCCAACCATAGCGTATCTCGGCATTTTGCCAAAGTACACCATAAGGACCCTACACATTTGAAGTTCTGGGGGATAGTTCCATATTCTAGACCATGGCGGGGTGGCCACAAAGTTAGGGCCCTAAGCCAATTGGAATCCAAATATATTTTTAATATGGACACTTTCACACCCAGAGGCCTCAACATAGAGTTCGACCTGAACTGTTTCTTGAGTGACTTTTGAACAGTATGCTACACCTTCCTATGGCCTGCCAATGACATACTGTAATCATTCTTGTAGTATGTATATTAGGCTTATCACTTTTAGTGGGATGCTCTCTGCATGCTTTTGTCGTGCGTCCGTTGTGCGTTTGGTGTTGCTCTATATGGTGCTACACTAGGCTTATGCTCACATGAGCCCCCTCTTCACTAGATGCTTCAGAACATCCGTGCTCACCCACAGGAGTGCCCTACAAATATTAATTTTTTTTAATATATTGTTTTTAATACATTTATATTTTTTATATCTCTTTTTCATATATTTGTTTTTACTATCCCTGCCTTTTGTGCTAGTTCACAATAGGTTTTTTAAATATATAACTGTGTGACCGTCTGAGCAGAGGGTAACGCAGTGCGATGTATCCCTAGGCTATGGTCATTTTTTACATTTCAGATGGCGGTGACAGCATTTGTAGCACTTGTGCACCAGACATGCGGTGTTTGCCCCTCGGGGTTTGCATGCTACCGTCCACTCTGACTGTATTATTATTATTTGTTTCTTTTTTAATACCCACACACCATTAAAATGTTCTCCTTTTTTTCATTCGCTCTCAGCATATGCCATTCAGGCCCCTATGTTGCCCATGTCCCTGTTTATTTGTCCACTCTCCTCCCTGTCTGGCTTGACCAGCAGTGTGTGACATTTCCATGGAATCCAGGGCAAATGGTGCAAACACCGCGCCTGTCAGCTCATTATGCTGACTTCAACAAAATGGCCGCCGCTGTGTCCAATCAATCGGACACTACTTAAAGATGATACAGTGCTCTAGTTACCATCCCCTGATGAAGTCACGTGATGTGACGAACACGCGTCGGGACACCAGAGCACCAATCAGGAGCAGCACCAGACGGACGGCAGACGAGCGCGGCGCTCGTGGATTTGCGATCGTTTCCTCACTGCTCCATGTGAGTTTTTACCGTTTTTTTGTGCTTTCATTGACTCCTTTTTGTACCATTTACGCGATGTGCCCCCCCCTCTCTCACTTCTCCCTACCCCGGTTTCTTCCATTTCACCACGAGTAATCGGCTTGGAGGACACTGAGGGACTAAGAGGCTGAGACGGAGAGAAGTTAGAGAGACGAGCTCGGCGCTCGTGGAGATAGGCTTCCTTTTCTTACACGTTGTGTAAGTAGTGTAAGTGTATACTTACCCACCTTGGCTACAACCTTTTTTATTATATGTGACAGGAGGACCAGGTTACACCTTATATTTTCTCTCCCTTATGTATGACCAATCACCGAGATTATACAGAGTGATACCTACCCAACAGGAATCTGGAACATTGGTAACTGTCTTTGGTTTTAAGTGACAGCTGGGAGGTAAGCTGACCAGATCACTTGTGGTGTGGGCTGCATGCTTTTGTGGATCTGTTCAGACTGCACATTTCCACCCACTTACATTTGGATTTTATTTTCACTTTCAATCATCCACCCATTCCATTTACTCCACTTGGAAATGTTTTGTATCTACTTGGATTAATCCGGGACTTTTCCTATTATTTTACATTTTCTTTTTTATGTATATATTTGGCTTTTCACTGAAGAATTTCCACTATAGACTTTTAACACAGTCCAGTTAGGACTGCACCTAGAGACTGCCACGTAGGTCCCTTCTATTTTTTGTCTGTATAGTTTTTCACCTCCCAGGTCCACAATACCCCACCCTTTCCCCTCCCCCCCCTCCCCTCCCCCCCAACACTAGTGTAATTCACAGCGCAGACATATATACACCCTTTTCAATATTCAATACTACTTATATGTGTATTCTTCCTTAATATGCCAAATATAGGAGGTTATTATCCCCCTCTTTGTAACATCATTATTGTTTAATATGCTATTGATTCCATTTTTAACTATCTCATTGTGCCCATATTAATGCTGTGTTCATACATTGCCCAGGTGCTTCTTTAATGCGGCTGCCCAATAGCAGTGCTCATTTTATCCAAATTCCCCAACGCTCTGTCCGGGGGAGCATATATAAGACTGACAGCCTAGATCTGAAGAAAATGCGGAAGCATTGAAACGCGTCATCAACCAGAGCCACAGTTTGACATCACTTCCTGCCGCCGACTACCGCTTGCGCTCCATGCTGAGATGCACGACGCTATGGGGCGAGTTCCGGCTTTCACCAAGCCCCACAACGCTCCCCCTGGAACAGCACGGACCGTCTAGCACCTGAGGAAAGGATACACTGCACAGAGCCACCGATGACAGAGTGGCCTCATAGCCCATACCCATTATATGCGTGCATCTCACCACTGTTTTGTGAGTAGCCATTTGGCTGTATTTTACTTATAAATTGGTCCTTGTTTACATACTGCACTTAGTAGACGCACTTTTCTTGTTTATTATTTGCCATTTCAGTCTGCTTCACTCTTAAGGTGCTGCCAACGGTGTCCATGTAATTTTAATTACATGAATGAATGAATGACTTGTATAGCGCTACACATGCGAACTGAATCGCCTCTGGACATTATTATTATTATTACTAGTATCAATATTATTGCCCTCACCATAACTACTATGGGGTTGATTTACTAAAAGCAAATCCACTTTGCACTTGAAATTGCACTGAAAGTACAGTTGGAAGTGCAGGCGCTGTAGATCCGAGGGGGGCATGCAAGGAAAATAAAAAACAGCATTTTAGCTTACACATGATTGGATGATAAAATCAGCAGAGCTTCCCCTCATTTCAGATCTTCTCCTCAGATTTACAGCGACTTCCAGTGCACTTGTAGTGCAAAGTGGATTTCCCTTTTGTAAATCACCCCCTGAGTGTATGTTACCCCTAAAGTTAATATTGAAAATAGGCATCTGTGTTTTAATGCATGTGTTGGTACATCAAGCCTTTTCTGTTTTTACTTCTCTTTTGATGGTAAAATACCTGGTGATCCTGCCAGGCAATGATAGTAGTGTGTTCACAAATACTTTGTTTTTGTAATGATGAACTGGTTATGTGCCAGAGATTTTTTTTTTTTTTTGTAATCTTACTGATGTAAAATAATAATAAGAACAATCCTCTTATTCTTCTTTTCTCTCTATTTTATGTCATTTTATTTGTGGAGAATTTTGTAGACAGTTTGGAAAAAAAATCCTGCAAAACATGAATTAGGGTGACCTCATGTGGTTACCTTTGAGAGTGCACCAGGAAAATGGTATTAGCCAGCTGACTGTACAGTGTAAAATAATCCTTTAAAACAGTATTAAACCCCAAACAAATAGGGGGGGGGGGGGGAGTTGGTGTAATGCCACTGGGTATGGTCGCCTTGAAAAACAACTCATCAAGGATCAAACAGCGAATAGATTACTCTTTTTATCTATATCAACAAGTACATGTCTAGTTTTTACTTTTTGTATTCTGTTACATAAAGGTGTCTATGCATTCCAGTAGCCTGTTTGTTCATTTCTAGGTCATACAAGTGACAATAGCCAATTATCATTTCGTTATACATTTATTAGATATATTTCTTAGGAAGAGGAATTTTTACATACCTGTAAATTCCAAATCTTGAATAAATACAGGACACAGGTCCCTCCCCACGCTTCTCTGTGATCTATTATTGATTGCTAACAAAACTAGAGCCTCATGGAGTAGGAAAAGTTATATGTGGGACATTAGGGGGCAGACCCAGCAAAGCTTTTGCCAGTGCCCAATCTCCTGTAAGTAGTGGCATATAACCCATGGACCCATGAATCAAATTCCTGTATCCTGTACGGTACTTCAAAATAAAGAAATTACAGGCATTCCAGAATTCTTCTCTTTACTAGCACATGATTGGCAGGAATGAAGTACAGATTCGCAGCTGCCATAGTTTTGATGTACACATTGGGGGTTATTTACAAAAGGCAAATCCACTTTGCACTACAAGTGCAAACTACAAGTGCAAAGTGCACTTGAAATTGCGCTGAAAGTGCACTTGGAAGTGCAGTCGCTGTAAATCTGAGGCAGGGGCGGACTGGGCCGGGATGCAAGGTGGACACTTCCCCCCAGGCCGTCCCGATTTATATGCAAAACGGCCGCGGCCCTCGCTGACGTTTTTTTTTTTTTTTTTTTTTAATGAAGTCGGCCAGATGCACTTTCCGGGACTTGAACAGTAGGTGGCAGGCCACACAAACGCCCTGTGATTGGCCGAACAGGGTCATGTGCGGCTGCACTCTGTGGAATTCTGGGAATTGTAGTCATGATGTGATACTTGCATCATGACTGCAAGTCCCAGAATTGCACAGCGAGCGGCCGCACATGACCCTGTTCGGCCAATCACAGGGCATTTGTGTTGCTGTAATTTAATTCCCTGGATAACAGCACTGGAGAGGATGGAGCATGCACCAATAACACCCCGCTGCTTTGCAGGAGCAGGAGAGAGCAGAGTGTGCTGCTGCTCCTTCACTGTCACATCACAGGCTGAAATGGGTAACTAGACCAGCCTTGAAAGTTTATAGTGTACCTATAGTGTAGTCTGCAGAGAGATCTCAGGATGTGCAGGACCTCGCTGGGCTGTTTGGCAGTAATGTCTGTATAATCAGACTGGTTTAACAGAAGTTTAACTGGTTTAACAGAACTCTTCTGGCTGGTAGAGTTCACATATATTAAGTTGATTTACTCTAGGAGTAAAGAATGTTCACCAAAGTGAATAGGGTAAAGCTATGTCCACTTTGAATACCCATTAATGTAGAAAGAATTATAGAGAGTGAAAACTCCTAATTACTTTAGTAAATCATTAGTTTCAAGGCAGCAGTGACTTCATAACCTTGCAGTGCATACATAAATGCACATGTTAATGTGTAGGAGCCCATTAATTAGCTGTCAGCACACCTCACCTAACTTGCGAGCGCCCTGCAAATAGATTGACGGAGGCGGAGCTGGTCACGTGTGGATGCGGCCAAGCGCGGCTGGTCGTGACCACTTGCTGGAGTCCCGCCTCTGCCTGGCACGCTGTGTGTTTCTCAGTCTCAATTACCCCCTCTCTGTCAGCGCCCCTCCCCCAGCCATCCTACTCTGTCAACCCACCTCCTCATTGTCAGCCCACCCCCCCCCTTTGTCAACCCACCTTCTCTCTGTCAGCCCTCCTCTGTCAGCCTACCCCCCCTCTGTCAGCCCACCCTTCCCTTTGTCAGCCCTCCTTTGTCAGCCCACCCCTACTCTGTCAGCCCACAGTTCACCCCCCCTCTGTCAGCCCACCCCTCCTCTGTCAGCTCCCCTCTGTCAGCTCACGCCCCCCCCCCTGTCAGCTCCCCTCTTTCAGCCCCCACTCCCTCTCAGGGCACCCCTCCTCTATCAGCTCCCCTCTGTCAGCCCACCCCCCCTCTGTCAGCCCACCTCCTCTCTGTCAGCCCCCCTCTGTCAGCCCACCTCTCCTCTGTCAGCCCACCCCCTCTCTGTCAGCCCCCCTCTGTCAGCCCACTGCGTCAGCCCACCTCTCCTCTGTCAGCTCACACCCCCTCTCAGCCCACACCCCCTCTCAGCCCACTCCTCCTCTGTCAGCCCACCCCCTTCTCAGCCCACCCCCTACTCAGCCCACCCCCTACTCAGCCCACTCCTCCTCTGTCAGCCCACATCCCCTCTCAACCCACTCCTCCTCTGTCAGCCCACCCCCTCTCTATCAGCCCACCCCCTCTCTGTCAGCCCCCCTCTGTTAGCCCACTCCCTCTCAGCCCACTCCTCCTCTGTCAGCCCACACCCCCTCTCAGCCCACTCCTCCTCTGTCAGCCCACCCCCTTCTCAGCCCACCCCCTACTCAGCCCACTCCTCCTCTGTCAGCCCACACCCCCTCTCAGCCCACTCCTCCTCTGTCAGCCCACCCCCTTCTCAGCCCACCCCCTACTCAGCCCACTCCTCCTCTGTCAGCCCACACCCCCTCTCAGCCCACTCCTCCTCTGTCAGCCCACCCCCTACTCAGCCCACTCCTCCTCTGTCAGCCCACTCCTCCTCTGTCGCATGTTCTTCTGCCTTGGCTCAAGTCCCGGCCAGCCGCCTGCCTATCTCCTTGCCTTCCCTGGCGGAGTGATCTTCCTCCACTGCCCACCCAGTAGTAAAACAAATTGAAGTGGTGGGGCCAGGGGTGGGTCATGATAGGGCCAGGAACGGGTCATGGGCAGGGCCTGACAGGGGGCCCTTGCTTTATTTGGTCTGGAGGCCCTGGGTGTTGTCAGTCCACCCCTGAGAAGCAAGGCGCGCCAGGGAGTTGGGACCCACATGACTGGCTTGGGCTGCAAGTTTCCTTGACCCCAGGACAGGAGCATCACTTCACACCCCCAGGATCGGAGGAGGCCATGCAAGGACCTGCTGAGCTGGCACTGGCAAGGGCAGCTGCCATCACTGAGGTGACAGACCCTGACACCCGCAGCTGAACCCCACATCCCATCTACCCCCCCATACACCCTATTTACCCTGCCCCAGGCCAGTGCTCACCCAGTAACCTAAAAATCGCCATAAACACTGTGGGTCCTGCTGGGAGATGGCCATGGCCAGCAGGACCCACAGGCCATGGCCAGCGGCCAGCAGGACACACAGGTCCGTAGCCAGCAGGACCCCCAGGTGCACAGGCAGCTCCCAGCAGGATCCACTTTTGTGGGTCATGCTGGGAGCTGGCCACTGACCTGTGGGTCCTGCTGGCCACTAGCCTAGGGTGACCAGATGTCCCCAGACTGAGGACACTGTCCCTGGATCAAGTCTGTCCCCGTTTTGTCCCTGCTTTGCAGGGCTAATTGGGAGCAGGTGCACCGAGAGATGGGGCAGTGGGAGGGTGCCCAGTGTCTGTGTGCATTGGGCTGCCTCGGAGGGGGAGCGCCACCAGATTTCACAGAGCGGGGATCTCCCACTTACCTGGCGGCCACTGTCATACGAAGTCCTGCCTTTCGGACTGGCTCCTATGATAGAAAGCACACTGATGATGTCCATCACGGGAGCAGCCACGCTGGTTAAGTGGGAGATCTCCGCTCTGTGTAATCTGGCTGCTCTCCTCTCTAATCCCCATGCACTGGTGAGGCTGCGCTGTTGGGCACTGGTGAGGCTGCGCTGATGGGCACTGGGGATGGTGAGCTTATTCGGTGGTTCAAAGGGCCACTTGACTGGACTTGCCCCTCAGGCCTAAGGCTGCCAGCCCTCCCCTGATCTAAGGGGTAGATCTGAAATGAGGGGAAGCTCTGCTGATTTTATCATCCAATCATATGCAAGCTAAAATTGTATTTTTTATTTTCCTTGCATGTCCCCCCCGGATCTACAGTGACTGAAGTTCCAAGTGTACTTTCAGTGCAATTTCAGGTGCACTTTGCACTTGTAGTTTGCACTTGTAGTGCAAAGTGGATTTGCCTTTAGTAAATAACCCCCAAAGTGGCACATAATTGTGAAGTGGAAGGAAAATGATTAATGGTTTTCCATTTTTTTTACAAATAAATATCTGAAAAGTGTGGTGTGCATTTGTATTCAGCCCCCTTTACTCTGATACCCCTAGCTAAAATCTAGTGGAACAAATTGCCTTCAGAAGTCACCTAATTAGTAAATAGAGTCCACGTACAGCTGTTCTGTGAAGCCCTCAGCAGTTTGTTAGAGAACCTTAGTGAACAAACAGCTTCATAAAGGCCAAGGAACACACCAGACAGGTCAGGGATAAAGTTATGGAGAAGTTTTAAAGCAGAATTATGTTATAACAAAATATCCTAAGCTTTGAGCATTTCACAGAGCACTGTTCAATCCATCATCCGATAATGGAAAGCGTATGTGGAAGAAGGTGCTCTGGTCAGATAAGACCAAAATTTTACTTTTTGTCCTAAAAGCAAAACGCTATGGGGGTTATTTACTAAAGGCAAATACACTTTGCACTACAAGTGCAAGCTACAAGTGCAAAGTGCACTTGAAATTGCACTGAAAGTGCAATTGGAAGAGCAGTCATTGTAGATCCGAGGGGGTCATGCACGGAAAATTAAAAAAACAGCATTTTAGCTTGCACATGATTGGATGACAAAATCAGAAGAGTTTCCCCTCATTTCAAATCTACCACTCAGATTTACAGTGACTGCATTTCCAAGTTCACTTTCAGTGCAATTTCAAGTGCACTTTGCACTTGTAGTTTGCACTTGTAGTGCAAAGTGGATTTGCCTTTTTGTAAATACCCCCCTATATGTGGCAGAAAACTAACACTGCACATCACTCTGAACACACCATCCCCACCGTGAAACATGGTGGTGGCAGTGTCATGTTGTGGGAATATTTTTCTTCAGCAGGGACAGGGAAGCTGGTCAGAGTTGTTGGGAAGATGAATGGAGCCAAATACAGGATGATCTTACAAGAAAACCTGAGTCCGCAAAAGACTTGAGACTGGGGCGGAGGTTCATCTTCCAGCAGGACAAAGACCCTAAACATACAGCCAGAGCTACACTGGAATGGTTTAGATCAAAGCATATTCATGTGTTAGAATATCCCAGTCAAAGTCCAGACCTAAATCCAATTGAGAATCTGTGGCAAGACTTGAACATTTCTGTTCACGATGCCCTCCATCCAATCTGACAGAGCTTGAGCTATGAGAAGAATGGGCAAAAATGTCTCTCTCTAGATGTGCAAAGCTGGTAGAGACCTCCCCAAAAAGACTTGCAGCTGTAATTGCAGCGAATGGTGGTTCTACTAAGTATTGGCTCAGGGGGGCTGAATACAAATGCACGCCACACTTTTCACATATTTATTTGTAAAGCATTTTGAAAAACATTTATAATTTTCCTTCCCCTTCACAATTATGTGCCACTTTGTGTTGGTCTATTACATAAAATCCCCAAAAAATAAATGTATGTTTTTTGATTGTAACATGACAAAATGTGGAAAGTTCCAAAGGTTATGAATACTTTTTCAAGGCACTAGGGGCCAGATCCTCAAAAGAGATACGGCGGCGTAACTGCTGTTACGCCGTCGTATCCCTGGTCCTAACTATGGAACTGATCCACAGACTCAGTTTCCCATAGTTAGGACGAAGATCCGACATGTGTAATTGAATTACACTGTCGGATCTTAAGGATGCAATTCTAGGCCGGCCGCTAGGTGGCGAGGCCATTGAGGCCGGCGTAGAATATGCAAATGACCAGTTACGGCGATCCACGAACGCTCCGACGGGCCCGACGCTCTAAATCTACGTCGTTTACGTCGAGTTCCGCCGCGTAAAACTAGGGCTAAGCCCTAGTTGTCCTAAGCCATGTTAAGTATGGCCGTCGTTCCCGCGTCGAATTTTAAATTCTACGTCGTTTGCGTAAGACGTCCGTGAATGGCGCTGGACGCCATTTACGGTAACGTCTAAGCAAATGACGTCGGAGCGACGTCAGTTAGCGCAATGCACGTCGGGTAATTTACCCGACGGAGCATGCGCAGTACGTCCGGCGCGGGAGCGCGCCTAATTTAAATGGGACTCGCCCATTTGAATAGGAACGCCTTGCGCCGGACGGATTTAAGTTACAGCGCCGCAAAATTCCAGGTAAGTGCTTTGTGGATCGGCACCTAACTTTGGAATTTTGCGGCGGAGTAACTTAAATCAGAAAAGTTACGTTGCGCCAAGGCTTTGTGGATAACCCCCTGTATGTCAGAATTCACCTAGGCAAATTCTTTATAAACCATAATGCACTGCATCTTCTTTGAGGCACAGAGCAGCCGTAGGGTGATAGTATTAAAAGCTTTATAAAGGGGGGGGGGGGGCAGCAAAGAACAAAGGGAGCGATTAGGGTCAGTTAGGAAAATAGTTCATTCTGGTTGCTAGCTGTTTTTTTCCTTTTTCATTCTTTAATATTATTTTGTGTTTAATTTGAGGTCAGCTTTACTTTAACCACTTCAGCCCCAGAAGAATTTACTCCTTAATGACCAGGCCATTTTTTGCGATACAGCACTGCGTCTCTTTAACTGACAATTGCGCGGTTTTGCGACATTGTACCTAAGCAAAATTGTAAATTTTTCCCAACAAATAGAGCTTTCTTTTGGTGGTACTTGATCACCTCTGCATTTTTTATTTTTTGCGCTATGACAATTTTGAAAATAGATAAATATAGTTATTACTTTCTGCTATAATACATATCCAAAATATATATATACATATATATATATATATATATATATATATATATATATATATATATATATATATATATATAATTAAAAACCACATTTATTCATCAGTTTAGGCCAATATGTATTCTTCTAAATATTTTTGGTGAAAAAAAACAAACGCAATAAGCATATATTGATTGGTTTGCACAAAAGTTATAGCGTCTACTAACTATGGGATAGATTTATGGATTTTTTTTTTTTTTTTTACTGATAATGGCAGCAATCTGCGATTTTTAGCGGGACTGCGACATTGTGGCAGACAAATCTGACCCCTAGGGGCACTTTTTGGGGACCAGTGACATTATGACAGTGATCGATGTTAAAAAAATGCATGGATCAATGTATAAATGACACTGACCGGGAAGGGGTTAACACTTTAATTTATTTTAACAGTATATTGGTTCGCGGATGTTTGTTTTTTATATTGGTAGGGCCCTTTTAAATTTGAGGTGCATTTAATTGTTACTGACCCTCTGTTCTTGGAGCTGCCTTTTGAGCACCTAAACATCTCAAATGATATCACTCACATTCATTGCAACATCCCCATAGCTAATTAAAAGTTATGCACGCACCCGGTAGGCCTATTATCCCTGATAAGAGCTCTCCTGCTGCAGCACAATTATACTCTGCTGTAGTGTATGCAGTATATTAATTATTGTAGTAAAACCTCAGCCTGCACTCTTTGTCCGTAGTAAATGTAGTAAAAAATAGTCTGACGTATTAACATTGTCCTGCTGTTGCTGCTGTTGGCCAATTTACACTGCTGAATTATTTGTAGTAAAACGCCTCTGATGCTCTGATGCTGATGGCATCTGGGCTCTTAAGCACTTGCGTCGCCTAAGAGGGGGTGCCATTAAGTGTAGGCCTTCTGTACTATGAGGGTCAAATAGGTGGTCACCATGTTCCTGATGAACTGGGGATAGGGAACCCTCAGACCCCTAACTGGTCAACTATTGATGTCACAATGTACAGTATAAGATTTCCTATCATCTGTGCCCAGTCTTGCCACACAGAGTTAATCCAGCTCTGAGCAATCCTCTTTAATTGTTCAGTGAATTAAAATGGACTTGCAGAGAAAAACCTTAGTCCGTTCCGCCCCCTTGCTGTGAATGACAGGTTATTTACATATCTAATGCACTAGCCTGGAGACAGGCATTTTTTTCAATTCCCACCCCCACTCCTTTTCTGAAGTCATGTGGTTACTTTTCTGGATTTTGACTGGATGTTAGTGATCATAGAAGAATTTAGTGTAAGGGGAGTGTAGAGGTGGGTGGAGAGTCTACTGACATCACGACTCCACTCACCGAGCTCCAGACAACAGATCCACCCACAGAATCTGCAGTTTTTCAGTTCTTATAAAAGACAGAGGGGAGATATTTCACAGGCAAGGATACATGCAGGAGGCATGTATATCCTTATAGATCAGCACTATGGCAGTAGTTTAGAAAGGATGAGAGTGGGTTTACATCCACTTTAAAGAGTTTAGAAAAATCACAAAATACAATCATATACTTTTTAACCACTTCCATACAGGGCACGTATACACCTTCCCGCCCAAGCCAATTTTCAGCTTTCAGCACTGTCGCACTTTGAATGGCAATTGCGCGGTCATGCTACACTGTACCCAAACAAAACTGGCGTCCTTTTTTCCCCACAAATAGAGCTTTCTTTTGGTGGTATTTGATCACCTCTGCGATTTTTTTTTTTGTGCGCAACAACTAAAAAAAGTGTAAAAAATATGTTTTTATTTTTTTCTGTAAATTTTTTTGTAAATAAGTACGTTTTTTCAATTACGGGCACTGATATGGCGGCACTGATGGGCACCGATGAGATGGCACTGATGGACATCGATGAGGTAGTACTGATGGGCACAGATGAGGTGGCACTGATTGGCGGCGCTTGTATGCGGCACTGATGGGCACACATAGGCGGCACTGATGGGCACACATAGGCGGCACTGATGGGCACACATAGGCGGCACTGATGGGCACACATAGGCGGCACTGATGGGCACACATAGGCGGCACTGATGGGCACTCATGGGCGGCACTGATGGGCGGCACTGGGCACTCATAGGCGGCACAGATGGGCACTCATGGGCGGCACTTATGGGTGGCACTGATGGCTACTTATGGGTGGCACAGATGGGCACTGATAGGTGGGCACTGGGCATGGATGGGCACTGTGGGGTGGCACTGATGGACACTGTAGGGTGGCACTGATGGACAATGTGGGGTGGCACTGATGGACACTGGGGCGGCACTGATTTAGCTATGTTGCCAGTCAGTGCCCATTTGTGGGCACTGATTGGCATCTTTTTTTTTGTAATGCTTTTTTTTTTTTTTTTTTTTTTTACAGACTTTTTTTTTTTTTTTTACAGACTTTTTTTTTTTTTTTGCCCACCCTGGTGGTCCAGGGTGGGCTTCCCTGGTGGTCCATGTGGCGATCCGAGGGGGGGCTGCGCTGATAAACAATCAGCGCAAGCCCCCCCCATGTCAGGAGAGCCGCAGATCGGCTCTCCTCTACTCGCGTCTATCAGACGCGAGTGAGGAAGAGCCGACAACGGGTTTTCCTGTTTACATCGTGAACAGCCGTGATTCGACACGGCTGATCACGTGGTAAAGAGTCTTCGTGAGAGACTCTTTACCGAGATCGGTGTTGCGGGGTGTCAGACTGACACCCCGCAACAACGATCGCCGCGATGCGCGCCCCCGGGGGCGCGCAGCGGCTCAGAATCCTGAGGACGTCATATGACGTCCGGTCAGGATCAGACAACCACTTTGCCGCCGTCAATATGTCATTGGCGGGCGGCAAGTGGTTAACCACTTCCATACTGGGCACTTAAACACTCTCCTGACCAGACCAATTTTCAGCTTTCAGGGCTCTCACACTTTGAATGACAATTACTCAGTCATGCAACACTGTACCCAAATGATTTTTTTGTCCTTTTTTTCCCACAAATAGAGCTTTCTTTTGGTGGTATTTGATCACCTCTGGGTTTTTTATTTTTTGCGCTATTAATGAAAAAAGACCGAAAATTTAGAAAAAAAAAGTTTTTTTCTTAGTTTCTGTGATAAAATTTTGCAAAATATTAAATTTTCTTCATAAATTTTGGCCACAATTTATACTGCTACATGTCTTTGATAAAAATAACCCAATTTTTTGGGAAATTATTTGGTCTGTGTGAAAGTTTTAGAGTCTACAAGCTATAGTGCAAATCATAATAAATTATCACATCTGATCACACCTGATGTTTTGAAGGTCTATCTCATTTCTTGAGACCCTAACAAGCCAGGAAAGTACAAATTCCCCCCAAATAACCCCTTTTTGGAAAGTAGACATCCCAAGGTATTTAGTAAGAGGCATGGTGAGTTATTTGAAGTTGTAATTTTTTCCCAAAACACTTTGCAAAATTAAGATTTTTATTTTTTATTTAAAAAATTTCTCAAAAGTGTCATTGTAATTGCTTATTTCTCTCACATGGCATGTGCATACCACAAATGACACCCCAAAATACATTCTGCTACTCTTCCTGAGTAAAACGATACCCCATGTGTGAGACTTTTCCACTGCCTGGCCACATACCGATGCCCAACCTGCAGGGAGCGCCATCAGGGGTTTTAGGAGCATAAATTGCACATCTAACTAGTTGACAACCTATTACAATTTAGAAGGCCCTGGAACACCAGGACAATGGAATTACCCACAAAATGACCCCATTTTGGAAAGCTAACACCCTAACGTATAATCTATGAGGCATAATGAGTCTTTTCAACGGTTCATTTTTTTCCAGAAGTTTTTGGAATATGTGGAAAAAAAATTAAAACGCATTTTTTTTACACAAAGTTGTCCATTGATAAGATATTTCCAACACATAGCATGTACATAGCAAAAATGACACCCCAAAATACATTCTGCTACTCCTCCTGAGTAAAACGATACCCCATGTGTGAGACTTTTTCACTGCCTGGCCACATACAGATGCCCAACATGCAGGGAGCGCCATCAGGGGTTTTAGGAGCATAAATTGCACATCTAACTAGTTGACAACCTATTACACGTTTGAAGGCCCTGGAACACCAGGACAATGGAATTACCCACAAAATGACCCCATTTTGGAAAGCTAACACCCCAACGTATAATCTATGAGGCATAATGAGTCTTTTGAACGGTTCATTTTTTTCCAGAAGTTTTTGGAATATGTGGAAAAAAAATGAAAACGCATTTTTTTTACACAAAGTTGTCCATTGATAAGATATTTCCAACACATAGCATGTACATAGCAAAAATGACACCCCAAAATACATTCTGCTATTCCTCCTGAGTAAAACGATACCCCATGTGTGAGACTTTTTCACTGCCTGGCCACATACAGATGCCCAACATGCAGGGAGCGCCATCAGGGGTTTTAGGAGCATAAATTGCACATCTAACTAGTTGACAACCTATTACACGTTTGAAGGCCCTGGAACACCAGGACAATGGAATTACCCACAAAATGACCCCATTTTGGAAAGCTAACACCCCAACGTATAATCTATGAGGCATAATGAGTCTTTTGAACGGTTCATTTTTTTCCAGAAGTTTTTGGAATATGTGGAAAAAAAAATGAAAACGCATTTTTTTTACACAAAGTTGTCCATTGATAAGATATTTCCAACACATAGCATGTACATAGCAAAAATGACACCCCAAAATACATTCTGCTATTCCTCCTGAGTAAAACGATACCCCATGTGTGAGACTTTTTCACTGCCTGGCCACATACAGATGCCCAACATGCAGGGAGCGCCATCAGGGGTTTTAGGAGCATAAATTGCACATCTAACTAGTTGACAACCTATTACACGTTTGAAGGCCCTGGAACACCAGGACAATGGAATTACCCACAAAATGACCCCATTTTGGAAAGCTAACACCCCAACGTATAATCTATGAGGCATAATGAGTCTTTTGAACGGTTCATTTTTTTCCAGAAGTTTTTGGAATATGTGGAAAAAAAATGAAAACGCATTTTTTTTACACAAAGTTGTCCATTGATAAGATATTTCCAACACATAGCATGTACATAGCAAAAATGACACCCCAAAATACATTCTGCTACTCCTCCTGAGTAAAACGATACCCCATGTGTGAGACTTCTACACAGCCTGACCACATATAGAGATCCAACATGCAAGGAACACCGTCAGGTGTTCCAGAGACACATAGCATGCACATACCAAGAATTACACCCCAAAATACATTATGCTGAGCAAAGCGTAAACAAAAGATTACCTTGGTAATAGTAGCGCAGTTCTACACAGCAGGATAGCACTGGTCCAGGCAGCAGGCAGGGACTTGGTCAGCAACGTCCAGGCAGGGATACTGCAGGTGGTCAGTTCATGCAACAGGCAGAGGCATGATGGCATAGGTCCTACAGGCAGCAGGCAGAAGGAGGGCCTCGTTCAGGACAGAATGGGGACAGGGGTAGAGGCTTCTCCCACCCAAATCTCTTTGAAGCCTCCGGGCAACCAGACCCTAATCTAGCATGAGAAAACAAAAAAGTTTTCTTCATCCAGAAAAACTTTTCTGGCGCCCCTCACATATGTGAGACCCCTGTGTTGAATCCCACTAGTCCAGTAGCAGGGTACAAGATCAGTCCAAGAGGCAGGCAAAAGGCATGGTCAAACAGTCCGAGGTCAGTTCCAGATCAGGCAGAGGCAGTACAGAATCGTTAGGCAGAAGAATGGTCGAAAAACAGTCCAGGGTCAATTCCAAATCAGGCAGCGGTATTACAAAATCATTAGGCAGAAGGGTGGTCCAATAGCAAGCCGGGGTCAGTTACAAAAGCAGGCAGTGGCATAAGGGGTGAGAAGGCAGGAACGGAGGATTACGTTTACCATACTAAACTAATACTTTAGTTTAGTATGGTAACGTTTGAAACAGTCAGTTATACAGAGGCCGGGTTTGGAAGGACACTCTGCACAATAATAAACTGTGTCCCGTCTGATTCCTCCACTGGTACACACTTTACATTTTTTTTGAGCTCGTCGGCCTGATGCTGTGGGAGGGATCTTATCCGGGAAGTGCCGTTCGGAGAGCCGACTTAGAACATCTGATCGGATGTTTTGGGGCAGGTCGTTCGGGAATATCAGGGAAGTGGTAATTTCCTCCAGGTAGCCAAGGAAGGGTAGGGGGTTTTGGGTTGATTTGCGGTAAACAATATGGGAGTTGTAGATGGCCAAATGAAAAAAATAAATTGCTACCTTTTTGTACCAATGGTACGTGCGTCTTGTGGCAAGGTATGGTTCCAACATTTGGTCGTTTAAGTCGACTCCCCCCATGAACAAATTGTAGTCCTGAATGCAGGTGGGTTTTTGGATGGTGGTGCCACGCCTTCTGCGGGTTTCAACAAAAGAATCGTTGTGGATGGAGGACAACATATATACGTCTCTTCTGTCCCTCCACTTCACTGCCAGAACCTCCTTGTTCCGCAGACTCGCCGATTCCCCTTTCTTCAGCTTTGTATTCACAAGGCTTTGCGGAAAGCCTTTCCGGTTCTTTCTGGCGGTGCCACATGCTGGCGTCTTCTTTCGGTGCAGGTTGTGGAACAGAGGAAGAGACGTATAGAAGTTGTCCACGTACAGGTGGTATCCTTTATCAAGGAGGGGGTTGATGAGTTGCCAGACAACTTTCCCACTTGATCCCAAGTAGTCTGGGCAATCGGGGGGATTCAGCTGGGTGTCCTTCCCTTGGTACACCAAAAAGGAATAAAGGTACCCTGTGGCTCGTTCGCAAAGTTTGTAGACCTTCACCCCATAGCGGGCCCTTTTGCTGGGTATAAATTGTTTGATTTTAAGTCGGCCACAAAATTTTACTAGGGACTCGTCGACACATACGTTTTGTTCCGGGGTATATATTTGGGGGAATAATTGCGAAAAATAATCTAATAAGGGGCGAATTTTGAAAAGCCTGTCAAAATTGGGGTCATTTCGGGGAAGGCACTGTGTATTATCATTGAAGTGGAGGAACCTCATGATTATAAAATATCGGGATCTGGGCATTGTTGTGGAGAAAATTGGCATGTGGTAAATGGGGCGTTTTGACCAAAAGGAATGTTTTTCATTTTTTGGGTTGAGTCCCATGCAAAAAGTGAGGCCTAAAAAAATCCTGAACTCATCCACTGTAAGGTCTCTCCACTGGAAGGGACGGGCATAGGACGATGTGGGGTTCTTGATGATAAATTGTTGGGCATACAAGTTGCACTGGGCCACAATGCTAGAAAGCAGTTCCTCAGGGAAAAATAAATCGAAAAATTGAATTGGGGAAAAATTGTCCGTGTTTACCTGGACTCCTGGCTGGGCAGTGAAGGGGGGAATGTTGGCTTCTCCGGAATTTGGAGGAAGCCACAGGGGGTACTGAAGGGCATAGGGAAGGCTGGCATGGGTCCTTGACCTTTGTTGCTGGGGTACTGCGGTGCTGGTGGATGGCAATTCGGTAGAGGTGGATGGCACGACGGTACTGGTGGATGGCACTTCAGTATTGGTGGATGGCATGTCGGTGCTGGTGGATGGCATGTCGGTGCTGGTGGATGCCACTGCCTCCTCACCAGAGCGCCTTCTTTTGGCGGGCTGACCATCTTCCCCCTCTGAGCCTGTCGCTGTTCCACTGGTGTAGACTGGCTCATAGTCTACGTCCGAATCCGATTGGGAATCAGAAACAGGGAGCTCCACATTGCTCTCATCAGGTGCAGAAATAATCTGAAATGCCTCCTGTAAGGAATAGCGACGTTTTGACATTGCTGGCGGTGTGTGTGTGGCACAGATGTACACTGAGGTGGCACAGATGGGCAGAGATGGGGACTGAGGTGGCAGAGATGGGGACTGAGGTGGCAGAGATGGGGACTGAGGTGGCAGAGATGGGGACTGATGAGGCAGCACAGATGTGTACTGATTGCACAGATGTGCACGGATGAGGCGGCACAGATGTGTACTGATTGCACAGATGTGCATGGATGAGGCGGCACAGATGTGCGCTGAGGCGGCACAGATGGGCACTGAGGTGTTGCAGATGGGCCCTGATCACAGGTGGGCACAGGCGGTACTGATGGCACAGGCGGTACTGATGGCACAGGCGGTACTGATGGCACAGGTGGTACTGATGGCACAGGCAGTACTGATGGCACAGGTGGTACTGATGGCACAGGCGGGCACAGGTGGTACTGTGGCACGGGCGGTACTGATGGCACGGGCGGTACTGATGGCACGGGCGGTACGGACGGTACTGATGGCACGGGCGGTACTGATGGCACGGGCGGTACTGATGGCACAGGCGGGCACAGGTGGTACTGTGGCACAGGTGGTACGGTGGCACGGTGGCACGGGCGGTACTGTGGCACGGGCGGTACTGATGGCACGGGCGGTACTGATGGCACGGGCGGTACTGATGGCACAGGCGGTACTGATGGCACAGGCGGTACTGGTGGCACAGGCGGGCACAGGTGGTACTGTGGCACGGGCGGTACTGTGGCACGGGCGGTACTGTGGCACGGGCGGTACTGTGGCACGGGCTGTACTGTGGCACGGGCTGTACTGTGGCACAGGTGGGCACAGGTGGTACTGGTGGGCACCAGGTGGGCACTGGTGGTACTAGGTGGGCACTGGTGGTACCAGGTGGGCACTGGTGGTACCAGGTGGGTACAGGTGGGCACTGATTGGGCACTGATTGGGCGCTGATGGGCACTTTTTTTAACTTTTTATACTTTCACTGTAGAACTGTAACTTCAACTCACTCTCTCTCCACACACGCGGCGTCTGTGTGTGGAGAGAGCGCCGGCAATGAGAGATGATCTCATATGTTTACATATGAGATCATCCGTCATTGGCTGTCCAGATCGCGCTGTAAATAGCCGCTGTGATTGGCTATTTACCGCGATCTGTGTGCGGCTGTATCCAGGGGACGCGGCGATGACAGTAGTTCCCCGCTGCGTGCTCGTGAGCGCGCGCGGGGAACAAGCAAAGGGGAGGCCGTAAAAACACGGCCTGTTAGGAATTCAGAGCCGCGCTGAGGCCGTACAAAGTCGTACGGCCGTCAGCAACTGGTTAAACTAATATTCACAATTTCAAGCCTCCTACCCACTGATTATGGCCCATGGAGAGAGCAGATAATTCTGTAATGATGGACAGCCACATAATGGACACTTTGAGCAAGGCTTGGATTGCTTCTCAGAATAAGGACCATAAAGCTTCCTGTAACGGTATGGCCCATGATAACCAGAGACTTTTGAAGGATGCGGGGTACTCCTGTGCCAGCTTCACCAATGACTCTTGGGTCTAAGGTCATCCTATGTCCAATAGGGGCATAGGATGACTGAGAAATGATATCTCGGATTACATGAGATGGGACAGCAATGATAATACATGTATTGCAGGATATCTTGAAATATTACAGGTGGTTAATTCTGACCCCAACAGGTCAATAGGAGAGTGACTCATTCATGTGGGGACACATACTGTTGAGGTGTTAATTGAGTCTGGCTCCTAAGATATTTCATTGTGTGAAAGTCTATTGATGATAGATGTGTTGGGGGTTGGCAGTCTGAAAGGTCAGATGGCTGACTTTTCAGCTGTAGTGGATTAGCATGTCAATTACGTCTACAAAGGAATGTGTATTGTGTATGAGGTGAGAATAGCTTATCGTGGAGTCAGAATGTCTGGGTAAATGACTAGTAATTAGTTCATGTAGATTATCTGAATGTCATTATCTAAAGTAATGTGTATTGAGCACCCATTGTGTCATGTTGTGGGTGGAGTTAAGCCATTGTTTCTTGGGGCTTCTAACTGTATATAACAAGCCTGAGTTTACCATTAAAGTATCCATTCTGTTTGGAACCAGAGAACAGAGCTGTGTCTTGTTGTTCTGGGGGAAATCCAATGGGTCCTGTCTGCTGGATTGTGGAGTGTCGGAAGCTGTCTTGTTTGGTGGAATGGAATATCGTAACGGCGTTAACCCCTGACCATTACACTTCCCTTCTGGAGCGGATGGAAAGAGGTAACATAAATCTTGTACAGGTTATTGGTCAGAGGGAATATGGTGGACCTTCTGCAGACTGGGTAGGAGAGGCTCATTCAAATGGGACAGACATATTAACAACAAGATCCCTTAACCCCCTGAGCGGTATTCCCGAGTCTGGCTTGGGGTGGAATTTCAGGACCAAAAGCGGTAACCTGAGCCAGACTCAGGATCGCCTTGCAGTGTCCACAGGCAGAGTTACTTACCTTGTCCCTGGATCCTGCAATGCCTCCCTGCTGTGTGATCGAGATGTGTCCTCCTTGCTCGATTCACAGTGCCGAGTGCCGTGGAGCTCTGTTCCCTTGCGACATTACGACGCAATAATAAACACAATACATACAGTATACTGTATTGTTATAGATTACAGTACTGTATGAAACAAACACACCCCCTTTTGTCCCTAGTGGTCTTCCCAGTGTCCTACATGCACTTTTATATAATAAAATAAAATAAAAAAACAGCGATAATAAATTAGAATCACTTGCAGAATTGAGCGATAGTGATTTGTGGGAAAATTCGTCATCAAAAAATTAAAAGTAATAATTGTTATTATTATTACTATTATATTATTTGTTATAATTATTTATATGTATTTAAATTATAATTTATGATTTTGTGTTTAAAATTTTATTATGTCTACTAGACTCTGGTTTGAACAGATTTAAGTGAGTTATTCCTAAGAATTGCAGTCCTACAATATAAAGCGCCAAATTTCCATGCAAAATAATGGTACCGCTTTCAGCACCTAAAATCTGAAATAATCATACCACCAGGGAGGTTAAAGGGGCTGTAAAGGTTTGTTTTTATTTTCTAAATAGGTTCCTTTAAGCTATTGCATTGTTGGTTCACTTACCTTTTCTTTCGATTTCCCTTCTAAATGTTTTTACCTTAATGCATAGAATGCATTAAGGTAAAACACCTGGAGACTTTACAACCCCTTTAAAACTTAAAGCATACTGTAAGTTCACCTTTGTAAAAAAAACAATAATAAATGCACATCTTTTTTGCAGGTAAATAAATGTGCATTTATTATTTTGTTTTATTAGGAGCCTGCAGAGCATTGCACCGGTGATCTGCAGATCTTGGGTGCAATCTTAGGCTCTTGCAGACTGTCAGTGTAGCTGTCTGCTCCGAACCATGAGCAGGCAGTTACTGAATGACAGGATGTTTCAACAAACTACCTAGAGTGCTCATCAGTGCCCTGGTAGTCCATTGAAAACTACAAGCAGCCACAATAGATGATGGTATTTGTAGTTCTCCTATTTACAGATCTTTGCAAATGAATGACACGGCTGGGTGGGCGGAGCCCTGCACAGGCACGTTTTGCAAAACTGAGACAGCAGGTGTGGGGAGAAAATCCCTGGCCTGCTGTCACAACGTGGACTCGAGGAGGGGTGGTGTGGGGGGCAGGGATCTGCTGCATCAGAAACATGTTACATCCTGGATATGAGATGCAAATCCCTTTGCTGTCCTAATAAAAACTGACCACACCAAGCATAAGAACACAGTCAGTGTTCTCCCTGTGCTGAGAATTCAAATGATCAGACTTGTTCTTACATGCCCCCACCACCAAACATACACAATCATTCATACACAGGTGAGCAGTAGAAGCAGAGTCCATAAAACAAACTGGGATGAAAACCAGGAATTCGGCAGAAGACAGGTCCAGGAGCAAGCCTAGTCAGTAATTGGAAAGATACAGGAAAAACAGGAACAAGCTCACTGGAGAGCTGAAGATCAACCAGCAATCCGTGGAGGCTGCTGACTCCCTTATAAGGGCTGTTTGGTGCCAGTCCTGAATGAGGGCGTGCAAGGGCATGTGCCAGTGCACATTCTTGCATTCCTAAAGCATCCCTGCACATTTCCTGTGTGTGCACATTACTGCCCAGACAAATGTGGCCATGTAAAGTACTGGCAAGGTCCTTGTCCCTGCACACGTGTGCCTTTATTCTGAAGAGCATCCTTGATGCCATTCAATGTATAGCAGGCCCCTCCCCAAATCCTGTGAGCATATTTGAGCTCAGTAGTGTTTTTTCTTTCATAGAGTGAGTTTATTATTCTTCTCCCACAGATGAAGATGAAGGATCCACTCTGGATCCACAACACTCTTTTAAAACTGGACAAAGTGCTACCTGTGTTCCCTGGGGGATAAGATGAACAAAATATAGCCAGCCAAAATGGGATTTACAGCCAATGGAAGTCTGATCAAGAGACAAAGGCCAATTTTAATAAAAGAAAAGAAATCCGTGGGAGCATTCAAATCACTAGAATGAATATTCGCTGTTGCAACACTGATCCTCCTCCCGGGCCAATCGTGAAGCAGGTCTGATACCCATCACCCGATTGGCTGAAAGGACAGGCAATCCTATTGGATGCCTAGGAGGAGGGGAGGAGACTCATGGCGGAAACGAGGAGGAGAAGACACAGGAGCCGCTGCCTGATGCCCGCTGATGCCCTGATCCACCACTGCCTGATGTGCCCGCCAATGCTGTGGACCGGCAGACAGCGAGGGGGGGGGTGCAGGTGCCACGCGGGGGGGATGGATGTTTGCCACCCCCCAAACAAAAAAACACCAACCGCCATACGCGTGTGATGGGAATGTTGACAATTGTTTATTTTTTGACAGGAGTGAGAATGCAATCAAGTGGGAGCTACACCTCTACACTCAAGTGGGAGATCTTTAGGTAAAGGCATCAGTAGTAATCTATCTGATTTACTATCCGCCGGAGCAAGTTTGAGAGGCTAGTGCTGTATTCAGAAAGCACTTACCTCGAAACTTGCGCTGGCGGATCGTAAATCCCCCGGCAGGATTCAAATTCTGCGGCTAGGGGGAGTGTAGTATTTAAATCAGGCGCGTCCCCGCCCCAATTTAAATGCGCATGCGCCGCCGGCTAAATTTCCCAGCGTGCATTGCTCCAAATGACGTCGCTAGGACGTCATTGGTTTCGGCGTGAACGTAAATTACGTCCGTCCGTATTCGCGACCGACTTACGCAAACGACGTAAAAATTCAAAACTCGGTGCAGGAACGACGGCCATACTTAACATAGGATACGACGCATATAGCAGGGGTAACTATCCGCCGGAAAAAAGCGGAACGCAAACGACGTAAAAAAAAAGCGACGGACGGGCGTTCGTTTCTGAATGGGCGGATCTCCTCATTTGCATATTCGTCGCGTATACAAATGGAAGCGCCACCTAGCGGCCGGCGGGAGATTGCAGCCTAAGATCCGACGGTGTAAGTCACTTACACCTGTCGGATCTAAGGGAGATCTATGCGGAACCTGATTCTATGAATCAGCCGCATAGATCCGACTGTCGGATCTAAGAGATACGACGGCGTATCAGGAGATACGCCGTCGTATCTCTATCTGAATCTCCCCCATTGTGTTTTGGTACTTATTTTATTCATTCATTCATTCAATAGAAACAATTTTTCCAGCAATTTTTTTCAAATTTTAGAGCATGGGAAGCATGAAAAAAAAAACATTTACAAAGTAATCCACCAGGTGGTGCTTATGCACTGCAGCGTGTTTGTAAGGAATCTTTTAGCAAGTCGTGTATGAGGAATTCTCTAGATGTTATGCAGACTTTATGTAGAATTATTATTTTGAAATGAATTCAACTTAACTCTTTCCGTGCCTTTCGCAGCAATTGTTACAACAGAACACCACCATTTGTAGCACACCAAATCAGTAACCCTTGTTGTGTTTGTCTTTTTACAACTTTACACAGTGGGGTAGATTCAGAAAGCAATTGCGTCTGCGTAACCATAGTTACGCAGCGCAATTGCTTAGTTGCGCCGGCGTATCGATTGCTCCTGATTCAGAGAGCTCGATACGCCGTCTGCAGCCTAAGATATGACTGGCATAAGGCTCTTATGCCATCGTATCGTAGGCTGCATTCTTACGCTGGCCGCTAGGTGGCGTTCCCGTAGTGGTCAGCGTATAGTATGCAAATTGCATACTAACGCCGATTCACAACCCTACGCGAGCCCTGCGTACGCAGTTTACGTTGTTTCCGTTCGTCGGGTTCCGAGTAAGGCTGCTCCTGCTATTAGCAGGGGCAGCCAATGCTACGTATACCCGTCGTTCCTGCGTCGCAAATTTAAAATTTAACGTTGTTTGCGTAAGTGAATCGTGAATGGCGCTGGACGCCATTTACGTTCACTTTGAAACAAATGACGTCCTTGCGACGTCATTTGCCGCAATGCACGTCGGGAAAGTTTCCCGACGGAGCATGCGCACTACGTTTGGCGCGGGAACGCGCCTAATTTAAATGATCCACGCCCCCTACGGGATCATTTAAATTACGCGCCCTTACTCCGGGCATTTTTAAGGAGCGCACGCGCAAATTACGTAGCTACTGCTTCATGAATGAAGCGTAGCGCAGATAATTTGCGTAGGCGCAGGGTAAAAATGGTACGCTGCGCCTCCGTAAGAAGTGTGCAGCAGTACCTAAATCTACCCCAGTGTGTCTGAACTCTCTGCTCCCACATGCAGCAGATAAAAGACACATCTCATGATGCTTCCACAAAGCTGACCTGTCATCACCAATGCTTGGTGTGGATTGAATATTTGCTATGTTGCATCTAGGGATGAAATATTCACATGTGCTTAGTGTATTTCTTTTAAATGCACAAATGCTATTTTTTTATTTTTATGGGTATTCCGCTTTCAGAAAAACTGGATTTTTGCACTACTTCTAAAATCATTTTTTTGGTGGGGGGTACATTACAAGAAACAGAGCAAAATTGATAAGCATATCTACATGCAAACGAGAAAATTCGGACAGCTGCACTCCAATATAATACCTTTATTGATAAAAGACAGTCCATACAGCGGAGTCAATAGAATCAGAAATAGCTAACGTGTTTCACATCCCTTACTAGTGCTTAATCATAGCTGAAATAACAAGCTTAAAACACATATATAATACACAAACATAGATGACTTAGGCTGGGTTCACACTACGGTTTTCCCGTCCGTCAGCCGCATACGATTTATATGAAAAAACGTATGCGGCTGAAACGGACGGGAACGTATGGAACCGCACACATGTGCGTTTTCCATTGACATTAATGTTAAAGGAAAACGTATGCGGTTGCCATACTGTTTTAAAAACGACCGCAAAACCGTGGTTGAACACGGTTTTGGGTACGTTTAAAAAACGTTTTGCCAGCAAATCGTACGCACCCGGATGCATCCGAGTGCATACGATTTGCAATGCATTCTCTATCTATACGTTTTCCCGTCCGGGCCCGTACGTTTTCAATACTGAAATCGTATGCGGCTGACGGACGGGAAAACCGTAGTGTGAACCCAGCCTTAGGGCTCTTTCACACGTCCGTTCAGTTTTTCAGATCAGTTTTTTTTTCATCAGTTGATCCGTTTTTCCATCAGTTTTTCGTCAGTTTTTCGTCAGTTTTGCATCAGTTTTTCCATCAGTTTTTTCATCCGTTTTTTTTTTTTTTTTTTGGGGCTTTTTACATAGAAAAACGGATGTTAGCGGAACGGATGATAAACAGATCATCCGTTAACGTCCGTTTTTCGTCCGTTCCGTTTTTTAGACGGAAGAAAAATAGGGTTTTCTTCCGTCCAAAAAAACGGAACTGAACGGAGACGGATGCTAACGGACGTTAGCGGATGCTCACCCGCTAACGGACGCTAGCCCATAGGGAAGCATTGCGGTCCGTTAACGGACGTCCAAAAAACGGACGAACGGAACGGACGTGTGAAAGAGCCCTTAAAGCAGTAGTAAACCCGCTGCTGTTTTTTTTTCATACCTGAAAAGCAAAAGCCATAATGAGCTAGTGATAGAGACTCATTACTTAATTGATATCCTGATCCAATCTCAGGGTTACCCATTTCTGCCGGAAGACCCAAATTACTATGGGTGAGACAATGTAATCTAGACAAAATGATTTCACATCTCACCTCTCCAACGTTCAACGGCCAAGAGAATGGCTGCCGTCTGAGCAGTTCGCTTTATTTTTAGCACACAAGCACAGAATGCATTTTCATTGGTTCACATTAAACAGAAACACCCATCAATCCTCAATACCACCCACTGATTACTCCCATTCAGTCTCTTATTACACTATTCAAAGTTCCTTCAGTAATCCCAAAGCAAGGATTTCCTTCAACGTCTCTGAGTGAGGAGGAGGGGAAGCCAAAGTCCATTCTGGAATGTCCATATTTGGAAACAGTTCTGCTTTTTCACAAGACACCAAATCCCTTTTGGTGGGCTGAAGACAGGAAGAGGGGATGGGCCGGAGGTTCCATAGATATGAAACAGAAAGAGAAGATGTAGAGGCTTCTGAACAAAACAGCTTTCCCCTGTATCTTCAATGCTGAACTCATTACTTTAAAACAATCTCTGATAGAACTTATCAAGGAAAATAAGCAGCATTGATCACTCTCATACATACATATGCATATACAAAAGGAAATATGGAAATATTAATCGAAATTAAAGAAATATAAGCCGAAAACCATTTCAATAGTTCTAATAATAAAAAGAATTTTCATTTTTGTTTCAAGTCCATCACACTAGTATGCACCGCAATTTCTTTCCGGCAAGGTCCGGCGGCTGCCGGGCCTTTAGCCGAGGATCCCCGCTGCATGGACAGGCACAGAGAGGCTGCATTGATGGGCACAGTGAGGCTGCATGGACGAGCACAGTGAGGCTACATTGATGGGCACAGTGATGGCGCATTTATGGGCACACTAAGGCTGCATGGACGCGCACAGTAAGGCTGCCTGGATGGGAACAGTGAGGCTGCATGGATGGGTGCAGTATAGGGCTGCATGGATGGGCACAGTGAGGCTGCATGGGCAGTCACAATGAGGCTGCATGGATGGGCACAATGAGGCTGCATGGATGGGTACATTGAAGCTGCATTGATGGGCACAATGGGGCTGTATTGACAGGCACAGTGAGGCTGCATGGGTGGGCACAGTGAGGCTGTATTGATAGGCACAGTGAGGCTGCATTGATGGGGGCACTGATCAGGCTGCACTGCTGGGGGCACTGATCAGGCTGCATTGATGGGGACACTGATCCATCTGCATTGCTGGGGGCATTGATCAGGCTGCATGGCTGGGGGAACTAATCAGGCTTCACTGCTGGGGGCATTAATCAGGCTGCACTGCTGGGGGCACTAATCAGGCTGCACTGCTGGGGGCACTGATCAGGCTGCATTGATGGGGGCACTGATTAGGCTGCATTGATGGGGACACTGGTAAGACTGCATTGTTGGGGACACTGATCAGGCTGCATTAATGGGCACAATGGGGCTGTATTGACAGGCACAGTTAGGCTGCATGGATGGGCACAGTGAGGCTGTATTGACAGGCACAGTGAGGCTGCATTGATGGGGGCACTGATCAGGCTGCATTGTTGGGGACACTGATCAGGCTGCATTGATGGGGACACTGATCAGGCTGCATTGATGGGGACACTGGTAAGGCTGCATTGTTGGGGACACTAATCAGGCTGCATTGCTGAGGACACAGATCAGGCAGGCTGCATTGCTGGGCACTGGTGAGGCTGCATTGCTGGGCACTGAGGAGTGAGCAGCCCCGGGCCTAGGCTCCACTGTGCACAATCAATACAGGCGACCTGATGACATTGTGTATGTGTATATATACACACAACACACACATACTTTTTTTTATTTTTGAGGTGGGGGATGGGAATCTTGGATGAGTTCCCACACTTTTTTCTCAGGACTTGACCCCTGCATATAACCCTTCTGACGTCACTGACAACACATGTATTAAGCCACTTCCCGGTCCGAGTTCTACCCATTCTTCAGCATTTACTTCTTGGTAAAGACGTAAAATAATGATGTTTGCATGCTTACTCCCAGTGTTTTTGAAGCAGGAGGAAACCAATATAAAAATGTGCTGTCATTGCTGATGTGAAAATGCTGGTTACCTGGTTATTTTTGACATACAAACTTTCCGACTCACAAACCTGGAACAATTGTACAGCCACTGAGGTCAAAGTGAAGTGAGAATTTCTTATTAGCTTGCTTGCTCTAGGGTAGTGACATTGGAAATATTAAAGCCTTTGGATCAGCAAGCCTCTGTGTAAATAGGCAGCTCACATTTTCAGATGGAGGTCATCAATGGCAGTCCACACATCTCACTGCACAGGTTTGCTATGAAGGAAGCTATTTGTCTATACTAAGTAATGATATTGTTTGATAAAAATAAATATTTCATGATATATGTTTCTATAGTGATGCTTGGGCTGAGGGATAATAGTAATATTTTGTTATAACCTGTTGTGAATCGACAATCCGAATGTAGAGCACACTAGGCAGAAACAAGTGTGGGATTACATATCTGACTAGCCCAGGGTTCATCCATAGCAGAATCTGACATTATACAGCAGCATCATTATTCTTAATACAATAAAACACATTGATGACAGAATGTAATAAGAAAAACAGGTAAGAAAAGCTTATAATATTATGGTGAGCAACGATACAAAAGGCATTTGAAATCATATGTGGGACCAGCCACGTAAAATATAAAATACCTTAAAGTGGATGTAAACCCCCATTTTTTTTTTTTTTTTTGATGTCACAATGTAGAGTATAAGATTCCCTATCATCTGTGCCCAGTCTTGCCACACAGAGTTAATCCAGCGCTGAGCAATCCTCTTTTAATGTTCAGTGAAAATTAACAGAATTCCAGATAAAAACTTGCCAAATTATAAAGTCTGTTTCTCTGTTCTTGCTTTGTGTTACAGGTTATTTACATATCCTGGTAATATACAATGAACTTTGGATCACCTCATATTATGATAAACATAACATAACATATGATAAACATGTCCAAGCTCTAGATATGTAAATAACCTGTAACACAAAGCAAGAACAGAGAAACGGACTTTATAATTTGACAAGTTTTTATCTGGAATTCTGTTAATTTTCACTGAACATTAAAAGAGGATTGCTCAGCGCTGGATTAACTCTGTGTGGCAAGACTGGGCACAGATGATAGGGAATCTTATACTCTACATTGTGACATCAAAAACAAAAAAACATTTTTTGGGGGTTTACATCCACTTTAATCCTATTGCAGATTTAAAGCATGTAAGAATGTAAAATCTGACATTGAACTTCTTTTATGCTCCTTTTATTTGTTCCAATTTAGTCTGTTATTTTCATATCATTGGAAACATTATTTTTACACTATGGGCCAGATTCTCAAAAGAGATACGACGGCGTATCTCCAGATACGCCGATGTATCTCTGAGTTGCTCCGTCGTATCTATGCGCCTGATTCTTAGAATCAGTTACGCATAGATTTCCCTTAGATCCGACAGGCTTAAGTCTCTTACGCCGTCGGATAGTAACTGCATATTTATTCTGGCCGCTAGGGGCGTGTACACTGATTTATGCGCCGAAATATGTAAATCAGCTAGATACGCGAATTCACGAACGTACGCCCGGCCGAGGCAGTACAGTTACGCCGTTTACGTTAGGCTTTTCCCGGCGTAAAGTTACCCCTGCTATATGGTGGCGTACCAATGTTAAGTATGGCCATCGTTCCCGCGACAAAATTTGAAAATTTTACGTTGTTTGCGTAACTCGTCCGTGAATGGGGCTGGACGTAATTTACGTTCACGTCAAAACCAATATGTCCTTGCGGCGTATTAGGAGCAATGCACACTGGGAGATTTCCATGGACGGCGCATGCGCCGTTCGTGAAAAACGTCAATCACGTCGGGTCACAGAACATTGACATAAAACACACCCCCCTGTCCCACATTTGAATTAGGCGGGCTTACGCCGGCCGATTTACGCTATGCCGCCGCAACTTACAGAGCAAGTGCTTTGAGAATACAGCACTTGCCCGTCTAAGTTGCGGAGGCGTAACGTAAATCGGATACGTTACGGCCGTGCAAAGATACGTGGATATACGAGAATCTGGCCCTATATTACCAAAAGTTTTGGGATGCCTGCTTTACATGCGCATGAACTTTAATTGCATCCCAGTCTTAGTCCGTAGGGTTCAATATTGAATGGGCCCACCATTTGCTGCTATAAAAGCTTCAGCTCTTCTGGGAAGGCTGTCTACAAGGTTTAGGAATGTGTCTATGGGAATGTTTGGCCATTCTTCCAGAATCGCATTTGTGAGGTCAGGCACTGATGTGGACGAGAATGCCTGGCTGGCAGTCTCTGCTCTAATTCATCCCAAAGGTGTTCTATCGGGTTGAGGTTAGGACTCTGTGCAGGCCTGTCAACTTCCTCCACCCCAAACGTGTTCATCTATGTCTTTATGGACCTTACTTTGTGCATCGGTCCAAATCATTTGCTGGATTATGGTGTGGGGTTGCTTTTCAGGGGTAGGGCTTGGCCCCTTAGTTCTGGTGAAGGGAACTCTTAAGGCGTCAGTATACCAAGACATTTTGGACAATTCCATGCTCCCAACTTTGTGGGAACAGTTTGGGAATGGCCCCTTCCTGTTCCAAGATGACTGAGCACCAAAGCCAAATCTGACACATTCCACACAAAACTCCAAAAATGGACTGGGCAAAATTATTGGCACCTTCTCAAAATTTAAATAATAGAAATCACACCAGCAACCAGTTAAAATGGTGAAAATTTTACTCAACCTTTCTGTTGTGTGTCTTTTTGTGTCTCGTATGCCACGTACACACAATCGGAATTTCTGATGGAAAAAGTCAGATTGTGTGTATGCCCCATCGGAGAAGTTCCATCGGAATTCCGATGAATTCCATCGGAGTTTAAATATAGAACATGTTCTATTTTACTCCGATGGAATTCCTTCGGAATTCTGATGTGCTTTTGGCCAGGCAAAAGCCCAATCGTGTGTACGCAGGATTAGTGTACTACACTGAACACAGAGAAGAAAAAGAGAGTAAGGAATTGAGAACAAAAGTTTTGGAAAAGCATGGACAATCTCAAGGTTACAAGTCCATCGCCAGAGATCCTAATGTTTCTGTGTCCATTGTCAAGAATTTTACAGCCCATGGTACTGTAGCTAATCTCCCTGGATATGGAGGAAAGAGAAAAATTGATTAAAGATTGCAACAAAGGAATATTCAAATGGTGGATAAAGAACCTTGGTCAACTTCCAGACAAATCCAAGCTGACCTTCAGGCACAGGGTACAACTGTGTCATCTCTCAGTATACGTCGCCATCTGAATGAAAAGGGGTACTATGATAGAAGATCCAGGAGGACCCCACTGCTGACACAAAAACATAAAAAAGCCAGATTGGGGTTTACCAAAACTTACCTGAGGAAACCAAAATCACTTTTGGGAGAATGTGCTGTGGACAGACGAAACAATATTACAGCTTTTTGGTAAAGCACCTCATTCTACTGTTTTCAGAAGAAGAAGAAAGGAGGCCTTTAACCCCCCTGGCGGTATTCCAGAGTCTGACTCAGGGTTACATTTTTGTGCTGCGATCGGTAACCCCGAGTCAGACTCGAGCTCGCCTCGCAGCATCCATAGGCAGGGTTTACTTACCTTGTCCCTGGATCCAGCGATGCCACCGCGTTGTGTGAGCGAGTGGGTGCTCGCTCGATTCACACAGTGCCTCTTTGTGCCGCCGATCTCCGTTCCCTGCGACGTTACGACGCACGGGAGCGGAGAACGGGGCCAAATTCAAAAAGGTAAACAAACACATTACATACAGTATACTGTAATCTTATAGATTACAGTACTGTATGTAAAAATACACACCCCCCTTATCCCTAGTGGTCTGCCCAGTGTCCTGCATGTACTTTTATATAATAAAAACTGTTCTTTCTGCCTGCAAACTGTAGATTGTCCAAAGCAACCAAAAGTGTCCCTTTATGTCAAAAATGGTTTTAGAGCAGCTAGAAAACAGCGATAATAAATTATAATCACTTGCAGAATTGTGCGATAGCGATTTGTGGGGAAATTCGTCATGAAAAAATAAAAGTAATGACAGCGACAATTCTGCAACTGAGCAAATTTCAGTGATTTTGAGTTGATTACATTATTGAATAATTTGTATTATAATTATTATTTGTTAGAATTATTTATAATTATTTATTATATTATAATTTTTTAAATTTTGTTTTTAAAAAAATTTCATACCCGGGATGCCTACTAGACTCTTGTTTGGTCAGATTTAAGTGAGTTATTCCTAAAAATTACAGGCCTACAGTATAAAATGCCAAATTTCCTTACAAATAATGGTACCGCTTTCAGCACCTAAAATCGGAAATAATCATACCGCTAGGGAGGTTAAAGAAAATAATACAGTCCCTACAGTCAAACATGATGGAGGTTCACTGATGTTATGGGTGTGCTTTGCTGCTTCAGGCACTGGATGTCTTGACCGTGTGCATGGCATAATGAAATGTGAAGACTACCAAATAATTTTGGGGTGCAATGTAAGGCCCAGTGTCAGAAAGTTGGATCTCCGTTAGAGGTCATGGGTATTACAGCAGAACAATGACCCAAAGCACAAGTTTAAAAAGCACCCAGAAATATTTTAAGATAAAGCGCTGGAGAGTTCTGAACTGGCCAGCAATGAGTCCAGATCTAAATCTCATAGAGCACCTGTGGAGAGATCTCAAAACAGCAGTTGGGAAAAGGGACCCTTTCATTCTAAAATAACTGGAGCAGTAGAAAGGTGTAAGAAACTATAGGAAGCAATTGATTTCCAAGGAGTGGGCTACCAAATATAAAATTGAGAGGGTGCCAATAATTTTGTCCTGTCCATTTTTGGAGTTTTGGGTGGAATGTGTCAGATTTGGCTTTTTGTGTCTCTACTTTTTTGTGTCCTACCAATAAAAACAAAATAAAAAAAAGGGGTATTCCTAAACATTTGTAATTGCAACAATGTTTTGCGTGGGGTGGTGCATTATCTGACAGAAATGCAGGAGTGTCAAATTTTTGGCCATGACTGTGTATATATATATATATATATATATATATGTATATATATATATATATATATATATATATATATATATATATATATATATATATACATACAATTTAAAGGGTTTATCAAGGTAAAAAAATATATGTATATATGTATGTATGTATGTATGTGTATATATATATATATATATATATATATATATTATATATTTACCTTGATGAAAACCCTTTAAAGTGGTTCTAAAAGCTCAAGGGTTCTTTACCTTCATGCATTCTTTGCTGATTTCACTTAAAATAGAACTTCTGTCACTAAATTAAATCGGAGCTCCACCCAAAAGGGGAAGTCTGCTTTAAGGTGTCCTGTTTTTGAAATTGAGCTTTTGAGGAGGGGGAGAGTGTTATCCGAATTTGACAGGTACCCACTACTGCTCTGACTGCCTAGGCGGTTGAAAACCAGAGTTCTCCTTCACCCCTCCCTCCTGCAGTCTTCTGGGGCACGTGACAGGTCCTAGAAGACTGTGGGACCATCCACAGTGCACTATGCCACTCGCACATGTGCGAGTGGCATAGTGAGAGGACCCAGGGAGAAAATGTCTGGGTCATGCACAGTGCTGGATTGTGGGACAGATGGTTGTCTGTTTATTAAAAACCAACAGCTACAGTTTTTGTAGCTGCTGCCTTTGAATTTCTGCATAGGAGACTGGAGCTCCTCTTTAAGTCTGGTTAGATCACTTCAGGCTGGCCCCTTTTGCAGGTATAGCTATGTACAACAAAACTAGTAATACACTGTCTCACCCTGCTCTGCACATGCTCAGTTGCTCTCCATTTTTAGGCACTGCCAAATTTCTAGTGGCCGATCTGCTGACAGTCTTAAAGCGGAATTAGGCCCTGCTATCCTTTGCAGCCAAGGGAGCTGCTTTATGATTTACTGCTGCTCAGAGGCTCTGGGCTTCAGAAAAATGTCAGCTTCCGGCAAGAAGAAACAACAGCAATGCTTGAGGCAATTTACAGCACACACTAATTTTGGTAGCATAATTATTAATGCAGAATGTACTATATATACTCGAGGAAAAAGCCACGTTTTTCAGCACATTTTTTTGGTGCTGAAATGCCCCCCTTGGCTTATAATCGAGTCACCTTTTTGCGCCTGATCTCCCGGAATTTGGGGACCCAGTACCGGCACACGTGTAGCCCCACTCTTCCTCTACAAGTGTGCAAAGTTTGTTGTCCGGGGGACCTATGGCCGGGGGGGGAATGATTTTTCAAGCCGGGCACCCCTTCCATAGACTCCCATGTTAACCACTTCTAGACCTGCGCACGACGATGTACGTCCTATTTTTAAAGATGGATATCTCTGTAACGGCAGCAGCTGCTGCCACAACCGAGGTATCGATCTTTAGTGTGCGCGGTCCGGTACACCATAACGGCGGTCTCCGCGGCGGATTCGCCGCAAGATCGCCGTTATCAGTGGCGGGAGAGGGCCCCCCCCTCCCGCCGCTCTCCCGCGCCCTTCGCCGCTTACCGGAGCCGTCGGTAGCGGCGGAGGCGATCGGGACCATTCGGCTGGTGACTGGGGACGAGACTGAAGGAAAAATCTCCTTCGCCCGTCCCCATAGCTCTGCTGGGCGGAAGTGACGTCAAAACGCCAGTCCCGCCCAGCCTCTTAAAGAAACATTTTTTTTTTTTGCATTTTAGTCTAATTATGAGATCTGAGGTCTTTTTGACCCCAGATCTCATATTTAAGAGGACCTGTCATGCTTTTTTCTATTATAAGGGATGTTTACATTCCTTATAATAGGAATAAAAGTGATCAAATTATTATTTTATTTTTTTTCAGTGTAAAAAGTAATAAAATAAATAAAAATAAATAAGAAAACAAAAAAAAAATTTTTTTAAAGCGCCCCGTTCCGACGAGCACGCGCGCAGAAGCGAACGCATACGCGAGTAGCGCCCGCATATGAAAACGGTGTTCAAATCACACAAGTGAGGTATCACCGCGATCGTTAGAGCGAGAGCAATAATTCTAGCCCTAGAGCTACTCTGTAGCTCAAAAAATGCAACCTATAGAATTTTTTAAACGTTGCCTATCAAGATTTTTAAGGGTAAAAGTTTGACGCCATGCCACGAGCGGGTGCAATTTTTAAGCGTGACATGTTGGGTATCATTTTACTCGGCGTAACATTATCTTTCATAATATGTACAAAAATTGGGCGAAATTTATTGTTGTCTTATTTTTTTATTCAAAAAAGTGAATTTTTTCAAAAAAAGTGCGCTTGTAAGACCGCTGCGCAAATACGGTGTGACAAGAAGTATTGCAATGATCACTATTTTATTCTCTAGGGTGTTATAAAAAATAAATATATAATGTTTGGGGGTTTTAAGTAATTTTCTAGCAGAAAAAACTGTTTTAGTCTTGCAAACACCAAATCTGAAAAACAACTAAGGTCTGGAAGTGGTTAAACGGTACTGGCTGGTCATAGGTCCCCTGGACCCGGAACTTGGCACACATGTAGCCCCATTTCCCCTCTAAAAGTGTGCAAAGTTTGTTGTCCGGAGGACCTACGGCCGGGCACACCTTCCATAGACTCCCATGTTAAACGTCAGTCTAGTCATGGACACAGTGAGGCATGGGCACAGTGAGGCATGGGCACAGTGAGGCATGGGCACAGTGAGGCATGGACACAGTGAGGCATGCACATGGACACAGTGAGGCACAGTGAGGCATGCAGATGGACACCCTAGGCTTATACTCGAGTCAATCTGTTTTCCCAGTTTTTTGTGGTAAAATTAGGTGCCTCAGCTTACATTCGGGTCGGCTTATACTCGAGTATATACGGTATGTTCCTTGCTAAAGAACATTATTTTATCAAGTTGCTATGGGTTCTGCATAACGGTCTGCTCTACTTCTGCAGACATTGGCCTTGGATTTATAGAAACAGACTGTACCAGGTTGTCACTTTCAGCCCAACTGCTTCTAACCTCAGCATTTCAAGTTTAGCTATTGAAGGTATTGTAAAGGTAATTTTTTTCCCCCTAAATAGCTTCCTTTACCTTAGTGCAGTCCTCCTTCACTTACCTCATTCTTCGATGTTGCTTCTAAATGTCCTTATTTCTTCTGAGAAATCCTCACTTCCTGTTCTTCTGTCTGTAACTACACACAGTAATGCGAGGCTTTCTCCCTGGTGTGGAGAAAGCCTCTTGAGGGGGAGGGGGCGAGCAGGAGTGTCAGGACACTCTCTACTTTGCAGATAGAGAATGGAGATGTGTGTTAGTGGGCGTCCTGACACTCCTGCTCGCCCCCTCCCCCCTCAAGAGGCTTTCTCCACACCAGGGAGAAAGCCTTGCATTACTGTGTGTAGTTACAGACAGAAGAACAGGAAGTGAGGATTTCTCAGAAGAAATTAGGAAAATTTATTCTTACCTGAAATTTTCTTTTCCTGTAGTCCGTAGGCGGCACACAATGGGTTAAGCTTTCCATCTAACCCCTGGAGGAAGAAAACTTAAACAAGCAGTGAGACAAGTTTAAATTGATTAATTGAACACAGCAAGACTACCTGTCCTGCCCCTATAAATTCCCCCCAAGAACACACACAGACGTATCTTATGCAGCAATATAGTAATTTTAATGGGAGGGAAAACCTGTGCCGCCTACGGACTACAGGAAAAGAAAATTTCAGGTAAGAATACATTTTCCTATTCCTGGTCGTCCTACGGCGGCACACAATGGGATTTGCAAAGCAGTGCAAGAAAGAAAGGGAGGGACATCAATGTTTTAAGGCACCCTGAAGCACTCTCGAGCCAAAGGCCGATCCCTCGGACGATACTACATCGATTCTGTAGTGTCTTATGAAGGTGTTCGGTGAAGCCCACGTAGCCGCCTTACAGATCTGGTCCATTGGAACATGATACCTCTCAGCCCAAGACGCAGCTGTAGACCTTGTAGAGTGAGCTTTCAAAAGAAGAGGGGATTCTTTGTCTTCCAGAAAATAACAATGTTTGATGGTGTCTCTTATCCATCTTGCTAGCGAAGATTTACTCGCTTTTTTCCCCTTGTTTGGCCCTTGGAACTGTAGGAACAGGGCCTCAGACTGTCTGAACTCCGAGGTTCTCTGTAAGTAAGTAGATATGGTTCTCTTTACATCCAGGAGGTGCAGGTCATCCTCAGAATCATCTTCAAACACAGGCAAAACAATTTCCTGATTGACATTCGTGGACGTGGAGACCTTGGGAAGGAAACCCGGCATAGTCCTTAGAACAACTGCATCCGAAAGCAACCTGAGATAGGGTTCTTTGGATGACAGGGCCTGAAGCTCACTTATTCTTCTGGCGGATGTAATTGCTACCAGAAAGATACATTTGAAAGTGAGGAACCTTAAGGATGAACTCTCCAGAGGATCGAAGGGAGGTGATGTTAGCCTTTTTAGCACTAAAGGTAAGCTCCAAGCTGGTAATGGCTTATGGAAGGATGGTCGTAATTTAATAATTGCTCTGAAAAACCTGCTGACGAGAGGTGTTTTTGAAAATATTCCGTTCGGGCAGGAGTTAATGGCGGTCAGCTGTACCCTCAGAGTGTTCGGCTTCAGACCCTTTTGGAAGCCCTCTTGTAAGAACTGCAAGAGAGACGCCACTTGCTCAGGAGAAGATGAATTCCTGGCGCACCAGGCCGAGTAGAGGGTCCACACTCTATTGTAGACCTTCAGGGTAGCAGGCTTCCTAGAGGCTAGAAGGGTAGCTATAACCTCCTGAGATAGGCCTTGAGCCGTCAAGCCTCTGAGTTCAAATTCCATGCCGCAAGCTGGAGTTTCCCGAGGTCTGGATGGAGCATCTCCGATTGAAGAAGAAGGTCCTTCTGGATGGGTAATTTCCAGACCTGATTCTTTGCCATATTCAAGGCTAGCGGGAACCATGCCCTCCTGGGCCAAAATGGCAGGATTGCTATTGCCCTCACCTTCTCGTCCCGAATTTTCTGCAGCACTTTCGGGATCATCGGAATCGGGGGAAAGATATAGACAAAAAACTTCTTCCAGTTTATTGACAGAGCGTCTATCGCTAGCGGGTTCCCCACTCTGGATAGGGAGCAGAACTGGAGAAGCTTCTTGTTCCGAGAGTTGGCCATAGCATCCAAATCTGGCAGACCCCACATGGACGTGATCTTCCTGAAGACCAGAGGGTTCAGCTCCCACTCTCCCGGGCAGATCGAATTCCTGCTGAGCCAATCCGCTCTCACATTGTCCACTCCTCTGATGTGGATGGCCGATAGGGAAAGGAGGTTCTCCTCCGCCCAGCGCATGATGAGGGCACATTCCTTCTGCATGGAGGGGCTTCGTGTGCCCCCCTGTTTGTTCAGGTAGAACACTGCAGCTAAGTTGTCGGATTGTACCTGAACAGCCTTGTGGAGAACCTTGGACTTGAAATGGATGAGCGCTTTCCTGATAAGCCGTGAGCTCTTTCAAATTCGATGACATTTGAAGCTCCTTCTGTGACCAGGCTTCTTGTACCCAATGATCCTCTACATGGGCACCCCAGGCTGAGCCTGAGGCATCCGAGGTGAGGACCGTCTGAATCTGAGTTTTGAGAGATCTGCCCTGTAGGAAGCGTTGAGGGTGCAACCACCACAGGAGATCTTTCTTCACTGGAAGAGAAATGTTGATATTCCTCTCCAAAGAGTCTCGGCTCTTGTCCCACTGGGTCAAAATGCAGTTTTGTAGCATCCTGAAATGAGCCCTGGCCCATGGAACAGCTTCTAAGGATGATGTCATCATTCCTAGTATTCTCATTGCTTTCCTCACTGAGCAGTGATCGGTTTGCAGGAGACCTTGCACCGCCCGTTGGAGATTGGTAGTCCTCTGATCTGAGAGGGACAACTTCATTAGAAAGGTGTCTATCGTGAACCCGAGGTAGGAAATGACTGGAGTAGGGTCCAGAGAAGACTTTTTCAGGTTCACTAAGAACCCGTGGGTATCTAGCATTTGAAGAGTCTTGTGAAGATGTTGCTTCAAGACGGCTTCTGAGGGGCCCCTGACTAGCCAGTCGTCTAGATAGGGAGTAACACATATCCCCTGTAACCGCAGAGCCGCAGTCAGGACCACCACCACTTTCGTAAAAACTCGAGGCGCCGAGGTGATGCCAAATGGAAGGCATGTGAATTGAAAATGGAGAATCTGGTGATCGAGGAGGAGAGCGATCCGAAGATATTTCCTGTGTGCTCTGAGGATAGGGATATGCAAGTATGCATCCTGAAGGTCGACTGACGCTAGGAAGTCTCCTCTTTCCACGTTCGCGATGGCAGACCGAATTGACTCCATTCTGAATTTGTGTTTGACAAAAAACTGATTTAGATAAGACAGGTCTATTACTAGCCTCCATCCTCCCGAGGCTTTGGGTACCGGAAATATCGGGGAGTAGAGACCTTGGAATTTCTCTTGATCTGGAACTCTTTCTAGAGCGTGCTTTCTTATGAAGTCTTCTACTAACTCTAGAACTACTGGATTGGAGGGTTTGTTGAGCATGAACTTCTGAGGTGGGAAAGAACTCAGCTCTAGAGAGTACCCTCTTGTGATGATGTCCGTCACCCAGGAGTCCGATGACGTCTTTTGCCAGACCTGAGAAAAAAACCTCAGCCTGCCCCCCACTGGAGGAGAGGTGCTGATGGCGTCAAGATTCCTTGGATTTATTAAAGGGCTGCTTCTTGGCTGTCGCCGGATCCTGCCTTTTTTTATAGTAGGATCTTCTGCCCCGAAAGGAATAGTTCCTTCTTGGGGAGTATCTGGATCTCCCAAAAAATGGCTTATTAGACTTTTTCTTCTCTAAGGGAAAAGCAGCGTCTTTTTCCTCATTGTAAGATTTGAGAATATCTTTTAGATGAGGACCAAACATAGAAGAAGGATGAAAAGGCATGTTAATGAAACTAAACTTGGATGGCATGTCACCCGTCCACTGCTTTATCCAAAGCGCTCTCCTGGTTGCGTTGGACAAAGCGAGGGATCTGGACGAAAACTTCAGAATATCCACAGGTGCATCACACAAAAATTCCGCAGCAGACTTCATCATGTCAACCCCTTTCAGCAAAGAGTCCCTGGACACTCCCTCTTCTATATCCAGAGATAATTGGCTCAGCCAGATCCTAAGAGCTCTAGCTACAGGAACTGAGGATGCCGCTACCTTGGAAGCGGAAGCTGCGGCTAGGTAGTTCTTTTTAGCCAGGCCATCTGCCTTGCGCTCTAATGGGTCGGACAATTTGGAGGATTCGTCTGAGGGAAATAGAGATTTTTTAACCATCCGGGCAGCCGCCAGATCAAGCTTAGGTGGATTCTCCCATTCGGATGAACATTTGGGGTCCAACCTATATGTAGTTTTAAAGCGGGCCCCCACGTCAGACCTTCTATCAGGGTTGGCCCAGTCCTTCTTAAACCAGTCATTTAAAATAGGGTGAGAAGGCAATCTCATATCCGGGATCTGTGGAAAGTAGTACAACTGATCCTTCTTTGGTCTGGCTGACACGTCTTTAGAAGACTCTATAGTGTCCTTTACTGCAGAGAGTAATTTGGGAAACTTATCCCTGGGCAATAAGTATAAATCATCATCCAAATCGTCGAATAATACTTCCGGACTGGATGAAGAGGCAGAAGATTCCTCAGAAGTGTTGGATGCAGCAGGGGACACATCTCTGGGAACCCTCTTTCTTTTCCTTTGCCTCAGGGAGTCTTTAAGTTCTTTAAAGGTATTACACATCTCATCTTTAAACCAGGCTAGGAAAGCATTGGTCTGCCCTCTATCTGATTGATTCAAGCAAGTTTCACAGGTGTCTCTAGTATATGATTCTGGCAAAGGTTGTTCACATTTGCTGCACATATTATGTCTAGACTTCCTTGTAGCTTTACCAGAGGGAGCCATCTGGAAAACAAACAGAGAAAGGCCCCCACTTCTGTAATACAATTGCAGAAAAAGAACACAGAGAGACAAACCTCAGACAGTGTCTTACCTCTGACCGGCCAAGGGATCTGCTGCCTAGGCTGAGTGCAGCGATTGCAGATCGCACCAGTCAGAAAAGGCCCCAAAACAGGAAATGACACGGATAGAGGGAAGGCCCTGGGATCCCACACAAACAATTCCGGCTGCCCGTACATCAAACTATCAATGGAAGCAAAATTGTAATTTACCTTGCAGCCATGTTCCTCCGCTTGTGGTCCCCATTGCTGACGCGAACTCCGGCACTCCCGGAAGTGCGTCATAACACTGCGCCGACCTTTCCGGAGACTTCCGGTACTGCGGCGTGTATACACCCTCGGTGTCCATCTCGTACCGGTCTTTTCGACGGGAAAACATGGTGGCTTCCTATACCGGACCGAGGGATGTCGGGGTGCAGGCTGAGGGACCAGAGATAGCATCCGGTATACGGCCGCCCCTACGCTCAGCAACCCAGAAGCACCGGGTGTGAGCACTTGCCTCACGAATTCTTCATCTGTAGGTAGAAGAAAAATAAAATACGTCTGTGTGTGTTCTTGGGGGGAATTTATAGGGGCAGGACAGGTAGTCTTGCTGTGTTCAATTAATCAATTAAAAACTTGTCTCACTGCTTGTTTAAGTTTTCTTCCTCCAGGGGTTAGATGGAAAGCTTAACCCATTGTGTGCCGCCGTAGGACGACCAGGAAAGGGACATTTAAAAGCAAAATCGAAGGATGAGGTACGTGAAGGAGGACTGCACTAAGGTAAAGGAAGCTATTTAGGGAAAACATGTTTACCTTTATAACCCCTTTAATTTATTCCCCACTTTGGATTGAAGGAGAGAAAAGCTTCACATTGGAGGGTTTTAGTAACATGTACACTGATGGATTGACCCTAAGGTCAGGATAAAGCCATATGGGAAAGCAAAAGGTAGTACTTCATTTTGCTGTTATAGTGATTTTATAGAAAGCCTACAAGTCTAAAGTTTATGTATATGCTTCTTTTTGTTAAACTTCCTTCCTTGTCTATACCTGAAACTCTGACCTGCTTATAATATTATCTCACGCATATATGGCACAGTAATTTGTGTTTTCATGGGTAGAGCAAACTCTGTTGACCCTGCTTTACTTTAGAGAAATATAGACAAGATTTAAAATACAGATTTTCATATTGATCCTACAGTGTATTACATGTGGAGCAAGAAATCATTTTGACATTGACAGCTTCACAGATAATGCATTAGATAATATAACCAGCCAGGATATGTTTTTTTTTGTCTGTTCAATTTATCTTTATAAAAATAACCAATGGTAAAACCATCGATATTCCTGGACACTTGTAAGCTAAAAAAAACATTATTATTCTATATTTCTGCTATCAGTTTGAAAATAGTTTTTTAAATATATTTTTAAGTCTGGTTGTAAAGAAACATGTTTATGTATTACTGACTGAATGTATAGATTTAGAATACCAAAGAATGTGTATCCAAAAACCATGTAGCTTGTGTTTTGCCAAGCGTACTTTATATTATTGTACAGAAAGAAAGATGTAGCTATTCTGAGCTAGATGAAATTTATCAGCTGTGTGTGATAGAAGGGAATTTTCATCCTAGTAAGAATCATTTCCCTAATGTATTGTCATTCTCCATATGTTGTATTAAGAAAGGAAATATTGAGAAGATTCCTAGGTAAATTAGTCATTCTGACATTTCTTGAATAGAGTAGGTAATGAAAACACATTTCTGTACCCTACAATTTCAAAACAGTGCAATAAATATGCTCGAAGATGGTGCTTTAAGATTTTGATATTCAATGCACACAAAATAAACAACTAAGACACTATTGGTGAACCTGTCTCTGTGATTAATTAAGAGATGTCATGAAAGTGAATTAAGAGATAAAAGCTCTTGAATGTCTTGTATCCTTCAAATCTTTTAAGTTGAAAATACTCAAGGCCAGCCGCCTCACCAGATTTAAAATACAATTATTCTAATAATTACTCAAATCACTTGTCTTAATACTTTCAAGTGTTTGAATGTTTATTGTGATTCATTAATATTGGCACTCTTTTACTTTTCTCTTTGTTAGCTTTATTATAGTGAAATTATGGAATTTTGCATCACTTTGAAGTATTTCCAATATTTTCAAATATTTGGTTTTTTTCATTTGTATTTTTATATTATTTTAATTAAATAAATATACCGTATTTTCCGGCGTATAAGACGACTTTTTAACCCCTGAAAATCTTCTCAGAAGTCAGGGGTCGTCTTATACGCCGGGTGTCGTCTTATACGCCGGAAAATACGGCGTGTAGAAGCTTCAGACGCTGAGCCACCGTGCCTGCTTCCCAGCCAGCTGCCCCCCTCTCTATGTGCACACACAGCCTGATCGGATACACTAGGTGTCAGGTTAGACACCGCTGGCGCGCTAAGGCTTTGAGGACAGAGCCACCGTGCCTGCATCCCAGCCAGCCGCCCCCCTCCCTGTACACACAGCCGAATAACATCGCTGGCGCGGGCAGAGCCACCCTGCCTGCATCGCAGCTGACCGCCCCGCTCCCTGTACACACAGCCGAATGACATCGCTGGCGCGGGCAGAGCCACCCTGCCTGCATCGCAGCTGACCGCCCCCCTCCCTGTACACACAGCCGAATGACATCGCTGGCGCGGGCAGAGCCACCCTGCCTGCATCACAGCTGACCGCTCCTAGCCCCTCTGTACTTACAGTTCTCAGATACGGCGTGCTAAATCTTCAGGGACAGGCGCTGAGCCAACGCGCCTGCATCCCTGCTCCTGGAGCCGCCCCCTCTCCTTCTGCTCTCACGTTTAGTCAGTGGCACAGAACTCCCGCTCAGATTGTCTTGGAGAAAGGGAGGGCTGGGCAAGCAGGGAGATCCACCCAATCCAAGCAGGCTTTGTATGCAGTGTGTACAGGAAATGCATCGCTTGCTTTGATTGGCTGCTTGCTCTGAGGGAAGGAATCTATTGAGTGGTGAATATAATCCAGGCAGTTGTTGCATACTGGTATTGGAGATCCTGAGGGAAGGCAGTCTGGTGAGCAGATACAGTACAGCACCAGTATCTGTACATGCAGTACAGCACCAGTACATACAGTACAGCACCAGTACATACAGTACAGCACCAGTATCTGTACATACAGTAAAGCACCAGTACATACAGTACAGCACCAGTACATACAGTACAGCACCAGTACCGTACATACAGTAAAGCGCCAATACAGTATATAAATGGCTCCACCAGCAAGAAGAAAGAAATATGAAGCCAGTTTCAAACTTAGAGTTATAAACTTTGCTATGGAACATAATAACTGTGCTGCTGCAAGAGAATATGGAGTGACAGAAAAGATGGTTAGGGACTGGAAAACAAATGAAAAAGCATTAAAGAGTATGCCAAGGGGTAAATGTGCATTAAGAAGAGGCACCCCACATTGGACAGAACTTGAAAAAAATGTAGCAGCCATGGTGAATGAGCATCGCCGAAACGGTTATATAGTGACACGAAATAAAATACGTTTGTTTGCACTTCAGTGGGCCAAATCTAACCCAGATCACAGCGACAGATTTAAGGCCACGGTATCCTGGTGCACTAGATTCTTGGAGAGGCATAATCTGGTACTGAGGCAAAAGACTAAAATTGCTCAAAAATTACCTGCAGATCTTGATGCCAAAGTAAATAGTTTCCATCAATACGTCATACAGCAACGCAATAAACACGGCTATGCGTTAAGTAGTATTGGAAATATGGATGAAACTCCAATGAATTTTGATATGGTTGGAAATAAAACTGTCCATCCAAAAGGTGAAAAAACTATTTTAATTAAAACAACAGGGCATGAGAAGTCCAGTTTTACTGTGGTACTAGCGTGTACAGCTGATGGCACCAAACTGAGACCAATGATTATTTTTAAAAGAAAAACAATGCCGAAACTCAAGTTCCCTGTTGGTTGTTTTGTACATGTGAATGAAAAAGGCTGGATGGATGAAGAAGGGGTAAAGCTATGGCTTGATAATGTATGGAGCAGGCGACCAGGTGGACTTATTCAAAAACGTAGTCTACTGGTGTGGGATATGTTCAGGGCTCATTTAACGCCCAGCACCAAGCAGAGGCTGGCAAGAATGAACACAGATGCAGCAGTTATTCCTGCAGGATTGACATCGTTGATACAGCCACTGGATGTGTGCCTAAACAAGCCGTTTAAAGATCGCATTCGAGAACAGTGGAATGAGTGGATGGTTAGCGGCGAAAAGTCATTCACAAAAGGAGGAAACATGCGTGCTCCACAGTTGGATGTTTTGTGCAAGTTTGTCATAAAAGCCTGGAATGATATTGATGCAGAAATGGTAATCAAGTCTTTCAAGAAGTGTGGCATATCAAATTCATTAGATGGTATGGAGGACGACTACTTGTGGCAAGATGAAGATGAAGAGGAAGCCGAAGCTGAGACCACACCATCTGATACGGAATTGGATCCATATGATGACTGCCTTACAAATGTATCACAAGATGTCATTGATGTACTTATGATATCAGATGATGAACAGGAGGATTTTGAAGGCTTTTAAAGGGAAACTGTCACGCCAGCAAAACCTGTAAAAATAGTTTGGAGTTATGATGGGCGTTGCTGACTCGCCAGGGACTTTCCCGACACTTGCTCTCTCTATTGTTTGTTATCTTCCTCCTATCATCATCAGTTCCAGTTTGGTTGATAGCTTAGAAAACAAACAGCATGGCAGCTCCTATGGGTTTATTGTCTTATCCTTCCTTTCACTTTAGAGTGAATTAGCAAAAGTTTAATCCACTTGCACTGTTTTATGTTTACATGTTTGATGACAAACAGCCTTATGTTTATAAGTGACAGTTTTCCTGCTAAGTACCTGCATGTCATAAGCATTTGAATTAAAATTACCATATTGAAATCAAATCTGATGTTTTTACATTTTTATTTGGTGTGCGTGGGAAGAGGGGTAGTCTTATACGGCGAGTATAGCCCAAATCCTATATTTCAACAGGAAAAGTAGGGGGTCGTCTTATACGCCCAGTCGTCTTATACGCCGGAAAATACGGTAGATATGTTATAACAAATTCAGATTTCATGAGTTTATATAATTGTTACAGCTGCAGAGTGTTTTAAAAAAGTAAGGTGGCGTTTGACTAGAAGGCATGGAAATATGAACATCAAAGAAAGGCCCAACCTGCTTCTTTGTACATGAACATGCTGCAATCTATATCCATATATTTTGTACCAAATTTTGTCCATGGTACCAGTACTCACCTGATAAAGTTATAATGCTCCCCATCTGGTCAGGGTCTGTGACTGCTGGAGGTGAATGTGTAGCGCTAGAAGTGACACGCAATGAAGAAAAGTGTCTAAATCACTATATACTATGTACCCAATGCTTTTTGGAACCCTCCTCCCCTCCAGTGTCACATTTGGCACCTTTCAGGGGAAGGGAGGTGCAGATACCTGTCTAAGTAAGGTATTTGCACCACTTCCTGGTTCTGACTCCCGTTTACGTCAACCCCCCCACAGCTGTCTTCTGGGAAACACTGTTCCCAGCAGATAGCAGGGACCAGTGACGGCGCACCGTGATACTCGTGCATGCGCAGTAGGGAACCGGGCAGTGAAGCCGCAAGGCTTCATTTCCTGATTCCCTTACCCAGGATGGCGGCGGAAGCAGCCGAGGACTAAGCGATTGCTCAGCCTCGTCTGCTGACATCGCGGGCGCACTGGACAGGTAAGTGTCCATGTTTTAAAAGTCAGCAGCTGCCGTATTTGTAGCTGCTGGCTTTAAAAAAAAAAATTGGCGGAACCTCCGCTTTACTATATATATATATTTTTCCACTGTTCTACCCCGTTGGGTACATAGTATATAGTGATTTAGACAATTTTCTTCATTATGTGTCACTTATAGCACTACGCATTCACCTCCAGCACTTTTAGAATTTTTGTCACATTCTTGTGTAGCAGCTTTTTTGTTTACTTTTTTGATTTGTTTTGGACTAAGCGCACTATTTTTATTCATATTTTTCTGTGATTAAGGTGCCCTGTAAAAATGCTCCGCATTCCTCATTATTAACTTTTTCTTCTTTGATGGTCTGTCCAATAATTATTGTGCTTGTGCCTAAGGGTAGCCATAGACTGACATAAGGTGTGCCATGTGCAAGAGGTAGTTTGACATTTGTTTGTCTTTACTTGCATCGCAAGTATGGGATCCTCCACAATCCACTATGCAACTCAGCTGATGTATGCATGTAGCACATGAAGAATTTGCTACCTTTTCTTTATATAAAAGACAACCAAGAACCTTTCAGAACTATAAAAGCAGGCCCTGTGGTAAAAAAAAAAATGCAGTAATTTAAAACTAAAATTTGTGTCTAGCCAAAACTTTATTTTTAGGTTTGGATACAGTAGAGTGCATTTAGACAGTTTGTGAAAATGAATCTTACTTTCTGTATCAGGAACTTTCATCAGGTGGAAGGTTAGAACATATCTTGTAATTTTTGCTGTCAGTGTCCCTAATTGGAGTTTTCTATTCATTTACTGTCCACAATATATAATATTGTTACAAGTACAATAATGAGGAAAAGTCTTTTCATGTTCCTGGAAGAAACCGAGTAGATAAGGGGGCTTCTGTTTCACCATCTGCCCTACACTCCAGAAGGTGGTGACAGAGAGGATAAGGGCACAAAGTAGGATGAGTGCCAGAGTTGCAGGCAGCACTGGATCTGTGTTGCTGCCAGATGCATGAAGCAGAGGACTGAAGATCATGAAGCAAGAACCAAGTGCAGGAACTGGACTGAGGTTATCACTGAGGGTGGATATGGTCAGGCATGGGGGTACCAGGTCAGGAGACAGAGGCAGACTCTGGGCACAAACTGAGGTCAGGAATGGCCAAACAGTGTGGTACCAGAATATGAAGCAAAAAACGAAGTCCAGGAAACAAGCTGAAGTCAGTAACAGCCAGGCAAGCAAAGTACAAGGCTGCAAGAGTCCAGAGGGCAGGCATAGGTCACAATGAAGAGGTGGTTTGGGAGGTAAGCTGGGTCATGGAAAGGCAACATCAGTAGTTAAGGTCACAGGCAATTAGAAACAAGCTATAGCCCACTTAGAAACTTCTTTCTGCAGTGCATCAGTTTATGCAGGAGTGCATCGTGTCAGGCATGCATGCAAATTTTTGTGCCTACTGGCTAATGCACATCCAGCATGTTCAGAGCTATGGATAGCAGCTCAAACTGGTTTCTTTATAATGGAGAATCTGTCCTTCATTACAAATCTAGTCAATAGGATGCATAAAGGAATACATGTGGCTAGAAATATAATTAAAACCAGCATTTTGCATCGCATGTGGGCACGCACCAACATTTACTTCACCCACTTTCATTAGGATAAATTACTTGAAATGGGAGCACAGAGCTATTCTCTTTTTAACAACTCTGAATTAAGTGTTTGATAATGGTAATAGCCTTCACTAAACCTGATAGTACAGTGTAGGTCCACTTTAAACTCTACATAGCTTTATCACTGTCTGGTCATCGTAAATGATAGTCATATTTGCCACAAGGCAATGACCTTCCCTCTACATTTATAAGAAACGTCCAATTACACAAGAGTGCACAGAAATGATATTTTAGGACCAGCAGGCAATAGTTGAAAATGTTTGAAAATGATCGAAAATTACGTTTATCAGCAGCCTGGAAACTGTCACGAAAAGTTTCATGCCCAGTCCTATGGTTTCACTTGTTTTATTGGTAATTTAGAATGGCCAAATACTGTAGTTTTTCATCATGATAAAATTTGGCCCTCGGAAACTTCTTTATTTATACATTTTCAACTATAGAGGCAACATTCTGAAACAAACGTGAAAAGGAAATGGAGAAATCTTTCAACCTGAAAATTACTCTCCAGAAAAAGACAGAAACAAACAGACTTAGGTTGGAAATCACCAGAATATAACTGTTACATCTAACTTAAGACCATTTGAATGAAAAACAAAATGCAAAAATACCCTTCGTGGTCACCAATTATGTTACCCGTTTATTATATTTGAGATTTAGTATCTCTCAGATATGATTGGGATGAAATGAGAGTTATTTGACCATTAGTGAAAGCTTTAACACAATAACAACAATCTATTGGTAAGTAGTAAGCAAGTCTAAACTAATACACAAACATATATCTATTTGTACAGAAAAAGGGTAAAAATCATGGATTACATGAAGGAATACAGAGTATATTCCGTAAAACAATAATCTACAAACAGTAGGACAGAAAATACATAAGACAAACATATTTAGATACAAGTACAAGGCAGACATTTCCCAGAGTTACTATTTAAACAAAGGTTCCATCCTGGTGGCTGCTCTACCATAGAGTGTGTGATTCCCTCCCATCTAGTGTGTGTATATCATTACAGGCTCATGCCCCATTGGTTGGCATGGCTCTGATCGGTGTGCCTCCCTATTCCTGGTTAAGGATTGGTTACATCTCCAATCCCTATACTTTGCATAAGTCAGCCCCCTTTAATGCAAATCTTTGTCATTTTTGCCTATTCTTTTTTGCAAAATAGATCAAGCTCTGTCAGATTGGATATATAGGGGTAGATTCAGGTAGAATTGCGCTTCTTTGTGCGGGCGTAACGTATCCTATTTACGTTACGCCGCCGTAACTTTTACAGGCAAGTGCCGTATTCTTAAAAGAAAGTTGCGGCGGCGTAGCGTAAATAACCTGGCGTAAGCCCGCCTAATTCAAATTCTGAAGAGGTGGGCGTGTGTTATTTAAATCAGGCTTGACCTGACGTGATTGACGTTTTTCACGAACGGCGCATGCGCCGTCCGTGGAATTTCCCAGTGTGCATTGCTCCGCAAAGACGTCATTGGATTTGACGTGAACGTAAATGACGTCCAGCCCCATTCACGGACGACTTACGCAAACGACGTAACTTTTTAAAATTCGACGCGGGAACGATGCCCATACTTAACATAGGATATGCCTCATATAGCAGGGGTAACTATACGCCGGGAAAAGCCTTACGGAAACGTCGTAAATGTACTGCGTCGGCCGGGCGTACGTTCGTGAATTTGTGTATCTAGCTGATTTACATATTCTAGACGTAAATAAGCGTACACGCCCCTAGAGGCCAGCGTAAATATGCAGTTAAGATCCGACAGCGTAAGAGACTTACGTCAGTCGGATCTTAGTCAAATCTAGGCGTATCTGATTCTATGAATCAGGCGCATAGATACGACTGGCCGGACTCAAAGATACGACGGCGTATCAGGAGATACGCCTTCGTATCTTCTCTCTGAATCTACCCCATAGTGTCTGTGAACAGCAATTTTCAAGTCTTGCCACAGATTCAGGTCTGGACCTTGACTAGGTCATTCTAACACATGAATATGCTTTGATCTATACCAGGGGTCTCTAAACTGTGGCCCTGGGGCCAGATGTGGCCCTTTTCCTGTCTTTATCTGGCCCTTGGGGCAATATTCTTCCCACTGATATGAGACACTACAGCTTTCTGCCACTGACACCAACAATACGTCATAATTCCTCCACCTGACACCAATGATGGGGCACTATTCCTCCCTCTATTACCAAAGATGGGGCATTGTTTACTCCCACTGATGCCAGAAAAATATCCTATACCCGCTGACCATAGTCTGGCCCCCCTAAAGTCTGAAGGACAGTAAACTGGCCCTTTGTTTAGAAAGTTTGGAGACCCCTGATCTAAACCCTTCTATTGCAGCTCTGGCTGTATGTTTAGGGTTGTTGTCCTGTTGGAAGGTGAACCTCTGGCACAGCCTCTAGTCTTTTGCAAACTCTTATGCCCCATACACACGATCGGATTTTCCGATGGCCTAAAATCCGATGGAATTTTTCATCTGAATTCCGTTCAAGTTGTCTTGCATACACACTGTCAGATCAAGTACCGGTGATGTAAAACACTATGATGAGCCGAGAAAAATTAATTTCAATGCCTCCGAGCATGCCTCGACTTGATTCTGAGTATGCGTGGGTTTTTTCTCTGGAGTTGCACACAGATAATAGGAATTTCCTATCGATTTTCTTTCCATCTGACTTTTTTCATTGGAAATTCCAATCGTGTGTACGGGGCATAACAAATTTTCTTCTAAAATTGCCCTGCATTTGACTCCATCCATCTTCCCATTAACTCTTACCAGCTACCCTGTCGAAGAAAAGCATCCCCACAGATGTTGCCACCACCAAGTTTCACAGTGGGGATGGTGTGTTCAGGGTGATGTGCAGTGCTAGTTTTCTGCCACACATAGCTTTTTGCTTTTAGGCCAAAAAGTTAAATTTTGGTCTAATCTGACCAGAGCACCTTCTTCCTAAATACATATTTATTTGTAAAAAAAATGTAAACCCATTTATTACTTTTCATCTACTTCACAATTAAAAGATGGGAAACATTGTTTGGTTCTCTAACTTTTCTGTAGCTGCGATAGTCAGCTTTTGTGATGGGGAAGAAATTGGGTGCAGTTCTGCTGGGGGGGGGGTCCCTGTTTCCAGGAGGAGGAGGACTGTCAGTGGCCACTGCCAAAGACAATCACAGTCCTGCTAGCCCTGTCCACCATCTGGAGGAAGATGACTTGCTTGGTTGCCACTACCAATCTCAGAAAAAAGGTATTTCACTGTGATTGAGAAAACCACAATCAGGTGACAGTTTGTGGAATTACCGTTGAGCTTCTGGGAACTTTGTTGAAATTATTCCTGAACCTTTGCGTCACTTCCTACTGAACCCCGGCACTCTGTGTCCCTTTAAGCCACAGCCAGTATTCAGTGCAATGAAAATCACACCCAACTTATGCTGTGGCGCAGAGCGCCACACTTTTTCTGAGCTTCGGGGGCCCAACATATGATCCTGTACACTGCTTTCAGAAAATACCCCTGACCTCAGCTGATCATTGTGCATCCATTCCAGATGCTTCAGAAGGATGAGTGTGCCAGGATAGGTAGATGTGTCTCATCTCTGCTTCCTTTCACCACTCTGCATATCACTCATATCATAAATGAGAATAGGGTACAGTGTCGGAGCAGATGAGCAGGAGGGTACAGCGGTGGGGAAAATGAGCAGAAGGGGTTCAGAGGTGGGATAGAAGAACAGGAGGGTACAGCGGTGGGGCAGATGTGCAGGGAGGTACAGTGGTGCAAGAGATGAGAAGGGGCTTCAGCAGTGGGACAGAAAAGCAGGTGGTTCAGTGTTGGGACAGATGAATAGGGGGTTCAGTGCTGGGACAAAAAAGAAGGGGGGGTTGAGCAGTGGGGTATATGTGAAAGGAAGTGTGTTGGTGAGCAGGGGGAACAGAGGTGGGGCAGAAGAGCAGGGGGTACAGAGGTGAGACAGATGTGAAGGAGGTACATTGGTGGGGCAGATGAGAAAGCGGGATACAGTGGTGGGGCAGATAAGCAGGGGGTTACAGTGGTGGGACAGATGAGCAGGGGGGGTTTCATTGTTGGGGCAGATGAGAAGGGGGTTCAGTGGTGGGACAGATGAGCGGAGGGGGGTTCAGTGTTGGGCAGATGAGAAGGGGGTTGCAGTGGTGGGAAAGATGAGAAGGGGGTTCAGTGTTGGGGCAGATGAGAAGGGGGTTTAGTGGTGGGACAAATGTGCATGGGGTTACAGTGGTGGGACAGATAAGCAGGGGGTACAGTGGTGAAACTGATTTATATGGGGGACAGTGATCTGAGGTGTGAAGGTGCATGAATTGGGGCTGATATGAGGCGTGAGAGTGCAGGATGTTAATTTCTCACTATTATTCAAGTAGTTTGCAGCATTTTTCTTTATAAAAAACCCTTTTGAGAGTATTTGTTATAAAATTGGTACTCTCAATTTCTTTGAAAATATATTTTGGCACACTGTGCTCAAAAGGTTACCTACCCCTGGTCTAAAGGAATAAAAGTTTTTTGTTGACAACAGGAACCAGTTTCTTAATTCTGGTTATTTTCTGTGGATAACAAAAAATTGGATATGTTGATAAATAATGCCCTTTATTATATACAACTTATTCATGATTACAAAACTATGGTATCTCAAGATCCAGAAACACCTAGCTGTCATGAAACAATGGGTAGAATTATTTATGTTGGGTGAATAAAGATTGTTCAATTTGGGGATGCCAGGAATGTTTGAATGATCAGCTATATCATTGTTTATTTGATCAATGTATGACAGTGCCTCCAATACAAAGATAATTTACTATTTCAGCTGATTAATTAATTATTCCTAAGATTTGTTTGCCCTATGCAGATATCCTTTAAATACAATAAAATTGTGGACCGGGACTGTAAACTATAAAAAATAATTAAAATATTTTTTTTTTTTACAGAAGTCACTTTGAAATTGGGATATGAGACAGACACTAATGCCCTGTACACACGATTGGTTCATCCGATGAAAACGGTCTGATGGATTTTTTCATCAGTTATCCGATGAAGCTGACTTTCATCAGTCTTCCCTACACACCATCAGTTAAAAAAACGATCGTGTCAGAATGCGGTGACGTAAAACACAACGACGTGCTGAGAAAAATTAAGTTCAATGCTTTCAAGCATGCATCGACTTGATTCTGAGCATGCGTGGATTTTTAACCGATGGACGTGCCCACAGACAATCGTTTTTTTAACCATCAGGTAATTTAAAAACAAGTTCCTAGTTTTTTCACCGATGGATAAAAAACCGATGGGGCCCACACACGATCGTCAGATGAACTGATCGTGTGTACGTGGCATAAGATTTCACCCGCAATGAATTTTCTGAGGTACCCGCTAAAGCATGGGTATATACTGAATTAAATTAAATTATTAATATCCCCTCGTAGACAGCATAACCACTTCTAACTAAACCTCGTAGATATTCTGCATTTGACAGTTTACCAACCTTTATCATCCTGCACAAAGAATAAAGGCTGTGGGAGGCATCAATACAACCAAAGAAAAAGAAAGGGGAAAAAATTTAAAAAATAACTCATAGAGATTATGTTCTCACAAGAGGAATATTAAATTACAGGAAATACTATTGCAACTGCCTATTAATTAAGCCAACAAAAATCACCAAGAGAATAATACACTATAGTTTGTCTCAGGAGTAATAGCGTGGAACACTGCAGAATGGATTGCCTTACAATGGCTGCCAAGCAATGGTGGAGACAGGCCAAGCTTAACCACTTCAATGCTTTCGCCCCTTTTCTTCCCATGCCAATTTTCAGCTTTCAGCACTCTCGCATTTTCAATGGCAATTGCGCGGTCATGCAACGCTGTACCCAAATGAAATTTTTATAATATTGTTCACACAAATAGAGCTTTCTTTTGGTGGTATTCATTTACAACTCTGTTTTTCTTCTTTCTATTTTAAAAGAAATCCAATTAAATAAATTTTTTCATAAATTTAAGCCAAAATGTATTCAGCTACATGTCTTTGGTAAACAAAATCACATTAAGTGTATAATAATTGGTTTGTGTGATCACAGACAGATGTACGCAGATGATCATGTACAGATGTGCACAGGTGATCACGGACATATGTGTGCAGATGATCATTGGGACAACTGATTTTACTGTTACATGTGGGGGACAGGTGTTTTACTGTGTGGGGACTTGTGTGTGAGGACAGTGTTTTGGGAACTTTGTGTGTTTACATTGTGTAGGGATACTGGGCCGGTGATCAGAGTGTAAAAAACTGTAAAAAACAGCTCATACTCACTGATCACCAGGCGGCTGAATATGTCTAATCTTTATAGTATAAATTTATGTTTATTCTATAAAGACTTAACTATGTCTTTTTACTTAGAAGACATATAACTATCCATCTCTGAGGGTTTAATGATTTTACATTTCTGGTATTTAATCATTTGGTTTACCAGCATCCAAATGTGAACGTTTAGCTACAAAGAGGTGGACTTTCAGACATTGAGATCCACAATTAAAATATTAATTATACACAGAAAAATTATTTGTACAATTTAAACTATTTCCATTTTAACTTTTTGTTTTACTTGGGTATCTCTAAATTATGAATGACTAGAACTAGAAGAGGGTGTGTTTCCCTTAACTAAAACTTAAGCTTTATTATAAACCATAAAAAGAAAGTAAATGTTTTCTTTTCAGCACGTGACAGTCAGCTACTCTTGGTTGTTCATTTTCTTCACTTTTTATTTTATTTCTTTTACCTCCGACAAAGCTCTATTTGAAGAGTGAAAGATGTTAAGTTTGGGTGATTTTTGGAGCACCTTCTGACTTCATTTTCATTTAGGTTCACATGATAACATTTTTGTCCTGACATTCTTCCCCCCTCCCCTTCATTTTTTCTTGTTGGGTGGGATATGCCTTGTGTCAATGTAGTCTTGATTAAGGGAGAAGCTTTTTGTGGATATGGTTATATATGGGGCTGGTCCATCAGTGGTTATTTGTGTGCACATGGATGAGTGTACCCAAATCGCATATCTGAGAGATAGATAATTTCATAGGGCAAAAGATAGATAGCCCATATCTTCAGTAAGACAGTATTTACTAGCATACCTTTTCTCTTTCTGTTCATCTCATTGTTATATGTGGCCAATAGATGGGAGGAGAGACCCCATCTCTTGATACCAGGTGGTGTTGGTGAGTAGACCTTTAATTTACACATCCTCTAATACAGCCTGGAGCCTTTATATTGAATATAAGAGGAAATTATAACCCTCATATTGTCTATACATATATATTCAAGTTAAGTTTTTATCATTTAAACTTGGTAGATGGTAATATTGTCACATAGAGATAAAACTTTGATTTTTATACATAATGACATTGACCTCGTCCTATAGGTATACCTGTTATAGTCATTTCCATACTTTTTATGATTTACAATAAAGGTTACGTTTCAGTTTAGTGTCCTTTTGGTGTGCGTCCCTCATCTAGTTCTAGTCAAATTTTGCCACAGTTAAATGTTATCAATATCACAGGCTTTTGTATATATATTTAAATTATGAATGAATACAAGCCAAAAATATGATGATATTATGGCCTTTTAAGATAAGATGATATCTTGTGTCGATATGTAAATTAACAAGTGTTCTTAATACTCTACTTTTCCATCCTTTTTCTAAAATGTTTTGTACTGAAATATATTTAGTTTCTTTTCCTGGGTTAAAACTTTCTTAAAAAGCTTCCAGACTGTTGACTTTCTGGTTAACCCCTATGTTCTGATGATACGCAAATATGCGGTCTCTCAGTGGTTGGGCCTTGGCACAGAACGGCTGCATATTTAAGTACCAATTTGCAGGCACAGCTGTGCTGAGAATGCATGCCCTTTGCACTCTAGGCACAGTTACTGGCAGCTAAAAGAAAGGTTCCAATCACTTCTTGCGATCGGGAGCTCTCTGATCATGTGATCACTGTGACAGCCAATCATGACAGTCACATGATCATAAAACTCGCCCCACCTTCACGGATCTGAAACCTCTGATAGAGCCGAGAGGCACCGGTACAAAGGGGTTAAAGTTCTCACTGAGTCCTCCAGGAACAATGACCAGCTGTGTATGCAGAAACTTAGTGAACAGAACTAGAAACATATTTTCTTCAGCCAGTTGTTTTTTTTCATTGCCCAAAACAATACAATCTTGGTTGTCCCACAAATATTGTGTATGAGTCGTTTAACTTGTTTGGGGATTTAATTTTTTATTTGTTGAGGGTCCCTAAGTTTAATTGACTTGCTTGCTTGCAGAGAAAATTTTCCAAATTTAACACCAGCTTTCTTTTCATGTAACTTTGAAACTGGGACTTTAAGATGTGACTTTTAAAATTTCAACCTAACTGACATCTAGACCAGTTCAGAGTTAAAATATGAAATGATTTGTCATTACTTTAATTCATAGAGGTTCTGACAGGGAAAGCCACCTGCATTTATTTGTCTTGCACTCCAGATTGTCATTAAGTGATCAATTTACCATGATTGACCAATACTGCAATTTAAAAAGACCCTTAGGCCCCGTACACACGACAGAGGAACTCGACGTGCTTGGCACGTCGAGTTCCTCGTCTCGTTTTGGGATGAAGCCGCCGAGGAGCTCGGCGGGCCGCCTTCTCCTATAGAACAACTCGGCCAACGAGAAAATAGAGAACATGTTCTCTATTTTCTCGTCGAGCTCCTCGGCGGCTCCATCGAGCCAAAACTGTACAGACGACAGAGATTCTCGGCAGAATCCGGGTTTTGACCGAGTTTCTCGGCGAATTCTGCCGAGAATCTCTGTCGTGTGTACGAGGCCTTAGAATTTTTTAGGTAAAAACACAGAAAAATCAAATGTTTCAAATGTAAATTTTAGGCATTTTTCTTTTCCATAAAAATTTTTTTTTTCACTTGCAATATGTCTTCTTCAGGAAGAGTACATTTCCTAGTACAACCCTCTCTCTCCAGCCATGTCATAGTCCTCTTCTTCTGGGAGTGTCTAATTTCTGTCTATGCTTAAAAAACAAATTCTTTGCTTATTATTACTTTTATAGTTATTTGTAACATATTACTTTCAGTTTTTATTTAATAATACTTGCTTTTTACGCTTCTTTTCAGATAAATACTTACCATCCAAAAGCTGAGGTCATCTGCAATTTTAAATAAGAGGAGCATTCAAAAAGTTCATAGAATGCTATAGACACAATTTAACAAAAAAAACATTTTATAAATTGTTGTTTTCACAGTGTAATACAGCTGCTACTAGTACTCGCTCTTTCCCAACAAAAATAGAAAACAGATAATTGTCAAATCCAGAGTGTATCAGTAGTAAAAAAATGTCAAACTGAAAGGGTAACATTTTTAAAATTCACAATGTAGTTATTAAAGTAAAAACAAGAGGGAAAAGGCAAAATCAAAAGAAATATGTGTTTGAATGTAAGCACCATTGTTTATAAACGCCGTCAGATATAGATTTTTTGAAAAATAAGATTTGTGTATAGCAATGCTAACATATCCATATCAAATGCATATCGCATGATACAGCATAATTTCTTCCAAATTAACAATACCCTAAGCCCAAAACAAGCATTATAAGAGACTCCCCATAACCGCCTATCACAAAAATAGAGACAAAAACAAAATATTTACTTTATATCTGTTTGTGTCTTCCTTTTCTGGTTATAACTGTTGCCTTAATTTTTTTTGTCTAGGTGTCGCCTGGATGGAAAGTTAGGAAAGTTATGGAATTTTACTACATAGGAATACAAACATCAATAAAAACCTGATAAATGATGTAACCCTTCAAAAAAAGAGCTCTACTTTAACTAATAAACATGTCATATGACGCTCTCCCACAACTCACCTTGTGTGCTCTGTGACACCTTCAGACACCGCTGATCACAGATTTGGGTAAAGAGACAATCACAGCATCTCTTTACCATGTGATCAGTTGTGTCCATTCACGGCTGATCGTGATGTGGACACACTTGCTGATTATTCTGAATTTTTTTTCTTGCGCTGTCAAATTTTTTACTTTTTTCATTTGTTTAGCAAAAAATAAAAAACCCAGTGGTGATTAAATACCACCAAAAGAAAGCTCTACTTGTGTGAAATTAAATGATAACATTTAATTTGTGCACAGTGTTGCAATACTAAGTAATTGTCAATCAAATTGCAGCAGCACTGAAAGCTTGACCTGGGTAGGAAGGGGGTAAGCCCAGTAGGTAAGTGGTTAATCACCTTGGTTATTAGTTATAGTTATTTTTTATCCAAAACGTTAATATAATTAGTACTTACTAGCCACCACTCCTCTATGCCAATCCCTCCACTGGCTTCCAATTGCCCAACAAATTAAATTCAAAATACTAACAATAACATACAAAGACATTCACAACTCTGCCCCAAACTACATCGCCAAACTTGTCTCAACATATCACCCAAACAGTCTTCTCTGCTCTATCCAAGACCTCCTGCTCTCACCAGCTCCCCAGTCTTCTACTCTCATGCTTGCCTTCACAATTTCTCCAGGGCATCTCCCATTCTCTGTAACTCGCTACCTCAATCTGTCTAGTTATGTCCTACTCTGGCCACCTTTAGGCAATCCCTGAAAACGTATCTCTTCAGAGAAGCCTATCCTGCCTCCACCTAACAGTTGAATTTTTAATTCTTCCCTAAGTTCATCCCTCACAGGTATAACCTTTTGTACCACTTGTCCCACTCTAATAGACTGTAAGCTCTTATGAGCAGGACCCCCCCTAACCATGCTTTATTGTATTGCATTATGACTCCCTTTATATTGTAAAGAGCCTCACAAATTGTTGTTTTCATATAAATACTGAATAATAATAACCATTGTCTACTAAAACAAAATAGCCTATGCTGGGAATTCTACAAACTCCCAGGGTCTCATTACATGAATATTTGAAATGATATTGATTCGCTTGCGAAGTGACTTGTTAAGTATTTGTGTATGGCTTGAAAGGGACTATAATCTATTTGTATTTCCCTCACATCTATTAGAAATACAGAAAAGCTTATACTGTTGAAAAGAAAACTTGGAGAATCTAGCATGACAGCACAAGACATATTACGGTTCAGCAGAGCATCAACTGGTAAATGCTGTTATTCTGTGAATTATAACTTGGGGAATTCAGCTGATGTGGATAGACATTTCTTCCCAAGTTCAGTTCAATTTACTGTCTTGTAGTTTCAGTAAAACGATTCACAGATACAATGTCCTGAGACTCCTGACTGAAAAAAAAGCAAAGAGAATCATATGGACCTATCCTTTACAATGTAGTGTAAGGCTATATTGTCACTTCCCGTGATTAGCGCTGTGTGATTCTGCCCTTAGTAGTACAGATAGTAGGATTCCTAAGGCCTCGTACACACGACCGAGAAACTCGACGGGCGAAACACATCGTTTTCCAGATCGAGTTCCTTGTGAAGCCGTCGAGAAACTCAACAAGCCAATTTTCTCCATTCCTGTCAAGGAAATAGAGAACATGCTCTCTTTTTGGCTCGTCGAGTTTCTCCACAGTTTCCTCGATGAAAGTGTACACACGACCGGTTTCCTCGGCAAAAAAATATCTCCCAGTAAGTTTCTTGCTGGTTTTTGCCGAGGAACTCGGTCGTGTGTACGAGGCCTTACTGTGTAATATCCACCCTCCAGCTACACACATTGCTTATTGAGAGGTGTGCATGTCTCCTTTGCCAGACATTGCTCATTGAGTAGTAGTAGTGTCCATGACCTCTCCAAAAGATATTGGCCACTGAACCCTGACCAACAGAATCTGCAGCAACATAGATAAAGTAGAGTATATTAAGTAAAAATGATAAGTATATATAATATTTATATATAATATATACACTATATTACCAAAAGTATTGGAGTGACTGCTTTTACACGCAAATTAACTTTAATGGCACCCCAGTTTTAGTCTGTAGGGTTCAATATTGAGTTGGCCCATCCTTTGCAGCTATAACAGCTTCAACTCTTCTGGGAAGCCTGTCCCCAAAGTTTAGGAGTGTGTTGATGGGAAGGTTTGACCATTCTTCCAGAAGCACATATGTGAGGTCAGTCAGGCATAGCTGCAAAGAGTGGGCCAACTCAATTTTAAACCTTACGGGCTAAAACTGGGATGCCATTAAAGTTCATGTGCATGTAAAGGCAGGTGTCCCAATACTGTTGGTAATATAGTGTTCTCTTTCATCTCACTGTGGCCTGCTCTTTTTTTTCAGATAAAACAGTGTTTTAACGTTTTGTTTTTCCTTTGTTGCGTCTCAGTGCTGGGAATATCCTGGAGTCTCTTTTATCAAGTTCCTGTCCACCTCAATGTGCTCTTGCAGAAGCTGCATGTTATTTCTAAGGGTGGGTTTCCTGCTGGTAACAATCAAAAAACATATCTGCACAATGAAAGTTGGAACACATGTTTTTACACTATATCACCAAAAGTATTGGGACACATGTCTTTACACGCACGTTAACTTTAATGCATACCAGTCTTAGTCCGTAAGGTTCAATATTGAGTTGGCCCATCCTTTAAAACTATAACAGCTTCAAATCTTCTGGGAAGAGCACCAGCAGCTGTGCTTAATGCATGCCTGCTGGTGTGCTCTTGGGGGAACAGTGCCAAAGCACTGATGCCACCACATCATGCTGGTAGGTTAATTGGATTATGTCCAAATTGGCCCATCATATATGTATATATGTGTGTACAACTGTATGTCCCAAGGGTGTTGAGATCCTAAGGGGTAAATGACCGCACCAGCCAGGAAGACACCGGGTGCAAAAAGCGCCTAGAGGCGATTCAATTCGCATGTGTAGCGCTATACAAGTCACTCTCTTTTTTGGGGGCAAACTTTTTTGAAATGTCACAAAGTGACATTTCATTAAGTTCTGTTGGTTGCAGGACAATGTGATGTGGTGGATTGCATTGCCCCATACTGCGCTAAAACAGATAACTGCATGCCATATTTTTTCAGCAAACCCTCTTCCATGCAGTGTGTCATGTCTTGTGCAGGGACCCCAATGAACCTTGCGGAAATTAGATCCTTGTGATTAGTTACTTTTAATTTAACTGATGTCATCATACAAAATCCCCCACTGCCATGCCAAATAGTATCCCTGTATGTAATCTCTCAATCCAGCTGTCATAGTATATAATGCCTCCAACTTTTACAAAGGCTAATAGAATTATATAACCTGACATATATAATCTACCACCATCTATCACACCAACTACTGTATATACTCAGCATATAATTGGCTATCAACTCTGTATAAAATCTCCCACCCATTGTTATAGTGACTAATGCCACTGTATATAATCTGTCCCCAATTATTACAGTTACTTAGGTAACCATATATAACCTGTCACCAACTGTCATATAAAATTATGTCTCAAATCACTAACAACAACCTACTATATCTCTTTGTACATTATACTTCTTCTGAATATTCTCATTTGACCACGGAGCATGGCACACCAACCCTTCCTTAGCAGCACTGCATGTTCTAATGCTTTATAGATCTTTTAATTCTGTCAAAATTCTGTTCTATAGCTTTTTTTCTCATTGAGGACAAACAAAATGATTATGTTTTAATGCTATATGTTATATATTTAATTTCACATGTGTTTTTTTTTTTACAAACTTGCTGTTGTTGTACATGGGTGACACATTTTTGCTTGACAACCCTTTGAAAGGCAATAGGTGTCTAAAACTGTCCTCTGTCATGTCAGATAAAGGTGAGTGGTGGTACTCTATTCTGTTTCCAGCTTCCTCCAGGAACAGACCACCAGCTTCTTCAGGACTCCATAAGCCTAGGCCCGGGCACGGGGGGAAGAAAGCTTACATCCGTCACCCCAAATATTTATACCCTTTCCCATGATGCACCTCTAGCAAGGAAACTCCTAGTGGTTGGCTGAAAAAAAGGATATGGATATTCATAATACAAAGCCAATGTGGGGTCTCACACTAATGACAGATGTGACAGTGCCACCCACTGACAAAAGGGGGAAATGACATCCAGGCCGAACTTAAGGGGTTGTAAAGGTATTTTTTTTTTCCTAAATAGCTTTCTTTACCTTAGTGTAATCCTCCTTTACTTACCTTATTCTTCGATTTTGCTTTTAAATGTCCTTATTTCTTCTGAGAAATCCTCACTTCCTGTTCTTCTGTCTGTAACTCCACACAGTAATGCAAGGCTTTCTCCCTGGTGTGGAGTGTCGTGCTCGCCCCCTCCATTGGACAACAGGAGAGTCAGGAGACTTTATACGTTACAGATAGAGAAAGGAGCTGTGTGTTAGTGGGCGTCCTGACTCTCCTGTTGTCCAAGGGAGGGGGCGAGCACGACACAATTTTTTTTACCTTTACAACCCGGGAAGCTGTACACGATAGACTACAAATTAGTATTGGCTGACTGAAGCCATGCAGACTAGATTTAAAAACACACTCCTGCTTTTGGCAGGGTGGCTGCACATATATAATCTATTACAGTGCGCTTAAGTAGGATATACTGTACACATCGCTATTGGGTTTGGTCATTATTTCTTGTTGGAAGATTCTATGTAATCTCTGAATCAAAAACTGTAGAAAGTTATGCTTGAAAATATCACTCACTTGGTTTGCCATTTTTCAGTCCATTAAACATGTCAGAAAATAACAATTATAGACAATTAGAGATTAGAGCAGTTGACTGCACAAAATGAAAATAGATCAAGCCACTCAACAGGTACCCTGTGTCTGAGCTGGATTAAAATGCAAACATTTCATAAAAAGACTAGAGTGTGCTTTTAAATGTATGCATTTGCTTGTTTAAAAGGTATTAAAGCAGAACCCCAGATAAAAATAACAAAAAATATATTTCCCGGTAGTACTTTTTCTTCCACTAGATGTCCTTGGTCTGATGAACAACATCATTCAATCATCTTCCTCTGAGTCCAGGTCAGCTTGAACCTGCCACAGACTGTACCTAGCTAGTGAAAGAAGAATTATTTCTGTGACACTTTTTCTTTATATTAGCATTAGAGATGGGCCAAACACCCCCCTATTGCATGCCGGTGCATGCTGATTCAGTGATATCACAAGGGAACAAGGCCACCAGGTGACGTCACATGTGGCTCCGCCCCTGACCTATATAAGAACAGTCAAATGGGGAAGTCTGCAGTAGGCGGTTAGCCTACATTGTTTTCTTTTTCTTATAATTTCGGGTCTGGCAGTGGGCGACGGCATCGGATCTACATTGGGGGACATCATTTTTTTATTGAAAGAATTGTCTAAAACCTGTCTACTGGTTTTATTTATTTTCGACACTTTTTTTGGTGAATGGGTAGGGGTATAATGTACCCCATACTCATTTACATGGGAGGAGGCCGGTGCTCCGTCAGATTAGGCAATTCATCAGAATTTGTAACGGAAGTGATGTTCCATCACAGCCATCTTGGTACACCCCGCACACGGCCACACTAAGCCTACAGTCTGAAGTTGCCAAGCAGACATCTTTTTACACCCACCGAAATCTTGCATTTCACACTTATTTTTTAAACTGAGCTTATATTGTGAAATACAGTATTTAGAAGTCTGTGACACTGTTTTTACGTTGAATTTTAAAAGCAGTGGCAAGCCTACTGATCTCACAGGTCTGCTAATCTGAGAGAAGACCGCTGCTTTTAAAATTCAACATCAAAACAGTGCCACAGAGTTCTAAATACTGTACATAATTGTGAAATGCAAGACTTTGGTGGGTGTAAAAAGATGTCTGCTTGGTGACTTCAGACTTTAGGCTTACTGCAGCTGAGTGCGGATTGCACCAAGATGGCCGTGACGGAATGTTAGTTCCGTTACAAGATTTGACGGAAACAATGGAAACTGGGGGTTGTGGGGAAGATGCCCCTGTCCCCATCAACATGGGGACAATGCCCTGCAAATTTGTGTTTTGGGCGAACAGGCGATGCTCAGCCCGAACCATTCTCCCATCTTTAATTAGCATGCTTCTTGTCAGCACATGGACTGATTGGCTCTTTGTGGTGCTACTTCCGCTCACTTTCCAGCCCTGCTGTATAGGGACTGAAAGATGCCACTACCAATGAAAATTCAGGTACTTACACTGCTTGCATTAGCAAATGCATGTAATGATGTATTATTTTACATTTTTTTTATTAACTTTTATATCTGCCTAGAGTTCAGATTTAGATTTCTTCCTGTCTTTTTTTTTGTGATGAAAAATATCTTGCTTTAAAGTTTTGCCTAATTCTAAAACTGAAATAAAGCTATATTTTAAATATGAAAATATGAATGGTGGGGTAACGTTTTTCCTACCCCCATCAGTTAGCATATAATTTTTTTTCACAAACTCATGAATATATACTTAAAGAGTGGTTAATCAGCGATAAAAACTTCCTGCTCTCAGGGGTTTATTTGTTGGTTCTATCACATTTACTTATGCTTCACTAAATAAAACATTGCATGTGTGAGCACTGCTCACAAATAGCAATTGACCAGTACAATCAATATCCACCTCCAGAATTGCTCTGTTTTGCATTTCTCTTATAATCTAAACAATTCCTGCTTTGCTCAGATGCTTGCAGTAACTCAAATGATCCTGAAGAAGAGTTCTGAGAGAACCATTGTGGGCAATTTACTTAAAGATGTCCAGGGACCCGTCTCCATTAACCAATTATATTTTTTTATTTTCCAAAGACCTAATTAGGTTTTGTAAGAGTGAATACGTTCTCTGGGCCAGAGTAAATGGACCCCTTTAGTAAATCATCCTCATTAGGAGAGATGAAGCATTTGTTTTTAAAGCATAATACATTAACTGATTCTTGTTAAAGCTCAACCAAAATCTGTATTTTAGCTTTGGATAGACTAAGGAAACATGATCGGACCTTTGTCCGACCAAATTCACATCGGAATTATGACGGAATTCCATTGGAGGCAAAGAGAACATGTTCTCTATGTAAACTCTGATGGAATGCATTGGAATTTACGATGGAATTACTTCGATGGGGCATACACGCGGTCGGAAGTTCCGATCATGTGTACGAGGCATTAGTGAGAGTTTACCTCATTTCCTGTCTCTGTAACAAGTTCTGAAAAGAGAGTTAGGCCCTGTACACACGGGCAAGAATCTTGTCAGGAAAAAAACATAGGGCCAGATTCACGTAGGTGAGCGGCGGCGTAACGTATCGTAGATACGTTACACCGCCGCAAGTTTTCATTGCAAGTGCCTGATTCACAAAGCACTTGCGATGAAAACTACGCTGGCAGCCTCCGGCGCAAGGCGGGCCAATTTCAAATGGGCGTGTGCCATTTAAATCAGGCGCGCTCCCACGCCGGACCTACTGCGCATGCTCAGTTTCGCAATTCCCGTTGTGCTTTGCGCGCCGTGACATCATTTTTTCGAATGGCGACGCGCGTAGCGTACTTCCGTATTCCCGGACGTGTTACGCAAACGACGTTAAATTTTAAATTTCAACGCGGGAACGACGGCCATACTTTAAACAGCAATACGATTGCTGAGTAAAGTTAGGGCAGGTCAAACGACGACTAACTTTGCGACGGGAAACTAGACTAGCAGCGACGTAGCGGACACGAAAATCCGTCGGGAATCGCCGTAACTCCTAATTTGCATACCCAACGCTGGTTTACGACGCAAACTCCCCCCAGCGGCGGCCACGGTACTGCATCCTAAGATCCGACAGTGTAAAACAATTGCACCTGTCGGATCTTATGGATATCTATGCGTAACTGATTCTATGAATCAGTCGCATAGATAGAAACAGAGATACGACGGCGTATCAGGAGATACGCCGTCGTATCTCTTTGGTGAATCTGGCCCATAGTTTTTCCTGACGAGATTCTTGGCAAGAATCTCTTGCCGCCCGAGTGTACACACTGACCTTTTCAAAAGAACCGCGGTTCTCTTGAAAGGCAAGAACGCGGTGACGTCATCGCATATGACGAGCATGCGCTTGTCACATTCAATGCCGTCGCCGCTATCTTGCTTTACCCTACCTATGCCGTGAAAGCTACCGCGCATGCATCAAAGTCATTTTGAGCATGCACGGGTTTTTACGGCGACAGGCAAGTATACACACTCTCGGGTTTCTCGTCGGGAAACAGGCCGACAAGAATCTCGACGAGAAAAAAAGAGTGCAGGTTCTCTTTTTTTCACGTTGAGATTCTGGCCAGATTTCCTGACGAGAAACCTGAAAGCCTCGTACACACGAACGATTTTCTTGGCAAGAAAGCTCTGCCAGCAGTTTTCTTGCTGTTTTTTGACGAGAAAACAGGTCGTGTGTACGAGGCCTTATTGTCATTAACACAGGAAGAAATGAGTCACAATAATAATACCCTGACAGAAGTTCTAACCTTTCCTATTGTGCTGACAAAAAATTTCCCTGGAGTAATTCCCCCATAACTTTCTGTCCCATCAACTTCAGTGGAAACACAGACTACCAATAAAATCCTGACAGTAGTTCTATTACTTCTCGACAATATCCAAAACTAAATAAGGCACATGATGTTACAGTTTTTCAGACGGACCTGATCGGACCCTCTATTCACTCCTATGGAGCCGCGGATGTCAGAAAAGGCATATCTGCTGACACTTGCTGCTATCCAATCCGATTCTGTCGGTGAAATCCAGACCGATGTGACTCTATTTTCCATCTATCTGGTGGATTGGATGAAAACAGACAGGAGATCCGTTTTCATCCGAGCTCCCTATAGAGTAGAGCGGGCTCTGACAAGTCCATCTGAGCACAGTGAGTGGAGATGGACCTGTCACCCACATGTTTAGCAGGGGTCAGCGGAGTGATCCCCTGCTGAGCAATGCAGAGTGCACTGGGCAGACTGCCCGTGTGAAAGGACATATACATATTACCATACATACAGTACACCACCCATTACAGTAGCAGCCACAAATACAGTGTAATCAAGGAACACCAGGTCCTGCTTCTTGGCCAAGAGTACTGACCTCTTATCTACATTGTAAGAACTAGGTGTTCAAATACCACTATACCCAGCTACAATAAAGCAAAACAGTAAGCACTGTACCACTAATAACAGCCATGTGAATGGTCCAGATCCCTGGTTCCAAGCCTAGCATCACCTATGTGATTTAATATACACCAGAGTTTTTCCAGTCCTGTGGTGACTTTGCAACCTGGATTTGTCCAGTTGTGGTGTAATTAAAGACTATGGGCCTGATCATATAAGGAATTCCACGCATGCGTCAAATTATTACAACGCATGCGGGGGATCCATTCGGACGGATTGATCCGGCGAGTCTGTACAGACCAGCGGATCAATCCGTTGGGATGGATTCCAGCGGATAGATTTTAAAGCATGTCTTCAAATTTTTATCCGCTTGAAATCCATCCCAGGGGATAAAAATCCGCGGAAACAGATCCGCTGGATTGTACACACCAGGGGATCTATCCGCTGGAGCCGGTCCGCGGATCAATTCCAGCGGATGGATCCTCTCGTGTGTACGGGGCCTCATGTGTATTAGTAGTATAGATCATTAAATGAATCCACAGGTCACCTCAGACTGAGATGGGCAGGCAAAACAATTATTCTGCATGCAAATGACAGTTTTCTGATCTGACTGAACATGCCTTTGATCTGTGGAATACTAAATACTAAATCTTAGATGGTGCTTACAGAGATTCACATGAATTTTAATGATGCTTAACCACTTAAGACCCGGACCTTTAGGCAGCTAAAGGACCCGGACAGTTTTTGCGTTCGGCACTGCGTCGCTTTAACTGACAATTGCGCGGTCGTGCGACGTGGCTCCCAAACAAAATTGGCGTCCTTTTTTTCCCACAAATAGAGCTTTCTTTTGGTGGTATTTGATCACCTCTGCGGTTTTTATTTTTGCGCTATAAACAAAAATAGAGCGGCAATTTTGAAAAAAATTCAATATTTTTAACTTTTTGCTATAATAAATATCCCCCAAAAATATATATAAAAAAAAACGTTTTCCTCAGTTTAGGACGATACGTATTCTTCTACCTATTTTTGGTAAAAAAAAAAATCGCAATAAGCGTTTATCGGTTGGTTTGCGCAAAATTTATAGCGTTTACAAAATAGGGGATAGTTTTATTGCATTTTTATAATTTTTTTTTTTTACTACTAATGGCGGCGATCAGCTATTTTCTTCATGACTGCGACATTATGGCGGACACTTCGGACAATTTTGATACATTTTTGGGACCATTGTAATTTTCACAACAAAAAATGCATTTAAAATGCACTGATTACTGTGAAAATGCCAATTGCAGTTTGGGAGTTAACCACATGTGTGACCTCATTTGTGTTTCTAACTGTAGGGGGGTGTGGTTGTAGGTGTGACGTCATCAATTGTGTTTCCCTATAATCTACTGATACGCCGGCGTATCCCTGTTTCTATCTATGGAACTGATCCACAGAATCCGTTTCCCATAGATAGGCAGAAGATCCGACATGTGTAAGGGACTTACACTGTCGGATCTTAGGATGCAGTACCGCAGCCGCCGCTGGGGGCATTTCTAGTCGAAATCCAGCGTCGGGTATGCAAATTAGCACTTACGGAGATCCACGGAGCTTTTACGCTTCGTTTTTTCTCCGTAAGTATTAGTTTGCCGTCGCAAAATTAGGGCTGCTTTTACAAAGTGGAAACTGTTTACACCTTGTAAAAGTATACCCTTCTATCCCGCGTCGCTGTCATTTTTATTTTATTTTTTTCCCGCCACAACTCTTTTTTTTTTATTTACGCCCGTCGCGATTCTCAAAACCCGGCGCAACGTAAATCCGCGCAAAGCACGTCGGGAAAATAACTTTGGGAGCATGCGCAGTACGTCCGGCGCGGGAGCGCGCCTAATTTAAATGGGACTCGCCCCATTAGATTAGGCACGCCTTGCGCCGGACGGATTTAAGTTACACCGCTGAAAATTTCTAGGTAAGTGCTTTGTGGATCGGGCACTTAGGTAGAGATTTTGCGGCGGTGTAACTTAAATGGCAAAAGTTAAGTTACGGCCGGTTTTTGTGGATCAGGCCCTAAATTCCTAATACATTTTGGAGATTAAAATTTACACATGTACAATTTATTGCAGCAGAAGATGAAAAGGTGTCTAGTTGGATCTGCTGTAAACTTTTTGCCAATCCCTTCAAATCTAATTAACACATACTGTATACTTCTTCAACAAATACTGCATGTGATGAGCATCAACCTCAAGCAAAGCTGCCTGATCTGCTCTAAACTCACTCCCAAGGAACAATTCAGTTTATAAGAGATGTCCTTTTAATAAATGTATGTGCTCTCAAAACCTCCTCCATGTCTTTTGTTGCTTCCAGAACAGTCCTTGCTACTAACTGAAAAACTTGAAAGGCTACTATACCAGTCCTTTTAACAAAGAACATTGATAATATGAGTCTTGCTCCTTTTTTGAACTATGACTTGTTTTAAACACTGCTGTAATTCTTTTAAGTGTCCAAAAAGCCAGTGTTCTTGTAAAACTACGTCCTTCCTTTGTACTGAAGACCTAAGTCATGCTTGCAATACCTGTTGCTGGCAAGACTTGCGATTAACAGAATTTTCTAAGAGACAGCTCGCCTTCCTTGTAGACTGTACTAATGACAACAATTCAGGAACCCAAGCCTATCGTTAGTAGTTGTAAAAGTCAAAAGTTAAAAAATGATACATAAAGTGCCAAAAAAATGTACTGTAATTGATTTTTCTAATAGATTAATGAGAGGTCAGAAGTTCTGTCAGGTTTTCATTACTGAAGAATAGGGAATATTTAATTATAAATAAATAGTTAAAACCACAAATTCTGTACAGAAAGAATGAATGTATACACCCAGGGCTTTTTTTCAGGGGGGAATACAGGAGAACACAGTTCTAGCACCTCCAGTACTGACTGTATGTATGTAATGGCAAGGGGTGCTGGGTGTGCTACAGGGTCTACTGATGCTGGCTACTGGGGCATCTATTCTAGAGGGGATCAATTGTTTTCAGGGGAGTCTATTGTTGCCGGTGGGGACCTATTGTTGCTTGGAGTGGGTCTTATATTGTTGGGAGGAGGCCTTTCCTTATCACATTACATCAAAGCAAACAGACACAAATAAAGTGTCAAACATTATTTATATCACTAGTTATAAAATGTCTTTTCAGTGAACCTTTGAATCTATTTTAAAGGATACATTCACTTTAAAAAATAAAAATAAATGCACTTTTTTTTTCAGGTAAATAAATGTGCATTTATATATATATATATATATATATATATATATATATATATATATATATATATATATATATATATATATATATATATAATATATATATAAATCTTAGGAGCCTGCAGACCATTCACCCATGATCACCATATCATGGGTGCAATATTAGGCTCCTTCCATACTGACCGTACAGTTACTGAAGAGCAGGAAGAATTAAAGACTATTAGCTAGATTCAGGTAGGCAGGCGTAGTGTTGGGGCGGCGTAGTGTATCGTGTTTACACTACGCCGCCGTAAGTTAGCAAGGCAAGTACATGATTCACAAAGTACTTGCCTGCTAAGTTACGGCGGCGTAGCGTAAATCGGGCGGGCGTAATGGCTGAGGGGGCGTGTTTTATGTCAATAGGGGGTGACCTGACGTGATTGACGTATTTTACGAACGACGCATGCGCCGTCCGTGTACATATCCCAGTGTGCATTGCGGCAAAGTATGCCGCACGGTCCTATTGGTTTCGACGTGGACGTAAATCCCTATTCACGAACGACTTACGCAAACGACGTAAAATTTACAAATTTCGACGCGGGAACGAGGGCCATACTTAACATTAATATTCGAGCTATTTGATGGAATAACTTTAGGCCTGAAAGTGCGTTATGTAAAGGGCGTATCTTTACTGCGTCGGGCAAGCGTACGTTCGTGAATCGGCGTATCTACTCATTTACATATTCTAGGCCGACCGCAATGGAAGCGCCTCCTAGCGGTCACCCGAAGAATTACACTTTAGGATACGACGGTGTAAGACACTTACGCCGCTCGTATCTGAGCCTACTTTAAGCATATCTGGTTTCCAGAATACGCTTAAATTTGCGTCGGCGTAGATTCCGAGTTAGGTCGGCGTATCTACTGATACGCCGGCCTAACTCTCTGTGAATTAACCCCCTATGAGAGCACTTATGAGTGCCCTAGCAGTTCATTGAGAAATACAATCTTTCTGATGCAATGTCAGATGGTACTTGTAGTTCATTCATTCACAGAACTCTGTTAATAAACATTTCAGCTATGTGGGTGGAAACCTGCACAACCGTGCTGCTTTTAAATTGTAAGAGCAGGTGTGGGGAGAGGATCCCTCGCCTTCTGTCACAATAAGGGGGGGGGTGGGGTTGCTGAACATGCTACATGTTACACCCTAAATACGGGTGTAACATGCTCAGAAATGTGATCTTATACTTTAAAGACCAAATCCTTTCAAAGCTTATATACACAAGTTCTAGGAGCTTGCGCTTGTTTTCTCATGGTTCAGCATGCAAGAAAGTTTTGAGCCTTATGTGCTAGTTTCTGTCCCAGGCATTATGCATTGATTTACAGACATTAACAGAATCAAATATTGATGTGTGTGTTTGTGTACCGAGCATAGGCCCTGTTCACCAGTTACTTAAATATCAAAATTTGATTAAATACAGAGTAGAAAGCAACTATTTTATGTATTTTTTCATCTTTTCCTCTCAATATGTGAGATAGTTTTGTGAGCCTAAGATAAGAAATGACAGCTTACTTGAATAACTTTTAGTCCAAAAAATGTATAATTGAAGATGAAGCAAATGTAATACCTTCATTATCAATGTCAGCTACCAAAAAATGTTTCATGTATTCAGAAGATAAGCATGTTTATTTTATCAAATGCTAATAAAGGTTTGTCTGCTCAAAAGCCTTTGCTGTGTTTAGCAGGGTTTATCTTTACTTTTTTTTGCTGACATTTAATCTTGCTTACTTCTTATTTCAGAAAAGGTTGGGGAACAGTCAGTAATTGGGAGTGGTTAACATTTATGAAAATGAATATATTTACATATCTTTCAATATATTACAAGTTTGACTTTACTGTCATAAAGAAACATTCATGTTTTTCTTGTATAAATAATTTTTATCAAAAATATGTTTTTGCCCTTAGAAAGTTCCCAGAGCAACCATTTTCAGATTACTGTAGTCAGATGAATGAACATGAGTACGGATTGGTGGCTATGAGTTACTGAACATTGTCTTTTGCTCATTGCTTTAATAAATAAGCTAGCTTGACTTATATTAGCAAGAGGAGTCCCCTGATATTCGTTATCATTGCTTACTGCACTTTGCCTTATTGAATGCGCCAGCATATTTGCAAAGTCAATAAAATGCAGGTCACCTTCATTTTTTTTCAGTTATACTGATTTATACGCAAAGGATATTTGCAAGAACATTTAAAAAAAATATTTCAAACCTTTCAATACAGCCCTAGGATCTACAAAATATTTTAGCTAAACATGTATACTGTAAGAATTTGGAAGATATTGATAATAGAGTGCTTGTTGCGCTAAATCTAAAAAAAAATAAATATATATATATATATATATTTATATATATATATATATATATATATATATATATATATATATATATATATATATATATATATATATATAAACTACAACAGCATGATGCCCCTGATGACACACGTTGGTGGAGAAATGTCGGGCCAGTGGAGGAAGGCTAACGCTATTTTGCTATTGGAGGGCTGAACGGAAGAGCGCCATCTTACTGGTAGGAAGTGCAGGTCGCTTTCATAACTACATGCCTGCTTTTTATATTTTACATGTGAGTGCATCCTTACACCATTTAAAATAAACCTTTGTTTAATGGGATGTCTGCGTAATGAGCTGTGTTTTTGTTTACATTTCCTACACATGTGTTCATGCTATTGGAGCCTATTGGGTTATATGCCTTGCTGATCTCCAAGTTCACTTTGAAATTACAAGTCCATAGAAGGAGGAGTGGTGGATGTTTTTTCTTTGAATGATCTATTATCCTGTGAATCAAGAGTTCCATCTGTTCCTTGGGTTGTAATATCCTACATGTACATGTACTGACGGTAAGGGTCAGTGTGTTTGGGTGTTGGTGGAGGCTCGGCTATTATCCTTGCACTTGATTCCTCCTCTCTTCTGGATTTCTTTTGGATTGGATCCATATTTCAGATTGTCATCTATTGGAATGTTACATATAAACTTTTTATTATTATTTTAGCGCTACACCACAACTTTCAAGAATTTGGAAGAATCAGCCAAGGATAGGTGGAGCAAGGCTCCACATCCCAAATATTTGAAAGAACTTGGGAAAATGGGACTTTAAAGATGCCTGAAGAATTATTATTATACAATCTAATTTTTACAAAATAGCTGTTATTTCTTCAGGCACCTTTAAAGTCCCCTTTTTCTATTTTCCAAAATGTATAAGGTAAGCCCAAGTCGGAATTTCCGACAAGAAAAGTTCGATGTGAGCTTTCGGTCGGAAATTCCTACTGTGTGTAGGCCCAATCAGACTTTTTCTGTCGGAATTTCTGATAGCAAAAATTTGAGAGCTTGCTGGAAATCCAGATCGTCTGTATGCAATTCCGAGGCACAAAAAAACACACATGCTCGAAATCAAGTTGACGCATGCTCACAAGCATTGAACTTAATTTTTCTCGGCTCGTCGTAGTGTTATACGTCACCGCGTTCTTGACGGTCGGAGTTTTGTGTGACCGTGTGTATGCAACACAAGTTTGAGCCCACATTCCGTCAGAAAAAAAATCCACGGTTTTCTTGTCGGAATTTCCGATCGTGTGTAGGCGGCATGAGACTAAAGCTGGCCAAAGATGGATCAAAATATGTCCAGTTCAGCAGGAACTGGCCAAATTCTGATTCAGGTATGATTGCTTCCCCATTAAACAGAAGTCAATTGTCAAACATGAATGTTATTGAACATGAATGTTAGAAAATGTTGTCTCGATCAGCAGCTAAATAGTGTATGCCGACACTCCTTTCCACAATCCCCTTGTGGCTATTGCCATTTGATCACATCTCAGAACAACAATTGAAGTTGGTTCTGGAAGACTTGCCTTAGGCCTAGTACACACGAGAGGATTGATCCGCAGATACGGTCCGCCGGACCGTATCCGCGGATAAATCCTCTCGAGGATTTCCGCGGATTTTGATCCGATGGAGTGTACTCACCATCGGATCGAAATCCGCGCCAAAATCCCATCGCGATGACGCGTCGCGCCATCACCGCGATGATGACGCGGCGACGTGCGCGACGCTGTCATATAAGGAATTCCACGCATGCGTCGAATCATTACGACGCATGCGGGGGATTCATTCTGACGGATTGATCCGGTGAGTCTGTACAGACCAGCGGATCAATCCGTTGGGATGGATTCCAGCGGATAGATTTTAAAGCATGTCTTCAAATTTTTATCCGCTGGAAATCCATCCCAGGGGATAAAAATCCGCGGAAACGGATCCGCTGGATTGTACACACCAGGGGATCTATCCGCTGGAGCCGGTCCGCCGGATCAATTCCAGCGGATGGATCCTCTCGTGTGTACGGGGCCTTAGAAGCTGTGAACAGAGGCTTGAGCAGGGAGCAGGTAGCTATATAATGCAGTCATGTCTGAAGCCTTGTACACATGCTAGTTTTTCACGAAAACTGCTGGGAGAGCTTTTTGCCGAGAAAAACGTTTGTGTGTGTATGGTTTCTCGTCAAGAAAAAAAGAGAACCTGCTCTCTATTTTCTCATTGGCATTCTCAATTTTCTTGTTGTGATTTTCGTCGGGCTGGTTTACGATGAGAAAAACGTTTGTGTGTATTCTTTTCCGAGTCTTAAAAACCCGCGCATAGTCAGAATCAAGTATGAGATGGGAGCGCACCTTCTGGTAAAACGAGCGTTCGTAATGGAGATAGCACATTCGTCACGCTGTAACAGACTGAAAAGCACGAAGACTGAAAAGCGCGAATCGTCTCTCACCAAACTTTTACTAACACACGGTTACACAAGATTAGCAAGAGCAGCCCCAAGATTGGCGCCAGTGGAATCGAACTTCCCCTTTATAGTGCCATCGTACGTGTTGTACGTCACCACGTTTGTGAACGACGAGATTTTGTCTCGAGAGTGTGTATGCAAGGAAAGCTAGACAAGAATCCCGTCAAGCTTGACAAGAATCCCGTTGAGAAAAAAGTTTTTTTTACGACAGGATTTTCGGCCGTGTGTACGAGGCTTCACTCTGGTTCTATGTACACTAATACACTGTTTAGCTGCTGATCAAAAAAAAGTTTTCTACATTCCTGTTCAACAGAAGTAAATTTAACGTTTGAGTTCTGTTGAACAGGGACGACCATACCTGGATCAGTACCTATGCTAAGTGCACTCCTCAAATGCTCACTGCATACACTCTAGTGTCTTCATTACACACACCATTCACCCTATCTTTTTTTGAAGGCTTCAGAAAAATGGCCTACAGAACCCAATGCTGTGAAGAATAAGCTATAATACCAATATAAAAAACTTTGCCCTAGCTACTGATAACTGAAGATGTGTTTTCACAATCAGTGTTACCGATGACCTTGAGTGCTATAATGTGATCATATTTACTCCTAAAGTGGTTGGTTAAAGTCCAGTAGTATGGAGCATTTGAATTAAAACAGAGGCCCTGAAATGGTAAGCATTGTTCCTAGTATGCATCTTTAGGACTAAAGGTGACCATAATTTTTTTCGAACAGCCAGCTGGCTGTTAACAAAAAAAAATAAAAAAAAAATATATATATATATATATATATATATATATATATATATTCCTTCATCCACACAAGCGAAGAAGATAGGGGAATCTTCTCCAATGAGACCTTGGGGGTTATTTACGAAAGGCAAATCCACTTTGCTCTACAAGTGCACTTGGAAGTGCAGTCTCTGTAGATCTGAGGGGAAGATCTGAAATGAGGGGAAGCTCTGCTGATTTTATCATCCAATTATGTGCAAGCAGTAGGCATTTGCCCACTTTGGTCAGTACTTATAAGCTATGTTGGGCTGGTGGCGATGAGTGAAATACTTCAATATTTAAGCATTCATCAGAGTGGATCTGCAGTCAGTGACAAGTTATATGTGTTATATAGCTACCTGCTCTCTGTTTAGTCTTGCGATCAGAGCATCTGAGGAAAGTCTACCAGTACCAACTTAATTTGTGGGTCTGAGATGTAATCAACTGGCAATAGCCACAAAGGAAGTTGATGCTGAAAGATGTGAAAAGGTGTGCCACAAAATAAACCTATCCTTTAGCAACACCCACCTTTACCCACCCATCATTTTGAATTGACCTTGAATTTTTTTACCAGTAATGGCGGTGAACTGCGATTTTTATCGGGACTGCAACATTATGGCCGACAGATCTGACACTTTTGACACATTTTTGGGAGCATTGACATTTATACAGCGACCAGTGCTATAAAAATTCACTGATTACTGTGTAAATGTCACTGGCAGGGAAGTGGTTAACACAAGGGGGGTGATCCAGGGGTTAACTGTGTTCCCTTTGTGTGTGTTCTAACTGTGGGGGGATGGGAGTGACTAGAGGAGATGACAGATTGTTGTTTCTAACTAGTAGGAACACACAATCTGTCTCTCCTCTCCTCACAGAACAGGAATGTGTGGGTTTATACCCACACATCCCTGTTCTGGCTCTCGTGTCCGCGATCGCGTGTGGGCGGCAGTCATCGAGACTGCCACGCGCATCAGTTCCCCCACACTGTGGCGCCTGCTATCCCTACTTAAAGGGCCGATGAACAGCTACGACTGCTTGTGGGAACATGCTGACCTGCCACAGTATAATGACGGCGACTGGTCAGCAAGCGGTTAATAAACCACTTACTATGTTTTTTTATACATACAAAATGGTATTCAACTGAAAACCAAAAATTTAATAAATTGCAGCTCACTAATCCTCTACTTTTTCCCCTGTTCTGGTGATCTGTTTTCTTCTGCTGATCCGGCCAGTAACCCATCTCTTGTTTTGGGGTGTCCACACTCTGCATGAAGGACCAACAAAAACACCTATAGACAGCAGTATTGTCAGTCTGGGATGAGAGGAGTGTTAGATGGATTAGCAGATTTAGATACACTAACAAATTAAAGCCAAAACCCCAGCCAGCCCTTTTTAAGCAGTTACATTAAAAGTTTTTTTCTTTTGGGATAAAGGTTTTACATACAGTAAATAAATAAAGGCTACCCATAGTAAGCATCCTTGTCAGTGTTGAATGGTTTATATCATTCCTCTAACTAATACACATGCAGGATAGCGTGTTCTGGAAGTGACGTTGCTTCCGTGTTTACATACAGGAGACTGGAACAAAGCCATTTCCGGCTTCGTGCCAGTCTCTGTCTAGACGCCAGGAGTGGCAGTTTGCGGATTGGGTCTCCCGGTGGGATGGGAGGCCCGGTCAGAGCGCTGGTAAGGCTGGAGGGGGAGATGTCCCCTCCCGCTCCTCTTTCAGCCGCATTGGTTGTTATCCCTGAAAAGCCGACCGCCCGCTCTAAAAAATACAGTACCGGTATGATGCCCGCAGCCGCATATATGCGTAAGCTCGGCGGGAAGGGGTTAATACCGCTTTAAGTTGTATGCCCAGCAAAGCTTTATTTCAAAGTTTTGAAAAGAGTGGGGAAGGACAAGAGCCATTGTCAGGTGTTTCTACTATACGGGACTCCATTTAGACTGCTTTCACACTGAGGCGCTTTGCATGCGATATTGCGCTAAAAATAGCGCCTGCAAAGCGCCCTGAAATAGACCCTCTTTTATATCCAGTGTGAAAGCCTGAAGCCGGTAAAAAATGTCCTACCAGCAGCATCTTTGAGGCGGTGAATATACAGCTCCTACAGTGCCCCTGCCCATTGAAATCAATGGGGCAGTGCCTCCAAAATGCCTGCAATGCGCCACAAAGCGGCATTTTTGAGGGCGGGTTTAACCCTTTTTTGGCCGCTAGAGGGGGTTAAAACCGCAACGCTAGCGGCTGGAAATCGTGGCAAAAACGAAAACTAAAAATTGCGGCACTTTAGCGCCGACGCACCCAGCGCTTTAGTGTGAAAGTGGCCTTAGTAGAGAAGAGGACTTGTTTCAGATGTCCTTGTTTCAGATTTTACCTCACTTCCTGTTTGGTGAAACCCTGTCAGCAGTACAGCAATTGAAGGTAGGAAGTAAAGCCAATCCCATAACAGTTTCTGTCCTTCCTCACTCTATCCAAAAGCAGAAAAAGTTTTTGGCTTGACCTACACTTTGTTTCATTTTCTCTACATATTTAAAAAATAATGTTGTTTTTATCAGTTTTTAATTAATGCAATACTTCAATACTTCTATCTCTGAAGACATAAACAGATACAAATTCAGGTTGGATTAAGGACATTTGTAATCAAATGTGTGAAGTTAATGTTTCTTGGTGTCTGCTGTTGCCTTTATCTAATATCTGCATTTCACAGCGTGAAGGTCAGCATCTACAAAATTGAAAATCTCTGATTGCATTGCAAGGGAAACAGGCGCACATCTGTCCTAGAGGCAATAGTTGTTCCCTAGGAAAAAAAAGCCGAAAAACTGAAAAATAACCACAGAATGAGTTATTGCAAAACCACTCTGATTTCATAACTGTTACTGGGAGGAAAGTAATATTTTATGTCTGCTGAATGCATTACTGATAGTAAAAGGCTGTTTAATTTGCTAGAGAAACTTTGCAAGGTTTTTCTGTGTATTGGCAAGCTGAAACATGTTCTTGCAAAATAGGATTTTTTTCCAATGAAATATTAGTGCGTTATTTAGGAATGCTGGCATGCTTACAGTATTGGCCTATAATTATTAATACATTATAATTACTTGTCATCATTTCACTTTATAGAAAATAAACTGTAACCTTAGTACTACTGTCCCAGAACCCTAAAGCTGCAGCTCCAACTAGCAAGCCAAAGAGATAGTGGTGAGATGAAGAAGAAAGATTTCTTGAATGACCAGAGTCTTCCTAGCCAGGTAAATATAATACCTTTGCAACATATTTATGGAGATAGCAGATTCCCTTTAATCTCTAAGCTACACAGGTAATGTATAGCAGTTCAGTTTCACTATATGTAAATCTAACACAACTAACCATACATGTAAATCCAACGCAACTAACCATATGCCACATACCTGGTGGAGATCGGGCTGGAGAGAGGGCTTCTCTTGCAGCTCCTGTCCAACACCCCTGGTAGTGATGACAGGGAGTGAAGGACACGGAGTGGCATGAGGGCCAATGCTGTGGATGGCACTGGCTGGACCTTGGCAGGAACCAGGTGGCTGAAGAGCGCCGGGCAGGCTCTAAGAACTGGAGCTCTGTATTGCTGGGTCAGCAGATGGATGCATAGCCAGGATGTAAGCCAGGGGGTCATCAACAGCCAGACAGAGCAGGTACCCAGACGAGAGGCAGAGACGGGATATAGGCTGGGTTTGGTACACAGACGGGCAGCAAGGTACAGGAACATCAGACAGAAGCGGAGTCAAACATAAGCCAGGATCAGGTAGTCAGGCGGAGGTCAAGGAGCAGGTTCAGGTGAAGCTGGGTCAAAACACAGGAATCAGGAACAGATCAGATAAACAGGCACTAGCTAAAAGACCACTCAGTTCATGTGTCAGGGTTCAGTTTAAATAGGCTTATTTGGTGCCCATATATGCATGTGCGTGCGCGGTGGCGCGCGCTGGTATTGGCACACGCCCGTGCACGTCAGTGCATGCTCCAATACAAGTCCCTCTTTGTACACACACTGCTGTGCCCGTGCTTGTGCGCAAATGCGCATCTGTTAGCCGGACTTCTCTTACACCAAAGAGAGACAAGTAAAAGCATGATTATTTATATTTGGGTATGTTAAAACATATTTAGCAGAATAACTGTTTTCCCTTCAACTGGAAAAATTATTGTCAAAATTAGGGTTGTGTAATGATATTTGCATTGGCCTATGTCTGCCTTCCATTAAGATGCTATGAGAAGTGAGTCGTTTTTCAATCTTGTGGTTATGCTGTGTAGATGGTACAGTATTTGCATGGCAGGCAGAGAGAAATATGACCAACTGAGGGATTTAAGCAATTCAATAAATCAGTTCAATATTTTTCTTAATTACATTTTTGGACTTTTGTAGTGTCAAGTACATATAGGAAACTCATTACTGGCAACAATATCCTTCATGCAGTGTTTCCAACCTTCCAAATTGAAATTTACTGACATAACTCCCAAAATTTACTGGCACAGCCACCTATTTACTGGAATCTCCAAAATTACAGTTTTAGGCCCCTTTTACACGGGGCGGATCAGCCCTAAGTCCCGACGTGCATAGCGCGAAATTACGTTACGCCGAGCTTTGTGGATTGCGACGGGTCAATAAAGTTGCATAGGAAAAAAAAAAGATACGGAGCGGAAAAAAAAATTCAAAACAAAAAAAAAAATCGCGTCGCTGGACAGAAGGGTCTGTTTTTACAAGGTGTAAACAGTTTACACTTTGTAAAAGCAGCCCTAATTTTGCGTTTGCAAACTAAAACTTACAGAGAAAAAACGAAGCTGAAAAGCTTTGTGGATCTCCGTAAGTGCTAATTTGCATACCCGGGGCGGCATTTCGGCACGAAATGCCCCCAGCGGCGGATGCGGTACTGCATCCTAAGATCCGGCAGTGTAAGTCCCTTACACATGCCGGATCTTCTGCCTAACTATGGAAAACTGATTCTGTGGATCAGTTCCATAGTTAGAAACAGGGATACGACGGCGTAACAGCAGTTACGCCGGCGTATCCCTTTTGAGGATCTGGCCCATAGTTGGTAAGGTTAAAAAAAGACACCAGTCCATCCAGTTCAACCTGTGGTGTGTGGGTGTGCTTGTGTTTATGTCAATAGTACATCATATATCCCTGTATGTTGTGATTGTTAAGATACCCATCTAATAGTTTTTTGAAACTATCGATGCTCTGTGCTGTTACTCCTGCTTGTGGAAGAGCATTCCACTTCCTTACTGCTCTGACAGTAAAGAACCCTCTACGCAATGGCATACTCAAGATGCGGCTGGACCAGAGTCTTGTAGAGTGGGAGAATTATCGTTTTATCTCTGGAGTGAATCACCTTTTTAGTATATGCCAATATTATGTTGGCTTTGCTTGCAGCAGCTTGCCATTGCATGTTATTGCTGAGCCTGTCATCTACTAGGACCCCCAGGTCCTTTTCCATCCTGGATTCCCCTAGAGGTTCTCCCCTAGCTAGTAACTTGTGCTGGTATTTTTAGCACCCAAATGTAATACTTTACATTTTTTAACATTAAACCCCATATGCCATGTAGTTGTCCACCCAGTTATTTTATTTAGGTCTTCTTGTAAAGGGTCTTCATGTCAGTGTGTCTTCACACTTGCCCAGATAAAGCCAACCTAATAGCATTGTTATGTTATGTTATTATGTTATATCATGTTATTGTTATGTTATGTAAGACAGTTATTTATAACCATTCGAAAAAGTGCAAATGATATACACTATAAATCAGTCACTCCAGACCACATTTGTTTTAAAAAAAACGTGTTAAATACCATATAAATCCACAGTATATACAGTATACTCAAACATAAAAAACTATTCGATACTTTTTTATCAATATGCAAACATAAAAGAAATGTTGCGCTATTAATGTAGGTTAAACTAAACAATCAGTTGATATCAGAGAAGAAAATTGATGAAAATTACAATGAGATTGCAAAGACCCCAAGTTTAAAGGGGAATAAAACACATGATTGGAAATAAAGTCTTTGTATCAATCAAAAATGGTTGCAAGCAAGTTCTTCAATGTTGAATATAAATTCATATGTTGAAATCATATGTGGTGACCAACACCACTAATAAAAGGATGGAGGCTTACCGGATGGCAAGCAATGAAAAGCTTGCGGCTGCAAACCCCAGCCAGGGCCTTTTGATGATCCTCGCAGGGGGATGACAGGGGATGGATGTTGAGGCTTCCCGAACACAGAACCACAGGATTGCAGCGTGTCACACAAAAAAAAACTTAATGGTGAAGTACAGCAGGACCAGCGCATAAAAGATATTCGTGACTCAAGGGACCACCACCACCAAAACACCCTATGAATGGGAGGCTTACCAGAGCATAAAGCAGTATGAGCATGTGGCTAAACCCCTAGCCAGGGCCTTTAGAATCCCAAGCGATGGTGATATATCTTAAGGGTCCTCCGGTATATTGTGGTCAGTGGATGCATAGAAAAAATGATAATGCCCACATGGTGAAGTATGTTGACTCAATGGTTTTAATAAAAAAAGGTTAAACACTTACAAGATAAAAGCAGAAATGGATAAAAGCCGGCCGGCTCTAACAAACGCCCGTCCACACGGAACAAAGAAACGTCTTGCGTCAGCACGCTACCTTCCCGACGCACGTTTCGTCAAAAGTTGACGTCAAAAGATGACGTCAACTTTTGACGAAACGTGCGTCGGGAAGGTAGCGTGCTGACGCAAGACGTTTCTTTGTTCCGTGTGGACGGGCGTTTGTTAGAGCCGGCCGGCTTTTATCCATTTCTGCTTTTATCTTGTAAGTGTTTAACCTTTTTTTATTAAAACCATTGAGTCAACATACTTCACCATGTGGGCATTATCATTTTTTCTATGCATCCACTGACCACAATATACCGGAGGACCCTTAAGATATATCACCATCGCTTGGGATTCTAAAGGCCCTGGCTAGGGGTTTAGCCACATGCTCATACTGCTTTATGCTCTGGTAAGCCTCCCATTCATAGGGTGTTTTGGTGGTGGTGGTCCCTTGAGTCACGAATATCTTTTATGCGCTGGTCCTGCTGTACTTCACCATTAAGTTTTTTTTTTGTGTGACACGCTGCAATCCTGTGGTTCTGTGTTCAGGAAGCCTCAACATCCATCCCCTGTCATCCCCCTGCGAGGATCATCAAAAGGCCCTGGCTGGGGTTTGCAGCCGCAAGCTTTTCATTGCTTGCCATCCGGTAAGCCTCCATCCTTTTATTAGTGGTGTTGGTCACCACATATGATTTCAACATATGAATTTATATTTAACATTGAAGAACTTGCTTGCAACCATTTTTGATTGATACAAAGACTTTATTTCCAATCATGTGTTTTATTCCCCTTTAACCACTTCAATACCGGGCTTTAAAACCCACCTCCTTCCCGGGCCTATTCTGGCACTTCTTTCCTACATGTACAAATCATCATTCTTTTGCTAGAAAATTACTCAGAACCCCCAAACATTATATATGTTTTTTTAGCAGACACCCTAGGAAATAAAATGGCGGTCATTGCAACTTTTTATCTTGCACCGTATTTGCGCAATAATTTTTTAAACTGCTTTTTTTTGTAAAAAAAATGGTTTCATAAATTAAAAAATAACAAAACAGTAACGTTAGCCCAATTTTTTGGTAAAATATGAAAGATGATGTTACGCCGAGTAACTAGATACCTAACATGTCACGCTTTAAAATTGCGTACACTCATGGAATGGCGCCAAACTTCGTTACTTTAAAATCTCCATAGGCGACACTTTAAAATTTTTACAGGTTGCCAGTTTAGAGTTACAGAGGAGGTCTAGTGCTAGAATTGTTGCACACGCTCTAACGCACGCGGCGACACCTCACATGTGTGGTTTGAACGACGTTTACATACGTGGGCGGGACTTACGTGTGCGTACGCTTCTGAGCGCGAGCTACCGGGGACAGGGGCATTTTAATTTTTTTATTATTATTTTTTTTTTTTTTTTTACTTATTTCTTTATTTTTTACACTTTTTTTTACACTTTTTTTTTTTTCAATCGCTTTTATTCCTATTACAAGGAATGTAAACATCCCTTGTAATAGGAATGTGTGTGACAGGTCCTCTTTAAGGAGAGATGCGGGGTCAATAAGACCCCACATCTCTCCTGCAGGCTGGAACGAATGAGATCGTGAAAAAAAATTCACAGATCTCATTCAAACTAGCCGCAATTGCGGTTTGTTTACTTACGGGGACCCGGGCGTGACGTCATCACATCGCGCCCGGGCCTCCGACGGTCATAGAGATGACTGGTGACCAGATGGTCATCAGTCTTCTCTATGGCAAACATCCGGCGGACGGCGATCATCTCTCCGGGCCCCCGGTGGGACGGGAGAGCCCGGAGAAGCACCGGATGGCGGCGGGAGGGGGGGGATGTCCCCTCCCGCCGCCTGTAAGAACGATCTAGCGGCGGAACCGCCGCTATGATCGTTCTTACGGTGCGCAGGATCGCCGCCGCTAAAAAATGATATCTCAATGATGCCTCCGGGTGCAGGCATCATTGAGATATCCCCCCCCGCAAAGCCCATCACGTCATATGACGTCCACCCAGGATAACAGGTCCCCGTTTTGGACGTCATATGACGGCGTGCGGGTGTCAAGTGGTTAAACTTGGGGTCTTTGCAATCTCATTGTAATTTTCATCAATTTTCTTCTCTGATATCAACTGATTGTTTAGTTTAACCTACATTAATAGCGCAACATTTCTTTTTTCTTTACTTGTTTTTGTGTTTGTATGACACTGTCGTGTTGCAGCTAAGTTAGTTATTTTTAGGGTTTAAGCGCGGTATTTTTTCTCTTTGTCATAATATGCAAACATAAATGTCATCCAATAAAAGTATTTTCTCTCAAAGAAAACTCCAGTGTATTACTTTTTCTTCCAAACAAAGAACACAGGTGTGATATCATTGCACACTTGTGTTTCCAGCACCCATGCTCTTCCCATGTTACTCACCAGAATTCAGAACATTAAACTCAATAAGGTCTTCAAGGCTTTGTTTTTATTTCTAATGGCAAACTCCTCCAAATTTCACCTTCCTCCAAATTTTCCAACTCTCACGCACAAAAAAGTACCATATAGACTCGAGTATAAGCCAAGTTTTTCAGGCCATGTTTTAGGATGAAAAACTACCCCCTCGGCTTATACTCGAGTCAGCAGTAAAATCCATATGCAGCCATACCTTTCATTAGTAAAACAGCACGTGTCTGCCGCTGTGTTATCCAGTCTGTTTGGCCGTCCATTGTATGACAGCCCCGCCTCCTCCTCGTCTGTGATAGGCGGAACACTGATACAGTTTCCCAGCATCGTATCAGTGTTCCTCTATCACGGACGGATGAGGAGGAGGCGGGGCTTTCTTACAATGGAAGGCCGAACAGACTGGATTATACAGCAGCAGACACACGCTGTTTTACTAATGAAAGGTACGGCTGCAACTGGGCACAAAGACACTGCAACTGGGCACAAAGACACTGCAACTGTGCACAAAGAGATTGCAACTGGGCACAATTAGACTGCAACTGGGCACAATTAGACTGCAACTGGGCACAAAGAGACTGCAACTGGGCACAATTAGACTGCAACTGGGCACAATTAGACTGCAACTGGGCACAATTAGACTGCAACTGGGCATTGTTTACCCAGTAGCTACTGCATTTTCTCACCCTAGGCTTATACTTGAGTCAATAGGTTTTCCCAGTTTTTTGTGGTAAAATTTGGTGCCTCGGCTTATATTCGGGTCGGCTTAAATTCGAGTATATATGGTACTCAAAATAATGTTTTATTGTTAAAATTATTTAATAGAAACAAACATAAAAATTGCAGACTCACATTTCCATGTGCTGTATTAACACTACCTATACCACTCATCACCATATCACTTATCAAAATACCAATTCCTCCTACCCTGCTTGATCACAAGCTTCCTGCCTGGTATCAAAATATTCTACTTGGGCCTGCATCTGGACTAGACCCACTGCAGGAGGCTGCAAAATGGCTAATCAATGGTCTCTCCCGCCTGTGTAACCTGCTGAGCTGTTGGATGATCGATACATCCACACATGTTGTTATATTCGGGTCGGCTTAAATTCGAGTATATATGGTACTCAAAATAATGTTTTATTGTTAAAATTATTTAATAGAAACAAACATAAAAATTGCAGACTCACATTTCCATGTGCTGTATTAACACTACCTATACCACTCATCACTATATCACTTATCAAAATACCAATTCCTCCTACCCTGCTTGATCACAAGCTTCCTGCCTGGTATCAAAATATTCTACTTGGGCCTGCATCTGGACTAGACCCACTGCAGGAGGCTGCAAAATGGCTAATCAATGGTCTCTCCCCCATGTGTAACCTGCTGAGCTGTTGGATGATCGATACATCCACACATGTTGTGGGTGGATAGATTCTCTCACAATGTGCAAAGGGCTTTTACTGACACATTAAATCCACAGGACGTTTTTTTCATCCAAAGGACACAGATACAAGTGTTATTTGTTCTTGAAAATTGATTATTATCCTTCAAGAGACCAAAAGGAAATTTTATCTGACTACATTACACACTTCACTTGAAATTGCAGCATGTAAGTATGTAACTATATTCTTCCCTACACTATTGTTTGTTTTTAATATTTTGTGGATAGGAAAGGGAATCTATTTTGTGAATTAGTGACAATTTTGAAGGTGTTTTATTTAATTTTGTGGTAATGATGTGCTGAATTCCCCATTTCTATTCCAAATATGTGAGGATTATCCTTCCATGGGTCGGCAGGCTCATATGACTCCTTAGTTCTCTTTCTCCACATAAGTATGCACTGACAACTTTTTCCCATGTGTCAAATTTGTTTTTAAACTTTAGTGATTAAATTCTTCCCACGTATTGAACTTTATCGGTCCTGAAGAAGCGAATGACCCACAAAACGCGTTGACCACTTCAAATATTTCAATACATCTGTTGCTGCAATTTATTCTGTTCTTAGCAATATATGCTTTTATTAAATGTATCAAATAAAAACGATATCATTTTAGACAAATCCTACTATTTACATTAATATAGTTACCATAGAGGTATACCTAAATTCCCAAACCCTGTTATGTACGAGAACGTACCTGGTAGTCAGAGCCTAGTTGCAGGAGGAGGCCTCTCTTACAGCCCTGGCTCAGGAGCCGCTGGAGTGGGGAAAGCGAGCTCGGGAGAGCAGTGAGGTAGGAGTGCCTGGGTGATGGCAGTAGTCAGGCACAGGATGCTGGTCCTCCAGGAAAGGCTGGTGCAGAAGACGGCTGTTGCAGAAGTGACGGGTCAGCGACTCTGGAGCTGGCACAGGTACTGGAACAGCGACAGCAGGAGCTGGGTAAGGCAAGCCGGGTTATGTACAGAGCAATCAGACAGTAGCGGGGTGAGGCAGGCCGGGTTAAGCAAGTAATCAGGCAGAGGATCTCGTAGGCTAAGCGTGGTCAAGTTTCAGGCAGGAAGTCTGGCAACGGTAGGTATAAGAACAGAGCAAGTTCAGAGCAAGCCAAGGGTCGGATTGGAGAGGTTCGGGTGGTCAGACGGAGCCGGGTCGGTACTGGTAACAGGTTCAAACAGGGTCACAGGATACTGGCACAAAAGCTGCAGATCAGACAGCAAAGTGACACTGCAGCTGCTGGCTTTTAAAGGCAACATGGCATCCAATCGTGCGTTAACGTGCACGCACATGCTCCCATCATGCATGCGTGCGCCATTGGCACACGTGCGCGCATTTGGCATGCATCGGCGCACAGGTACGGGCAGCTGCTGTTGCTGAACTTGCGCGAAGGCCGGAACCTATTGGCAGGTCCCTGACAAACCCTTTCTTTCCTTGTCTCGAAATTACTCTACTGGGACGATACCCCTATGTCACTTTTATTAGTTTAAATTGATCTCCTTCTCACTACAACCTAGTCTCCCATTAACTAGTATTATTTGGAATACAGCATTTGGGTTTTGTTACCACTTGTCCATAAATTAGACAAACCAGCAGGTAGACCATGGAAATGTTTAGTTTCTTACAGATATTGACCCAATGGGGTAAAAGGTAAGTGGAGGAGGAGAGAAATAAGATCAAGGAAGAAGGGAGGGAGTAGGGGATGGGATTTACAGGGATCTAAACATTGCCAAGGCTGTGATTGAGGATGATAATTGTGGTGTTGTGGCTGGCTTATTTACCAGAGAAAAATTAGTTTTGGTCCGAATGACTAAAGCCTAGTACACACGTGGCGAATATCAGGTCGACATTTGGTCTGTGTATGGCAGCTGGTCCGATGGAAGCCAGACATGCATGCTGGAAAACTGGCTCGAATGGCTGACCAGAGTGTTCTGGCAGGGGAGGGGGTTCGTGCCCCTATCAGAACAAAACAGCTCAGTGGGGGAACGTGCTTTCCCAACGTTGGATGGTTAGTACAGTGGCTTTAGGCAGGAAGTAGTACTAAAGTCTGGCTACTAGAATTTTATAGTATAACATTCACACTTATTGGCGATATGGAGCTGAAACTGCCACAACAGATCAGATCCTTCCCTGGCTTTGAAAGGGCCATGATGTTTGCCTCCAGCATTTTTGAAGGGAAGGTACAGGAGTTTTGTATTGAATTGGAGTTTCTTCAAGGTTTTCTAGAACCTGATGGTAAAACCATCAGGGCCTCAAAGCATATCGCTACTATGACTAGATTCATCCCCCCATAGGTATTAAAAAAAAAACCACATCAACACATCTGCAACTTACATCCCCCAAGATCTTAGACCAAACAGAGCCTGCAGCAACCCTTAAGTCTCAAAAATACAGATAGATACTCTTTGTAAGTTTACGCAATGTTAAGACTCACCTAGCACCTATCTAACATTGTTAACCTTCCCTCTCCTTTCTCCCTCCCCCTCTTATCCTCCCCCTTCCCTCCTGTTCCCTCCTGTTATGCTACCCTTCTTTTTGCCCCCAACCAGGGATAACATTGTGGAGGCCATTCACCCTAAACTCTGCATACAGCCATACCTGTTTCATTACAATATTTATAAGTCAATTATTTGTTTCTATGTTCAGTCGGGAAGCTCTCCCGTTCATTTTGGACTATTGTACTGTATGATTTTTCTCAATCAAAATCTATTGAAAAAAAAAACCCCATCAGGGCCTGAGTTTTTGCTTTTTGTTGAAGGTTGATATGGCAGAAAGAAATTTCAATTAATAGAAAGTTACACTTAGTTTTTCCACACCCTTGTGAGAGACACACGGTATTACTGTCTCTTCCAGGTATGAGAACATTTTAGTTTACAGGGCCAGTCTTCATATTTATCCTTAATATTATACAATGGGTTGATTTACTAAAACTGGAGAGTGCAAAATCTGGTGCAGCTCTACATAGAAACCAATCAGTGTACAGGTTTTATGAATTGAACAAGCTGAAGTTAGAAACTGATTGGCTACCATGCACAATTGCACCACATTTTGCACTCTCCAGTTTTAGTAAATCAGCCCCAATGAGAAAGATTTGTACCTTCTAGGATTCTGATGCTGTGTATATAAGTATCTGTCCTTTTCATAGGTGTGCACAGCCTATTTCATTAGGGTGTGCACCCCAAAGCTCAAACACAGATCAGCAGAGGCAGGGTCATGCACATGCCACAGCTGTGATGTTATGCCATGGCAATAATTATAGAGAGAATTTTTTTTGGGGGGGGGGGGGGGAAATTTAGATTTTTACACAACTTCACACAATCCCAACTTTTTTGTGTTTTTTTAACTATTGATCATTACATTTCTAGGTGCCCTGTTGGGGGGCTTTGGTGAAAAAGCAGGGGTCTAAAGAACTTCAGCTGCACAGATGAATGAATAGGAAGCACTTACAGGTTTCCTGCTCATTCACAAACTGAAGCATAGTAAACACAGTTTACTATACTTCAGTGATGAATGGACACATGACCAATTGGTACCGATCGCTCTCTGTGTTCATTAAGAAAAGGAAAGGGCCAGTAAACTACTGTACATATTTATCAGCCCCCTCCCCTGATCCCCCTCCAGCTGGAGGATGGAATATGAGGAGAAGCTGGCAGTGCAGCAGGGGGAGGAACAAGAGGATTGGTTTCTGCAATAAGGCAGCACAGCCAGTCCTCTTGCTCTTCAGGTGCCCAAGTCCCCCTTTTGAACTCATAGGACCTGAGCCCAGTACAGGAGGGCCTGCTGTACTGCCTTATCAGTGGCCCTGGCACACAGGGTGATTAGGGTGTGCCCAGGCACACTTGGCACACCCCCTGCACATGCCTATGATCCTTTTAGTACTTATGGTTCTAGCTGAAAAGCAGCTACACTTATTTCTGAACTCATGGTGATATTTAAAGAGTTTTATAACTGGCTATGATACGTTTTTGTCTATGAGTTCTGTTTTTTTTTTTTCTGACGGTTATAAGTTCGAACAGGATAGTATGGAGTGAGTGGAGTGCCTTATGGAATGTCTCCAGGTCTTGTAGTTTACAAGTTTGTAAATGGATAATCTTGAGAGGAATGGCCTCTCTGTCAACTCCAGGACTGTATTCAGAAGCAGAAAACGGTCACCAGCCATTATCTTATTCATATTTCTTAAGCATCTAGATGCAAAACAGGGTCTGGTTCTGTCTGAAAAATAATCATAAGCGAATGAATATAATTTCTGAAACATCTTAAATTTTATAAAGGCATACTGTATATACCCATGGTATCCATATAAGAATCATGTAGAGAAAGCAACAAGGGCATTCTTGTGGGATATCATGGCTGTAGGTTGTGTGCAGCGTGGTATGGCAGCAATGACACACACGGTCTCAGTGCAATGAAAGAACTTGTTTTGAAATAATGCAAAGACAGGTCACATATAACCTGGTGGGAAGGCAGGCCCACGAGAACCACTCACAGTTCTAACAGCTTGTAGAAATCAGTATTCAGCTAGACTGACAGCACCTGTTGAGGGGGGCAGAGTGCATGCAGCATCTAATAGGTGACCCAGGGAACCAATTGAGGAATGATGTTCATCTTGTATTAATCTACAACTGCAGTACCGCTACAGAAGAGCGCCGCATGCCATGGGGGAAGTAGACTGCACCTGCCTACATGGCTACTCCCTGTTAGACATGTGCACTGCCAGAAAATTTGTTTGTTTTCGTGTCTTTCGTTTATTGTTTTTTTTTTCAGAAATTTGAAAATTCGTAGGTTCGAAAATTCTGAATTCGGAAATTCAGAATTTCAAAAATTCAGAAATTCAAAATCTGAAAAAAAGAAAGGAACATGCTAACATTTGAAAGAACAAAAATCCAAAACCCAAAAATGTGAAATAATAACTATTAAATTATAGGTATTGTAATTTTCTTTTAAATTTGTCTGTTAGTGAACGTAACAAATGCAAATTTATCTGAAGTTACGAATTATCCGAAATAAAGAATGCATCTAAACCAATGGAACAAAATAATAATAAATAATATTATTATTATTATTATTATTATTATTATTATTATTATTATTAATGTGTTACGTTCCATTAATTTAGCTTAAAAAAAAAAAAACCCGAACCCAAACTCGAACTCCGAACCCCATTGTAGTCAATGGGACACTGACTTTTAGCGCGTGACAGGGAGGTCGGCGATGCTGCGCTCCAGATGGATCTTCTCATCGCTGTAGCGGAGATCACCCGGCCGTCGCAGGATCGTCTCATCGCTGGAGATCACCCGCAGCCATCGCAGGATCAGGACACCATTGAAGCAGGAAGCTGGGAACAAGTGGATTATCACCGCTGGAGTTTGTTTCTTTTTTTTTTTTTTATTAATAAAGGACTTTATTCTACGGTGTGTGTGTTTTTTTTTACAAGACTTTACACTTCCTTCGTGAAATGGTAGGGGTACAGTGTACCCCATTACCATTTCACACAGGGGGGGGTCAGGATCTGGGGGTCCCCTTTGTTAAAGGGGTCTTCCAGATTCTGAAAGAATTTGCGTCTTTTTGAGCGAGTTGTCTATGATTGTTTGAGATATATGATTGCTTGAGACCAGTCAACTGCCATGAATAAAATTTCTATAGTAATGACAGAATTTGGGGGCTTGCAGTATGGAAGTATCCAAAGTATCCAAAGTATGGAAAATTGATGTAATTGCTGGGATAATTTGCAGTGCATCCACAGTTTCAGAAACCCTTCTAATGCAAAAGTTGTTCAGCCTGTTATGGTTTTCTATATCTTCAATGTGATACAAGAGGTACTGAAGCTTGTAGTCATGATCTTCGTGAGACATTTTCGAAAGTGTCTAAGTGTTCAATATTAGTGTCTAATGTGTCCTCTAAGTCATCCACTCAGGGTCCCCACCTGAGGTAGTTCTGATTTAAGATTATTTTTTTTTTCTTTTTCAACCTAGTGATTTAACACTCAGTATCCTAGTAGCTCAGCAAGGCCTTGATAAAAGTCCACATGCCCAAATCATCATCTGCTACTGGTGAGGAAACAGATGGTCTCCTGGAGTGGTTTATGTGATGAAAAGGGAACCTATTTTGAACATTTTGGGGTTGGCAGCACTAGCGAATGCCAACTGCTTTGTTTGCTTACCCATGTGGAATATTTGAGGTCTAAGGTCTGTGTGCAGGGATCTGAACTCTGTGCTGAAGCTGCTTACACCTTTAGCAGCACTCCCTAGTTTTTAGGTTTTACGTTTTGTGGGGGATGGAGGAAGTGAGTTCTAGATAAGATATTGTTTTGATCTATAACATTCTGAAATCTTTCTATACTCAGATTTTATTTCAAAAGGGGCAAAGAATTAGAACGAGGCAAATAAAAGGGAAACTATTTTCTATTAATCTTTATTTAGATTTTGTCTGGAGGAGGTACTGTCATTATCTCTGCTACTTCTTCAACTAACACATGTTACCAATGGCTTTGTGAACTGCAGAAATCATTGTTGTAAAATACTTTTCCAAGTACCAACTGTTTATACCAGGGATATGCAATTAGCGGACCTCCAGCTGTTGCAAAACTACAAGTCCCATCATGCCTCTGACTCTGGGTGTCATGCTTGTGGCTGTCAGAGTCTTGCTATGCCTCATGGGAATTGTAGTTCTGCAACAGCTGGAGGTCCGCTAATTGCATATCCCCGGTTTATACCATACTATTCTATGTACCACAAAAAAAAATATTTGGAGGTTTAAGGGGCTGTATACATGCATGCAAACTGAACAAGTGAACACTTTTAAAATTGCAAGTATAATTAATTAAAACAACTTTGTGTGAAAATTCATGGAATGAAAATGAAAATGTATTGTTTTTTGATTCTCTAAAAGGGTAATCTCTTTAATAGATGTCAAACATAAAACAAGTGTATGTGTCAAGCTGCTGGAATAAACTCCTAGGCCGGGATTCACATACATCGGCGTATCTTTTTTACACTACGCTGGCGCAGCGCGGAGAGGCATGCACTGTATTCAGAAAGCCATTACTCACCAAGATGCGCCAGCGTAACGTATTTTCGAAGGCGTAGGCCAGTTTAATGGGCTTGCCCCATGCAAATGATGGTCTGACCATGTCGCAGTGGTTTACGTCGGGCGTATCTTAAACGGCGCATGTGCTGTGATGTGGACGTATGGCCCGAACCCCTCTGCACATGCTCACAACTACGCCGGCGTAACCCCTAGGATCCGCCGGCCCACCGCCTACGCCCAGTGCATAAATACACCCAGACATGCGCCCGTTGAGCGCAAAAGTACACCAGCAGCTTTTGGTGTAGGTACTTTTGTTTTCTGTTTTCTGAGCCATGTCTGCTCCAGTGACTGGGAAGGAGAGGAGGAAAAAAAACTTTACACCTAAGGAGAAGGCAATCATCATCAATGCCATCTCAAGGCACGACGTGTACCTCCATGGGGCAGAGAGTGGCAAGACCAGCAAGGTATGGAAGGAGGAGATCCTGCAGGAGATAACCATGCAGGTCAATGCCCTTGGCCATAAGGTTAGGTCCTCAAGGGACATAGCCACAAAAATTAATGGCCTGCGTCGTCTGGTCAAAAACAAGCCGGCCACGATGAGGAGGCAAGCCAGGGGCACGGGAGGTGGACCAGCCAGGAAGATTAAGCTCACTCCTGATGAGGAGGTCATTGCCAGGTGCCTGGAGAGGGAGCAGGTAGAGGGCCTGGAGGGCTATGACTCCATTGATCAGCCCTTGAGGACAGGTAAGTGTGTTTTATCTCCAATCCGGTGTGTAGCATGTGTGGGGGTGCAAGGGAACATGTGACAAATTTGTGGGTCCACCAACATGTGAATGCTTTGTGTCATACACAGATGTGCTGGAGGGAGCTGGGCCATGGTCGGCTGCTGGGCGACCCATGCCATCCCAGGAGGAGTGTGCCCACACCTCTCCTCTAGAGGAAGTTGAGGAGGAGCACGGTACTCTAGAGGAAGGTGTATACCTCGTGGAGGAGATCCCCATCCCTGGACCCTCCCAAACCTCCTCCCCCATCAGGGATAGCCCCTCAAGGGCCTCCTCCATCAGGGGAAGCCCCGCAAGGGCCTCCTCCATCAGGGGAAGCCCCTCATCCTCCTCCTCCATCAGGGAACTCCCCTCAAGGGCCTCCCTGTACAGACGGCCCCAAGCCTCTCCTGCCCCCAGGAAGGCTACGAGGAAGACCAGGGGTGATCCTGATGCCTTTGAGGAGAATCTGGCGAGGGACCAGGCCTGGCAGACCCGCCATTTGGGTTCCATAGTGGGTGACATGCACCGTGTGGCAGAGAGCCTGGCCTCCTCGGCCCAGACCCAGGCTGCCTGCACATTGGCTGTCCAGCAGGCCCTCACACAGCAGGCTGATCAGAGTAGCTCCATCTCTGACAGCCTGCAGGATGTGAGTGCCAACTGCACTGCTATAGTGACCTGCCTTGGGGAGCTGCAGGCCACAACATCAGGCCTTGTGGCAGAGGAGCCTTGCAGTGGCTGTCCAGGCGAATACAGCTGCCATAGAGGTGGAGGGGAGGAGACTGGCAGTGGCCGTACAGGCGATTACAGCTGCCATTGAGGTGGAGGGGAGGCAGAGGAGGTGCCACCATCGGCTCACCACCACCCACCAGCTGCGAATGCAGGCGGAGACAAATGCGGTCCTCACCCGCATTGCACTGGCATTGGAGGGCAGGCAGCCAGCCAGGGAGAGACCGGGGCATGATCCTCCTCCAGGTGCACCACCCCCCCACCCAAGGCTCCCCCCAGGCAAATGAGGAGCAGGAGCCTTGGCACCAGGTGTAGCCCACGACAGGGCAAATGAGTGCCAGTTTTTTTCTTTTTATTTTATGCTCAGGTTATGAGTTTTTTTCTTTTTCTTTTATGCTTAGGTTATGAGTTTTTCTTCTTTTTATTTTATGCTCAGGTTATGAGTTTTTTTCTTTTGTAGTGTATGCATACGGTGAGGAGTGCAGGCTACAGTGTGACTGGTGTGTAAATGTGGGGGTGCCATACCTGCCAGCAAGGCGTGTCACCCTGGGTCGTCAGGGAAAGGTTATCCCCACGACCGCGTGAATGTGGTATGAATGGACAGCGACACCATTGGGGCCTTGGCGTGTCGTTGCTGCTCCCAAGTCCTGAATGGTGGACTTGGGCTAATCCAATGTGAGGTGGATGTGGTGTGTGTGAGCTAGGGACCACAGTGGTGGGCATGCATGCATTCTCCTTGTGCCATGATGAATGTGTGTGTTTAACGTGCAAAGATGCGTTCCACGAGGCAACTCCTGACTGCTGTTCCCTCAGCAGACGAGGCAGCCTCGGGCAGGGGGGGACTGTGTGGCTCGGGGGTCAGGTCATCACATATGTCAATCTCCAGGCACTTTCTCATGGCGTAGTTGTGCAGCATGCAACATGCACCAATGATCTGGCACACAACGTTTGGGGAATACAACAGGGTCCCCCCCGGACTTATCCAGGCATTGGAAACGGGACTTCAGGATGCCAAATGTGCGCTCCACCACTGCACGGGTACGTATGTGTGCAGCATTGTATCTTCTCTCTCCTCTGGTTTGGGGATTCCGGTATGGAGTCATGAGATGGTGCCCAAGTGCATATGCAGAGTCACCTGGAAGGGTACAATTCCATCAAAATGCCTTCATCCATCACAAACTGACTCACACTGATCAATTCACACTTTCATAACTTTTTTTTCTCTCTCTCTGGGGGGTGGGGGATGTAAGACGGGTGAGACTGTGGAATATTTCTAACTTTTTAATTCTACTGAGAACTTTAGATCTTTAGAGAGGAGTTTGTTATAGGATAGATCCATTTCTGTGTTTCTGCGTTTTTCTTTAATGTCTTGTATATTTGTCTATGAAATGATATGGAAGGTTTTATATGTGTATAATAATTTAATAAAAGTAATTGAAAACACTCTTTCCTAACTAACAGGTTGCACAGCAATATATTCTTAGCTTCAGGCAAAATGTCATTGTTTGAGGTCTTCTGTTGGTTTTAAAAAAAATTGCTAGAATGTTATATTTCTCAAGTTCAGGTAGTCACATTTATAAATTTAAAGATGAGTGGAAGCATAAGCTCTATTGCATAATGCTTCTAATTTAACCACTTCCATACAGGGCACGTATACACCTTCCCGCCCAAGCCAATTTTCAGCTTTCAGCACTGTCGCAATTTGAATGGCAATTGTGCGGTCATGCTACACTGTACCCAAACAAAATTGGCGTCCTTTTTTACCCACAAATAGAGCTTTCTTTTGGTGGTATTTGATATTTTTTTTGATATTTTTTTTGCGCAACAACTAAAAAAAGACCGAAAATTTTGAAAAAGATTACGTTTTTATTTTTTTCTGTAATTTTATTTGTAAATAAGTACGTTTTCTCTTTCAATTACGGGCACTGATATGGTGGCACTGATGGGCACAGATGAGATGGCACTGATGGACATCGACAAGGTAGTACTGACGGGCACAGATGAGGTGGCACTGATTGGCGGCGCTGGTATGCGGCACTGATGGGCACACATAGGCGGCACTCATGGGCACACATAGGCGGCACTGATGGGCACTCATGGGCGGCACTGATGGGCACTCATGGGCGGCACTGATGGGCACTCATAGGCGGCACAGATGGGCACTCATGGGCGGCACAGATGGGCACTCATGGGCGGCACAGATGGGCACTCATGGGCGGCACAGATGGGCACTGTGGAGTGGCACTGATGGGCACTGTGGGGTGGCACTGATGGACACTGTGGGGTGGCACTGATGGACACTGTGGGGTGGCACTGATGGACACTGTGGGGCGGCACTGATTTACTTGTTGCCAGTCAGTGCCCATTTGTGGGCACTGATTGGCATCTTTTTTTTTTTGCATCTTTTTTTTTCCCCATATTTTTTTTTCCAGACTTTTATTTATTTATTTTTTGGACTTTTTTTTGGACTTTTTTTTTTGTTTTGCCCTTCCCTGGTGGGCATCCCTGGTGGTCCATGTGGCGATCCGAGGGGGGGCTGCGCTGATAAACAATCAGTGCGAACCCCCCCTGTCAGGAGAACCGCCGATCGGCTCTCCTCTACTCGCGTCTGTCAGACGCGGCAAGTGGTTAAAGTGATGATAAAACTAAAGTGATAAAAAGCCAATGAAGTGATAAGCATAATGCCCTGTACATCCAATGAAAACGATCTGATGGATTTTTTCATCAGATATCCGATGAAGCAGACTTTCATCAGTCTTGCCTACACACCATCAGTTAAAAAAACGATCGTGTCAGAACGCGGTGACGTAAAACACAACGACGTGCTGAGAAAAATGAAGTTCAATGCTTTCGAGCATGTGTCGACTTGATTCTGAGCATGCGTTGATTTTTAACCGATGGATTTCCCCACAGACAATCGTTTTTTTCTATCGTTTTTTTAACCATCAGATAATTTTAAAACATGTTCTAAGTTTTTTCACTGATGGAAAAAAAACTGATGGGGCCCTAACACGATCGATTTGTCTGATGAAAATGGTCCATCAGACCATTTTCATCAGACGAACCAATCGTGTGTACGCGGCATTAGGTGAATCCTCCCTCATAAGCTGAACCTGTCTGAGCCTTCCAAAATACATAGCTCACATAGTAGCTCACATAGTCGGGAGCTTAGTGTAATCTGACAAATGAGTGGAGGGAATGGACACACTATTTTACACAGCCTCAGTGGGAAACATGTACACCTAAATCTGTCAATCACCTGATACGTGCTAGAGGAGTAAGAAAGATGGGATGTCACTATGAATTGCCTGATGTCAGGGAAAATGGTCAGAAACTGAGGAAAGAAAAGAGCAACCAGGATCCACGCTAAGTGCTACAGGCTGAAGCAAGTACACACTATATGAGGATATGCTTTGTTCATTTTTAATTTCAGAGTATTACAACAACTGTAATTTGGTTTGGAGTCTAGTAACCCTTTCAGTTGGTGAGTGAGACATGCCCCGTGACTTTCTTATATTGCAGCCAAAATAGTTTTCCACCAATGAATGCACATCAGACTGGCTCCATAGTGTGCTACTGAACTAACTATGGCAGACGTCCATGTAAGTCTGATTTGGCTGAAATTTGCAATGAATGCATTCGACATTTTAAACTATAAACATAATCCAATCTTTAGTGTATTCTATGGCTAACAAAAGTCGCAAACAGTTTATTGCATGACCTGACTAACTACAACTCGGTCGTGGGAAGATCTGTCTGTGTAAAAATATATGCAGTATATATATGTGCAGCCTTTGTGAGGATTTTCCCTGAAATATTCTTAGCTGTGAATATGCATTTCAGGCAAAATGTCATCTTCTAAGGCCCTGTTGGTTTTTAACAGATTAGCTAGAATCCCTCATGTAACAATATCATAAAAGTGCTGTTAAAGACAGATTATAAAAGTCTAACTTCTAATCTTATGGGCTAGTAAATGTCAGTATAATGCCAGAAGTGATAAACTCTTTCATGCCCAGGGGTTATTGAAGCCCATACCAAATTTAAAAACATCTGTATGCATCAGCTAACATGGCTGTAACACAATAAGTAATATATTTACTAGGATTAGCAACAGTTGTGTTCATAACCAACTGTATAAACATTAACAATCATAATGCACAGATTTCTCTTCCAAAGGTACTGATTTCCTTGAATGCACAGTAAGCACATTGATATTCACACATGATTGTTTATTTGTTTGATGCGGTAATGTCTGAAATAGGGGAAGAGGCAGATGAGAATATATTGTATTGAGTGGTAGCTGCCAACAACATTAGTGTGGTGAAAGGGGGGTTGCTATGAGGGTACTGTCAAAAACATTGTGTTGAGTGGCAGCCAAATGTATTATGCAGGGAAAGGAAATCCTAAAAGTTGCACATCACAGCAAAACCCTTATGAGGAGATATATGACAGACTCAACCTTGGCTCCAACCAGGCCATGCCCCCAATGTGTTTCACTCGTAATCATGTTCCCTATTATTGGAGCCGGGGCTGAGACTGCCATATACCTCCTCTCAGGCCTCGTACACACGACCGAACATGTCTGCTGAAACTGGTCCGCGGACCAGTTTCCGCGGACATGTCTGACCGTGTGTAGGGCCTACCGGACCGGATTCCTGGGCTAGCGGACAGGTTTCCAGCGGACAAAAGTTTCTTAGCATGCTAAAAAACTTGTCCGCTGGAACCATGTCCGTCGGACATGTCCGATGGTCAGTATAACTCATCGGACATGTCCACTGGTTATGACGTATAACCAGCTGCCCGAAATCCCGCGCATGCGTCAAATTGATTCGACGCATGTGTGGAAGCATTGAACTTCCGCGTCAGAGAACGTCGGTGTCGTATACTCTGTCCGTTTGGTCTGATGGTGTGTACACAGATCAGACCAAAACATCCCAGCAGACATGTCCGATGAAAACGGTCCGCGGACCGTTTTCATCGGACATGTCTGGCCGTGTGTACAAGGCCTCGGGGTATTGCAACTTTTAGGACTACCTTTCCCTACTGGATGTTTTCAGCTGGGATAAGCTCTGTCCCTGTCAGCATTCCTAGTGATTTGTCATGCAAGAGAACCTGACAGAACCTTGAGCAGAACCACATAATTTTTGTAATGGGTCACAAATACTGCATAATGTTTTGTAGACTGTGGGGATAGGGCTGCCTAACAAACACAGACAGTGTAAGAAGACCCAAGACAGAAGTTAGTGTAGAGGAGGAGGTGCAAAAAGAAACATAGTTACGCATAGATAACCATTTGATCCGACAGGCGTAAGGCTTTTACGCCGTCGGATCTTAAATGCATTTTTTTTTTGTCCGCTGGGTGTCGCCTCCGTCGTTTTCCCCGTCGAGTATGCAAATTAGCTAGACACACGAATTCCCGAACGTACGCGCGGCCGACGCAGTAAAGTTACGACGTTTACGTTAGGCTTGTCCCGGCGTAAAGTTGCCCCTGGGTATATGAGGCGCAATCAATGTTAAGTATGGCCGTCGTTCCCGCGTCGAAATTTGTAAATTTACATCGTTTGCGTAAGTCGTCCGTGAATGGGGCTGGACGCCATTTACGTTCACGTCGAAACCAATGACGTCCTTGCAACGTCATTTGGAGCAATGCACCCTGGGATATTTTTTGCACGGCGCATGCGCAGTACGTTCGGCATGGGAACGCGCTTAATTTAAATGCTACACGCCCCCTACCCGCCTAATTTGAATTAGGCGGGCTTGCGCCGGGTGATTTACGCTACGCCGCCGCAACTTTTCACGCAAGTGCTTTGTGAATAAAGCACTTGCCTGTAAAACTTGCGGCGGCGCAACGTAAATGAGATACATTACGCCGCCGACATTTACGCCGATCTACGAGAATCTGCCCTTTAGAGTATATCATGATGTGCACACTGCTGTGAAGGAACAAATTGTGTTGGAGACATCTACACTGGTGATAAAATCATGTTTCCACCCAGGCAAGTGTACTGGATCACAGTGAAAAACTCTGGAAGAGGTCAAATCTGGGAGATAGCACACTTGGTTCCTTGCAAATCCATTCCTGTTGGCAGAATCCTCCAGCTGTGAATGGAAAAACGACAACATCTCTTTGTACTACACAAAGAAAAGGAGTAAAATTCACATATTCAGTGAGCAGCAAGGCTAATGCCGCGTACAGACGGTCGTTTTTTGTGATAAAAAAAAGACGACGTTTAAAATCATGAAATAAAATGACGTTTTTGAAACTTCATTTTCAAAAACGCCTACACACCATCGTTTTTCCAAAATGCTCTAGCAAAGTGAGGTTACGTTCACCACTCTTTTCCATTGAAGCTTGTTTTATAACTAGCTTCTGAGCATGCGCGGGTTTAAAAACGTAGTTTTAAACGTCGTTTTGCCCACACACGGTCATTTTTTGTGAAACAAAAACGACACAAAAAAATCGAGCATGTTCGATTTTTTTTTTGTCGTTTTTCAGAAGACATAAAACAACGTTTTCCCCACACACGGTCATTTTAAATGACGTTTTCAAAAACGTCGGTTTTTTTATCACAAAAAACGACCGTCTGTACGCGGCATAACACGCATATCTGGTCTGTGGGCAACAAAGTTCACCCTACACATTGCAATCTGATCATAAAATCTCTGTACAGTCTTCTTTAGCGTTAGCAATCTAAACGATCAAATACATTTTTATCCAATCAGGTATATTGTAAAGTCAAATGTGTGTGGTGAGCTAAAAAATTAGTTCCAGCCTTTTAGTGTTTATTAAAAGTCAACAGCTATAAAAAGTGTAGCTTCTGACTTTTACGGTCAAGCGACGCGGCCGCCCGGAGCTCCGCTCCTCTCCCCCCCTCTCCGGCCGGCGCCGCCAATCATAGTGTGGGCACCCGGCCGTGACAGCTTTCGGCTGCGATCTATGAATGGACAGGCAATCTCCTGTCAGCTGTCATGCGTCCATGGAGATTGCCTAAAGTGAGGGGCCGCCTAAGGCGAGAAGAGAAGTCGCCAAGGCGGTCCCTAGGCGGAAGGAGGAAGTGGGACAGGAAATCCCACTTCTACCAAAGACCCCACTCCCCCCCAAAAAAATTACATGCCAAATGTGGCATGTAAGTGGGTGAGGAGTGCTTAAAGCGGAGGTTCCACTTTTGGGTGAAACTCCGCTTTAAATAACCAAAGAAAATATCCCCTTTGAAGAAAGGAAGTGTTGGTTATTTCAGTTATTTCAGGATATCTAACCTTCTAGAGTTGTTGAGGCCCACACAAAAGCACACAAACAACTGCAGACATGGAAGTACATGTATAAAGCATTCCACACTGTGGGTACATTATGGTACAATTGGGTGTAATCAGACAGGTGATGTACAGTGTAGGTGTAAAGAAGTTAGTGGTGTGACAAGTTGGGGAATTTCTAGCTCATTGGTAGCACCAAACAGTGCGTTTATTCCCCACCAGAAGTATATTTCAGAGCTTTTTTACTTTTATATAAAACAAAGCAAAAAGTTCTCACTTGAATCGTTTCCCACACCGAGGGCTCTCACTGCCATGCAACAAAACAGAATTCAGCCTAGTGGCTCTCTTTGCAGCTTCACTTCTCAGGCCTCGTTTCTTGGTCCTCCAGACCAGTGTTTCCCAACTCCAGTCCTCAAGGCACACCAACAGGTCATGTTTTCAGGATTTCCCTCAGATGAAACGGCTGTGGTAATTACTAAGGCAGTGAAACTGATCAAATCACCTGTGCAAATTAATGGAAAGCCTGAAAACATGACCTGTTGGTGTGCATTGAGGACTGGAGTTGGGAAACACACAGTCCCAGTACCAATGCACAAAACACTGTACCTTTGTCAGCTTGACTGTTTCTCCTGCAGCTCCCAAATGCTACATTCTCACAGGCATAGGCCTTTGTCTGCCCTGACCTGGACAGTATGGTGCAACATGCAGCTCACAGCTCCCTTCACACACTCACCTCGCCGGGAGGGTGGAGCCACTGACCTTTAACTTTGTCTCCAACATTAACCCAGCACACAGCTGCCCTATTAGTGTGCCTGTTTCCTAAAAAATTTGTCTCAGACTGCCATATTAAACAGCGGCACGGGCTCGACCTGCCACAGTGTGTAGTGATGGATGTGCAAAAAACGGAAAATTGTATCATACTTACCAGTAATTCCTTTCCTGGTGCCTATCCATGGCAGCATACTAGTGATAGAGCTCCGCCTCGACTCCTCCCTCAGGACTAGTGAATAGAATAAATTAAAGGCATAGCCCCTCCCCCAACATTCTCCGTAATATAGAATACCGAGGGTGGGAGCGTATGCTGCCATGGATAGGCACCAGGAAAGGAAAATTACTGGTAAGTATGATACAATTTTCCGTTTTCCTGGTGCCTCCATGGCAGCATACTAGTGATAAATAACTAGCTTGACACGGGTGGGATAATGCTTAACAATAAGATTTTTTAATTAGAAGAGGACATAGCAGCCTGAACTGCCCTTCTTCCGAACTCCACCGTTGTAAGAGCTCCTGGGTCAATATGGTAGTGCCTGAGAAACGTGTTACGAAACGACCAGGTGGCTGCCCTGCACACCATCTCCAGCGACACATTAGCCCTCGTTGCCCAGGAAGCAGCGACTGCTCTAGTGGAATGAGCATTCACTCGAGATGGAGGCTCCATATTCTTCGCCCTGTAGGACCTCTGTATCAGCTTCACAACCCATGATGAGTCCTGATGGAGGCTTCTTTGCCCCTGTGTTTACCAAAAGGTATGATGAAAAGCCTCTCCGAGGTTCTGAAGGAACTGGTGGCCTCTAGATAGGCCCTGAGTGTTCTGGACACATCCAGTTCGTGGCAGGATTCTGTATCTGTATCTGCGAATATTGGTGGAGCCCAAGGTTCCAGCAGGTGGCTTGCAGAGGCTACCTTCGGCATGAACCCCCTAAGTGGGCGAAGTTCCACTCTGTCAGGGAAAAAGGAGATGTGGTCGTCCCCGGCTCCTAAGGAGTGGAGTTCTGAGATCCTTCTACCGGAGGTGATGGCTAGCAGAAACGTTGCTTTCAATGTTAGGTTCCATAGAGTTATTTGTTCTACTGGAGCAAAAGGCTGAGTTGACAGAGCCTCGAGGACCAGGGACAGATCCCATTTAGGAAAGGATCGTCTAGCAGGCGGACGGATCTTCAGGACGCCCTTGAAGAAGATGACTAGTAAAGGATCCTCTGCCCACCTTCTACTGGTTGCGGCTGAGATTGCTGCTACCTGAACCTTGAGGGAGCTTAGACTAAGGCCTAGGTCAAGTCCTGTCTGAAGGAAACCTAATACATGGTTTGTAGAGGGAACGTTAGGATCAAAGCCGTTATCGGCTGCATAAGACAAGAATTTATCCCAGATCCTCGAATATATAGTATTCGTTGTAGGTTTCCTGGCCTTTAGGAGGGTTGAGATGACCCCTGACGAGCAGCCTAGGGACTCAAACCTTCGCCTCTCAACTTCCAGACTCGAAGGTCCAATCTCTGAGGGTTTGGGTGAAGCAGTTTGCCCTGCAGCAGAAGTTGAGGGAATGGAGGAATCTTGACTGGCGGACTCACACTGAGACGCATGGCAAGTGGAAACCAAGGTCTCTTCGGCCAGTACGGGAGTATCGTCAGTACCTGAACTGATTCCCTGAGTAGCCTCAGGAGAAATTTGAATATCAATGACCGCGGAGGGAAGGCATATGCCATGGAGAACCTCCATGGGCATGTCAGAGCATCCACTGCTTCGGCTTGCGGATGTGGAAACCGGGAGACAAATCTGTCCAGTTTGGCGTTCTCCGAAGAGGCGAACAGGTCCACCTGTGGGGGATCCCAAGAGTTGGCAATCTGACGGAACACCCGGGGGTGGAGCGTCCACTCGTTGTTGTCCGAGAATCTTCTGGACAATGTGTCTGCTTCCGTATTCAGCCTGCCTGGGAGGTATACTGCTCGAAGGTCCAGGAGGTTCTTCTCTGCCCAAAGCATGATCGGCTCTACTTCCCTGAGGAGCGACCTGCTGCGCGTGCCCCCCTGCCTCTGCAGATAGGCAACCGCTGCCCTGTTGTCTAGGCGAAGCAGAATCCTCTGACCCTTGACTTGGGATGTCAGGGAAGTTAGTGCCAGAAAGGCTGCCCTCAATTCTAAAATGTTGGACACTATGCCCTGGGTGGAGCATGACCATCTCCCCTGTACTCTGGATTCCCCGCAATGGGCTCCCCAGCCCTGTCCGCTTGCGTCGGACGTAATTGTGGTCCAATGAAGGGATCCCAAGTGACGGGGTCTGGAAAGGTTCTCTGGAGCTGTCCACCATTGAAGACTCCTGCGCATCAGTCCCGTAATCAGGATCGTCTGGGACAGTCGATGTTTCCTCCACTGCACCAAGAAACCAGTCTGGAAGAATCTCAGGTGCCAATGGGTCCACGGGACCATGGGGATGCAGGCAGACATAGTGCCAATGAGGCTCAGGCATTGTGAGGCCGTTAAAAACGGGCTCTGGATGACTTTGATCATTTTCTGGATGATAGTCTCCCTCTTTGGCGGTGGTAACGACACTGTACCCTTCAGGGTGTTGAATGCTGCCCCCAAGTAGACCATTTGTTGCGTTGGTGTGAGCTGGCTTTTGTCTAGGTTGACCAACCACCCTAACTCCCTCAGAGTTTGGAGCAGAATGTTTCGATGGCATATGAGCTGCTCTGGACTGCATGCAAGGAGTAGGATGTCGTCCAGATAATGATATATCCTCAAGCCCCTCTCCCTCAGGGGGGCTAAGGCAGATAATAGGATCTTGGAGAATACCCTGGGAGAGGTGCACAGCCCAAAGGGTAGAGCTTGGAACTGAAGGTGAGTTTGACCCACTGCGAACCTTAGGTATTTCTGCAATGTAGGCTGGATTGGAACATGCAGGTATGCGTCCTGGAGATCGACTGAGATCATCCAGTCCAACGGCTGGACTGCTTGTATTATTGTCTGCAGGGATTCCATCTTGAAGCTCTCGGTGTGAATATACTGGTTGAGCTTCTTCAGGTCAATCACAGGCCTCCATCCGCCCGTCCTCTTGGGGACGAGGAATAAGGTGGAGTAAAAACCTGTGAATTGCTCTGCCAAGGGCACAGGAATAGCTGCTCCCTGAAGCTGGAGTGGCACTAGAAAATCTTCCAGAGCTTGAGCCTTCAGGGGAGAAGATGGAATTTCCGTTCTCTTGAACGAGCTTCGAGGTGGAGTTTGAGAAAACTTCCAGGAGTGCCCCCATTGAATAGTGGACAGAACCCAGGGGTCCTGGCAATGGGCGGCCCAGGCCGAGATAAAATGTTTTAGCCTGGCTCCCACCGGGAGTGTCAGGGATGGTTTGGCGTCAAAAAGACTGATTTTGCTCCTGAGGAGCCGGAAGGGCTTTCATCTTCCTGTTCAAGAAGGATTGCTGAGTGCCTCTCCAAGGTCTTCTGTTGTCTCTGAATTGACCCGACTGTCTGAAGTCTCTTGGATCCGAGCGGCGGAACCTAGAGGGACCGCCTCTGAATCTTCGTGCTCTCCTGTCCTGTGGAAGCATACCAGACTTCCCTCCTGACAGCCTAGAGATTGCATTATCCATCTTATTTCCAAAAAGCGCCTTTCCATCAAAGGGGATCTTGCACCAGCTCTGCTTGGACGAAAGGTCAGCTGACCAAGGTTTCAGCCATAAGGCCCTTTTTGCCATCACCGAGTGTAGCATAGATCTTGCCGAGCATCTAATGGTGTCAATGGCAGCCACTCCAACAAAATCTGCCGATAGCCTGAGTTCCTCCAAGGCTTTTATTATGTCTTCTGTAGGAACGTTCTGACGCAGAGCAGTCTCAATGTTGTCTGTCCATGACCTAATGGCATTAGAGACTGACGTGAGGGCGATGGCCGGTTTACAAGCCGCGCCTGCCGCTAAGTAGCTCCTCTTTAGTTCCAAGTCAATTCGCCTGTCTAGGGGTTCCTTGAAGGAGGTGGAATCCTCCATTGGTAAGGTCACATTTTTAGCAAGCCGTACTACTGATGCATCCACTACTGGCATGGAGTTTAGAGCCTGTGTTCCAGACTCTGGTAAGGGATACAACTTGTTGAACCGGCTCAAAGAGAACTTTTTATCCGGCTTTGCCCATTCATTAAGAATGACCTGGCTAATTTCCCCCATTAATGGGAAAAGAATCTGTTTCCTCTTGAGAAAAGGAAAGTAGCTTGTAGCCTCCTGAGGGGGATCATCCGCCTCTTTCCAGGAGATTGCCGATTTGACTGCCTGGATAAACGGGTTTACCAGGGAAAAGCCAGGGCTCTGACTCCTCTGCCGAGTACTCCGAGTCATCTCCGGGTGATGAGTCTCTGCCTGACCGATCAGTCGGTGGTATAGGCGTCCCGACTGTTGAGGGGCCCGGGAGACTGGGTTCCACATTCTGAACCTGTGGTACCTGCGAGGTCGGCTGAACAGGGACCGAAGCCAAGAGCTTGGAGAAGGAGTCCCTCATAGCTTTGTCCAGCAGTTCTACTGCATGCCGATTTTCTTGCTCGCGGTTGGACGCATAGTCCGTAAAGCAGTCCTTACAAACTACCCTGTCGGGTAGTGGCGTAGCCCCGCATGTCCAACACTTCTTCTTTCTGTGGCTTCTAGAAGATGGAGAATGATCATGACCCCTGGATCTTGACCTCTGTGATCTATGACGTGGAGATCGGGATCTTCGCCTTGATGAGTGGGACTGGTGTCGCGAGGAATCAGATCTGCGGACTGGGCTGTCATTGTCACGAGATCTTGATGACTTTCTGGTCCTCTTGGAGTGGGCAGGGCTACGGTGTAAGGAACTCACGTTAGAAACAGTGAGGGCACTTTTTTTATTTTTTTTAAATACTCACGTATTGTTGGTCCATACCTAATGGTGTGAGGATCTTTGTTACGTGGTGAATGACTCATTGCAGAGCTTGGGCGGAAGGATCGGCTGCGAGAAACATAGAGAGGCCGAAAAAAATAAGTGAGAGACCAAACAAACAACAAAAAAGAAGAAAGAAGGCACCTGTCTGCAACCTTCAGACAGGTGCTGATACGCTGGTACCTCCCCCCATCTCCTCCCCTCTTACCAAAAGGCTTAGGGCTGGAACCTAGCAGGGCTTAGCATCTGGTACTACAGCAGCAGCCAAGCCCTGTATCTAGGTCCTCTTATAAGGATTACTGAGGGAGCCTTCCCCCAGGACCCGCCCCCAGCCATAAAATTGGAAGCAAGGGCAAACTAGCCCTGTTTCCAGTCACCAAGATGGCCGCCGCGTCTCGAGAAGGCACTGCGCATGCGCCGCGCATGCGCAGAAGCGCCGGCGCCCGTGACACAGGAAGTACTGTATCAGGGCGCCGGGATCCTCTCTAATGTAGGCGCCGGTGCACCGATAGTGTGGACGCCGATCCGCACGGCCCCCCCCGCCACACATGAGGGACCAGCGGAGACCAGCAGTACTCGCGGCTCCTCCCCCTGACGCAGGCCAGACCCCCAGACTGCCAGGAAGCCCAGAGCGACAGGGGCACCCACTGACAGACAGAGTCTCTCAGTAAAGGTACAGGCATCCATCAGGATGAAAGAACCTAGTAAATACAAGGGGAGAAAAAAACAACAATAGAAAAAAGCAACCTAATGGATCCTCTTTTTTTTTTTTTTTAAAAGGAAAACATACGTGCAATACAGAGGAAAGTCAAAAAGAGAAAGAAATGACTGGCCTGGGGTAGTGGAGCCGATCCTTCCGCAGCTTACATGTCATTCATAAGTGCTCCTGGCAGTTTGCGTTCCTATGAGGAAACTCTGCGATACGACCCCAACAGATCCACAGAGGGGTCTCCCAGCTTATTAGCGCTAAGAGCGGCCCAAGAACAGGGACTGCGCGCGGGAAAGGCTAAACCCGGCGGACGCTGCCGACTGCAGAGGTATGGACATACTTCTACTCTTCACCAGTACAAGAAGGTATGGAGGAAAAAAAGGAGAATGTTGGGGGAGGGGCTATGCCTTTAATTTATTCTATTCACTAGTCCTGAGGGAGGAGTCGAGGCGGAGCTCTATCACTAGTATGCTGCCATGGAGGCACCAGGAAATACTATTTGAAGCCTTAAAAAAATAACATAGCTTTAGAAAAACTGAGATTTGCATTTAAATTGCCTATATAGCCAGAATTACTAATTGGTATGACATGAGGTTCTCTCCGAGGGTAACTTTTGGTTATGCATTTTTCTTAAGATGCTCGGTAAAATGCAAGGTCCACTTATTAGGTCAGGGTAACTCACTTAAAATCACTGCAAAAGTACCTGTAAGGAAAAAGGTAGAATATATATTTACCTTACCCCATTTTCTAAGCCGTGGTGCCTAGATGAGGGTAAGAGTGATGTCATGCTCTTTCCAGTGAGATCCTGAGAAGAATGCACTCTTTAAAGTGGAAGTAAACTGATTGTTTTTTTTCTTCCCTGCAAAGTAAAAGCATAATGTGCTAGTATGCATCACATACTAGCACATTATGTGACACTTACCTGCAAACGAAGCCCACGTCCCCCCCACAGGAGGCCGCATCCATCTTTACCCGTCTCCCTCCAGGGACTGCGGATTCCGGCTGTGTGACTCGTCGGAGCCGCATGACATCACTCGGGAGCCGCCGGTCATGACACACGCTGTTCCTTCAGAGAGCATGTGCCAATGACATCATCGGTGCAGTATATAAATATCTCCTAACTGGCACACGTTTATGAGATATTTACAGTACCTATAGGTGAGCCCTATTCTAGACTTACCTATGCAGGGCTTTTTTTTCAGGGGGAACTTGGTGGAACTCAGTTTCCCCACCTCTGGCTCAGACCCTTTGGTGCCTGCTCACCACAATCACTTGTAAACACAAAAGTCCAGTTTCTGTGTTTACAAGTGACAGTTCTGCAACCCTCCTGAACTCTGCACTCTGTATGTAATGAAATCCTGGTATTTAATGCCCCTTTAAGACCCTCCTACTGTTTGTTAGGTGTGTGTGGGTGGAGGTGTTTTTGGGGGGGTCGTGGTTGTGTTCCAGCACCTATTGTTTGAGAAAAAAGCCCTGTACCTATAGGCATACCTCCCAACTTTCTGAGATGGGAATGAGGGACACCTATCAGCAAAATTATGCAGGCATAGGACACACCCCTTGCCACGCCCCCTTAAAGGAGAATTGTACACAAAAATAAGATTGGTTAAACCCACAAGTGCTTTTTTTTACCACTAATATTTCTTTATATTGGCTTTTGGAATTTACAAATGCAGCAATTTAAAAATCAGATGAAAGTTTAGTGCTGGGAAACACTTTTTGATAGATAAAATGTGCATTTTATATACATCTATATAGATCAGACCAAAATGAGGGACAAATGGGGAGAATGAGGGACAGAGGGACATTGCTCCAAATCAGGGACAGTCCCTCAAAATCAGGGACAGTTGGGAGGTATGCCTTTAGGTACAAATTATACAGGAAGGTTTGATTCCTCTTTAAGAAGCAAGGCTGTAAGAACATTACAAATGTAAAATATTGGGAAATGATTGCTCTGTTGCTTATGTAAATAAAGGTATTGACTTCTTCAGACTAGAGACTTAGTTCAAATATTATTTGTTGCATAGACACTTCACCAACCTTGGAATTGATTTTTATCAAGGCTTGGCAGACTTACTGTAAGTATGTAAAAATAATCTATTTCCTGTAATATAATGCATTAGCCTGAAATTAAGAAAAAAATAAACGCCTATAAATCAACACTTTCCTGTTACCGAATTTCTATTTATTCCGAAGAAACAATGAACATTATTCTTGCTTTTTATTTATTTATGTATTTTCTTTTTTTTTACATTTGTAAAATGAATCAAACATAAGAAACATCACTCAGTCTTCAAAGCGCTTAATTTCTGCATTAAAATGCAAACAGCTGTTTTATGAAAATGTTACATGGCAAATTCATTACATCTTTAACTTTTAGAGACAAAAATCTGCTCAGGATATGGCAATTGAATGTGATAGTTTAGCACTATTGGCAAAAATAATTTCATGTTTGGTTTTATTTTTATTTTTTTACGGCTGCATGTGCCAAATAGTAATATGCAAATCACACAGACTGTGCTAAGATGATGAGCTTCAGCCTCTCACCCCCAAAAACAAAAAGCAATATTCGTTAAAGGGCTGCTAGGAAGTGAGCGAGAATCTTCAATGGGGACATTGAATTATAAAGCTGAGAATGGTTCCAGCCCCCCACGGTGCTTATGCCCTTGTTGGAGATATTCCCATTTCCCACACTTCAAGTCTGGATTATAATGTTTTCACTGGAACAGGAAGTGAGGAGAAATATCCTCAAGGGACCGCACAGAATATCACAAACTGACAGAGGTCTCCACCTTCTTCATTCTATTCAATACCAGTGAGGTACATTAGGCACCCAAGAAATTGTGTTCCTACAAACTCTAACTTTTTAGAAATGTTGGCACTGTGGAACACTGCTGCCACATCCTATTTAGAGATGCCTTGCACTGCATCTTAGGATATCCTGCAAAGTCATGAGATGTTGTCAGAGAACTATCTGCAGAAGGTCTATCAATGTCCAGCAGAATCGCGGATCAACAAATGCAATGCTCATGCGCTTGCGCACACGTGCAAGAACGGTCAAGAAGTTACGCTCTCCAGTGCGCTTGCACCATAACACACGCAATACATGATTGAGTCTAGGCGTTCAGTGGCCTATTTAAAGCCTGTTGCAGCAGTCAGTAACTGCTGCATGATCTTCAGCCTTCCTGTGTGTTTCTGTGCTCCTGTCCCTGCTATCTTGGATTATCGTAATCGAACCGGCTTGCCTGACCAGTCCTTATCTGTGTGTGACCCTGGCTTGACCCATGGCTTGTTCCAGTTTATCACTTCTGTCTGCTGATCCTGTGTATGACCCCGGCTTGATCCTTAACCTGTTCCAGTGACTCTGTTTGCTAACCTGTGTATGACTTCCGGCTTGGCTCCTGACTCCGCTTCTGGTTTTCCCCCGCTGCACAGCCTCATCTGGTACTTCTGAGGTACCCCTGCCCAGAAGTCTACTCTGCTCGTCAGCCGACCTCCAGCAGACATCTCATCACAACCTGTCGCAGCTGGCAACCTTTGCCTCTTTGTGTATAGCACTCCCTGTGCCACCTTCAGGGGGACACTCTGCACTTAGTCGTGAGGGAAGCCCTCCCAGCACTTCAGCCTCCGAGAAAGGTACGTGACAGATGCTCATCACTCCATACACTAAGCAGACTGTTGTAGATACCCCAGGCAACCAGTCTAGGGAGAAATCATAATTTGCTGTGCCATTACATATATAGACATATATGTGTACTTAATAATTTTAGTTTGCAGGTTTTTGCCCAAAGGATTGCGTCTGTACAGCCAATCACCCTTTACTATCTATAGCCATTCTAAAAAGACCCACTCACAATTGGCTTATGTGAGAATCTAAATGGTTAATAAAAGCTTTAAATCACACTTCACATTATTCAATAGAGAATGAATTGGTAATGCCAAATAACAATATAGTGTAGTGGAAAAGTACTTGTTATTACTATAAATACCATTTGTTCCAACTTGACATTTACAGCCAAGCATAGATGGCAAGGCTTTTGTCTGCAAGGTGCAGGTAATTATTTCACATCATTAGGCCTCGTACACACGACCGAACATGTCTGCTGAAACTGGTCCGCGGATCAGTTTCTGCGGACATGTTCGGTCATCTGTACGGCCGACCGGACAATTTTCCGGCGGATCGGACAGGTTTCCAGCGGACAAATGTTTCTTAGCATGCTAAGAAACATGTCCGCTGGAAGCCTGAGGGTCGGACATGTTCGGTCGTCTGTACGACTCACCGGACATGTTCGCTCGGCCAAAAGCCCTCGCATGCGTCGAAGTGATTCGACGCATGCGTGGAAACATTGACCTTCCAGGGCCACGTCACCGCGTTCGCTGTCCGCGGGAAATTTGGTCTGATGGTGTGTACAGCCATCAGACCAAAATCCGCCAGCGGACATGTCCGATGAAAACGGTCCGCGGACCGTTTTCATCGGACATGTCCCGTCGTGTGTCCGAGGCCTTAGAGACCACTAATGGTCTATTGGTTTCAGGTAGACCTTAGTAGGGACCTAAGAGGATCTGCAGGAAGCTAAACTTGCACATTATAATTGAGGAAAATTGACTGCACCCATGTACATCTATAATTATAAGTATGAAGTGGAAAACAATAGTGATGCATTTACAAAACATTTACTGACACACTTGCTGGGAAATTAACATTCCCTGGTCAATTATAACCCGGAAAGGCCATCTGTTGTAATATTACATCACTTTTAACCCTACTAAAATTACCCAGCTTTTTATTTTTCTGCCTAAAGACCACATTTATATAATTAGTAGGTCCTATTGTTTAGCCTAGCACTGATATCGGATGGTAAAATGTGTAAATAGACCTGTTTACCTGGACATGAAGTCAGTTACCCTGTGAACTTGCCTTGAAGCAAGTAAGTAAACTGCCTGAAATATTTTTTCTGGGATTAATAACATTTCTAGATCATGCATATATCAAGGTACTGATGAATGCATTGATAATATTCAATTTTGAGCTTGTTATGTCTGTGTTGTAATTTTACAACGTTGGGTTAAGGGAGTAGCAGAATTTGCCTGTGCACCTTGCAGTTTTCACCTGTTCCATGTGGTAAAAAAAGCCATAGAAAAATACTGTATTTGATCATTCACACACAATGCCAACTTGAGATTAGATTAACATGTAATGGTTATTACTTGAAAATTTCAAGTTTAAATTAAGGAACAAATTAATTATTTTTTAATGTGTTGTACATATATACTTAACTTGTCCCGTTGTGGTTTCTGGAAATTCCCTAAATATCGGCTTGCTACATGAGGGGCAGGTGATAATGTTCTGGCATATGGAGGGGCTATAGGTGCTAATTGCATAAAAAGCTAGCCAGACAGTATTGTGTTCCCTCTGTGGATTGTGTCAATTGATTGGAATGTGTGAAGTCTTAAAATGAAAATTTACATTTTTGTAAACAATTTGAGTGTCTGAGGCCTCGTACACACGGCCGAGGAACTCGACGTGCCAAACACATCGAGTTCCTCGGCCAGTTCAGCCCTGAAGCCACCGAGGAGCTCGGCGGGCCGAGAGCTCCCATAGAACAACGAGAAAATAGAGAACATGTTCTCTATTTTCTCGACGAGTTCCTCGGCGGCTCCATCGGGCCGAAAGTGTACACAAGACAGAGTTTCTCGGCAGAATCCGGCTCTGACCGAGTTTCTCGCCGAATTCTGCCGAGAAACTCTGTCGTGTGTACGAGGCCTGAGATGTAAAAAAAGACAAACTTTGGAAACTCAGACCATGGCTTTATGCATTCAAGGAGAAATTCTAAAGGTTCAAGGTTCAAGGTATGGGTAAGGACAGGCATCTCTGGCATACTGTGTGACTTTGATACGTACCAAGGCAGTGTGAACAGAATACGTGCTAGATTTGAACTTGGAATGTCAGGAGTTGTGATGAAGCTGACCTTCACACTTCCACAAGGTCACAACTACAAGATCTATGCAGACAACTATTTCACCTGCATCCCACTGATTGTTTAGCTGCTTGACCAGGGAATTCATAACACTGGAACCAGTGGCGGCCCGTCCTTAGGGACGCACGGGCGCCGCCCCCCCTCCCGCAGTCACAAAAAAAAAATGGGCCCTTTAAGAACTTTTATTCGGCTAAAATGTCATTTTTACATTTTAACCGCAGTTCCGGCGGCCGTCTATAGAGGGCGCTGCAGCACCACCCCCTCTCGCAAATAACATACATTCGTCACAGTAATAGATGATGCTGCTTGGGATCGAGTGCATCTTTATATTCATAAGGGCTCCTTAAATGTCCACACGCAGGAGAACGCTTACAAAATCAAAACAAGGTGGTACAGGACTCCGGAAATACTGCATAAATTTATCCCGACAGTCTCAAACCAGTGCTGGAGATGTGAGCAGGATCTGGGCTCTCTCCTCCACATCTGGTGGACATGCCCACTGATTCAGTCGTACTGGAGAAAAGTCCATGAAGTGGCAACTGAAATAACTTCACTTCCTCTGGAATTCACGCCAGCGCAATACCTCCTACACCTATCCAAGATCTCCAGTAAAAAATATTATAGATCATTAGCTATGCATTTGATCAATGCCGCCAGGCTGTGTCTACCTGCACACTGGAAGTCTAAGTCACCCCTTCCATAAAAGAATGGCTGGCGCGGGTTGACCAGATAGCAATGATGGAGGAGCTGATTTGCACCGCGCAGGACAGAATAGCTTGCTTTTCGGCGACATGGACGCCCTGGCTTGACTACCGGAAATCGCAAAGTTACCAGGACTTGACCCGAGACAACCCTTGATGAATACGTGATAGGTTGCTATACCTTTCATGAGGCCTACACTCTACTGGGGAGGGCAGTTGGTGGTGTTCCCACCCCCTCTCCACATCCTCCACTTACAGTGCCCCCATCATCTGCTCCATCCCCCTCCCCCTCCCTCAACCACACTCCATCTTTCCTTTTTCTTTTTTCTCTTTTCTTCTCTCTCCGCTCTTTGACCATTGTCTATCCTGTCTTTCTTTTTTCTTCTCCCTTTTCACTTTTTGTTTTCTGATTTCTCTTTTTTTTTTATTTCTTTTTATTTTTTATTTTTTCTTATTTTAGTCTTTTAGTTCTAGTTCTCACACGAACCCTGGAAGTGTGGACTGACATAGAGGTCGGTCACATCCTCTAATCCTTCTTTAGCTCATAGTACCTTTAGAAGCGACTTTAAATATTATGTTTCTTCTATGGTTCCCCTCACAACGTAACTCAGGCAGGCCTGTTATACACTGCCACATATTTTTTTAACAATACTACCCCAGACGTTGATACGTGTATGTGAGGCCGCCTGATAACCACCACATGGAGACGGCGTTCATTGGATCTACTCCTCTTTTATCTTTTTTTGTTTTCTTGTGAATGCAAAACTCTGTGTATATTGCTAACTGGAATCTTTTGCCTAGCACTTGGTTATATGTATGCTGGTACTACTTGTATTACCTTTGAAAACTTTCAATAAAAATTTATTTGTGGAAAAACATACATTCGTGCATAATTGCATGGATGTATGTTATTGTTGGTTGCCAGCTGCCTGGTCTATTCAGATAACCGGACATAGGGCGCTGGTTACCTGAATAACGGTAGCTGGTTGGCTGAGCGGAACTGCCTATCAAAGCCAGCGGCTCTCATAGGCTTTCCAAGTACAGCCCTCCGGCTCTCGGATGTCTATTCTCGGAGCGAGGGCCCCTGCGTTCCTTGAAAAAGACTGACGGCCGTTTCAGCCAATCAGGTTCCCGGATTCTGGTTATCAGGAACCTGATTGGCTGAAGCGTCACCAAGCGGGACAAGACATCAAGGGAGGACAAGGAAGCTCCGGGTAAGTTCATTTTACAGGGAAAGGGGTGAACAATGGGCACAGAGAGCGGCAAAGGGGACAGAGAGCGGCAAAGGGCACAGTGGCATCAATAAAAGGGCACATACAGCACAGTGACAACAATGGGCACAGAGGCGACAAAGGGCACAGCACAGTGACAACAATGGGCACAGAGCCGACAAAGGGCACAGCACAGTGACAACAATGGGCACAGAGGTGACAAAGGGCACAGCACAGTGACAACAATGGGCACAGAGGCGACAATTAAAGGGCACAGCATAGTGGCCACAACATCTGTGCATTGAAATGATTTGACAACAGGGAGGTCATACTTGTGTCATCCCCTGCTGGCCCAGAACCGGTGGAGAAGATTCTGGGACAAAGCCACCAAAAGATATGTTGAAGTTGCGAGGCCTTACATTATGGGTGTCTATAACAAATTCATGGGCGGTCTGGATATGTTGAACACATTTGATGCAAAATATATGTTTTCTTTGAGATCCCGCAGCTGGTACATTTACATCTTTTGGCACACCATCATCCTAGCTGTGATTGATCAATGCATGGCTGCTGTACAAACAGGACTGCAAAGCACTGAATTCTCCCAAGAAAAAGATGCTGAACAGGCTGTTTCAAGCACAGTTAGCATCCTCTCTCATCCTTGTTGACACACCTGTCATAAAACCAAGGAGAGGGCCACCAGGTTTAATCCATGGGAGCCCAATTCCCCATACAGGGAGCCCCTTAAATGACAGGAAGAGACCAAACAAAGAAAAAGGGAGTCCTTCAAATGGCACTTCAGCCAAAAGGTCAACTCTAAATCCACCAAAAAGACATTGGCAAGGACATGTATGGACATTTCCCTATAAAAATAAGTAGAGGATGCTGCAGACAATGTGGTAAAGGATATACCAACAACCTTTGCAGCAAGTACAATATCCACCTCTGCTTTTCAGAGGACAAGCACTGCCTTTGGGACTATAATAACTGAGCATGGCTATAAACATAGCTAAACATAATTATGTCAAAGTTTTCATTCAATGCAGTAGGCATTGAAAAAACTGTTTTATAATAAATGATTATTAATAAAAAAACATATGACTTGTTTTATTATTATATTGTGATAATTACTGTATAGATATTTAGGGTACTGTTGAATGACTTATCAAGCAGAAAGTCCTTAAAAAAAAAGTTTATTGGTCTCTACATTTGTTCTGACAGTAAAATTACTAAAATTATGTTTCTGCTACCAAACAGGCCCAATGTTGGATAATTCCAATGTTCGCCTAAAAACATTCTAAAATAGTTTTTTTTTCTAAAACCCATTGATTTCTGCATTAGAAGCCTCCTACAACAATATCTAAAAGGTGAAAACATTTTTTGGAGGTTTTCTTCAATATTTAGGTCTTCTGGGGTTAACCCTGTCATTAACCCATTGCCGACTGGCTCATGAACATATACGTCGGCAGAATGGCATGGCTGCGCAAAGCAACGTATATATATTCGTTGCTTTGAATTTCGCGACGTGCGGGTGCATGTGCGTCGGCGGCGGCATACGCGTGCCCCTGCCATGAGCTTCAATGTCTGCCGGTGTCCCGCGATCGTGTCACGAAGCTGCAGAACGGTGGGATGCCATTGTAGACAAGGCATATCCCTGTTCTGCCTACTGACAGGACACTGATCGTCTGCACCCTGTCAGTGTCGTGTCACACTAAGCCCAGCCCCCACACAGTTAGAATCACTCCCTAGGACACACTTAACCCCCTTTCTCGACCCCTAGTGGTTACCCCCTTCCCTGCCAGTGTCATTTACACAGTAATCAGTGCATTTTTATAGCACTGTTCGCTGTATAAATGACAATGGTCGTAAAATAGCGTCAAAAGTGTCCAATGTGTCTGCCGCAATATCGCAGTCATGATAAAAATCGCTAATCACCGCCTTTACTAGAAAAAAAAAAATATTAATAAAAATGCCATAAAACTGTCCCCTATTTTATAGACGCTATAACTTTTGCATAAAACAAACAATAAACGCTTATTGCAATTTTATTTATGAAAAATATGTAGAATAATACGTATCGGCCTAAACTGAGTAAAAAATTTTTTTTTTTTTATCTATTTTTGGGGGATATTTACGGTATTATAGCAAAAAGTAAAAAATGTTCCTGATTCCCCCTTTTCCCACATAGAAAAGATAGCAGGTTTCAGTCTTACATGCATACAAGTTTTTGAAGTCTAAAGTAAATTTTCTTGAATCAGTTTCAACTTAACTCTCCTCTGCCTAGATTCTACTCTGTTGGACAAACTTGCTGTAATACACGTGTGATATACTATATACCAGTCCCACAGTAAACATGTCAAAAGACTAAACACACCAGCACTGACCAGTCCCAGAAATAGTGATTGACACTGTCCCAGCTTCCTTAGTTCCATACTGTACCTCTCTTTGGATCACTTTTCCAGCTACAGGAAAGAAACAGATCAAGCCTCACTGTCAGCCTTTCTCCAGTGTTTCTTTCTCCATTCTTGCACCGACCTGCCACTCCAAAGTATACAGTGTTTGGATTTAGTCATTAAAATAGTAGATGGAAAAGTCGATTTACTACAAAGAGTCTGACTGCAATGAGTTTGTCCCTGCAGAACGTTGCCACCATCATCTGTGGATAGAAGGTATCCCTAAGGGACAATTCCTTCAATGCAGGTGGAATTGTACTAGGAAAGACATTGTTGTATAACAATCTGAGAGTTTGAATTAGAAATACCTGGACAACAAATATAAATTGTGGATAAAGCTTTAAAAGAGACCCTTGATTGTGATAGGAGCTCTCCATAGTGCTGAAACTGTGCATTTACATGCTTTAAAGCAGCAGTCCCCAACCTTTTTGACACTGGGGACTGATTTGTTGTGGAAGTGGCTGGTGTTGGCGCTTCAATCATCACAACACCATGGTTAATATGGTGTCAGGATAATTGAAGTGCATTATTTCCATTATTACATTGTAAAAAAAAGGAAATAGTTCAACTCACCATAATGCAGAATCAGTGTGAAACCTGAGTCTGTCACTTGCCACCATCTCCTACCACCAGACGGGGATTGTCACTTGCCAGATGGGGACTGTGACTTGCCAGATGGGGACTTTCACTTGCCAGATGGGGACTGTCACTTGCCAGATGGGGATTGTCACTTGCCAGATGGGGATTGTCACTTGCCAGATGGGGATCATCACTTGATAGATGTGGACTGTTACTTGCCAGATAGAAATTGTCACTTGCCAGATGTAGACTGTCACTTGCCAGATTGGGACTGTCACTTGCCAGATGGGGATTGTCACTTGCCAGATGGGGATTTTCACTTGCCAGATGGGGATTGTCACTTGCCAGATGGGGACTGTGACTTGCCAGATGGGGACTTTCACTTGCCAGATGGGGATTGTCACTTGCCAGATGGGGATCATCACTTGCTAGATGTGGACTGTTACTTGCCAGATAGAAATTGTCACTTGCCAGATGTGGACTGTCACTTGCCAGATGTAGACTGTCACTTGCCAGATTGGGACTGTCACTTGCCAGATGGGGATTGTCACTTGCCAGATGGGGATTTTCACTTGCCAGATGTGGATTGTCACTTTCCAGATGCAGACTGTCACTTGCCAAGTGAGGGTGGAACATGTGATGATGCGGGTCGGGCAGTGAGAGATTTCATCTTTTGCCTGCCACACCTCAGTGTAGTGTTCGTGCCAGCTGTGAGGACTGGACGGTGGTTGGGCAGGGCGGGCAGTGAGATATGACAAAATCTCTCTGCTCTCACACACCTCAGACAGTGACCCAGCACTCTGACGGCGGGCATTTGAGTGACGGCGCTCGCAAGTGTCACCGATCATATAGCTGAAGTATATGTGAGTGTTTTTTACTGTTTTTTACCAATAAATGTGCACCATTTTTATGGGATTACGCAATGTGCTTCCTTTCCTTTTTTCCTTGACCATACTGCCACCCTTCGAGTACGATTTGCTGTACACTGGGAGTAGGAGAGATCTAAGAAGAACATAAGGATTTTTGCGAGCTCTGCGTTTGTGGGGACAAGCCCGCTTTTCATTGTTCCATGTGAGTGCAGTAGTGTGTTTACCATCTGAGTCTACTTTGGGGTAACATGGTTACACTATATACATCCCTTTTCTTTCCACATGGTATCATCCTAGAGTGATTCCCCTGACCGCATATGAGCTCATCGCAGTATCTGCTGTGTTACATGAGGTGCTATAAGCTGTCATTAAAACAGCTTTGAGGTAAGCTGCTTAACCTCACTGGAGGTGTATGCACTTGTGGAGTTTTTTACCCCCCAACACGTGTGCTGGCTTCCTGGATTCACCACTCAGAGAATCTCTGTATATCTGCTGGGCATTTAGTCTAGCTGGTGTAAGAGTTAAATTAGATACTCACTGGTTTGGGTTTCCTACCATCTGGCTGATTATATTATCGCATGTGTATCCCTTGAGAATTATCAGGTCTTTAGAACAACAGCTGTGAGGTAAGCTGCTAAGAAGTCACAAGAGGTGTCCTGAAGCTCCTCATTTCTCAACACTTGTTTTTTTGGGACCAACACTCAGAGACTTTCCATATATATTTATTTATTTATTATACTATTATATATAATATATATTTTTTTGCACGTATTCTATGCTGACTTTGTTTGGCTCTTACATTTATTTAATATATCAAGTTTACATATTTATGCATTATTTATTTGTTTGTGTATAGTGTGGCACTCACTTTATTGTAATTTATGTTTTTCTGAGATATTTGTTTCACTTGTCGATCCAGGCAAAGATCTGAAATATTTGATAGTCTATAGACACTTTTTTATGCATATAGAGTGTAATATAGTCACATTATCTATCTTCCTTTCCTAACCTGCATAGGTGTGAAACAGGCCTTAAAGAGGGAATTTCAATACTATACTATACTAATGTATATTGATTATAATTTAGTGATTTATATGTACACAAATTATAGTGTATTTTTTTCTTGAATTCATCAAAAATAATGGCAGTGACTCTGCTTTCAAAAGTATCCATGTTAGTTTTCTGTATTTAAAATGCTTTCACATTTCTAACACACTTCTCTAGAAATAATCCCTTTGTAGTGTTATTTTGCTTCTGCACTTGTATTTATGCATTTACTGTCACCATGCATTGCCAAATATATTTGTGTTTCCAGGGCATACTCGAAATTAGATTAATCTTAATGTTTTTCTTCCCAGTAAAACATATTTTTTTTATAGACAAGTAAATAAAGCACTTGAAAAAATACTTCATACTGAAACGATCAGAAGCTTGATTTAAAAAGGAGAATTGTGATGTCGTCTATGCTGTAAATTGTACTTATGAAACTAAAAATCCTAGAGCATTAAACATCTTCTATACATAGGACAATTATTTGCAATACAATATATTTAAGTTTAAAATGTAAAAAATATGCCTGCAGCATTAAATACAGAAGCAGATACAATTGGATTATGTCTGCTGTACAATGTAACCAAAAGCCATGCAGTACATTGTCTTGATGACTTGCCCTAAGCACTAAATATCGTATGATTATATGAAAATAGGCTTTCCATCTCATTTCTGTAAAACTATATTATTTCAACCAAAAGAAATAAACCAAAACACTAATGCCGCGTACACACGATCAGTTCGTCTGATAAAAATGGTCTGATGGACCGTTTTCATCAGACGAACCGATCGTGTGCTGGCACCATCAGTTTTTTTCCCATCAGTGAAAAAACTTAGAACCTGTTTTAAAATTATCTGATGGTTAAAAACCGATAGAAAAAAATGATCGTCTGTGGGAAAATCCATCGGTTAAAAATCAATGCATGCTCAGAATCAAGTCGACGCATGCTCGGAAGCATTGAACTTAATTTTTCTCAGCACGTCGTTGTGTTTTACGTCTCCGCGTTGGACACGATCGGATTTTAACTGATGGTGTGTAGGCAAGACTGATGAAAGTCAGCTTCATCGGATATCTGATGAAAAAATCCATCAGACCGTTTTCATAGGATGAACTGATCGTGTGTACAGGGCATTACAATTTACACTACCATAAACTATACTAAAACTTGAACAGAATATAAATCTTTACTTCTCACACTAACTCAATAAGACACTTAACACCTTAAAATAAACTAAACATATGTTCTATGATTCAGAGATCTATATCTCCTATGGATACTAAAACATGAAAAATGGGGTTATAATGTCTTAGGACTAGAGTTGAGCGAACCCGAACTGTAAAGTTCGGGTTCGGTACAGACTTTGAGTTTTTCCGGAACCCGGACCCGAATAATTGGAAAACGTTTGGGTCCAAGATCGGAGTTCGGGAATGGTATGGATATTAAGAGGAACCCCGCCGTCAATAAAAAAAAAATGACGTGCGGTTCCCCCTAAATATCCATAACCAGACCCTTCAGGTCTGGTATGGATATTAAAGGGAACCCCGCCGTCAATTTAAAAAAAAATGACGTGCGGTTCCCCCTAAATATCCATAACCAGACCTGTTATCCGAGAGCATTGACCTGGCCAGCCGCAGAAAAGAGGGAGGAACAGAGTGCGGCCACCCTCTCCTGAACCGCACCAGGCCACATGCCCTCAACATGGGGAGGATGTCCCCATGTTGATGGGGACAAGGGTCTCATCCCCACAACCCTTGCCCGGTGGTTGTGGGGGTATGCGGGCGGGAGGCTTATCAGAATCTGGAAGACCCCTTTAACAAAGGGGACCCCCAGATCCTGACCCCCCCCCTGTGTGAAATGGTAATGGGGTACACTGTACCCCTACCATTTCACGAAGAACGTGAAAATAGTAGTTGTCTGAAAAAAAAACACACACACCGTTGAACAAAATACTTTATTAATTAAACCAAATAAAAATCCAGCGGTGAAAATAGACGATCCATGCTGCTCCCTGATCCATCGTTGTCTTGTATCCAGCGGCGAGTTAGTTCTCCATCGACGGGTGTACGGGTGTTCTCGCCCACGATTGGTCCAGCGATGAGCAGATCCATCCATTCAGAGCACAGCTCCGCGAATGACGCTCCGGAGCTTGACGTTTCTTTTATAGGGGAGGCGGCCATGTGTCACTTGACCCCGCCCCCCTCTGACGCACACTGTGCTATGTCACTGGGAAAGCCCTATTCCTTACTAACTCCACGCCATTTTTTTTTTTAAATTTCGGGTGGAGTTCCCCTTAAAATCCACACCAGACCTGAAGGGTCTGGTTATGGATATTTAGGGGGAACCGCATGTCATTTTTTTTTAAATTGACGGCGGGGTCCCCCTTAATATCCATACCAGACCTAAAGGGTCTGGTTATTGAATTTGCGGGGACTTCCGCGCATTTCTTTTTCTAAAAGTCCGTGTCCCATTGACTACAAAGGGGTTCGGAGTTCGGGTTTGGGTTCGGGTTCCCGAACCCGAACCCGAACATCCAGGTGTCCGCTCAACTCTACTTAGGACCCATTTATATGTACTGTCAGGGGGTATGGGGTAGGAATAAGAACCCTGCTCCATGTCTAAAGAAGAATTCCAGGTATGAACATTTTTATTTAGTTGCATTGATCCAGCTTGAACCAATGTAAGTATGTATATACCACACCTGGCAGCTAGAAATCACTGTAGTAGGCACTACTTCTACTACAGTGATCACCACTATCTTCCACTATCTTCTGGGTCCGTTCTGAGTGACTCGGCATAGATGCCCTTCAGAGAACACTTTGCATTTTCTCAATGAATGGAAAGCATTCACTAATTGGACAAGGTGAAAAGGTGGGTCAGTGACACCATGCCCTCTCCATCAGAATCAGGGCCCTTCCCTCCAAGCCCAGGTCCTTTTGCTCCCATTCTGTGGCCCTTTATTAATGTCCGGCAGCGGACCACTTGCTGCATAATTGGCAGTGCATGTGGTAGTCAGTGAGCGCTATGACATGGCAGGGTAGTTAGCGAGTGAGCGGTATGGTAGGGAAGTCAGTGAGCAGTATGTCAGAGTAGTGAGTGAGAGGTATGGTAGGGCAGGGCAGTCAGTGAGCAGTATGTCAGAGTAGTCAGTGAGTGATATGGTAGGGCAGAGCAGTCAATAAGCAGTATGTCAGAGTAGTCAGTTAGCAGTATGGTAAGGCAGTGCAGCCAGTGAACAGTATGTCAGGGCAGTAAGTGAGCAGTATGTCAGAGTAGTCAGTGAGCGCTATGGTAAGGCAGGGCAGTCAGTGAGCAGTATGTCAGAGTATTCAGTGAGCGGTGTGGCAGGGCAGTCAGTGAGCAGTATGGCAGGGCAGAGCAGTCAGTGAGCAGTATGGCAGGGCAGAGCAGTCAGTGAGCAGAATGGCAGGGCAGAGCAGTCAGTGAGCAGAATGGCAGGGCAGGGCAGTCAGTGAACGGTATGTCACGGCAGGGCAGTCAGTGAGCGGTATGACAGGGCTGTCAGTGAGTGGTATGGCAGGGCAGGAAAATCAGTGAATGGTATGAAAGAGTAGGGCAGTCAGTGAGCAGTATGGCAGGGCAGCAAGTGAGCAGGGTAATCCATCAGTCACTTACTACATTTCCCAGGCTCGTATGTGACTATATAGGAGGGGAATTACCAGTTTCAGTGTGCCCCAACAGCTGGGGATCTACCAAACTCAGGGTGCACTTTACAGCTGTGAAACTATCCGCTCATTTCAGTGTGCCCCAACAAGTGGGGATTGGGGAACCAACAGTCTCGGTAAGCCCTGACAGGAGGGAGGATCTACTAGTGTCAGCGTGCTCCAAAAACATGGACCTACCATTTCCAATGTGCTGTTGGCTAAGAAACTAAAAAACTAAAAAAAAAAAAAGAAATTATTTAAGTATATAAATAGTAAAAGAGGGAGGACAGACCATATTGGCCCCATAAAGAATGAGGAAGGACATCTGGTTACAAAGGATGGGGAGATGGCGAAGGTATTGAATTTATTCTTCTGCTCAGTCTTCACAAGGGAATCGGGGGGCTTCAGTAACCAAAACTCCAGTGTCTATCCTCATGAAACATCACAGGAAGCACCTCCATGGTTAACAGAGGACAGAATTAAAATTAGACTTGGGAAACTTAACATTAATAAATCACCGGGACCAGATGGCTTGCACCCAAGGGTACTTAGGGAACTCAGTCAAGTAATTGCCAGACCATTGTTCCTAATTTTTATTGACAGTCTAATGACTGGAATGGTACCAGCTGATTGGAGAAAGGCCAATGTAGCACCAATATTTAAAAGGGCCCAAAATACATCCCTGGGTTTTACAGACCAATTAAAAAAACATCTGAACAAATTAATGGGGTGGGCAACTACAGGTTCAATGTAGAAAAATGTAAAATAATGCATTTGGGTGGCAAAAATATGAATGCAATCTATACACTGGGGGAGAACCTCTGGGTGAATCTAGGATGAAAATGGACCTGGGGGTCCTAGTAGATGATAGGCTCAGCAATGGCATGCAATGCCAAGGTGCTGCTAATAAAGCAAACACAATATTGGCATGCGTTAAAAAGGGCATTAACTCCAGAGAAAAAACAATAATTCTTCGCTCTACAAGACTCTGGTCCGGCCGCACCAGAGTATGCTGTCCAGTTCTGGGCACCAGTCCTCAGGAAGGATGTACTGGAAATGGAGAGAGTACAAAGAAGGGCAACAAAGCTAATAAAGGGTCTGGAGGATATTAGTTATGAGGAAAGGTTGCGAGCACTGAACTTATTCTCTCTGGAGAAGAGACGCTTGATTTCAGTTTACAAATACCATACTGGTGACCCCACGATAGGGATAAAACTTTTTCGTAGAAGGGAGTTTAACAAGATACGTGACCACTCATTAAACTTAAAAGAAAAGAGGTTTAACCTTAAACTACGTAGATGGTTCTTTACAGTAAGAGCGTCAAGGATGTGGAATTCCCTCCCACAGGCGGTGGTCTCAGTGGGGGGGGGGGCATCGATGGTTTCAAGAAAACTATTAGATAAGCACCTGAATGACCACAACATACAGGGGTATGCAAGGTAACACTGACATATAATCACACACATGGGTTGGACTTGATGGTCTTTTTCCAACTCACCTACTATGTAACTGAGTAACTAGAAGCCCCAGTGTGTGCTGACAATCCGAGGCTGTTCCCCCCAGATGATGGAACATGTTGAAATTTTTAGTTCCTTGGCAGGGAACAATAAGTCCTATAAACGTCCACAATCCCAGCATGACCTGATAGAAAAACACAAGAGCGAGTATATCTTAACAAAGAACTACAAGTACTATCATGCCCTGATAAAGAATGACTTGTACAAATTTCCACACTGCGATGATCAGCTCTCAAACAACATTATGGGGAGACCACAAAAAGCATGACATAGCCAGTCAATATAAACAGGTGACTAGCTCTGCAATTCCGATAAATATCTCTGCTGAATTTTTGCCAGCGCATACCATGCAAGCAAGTATAGGCTTAGGCCCCATACACACGGTCGGTTTGGTCCGATGAGAATGAACCGAAGTTCATTTTCATGGGACCAAACCGACCATGTGTATAGGCTATCGGTCTGGTTTCCTTCGGTCCAAAATTTCTAAACATGCTTCAAGACCGAACCGATGGACTGCTGCCCCATCGGACCAAACCGATGGTTAGTACAGAAAAGCATCGGTTCAAAACCCGCGCATGCTCAGAATCAAGTCGACGCATGCTTGGAAGCATTGAACTTCGTTTTATTCAGCACGTCATGTGTTTGACGTCACCGCGTTCTGACCCGCTTGGATTTTGGACTGATGGTGTGTACACATATAAGGCCGTACGGCCACTTCAGAGGTGAACCGATGAAAACGGTCCGACTGGCCAGTCTCATCGGTTTTGTCCGACCGTGTGTACGGGGCCTAAGAGCTCATACAAAGTCAGTGGATGGCTAGACTTGAAGAGGGTTATAGAGGTTTCGGGTACAGTTATTGCAGGGTATGTTAAGGGCCAGGCCCTCCTGTACAAAGGCATTGAATGGCGAAATGAGGACCAAACGAGAATGGACAAACTATTGAATAAAATAATAACATCAATTAATATAATTCTAGTAGCCAATTGGGTTTCAACAAGTCTGGTGTCACTAAGCAGTACTGAATACTCAAAGAATATCTGCTGTTTATTTATTGAGATTTTTGAATACCAATTTGCAGGTGCCTTGACTCTCCTCTTCATCTCAGGGTCCTTGCAAGCCCTGTGAACTGTGGACTTCGCTGGAGAGTGCGGAGGGAACATGCAGAGATTTCGGGATCACTGAATGCAGTAATTTTTAGCAATTCTGGTTATGCGATATATTCTCACCTTTCCATCATCTGAATGGTAAATACAGTATACAGTATGACCACATATATGGAGATGTGTTTGTGCACAATATAAAATGTCCAATAATGCTTTGTATACTGTAAAATGTCAATGTTGTCTAAATAAGAAATGTTTCTTGAAATGTTTCTCTAGAATAATAAATCCCCCTGAAGAAGACCACAAATGTAGGGGTTTAAATGCATTGGGGTATTCATGTGGATAGCAGTGTTGTAATGTATTTGCAAACAATGGTCTCCTCAGTGCACCATTTGCCACGAATGATGGTTCATCTTGTTGTTTATATGTCACAAACCAGAGCTCATATTTTAAACTCATTGTATATTTGAATCCATTTTTTGACACAATAAAATATTTTTAACCAAATCATCTCTTTACAATCATTTTGCTGCAATAAAAAAAAAACATTGGGTTAATTCTCACATTTTATCATTGCATTTCTAGTTTGATTACCACAAGGACAGAGGAAAATCACTCCGATGGGGCCACAGACAGAGATACATAACAGAACTGTTAACTCTTCCACATTATTTCAAAACTAGAAAACAGCTTGAGTTAGTCTTTAATCTAAACGTTGTTTCTTAAAACTGCAGTCAAGGTGGAGGTTCTCTTTAAAGCTAGACCTTTGTCCTGCTGTACTGTATATTGTCTAGGGAGACAAAGCCAATACAGGGCAGATGCCAAAGAGGGTACTTTATAGGGTTTGAAGCCAGGTATTAAGATATTATAATAGGAAAACCTAAAGAGACAATTCTGAACTCAACTCCACTTTACAATGAGGTAAGAAAATGTAATGGTACATTGCATTGGAGGGCATTGTCACAGAGGAGATAGAAATATACCTTCTTTTCACAGATGAAAAAATACAGGAGCTACAGGATTTGGAATCTGCTAGTTAATAATGACAAAGAGGTCAAGGATAACTATGCTGACTATCAATACAGGAATTCAGTTGCTTTGATAATCACTGTATTCATTGTCTGCGCTATGTAGGAGCCTGAATAGCAGTAAATAAAAGTAATTTGGAGAAGATTGCGTATTTATAAAGAGACAATGCATTCCAGTTATTTAGTGTCTAATGCAAGATAGTGCCAAGGTCAGATAGTATAAAGAAAATTATTTATATTGTAAAAATGTGTTTTTGCATTTTAAAGAAAGAGCAAAATACAAAGCATGTATTGCAGAAACTTAATTGATTACATGCTACTTCACAGAAGCAGGCAGATTAAATAAAAAAAATAAAAAAATTGAAAACATACATGTAAAAAATTACCGGAATCATAAATGTCACAGTGAAAATTGTATTTTTACTATACAGTACCGTTTATCTAGTACTGATTCAAGATATAACTAAGCTTGTTTTACTATACATACATATACAAGAAATGAACAAGAATGAGAGAAAATACATAAGAAAAAAACAATACAGTATGAGAGATATGAAACATCAGGCCTAATTTACCAAAGCAAATGAACCAGAGCAAGGATAAATGATTATGGCATGCTTCCATCATGGGCTTGCATCCATGAACCTATCATACACTGATGTTCAATGCATATGGTGTCATTTTATTAAAAAATAGTTGGTATGAATGTGTGCATTTGCCATGATAAATGGTAAAAAAAAAGACACTGTAGACTAGGGCTTTAGGCATACAAAGATGTCCAATACAATACACTTCTCTGTCAAAGTAACTGACATTTTTGATAAATTAAGCCTTTTATGGTTTACTCCTTTAATGATGCCTGTGGTCACTTGATGCCATTTTATTCCTACATGGTATGCACATTTTAGAAAGCTAACAGTGTTTACACCCATAAACATTGTAGAAGATCCCATTTTTGTTTTAGACATATCTCATCTTAAATGGAATATGTTTAGATGCTGAAGTGTAAAATCCATAGTAAATCACAAATGTTACTAAATGCCATGTGTAAATGCCAAGGCTGTATTAGTGCATTTATGCATAGTAAATACTGTAAATGTACAATATACTTGTTCACAAATGATGCATATGCTGGTGTATGCACACATCATTTAGTAAATCAGACTTATTGTCTTTGTAAATGTAATAAACAGTAGGCAACATATTGTAGGTCAGAGCAGAGCCAGAGGATAATAGGGCTGCCAGCGGTGTGATACAGCCACCTACAGATAGTGTAATTGCCAGTTATACATGTGCATTTATAGTATAGTGTATATCACATGGTAAGGTATCAGAGTGAGTTTTCATCATTGCTGTCCCTGCACACCCAGTGCATTTTTTAAAGAATCATTTATATGTTTTTCATTATTACAGGTACTTATATAGGGTGGACAATTCACACAGCATTTTAAGTATAATCTAAGGTCACTAACTCACATTCATATTCACATACACATACTAGGACCAATTTAGACAGGAGCCAATTATCCTACCAGCATGTCTTTGGAGTGTGGGAAACTGGAGTACCCGGAATATGCAATATGCACCTACAGTACACACACTCTAAATTTGTAGGGTGAGAGTTCATTCTACTTTCCTAGTTTATGGTTTTAGTTTTACTAATGCAACAGGAAAACTGTTCCTTTAGCTGTTCTACAGTAACCTTGTCAAGTTAAAGTTGCCATGACCTTTGATCTGGTTAGTGTAAACTAGCCCTATTACTGGGGGTAAGAGAGGGTAGCATATGGCTTTTGGAAAATGGGGGCTAAAAGTTATAATCTGACCCTGGGGATTAGGTGACTGCAAGAAGAATTTTCTTTTATATCAGTGAGCCTGGGATCACACATAGGTGTACACAAACATCGCATGTGATTTGCACCGCATTGCTGCAATATTTCAGCCAGCTAGTGTGTAACCTGAAGTCTAAATTGTAAAGAAAGGTACTGCTATACTGGGCAGATGACCCAACTTGTATTTTTACAACAGGTACTTTTTTTTTAAAGTGCATTGAATCTGAATGACTAAAAATGTATCTTTCTAAATGTTGCTTTATCTGCTTGACTGATAAGATAAAGAGGAGCTGCATTCTGGTAATATCACCCAGTAAATGTCTACCTTCTGACCTCAACAATAAAGCCCAATCAGGGTGAAACAAATCTGAGAGGCATGACCAACGTGTAAGGACACATGTAGCAAGCTGGTTTGGTTTGAGAAAAAGTGTGGCTCTGCTTTATCCAGTCATGTATCCCACATCCAATTTGCAATGTTGTGAACCCAGCCTGTGCAAATTCACTATTCCAAATTACTGTGAAAAAAAACTGTGCCAAAAAACATAGAAAAAAAAGGAAAAACCATGTGTGATAATTGAGGGGGCAAGATCTAGGGAGAGTTACGCCTCCCCAGTTTTACCATTACCTTCCCTCACCATACTCCCTTACACACCTGCTTTATACCTAACTCCCACCCACCCTCATGATTACCAATTCAGGTCCATTATGGGCATTCTTTATCCATGAGCAAATTTACTATTCTAAATTACTGTGAAAAAAAAGAAAAGAAAAAGGGGCTCATTCCATTCCTCATCTGTCTCTTTTACATATTATAGGATTTCATCCACTGCTATCTCTCTTCCCTCCTCCAATACATTTCCATTAACCACATAACCTATGTACAACAAAGATTAACCTCAAACCAGCTTTCCCAAGTTCTGTAAAATTTTGTATAGGAATCATTTTGTAAATGTATCAGTTCTTCAATGTATCTGGTTCTAGCTACCTGTCTAAACCATTCCAACTTAGTTGGTATTTTCTTTCATTTCCAGTGTTTCGGGATCAATACTTTAGCTGCATTCAACAAAAAGGGAATAGTAGACATTTTGTATTTTTTACTTGCGTTGCTTGTAGCATTAAATAAGCATTGCCAGAGATCTTGCCCAATTTCAGAATTACTGATCATCACTGATCATCTTAATTTTGTTTAAAACTTCCTCCCAATATAGCAAAATCCTAGGACATTGCCACCAAATGTGGACATGCATTCTCTCACCCCCACACTATCTCCAGTACTCAAATATACGATCTTGTGTAGTTTGGGTGTATCATAATACCACCTAGTCAATAGTTTATAATTAATCTATTTTATCATATCTGCTGAGGTAGAATGTGTGTAATCTATAATTTTACACTTTAGAGCTTCAGGGCAGGTTAATTTAATTGAATTTATGCTCCCATCCACTCAATAGACATGAGGGCTCGGGGTCCAAAAAAGATATTAGCATCTTAAAAATATTTGAAATGCCATGTCTAGCTGGCCTTTAAGCCCCTCCAATGGATTGAGCTCACAAATTGAGCGGAGAGGTTTTCGCAAACGAGTCTAGGAAATGCTGGAGTTGCCATTTTGTGTTATATTTCTTCAAATTTGTGTACAGGGCAGAACAATAGACGCACCCCCTGTAGGTGTGTCATCATGTATTTCTGAGGCCGCGTACACACGATCGGTTAAACCGATGAGAACGGTCTGACTGATCGTTTTCATCGGTCCAAACGGATCGTGTGTGGGCGCCATCGGTTATTTATCCATCGGTTAAAAAAAAAGACAACTTGTTTTAAATTTAACCGATGGATTCCTAACCGATAGAAAAAAAACGATTGTTAGTAGGCACAACCATCAGTTAAAAATCCACGCATGCTCAGATTCAAGTCGACGCATGCTTGGAAGCATTGAGCTTCATTTTTTTCAGCACGTCGTTGTGTTTTACGTCACCGCGTTCTGACCCGATCGTTTTTTTAACCGGCACGACTGACCATCAGTCAGCTTCATCAGTTAACCAATGAAAACGGTCCATCAGACCATTCTCATCGGATGGACCGATCGTGTGTACAGGGCATAAGATCTCAGTACAATAAATGCCGCTATGATACTCCCTGCAAAACCATTCACCACTGGAGAAGACACCAACTGACGGATTAGAAACTCTTTTTTTGTTTTGTTTTTATTGATATTCATTGGTTCAATAGACAGTTTTCCCCTTAATTACTGTCATGACTACCACAGTTCCATCAAAAAGTAGGAAAACATCAGCAACAGGGACATGGGCAGCAGTAAAACAATTCACAGGGCTCTGTATTGTTGGAAATATTCTCTCACTTTTTGTCTGGTGAAATCACTGTGGCTGGAGCAGTAAGAAATAAGAAATCTTACACAAAGGTGCCCCCCTTTCCATGCCTCTGTTGTTTCTTGCCTGCTGTTTTCTGGTTGACCAGGACATAAATTACAAACATAAATTGTCAGAACAAACCAATAAACAGATGGCAATAGCAGAACATAATTAGGTATTGAAAATTAAACATATCTTTGCAGAGAATACACTGAATGTTTAATCACACACTTGACTAGTGAGATCAAGCACTCAGGAAAATGTTTGCAGAGTTGTGATAGTCTATTTTGTATACAAAATAAGCTTTTGAAATAAATTGAATATTTATAGAAATCAAGAGGAGTATTTGCATCTATTAGAATTGTAGGATTTATTAACATGAATAATAAATAAAACAACCACAGACATTGAGTGTGAATGGCTGATTTGCCAAGTTTTGTGAAATTTGGTTGTAGAAGCAGTAGAAAATGAGAGTGATATTATGTGACACGTTATATAGTGAACGGTTTTTCTTTTATAAACTTGTACAGATTAATATACAAATAAAAATAACATTACAGATACACTAAAACAAATATTTGAAAATATTGCTATTGTTACTATGAGAAGTTAGTACTATTGCTTTGTAGCACTGGGCCCATGGAAGGATCTCCATGCAATAGCAACATTTTATTAACATGCTTGAGAAAACATATGTGCAAGGGATGGTGCATGGCATAAAAAAGCTTTTGTTGTCAAAACCAAGACATGACAATTTTTAGGCCATTTGTTTAAGGGCTTGTGATACTATACTTTTCCTGACCATTGGTAAATATGGCCACTGTAATTTAATCTATGTAGCAGTTAATTATGCCTTTAAGCAAGATCCAACAAGGCAAAATATGCTGATCTGATCAGCAAGCTTACTATGCTTAAAGGAGAAATAGGACCGAAGCTGTTTTGGCCCTACTTCCCCTGTGGGACACAAAAGTGCCCTTCGTTCTGCACTCCTGTGACCCATATTCCACTGAGAATGGGCTAAAGTCCACTGCCGGCTGACATCACTCAGCCAGTCCAGGCTTTTCAGCTATTCCGAATTTAATGTCGGGATCCACCCAAATGCCTGAGCACAAGTCTAAAGGAGAACGAAGATTCGCAGTCCAAGGAACACGGCTATGGAACGCTCTAACAACTAACATCCGTATGGAAGAAAATCATCGGGCCTTCAGAAACAAACTTTAGACCCACCTCTTCTGAAGGATCAGGACAACAATGGATACAAAGTGCCTTTAAGCGATTTAGTTTGCATTTGCAGCACTATACAAGTTATTTACTCACTCACTCACTCACTCACTCACTCACAGAGAGATGGATCCAGTCACTCCTGCCCCCTCCACAGCCCACAATTCCAGTGAGCACAGGAAGGGCAGTTACTTTAGACATTCCTGGTAAAGTGGCAAGTTCCCTTAAAAGTGGACCTGAACTAAAAAAAAATCATAAGATTTGCTATGTTGTAGAGAACATCTAGAAATGTTAATTGTGTCTAAGCAGTAACCAGAAATACAACTTGAATATCTTCTGACAAGTAGCAGTGCACTTCCTGTTATGTGGGTGTTCCTGTTTGAATATTTTATTATGTTTTCATAAAGCATAACAAAGGTCATAAGAATAATACCATTCACATTAGTGCAATACAATGAAAAGAATAAAATGCAAAAAAGCAGTTATAACTATGATTCTCTCATGAAGTATATAGAACCAAATGTAAGGAGTATTCCTTAGGCCGTGTACACACGGTCTATCCAAACCGATGAGAATGGTCCGACGGGCCATTTGCATCGGTTCACCGCTGAAGTGGCCTGACGGTCTGATGTGCGCACACACCATTGTTCCAAAAACCGATCGTGTCTGAACGCTGTGACGTAAAACACACGACGTGCTGAAAAAAATGAAGTTCAATGCTTCCAAGCATGCGTCGACTTGATTCTAAGCATGCGCGGGTTTTGAACCGATGCTTTTCTGTACTAACCCTTGGTTTGGACCGATCGGTCATCGGTTCGATTTTAAAGCATGTTTTAACATTTTGGACCGAAGGACAACAGACCGATGGGCCGTACACACGGTCGGTTTGGACCGATGAAACTGAACTTCGGTCCATTCTCATCGGTTTGGAACGACCGTGTGTACGCGGCCTAAGTGTAACATTTCAGTTATCATAACAATTTAGTGATGTAATTTAAGCCATCATCAATAACAATCATATATAATCTAGATAGGAGAATATAAAAGGTAATATTTAGTTATAGCGAAAATGGAAGAAGATAGCGTTATGTGAATGTTTCTAGGCCCTCCTGTGCCTGCAGCTTCACAGCTGTAGATCTGTAGATTGAGATTATGTAAATCTGCAGATTGAGATTAAAGGTGCTGCTGCCTCTGAATGCTAGCCTCAGGAGAGTTGGAGTGAAATTTTGTGATGTCACTACTGTGCTGCTTACTGTTCTCGTTTCTAAAAAATGATGATATAATGAAGTAAATACTGCCTTTACCAAGATGACCACCTCCACATAAAAGCACAGCACAGAACAAGGTATGGAAAATCAGTAAAAAGGAAAGATCAGCTGCAAGAAGACCACAGGCAATACTGGGAAAGTCAACGCCACAGTGAAAAGCTGCTATTGAATATCCATTTATTGATACAAAAGGCTAACATTTATCATAGTAATGTTAAGGGTCTACAAAGCTGAAACACATAAGCCTTTTGCTATGCTGGATTTTAGCCTTTTGTATCAACAAATTGCTAGACAATAGCAGATCTAAACCCCAGAGCCAGCTATTAATACAAGTGGTATCTATTACAATGCTTACAAGCTGCAGTCTGAGCACTAGTGTTCCTCGTTGACCAGTAATGGGTGAGCAGGTAGAGCACAGATCTTTGTTTTATGGGGAATACTGGTGACTTTTTTTAGGCTCAGCTTCCAGAGTTCAGTTCCTCTTTAAACCTCCTCCAACAGTGATACTAAAATTTGTCATGCTCCTCTGCTGCGTTGATCTTCATTCATATTACTTTATCCTCTTCCCCCCAGAATGCAGTACTCGTGCAACCTATTTCCAGCCCAACATGCAGTATGTGTATAATTGTATGCATGCATAGTAATCAGAGTCCCTGAACCTATCTTGCTGATTGCATAGCTATGTTCAATTTGTACAATGCAGTTCTAGTTTGCTGACACGCTTAACAAATAATTCTGCTTTTCTTCCCTGCTGTTCCTATAGAATGCACTATGGAATGCGCATAAGAGCATTTTATTTTTTAAAGAAATAACACCAAAAACCTTGGCTCAGTTAGGAATAAAATGGACCAGTGTATGATATTTTGGCTGGTTTGTAAATATATGTGCACAAATATACCCATCTCTGCAGCACAATACCCCTCTGGGTATGAATCACCGAGGCTTTTTACAAATTAGGGTATTAAAACGTCCCCTCAAATGACAGCTGTGTACACTTATTGCAGCTTATTCCTACATGTTATGCACAAGTAACCATTTTAACAGGGTTTAGATGGACCCAAAAACTTTAGAGAAAATAATTTTTTCATTTTAGACACAACATGGCTTAGCTCAGGGATGCCCAACCTTTTGAAGGCCGAAGGCCACTTAAGCGACTTAGTAACCGGTCGCGGGCCTCAATGAGCGGAGAGGGCAGATGACAGGTTCGTGTCCACTCTACATATGCAAAGCAGACACGGACATAGCCCAATCTACTCTATGGGCCAGCTGATACAATCAGATGGAAGGGGACAGATCCACTTCTGTTTTTTTAGCAGATCGGATTGGAGGTAGGCAGGTGTAAACGGACAAAAGTCTGTTTACAATTACTGCTCTGTAGAGGTGAAGGGAGGGTCCAATTCAGTCGGACCAATTGTGTGAAAGGGACCTAAGGCTGCTTTTACACTGAAGGTCTGCCGTCTATTGTGGCGCAGTGTACCTGTGGTTTTCCCGCCGGTTAACTGCACTTTGCCATAGAAGTCTATTAAGTTCTGCAGGTGTGGTGCACTTTCTGAAAAGCCGCTTGCTTCCTCTACCTCCGGCTTCATTTACAACACTGATGCTCTTGGATGGCAGGTCAGCAACCTGCAATCTGGGCTTGGCAACCAGCCATCCCAGAGCAGGAGGTAGCTGGTGTACATTCTGACTCTGGAGTGTACATTCCATATCAAATCACAATTATTATTAAATTCCACGTGTACAGTATATGATGTACCATGTACATGTTGGTCCACATGCATCCCAAATGAATAGTACATTTTGTGAGGATATCATTTAATTCTTTATGTGGGATTGAAGAGCTGGCTTCTCTACATTTCCTCTTGTATGATTGCCTTGTTTTTTTTTTTTTTTTTGCTGGTTAAGGGACTGCGCATACTCATGTATTTATTTAATAGTTTTATACAGTGCTGTGCTATTATTTTTCCCTATGCTTGAAACACATCCACACAATCCAGGAGAAAAGCAGAGACCTGTGTGAATGCAGAACATACAAGACCCTAGTCCCTCTTGCTATATGGGAAGATTGCTAATCACACTTTAGGTCACTCGGCTGCTCTAATCCATATATTATTGCAGAATGAATTAGCCGTATAAAATGATTTTTGTTGAAGTGTTTAAATCTCTGTGCCTATGACAAAACCATTTAAAACTAATAAAGCTATACAGCTATTACCATATATCTATACATGAGTGTTTCATTTGGGAACAATCTCTGCTAATGCAGTGCATAGCTGTATGCAACTAAAAGCCTCTTTGTGTTATTATATACATAAACCATGTTCATTCAGTAAAAGTGAAAATGTGTGTATGAGGCGGCACACTCCACTAAGCAGTGAAATATGAATCCAGAGACCAAATAATAGGCAGGAATAATATGCTTACATAAAATATGCAACAACTGCAGGATTGCAATTCAGCTTGTGAATTTTGAAGTTTTCTATTGTATTGCATATTACATGATATTGTATAGATCAGATTACCTATCTCAACTTCCAGTTGGGTCAGTATATTTTTCACTGTATTTTATCTGCAGTATTTGTATCCACTCATTTTGCTAACTGAAGCAGCACTTAAATACCCCCCCCCCCCCATATCACTTGTAGGTCCTATACATATGCGTGTGCACAGGGTTGAGGCTACAGAGAAAGGGACTGGGAAATCTCTGTCCTCAGTCCCTTTCTCTGCTATTTCACCAATGCCCCTCAATGGGGCTCCTAACACATTGTAAACAAATATATTTATATTTTATTTTATTTTGTTATTTTTTATAATTTTGTTCATAATATATTTTTTATGAAACAATTATTTAAAAACAATGTAAAAAATAACAAAATAAAATATTAAAAACAAAAACTACTGACACCAATCTCATTCCTAACACCATCCACTGCTCTACTGTGCGTGTGTGTTTGAACATTTCGGGGTGCACACCCTAATGCAATAGGCTGCACACACCTATAGTCCTATATACTGTTATTGAGTCCCATTGGATTATAAGAGAGGGGTCTGTCACTTTGAGTATACAGTATGCGGATGGAGAGTTTTCCTCCGCTTTCCAGTGTCTACAGCAGGGGTGTCAAACTCAATTTTATTGTGGGCAGCATCAGCATTATGATTGTCCTCAAGAGGGCCAGTTGTATCTGTAAGATTTGATGTCCAGCGCATCCCCTCCCCTTACATTAGATGTCAAGAGCCACCCCACCATCAGAAGTTGAGTCTCGTACTCTCCCTTACATCACAGTGCTCCTCCTTTCCTTATGCTGCTGCTGGGAAGAAGCTGGATGCATTGCTTGAAAACATAAAGTAAAGGTCTGGAGGAGGACCAGAGGAGGGCTGGAGCTCACCTGCAGCTGCAGGAGAGGTGCGAGTGCCACATGAAATGGCCTGGAGGGCCGGATTCGGCCCACGGGCCTTGTGTTTGACACCTGTGGTCTTTAGTATAGAAATGGAAAAAGGTAGCTGAAGGGGCTTAATGTGGCACACAATTTTCACATTGGGGGGTTGATTTACTAAATGAATAAACAAATAGGTTGTTCCTTTTGCAAAGAAACCTGTACTTTGCAAGGAAATTTGCCCCAGAGCTTAGTGAATGAGGTGAAGCTCTGAGGACTTCCATCATCCAATCATGTGCAAGCAAAAATTATTATTATATTTTTTTCCTTGCATGTGATTGGGCATTCATTGCTACGTAAAATGTTACCATATTTACAAAAACTCTGGGGCAAATTCCCTTGTAAACTGAGGTGCAGCACGGTGGCCAAGACCACACAGTGGTTTAACAGGACAAGTTCCACTTTGAACAGGCTTTGCCATGGTCGACCAAAGAATTTGTCATAGAAGCATGGAAGAGGACTCCAGTGACAACCTGTGATGCAGTGCTGAACTCCATGCCCAAGAGGGTTAAGGCAGTGCTGGAAGATAATTGTAGCCACACAAAATATTGACACTTTGGGCCCAATTTGAACATTTTCACTTAGGGGTGTACTCACTTCTGTTGCCAGCGGTTTAGACATTAATGACTGTGTGTTGAGTTATATTGAGGGGACATTACATTTACACGGTTATACAAGCTGTACACTCACTACTTTACATTGTAGCAAAGTGTAATTTCTTCAGTGTTATTACATGAAAATATTTAATAACATATTTACAAAAATATTCCAAGAGCCTTTGTGGTGTCTGTGTTGAAGAATATGGAATCTGATAGGCCTGGAATTTTATTTTAGTATGCTTAGTACAGTATGTGACTGTGAAGGCCATTCCTAATATTGTCAACATACAAGCAGATTTTTCATTGCTGTTGACAATGATGTCAACACATTGCCACTCCACAATCACAAAGCTGCAGATTTTTCCTCAGGTATGTGAGGCATTTTCAGTTTTGTTTTAGTTTTTATTGAAATGTCCTTACATACCGGAAAGTTTTCTTTTTTCTTTCTTTTTTTTATTGTGGCCCTCTTTTCAAAACAATGTTACTCTCAAAACCCCAGGGATTTCCCAGTATTGTCTAGGCCAGTTTTCTCATTCAGGAATGCTTGAAATCGCTTGATATAGTATCTAGTTATTGCAAAATGTTAAAGTCTATTTTTACTTACAATATTTATTTATATGATTCAGAAGAAAAATGACATACCATACATATGAACAAATACAGATATTCTATCCAGAAAAAAAGCTTGTGTGCGTGATAAAAAATGTCTTGATAAATTTGACACTAATATCTCAAAATTTGTTTTTACTTAAAATGCAAAACATTATGCATAGCTCCCAACTGTCCCCAATGTGGAGAGACTGTTGCCTCGAACACACGACCGGTTTACCTGGCAGGAAAACTGCCATATGGGCTTTTGGCCGGGAATCCCCTCAGTTTTCCAGGCGGACTTTTAACTGCCGGGAAAACCGATCTTGTGTACAAGGCATGTCCCTCTTCTGGAACCAAATCCCTCTTTTTCTTTTTCCTCATCATTTGTTCCTCTTTTTGGTCCTAGGTATAGATCCTTATTAAGAAAGTTACTATTTTACAAGCAGAAGTGTTATACTGCAGTAAACCGCTTATCCAACCTTGAATTTTTTTAAAAAAAAATCACTTGTGGGTTTACATGATCATTTTTTGAGTATTAATTCCTCATGGACCATGTGACTTGGAGCATCGAATGTACTTTGCCTTCATATTTCAAGACCCCGTCATCATGGCAAGCTGTAACTGACCCAGCTGTGCAACAAACTTACTATGCATTGACATAAAACATTGACATCAGGAAAGCTGGATGTATGGAATAGTCTCTGAGAGACTGCTTTAGGCTAGGGTGAATAAACTCAGATACGGCAGTGCTGTACACAGTACACTGTAGAGACTTTTGGCACTAGCGCTATCAAACAGCATGCAGGTCAAAATAAATTATACTTTAACCACTTCAGCCCTGGAGGATTTGGCTGCCAAATGCCCGCCCACTTTTTGAGATTCAGCACTGCGTCTTTATCTGACAATTGCGCTGTCGTGCGACGTGGCTCCCAAACAAAATTTGCGTTCTTTTTTTTCTCACAAATAGAGCTTTCTTTTGGTGGTATTTGATCACCTCTACGGTTTTATTTTTTTGCGCTATAAACAAAAATAAAGTGTCAATTTATTAAATAGAAATAATGAATCAGACTGAGACAGAAGTGCAGTAAATATCCAACTTTTTAATAAAATGGTAAAATGGTACAAACAGAGCAAACCTAGTCAAATCATAGCTAGTCTTTGGCAACCAGAGCGCATGGTAAACGATTGCAGATTACACAGAATCATGCTGCAAGACTAGTCACAAACTGCCCAAGGCGGAATCACATCTCCCCGGTGCTTAAGAATCTACACTGGCTCCCGATAGCAAAACGGGTTGAGTTCAAGGCACTCTGTCTGGTGTTTCGGGCCTATTGGCAACTAGGTCCGATGTACTTATCGAATATGACACAACACTACTGTCCACCCAGAGAGCTTCGCTCGACTGACGCCCTGTTAGCAATTATTAAATCTAGTCGATCAGCTTCAAAAGGTGGCTGCCGGCTCCAAACACTGGGGAACTCTCTTTGGAACCAGCTCCCTCATCAGCTCCGAGCATCCTCCTCCTTGATGGCCTTCCGTAAGGGCTTGAAAACACTTCTTTTTTCACAAGCTCACAGATAGAGACTTGGCCTTCCAAGCCCTTAGCAGGAAGCTGCCTTAATCCCAGGCTGCGGTCCATGGTCAGGGAGTAGGGATAGGATTTTTGTGCCCTGACACCCCCCCCCCTTCTTTTTATATTTCTGTTTATTTCTTGTCTGTTCCCCTTTTTTACTTAGATGCCCTAGTTTCTTCTTTTTGCTCTTGGGAACTGGATACCCCCAGCTTGTTGGTAAGCGCTTAGACGCGAGTTTTACAACTCGCATTCGGCGCTCTATAAGTATTTATTCCAATCCAATCCAATCCAATGGTCAAAACAAGCTAGTTAAAAGGAATCCAGAGATCAGCGTAGTAGAGGCAGTAAACAGGATCAGGAACCAGAGGGGAAGTCAGCCAGACAAAAGTCTTTAACAGGAAAACACAGCAGAGAGTATCCGGATATGTTGACAAGGTGAAGGCACAGGAGATCTGATCCAGGCAGTTTAAATAGCCAGCAGGGCTAGCTGATGAACAGAAAATGAAGACCAGGCGAGTCACTGTGGAATGAAGAGTACTGGTAAATAACCAACAGCTGAGCACAGAGCTCTGAGAAGTAAAGGGCTGAGCCCAGCCCTGACAGATACATTGTAAAAGGGAGCAACATGGTAGATTGTATCCTGAAATAATAGAGTGTATTATTTCAGGAACAATAGCCACACATATTTTATAGTGACTGGAGAGCATGTAAGCAACTTGGTTAGGTCCCAGTATAAGAGGAACAGACAAGACAGGTTGTATCTTGAATTACAAATTAGAGTGTATTTTTTAGAGAGAATAGCCACATATATTTTACAGTGTTGTAAAATTATTGTCCTGTCTGGCTTAGCATCATCAGCAAACACTGAGATTGAACTATTAATCCCAATTTAAACAGGATTGGTCCCAAGACAGAGCCCTAGGGTACCCCACTTATAACTCCAGACCATTTTGAATATATGCTATTTTTCACCACCCTCTGGACCCACCCTGTAACCTGTTTTCTGTTCAGGTACATATACTATTGTCAACACCAATATACCTCAATTTGTGGATACAGAGTTTAAAGGGGTTCTGCTTTAAAAGCTTTGGAAAAGTCTTGATACACCAAATCCACACACCTTCCTTTATCCGGATTACAGCTTACTTCCTCATAGAATGTTAATAGGTTTGTCTGGCAAGAATGATTTTTCATAAATCCAAGCTAGTTACTACTAATAATACTATTCTTATCAGCATATCATGCTGATAATCGTGGATATGGTCCCTTATCATCCCCTCCAAAAAATATTGATGTTAGGCTGACTGGCCTGTAGTTTCTGGTACATATCTCGGCCTATTCTTGAATATTGGTACTGTGTTAACTTTTCACCAATTCACTGGCACCATTCCAGTCATTAAGCATTTCTTAAAGATTAGAAATAGTGGTCTAGCAATGACCTGGCTGAATTCTTTGAGGACTCTCGGGTGTAAGCCATCTGGTCCTGCTGATTTGTTCATATTAAACTTTTCTAGACTTTTTGGAACGTTGGCCTCTGTTAGCCACAATGGTACACTCCATAGTAAAAACTCCATAGTAAAAACTGAGAAGAGTGTATTTAGTACAGTTGCCTTCTCCTTGTCACTTGTAACCAAAATATTGTACAGTGGTTGGAGAGTATGTTAAAAACTTGATCAGGCTGGATTATAAGAAGGATATACAAGACATGTTGTATCCTGAATTAAAATGTAAAGCATATTATTTCCAAGGCGACAGCCATACAAATTGTACAATGGCTGGAGAGTACTGTATGTAAGCAGAATGCTTAAGTCACAATGTAAGTGTGAGACATAAGAGAGATAATAGCCACAAATATTTTACAGTGGCTCAGCAATATGTAAGTTGCTTGGTTAGACCACAATGCAAAAGTTCGAGAGGAAGCAGGGTTTACTTGCTTACAAGTTAAAAGTTATTATAAGTGTATTATCTCAGAGTAATAGCCAATACATGTGGCATGTTTGCATTGAAGGAGAATGAGAACAGGCCAGGAAAGGTGGCAGGGGCTTGTAATGGTGGCAGACAATTGTAGGTGGTAAGGACTGGTGAAGGTGGCAGGCCAGCAAAGAAGACAGGAGCAGACAATGGTGGCAGGTGCTGGTAATGCTAACTGGCCATGAAAAATACAGGGGCTAGTAATGATAGAAGTACCATTGTTTGTTTGTTTGTTGTTTAGCTGCATACAAAAGAAAAAAAGTTTCATAACCATTAAAGACCCAGGATTGGTTAATTTTCATGAAAATGGACTAGTCAACAGTGTCAAGGGACAGGCATATTATGCTCTTTGTAAAACAAGCTTTCTGCAATAAAGGCCTTCTCCGACAGCACACTGGGTGTGAGGTAAGCCAGAAGCGCCAGCACATTCTTTGCAAGCTCTGACCTACAGTAGTCTAGCTTGGGAGTATCAAAAGTTCATTGGGTCCTCACTTTGAAAAGTGTGTGCATCATACAGTGATCTCACATAGTCTGTAACCATATGGTGGAAGCACTGTTCGTGAGTGCTAGCCTGTAACCGGGCAAATCTTGCTTCTGCCCGTGTCAAAACACCATGCCAACAATCCTTTATTGATGTTCTGCTAAGCAGAGGCCCATACTCTATTTTGGAGATAGACTCCATCCTCATTGCACAACAGGCTTCCAAGTATCGCATAGTACCCTTTTTAACCCCTGGTCATCCATCCTTGACAGCCAGGAAGCACCAGCACAGATTCTAGCAGGTTACCAAAGAATCCGCTCTCTAATTATCTGCGAAATGTGGAGAGAAGCTCAATTCAAAATTGCTCATCGAGCAAATATCCTGTATTGCCACAGCACAGTAGATCCCTCTCTCTCAACCTGCTCTGATGCATCACCCCCAGACCATCTCTCTTCCACAGACTATGGACCTGCCAAAAGATCTCTAATTTCTGGGACCAGGTATTACAGTTTATTGACCGGATCCAGCAAATAACTCTACCCAAGGACCCCTTGGTATGTCTCTTCAGCTGTGAAACTCTGCCGGGCTCACCGTCCATATCCAGCTGTGATTTTTTCCCTCAGTGGATACACATTTGCCTCCTAGCGGCTCACAGAGCCATCATGCAAGCCTGGATACAACCCACTCCATCTCAGATTTCATCATTGAAACAAGTGTAAGGCTGACCGCAGGTAAGCCTGTGTTTGTAGGAGGAGTCAGGCCGCATACAGCCTGCCCTCCTTTGCCTCCTCCCCTGTGGTCGTAAGCTCTTGTGTTATTTCCGGGTGACTCTGATGTCACTTCCAGGTCACGGATCATTCGAGGAGGACGTACATCGGCTTTGCTTCTCCCTGCTCATTTGCAGGTCTCGGCCCAGCTTTCCCTTGCTGTGGTCCTCGGAGGGTGCGGTGGTTTGCCAGGCTGGTCAGGTACGTATTTCTGTGTGTGACACAATTTTCACACAGCAGGCTTGTCTAGGTTTCAACTGCAGGTTACCCACCAGGTCTATGGGTTTCAGCAGATTGAGGTGATCATTTTTAATTGGCTTGTTCAGTGGCAAGTCTCCTCATCTGTTTCTCACACAGCTTACATAACTCGTTCAACTCACGTTTCCTGTTCAACATTAATTGCTCATGCAATTCACGTTACTCATGCAATTCAGGTTTCTCATGCAATTCACGTTACTCATGCAATTCATGTTTTTCCATACAATTCACGTTTTCCATGCAAATTCACGTTTTCCCATGCAATTCATGTTTTTCCATGCAAATTCACGTTTTTCCATGCAATTCAAGTATTTCCATGCAATTCACGTTTTTCCAGGCAATTCACATTTTTTCCATGCAATTCACGTTTTTCCAGGCAATTCACATTTTTCCAGGCAATTACATTTCTCATGCGATTACGTTTCTCATGCAAACTCACATTTTCGTTCTCGTACAACTCATGTTTTTCACTCAACTCATTGTTTAGGCAGATTAAGTTACGTTTCTCACAGCTCACATTTTACGCAGTTCACGTTTTCTCACACAGCTTATGTTTTTCCCTTACATACTCACATTTCTCATGTCAGCTCACGTTTCTCATGTCAGCTTACGTTCTCTTGGCTGCTTACGTTCTCATGGCTGCTTACGTTCTTATGGCTGCTTACGTTCTCTTGGCTGCTTACGTTCTCATGACGGCTTACGTTTCTCTCATGGCAGCTCACGTTTCTCTCGCAATTTGTGTAATTTATGTTCTCTCCACCTTGAGTTCTCATGTTTTTACATAGTTGTTTCACATCTTAAACGTTAGGCTAAGGCGGCTCCACTGCACGTTACCTATCACGTTATAGGTTCACACGTATTGAGCTGACCGTTTTTTCTTGGCTTGAACAGTGGTAAGTCTCCTCATCTGTGGCACATACATTACTTCTCATTTTGTTAACATGTTACCACATACATTGATAGCCTGACACGTTTTCAGGTTTCTCTGCGGACTGTAGTTGCTTCTCTGTCTCAGATCCATACTACCCTCAGTTCCCTTGCTACGTCATGTCAGGATTTACGTGATAGAGTGGTGGTGTTAGAAAATCAGCCTAATGCAGCTCCAGGAGTTTCTACGGGCTCAGAGGATTAAGCGGATTCCGGTACTCCCCCGTTTCTCAGGCCGGTTCTAGTAGGCCCAGGTAATTCATATGCTCCCCCCATCACTCCGCTACATTTTATCCCGGAAACATAAAAAAAGACATCCTGGAGGGCAAGGATGTTAACCTGGCGTCCCTGTTAATTGCGGCTCACGATGTAGCGGATAACAGGTCCTATGCTTTCAGGGATGTTTCAGTGGTGGTTAAGACTTGGAATCACAGGCTCAATCACAAATTGTCCATCCCTGAGTTTGTCCTGGCCTTTAGTCTCTACAGAGATATCATTTGCTCCATAAGTCCGCTCAGGAGGGAGGAGTTGGACCTGTATCTATGTACGGTGGTCGAGTTAGGCCACAAGTATGGGGGGTCCAACTTTTACGATTAAAAATTTCCCTCCACTAATAATAATAATAAATAAATGGTGCGCCAATTCAAGAAGCTATGCAGCAAAAATAGACATATGCATAAATGACTATCCCTAATATTAAAAAAAAAGCAGTTTTATGCGATAATATGCGATAATGTTGTGAAACAATAATAAAGTATGCTAATTCAAGAAGCTATGCAGCAAAAATAGACATATGCATAAATGACTATCCCTAATAAAAAAATAAAAAAAAACAGTATTATGCGATAATATGGGATAATGTTGTGAAACAATAATAAAGTGTGCTAGTTCAAGAAGCTATGCAGCAAATATAAACAAATATGCATGAATGACTATCCCTCATTTAAAAAAAAATGCAGTAATATGCTAATATGTGATAAGATGCCAAACAGTGATGAACTGCGCTAATTCAAGAAGCTATTCATCAAAAATAGACAAATGTGCATGAATGACAATAAAATTACAAAATACAGTAATATGCGATAATATGTGAAACAGTGATAACGTGCTTGAATCAAAAGCAGATATTCATCTGATTTTACATAAAAAAATAATAAAATAAGTCCCAAATAATAAAGTGCATGTGCATCAAAAAGTGATGAGATGTGAAGATCAAGTGCTCAAAAAACTGTTCTTGAAAGTTGTGAACACAATTGGTCCCACCATCCAGGTATCCAACAGGAGTGTTCCCTAGCAGCTCACCTTAAACCAAGACCACAACAGGTCTAGTGGTGCTTTGGTATACATCTGACAAGGCTTTAACCACTTGCCGACCGCTGCATGCCGAAATACGTCGGCAGAATGGCATCGGTGAGAAGAGGAATCTATAAATTATTGTTTGACACTTGGTGGTGGTGCAATTTTAGTTTTTTTCCCACTTTAAAGCACATGTACTAAACACTTGCATTTACCCCTGACAAATAGGCAATGAAACTTGTTGGGTTTTGGGAATTAATTTTTGCACATAACAATTTTTATTGGGAATTTGCCGGGAGCACTGTCAGGGACATACATTTCAAATTGAATGTGACTACCTTTTACACTTTTGTGAGACACTAATGGGCACTGATGTGGCACGGATGAGCACTGATGTGGCACGGATGAGAACTGATGTGGCATGGATGAGAACTGATGTGGTATGGATGTAGCGCAGATAAGCACTGATGTGGCACGGATGAGAACTGATGTGGCATGGATGCGGCACGAATGGAGCACAGCTGAGGCTTGGATCTGTATGAATGGGCCGTGGATAGACATGGATAAGCACGGATGGAGCATGAAGGAACATTGATGAGCCAGGGATGGATGAAGCAAGGATGAGCCAGTGATGGATAGAGCATGAATGAGCCAGGGATGGATGGAGCACAGATGAGCCAGGGATGGATGGAGCACGGTTGAGCCAGGAATGGATGGAGCACGTTGAGCCAGGGATGGATGGAGCATGGATGAGCACATATGGAACACGGATGAGCACATATACAGCACGGATGGGCACATATACAGCACGGATGGGCACATATACAGCACGGATGGGCACATATACAGCACAGATAGGCACATATGCAGCACAGATGGTATTGGCAAATATACAGCACGGATGGTATGGGCACATATACAGCACGGAGGATGGTATGGGCACATATACAGCACGGATGGGCACAAATCAGCACTGTGGGCACTCCAGAGACAGCCCACAGCGCTGCTGTACCTGGCTCTTTCCTCCCACACTGTACCGATCGGTGCAAGAATAGGGGAGGAGCTGCATCAGACAAGCTCAGGTTTGTTGACAAGTGATCGCTCGGAGGACCGACGGTCACAGACATTCCAGGGTACGTGATTCTGTGAGGACATCCATGGAAACCCTCCCAGAATAAGCCAACCGTGCTGTAGCTATCTTTTGGCTATGGCCCGGTCGGCATGTGGTTAAAGGGGTTGTAAAGGTACAATTTTTTTTCCTAAATAGCTTCCTTTACCTTAGTGCAATCCTCCTTCACTTACCTCATCCTTCCATTTTGCTTTTAAATGTCCTTATTTCTTCTGAGAAATCCTCACTTCCTGTTCTTCTGTCTGTAACTACACACAGTAATGCAAGGCTTTCTCCCTGGTGTGGAGTGTCGTACTCGCCCCCTCCCTTGGATTACAGGAGAGTCAGGACACTGTCTACGTTGCAGATAGAGAAAGGAGCTGTGTGTTAGTGGGCGTCCTGACTCTCCTGTAGTCCAAGGGAGGGGGCGAGCATAACACTCCACACCAGGGAGAAAGCCTCAAACTTCTGTGTGGAGTTACAGACAGAAGAATAGGAAGTGAGTATTTCTCAGAAGAAATAAGGACATTTAAAAGCAAAATCGAAGGATGAGGTAAGTGAAGGAGGACTGCACCAAGGTAAAGGAAGCTATTTAGGGAAAAAAATTGTACCTTTACAACCCCTTTAATTATAAATTGTAGAGTATAAATAAATAAAAGTGTACCAAAATATCTGTGTTCCCACAAAGGGACTACATGAAGGGGTGTGAAATTAAACCAATATAGAGGGAGGAAAAAACATACCAATGATAGTGGCTGAGCTCCCAGTGAAGAGGGTAACCTGTGTGTTGAGGTTAAGGTTGAGTTAAGCACATGAACCATCGGTTGCTCCAAGGCTACTACCGTGTTTCCCCGAAAATAAGCCTGGGTCTTATATTAATTATGCCAACAAAAGACACAGTAGGGCTTATTTTCGGGGTAGGTCTTGCCATGTAATGTGCTGTCTTCTGCCCCCCTCTCCCTCCCTGCCTGTCAGGAATCCCCAGTGTGAACGGAGTTAAAATGCTTGTACAATCCTATAATCCTCTCTTACAGTATTATATAATGTACAATGTGTGCGTTTCTGTAATATAAATGTGCCAAATACCTTAGTTATAGCGCCGCTCTGCACTTCTGTGACCCGCCGGAGCTCTCTTCCCCGCAATTATATTACAGAAACACACACATTGTACATTATAAACTACTGTAATAGAGTGGATTATAGGATTTTACAAGCATTTTTAACTAGGGCTTATTTTCGGGGTAGGGCTTATATTGCAGCCCTTCTGGAAAAGAACGCTAGGTCTTATTTTCAGGGTGGGTCTTATTTTTGGGGAAACAGGGTATATACTCCCATTCCCAGGCGGGGCCCCGTCAACATAATGCCTGATTGGCCACTCTACACCAGGGAGGGCCATCAGCAGTGGGTCCCCGCCCCTCTCATAAGAGGTCAAAGATGGAAAAATACGTGAATTGACGTGAATGACACTGAAAAACGTGGCGTTGAAGCATGACGTCGATGCACAGGAGGCCAGGCCCAGCGCCCACCAAAGGGTGGGGGGGAGGGACAGGCTGCTGCACATCACCAGAGAAGCCTTGTAAGTGCAGTCGCTTTAAATCTGAGGGGTAGATCTTATCTGTTCCATGGGTGAGAGAACATGATATGGGTTTGTTGTGGAAGTACTGTACCTTTTTCAAACTATTTTCCAGTTATCTGCTAATGACTGCTGAGATGCCTCTTATATCATCAAACGTGTCCTGGCTTAGATTCATCTCTTTATATATTATTTTCTTGTTGGTATCTCTGCCCAGTCAAAGGTTGATCCTTTATGTTTTACTGTATATCTGCAACTCAAAAAAGCAATCCTTTAATAGATACACACACTATATAATTATTGGCCTTCCTGCCTGATCAAAGATGCTGTTGGTGTTGTTGCTGCTAAAATACAAAAACTATTTTGATCTATCCAAGTACCCTTAGAAACTGTTCCTTTCTTGTATATTATAAACTGTGCAAATTTCAGCATGTATATCCAAAGATTTGTTGTGTGTGAGAATGCTATTGGGGAACATTTTTAATTTTACTTCCATTATAAAATTAACCCTAGATAAGAATATCATTAAAAAATATGTGCATCATGGCATTTTCATGACACATTATGAATCTGGTGAGCACATTTGACAAAGCGGTGAAACAGATTTTAGGAAGTTAATTAATCTCTGCCATAGGCTTACCCTAATGCCGCGTACACACGATCATTTTTCGGCATGAAAAAAACGTTGTTTTAAAAAAATGTCATTTAAAATGATCGTGCGTGGGCTTCATATCATTTTTCAGGTTCTGAAAAACGACAAAAAAAAAGTTCGAACATGCTGCATTTTTTAACGTTGTTTTAAACGATGTTGTTTTTCGGGTTGTAAGATTTTTTCGTGTGTGGGCTAAAACGACATGAAAAACCTGCGCATGCTCAGAAGCAAGTTATGAGGTGTAACAGACAGAAAAGCACGAATCGTCTTTTACTAAAGCAGCCCCAAGGGTGGCGTCATCCGCATGAAACTTCCCCTTTATAGTGCCGTCGTACGTGTTGTACGTCACCGCGCTTTGCTAGAGCATTTTTTAAAAACGATGGTGTGTGGGCAATGTCGTTTTAATGATGAAGTTGGAAAAACAACGTTCTTTCTACATGCTGAAAAACGTTGTTTTTTTTCATGCCGAAAAATGATTGTGTGCATGCGGCATAAGTGAGTGTAAGAGAAGTGAGTGTTGTCACATAAATAAATAATGTAAATTCTTACTAACTATATGTTGCATATTTCTATGACAGTATTATATATGAGAATGCCCTAAATACAGGAGGATGAATAATAAAAACAGCTCATGCATAACTGCAGAATAGTCATAGAACAATATAGCAGATTACAAATCATTATATGACTCACTCAGTCTATTGCCAACTCTGGAAATCAAAGAATACATAATATAAGTTAGTATGGAAATGTCTTATTCACATTGACTTAAGGAATCTGTCTTGTGCTGTTCACAATACGACATCCCTGTCTTTTCTAGATTATCGCCTATTCTACAATGCCTCGTTTTTGCAATTTAGATATTCAGTAAAGCATGCTTGGGGGAGAGGAGGGGGCTGAGCACTGACACTGAGTGGCTGCTTTTGCAGCTAGCTCCTGCTGTTGGACTCCTAGACACAGAGACAGCTCAGCCAGTAAGCGAATGCTGTTATTGGACTCAGAGCCAGTCAGCTAGTATAGCTGTTGGACTACTTAACACAGAAACAGCTCAGCCAGTCTACTGCTGGACACCTTAACACAGGCAGTCTGTCATCTATCCCTGCTGGTATTGCCACCTTGTCAAACACTTGCAGTAGCTTGGGGAGGGTGCATGAAGCAGCCACTAAGGAGAGACGGAGTAAAGCAAGACACTTAGAGGGACCACACTATTCACTATGGCATCCAACTTCAATGATATTGTAAAGCAAGGTTATGTAAAGATCAGAAGTAAAAAGCTGGGGGTAAGTCTTTTTTTTTTACCTTGATCATTATTTTTCTGGCTTATTGCTTTTTTTTTTTCTACTAGATCCTGCGTTACAGAGCTCTGTGACAGACAGCTACTGTACTATCTTTAGCCACTCCGGTGTATACTGTATAGTCCACAGGGAGAGATGAGAATGCGTAAATGATTTTGTGTACAGCAGGATTGTGATTATCTGCATTTATAGAGCAAGTGTGCTGATATTGATGGGGGCAGAGAAGCATGGGGGTTTTTAGCTCTTGTTGTGACTGTTTCACTGGCTTTTACTTCCTACCTTGCTCCTAAGTCTTATGTTTTGTCCTAATGTCAAAGACAACAGACTGATTATCTGGTTTGGATTCAGAGGAATAACCTTGCCAGACACTTCAAAGCTATTCAGTGTGTTGCTGTGGACAGCAACCCCTGAGTGGATTAAGTATAGTCTAAAGAATGGATCCACATGGGAATTGTACTGTGGATAACAGGCTATTATTTGTTACGTTGTATTGCATTGTGAGGATTAATCGACTTTTTCATGAACAGATACAGTGGATTAGCAGGGTATAAAAAGTATGGGAGCTGTGGGATAATTATCACCAAACTGTCTTGTATTATTGCTTTCAGGTTCACGCGCATGATATTTATCTGAGACTTTTGGAAATGCTTGTTGAGTTTAAAACGCATAAGAGAGCCAATAATTGTCACTGATAATGTGGGTAAGAACTCATTCCCTGATGGTGTTTTCTAATCTCTTCTTTTCCAAGAATGAAAAATGTCAGGACTTGGAAGGATTTGGTTCAGGAAAAAGCTTTTACTTGTTGTTTAGCCGGGGATTGCAATGAACAAGCTTTGACTGCATAATGTTTAGCCTCTCTATTTTATTACATTCCTCTAGTTTAAACGAGCCCATAAACAATGGATGAAGGATGAACATGTTTTGTGGAATTGAAAAGGTAGACACTAATGCTGTGATGGTTATCTTATCTTGGGCACATGGCTGAATGATTAAACATCTGACTTGGACTGTGTGATGCCAACAGACAGGCAGCAGCAGGCTGGATGCAGAGTCTAGCACCTGTGTTATCTAGAGAACTCCTGTCAAATAATGATCCGCTTTCCCAAACTGTGTCAGATAAGCCAGAGTCACTCAGAAAATGAAAATTCTTCAAGTAGCTTAGAATTTAGCTGCCTTTCTTATCGAAAAAATAAATGAATATAGTAGTGACATTGGAACGTTGCATATAGCTTGTATTTTTTCTGTCTGTTTTTATTATTTTAGTGCACAATCCCTGGAATTTATAAGAAGTGTCTTAGATAATCTTTAAAAATATGACTTACCAGTAGTGCGACCAACCTGTGACAAATTCATGGTATATGAATCTCTTAAAACTCTGACAGAACTGTTGCAAGCACCTCTCCAGCAAAGTGGCAGAGCTTTACAGTCAGAGAAGCTATTTGGAGGAGTTAAGAGTAATGAAAATGTATCAAATATCAGTTCTAGAGGAACTTAAAGACAGTAAAAGTGATGTAAATAAGAACTACTTGAATTCATTGCACATTAACAATAAAAATGTTGCAAGGAATTTGCCCCAAGACTTCATACTACATAAACATCACCAGAAATGTGTTGCAAATGCCTTACCAAAGTCTAATGTTTTTGCTAATTATCTTCTTTAGTGTGTTAATGAGCGTTCATAAAGGATTATCAACACACAACTAGTATTTTGGTTATGCTTGTGAGCTCAATCACCTAACAGCTTTTTACATCTGTTGGAGATTCTACAGGTTACTGCTCCTTTTGAGGTATCTTACCATCTCGCCCTGGTTGCTGTGCCTCAAGCAGCCCACATCCTTTTGTATTTTAATAAAAAATAATCAAAAATGCAGTATAGAGATGGAAGCTCCTATGTAATGGCCATGACAAGTTAGTAGACCTGAAAACACAGGAGAACATCTTAAGAAAGATTTCAGAATAAGTCTTGTGGTGACTCAGTCTGCTTACATGTAACAGAAAAGTTAGTTATGGATATAATTAGTCTTTAAACCATTTTTAGGTCTACAGTAAGGATCAATGTATCCTAATTTGCTGCATGTAATCATTATGTTTGGTAGGGGCATTGAAGTGCACAATAAAACTGAATACTATATATGTGTTTGTGAATGCAGGCACTAATCCAACATTTTAGTAAGGAGTTGGGTGTAGAGTTTTGTTGCATTTACCCAAGACCTCTGCAGGCCCTTATTTGTCCTAATGGATTGCCTATATGTTTCCACTTTACTTCATCAAGCCAATTACCTTGTTCAGATAGATGTTCTGATAGATAGATAGATAGATAGATAGATAGATAGATAGATAGATAGATAGATAGATAGATAGATAGATAGATAGATAGATATCTAGATAGATAGATTTTACTTCTGTTTGTTTTTATTGACTTTAGACCTATATGATATTTTGATATTCACCCCACAAAGTAAATGTATATTAGGCAGACATGTTTAGCTTTTAATGCCCTGTTTGCCATTGCAGTGCAGAGAGTAGCAAAATATATTAAGCATGTTTGGCCTGTCTTAATTTGCATTGTGCTTAGCGAACAATCAGGTAATAATGACATACATCACTCATTTATGTGCAAACATAAAAACTTAAAATACTAAAAAAGAAAAAAAAAAAAGAAAAGGAAAATGGTCAGCAGCAATATCTTTAAAGAATGTGCACCAATGTACTTTAAAGGCAACTCAGTGACAAGGAAAACTTTAGGTTAAGTACTGTAGTGCAACACAGTACAATCGCAATCTAACTTCTGCAGATAACATGGTAAATGTATTTTAATATACAGTAGAGTGATTAACATAGCATGTAAAGAATGAAAAAATGCTACATCTGTTGTTAATTACAATTTATAATCCACTAGTATATACTGTATATATATATATATATATATATATATATATATATATATATATATATATATTTGGAAAATAAAGAAAATAAGAGGGGATTACAATAAAGAACAGACAAAACAGGGGAAGAAACAGACTCATCGAAATACACTACATTGGGTATGTGGGAATTGAAGCTAAAGGGAAAAAGGTACTGGGGGAAGGGGAAAAAACTTAAAGGTAAGAAGGAAGGGGTGATTGGGTACATCCCTTAAGTAGTATCATGGGAAATAACAGCCAGAATAGACAATTTGGTCTCTAGTTGGTGTGCCATGATTGAGAGAGGTAAGAATGGTAGCCTTGAGAAAACTTGAATGAGTTCCAATAAAACCATGTTTTCCAATGTTGCTCCTCTTTCTTGTCTAATTACTGCCATACTGTATGTTCCTCCAGATGTTAGCAATCACAGAAAACCATTGTCCGATCGGGGAGAGTTCAGTGCACTTCCATATCTCGGGTACGCAGATCCATGTTGCATTTATTAAGTGGACCAGAAGTGATTTATTGTAGTGATTCTTGGTTAATGGAGTTAAATGTAGTAGAAGCACCTCAGAATGTATCTAAAGCTGAATATCAGTATGTTCAAAAACAATTTGCTGGACCTTTTTCCAAAAAGGACGTATTGGTGGGTAATGCTAGAAAATGTGAAGGAGAGTCCCATTCTCCCTTTGACACCTCCAACACAATGGTGAGGTGGTTGGAAACATTTTGTGTTAAAGGGAGGATACATTATAGTGCCTGGTTATGAGTTCATACCCAGCCTCTTTGAATCTGCTTGAGATCATTGACTTATGTGCAAAGAATAAAATATGGTTCTGCATGGCTCTCTATTTTCTGTTAAAGATAAACCTATATCCCATCTACTCAGAAAAGGTGGGACGTACCCCTCACCTGGGCTAGAGAGGAGATTGTAAGATATAGATAAGGTATGTTGAAGTGGGGAGGCATCCTCAATGTAATTTTCAAATGTGGAACAAGATTTCATGGTGACAGTAGGAGGTTTGATGGAAGAGAGGAAATGTTTGATTTGAAGGGCTTGCCAGAGTAATAGCGGAGGATTTTAGTCATTTATATTTATAGAATTGAACTAGTAAATGTATAGTGCATCTTAATCATTGAATTTTCAAAGGTGCACTCTTCAATATATTAACTGTAGTCTTGCAATATTCTTATGCATACTTTTCTCAAGTTACTTTGGTTTATGATGGAGAAGCATTTCACCTGTTGTTTATCATTTGCCTTAATGGATGGTAAAATGCATACTCATGTCATTATGTGCAGAAAGCATGCCTATCTAAGTATTTAAGTATGTAAACATACATTTTATCCAGAGATAAAAGTTTATAGAGAGTACCATATAGTTTGCCTTCTGGCTCTTCTCTGTGAAAGACTCAGTATGAGGAAGGAATGAATTCCCTAATCTCTTTAAGTAATACTGTTATTTTTTAAAAGAAGAAGAATAATAAAAACATATCCAAAGGGCTTTTATGAGATTTTAAAGTAAAGAAAATGTGGCCTTAACTATTATAGCTTTTCTTAAGCTATTTCATGCAAGAGACAGCAGTAGTAAAAAAGATAGTAATGATACATTCTAAAAGTTTTTGGAGAAAATTAGTAGCATTTAATCTCAAAGAAATTCTATCCCATTGCTGTTGGTATGACTGATGTGCAGTTAAAAAATAAATGTGTTTTCCATAATGACCGAATGCCTTATATGACAGATCTGCAATGCTAGATTGCACCATCAGGTAGCATCACATGTGAAGTCTGAACATTACAGCTGTGAGCTCAGATACAATACAGGAACTGGGAGTAGAGGAGGACCCTCTGTAGAATTTCTGAAAAGACCAAACCTATAAACAGTAAAGAATTTTAGTTGTTAGAGTTTATAAGTCATAAAAGTGATTATATTTTATACTTAAAAATCAGTTTGCCAGCTAGGTATCTGAAGGACATCATCAGTCAGGCATCTAGTGGCCCATGGATGAGTAACTGAGAACAACTTGCATTTTTCAACTAGAAGATAATATGTGGTTTCTGTTGATCATGTACATTGCTTCATGTGGACCCAAACAATATAATACCGTATTTGTAAATGTTACTTAATAATAGTGACCTTTAGCAGACTAAGATATGAATATTGGGAATGTATGCCACATGTATGGATAGTGGCCAGAGGTATGTTCATTTGTTTCCACACCATCAGCTCTTTTCCATGCAACCTGTTGTGAGAAATAACATCTTCTTCTCCCTAGAGGCCCTTTGCACCACACACCATGGGTGAGAGCCCATTGAATGTGCAAGAGCTGGAAAGGGTTGGGCAAGATTTCACACTACAAAGGAGTGCTAGATGTAACCCCTGGTGCTGCTACAATCATTTAAGTAGTAGCATCGGGGGTTGAAAGAGGACCCTTTTTCCATTTTATTCAATTCAGTTACAAAGAAAACGTAATACAGTACTAGATCTAAATAATTAATGTCTTAATTTACTTTGGAATACGGCAACTAGAATGCATTCTTGAAGCAGAACTTTAGCGATGAACTTTAGCAGAGAATCCTGTCATCAAGAGTTTTGGCCACATAAGCAGGACATGTCAATTTTAAATAGATCTGGCAAGATCCTGTAACTTACAGCAACAACATGCTTCTGTAAATCTCAACAGCATTTTTCTTATAGTCAAGCTTAACACTTTCAGTACCATTTGAAACAAACCTAAGGAACATCATCAGGTAAGTTATTAAGATTAGTTATCATAGAATATTACTCACAGCACAAGCACCCTATAGTATCAGGATGTTATCCAAAAAACACAATGGTTGGTTGTATGAAGTGAAGTGTAAAATTCAAGCTAAGAGTATTTCACAAAACAAGGATACACTCCTCATAAACAGGTCAGGACTATATAGCTGGTTGTCTGCCTGAGGTCTAGCCTTAGTTCCTTCTAAAGTAAGAAAACAGAGTAGATGGTTAGGAAAAAATTAAAGTGGTTGTAAACCCACTTTTTCACTTTTACCTACAGGTAAGCCTATAATAAGGCTTACCTGTAGGTATAAAGAATATCTCCTAAACCTGTACGGTTTAGGAGATATTCCCCTCGCAATGCACCGCTGATTGCAGCGGTGCATGCGCAGGGGGGAATCCACGGCGAAAGGACCGGCATCCGCCGGACCCTGCTGATTTAAAATCTCCCGCGCGCACACGCGGGAGTGACGTCATCGCCGCTCCAGCCAATCACAGCGCTGGATCGGCAATACCCGGAAGACACGCCGGAGCAAGATGACATCTCGCTCGGCGTGGACCAGGTAAGTGTTCTTCACCTCGTTCCGAGGTAAGTATTTCATAATCAGCCTTTTGCCTTGCAGGTTTGAAAAAAAAAAAGTTTATGCGGTTTACAACCACTTTAAGAAGAATCAGATAAAGAACACAAAAGGGGAGTGATAATAACAAAAGAGAGAGAAAAAAGAAAAGGAGGGGATGGGCCAAGGGGAGAGGGAAGAGCCTTTTAAGTGCTGGAACAGGTCACGGGCAGCCATCAGTTACAAGTTGTGTACAATTTTTCCAGTGGTGTCAGCCAGTTGACATCATGTGGCCACCCACCACTCTCTTCCTCTTTCCCAACAAAAACAGAAATGGCTGGGCCACAAAAGAGGATACTTAAGGTTTAATTTAATTATGGAAATCTAAATTCTAGTACAAAAGATGAATTAAGCATTAATCTTGAGGAATTCCCAACCAAATTCTGCACATTTTGTGATGTACACACATCTTGCATAATATATAAATAGCCAAAAAGGGGACACATTTATTTTCTGGTTCAAAAATGTTCATATTTATCAGTGTGCCTCTCCAGATCCATCATTCTCATTGAACCATAAATTGGATTCACCACCTCTGACCAATAGTCCAGGAGTTGACTCGGAAATTGTTCAGGCTAAACCATAAAGTAGTAACATGTTCATTCTGACAGGCAGAAGAATATCATAATATCAATGGCTGGTCATAATAAAAACTCCATTGTTAGTAATAAATGATATATATAGATATATTAAAATGTGTCGCTGTCTGACTGGAGTACAACTTTAAACTCTGTTCTAAGGCTTAAAGTTACTCTTTCAGGATATTGAAACATACAAATGACACATAAAGTTGTCTGCACATACCTACTGCAGCTACTAACACTTTGCTTTCAGGGTCAAATGCCAGGCCGTTCTGAAGGGAAAAGTTCTGGTACTTCCTTGTAGTGTTGAATCATGCTCACCTCTTCTCGTCTTGTGCACATTCCTTATGGCTAGTGAGCTTGCCAGTGATAGTGAATAGCTAAAATAAATGTGTGGGGGATGGAGGATTTGGGCAAACTTGACCCTACCTGAAAATGTTAAGCTTTGCTCATTAGAGTAGCCTGTAATTGGCCATAGGTCAAGGGTCAAGGTCGTAGGGTGCTGTTGGAAAAATGTAGGCGATTTTATGGTGGTTAACATATCATATCTGAAAGCAGTATTTTTGAGTTAATATCATTATATTTTTGCTTAAACCTAATCCCTTAATGCAACCCTGAAACATGACATTTAACTACATAAATCATAACCTGAATCTGAAAAAAATAATAAAACCCACTCTTACCTTATTGGGTACTAAAAGCTCTCTTCACTCAGATTTAGGAAAAAACGCAAATTTAACAAATTTTTATTACTTTCGATGAGGATTGGGTTTGCTGTCACCATGGCAGACCCTATGTGTTTCAGGTTCGCAGTGCTGGGGGTTTTATTGTAAAATTTGCAACCATTCTTTGCAACCATAATGTACTGCCTGGCTTTTAAACTTAGATCTTTCAGCTCCAAATGGGTCGTAATGGAGGATTTGTTATGTGCCAGTCCCCCTCATTATAAAAGGGTAGATTTAAAGCAGCCAGTATGTGTTGGAGTAGTTTAGGGAGAACTGATAGCCTATGTAGGGAGAGTTACACAGTGCTACAGTATATTGTGCTATATTGTGCTCCATGAATGGAGGATGGTTGAATGATTGAAAGGTCCGCCTCTTCCATTCATAGGTCTTTTTACATTCATGAAAGCTATAGTTCAGCTTCTGTAAATAAAGGGGTAGGGCATAAAGGGCAGGTCCAATAAGTACTCTTGATGATGACCGGTTTCTTGGCTCTATTAACAATGCAGCACCAGATGAGGAAGGAAGATTTCAATTCAAGCAGTAGCCATCGGCACAAGGGACATTAAGCTTTGCTAGTAGGTACAGTCCCTTGTGTTCATTTTTGTTTAATTGTTTGACTAAACTAAGGCTTTGAGTGCCTTCTTTCTCCCAGCAAAGAAAAGCCACTTTTCTGCAACTTTTGCTAATGCTAATTCTTCTAATTCCAAATCTCACAGGGGGAGGCTTAAGCCTTGTACACACGACCGAGGAACTCGACGGGCAAAACACATCGCTGTCCTCGTCGAGTTCCTTGTTAGGCTGTCGAGGAACTCGACAAGGCAAGTTTCTCCATTCCCGTCGAGGAAATAGAGAACTTGCTCTCTTTTTGACTCGTCGAGTTTCTTGACAGTTTCCTCGACGAAAATGTACACACGATCGGTTTCCTTGGCAAAAAAATATCTCCCAGCAAGTTTCTTGCTGGTTTTTGCAGAGAAACTCGGTCGTCTGTGCGAGGCCTAAGAAGACAACATGTCAAGCAAGGAAGAGGGTCATGGGGCCACAATGAAAAGGGTCAAGTAACAGCCTGACACTCTTCAGAATGATACTATACCCACCCCTGCCACCTCCAACAGCGTCCTTCATAATTGAAATGTTTTCTTCCACAGTTGCTGGAGCAGAAGAAAAATATTCCGAAATCACCCCCCATGCCCAGCATCTTAATGCCAGCTTGAAAAAACTGCTGACTTTGCAGCTGCTTCCATTCCAATTCACAAATGTACCCCCCATCCCCCCAAGTTTATGACCTGTGCTACACCACATATATTTTGTGTGGAGGCTGTTCTATCAGACTATCCATGCCTATTATAGCTTGATAAAAAAAACTGTCACAGACAAAAGCATTATTTAAAGTAGAATTCCAGGTTTCATGTCACTTGCATTTCATTTTAAATAGCTTGCTTGGACCAATATGGTCCAAATAAACTATTGCCATTATTATGTGACCTCTGTGTATGCTGTAATACAATGTAGTAGCATTGACTACATACACATAGGACTTATTTAGATGTTCACCCTAGGATGCATTATTGCTTCTGAAACTATTTATATGTTTGGTTGTCTATTGTATGGATTCTTCTACATTCATCTTGGCAAGTAACACTTTTTAAATGCATATTTTACACACTGTGAACACCATACAAGTGTTTGTGATATTGGTATTTGTGGTGCATTTGCAGCGTGTTTACATTGATATGAATGCATGTTTTTGGGAAGTGGTAAGCCAGCTGAACGCTACATGTCTGATAAAGTTTGGTGTGATGCAATGCGAAATGATACAAATGTAACCATGTGAACAACACTGTCCACTGCAGTGCATAATTGGCACAGAGCATTTACAGGTGTCCACGAGACTTGAAAAACACAGATAAAACACCTGCTTTTGACGCTAGTGTAAACTTAGCGGCACAGTGTTCTGGAAACAGTATGGGTGACTTCCAGTCTGCTGCCAGAATTAAAGAGATTCGAGAATATTTCTCCATCATTCTGGACAAGTCTTCTATTTTTATCAAAGAATACAAGACTTCCTCTGATTGACCAAGGTGCAAATTGTGATGATTGCAGTGATTGGGTGATCAGGAACCAGACCTCCTGTTTCTGATCATTAGTACAAGACCCGGGACTCTTGGTGAAAGCGGAAGAATGGGGAGAGTGTTAGTTTAGACTTTCCCTTAGGTGCAATTGAGTGACAATGCTTTGACATACAGTTGCCAGTCTGTCTCTTTTGTTCCTGGTTGTAAATTTAAAGTGGTTCTAAAGGCTGAAGGTCTTTGATTTCATGCATTCTATGAAGATAAAAAAAAACTATAGTATGGTGCTCTCTCTGCTGCTCCCCTAATACTTACCCAAGCCCAATCTCCATCCAACGATGTGCACGAGAGCAGCTGCTCGCCCAAATCACTACCTCCTCATTGGCTGAGAGGTTATAAAGGGGGCAGCACCATTTACACTTTGCATTTCATGTTCTGCTTTTCTTTCATTTTCTGGGCACCTGTGAGCAGCTATAAAACCTACAGGCCAGTATGGTAAAAAAGAGTCATAATTCTTTCTAGCCTCAGTAAGATACATTTTCTCCTTCTTTGGGTCCCGCTGCTGTTAATCACAGCCAGTGAGGAGGGAGCAGGTAGTGCGACTACGCCCCATTCTTTGTGTCCTATGGACACACGGAGCATGCACAAGAGCCCCCATAGCAAGTGGCTTACTATGGGGGCACTCGGAGAAGGGGAGGAGCGAGGGACCCAAGAAGAGGAGGATCAGGGCTGCTCTATGCAAAACTTCTACACAAAGCAGGAGTGTATAACATGTTTTTTATTTTTTTTAACCACTTGCCGACCTCCTCATGTAGATATACGTCAGCAGAATGGCACGGACAGGCACATGTACGTACCCGTACATCCTCTGCTTGACGTGGGTGGGGGGTCCGATCGGTATCCTATGTTAAGTATGGCCGTCGTTCCCGCGTCGAATTTTGAATTTGTTACATTGTTTGCGTAAGTCGTTCGCGAATAGGGCTTTGCATAGAATGACGTTCACATCGTAAGCATTGGCTTGTTGCGGGTTAATTTCGAGCATGCGCACTGGGATACCCCACGTTAAAAAAAAAATGTCATTTACGTCGGGTCAAGACGTATTTACATAAAACACGCCCCCATCACCTCCATTTGAATTGCGTGCCCTTACGCCGCCAAAGTTACACTACGCCGCCGTAACTTACGGCGCAAATTCTTTGAGGATAAGGAAAATACACCAGGCTACGTGGATCTGACCCAGTATGTTTGGTCCAGCAACCTGAACTTAGTAGATTCAGACTGCTAAACCTAAACCTGCTGAGTTCAGGTTTAGCAGATTTAAAACAAGATTCAATAAACCCCCCTCAAATCAAAGCCTGGCAGATACATACTAAAATAAGTAACTTTGTTCAGAGTTTAATGTACATTTAATGACTCATGTTGCATTTTATTTATGGCAATTGTGTGCTTTATTTAGGGACATTCATTTTTAATAATGCTGAATGCTTGTAAAAAGCCTATAGTCAATACCATTCTCTAGGTAATGTTTTATTGGAATTATCTGAGCTGCCTGGAATTAGAACTGAAGTAATAAATATGATAGTAGGCAGAGGTTTTTGGTAGAGAAGACTTTGTATGTTTCTTTAGCTAAAAAATCAAAAACAAATCTGTAAAAAAAATCTAGTTAATAAACACTGGCAAAAGCATTAGGGAAGATGGCAGTGGCATTTGTGAAGAGGCAATGCAAACCATGGAGTAGTGAAAGGAGAAGAAGTAGACTGATAAGCTCATGTTTCTGTCTCTTTGGTCTGTCCTCCTATTATCATGCTCCTTGTCATGCATATCAACTGATTCGCTCCTTGTGCTCCCCTCCAGTGAATACCAGGGCAATTCGGATACTTACACTGCTTGCATTCAATAATAATAAAAACATATATATATATATATATATATATATATATATATATATATATATATATATATATATATATATATATATATTAATTGTGTGTTTTATATCAGCTTGAAGTTTGCAAAGTCGTTTTGTTTCTTTTTGTTACATGTATAAAAGTTTTTTTGTTTTAAATTTCAAATATACCATATATACTCGAGTATAAGCCGAGTTTTTCAGCACATTTTTTTGTGTGCTGAAAATGCCCCCCCTCGGCCTATACTCGAGTCACCTTTTTGCGCCTGATCTCCCGGACTTTGGGGACCCAGTACTTGGCACACATATAGCCCCACTTTTCCTCTACAAGTGTGCAAAGTTTGTTGTCTGGGGGACCTACGGCCGGGGAGCACCTTTTTCAAAGCCGGGCACCCCTTCCATAGACTCCCATGTTAAATGTCAGTCTAGTCATGGACACAGTGAGGCATGGGCACAGTAAGGCACGGACACAGTGAGGCATGGGCACAGTGAGGCATGGACACAGTGAGGCATGGGCACAGTGAGGCATGGGCACAGTAAGGCATGGGCACAGTAAGGCAATGGCACAGTGAGGCATGGACACAGTGAGGCATGCACATGGACACATGGACACCCTAGGCTTATACTCGAGTCAATAAGTTTTCCCATTTTTTGCTGTAATATTAGGTGCCTTGGCTTATATTCGGGTCGGCTTATACTTGAGTATATACGGTAATATGTTATTTCAATATACTGTAAAAAAAAAAAGCGGACAACTACAAACAAAAGTAGGAAGAGTCTCTTTTTGGCATAGCTTCTAAATTCATAAGATCTAGTGGCCAGATTCACAAAGGAGATACTCCATCGTATCTCAGATACTCCGTCGTATCTCTCAGAGTATCTATGCGACTGATTCATAGAATCAGTTACGCATAGATATCCCTAAGATCCGACGGGTGTAATTGTTTTACACTGTCGGATCTTAGGATGCAGTACCGCGGCCGCCGCTGGAGGGAGTTCGCGTCGTAAACCAGCGTCGGGTATGCAAATTAGGAGTTACGGCGATCCACAACAGATTTTTGCGTTCGCTACGTTGTCGCTAGTCTAGTTTCCCGTCGCAAAGTTAGTTGTCGTTTTTGGTGCCTTTTTTAATTTACACAGCAATCGTATTGCTATATAAAGTATGGCCGTTGTTCCGGCGTCGAAATTTAAAAATTCACGTCATTTGCGTAAACCGTCCGGGAATACGGAATTACGCTACGTGCGTCGCCGTTCAAAAAAATGGCGTCACTTCACGCAAAGCACGGCAGGAGTTACGAAACGGAGCATGCGCAGTAGGTCCGGCGCGGGAGCGCGCCTAATTTAAATGGCACATGCCCATTTAAATTACGCAGGCTTACGCTGGAGGCCGCCGGCGTAGTTTTCATCGCAAGTGCTTTGTGAATCAGGCACTTGCGATGAAAACTTGCGGCGGTGTAACGTTTCTACGATACGTTACGCCGCCGCACTTCTACCTGAATCTGGCCCTACGTGTGTGGCATGCAAACATATTCTTTATTTCATGTTTCAGGCTACTTTTTTTATTTTACTAAAAGGACATAATTATTGATCAGTCCTTTCTTTCCCTCTTCATCGGATTGGTTTCTATACTAAAAATCGCACATGGACTGAATATATTCTGTATCGTGTGTGCTTTGATTTGTTCTCATTTGTGTCATGCAGGTCATAGTAAAAAACTATAAGCTGTATATGGGGTTTTAGATTTTTTAGTTTTGCTACATAGGTTAATTTTTTCAATATATTCTCATCTGAGACTAATGCTAGGTAATCACAAAACAATCTTTCATTTGATATGACAAAGCATTCAATGTTTGGCTCTTCTGTAATAAATTGTAGGACACAATGGGGTCACATTGGATTATTTTTGCAAATCTAAGCATATTTTAATCAAGGGGCATATTTCACATTCTGTCTACATTTTTAGCACCACACACCTGCACAGTTAAATGATTGACTCAAAGGCTTGGACAATTGTCCCCAGAAGCCTGGTGCATTTAAAGATTTGGATGATGCAACAGATTTTGTTATTTAGCATTGCTAATATGTCATTATTCACCATTACTTATACACATAACAAATTTCATCAGACACAAACAGGTCAGCAACTAATTGATCACATGTATTAATTATGTACTTGAACATGCATTACTGGAGTATGTAAGAGCATCTTGCTAGGGGTGATAAACTGGGTTCCTGTCACACACTTAATATGCAGCTGAAATTCATATACAGGAGCTGTTTTATCTATCAATTAATTATAATTTTGTCCAGCCAGTCATGACTCATGAGGGTTACACATTTCAGTTTTATCTAATTCAGTTAGGTAATGCAGCTCGATTGCCTCCCTACTTCCAGATTGTTACTGGAAAATGAAGGAGCTGTAGCTAGACGAGGTAACAGCTCTCCTCCCCTTTTGGTTCAAAGTACTGACAGTCTCTGCCTGGACAGAGAATTACTAGAGGCTAGTATCAAGAAAAATACTAGCTTAATTTAAAAATACATGTATTGATTTTTTAATAAATATATAATTGCGTTAAATTGTGCTTTGCTTTATCTGCCTTGAGTTCCGCTTTAAACTTAACTTATTTACAAGGATTTGGACTTTTAGTGAAAATAACTTCCTCCACCCCAAACTTGCTCATCTCCATTATATTGTTAAAGTATTAAGCCACCCCAAAAATCATTTGGTGGAGGGGAGATGGTGGTGTTGGGCTTGGTCCCTTAGTTCTAGTGAAGGAAACTCTTCAGGCATTAGCATACCAAGACATTTTGGACAACTTCATGCTCTCAACATTATGGGAGCAGTTTGGGGTGACCCCTTCCTGTTCCAACATCATTCATAAAGACATGGGTGAGCTTGTTTGGGGTGGAGGAATTTGACTGGCCTGAACACAGTCCTGACCTCAACCTGATAGAACACCTTTGGGTGAATTAGAGCAGAGACTGAAAGCCAGGGCTTTTTGTCCTACATCAGTATCTGACCTCACAAATGCGTTTCTGGGAGAATGGTCAAACATTCTCATAGACACACTCTTAATCCTCGTGGACAGCCTTCCCAGAGGAGTTGAAGCTGTTATAGCTGTAAAGGATGGGCCAACTCCATACTGAACCCTACGGACTAAGCCTGGGATGCCATTAAAGTTCATGTGCGTGTAAAGGCTAGACATGTGCATTCGTTTTCGTCCGAATGCATTTTCATCCAAATTTCAGGTATTTTCGTTATGGTTTTAACAAACGAAAATGAACGCACAGAATACGAAAACCGAAAGATCCGACTTAAACAAATGCTTTATTTTCGTTTTCATTGGTCGAATGTGCCTAACCTTAACTCTATTAGTCCAAGATTATTCTACATAGAGAGAAAAGATTCAACATTATAGAGAGAAAATATTCGACATTATAGAGAGAAAAGATTTGAGATTATAGAGAGAAAAGATTCAACATTATAGAGAGAAAAGATCGCTGCTGGAATTGGGTGGGGGAAGTAAAATAAAAATAATGATGATGATGAATGTTATTGGCTGATTGTAACCAAAGAGGAGGAGCAGTAAAATAGCTAGAACAAACTTGACAATTCAACATGAACGATGAAGATTCGACAATGCATCAAAAAACATACAAACGTTGAATCTGTCATTGAAGGCTTATGGTGTCTGTTGATAGTTCTTAGGCCCCATACACACGGGAGGATTTATCCGCGGATACGGTCCAGCGGACCGTTTCCGCGGATAAATCCTCTCGAGGATTTCAGCAGATTTTAATGCGATGGAGTGTACTCACCATCGCATTGAAATCCGCGCCAAAATCCTCTGGCGATGACGTGTCGCGCCGTTGCCGCGATTATGACGCGGCGACGTGCGCGACGCTGTCATATAAGGAATTCCACGCATGCATCGAATCATTACGACGCATGCGGGGGATCCCTTCGGACGGATGGATCCGGTGAGTCTATACAGACCAGCGGATCCATCCGTTGGGATGGATTCCAGCAGATAGATTTGTTTGGCATGTCAGCAAATATTCGATCTGCTGGAATCCATCCCAGGGGAGAAATATCCGCAGAAACAGATCCGCTGGAGTGTACACACCATAGGATCTATCCGCTGAAACCCATTTGCTGGGATTTTTCAGCGGATGGATTCTATCGTGTGTATGGGGCCTAAGAAGATTCGACAAAGCAGCTAAACTGTACGACACTGCGATCATACTTTTCTGGTCAAATGCTCGGCCCATTGGCTATAGAAAAAATCTAATGTTGGTTGACTAGTAATAATAATTAATAAATATAATTATTACTAGTCATACAACAATAGAATTCTACTATAGCTTGTAGGCGAACATTCGACCGAAAAAGTATGATTGCAGCTTTGTACAGTTTCGCTGCTCCATCGAATCTTCTTTGAACATTCGACAGACAGTCAGACACCATAAGCCTTCAATGACAGATTCAACCTTAATTTGTTCAGATTTTCGGACGAATACAATTTCCAACAAAAAACAAAATAAATAAAAATGAATTTCGGGAGTAACTAAATACATTTATTTTTCGGACGAAAACGAAATTCCGAAATAAAATATTTCAGTGTGCACATGTCTAGTAAAGGCAGGTGCCCCAATACTTTCGTCAATATAGTGTGTATGTGTATGTGTATATATATATATATCTGTGTCTGCCTGTGTGTAAATCAATAAATTAGTGATCTGGGTAAATGTCCTGCAACACCATTCATCAGAAATCTTCAATCAACTGGTCACTGCTAACACAATTACATTAATTAAAGGTTGATGCTGACAGAGTTACATCAACCAGTAGTAGACATTTACAAAGTTCATAAAAAGAGAAAAAAAACATTCCCATTCCTACAGTGTAAAGTGAACCACACTGTTCTTACCTCTGCGCCTGAGGTTCTTCCACCCCTTGACTGGTTTGGTGGAAGGGTAGGTTCCTGTGAGGACACGCTAGGTATTTATAGGTATGATGTTTGGTGGCCATTTTAACATGGGACCACCTGGCAGATGGTGCATTTCAGATGTTCTTTTTAATGGTGGTATCCATAGGGATTAAAATATATGAGTAGCTTTTTGACTTATTGTTTCACCCATATAGATTTTGAATATTGTGTGCATTTACTTCAAGGGATCTGGCTTTGTTCTGGACTTGGGCATTGTATATTTGGCACCCCAGAATTTCAATATTTTTTATCCTGTTTATTAATAGAAGATAATAGGCCCATACTTTTGGGATTTCTTTGACATATATTATGTTATTTAGAATTTAGAGTCTTGTGCTATTATTTTCTTTATCCATAGATTCCTAGCCCGATGGGCATTTTGCTAAGATTGTCTGTCCCATTGAGCTGATTCCCATTTGTCCCTTCTTCTTCTTCTTTAGAGTGTCCTTCCACAGGCTGAGTGGGGGGGACTTTGTGGGAGCACAATTATCAACTTGTCCATTGTTTTCGTCTCATAAATGTGAATATGTCATGTTTTAGGCAAGTTATATGTGCTATGTACTATTATTACTATTATGTTGTCTGGTTTGTTTTATTTTGATATGTTTTTTGCTGTGTTCCAGTGGTATTAAATCCAGATAGATTTGTGTTTGGTAGACACTAATGTTGTAATTTATTTCCAGATAGAGTATACTCTTCTCACTCTTTTGGCATGTAAATTGCTTCAGAAAATGTCCAGAGGATGCAGGAGGACCTCAAAATGTGTAGACAGAAGCTAACAAGTCCAATATATACTATTACATATTTTTATCATTGGATTTTAGATTATTTGTATTATAAAATGGTGTCATTAGATATTGTGTCATTATGATTAATGCATTACACTGGGAGGTATTTCTAAAGTCCCATTTGTGGATTAATATAGATCATTGTGGTTTCAAGATAGTAGTATGAGGGATGATACCTACCAGTGTTACTGTCATCTGATAAAGGCATTGAATTGGGAATTTATTATATCTAAACCAAACTGTTCTACTCACATGACAGTGAAAAATGTCTGTAATCATCCAAATCTCAGACTTCTTACCTGCATTCATCTGTGCAGTAATCCAAATGGTGATTCCAGGTGACAATCCCCACACAAAATGAGTGACACTCACCTAGATCTTCACTAAAACAAAGTAGCCAGGTAATTCGCAAAGTGTCTCCTCACCAGGAATGCAATGGTTTAGGATCTTGCCCACTTTAGATACAGTAAGCCTTACAGCACACCATGTGCTCAGAGAGAGGGGGATAAACCAAACAGCAGCATAGCATAAAACCAATATAAAAACACACTTACAAAAGGTGTGCATTATACAATTACACAAAGGAAAACTGTGCGTACAAAAGGAACTGACACACCCCTTGTCAGAGGTATAGATAGAAATAGAAATCCAGGGCAGAGCAAAACAAAAATCTCAACACCGTGTAAACATACAGAAGAGCAGGTACATTGCCAGGGGACACATACAGCTGATTACCAACCTGTTACCAGCTAAAAAATGGCTCTTGCCAAGATGCAGGGACAAGGACTGTCCGCTATTTGCCAGAGCTGTTAAAGGTATAGATGAACTTGTGTAGAACAACGGCAGAGAAACAGACAAGAACAGAGAGAGCTCCATTTCGCAGCCCATAGCTAAGAACAGATGTAGTCATAACCAAGAACATTAGGATGCCAAACCAATTTAGACAGATAAGCAGGATTAGAAGCCGTAGCCAATACAAGTCAAAACTGGTTCTTTCAACATAGGAATAGACAGAAAAATACAGTGATACAGTGTATACAGTGAATACAGTGGTTTAAAAAATGTATATATTAGGTATATATTCTTAAAGAGGAATAAACCCTGATAGGTTTATCTTCCTCTTTGTTTCCCTGCAAAGGTAAAGCATAATGGGCTACTATGCATTGCATAGTAGCCCATTATGTGACACTTACCTGCAGGAGAAGCCCGCAATGTTCCCATCTTCCACGCTGGCACCAAGCGTCCATTCTTCACCCCTCTTCCTTCCGGGGCCGCGATGTGACACTTACCTGCAGGAGAAGCCCGCAATGTCCCCGTCTTCTATGCTGGCAGCGAGCGTCCATTATTCACCCCTCTTCCTTCCGGGGTCGCTCTGTGACTGGCCGGAGCCATGTGACGGCACTCCCGCACATGCGCATGGGAGCCGCCAGTCACTGCATGACCCCAGCTTGAAATGGCACATCGTGCCCTTTCAAGGCGGCACATGCACAGAAGACTGCATCATTAGGGGACATTGCAAATATCTCCTAAACCGTGCAGGTTTAGGGGATAGTTCAAGTACCTACAGGTAAGCTTTAATCTAAGCTTACCTGTAGGGGAAAGTGGTCTGTAAGGGTTTACAACCACTTTAACTCAAAGTGTACCTTGTGTTGATGTCAGCTCCCCCCCCCCTTTTTTTTTTTTGCTGCCACAACCCATGTGCTCTGCTTGTCCCAAAGGGACGAAAGTGAGCAATACAAGGAGAGATTTGGCAACTTATAGGACAACAAGTATATTAGTGCCATTTTAAGTACAGATTAAATCAGACAGATACACCAGCACTGGTTGGTGAGGACAGAGCCTCTAAATACCGTAGAAAGAAATTCACCTGCTGAGGCGCAGGTGAGCAAAAACACAGGCTACATGTTATAGAAAAGCCCTAATAGGAAGAAGACACAAGATTCTAAGCTTTAAAGGGTACTGTACAATAACAAAAAGAAACCTCATTCTTTGAAACCAAAAGGGGCTACCTAGTGTTTTTCGCAGGACAGGAAAGTTCCTAAATTTTCTCGATTCACGCCAATAAATAAAAATAATTTATATATTTACCACCTTCACTTATGAAAGAACAGCCAAAGTGTAGTTTAAGGGGTAACACTCTGACACATTTTGTGTCTGTGCCCATACCATCATGCTGGCTGACAACAAAATACGGCAAGAACCTACTTCATCATATTAGCAGATCAATTTGTATAACTTTTATACCTGCAATGGCATGAAACGAACATACTGAATGAGTTAAATCACACAACTACACTTTGTGCTTTGTTAGGTACACACTTTATTTTCAATTAATAACAGGTAAATCAATATTTATCCTTTTTTTAGCCTTTAAAATTCTAAAATATATAGTCGCCTTGTGTAAAAAGCAAATGCTTAACAAGACATACGCATTTAAATACATATACATAAAGGTATCGTTATAACTATTTTCCCATAACAAGTAGAAATAACACAGTAATCATTTGATGTTTAAATATCATGTGCCTTTAATGTTAGAATTCAAGAGATTAATTTTTAAGACAAGCTAATCTAAGCAGAAGACTTTATGCTATGTCACACTAAAGAATGTAGGTGGCTAATGACATTTTAAATGTCAACGGGGCAGTAAAACGTCCTATGCTGAAGGCATTTAATTAGCCCCAGACAGATATTCCTCCACTGAGACAGATGTGCTTTTTCTTACTGCATGGCTCTGAGTGATGCAACTAAGAGATATATTGACCTATAGCAACATACAAGATTGAAACTATATTACAAGACTCAGTGCTGTAAAATCAACTGTAGAGAACACTCAAGGATGAGCTGATGACAGAATGTAGAGCATTATTTTATCTGCTGTGAAATTCAGTGACTCATTGGTTTTATTGTTACAGCAATGACTCCCTTTCTCTTGATGGCTTTCTTAATATAAAACGATCACCCAAGTTACCAAAATGAATTTAGCAGCAGAATTGTTCAGTTCTCAATGAACTGCTGAAGCCTTCTACTTCAACCCTCCATTGTTCCTTTGCACCATTGCAAATTCTATGGGGTTTTCCATTTGTTGGTAGTGATAAATGTGTTTACTGTGAATATTTTTAGATTATTGAACCAAAACGTGATATTCAGTCCCTAGGTAAATCATTTTTAAAGTCAGATTTGTCTAGCAAACACACTGGATTTATTACTGGAGTCTGTATTCTAAATCACAGCATATAGAACACTGACTGGAGCTTCAAGCAAGTGCACAAAGATATAAGCATGTGCAGTACAATACCCCACATGTACAGTTCTCTGGTGCTTTTTAGAAATGTATTTTTTTACTTTTGTCTCCTGTGACAACAACCTTATGCAACTGATACCACTGTATTCTTATATGTTTTTCACATCTAAAATTGCGCGAGGTCCCCCCAAAAATCCATACCAGACCCTTATACAAGCACAAAACATGGCAGGCCGCAGGAAAAGAGGGGGGGACGAGAGAGCGGCCCCCTCCTGCACCCTACCAGGCCACATGCCCTCAACATGGGGGGATGTCCCCATGTTGATGGGGACAAGGGCCTCATCCCCACAACCCTTGCCCGGTGGTTGTGGGGGTCTGTGGGCGGGGGTCTTATCAGAATATGGAAGCCCCAGATCCCAGCCCCCCATGTGAATTGTTAACGGGGTACATTGTACCCCTACCATTTTACAAAAAAAAGTGTTAAAAATGTTAAAAACCACAGTACACAGCTTGAGACAAGTCCTTTATTAAAAAGAAAAAAAAATCCAGCGATGTAATCCATTATCAATCTCCAGTGATGACACAAAGATAAAAAAACAACGACGCTGACACGATCCTGCCTCCATGAGAGGCAGCCGACCAATGACGCTCTCCAGCTTGACATCGGTTCAAAAGCTGAGGGCGGGGCCACCCATGACGTGCATGGGTGACCCCCGCCTCCCTTTGATGCAACGGGAAACCTGCTCAAAGAAGGTTTGATGTGATGGCTGAACTTTTTTTTTTATAGCCACAAACACTTTTCTTGGCATATGCCAAAAATTGTACATCATTATAAATGCAACATTCCCATCAAGAAGAATAGCAGTGGCAGAATAATGCTGCAGAGAGATTTGTCTGAAGAAGGCTCTGGAAGGTTTTCGAAGATGGAATAAATACAACAAATTACATACAAATCTTGGAGGAAACCTGATGAAGTTTGAAGAAATACCTGAGCCTATGAAGAAAATTTGTGTAATAAAAATATATATTTTTGTGCTTCTTCTAAAAAAGGTGATAAATATATTGAAGGTGCTGCTGCTTAAGGCCGCGTACACACCAAACGGACCGAAGTTTAGTTTCATCGGTCCAAACCGTGTACGCCCCATCGGTCTTTGGTCCTTCGAAAAATTCGAGAACTTGCTTTAAAATCGAACTGATGGACGGCCGACCATTGGTCAAAACCGATGGTTAGTATACAAAAGCATCGGTTCAAAACCCGCGCATGCTCAGAATCAAGTCGACGCATGCTTGAAAGCATTGAACTTCTTTTTTTTCAGCACGTCGTGTGTTTTACGTCACCGCGTTCTGACCCGTTTGGTTTTTGAACTGATGGTGTGTATGCACATCAGACCATCAGTCTGCTTCAGCGGTGAACTGATGAAAACGGTCCGTCGGACCATTCTCATCGGATGGACCAGTCGTGTGTACGCGGCCTAAGAGAGACAGAATACTTTAGCTCACATTCAAGAAAATGGTAAAAATCACATAGAAAACACAGTCATGGATCTTGCTACAGCTGTGGAGGCTCCGGTCCCAGCTGATGCCTCTTACAGATGAAACGCATCGGGTGGAGCAGTATTCCTTAGGCGTCACCACGATCAGCTTGTTGGCAAGATCCATGGCTGTGTTACCTATGTGATTTTTACTGCTTTCTTGAATGTGAGTGCTACATAATTTTTTAATACATTTTTGTATGAAGTACTACACTATGAAGTCTTTTCCTTCCATTTCTCCTTTCATCTGAGATGATCTGGAGACAGAAGATCCGTATCCAAGAAAGATCCCTTATCTAAACAGCTCAGTCCCATAGAGGAGGTGTAGTTGGCAGAGGATTACTAGGAGAGGATTTTATGTTTTGGATTCTTTTGCATGAGCAAAATGTATCTTTATAATCTGAGATCCAACAGATCTGGTAAGTGGCTTTGATTTCATTTGAAGGAGAACACATCAAGTGAATATTGATTCTCACCTGGTTGATTTTGAACACTGGTTGGACTTTTTTTTGAATAATTTCCTTTTGCCAAAAACACTTTCTTTTCTTGATTGACATTTTCATTTGTTTATTTATCATCATATATAATTGTTGATGTATACACAATTTTATATACATGTTTGTGTTTTTTTTATTGGGTAGCGTGCTTATATCTATGAAGAAAATGTGTCTTCCAGAAAGATAATGATACCAAGCCATAAAGCTGAAATTACACGACAGTGGCTTGAAAACAAAAAAGTTAATGTTCTGAAATGGGTCAGAGTCCATCACAAGCCAAAAAATAATGTGTAGTTCACTCACAACCCCCTTGCCACTTAGGCCTGATTCACACCTATGCATTTTTTGTGCTTTTTGCATTTTGCAGATTTGCACTACAGAACGTGTCCCATAGGAAACCATGTTAAATGGACTGTAGTGCAAATCTGAAAAATGCAAAAAGCACAAAAAATGCATTGGTGTGAATCAGGCCTTAACAGAGCTGGAGCGGTTTTGCAAAGAAGGAAGGGAAGAATATTGCAGTGTCCAGATATACAAAGCTGATAAAGACCTATCCACACATTTATTTACAGGGGTGTATACAAAAACTTATGCAGCCAGCTATGTTTTATTTCCCACTGTAATCAATTTTAACCACTTTACAGAGATTTTACTTTGACATTTAAGAGTATATTCCTTTTGATTTAAATTCCATTGCAATTCAGTGTTCCATAACAATGACATTTAAAAACATGCAAGGCAGTGTTTGTTTTTTATATAGGCACTGTAATCTAGCACCCATGAGTACAAGTATGTACTATAGCCCCATGGGCTGTAACAGGAACAAATACTGTATGTTGCACTGCATAAAACAATGTCAATGCAATAAACAATTAGACAGTCATGAAATATTATCATCATACATGATCTGACGGGGAAACACAGGCTTACTCCATAATACTAGAGTGCCTGGGGAGTATGATAAAGAGGGAAGCATCATTTGGATTTGCATTTCATGTTCTGCTTTTGTTTTATTCTCTGGGCACCTGTGAGTTAATTCAAATATAAAACCTATAGAGTACAGGCCAGGATAGTTAAAAGGAGTCATAATACTTTTAAGCTTCAGTAAGTTAAATTTTCTCCTTTTTTTCTTGCTGTGTAGACTTTGCAGACAAATAATCTTGGTGCATAAAAATTAAATAGCATGCTGCCTGCATTCTAGTTTTAAAGTGAGGTTAAAGGTCATATTTTAAAAAAAATAAAAAACATGTTATACATACCTGCTTTGTGTAGAAGTTTTGCATAGAGCAGCCCTGATCCTCCTCTTCTTGGGTCCCCTTCTCTGAGTGCCCCCATAGTAAGCCACTTGCTATGGGGGCACTCGTGCATGCTCCAAATCCTGCTCTGTGTGTCCATAGGACACAGAGAATGGGGCGTAGTCGCACAACCTGCTCCCTCCTCACTGGCTGTGATTAACAGCAGCGGGACCCAAAGAAGGAGAAAATGTATCTTACTGAGGCTAGAAAGAATTATGACTCCTTTTTACCATACTGGCCTGTAGGTTTTATAGCTGCTCACAGGTGCCCAGAAAATGAAAGAAAAGCAGAACATGAAATGCAAAGTGTAAATGGTGCTGCCCCCTTTATAACCTCTCAGTCAATGAGGAGGTAGTGATTTGGGAGAGCAGCTGCTCTCGTGCACATTGTTGGATGGAGATTGGGCTTAGGTAAGTATTAGGGGAGCAGCAGAGAGAGCACCATACTATAGTTTTTTTTATCTTCATAGAATGCATGAAATCAAAGACCTTCAGCCTTTAGAACCACTTTAAATTTACAACCAGGAACAAAAGAGACAGACTGGCAACTGTATGTCAGAGCATTGCACTCAATTGCACCTAAGGGAAAGTCTAAACTAACACTCTCCCCGTTCTTCTGCTTCCACCAAGAGTCCCGGGTCTTGTACTAATGATCAGAAACAGGAGGTCTGGTTCCTGATCACCCAATCAATGCAATAGCCTCTCAATGATTATCACAGTGATTAGTCACTGTACAACCTGTCCCTGTGTTGTTTCGCTATTGAATTGGACCAGCAGCTTTCTATTTTCCTGTGGCTGGATTGTGTTTTTCGATACATGCTTTGTATTCTTTTCCAATCAGAGTGTTTTAGTCCCAACTTTTTTACTAATGAATATTGCGGTAATACACTATTTGAGTCATTTTATACTTTTATATGTGCAATACAGATTGAAGCCATCTGTCTATATAGTGAGAGATCTACAGTATATATAAATGAAGGAGTCTGTAGTGCCGCTCTGCTATTTTCCCCTAAAAGGTGCACATGCGCTTCTGACCTCTAATGCTGCGTACACACGGTTAGAATTTCCAACAACAAATGTTTGATGTGAGCTTTTGGTCAGATATTCCGACCGTGTGTAGGCTCCATCGGACATTTGCTGTAGGAATTTCTGATAACAAATGTTTGAGAGCTGGTTCTCAATTTTTCCATCAACAAAAGTACTTGGCAGAAATTCCAATCGTCTGTATGCTCGGAATCAATTTGACGCATGCTCAAAATCATTGAACTTCATTTTTATCGGCTCGTTGTAGTGTTGTACGTAACCGCATTCTTGACGTTCGGAATTTCCGACAACATTTGTGTGACCGTGTGTATGAAAGTTTGAGCAAACAATCCGTCCGAAAAAAATCCAATGTTTTGTTGTCGGAATGTTTGATCGTGTGTAAGCGGCATACGTCTGTATGAGGTCTATGTTTGGAGGTGAGTGGTTTGTTGATCCACTGGGTGAAGAGTGTACACTGCACATCGGATGTATAAATTGTCACCATTAGATCTGTACTTGGAGAAGGTTTTTAACACACACTGGGTTTGAGACAAGTGTTGGACAATATATATTTTTTGACAATGTGCATGTTTATGGCTTTTATTTGTTTTTTACACTTATTGATTTATATTTGAAGCACTATAAATTGAGTTGTTAAAAATGTCATTAATCTAGGGGGAAATTTTTATTTTCTATTTTATTATAAGATAATTACATTATAGTATTAAGGAGGCAGGGCTGTACACCTTTGGGATATTATATGCTGATAATGTAATGTAAAGAGATATCACTCGACGTACTAGCTGGAAGCCATTTTTCTTCTTTTTTTTTTACTTTTTCGGGTTGGTAGGTAGGTTTTTGGTATAAAATGCACACTATTGTTTCTGGTCCCTACTACTGCTACACAAAACAAATAACATACACATACATGGTATCACTGCAATTGTCAGAAGATGGAGAATTTACTTGGGGTTGTTCTTTGGTGGTAAGTTATAGTAATAGCAAAGAATATACAGCTAAAACAATTTTGAAATATATAATTTTTACTATTTTGGTCCAGTTTTCCTTTGCTAATAACAAAAAAAAGGAGATGTCCATTACCATTTACCACTAAATGAAAGTCAAATGTGTGCAGAAAAGGTATAATCCACTTGGATAAGTAGCTGCGATGATATGCACAGTTTTACTAACACGTCAAAGTTGCAAAATTGTGTTCAGGCTTTAAAATATATTTTATCCCCATCATGAAGGTATTAAAGGTTATTATAATTTATTTTATCACACTAATGTATGAGAGTTTCCAGAGCCATTCTGCACAAAATAATATTTAAAGAGATTTATAGTAGCTGGTTAAATCCTTTCAAATCATATAAACATGTATTTGCTTCCCTTTTTTTTAACATTTTATATGGAAGATTTTGTGATATAGAAAAAAAGATATGAATAATTTTATGATGTCAGGATTATTGAGACTTATTTATTACCATGTACATGATCCCAGATTCACCTGTTCTGTACCTTTGACTCTTCTGTTTATTCTTACACATATTTCATTTTTACTCTTCATACTATGCACTCTAAATGGCACCTATTATTTCCATTCACTGCTTACTGTATGTCTGCATCCTTCTGTAACTCAATGTTTATGTTCAGGTTAAAAGCCAACTCCATTTTTTTAAATAATAGGCCAAACAACAAACAATATAGTCCGGAGATGTCCTCTAATGTAATGCATTTACACCATTATACCACTGGGCAGAATTATGTTTAGGGTCAGTTAACCCACTTCCTCTGAGCCCAGGCTGTGACGGACCTGTTCCCTGGAGTAGTGTCATCATGCAGCCTTGTCATTTGGTGCGGTAATAAAGACCACCACCATTACTGGTGGAGAAGAGGAAAGACCCATCACCAGATTTCAGCAAAATGGCCAGAAGATAATATACTGTATATATATATATATATATATATATATATATATATATATATATATATATATATATATATATATATATATATATATATATATATATATATATATATATATGTGTGTGTGTGTTTTTTATTGTGGCATGGGGCTTGGGTTAAAAGTGCACTCACAGTAAATAGATTTTCTTGACCATTGTCTATAGGAAAATCCACAATTTTGAGTTGTCATCAGAACAGAAATAGAGACGAAATCCTCCAATCGGAACAATATCTGGTGATATCTCTCTAAAAAAGAATTTCCCTGATTTGGGAATGATTTCCTCTTACTTCTGGTCTTGTCAATGGCAAATGGTTATGTGCTTTCCTGAGTTAAATTAAAGTTTTTGATTTTAGATGTACTACAAAATAACTCAACAGCCTGATGACTCAACAGCCATAACACCTGGGATATTGATCTAATCAGTTAAGTAGCAGAGGGGGAGGGGTGTATACAGAGGGGGTTGTTAATCAGTTTCAGCTGCTTTGCTGTTAATTGAAATTAACAACAACAATTAACAACAGGTGCACTAGATGGGCAACATTGAGACAACCTCCAAAACAGGAATGGTTTTTCAGGTTGAGGTGTCTCACATTTTTTTCCCTACTCATCTTTTCTGACTGTTTTTCACTAGTTTTGCACTTGGCTAGGGTCGGTGTCACGACTGGTAGCACGAGGCGATACTTGGACCCTATAAAGATTGCACAGGCAGTCCAACTCCTCTAGGATGGCACATCAATACGTGTCATTGCCAGAATGTTTGTCATGTCTCCCAGCACAGTCTTAGGAGCATGAAGGAGATTCCAGGAGACAAGCAGTTACTCTAGGAGAGCTGGACAGAGCCTTAGAAGGTCCTTAACCCATCAGCTAGACAGGTATCTGCTCCTTTGTGCAAGGAGGAACAGGATGAGCCCTGCCAGAGCCCTACAAAATGACCTCCAGCAGGCCACTGCTGTGAATGTTTCTGACTAAACAATCAGAAACAGACTTCATGGGGGTGGCCTGAGGGCCCTGACGTCCTCTAGTGTGCTCTGTGTTCACTAATCAGCTCCATGGAGCTTGATTATTATTTGCCATTGAACACCAGAATTGGCAGGTCCGCCACTGGTGCCCCATGCTTTTCACAGATGAGAGCAGGTTCATCCTGAGCATATGTGACAGACGTGAAAGGTTCTGGAAAAGCCGCAGAAAATGTTATGCTGCCTGTAACATCATTCAGCATGACCGGTTTGGTGGTGGGTCAGTGATGGTCTGCGGAGGCATATCCATGGAGGGACGCACAGACCTCTACAGGCTACATAATGGCACCCTGACTGCCATTAGGTATCGGAATGAAATCCTTAGACCCATTGTCAGACTCTACACTGGGGGGGGGGGGGCGCGCTGAGCCTCCAAAACTTGTTGACTGTTACGAAATACAAATCTTTTAAAGGACTATAGAAGCTGGTGTGGCTCTCTTATCCTTGCAAAACTTTTTTTTTAAACCTGGAGGATACATACTGGGCCAGATCCTCAAAAGGGATACGCCGGCGTATCTACTGATACGCCGTCGCATCCCTGTTTCTATCTTTGGAACTGATCCACAGAATCAGTTTCCAAAAGATAGGCAGAAGATCCGACATGTGTAAGGGACTTACACTGCCGGATCTTAGGATGCAGTACCGCATCCGCCGCTGGGGGCATTTCGAGTCGAAATGCCGCTTCGCGTATGCAAATGAGCACTTACGGAGATCCACAAAGCGGTTTAACTTTGTGAAATCTACGTAAATACTTACGTTGCAATCGTAAAATTAGGGCTGCTTTTACAAAGTGTAAACTGTTTACACCTTGTAAAAGTAGACCCTTCTTACCCGCGACGCTTTTATTTAAAAAAAAAAAAAAAAACAATTCCCGCCGTATCTTTTTTTTTTCCCGACGCAACTTTTTTTACCCGGCGCGATTCTCAAAACTCGGCGTAACGTAAAACCGCGCTATGCACGTCGGTAAAATGATGTCGTGAGCATGCGCAGTACGTCCGGCGCGGGAGCGCGCCTAATTTAAATGGGACTCGCCCCATGAAAATAGGAACGCCTTGCGACGGACGGATTTAAGTTACACAGCCGAAAATTTCTAGGTAAGTGCTTTGTGGATCGAGCACTTAGAAATTTTAGAAATTTTGCGGCAGTGTAACTTAAATCAGAATATTTAAGTTATGGCGCCTCTTTGTGGATCTGGCCCACTGTTATCAGAAATTTTCTACCCTTTTTTTTTGATTATGAGAGGAATTGTTTTTATCGCAATAAAATTGGAGTCACATCTAAAACCAACATTATTATACTGCCCAGTACTCTTCCATCAAACCAGTTATTTATAAAATATTAAGAAATATCCACATCTGCCCATAGTCTCCATTAGAGGTCCCCCTGAGGGGGCAGGGGGGGGGGGGGTACTCACAACTCTCCATTATATGGAGCATAAGTAAACTGTATGAATAAACCCCAACAACAAGAACATCTGTGAATATTCTCCAAAACCATAATCAATCATATTATGTTACATATGGATTCATTCTCTAATGGATAAATAGATCTCATGCATGTATTTCAAATATGTACTAAGCTGTTTGCCTGGATTTCAGCTTTAAATAGTATATACTTCCTACAGCCTACTGCATTAATTGCTGAAATGGAAAATACATGTTTTTAGCTACTGCAGCATACGTTATGTTGTAACTATTACAGCAAAAATTGAATAGGGGTCAAATCATTAAATGGAGAATTTTTACGGCTGAGCATTGTTTGTGACATTTTTCAGCTGAAATTTATATTTTCTGTTCTCAAAAGATTTTATCTCATGACTCACATTTGTTTACTGTGTACTTTTCTTTTTTGTTATGTTATCAGCTTTTGTATATATGAATATTAAATCAGTTCACAAAGATTATTGTGCAGATTATTATTCTTTAAAGTATTATTAGCTTCTGACTGGCATTAATTGTAAGGGTTTATGAGATTTCTACAAGAACAGTGGAAAATTAAGTCTTTTGAGTGGTTTAAAAATAATGATTCATAGGAAAACAATACTGACTCGTGAGAAATAAATGTTGAAATAAAATTATTGGTTAAGACAGGGTTTGACAAATTTGCTTGGAATCTAGGAGCCAGCAAAAAAAGTTAGGAGCCAGAAAACGCACCCCGTCCCGCCAGTTCGCGCGCAGAAGCGAACACATATGTGAGTAGCGCCCGCATATGTAAACAGTATTCAAACCACACATGTGAGGTATCGTCGCAATCGATAGAGTGAGAGCAAAAAATCTAGCTCTAGAACTCCTCTGTCACTCTAAACATGCAACCTGTAGAATTTTTTAGTCGCCCCCTTAGAGATTTTAAAGGGTAAAAGTTTGTCGGCATTTCACGAGTGGACGCAATTTTGAAGATTGACATGTTGGGTATCAATTTACTCGGCGCAACATTATCTTTCACAATATAAAAAAAAATTGGGATAACTTTACGGTCTTATTTTTTAATTAAAAAAAGTGTATTCTTTCCCCAAAAAAGTGTGGTTGTAGAACCGCTGCGCAAATACGATGTGACAGAAAGTATTGCAACGATTGCCGATTTATTCTCTAGGGTGTTAGAATAAAAAAATATACATAATATTTGGGGGTTCAAATTAGAGGGAAGGAGATGGCAGTGAAAACAGTAAAAAAAACTCACATTAGAACTGCTGTTTTACTTGTAATGCCAACGGCCACCACCAGATGGCGCCAGGTCACAGAAGGAAGCTTGGGCCTTCACAAGGCTGCAAATCTAAATTACCGGCTGTTGCGGGCCCGCCACGATCGTGCGGTGGTGGAGGTGGGGGCGCACAGAGACACAGCATCCTGTGCCTCCGTGTGCCCCCACCTCCCCTGCCGCACGATCGCGGTGGGCCCGCGGCGGACGGTAGTTGAGGCTGCAGCCTCAATTACCGGAAGGCGCGGGCGCCAGGTCACAATTTCTTGTCGCAATTGCGAATGGGCGCCCGGATTTTTTCGAACCCTGAGTTAAGATCATAAACATATAAAAGATCACTTGCAGCTAGGTGAATAGACTCCTGCTTTGACAAAATTAGTATGGTACTTGTTACTTTAGGTGTGTTTGCCACCATAAGGTCCTGAGCCACAGGGCTGCTTATCCCACAGGCACAACACAAAGCTCTTTGACTGAGGCCCTAAGCAGTGCATTGGGCCACCACAAGTCAGATTCAGAATTTAGGTTTTTAACTTTCATTTCTATGATAGCTTTGCTATTGATTTATGGACATTGGTGGATATGGGGCAATACAGGTAATTATTTGTACAAACACTGTCATAGCTGATGACAGAGTAATGAAATATTTAGCAATATAACAAAATATTAATAGGTTATAGCATGTTAAGCATACAGTTATATACGACACAACAGGGACGTCTTAATAGCATCATGGGCCAATGGGGGGAAAGTAATGCTCTGGGGCCCCTACAATGGAGACAGTGCAGGTAAACAGAAATCAAGTAGGTAAGAGGTAGGGGATATCTAGGGTGAAGAGGGGTCAGAGTGCTCGGGGGACATCTGCGATATAGTGGGGCAACCCAGACTGCCCCAATTTAATTTTGGGGCCACCCGGGCTCAAGGACAAACTGCTTTGGGGAAAGGGCAGGGGCCCCCGGCAGTGCCCAGGTGTGCCCTCTCATTAAGACAGCCCTGCGACACAATGCAACCCATTGCATAAATGAAATATTGTGACTGTTGTAGAATAAATCCATACAACCAATTAATTTGTCCTGGGTCTTTAAATGAGTCAAAACACATACGACCAATGAATAACTAGTTTCCAACATTTATAAAGGTATAAACAAAGAAAAATATATATATATCATTAGAACTTTGGAGACAAAACATTTATAAAATAGTATATATTTTTTCCATATAGAGAGCATAAGTTTGTTGAAATATCAAATACACAGGTTGAACTGGATGGACTGTTGTATTTATTCAACCTTACCAACTATGTAACTACAATCATTAAAACCAATTGCTATACAAAATAGTACATTCAAATCACAAGATGTAAATTTCCAATGGCCCAATGCATTTCATGGACATTATTTATTACCTCAGGAGCCAGCGATGTGTAGTATTAATTGAAAAACCATCTAAACAGCAAAAAACTGAATAAAAATGATACATATATACAAAGTACAACATTCCAATGTGCATTCCACCACAAGTAGATAAGAAGGAAGCCAACAGATGGAAACTAGTCTGGAGGGGTGGGGCTACACAGGAGAAAAGTCCAACCCAGTCCAACCCAATAGCTCATTCCATGCATCAAAATAGGGCAACTATGTAACAATATTACCTACATAGATAAGAATGCAATTACATTATACTTATCTAATGTGTTTTTTTCACTCATAAGCCTTTTCATATAAGGTTCAAGCAGAGATTATCTATTCAACAAAAGAGAGAACTAAGAAAGAATGTATCTCAAAATAAATAAAATAAACTTTGAGGTGAAACTACTTGGCTGGGCAACAAACATGTGAAATTGTTCACGCCCTCTGATGCAGGCTGTCGATGAGGCTCCACGTGGCTGCACATGGTTTGCCACCCGGTGGGATTTATCATTTTCTTGAGAAGAATTAGACATACCATCATTCCACTATATGCTTTCATTGCTATTGGTACATGGACTTATTTCTAGGGCTGTGGAAATGAACTATTAATTCATCGATTAATCTTTAATTTTTTTGATCGATCAATTTTTTTTTGATTGATCAAAAAATTTTTGATCGATCAAAATGATTTTGATTGGTACTCAGGGAACTTCAGGGAGTTCCGTCGGAGATCCGGTGATGTCACGGACCTCGGCGGAGCTTGCTGTGTCCATCTGAAGGGCTCCTTTGCTGTGCCTTCATATCTGCATGTCGGCGGGACCTTACTATCTGCCACACACAAGGGCAGTTACACTTCCCTCTATCAACCTGGGATTCTACAACCATCCACTGGGAGTTGTCATAGTTCCCTTCATGGGACATCTACATGCCGACGGACTGATGTTAACTTCTCCTCATCTGGATTCAGCAGTGGCATCGTTGTACACATTTTTATACCATGATCATACTTAGCTACATGTTTTTATGACTGCTTTTGCTACCGTTTAGTATTACTCACACCATTTTTACAGTTAATGTAGCTACATCAATTTCATCTCCAGTGCAATATTTATTTTGTCACCTACAGTACTTAAAGACTATACAAGTTTTAATGCTATTCCCATCGAGCACTGCCTTTGTGTTTTTTTTGTTTCCTGCTATCCATTTTTCCAGTGGTTGGAAGCGGCACTGGGAATCAGCCTGCAAGGAGGAGATCAGCTAAAAGTAGTTAGATCTGTATGTGCGTTATAATTAATCGAAATTAGTCAATTAATCGATTAAAAAAAAATCGATTAATCGAACACAAAAAATTTGATCAGTAACAGCCCTACTTATTTCCATATTGAATTTTATGGACTATTCAGTTCACTATTTGATTGTACATTGATACATTTTCAGCATTTCATTGATTGTATAGTACCCAGGAGCGCACTATTATTGACATCACTTTTTGTATTCAGGTGATTTATAGGTGCAGCTCTTTGATAACTTATTACACTTTAGCGCAGAAACACATTTTTGTTTAAAAACTACCTAATGAAATCCTGTAATGCCTAAAGCAGTGATGGTGAACCTTGGCACCCCAGATGTTTTGGAACTACATTTCCCATGATACTAATGCACTCTGCATTGTAGTGGAGCATCATAGGAAATGTAGTTCCAAAACATCTTGGGTGCCAAAGTTCGCCATCACTGACCTAGAGTAATTCCAGCCACAATAGGGGCTCCAAAACTTACAAATCAGAAAATAATAGATATGACAGTATTTCCAAATGGTGATCGCCAGGCAAGTCTCCCCTGGGAGCTGTGTAAGTGTGACTCAGCAAGAACCCAAGGGGACAAACAGAAAGCAGATTAAATGTGGCCAATCCATGATGGCTACAGAAAAAAGTTTAAGTATGCATTATATTGATAAATGAATAATAAAATCAAAGTGGGTAATAAACAACACAAATTCTAAGCAGTGCTGGCTGCAATATAGCATTGAATAGGAAAAACGTATAGTGAGTTAGGTGCAAAAAGCTGCACTTGTATAAGGAAAGGCACCTAGGTCTCAAAGTTCAGTCCACAGAAAAAGGAGTTTGCCAGTAAAAAGAAATAGACCACCAAGTGCCCAATATAAAAACAAAATATGGGCAGCCAAAAAGATTACGGTAATTCATTAAGAGTCAAAAATGATCCTCCTTTTGCAATATTTATTAATTTATTACACAACAATGTTGGAAACTAGTTATTCATTGGTCGTATGTGTCGTGCCTCATTTAAAGTCTCAGGGCAAATAAATCAGTTGTATAGCTATATTAATGAAGGGATGGCGGCACATCACTGGGCGCACCAGGTCACATTCTATTCTGTTGCAGAATAAATAACACAATGTGATTATTACATAAACCATCTATTGTAGCTATCACAGGATAAAAACAATGTGGCAACTGTTAAATCAGAATAGCCTGTGGCACTTAACATTGTAGCTTTGAACATTTACATGTCATATTCTACAACATGTAGTTGATACAACATAAATTGTATGTTGCATTTGACAGTAAAATTATAAAAAAATAAATGATACGTTGTAACTGTTATAGCATAAAGGGGGGGGGGGGTATAATTAATCCAGGATAAATGGCAGGTTGCAATTGTTGCAGCTTAAATGGCAAGTTGTAAAGTGGTATGACATAAATGGCATATTGTAACTAGTTTGGAATAAAACACATTTTATAATTTTCCATGTAAATGGGTAAATTGTATGCTGTAACAGCTACATTTTAAAATGGCATATTGTAAATGTTACAGTAAAATAGCATATATTTGACTATTACCAGAAAAAAAATTACATTAGATTTTGAGGGGAAATAAAATGTGCTGTGGGTTTTGATGTAGGAGTATTTCTTATATTTGATGTAATTCCATTATGTTTTACTAAAAGTATACTATCAAAAAAATGATGTCAGAAGAATTTCTCAGATTTATTCTGTGGCAGTACAGTTTTTATATTGATTATGACATCTCTGGGGGCTTAGTGGGAAGACTTTAGGGAATTGTTATGCTAACAAAAAAAATCTTTTGTGAAATGTAGCTTGACAATCCTTATGTGTATAGGACTATATAGGGAACCTATGGCTTGCGAGCCAGATGTGGCTCATTTGATGGCTGCATCTGGCTCGAAGACAAGTCTTTAATAAAAAAATTATTAAAGTTAAAAATATTAGAGCTGCGCAAATTAATGATTAATTCCTCGATTAATCGTTAATTTTTTCGATTGATCAAAATTATTTTGATCGGTACTTAACTCTCAATCCACGGATCGCATGGTGTGCCGATCCGCAGATTGAGCCCATAGGAAAGGCCCCGGCTTCGGCCTAGCTCCGGAGCCGCGGCCATCTTGGTACACTCGGCGGCAGCCTAGGTGAGCACACTGACTTCATCATCACCCGCCTTAACTGCTCGTGGATCTGCCTGCTTGTGTAGTGGTAAGCAAGCAGACATATATACAGTGGGGGAGATGTGGATATTACAGTGGGGGAGATGTAGGGAGATGTGGGTATTACAATGGGGGGATATGTGAATATTACAGTGGGGGAGATGTGGATATTATACTGGGGGAGATGTGGAGAGATGTGAATATTACAGTGGGGGAGATGTGGATATTACAGTTGGGAGATGTAGATATTACAGTGGGGGAGATGTGGATATTACAGTGGGGAGGATGTGGATATTACAGTGGGGGAGATGTGGATATTACAGTGCACCCATTTACTTGTATTTAGTTTTAAACATATTGTATGGCTCTCACGGAATTACATTTTAAAATATGTGGCGTTCATGGCTCTCTCAGCCAAAAAGGTTCCCGGCCCCTGCTTTAACTGGTAAATGACATGTATTATGTATGCAGTAATTTACTCATTCAATCATTTCATGAAATGTTTGTACCACAGGGGCCCATTGTTGGAAAATTCTTTGCTGAACCAGCATATACATCTGTAAATATGCTTATAGACATGAGCTGACCATAACTTCAACCCAACACAACCCCCCCCCCCCAAAAAAAAATAAAGATTCTGCTGGATTGGAAATTGGTCTTATGCCTGAGGGTACTCATAGAGAGCCTTATCTAATAACCAACCTTGTTTAGTACTACTAATCAATTGTTTGGCTAGTTATAACCTGACACTATATTATTAGTACAGTATATCAGTACATTTGTCTGGATATACACTATCAGGATTAGGCAACCTAAAACAGATGGAGATCTACCTAAACAACAGTCAAGGATCACCGGGCACAATGTCGCCTCCTCACACCTAAACCTCTAATTGCCGTACTACTGTGCCCCAATCACGTGCATTGCACAGCAATCATTGATTTGAATCAGGTGCTGGAGGTGGCATCATATCGCCTCCTCACCACCTGCCAAACACACTTATATAACTTTTCAGAGGAGCAGCAGTGCCTGCTGTACTTAGCCTTAGAGCTCGTTCACGCGTAAAGTTGGGGGTGGTAAAACCCTTTCAGAAATTGCACCAAACCCATGGGATACAATAGAAGTCTATGTCTAAGTGCAGCAAACCTTTAGGAAAGCTTTAGGTATACTGCACTGCACCCGCGATGTTTGTAAACTGCAGCACATCAGTGTGAATGTAGCCCAATACTATTATGCCCAGTGTATTGCTCAACACTAACCTTAAAAACTCTTCTTTCCTGTTGCTGGCACCACTCTGGCAACCACTATCCAGGAGAAGAGGTGGAGTGCAGTTGGAATCAATTTGCATGGGACAGGAGCCAGCACTACAGAGGAGGCATCAGCTTATGCGACTCTTGCTCCCTACTGCAGCTCCAACTTTACAAGTATTCCCTCTGCAATGCACTGTATTTGATGATCTAGAATGGTGGGTCAGCAAGCCCAGACCATGATTTACCAGTCATCTGTCCGCGATCTACTGGTAGATTGCGATCTACATGTTGCTGACCCCCGCACTATATTGTCAAAAGTATTGTGATGCCTGCCTTTAGAGGCACATGAACTTTAATGGCATCCCAGTCTTAGTCAGTAGGGTTCAATATTGAGTTGGCCCATTCTTTTGCAGCTATAACAGCTTCAACTCTTCTAAGTAGGCTGTCCACATGGTTTAGGAGTGTGTCTGTGGGGATGTTTGACCATTCTTCCAGAAGCCCATTTGTGAGGCCTGGCTTGCAGTCTCTGCTCTAAATCATCTCAAAGATGTTCTATCTGGTTAAGATCAGGACTCTGTGCAAGCCAGTTAAGTTTCTCCACCCCAAACTTGCTCATCCATGTCTTTATGGACCTTGCTTTCTGCACTGTGCACAGTCATGTTGGAACAGGAAAGGGTCATCCCCAAAGTTGGGAGCATGAATTTGTCAAAATGCCTTAAGAGTTCCCTTCACTGGAACTAAAGGGCCAAGCTCAACCCCTGAAAAACAACCCCACACCATAATCCTCCCTTTACCATATGATTTGGGCCAGTGCACAAAACAAGGTCCATAAAGACATGGATGAGAAAGTTTGGGGTGGAGGAACCTGACTGGTCTGCACAGAGTTCTAACCTCAACCCGATAGAACACATTTGGGATTAATTAGAGAGGACACTGTGAGCCAGGCCTTCTTATCCAACATCAGTGCCTGACCTCACAAATCTCTACTGGAAGAATGGTCAAACATTCCCACAGACACACTCCTAAACCTTGTGGACAGCCTTCCCAGAAGAGTTGAAGCTGTAATAGCTGCAAAGGGTGGGCCAACTCAATATTGAACCCTACGGACTAAGACTGGGATGCCATTAAAGTTCATGTGCGCGTAAAGGCAGGTGTCCCAATACTTTTTACAATACAGTGTACTTTCTCTCTTCTACTTTATTTGTATAGACCAGTATACTGTATGCCCATTGAATTGTGCCTACACATCTGACCTCAATCTTAAGGCTATAGCAAGATAAATATTTAAAGTGCATTATTGAGGATAGAAATATAGGATCTGATCTGATATTTCTGATTTGTTTTCAAATGTGCAGACATGGGCTGTAATTCGTTTAGCTTCAGTAGATAAAAAGCCACTTACCAAGAACAAGCATGCAATTGGTGAATTCTGAAATCCCATACTTCATGATGTTTCCAGGTCAGTGATTTCCTAGGTGTTGAAGGCATATTATGAATGACAGCTCAAAAGGGCTGAGTAAAAGAAAGGACAAAGTGCGCCAATCTGAGTGCAGTAAGCCCAAATTTAATAGCTGAAATAAAATAAATATACATATACAAAATGCCTACTCACAAACACGAAGTAGATGGTAGGCAAAGAGACCAGAATGGGGAGATGTAGGCGATCAACAAGTGGATATGTGCCTGGAATCCTGCAATGGTCTTGACTGGCGGGCATCCAGAGTGTAGACTGTAGCAGATCGTTGGAGATCGGTGTCGGGGGACAGGAACACCGGAGAGCCACAGAGGATGCAGCGTGCGCTTCACCGTGGAGCGCAGCGTGGCCGTCGTCGCGCCGGAAGTGACGTGCAGGTCCGTGCCGGCCAATAGGATTACGCGTTTCACAGCGTCAGCTGTTTCATCAGATCCAGCTGGATCTGATGAAACAGCTGACGCTGTGAAACGCGTAATCCTATTGGCCGGCACGGACCTGCACGTCACTTCCGGCGCGACGACGGCCACGCTGCGCTCCACGGTGAAGCGCACGCCGCATCCTCTGTGGCTCTCCGGTGTTCCTGTCCCCCGACACCGATCTCCAACGATCTGCTACAGTCTACACTCTGGATGCCCGCCAGTCAAGACCATTGCAGGATTCCAGGCACATATCCACTTGTTGATCGCCTACATCTCCCCATTCTGGTCTCTTTGCCTACCATCTACTTCGTGTTTGTGAGTAGGCATTTTGTATATGTATATTTATTTTATTTCAGCTATTAAATTTGGGCTTACTGCACTCAGATTGGCGCACTTTGTCCTTTCTTTTTGATCTTTCCAGAGCAATGCTTCTGCTTTAAGGTGCTGCCGCTAAGTGTTCTCCACAGCCACTTGTACTACATTCGATTGATCCAGGACTTTCATGGACATTTTTATTATTGGACTTTAGTATTAGAATTTTATATACCTCAGTCTATTTTCTGGTTGCTCTGCTGGATCGTGCGCCACATATCCGTTTTTTTTTTTTTTGCAAAAGGGCTGAGTGCATTCTTAAAGTCCAATAGCAAAACCTGCATTTCTATCCTCACAGATTTGCTTTAGAATGTCTATACTCACAAGTATAGCCTCTTCCAGTATGAAAAGGTTCATGCCAGGTTTATGTACGTGTCTATGAAAGTTTTCTAATTTCCGGTAAGAACAAGACATGACAAAATCTCTTCAGTATTGATACTCAGTCAAAAACAAAACCCATGAAATTTCTCACAATGTTTGCTTCTTTTCTGGGTGATAGCTGTGTTCTAGGGATGGGCCTGATGTTGGAGTCGAATGTAAGTTTAACTCGAACATCGGGTGTTTGCTCACTCGGCGAATACCAAAAATTATGGGGCGTTAGCGGCGACGAACGCCGTTTTTTTCCTTGATTTTTATCTATATTCCTGGGAGTCTGCAATACATTACAGCTGCGAGCAATTTTAAATGACATTTTATTCCTTTAGAAATTTAATTTTGCTGCAGGACTGTAAAACACATCACACAGATGTGCTACTTTACAGGCAGACTAAGGGGCTCACCCAGGCACGATATTTCATTTGTATTGTTTCACTTTAAGCATTATTAAAATCACTGCTTCTGAAAAAAATTGTAGTTTTAAACTTTTTTCTTGCATTGAAACATGTCCCCTGGGGAAGGACCCAGGTCCCCATACACATTTTATGGCAATAACTTGCAAATAAGCCTATAAAATTAGCACTTTTGATTTTTCATGTTCATGTCCCATAGGCTTTAACATTCTTTTCACAAGATTTTAGCTTGTTTGCATGTTCAGGTGCAAACCAAACTACTGGGGGGGGGGGGGGGTGTTGTTGTGTCCATGTGTTTATGTATTAACACACCCCATATGTATACACAAATGTATATGTGTATGATGCCCATGATCTAATCTGTTGCCAGACTTATAATTATACCAGTTACATATGTATTTATATTAAATTTGTCCATGATAAAGGGGAGCATTTTATGCCCCCAAAACACATTGTCTGTCTTTTGATGCAAACCAGTAAATCAGTTTGGACTTTTTATCATTTGGTATGGTGCTCTTTCTATTGGTACATGTTTTTTAGCAATAAATACATGATAGACATTTTGAACTCCTCCCCAATCCATCCAATAACAAAGAAAAAAACCTGGGTGAGGTTAGGTTTTTTAAATTCAGTAAGACCTTAAAGTCGAAATGTCATGATTAGGATATTTTTTTATTTTTTTAGGTTAAATTGTGTATTTAACCACTTGCTTACTGGGCACATAAACCCCCTTCGTTCCCAGGCTAAATTTCAGCTTCCGGCACTGTTTCGCTTTAACTGACATTTGCGCGGTCGTGCGACGTGGCTCCCAAACAAAATTGACGTCCTTTTTTCCCCACAAATAGAGCTTTATTTTGGTGGTATTTGATCACCTCTGCGGTTTTTATTTTTTGCGCTATAAACAAAAAAAGAGCGACAATTAAAAAAAATATATATTTTTTTTTACTTGTTGCTATAATAAATCTCCCATTTTTAAAAAAAAAAAACATTTTTTTCTCTCAGTTAAGGCCGATACGTATTTTTCGACGTATTTTTGTAAAAAAAAAAAAAAATCGCAATTAGCGACTGGTTTGCGCAAAAGTTATAGCGCCTACAAAATGGGGAACAGAATCATGATTTTTTTTCATTATTTTTTTTTTACTAGTAATGGCGGCGATCTGCGATTTTTATTGGGACTGCAATATTGCGACGGACATATCGGACACTTTCGACACAAATTTGGGACCATTCACATTTATACAGCGACCAGTGCTATAAAAATGCACTAATTACTGTATAAATGTGACTGGCAGGGAAGGGGTTAACACTAGGGGGTGAGGAAGGGGTTAACTGTGTAGCCTGGGTGTGTTCTAACTGTGTGGGGGGAGGGGGGTGACTGGGGGAGGTGACCGATGCTGTGTCTCTATGTACAAGAGACACAGATCGGTCTCCTCTCCTCTAACAGCACGTGGAGCTCTGTGTTTACACACAGAGCTCCACGTCCCTGCTGTTACCGGCTGTGTTCCCGACGATCGCGTGTACCAGGCGGACATCGCGGCCGCCAGGTACACGCATCGGGTCCCCAGCGATGCGACAGCACAGTTGTTACCCGCCGCGCGCCCCCCAGTGGCGCGCGCGGGTAATGCATTTCAAATGACGTCCAAAGACGTCCACTTGGCACCTGAGAACCGCGCTGTTGACATCTTTTGTCAATAAAGTGGTTAATATACTAGTCATGCCACTTGATCCAAGTTTCACTAAAGGATTTCCAGTATAATTTGGACTGCAGAGAACAAAGATAGAATCCATTTACATGTCTTTGTGTAAATTGTATTTTATGTATTCTTTTATTTCATGTAGATCCTTTTTTTTTATGCTTTTGTACTATTGCTAAAAATCTTTGCTTTACAATAATAATCTAGAAGGTAATGCACCCAAGTTATAGAATACTAAAGCCCTGTACACACGATCGCATATCTGATGGATTCTAATCCCATGGATTTTTTCATCAGATATCCAATGAAGCTGACTTTCATCAGTCTTGCCTACACACAATCGGTTAAAAATCAGATCGTGTCCAAACGCGGTGACGTACAACACGTACGATGGCACTATAAAGGTGAAGTTCAAATCCAACGGCGCCACCCTTGGGGCTGCTTTTGCTGATTTTGTGTTACCGCGTGTTAGCTAAAGTTTGGTGAGAGCCGATTCGTGCTTTCAGTCTCCGTGCTTTTCAGTCTCCATGCTTTTCAGTCTGTTACAGCGTGACAAATGTTTTATCCCAATTAAAAACGCTAGTTTTACCAGAGCGAGTGCTCCCGTCTCCTAATTCAGTCTGAGCATGTGTGGATTTTTGACCGATGGACTTCCCCACAGACGATCTTTTTTTTCTATCGGTTTTTAACCATAGGAAAAATTTAAAACAGGTTCTATTTTTTTTCACCGATGGGAAAAAAACGATGGGGCCCACACACGATCAGTTCGTCCGATGAAAACAGTCCATTGGTCTGTTTTCATCAGACAAACCGATCATGTGTACAGGGCTTAAGAGAATTTAGCAATTCTTAAAATAGAGCTCAGTAGGATTTTTTTTGTCTTCAGGCTCTATCTCTCTGAAACTACATAGATAGCTGTCTGAATAGACGATTTGGGGGGGGGGGGGGAATCCTCTGATTCATTCACTTGTGTTTTTGCATTGCAGCTTGAATTATACAGTTCTGTAAACAACAGGCTTTTTCAGAAAAGCAAATAAGGAAAGATGGCTAAATATACGAAAATAAGTGTAGAGCTCCACTCACTGGTTGTGAACGAGAACACACAATATTCATAAAAAAATTATATTATCCTTACAATAAATTATAATTATTTTACATGTTTTTTTTAAATATTTCAGACCTCTGTGGATCCCAGATTTCCCACTGTTCTTTGGAACCAGGAACTATCACAAACAGCGACAGGATTGCAAATGTCAGGACATCTGTTCCTCAATGTCCTCTGTAATGAACTTCTAGATTCATGGCCCAGATTCAAGAAGCACTTGCGCCCGCACAACCATAGGTTACGCAGCGCAAGTGCTTACTTGCTCCGGTGTAACGAGTGCTCCTGATTCAGGAACCTCGTTACACCGACTGCAGGCTAAAATCTGCGCGGCATAAGGCTCTTATGCCTCGCAGATTTTAGGCTGCATTCTTGCGGGGGCCGCTAGGGGGCGCTCCCATTGTGTATCAGCGTGTAGTATGCAAATTGCATACTACCACTGATTCACAAGCTTGCACGGGCCCCGTGCAAGCCAGGTACGGAGTTTCCGTACGGCTACTTTTAGCGCAAGGCTGCCCCTTCTAATAGTAGGGGCAGCCAATGCTAAAGTATAGCCGGCCTTCCCGCGCCGTGAAATTAGAATTTCACGGCGTTTGCGTAAGTAAAACGTGAATGGCGCTGGACGCCATTCACGTTCACTTAGAAGCAAATGACGTCCTTGCGACATCATTTGCCGCAATGCAAGTCGGGAAAGTTTCCCGACGGAGCATGCGCTGTACGCTCGGCGCGGGAGCGCGCCTAATTTAAATGATTCCCACCCCCGGCGGGATCATTTAACTTGCGCGCGCTTACGCTGGGCAAATTTGTCGGCGCGCCCTCGCAATTCACGGAGCTACTGCTCCGTGAATCGAGGGCAGCGCAAAATATTTGCGGGGGCACAGGGCAAAATCGTTGCCCTGCTCCCCCGCAAATATCGCGCAATTCTACTTGAATCTGGGCCAGTGTGTTCAGGAAAAAAAACGATCAAGCACTGTAATCAAAAGTTGTAAACATCATAGACCCAATCTTCAATATGAAACTATGAACAAGAGAATATATAAACCAGAAGATATGTAGGTCAACCAAAAAAAATCTGTAAACTATATATCACTATCAATTCTTCCTTCCGAACAGTAAAAAGACAGACATTTAAAATCATATAAAAATTCTGCAAGAGAGAGCCTTATAACATGTGACCCTGTGAGTTGTAGTTTATCATATAAATAGAAAAAAAAAAAAGATGTACATCTGGTCAAACAGCGGTCAGACGTCTTCAAAGAAATTGTGGGAATGCACAAGGTATCTTTTTTCTTATCGGGATATATCCATAACATAACATATATGGAAACAAACTGGCAAATCCTTCATGGAAGCTTTAAAGCTGCAAAACAAAAAGTCCAGCTGTTGCTCCTATACATTTAGGGGTGTCAATATTAAGCCACCGCAATCTCAAGTAAATCCATCCAATATGTGGAATCAATGTGGATTTTAGCTGGCTAAATTGATATGTACATCAGAGACAGTTATAGTTTGTATATTTCAATGATAAGACTTTCATTCATTATCCCTGATATACATACAGTATATGCACAGATGCCAGCATTTACTTTTGCTTCATAGTGTCCATAGTGTTAAAATAACAAAGTCGTTCCAATTGCCGCGTAGAACGTGTATACACATATGCCACCAAGCATATTACGACTTGCAATATTTTGTGGGTATTGATGCTATATAGCCAACGCAAACTATGCTTATAATATTTTATATGCTGTGAATTAAAAGATATGCAACTTTTCAAAATTATTATATTTCTGTGACAGGGACACATTTCCTATTAGATATTGCAGAATCAGCACAAGGTGAACTTTAATTAAAATATACAGTATATAGGCTGCAAATGGCAGGTATCAAATAAAGTGTTCTTGCAGCAATACAAAAGTATATAATGCAGGTTGTCAAAGGTCGGCTTTCCCTATGGTTCAGTCCACCCCCACAGTGCTGCTGGCTTCCCTCCTCTCCCCCTGGTTTGGTTCGCAGCAGAACATGCGAACAGGCAAAACATTTGTTTGAACACTGTAAAAGTCTATGGGAACGAACATGAAAAATCAAAAGTGCTAATTTTAAAGGCTAATATGCAAGTTTTTGTCATAAAAAGTGTTTGGGGACCCGGGTCCTGCCCCAGGGGACATGTATCAATGCAAAAAAAGTTTTAAAAACAGCCGATTTTTTGGGAGCAATGATTTTAATAATGCTTAAAGTACGAAATTTCGTACCTGGGGGTGTCTATAGTATGCCTGGAAAGTAGCACATGTTTCCCATGCTTAGAAAAGTCCCTGCACAAAATGAAATTTCTAAAGGAATTTTTTTTTTAAAACTACTCGTGGCTATAATGAATTGTCAGGTTCCGGCAATACAATGAATGAATGAATGAGTGACTTGTATAGCGCTACACATGCGAACTAAATCGTATCTAGGCGCTTTTTGCAGCTAGTGTCTTCCTGGCTGGTGCAGTCATTTACCCCATAGGATCTCAACACACTTGGGGCACACAGTTGTACACACATATATACTGGGCCTATTTGGACAGGATCCAATTAACCTACCAGCATGTCTTTGGAGTGTGGGAGGAAACCAGAGGAAACCCATGCAGACACAGGGAGAACATACAAACTCCAGGCAGATGGTGTTGTGGTCGGGATTTGAACCAGCAAACCTTTTGCTGCTATGTGAAAGTGCTAACCACTACACCACTGTGCTGCCCAATACAGATGAAAGGCATTGAAAAAAACAGCATGGGTACCCCCCTTAGTCCATTAGCAGGCCCTTTGGGTCTGGTATGAATATTAAGGGGAACCCCGAACCAAAATAAAAAAAAAATGCGTGAGGGTCCCCCCAAATTTCACATCAGGCCCTTCAGGTCTGGTATGAATATTAAGGGGAAAATAAAAAAATGGCGAGGGGTTCCCCCCAAAAAATCCATACCAGACCCGTTAAAAAAGAAGAAAGTACAAGGGGCTAGTAATGGACTTTACAGGCACGGTAGTAAAACAGGGATTTATTCAAAAAATATAAAAATTGATTTAATACAATTAGCATAAAAAAAGTTTAAAAAAAACTGGACATAGCAGCATTCTAACAACTAACAGAGCAAAACAAAAACAAAGAACCAAAAAATGAATAGTGGAACATAAATGTAATAGCCCTTTAAAAACGAGTGAACATCCGAGTGTTCATATATGGGGTATATCCTTGAAAGGGTTAAATAGCCACTAAGGTTGATGTATGTAAGTTGAAGCGAATGCTGGATTGGCTTGACATGTTTTGCGTATCATTACGCTTCTTCAGAAAGCCTTCATTAAGTATGCTATATAGAAAGAGAGAATACTGATGAGGTAAGCATGTACAGATTAATACAATACGTATCCTTCATTGTGTATACACATATGCAAGTCAAGCGCATATGGGGCGAGTGCTCAAGCGCAAGGAGAGACAAGGACCAACAAAGGGAGGGGGGCACCCCAAACAGTCATGGCTATAAGGGTACCTACAAAGACACTATGGAGGCGTGGATAGATTGTATAGAAAATATTATAATAGGTAATACAAGGTTGTTGAAAAAAAGAAAAAAAAAAAGGGAAAATTGTATAGTATGTAAACATACCGTAATACACTGCCATTGTCTGGATAGCAAATTCTAATCTGTTTTTAACCCCTACCCTGCCCCGCCCCTAAGTCCACCCCTAAACACGCCCTTGTAAATTCTTTCATGAAATTACTGTGTTAAAAGTTTTATGCAGAATTAAGTTCCAAAAAAAAATATTAACAACAACTTTAACAATATTAACATAAAGCAAATCAGTGCCCATTAGCGCAGCCTATTATTGGCCATCAGCGCAGCCTCATCAGTGCCCATCAGTGCAACGATCAGTTTCCATCAGTGCAGCTTATCAGTTTAGCCTATCAGTGGCCATCAGTGCAGCCTATCATTGCCCATCAGTGCAACCTCCCATTGCCCATCCATGCAGCCTATCATTGCCCATCAGTGCAGTGTATTATTGCCCATCAGTGCAGAATATAATTGCACATCAGTGCAGCCTATCATTGCCCATAAGTGCAGCATATCATTGCCCATCAGTGCAGCGTATTATTGCCCATCAGTACAACATACCATTTCCCATCAGTACAGCATATTATTGCCCATCAGTGCAGCCTATCATTGCCCATCAGTGCAGCATATATTTCCCCATCAATGCAGCCCATCAGTGCAGCATATCATTGCCCATCAGTGCAGCATATCATTGCCCATCAGTGCAGCATATCAGTATCCATCATTGCAGCCTATCATTGCCCATATATGCCTCATCAGTGCTCAGCAATGCATCAGGGAGGAATCAGGAGGATCTGCTGGCTGGATGACAGAGGGCGGGGATCTCCCGCTGAGACGTGGCTTGTATATGAATAGCCGCCGCTGTCAAACAAAGTCCTGCCTCCTAGACCAGCTACTCTAATAGACAGCACATTGGTCCAATGCCAGCCCAGGAGGTGGGACTTTGTTTGGCAGTGGATGGCTATTCATATACAAACCGTGTCTCAGCGGGAGAACCCGGCACTGTGTCATCTGGCTGCCTAATCCTTCTGACAGTTTCCTTGGCAGAGCACCTCTAGCAGAAGCCTGGGGGCAAAGAGCCCACCTGTGATGCTCTGATGGCCCCACCACTTTTTCCAGAAGCGATCAGCCAGGAAACTGTCAGCCCAGTCCACACTCACCCTCAGCTGATTTCCACTTGCCAAATGCAGGCAGGCAAGTGGAAATTTTGAGGTCTGCGTGTGCGGATACCTTTCTCCAGGGGGCCACTTGCCCCCCGCCCCCTTGCGGACACCCATGGTGCGTGGCTTGCTCAAAAGGGCATGCCTGAGTTTAGCACGGTCAGGTCCAGGAAAACAAGAGACAAAGCACTGTTTGTGCTCCATATGTTTGGGCAGAACAGGGGAGACATCAGGAATCTAATAGACACCAGATATTTCCATGAAAAGTACCTGTTACCTGCCTAATGCTATCACATAGGGGACGTGTCAGACCCTTGTTAAAGCAAGTTAAATGTAAAAAAATATGAAAAAAAGTGTTTACAAAATGTAAATATGATCAAATAAATAAAAAACACCTATTAGGTATGCCCACACATGCCGGAGTGAGGGAGATAATTCTAGGCCCTTTATTAATGGTTGACTCTAGACTGATGAGCTGTAAACATTTTAATGCATTGCTTATGGACAATTTATAGTGTTGTTTTTTTGCCATTTTGTGGGTGCACACAGATTTAAGGCTTGACATATTTCTTAACTAACTACTCATCAAAATCTCATCTGTAATATTATTTTGCAAAACATGAGAGTCAGACTGTGTTTGTGTGGAATGTGTTCAATTTGTAAATGTAAATGAAAAATTATATTGAGTGTATTTTTCACTAAAGATACATGCTTTATAAATAATTGGCAAAGTAAACCATTGGAACTACCATATTTTTTATCTACAGGTTCTCTGCTTTCATAAAAATTCCTTCATTCACAAATGTTTCTGTCCTTCCTCTGTTGTAAGAATACCAGTTCAGTAATCAGTGATTAAAGGTCAACTATTTATCCTGTGCCGTTTGTAAATGGCAGTGGGTAAGTAGTGGGGCACCGATCCTCTGTTTAACCACCTCCTGTCTGCTCTATAGACAAATGACGGCTGTGGGGTGGTTCTCTTGTTCTGGTCTCTTGTCTCTTGCCTCACAAAAAAAGTCCCATTGGACGAAACATACGTTAGGCTAGGCACGGAGCAGCGGTGACGTCTGAGCACTCGTGGAGGGTGCTGGACAAACAAATGTTTCCATTTTGAGCCTAACCTAGTACCTCCGTGCATAGCCTAACGTACATTTTGTCCAATAGGTCTTATTCTGTGAGGCAATAAGTGTCAGCAGTGCTCATATATGCCTTATATTTAGAGAAACTTCTGTTGCTGAACACTAGAGAGCAGTACAACCAGTATCAGAACCAGCGTGAACAGCACCACTGGGAGGAAAAGGCTAATTTAAACACACCAAAAAGGAGCTCATATGTTTAAATTTTGAGCCTATTTTTATCGTTTTTGCTTTTCCTTGATTGGTGATAGCTGTGGGGCAATGTGGAATCCAATTAAGCAGGCTGGGTAGCTGATGCAGTTGAGCCCGCAGTGAGGGGTGAAAGCTCACTAATGTGCATATAGACCCTGGAAAAAATATATAGACCCTTAAAATCTGGTAAGCAGATGTATCTTCCCTATCTATCCTGTGGGGAGTACCGGGTGTTCACAGATTGAATATTGGATCAACACACTTTTCAAGTTCACTTAATGGATGTTGAATTGGGACATTTGGACTATTACTTTTTTTACTATTACATTTTTTATCTTTATTTTAATATAATAGATAGACTTTTTCACTTTATTTATTAAGGTTATGTTTTGCAAGTGCTACACGTTCACTTGTTTCATTTACTCTATATGTACCTAGCGCATTATGGCTTACATACATACAGTAATGACCACTATACTATTTTAGTGGTGTAATTGAAACTACAGGACAACCTTGTAAAGTATATAATATGCTCTAACATCTCTGTTTACTTGGACTTGCAGTTGGAATCTAAAAAAAATCACATAGCTGAATTTCTAAAAAAGCTGCAATTTGTGCTGTTTTGCTGAATATACATATTTAATGCAACTTTAATATATTTATATGTTTGTGATATTAGCTAAACATGTGTTTCTTTTTTCCTACAAAGCAGCAATAGCAACTGCTCAAATCAATTGCTTGGCTCGCAGTTTCGGTATAGTAAGGCAATTTAAAACTAAAAGTAAATAACAAAAAACAGTCAGTCAGGAGGCACTAATAGTGCTTCCTAAATACATGTCAACTGCTATACTACCCTTTAAAAGTGATCAACCTTAATCAATACCACAAGTCTGCAAGTTGTCTATTTCTACATTTTTAAGTTAAAAAAAGGGGGTTTAGATTTTGTTGCATACAGTTGTTAATATATGTAAATCCATGCTGATGCAGCTGTGTGGCTTTTCATGTATTTGGAAATGTATGCAACAAAAACCTTTTACTAGCTGGAATGTGTTGGGGTATTTTTGTATTGTTATCTTCTTTCCTTTCCTTCTTTTATTGTTACTCCGTTGATTGTGATTTTTTTCAGTTTTTTAGATGTCCTTTTATTTAATGAATTATATTTAGAAGTACAGTATGTGTCACATTTTTAGAATTTAATGCTTAATTTTCTGTGATTTGATTGATGATTTTCTTTTGGTTAGTTTTGCTTAGGATTCTTTAATTCCTAAAAGCATGTAGTCTTATGGAAGATTTTTTGCTCCTTTTTACCTAACCTTTTACCTACTATGCCTAGCAGGGAAATTCTTTTGAGTGTCAGGGATCTAAAATCATGTGAAGGTTAACAGTTGCTGCCCTGTCACTTCCTAAGAATGTATAACATTGCTAATACCAGAAGCTTTCTTTTGTTTATTTTCCTCTTAACAAAAGCATTCCGTTATTTTTTTCACTGTTAAGGCTGAATATTATAAGTTCTTGTTTCAGCCCAATCATGATGGGTGCTTCTTAAACCTTATTGTGTAATAAATTACTGCACATCATCATTCTTAACACAATTAAAGTTAACCCGCCATAAACCTGGGCAATTGAAGCAAAAAGCAAAAAAAAACACACACATAAGCAAATTAAAATTGCATGTAAAGGTGATCAGCAGATCCAGAGTTCAAGAAAGCTGAATTTATATGTAAATTTCAACCCCCCTTCCTGACCAGACCATTCAACCGTGCAACACTGTACCCAAATAAGCTTTATATCCTTTTCTCCCTACAAATAGAGCATTATTTTGGTGGCATTTGGTCACCCCTTCGTTCTTTAGTTGCACTAGAAACAAAAAACGACCGACAATTTTGAAAAAAACAAACAATATTTTTTACTTTCTGTTCTAAAACACATCCAATAGAAAAATGTAAAAAAAAATTCTTCATCAATTTAGGCCAATTGGTATTCTGCTACATATTTTTGTAAAAAAAAAAAAAAAAAAAAAAATCCCAATAAGCGTATATTGATTGGTTTGCGCAGAAGTTATAGCTTCTACAAACTATTTGATATATATATATATATATTTTTTTTTACTAGTAATGGCAGCAATCAGTGACTTATAGCGGAACATTATATTGGGGCAGACAATTGGGACACCTGGCTGACACTTTTTTGGGGACCAGTGACATTATTACAGTGCTAAAAATATGCATTGTCACAGTACTTATGACACTGGCAGGGACAGGGTTAACATCAGGGTTGATCAAAGGGTTAACTGTGTGCCTAGGTAATGTTTCAGTTTAGTGGGGAAGGGGCTTTTACTAGTAGAAGACATGGATCCGTGTTTCTGCTTTACAGAAACATGGATCCATGTCTTCTGTACTGACAGAATGGCAATCTGCCTTGTTTACATTCTGTCAGTGTACCAAATGATCAGCGGGTGCCAACAGACATCGGCTTTTCAGGGCCAGCTCTGTAAAATCACAGTAGGAGCAAGTCACTGGTGGCGTGCACTCACGCCCAAAACCTGGAAGTGCAGATATAGCTACAAGATTGTAATTTCGTTATGGGGCATTTGGCAAGTGGTTAACCCAAATATCAAGGGAAATGAGCAAGGACAATCACAACAGGAACAATTAAAATTTGCATATAATTTTAGATTCTATAACTTTGGGCCTGTAGTTTTTTTTATAGGTAATATCTTCATATGTAATTAGTATATGCTGAGATTGAATAGCCTAAATGTACTTACAGTAAAGTGTTACTAAAGGTCATTTAAAAAAATAAACATATTATACTCACCTGCTCTGTGCAATGGTTTTCCATAGAGCAGCCCGAAACCTCCTCTTCTCTGAAAATGTCCAAATCACCCTAGTGAAAGGGGACAAGCTTCAGCTGTATGAAAGCACCACAAACAGTAACCTTTGCCCGGTGGATTAAAGTTCTCAGATAAGTGGGAGATATTCTCTGAATATCATTTTGAATTTAAAATCACTGTGGACATTGAATGATGCTGCTGCAACATATGAGTTTGGGACCACTAGCTGTGCTGCCATTATTGTATACTTAACCTATGAGCCTATGAATGATATTATTTGATAACCTTGAATGTCTATTACAGAAAATACCTTACCTGTTTATATAGCTGCCTGGAGTCTTGTCCTCATATCACTGGGGATTGTTATCTCTTACAGCTCTCATGGGTGTCATGCTTGCTCTCTCACTGGATACTAAAGAAAAGGTCCCGATGAAGCTTTTTTTTAAATGCGTTAACCTCGTGACCCATATAATATGTGATTGGTGCAATCTTGTATATTATATAATGTGGTACTAACACACTCTGAGAGATGTATATTTATTACATTTGTTTTAAATATGACTATGTCATCTACTGTACCAGTAAAGTTTTTTTTTTCTAGTTTTGGCAGTTTCTTGGTAGGATGTAGTTCATAACTTTGGTAGCAATTACCTAATATGATATATTATCATATTCATTAATATATATTGGAAGTGCAGTTGCTTTAGATCGCTGTAGATCTGAGGGGAAGCTCTGCTGCATTTATCGTCCAATCATGTGCAAGCAAAAATGCTGTTTTTTATTTTCCTTGCATGCCTTCCTCAGATCTACAGTGACTGCACTTCCAAGTGCAATTTCAGGTGCACTTGCAGTGCAAAGTGTATTTGCCTTTGGTAAATAACCCCTACAGTATCTTTATATGTAGTATTTAAAATGACACCTATGGGTTATCCGTTCCTAACACATCCTCTATTTTATTATTTTAGATGCTTTTTGAAGTTATAAACTTACATTCATTTATCCATTGTTTTTACTACCACTTAGTAACTATGTTGCCCAAATCAGCTTTGAATTCAAACAGCAGTTATGGTTCTTTAAAGACTTTTGATATACTGTAGTAATATAAATTTTTATTTGTTTTCAATTTATTCAGTTTGACTGTACTCTAAGGCCCCGTACACACGACCGAGTTTCTCGGCAGAATTCAGCCAGAAACTCGATCGGAGCCATATTCTGCCGAGAAACCCGGTCATGTGTACACTTTTGGCCGAGGAAACTGACGAGGAACTCGTCGAGCCAAATAGAGAACATGTTCTCTATTTCCTCGTTAGTCAATGGGGAAACTTGGCTCGCCGAGATCCTCGGCGGCTTCACAAGGAACTCGACGTGCAAGACGATGTGTTTTGCCCGTCGAGTTTCTCGGACGTGTGTACGGGGCCTTACCGTTTACTCAGGGTGCTGTACACCTTTTCTGATGAAGCAGCCATCAAAGTATCACAAAATGAGTTTTGCCTGTTTTTTGACAAATAAATACCTACATGTTTGAAGAATAAACTTGGAAATAACGTCTTCTAAAACAGACACCTCTATTACTGACCAATAATTTTACTTTTGGGGCCTAATGTGCTACACAACTGCTACCTGTCCTGACTGTCTGCCTGATTCTATCTATACCTTTGACATGTGATTTGGTACCTTGCCTATTTACCTGTTAGTTGATGCCAATGTTGTGACTCTAATGCCCTGTACACAGGATCAGAATTTCCGATGGGATTAAATCGGATGGAATTTTCCGTCGGAATTCCGTTCAAGCTGTCTGGCATGCACACTGTCAGACCAAATTCCGACTGTCCAAAACGTGGTGACGTAAAACACTACGACGAGCCGAGAAAAATGAAGTTCAATGCTTCCGAGCATGCGTCGACTTGATTCTGAGCATGCGTGTTTTTTTCTCAGTCTGAATTCCACACAGACGATTGGAATTTCAGATAGGATTTTTTTCCATTTTTAAACTCCGATGGGGCCCATTCCAATTGTGTGTACAAGGCATTAGGCTCCATGTACACGGGACGTTTTTTACAACTGCTCCTAAACGGTTAAACTTGACAGATAGTAATCCACGTTTTAAACGTCAGTTTTGCCACGTTTACATGCCGCGTTTAGCGCCGTTTTACCGTGTTTGCGTTTAGAAGCGTTTAAATAAATATATATACATATATATATATATATATATTTTTTTTTTTTTTTCAAATGGGCAAAAACGAAAAACGGCTAGAACCGAAACACGTTTGGCGTCTGAAACGTGGAAATCTTCTGCGTCTGAACCCATTTTTTTGCTTTCAAAGAAACGCTGTTAAACGCAACTGCCTAAAAACGGCAATAAGCGAGACTGTGTACATGGTCAGATAGGATAACATTGAATGAGTTCAGGGGCAGTTTAGCAGCGTCCCCTGTACATGGGGCCTTAAGCCTCGTACACACGACCAAGGAACTCGACGGGCAAAACACATCGTTTTCCTCGTCAAGTTCCTTGTTAGGCTGTCGAGGAACTCGACAATTAAAGTTTCTCCATTCCTGTCGAGGAAAAAGAAGACATGCTCTCTTTTTGGCTCGACAGGATCCTCGACAGTTTCCTCGTCGAAAAATGTACACACGACCGGTTTCCTCGGCAAAAAAAAATCCCAGCAAGTTTCTTGCTGGTTTTTGCCGAGAAACTTGGTCGTGTGTACAAGGCCTTAAGGTTGTAACCAGCCAGGTTCCAGCCCTGCTGGTACTTCTGGGCTTTACCTAGCACAATACTGTTTGGAACATATAAATGATCATTCAATGATTCCCAATGACATATTTCATTCAGGACGCATACACTAGTTGTTTCTTTTTTTATATGTTATTTAGTTAAATGGCATGTTATAGTACACAATATATAACTGTTTTCATGCTGGTTATATGTACTATTTATATAGTATATATGAAATTATCTTTTCTAATTGCTATGTGCAATATACAGTAAATTATATTTTGCAAACATATAAGATAATAGCTGAGAATAATGACAGTTATGTACAGTAGATAACTATATATATCATAGATTTAGTTAAAAAATGTCACGTCCTTCCTATTAACGTTATGCTAACTGTATGGTATATTAGGAAATGATTCGGCTATAATTAATATGAGCAATAAATGCTGTGTCTTACTGTGTCTGTACTTGTAGTAAATGTAGTTGGTAGCTTATGAACATGTTTATTAGGTATACCACATATCTGAAAATGTATTAAAAGGTATTTAGCATTCTTTCTGACTGTAATGAATTGGCCCCTGGTAATTCCAAATAATATATTGCTACTCACGAGCACCATTATGGTGTTAATTATATGGAGATGCAAATATAGGCACCCAGTTTAAGGTTATTCTTCTTAAAGTAATGTACTTAGTAAAGATCATGTCTGTGGGGATTTTTAAGATAATGGCTCTGTTTCAAGCTAGAATTTTCCTGTGCATTAGTCCAGTGTGATTAGGAGAATAATGAGGCAATATTCGGTTTGTGAGCACATTATCCCTGGAGGATTATTACACCACCAGTATCTTGCTGCAATCTCTTTAACTATCTATGCAAAGTATTCACTACAACTCTTCAAGGAGACCGGAGCAAACAAAATACAACATAGTATTCAGTATTTATAACCAAATGAAAACGATAGGTTTCAAGAAGTGCTGCCAAAAAAATGGATATTTAATCACCCTACAGGTATATTAATAACTGAATATATCCCCACTAGGGTGACCACGTGTCCCGGATTGCCCGGGACAGTCCCGCATTTTGCAGGTCTGTCCCGGGCACATTTATTCCAGGACAATACAGTGTCCCGGAATGAAACTGACACAGTCACCCCCCGGGCAAATCTGATGCCCCAAAAAAAGGCTGCCACTTGACTGCTTTACTCACTCAGGCCTCGTACACACGACCAAGTTTCTCGGCAAAAACCAACAAGAAACTTGCTGGGAGATATTTTTTTGCCGAGGAAACCGGTTGTGTGTACATTTTCGTCGAGGAAACTGTCGAGAAACTCAACAAGCCAAAAAGAGAGCAAGTTCTCTATTTCCTCGACCGGAATGGAGAAACTTGCCTTGTCAAGTTCCTCGACAGCCTAACAAGGAACTCGATGAGGAAAACGATGTGTTTCGCACGTCGAGTTCCTCGGTCGTGTGTACGAGGCTTCACAGTACTTGTCCTGGCCAAAAATGCCTGGAGGAGCACAATCCCGCCCCCTGCTTGTGATTGGAGAAATTGGAGAAATCCTGCCTATTGTGTCCAATTACTGTGCTGTGATTCGTTACAGCACAAGCTGATTTTTGGGAAGGGAGGGTGTCCCTGAATGGTAGTTTAGAAATGTGGTCACCCTAATCCCCACCCACCCAAACATAAAAAATATCACACTTAATGAATATATTTTTTTAGGGGGTCAGCTGGTATCCTATGTCTTAAGTGAATTTTAATTCCCAGTGTGTGCTTTTTCTTTTAGGCCTCGTACACACGACCAGTTTCCTCGGCAGAATTCAGCTTCCGACCGAGTTTCTGGCTGAATTCTGCCGAGGAAACTGGCCGTGTGTACACTTTCGGCCGAGGAAGCCGACGAGGAGCTCGGCGAGGAAATAGAGAACATGTTCTCTATTTCCTCGTTGTTCTATGGGAGAACTCGTCCCGCCGAGCTCCTCGGCGGCTTCAGTGCTGAACTGGCCGAGGAACTCGATGTGTTTGGCACGTCGAGTTCCTCGGCCGTGTGTACGAGGCTTTATTATTTATAAATATGAATAAAAAGCTTGTTCCTGCAAACGTCAATGAGTTATGGACATCAACTCGCTACCAGTTGTTAACTTAGTTAAGTGTATACGTGAATACATTCTAATCACTATATGATTATTTACATGAACGCAGCTAGATTTGAGGATTCTTGGACAAGAGTAGTTCAATCTGCAATATACATTTTTGATAAGGTTACATGGTATTTACAGAAAACACACTGAATAATATTTACAACACAATGTACAATATAAGGACAGTGGGTTACATGATATTTACAAATTACAAATACAATGTACAATACAAACATGGGGTTAGTTCACCCTTTGACTTCAGGTCTGGTTATACTGAGTGTGCTCCTTCTGTACAGTGGCTAATATAATGCATTCATATTGGTCACTGCACCTAGCAAATACACATGGGGCACAGCCTGATTAGAGGATCTAAATAAGGTTGCTGTTTACAACCTACAGTATGTGAGATGTGATAAGCAAATAAAACAATAGCCAGGCCTTTAAATTAGAAAAAGGCATGTAGAGAGAGATTGCTGGCATATTGGAGGATGGGTGAGAAATTAAGTGACCAGCTTTGGATGTACAATATTTCCTTAACCACCTGCTGACCTCTGTTGGGATTGGACACAGCACTAGTTTGGGTTGTTAACCATTTCAGCCCCAGAAGGTTTTACCCCCTTAATGAGGCCATTTTATTGCGATATAGCACTGAGTTAATTAAACTCACTGACAGCAAGAGCCCTGTACCTCTTGGAGACCCTCAGAGAAGACTATGGTACACTGTGAACAACCTGGCCTTAAATGATTGGATACGCTTATCTGCATTCTATAGATGTGAGTTGCCAATTTCCTTTTAACCCCCTGAGCGGTATTCCCGAGTCTGGCTCGAGGTGGAATTTCAGCACCAAAAGCGGTAACCCCGAGCCAGACTCAGGACCGCCTTGCAGTATCCACAGGCATAGGTTACTTACCTTGTCCCTGGATCCTGCGATGCCTCCCCACTGTGTGATCGAGCTGTGTCCTCCTCGCTTGATTCACAGTGCCCGTGTGCCGCCGAGCTCTGTTCCCTGTGACGTTACGACGCACGGGGGCGGAGATCGGCGCCAAATTTAAAAACGTAAATACACACAATACATACAATATACTGTAATCTTATAGATTACAGTACTGTATGAAATAAATACACACCCCCTTTGTCCCTAGTGGTCTGCCCAGTGTCCTGCATGCACTTTTATATAATAAAAACTGTTCTTTCTGCCTGGAAACTGGAGATTGTCCATAGCAACCAAAAAGTGTCCCTTTACATCAAAAGTGGTTTTAGACCAGCTAGAAAACAGCGATAATTAATTAGAATCACTTGCAGAATTGAGCAATAGCGATTTGTGGGGAAATTCATCATCAAACAATAAAAGTAATGACAGCGACAATTCTGCAACTGAGCAAATTTCAGTGTTTTTTATTTGATTACATTATTGAATAATTTTTATTATAATTACATTATTATTTGTTATAATTATTTATAGTTATTTATTATAATTTATGATTTTGTTTTTCAAACTTTATCATACCTGGGATGTCTACTAGACTCTTGTTTGGAATGATTTAAGTGAGTTATTCCTAAGAATTGCAGGCCTACAGTATAAAACGCCAAATTTCCATGCAAAATAATGGTACCGCTTTCAGCACCTAAAATCTGACATAATCATACCGACAGGGAGGTTAATAAATCCATTTGTTTTTATGCTGCACTTAGTCTGGCGCCCCCTTGTGTTCCCTTTTGTATCCTTACAGAGTTACTGCTTTGCTCTATTGGGTGCTGGCACTGATGATGTATAGCCTTCCTTAATATAGAATCTTTGGACTCATGTTTATGGACTTTTTCCAAGAGTAATTGAATTTTGTCGTTTACATGATATTGCCTAATCTCTCCAGCACCATCTACTTTATCTAAACCTGTTGTGAAAGTGCCCGTGATGCAATAGAATGCTTGCAATATGGTACAGCAATCCAGTGCTCTTAGAAGGTGATAGCTTTTAGCAGAGTGTGGCTGTCTATCTTAGCAATAAGTGACACCCTCATCTCATAAAACTGTAAATCTTACAATTAAATATTGCTATAATAAAAAGCAACACAACATTAGTTGGCATTTAATATATGTAATGTCTCAGTTACTAGTGCTATTTCGATGAACTGAACAGTTCAGCATGACTCACACACTACAGGAAATCAATGTGCCACTTTCAGCAGATGCTATAAGGCCATTCAAGGAAAGTGATAAGCTCCAAGCAGCACATTTTTAAGTATTTGCATATAGTTTTAAACAAGTATTCAATTCATATGTAAGTTATGGTGAATGTAATGCAAAATTTCTAGCTCTAATCTCAAGCTTATGAAAACATACTGGTATAAGGAAAAGCTTTAAGGAAAAGCTATGATCAGAAATATCTTGAATGTAGAGTTTCTCTGCTTTCAGCTGGTAAACAAAAATGTGGTACTCCAAAAACGTCATTCTGATCTTTTGGTACTAAACTCCTGAAAATGTACTTTTGTTTTGAGGCTCTGTTGGCATTACGAATATACTGTATGCCCTGGCTGTTTTTCATGATTTTTCTTTATGTCTTATGCTGCGTACACACGACTGTTTTTCGGGATGTAAAAAATGACATTTTTTTTTATGTAATTAAAAACGAGTGTGTGTGGGCTGTAGAGCATTTTTCACGACGTAAAAAATGGGCATTAAAAATTTAGAACATACTCTTAATTTTCACGTCTTTTTTTACGTTGTCGTATTTCACGTCTTAAAAAATGGTCGTGTGTGGGCTTTAACGACGTGAAAAAAACGTGCATGCTCAGAAGCAAGTTATGAGACAGGAGCGCTCATTCTGGTAAAACTAGCGTTCGTAATGGAGATAGCACATTCATCACGCTGTAACAGACTGAAAAGCGTGAATTGTCTCTCACCAAACTTTCACTAACACAAAATCAGCAAAAGCAGCCCCAAGGGTGGCGCCATCCAAATGGAACTTCCCCTTTATAGTGCCGTCATACGTGTTGTACGTCACCGCGCTTTGCTAAAGCATTTTTTTTCACAAGCGTGTGTAGGCAAGGCCGGCTTAACAATAATCAGGTTGAAAAAACTTTGTTTTTTTCTAGACCATTAAAAACGGTGGTGTGTACGCGGCATAAGGCAATCCAAACAAACATGTTGATTAGACTATTGAGATTTATCTAAAGAAATAGTTGGCTTATGAGGGCTACACGCGACTCTTTCTGTACCCTTGGCTGCTTACTGTATTAATGAAACATATTTTTTTCTCTCTTCCCTCCATTACTTTCTAGCTTAGTCAACTTTAGTTATGTAAGATGGGTCTTGCAGAAGAGGCTTAAACCATTAGGGTTAATTACAATAAGAGAGAGAATGAATTATAGAGAGAGTCGGCTAAATAAATGTTTTACTTAGTGTATAGTAGAATAGTTAATATTTAATAGTTAATATAGTTGTACATTGTGTCCCTGTCCCAGCACTTCTTGGCATGCATACTTACACACAAATTGAAGAAGGGAAATAGGTGCAAAGTAAGATCACCCCACAAATTAAAGTGCTCTGTGCTTCAAAATATATTCATACTTGATAAATATATAAAAATATGATAAACATGCATAACAATACATCAACTAATTAAGCATATTAATTATGGTACAGTAATTATCATTTTTATGTAACCATGCACATTTTTATGCTTTTTCACACATTCATTTTGCGCTTAGCAGAAAGGTATTTGCCATGACTATAATACTGTCATTGTATGTGTCTATGTATTCAGGCAATTCTTGCCATTTTGTTAAACGTCTTGCATGAATGAGCAGTGTTGAATGCAGTGTTGAATGACAGGAATAAATCTGGAAAAGTGCTCCAAATCTTTCAGTTTTTTGATAAATCCAATTATTCGTATGTGAAAACATTGTAATTGGAACTATTCAGGGAATGTCTTCATTACATTATATTGGAAATTGAGTTTTACAACTACAGTTTTATTTATTCTAGGCCTCTATAGGTATGATATGGTTTGCATGTAAAGCTATTGATACAATTTCTCAGCCCTAGCCTAATGAATTGCCTCCAATGCAAGCTGTTAACATTCCCAAGCAATAATGTCCCATGCCAAGGTAATGCTAATAAACATCCTCCTCTTCAAATCAAAAAGCCAACACTTGTGGAGGTTACTTTCTCTAAATTTTGGCCATCAATGTCAGCTGGGGTCCTTTGTGATGATCGATGACAAATTTGGATGATTTCTGATCAAGTACCAACTACAGTATATCAGTTTGTATCTAGCATTCACACACAAGCTTCAGACACAAAAATAAAAAACCTAGGGTCTTAAAGGATCACAGACACTTAGGTCCCATGGAAGACCAAATACGCTATCCGGCGCATCCCCTGGCTAAGCTGTCACCCGGATGAAGCCGTATTCGGCTTCAATCGGGTCTCCATATTAAAATTTTGGAAGCGACGTCACAACATCACTTTTGGTTTACTTGGCTACCAATGGCACTGATTTAAAAAAAAAATCAGTGTTCAGATTTTGGCGATCTGAATACTTTGAAGTGCAACTCCATAAAGAGTACCTGTCACTGCCTATTACTGTCACAAGGGATGTTTACATTCCCTGTGGCAGTAATACAAATGATCAGATTTTTTTTAAAGGGACAGTGTTAAAAAAATCAATAAAATAAATAAGAAAAACAATGTTTAAAGTGCCTCCGTCCCCGCATGCTCACGCAGCAAAGAAAACGCATACTTAAATCGCGCCCGCAAATGTAAACTGTGTTCAAATCACACATGTGAGGTATCGCCGCGAGTGTGTGCAATAATTATAGAACTAGCCCTCTTCTGTAACTTGCAAAATCCTCTTGTGCACTTTGATAAATATTTTAACCATAGCAACATGCTTTTTAGTTTTTGGACTTTTCTACAGTTTTAGTCTATGGTTCTTGACTCTCAGCTTTACTGACAGTTTCTAGAATCCAATACAGTGACAGTCAGCCTCACTAGTCAAGAGAGCTGAATTCTGTTGTATTGCGGGAGAGGGCATGGGGCTAAAACTAGGGACTAACAGTGTTACACAATAAAATAGCTCAATTGACAATGGGCAAATCAGAATTGACGGGATCTTGCACTGATATGAATGGCTGGTTTGGGTCAGGGTTACCAACCCCCGGTAATTTTACTGACAGTTTGTAAAAATCTGTGATTTTTTTTACAACTGCTAGTAAATATCAGGGGCTGATAATTTTATGCTGTGTTGACTTTTTAAGTGAAAATCAAGCAAATTACTGTGGTATCGGTATTGTCAGTGTTTCCATATCATGTTTATACTGTTGAAATATTCACTGTGTTAGTTTTCAATAGACATGTGCACACTGATATATTTTGTTTCAGAATTTCGGTTTCGTCCGAAAAATACATTTATTTAGTTACTCCCGAAATTCGTTTTTACTTATTTTGTTTCATTAAAAAATACATTCGTCCGAAAATCTGAATTAAGGTTGAATCTGTCAATTGAAGGCTTATGGTGTCTGTCGAATGTTCTAAGAAGATTCGACAAAGCAGCTAAACTGTACGAAGCCGAAATCGTACATTTCCGGTCGAATGCTCCTCCCACAAGCTATAGTAGAATTTTAATGTTGTATGACTAGTAATGATTATATTTATTAATTATTATTACTAGTCAACCAACATTAAAATTCTTCTATAGCCTATGGGCAGAGCATTTGACCATAAATGTCCAATCGCGACGATCGTATGTTTTTAGCTGCTTCGTTGAATCTTCATGTCTCTATAATATCAAATCTTTTCTCTCTGTGTCGAATAATCTTGGACTAGGCACATTCAACTGCATATTTGATAGACGCATATCGCTATTGTCACCATCATGTCGAATCTTCTATCTATATCGAACTGTTGTCGCAACAAAATGAAAACAAAGCATTTTTCATGTCGGATATTTCAGGTTTCGGATTCTGCGCGTTCATTATCGTTTGTTAAAACGAACGCAAAAATCCCTGAAATTCGGAAAAAAATGCATTCAGATGAAAACGAATGCACATGTCTAGTTTTCAATAGGAGTTCTGTAATTTATCAGGTTGTCAGTAAATAATGTGCTCTACCAGTAAATTTGCCATGTGTTTGTCAGTAAAAAATGCTACGGTAGGTTTGCAACCCTGATTTGGGTTATGGCATTTTTCAGCTTGTGCTGTTTAATGTAATGTAATGTGATTTATTAGGGAAAAAAAACACTGAAGCATAGTTATTAAGTGAACAAACTTCAGCTCATATTTTCCATTTATAAAGCACTGTATGACACAATTGGTTTTATAATTGTAGAAGAAGATGCTTAAAAGAAATAATGGTTGTCATAAGGTTTATGATATATAATTACATTAAAATAAGCATACGCAAAACAGTAATTGCATGTTAAATGCAATTTGGTGAATATTTATAATGTCATTAAGAACCTCTCTTCTGTATGGATGTTTCATTGGTTCTGAACATTTTGCTAATTTGTCTTGATAATATTTATTTTATTTTACTAAAAGACTTAGAGTTAATCATTTTACACTCTGGTGGAATGTAATATCTTGAAGGAAAGAGTATCTTGTCATACACATTAGCTTAATTGAAAATGATAACGAGGGATCTAGTCAATTAAATTTACATGTACTTGCTGCACCCATAATGCCTTTTGCTTTGCAAATTATTTAGCACTTTTGAGATACAGTATACAATTTGACAGCTATGTTGTAAAACAAGCGCTAACAATGATATAAGAATGCTCTATTTGTTACAAAACGATCTGTACATATTTATTTGGCTATTAAAATTACTGTTCTGTGATTTATTAATTTAGCTAGTGATTCTATTCAGAACCTCTTTAAAAGGTTTTTGGGTAGATTCAGGTAGGGGCGCGCAAAACTAGGTCGGCGTAACCTAGCGTGTTTACACTACGCCGCCTTAAGTAAGAGAGGCAAGTACATGATTCACAAAGTACTTGCCTCCTTACTTAGGGCGGCATAGTGTAAATGCGGCGGGGGTAAGGGCGCCTAATTCAAATGGGTTGGGGGGGCGTGTTTAATGGCAATGAGGCTTGACCTCATATTTTTGAAGTTTTTTTGTCACTGTGCATGCGCCGGGCGACTACATTTCCGAGTGTGCATTGCGGTTACGTACGCCGCACAGGCCTATTGATTTCGACGTGGACGTAAACGACGTAAATCCCGATTCGCGGACGACTTACACAAATTACGTTAAAATTTCGAATCTTGCGGTGGGAACGGCGGCCATACTTTAACACTGTTATTCCACCTAATAGGTGGAATAACTTTAGGCCTCCTAAGGCCTTACGGAAACGGCGTAAAACAACTGCGGCGGCCGGGCGTACGTTCGTGAATCGGCGTACACACTCATTTACATAATCTGCGCCGACCGCAATGGAAGTGCCACCTAGCGGCCATCCGAAAAATTGCAATCTAAGATACGACGGCGCAAGCCGTCGTATCTTACATATGTTTAAGCGTATCTCTGTTTGAGCATACGCTTAAACATACGTCGGCGTAGATTCTGAGTTAGGCCGGCTTATCTACTGATAAGTCGGCCTAACTCTCACTGAATCTACCTATATGTATCTTATCACAGTATTTGCTGGAGATAGGGTAGGCCAAACATTCTGCATTTTTTAATTCAACAAGAGGGTTAAACGAAAAATAAAATGTGCCATTTTCCCCATCCACACAATGGATGTGGAAATCATCCCTTCAGTACTTTTGTGTTTAACCGGCATGGAGCCTCACCACTGACAGAATACAATCCTGCTGGCTATAGCCGGCGGCAGTGATCATTTGGGAAAAAAACTGACAACTGGTGATACACAAGTCAATCGATTTATCAACTTGTGTACATCCAGCTAGCCCATACAGTACATAGATCAAAATGCAGCTGGTCCCAGATGAACTGGACAAATTTTGATCCATGTACATTTTTTAAGCCAAGTAAAATACTATGTCCCTGTAAAATGTCTAATCCTTCCAGTCTGCATGCTTCAAAGGTGCACTTTTATCAACCCTTAGACAGAATACAATACAATAAAAGAACAGCGAGAGATATCCCTTTAACGGCAGTTTGTGTTGATGCAAGGATTTGTCAGTTTTTTTTCACTCAATGTGCTGTTTGAAAGAAAAAAGACTGAATGTGTATACCATGCTTAAAGGATAAGTTAACCTTTAAAAAAATAATAATTTTCAATTTTTTTTTTCAGGTAAAAAAAAAAGTGCATTTGCCATGTTTTTCTTAGGAGCCTGTAAAGTATTGCAGACTGTCAAAGTAGCTGTCTGCCCATACCTCTGATACGGGAAGACGGTTACTTCAGTCCAGGAAGATTCATTATAAACCAACGAGGAGGCTCAGGCCTCGTACACACGACCGAGTTTCTCGGCAAAAACCAGCAAGAAACTTGCTGTTTTTTTTTTTTTTGCCGAGGAAACCGGTCGTGTGTACACTTTTCGACGAGGAAACTGTCGAGGATCTCGTCGAGCCAAAAAGAGAGCATGTCTTCTTTTTCCTTGACGGCAATGGAGAAATTTGGCTCGCCGAGATCCTCGACAGACTAACAAGGAACTCGACGAGCAAAACGATGTGTTTCGCCCGTCGAGTTTCTTGGTCGTGTGTACGAGGCTTCACTAGTGCATTCATTCATAGTTGATTGAGAACTACAAGACGTCAGCCACAAATGATGTCAGTATTTGTAGTCTATTTATTCTCAGGACTATATGAATGAATGTCAGTGTCGGCAGATTCCCGCATGGCCACGCTCTTTTCAAAGGTAGAAGATCCTAGGCCCACTGTCACAGAGAGGGTGGTTCAGGGGGAGAGCTGCAGGAGCTGCAACATGTTACATGTTCCACCCTAAAAATTAGTAGAACATGTAAAATGTTCTCAAAGGTGAACTTCTCCTTTAAGTATGGCACATGGAAAGGAGGTTGAGCAAAACAGAATTATGTGAAGCCAATGGCATGTTTACACCTGACATATATTATTAGTCATTATTAGTCATAAATACTTTGAGTTGAGCCACCTTCAAAATATCTCTTTAACTGCTTGCCTACCACCGGCCATCATATGATGGCTGGATGGTGCCGTTCTCGTTCTGGGTGGGTGTCATATGACGACCTCGCCTTCCCGGGCCACTAGGGCCACTAGGGCATGCGCGCTCCCGCCACGTCACTGGGAACGCAATGCGCGTGCCTGGTGGCCACGATGTCCGCTGGGCACCCGCAATTGCCCAGTAATGGAGCAGGACTGTGGATCTGTGTGGGTAAACACACAGATCCAAGTCCTGTCAGGAGAGAGGAGACCGATGGTGTGTTCCTTGTACAGAATTTGTTAGCTGCAATATATATTTTTTGTTTGTGGGTTTAATATTGCTTTCATTCAGGGGTTACAATAATTAAGGAATAACTAAATGTAATGCCCTAATTTAGTATTCAAGAGACCATTACAAAAATATGGATCTTTTAAATGTTATTATTTAAAGTCGAGCTTTCCCCCTTTAACTAAAAATCAGCTCTGAATGCTAATATGGAATCATCCTACATCCTTTGCCTTTACCTATAATGACTGTTTTTCCGCTACCTGGTTAAAAGAGCCACAAATTATGTAACTCTGACCTCACAGGTACATCCTGGAAAGTTCCTGTCATATGCTTCAGGAGGCAAACACAGAATTCTAGGCAGAGCTCCAGGAAGAAAAGGAAAATTGATTCATCTGCCCTTTAGCCTAGTGCACACCATTTGTTTTGTTTTTTCCTTCAACCCAGCGGGTTGAAGGAAAAAAAACTGACAGCTCTGATTGGAGCCACTGTACCAACAATCCGATGTTAGTATAGTGATCTCCCCTACTGAGCTATTGTGTTCTGACAAGGGGACGGCCCCACTGCCAGAACACTTCGGTCATCATCCTTGGCCATTGGCTGAGAGCTCTGATCGGGAGTCGGTCGACCGCTTTTTTCCAGCATGCATGCCCGACAGAAGATGGGCGAATGGCTGGCTTCTGTTGGACTAGCTGTCATACACACGGACCATATGTCAGCTGGTTTTTATTGAATCGGCGGATGTCGCCCGACATTTAGCCAGTGTGTACTAGGCTTTAGTAAAAATAGCCACCGTGAGAAGAATGGGGCAGAAAAATAAGTTATACAAATAATAAAAAGTCTGCAATTATCTATGTGTCTGTTTATAAACTACCATTAGTAAGCATTTCTAAAGGTGTCGTTGTTGTAATTTTTATGATAAGGGTGAAGTTTCCATTTTAGAATCTGATAATTATCCACTATCCAATTACTAATATCATTGGCAGATAAGATTTCCAATTTCAGTTGCACTACTCTGTTCCTGATATAACCATAAGAATTGGAATGTGTTCTATCTAGCTAAGATATTCAGACCAGTTAGAGCAATTGTTGCATATATGATCAGCCTTAGCTTAAGGTTACACTTTTTTTTTCTTTTTTAGTTCAGAGCTATAGCAGTGAAGTGCAATATTGCCATTGTACTTTTGAACGACAATTCTGCGATATTTAATGCCCTGAAACAATAGTTTACCAAGGTATATGTTAGACGTGCAGTCTGTTCTTTGAGCTGCGTAAATGTTACTTAAACAATTATTTTACTCTAAAACCTGCTTAATCTTTCCCTCTTATATTGTGGCCTAACAAAGGTGCTTATACTGTCCAACCACTGAACAGTGGCTATTGTCTGGTATTACACTCAAATTTTGTGGTGGCTGGTGGTATATATTTGTTGGGGGGTTGCAAACAATCCATCGACTGCCAAGCCCTCTAATTGGTCATGTCACAGGCACCCCCCGGTCAATCGGTCATCAGCCACACACCTAACCCCATCTAGGTCACGGGCAGCACTTCCTCCGGGTGGCAGGCAGTGGCTTCAGGCTGTGTCTTCTCCTCTTCGGCTTCAGTGGCCCCCCTGTGTCTCCTTCCTCCTCCTCCTCCTTGGCAGCCAATGCGATCACTTTTCCTCTTGGCCAATTGGGTGATGGGTCCTTGGACCTGCTTCCTGATTGGCTGGAAAGAGAATCAGGAAGATGATAGCCAATATTAATTTGCTATTGTCACACAATTGGGTGCTCTGCCCACCCTGTTTTGAAACCAAGCTAAGTACAGCACCCTGCATGTAGATTAGCGAATGGATTAGGAGGGCAGTGCCCCTGCACCCCATATGGACAGGCCACTACTGCTCTAATTTGCAGTACAGTATAAGATGAAACATGCCTTGTCTCTTTATTTTTACCTTTTAGATTGCTCACATACTTTCCTGACTCTAGCCAAAGCCAATGCCTATGCTACCAAAAACATACCTGAAGTCTACATTTTGAAGATGTTGGGAGTAATTGGGAGTGCAGAGATAAGAGGGGGTTCGAGTTATGTGGGGTTTTGTTTTTGAAGTGTTTTTGTGTATTCTGTTTTGATTTTTTTTTTTACTTTAACAACTGTGATGCTGCTAATAAAAAATCATGTGCCATTTGTTAATGTTTTATGGGCAGAGCTAACAAAACAATCCTTTTATTTTAAGTTGAAATTAGATTGCTGCTGTATTTAAGCCAAGCTAATTGTAAAAGTTAAAAAATGAATTACACATCCAAAATATTTGATGCCAGGATACAGTCTCACTGATGTTATACTTTTCCTTAACACCAATTTAATTTTTTTTTATATGACCCTCAAAGTTGCATTAAAAGGACTCTCTTCTTATCGTTTCATTCATTTCAAACCACATTCAATAAACCCCCAGCAAATCCAGACAGACTCACTCATCCATGATCATTGTTCCTTCAGAGAGAGAGGGAGTTAAATAGATATATAAAATAAAGGCATCAAAATTGCCATGATGATGAGCACAGAACAGAAAACCATAGCAGTCATTCAGAATTAGTTTTTAACTGATCTGATCATAGGAAACACTTTTTTGATATGGTCACTGAACTTTGTTCTTTGTGATTGCCCCAAGCACTGCATTATTAAATCACTATTGCCCTTTTGCACTGGTTTATTGAATAAGGCCAAAGATATTCTCTATCTGAGGTTAACAATTTATATTTCTTTTTAAGTTAAATCCCAGAAATGCTTTTTCTGGCAACAATACATCTTTTGGAAGGAAATCTTTTCATTTATTTGTCATTTTACTCTCAAATTGCACCATGCTTCTGACTGCTCTATAAAATATCTTGCATGAATTTATACTTATACCAAAGTGGTTTTGAACTTTTTGGAAATGCACGCTTTCTAACAACATATAGTTAAAATGACATCTTCAGGTATAGCCCGACGTACTGCAATGATCAAGCTATATGCATAACAATGCATAGCTGCTTACTGATGTATGCATTTTGGCTGTGGGTATTATTTGCCACAATGGCCCAGGTATGGGCCAGATTCAGGTACATTGGCGCATCTTTGAGCCGGCGTAGCGCATCGACGTAACATTGAGAGGCAAGCTGAGTATTCACAAAGCACTTGCTCCCATATTTACGCCAGCGTAACATAAATAGGCTGGCGTAAGCCCGCCTAATTCAAAGTAGGCAGGAAGTGGGCATGTTGTATTAAAAAGAGTCGTGACCCCATGTAAATGCATGGCTGTACGAACGGCGCATGCGCGCGCATGCTCAGAATCACGTCGCATATACTCCCTAAGATACGTCGGCTCAATGCTTTCGACAAGAACGTAACCTACGCCCAGCCCCATTCACGTACGACTTACGCAAACGACGTAAAATCCGACCGCAGTTCCGACGTCCATACCCTACACGACTTAGACCAGCTATTTCGTGGTTTATCTTTACGCCGGACGTTCGCCTTAAGTAAACTGCGTAGCTTTCTGCAACGGGCGCAAGTACGTTCGTCAATCGGCGTATCTAGGTCATTTACATATTCGACGTGTGAATCAACGGAAGCACCCCTTGCGGCCAGCGCAAACATGCACCCAAGATACGACGGCGTAGGAGACTTACGTCGATCGTATCTTGCCACAATTCAGGCGTATCTGATTTAGAGAATCAACGCATAGATACGACGGCGCACATTTGGACTTACGACGGCATATCAACAGATACGTTGGCGTAAGTCTCTGTGAATCTGGCCCTATGTTTTTAACTTTTATTTACATATTTAATTTAAAGTATATGTAAACCCTCATCTTGTAAAATATCCCATTTAGTTTAACATAGAAATAAAAGGCAAAACATTTACGTATACATATAAAAACATTATAAATACATTTTTTACCTCTTTTAAGTGATCATATAACCCCTGTTCACTGCTGCATAAGGACCTCAGGAAGGAGAAACAGCAGCACCCTGGTCTTCCCAGCAAATGGCTGTGCAGAGGGGGTGTATCAGCGCCAGTCTGAGCATTGTAGAAGAGCAAGCTGAGTTCCAGCACAGCCAGAAAACTAACCATTTGGGGTTTCCGGCCTAGGGTGGTCAGCTTTTAATAGGAAAGCAGTGGGATTGGCAGGAAAACCAGGTATTTCACATAAAGGAAGCAATACAAAAATAACAGGATACATTTTCATACAAGTACATGGTATCAGTCACATTTCAGGAATACAAAATGTTGGGTTCACATATTCTTTAAATATTTCCATTACAAATGTTTCTGTGCATATTCCAAACAAAGATAGCCGTTGCAGAATGTGTGATCTGATCATATAGTAGGCATAATAAGGTTGAATTAGTAAATGCATAAAGAATTGCCATTCTCCAAAATAAATGAACCCAAAATAAGGTAAAGCAGTGTTCACATTTAATACCCAATTGTGTGCATGGGAAATAAACAAAAACTGGATTTTTGCTTCCTAATGATTAGATCAATGAAATGAACAAAGTGTCACTGTATTTACTAAGTTAAGCACACTGTGTATATTTCTTTATTTAACGAGTTGCCGCCCTCCCACTGTCAAATGACGGTGGGGCAGTGCAGCTCTTGTTCTGGGATGCCAGGCACATGTAAACACGGAGATGCTGGTAATCGGCGCTCCTCACCTCACACTGACAGAGTGTGTGGTGAGGACAGGGGGACATCTACACATGTAATCAGAGCACTGATCATCAGTGCCCTGATTGCAATATAGCAATATAGTGTCACCAATCTGTGCCTACTATTGCCCACCAGTGGCAGCAATCAGTGCCCACCAGTGGCAGCAATCAGTGCCCACCACTGTCCACAAGTGTCACCAATCAGTTGCCATTAGCAATAGGGCGATACCATTAGAGCCTCATCCCCACAACCCTTGCCCGGTGGTTGTGGGGGTCTGTGGGTGGGGGGCTTATCAGAATCTGGAAGCCCCCTTTAACAAAGGGGACCTCCAGATCCTGGCCCCACCCCATATGTGAATTGATAAGGGGTACATTGTACCCCTACCATTTCACAAAAAAAGTGTCAAAATTTAAAAAATGTTAATAAAAAAAGAAGATTCCAGTGATGTAATCCATTCTCGATTTCCAGCGATGTAATCCATTCTCGTTCTCCAGCGATGTAATCCATTCTCGATCTCCAGCGATGTAATCCATTCTCGATCTCCAGCGAGGATAAGACGCACAAGATCCTGCCTCCACAGGAGGCACCCAACGAATGATGCGCTCCAGCCTGCCAGCTCTTATATAGCTGAGGACGGGGCCACCCGTCATGTGTGTGGCCCCGCCATCAGCTATATAAGAGCTGTCAGGATGGAGCACGTCATTCGTCGGGTGCCTCTTGTGAGGGAGCAGGATCATGTGTGTCGTATCCTCGCTGGAGATCGAGAATGGATTACATCGCTGGAGATCGAGAATGGATTACATCGCTGGAGATTGAGAATGGATTACATCGCTGGAATTTTTTTTTTCTTTTAATAAAGGACTTGTCCCAAGCTGTCTCCTGTGGTTTTTAACATTTTGACCCTTTTTTTTGTGAAATGATAGGGGTACAATGTATCCCTTACCAATTTACATAGGGGGCAGGATCTGGAGGTCCACTTTGTTAAAGGGGGCTTCCAGATTCCTATAAGCCCCCACCCGGAGACCCCCACAACCACTGGGCAAGGGTTGTGGGGATGAGGCCCTTGTCCCCATCAACATGGGGACATCCTCCCCATGTTGAGGGCATATGGCCTGGTACAGTTCAGGAGGGGGGCGCTCTCTCGTCCTCCCCTCTTTTCCTGTGGCCTGCCAGGTTGTGTGCTCAGATAAGGGTCTGGTATGGATTTGTGGGGGGAACCACGCGCCATTTTGTTTTACATTTTGGCGCGGGGTTCCCCTTAAAATCAATACCAGACCAGAAGGGTTTGGTATGGATTTTGAGGGGGACCCCTACACCATTTAAAAAAAAAAACGGGGCAGGGTTCACCTTAATATCCATACCAGACCTGAGGGGCCTGGTAATGGAATTTGGGGGACCCCCACACATTGTTTTTTTTGGTTCGGGGTTCCCATTATTATTCATACCAGACCCAAAGGGCCTGGTAATGGACTAAGCGGGGAACCCATGCCGTTTTTTTTTTTTATTTATTTTATCTGTATTGCTAGGACCCGACAATTCATTATAGCCGCGAGTAGTTCTAAATTACTTTTTTTCCTTTAGAAATGTCATTTTGTGCATAGACTGTTATAAACATGGGAAACATGCACTACTTTACAGGCATACTATAGACACCCCCAGGTACGAAATTTAAAGGAATATTTCACTTTTATTGTTTCACTTTAAGCATTATTAAAATCACTGCTCCTTTTTTTATTGCATTGATACATGTTCCCTGGGTCAGGACCCTGGTCCCCAAACATTTTTTATGACAATAACTTGCATATTAACCTTTAAAATTAGCACTTTTGATTTCTCATGTTCGTGTCCCATAGACTTTAAAGGTGTTCGCGCAATCAAACCCATTTTTTGCTTGTTCGCATGTTCTGCTGTGAACCGAACTGGGGGGTGTTCGGCTCATCCCTAGTAGACATAACAAACAGGGGTGACCTAAGAGAAGAGCCAGGCTTAGCTGGGTCAGGATGGAACAAGGTAAGCAGACTTTCAGGAACTTGGGATTACAGGAAATAAAACTGAAGACAACCCAGAACTGAGGCTAGGCAGACCTTGGGTTTGAATAGGCTGCCTGGTTGCCAAGATCTTTACGCATGCTCATGCGTGCAAGTATGCCCCAAGGCCTGTGCATGTCTGGTTCAATTTCTTTGCTAATGACCCTGTACATGTGCATGAAAATTAGCTGTTTTCACATGAGAATTAGTACTTACTGCATGAGACCCCCTGACACCCAGTGTGAACTGAGCATGTCCAGTTGGCTTAGCTGATAGGTGGAATGGATTAGATTTAGCAAGTGTGTAAGTGTGGTTAAAGAAGTGCAGGGAGTCTTACTACAGCACAAATAGTTTGTCAGTGCTAATGGAAAACCCAGTCAGGCATAGATATACGGGGGTTGACTTGCTAAAAGCAAATAGTTGGCTGTTCACTTTGCAAGGGAAATTCCCATAGCTTTTTTAACTGCTTGCCGACCAGCCGCCGCAGCTATGCAGTGGCAGGTCGGCTCTGCTGGGCGAGAGCACGTAGCTATACATCACCTCTCCCAGCAGCCAATAGGGGCAGGCGCACAAGCGCGCCCCCCGCTTACCCCTGACGCCGACGCCCATCCCCGGCGATCGCAATCACCCGCGATCGCTCGTTACAGCGCGAGAAATGGGAGCTGTGTGTGTAAACACACAGCTCCCGGTCCTGTCAGAGGGGAAATGACCGATCGTATGTTCATACAATGTTTGAACTGTGATTCGTCATTTCCCCATGTCAGTCTACCCCCCCTTCAGTTAGAACACACCCAGGGAACGTGATTAACCCCTTCCTCGCCCCCTAGTGTTTAACCTCTTCACTGCCAGTGGCATTTTTATAGTAATCAATGCATTTTTATAGCACTGATCGCTATAAAAATACCAATGGTCCCAAAAATGTGTCAAAAGTGTCCGAAGTGTTCGCCATTACTAGTAAAAAAAAAATATTAAGAAAAATGCCATAAAACTATTTTGTAAACGCTATAACTTTTGCGCAAACCAATCAATAAACGCTTATTGCGATTTTTTTTTACAAAAAATATGTAGACGAATACGTATCAGCCTAAACTGAGGGAAAAAAAAGTTTTTTTATATATTTTTGCGGGATATTTATTATAGCAAAAAGTAAAAAATATTCATTTTTTTCATAATTGTCGCTCTATTTTTGTTTATAGCGCAAAAACTAAAATCCGAGGTGATCAATTACCACCAAAAGAAAGCTCTATTTGTTTGGAGAAAAAGGACGCAAATTTTGTTTGGGAGCCACATCGCACGACCGCGCAATTGTCAGTTAAAGCGACGCAGTGGCGAATCGCAAAAAGTGGCCTGGTCTTTGACCAGCAATATGGTCCGGGGGTTAAGTGGTTAAAAGAAAATACCCAATCCTATGCAAGGATGTTAAACAAAAGTATTTTTGCTTTCATATGATCAGATGATAGAAGTCAGCGGTGCTTCACCTCATTCACTTAGATAAAGGAAACATTCCTTGTAAAGTTAATAGCATATTGGCCTTTAGCAAATCAACCCTACTCAGTGTCAGAAACTTTCATTAATTAAATAAATCGGCAACGGAAAGGAACACACACTTTAAACGTACTAAAAATTAAAAAAATTCGGGGCATAAAATATTGGGTCATAAAAAAGGAAAATGTCTGCCTCTCCTGTCTTTGAGAAATATATTTTGTTGAAAAATATATATGGATGGAATAGAGGAATATTTTTAACAGTCAAATATGAACATATTAGTCCACTTTTCTGCTGATCTTGCAATGTACTATAATTTAAAGTATGATGATGCCTGCTGTAAAGAAACCAGATGCTTTCTGCTGCTTTCATAGAGTGGCTGCAGGCTATGAGAGTGCTCAATGAAGAAATATATCATTGAAGACATTCAATAGCCATGCAGATATTTCTTTCAATATTTTCACATTTTTTGCCTTTCCATATGGTATTTAATATCCTCAAATGCTTCAATGGGAGGACTGGTTCCTATGTCTGGTGTCCATTATATGGGACTCCTTGGGACTCTATATCCATTCACAGATCTATATTGAAATATTGAACTTGCACCATTTGCACTTATCCAGTACGGTATTCTTGCACGATTTACACATGTGCACTATATTTATTGATTGTTTGATTATTTCACTTTATTGATGATTTTATTTTAGATATTTTTCTCTGTGGTATAGTAGGTGTTTGTTTGCACCCATTTGCACTGCATTTGAGTCCGTCTAGGACTCATCTTTCAGCACTTTATTACCATTGCAGATTGCACGTTTTAGTTTATTTCTTTCTTTAGCGCAATATCACTTTAAGAGTTTTAACATACACGTGTAAGGTGAACACCATTAGATCTTGCAGCTTTTTTGCTCTAGCTTCCAATCATTCATATCTACTCACTAGTAGTGCGAAAGACACTTTATCTTAAACCCAATACTATGTTTACTGACTTTATCTGGGCCCAGAAAAACCCAAGAATGCACCAGCACCTTCTGACCCTGTTTAAGCAGCATGGTGGAATAGCAGTACCAGACGTAAAGAAATATCACCAGGCAGCTCATTTGGGGAGATTTATTGACTAGTGCCTACATTCAGACATTAAACTATGGCCGAGACTTGATCAACATCAAAGAAAGATTCCCCTCCAAAGAGACCCTGGTGCTACATGGACCTGCCCTCCATGCTTAAAGCACATCTGGCACTGGGCCTTATATTAACAATGTGCTCATCTGTATGCTTCACTACCCCTCTATTCTCTATCCCCTCCCCACTATATTCAATCTTTGGCAACCTGTGTTTCCCCCAGAACTCCAAGATGGGTCTTTCTGCACATTGCTTGAAGCTCAGTGCTACCAGGCATCTCATTTCCTTACTATGGCCTCTTGGCCTATAATACAAACGTTAATGTTCCAGACTGAGCACTGAAGTCTAGACTTCTGGAAAGCTGTAAAGCATTTTTTGGCACTTCGGACCCCCCAAGTCATTTTCAAAATCCATTAACAACTTTTGAAGAACTGTTCTAATCATTGCACCCTACCACACACTCTTTCACTCTATTTCCTCATAGTCACTCTATTTCCTCATAGTCTCCCTGACAGATGACTTCAAATTGCCCTACAAAAGAGGGAAAATTACTTTCACGGGGGATCAAATCAGAATTATCATCCCCTTTGAGCTGAAATGGTTTATCTATACATGAATACAAGAAAACAATTTCAAGATCTTGACCAGATGGTGCCATACATCATCTATACTGCATAAATGTTTCCCTTCCACTACAGACTGCCTCTGCTGGAGATGCTGGGAAGAACAGGGTACATTACTGCATATATTTTGGTCATGTCCAAGATTAGAGCATTTTTGGAAGGAAGTCTACAGAATATTACAGAAATGTACTGATAATTATGTCCCTGTGGACCCTTCCTTTCTTTTTTTTTTATCTCTCTAACATCTTTGCCAAATCCTATAAGAAATATATCTTATGCCATCTACTTAAAGCTGCCAAGTCATGCATTTCACTGAGATGGAAAGACCCTCAACCTCCTTCTATCTCACTAAGGCTCAACTGGATATAGGAAAATAAATCAGGTGGAGGATCTAGTGTCATCATTGAACCCCTCTGCTCCCCCTACTCTCCTCTCTTCACTACCCCCCTTTTTTTCTACTGCTCCTCCTTCCTCAACCCACCCAATAACCCTAATTACCCACCAATAAAAAGAAAAATGTATCCTACCCATATTATGGTTACGCTTTGTTGGATACTATGGGGTTGATCTACTAAAACGTGAGAGTACAATTTTCTGGTGCAGCCTTAGTTGGTAGCCAATCAGCTTTTGACTTTAGCTTGTTCAAATAAACTTTGACCAAAAAAAAATGGAAGCCGATTGGTTTCTATGCAGAGCTGCACTAGATTTTTAGTAAATGAATACCTTTATATTAAAATATATATATATAAATATATATATATATATATATATATATATATATATATATATATATATTGCAGCTTACTTGTCATTAGATGTGGTGGCTGCATTCGTTGTCCTTTTTAAGGCTAAGAAAAAATTTCACAAGTAAAGAAATAACTTGATTACAGAGTAAAAACAAAGGGAAAAAAATAGGAATAATGCAGCCAACTCTTCAAAAGGCAGGTGCTGTATATCTATCTATTTATCTATCTATCTATCTATCTATCTATCTATCTATCTATCTATCTATCTATCTATCTATCTATCTATCTATCTATCTATCTATCTATCTATCTATCTATCTATCTATCTATCTATCTATCTACATATCTATCTATCTATCTATCTATCTATCTATCTATCTATGATTAAATAAAATGTAAAAATAATTCTGTGTATAAAGTGAGTAAAGGTAAATGATTTCTTCAAAGTGTGTCCTGATCACTGAAGTTTGTGTATGGTTTCTTATACAAGAAATTGCTCTAAGCTTTAAAACTTTCTTCATTTTTTCAGGATTATTTTTACAGTTTTTGCCTGAAATTAGTTTAGACAATTAAGAAATAGTACTTTCCTGACACTGGGTTTTGGACATTGATTTCATACACAGTTACTAAGCAACTACTGTTCTGTGACATATTCTTACATGCCCTACGTGCTCTAAATATTTCACACTGTAATAGTCACTCAAACTACATACAGTATATTGCGGTACATGTTATTAAAATTTGATATGCAAACAGAACAGTGCGTTCTACTACATTCTTAATGTCAATCCATGTGGGGTTTGCTGAAAAAAAAATGCTTAGCTACTGGTGCATGAACAAGTTGTTAAGGAAAGACATTATTATGCCAGAGATTTCTTGTTAGAAGACAGATGGATTATATTTTATGCTGCTAATTTTTAAAATGCATAGGCAAGACACATATTTGAATAATGGTTAAAATTAAGGTGGAAAATTTGTAAAGCTCTAGTTTATTTGCCAGTCCCATGCACATCTAAGGCCTAATACCCATTAACTGATATCTGTGGGCAATGAGGCATTATCAACATCTCTTGCAACAGATGCTTAGTGTAAGGGAGTATGCTGAATATGTGGTCAGCTGCAGATATTTTAAATATTTTAATGCAACCAAACTTTGATCTCTGTCTTTTGACAATATAACAATTAAGTAATTTTGCAAATTTTTCATAAAAAAGAGTTATAGGTTGTATAGTTACTGTTAAAAGTTAGGGTTTACAAGGAAATTGTGGAGTAAGGTTTAAAGAGTTATTATGTTAAAGTTGGGGTATGATTTAGGGTCAAGTTAAGCTTTAAAGGTTATGCTTCAAAGTTAAGCTAAGAATAAGTGCCAGGGAGGTTAAACGTTAAGGGATAAGCTTGGGTTAAACTTTTTTTTTTTTTTTGCACGTATTCTATGCTGAGTTTGCTTGACTCTTAAGCCTTGTACACATGATAGGTTAACCAGAGGACAACGGTCTGAAGGACCGTTTTCATCGGTCAAAACCAATCGTGTGCGGGCCCCATAGGTTTTTTAACCTTCGGTTAAAAAAAAGACGACTTGCTTTAAAATTTAACCAATGGATTGCTAACCGATAGGTCAAAACCGGTTGTTAGTATGCAAAACCATCGGTTAAAAATCCACGCATGCTCAGAATCAAGTCGACGCATGCTTGGAAGCATTGAACTTCATTTTTTTCGGCATGTCATTGTATTTTACATCACGCGTTTTGACACAATCGTTTTTTTAACCGATGGTGTGTAGGCCGACTGACCATCAGTCAGCTTCATCGGTTAATCTAAGACAACAGTCCTTCAGACTGTTGTCCTCTGGTTAACCTATCGTGTGTACGAGGCTTTACATTTATTTATTATATTAAGTCTATATATTTATGCATTATTTATTTGTTTGTGTATAGTGTGGCACTCACTTTATTGTAATTTATGTTTTTTTCTGAGATATTTGTTTCACTTATCGATCCAGGCAGAGATCTGAAATATTTGGTAGTCTATATAGACACTTTTTTATGCATATAGAGTGTATTATAGTCACATTATCTATCTCCTTGCCCCCCCACTGTCTCTGTTACACAGCGCAGACACCATCACCTTTTTTCATTTGACACATTTTTTCTATTTAGGATAGATCACTAGGTGTCTGCAGCAGTGTCCCCTTAAGCTTAAACACTGCCCCAGTTTCACTTAGTAGGATATTTTGACAGCGCGGGAGTACCTCTTGTCTTTACATGCTCACATATTAATTGTAGAAGACAAATTCCTTAAAGTGGAGTTCCACCCATTTTTTTATGTTTGTCTGTGCTGCATGCCCTAATCTCATAGTGTTCAGAATGGACAATTTTTATTTATTTTGTTGCTTGTAAATACCTTTATTTTGTAGTCCTCCATTACTTCCTCCTCCTTATCAGCCTAGGCTATTAAGTCACAAGGCTATTCGCAAGGGTTTCTGGGATAGGCATCATGTATCCCAGTAGTCCTTGCAAATAGCCTATTTGCGTAGAGAAGGGGCGGCAACTTCTTCTGACACTCCCGTTGCTATGGAAACCTGACTGAAACCTATTACATCGCTTGTGCAGCATTGAGCATGTGTGAGATCTGCAAGGCTGAAATCCAGGAAGTCATACAGTCTGGCTTCATGATGCCCACACTTAAGATGGCCACGGTCTATTTCTAGATTATAAACTAACTAAATGCTCTAACAACCTAACAAAACAGACCTTAGTTTACAAACTAACTTTACTAGACTACATTAAGCTTGTGTATTACAGGGGTATTTATATTTAAAAAGTAAAATTGTGGGTGGAACTCCCCTTTAATGGCAATATATATATATATATATATATATATATATATATATATATATATATATATAATATTGCCAAAAGTATTGGGCCTTTACATGCAAATTAACTGGGCATCCCAGTCTTAGTTTGTAAGGTTCAGTATTGAGTTGTCCCACCCTTTGCAGCTATAACAGCTTCAACTGTTCTGGGGAGGCTGTCCACAAGGTTTAGGAGTGTGTCTATGGGAATGTTTGACCATTCTTCCAGAAGTACATTTGTGAGGTCAGGCACTGATGTTGGATGAAAAGGCCTGTCTCGCAGTCTCTCAGTCTCTGCTATAATTAATCCCAAATGTGTTTTATCGTGTTGAGGTCAGGACTCTATTCAGGTCAAACAAGTTCCTCCATCCCAAACTCTGTCATCCATGTTTTTATGGACATTGTTTTGTGCAGTAGTGTGCAGTCATGTTGGAACAGGAATGGGCCATTCCACAACTGTTCCCACAAAGTATGAGCATGAAAATTGGTCTGCTGTCACCTTAAGGCCTCGTACACACAATCGAGAAACTCGTCGTAAAAGAAACATAGTTTTCCTCGACGAGTTCCTTGTCAGGCTTGTCGAGAATCTTGTCAAACTTTCTTTGCGTACACACTGTCAAGACAAAATCTCGTCGTTCTCAAACGCGGTGACGTACAACACGTACAACGGTACTATAAAGGGGAAGTTTGATTCCACTGGCACAACCCTTGGGGCTGCTTTTGCTAATCTCATGTTACTGCTTGTTAAGTAAAAGTTTGGTAAGAGACGATTCGCGCTTTTCAGTCTGTTACAGCGTGACAAATGTGCTATCTCCATTACGAACGCTACTTTTACCGAATGTGCGCTCCCATCTCATACTCTGAGCATGCGTGGGTTTCTAAGCATATACACGAACGTGTTTCTCGTTGTAAACCAGCCCGACGAGAAACACGACGAGGAAATTGAGACTCCCAACGAGAAAAAAGAGAACTTGTTCTCTTTTTTTTCTCGCCGAGAACCACAACAGTTTTCTCTACGAAAAACATACACAGGATTGTTTTCCTCTGCAAAAAAGCTCTGCCAGCAAGTTTCTTGATGGATTTTGTCGAGGAAAACGGTCGTGTGTACGAGGGCTAAGAGTTACCTTCACTGAAACTAAGGGGTCAAGCCCAACCCCTGAAAAACCTTCCTACACCATAATCCCTTCTCCACTAAATCATTTGGACTGGTGCACAAAGCAAGGCCCATAAAGACATGGATGAGCGAGTTTGAAATTAGAGCGATAACTCTAATCCTCTAAACAAGGCCTTCTTGTCCAACAACAGTGCCGGACCTCAAACATTCCCATAGACACACTCCTAAACCTTGTGGACAGCCTTCCCAGAAAAGTTGAAGCTGTTATAGGTCCAACTCAACTCAACTTGGACCCTACAGACTAAGACTGGGATGCCATTAAAGTTCATGTGCATGTAAAGGCAGGCGTCCCAAACTTTTTGGCAATATAGTGTATATTGAGGATATTCTCATCATATGAAAGGTGAAGGAAATATAAAAATGTAGTACATTGATTAATGCATTTCACCCATCAATCCTACTAAAATGTACTATTTATACACACTTGTGAATGTCCAAGACACCACAGTATCCCTCAGGGATGACAAACTTCACACATCAAAATACAGGCAACCCACCAACCAATTAATTTCTACAGTTCCAGCGTTCACCCCTTCCACAACAAATAATCCAATATGCACAGTCAGGCCACCAGATACCACAGCATATGTTCTGACCCAGAAGCCAGAAATAACCATCTCAGAATAATAGCAGAAACCCTCCTTAAAAAAAACAATATCAATAAAACCATTAGTTCAAACATAAACACTGCCTTGGAAGCACAAAGAGAATATCTGCTGCAATACAAAAGAAAAAAAAATAACCACGTACCTCTTGTATCCACATTCAATCCAGCACCAGAAGGGAATTGAAAGATAATCAAAGAGCAACTCATCATAACAGAAGATGAAACTCTAAAAGAAATAATAATAATAAAAAAAACAGTGCTGGATTTTATGCAACCACCCAACCCCCATAATTTAATCAGCAGAAAACTATTCTGGTCACAGGGATGCAGAAAAAAAGTCATAAAAAACCCTGCAACAACTAATGCTGCAAACTGTGCAACCTAATTAATTAATTAAACACGTGTCATGCACTGTGGTATACCTAATACAATGCAAGAAATGCACCCAAGGGTGTTATATTGGTGAAACCGGACAAAAATTATGAAAAAGAAATGAATTTATGCTAGCATACCATAACAGAACATAAGGAAGATGATTACTGCACATCTGTGGGACATTTCTCATGACCAGACCCTTCTATGAAAGACACAAATGTTTTTGGTACTTAAAAGGAGCTTTACAAATACTATAATAATTATTTGAAACAAGAGTTGGACCTATTTTTCCACATCCCTATCCAAGAGTTGTATGACCAATATCACCTCGGTAACACTTTGATTCCCCCCTCCCACTACTTATCTTATCAGCTATCCTAATTTAATTACCATTGCTGTGTGTGTGTTTTCTCTTTTCAGAGATTGCACTACATCAAATTTGATAACATTTTGTGAAGGGAACACCCTAAAAGCTTATCTTTCAGGGTGCTAATGCTAATGCAAATAAATAAAGTATTGAAGACTCGTCTACTCTTATCCTGTATCTAATTAATAAACTCTACTTTTACTTTTTCAATGAGCTCACCCCCCACAATTATTACCTTTTGTATTACTTAACCATTTCATTTAAAGTCCCAACCCCCCCCCCCTTTTATCCATTTACAGGGATGGAGGCTTGTGGTAGTTTCTATCATATGCCTCATCTAAAGTCCCAACCCTACCCCCCCTTTTTTTAACACTATCCAGGGATGGAGATGTGTTTCAGGAATGGAATTAAGTGCCTCCACAGATCTACCACCGACAGTTAATTATGCATTGTCATTTTTTGACTAGCTGACCCAGTTTGATGTGGTCCGCCTTTAGTTTGGTGGTATTTTGGTTTGGTAGGCATGTTTGGTTCCACTCCTGCATTTCTTTTGTATTTCCAGTGCTCTTTTTTGCCACACCAAATATAGGTAGGGGCGGGTTTAGGTGATCACCTGCCCCCTATCTATTGATTAGCACGCCTGTGCTCCTTTTTAGGAGACTTTGAAATTCATAGTTAGGACTGCAGTACACAGAGTGCCTTGACGTTGGCCTGCAGCTTACACAGGTATTTGCAAATACATGCAACTAAACCTCTTTTTTTTAAAGCATACAGCTAGACAGATTAATTTGGTTTAGTGCTTTTTTGGTTGGTAACTTTGAGCCTGGCTATTATGGAAACATTTTTTATATTCTATATATATATTTAATCGCATACTGCTAAAAACGCATCTCATTTAAAGTCCCAACCCCCCCCCCCCCCCCCTTTTATACATGTATTAGAGATAATCAGAATGATTGAGGTAAAATGCTGAAACCCGGATAGCTGATATGCTTATCTTTAATTCTAAAACTCTCATTGAAAATTATCTATTTACAGTCCTGAAAAAGATTCCAGCAGACAAACGTTATGAACATTTAGTGCTGGAAAACAATGTGGTCCATTTGACCATACGTACAGTATATGTAAAGGAACAAACACAGAATTTTAGAATGGCAAATGGATTTGTTGGTTATATAGAATATGAGTGAGTAGAATTTTTCTGCCTTAGTTAATAAGCAAATGAGCTAAAAACTTTTGCATCTGACTTGAGCCTATTTTAAAATTTTACTTCAAGATACATTGTTCCACTCATTGCCATTGAAGACATTATCACAATTTTTTTTATAGGGCAGTCACTTATTAGAATCGACTAAGCTCAAGTGCCCTATGGTTCTTATCATACTCCATTTTCTCTATTTCAGGAACCAGCAGAAGCATCAAGTCATTCAAGTAGGAGGTAAGATTGGTTACCGTTTAAGGTGCCATTCTGATCATGATGTTGTTCTGCCTCCAAATTTTTCACTGAGATTGAATAACATAAAAAGATACACAATACCTAATTCCTTAACTGATAATGAACATTCCCAACAAAAGAATATATATATATTTATATATATATCATATGAATTAGGTAGCATAAGAAACAATAAAAAGGTATGTCAGAAGCAGTTTTATTATCATAGATGCAAGTCAGAATTTCAAGAAATAAAATGCCCAATAAAGAAAAATAATAGTCAATTTTGAGAAATAAGTTACATAAGTTACAATACACTCTCTGTACCTGTGACAGTTTAGCCAGTGTTACTTGGACCTCAGGATGGACAACAACTATTGATGATGTAGGGACACGTAAGGGAGTTAATGTAACCAAAATGTTTTACTTGCAGCCTATATCAATGTTTTTCAACTCCAATTCTAAAATACCCCCAACAGGTCATGTTTTCAGGCGTTCCATTATTTTGCACAGGTGATTTGATCAGTTTCACTGCCTTAGTAATTACCACAGCCATTTCATCTGAGGGAAATCCTGAAAACATGACCTGTTGGGGATACTTAAAGACTGGAGTTAAGAAACACTGGGAGTTATCTACTAAAGGCAAATCCACTTTGCACTACAAGTGCACTTGAAAGTGCAGTCGCTGTAGATCTGAGGGGGGCATGCAAGGAAAATAAAAAACAGCTTGCACACGATTGGATGATAAAATCAGCAGAGCTTCCCTTCACTTCAGATCTTCAGCGACTGCACTTCCAAGTGCACTTTCAGTGCACTTTCAAATGCACTTGCAGTGCAAATGAATTTGCCTTTAGTAAATCAACCCCATTGGTCTATATGACTGGCAATCTGTATTGATCACTAAAAAGAGGGCATTGATGGCTTGTCCACCACTTGGTACATCAAGTGTGTGTCGGCTGAAATTTGAAGAACTCCCTAGTGCAAAACAAGTAAAGGGTCAATATAGAAAGTGGTCCTACACTTAGGGGTTGATTTACGAAAGGCAAATCCACTTTTCACTACAAGTGCCCTGCAAGTGCACTTGGAAGTACACTTGGAAGTGCAGTTGCTTTAGATCTGAGGGGAAGATCTGAAATGAGGGGAAGCTCTGCTGATTTTATCATCCAACCATGTGCAAGCAAAAATGCTGTTTTTTATTTTCCTTGCATGTCCCCTTCAGATCTACAGTGACTGCACTTCCAAGTGGACTTGCAGCTCACTTGTAGTGCTAAGTATATTTCCTTTAGTAAATAAACCCCTTAGTTCTTTATGCCCAGTATAAATAGCTGATATATAGCTTCAAAATGCCAATCCTAAAGTTTTATCCTGCTCTACAATTGCCAATAGTGCATGTCAGGAACAAAGGGATCAATAAAAAAAATTACAATACATTACTTAGAGAAATCATTTTATCACTAGAAATTACCTGGTGGAATCTCTTTATGATAGAAAATTAAAAGCTAGTTACTTGCCTGGAGCCGTTTAAATATTTATTTCCAGCATCTATAAAGTGCCAACATATTACACAGTGCTTTCAATGAAAGAGGTTCACAACCATATGCACAGTAAAATGTTCCAGCCAGTAGAGGGAAGCTAACACAAACAAAGGAAAAACCTGCACATTTTATAAGAATCATATCCCAGTTGAGATTTGAACCCAGAACTGAACTCAAAAGAGTCTTAAACATTTACCCAGTCTGCACATACAGGTAACACTCAACAAAATAAATTAGATTGTGCAAGAGTTCATTTATTTCACTAATGCAACTTAAAAGGTGAAACTAATATTTGAGATAGACTCATTACATGCAAAGCAAGATAGTTCAATCCGTGATTTGTCATAATTGTGATGATTATGGCTTACAGATCATGAAAACCCCAAATCCACAATCTCAGAAAATTAGAATATTACATGCAATCAATAAAATAAGGATTGTACATAGAACAATATCGAACCTCTGAAAAGTAGAAGCATGCATATGTACTCAGTACTTTGTTTGGGCCCCTTTTGCAGCAATTACTGTCTCAATGCGGCATGACATGGAATCTATCAGCCTGTGGCACCGCTGAGGTGTTATGGAAGACCAGAATGCTTCAATAGCAACCTTCAGCTCTTCTGCATTGTTTGATCTCATGTCTCTCATCTTTCTCTTGGCAATGCCCCATAGATTCTCTATGGGGTTCAGGTCAGGGGAATTTGCTGGTCAATCAAGCACAGTAATCCCACGATCATTGAACCAGGTTTTGGTGCTTTTGGCAGTGTGGGCAGGTGCCAAGTCCTGCTGGGAAATGAAGTCAGCATCCCCATAGAGCTCGTCTGCGGAAGGAAGCATGAAGTGCTCCAAAATCTCCTGGTAGACGGCTGCATTGACCCTGGACTTAATAATGCACAGTGGACCAACACCAGCAAATGACGTTGCTCCCCAAATTAACACAGACTATGGAAACTTCACAATGGACTTCAAGCATCTTGCAGTGTGTGCCTCTCCATTTTCCTCCATACTCTGGGTCCTTGGTTTCCAAATGAGATGCAAAATTTGCTCTCATCAGAAAAGAGGACTTTGGACCACTGAGCAACAGACCAGGTCTGTTTTTCTTTAGCCCAGGTAAGACGCTTCTGATGTTGTTTGTTGTTCAGGAGTGACCTGACAAGAGGAATATGACATTTGAAGCTCATGTCCAGGATCCATTTGTGTGTGGTGGCTCTTGATGCACTGACTCCAGCCTCAGTTCACTCCTTGTGAAAGTCCCTATTACTTTTATTACATTAAAATGTATTGAGTTTATACAAATATAAAATCTTGCATACTTTGCAAAAAACAGTTTGCAAGTCATTCAAAAAGACACAAAACATTCTCAAAATATACATAAATACATAAAAAATACACATAAGTATACAAATGGATCTATCCTCTGACATACACTTAAATACAAAAATAGATCTATCACACAGCATATACTCCTCTTAAGTTCTCCTGGACCATCTAAAAAACTATTTTCCTGACCATCCTCTCCAGGCTGCGGTCATCCCTGCTGCTTTTGCACCTTTTTCTTCCCCACTTTTCCCTTCCACATAATTTGTGCTTTGATACAGCACTTTGGGAACATCCAACTTCTTTTGCAATTACCTTTTGAGGCTTTCCCTCCTTATGGAGGGTGTCAATGATGGTTTTCTGCAGAACTGTCAGGTCAGCAGTCTTTCCCATGGTTGTGATTCCTATTGAACCATACTGAGAGACCATTTAAGGGCTCAGGAACCCTTTGCAGGTGTTATGGCTTAATTAGCTGATTAGAGTGGGACACTTTGAGCCTAGAATATTGCACCTTTTCACAATATTCAAATTTTCTGAGATTGTAGAATTTAGGTTTTCATGAACTGTAAGCCATAATCATCACAATTATGACAAATCACGGCTTGAACTATCTTTCTTTGCATGTAATGAGTCTATCTCATATATTAGTTTCATCTTTTAAGTTGCATTAGTGAAATTAATTAACTTTTGCACAATATTAAAAATGTTCATGTTTCACCTGTACACTCTGTTTAGACAGTTTTTGAAGTTCTATTACATTTCTTATTTCTTAAGACTTTTTTGGTCTACTTGTGATCTGCTTGAGGTAAGAATCCCAGGAAAAAGTTAAAACAGTCTTAGTCTTAATAGCAGTAGACAGCATATTATGTAAACCTAAATCTCCAATAAGCTTTAAACAAATTTACCCTTGCAGTGGGGATCCCTGCCCTACAAGGTGTAAATGCCCGTTATATCTAGGAGTTAAAGTACAGGCTATAGTACTACTAATTACCTTACACTTCCTCTTCAGCCGGCTCTGGCACTCTCCTGCTCTGCCTGTAGCTCTGAAGCTTCAAATTGTGGGTCATCATATACAATACAGGAACAATAGTCCTGTATTGTATGCTGAGGAGGCTGGAGTGCGACTGGAGTCTGTCACATACTATAGAGCAAGCTGCAGGTGGTTGTCTTATTGCTGGAGGGACCTTGCTGGAGAGAAAGATAAGGTGAGTATTTGCATCTAATTTATGGGGGAGGGGAGAACTGTACGTTTGCATTCTTTTTATGTCTGGAGTAGGGGTTTAACGAAAAATATGCATACACTTTTAGGTATTGTATCTCACGAAACACACATTTTGTTAAGGTTTATAAATCCCCCATTTCACCACTCAGTTTGAGGTTTGTCAGACCTTATTATCATTACACTGTTACCAACTTTAACCACTTGCCGCCCGCCAATGACAGATTGACGTCGGCAAAGTGGTTGTAGAATCCTGACCGGACGTCATATGACGTCCTCAGGATTCTGAGCCGCTGCGCGCCCCCGCAATCGTTGTTGCGGGGTGTCAGTCTGACACCCCGCAACACCGATCTCGGTAAAGAGTCTCTCACGGAGACTCTTTACCACGTGATCAGCCGTGTCCAACCACGGCTGATCATGGTGTAAACAGGAAGAGCCATCCATGGCTCTTCCACACTCGCGTCTGACAGACGCGAGTAGAGGAGAGCCGATCGGCGGCTCTCCTGACAAGGGGGGTTCGCGCTGATTGTTTATCAGCGCAGCCCCCCCTCGGATCGCCACATGGACCACCAGGGATGCCCACCAGGGAAGGGCAAAACAAAAAAAAATGGAAAAAAAAAGTCAAAAAAAAAAAGTCTGAAAAAAAAAATAGGGGAAAAAAAAAAAGATGCCAATCAGTGCCCACAAATGGGCACTGACTGGCAACAAGTAAATCAGTGCCGCCCCACAGTGTCCATCAGTGCCGCCCCACAGTGTCCATCAGTGCCACCCCACAGTGTCCATCAGTGCCACCCCACAGTGCCCATCAGTGCCACCCCACAGTGCCCATCTTTGCCGCCCATGAGTGCCCATCTGTGCCGCCTATGAGTGCCCAGTGCCGCCCATGAGTGCCCATCAGTGCCGCCCATGAGTGCCCATCAGTGCCGCCCATCAGTGCCCATCAGTGCCGCCTATGTGTGCCCATGAGTGCCGCCTATGTGTGCCCATGAGTGCCGCATGCCAGCGCCGCCAATCAGTGCCACCTCATCTGTGCCCGTCAGTACTACCTCGTTGATGTCCATCAGTGCCATCTCATCTGTGCCCATCAGTGCCACCATATCAGTGCCCGTAATTGAAAGAGAAAACTTACTTATTTACAAAAAAATTACAGAAAAAAATAAAAACGTAATTTTTTTCAAAATTTTCGGTCTTTTTTTAGTTGTTGCGCAAAAAAAAAAATCGCAGAGGTGATCAAATACCACCAAAAGAAAGCTCTATTTGTGGGTAAAAAAGGACGCCAATTTTGTTTGGGTACAGTGTAGCATGACCGCGCAATTGCCATTCAAAGTGCGACAGTGCTGAAAGCTGAAAATTGGCTTGGGCGGGAAGGTGTATACGTGCCCTGTATGGAAGTGGTTAAAAATGTACAAACTTAGCTCTGTATATTTCTCAAACAAAATCAAAGTTTGTGACTTGAGACAAATCATATACTAATGACATAGGGCCAGATCCACATACATTTAGATCGGCACAGCGTATCAGAGATACACTAAGCCGCCGTACCTTACCTGGCGTATATTCGAATACTCAGCGAGTTTGCGCCGTAAGTTACGGCGGCGTAGTGTATTTCTGGCGGCGGATTTGAAATTGGGCGGGTTGGGGGCGGGTTTCATTTAAATGAAGCACGTTCCCGCGCCGAATGAACTGCGCATGCGTCGTCCCGAAATTTCCCGCCGTGCATTGCGCTAAATTACGTCATTTTTTTAACTTAGACGTGAGTTACGTCCATCCCTATTCACGGACGACTTACTTCGACGCGGGAACGATGGCCATACTTAACATGGCAAGTCTATCTATACGCCGCAAAATACCAGCTTTAACTATACGCCGGAAAAAGCCGACTACAGACGACGTTAGAAAATGCGACGACCATGCATACGTTCGTGGATCATCGTAAATTCGCTAATTTGCATACCCGAAGCGGAAAACTACACGAACTCCACCCAGCGGGCGCCGAAGTATTGCATCTAAGATCCGAAGGCGTACGAAGCCGTACGCCTGTCGGATCTTACCCAAATGCCGTCGTATCTTGGTTTGAGGATTCAAACTAAAGATACGACGCAGGAAATTTGAAACTACGCCGGCGTATCAGTAGATACGCCGGCGTGCTTGCTCTTTAAATCTGGCCCATACTGTATTTCAACCACATGCAATTATTAGAATACTTGGGTTTGCAAAAGTTTTTTTTTTGTTTTTAAGAAGAATTATGTTATAAAGAGCATGAAACACAAATTTTGTTAAAGTTTATTCTGATCTGAAATATAGCTGGGTAAGTTAAAGATATCCCTAAATAGATTACAAAATCTGACTCAATGGAGTAGAGAATATTCATTGCAGGTTGATGGTAAAAGCACAGAAAAATCAAGGATTCCACATATTCCTTTGCACCATTTTATTTATATCAATTATTATTTATTGACTTGCAAATGCTAGCAAATTTGTCAATCTTTTGCACGTCATAGCCCTCACCTTTTCTTGGGGTTTCCTTTTTAGCAGCTTCTTCACCCCTCCTCTTATTTATCTTCATAAACTTTTTGCATTCTTTATTTATAGTTGTATTACAGTGCAATCATAAAAGTACGACAGAAACAAACACAATAAAAGCACATAGGGCATAATCCACTTGTAACAGCCAGGCAATATTCATTCACTTGGGGAAGTTCAAATATACATAATTATTTAAATATCTTAAACATAGGTAAGCTTCCAGAACAAATAATTATACAGACTTTAGATGGATATATACACTCACTGGTCACCTCACTAGGCACACCTGTTCAATCACTTGGGAACACAAATCAGCCAATCACATGGCAGAAACTCAATGCATTTAGGCATCTAGATGTGGTGAAGACAACTTGCTAAGGTTCAAACAGAGCAATAGGAATGGGGAAGAAATATAATGTAAGTGACTTTGAACATGGCATGGTTGTTGGTGCCAGATGGGCTGGTCTGAGTATTTAAAAAACTGCTGATCTACTGGGATTTTCACGCACAACCATCTCTATGGTTTACAGAGAATAGTCCGATAAAGAGAAAAAATCCAGTGAGTGGCCGTTGTGTGGACAAAAATGCCTTGTTGATGTAAGAGGTCTGAGGAAAATGACCAGATTGGTTTGAGATGATAGAAAGGCAACAGTAACTCAAATAACCACTTGTTAAAATCAATGTACGCAGATTACCATCATTGAATGCACAACACATCGAACCTTGAATGTTGGGGGACCTGGGTCCTGCCCCAGGGGACATGTATCAGGCTGTTTTTTCGGGAGCAGTGATTTTAATAATGTTAAAAGTGAAACAATAAAAGTGAAATATTCCTTTAAATTCCGTACCTGGGGGATGTCTATAGTATGCCTATAAAGTGGCACATTTTTCATGTGTTTAAAAAAGTCCATGCAGCAAAATTACATTTCTAATGGAAAAAATTTGATGGTCCCTTTTGTTAAAGGGGGCTTCCAGATTTCCATAAGCCCCCCGCCCACAGACCCCCAAAACTACCAGACAAGGTTTGTGGGGATGAGACCTTTAACAAGTACCAAGATGGCCATGACGGAACGGCACTTCCGTTCCAAAATTTTACAGATTGCCTAATCTGACTGAACACCGTAACAGTAATAGAGGAAACATTTTCCAATGGGCACACTAGTTCTGGTTACCCGGGAGGGCCCCAAGAGATACCCTTAATTTGCTAGGATTTCCTCTCACTTCCTGTTTTGGCTATGGGACAGGAAGTGAAATCTTCCCAATGGGACATTAATGGCAAAAAAATCATAAGGGGTTAAAACCCTCCCTTCCTCTATCCAAAATGAAAAAAAAAAAAGTTTACCTATAGTTCTACTTTAACCACATATAATTATTAGAATATGTTTTCTTTGCAGTAGTGATCTTTTTAAGCATAATTATTTTATAAATTGTGTGTAACTCAAAAAAAGTATGATTTATTCTGATTGTATGTATGGCTGGGTTGTTATGTAGGGCTAGGTTGAGTTGTTTAGGAACATACATAAATTGAGTGCAACTTTTAACTTATTGGAGATGACTTACAAAAGAAGTAGAGAATGTTAACTTGCAAAAAAAATGCTCAGCTTAGTAATGTAAACTAAGATAAGGTAATGTTTACCTTGAATATGTAGTTGTGTAAAATAGAAATAAAACATAATGATTTTTGCATGCACATGATTACAGTAAACACAGCTTCACGCTAAATGGTCATTTGTTTTATTTGAAAACACTGTATCCCACTTCTATTGGAATGTCTGACTCCAAATATTCTCATTTCAACATGTTATTATCTTAGCAGTTTGTTTATTTTTAGTGATTATAAGGTAAAGTAAACTATCAGGTAAAGTGCTTTGTAAGTTTATTAATATAATTTAGGTAAATTACATTTTAGGCACACATTCATTTTTTTTCTACAAAAAGTAATGTAGTTAACAAAAATATCAACAATACTAGTAATCGCAAGTGTAATTTGTGCAATGCTTATACTCTGTTGATATGAATGATGAGACCTGTCATATACTAAATATACTCAATACATCAACCTACACTCACAACTACTGTACAGTGAAAACACAGTTCAATTAAAAATGTTGTGCACTTACAGGATGTACTGTAAACACTTTTTCTGCCAGCATGGAAGAAATGAATAGTTCTGTAGACAGACTAGTCCTCACCTCTCTCCCCCTTTCTATGGTTTGACTGTGTGATTCCTATTATTTTGAGCTGGCTGCGTAATTCAATCATCATTGCACATCAACTAAATCACTCTATTTACAATTTGCATAAAATAAACATGTATAAAATTAGAGTATGTTCAAATAATTTCAGAATAGCAAATTAGAAAATCTTTAATAATTAAAAACACAATTTCCTGTTTTAAAACAGAAATCTAGCCAAATCCTTCATAGGTAACTTTGTCATAAGAGGCCAGCAATCTAGTCGTCCAATGAGGGTAGTATGGTAGAAACTCAGCTGAAAACTGCCACTCTACATACCACAAATAAAAAGTTTTGTAAATTGCAAGGGAAGATTGTTGAGTTGTACCCCAAAGTCTTGAATATTCTTGCTGAGCATTTTATCCAAATAGCTTAAAAGTTAAGGGAATTTCCATAGTAGGTAAATTATGTCACTTTGTGGTGAGTCACATTCAACACAATTTAGTGTCAAGTATGCATACCCTATGCAAAAATTCAGGTCTATGATCGTTTCTGTAAAATACAAATTATTTGGCTAGTATGTGTGTAGAGGACCACTTTGGTAATCCCTTGTAGGATTTCCTCTCAACATGTATCTAATTCTGTGCAATAAAATACATAGACATATATTAAAGAATTAAACCTTTGGTAGACAATGTAGTAAGGAAGCCATCTAATGGCTTTATATCTGCAAATGCAAGGCTTGTAAACCCACATTGCTATCTAATCATATGACATAGATGTAGATACTGGTAGAAGGTTTATTTCCCCAAAGAGAATTTGTAACATGGTAATGGTTTTAAATTGAAGGATGCAACGAGCTGTTGGAAGGTAAGTACACCTGAACCCCTAAAATGTAGCTACATAAGGCATAAATAAATGTTCCCATAGTGTGCATTCCCTCCTGGTTTAGTAGTTTTCCACACCTTGCCCATTAACTGTAGGATAATAAGATGTTTGTTTAATGTACACTTGAGGTTCATGTAGATATAATGGATGCAAAAAAAATAAAAAAAATTAACTATCTGATATAAGAAAGACTTGTGTCCTATTCATTCTCTGTGAACCCCACCACCCTGAGGTTGTTACATCTCAATCTGTTTCAATAGCTCCTAGGCTTTTTACTTTCGTGCTTGGGGTGATAGTTTGTCTCAAGATGATGGGAGGAGTCAATGTCATTCTAGATTTTGTCTTCCGGTTTGTGTGGAGAAAGAGAAGTTCTGTTTTTGATCCATTGAGTTTGAAGGCGCTCTCCTTTATCCAATTGTCTATCAATGTCAGGCATTTTTCTAATCCATGATATTGATCTTTTTTGTTAGTGATACGCATATAAAGTTGAGTGTTGTCCGTGTAGGAGTGGCAGAACAGATTTGTTTGCTAATGATTGTGAGGTAGATGTTGAATAGTACGGGCAACAGGGGTGATCGTGACGGTGCAGGTTTACGACATGAAGGCTCCTAGTTTCACTGTCAGTGATCGATTTTCTAGGAACAATGCGAACAAGGGTAGATCAGAGTCTGCGACTCCACCTACTTCTGTGAGCCACGTGAGTAGAGTATTGTGGTCTACTGTGTCGAACGCTGCACTTAGGTCCAGCAGCACCAGGAGACAAGATTCTCCTTCGTCCACTGCTTGGAGAGCATCATCCCATATTTTGAGAAGTGCTGTTTCTGTCCCGTGGCCTGGGCGAAAACCTGATTGTAGTGGGTCCAGGAGGTTGTTGGAGTCCAGATGGAGTTGTAGCTGTTGTACTACTGCTTTCTCCATGATTTTGGAGACGGTGCTAAGGCTTGTTATCGGTCTTCGGCAATTTGGGTCTTTGGGGTCAAGGTTTGGTTTCTTTAGAAGGGGTTTGATTATGCCTTGCTTGAGAGCAATTGGAACAATAACTTCTCTGAAAGATTGGTTTATGAGATGTGTTATGGTGGGTGCCAAGATGTCGGTACTTTCTTTCAAGAGTTTAGTAGAAATTATGTCGTTTGGTCCTGTAGTGTCTCGGAGATTTTTAATGATGCTTTCGGAGATGTCGATGGTGATTGGTAGCAGCGTGAATAGAGTAGATTAAGGACTATTTATATTGATGTCTTTTTTTTCCTTTGGCTTGGTGAGGTTGGTTGTTTTTTTTTGCAAAATTATTTCGATTTTTGTCAATAAAATAATCAGATAGTTCATTGCAGAATTCTTGTGTTTCGTTCGCTGGAGGCTCTAGACAGGTTGGGTTCATAGACTGAGCGATTAGTTTGAAAAGTTTGCGGGGGCAGTTTAGGGCTTTTGCGATGGTTTTGGAGAAGTGTTCCTTCTTCGCTTTGAAGATTTCTATGTGGTATTTCTTCGTAACTAGTTTGTAGATTGTGTGGTTTTCCTTAGTTGTGTTTCTCCTTCAGGCTCCTTCTGCTCGTCTGCTTTCTTGCTTCAGCAATTTAAGAGCGTCATTGAACCAGCCAGAGTTGTTTTTGCGGGTAAGTGCTCTGCGTTTTGGAGCAACTATGTCTGCTGTTTGTAGTAATGCTTTGATGAGGAGGTTGAGGGTTTCATCCGCTGAATGGTTTTGATTGACCATTGTTATTTTATTTGATAGTGTGATTTTGAAGAGCTCTGAGTGTAGTTTCTTCTGTGATCTTGTCCAATGTGTTGTTATTGGGTGTGTTGGTTTTTGGAGGCTAGTGTTGGTAGTTATTTTGAATTTGATAGCGTGGTGGTCTGTCCATGGTAATGGCGTGTTGTCCAGTGTGTTGATGTCCATATTCTGTTTGAAGATCAAGTCAAGAGTGAAGTGTTTTTTCATATTCCAAGGACCTGAGTAGAAAGTCCCCCAAGCAAGGCTGTACGTTGTTGAACAGTTGCATAAACATCTCACAGAGTCTGAGTTTTGGAGGAAGAACAAGCAGAAGATGGTAGAATTATGCTATTCACTGAGACAGTATCATCTCCACTACCAGCTGCTATCTCTGCCTGTGATGTGTCACATCAATGTGTCTGGCTGTTATGCTGAACTAATGTCTTCAGTACTTTCTTGGAAACTGACCATGAACAAGTACATAAGTAAATTTTAGGGTACACAAAAACAGCAAATTACCCATTTTTTTAAATATAAATTGAGTAAACAGATGACCAACATGTTAAACCTTAAATTTGAATACACCCTTGAAAAGGCGACAAACTTAATTTTCCTATATTTTCTATAGGTGACTTTAAAGTCTCCTACAGGTCATCAGTTTAGTGTTACTGAGGAGGTCTGGTGGCAGAATTATTTCTCTCACTTTGGTGTGCGCAGCGATATGTAACTGTGTATAGCAGTCAATATTTTCATACGTAGGCGCCACCAACATGTTCATACATTCATATATGTGGGGCACTGACACTGTACTAATGGCACTGGCTGGATGACAAGAGTGATTAGGAGGGCAATCAATGGGTTAACTATGTACCTAACAAGTGTATGCAGGTGTATTTTTGTGCTGCTTTTATTTACACATCACCTGGCTGGAGTTAATCCTTGCTTTTAGTTCTGAACTGCAACTGAAAGAAGAGAGAAATCTAGCCAGATCTGTTTGCTGTAATTGTCCACAACGGATCAGCAGGTATACAGTAAATATGATTGGCTGTAGCCTGCTGACAAACTTGTGCTGTGTCAAATCACAGCACAGGTCAGCAGGGGGCACACACATGCTTGCCTCTAAACCAGGAAGTACACAAGAATGTATGGGTATGTCGTGGTGCCTGGGGCTGCTGCCCCTCAGCAGTAGATGTACTGCTGGTGGTGATAAAGAGGTTAAACAAAGCAGCCAGGACTCCACTAAAAATCCATATCAGACACTTATCATTGATGGATTTCATGAGAGACGCTACAAAAAAATTAAAAAACACTGCATTGGACCCCCCAAAATCCATACTAGACCCCCTTCCTAAACCATACCATCCACATGCCCCCTTTCCCCTGGCAAAGCCACTTGTCCCATGTTGATGTGAACAAGGGCCTCTTCCATATCCTTGTCCCAGTCATAGGTTTGCGCATCCTATTGCATTAGGGTGTGCACCCCAAAGCCCAAACACACATGCCTTTCTCTACAGCCTCAGCTGCATTGAGCAGTGAATGAATGGGAAGTGCTCTGTGCTGAGCGGTTTCCTGTTGAATCACAAACTGAAGCATAGTAAACACTTACTTAGTAAACCATTTTACTATGCTTCAGCTATGAACGAACACAGTGAGTGAGAGTGTGTTCACTATGTTCATTTAGAAAAGGAAGAGGCTGGTAAAAGACATATTTACTAACCCCCCCGCTCTCCATCTTGAAACATCCCCTGCAACTGCCAGGGGAGAGGAGAGAAGCCAGCAGCACTGCGGGGGGAAGTCCAGGCAGTAGGGGAAATCAGCACTGCACAGATTAGGGTGTGAGCCATCAGTTTCCAGGACAAAGATGGCTAGCCTGCACCACATCCATGGTTGCTAGGACACATGCATCTGCCAGCATTCTAGCAACCAAAGCTGTTTGCATACCTGTATCCAAATGTGCTTACAGCCTGCAGAGGGAAGTTGCCATTTAGTGGAGGTTGTACCACCACCAAATGAATGATGTCTGCCTGCAGTAGGAGCCAGAGGATTGGATGGGCATACAGGCCAAATATGGATATTTAAATTAACTATTGGAGGAACTTTGAACAGGTAGATTTCTCTGCAAAAATTGCTTTGTGATGAACTTGAACCTCATCTCTAGTGTGTGCATCCCTGTTTTAACATTAATTGAGCTTACAGTCTTATTAAAAAGGTCTATTACATTAAACTGTGGTTTCCTGTATGCATTTTCATTAGTGGATAGTTAATTAAATAAAGAATAATATCCAAAAGGATACTCAATCACAGAGAGTATAAATAAAGCTTAGACAAAGGAATCATTGTTACAGCATCCAGATCAAATGAATTATTTATAACAGAGTTCATGCTGTAATTTATGGAAATAAAATACACTGTAATCAGTAGTGATAGCTTAATAATGTGGAATTTTAACACTTACTTCTAGTCATCATTTATATTTTACATTTAACTGGATGATGAGTACCATGGTTTATCATAATAATACTGATCATAACAAAGCTCAAAGCATTTCCATAGTGACCTTAAATGTCTTTTGTGGCTGTTGGCTGTTTTCATGCACATAGGATTACAATTTAGCTACACTGGCAACATAAAGTGGAAAATATTACAGTTGAGTATTGTACTTAAAGTGGAACTAAAGGAAGTTTATACTTACCTTTCTTCCAACGGCCATGCCCCTTACTAGCACCAGGATATTCTCCTATGTGCTGTTTTTTAGACAGCTTAACCTCTTGATGTTGGCACCTCTAGAGGTTTACTATGCTGGGAGGTGGGGGTTTATGATCATGTGACCACAATGATTGACTGTCGGTCAAATGGCGGTCACATGATCGGAAAGCTCCAGATCGCAAGTAGAGATCTGGAACTTTCCATTGGCCACCAGTAACTGTGTCGGGAGCGCACAGGGCGCACGCTCTCTGCACAGCTGTATTTACACTAATTTACGCCAGGAGGCCGCATATTTGTGTGAAATGGTGTAAATATAGTGCTCACCATGCCGACTCCAAGGGGCTTATTGGCCAGTGTGGGATGAGCATGAGCAGGAGGCAGTCATTCCAGCACACAGGGATTGGGCTTGCTGTTTTAAGCTGACCTGCTCATGGGAAGTTCAGTTTACTCGCCATGGGACGCGGCAAACAGATATTACATGTCTCTTTTGCAATAAAAAAAAACTACCTGCTCGCGGCAAACAACAGCGGACCCTTATGCCGCATACACACGATCGTTTTTCGGCATGTAAAAAATTACGTTTCCAGCCTCTAGAAAAAACTAAGTTTTTTCCAACTTCATCATTAAAACTACGTTGCCCACACACGATCGTTAAAAAAAATGCTCTAGCAAAGCGCGGTGACGTACAACACGTACAACGGCACTATAAAGGGGAAGTTCCATTCGGATGACCCCACCCTTTGGGCTGCTTTAGCTGATTTTGTGTTAGTAAAAGACGATTCACGCTTTTCTGTCTGTTACAGCGTGATGAATGTGCTTACTCCATTACGAACGGTAGTTTTACCAGAACAAGCGCTCCCGTCTCATAACTTCCTTCTGAGCATTCGCGTGTTTTTCACGTTGTTTAAGCCCACACACGATCATTTTTTACAACCCGAAAAACGACATTGTCTAAAATGTTGTTAAAAAATACAGCATGTTCGATTTTTTTATTTGTCGTTTTTCAGAACCCAAAAAATGATGTGAAGCCCACACACGATCGTTCTAAATGACATTTTTTTTAAATTTCGTATTTTACATGCCGAAAAACGATTGTGTGTACGTGGCATTAGTTTTACTTTAATGCATATAAGAATTACTTTTTGGGCAATATTCTGAACAGCTAGGTTTAATAAAATACATTTGGATGAAGTATGCTTAACACTGCCTTTTACTATGCATTTAATTTTGGAAAACAACATTTTTTGGTTGGTTTAATAAAGACGAAGCAAATAATCACCCAATCAACCCAAAATACTGTTTTTAATTTTCCTTGCACATCAATGGGTATTTAGAGTGTGCGATCATTTAAAGACCATCTCCTACCACCACAGTTGCCCCCTTATAGCTCTAGAATTATGCTTTATTTTATACTTTACAGATGTCTTTAGGATGGTCATGTGATGCACAGGATCCTCTTCTACCTTGTCTTTTTACCAGTTCTAGGCAGACCTGCTATGCAGGGAGTGGTGATGACATTAGCACAGCTTTCTGTATCATTATAATATGAGTACAGATGTTGTATGTAGGGATGAACTGTTTTTTAGTCTGAGTGCAAGTTGGGACTGAACATTAGTTGTTTGCATGTTCAGACAAGATCCTAACCCTAATGAGGTTTGTTGGGAATCCCTCCCATCAAATTACTCACAATGCATTGCTCGAGTCATCATTAGACAAAATCATGCACCTGACCTCTGGTCAGTGTTGGTTCACAGTGAAGTTGCAGCACACACACTATAAAAGGCTGATTTCACAGCAGTCTTTTGCCAGTGTTTTGTTAGGTTTAATGTTGAATATACTGTAAACTTTGCTATTAATTTGCAGAGAAAAAGGTCACAAAGATTGACATATGTATATAACATTAGTGATATAAAGATACAGTCCACAAATATCCAAGTACATCATAAACTTGTAAGAGAGAATATACCAAGTCTTCAAAAACAACCTTAGACTATAGATATAATCTTAGAGAAGAGCAGTGAAATATGGACTAGATATGATATACTGTAATAATATCTGATAACAAAAGTAGACTTTTTAAATGGGTGTGTACCTAGAAATAGGTATGGATAAAAGGGTACTAAAAATAGTAAGGAGGGAAAAAGGGAGAAATAAAAGGTAAAGAAATAAGAGCGAGAGAGAGAGAGAAATGGGAGAGTGGTCTACATCAGGCCACCACTATATTAATATTTTGTTGCTGGATTTAATGTGAATGAGGCACAGCTGCAATTTGTTTAAGAGAAAGACAAGTTAGTGAAAAGTGCTTTCAGTATGATGTTGTATATAGTTCTAAGTACTATACAAAATGCTTTATTGTAGTACTGTAAATTTGCTGTTGATACTTTGCAGTTTCTGTGACTAGGGAGAGTAAAGTGTAAGCCCATCCTCATTCATTAAGCAAAAATTTGTAAAACACAAGGTCTGAACAAGTCCTGTAATTCACTAAAGCAGCGCTAGTAATCATTTCTCTCAGCGTGATCAATCCTTTCTTATCATAGTTCATAAGAGGTGTGGAAAAGAAGCTGGGATATACAGGTGAACCACCAAGTGCTTAAAGCGGTTGTAAACCCACACACATCAATACTATATTCATAATATTCTGAAAGGCAAATTAAGTATGAATCGAATGACCACTTTGTGTATATATAAATATGTTAGCTTACAGCATATGTTCTTAATAATCCAAACCTTATTTCAGTACATTCGCCAGCGCCATCTTCACTGTGGTCTTTTGCATCTAAATCTGCTTTGTATTTCCGCCCACAGAACGTCCTTCTCTCGATAATCCCACGCATGCGCACTAGTAAAGAGACATTCCAAGCCTTGTTTCCGGTTACTATGGAAACGTATAGAAAATAAATCACAGCGTGCTTCAGAAAGGAGTGACAATACCTCCGGGAGCACGCTGTGTAAGCACATTCCTCAGACACATTCCACGGACTTTAAAACTGGCTGTCTGTCTGCCGTCTGGCTCTCCTGTACCATGTGACGTACAGGTCACATGGTAACCATGACGCTCTTGTGCATGTAGTATAGCAGGATGTCGGGGCTGACGTCTAAAGCAGGAAATGACGCAGCCCCGACATGGACACTGAATCTTTCCGGCCAGGTCTCAGCTGGCCGGAATGAAGGATGACACGGCGCATGCGGGGTATACGTAATGACTCAAGAAAATATCGATAACAGGGACAGGAGGCAGGTACAGAAAAAATGACTCATGGCAATTCATTGTTAAAAAAAAAATACAAAATGATATGCAAAGATGAAATTTTGGGTTTACAACCGCTTTAATGCTGATCTATGAGGTGCTCTTCACTCCAAACAACAAGCCACCGTGTGTCACACACCCTTTCGGGTATATACTCACCAGAAGGTTGAGTGTAATAAGCCTTGAAAAGCAAGGTGTTTCATCTCCTCCTGTGTTGATACTCCAATCGATCTCCCAAGCTGGCACTGTCAATCTCCTCAGATGTCCAGGTTTATAAAGGGAAAACGGCTCACAATGGTGTAATACCATTTTTCTTCTTTTATTTATAAATCTTTCATTTCATCAGTAAAATTGATACAGTTCCAAGTAAAATTACAGCGGGTATTAAATAGTAGACGTGCCATCCATAGCGTTCGACCAGCATGTCTTTGCAATACCATCTCTGAACGCTATGGACGGCACGTCTACTATTTTACTGATGAATTTAAAGATTTATAAAGATTTATAAAGATTTCATTTCATCAGTCACGGAGCTTTGGACCGGGTCGCGGGCGCGCACCGCAGGCACGCGCCCGCGACCCCACGGCTGAGCTTAAAGGACAACGTACCTATATGTTGATGTGCTCAGCCGTCCCATTCTGCCGACGTATATCGGTGTGAAGGGGTCCTTAAGTGGTTAAAGACTATCCTGCAGTGGCACATTCCTATTTACCATTTATTAGCCAACAAGGCCATCCCTGCCAGTTACATCACATGGAAGGCAGTTTTTACATGCCACTGGACCACACAATTAGCAACTGTCTACCATACTTCCTCCTCCTCCTACTCCTCCTCCTCAATGCACTTCTCTGCTAAGTCTTCCTCTGGACCACCACTCTCCCTTAAGCATTCAAGAGATTATGTTTACTCAAAATATGCCATGCTGTAATAATAATGTGAAGTATGGTAGCTGCGCTGTGGGGGAGGAAATGGGAAGGGGAAGTGAAAAGGGAATGCAAAGTAAAGGGATCGTAGGTGAACTAAACAGTGAAAAAAAAATGATTTTGATATTGATATTAAAATGATACTTCAATGAACAATACAGATGAAAGTGAACAAACACCTATAATCCTGTAAAGATTTAACAGTGAAAATACATAGTAAATTGGCTACTACATATACAAACACCAAAACTAGCATAAAATAAGTGGAAAAAAGTGCAAAACTATCAAAAATCACACATCTGATAAAGTACTGTCCATAAATAGGGATCAGTTCTAGCAGTTCAGTAATTCCTCCACAGAACAGTGTCTACAAGAAAACACCTCCACCCAAAATGCAACGTGCAAAAATGTAATCTTCAGTGATATCACCTCTGAGTGTGCTAGCAGCTCACCTCACGGCTAACAGAGATACTGATCGCAGCTGGATGAGTGGGCTGATAAAAGACCTCCTCCTGACTCCTAAGACAGCTCTCAGCGACCAATGTGTGTCATGGAAAAGAGAAGATATATGCAATGCATATAGCGTGACACTGTGAGGGTACCTCAAGGTAAAGATTTGAGAAAATGCACTCACATGAATGAAAGGACAGCGGGCATAAATCCACGAGTGCCGAACTCGTATCCCCCTCAGAGTGTCAGCTATACAGATGAGAGTGTGATCTGATCCTCATACATCCAAATGGCAAGGCTCAATGTATCATATGAGCATTAGGAAAAGCAAAAAAGAGACCATAGCGTGACTCCATATAATGGATAAATGTAATAAAAACAGGTAAAAAAGTCACATTTAGGTAGTGAAGTAGAATAAAACATCCACAAGCACCAAACTTGTATTAAAAGTTCAGACTCTATCTGTACCCGGTGCTCCAATCCCTACATATCGTCACATCACTTGACTTCATCAGCTGGCTTGCCTAGGGAGCAGGAGCCACACTATATCAGAGGTTTTCTCAACTCTGCAGGGACTGCTTCAGAGGTGGCTTTCCCTGTTGCAACTGGAGCCAGGAATGGTGGCATGTGACAATGGCACCAAACTACCTTTTGCCCTCTGGCAGGGAAAGTTGACGCATGTGCTATGCCTCACACACGTCCTCAGGCTGTTGGGGCAGTGGTTTCTTGGTAGATATCTTGGGTTACAAGATCTTCTTAAACAGGCCACAAGAGTTTGTAGCTATTTCAGGTGGTTCTACCCAGCTAGTGTTCGACTGGGGGAATATCAACAGGAATTCTTCTACCTGCCAACAAACCATTTGATTTGTGACATTTCCACTAGATGAAACTTGATGTTGGCCATGCTGCAGTGGTTGCACAAGTAGCAGAGGGCCCCTAATGAATAACTAAGTGAAAGAGGACAGACTCAGGGGAGCTGGACTCTTTTTCCCCATACCAGTGACTGCTTATTAGAGATGGGCCAAACATCCCCCTATTCGGTTTGCAGCAGAACTCCCGGACAGGGGAAAAGGTCTGCCCCGAACAGCAAACTTCACTGAAGTCTATGGAAGCTGAGCATGAGAAATCAAAAATGCCCATTTTGAAGGCTTATATGCACGTTTTTGGCCAACAAAAGTGGTATGGGGGTCCGGGTACTGAGATAGTTCAATAAAACTCTAATTTTTTAGGAGCAGTGATTTTAATAATACCATGTATATAACATGCTGCAGCAAAAATTAAATTTCTAAAGAAAAATAAACAAGTTCAATCACATTTAAATTGATTTGTGGTTGGCAGCAATTGGCTATTTAAAAAAATAAAAAGAAAAAAATGCCCCAAAAAACAGTGTGGGGTCCCCCCAAAATCCATACCAGAACCTTACCTGAGCACGCAGACTGACAGGTCAGGAAAGGAGGGATGAGTGAGTGCCCCTCTTTTCTGAACCATACCAGGCCACATGCCCTCATCATGGGGAGGTGCTGTGGGCAGGGGGAGCTCTTTCCCCCACCCCAAAGCACCTTGTCCCCATATTGATGGGGACAAGGATCTCTTTACCACAACCCTGGACTGTGGTTGTGGGGGTCTGTGGGTGGGGGCTTATTGGAATAGGGAAGTCCTCTTTAATAAGGGGCCCCAGTATCCCGCCCCTCCTATGTGAATGAGTATGGGGAACATAGTTCCCCTATCCATTCACCAAAAAAGTGTAAAAAAAAGTAAAAAAAACACAGAGACAGTTTTTGACAATTCGGTTATTAAAAAATAAAAAATAAACAGCGCCCCTCAATGTAAATCCATCATCAATCTTGAAAAATAATTGCTCTGCCCACACTGAAGGCAAATGCAATGTCACTGACCCAGCATGCACTGGTTGGTGACGTCACAAGGAGGTTGTGCCCCCAGGTCACGTCACCAGGTGACCCTGCCCTTACCTATATAAGAACTGTCAAATGGCAAGCCAGCCATTTGGAGGGTTGCCTTTACAGCTGGTGAAGCTTTTTTTTCATCAGGTCGGTGTTGCGGTTGGTGTTGTGATTGATGATGGATCTACACAGTTTTTTTTATATAAAGGAATAGTCATAAACTGTCTCTGTATTTTTATAAATGTTGGCACTTTTTTGGTTAATGGGTAAGGGTACCGTGTACCCCATACTCATTCACATGGGGTAGGACGGAATATAGGGGGCTTCCAGATTCCGATAAGCCCCCCTGCCTGCAGACTCCCACAACCCAGCGTTGTGGGGAAGAGACCCTTGTCCCCATCAACATGAATACAAGGTGCTTTGGGGTGGGAGGGCAAAGCACTCACCCCCCATGTTAAGAGCATGTGACATGGTATGGTACAGGAGGGGGGCACTCTCTCACCCCCCTCCTGACCTGCCAGGCTGCATGCTCAGATAAGGGTCTGGTATTAATTTTGCCATGGAGTTCTCCTTAAAGTCCATAGCAGACCCAAAGAGTCTGGCAAATGTTTTTTTTTATTCAGCTGTCAGCGGGGAAGCCCATTAACAGCTGATGATTCATCAGCTGTTAAGGACACGCCCAGCATCCTGGCACCACTCCTTAACAACCAGATTTGCCTAAGCATTGCCCAAGTAGGGCACAGAATTTACTATGCAGCACGCAATTCATTGCAGGGCATTTGGCAAGTGAACACCCACCAAACACCCTGCAAACTCGAGTGTTTCCTGAATGGGGTTAACAGCCAATGTGCAGCCCGAACTCATGCTCAGGCCGAACTGTTCACTCAACACTACTGCTGAGAGTGAATACTTGAACTATATTGTCACTGTCTGGGAGGCAACAAGAATGGTGAGCCATAACAATGCATGCATAAGTGACACTGTACCAGTTATGTTTTATGGATGCTAAATGCTTGCTCACGTTTTTAGAATGTGCAGCCTGTCTGAAAATGCTTTTCAGCTGTGGTGCAAACCTGTATGCTGTTTGCCTCACTGATATTCAAAAAACACACTATTTTTTTCAGATGATGAAATCTCTTTCACAAATTGTGGCTTTTTAAAAAAAGGCTTTCTAGCTATGGTGAAAACATGTATGCTATTTCCATTTTCAGTATCTAAAATAAGACACTTTTATAATGGATGCTAGGGGCCAGATTCACAGAAGAAGTACGTCGGCGTATCTGCTGTAGGGATGAGCTTCGAGTTCGAGTCAAACTCATGTTCGACTCGAACATTGCCTGTTCGCCTGTTCGGCGAACAACGAACAATTAGGGGTGTTCGCGGCAAATTCGAAAAGCCGCGGAACACCCTGTTAAAGTCTATGGGAGAAATCTAAAGTGTTAATTTTAAAGGCTAATATGCAATTTATTGTCCTAAAAAGTGTTTGGGGACCTGGGTCCTGTCCCAGGAAACATGTATCAATGCAAAAAAAAGTTTTAAAAAAATGCTAAAAGTGAAACAATAAAAGTGTAATATTACTTTAAATTTCGTACCTGGGGGGGGTGTAAAGTCAGCATGTGAAAAAGCGCATGTTTCCCGTACATAGAACTGTCCCTGCACAAAGTGTCATTTCTGAAAGAAAAAAAGGCATTTAAAACCGGCTTTGCGGCTCTAATGAATTGTCCGCTTTGGCAATTACAGAGATGATTCATTCATAAAGAAAAAAAAAATGTGTGGGGGTTCCCCCAAATTAAATTACCAGGCCCTTCAGGTCTGGAATGGATATTAAGGGGAACCCCGCCGTAAAAAAAAAATGACGTAGGGTTCCCCGCAAATATCCATACCAGGCCCTTCAGGTCTGGTGTGGATTTTAAGGGGAACTCCACCCCAAATTAAAAAAAAATGGCGTGGAGTCCCCCTAAAAATCCACACCAGACCCTTATCCGAGCACGTTAACCTGGCCGGCTGCAGAAAAGAGAGGGGGACAGAGTGCGGCCCCCCTCTCCTGAACCGCACCAGGCCACATGCCCTCAAGATGGGGAGGATGTCCCCATGTTGATGGGGACAAGGGCCTCATCCCCACAACCCTTGCCCGGTGGTTGTGGGGGTCTGCGGGCGGGGGGCTTATCAGAATCTGGAAGACCCCTTTAACAAAGGGGACCCCCAGATCCTGCCCCCCCTATGTGAATTGGTAATGGGGTACACTGTAAAAAAAACACACAGACACCGTAGAAAAAAATCCTTTATTAATAATAAAAAAAAATAATCAAGCGATGTGAATCCACTCTCGATGCGGCCCCCCCGCTCCAACGTTTTCTTCTATCCAGCGATGGATGATCTCTCCAGCGACGGATGATCAGCGGTCCCGTCCAGCGATGAGAAGATCCATCCATCCAGAGCGCAGCAGGGGAGCTCCTCTCTCCGCTGGACACAGCCCAGCGGAATGACGCGCTGGAGCTGTGACATTTCTTATATAGGGGAAGCGGCCACCCGTCACGTGACCCTGCCCCCTCTGATGCACCCTCGTACATCACTGGGAAAGCCCGGTCTTTCAGGGTCTTTCCCAGTGACGTACGAGGGTGCATCAGAGGCGGCGGGGTCACGTGACGGGTGGCCGCTTCCCCTATATAAGAAATGTCACAGCTCCAGCGCGTCATTCCGCTGGGCTGTGTCCAGCGGAGAGAGGAGCTCCCCTGCTGCGCTCTGGACGGATGGATCTTCTCATCGCTGGACCAGACCGCTGATCATCCGTCGCTGGAGAGATCATCCATCGCTGGATAGAAGAAAACGTTGGAGCGGGGGGGCCGCATCGCTGGATTTTTTTTTTTTATTAATAAAGGATTTTTTCTACGGTGTCTGTGTGTGTTTTTTTTTAACTATTTACACTTCCTTCGTGAAATGGTAGAGGTACAGTGTACCCCATTACCAATTCACATAGGGGGGGGTCAGGATCTGGGGGTCCCCTTTGTTAAAGGGGTCTTCCAGATTCTGATAAGCCCCCCGCCCGCAGACCCCCACAACCACCGGGCAAGGGTTGTGGGTAGGGTTGTCCCGATACCGATACTAGTATCGGTATCGGGACCGATTCCGAGTATTTGCGGGAGTACTCGTACTCCCGCAAATACCCCCGATACCAGAATAGAATACTCCAGCTAAAAAACAAACCCCCCCACCCGCCGCCGCCGCCGCCGACGCAACCCCGCTTGGATAATACGTGCGGGGAACATTACAGCATTCATTTGAATAGCTGTAGTCTTTCCCGCCCCGCCGTGTATAGACACTCCCCCTTGCTCGGGTGAACTGTCCAATCCCGAGCAAGGGGGAGTGTCTATACGCAGCGCGGCGCGAATCACAGCTATTCAAATGAATGCTGTAAAGCAGGGGGTCTCCAAACTAAAGCCCGCTGAGACGTTTTTTCCGGCCCGCAGCTTAAGTCCTCAGACTCACTGCAGGGTCGGTCTCTTCTCGAGCTATGTTGGGGAGCAGGACGCGCGCTGCAAGCCAGCCAACCCAGCACCTCACTAAGCAGCTGTTTGCTAGGACCTGCTGCACCTCCTAGCTCCCTCGCTGTCAGTCTGCATACCACGTGCCTGTGTAACAGCCGGGCGGGAGCCGGGAGATACATCAGAGCTGCACTGAAGCTGGGCATCGTTATTGCTGGGACTAAAATGTAAGTGCTGTGGTGGGGGTCTCTGATGGGGTCATTAATGTGTGTGTGTGCAGTGGTCTCTGATGGAGACATTAATTTGCAGGGCTCTCTGATGGGGTCATTATTGTGCAGGTGGTCTCTGATGGGGACATTAATGTTTGTGGGTGGTCTCTGATGGGGTCATCATTGTGCAGGGGTCTCTGATGGGGACAATATTGTGCAGGGGTCTCTGATGGGTACATTAATGTTTGTGGGTGGTCTCTGATGGGGTCATTATTGTGCAGGGGTCTCTGATGGGGACAATATTGTGCAGGGGTCTCTGATGGGGTCATTATTGTGCAGGGGTCTCTGATGGGGTCATTATTGTGCAGGGGTCTCTGATGGGGTCATTAATGTGTGTTTGGGGGTCACTGATGGGGACATTATTGTGCAGGGGTCTCTGATGGGGTCATTAATGTGTGTGTGTGTGGGGGGTCACTGATGGGGACATTATTTTGCAGGGGTCTCTGATGGGGTCATTAATGTGTGTGTGGGGGTCACTGATGGGGACATTATTGTGCAGGGGTCTCTGATGGGGTCATTAATGTGTGTGTGTGTGTGGGGGTCACTGATGGGGACATTATTGTGCAGGGGGTCTCTGATGGTGACATTATTGTGCAGGGGGTCTCTGATGGTGACATTATTGTGCAGGGGTCTCTGATGGTGACATTAATGTTTGTGGGGGGTCTCTGATGGGGACATTATTGTGCAGGGGGTCTCTGATGGGGACATTAATGTGTGTGGGTGGTCTCTGATGGGGACATTATTGTGCAGGGGGGTCTCTGATGGGGACATTAATGTGTGTGAGGGGGTCTCTGATGGGGACAATATTGTGCAGGGGTCTCTGATGGGGACATTAATTTGTGTGGGGGTCTCTGATGGGGTCATTAATGTGTGTGGGGGTCGCTGATGGTGACATGGCTGCATTTGTGGGGGGACATGGCTGCATTTGTGGGGGGACATGGCTGCATTTGGGGACACATTTTAACCACTTCCATACCAGGTACTTACGCAGCTTCCCGCCCAAGCCAATTTTCAGCTTTCAGCACTGTCGCACTTTGAATGGCAATTGCGCGGTCATGCTACACTGTACCCAAACAAAATTGGCGTCCTTTTTTCCCCACAAATAGAGCTTTCTTTTGGTGGTATTCGATCACCTCTGCGATTTTTTTTTTTGCGCAACAACTAAAAAAAGGCTGAAAATTTGGAAAAAAAATTACGTTTTTATTTTTTTCTGTTAATTTTTTTGTAAATAAGTTTTCTCTTTCAATTACGGGCACTGATATGGCGGCACTAATGGGCACCGATGAGATGGCACTGATGGACATCGATGAGGTAGTACTGACGGGCACAGATGAGGTGGCACTGATTGGCGGCGCTGGTATGCGACACTGATGGGCACACATAGGCGGCACTGATGGGCACACATAGGCGGCACTGATGGGCACACATAGGCAGCACTGATGGGCACACATAGGCGGCACTGATGGGCACACATAGGCGGCACTGATGGGCACTCATGGGCGGCACTGGGCACTCATAGGCGGCACAGATGGGCACTCATGGGCGGCACTGATGGATACTTATGGGTGGCACAGATGGGCACTGATAGGTGGGCACTGGGCATGGATGGGCACTGTGGGGTGGCACTGGGGTGGCACTGATGGACACTGGGGTGGCGCTGATGGACACTGGGGTGGCGCTGATGGACACTGGGGTGGCAGCACTGATTTGTGCCAGGTTGCCAGTCAGTGCCCATTTGTGGGCACTGACTGGCATCTTTTTTTTTTTCTTTATGCTTTTTTTTTTTTTTTTTTTCTGTCATTTTTTTTTTTTTTTTTTTCTGTCATTTTTTTTTTTTTTGCCCACCCTGGTGCTCCAGGGTGGGCATCCCTGGTGGTCCAGTGTGGCGATCCGAGGGGGGGCTGCGCTGATAAACAATCAGCGCTAACCCCCCCTGTCAGGAGAGCCGCCGATCGGCTATCCTCTACTCGCGTCTGTCAGACGCGAGTGAGGAAGAGCCATCGGCGGCTCTTCCTGTTTACATCGTGATCAGCCGTGGTTGGACACGGCTGATCACGTGGTAAAGAGTCTCCGCCGGAGGCTCTTTACCGAGATCGGAGATGCAGGGTGTCAGACTGACACCCCGCATCACCGATCGCCGCGATGCGCGCCCCCACGGGCGCGCGCGGCATGAAATCCTGCAGGACGTTCTAGAACGTCCTGTCAGGATTTCATAACCACTTCCCGGACGTAAATCGGCCATAGGCCGGGCGGGAAGTGGTTAAAAAAGTATCGGTATCCGGTATCGGCAAGTACTTAAAAAAAAGTATCGGTACTTGTACTCAGTCCTAAAAAAGTGGTATCGGGACAACCCTAGTTGTGGGGATGAGGCCCTTGTCCCCATCAACATGGGGACATCCTCCCCATGTTGAGGGCATGTGGCCTGGTGCGGTTCAGGAGAGGGGGGCACACTCTGTCCCCCCCTCTTTTCTGCGGCTGGCCAGGTTAACGTGCTCGGATAAGGGTCTGGTGTGGATTTTTAGGGGGACTCCACGTCATTTTTTTTTTAATTTGGGGTGGAGTTCCCCTTAAAATCCACACCAGACCTGAAGGGCCTGGTATGGATATTTGCGGGGAACCCTACGTCATTTTTTTTTTTTTATGGCGGGGTTCCCCTTAATATCCATTCCAGACCTGAAGGGCCTGGTAATTTAATTTGGGGGACCCCCACACATTTTTTTTTTCTTTATGAATGAATCATCTCTGTAATTGCCAGAGCCGACAATTCATTAGAGCCGCAAAGCCAGTTTTAAATGCCTTTTTTTCTTTCAGAAATGACACTTTGTCATTAATTAGCTTTCTCCGTCGATCATCGAAGGTACGCGCGGCCGTCGCATTCTCTTACGTCGTCGCTAGTCGGCTTTTCCCGGCGTATAGTTAAAGCTGCTATTTTGTGGCATATAGATAGACTTGTCATGTTAAAGTATGGACGTCGTTCCCGCGTCAAATTAAATTTTTTATTTTTTTTGCGTAAGTGCGTGAATAGGAAAGGACGTAACTCATGTCGAAGTTCAAAAAATGACGTCGGTGCGACGTCATTTCACGCAAAGCAGGCCGGGAAATTTCAATACGGAGCATACGCCGTTCAATCGGCACGGGGACGCGCTTCATTTAAATGAATCACGCCCCCTACCCGCCCAATTTGAAATACGCGCTGAGAAATACACTACGCCTCCGTAACTTATGGTGCAAAATCTTCCTGAATTCGACTTAGAGCCAGGTAAGATACGGCGGCATAGCGTATCTCTGATACGCTGCGCCAGGGCAATTCTATGTGAATCTGGCCCTAAATGTCTACTCCAGCTCTCAGAATTTGTGGCCTTTTTTAAGTCTTTTTTTAGATGTGGAGAAAACCTGTATGCTATTTTTAGAACTAGCGTCCAAGAAAAGGAACTATGTTTTTTACGTATGTTAAATAGTGTTGCTCACGAATATTCGTATTGCGAATATTCGGCTCGAATATGGCATATTCGAGTATTCGCGAATATATCGAATTTCGCGGCCAATATTCGCTATTCCGAATATTCGCATTTTTTCAATTTTATTTTTAAAACAGATCACATCCTAGTGATCTCCATCGACGTCTAAAAGCATTGCTGGTATGATTAGAGACACTGGGACGAGTAGCTGAAGCGATCATTTTATATTGCCGAATATTCGCAATGCGAATATTCGGTAATAGGAATATTGCGCGATTATTTTCTCCGCCCTTCTTTTGCATCAGAGTTCTCCTACCACAGTTGTTAAAATGTCGCTATCATTTTCGCATCCGCATTAGGGAAATTTCGCAATATTGTTTTTTGGATAAAATGTCACGAATATTCGATTTCAGAATATTAGCGAATACTTTCTCCGCCCTTCTTTTGCATCGGAGCCAATCAGAGTTCTCCTACCACAGTTGTCGAAATTTTGCAATCAATTTCGCATTCGCATTTGCGAAATTTCGATAATATATCACGAATATTCAATTTCAGCATGAGCCAATCAGAGTTCTCCTACCGCACTTGTCGAAATTTCGCAATTATTTTCGCATTCGCAATAGCGAAATTTCGCAAAAATTTCATTTGGATAAAATATCACGAATATTCGATTTTAGCGAATATTTCTCGAATATTCGGCTATATATTCGTGATATATCGCAAAATCGAATATGGCGTATTCCGCTCAACACTAATGTTAAATGCCTGCTCACGTTCTCAGAAATTACAACCTGTCCAAACAGACTGTTTAAGCTGTGGCACAAACTTATTTTCTACTGTCCTCATTAGTGTCCAAAAAAAGACACTATTTTTTTTTTTAATACAGATGCCAAATGCAGCCTGTTCAAATAGGCTTTTTAGCGGTGATGCAAGCCTATATGCTATTTTCATAATTTGAGTACAAAATGATTCATTTTATTTTTTACAGCTGCTAACTGCAGCTTCAATCTATCATTAATTGCAGCATGTCCATATAGGCTTGATAGCTGTGCTGCAAAAGCTTAATAGGTGTCCTTCAAAACTGTTTATTTTTTCAGTCTCCAGACATTTTCTTTATGTAATATAATCTGCCTGCTTACAACCTCTGGGATAGTGAAAAAGCAAAAAGTCATCAAGAAGTTTGCATCAGATTTTTACAGTAGTAAAAGTAGTATAGTCTATGAAAAAAATACATTTGTTTTATTCATCCCAGATCAAGTTTGTCGGATCTTCCTCTGACATAGAATCTTAGCAAACAAGAGAAACATACTGTCCCATTGCAGTTTTCCAAGAAAACACAATCTAACTTGTATTTTAGGAGGATACAACCTGCCTATTCTCTCTGGGGTAGATTCAGATGGAATTTACGTCAGCGTATCCATAGATACGCCGCGTAAATTCAAATCTGCGCCGGCGTATCTACTTTCTGTATTCAGAAAGCTAGATACGCCGACATTAGCCTAAGATACGACTGGCATAAGCCTCTTACGCCGTCGTATCTTAGGGTGCATTCTCACGCTGGCCACTAGGTGGTGCTCCCGTAGTTTTCAGCGTAGAGTATGCAAATTACCTACTTACGCCGATTCACAAACGTACGTGCGCCCGGCGGTAGTTTTTTACGCCGTTTGCGTAAGTCGTTTTCGTCGTAACGTTGCTCCTGCTATTAGGAGGCGCAGCCAATGTTAAGTAAGGACGTCGTTCCCGCATCGAAATTTCAAAATTTTACGTTATTTGTGTAACTCGTCCGTGAATGGGGCTGGACGCCATTTACGTTCACGTCTAAACCAATGACGTCCTTGCGACGTCATTTAGCGCAATGCACGTCGGGAAATTTTAGGGACAGCGCATGCACAGTACGTTCGGCACGGGAATGCGCCTAATTTAAATGATACACGCCCCCTACCCGGATCATTTGAATTAGGCGGGCTTGCGCCAGGGGATTTACGCTACGCCGCCGCAACTTTACAGGCAAGTGCTTTGTGAATCAAGCACTTGCCCGTAAAACTTGCGGCGGCGTAACATAAATGTCATACGTTACGCCGCCGCAGATTTGCCCGATTCTACGTGAATCTGGGCCACTGTCTTTTGTGTCCTATTAAAAACACTTGACTGTGACACAATAAACTGAATTTTGTAATTATCTAAATAAACGTTATGCCTTGTCTGACTCTGACATATCTGATATAGCTAGCAAGTAAATAAGCCTACTTAATGGGAAATTATGTAAAGCAAGGTAGATTTGCGCTTCTCCTTATTAGTATCAGATATAAAAAAATAAATGAAAAAAAAGTGTTGACAAATAAGTGAATGGGTGTTAAACAAAGAGTTAAATTCTAATTGGGACACCATGGGACTCCAATTGAATTCAATAGGTGAAAAGAGAGTTTGAGATGAAAAAAACTTTCAATTTGGTGCTGCAATAGTGGAGTTTGCTGGAATATTCAGCAAGCAAAAATGTGTTAGTATGGTAATAATGCGCAACCCACAAACATATAGGTGAAAAGAGAAAATTTGTACATATGTGAAAATAAACAAGCACAAAGTCTGTAATAGATTTTTCCTGTGTGGAAAAATATATATAATATAAAAAATAGTCAAAAAAACATAAACTGGTGAGATTAGGTGCATAGAATCAAATGCAGTCCAAGAAAGAAAATTCCTAATTCCTGACACCAACGATCAGCTTGCTTCAATATAAGAAAATGCTACATCCATGCAGTATAGATAATACAGTGGAAAGTGCAGATAAATAAGCCTCTTACCAGAGAGACGATTTCATGGGCATGTCATCCCCGACCTGGGAGCTGTAGTTCATGCAGACAGACAGGATCTGGCGTTCTGTGCTTCAGGTGCAGCAGCGCTTGTAATCCACTCCTCAACAGTGAGATGATCAGCATATACAGCTCTCCCCGGGTGTTTAAAAAACAGGTAGCAAAAAAATGAAAAAAGAAAAGGAAGACTTCATAGTGTAATACTTTGTAGCAAAACACTTCTTTAATAAAAAAGTTTCTGAGTAAGAACAGCACAGTTTTGATACTTGTGAAGTAACAGTTTACACAGAAACAAATAGCGGTATCTTAAAATCAAAATAGCCTCGGTAACAACCAGCAAGCTAAAACATGGCAATGTCTTTGAAAAAATATAGGCTCCAACCTACGCTGCGTTTCGCCCTTCTAACAGGCTTCCACTGGGAAAGGAGACAATCCTAATCCTAAAAATATTTAGAGCTGCTGTGTTTGTAATGTCATACCCTAACATATTTTCTTGTAAAAATTTGACAATTAAACTGTTTGCATGCTTTCAAGCTACTGTGCAAACAAATTTGCTTTTGTCACTGAAACATGTCAATGTGATTATTGTTTTCCTTATTTGGCAAAACAACTTCCTCATGCAAAGCTGAGGAAGTTGTTATGCCAAATAAGGAAAAAAATAATCACATTGACATGTTTCAGGGACACAAGAAAACTGGACAAGGTATTTGTTTTGTCCTTGTTAGGCAATCTATATGACACTGATATGTTTCTTTTTTTGTTTGTTTGTTTTTTAACCACTTAAGACCCGGAGCATTATGCAGGTAAAGGACCTGGCCAGTTTTTGCGATTCGGCACTGCGCCGCTTTAACTGACAATTGCACGGTCGTGCGATGTGGCTGCCAAACAAAATTGGCGTCCTTTTTTTTCCCACAAATAGAGCTTTCTTTTGGTGCTATTTGATCACCTCTGAGTTTTTTTTGTTGTGCTATAAACAAAAATAGAGCGCCAATTTTGAAAAAAAAAACAATATTTTTTACTTTTTGCTATAATAAATACCCCCAAAAAAGATATAAAAAAACTTTTTTTTTTCTCAGTTTAGGCCGATACATATTATTGTACCTATTTTTGGTAAATAAAATCGCAATAAGCATTTATCGATTGGTTTGCGCAAAATTTATAGTGTTTAGAAAATAGGGGATAGTTTTGTGGCATTTTTATTAATATTTTTTTTTTTAATACTGATGGCTGGGATCAGCGTTTTTTTTTTCATGACTGCGGCATTATGGCGGACACATCGGACAATTTTGACACATTTTTGGGACCATTGTCATTTTCAAAGCAAAAAGTGCTATAAAAATGCATTGTTTACTGTGAAAATGACAATTGCAGTTTAGGAGTTAACCACTAGGGGGCGCTGTAGGGTGACCTCATATGTGTTTCTAACTGTAGGGGGCGGGGCTGGACGTGTGACATCACTGATCGCCTTTCCCTATATCAGGGAACAGACGATCAGTGACATTGCCACTGTGAAGAACGGGGAAGGTGTGTTTACACACACCTCTCCCCGTTCTTCAGCTCCTGTGACCGATCGAGGGACACCGGCGGCGATCGGGTCTGCGGGTCCCGCGGTCACGGAGCATCAGGCCGGGTCGCGGGCACTTAAAAGGGAACGTACAGGTATGTGCCTGTGCCTGTGCCCAGCCGTGCCATTCTGCTGATGTAAATGTGCAGGAGGCGGTCCTTAAGTGGTTAATAATACACCTTCAACACACACACAAAAAATAAAATTATTTGACAAAATCTACCTACTACTATTTTTTGTGAATTTGAAATTAGTCATATTAGGTTGCTTCTGCTGTATGTAAACCAAACAATTAAGTAAAACATGCCCAGAGTTGGGCTTTACAGGAGCATTTACAGTATAAAGTAAACATTACATTTGTTTTGCTAATCCTGCTCTTTTTAGGTAGTGTAGTGTGTTTTCACTTATCTTTTCCTTAATTTTTGTTAGAATTTTTTTGGGGGGGTTCCGTTTTCCCCATTTCCTGTACTTCTACCAGATATTAAATGCCCCTTATGCAGAGCCGTTCTGACAGGGGTGTGCTCCCTCCCCTGGGACTTCATCCCTGTGGGGAGATGCTGCCTGCTCTCGCAGGCACGCTAGATATGGCCATGTAAGACGCTATAGCTCTGCCACTGATGCCCTTGATTGGCATGGGAATCAGGAGCTCATCACCGCAACCCCGCCTTGAACGAGAACAATGCTCACTTGCATTCAAGCAGACAAGGCAAAAGCGGAAATACGCATGCACGATGCCCCTAAGCATGAAGGGGCAAGACCCAGAAGCTACTACAAGACCCAGAAGCTGTGGCAATGTAAAGGGACTATAAAGGAGGAAGTACAGAAATCAGGTAAGTAGAAAACAGGGAAAATATTTTTTTTTAGCAAAAAATTTATATAGATCACAGAAGTTTGCAGCATTTATAACATATACTGTATATGCTAAAATATGTGTACCTTTACAATGCCTTTAACCTCCCATAATTATATATATTCTAGTATAAATAACCCATATAAAAATAAGGAATGTTCCCTACTTTTTGCATAGATGCCTATGATCACTAAGCATTTTATCTTACAACTCTGATAGACCATGACTCATAAAATAATACTAGAATTGTGTGGGTTCACTGTAATTTTACAGAAAATAAATATATTTGCTCTTTCTACTTATTATTTTTATGCTTATCATACTATTATTTGATGATGATGGTGATGATTGACAAAGAGATAAAAAAAATACATTCTGCAAAATAAATGTGGTAACATATTGTGACAATTGTATTGATCAGGGTCATGAATGGATTAACTAAAACCTAATGTAGTTAAAGAACAGCACACTCATCGTCCTACCTTTATTCATGGAAAATAATTAATCCATTTACTTTTCAGCTTTTAGCAAGACCAAGATATGAACCAAACCTTTGAATGTGTTTTAATGCTAAAGCACTTAGCATTCCCCAGTGGCTACTTATATGAATTCATTACTTTTAATGACATATTGGCAAGAGAGGCAAAAGTAACCTTTTATCTGCAGTATATGGTAATTTGTGCAATATTTCATATTTTTCAATTTACTGTGTATTTAAGGGATGGTTTTTTTTCTGGGAAGCATGATAGTTTCTCAAATAGTAGCTACTATTAAAGCTATATTAAGAGCATTCTCAGATAATATCAACCTAACAATATAATTGCTTATTTATTAGAATATTTTCATCTCATAATCTGGGATATATACTTTATCATCCTATATATGCACACTAAGTGAATTAGTTAGCAATGGCATTGCTGAAATAAATATTGCTGAACAGTAAATAAATGTTGTTTGTGATGGTTTCCAATCAAGTTTATGAAATATCTAGTGTTAGTAAATCAAACACAACTGGATTTGCTGATCATTTTGGAAAACATGTCACCTCACCACTCATCAAAATTACTTCAGTTCCTCAGATGGGAGGGAAATAACAGAGGTTGTCAAGTATCAACAGACAACTACCATTTAGTGAATTACTGATACAAAAGTGCAGAGTGGCTAAGTTCCAGTCATTTGAAAACATGCCTATTAGGTGAAACTAAGGACTTGTTTAGACCAGTCCACATGCTAAAACACAGGTGGGCAGTTGTCTGTTTTGGAGGGACAATGAGGGGCAGTGCTTTGCATAATTATAACTCAAGACACTGTTTTACCCCTTTCCTTCTTTGCAGCTGCAGCCATGATCCTAGCATCAACATTTTCTGGCAGAGACAATTTTTTTTTGTCTAATAGACTCCAGGGCCCGGATTCAGAAAGGATTTACAGCGGCGTATCTCCAGATACGCCACCGTAATTTTAAATGCCCATCATTTGCATGGGGTCACGCCTCATTAGCATGGCTCACGCCCACTTCCACTTACGCCGACTTACGCCTTGGAAACCCAACGCAGATTTGAAAGCACTGGCTTTGATGGAGCTGCAGGGGCTCAACACAATTGGCACTGCGCTGACAAGCCATTCACCTCTGCAGCTAGGGGTTCGGATCCCGGTCTCGGCTACATGTGAATTTGAGTTTGGTGGTCTCAGCCCGGCTCCCGGTAGGTGTGCTATGCGAGGTAAGCCTACGCTTAGTGCGCCCACCCCCCTCCCACAAAAAAAATACCACACTTACACGCACTCGAAATTGGGTTAACATGCACGCACTTTGACCACGCGGTCTCTAAAAAGAGAGGCGAAGGACTAACGGGGCTGGTTGAGCGGGCTAGATCCTCTCACTCCCTTATAGAGAGTCCCTCTGCCCCGTTGGGCTTCAAAGCAGAGCAGGTAGGGCACGCTATGTGGGAGGACCCCCTCACACACCCGCCATTGCCACCCGGGGCATGGAGAAAGGTGGCAGATTGCCTCTGGGGGAGGCCTGCCTACTCCCAACTCCTGCAGACCGGCTCCTCTCTCAAATACACGCACAAAATACACTTAAAAAAAAAAGAAAAAAAGAAAGCACTGGCTTTGTAAATTCAGTGCTTGCCTCTCTGCGCTGCGTCAGCGTAGCGTAAAGGAGATACGCTACGGCGGCATAAATATGCGCCAGTGTTTGTGAATCCGGGCCTTTATGTTCTGGGGTTCTAGGGTTTTCTATAATAAAAGCTGACTTTAACATGTACAGTATGTGAGAAATGTCAGAATTGTCCTGGGCTGGAAGTAGTTAATGACTATATATAGTCAGGTATATGGGCTAATTTCCACCAGGACTCTTATTTGGCCCTTTGCTGATAACATCTGTTTGTACTGTTGTTATTATTTTCTTATATACAGTAAAGCTTGCATGTTTCCATACTGGTGTGCATCTACAGAATATGCTTATGGTTAATGTTATGTGCTTGGTGCAGTAGTTTTTTTGCTCTCAATTACTTTGATTGGATTACTGATTAATTTACAAATAAGGGAATCCACTCTGTTCTCAGAGACCCTATCCTGGGTGGAGACACTGCCAACCTTATTATCAAATCCACTCTTCCACTTATCAAAGGTTTTGGTTCTTTGATTAACTTACAGGTTTAGTGCAATATCCTGTTTGGGGAGGGCTATTTCTCATACCCCCCCTGAAAAGGGGGTGCTTTGGACACCTGGATGAACATATGAAATATAAATAATATTTCACTGGTAACATTAGCTTAACCTTGAATGCTTACTTGAGACAAGAATTTGCATCTTTTTTTAAATATTATTTTAAAAAATTTAATTTTGTTGAAGTCATATTAAATATTCAAAATGTGTTTTAATTGTGAATGTTGTAATGTTACTATTTTTGTTGTGTGATACTAAGGATTTACTGATTAAAATATATAAACAGATATCTAAAGGAAAATTGAATTACTCTTTTAAAATGTATAACTAGCTTTTTATTGTATTTTTATTAACTTAGACTTTAATTTACCAAAGAATCAGTTAACACTGGTTGCTTGCATAAAATAGTATTTTCAAAACATAGCGGACCTTCTAAACAAAACGTTCAGCAGCATCTTTCACTTTCTACCTGTTTCACATGCTTTTTCACATGCTGACTTTACACCCCCCCAGGTACGAAATTTAAAGTAATATTACACTTTTATTGTTTCACTTTTAGCATTATTAAATTCACTGCTCCTGAAAAAACGTCAGTTTTTAAAACTTTTTTTGCATTGATACATGTTTCCTGGGACAGGACCCAGGTCCCCAAACACTTTTTAGGACATTAACTTGCATATTAGCCTTTAAAATGAACACTTTAGATTTCAAATGTCCGAGTCCCATAGACTTTAACAGGGTTCTAAAGTTCACACGAACATTTGGTGTGTTCGCAAGTTCTGATGCGAACCGAACAGGGGGGTGTTCGGCTCATCCTTAGTATGCATACACACGGCAGGACTTTTTCAGCCAACTTTCACCAAATCACGTGGTGTTTCTGCTCTTTTCTGCTCTTTACCACCACCCTTTGGTCAACTTCTGCTATTGTTGGTTGATTTTAACTTTGGTTCTGAGCATGTGTGTTTGTACTTTGGACTAAAGTCCGATGGACTTCTGTACACAAGATAGGATTTTGCACCGTAGGACTTTTGTTGCCGAAAAGTCTGTTTGCAGAGTGAACATTTATCAATGAAAACAGAAAAAGTTTGTCCGATGGAGCGTACACACGGTCTAATTTTTTTGAAAACCTGCTTATTTTGAAGTTTGTTGTCAAAATGTCAGACCGTGTGTGCCTTTAGAATGTGAGAACTGACTCAATGAAACCACATACCTAAATATTTATACTTTTTAGTTGTTAGCCCTAAGCGCAAAAGTTATTTAAACAAGCTGTATACTCCTTTAAAATATGATGTCAGACAATTTGAAAGCCTAAAAGCCGATTTACTAAATACATTAAAATATTCACATAATAAGTAATCGGACTATTCACTAAAGGGAGTATTTACACGATTTTAAGGTCCTTTTGTTATTGTACTATTTTAAGTAGCCAGCATTATACATTGAAGTTGCTAAACATGCTTCTAAACAATATAAACAGTTCATGTATTTTGTTAAGCTCCACATGATCATTGATTACAAAGTGGAAAAGTCTAAATAACATTGTTTTGGTTTACTGATTCTAAAGAAGGGACAGATTGTACCTAAATAGGGAGGGTGCAGCTCTGTTGGGGGGGAGGATGGATAAACAGTTAGAGGAGTTTTTAAACTAGGTGATGGGAGAATGGATCAGAGGAAACTATTCCAGACTGTGAGTGAGGGGCAGAAGGTGCTACTGTGGTTAGTGTCTAAGATCAATGCACTTAGGCTGCCAGAATCCTACTGCAGACTCAGAACAAACAAGGATAAGATAGTATGTGCTGGTACATGTTCACAAATGCAAGGAGTTTGGCGAATAAAATAAAAGAACTGGAACTACTGATACATAAGGAGGATTTTGACTTTGGAAGTATCAGAGACCTGGTTTGACAGCACACACGGACTGACTTGCAGTTGTCCAGGGGTATTTCCCGTATCAAAGGGATAGGGTAGGTAGAACAGGAGGAGGGGTGTGCATGTCAATAGTGATTTGCTGCTGAACTCAAGGGATAACATTGCTAATCGGGCAAGGGGGAGTTGGAATCCTTGTGGCCGGGAGCTTCAAAGGGAAGAAACAAAGGGGAAATTAATAGTAGGTGTATGCGACAGGCACTGGAACCTGAAGGATGGAAAGAAGACTAATCTTCTTTCACTATTAGAAATGGCGGTGAAGCAGGGCAATGTGATTATCATGGGGTACTTCAATTACCCATGCAGATGGAACTTCTCAGTCATCTTAAGCCTCGTACACACGATCAGTCCATTTGATGAGAACGGTCTGATGGACCGTTGTCATCGGTTAACCAATGAAGCTGACTGATGGTCCGTCGCGCCTACACACCATCGGTTAAAAAACCGATTGTGTCAGAACGCGGTGACGTAAAACACAACAACGTGCTGAAAAAAACAAAGTTCAATGCTTCCAAGCATGCGTCGACTTGATTCTGAGCATGCGTGGTTTTTTAACCGATGGTTGTGCCTATTAACGATCGGTTTTGACCTATCGGTTAGGAATCCATCGGTTACATTTAAAGCAAGTTGGCTTTTTTTTAACCGATGGTTAAATAACCTATGGGGCCCAAACACGATCGGTTTTGACCGATGAAAACGGTCCATCAGATCGTGTGTACGAGGCCTAAGGCTCATCATTTCTTGAATGTCTTGGAGGATAATTTCATGTGTCAGTTGATGGATGCCCCAACTAGAAAAAAGGCTCTGCTTGATCTACTAATAGTAATTACAAACAACACAGAGCTAACTAAGTATGTGAAGTAAGGGATAACTTGGGAAACAGAGATCACAGGGTAATTACCTTAAATCATAAAAAAGGGTTGAAAGAAAACATTTCATATCAAGAGAGCAACTTACTAAACTGCACACCATACTTCATTACATTAAAAGAGGGAAAAATTATAGAAACAACAAAAACAAAACATGGGGGAAAAGTGGGAGTGCTATAAGAACATATTTATTAATGATATTAGCCAGTGTATTCCAATGGGCAACAAATATAAAAGAACCAAGGTAAACTTGGGTGGCTAAATTCAAGCATAAAGGGACATATTAAAGAGAAAAAAATATCCTTTAAAAAAACATGAGGCTGGGGGGACATTGCCAGCATTCCAACACTACATAGAATGGAATATGAAATGTGAGAATGCAATCAGGGCAGCAAAAATAGACCACGGAACACATAGCAGAAGAGAGTAAAAGTAATACCCCCAACATTTTAAACATATTAATAGTAAACAGGCAAGGACAGGACATTTAGACCTGTTAAAACATAATCAGGGGAAGCTAATTACAAGTGACAGGGAGAAGACAACTGCATTAAATACATTTTGCTCCTCAATTGAAAAAGGAGGGCCATACTAGACAGAATGGTATTGTTAGCAACACAGCACAGATTGTACCCTTGTGGTTAATAGAAGCCAGGGATAGCAGGCGCGTGATGCTCTTGACCAGCGGTCGCGATGACTGCCGGCCACACTCGAGCATGAGAGGCAGAACAGGGACGTATGTGTGTAAACACACGTCTCTGTTCTGTGAGGAGAGGAGCTGCAGATCGTCAGTTCCTAATAGCTAGGTACCAAGATCTGTCACCTCCTATAGTAATTTCCCTCCCCCACAGTTACAACACACACTAGGGAACACAGTTAACCACTTTATCGCCCCCTAGTGATAACCCTTTCCTTTCCAGTGACATTTATACAGTAATCAGTGCATATGTATAGCACTGACGCTGTATAATTGTCACTCGTCTCAAAAAATGTGTCAAAAGTGTCCAATGTGTCCACCATTATGTCGCAGTCCCAATAAAAATTGCAGATCGCCGCCATTACTAGTAAAAAAATTAAAATGCCATAAATCTATCCCCTATTTTGTAGACACTATAACTTTTGCATAAACCAATCAATATACACTTATTGCGATTTTTTATTACCAAAAATATGTAGAAGAGTATAACTGAGAAAAAAAATCGCTTTTTTTAAAAAAAAAATTGGGGATATTTATTATAGAAAAAAAGTACCAAATATTGTGTTTTTTGTTTATAGAGCAAACAATAAAAACCACAAAGATTATCAAATACCACCAAAGAAAAGCCCTATTTGTGGGTAAAAATGTTGTTTGGGCAGAGTGTTGCATGACCACACAATTGTCAGTTAAAGCGACGCAATTACATATCGCAAAAAATGGCCTGGTCATTGAGCAGCCAAATCTTCCGGGGCTGAAGTGGTTAAAACTACTCGCAGCTGTAATATATTGCCAGATTCCGTCAGTATAGATAAAAATCATTGAAAAAAATAAAATAAAAAAATTGCTTGGGGTTCCCCCCAAAATCCATATCAGGCCCTTCAGATTTGGTATGAATATTAAGGGAAAACCTATACAAAAATGTTAAAAAATGTGCTTAAAAAATAAAGACAGCTGTTATATAGCTGAGGGCAGGGCCACCCTGTGACGTAAATGGGTGACACCGCTCCCTCTGACGTTACGTGATGTCATAAGGAGGTGGGGTCACTGCATCGTCGGATGTGTGATCAAAGGTGAATTGACATCGCGGGGCCTTTTTTTAATAAAGGACTTGTCCCAAATTGTCTACTGTCATTTTTACCGATACCGATTCACATAGGGGGGGCCATGATCTGGGGGGTCCCTTGTTAAAGGGGGCTTTTAGATTCCGATAGGCCCCCCACCCGCAGACCCCCACAACCACAGTGCAAGGGTTGTGGGGGTGAGGCCCTTGTTCCCATCAACATGGGGACAAGGTGTTTTGGGGAACCTCAAAACACCCTTCTCATGTTGAGGGCATGTGGCCTGGTACGGTCAATGAATGAACTAATACATAAAAAAAAAAATTTAATTGTTTATTTAGACGTTTTTATATAGCATACAAAGTACGTATGACATCATACAAATAAGAAGTACACAGTAGAAATGTACGAAAAACAATATAAAACACTGTCTAAGTTACAAAAAAAAGACAGAGAACTATAAGAATTATCAATTAGTAAATGTTACGTTAAAGATGGACAACGAAGTAAACTAAAAGATAGTGAAAAAGTAAAATAACGCTTTCGCTATAAAAGCATCACTTGACTCGATATTAAGTCAAACCTGTACAAAATAAGTACAATAGTGATCGATCAACTGGAACTATTTACTGCTGGGCCAGACTCGTAGTCATCCCACAACTGCCAAATCTTGAAGAAGTTTTGAGGGGAATCATCAACTAATGCGGTTAGATGTTCCATTCTGCGTACTTCTGCCGATAGAGAGGAACAATGTGAACGTGGGGGGGGGGAGTGGAAAGCCATAGCCTGGGAATAGCTTGCTTAGCCGCCAATAGTATAAATGCCTTTAGCCTCCATTTATTTTTGGATAAGCCAGTGGAGGGGAGTCCGAGCAATTAATGCATGAATCTGGGACCAGAACTGGCCGATCAGGGAGCATTCCCAGAATATTTGGAAAAGAGAGTCAACCGCTTTCTTACATCTCCAACATTGGTCAGGGACCGACGTTTTTTGTGCATGTAAAATTTCTGGGGTTCTATACCAGAGTAATACAACTGTATATGCCGTTTCCTTGTGAGTTACACAGTGGGAGATTTTGGAGGTGGACTCCCAGATTTTCCCCCAATCTAACAAAGAGATATCATGTTGAAGAATCATTGACCATTTCCGCATGTAATGATGATTGCTCACAATCAAGGGGGTGGCATCATGTAACACTTTATAAATACTAGATATTAATTTGGTCACATAAGGACCTTTGGCACAGATCATATCGAATTTCGATGGTCTCTCTAGGGATAAGGAGGGGGATCTGGAAGAGAAAAACTGCCTAAATTGAAGAAAGGAATAAAAAAAAGTGTCTTGGGTATTTGATGATGGTGTTATAATTCAGAGAATGATAAAAGTTGTCTAGTAACTGGATTTACATGTTGGTTTAGCTGGAAAAAAAAACCTGCTTGAGTCCAAGGGAGCATACGATCATAGGATAGGCTGTCTGGTATATCTGGATTAAAGAGAACATTAAGAAGTGGCAGGCATGGGTAAGATAAGATTTTTTTTAAGAGCATTTCATCCAGATGGACAAAGAGAAAAGCATCGGAGCTAAACATATGGTTTTCAATTGAGAAAAGTATTTATCGCTGGAAGGCCAAAGTATGTAACATGTATGCACTGGCGCTGTAATGCTCATCTCAATTTTGGCCCACCTGTTTGGTGCCTTCCGAGCAGTCCATGAGGTAAATACTCTCAAATGTGAAGCATAGTAGTACTTACATAAAAATATTTATAGTCAACAATCACCTAAACAATGATAAATTGCATCCATACACCAAAATAGTTTATCAATTACTGCTTGGGTGATTGTTGACTATAAATATTTTTATGTATTAGTTTATTCATTGATCCCTTTATAAGTTGGCTATTTATGTGCAGTGTGGGCAGTGTGTGTGCATCTGTGCTTCCTAGAGGCAGATTCTGTATTACGTTTTTGTCTTCTCCTCCATTTTGGAGGAGCCTCACCAATAGCAGCCTTTCTATTCACATAAAAGCAAGCAGGAAGTGGCGTGACATCACTTCCTGAAGAGCCAATCACGGTGAAACATATGTCGGAGCGGAGGATCCGTCATTTCCGGGTCCATATTTTATACCCCACACCAAGCTTTGCCCTTCAGCGCGAGACATGTAATGCACGCCACCCCCAGGGATCAGCTGACTTACACACGCTGTTTACACCTAGTGCCAGGCCAGGCACTATTACATGTAAGTGTAACTGCTATCATTGCTGCTGTTTTTACTTTATTAAAAATTACTACACTATGAGGCCCCATACACACAAGAGGATTTATCCGCGAATACGTTCCAGCGGAACGTTTCCGCGGATAAATCCTCTCGAGGATTTCAGCGGATTTCTCATGCGATGGAGTGTACTCACCATCGCATTGAAATCCGCGCCGGAATCCTCTGGCGATGACGTGTCGCACCGTCGCCGCGATTATGACGCGGCGACGTGCACGACGCTGTCATATAAGGAATTCCACGCATGCGTCGAATCATTACGACGCATGCGGGGGATCCCTTCGGACGGATGGATCCGGTGAGTCTATACAGACCAGCAGATCCATCCGTTGGGATGGATTCCAGCAGATGGATTTGTTTAGCATGTCAGCGAATATTCGATCTGCTGAAATCCATCCCAGGGGAGATATATCCGCGGAAACAGATCCGCTGGAGTGTACACACCATAGGATCTATCCGCTGAAACCCATTCGCTGGGATTTTTCAGCGGATGGATTCTATCGTGTGTATGGGGCCTGAGACTTTCATCCATGTCTCCTGTGGAGCAATTTTTTTCATTCTAGCCCCTTCCTGAGTGGCCATTGGAGTGGATTTATGCTATTAGCAGAACCAATCTGGTGTTCCCAAAGCTCTGGTGAGTGGCCATCTTCATACTGAGCACTCGTGATGGAAGATCTAGAAGTTTTATCTCAGAGCATTCCGTTTTGGTTTTGATATTTATTCCCTTATGGACTTTATGCTTGCTTATTTCTTCATTAATGTGCACATTTAAGTGTGATGCAGTGTTTTCATTGTGTCAGTTTTTAACATGAACATATATAGAGCCTTCTTCTTTATTTTATAATTTTACATGGATTTATGAAGGATCTTACTTGCCAGACCAGTCTGTTAAAGCGGTTGTAAACCGTATATATAATTTTTTTTTTTTTTTTACCTGCAAGGCAAAATGCATAATCAGCTAGTATGCACCGCATAATAGCTGATTATGAAATACTTACCTAAAAACGAGGTGAACAACACTTACCTGGTTCACGCCGAGCGAGATGTCATCTTGCTCCGGCGTGTCTTCCGGGTATCGCCGCTCCAGCGCTGTGATTGGCTGGAGCGGCGCCGCTCCAGCGCTGTGATTGGCTGGAGCGGTGATGACGTCACTCCCGCGCATGCGCGCGGGAGATTTAAAATCGGCAAGGTCCGGCGGCTGCCGGATCTTCCGCCGTGGATCCCCCCTGCGCATGCGCCGCCCGCATTGCGAGGGGAATATCTCCTAAACCGTACAGGTTTAGGAGATATTCTTTTTACCTACAGGTAAGCCTTGTTATAGGCTTACCTGTAGGTAAAAGTGCAAATTTAAGTTTACAACCGCTTTAACATTTTATGAGGAAGTGAGCTGTAATCTGATAGAGGAAGGCCTGCGGATGTAGTATATCCAGATTTTGCAAAAGCATTTGATATAGTACTCCATAAATACTTGATTTACGAATTAAGGTCTGTTGGCATAGTGTAGGTACCTGGATAGAAAACAGATTATGAGAGCCCTTCTAAAGGGTGGTAAAAATAGTATATCTTCTAAATGGTCTGAAGATGTAAGTGGAGTACCCCAAGGCTCTTTCCTGGGACCAATTCTGATGAACTTGTTCATAAGTAACATAGAGGTTGTATAGAGTTAAATTTCGTTTTTTTTCTGATGATACAAAGTTAAGCAGTGTAATAACCTCACAACAGGATATGACAACTTTACAAAAAAGGCCTAGGTAAAATACAAGGGTGGGCAACTACATGGCAATGAGTTTCAATGTAGGAAAATGTAAAGTATTGCACGTTATGGGGAGAAGCTCTGGGGGAACTGAGGATGGAAAAGGATCTGAGGGTTCTAGTAGATGACAGACTCAGCAGTAGCATGCAATGCCAAGCTGCAGCATGCAAGATAGGCAGAATATTAGCATGCATTAAAGAGGGTATTTACGCACAAGATAAAGCTATAATTCTACCGCTTCATAAAACTCTGGTTTGGTCACATCTTGAGCATGCCATCCAGTGTTATTCAGCACTCCTCAGGAAGGATGTGCTGGAACTGGAGATAGTCACGAAAGGGGCAACAAAGCTAATATGGGGGCATGAGGATCTTAGTTATGAGGAATACATTAAACCTATTTTCCCTGGAGAAGAGATGCTTGAGAGGACACAAAATTGCAATGTACAAATATCTAAATGGGTATTCTAGCATAGGGAAAAATATTCAGTCTCAGGTCATTTAAGAAGACACATGACCACTCTTGAAATTGGATGAGAAAAGGTTTAACCTTAAACTGGTTAGGGGGTTCTTTACAGTTAGATTGGTAAGGCTGTGGAACTCCCTTCCAAAACGGCGATATCAGTGGGAAGTGTCAATATTTAAAAAATAAATAAAGTGAACACAATATTTAGGGATGTGGGAAGTAGTAGAGACATATTATATACCCGCACCCACAGGTTGAACTGGATGGACTGGATGTGTCTTTATTTAACCTTGCCAACTAAATGAGGTGTTTACTAAAACTGGAGAACCTAACATATGGTGCAGCTGTGCATAATACCCAATCAGCTTCTAATTTCAGCTTCTTCAATTAAGATTTAACTATAAAACCTAGAAGCTGATTGGTTAATATGGACAGATGCACCACATTCTGTGTGATCCAGTTTTAGTAAATTCCCCATATGTAACTATGTAAATATTTGTATCAGCTACAATTACTGTAACTGCTGACCTTTAACCCCTTAAGGCCCGCCCCACGACTATTTACGTTGGCAGAATGGCACGGCTGGGCATATGGACGTACAGGTACGTCCCCTTTAAGAAGCCCAGCCATGGGTCGCCTTGTCCTCCATGACCACAGGACCCGCGGACCCGATCGCCGCCGATCTCCAGCGATCGGGTCACAAAGAGGAAGAATGGGGAGAGGTAAGTTTAAACAAACCTCTCCCCGTGCTTCCTAGTGTGGCTGTCACTGATCGTCTGTTCCCTGTGTTAGGGAACGACGATCAGTGATGTCACACGCACATCCACGCCTCCCACAGTAATAACACTCCCTTAGGGCACACTTAACCCCTACAGCGCCCCCTCCTGGTTAACCCCTCCACTGCCAGTGCCATTTTTACAGTAATCAGTGCATTTTTATAGCACTTTTCGCTGTGAAAATGACAATGGTCCCAAAAATGTGTCAAAAGTATCCCATGTGTCTGCCTTAATGTCGCAGTCATGAAAAATTGCACAAACCAATCAATAAATGCGTATTGCGATTTTTTGACCAAAAATATGTAGAAGAATACATATCAGCCTAAACTGAGGAGAACATTTTTTTTTTTATATATATTTTTGGGGGATATTTATTATAGCAAAAAGTAAAAAATATAGCATTTTTTTTTAAATTGTCGCTCTATTTTTGTTTATAGCGCAAAAAATAAAAACCGCAGTGGTGATCAAATACCAGCAAAAGAAAGCTCTATTTGTGGGAAAGAAAGGATGTCAATTTTATCCTGGAGCCACTTTGCATGACCGCGCAATTGTCAGTTAAAACGACGCAGTGCCGAATCACAAAAAGGGGCCTGGTCCTTTACCTGCATAATGGTCCGGGGCTTAAGTGGTTAATAAACAGGTATTCACTTTTCCAGCATCCAGCACTATCTTCACCTAGGCCAGTTCTTCACAGGTTTTTGGGTCCCGATGCTGCCATCCTAGCTGTGGGATGTCAGATGTGACTTCCTGTTGTTTCACAGCTGGCTCCCCATGCATGCGTGAGATGTGCTACACTTGTGTACTAGTCCTGCAGCCTCTTGGGATGTGTGACGTGTGATGTGAGAGGGGAGGGAGGGTGAACATCCATCTTCTCACTTAGGCCAGAAAAGAAAATGTGAAGTAAGTACCTGTCAGAAATAGGTATCTTCTCTCATAAAAAAACAAAACAAAAAACTGCCAGTGATAGCAGAGGAGAAGAGGAGAAAGAGGATAAGCGAACTGCCTCTTTTTAGTGATGTTCCACTTTAACATCCAGCAATTTGTTTACTTTGCAAGCTCTAAAAATATTTTACAAATGAATTACAATATTTTGAAATCCAATGTGAGATCTTTTATTATAATATAACCGTTATATACTATGATTTATTTATTTTATGGGGGGGGGGGGGGTGACAAGGGTTTTGATTTGTTTCTCTGGGGACTTTTAAGTTTTTAATCATGTTTGTGTATTGACTACCATAATGTATTAATTAATTATTATTTTTTATTGAAATGAAAATATTAATTTTATAACATATAACTTAATTTAAATTATTAGTCATTAACCAATGTTCATACCTATGCATACTTGCTATATTTGCTGAGTTACTTTGCAATTAAATTCTTACTTGGAGAGTGGTTAATATATCCCAACATTCATAAAGCCCACATCTTCCTCTTCAGACTTGCAAGTATTTATTAAATTTAAAGCCATCTTTTGGAGGGATATGTAATGTAATATGTAATATGTCTTTCATTTAGAACTTGATTTTCTTAACCTTCTCATGCCCAGGGGTTGTTAAAATCTGGATTTCCAGGCTGAATTTGGCAATGTCAGTATGCATTAGTTAACTATAACTCTCTGAATACTTTGCTCACCAACTGAATTTTAAAACAAATATATCAAAAACAGCACTTGCACTTAATTACCAGTAAATGTGAATAATACTTGTCCATCAAAGATCCTAATACTGTATATATATAGATCTATATAGATATATACCATATTTATTGGTGTATAACACACTCAGGCGTATAACACGCACCCTAATTTTAAGAGGGGAGTTTAAAGAAAATATGTTTTCACATCCCCCTCCCCAGTACATAGCCCCCCCCATCCATTATACATCCCCCCACCCAGTACACATCCCCCTTATTCATTATACACCCCCCATCCATTATACATCCCCTATCCATTATACAGCCCCCCTCCCCAGTATACAGCCCCTGTCCATTATACATTCCCATTCAGTACACAGCCCCTCATCCAGTACACATCCCCCTATCCAGTACACAGCCCCCCATCCACTATACATTCCCCCACATCCACTATACATCCCCCCATCCAGTACACAGCCTCCCCATCCATTATACATCCCCCATCCAGTACACATCCCCCCATCCATTATACATACCCCATCCAGTGCACATCCCCCCATCCAGTACACATCCCCCCATCCATTATACATCCCCCATCCATTATACAGCCCCCATCCATTATACATCACCCCATCCAGTACACAGCCACACTGCACTCCCATGAGACCCCCAGTCTTGTGGGACAGTGCTGTCAGCATTCTCTACAGTTAAGTAAACAAATCTCTGTCAGCCCCTTCCACACTGCTCCTCCTGTGTCACTCCTATTGCAAACTGAAGCTTCCATCTACCTCAATAGCTCAGTTTTTTTTCCCACAGACCTGGTCACATGACTGCGCTCCTCCTCCAATCAAAGCTACACTCAGAGGAGGAGGAGGAGAGCAGCCAGAAAAAATGGAGCTATAAAGATATTCACAAGCTTCGTTTTACAATGACACTGACACAGGAGGAGCGGTGTAGAAGGGGCTGGCAAGTGACTTTTTTTGCAGGGAGCATTGTTCCAGGGCCAGGGTATGTGGGACAGCCATCCTAACACCCCCCCCCAATGGGTGGCTCCTGCCCGATCCCCGCCCCCTATTGTTAAAACATGATATCGGCGTATAACACGTAGGCACTGTTTACCCTCTGTTTTCGGAGGAAAAAAGTGTGTGTTATACCCTGATAAATACGGTATATCTATATATATATCTATATATATGCATATATATATACTGTATATGTTGTATATACAGTATATATTTATATAAATATATATCAACAGATCACAGACGAAAAGGGGTTAATGCATGTCATTGATTCTGCTACCAGAAAAGGCTGATACTAATTCTCCTTTTCTTTGTGCATCTTATGGTTTACACTAATATATCCGTGATGTGTCCGCGATATGTCCGCGATATGTGTAAAGAGCCATGCCCGCGGTCACAGCGGGTAATACGTTAACACGGAGATGCTGGTTATCGGCTCTCCTCGCCTCACACTGACAGAGTGTGAGGAAAGGAGAGTCAATCAGCAGCATCTCCTCACAGGGGACAGCTAGGTATATAATCAGGGCATTGATAATCAGTGCCCTTATTAAAATTAAGTGCCAGCAATGATTGCCCACCACTGCCAGCAATCAGTGCCAACCACAATTGCTACAAATCTGTCCAAAAATGCCCAATATCAGTGCCCACAAGTTATGCCAGTCAGTGCTGTCAGTGCTGGCTATTAGTGTTACCCATCAATGCCCTCACTGCTGCCCATCAATGTTCATCACTGCTTCCCATCAATGCCACCCATCAATGCCTATCAGTGCCCATAAGTGGCACACACCAGTGCTGCCTATCCGTGCCCACCAGTGTTGCCTATCTGTGCCCAGTTCCCACCAGTGCCACCCATCAGTGCTCATCAGTGCCACATATCAGTGCCACCTATCAGTGCCCATAAGTGCAGCATATTCGTGCCTCCTCATCAGTACTACATAATCAGTGCCCATAAGTGCCACCTCATGAGTGACCATAAGTGCCACCTCATCAGTGCCCATAAGTGCAGCCTATTGGTGCCCATCAGCGCCCATCATTGAAGGAGAAAAATTACTTATTTGCAAAATTTACTGACAGAAACTAAGAAAAACGTTTTTTTTTTTCAAAATGTTTGGCGGTTTAGAATTGATTAAATAACACTAAAAGAAAGCTCTATTTTTTTGAAGAAAATTATAAAAATTTCACATGGTTACAGTGCAGCATGACCACGCAATTGTCATTCAAAGTGTGACAATGCAGAAATCAAAAAAATGGCTTGGGCAGGAAGGGGGGTTTAAGTGCCCTGTATTGAGGTGCTTAAGATAGCGTTTTTGGGTTTAGATACACTTTTAGCCATTAAGGGTGGCCTCCTTGGTGGTATGATTATGTCAGATTTGTGTGCCTCAAAGCGGTACATTATTTTGCATAGAAATGTGGCATTTTATATTGTAGGCCTGTAATTCTTAGTAATAACACACTTAAATCTGCCCTAGTAGACATCTAGGGTATGATAAAGTTTAAAACACAAAGTCATAATTTAATAAATAACTAAAAAAAAATATAAAATATATAAATATAATAATAATAAAATGGATTTCCCCACAAATCCCTATCGCTCAATTCTGCAAGTGTTCTAATTTACTATTGCTGTTTACTAGCTGGTCTAAAACCAACCTTTTGACGTAAAGGGACACTTTTTGGTTGCCATGGACAATCTCAAGTTTCCAGGCAGAAAGAACAGTATATATAATATAAAAGTGCATGCAGGGCACTGGAAAAAGCACTAGGGACAAAAGAGAGGTGAAATTATTTGATACAGTAATGTAATCAGTAAAATAACAGTGTACTGTATGTGTTCTGTTTTTTATACTTTTTGAATTTTCCCCCTCTCCCCCCCCCGGCTCTGCCCCCATACGATGTGACGCTCGCAGGGAGCGGAGCCTGGAACACAGAACATTGGGCAGATTATCCGGCGGAGTGACAGCGGTGGGACACCGCAGGATCCTGGGGACAAGGTAAGTATGCTATACCAGGATTCTGCAATCCTGGGTACTGAAATTTAACCCCTGAGCCACATTCGGGATTACCGCCAGGAGGGTTAAATAACACAGAGATTTTGTTTTCTCTTTACACCACCACTATACCTTAAAATCTGTATATACCTCCATCAATTGCAACAGGTTATCTATCAAATATTTCTGCTTTAATTTTACTTCCCAGTTGCCAGTTGAAAAATGAAAATGCAACTATTAGCACAGTACATGCAACAGCAGGTTATATAGATAGCACAGCGGTGGTACCACAGCAAGAGATCTTTTTTATACAGGTGTTACCATAAGTGATAATGATATAGTATCCTGCCAATTTGCTGTAATCTATAGCTTTTGCTTCTATTGATTTTTCCAGTATTGATTTCCTTAGTTTTCACTCTGTTTCCTTCCCTCTTTTTATTTATTTATTTATTTATTTGCCTCTTATTGCTTTCCATTTATGCAGCATTAATTGATGTAATAAATTCAAGTCAGCTTTTCTTGAGTATATTAACCCATTCAATTAAACCATTTGCTTTCCACGTTTGTATTAGGGATATCATATAAAATGTTTTATTTCCCCCTGTATTATTAATTCCAAACCATTTATTTGATTGAGATAATATGATATCAAGTTCTGTGTTACTTGGTTCATTTTCTGTAAACTCATTCAGTAAACAAGAAGGTTAGGTCTCTCATTCATTTCCAGTCACTGCATATATCCATAAATACCAGTGGGCAAGACTGGCAGATGTTCCTAATAACATACTCTAGAAGCATGACGGCTTCAGGCAAAATCTCTTTTGAAGCATATCGAAAGGATCCCCATATTTAATAGTTATTTGACATTGAGAATGAAATGAAATTGCATAGAAGGGGATCATTTTGGACTAAGTGGGAAATGTTATGGATGGAGTCAAAAAAGCAAATACCTACAATGTCTTATTTAAAGTTCGTCTTTATCTTTTTTTTTCAGTGCTTTATCCATTATTTCATTTTGACATAGCCACTTGTCACTTGGCCATGACAGTCTGCAAATGATGGCTTCACTTGATTCTCAAATCAGCATTGACATTACATCCCACTGACCTTCAAACATACAGCTTCTTCGGCAGTCAATTCTCTGCATGAATTCCCATTGAACAGAAATGGATGAAACATGGTTTAGTAATGCTAGTAATGCTACCTCTTTCCTAATGTGCAGGTAATCCAAAAATGTCAATCGTGACCTTTAATAATCAGCACTATCTGGAAGCAGATGAAGAAGATGGTTGAGTAGTTTTGACAAAATAAATAGGTTTTGGCAAACCCATACAATATAATTATAAAAAGGATGTTTATTCAGTATTTATTACATGCTGGAAACCCACGTTGCCTACTATTAATTAATGTTTTAAAGTTTTCTTCTAGTCACCCTGTTGAATCATATAAAATTGTGACACCAGCTCCTTCTATGCTCAGGATTTGAAAACAGGGAAAAACTAATTTTTACTATGAGTACCATATATTAGAGGATATTATTTATTTGGTCCAGCAATTTATTTATATAGTTTAGAAAACAATGCAAATAGGATTCCTCACATTAAGACAGGGTCCAGGCAAAGGAAGCAATAAAATTGTAAATTGTACTTCACCCCCAGCCATTTATTGATGGTCCTGGTTGGAGCTTGTGTGGAAGACATTCCCAGAACATTTCTTCTGCAGTTGTGTGGAGGGAACCCCTTGAACATTACCTGAACATCACCTGTGATAGCTGAGTGAAGGCAGATCTATCAATTTTGAGTGCAAAGAATGTGTCGGGATTGTAGTCAAGCTCAGATCAAAGATCAGTTACCAGGAAGTCAAACTAAAGTGAAGAACAAAGGCAAGGTCAGGGTAGGTGGCGGACAGGTGAGGCCGATGTCAAGCAGCAATATGACCATGGAAAGAAAGCGCAAATTAGTTTTCACTAACTTCTAATGTCATCTTTGAAACACGTTTTAAGAACCTTGGCTGTATCTCATAAGACCTGAAATCTTTTTCTGACAAAATTGCTGGAAGATTGACAGCTGAGGTCTTGACCTTTTTGAAAAGTTGCTCTTGACATTTGTTTTAGTGCCAATCAACTGAAACATAGTTTTTTGCTCAATACTTGTTAAAATGTAAATAAACAGTAATACATTGAAGTTAGCACAGACTCTCAGAGAACCTAATTGCAATGTGTCTATTTATTTATTTATTTTTTGAATAAGGAGTTTCAGAAGCAAACCCTAAAAATAAAATCTTTAAAAAAAAATTGAAAAAAAGCACATTCATCAATTAAAAAAAAAAAACCCACTAAAGTATTATGTGAAAGATGATGTTATGTTGACGCCCTCTGTAGAAGCCATTCACGGGCGAAACTAGTCAGGGTGCTTGCTACACCATACATTTGAAGGATCCCCGCGCTCCACCGAAGCAGGACGAGGCAGCTGTAACTCTGCCTGGTATCCTGTCAGCGGTGCGAGGAGGAGACACTGACGTCGATCGCATGAGGATCTGGTGATATTTTCAAATGCCTATTACTGTTTGAATGAATGTACGTTGAATATATAAGGGGAGCCTGATGTACTGGGACTTGAGGGTTTTACATATTAAAAGCTGAATTACGCTATGATGGCTTTTTCTGTTCTTGCTTGTTTTACCTGAGGGTCCTCAAAGCATCTGGTTCCATGATAGAAGCTGTCCGCGGAGATCCATGGTTAATGAAGTGTTATTCACCGAAAGGCGTATTTTATATTTCATTGCGGTGAGTTTGAACCCAACGGGGCGAGTGATCACAACTGGTGAATTAAGAAGATTTTTGGTGGATGGTGCACGCTGCTATTTTTCTTTCTTTTTCAACACTCCTTCTGGGACATTTCTCATCTGCTTCTCAGCATTGATTTTTGATTTTTGGACTGCTTGGTGGGAGTGATAACACCACCTATAGAGTAGCGCTGTTGTGCTTTATTTTTGTTGAATGGACTTACCTTTTCAATAAGTGTTAGAGTACTTGTTTAAAGATGATGTTACGCCAAATAAATAGGTATCTAACATGTCACACTTTAAAATTGCACACACATTTTTACAGAGAGTTACAGAGGAGGTATTGTGCTAGAATTATTGCTCTCACGCTAATGTTCATGACGATACCGTACATATGTGGTTTGAACATGCACAAGGTGATGGGGGGCACTTACATTTTTTTTTTAATTGTTTATTTTATTTATTTTTTTATTTATGCACTTTCCCCTTAATTTTTTTATCGCTTTTATTCCTATTACAAGGTACAGTATGTAAACATTCTTTGTAACAGGAATAGGGCATGACAGGTTCTCTTTACAGGGAGAGATCTGGGGTCTTTAAGTCCCCACATCTCTCCCCTATACTGGAAATCCTGAAATAAAAAAATAAATAAAAAAATCTCAGGTTTCCCAGCAAAAAAACAGCAGTGTTTACATCTGCTGGTGCAAAAAGTGACATCATGACATCGCTTCCAGCCTCCAAGGGTCATTTTCCTGGCCAGCTCTATGTCAAACTTCCGTCTTCATTCTCTGGCTCGCCGATTGCACGGGACTAGCCGGGAGAAGCACCTGTGGGTGGCGGGAGAGAGGGGCATCCCCTCCGGCCACCTGTAAAAGCCATCAAGCAGTTAAGCAGCTGCTATGATGACTTTTATATTGCAGGGAATTGCTGGCTGAAAAAAAAGATATCTGAATGATGGTGGCAGCTGCCACCATCATTCAGGTATCTCCACTCAAAGTCCAGGACGTCATATGGTGGGCGAGAAGTGGTTAAACTATTACGCAACTTGTTAAAGCAAATGAAATATTTTGTGCCATATAAATCATACAACAAAATTTATAGTCAGCTAGTTACATATACAATAAACGAATAGTTTGATTTTTGTCTCTGGTATGGGTGTGAGTTTATTTAAGTGAAACTGATTGTATTTCTTTTGCTTAACTGCATTTAAAAGAAATTAACACCAGAAGTCTGTCTTTCAATAGGCATTTCTCAATTCAAGTATAGATCAAAACATATCATTAGAATCACTGTAAAATGACAAAATGTAATTTTGCTGTCAAACTGATAGTGTGAGTGTATATGTTATTTATCATATGCTGGTGGCATTTTTGTTCCCTTTCTATTCTTACTTTTAGCATTTTCAAACAACTGCATTACTCTCATTCCTTAGATAAAAGCATGCATACAGGAAATTCAGAATAGCTTCAAGTTTAATGGTCCCTTGAGAAAACACTGGCAAAATATATTTTATTTTATAATCAATACACAACTTTGCAATCATTTTTATTCATTTTTTTTCTCAAAGAGAGCAAAACTGTTTTTGCAAACTATTCATTATACATGTAGGACTTGTCATCCTTTTGTTTGAAAATACTTAAAGGGAACCTGTTAGGAGAGAATTGCCTGTGCACAACAGCTGTATATGTGTCATGCTTATTTTCTAGCTTCACTATCTAGCCAGTCATTTTCCAATCTGATTACTTCATCTGGATCATTCACTTATCAAATATGAATACTTCTTGGGAATCAGAATGTTAAGCATGTAATTCATGTTTTAAGAACTGGATCAGGAAAGGTAGCACTGGTACTTCTCTCATGACAGGTTCCCTTTAATCACAAAAGTGTACAGCGGCTCAGAAGTTCACAGAATCAACTATTTCGTGTAGTATAGCATAGACAAAAAATGTGATTGAATGACTCATAAACATTTTTTGAAATGTATCCTCTGCATATACTGCAGAAAATGGGAAACATTGTACAGCAAGGCTATGCTAGAGGCTATGCTAAAGGCAAACTATACAAATCTCAAGGACAACATTGTTAAAAATGAAAACTATCCATCCTGGAAACACTAGAAACATTGTAAAAAGTTAAAAGCAAAAACAAAAATGTAGAGAATATCTAACTCCATATGTAATCACAGGGGAGGGATTGTTTACTAAATCAGATAATGTCATTTCTGGGTTTGGAAAGGCATTTAGTGCCCACAGAGAGTGGATGTATATTTGTTTGCCTATTGGGATATATTTATTAAACATTTTTGTGGCAGAAATATTTTTTTTAACCAGTTGAGCTCCAGATAATTTTACCCCCTTTGTGACCAGGCCATTGTTTGCTACATCACACTGCACTAATTTAAATCATAATTACATGGTTATGCATAGCTGTACCCAAACAAAATTTATATATTTTTTTCACACAAATAGAGCTTTCTTTTGGTGGTATTTGATCAACAATTTTTTTGCTTTATGTGATATAAATGAAATAAGGCTGAAAATGCTGAAAACATATATATTTTTATCTTTCTGCTATAATACCTATCCAATAGTAAATATAAAATATAAATAAAAAAAATCAAACTTCTTCATAAGTTTTGGCCAAAATGCCAAATGTCTGCTACATATATTTGATTTAATAATAAAAAAAAGCATATATTGTTTGGCTTGCATGAAAGTTAAAGTGTCTACAAACTATGATATACTGTATATATTAGAATTTGTTTTTAGTTAGATTTTTTTTATACTACTAATGGTGGTGATTAGCGACTTATAATGGGAATGCAATAGTGTGGTGGACAATCTAACAATAACTGACAATTGGGGGAACTGACTAACTGCCACTGACATCACCAGTCACATTAATACAGTGATCAGTGTTAATACTATACACTGTCATTGTACTAAGCAAGAGAGAATGATGTGGTCCAAGGCACTATAGGTGATTGGCCTCCATCCCAAATTTGGACAGAAAAGGAGAGTTTGATCAGGGGAACTTTAAATGAGGCCAATTACTATGTAGAGTAAGGATGTGGGATAAAATACAAAAATGTAAAATCTAAAATACACAGTATTGCTTATATGGGTTCCAACAAAAAAGGGTGGAGTTTGTTGGGAACTTTGAATGAGAGATGTATACCAAAGAGCAGTCTTAGCAAATAGCACTATATTATGCCTTGAGAGATCATGTACAGTACAGCCTACTGAATGACAGAAAAATGCATCCACAAAAACGCATAAACGCAAAACATGCTACAAAATACATATGCATATTGACGCCATGGTACTTGGCATATTATTAAGTCCTGCACAACATGAACCACTAGAGGGGCTTGATGGCATTGGAAAATCTATGCGTAAAACAGTATAAAAGACATCAAATCATCTGTATAGACATCATGCATCTATGTAAGCCGACGCGTTTCGTTGGGGTGTACCAACTCTTCAGGGGCGAATGCAATGGTGATCTATAAAAAGACATAACCATATGGTATAATGTTGTAGCTGAATTATGGGAATAAATAATGGGTGTAAGGGACAAGGTGGATATCCCTATAAATACTCTCGTCGACTGCATAGATGTGAACACAGGATCAGAGCTGTTAAAATTGTCTGGCATGGGAGATGAGGTAGAGACACACGTGGACGTGGATATATATATATATATTGCACATTTTTTTGTGAGGAAAATTTAGGATGATTTTTTTCTGATTAATTTTGGTGGTGAGTTTTCTGGATGTAATTGCCTCATATTGGATTTTGTAATTGATTTTCAAATGTTTTACTTTCACGGTGCTGGCTGGAACCTATACACAACTTTGTAACCAAACAATTAATAGAGCACTAAATATATACACCTTTTTGGTATAGGATATAGGGTGAGAACCCCTTTAAATACAGTCATTTCATACATTGACATATCTCACTGTTACTTGGTAAATTACACCCTCACCTGAGAAGAGTGACTCACCCAGGAGGTTCACTCTTCAGGTGACAGGCAGCACCAAGTACCTGTATATGAATTAGATTTTTCTTTCATTGTTCAGAAGACTGTGTATAAGAGCAAACAAGTGCTATCAGGGTACTGTTAAATGTCAAGGTATGAAAGGGTAAAAAAGTGATAGCAGGGAAAAACACCAATCCTTCAGCTAAGGATTGAGAAGATGACTGGGACAAATCTCCTTGTGATACAGGCTCAAAATTTAGAAGAATCCCATTGCTATCGATCAGTGCAAAAAAAGCCTTAGATAAAACTGTCAAAACCGGTCAGACCTCACACTAATAATTAGTGGAGTGTCAGAGATTCAGTTCAAAAGTTTGGAGAGAGAAAGGTATTGTGTGATGGAATGCCACCAATACTCCTCTTTGTTTGGTTTCAGCTAAAGCCGTAAAAACTTGTGGGTATAAAGGGCTAAAAGACTGTTACTTGTTCTGCGTGCTTGTGTTTGTCAGATCAAATTACTTTTTAGCACTCATCCACTCATCACTAGGCTGAGAGACACAGGGATCGTGGGTTATGTTTAAAGATGTATAATGCCTTAAAATGTATGTAAACCCAAACAGTGAACTTCTTTCTTAAGCCCTGTACACACGATCGGATATCTGATGGAATCCGAATCTAATCCGATGGATTTTTTCATCGGATATCCAATGAAGCTGACTTTCTTCAGTCTTGCCTACACACCATCGGTTAAAAATGCGATCGTGTCCAAAGCGATGACATAAAACACTACGACGTGCTGAGATAAATTAAGTTCAATGCTTCCGAGCATGCGTCAAATTGATTCTGAGCATGTGTGGATTTTTGATCGATGGATTTCCCCACAGACGATTGTTTTTTTCTATCGTTTTTTTAACCATAAGAAAAATTTAAAACAGGTTCTATTTTTTTTCGCCGATGGATAAAAAACTGATGGGGCACACACACGATCGGTTTGTGTGCATTGGTCCGTTTTCATCAGACGAACCGATCGTGTGTACAGGGCTTTACAGTCTGATAGCTATACCATTGAAAACTTTTTGTTATATCTGTTCAATAAGTGCGATAATAATCAGTTAATGTTACCAGAAATTTAACTGAAGTTAAGTGGGCAGGGCTGACACCACATGCTTAAGGTTTAAGACCACGTGTCTGGCATTATGGCCTTATTACAAACTCCTGTACCAAATTCATGAAAGCCAGGTGACAGATTTTTTTACATTTCTGATGTGTGTGACAACTTTGGGTAGTTAAATTTTACATTCTGACATTACTGCTGTGACAAATGAATTCATAAGTACTATCAAGAGAAGTGGAGGTAAATAAAACCTTGTCCATGCTGAATTAGATTGTGTGGCCAATTTCTCTCTAAGGCCTTGTACACACGGTCGGACCAAACCGATGAGACTGGTCCATCGGTTCGTTTTCAGCGGTTCACCTCTGAAGTGGCCTGACGGCCTGATATGTGTACACACCATCAGTCCAAAATCCGAGCGGGTCAGAACGCGGTGATGTAAAACACACGACGTGCTGAATAAAACAAAGTTCAATGCTTTCAAGCATGCGTCGACTTGATTCTGAGCATGCGCGGGTTTTGAACCGATGCTTTTCTGTACGCCCAGCGGTTCGGTTTTGAAGCATGTTTAGAAATTTTGGACCGAAGGAAACCAGACCGCTAGCCTATACACACGGTCGGTTTGGTCCGATGAAACTGAACTTCGGTTCATTCTCAGCGGACCAAACCGATCGTGTGTACGAGGCCTAAGGCTATTCTGTAACAGATTTGTATACACATACCAATAGTTAAATGAATATGTCACAAGTTGCACCATTTATTGCATGGATTGAATGCAAATTTCGGATGAGTGTCAAAAACACTCTTTATAAATTTTAGGAACAGTCCACAGAATTAATAAAGACTAGTGGAACAGATTTTGTGAAAGTGTCTCTCATTCTAAAAGTGGTGTAGAATGCGTTAAATTTAAACACCTGCCAAGAACTTGGAGTTGAATTTGGCTCAGGCTGCGCCACTTTTAGAATGCACAAGCGACATTTTCGCAAAAAGACAGTTTTCTTCTCTGTACACCAAAAGAGAATTGGTCTTAATTAGCTCCACATTTACATTTGGTGCATTCAACATGACACAATTTAAAACATGCAAAAATTGGGAGTATGGCTTCATGTAGAGAATATGATAATAAAGGATAACAACGTACCATCATCCTCCTTGGTCGCCTTGTAATATATTTCCTATTTATTTTCTGATATGTTTTATATATATATTTTTTATATATATGTTTACATTATTACTCCCCTTATATCTACTTACCTGTTATACTTTATACTTTAAGAATCCACCCACATCCCCCTTGTCTGCCGTAGGGGATCTTTTATGGCGACCATTGCCCACACATTATCTGTCCATGTATCGGGTATGCTACCTAATTTTACGTATTTGTAGATTGTTTGCTGAACTTTTATTTTTAAACTAAATTAGTCTGTTTACATGTTTTTATTGTATTATTTGCTCTATAGATTGGTTCTCCTGAGGAAGCGGGTAACCGCAAAACTAGTCGAAACTCCGACCAATCTATTTATCGACAACTACAGATGTCTCTTGGGCAATCCTTGAGCGTTTTTTGTCTTTTGATTTTAATATGTTAATTGTATATTTGTTTTTTATAAATAAATTAATCCTTTGTATCTCATATTGTTAATTATTGTTACCAGTACCGAGATAGTCCAGGAAAGCCCCCTTTGAGTGGGGATTATATAGGGGTAACCTCAGAAACTACACCCTTTCCCCCCACTCTCCCCTTGTTCTACAATTTAAAACATGGTGAATTTGGTGCACAAGTTGCTGTCAGAACCCAAATTGTTTAAAAATGGTTCATGAAATTGTTGCGATGCGTTAACAAGAGGCATTACCGCCAAAAAAGTGGTGCAGCAGCTATATTAATGCCCCCTCATTGCTGTCAGCTCAAAGAGAAAGGTACAAACATTATATATTTCTGGGACATTAACAATAATTTTTCTGAACTGTGTTTAAAGAAATTTAAATGATAGATGTACTAACTATGCTTTGTTTGCCTTGTCATATACAGTACTTTAAAATATCCCATAATATTTTCCCAGAAATTTCTGTTTTTTTTTTAGCAATTTGTATTCCCTTCTCAGTTATTTTTCTTGGATATTTACCTCTGGTATCTTCCTGTTTTCAAAAAATAAACATACACTTGTATTGTTAGTATCTACAATGAGGTAGAGTATTCATTGTTTGAAATGTGAAAGCTAACCTCGTTTTAATGTAATGACCTAGGTTAGCTAACACTATGGCATGTCCTTGTAGCCGTCAAGCTACACAATCTCTTTGAGATTTGCTTTACAATTCTCATTTTTCAAAAAATGGTGATTACTATACTCAGTGTTACTACTTGAGCAAATATTTCAGTATATCTCAATTTTGTATCAACTAATCAGGATAATATTTGCATTTGTTTTAATCTCTTTTGTTTTCATTATATGTAGGAAGGTCTCTGTATTACTTTTTTTATTGAGAATTTGTAAAATTTATATCGCTTTGATGGCAACATATGAAGAATAATCAATGCCCTGTAGTAGCTTTGAGTTTAATTATGGATACAGATGTGATTATAATAACTAATGGAATTGGTAACTATTCGAATTACTGTCAATAGGTTATAAAATTAAATATTAAAAATTAAGGTTTTCATTTCTCTTTTAGCCTAGATTCTGTAACATTTGATAAAGCTCATATCTACTGATGTATGTTTTTGGATAAAATCAGTTTTACCCAAAACTGTTAGGTTATTTATATTTAGAAAATTTAGACTAAGGGAGTTGGTGATGGTCAAAAGTATAATTACATGTAACCCTTTCATGGTTAAGCCTATTTCTGCCATTTATTGCTTGCCAAAAACTGTGATTCTGTTTTTTTTTTAAAAACGGCACCATTGGCAGCATTATAAATTATAGAACCAATTATAATTACCACGGTTTATTAGTGAAAACATATTCTGATTGACTGGTTCAAATGCAACTTTTCCCAAACATGAGGATAATATTCATGACATTTAGCCATAGTGTGTTTTGGCTTTGCCTTTTCCTGGATCCTCACTATAAGAAAAGGGTCATGGTTTGAATACATTGGAATTGGTTAGCTATAATGTCAAATTACTATATTATAGGGTTATATCAATTAAAATATTTAAATAAACATCAGAATCCAAAAAGTACATCTGAGCAAGTAAAGCTGGCCACACGTTATATATTTTTTTGTACATTTTCCTTTAGATTTACCAAAACCATATTTTATGAGGTCAAACCTAAATACTTTTAACTTTTGTCTGTGTTTTATCGTTATATATATATAAAACTATAGAGGGTGTATTTGGGGTAGTTTAGATTATATCACTTAATGCTCTCTGTATTTCTGTTTGTTTTTACTTTTTGGTGTTTGATTGTTTTTTCTTTACATTTTTTATTACTTTTGTTGTTATTACTTTGGTTGCCTGTTTTTGATTTCTGTTAAAAAATGTCAAATAGCCAGGATTATCATCATAAGCATTTTCTGGCAAATAGGTCTAGAATGGTTGAAAGGATCTTCTGTAACCCTCATGAGCCATTTAAAACCTAATGCCGCATACACGCGGTCGGAATTTCTGACAAGAAAAGTTCGATGTGAGCTTTTGGTCGGAAATTTCCGACCGTGTAAAGGCTCCATCTGACTTTTTCTGTCGGAATTTCCGACAACAAAAATTTGATAGCTGGTTCTCAATTTTTCTCGACAAGAAAAGTTCTTGTCGGAAATTCTGATCGTCTGTATGCAATTCCGACACACAAAAAAACATGCATGCTCGGAATCAAGTCGACACATGTTATACTTCACGGCGTTCTTGATCGTCAGAATTTTGTGTGACCGTGTGTATGCAACACGAGTTTGAGCCAACATTCCGTCGGAAAAAAATCCACGCTTTTCTTGACGGAATTTTACGATTGTGTGTACGCGGCATAATACTAATTTCACATTCTCTATTGGCTCCATTGTGTTTCGCCAAAATCGTTTAATTTCTATCAAATTTTCATGGAATTGAAAACTCTCAATTTCATCTAATCCATATGCTGTCAAAATTATGAGATAATGTGAACAATTGACTGATCTCAGGCAAAAACTATTGGATGTATGTTTTTCCTTGCTCTACTAAGACAAACATGCACACATTGGTGTCCCAAAAATATTGGCACACCTGCCTTTGCACGCATATGAACTTTAATGGCATCCCAGTCTTAGCCTGTAGAGTTCATTATTGAGTTGGCCCACACTTTGCAGCTATAACAGCTTCAACTTTTCTGGAAAGGCTGTCCACAAAGTTTAGGAGCGTGACTATGTTAATGTTTGACCATTGTTGCAAAGCACATTTGTGGGGTAAGGCACTGGTGTGGACAAGAAGGCCTGGCTTGCAATCTCCACTCTAATTCATCCCAAAGGTGTTCTATCGGGTTAAGGTCAGGCAAGTCAAGTTCCTCCACCCCAAACTCGCTCTACCATGTCTTTATGGACCTTGCTTTGTGCACTGGTCCAAATTATTTGGTGGAGGAGGGATAATGGTGTGAAGTTGTTTTTCAGAGGTTGGGCTTGGCCCCTTAGTTCCAGTGAAGGGAACACTTAAGGCATCAGCATACCAAGACATTTTGGACAATTTTGTGGCAACAGTTTGGGGGTGGCCCCTTTCTGTTCCAACATGACTGTGCACCAGTGCACAAAGAAGGTCCATAAAGACATGGATGAGGGAGTTTGGGGTGGAGGAACTTGAATTGCCTGCAGAGAATCCTGACCTCAACCCGATAGGATGAATTAGAGCGGAGACTGTGAGCCAGGCCTTCTCAGTGCCTGACCTCACAAATGGGCTTTTGGAAGAATGGTCAAACATTCCCATGGACACACTCCTAAAACTTGTGGACAGCCTTCTCAATAGTGGTGAAGCTGTTATTGCTGAAAAGGGCAGGCCAACTCAAGATTGAACCCTACAGACTTAAACTGGGATGCCAAGTTCATGTGCGTGTAAAGGCAGACATCCCAATATTTGTGGTAATTGTCACATCTACCCCAACGCAGCTGATCAGGCATTTTGGTTAGCTACTGTGTTCTTCACCTATAGCAGCCCCTTTACAATAAGGCAAGCAGGCCTACCAGTACTCAGCTGCCTCCAGGTCTTATACACAATGCTGTAGTGTCTGGCCACCATGCCAAGGCATTCATTAAGTGAGCAAAGCAAACAGGTACTTGCGGTTGGCAGACAGGCAGAGTGGTTCTATGATAGTCCAGGTAAAAAGCAGACTGAGTTCAGGGACTAATCCAATATCCAGTCCAAGGTCATACACCAGGAAGTCCAAACTAGCAGAGCAAGGCAGACAGGGGGCTTGATCAGGAATTACACATGTATCACTCTCTTTTACAAGCATGCAACTGAGTGTTTGTCTGGCTTATAACATGTTTGTTTTCCACCCAGAGACTGGCCACATTAAACACCTTGCAGGTGGACAGATAGACAAGGAGTGTGCCATAGCCAAAACCAGGATGCTGGACTGAGGAGCAGGAGCACTAGATGCTCCTGACAGTAATATAGTGTACATCATTTTCATAATTGTCTGGAGTGTATACTGTATATAAGGCCTTCCAATTCCAAATAAAATCAGAACTAGGATGAAATCTGGGATAAAATATAAAATAATCTCAAAAAAAGTATAGACATGTAGACATTTAGACCTAGATGCTGTTTTGTAGTTTCATCTTCAATAGGACATTAAGGTAACAGGAGCTAGAAAGCTTGTCTCTTTCTATCATGAGATGCTTCATTTCACAGTTCAGCTTAACAAACTACTTAGCATATCTCTGCACACTTTTCACCTGAACACTCTCCAATATGACATATCATGTAATTCTAGAAGATAGATCGCCCTACACCTATTAACTTGCATTGCATTCATAGTTTAAAGAAACTGATTCCAGTCATTGTATATTAGCAGTAAAAAAGCTGATGTGTTGCAAGATCCTGCTTAAATATCAAACAGAGAAAATACAGCATAAGGGAAATTAAACTTTTTCTTATATTTTAAAGAAAACAGCACTATCTAAAAAATACCCATTTAAAGTACATCTAAAAGTTCTCGTTTAACAGTTTAAACATAATAAAACTGTTATGTGCTGATATGTGCCAGGAAACATCCGAATACTAGATTGACAATTAGTGTGTGATATAAGTGCGTATTCATATAAATGAAGACAAAATAAATGCCCAAAATGACTATAAAAAAATAAAAACCATGCACCACAAAGTGTCCAAATGAACCACTTCCGCTCTGGAAAGGTTTTACCCCCTTCCTGACCAGGCCATTTTTTGCAAAATGGCATTGCATTACTTTAACTGACAATTGCACGTGCCACGCTGTACCCAAATAAAATTGATGTTCTTTTTTTCCCCACAAATAGAGCTTTCTTTTGGTGGTATTTGATCACCTTTATTTTATGCGCTATGAATAAAAAAAGACAGACAATTAAAAAAACAATATTTTTTTACTTTGTACATTTGTATATGTTGTACATATACAATAAAAAAAATGTACAAATCAAATTCTTTCATTAATTTAGGTCAATGTGTATTCTGCTACATGTTTTTGTTAAATAAAATCCCAATAAGCATATATTGATTGGTTTGCACAAAAGTTATTGCGTCTACAAACAATGGGATAGATTTAGGGACTTTTTTATATATATTTTTTACTAGTAATGGCGACAATCAGTGATTTTTAGCGGGACCTTGCAGCGGACAAATCTGACGCTAATGACACTTTTTGGGGACCAGTGACACCAATACAGTGATTAATATTTAAAAAAAGCACTGTCACTGTACTCATGACACTTGCAGGGAAGGGGTTAACATCAGAGGCAATCAAAAAGTTAAATGTGTCCCATGGGGCTGCTTTTTAACTGTGGGGGATATGCTTTGACTAAAAGAAAACCGAGATCCGTGTTTCTGCTTAGCAGAAACACAAGATTTCCATTTTCCTCTCTGGCGGAAAGGTGGTCTGCCTTGATTACTAGACGTGCATTCGTTTTCATCCAAATGCATGTTCGTCCGAATTTCAGGGATTTTCGTGTTCGTTTTAACGATAGCGAACGAAATCTGAAATCCGAAAGATCCGACATAAAAAATGCTTTATTTTTGTTTCGTTGCAGCAACAGTTCAATATACTGTAGATAGAAGATTCGACATGACGGTGACGTATGCAAACAAAACTACCATATGGGAAGCGCTGTAAAAGAGGTCAAGTCTAATCTGGACAACAATTACAAGGCAATCAAATAATTAAAAAGTCAATTTATTGTTGCCATAAAATCATTTGTTAAAAACAAAACAATCCTCCGTTGCATAGATGGTAAAATCACACTCAGCTTGCTTGGCAATATGATAGTACCTTTACCGGTGTGCAGCACGCCAAATGACAATAGGGTATGCTGCAGTAGATGGAACCCTCGTGGATCCTCTGTACTATGCCCACGGTGAAAGCGAGGGGGAATCTCATCCAGATGGGTGATGCAGAGGAAGCCAAATAGAACTGATGGATGCCCGGTAAATCCACCGGTGAACCACCCGACCGGCAATGTGAGAGTGCTCCGATGTAAACCAGGGCTTCCCGGGCGTGACTTCAGACGACACCAGGAAGTGTAGCCCAAAACGAGGCTTGGAGCTGAGGATGGCAATAGGCTCAAACAGACCGGTATCGAGGCTATGCTGGAAGCTAGGCTGGCGGCTCAAAAGTACAAGACAAGCAGAGGGTGGCAGGACGATGGAATGTTGGAGATGTTTAGGCTGTAGTCATGGCAACGCGTATAGGGGCATGGCCCTTCATCAGGTCATAACAAATAATTTTATGGCAACAATAAATTGATTTTTTAATCATTTGATTGCCTTGTAATCGTTGTCCACATTAGACTTGTCCTCTTTTACAGCGCTTCCCATATGGTTGTTTTGTTTGCATATGTTGTTATCACATCTCTCCTGATGTGTTCTCCCATATAGCTGCTGATTGGGGTCATGCAGGACTTTTTAGCATCCCTCCCATTGCTACATATACCGTATTTGCCGGTGTATAAGGCGACCGGGTGTATAAGACGACCCCCTAATTTTACAGTTTTTTAAGATTTTTTTGCCTGTACTCACCGTATAAGACGACCCCCCTTCCGACGCTTTATATTTCTTCCTTCTGGAGCCAATCATGGCGAGCAATGAATTATATTAATGAATACAAAGCCTGCTTGGATTGGCAGAGGCTGTAACATCATCAGCCCACACCTCTCTGACTCTCAAAGCCAATCCGAGCAGGCTACTGTGTATGTAGTCTGCTCGGATTGGCAGAGGTTGTTACTCCAATCCGAGCAGGCTCTGTATTCATTTGAATACATCGCTCACCGGGATTGGCTAAGCGTTATATACTGTATGTAGCCGAAGCTACATACAGTATTACCGCACATCCAGCAGGCATCCGAACAGCTGACCCAGCGTATAAGACGACCCCTGATTTTTGGCCATTTTTTTTTGTGTAAAAGGTAGTCTTATATGCCAGCAAATACAGTATTTCTGTTATCTGGTCCCAGACTTTTTTTGTTGTTTTTTTATTTTATTTTTTTGACATGACGGTGACAATAGCGATCTGTGTCTATCGAACCTGCGATCGAATGTGCCTAACCTAACCCAATTAGTTCAAGATTATTCAACATAGAGAGAAAAGATTCGACATTATAGAGACATGAAGATTCAACGAAGCAGAAATGTACGATTGCGGCGTCGTACAGTTTAGCTGCTTTGTCGAATCTTCTTAGAACATTTGACGGACACCATAAGCCTTCAATTGACAGATTCAACCTTAATTCAGATTTTTTTTTTCTAATTCTGATTTTGGGACAAATGCATTTTTTAACAAAACAAAATAAATAAAACGAATTTCAGAAGTAACTAAATACATTTATTTTTTCGGACGAAACGGAAATTCCGAAACAAAATATTTCAGTGTGTTCCATGTTCCTAATGAACATCTGGTCCACCAGACGCGCTGATTGGCTCCCGCTGTGTCCAATCACAGTGGGAGCGGGTCTCTGGTGGCGTGAGCGCATGCCCCAGACCAGGAAGAAGAAATCACATACAGGTACGTGATTTTGCGCTTAAGGTCTGTCCTGCCACAATATAGAATAAAATAAATGAAATCAACGCAAAAATATATAAACAAACTCTTTTATAGTAGCTGAACACCAGGGTCAATAATCATAAACTCCCTATAGATAAACAAATGCAGATGGTGCAGCACTAAAATAAATCTAAAAGTCCATATAAAGTGCTATACACCTCCAGTGAGTGGTCTAGTAGACGAAGGACAGATAACAATATCAGTGACTCCACAGGTGCGTAACACAACTCCACCACCACACGAAATGGCCTCTCACCTAACCAAATGGACCCTTTAGTTTTGGAGGGTCACATGCGCTTTTCCTTATGGATGACAGTAGGTTCAGGAGCAATCAGATGCCAAGGGGAAATCGTAAGGAACAATCCCAGGTCATGTAATGAATAAAACATAAGGCATAGTGCTCTCCGTTTGGACTGGTAATTTAATTTGATAACAGTAAAAAACATAACACTCACAAGCAAAGCATCACGATCGGTGCCGATATGTACAGCGTTGTTTAGCAGACAGCGTGATGGCCGCGGGTGACATCACAACGCTTCTTCCGTACGCGTTACGTCCCAAGTAGGCGGGGACTTCTTCTTCTGCCACAATATACATACGTGGGGCAGGCCTAAACGGGATTTCCAGCCGTTTTTGTGTTTATTTTGCAGCTGCTGACTTTTAATAATCACACACTCACCTGTCCCACATTCCAGCGATGTGGCCATCCGAAGCCTCAGTTCTCTCCCGCGCCTCTCCATGGTGCCGGCATCACTAGTGGGGGGACCCAGTTGTGACAGCTTGCGACTTCACAGCGTGCACAATGTGCATGCAAAAACACAATGCGCGTCCTGAATGGCCAGGTAATTTTCTGGGACCTGTGACGTGTCCAACAAGGTTGCAGAGAGGGAGGGGGAGAAGGGGAACTTAATCTCTGCATTGCGGAAACTAGGAAATGTGTCAAAACTAGGTACCCGCTCCTCCCCCCAAAAATGACATGCTAAATGTGGCATGTCAGGTGGTCAGGAGTCCTTAAAGAGGAAGTTCCACATTAACCAAAGTGCCAAGCGATAAAACATTTTTAAATTATAAAATGTCCTCCAAGAAGATATACAGCTATCTGCCAGTGAATCAATGTACACATCATGTGCCTTTCACCAAGCACTCCAAAGCCTCTTACCAGACAATATTGATCTTTCAAATAAAATGAGATCAATACAGCTTATTGAAAGAAGCCACACCAGGAGCTCTCCAATGTGACCAATCTAAGCCCCTAGGTATCAGGTCCAATCCAACATAAATCCACAGCATACCAGATGTTAAATTCTCCCAAACATTAAAAAGGAACAGAGGCCCACATAGTGTAAAACCGCCACAAACTTATTTTTATTCCATAAGACAGGTACTAACAAGAAATATGTATATACAAGCAGAGAGAAAGAGCTGTACCCCTGGTAATCAGTGGATGTGATGACTTCACCAATTAAGCCTCTCTCAACATGTTTCGTTGCCAGAGAACATCATCAGGGAAACAGGAGCAAGCAGATATTTATTTTGTTTTCATTATACTGTATGTGGATGTGCAAATGTACCTCACATGACCCCCCCCCCCCCCCCAGACATTGCATCTCTATTACCCCATTGCAGCAAGATGCATGAGGGGAACTTCACTGGCAGAATCAACAGGTACTTTCAAGAGGGAGAAACTGAAAACTGGAAGTACATATGGACTTACAATGATGTTTCTAATGAGAGGTTATAGTTTTCATTGTATGTTGAAGATAAACAACTGTGACAGCACTCTGGTTGTGTGCTACTTGAAATGCCACACAAAACCATATCAATACTGATGTTTTAAAGTATCAAAGGTGAATATAACAAGGATGAATTGCTAAAGGAGTGTGTTATTTCACAAAGAATGTACTTTCTTTTGTACATTGAAGGATTGAAGTGGATACAACTTTACTGAGCTAGGTGGAAAATGTTAACTTCAAAGTGTGACCTATAGAAGATAGGTATTACACTAATTATGTATGTGTACAGTCAAAAAAATGACAAGGGAAGAAAAGCCAAAAATAAAATAACTAAGAAAATTAAAGGAAGCATGTACAAACGAACACATGGAGGCTGTTCTAGTCATAAAAATTACAAGGAAAAAAATCTAAATAAAATAATTAGGGAAATTATAAAAAACAAGTACAGAGAAGGTGTGGTGGCTGCCATTGTTTACATTCTGAAAATATGAATTCCTTGTCAGTCATAGTGATCCAATAGCTTTTTTATGTTCTGAATCACTTGATTTTAAACAAGAATGCAGATAAAGAATTCTGTTTTCACTAGGTGCTGGAGTGGCATATTTGTTCCTAGTGTGTCCAGACAATGAAGCCAGGCAACTAGCAACAAGGAGACAATAGCAGCCTATATACAATACTTTCAGTAAACATTTTCTTTAAATATATCAGCTGACGTTTGATTGCTGTGACTTTCTTTAAAGCGGAGTTCCAACCACAATTAGCATTTTTTAAATGTATGTCCTTTCATCCTGCGTTTTTATAATATAAATCTGGTCACTTACTATTTTACAATCCGCCGCCGATCCGCATAGATATTCAAAAAACATAGTTTATAAAACTATATCTACACCGTTGTCATTTTGCTTGTGGGCAATGAGAAGCCTACAGGCACTTACTTCCTGGAAGTCTTGGATGGGGAGTGATAATTGGACAGCGCACTGCATCCTGGGAAATGATGACACACATTTCCCAGGAGCATTAGAGGGAGATGATGTCAGAATCCTAGGTGGATTCAAAGGCAGATTTTGTGGGACAGCATAGCAACAGGCATAGCACAGTACATCTATTTAAATGGCAGCCTCTTTCTTTCCACATGCATCTACTCCAGCAATGCCTGCATGACATGGCATGTGAAAACAATGGATTATGCTTATGCAATGTGTGTCTGCACAGCCACTTGTAGCCTGCACTGGGAGTGAAGCCTCGTACACGATCGGTTTTCCCGTCAGGAAAACTGCCAGGAGAGCATTTGGCCAGGAATCCCAGCCGTGTGTATGCTCCCTAGCAGTTTTCCCGCCAGGAAAACAGCCAGGAATCCCGCGGGAAAATAGGGAACCCTGCTCTCTATTTTCTCGTCTGGTTTCCCGGCAGAGTGTTTCCTGCCGAGAAAACTGGTCATCTGTATGCTTACCTGTAGAAAAACCGCACATGCTCGATAACACTTCGATGCATGCACGGTAGCATACAATGTTAGTCTGGGGTGTAGCAAGATGGTGACGACGGGATCGAATGTGATGAAACACCAGTTCGTCGTAGTCGATGACGTCACCGCGTTCTTGCCATTCAAAAGAATGGCGGATTTTTGTGTGGCCGTGTGTATAAACGGTTTTTCAGGGCAAGCCTGCCAAGAATCCTGTCGGGGAAAAACAACGTTTTTGTTTTTCGACGGGACTCCCGGTCGTGTGTACAGGACTTTAGTGTAACAAGGAGACAATGCAAGAGAATAACAGGGAGACAGGGACAGAACATTATCCCTCTATCAGAGAATTACTTGAACTATGCTTTTATAGCAGAATCGCCAGGCAATACTTTAATAACCCAGCAGTTTAAAACTTACTGAAACTTAATTTTAAAACAGCATTAACATGTAAAAGATTATGAGATTTTAGTGATTTTTTTTTACATATATTTTATGTGGGCAGCAGAAATCACTATGAAAAAAATGTCAAAACAAAATGCAGACACAGCAAAACATTTAGATGGCCTATTTATTGGTATATTCTTATTTTGCCTGTAGCTCTCCTTTAAGGGTTTGTTGGTCCAACACAGGAGATAGAAAACAAGCAAGGGGGAAGTTTGCACAAAACTGCATTATAAAATCTGATGTACTAAACTTCTCAGATTAGGTGTACCTGGGCACATTTAATGCAGTTGTTAGTATTCTTGATTATCATATTTATATGTTGACAGATTTTCAAAAATGTACGGTATTTGCTTTTCTGTCTTGCAGAATTGTATTTCCAGCAGTTTGCAGATACCTTCAATAACTTCCAGTATTTCAGTATCTAGTTTAGTTACCCATGTATTACCCATGTGTTACCCATGTGTTGGTAAGAATTTTTTTTTTTTTTAAATCTGTTGAAATATATTTTTTTATCACAGTTCAAATGACCGATAAAAAGGATGTATTTTTCTTTTTCTGAAACTTTTCTGCTTTAGCATAGATCTGTTATGTTATCTGTTACAAAAATCAAGCAGGTATCTGATTTGTACTATAGTGTTTATAGAAGCAGCCAACAGCAACAGAGCTAAGTACACAGTTGAAAGACCTCACACCAGTGTCTTGTTCACCTACATAACTCACACCACTTTCCTGTTTACTACCAATGCCCTAATCACCGCCATACCCCATACAAGTGTTGTGATCATTGCCATTACCCATACCAGTGCCGTGATCACCGCAATACCCTACACCAGTGTCCTGATCACCCCCATGCCAGTGTTCTGATCACTGCCACCATACTAATATTGTTCTAAGCACTGCCATACCAGTGTTCTGATCACTGCCATATCAGTGTCCTCGTCCCCACCATATCATTGTCTTGATCAATGCTATACCAGTGTCCTGAACACTGCTATACCAGTGTACTACTCACCACCATACTAGTGCCAGTGTCAACAGAGCCAGTGTCCATAATTGTTTCCAACTGTCCTCGTGCTCCAGGGCCTAAAAAAAAAGGCATTCAGGAAAAAGATGTGCACTTTATATACCAACAAAGCCTGAAGGTGTTTCTTGAATTTTTGGCTTCTATATGTGGCTAGGCTGTGAAAAAGTCTCAAACATGTTGTATCGCCACACTCGGGGAGTAGCACTCTAAAGATAAAAACACTTTGTGAGTGTTCCTGCCAACTGGTGTTCCTGACAACTAGTGTACGTTTGGGAGAGCTGCAACTACTTGTGTGGCCATGGATGATTGATACACAAAGATTGCATATAAATGAGATGGTTGGACAAAGGATAGATTAGAGGCTAGTGCATGGACTGAATTTTGGGTTGTAATTAGAAGTATGCTTTTGCTGTGTGTGAGAATGACAACTTTGCAAAAAAAAAAAAAAACGAATTGTATTTTCTTTTATTTCTTTTTCCAAAGATATTTGTCAAACAATTTACAATTTCAAAAAACTTGCATCGCCTCTAACAAAATACCTCAAACTATCTGCTTGTCAAAAAAGGGCAATCTGGGGGGTATTTATACTGTCCTGGCATTTTAGGGCCTCAAGAATTGAGATAGGCAGTCAGTAAATCAGCGCTGTTCAATTTTCAAATACTGTATATATACCATAGTTTGTATTTATTTGCAAGGTAAGTCATTTGGGTTGTGGTAAAGCCACTCCATCACTGCCACATGTATTGTAAAGTGTTGCCCCTCCACCTGGCCCACTATACCCATGTTCCCTGGGCTCACCTGTCTCTCCTAGGTGCTTGAAACCATCATGGTGGGTGCCCAGATGGAGAGTGGTTGGAGACCAGTGAACATACAGTGCCTTGAAAATGTATTCATACCCCTTGAAATTTTCCACATTTTGTCATATTACAACCAATAACGTAATTGTATTTTATTGGGATTTTATGTGATTGACCAACACATAGTGGCACATAATTGTGAAGTGGAAGGAAAATGATAAATGGTTTACATTTTTTTTTTTTTACAAATAAATATGTGAAAAGTGTGGCGTATATTTGTATTCAGCCCCCTTTACTCTGTTACCCCTAACTAAAATCGATTGGAACCAGTTGCCTTCAGAAGTCACCTAATTAGTAAATAGAGTCCACCTGTGTGTAATTTAATCTCAGTAGAAATACAGATGTTCTGTGAAGCCCTCAGAGGTTTGTGAGAGAACATTAGTGAACAAACAGCATCATGAAGGCCAAAGAACCAGAAGGTCAGGGGTAAAGTTGTGGAGACGTTTAATGCAGGGTTAAGTTATAAAAAATATCCCAAGCTTTGAACATCACACAAAACACTGTTCAATCCATCATCCAAAAATGAAAAGAGTATGGCACAATTGCAAATCTACAAAGACATGGCTGTCCACCTAAACTTAAAGATCGGGAAAAGAGAGCATTAATCAGAGAAGCAGCCAATAGGCCAATGGTAACTCTGGAGGAGCTGCAGAGATCCACAGCTCAGATGGGAGAACTATGAGTAGTGCACTCCACAAATCTGGCCTTTATGAAAGAGTGGCAAGAAGAAAGCCATTGTTAAAAGAAAGCCATAAGAAGTCTGATTTGCAGTTTTTGTAAATCCATGTGGGGGACACAGCAAACATTTGGAAGAATGTGCTCTGATCTGAAAATTTTACTTTTTGGCCTAAAAGTAAAAAGCTATCAGTGGCGGAAAACTAACACTGCTCATCACCCTGAATACAGCATTCCCACCATGAATCTTGGTGGTGACAGCATCATGCTGTGGGTATGCTGTCAGCAGGGACAGTGAAACTGGTTAGAGTTGATGGGAAGATGGATGGAGCCAAATACAGGGCAATCTTCGAAGAAAACCTGTTAAAGTCTGCAAAAGACTTGAGACTGGGGCAGAGGTTCACCTTCTAGCAGGACAACGACCCTAAACATACAGCCAGAGCTATAATGGAATGGTTTAGATCAAAGCATATTCATGTGTTAGAATGGCCCAGTCAAACTCCAGACCTAAATCCAATTGAGAATCTGTGGCAAGACTAGAAAATTGCAGTTTACAGATGCTCTCCATCCAATCTGACAGAGCTTGAGCTATGTTGCAAATGTAGAGGTGTGTTACCACTAGTTACTAACATCTGTGCATATTCACCCTGCTGCCAGGCTTCCATACATGACTCTCCGGTAGCCAATGAACAGTCATTTGCATTTTTTTGTTTTTGTTTTATTTGGGGGATATAACTTGGTTGGGGAAAAGGGTATGGGATGCCCATAGAACAGATTACATTGCCATGTTATAGCAGTTGTGCTTTAAACTGGAAATGGTCATTGTGACTTTGCTGATTAAGCTTGAAGAATTGTTATAGTAGTTGCACTTTGCATATTCTGAATATAGCTTAAGTAGGAGGCCTTCCCCCCTGCCAATTTGAATTGGGGATTGGTCAGGGCTCCTCACACAAGCTCCCTGTGACTCCAACTCCCAGCCCTGCCCCTCTTCCAGAACATTCTCCCTGGAAGCAGGGAAGGTGCCCAAGAACTGAAGTGCAGGTGGTCACACCCACTGCTACACTAACCACTCCCTGCCCCCAGATCAAAACAAATGGGACTAGCATGCAGCATAAGCCTGTTTAAATTTAAGGGGTATAAATTTCACTCTGCAGATGTTCAAAGCTGGTAGAGACATACCCAAGTAGAGTTGCAGCTGTAATTACAGTGAAAGATGTTTCTACAAAGTATTAACTCAGGGAAGATTAAATACAAATGCACGTCACACTTTTCACATATTTATTTGTAAGAAAAAAATGAAAACCATTTATCAGTTTCCCTCCACTTCACAATTATGTGCCGCTTTGTGTTGGTTTATCACATAAAATCCCAATAAAATACATTTATGTTTCTGATTGTAATATGACAAAATGATATGAATACTTTTCCAAGGCACTATAAAATGTTTTTATTTCCCCTTTGAAGAATGGCACCAGAAGTGGTCAGCTCTGGGGTCAGTCCTGTCATTCCCCAGCCTCTGGCACTGGAGAAGAAGCTAATCAAGCATAATCTGTGTTCAGTTATCTTTAAAAGAGTGCAGAGGTGACATTAAAAACTAAAAAAAAGCTATCACCTACATTCTTTCACATAGAGGACTTTACCCTTGTGATAGCACTAAAGTAAAGTAAAATAAAACACTTTTAGGATGTAATAAAATACATTGGACTTACACAAATAAACACAGTTTTTGTATAACAATTGGGCTATTAAGGCACAAACTCACAAATATATAAAAACAATATCTTTTATGTGTATACTAGTTAAAATAATATAAAAAATCAACCCTATAAATGAATGTTACAAAAAATAAGTCAGTCAACCTCATCCGAAAGGAAATTATGTTGCACTCCCAGCTAACATACCATTGTATGCGCACATGTACAGTACATAACTAAATGATCAACAAGTGTATGGTCACAGATGGAACATACAAAAAGGTATAGCTAGGGATTTGATAAGCCCAAATCTCAACACGTTTCCTGGAACACGTTCAACTTGATTAGAAGATCAGATGAAATGTATAGTATAATTAAAACAAAGGACATATTACAAATACACTTAAAGCGGTAGTTCCGCGGGAAAACGTTTTTTTTTAAAGACGTTTTTGTAAAGCTGATGGTACAACGAAAATTGTACTCACCAGTCTCCTAGTCGCAGCCGCCACCAGGACGATTTCCCCCAAAAGAAGATTTTATAAAATCTGATGATGGACATTGCCATCTTAACTGCTGGCACCGTGAATCCCTCCTGTATTTTCTTCCGGGATGCGGTGTCTCCTGAGAATACCAGGAGACGCGCCGTGTTTGAAATCTCGCGATATCTCGCGGGTCACGTGACTAGTCACAGCGGGGAGTGTCCTTTTCAGGACGCTGCCGGCTGTTGTCCTAGCAACTATGCAGTGTGACGGCGAGCCGCGCCGTCAACACTGCATAGTTGCTAGGACAACGGCCGGCAGCGTCCTGAAAAGGACACTCCCCGCTGTGACTAGCCAGACTAGTCACGTGACCCGCGGGATTTCAAACACAGCGCGTCTCCTGGGATTCTCAGGACTCGCTCCCAGGAGACATAGCGCTCATCGGGGATTTTTTGAAAACACGCCCACTCCCGCGGGGAAATGTGAGTGACAGCTCACAAAAGGCCCTCAATCCAAGGTAAGGAGGCCTATTAAAAAAAAAAAAAAAACGGATAGATACAGAACAATGGCTGCTGGTTTTAACAAGAAAAAGTTGACAATTAGGGTGAACCACCGCTTTAAGCAATGCATTTATGACCTGTGCACAAGCATCACAAAGGTTTGGTCATGGGCCACATTTATTAATATCAATGCATATACATACTGTACTCACAAAGGTATGAGGATGTTGGAATACCAGAAACCATCACTAGTACAATGTCTACCAGGCAGACTCTAGGGCCATTCAGTGTAAGGCCCCGTACACACGACCGAGTTTCTCGGCAGAATTCAGCCAGAAACTCGGTCGGAGCTGGATTCTGCCGAGAAACTCGGTCGTGTGTACACTTTTCAGCGAGGAACCCGTCGAGGAACTCGCCGGGCCGAAAAGAGAACATGTTCTCTATTTCCTCGTTGTTCAATGAGGAAAGTCGGCCCGCCGAGCTCCTCGGCGGCTTCCACACTGAACTCGCTGAGGAACTCGATGTGTTTGGCACGTCGAGTTCCTCGGTCGTGTGTACGGGGCCTAAGACATGGAGGTAGCCAAACAAGTATATATGTTACTGATGGTATTACAAAAATATATAATATGGCACATGCCAAGATGAGACACAATAATGAACTATCAGACCCATAACATACAGCCATTTGCGCGCCGTGACGTCATTTTTTCGAACGGCGACGCGCGTAGCGTAATTCCGTATTCCTGGACGGCTTACGCAAATGACATTCATTTTTAAATTTCGACGCGGGAACGACGGCCATACTTTAGACAGCAATACGTTTGCTGACTAAAGTTCAGGCACCAAAAAAAATGACTAACTTTGCGACAGGAAACTAGACTAGCGGCGACGTAGCGAACGCGAAAATCCGTCGGGGATCGCTGTAACTCATAATTTGCATACCCGACGCTGGTTTACGACGCGAACTCCCCCCAGCGGCGGCCGTGGTATTGCATCTTAAGATCCGACAGTGTAAAACAATTACACCTGTCGGATCTTATGGCTATCTATGCGTAACTGATTCTATGAATCAGTCGCATAGATAGAAACAGAGATACGACGGCGTATCAGGAGATACGCCGTCATATCTCATTTGTGAATCTGTCCCTTGGTCTATTGAATAGGGTGCAGCAGTATCCTAGTTGATGACATCCATATTGTAGTGGCTTCTTATGTTTATAAGCAGAGATAGATTAACCTCCATCCAAAATATCCATAACCTCTAAAAATAGATACATCATGTTCACAGGCCAGATTATAGCTTACTTCCTCATAGAATGTTAACAGGTTGGTCTGGCAAAAAAGATCATTAATAAATCCATGCTGGTTACTACTAATGATATTATTTTCCTCACATTTTTGGATGTGGTCCCTCATCATGCCCTCCAAAAGTTTACATACTAATGATTTTAGGATGACTGATCTGTAGTTTCCAGGTATATATCTTTTTGGCATATTGGTATCACGTTAGCTTTTCACCATTCAGCTGGTCCTATTTTAGTCACTAAGCTGTCACAGTCATGGGTCGGGCTCAGAGACCAGTAGTTATAGCAGTAGAGAGGCTCCCACAGACCAGATGGATAAGTATAGAAGCAGGTCACCCTGGTGGAGGACACGGGCGCATCCAAGGTGCGTAATGTAGGCACTAACAAATATTCACTAGAGCTCCTGATGGATAAGATGGGTTTTGATGCCTGCTAGCAACAGGATGCAGTCCTCATGACTGCCCCTCCAGGAGGTGCCCAAGCTGGGGTCGACTAGCAGATATAGCAGGCAAGAATCAAGCAGAAGCATGGTCAGTAACAAGCCAAAGGTTGGTAACAAGTAGTTGCAGTTTGGGAACAAGCAGAAGCGTAGTTGAGGAACAATCCAATGGTAGGTAACAAATTCCTTGGATTACGAGCATAATTCGTTCCAGAAGAATGCTTGTAATCCAAAGCACTTATATATCAACGCAAGTTTTCCCATAGAAGTCAATGGAAACTCAGACAATTTGTTCCACAGTGACTTCTATTGTATGCAGTATCGCATGTGGCCAGAGGTGGAAGGCGGAAACACTCTAAAACCAATCTGAGCCGCTCAGATGCACTCAGAAACACTAAGAGAGGCTTGGAAACACTCAGGAATGGAGCGTTTACAAGTTTTTCTGAGTGGCTCCAAGTGTATCTGAAGCCTCGTACACACGTTCGAGGAACTCGACAGGCGAAACACATCGTTTTGCTAGTCGAGTTCCTTGTGAAGCCGCTGAGGATGTCGGCGAGACAAATTTTTCCATTCCCATCAAGGAAATAGAGAACATGTTCTCTTTTTGGCCCGACGAGATCCTCGACGGTTTCCTCGTCGAAAAGTGTACACACGACCAGTTTCCTCGGCCAAAAAAAAAACCCAGCAAGCTTCTTGCTGGTTTTTGCCGAGAAACTTGGCCGTGTGTACGAGGCCTGAGTGCATTTGAGCAGCTTTGAGTTTCACCAGCGCCCCCGCACCTCTGGCCAAATGCAGAACTGCAGACCACATCCGAGTCAGGATTTTAAAAAAATAATAGCTCCTATTGCAAAACGCTCATTAACCACGTTACTCGCAATCCGAGGTATTACTGTAGCAGCGAAGATAAGAATGCCAACAGGAGTGACAAGACCAAAATATTGCCTGGATTGGCACAATCATCTGGCACACATCATAGCAGACACAGCAGAGGTTGCAGATTCAGACCCAGGTCCCGGGGACATAAGCTGTCCATAAAGATTAGGAATAACAACCTGGCTATAACATGCCTAAACTCTTTGAAGACTCTTCGGTGTAATTTATTAGGTCCTGGTGATTTATTTACATTAACATTTTCAGATCTTCTGGAAGCCATATGGGTAAATTCTGTGTTCCATTACTAACAATACGGTCTTTTTTGTTATACCCCTCCTTTTACTTTCTAAAAACTGAGAAGAATGTATTTAATACAGCTACTGTTTCCTTGTCACTTATAACCAGCTTCCCATGATTATTGCTCATGGGGCTAATATACTTTGACCTTGCCTTTTTATTATGAATATATTGAAAAAATATAGGGGGATTTCTTTTTTTACTCTCCTCTAATATGTATCCCCTGTGGTCTGTTTTAGCTGCCCTGCTTGTGCTCATACATTTATTATTGCACTATTTGTATTGTTGGAATGCCAATTGCCATATACAGTATTTTTTTAAAGGACAGTTATTATTATTATTATTATTATTATTATACAGGATTTATATAGCACCAACAGTTTGCGCAGCGCTTAACAAAATTAAGGCAGTTACATAACAATTTGGTACTAGAGGAATCAGAGCTTATAATCTAGGAGGGAGGGTCAATTGATACAAAAGGTAATAGCTGTGGGGGATGAGCTGATGGAGAAAGTAAAACAGTGTACAGCGGAACCTCGGTTTAAGAGTAACTTGGTCTGAGAGCGTTTTGATTTGCGAGCAACTTCTTTTTTTAATTCTGACTCGCAGTGTTGACTCGCAAGACAAGCAGAATTTAAGCTAAATAGGCCTGCAGTACCTCATCTGGCCTGAGGTACGGGGGCGCAGAAAAAGAGTAAATGCAGACACATGCACACACACACATACAGACACATGCACACACACACACACACACAGACACATGCACACACACATGCACACAAACATACAGACACATGCACACACACACACATACAGACACATGCACACACACACACATACAGACACATGCACACACACACATACAGACACGTGCAAACATACATACAGTCATACATACATACACATGTACACACACATACATACAGGCACATGCACGCACACACAGACACTTACATGCCCTTTTAAAACTAATCTAGCTTCTAGCACAGTACCTTCCAGTTTCCTCATTGAGCCGGGTACTGCACAATAGGGGGAAGCAGAGAGCACAGCACACTCCCCTGCACTTTACTTTCACTTTTGAGGCACTGGCAGCCTTTAGTAAAAAACAGCAAACCTTTAACTGTTTACCTGGATTTAGTTATTTTCCTATGGTTCTCTTTTACATTTTAAAGCTATATTTCTCTTTTAATTAGCTCAAATCGTTTATTTAGGCTTGGGTGATCTTCATAGTCTTTCCGACAAAAAACATTTCCCCAATGGATCCTTGTCTTAAGCCTTGTGCACACGATCGGATTTTCCAATGGGAATTGTGTTATGACAGGCTGTTGGCGGAAAATCCAACCTTTTGTATGCTCCATCAGACAATTGTTGTCGGATTTTCCACAGACAAAATGTTAGATGGCAGGCTTTAAAATGTTCCGCAAACATTTGTCTGTTGTCGAATGCACAGTGAGGATTAATGGAAGTAAGTAACCAGGCGGGCAGCACTCAAGGGGGTGGGGGAGATGAAAAATCACAATGTGTACTAAAGGCACAGTTGTACTTTAGGTTACCATAACTAGTCAGTAATACCCATTCTCATGCCTAGTACACACGATTGGTTTTCCTGGCAGTCAAAAGACCGGCTTGGTCCCTTTTCCCTGTGTACACAAAGCCGGTTTTCCAGACCGCCCGTGTGTATGCTTCCTCGCAGTGTTTCCCATAGGAAAACTGCGGTTAAAAAAACGCTGTGATTCACGAAAAAAAGAGAACATGTTCTCATTTTTTAAACCGCAGTTTTCCTATCGGGAAAACTGCTAAGGAGCATACACACGTCCGGTTTTCCCGGCCAAAGGAAAACACTGCAGTTTTCCCGACGGGAAAAACTATCGTGTGTACTAGGCATAAGATTTGGGAATAGGCTGTTTCTACCTACAAGTACAATCTGGATCAATTCGCTTGGCTAAAAAACTTTTGCTTTTACCACTGTAACAAAAAAAAACATTGCTACTTGGTTACTACTCAGTATTCAGAAGTGTAACAGACTAATAAAACTAATGTATTTATTAGCTGTCATGTACTAATATCCTCTAAACATTATCACCAGCCTTGTTAAACTAAGGCATATTTATTTCTTCCCATCAGCTCAATTTCTTTTGTAATGGGGAACTCCTGGTGGCAGAGATACAATGTGTGCTTAAATGCAAATTGCTCAAGGCTATTATTCACTGCTTGTCTAACACCTCCTAGAGGTGAATGGTTTTGCAAGAAAATGCTTTTAAAATAATTTAGAAGCCCATGGATTGTTTATTTTAGCAGGTCGATTTTTTTTTTAATCATATACTGTACCATGTTGTTTGTTTTATGACAGTGGCGTTTTTCAAGGTATAAAAAATAAATATTAAGTACCTTTTAATAGACTGTGTGTAGATACGTCCATCCTGTACATTGCATTTGGCTGCTGTTTTTCTATGTTTGCTTTGCATTGCTTCTAGTCATTGACATGAATTATTCTGCGTTCCTAGGCACATTACACAGTTTCAGGAACATGATCTACATTTCCTAATATCACTTTTACATTGACAACTAGCAAACTCATCAAAAGGACTGCTTGAGTTTACAAACATAATTTCCTTTTCTATTTATACAGCTCACAGTAATGCACATGAATGCAGAATTAAAGTTAGCCTCCACTGGTGTTCTGCCAACAGTTACATTGCACTGACTAATGTGGAAACATGAAGAAAGCTAGAAAAAATAAACCGCTCTTTGCTTATATAATTTCTCTTAAAGTACTATTTCTAGCAGTTATTGAAATTCTGAATAGAGAGAGGTACAATATTGTCAAAAATCATCGCCTTAGCTTTACCCTTTTGTATAGCAAATGGTTCTGTCTCATTATGTTCCATGTGCAAAGCTTGATAAATTACTTTACTTTCTTAAAGGGGTTGTAAAGGAAACATTTTTTTCCCCTAAATAGCTTCCTTTACCCTAGTGTAGTCTTCCTTCACTTACCTCATCGTTCGATTTTGCTTTTAAATGTCCTTATTTCTTCTGAGAAATCCTCACTTCCTGTTCTTCTGTCTGTAACTCCACACAGTAATGCAAGGCTTTCTTCCCGATGTGAAGAAAGCCTCTTGAGGGGAGAGGGGGCGAGCAGGAGTGTCAGGACTCCCACTAACACACAGCTCCTTTCTCTATCTGCAAAGTAGAGAGTGTCCTGACCCTCCTGCTCGCCCCCTCCCCCCTCAAAGGCTTTCTCCACACCAGGAAGAAAGCCTTGCATTACTGTGTATAGTTACAGACAGAAGAACAGGAAGTGAGGATTTCTCAGAAGAAAAAAGGACATTTAAAAGCAAAATCGAAGGATGAGGTAAGTGAAGGAGGATTGCACTAAGGTAAAGGAAGCTATTTAGGGAAAAAAAAGATCCTTTACAACCTCTTTAACCTTTTGCCGACTGCTCTATAGACAAAAGATGTCTACAGCGCGGTCGAGTTACTCTGGGAGGATGTCCCTGGGACGTCCTCCCAGAATCCTCCTCTTGCGTGCCCCCTGGGGCGCGCCTCCGGAATCATCCGTGAGCGCCGGGTCTAGAAGACCCGGCGCATCACGGATCGCGGTAAATTGCCGGAGCGATCACTTGTAAACAAACTGGCGTCATGTGATGATGCCGGTTCCTCCCTCTCCTCTCTGTACCGTAGGAGAGGTGGGGGGAGCGGAGACAGCAGCAGCACTGTGGCTGGAACTGTGACAACTGCAGTCACAGATCCAGCCATCCATCCATCCCTGTGCAATACTCTGCAGTACCCTGCAATTACCTAAGCAATACTCTGCACATTTCCCTGCCCAATACTCTGCAGTACCCTGCAATTACCTAAGCAATACTCTGCACATTTCCCTGCGCAATACTCTGCAGTACCCTGCAATTACCTGAGCAATACTCTGCACATTTCCGCTTTGCAATACTCTGCAATGCCCTACGCAATACTCTGCAATACCCTACGCAATACTCTGCAATACCCTGCGCAATACTCTGCGCAATACCCTGCACAATACCCTGCACAATACTCCAATACCCTGCACAATACTCCAATACCCTGCACAATACCCTGTGCAATACTCCAATACCCTGCACAATACTCCAATACCCTGCACAATACTCCAATACCCTGTACAATACCATGCGCAATACTCCAATACTCTGCGCAATACTCCAATACCCTGCACAATACCCTGCGCAATACTCCAATACTCTGCGCAATACTCCAATACTCTGCAATACTCCAATACTCTGCAATACTTCAATACTCCGCAATACTCACCACTCACCGCTACGCTCGAAGCCAGGATCATTTTTTTTATTTCAGGCTTCCCAGCCTAGAGGTGAGATGTGGGGTCTCATTGACCTCATATCTCACTGTAAAGAGGACTTGTCATGCCATATTCCTATTACATGGGATGTTTACATTCCTTATAATAGGAATAAAAGTGATCAAAAAAAATATTTTTGGGGAAAAAAGTGTCAAACTAAAATAAATAAAGTAAAATTAACAATAATATATATATATATATATATATATATATATATATATATATATATATATATATATATATATATATATATATATATATTAAAGTGCCCCTGTCCCTCTAGACATACCAGTGACACAAATTTTGCTACCATGCATTATCTGCTCTTGGGACAATATCTGTTAAAAGAAAAAGTAGTCTGGAAGTTTAATTGTAGCCAAGCCTTTGTTGTAAGGAAATTGCTTAATAATGCTTCCATAGCTTTAAACAAAGTATGCCTTTTAGAGCATTTTCAGACCTTCACTAATGTAGGAGCAATTAGGAAAATTTGCTTTGCAGTGCTACTGCTTAGCATATGCTGTAAATGTATTACTTACATTAAGGTGGTCACAGTCTCATACAGATTTCAAAAACACACAGAAAGGTGATACAGTAAGCTTGTTTTTAATAGTCAATGCTCATCACTTCTTTGGAAAGATGCACAGAATAAAAGTGATTATTCGCTAACATGAAAAAATTGGGATCGTCTTACTAATTCCGATTTTAGCATTTAGCCCTTGACTGAGCAATCAGAAAACAGTTAAAGTAGCAAAGTGATTTAAGAATTTTTATCCGAAGCAGCCATACAAGGAATCCTGAAATGTTCTATAATGCAATGCAAATGTTCACTTTAATAAAGCACACTTTGAAGGAGGTTAAAAGAAGTAAAATTGTCATGACCCATAAATAATTTTATGCATAACACTTTGCTCTGGAGTTTTATTTGATCCACTTATGGGCATGTAGTAGAAAGAAATGATCTAATCATGTTCATGACATTTGAGAAAACTACAGAGGCTTGAAGACATCGAATTATTATTTTGTACGTAACCATTCATGGAGAAGCATTTTAAATCAAAAGCTGGAAACTTAAAGGTTTTACTAGTGCCTGTTTCAAGTTTATAGATTTGACTTATTGTGAAAAATTTGAAATGTGAGCTCAATTTCTCACCTAAGAAAGGTATAATTCAAGGTGGTAAAAAAACAGATATAGCAGTCTATACAGGCTGAAAAGCAATTGTAAAAAAAAAAAAGATTTCTCAATTTCTATAGTCATTCAATTTCTCCTTACAGCGAAAGATCACATGGCTAGCTCAAGGGTTAAAAAACACGACTTTTCTTAGTATTGATCTCAAATTGATCCATGAGCACAAGCCAACTTAACTTCAGCTCCTTTCCTAATACTGGGCACAAGCCCCGTAGAGGTTCAGCTAACATTGGCTTATAAGGAGGAAGCTAAGTCTCATGGCATGCTTATATAAACCTGTTACCTGGGGAGTGACCCATTCAGACTGCTTTGTTACAACATGTAAGCACAGATGTAATTAAGTTAAACTATAGCAATAACCATTGTTATAAGGTACAAATAAAATCCATATAGGGCTGCATTGCAGGACAACCATTTGTGATTCCTGGTGTTGAAATGATGTGTGACAGGAAGGAGCAGGTCCAGACAATTCAATTTCAAACATTCCAATACTGAAATGCAAGTTATTTTCAAAGCAGATACACCATAACAAAAAATAGTACACGTGTACAGTAGCACTAACCCCCGAAGGAGCTGCTGAGTATTTTGGGCGGCATGTTACCTTTATCTTCTCGCTGTCCAGGGCAATAGAAGAGAATTGAAGAACTCCAATGTCCACACTGTACACTTATTTTTCTAGAATTTATTTGCAGAACTTAGTAGAAAAGAAGTTGGAGGGGTCGAAGGGTAAATAGGTAGGTAGGTTCAGGTGTATAATATCAAGTAAAAAACACTCCTGCTTCCAGCAAACAGTTCTCGTCGCCACTCTAGCCAGAGTGGGTATTGCTCACCCGGATTGGTCCCTCTCACTGGCCTAGCAACCGGAATGGTGCACGGAATAAAGTAAAGTCTCTGCCACAGACCTTCCTTTACAAGGAGACACTTTTGGTCCAGAATCCCCTGACATGGGATTCAGCACCCGGATCTTTCCAAATTAACTCTTGTAGAACTTAGATCCAACAGGCAATCACCTTCAAGCCTCTCGTGCATGGTGCATCCTTCGATTAAGTTTTCAGGCCTTCTCCCATGATACCAGCCTCTTGCATGGTCCTCTCCGGGATAGGTTCTCACCTGGCTCCCTTCATCAAGCGGTTTCCTCCCTCAGGACAGACAGCACAGGATCACATTGAAAGTGCAGACCCAGTCTGATTACTGGGCCTACTAAGCTACACCACAACCCCGGACCTGCATGGTCCCGGAGTCAGGACTCAGGAGCATGCACCCCAGGCCAGGCGGGCCACAAGGTTCGTGGGACGACAGCCACTGATGACCTCGCCCCAATGGCATCTGTCCTTTAAGTACCCCTCCCCAGCATGCACAGCGGAATGATCACTCCCACTGCATCGCTGCCGAGGGGGACACCCAACACACCCTGACTCTGCTGCTGCCACCCTTAGCCTGGGAGGATAATAACACCCCCAAACAAACAATGGTGGTTACTCCTAGCACAGCCATGGCTGGAACAGAGGCTAAATTGCCCATAATTTGTCTGAGACAAATAACGACTGAGACCCCCTCCAAATTCAGTTCAACAGGAGAAGGCCACTAAACATGTACTGAAAAATAAACTATTTCTGGGAACTTTCAAAAGTTGGTGAGCCTAGAATTGTAGAGGAGTGGAAGGTATAAAAAGGGAATAGGAAAATAGAAGCATGCACATTTGCAGCTGCTACTGGCCTCAAGCATACTAAATTATATAATAATATGGTTCTCTAAACAACAACACTGACTTGACAATATGGATGAAAAATTTGCAATTATGATACTACAATGCAAATGCAAAAGGTTGGCAATCATGACAATAGAAAGGCACAGCAGAAAAAAATGCAAATGAGGAAGAAAGTGAGACAGAAAGAGAGGCAGGAAAAGGAGAGGAAAAAAGACAGAATGATGGGGGAGAGAGAATGTGAGAAAAAGAGTTGAAGAGAGGAGGGGGAGTACAAGCATGAGGGGGGGTGGAGGTGAGAGTGAAGGTGAGTGCAAGAGAAAAGGATAAGGAGGGAGAAAGAGACAGAGGGGGAGAAGGAATGTCTCTTTAACCACTTAAGACTTGGACCATTATGCAGGTAAAGGACCTGGCCAGTTTTTGCAATTCGGCACTGCGTCGCTTTAACTGACATGTGCGCGGTCGTGCGATATGGCTTCCAAACAAAATTGACGTCATTTTTTTCCCACAAATAGAGCTTTCTTTTGGTGGTATTTGATCGCCTCTGCGGTTTTATATTTTTGCGCTATAAACAAAAATAGAGCGAAAATTTGAAAAAAAAAATCAATATTTTTTACTTTTTGCTATAATAAATACCCCCAAAAAAGATATAAAAAAAAATATTTTTTTCTCAGTTTAGATCGATACGCATTCTTCTACATATTTTTTGTAAAAAAAATTGCAATAAGCGTTTAACGTTTGGTTTGCGCAAAATGTATAGCATTTACAAAATAGGGGATAGTTTTATGACATTTTTATTAATATATTTTTTTTTTACTACTAATGGCGGTGATCAGCGTTTTTTTTCATGACTGCGACATTATGGCGGACACATCGGACAATTTTGACACATTTTTGGGATCAATGTCATTTTCACAGCAAACAATGCAATGAAAATGCATTGTTTACTGTGAAAATTACCAACACTGGTCATCTTACTTTAAAAAAGTAATTAGTTACAGTTACAAGTTACTTCTCTGAAAAAAGTACCGGTAATTGCGTTAGTGACTCAGTTACTACATTGAAAAAGTAATTAGTTACTCAGCAAAGTAACTGTGACTTTTTTTAAATATTCTACAATGCTTTGTTGGGATTATTTACTTTCTAGAATGCAGGTGACGGGCGCTTGCCAGGGAGTAGTGAGTTAATACTCCAAGACAAAAGAATGCCAGATCCTTGAGAGAAGAAAACCGGAAACAAATGGTGATCTCGTGTATATCCCAGCCTAGGTGCATCCGTCCCACCATGTATGTGCAGCAAATAGGACTTAAAACCCTTATCCATCTGCTATATATTACATCCAAATTATAAGCTGGATTAAAATGTATGTTTATAATATACATTCCCTTGATGTTTCCTGACGAATATGAACACATAACTGCACCTCATATACGCATATACTTCACAGCCCAAAAGGGAGAGAGTTGCTTTACCAGATCTTCAAGGTTTCCCTTATAATGCACAATCAGGTCCACTATATGTAAAATGTATCAATCATACGTTCTTCTCCTTCCCTCTTTAGAAGCAACTTCTCTGTAAAACTTTGGAAAAAATTGGATTTTTATCCTTTTTTTTTTTTTGTCCTTGCAAGTTTTAAGATTGACATAGTTAAAATCTCCTACCACAACAAAAATACTCTGGTTGTTTTGTTTGCACATGACCCCATGTACTAGTGTGCACTAGCCTAACATTAGCTTGAAGGTTGACATAGATGGCTGTAATAAAAACCATTGCAAATTCATTCGGACAGTAAAAAGGTCTTTATTTTAGTATTAGAACTCAATGTCTGGGAAGCAGCAGCTCTCAGTAACACTGGTGCCTGTGCACCAACTGTTGTTTATATATATACACATACTCCCCCTGCTCCCACATGATTCTAAAGCGGAGTTCCACACAGAATTTTTTTTTTTTTTTTACATATTCACAGCGCCAGCAGAAGCAATTACTCTGCTGCCATCTAGGGGCGGTAGATGTAATTGCGGTAACGCCGCCAAAGTAATGGGAACGGCGTTACCGAGAGGGGAAGAGTAATCAGGTAGATTACTCATTACCCTCAAAAGGGGCTGCGTTAGGTAACAGCGTTTATTTAAAAGCCGTTACTTACAACACTGAAAATGACAATTGCAGTTTAGGAGTTAACCACTAGGGGGCACTATAGGGGTTATGTGTGACCTCATATGTGTTTCTAACTGTAGGGGGGTGGGGCTGGAGGTGTGACGTCACTGATCGCCTTTCCCTATATCAGGGAACAGACGATCAGTCACATTGCCACTGTAAAGAACGGGGAAGGTGTGTTTACACACACATCTCCCCATTCTTCAGCTCCTGCAACCGATCGCGGGACACCGGCAGCAATCGGGTTCGGGGGTGCCGCGGCCGCAGTCATGGAGTTTCGGACCGGGTCGCGGGTTCGGGACCCGCGGCGCACACGACCCATGGCTGGGCACTTAAAGGGGACGTACAGGTACGTGCCTGTGCCCAGCCGCGCCCTTCTGCCGATGTAAATGTACAGGAGGCGGTCCTTAAGTGGTTAAGCACAGTAGGCCTTGTACAGTGAAGAAATTACTTTCATTGCACTTGTAAACACATTGTCCTGTATTCCTGTGCCAATAATGCTGAGTCTTCCAACAGAGACAAAATAGTTAGGAATTGCCATTAAATTTTAGGCCCTTTTCACACATATGCGGACCATTTGTCAGTTTCTCATCCATCCATTGATGCATCAATGGATGGTTACATCTCTATGGAAAACAACAATGATCATCCATTTACATCCTTTTTTTATCCCTATTTCAAGCTCTATTTTTGTTCCGTTGGTTGTTAGGAGCCGGCACCCATCGAAGTTGCTGCCGAAGTGTTGTTGTTGATGTCAAGTGTGCATCCCATAACTTCCCAACCCTATCCAAGTTGAAATTCCCTAACAAAAACAAAGTCACGGAGTGTTCTCTGTCTCTGGAGTGCCTGTGAAAATCCTTTTTGCCTGTCTGTGCAGGGGTGGGGGATCCATTGTCAGTGCACTACATACTATGACAATCCTGTAAAAATCCTGTGTGCCTAGATGTGCAGGGTTGAGGGATCCAGTGCACTACATATCCTTTGTTATCAAATGGCATTGTATACAATTAAGGCACACATATGATCTGATCCTCACATACCCTAAAAAGTCTGCACTCCTTCTCTTTTCTGCTTCTGAAAATTGTCTCTTACTAACATCTCCCGCAATGATCAATTTCTTCTAAAGGCTTATAGGGTAACTGTCTGAAATTTCTGTACATCATGATAAGCCAATGCTCTTTTATGATTTAAAAAGTATCATTGCTGCAAGCATGATATTGCATTGAAGATGGAATATGTTTAGGATGATATATTTTCTGAAAAGCTACTGCATCTTTATATTGTTCCATTCTGCTTATTTTCATTCTGAATGATCTTCTCTGGGTTACCTTAATCCCTAAACTTGTCTTCCATCTTACATAACCGTGTTTCACATAAACACATTAATTGCTCACAATCCTCTTTAGCCTGCACAATTGATTTCTTACAAAAGATTTAAAAACATTGGGAGGCTGGAAGCTGTCAAATAAAATAAGTGGATTTCTAATGCCACGTACACACAGTCGGAATTTCGGATGGAAAAAGTCAGATGGGAGCTTTCCATCGGATATTCCGACCGTGTGTATGCCCCATCAGACTTTTTCCGTGGGAAATTCCGATGGAGTTTTGCCTGGTCAAAAGTCAGCCCATGTGTACGCGGCATTACAGTTGACCTAACAAAATACAGTATCAGATTGAATAACATTTTCAATGTAAATCAGTGTCCAAAAAGGAAACTTTAGAACCACCCATACACATCTTAAATCTGATATTCCACTTATTAGAGAGTTTTAAGGTTTCAATGTCATTCCACTAAAAATCTAAAATATCAGCAATAAAGTGCCACTATATGAAGCATTCAGAGTTAAAAAAATCATCCACATAAACTCTTAAACGAGTTTTCAAAATCGTGAAGCCTATATATTTCCCTTTTCAGGTATGTTTAAAACATAAATCTAAGAACCCACACATATCTGAATTTCATTTAAACTTGTTAAGGTGTCATAATAAATTACAGAATAATCTCCCAAAACGTTTCCATTGTTTGACCAAACCCTTACAAAAAAATTATTTTAGCATGGGGCATATTTAGTTATGCAAAGGAAATCTATAATGCCAATCATCAGAGCATAAAATGGGGGGAAAACAATCACAAAGTGATCCATTTGTGACACAGAAAGTCCCCTGTCATCAGTCAGGCGCCTTGATTTTGTATTGCAGGGATTTTTTTTTCCTCATAGCAGTTAAAATGCATGTAAAAGCATCTCAGAAGCACCTGAATGCCTACTACATTTAACTTGCTGCTAATTCTGAAGCCCATCTAGAAAAGCCCAAATTCGTTTTTATTTTATTGCAGTTATACACCAATCAGTCATAACATTAAGATCACTGACGGGTGAAGTTAATAATATTGACTTAAAGAAAAGGGTAGTGCTGTGCTGTAAATAGGGAATGGGGTACAAGTCTAGAGGAAGTGTAGCAAATCCTTATATGTAAAAAGATACAGTCTGACTAATGATCAAAATGACAATGTGAAAAAATATTGACATCAAAATTAACGTGCTACAGTGCAGCTAATCCAGCTGGCAAAATTAGGGTAATAAAACGTGACAGTGCTAGTATCATACAGTGTAATACAATAATAATTGGTGTACTGTTAACCAATGGGGTGTACAGCGTGCATAACACAACACACAACAGTGACTGAAGTAGGCTACATTAAACGTCCATGCAACAAAAAGCCTATAAGCATAACGAAGGAAAAATCCAAAAATAAAAGTGCAGGTGTAGATGCCAAAATAACGTGAATAAAATGTTGGTAAGATATTAGGCACAAAGTTAACATGTTGTTCATGAAGTTGATGTGGTGAAAGCAGAAGAATTTGGCATCACAGTTTGTGGTGTATGGGGCTGCTTAGACGCATACAATGAAAGAGTGCGTTCGCCGACGTCACCTCCGATACCTCTTGGTGGACTCTTGGTTACACTCGTACGCGTATTCGTCACCTCTCATGACTTCTTCAGGATTCCACCAAGAGTTACCGGAGGTGACGTCGGCGAACGCACTCTTTCATTTTACATGCCTGATTTTATCACAGCTATGTGAGTACCCTAGTGTATTATTTTGTTAATAAACCTTTTTAAAACAATACTGCACTATTGGCACTTTATCTCCCTGGGTGCGAGTCACTGTCATTTCTCGGACGTGACTACAGAGAGGGAGCTATCTCTTCAATTACAGTCCATCCGGATAACATCCTATGCGGATATCACCAGAAAGTGTATTTGGGCTGATATGCTGTTACCTTACAGCAGTAAGGTAAGGGGACATCCTCACTTATTTTGAAGAGAACACCGGAAACCTACTTTTTGTTCACGTTATTTTGGCATCTACACCTGCAGTTTTATTTTTGGATTTTTCCTTCGTTATGCTTATAGGCTTTTTGTTGTATGGACATTTAACTTAGCCTATTTCAGTCACTGTTGTGTGTTGTGTTATGCACGCTGTACACCCCATTGGTTAACAGTACACCAATTATTATTGTATTACACTGTATGATACTAGCACTGTCACGTTTTATTACCCTAATTTTGCCAGCTGGATTAGCTGCACTGTAGAACGTTAATTTTGATGTCAATGGGCCAGATTCAAGAAGCAATTGCGCCTGTGTAACCATAGGTTACACAGCGCAATTGCTTACTTGCTCCGGCGTAGCGAATGCTCCTGATTCTGGAACATCGCTACGCCGACTGCAGCCTAAAATCTGCGTGGCATAAGGCTCTTATGCCACGCAGATTTTAGGCTGCATTCTTGCGTTGGCCGCTAGGGGGCGCTCCCATTGTGATCTGTGTATAGTATGCAAATTGCATACGAACACCGATTCACAACGTTGCGTGAGCCCTGCGTACGCAAATTACGTAGTTTGCGTACGTCGGGTTTCGCGTGAGGTTACACATCCTAATAGCAGGCGCAGCCAATGCTATAGGATACCCACGTTCCTGCGTCGCGATATTTAAAATCTACGTCGTTTGCGTAAGTGAATCGTGAATGGCACTGGACGCCATTCACGTTCACTTTGAAGCAAATGACGTCCTTGCGATGTCATTTGCCGCAATGCACGTCGGGAAAGTTTCCCGACGGAGCATGCGCTCTACGCTCGGCGCGGGAGCGCGCCTAATTTAAATGATTCCTGCCCCCGGCGGGATCATTTACATTGCGCGCGCTTACGCCGGGAAATTTTGCCGGCGCGCCCTCGCAATTTACGGAGCTACTGCTCCGTGAATCGAGGGCAGCGCAAAATATTTGCGGGGGCGCAGGGCAAAATCGTTGCCCTGTGCCTCCGCAAATAAAGCGCAAATGTACCTGAATCTGGGCCAATATTTTTTCACATTCTCATTTTGATCATTAGTCAGACTGTATCTTTTTACATATAAGGATTTGCTACACTTCCTCTACACTTGTACAACATTCCCTATTTACAGCGCAGCACTACCCTTTTCTTTATATCTATTATGGTCTGATACACCTTTCAGTGACGCAGCCGTACCCCCTTCCTTTTTCCCCTTCCCCCACTTCTTGGTAGCGCAGTAATACTCACTCCCTCACTAATAATATTGACTATCTCATTACAATGGCATCTAAATCTTGGTAAGATATTAGGCAGACAGTTAATGAAGTTGTTCATGAAGTTGATGAGTTGGTGAAAGCAGAAGAATTTGGCATCACAGTTTGTGGTGTATGGGGCTGCTTATACGCAAACCAGTCAGAATGCCCATTCTGACCCGTGTCCACAGTCGAAAGTGCCTACAATGGGCATGTGAGTACATAACTGTACCAAGGAGCAAAGGGGGCTTGTTCTGATGAATCTTGTTTTCTTTTACTATATGTGGATGGTTGGGTGCATGTAGATCACTTACCTGGGGAAGAGAGGGCACCAGGATTCGGTATGGGAAGAAGGCAAGCCAGCAGAGGCAATGTGATGCTTTAGGCAATGTTCTGTTGGGAAACTTTGTTCCAGCTATTCATGTGGATGTCATTGTCATATTTCACCTACCTAAACATTGTTGCTGACCAATTACACCTCCTCATGGAAACAGCATTCCTTAATGGCAGTGGCCTCTTTTAGCAGGATGATGTGTCCTGCCACACTGCAAAAATGGTTCAAGAATGATTTGAGAAACATAACAATGAGTTCAAGGAGTTGACTCGGCCTCAAAATATTCCAGATCTAAATCCACCAAGCATCTGTGGGATGTTCTGGAAAAACAGGTCCAATCCATGGAGGCCCCAACTCACAACCTACAGTATTTAAAGGATCTGCTACTGGAAGCTTGGTGCCATCCATACCGCAATGGGTCAAGGCTATTTTGACAGCAAAAGGGGTATCTACTCAATATTAGGTGGATCATCATAATTTTATGACTGGTCAATGTATATTTTGCTCATGCTTTATTTGGAGTGTTAAACAATAAATTATGAAAGGAAAAAAATAAACCTTTTATTGGTTCCATTTGCTCAGTAGAGGGCACAGAAGTATTTGTTCTGGCTACTAAAGGTTTGAACAGACCAAATCTACATCTTCTGTTGTCTGCTTGCTCTTAGACAGGTTTTTTATTTTTAAATGTTTAAAATTAAATACAGGTCCACTTTACCTTCAGCTGTGTATACTATCACATCTTTGTTGTAAATACATTTTAAATGTTGTTTCTATGTGCCTGAATATCTTATGATTGAGAAAGCTCATAACAATATTTTCACCAGTGGCAAATCAAGCTGATTTTTGTTTCCCTTGTATATACTTGATGTAAATGCAAAAGTAATATCAGGCGCCAAGCCTCATTTTTCACTTTCAATAGATGTTTTCCTTTTGCGGTAATCATTTTTAGATGGTTTAAAGGTGAAACGATTGCTCAGGAATTTTGCTTTTTCACTGCGTTCTGCAATACATCTGTTGTGAAGTTTTCTAATCAGGTTATAATGTGTTTTCTGGAAACTCGTAATAGAAGATGTTCTAACTGTGGAATATTCTTTCACTGCTGAGCCATGCCTCCAGCTCATTATAGCAATGCAATGCTGTGGAACCTGGTGTGTTTGTTGTACCGAAGCATCATATTTCTCTCCAGAAGTCTGCAGTAACATTTAGCCTATGTACAGAATAGCTAAACATTTTGCCCTTTGAATATATATTGTGTTTTAGCTCAGTTAATCCGCAAAAAAAAAAAAAAAACAGCCAAGAACGGAACTACAATTAAAATCTACTAAATAAATGCATGCACTCATTTTCCCGTAAAATTGAGGCATGAATAACATCATATTTCTTGCTCTAATGCATTTATTCAATAAGCCAGTGTAACTGTCCATTTATCATCCAGCTTGTGAGCACCATTACAATAGAATACTCAATATTTGTGCATAACAATTCATTTCATCAGGAACAAAAAATGAGAGAGTCTTTATTGCAGGAATTACTCATCTTTTCAGCACTTCATTTGTAGGTGTAGTTTATTTATAGAGGTGAAGTAGTTCAAGGTTAACATGTAGATAAAGTAAAAGTGATGACATTTCATCAAAATCTTAACTAAAGTTTACGTTTTTTGGAATACCTTGAATATTAACACAATTAGATTTGATTTGTTTAAAGAAACATTTCAGTCTCAGTAGAAAATATTGAGACATATCTTAACTCCAAAGCCCTGTACACACGATCGGATATCTGATGGAATCTAATCCGATGGATTTTTTTCGTCGGATATCCGATGAAGCTGACTTTCATCAGTCTTGCCTATACACCATCGGTAAAAAATCCGACCGTGTCCAAACGCGGTGACGTAAAACACTACGACGTGCTGAGAAAAATGAAGTTCAATGCTTCCGCGCATGTGTCGACTTGATTCTGAGCATGCGTGGATTTTTGACCGATGGACTTCTATCGTTTTTTTATCCATATAAAAATGTTAAAACATGTTCTATTTTTTTCACCGATGGAAAACAAGCCAATAGGGCCCACACACGATCGGTTTGTCTGATGAAAACGGTCCATCGGTCTGTTTTCATCAGACAAACCAATCATGTGTACAGGGCTTAATAGTTTTTCTTATTTGGGATCATCAGTATTTTATACTTGAAATGTGACATATACAGTATATATCACATAGACCTGTCATTCCTTTTGAATGTACCATTCACAATAGTGCAGTACCATGCTTGTGGTGCACTGTGCCAAAATAAAATACTAAAATACATTTTCTGTCTGCTCATGTGCATTGGAAACCCAACTGATAACACATGTTAGCACATGGTCACTGGTCAGTAAAACATTACACCAAAGCAGACAGGTGTGAATGGACCTGTAATATAATGCCATGTGTACGGTTATTTTTTTCAATGTTTCTCCAGAATTTGGAGATTTTCTTCTAGTGGATTTGTTGTGCTATATTCTTATAAGAAGGTCTCACATTTTGCCCCACACACCTTCCTATTGACTTTATTACTTTTTTTCTATAGGGAAGTGCAATAGCTCAAGTTTTTGTGACAGTTTTACACTGTGTGTGGATGTTCGGTTTTCCTTTGGTGTTTCTTTGGTGTTCCTTTGGTGTTCCTTTGGTGTTCCTTTGCATATGCCTATGAGATGGGAGGCTGACCTATGAACACCAAGATCATCCATACGGGTCCTATCCCGGAGCATGTGGAGACCAGTAAATATCTATACAGATGGGCTCAGTCTACTAAGGAGTGATTGGAAATCACAACAGTCTATTTGACTCTATATCTATGGTATATGAGCCCACTGGTACTGGATGTACTTAAAGCGGAGTTCCACCCAAAAGTGGAACTTCCGCTTAATCCACTCCTCGCCCCCTTACATGCCACATTTGGCATGTAATTTTTTTGGGGGGGAATGGGGGCTTCAGGAGGAGTGGGACATCCTGTCCCACTTCCTCCTTCCGCCGAGGGGCCGCTAAGGCTATACGTCATATCACCTTTTGGCGGCCCCTCCCTGTAGGCGATTGCTTGGGACATGTGACAGGTCCCAGGAGATCGCCTGTCCAATCAGAAAGCCCAGCGCCGCTCGCGCATGCGCAGTGAGTGCCCGGCCGTGAAGCCGAAAGCTGTCAAGGCCGGGTGCCCACAGTAGCAATGAGGACGCCGGCCGGAGAGGGGGGGAGAGGAGCGGAGCTCCGGCCGGCGCGTCGCTGGATTGTGGAGCAGGTGAGTGCATGTTTATTAAAAGCCAGTAGCTACACTTTTTGTAGCTGCTGACTTTTAATAAGCATGAAAAATGCCTGGAACACCCCTTTAAGGTGGTGAGTGGATCACTGAGTGACTTTGGGGCCACGGTCTAATACACAAGTCAATATTCTCTGATATTTTTTTACTTAGCCTCACTGTTTGTTTAGATATTTTGGATTTACAGGATTATCATGGTCATGCTAATACACTTTGGACTTTCTTTAAAATCATTTGTAGAGGTGTTTACACATCCTGAATTCTTGCATATGTACGTTGTTTACTATTTATTTCCTATATTTCCACACTCTTTTAGTTATTCTTCATATAAATCTACATACAGTATACCTGTATATGGTCTGTTCTCATTTTTAGCGCACTATTCCTATACAAACAATTTTGATCAATTTATGTCAATTGAGGTGCTGGCAGCTGTTTATATCCTCATAGCGCAATTTCTTTCTTTCTTCTTTTAGTAATAGCTCTTAAAAACTATAAAGAATCGTCATGTCATGTTAGTATTTGCATTATACAGGTTGCATTGTAATGCTATAAATTATTAATTAACTTTAGTGTACAAACAGGGTATTTCATCATATTGGGATTACAGTGGTTGCTCAAGGTAGTTTTAGTAATATACACAAATAAATGCTATTTTGTAGTGTTGCTCAAGCTTTCATTTTGGATAGGTCAATGGCATGCAATACACTAAAGGTGGCTTGTGGTGGTTAAATCTTGCACCTGTCAGCCCATGCCCAGAGGTCTCGTAGCAGATGTATCAGTTGCTATTGCAGCAGTTGCAATTTATACATATTTTAATAAGCCTGAGCAGAACCATTCGCACTTATCCATAACCTTCTAGAAATATGGCTTCCAAACATCAATTTTAATAGAAAAAAATAAACCATTTACAGATAATTAACTTTAAATGTAACATGCTATTTTAGTGAAAATTATGGTAGACATGAAATGAAATAAACAACAAAGAGATTAGCATAGGGAATAGTTTTAACTTTATCTGTAAGGTCTAGTAGCTGTTCAGAAATGGACTAGATTGCTATTTTATTTTAGTTAAAAAAAATGTGAACATTCAAACCAAATTGATTTGGGTACACAGGGTGGTTTACTAACGGCTCTGACAATCTTTACAAAATAAATGTGTGCATTTTTCACTTCAGTTATCCAATCATATGAAAAGCAAATTCTTGTTTACTTATCCCATCTGTGGACAATGTTTTTTTTATGGATAGGTTTGTTTGCCTACATTTTCAAATGCGTCCCCTGACTTGTACTTGTGCTTGAGTGATTTTACCTTTATGACACTTAATTTTCTGTCCACCAACCCTATGATGATGAAACCAAGTGGACTGAACTTGTATTGTTTATGGGTTGATGTTTTAGCTCAGCAAAAGTCACGACTTTAAAAGCCCAGCCATGTGGGACAATGTATCGATGATTTTTTTTTTAAAATACAGTTCAACTGAGTGAGGGTCTTTTAAATAAATTTAAAGGGCAACATTGAAAATACACATATCCTATAAATGACATACCAGACCCTTATACAGGCATGCATTCTGTTTGGACAGGAAAGGGAGGGCAGCGAGCACTCCCCCCCCCTTTCCCAAACCATAGAGAATCACATGCTTTTAAAAATTGATCCCCCCACCTTGCAAGCCACTTGTACCCATATTGTCCCCATGTTGTGGGGCCTCATCCCCACATCCAATCCACAAGGGAAAATTGGGGTTTTCGGAGGGGGACTTTCTGCAAACTGGAAGTCCGTTTTATAATAAGGAGGTCTCCAGACACAGAGAATGAGTACTTGGTACATGGTTCACAGGCTCAACTTTGACTTACAATGCAAAAAAGGGCAGTTAATCAGATGTATTTTCTGCTTTTTGGAGAGATTATTACACGTGTTTCCTAGGTAGCAGTAACTCCATAAAGTATAGAGTTCTCCTGTCACTTCTGTGGCCCTTAATATGCAAACTAACCATACATACATTTTTCAGGGAACATTGCCTACCTGCTTATACTTGGTACCCCAATGAATTCACTCTCGAAGCCCTTTACATACAGTTACATATACAGTGCAACAGAACTGCCTCCTTGTTGGTGCTTTTTACCGAATAGAGTCACTCCTCATGATATGCTGACCAGCCATATAGATATTTCTTAAGGAGCATTGCACACTTGCTTGTACAATATTCGTCCATGGAGTTAATCCTGCTGTACTGGATATGCTGACCAGCAATGCACACATTACATACATTTCTCAGGGAGCATTGCCTCATTGCTTGTACTTTGTATTCCATTGGAATCACTTTTGTCACTATTGTGGATTTTTGCCAAATAGCCATATAAACATTTAAAATGAGTATTGCTTCCCGCTTGTATATTGTATTCCAGTTGCATCACTCCTGCCACTCTTGCGGTTCTTCATATGCTAAATAGCCATAATCCTCAAAAAGCATTGCCTCCCTGATTGCACTTTTTATTAACGTGGGGTCAATGCTGTGGTGCTTGATATGCTGACTGGCCATACATAGTGTGTGAAATATATAAGTGGGGGTGTGAGTTTATATCTATTATGAGTATACTCATATACGATTGTATATGGTCAAAATTAGCCTTTGGAAACACAGTACGGTAGAATATATTGGTGGAAAATACATACAGTAGATATCTCACTAGGCCCCAAATACTTTACTGTACGCTATTCTATTTAAATATCTATTACATTTCATAAGACATAAGTTAAGTTACACATTTCATATTCCAAACAATGGGGTGTAGAGAATCTTGCAATGGAATTTAAATTGTTATGATTCATTTTTTGTTGTTGCTGTGATCATGTCTATAGTAAGTAGACATGGATTAGTACGTAGACATGGAGTGATATTGTGTTGCTGTGTATTGTAGAACTATGTACTTATACAATTAAACAGTTGAAAGAACAATTTACAAAAATGTAACTGCATAAAACTATCAGAATCCATATTTTACTGGTCTGTGTTCAGTAATCTACAATATGATTTGATTATATTTCTTTCTATGCTTGTACAGTTAATATTCAGCAAATATAATTCTAATATTGTATTATTTTCATTAGTGACACCAGTTTCTAGCTAATCCCCCAGTTAACCAACTTTTGTCATTTGTGTCTGAAAACCAATTACTGTATACGTTTTTAACAAACATAGAGATTTATATTGTATAAAAACAAACTGCTTGAAGTCAGAACTCTTCAATACAGATTTCTGTACTTGTCAGTATTTTCACTGTTATAATAACATCCCACAATATATTCAGTTACATTATGTAGCTAACTAGCTATGATGCCAAATCAATTTCCCCTTGAATGACCCAGTGCCTTTGATATTAATCTTGGGCATTAATTTCATTTGATCTACAGGTTTCAGTCAAACATCAGAGCAAGTAATCCTGAAGAGCAACATCAATGCAAGCTCCCTAGATCTAAAATTAATTAGCTTCAAATATGAGAGGCTCTGTCAAGAGAACCAAATGTAAGCGCACAATTGACAATATGATTTTAAAGTGAAACTCCAGTTTTAGGGAAAAATAAAGTTTTGTACATATATCAAAAATATTGTAAGATTTTCAGCTTCTAACCTGCTTCAGTTCTGGGGATATTCCAAACACCTATTTGGATTGACCTGATCTGTTTCACATATGTCCAGCAGTGGTTTCCTTGTGATTTTGAAAAGGAGTCCTGTGTGATTTCGTTTTGCGATTCAGGTGCAAATTTTTACTTGCAATCACACCTGAACCAGACTTAAAAATGTACAGGGCTGTTTTTAAAAATGGACTGTGGCCGGCCTGGATATATGTGAACTGATATATGTGAACCGGCTCCATAGAAAGCTGATTCTGTTCACATGTCATGCGAATTGGATGCTGTTCAAAGTGCATCAAATTTGCATATATGTGAACTGAGCCTTAATCTTTTGGAATGAGTGAGAGAATCTTTAGAGAGGATGAGGTTAGTGCAGGATTTGTGATGGGAAATTAGCTTTATATCTGATTCCCTTGAAGTGAAACTCCAGCTGAGCATGGGATGTTGGTGACCCAAGTAGGATTATGCCCTGTACACACAATCAGATATCTGATGGAATCTAATCCGATGGATTTTTTCATCAGATATCCGATGAAGCTGGCTTTCATCAGTCTTGCCTACACACCATCAGTCAAAAATCCGTTCGTTGACGTAAAACACTATGACGTGCTGAGAAAAATGAAGTTCAATGCTTCCGAGCATGCGTCAACTTGTTTCTGAGCATGCATGGATTTTTGACCAATGGATTTCCCCACAGACGATCTTTTTTTTCTGTCGGTTTTTTAACCATAAGAAAAATTTAAAACAGGATCTATTTTTTGTCACTGATGGGAAAAAAACGATGGGTCCACACACGATTGGTTCGTCCGATGAAAACGGTCCATCGGTCCGTTTTCATCAGACGAACCAATCGTGTGTACAGGGCATAAGAGGATCTAATAAAAACATCACAGGGCTTTTCATTCTTTATATTAAATACAATAAAGGGGTAAAAAAATACACTATACTTGTGACTCATCTTTCTAATGTAAGGAATCTACATTTCCTATGGTAATTCCCAACATCTTTTTTTGCACTGACAGGGACACTTTTTCAAAGTATACTCTTTGCTACACAAAGTTTCACACACTTGAGAATTAAACAATATTCAAACCAATTAAGGAAGAATGCATGCACAACAGTTTGAGGTCATACACACAAACTCTGCACATGTAATCATGGGGCAACTATGAGGGCTTGGAATGTACAGCACTCAGAATCCTCTTCCAAACCATTACTCTGACCATTGATTGCACAGTTAAGTGTTAGTGCAAGACATATTAAGTATACGTAGAGTGTTTTGGCCGAAAATGCTCTTTATTAGGGATGGGCCGAACCCCCCCCCCTCCGGTTCGGTGCACACCAGAACATCTCGAACAGGAAACAAGTTCTACGAAACTATGGGACACGAACATGAAAAATCAAAAGTGCTAATTTTTAAGGCTTATATGCAAGTTATTGCAATTAAAAGATTATGGAAACCTGGGTACTGTCCTGGGAGACATGTAGCAATGCATTTTTTTTTTAAAAAACAATCTTTTTTAGAGGAGCAGTGATTTTAATGATGCTTAAAGTGAAACAAAAAAAATGAAATATTTATTTAATTATTGTGCCTGGGGGGTCCCCTTAGTCTGTCTGTAAAGTAGCGCATCTGTACAATGTATAAAACATGCTGCAGCAATAATGACATTTCTAAAGCAAAACATTTTATTTAAACTTGTTTGCGGCTGTATTATATTGCCAGCTCTCGGGGATACAGATTTAAAAAAATGAAAGTCCATACCAGACCCTTTGTGTTTGGTATGGATTTTAAGGAGAACCCCATGCCAACATTTAGAAAAAAAATGGTGTGGGGTCCCCTCGCTCTGTGCCCCTCACCCCAAAGCACCTTGTCAATGTTGATGGGGTAAAGGGCCTCTTCCCGACAACCCTGGGCTGTGCTTGTCGAGGTCTGTGGGCAGGGGGTTTATCAGAATCTGCAAGCCCCCTTTAACAATGGGCTCCCAAATTCTGCCCCCCTATGTGAATGGGTATCAGGCACATCGTACCCCTACCCATTCACAAAAAATAAAAGTGTCAAAAAGTAAAAACCACAAGAGTAAGTTTTTTGACAAATCCTTTATTAAAAAAAATAATAATGAAATAAATCACAGCTGGTAAGGGAAAAAACAGGAATCGATGCTGGAGAGGCAGAGAACAGGAACCACTGCTGGAGAGTCAGAGGACAGGGATTACCTCTGGAGAGTCAGAGGACAGAGATCACAGCTGGAGAGGGAAAAGCCAGGGATAACTACTGGAGAGTCAGAGCACAGGGATTATATCTGGAAAGCTGGAGGACAGGGATCACCTCTGAAAAGTCGGAGGACAGGGAACACACGGCTGGACAGGGAGAGTACAGGGATCATGGCTGGAGAGGCAGAGGACAGGGATCATGGCTGAAGAGACAGATGACAGGGATCATAGCTGGAGAGACAGAGGACAGGGATCACTGCTGGAGAGGGAGAGGACAGGGATTACCTCTGGAGAGTCAGAGGACAAGGGTCACGGCTGAAGATTCAGAGGACAGGAATCATGGCTGGGGAGTCAGAGGATCGGGATCGTGATTGGAGAGTCAGAGGACAGGGATCATGGCTGGCACGGCACTTGGCAGAGCTCCTTTCCCATCCCAGCACTGTACACAGTTCCTCCTCCCCACACTACACTGAGCTGAAATCACATTATTTTACTTCACAGGTTGTAGCTGGCTGCTATGTTGCCATTCTGACCTGTAAAATACACCCTGTGAAGATTGCAACTGTAAGTAAAAGTATAAAATGTGATTTCAGTTGTGTGGGGAGGAGGAGCTGTGTATAGTGCTGGAATTAAATAGGAGCTCAGCGGCTGGGCAAAGCATCCAGGATGGAGGGGGTGGTCAGGGGGCTTTGGGGAGCACAACTGAGATCTGGAGAGGCACAGCCAACCCCATCACCCCCTAGATCCGGCCATGTTATTGAATTGAATGTGTATGTTTATACCTTTCATATACTTATATCTGATGATCCATTTGTAGGTAATCTGGCTGTTTTTTCTTAGGCTGCATTTTCAATCTTTCCAATCTTCTGCAACACAAATGATTGACATTTTATTAGGAATACTGGATCCTTCTGGACACCTATTCTTTATGATTTATGATTCTTTATAACTTGAGCTATTCCAGCTACATTTGCCTTTACTAGTAAGCTCATGTTGGACGGAATGGGTGTGAGACCAAGATAAAGCCATTTTTTTATTAAAAGGAGTTTTGCCTATTTAAAACCCAGATGGGGCTGTCTTGAGGGAGGCAGATACATCACTGCTATGACTCATTCACCTCTGTTTGTAAAGTTCAACTTGAGCTTTTGAGCTGTATAAACAACAATCATAACCTATGAACCTAGAAAAAATAAATAAAGATACACCTGCTGGTTAGAAAGGAGAATATCCCTATAAATACCAGACCTAAATTGCCTGGTATGGATTTTGGGGTGACCCTCACACAATTTTTTTAAAATTTTGGTTCGGGGTTCCCCTTAATATTCATACCAGACCCAAGGGGCCTGGTAATGGACTTTTTTTTAATTTAGAAATTTCATTTTGCTGTGGTACTGTTCTAAAAATGGGAAAAATGCACCACTTTACAAGCATACTATAGACACCCCCTGTGCACGATATTTAAAACAATATTTCATTTTCATTGTTTCACTTTAAGCATCATTAAAATCACTGCTCCCAAAATAAGTCTGTTTTTAAAACCTTTTTTGAATTGATACATGCCCCCTGTAGTGGCAGTATCAGGGTCCCCAAACACTTTTTATAGCAATAACATGCATATAAGCCTTTAAAATAAGCACTTTTGAATTTTCACGGTTATATCCCATAACGTTCGCAAGTTCTGGTGCGAACCGAACCGCGGGGTGTTCGGCTCATCCTTAATTGTGATCGTATGCATCCACTCTTCAGGTCCTTTCTTTGGTATATCTTGAGATTTGTTACCTAAGCCTAACCAGATACTTTGGGCCTGATCCACAAAAACCGGCCGTAACTTAACTTTGGCCATTTAAGTTACACCGCCGCAAAATCTCTACCTAAGTGCCCGATCCACAAAGCACTTACCTAGAAATTTTGAGCGGTGTAACTTAAATCCGTCTGGCGCAAGGCGTTCCTAATCTAATGGGGAGAGTCCCATTTAAATTAGGCGCGCTCCCGCGCCGGACGTACTGCGCATGCTCCCGACGCGATTTTCCCGACGTGCATTGCGCGAAATTACGCTACGCCGAGTTTTGTGAATCGCGCCGGGTAAAAAAGTTGCGTCGGGAAAAAAAAGAGATGCGGCGGGAAAAAAAAAATTAAAAAAAAATTGACAGCGTCGCGGGAAAGAAGGGTCTACTTTTACATGGTGTACTAACTTTACACTTTGTAAAAGCAGCCCTAATTTTGCGACGGCAAACTAATACTTACGGAGAAAAAACAAAGCTTAAAAGCTTTGTGGATCTCCGTAAGTGCTAATTTGCATAACCGATGCTGGATTTCGACGAGAAATGCCCCCAGCGGCGGCTGCGGTACTGCATCCTAAGATCCGACAGTGTAAGTCCCTTACACATGTCGGATCTTCTGCCTATCTATGAGAAACTGATTCTGTGGATCAGTTCCATAGATAGAAACAGGGATACGACGGCGTATCCCTTTTGTGGATCAGGCCCTTTGTTCCCAGCTATTATATGATTATCACTGTTTTCAACTTTTGCTGTCTTGCCTTTTCAGTTCTACTGTTTTATTTTGTGAAGGCCATGTTATATGCCTTACACCTTCACAAACGCCTTATTCTTCCTATTCTTCATATGGGTTTTGAATGCCTTTTTATTTTACTTTTGTACTAAAAAAATAAATAAAACCTCAATAAACATATTTGGAATAAAATGTAACAAAAATATACAATTTAGAACCAAACCTGGCCATTACATACAATGCTTGTCAATTGAATAATCTTTTCTTTCTCGTTTACCCATATACTTTTGCTGTCATTTTAGTTGAAAGCTAGTATATTGCATTTATTTATGGACAGAGAATAGGACAAAATAATGATGTACAGTATGTATGCTGATTTATAATAGGAACTCATAACATTTTCAACAGGAAGATTCAAGTCAAAACAGGTTTCATCAAATCAAGCCACACACAGAGTAAAATAATTACTTAGAGATGTAAAACTATGACCAAATTCCAAGCGGTAGATAAATTATTCAATTGTGAGAGAGGACTGATGGAAAGGATCTGAAAAAAAGATGGGTTCAGTGAACAGAATACAAACAAAGAAGGTCTAAAGAATAAAAAGCCATGTGTGACTTCATAGCTGCCTACAGCATAAAGACTTTGTAGATGTCTAGTCATACAGAAGGCCTGAAAAATATTATTTTTCACAAGGGGTCTTTCAGAAAAGCAGACTTTTTCCAATGGACAAAGCATGCAAACATTCATATTATGCTGTATGCAGACATTCAGATACTTTTTTGGATGGTCACAGATCAAATAAAGACACATTTTAATATAATTTCTTTTTTTTAAAATCAAATAAACTTTGTTGAAAATGTCCAGCAGTAAAACTGTTTTACAAGACAAGCCCCCTTAAAATATAAAATATATTCTATACAGAACCAATAGGCCCAAATATCAAGTACTCACATTGTTTGATGAAGGGCAAAACCAAACAATATATAGTTAGCCAGGTCTACCACTTTGCCACCAATAATCATTCTGTCAAATACCAGGTCTAACAGGCATAAGCTGGACATGTCAAGCTACAGTGCCCAATTGTTCTCAAATTTGTAAGGGCAGCCCCTATGCTGATAGGTATAAGTATCTATTGTAAGTGTGTCCTCAACATGGGGTATCCACTCAGCAACTGTACATTCTATTTCCAACAGTGTAAAATAAGGTTGCCGGCTTGGAAACATGCTCTAGAAATTACCTCTTTAGTAAATTAATGTGCCATTTAAAGTTACCTAATAAGCATTGCTGTGGCTCTACCTAAATATTAGATTAAAAAACCTTGTTCAAGGTATCTACCACCCATGTCCAGTAAATATGAAGTTCGGGGCAATAACAAAGTAAATGTTTTAGATCCCCATGATCCCTACGTCATGTGCCATGCAGTGTGCTGTCCACCACACCCATATCATATAGTTTGGAGTGAGTGTGATGAGATCATAAAATAACGTACAGTTGGTAGAGCAAATGTGAAATATTAAGAGAGCATTGCTGGACAGCCTGTAATGATAATCTACAAACAATCTTAAGTCTGTTTCCCATCATTTTGATAACATTAGATGGGTACTCCTTGAGAAAAGCTACCAATAATATAGCAGTAGAATATAAAACCTTTAGATTTGTCAGTGCTTTGCGTTAAATTCGAAATCAGGGTGGGAGATGGGCCTTGCCTTGGACTTTTACTGCATGTTGGATCTGTAGGTATAGAAAATACATATGTTGTGGAAAAGAACAGAAAAGGTAGTAACGTACCACCAACAAATATTTGATACAAATGCGTAACTCCAAGGTGAAGTCTGATACCTGCTGAAGCTGCTTGGCTTTACTCAATATCTTTTTTAAAAGTACATATACTAGAAACAACTTATTGGATTTGCTATACAGCAAAGACCCTAACCCCAAAAGAATATCTCAGGCTTTTGTATGATATAAAAGAATTCTTGTTTTAGAAATTTACTAGAATCACATGGTCAGGTCATACCTCCCACCAACTGTTGTAGCTAAGCGGCCATATACTATAACCATGGTATTGGAATGTTTTATTGTTGCTGTAATCCCTCAGTGACAACCGCTCTTCCATTTTCTTGTATAGTTGTCCAAAGGTCATAAACAGCAATAAAAAACCTTTTCCCCATTCTATCCAAAATAAATCAAATTCCAAATGTGTGGCTTTAAAGGTGGAATGTTATGTTATAAAAGATCACTTTTATTCTTGAAATATGTCAATTTTTCACAGCTGTGAATTGTCAAATAGGTAATGTATACAGTGCAGTACATTCAGAGCAGTTTACGTGTTAATACATACATTTTTCAATCCAAGTATTGTTGTAAGTGCATCAGCCCACTCCAGCTTTTTCTTTCAGTATATGAATGGGGACTTGAGAATTCTTGCTTATGATGCAGGGGCGTTATTTCTAAAACACCCAGTACAGGCTCCCTGTTCTCCCTAATGAAGAAATCCTGATGTAAGTAGATAAAGACATTTCTCACATTCATTAATCTGATGCTTTGGACAATAGGGTTAAGCCCTGTACACACAATCGGTTTGTCTGATGAAAACAGGGCCGATGGACCATTTTCATCGGACAAACCGATCGTGTGTGGGCCCCATCGGTGAAAAAAAATAGAACATGCTTTAAAATTTTCCTATGGATAAAAAACTTATAGAACAAAAACGATCGTCTGTGTGGAACTCCATCGGAGAAAAATCCACGCATGCTCAGAATCAAGTCGACGCATGCTCGAAAGCATTGAACTTCATTTTTCTCAGCACATCGTAGTGTTTTACATCACCGCATTGGAAACGGTCGGATTTTTGACTGATGGTGTGTAGGCAAGACTGATGAAAGCCAGCTTCATCGGATATCCGACGAAAAAAAGTGTACAGGGCATAAAAGTTTGTAAAATTTAGGAAAAATATTGGTAATACAAACACTACCAAATTAGTAATTGATATTTTTTTTCCTGCATGCAATATATGCTCCTGAATAGCATGGAGGATTTTGTAACCCGCTCCTTGCAGTGTAATACATATATGTGGGATTTCTTTTGTGGTGCTGCAAATATGTACAGTATATGTTTGAATTGGAAGCATTCTCACTACCACCTACACCGGGGATATGCAATTAGCGGACCTCCAGCTGTTGCAGAACTACAAATCCCATGAGGCATAGCAAGGCTCTGACAGCCACGAGCATGACACCCAGAGGCAGAGGCATGATGGGATTTGTAGTTTTGCAACATCTGGAGGTCCGCTAATTGCATATCCCTGACCTACACCAACACTGAGTTGCCACTGACTGCTCTGGGTTTCAGACTAACTATCAGGAGCTGGGGGGACTGGTTCCCAACCATGCAATCTTTATGATAGACAGTCATAGCAAGCTATGTGAATGTAACCTGCTCCTGTACATTGTATCATTCTCTGCTTTCTTGAGGTAAAAAAAGGTTTGTGTAAAAATAAATAAATAAATAAATAAATAATACATAAATACAATTATAAAAGGTTAGATCAGGGCTTGATGTAAGTTAGTGTCAGTGTGAGTGGTTAGTGAGTTTTACATAGGATTTCAAAAATTTTGTTTTAATTAGTGTTAGGGTCAGTGCCAATGTGTTTAGGTGGCTTAAAAAAGCAAAAGGTGCAATATTGTTTCTTGACCCTATTAAGCATACACACACAAAATAATGCACAGATATGTGGCATTTGCCCTCTCATATGGTCATAAGAGCCATTTAGTGGCCAAAATTCCATTTTTTCCTGATTGAGGTATTTAAATAACAAATACTGCATTATGATCACTATGTGATGCTAATGACCACACAGAATAGTTCTATATGACAAAATACAGCAAATTTGGTTTGTGTCACATTCATTCAGTTGAGGAAAATGGAAAAATAGTGATTGACAGTAGGGTTATCCCATTGATATTGCTATCTTAAAGTATTCTTGTTGATGTAAATGATCTGGTCCCTGGGCCGGAAAATTCTTCACCCCTGAGGATCTCCACGGTCTCCCTGAATTGTAGTCTAATATAACAACATTTTTTATTGAATTGCCACACCACTGCTAAGAGGTCCAGATACAGATTTATTAAATACATTTATAAAATGTATTTATTTAATAAATCTAAACATATTAAATATTTATAAAATAAACCAAATACCCAACAGCCTTTACACTTCCAATTCCATTGGCTATTCTGTATTTGGTTTTAATATGACCCAGAGGAGGAGATATTGTATTGATACAATCAGATTTGATACGATAGGACTGATATGGAGCTGTCTGTATGTTTTCTTAAAGGGGGCACTCTTGGACCTTAAATGGGGTTAAATATGGGAACATGCTGCTTTGTCATAGGTGGAGTGTTTGCCACAGAGCATTATCAGCACATTGATTGTTTTTTTTTTATAACTGGAATTGCTTTGTAAACACTATATAGATTAATTCATAAATATGGTTGTCACAGTATCAAGCTTAAAAACTTGCAGCCACTGTAACCTTTATCTAGTAACATTTTGGCAGAATATTTATGATGTAGAAGCATTCCTGATGCCATAATTCTTAGCTTCCAAGGATGTACACCATAGGCTTCTGGTCATGTGGATGTCATAGTGGCTAATCTAAATAACATTTAAGGTTGTATTTGAAACCTTGCAGTTAGCTGGTTGAATTTTTTCTTCATTCAAATTCATACCTTTTATAATATGTAAACATGATTTATAGCATGGGTAATGATCCTGTGAAGGTCTTTGAACTAGGCCTCTTTCCTCTCATTCAGAAAGATAATTGTAATCATTAAAGGAGGTCATTGTTGACATGAAGTAATAAAAATATGTTATTATTTCATGCAACTTGTAAAGATGTTATTCTTCTGGGCTAACTGAATGACTCTGAATTTTTATGCTTAAATAGCTATAGTACATACTTTGGTGTAATTTACATAATTATTCATATGCTTGAGGAAAGCACAATACAAAAGCGTAGGGCTGTGTCACAACCCCATGCCAGCAAGGCTGAACCGCAGCACAATGCTATTATAAAAAACTGAAGTATAATTACTATTTCATTGTGGATTAACAATTTTGCTGAAATAACATGACTATATTGAAGCTCCACAAAGCTTCAGCTAATACTGATAACATAAAGTTAGCATTACTTTTCTGTGTTTATGACTAGGCTTGTTTTTATATTTGCCAGTTAATTAACATTTTCCTAGTTAAAAATAAATAGTCATGACAGGATGAGGCATGACAGTGTTTAATATGGCGATCTTGTCCTGATTTTTCAGGAAACAAACACACTAATGGCACAGGTGTGTGCTGGCTTCACGTTAGGCCTTATGCACACAGGGCGTTACCAAAGCCAGGAAAAAACAGCTGTAAAAAAATGCTTTTAGTAGCTTTTTACATTGGCGGTAATGCACGTTTAGCCATGCTACAGTAGGTGCACGCGATATTGTGTCAATCTCGCTCCCTTTCTCGGCGAGATTGAGCACCTACGAGCCCCATCGCGGGAGCCAGCGCCGAGCTGGCTTGCCGCGATGGAGACAGAGCCGTCATAGAAGCGACGGGAGATCCGACTTGGATTCCCGCCAATTCTACACGTGTGCGGCGTTTGTTATGAATCCTGAGGGGGAAGTCCCCGCCGGATTTTAAATAAAAATTCGGCATGGGTTCCCCCCTCAGGAGCATACCGGGCCCTTAGGTCTGTTATGGGTTGTAAGGAGAGCCCCCCTACGCCGAAAAAACGGTGTAGGGGGTCCCCCTACAATCCATACCAGACCCGTATCCAAAGCACGCTACCCGGCCGGTCAGGAAAGGAGTGGGGACGAGCGAGCGCCCCCCCTCCTGAGCCGTACTGGGCTGCATGCCCTCAACATGGGGGGGTTGGGTGCTCTGGGGCAGGGGGGCGCACTGCGGGCCCCCCCCACCCCAGAGCACCCTGTCCCCATGTTGATGAGGACAGGGCCCCTTCCCGACAACCCTGGCCGTTGGTTGTCGGGGTATGCGGGCGGGAGGCTTATCGGAATCTGGGAGCCCCCTTTAATAAGGGGGCCCCCAGATACCGGCCCCCCACCCTAAGTGAATGGATATGGGGTACATCGTACCCCTACCCATTCACCTGGAGGAAAAGTGGTAAAAACACAAATAAAAAACACAGGGTATTAAAATATTTTATTAGTCTGCTCCGGAGGCTCCCCTGTCTTCTTTAGCTCTTTTACCAGGGGGAGCTTCTTCTTCCGATTTCCGGGGGTCTTCTCCTGCTCTCCGGGGTCTTCACCGCTCTTCTGTGACGTCTTCTCCGCTCCGGGGGGTCTTCTTCTATGTTCGCCGCTCTCCGCTCTTGACTCGGCGCACCCCGGTTCTTCCTCCCGCTGTCCGGTGCCTTCTCCTTCTTCCGCTGTTCTGTGACGTCTTCTCCTCTTCTTCCGCTGTTCTGTGACGTCTTCTACTTCTCCCTTCAGGCCGCTGTGCTGTGACGTCTTCTCTTCTTCTCTTCTCCCGATGTTGACACGCCGGGCTCTTCTCGCTGCAATGACGGGTGCGCGGCTTGCGTCGGACTTATATAGGCCTCACAGTCCCATCATGCTCCGGTAGGTACCACGTGGGTAAGTATCACATGGGTAGGCATTCCAGTTCATCTCAAAAGTGTTGAATAAAGTCAAATTTAGTGCTCACTGTAGACCACTTTAGTTCCTCCACATTGAACCATGTTTTACTGGACCTGACTTTGTGCACGGGCAAGGGCATAGCAATGCTGGACCAGATAAGGGCACCCCTCACACAGTTCTCCGAGGGTTTGAGGTGCTCAGTCTAAAATGTTTTTGCACTATATGGGGATATACTGTATACATAGCCCTAAATTGATAACAGAAATGTTTTTGTTTTATAAATATGGTTTTTAACCAATTGCCGACCAGCAGCCAGGATTGCGGCAGTTGCGTGAATTGCTGTAGCTGTATTTTGCTTTGTGCAATAAATACAGTGGGCTTGTGGTGCTACGTGACATCAAAAGTGTCCGATCTGCCCGCTGCAATCCTGTTAAAAACTGCTGATTGCCGGCGTTACTAGTAGAGTTGAGCGAACCGAACTGTAAAGTTCGGGTTCGGTACGGACTTTGGGTTTTTCCCGAACCCGGACCCGAACCCGAATAATTGGAAAAAGTTTGGGTCCGGGTTCGGAGTTTGGGAAAAAAATGCGCGGAGGTGCCCGCAAATTCAATACCCAGACCCTTTAGGTCTGGTATTGATATTAAGGGGAACCCCGCCGTCAATTTAAAAAAAAATGACGCGCAGTTCCCCCTAAATATCCATAACCAGACCCGTTATCCGAGCACGTTGACCTGGCCGGCCGCAGAAAAGAGGGGGGGACAGAGTGCGGCCCCCCCTCTCCTGAACCGCACCAGGCCACATGCCCTCAACATGGGGAGGATGTCCCCATGTTGATGGGGACAAGGGTCTCATCCCCACAACCCTTGCCATCCCCACAACCCTTGCCCGGTGGTTGTGGGGGTATACGGGCGGGAGGCTTATCAGAATCTGGAAGACCCCTTTAACAAAGGGGACCCCCAGATCCTGATCCCCCCCTGTGTGAAATGGTAATGGGGTACACTGTACCCCTACCATTTCACGAAGGAAGTGAAAATAGTAGTTGTCTGAAAAAAAAACACACACACCGTTGAACAAAATACTTTATTAATTAAACCAAATAAAAATCCAGCGGTGAAAATAGACGATCCATGCTGCTCCCTGATCCATCGTTGTCTTGTATCCAGCGGCGAGTTAGTTCTCCATCGACGGGTGTACGGGTGTTCTCGCCCACGATTGGTCCAGCGATGAGCAGATCCGTCCATTCAGAGCACAGCTCCGCGAATGACGCTCCGGAGCTTGACGTTTGTTTTATAGGGGAGGCGGGCCACGCGTCACGTGACCCCGTCCCCCTCTGACGCACACTGTGCTACGTCACTGGGAAAGCCCTATTCCTTAGTAAGGAATAGGGATTTCCCAGTGACGTGGCACAGTGTGCGTCAGAGGGGGGCGGGGTCACGTGAGGCGTGGCCCGCCTCCCCTATAAAAGAAACGTCAAGCTCCGGAGCGTCATTCGCTGGTTATAATTTGCGGGGACCTCTGCGCATTTTTTTTTCTAAAAGTCCGTGTCCCATTGACTACAATGGGGTTCGGAGTTCGGGTTCGGGTTCCCGAACCCGAACTTTTTTTTAAAGTTTGGGTTTGGACCCGAACCTGAACATCCAGGTGTCCGCTCAACTGTAGTTACTAGTAAAAAAATATTAATAATAAAAATGCCATAAATCTATCCCTTATTTTGTAGATGCTTTAACTTTTGTGCAAACCAATCAATACACACTTATTGCGATTTTATTTACCAAAAATATATGGAAGAATATACAGTATATTGGCAAAACTGATGAAGATTTTTTTTTTTATTATTTATTTATTTGGATATTTTAGCAAAAAGTAAAAAATATAGTTTTATTTTCAAAATTCACGGTCTTTTTTTGTTTATAGCGCAAAAAAATAAAAACCGCAGAGATGATAAAATACCACCAAAAGAAAGCTCTATTTGTGGTAAAAAAGGACATAAATTGTATTTGGATACAATGTCACACAACCGCGTAATTGTCAGTTAAAACAACACAGTGCCGTATCGCAAAAAATGGCCTGGTCATTAAGGGGGTAAATCTTTCAGGGGCTGAAGTGGCTAAAATGCATTAATGTATTTCAAGTTAAGAAGTCAAACTTTAGTTTAAAAAACTCTTCAAAACACCTTTGAAAGTGCTTAGCTGTAAACACAATTTTTAAAAAAAATCTTTACAGATTGGGAGAAATCATGCGGTTAGCTATAAATCATACAGGAGTTGATTGACTAAAATAATATCTTAGTAAAGCTATATTAACTTCAGTAATTCAATCATGTGAATAAAAATTACCTAATATTTAAATTCCTCTGCATATAAGAGTCTGTTCAAACTGAACAAAGCATCACTTGGCTAACTGAAACATGTAGCCTTTTAGCAAATCACTGCCATTGACACAACACAAGTGCCACTGGCTTAGGGCATCCACACACAGGGCAGTTCTTATACAATATTACAAATATTTGATGCATATGGAAAAAAAATTGAAAAATTCTGTGCATATAACAGTCACTAAAAAAATTATAAGAATGGCAGGTAGTGGTGGAGATTATTTTGCAGCTTCTTCTAAAAAAATTGTCACCATGACAACTGATCATCTACAGTACAAGGCGATTACTGTCTGAAAAGACATCTGCTACCACTCAAAGTGCAAATGATTGCAGGCAATAACAATCAACCTAGAATCGTATGAGTCATATGAAATGAATACAAAGATATTATCATTCATGTAATTCAAAGATGGACATTTATAAAAATAGTTTGTTTAAGCCACAATTTTCCAACATTTCTTCAGTTATATAAAAAAAAATCTCCTGCACTCAACTCCGCTAGCCATTAAAGAGAACCTAATTGGTTTCTAGCTGTAAAGAGGAATAACGTTGCTGACAAGTAAGCCTATTTTCAGTACATATACTACTAAGAAACATTTCATAGCTGGCATTGTCTTACATTAGGACTGCAAGATGCAGATGCACTTTGCTAGGGCATCCAGCTTACACATGTATTTAGAAATTGAGTGAAATTGATGTATCTGAGGAATAAGCAAATTTGATGAGTCCTCTCTACCAACTAGCATGACTGAGTGCTGGGGATATAAGGATTGTATTTAGAATTAAGTAAATTCTCTCTCGCTAGGTACCCATGCAAGGTTTACAATGGTTAAACAGGCACTGTTTTATCTGTTAGTCAGTCCCTTAACCTGTCTCTCCAAAATACATATAGTGAAAAAAACATTTACAGTTTATTTTAATATGCCCATTTCAGAAGTAATATTTAAATTGGTTGTAAACCGTTGTGTTTTTTTCACCTTAAAGCAGAGTTCCACCCAAAAGTGGTACTTCCGCTTTAAGTACCCCTCGCCCCCTTACGTGCCACATTTGGCATGTCATTTTTTGGGGGGGGTACTTACTTTAGAAAGGGACTTCCTGTCCCACTTCTTCGTTCAGTCTTCAGGCCACCTAGGCGACTCCCTCCTCCTTTACCCCTAGGCGGCCCCTCCCTCTAGGCAATCTTCTGGGACACGTGACAGGTCCCAGAAGATCACCTGTCCAGTCCGAGAGCGCAGCGCGACTCGCGCATGCACAGTGCGCCTCTGTCCATGATGTCACATGCTGTCACGGCTGGGTGCCCACAGTTCCAATGTTGGCATCGCTGGACTGTAGGACAGGTGAGTGGCTGCTTATTAAAAGTCAGCAGCTATACTTTTTGTAGCTGCTGACTTTTAATAAACTGAACATAGCCTGGAACTCTGCTTTAATGCATCCTATGCATTAAGGTGAAAAAACTTCTGTCACTGAGCAGCCCCCCATCCACCCGTTTTACTCACCTGAGCCTGTTCATTACCCTGCCAGAGACACGCTCTACCTCTATGCCTGGGGTTCATGGCTCTTGATTGGATAGATTGACAGCAGCGCTGCTATTGGCTCCCACTGCTGTCAGTCAAATCCAATGATGCAGACACCGGGGTCGAGCCGAGTCCGGCATTTTGTGTCTATGGACGTAAATGCTGGACTCGGGAGCACGCCTGCATGGTAACCCCCAGAGAAAGCGCTTCTCTTAGGGGGTTTATCGATGAGGGGAGGTGCCATGAGCGCCGTTGGGGGACCCCAGAAGATGATGACCAAGGTCACTCTGTGCAAAACTAACTGCACAGTGGAGGTAAGTATGATATATTTGTTTTTTTAACCTCCCTGGCGGTATGATTCTGTCAGAAAAAACATGCTGAAAGCGGTACCATTATTTGCAAGGAAATTTGGCGTTTTATATTGTAGGTCTGTAATTTTTAGAAATAACTCACTTAAATCTGACCAAACAAGATTCTAATAGGCATCCCAGGTATGACATTTTTTTAAAAACAAAATTATAAATTATGATATAATAAATAATTATAAATAATTATAACAAATAATAATATAATTATAATAAAAATTATTCAATAATGTAATCAAATCAAAATCACTGAAATTTGCTCAGTTGCAGAATTGTTGCTGTCATTATTTTTTTTTTTTTATGACGAATTTCCCCACAAATCGCTATCGCACAATTCTGCAAGTGATTATAATTTATTATCGCTGTTTTTTAGCTGATCTAAAACTATTTTTGACATAAAGGGACACTTTTGGTTGCTATGGACAATCTACAGTTTGCAGGGAGAAAGAAACGTTTTTATTATATAAAATGACATGCATGACACAGGACAGACCACTAGGGACAAGGGGTGTGTGTATTTTTTACATACAGTACTGTAATCTATAAGATTACAGTATACTGTATGTAAGGTGTTTGTTTACTTTTTTGAATTTGGCGCCGTTCTCCGTCCCCGTGCGTCGTAACGTCGCAGGGAACGGAGATCGGCGTCACACGGAGGCACTGTGTGAATCGAGCGAGGTCCCACTCGCTCACACAGCGCGGTGGCATCGCTGGATCCAGGGACAAGGTAAGTAACTTGTGCCTGTGGATCTAGCGAGGCAAGCCCGAGTCTGACTCGGGGTTTCCGCTCGCAGCAGGAAAATCTAACCCCGAGTCAGACTCGGGAAGACCGCCAGGCAGGTTAAACAAGGACTTACAACCCCTTTAATGATGTATGTATTAAAATAATCTAGTTTTAAAGGTGGTTTTCAAGTATTTCATGATATGTTTAAATACACTATTTATGTGTGTATTTTTTCTCTCCAGATTTATAGACGCTGTTGGATAGTGTTTAAAAAAGCCTCCAGTAAAGGTCCAAGAAGACTAGAAAAGTTCTCTGATGAAAAAGCTGCCTACTTTAGAACCTTTCATAAAGTAAGTATTGTTATTTTACTGTTGAAATTAAATGTGCCACAATGATTACTAACCAACAGTCATTGATATTGCTATTGAAATTTCAGAGAAAAACATTTACATCCATCATAACCTTACTACTCTACATACTTGTAAATGATTGCTGTGTGTCAATCATTTTCTGAAATCTGTGCCTGCCAGAACATTCAGGAGTACAGTACAGTGACTCAAAGTTTCACTTTCTAGTGAAAATACAACTTGAACTTTCACCAGTCTAAATCAACATTTTCCAAAAATGTTCCACCAACACTGTATAGTTTGTAGGTAACCTCACATATGCAATGGCAATGCAATTTAGTTGTTTGGAAGCATTAACTAGTAGATATTTTTTAAAAGTATAAAAAATGCGTTGCTTGATCGATTTATCTATATGTGACAGTGTCCAATAAATAATTATATACCCTTAAATTGTCTATATGTAGCTACATATATATATTTTGCTATGTATATATACCTACATACAATAGTGCTAAATTCAACAAATCTTATATTAATAATTAAAGGCAAAATATTGGCACTATAACATAATACAGACAGTCTCTGAGTTATAAACAATATATAATTACAAACAGAGACAACAGGAAGTGAGAGGAAATCTACTCATGGGAAGGGAAATTCACTTCTGTAAGAGTTATCGTGGGAAAAAGGTGTCTCCACTTAAAGTGGATGTAAACCCACTCTCATCCTTTCTAAACTACTGCCATAGTGCTGATCTATGAGGATATACATGACTCCTGCATGTATCCTTACCTGTCAAATGTTTCCCCTCTTTCTGTTATGAGAACTGAAAAACTGCAGATCATGTGGGTGGGTCTGTTGTTCAGAGCTCAGTGGGTGGAGTTGTATGTCAGTAGACTCCACACCCTCTTCTACATGCACCTTGTCAGTATACATTTTCTCCTGTGTATTTCTTATACTAAATTCTGCTATATCATTAACATCCAGTCAAAATCCAGAAAAGTAACCACATGACTTCAGAAAAGGAGTGGGGGTGGGAATTAATAAATAATGCCTGTCTCAGGCTTGTGCATGACATATTAAAATCACCTGTCACTAACAGCAGGGGGGAAGAACGGGCAAGGTTTTTTCCATTTGTCTGTTTTATCTCACTGAAAAAAGATTAGAGGTTTGCTCAGAGCTGGATTATCTCTTTGTGGCAAGACTGGGCACAGATGATAGGAAATGTTATACTCTACACTGTGACAGCAAAAAAAAAAAAATTGGGGTTTACATCCACTAAGCTTTATCAACAATCCCTGTTTGCAAAACAGCCAAACATGTTCTGTCACAGGGACAGAAAGTGAAGTAAAATCTACTGAACAGGGAGACAGACAGCAAAACAAACATTACAGTTTTTTTTTTTGAGCTACAAACAAAAAAAAAAGAGTGACAATTTTGAAAAAAAAACATTATTTACTGTCTGCTATAAAACACACCAAATAAAAAAATAAATCAAATCAAATGCTTTAACAATTTACACCAATTTGTATTTTGCTACATATTTTTGGTAAAAAAAATCCCAATAAGCGTATATTGATTGGTTTGTGCAAAAGCTATAGCTTCTACAAATGAAAGGGGATTTTTATGGAATTTTTTTTACTAGTAATGGCGTTGATCAGTTATTTTTAGTGGGCATGCGGCGGACAAATCAGACACCTAACTGACACTTTTGACACTTTTTTGGGAACCAGTAACATTATTACTGTGATCAGTGCTAAAAAAATGCACTGTTATGCCGCGTCACTTGACCATTTTTCAGGATGTAAAAAATTAAATTTTTAATGGTCTAGAAAAACAAAGTTTTTTTCAACCCAATTATTGTTAAACCGGCCTTGCCTACACACGATCGTGAAGAAAAAATGCTTGAGCAAAGCGCGGTGACGTACTAAACGTACGACGGCACTATAAGGGGAAGTTCCATTCGGATGGCGCCACCCTTGGGGCTGCTTTTGATAGTTTTACCAGAACGAGCGCTCCCATCTTATAACTTGCTTCTGAGCATGCGTGTTTTTTTCACGTTGTTAAAGTCCACAAACGACCATTTTTTACGACGTTAAAAACGACAACGTTAAAAATTACGTGAAAAATTAGAGCATGTTTTAAATTTTTAATGCCCATTTTTTACGTCGTGAAAAATGCTCTGGAGCCCACACACAATCGTTTTTAAAGACATTAAAAAAACATAATTTTTTACAACCCGAAAAATAGTCGTGTGTACGTAGCATAACTGTGTTAATGACACTGGCAGAGTAGGGGTTAACACCAGGGGCAATCAAACAGTTAAGTGTGTCCCTAGGAGGTGCTTGCCTACTATGTGGGAGATGAACTGACTGGTTGAACACAGCGATCCATGTTCCTGCTTAGCTGGAACAAAAGATCTCTGTGTCCTCCCCTGTCAGAATGGCGATCTGCCTTGTTTACATGGGTAGATCACTGTTTTTGCCTCTCTGTGGAACGATCGTGGGTGGCCAGCAGACATTGGGGCAGTCAGACCCACTGATTGGCTCCCCCTCTGCCCAATGGGTGTGTTCAATACAGGTATGTAATTTCACGCAATAGAGCCACCCTGCCCCAGTGAATATGTGGTGGGATGTCTTTAAGTGGTTAATTTTTTTTACCTGTTCTGACTTACATACAAACTCAACGTAAGAACAAAGCTACAGACCCTATGTTGTTGGTACTCTAGGGACTGCCTGTATGTGTCCCAATTTGTGAAATTAAGCCAATAATGCCACACTTAAAATTTGTGTCACATGAAGTCTTATTAAATGCAGTCCATATATTAAAAATGTGAAAGAAAAATCCTGTAATCCTCATAAGTCTTCTAATTCATGCAATTCTGTGAAAAAATAAGACCCCTTTATATATTATAGCAAAAAGTAAAAAAAATTGCATTTTTTTTACAAAAATAGGTAGAAGAATACGTATCGGCCAAAACTGAGGAAGAACAAAGTTTTTATATATTTTTGGGGGATATTTATAATAGCAAAAAGTAAAAAGTAAAAAATATTGAATTTTTTTCAAAATTGTCGCTCTATTTTTGTTTATAGCGCAAAAAATAAAAACCGCAGAGGTGATCAAATACCACCAAAAGAAAGCTCTATTTGTGGGAAAAAAGGACAATTTTGTTTGGGAGCCACGTCGCACGACCGCACAATTGTCTGTTAAAACGACGCAGTGCCGAATCACAAAACCTGGCCGGGTCCTTTAGCTGCATTTTGGTCTGGGTCTTAAGTGGTTAATACCAATAATAATACCAATATATAAATCAAATGCACACCAGTGATGATATTGATCACTTTTGTGCATTTGATTTATATATTGGTATTTTTATTGGTATTAATTAACCAATTGGTATATTTATAGTATATAGCACTTTAATTAGCGCCCTCCACAATCACTTTTTCCAATTTATGGTTCACATCTAATTTAAAGGAGCAGCTTAGACATTATTTATATATATTTTGGCTCTGAGTCTACCCATTTTTATCACAATGTATTACTTTTATAAAAAAAACTATGCACCAAAACACAGTTGAATGTCCATGTTTTTTCCCATATTGTATTGTTCAGTTCAAAAAAGAAGTGACACCTTTCTACTGGTTTATACATCCACAGTACCACCCTGTGATGATGTAATAATACTAATTATAGCCAGAAAACTCACCACATTGGGATGGATGCCTAGTGTGGTTAGTTTAAAAAAGGGAAGCAGAGGGACTGCCAGGATCACCAAGAATTTTACCCAAAAGAATCAATGCAAAGAGAACAGGATACTTTTTTTATCATAAGTATGTGGTACAACAGACACATATCAAAAACATATTGGGGTAACAGAAACATTAAGTTTGTAAGGGTCGGGTTTCTGCAAAAGGTCTGAAAAGTGTTTTTATTGGTTTCTCTGGTATATGCAATGGGTTACATTGCTCCCTGGGCCTACATACATGGATTTAAGGCCTATCACGTATAGATGGTGCCTGAATTCTGACAGATTATTAGATCCATCACTGACAAGTTCTAATTTAAATAAAGTGGGGATGATTTACAAAACAAGTAAAGCATGTTTTATGTTGAAAAGGGATTTAGGTCTAAATACCCATTATGTGGAAGGAAAAAAAAATCAAGATTCTTGCTCACACATTATTGGATAACTGACATCAGCACAGTTTAGCTCATTCACTAAGCTAAATGAAAATTTCACTTTGCTAAGTTATGAGCCTAAATACTCCTTTAGAAAATCAACTCTAGTGTGGCGCTGACTTTTATAAAAGCTCTGAAATATGCATTCTGTTCTGTACATAATACTGTGATCTTACGTCTGGGACTGATAAGAACAAATTACTGTTAAATTGTTCATCAGACTTTTATATGTATGTGATCCCTAAACCTCCTAAGGAAATTTAGGTCTCTCATTGTTTAATTCGAAAATAATAATATATCAGACTAATTGGAAATATTTTTCTGCTACAGTGGAGCAGTATTGAAATACAATGTAATATAGATCTATCTATCTATCTCTATCTCTCTCTCTCTCTCTCTCTCTCTCTCTCTCTCTCTCTCTCTATATATATATATATATATATATATATATATATATATATATACATACACATACAAATATGTGTGTGTGTATATAAATACATATATATATATATATATATATATATATATATATATATATATATAATCAAAAAGGTTACAGCGCATATAAATGTATTTAAAATGTCAATTTTTAAGGTATAAGATGCATAAAACAGAAAAGTCCTATATGACTCCTTGTGCTTTAAATCCCGTAAAGGACAGAACACACCACACTCCTCATGAGAATGAGCCCGCCACCGACACTCAGTTGTCCTCTGTAACACAGAAAGGTAACAATACGCAGATTTCCCACTCACAGGGGGGAGGAAGAAATGGTAGATGGTGGCCTGTTACAAATTACTCAGAAAGTAGCCATCATCCCAATGTCATAGAAGTGCACCTGGATAGGACTCTCTCACCAGCCTAGCAGCCAGGATGTCACTCGAAGCTTTAGCAAAAAGTCCCTGCCACAGACTTTCCCAAAGGGTGGAGACATTCTCAGTCTGAAATCCTTCTAAAACTGGATTTAGCACCCGGATCTCCTTAAAACAGCTTTAGTAATTTCGGGACTGATAAGCGACCATCATTCAGCCTTTCAACAACAATGTCTCCCTCGATGAAGCAACAGGCCTCTCCTGAGATACCAGCCTCGTGCTCGGTATTCCCCCAGACAGGCTCTTCATCGGTCAGCTTCCTCCCTCGGGATGGACAGCACCGGACTACTTGTCACTCGCAGACCCAGTCTACACACCGGGCCCACAAGGTAGATCAGTTGCTCCAGACCAACGTGGTCCCAGAGCCAGGAACACTCTAACACACACCCCGGCCAGGAGGGCCACACACGGGGGTGGTGGGACGACTTCCCAGGCGGATGGCGGCAAGGATGACAACCCCTAACCAATGGCACCTGCCCCCTAAAAACCCCTCCCAGCATGCACAGCGAGGAGAGCAACCCTCCTGATTAGCTGCCGAGGAGAAGCATCCACACGACCCTGACCACACTGCTGCCACCTGCCGTTTGGGGGGTGGGATTTCCCAGACAACAACAGTGGGCACAGTACAGCCAGAGCTGGAACAGAGGCCCTAAATTTAACCAAATAAACATGATAAGAGGCAACTAACTCTCTGACCCCCTCTAAATTTACAGCAGCACCTGCTATGAAAGTAGCCAGGCGCTATATATATATATATATATATATATATATATACATATATTTGTTTCTTATAACATACAGTATACATACTTGTAATGTGGGTTTTTTGTCTGCACCCATGTAGTGTATGAATGTATGTTGTGGGCACAGTGGTAAAAAAAAGGGTAATATGATACATAGAAGAGAGATACTGGGGGATAATTACTAAAACTGATGCACACATAATGCAATGCACCTGTGTACAGTAACCAATCAGCGTCTAGGTTTTATTGTTAAAGTTTAATATAACAAGCTGATGTTAGAAGCTGGTTACTATGCACAGCTGCACCAAATTCTGTGTGCTCCGGTTTTAGTAAATATCCCCCATTGGCTCATTGTAATGTGTAATAAAAGAGAAGAATACTCCACATTATTGAGTAATGCATATCTTTGCTGTGTTGGGGAAACTTCTCAGAAGTGAGAAGTTCTAGAGAGAAGCGACACATAGAGCTTTGAAGAGAGATAAGTAAACACTACAGGTATATGTGCTTTGCTCAGATTCCAGGATGGAGGTTTACAACCACTTTAATTAAACATTGAAGTTGAGCTTCTGACCTGAAGGTCTATGCTATATTTTTGTTACTGGCTGGTCTTATAAAGTTTTACAGTTAATACACCAGCACAAATGCCAGGCAATAAGAGTTTTGCAGCAATGGAGGATTCACTGTTTTCCTCAATATACATTAAAGTTGACCTTTGGCCTAAAAAAAAGATGCTAGTGCCCAATTACATTGTAAAGAAGCCACCTCTAGGCCACTAACTGGGCCCTGTGACAGGCAACTTGATTTACCAATAAGCAAGATACAGGTGTTGGGAGGGAAAATAAGAAAATATGACAATCGGAAGTTCACTATTATGAAGTACGGAGTACAAACTCAAATAGTGATTACAGCATGCATGCAGAAGCCAACTGGAGAACATTATAACATGAGGCACAGCTGAGATCTCCCCAAATCTGAGTATAAGACTGGCAGTAAGGGGGAGAGGGTAGCTTATAGCGATAACTGTAAGTACAGTTTTACTTAAGTGGCAGCTTAAAATGTTATGCCGCGTACACACGACCGTTTTTCGGGTTCTAAAAAATGACGCTTTTTTTAATGTCATTAAAAACTATCATGTGTGGGCTCCAGAGCATTTTTCACGATCTAAAAAATGAGCATTAAAAAATTCGAACATGCTCTATTTTTTCACAACGTTTTTAACATTGTCGTTTTTAAGGTTGTAAAAAATGGTCGTGTGTGGGCTTTAACAACGTGAAAAAAACGCACATGCTCAGAAGCAGGTTATGAGACGGGAGTGTGAAAGAAAATTGGTAGGTAGGGGGCGCTGAAATTAATAAAAATCCAATAAGAAGTGGCAGTAAAGTGCCTGTGCAAACAATGCAAAAAATTAAAATTAAAAAATCTGTGAAACCATAAAATATCAATAAGTAAAGTTCCTAATAAGGATCACAATACTTGTCATATGTGTACCAAACAGCAAGTGAATAAAGTGCATGTGCAATTTATAAACAGGAGAAATAAGTGCATAAACCTTGAATGTAAATCACAAAAGAAACTTAAACATATGTGCACTATACAGTAAATATATTGAATTAAAATATATGTGCACTAAGTGCCCCAAAAAAAGTGGGAAAATTTGCATAAAAATAAAAATAAAAGTAAAAACCAAAAAACCAAGACAATGTTTTTAAATGTGAAAGTTTCACAAAATATAAACCAGTGAAAAGTCACCAGGAAAAGTCCATAATCATAAGTAGTATGTGTCCATAAATTCCTTAATCTTTACTACTTGTGTGGTAAGTTGCAGAGGAGCAGGAATTACACCTTCACCAATCCTATCACCCAAACGTGCATAAAGGATGGCCCCTTACCGCATGTAGTTGACCTTTTTAACTAAAAAAAGATCAAATAAAGCTTTGCTGTCACCCTGGACAGATTGTGGATGGTCTGAAGTTCCTATGGGTCAGCTTAGTAGGACATCATGAAAAAAATATAAAGCAGAGAGATGCCTCCATAGCATATTATCATTTATTAAAATTATTAAAACAAAGCAGGTGACGAGTGGAGGCTTACTTTACAAGTGCCCGCAGCCTCCACTCGTCACCTGCTTTGTTTTAATAATTGTAATAAATGATAATATGCTATGGCGGCATCTCTCTGCTTTATATTTTTTTCATGATGTCCTACTAAGCTGACCCATAGGAACTTCAGACCATCCACAATCTGTCCAGGGTGACAGCAAAGCTTTATTTGATCTTTTTTTAGTTAAAAAGGTCAACTACATGCGGTAAGGGGCCATCCTTTATGCACGTTTGGGTGATAGGATTGGTGAAGGTGTAATTCCTGCTCCTCTGCAACTTACCACACAAGTAGTAAAGATTAAGGAATTTATGGACACATACTACTTATGATTATGGACTTTTCCTGGTGACTTTTCACTGGTTTATATTTTGTGAAACTTTCACATTTAAAAACATTGTCTTGGTTTTTTGGTTTTTACTTTTATTTTTATTTTTATGCAAATTTTCCCCCTTTTTTTGGGGCACTTAGTGCACATATATTTTAATTCAATATATTTACTGTATAGTGCACATATGTTTAAGTTTCTTTTGTGATTTACATTCAAGGTTTATGCACTTATTTCTCCTGTTTATAAATTGCACATGCACTTTATTCACTTGCTGTTTGGTACACATATGACAAGTATTGTGATCCTTATTAGGAACTTTACTTATTGATATTTTATGGTTTCACAGATTTTTTAATTTTAATTTTTTGCATTGTTTGCACAGGCACTTTACTGCCACTTCTTATTGGATTTTTATTAATTTCAGCGCCCCCTACCTACCAATTTTCTTTCACATGTCCATTCTTATTTGAATTTATTCTTATTTGAATTGTTTTGGGAGCAGCTATTCTATATATACATTTTTTGTTTTAGTTTTATATATTATATTTTTGGCGCGAGATCTTTATTTCATTGTCTATGAGACGGGAGTGTTCTGGTAAAACTAGCGTTCGTAATGGAGATAGCATATTCATCACGCAGTAACAGACTGAAAAGTGCAAATCGTCTTTTACTAACACGATATCAGCAAAAGCAGCCCCAAGGGTGGCACCACCTGCATGGAACTTCCTCTTTATAGTGCTGTCGTACGTGTTGTACGTCACCGTGCTTTGCTAGAGCATTTTTTTTTCACGATCGTGTGTAGGCAAGGCCGTTTTAATGATCGGGTTGAAAAAAACTTCATTTTTTCTAGACCCTTAAAAACATAATTTTTTAGAACCCGAAAAACGGTCGTGTGTACACGGCATGAGCCTTAAAACTTTCTGTAAACCTAAAAAAGTGTGAATGTTTTAAGTTATTACTCAGAAGTGGGTGCACATGGCACATGCCATCATTAATTATCTTCAAAAATGCATTCCAGGTCAGTATTTCTTAATACCTTGAATAAAATACTGTAATTAGGTAAGTGTATTCATAGCTCATTCTTAAACTGGCGGAGTATCATCCAATGGTAAATTACAAGGACAGGCAATATAATCAGCATGCAGCGCAGGGAACAACCAAATGTAATAAATAATGTTTTTGTAACTTTTTTGGGACAAAGTGTGTTGTCATGAGAGCCTGTGTGAGTTTTTATTCTGTAGGAATTAAACATAAGTCTTTCTTTTTCTAGGTAACAGAACTGCACAATATCAAAACTATAACACGGCTGCCTCGAGAGACCAAGAAACATGCGGTAGCAATTATCTTTCACGATGAGACTTCAAAGACATTTGCCTGTGAGTCAGGTAAGCAATTACTAGAATATTTGCTGTACATGAAATTTCAGCTTGTTACAAAACCGCAATCTAAAATATGATCAAGTATAATTTACATGTGGGTATATGTGACATGTGATTTGTTCACCCTGTTATTTAATACCATGTCAATGATTGCTTTATGATGTCATGCACACATTATACATATTCTACTTGACTTACATTCTAACTGTGGCACTTATCGGAAGTTATTATTATTATAAGTACTGTTTAGAGAAAATTTGTAAAAAGCAAATCAAAGCAACAAAAATAGGTGATCGTGGAGGCACCTCAAAGTACCTGTTGTAAGGTGAGGGGTCACCTGTGGTTACCTGTGATCACCTGTAAGTTCCTATTCTGTTTTGTTACCTTTGCTCTGGGTGCGAGGAGTCCTACGATCGATCGGGTAATCAGCAAGACACTAACACGAGTATCATGTAGCAAGATCGCAATTTATTTCCGGAACTCAGCTGGTTTTATTAAAATTTGAGGTACACCCTTTGGGATGTATCTCTTCGTGGACCAGCCAATTAGGTTACAATTTCTTACAGTTTATATTTTTTCATACAAAGTTTGTTCATATAAGTCTTTAATACCATATAAGTAAAATTTCTTAAAATACTAAATTTGCTTGGAGATAAAAATATCTCCTGACCATCGTCTCACATTATTTCTATAAATGTATAGAACGGTTAATAAGCTTGTCAATAAAACTTAAATGTCTGTAAAATATTAGCCAGTATTTCACACTTTGAAAAGAATGTTTCACACATTCTGCAGAATGCAAGCTTTTATGTCCTCTCCTTTCCTGTCCTCTCATACAGTTCAGCCTCTATATGCTTTTACAAGCGAGTAAAGAATATGTAATATAAGAGTTTAAAAAGAATTTAAGTTTGATAGGAAAATAAAGGCTATTACCCTCCTGTTCTTTTTTTTTTTTTTTATTCCGCCTCAGAGAACTATCAGGATACTCAATCACTTTAGCGTTCAATTTGCAGTCTCCTTTGTTCGCATCATGGTTGGAAATTTCTTTTTTTTTTTATTTTTTTTTTTTTTTTTTTTCCCCTTTCTTATTCTTTATTTGTTATTGCAAAAATGCTTTTTTTTTTTTTTTTTTTTTTGAATATATGTCAATAAATATACAAAAGGAGATAAAGGAAAAAAATTCTTAAGTACGTGAATAGATACATTAGTGTCCCCTAGCCGAACAAACCCTCATCCCACCCTCAAGCCACCCCCAACCCTTGATCCCGCCCTCCCACCCTCCCCTATCTCCGGAATTCTGTCTCCTATTGAATCACTCTTTGCCCGTTGACCTTCCTACACTATATCATCCTATCTATATACCTTGGTGCAAGTTTAAAATTAGCCCAATCCTGCCATTTCCGTTTAAATCCACCTTCTCCTTCCTCTCCCATGTACCTGAGCTGTTCAGCATAATATATATCGTTAATTCTGCAAAACCAGCTCTTTACTGTCGGGCTCATAGGGTCCTTCCATTGTTTGGGGATCAGACTCTTTGCTGCATCTAGTACGTGTGGAAGTAAGGTTCTCATATACTGTTTAGTTGACATTTCTGTCCCATGAAACAAGCAGACCCATGGATCAGGAGGTATTTTAATTCCGGTAATCTCCTCAATTATTAATAGTACATCCTGCCAGTATGTTTTAATTTTTGGGCAGGTCCACCATATATGTGACATAGTGCCCACTTCAAGACAGCCCCTCCAACAGTATTTGGAGGTGTCGTCTTGGTAACGGTATGCTATGGCCGGGGTTATATACCATCGTGCTAAACATTTAAAGTTCATTTCGATCAATGCACAATTGAATGAAGTTGAATGCGTCTTTTTTAATATATTCCTGACCACTGTCTCGGTTTTTCCCGTTCCCAATTCCTCTTCCCATTTATTAATATAAGGAGGGAAACCGGGGTCTTTCAATCCCATTAATATTTTATAAATTGCGGAGATCGCGCCCCTTCCCTTTGGTGCTAAACACATACGCTCCAAAGGGAGCAAGTATCTATCTGACCTCAGGGGGGAGGGGAAGGAATCTACAAAATGCGTCAGCTGAAGGTATCGCCACCTGCTCAACTCAAACAATTCTTTTTTTTTACTTAGTTCCTGATAGGTAAGAATTTTGCCGTCTTTTAATATGTCTTTTAATTGAGCATCTGATTTTTTAATCCAGTTACCAAACAGGTCCGTTTTCCCTGGTGCAAAGAAATTTGTGTCAAATAGAGGGATTAATGGGGAGTTATAACCCCATCTATGTTTTTTATGTGCCCTATCCCAAATAGACATGGATGCCAATGTGATTTTGTGCATGTGCGGATTTATTTGTCTAAAATGTGGCGGTATCCAAATTTCTTTTCCTAACCGTGAGTTATTTGAACAGCTTTCTAATCTCACCCATCTTTTCTCTCTTTTATCTCTGACCCAATCAACCACCCGTGCCATGTGAATAGCCATATAATATGTATAAATATCAGGTACCCCCAAACCACCATGTTCCTTATCTCTAATTAACACCTCCATACTAATGCGCATTTTTTTGTTCCGCCATATAAACCTATTTAATAACTGTTTTAGTATTTTGAAGTAAACACCCGGTAGTGCGATTGGTAACATTTGAATTATATATAATATCTTAGGGAGAGTAAACATCTTAAAACAGTTTATTCTCCCTAGTAGGGATCTTTGTCTCAATGCAATTCTCTTTAAATCTTTTTTAATATCATTTAATAGTGGTATATAATTCTGTAGATAGATTAGGTCAGGGGAAGATGTGATATTAACTCCCAAATATTTTATCTCGGTATCTTTCCAAATAAATGGAAACTCTTGCTTATATCTCCGTACGTCCTGTGCTTTCACATTTATATTGAGGATTTCTGATTTTAGAGGATTGATTTTAAAATTAGATACATCTCCATACAATTTGAGGGTTTTTAATAGATTCGGGAGTGTTATAGTTGGATTCGTTATGAATAATAAAATATCGTCGGCGAACGCTGCGAGTTTATGTTCCCCATCATTTGTTTGAATCCCCCTGATATCGGGGTTATTTCTAATCCCGGCCAGCAATGGTTCCAGGGTTAAAATAAATAAAAGGGGCGACAGGGGGCACCCCTGTCTAGTCCCATTGAACATTTCAAATGTCCCTGACAATGTCCCGTTTACCTTAACTCTTGCCGTTGGGTGTTTATACAAAGCGCTTATCCACCCCATCATTTTTGGACCGATCCCGATGAACTCCAATGTGTTCAATAGAAATCCCCAGTCTACCCTGTCGAAAGCCTTTTCGGCAACTATCGACAGGAGTAGACCTGGGGATTTACTATCTTTTATTATCTGTGTCAACAGAAGTGTTCTGATGCTATTGTCCCTGCCTTCCCTCCCGGGGACAAAGCCTACTTGGTCAGTATGTACTAAATCTTTCATGATTGTTTTCATTCTCCCTGCTAAGATTTTGGCGAACAGTTTTACATCTGCATTTAAAAGCGAGATGGGTCTAAAACTAGAACATAAGGAGGGATCTTTACCTATCTTAGGGATTACTGTAATTGCAGCCTCTAATGCCTCTTGACGAATATCCCAATTTAAACCAATACCGTTTATATAAGAACACATCCTGGGGATCAGAATGTCACTGAACTTTTGGTAATATGCAATTGTTAACCCATCGGGGCCTGGACTTTTCCCCTTTGGTGACTCCTTTAAATTATTGCGAATTTCCAATTCCGTTATAGGTTCTTCTAAAAAACTAATTTTGTCGTCTGATATTTTATTTAGACATGTGTTATTTAAATTTTTTTTTATATTAACGCTTCTCCTATTGTTTTTTTCGGGGGTGTCCCCTTGCGATATAGAATACAGCTTCCCATAGTATTCTTGAAATACTCTTGCAATTTCTGATGATGTATGTACTTTGCTCCCTTTGCCTGTTTGAATACTTTCTATAAAATTACCCTTAAATTTGTTTTGAAACCCTTTTGCTAGGTATTTACCCGACAAGTCACCCCATTGATAATTCTCTTTCTTACGTCTGTAGGATGCCGCTCTATTTTCATATTCAATAAGATCTCTTAATTCCTCTCTTTTTAAGATAACGGTACGCTCCACTTCATGCTCTCCTGTTAGTTTATGGGTCTGTTCAAGGTCCAAGATGGTTTTATATAATTCATCATATTTCTTCTTAGTTTCTTTTTTTTTTGCTGATCCTATTGCAATCAGTATGCCCCTGATATAGGCCTTGTGAGCCTCCCAAACTATTGATTCCGACACGTGTTCGGAGCAATTGGTCTTGAAATACCATTCTAATTCCTGTTTTATCCTTTTTACAGCCTCTTCATCCTGTATTAAATCCTCATTAAGTCTCCATTTGGTGTTACTTTTAGGAGCTCCCTCAATTTTTAAATTAATTGAGACTGGCGCATGGTCCGACAGGGTAGTTATCCCAATTCCCGAACTTGTCACTACGTCCAATGAGCTATGATCCACTAAAAAAAAGTCGATCCTAGAGTACGTCCCGTGCACAGCGGAGTAGAATGAGTAATCTCGTATTTTCCTTACCCTCCTGTTCTTATATCAGACCAGACCACCCAAAACAAAGGGGTAACCCCACTTTCCTATCAACCCCTCCTTTTGATCAATGTTCTGCTTAAGAACATTTGATCAATTACTCATTATACCATCTGATCATTTCAGTCTCAGTTTCAGTTTCTTCCTTATGTATTTTGGCTGAGGCTATTTTTGAAATTAAACATAATTTGATTTTAAAATCAATGTAACAGAAGAAAGCCAACATTTTTAAAGAAACTCAAGATTCCACTCCATGCGCGGAGCTGCAACCTCGTCTGGAATAGGCGGTGGGCCCGTTCTGAGACCCATCAGACAAATCCGGTCCCCTAAGGATGGAGGTGGCTGGTTTGTCTCAGAAGTAATCCAAGGCCTCTGAGAAATGTGTATCCTGTAACCAGTTTGTAACTATCTGTTCTCTAGAGCAAAACTTTTCCTTATACCTAGCACATTTAGTGATATTGTATGTGGCTAATAGATCAGCCCTCTCATCGACATCTTCTACTATGGTTGTGTTAAGACCCTCAATATTAATTTCTTTATCCTTAATCTTTTCTAAGCCAAGCAGAGTAAAAATCACAGTAGCATTTCTGCAAAATTTGGGAGATCCTCATTTTCTACTCGGATTTTAAATGCACCATTTAGAAAACATATCCTGGGTGGTTCTGAGAAACTTTGAATTAGGAAAGGCTTATTTTGGGTGGTAATAAGTTGTACTTCTGGTAATTGGGTATTATTGGTTAAGGCTAAAACAGAAACTGGTTTTCCTATGATAGGAAAAATATGTTCTCCTTTAGTTAAACGTGAACATACTCAACATTTTTTTTCTTTTTTTCCCTTTCGAAATCATGCATTAATAACCATGAATGGGGAATGTTTTCTAATGATGTGTATGTTTCTGGATCACCTTTGTCCTCGGGATTAATTATTTCTATGTCTTTTGGGTCTATAACAGTGGAGATAATTTCCCTGGGATTATTTCTCTGGACTGATGTTTTGACTATTTCATTTACATAAATTGGTTGTTTCCCGGCATTCCGTTATGCCCTAACATATTCCTTAGCTTTTTCAAGATCTGGGGAATAGCACCATGAAACATTTTTTCCTTGATGGGTAGCCATCAGGATAAGGGAATCAATGGAACACCGGGAATCCTTCTTTTGCTCATAATATCCATAAACCTTCTTTTTTTTTAAAGCTTTGTCTGTTATTTTGGTGACAACACCAGTACAGCAGGGATGTAACATTTTGATAACCTTGAAAATGGGTGCTGCCCTAGTCTTCCTAATTCTCCCACTCTCTATCTTACTTTGCATAAGCCACCAACCCCCCAGTTAAAATGACTTTAAAATAAAGTTGGTCTTTTATTGTCAAAAGCACATGCAGACACTGCAAACAACGAGTACAGAATGGCCGACGCGTTTCACGCTGCAATTCAGCGCTTAGTCATGGCTTTTTTCGTCTATGTGCTATAATCAGCATTGCCGGCACCCTGGTGGTTCAACAACCCTTGATGATCTACGAGGCTCACCTGGAGCGGTGAAAGAATTGTCTGCAACCCCCCAGTTAAGGCTGCAATAAAAATAGTCATTGTAAAATTAACAATATCACCTTAAACATATACATATACCATGGCTTATGGGCCGTTTGGGGTGGGGGTTCATGCTGGGGAGTGAAGAGGGAAAAATTAGGTGGTAGTTCAGGGAAATGGAAAGGGAAAAGGGAGGTAAAGTATCTGGACCCACTGGGCCTGCAACCAAATTGGACCGGGACCAATGTTTTGGTATAGGGGAAAGTTCCGACCATCTGCTGGAAAAGTAATGTTCAGTTCTTTCCCGATCTGTGTCATTTTGGGGATCTTACAAATGGGGGGTTCTGGATAATTGTTTAGCCATCTTTCACATTCGATCCACAGGAAATCAGGGATTATGTTTCTGAATCCTTGGGTGGGGACGATATAGATGGAGCTCTCTTTAGACGTGATGCATGGATTCATTGTGGGCTCTGGTCAGTGAGTACAGCTGTCCTTGTTACTTTGAGTACTTCAAAGGGTCTCTGGAAGATTGGTCTCGTCTGTCGCCTGGCAGCGAGTTGTTTGATCAACAAGTGTTCTCCCGGTAGGAAGGGATGTGTGGGATCTGTGGAAAGAGGCAACCTCATCATAATTTTCTGTATGTGCACTTACCTTATGCATTCCTCCTGGTTAGAATAAAGGTTATTATTATTTTTTTTCTTGTCTCCCCTCCTTACACTGTCACTTCTGGGCAGGTCTTCCCATAAGAATTTATAACAATTTCGTAGGGGGATAAGCCTGTTTTTGGGTTAGGGGTGGTACGGATCTGAAAGAGCACTCCCGGTAGGAAATGCATCAATTTTTTTTTTTTGTATTGTAAGATTGGGGTGATCAGACTCCAGTGGTAGGTGCGTTTTTAGTGAGTATGACAGTCCAGAACTACATTTTAAGGGCCTGGTAGCCCACATTTATTTAAAAGCACAAAAAGTTCACAAATACATCAGTAGCCCTCACAGGGGGTTCCACCGTTACTGTATCTTGCATATACATTAGTACTTTAGCCTCCTGGCTTTCATTCTTGCCATCCGGCTGTTTCAGGCCTTAGGTCTGCTCCTCAGAACAAACAGTTTTCTAGAGTTAAGCTCTCTCCTAGCTTACTCCTGATCAGCGCCTTGCTGCTCAATCATCAATGACATCTGCCTCCTGCAGACATGCATACTCTAGCTGCAGACATGCAGCCTCTGACTACTCTCAGAGGGATGGGAGTCCACCTAACTCCCGGGGACAGACTTCCCCCCTGGGTGGGGCTCTGAGCCATAGTCAGGTCAGAACTAAATAGCCAAACACACAGCTATGCAATCAGTGTGTCTTGCTCTCCAAAATCTGGCATAAACCATCAATCTTTAAGGTGGCACAGGGTTCCACCCCCACAGTATGTACATGTTGAGTATGATGTCAGTGATGAGACCTCTTGCAGTTGTGATGTGTCCTGAATCTATGCTTATCTTTTAGTCCCAAGCCACAAAGTATGATTGGTGGACTTGCTAATAAACAGGAAGCTGAGCAGAGCAGTATGAAGCAGGCAATACTGTTATTATACAAGATCTGGTAATGATGTTCTTAAGGGGAATCTATCATTTTTCCCATTCAGGGCAAAAAGACAGTTTGTCTTGAAAGCCTTCTTTGCCACCCACTTACCATCCCCATGCTTTCCTACCTCTCTGTGCCTCTGTTGATGTCTTTGGAAATACCCCAGTGCTGAGGTTAAATGTAACTTTTTCCTATTCCTCCCAGGATACAACTCTTGGCTTGAAGGTAGATAATACCCAGGTCTGAACACTATCACATGAGAATGGGGAGCAGATAATTAACTCTGTGAAAGCCTCTCCACTGTCTGGTTTAGTACTTACACAGGGTTGAAACCCAATACTTCAATGCAGGAATTAAGTGCGTGGGGCTCACCCTAAAAGCGGGTATCAAGTTTTCAATAGACCTGTCATTCTGCCAAACCTGGGACCAGATAGACCAGAATTGTAATCGTGAGGAAGAGAGTTGAGGTGCCTGATCATGTCTTTTTTTAACACATTTTTACTAAGTGCTCTGGGAAAACTCTGTTTTATATAGACTTTCTATTTAGACAGTTTTATATAGACTGAAATGTTGTAACAGGAGCAGGGGTAAGACTATGAAAATGGAAGCTGTTAGTACAATGTCTAACTTAAGATCTATTTATTTTACTTCAATTGGGCTTTACCAAAGTTCCTCAGATTTTTGTAGTACTAAGGAACTCTTGAAATGTACAGTGTGTGTTTCACACAATTACCCAACCACTGGTTTCTGATGTTTGTCCAGTCTCCAGACTCATTATTATTATTTTTTTCATTTGTATTTTTAAAAATAATTGAATTTATTGTTCTGGGGAATACTCTTTTAATTTTCTTTTTAGTACCAAGTTAGTACTTGTATTTTAGTATTCTTTTTCAAACAAGATGAATTGTTATATTTGTATTTAATATCACCAGAGTGGAAGGTATATTATCACGGCAAAGCAGATATTTCTAGCTGCTACTGCTTATAGATAAAAAAGCAGATACTTAGCAGACTTGATCTGAAATTAGGTTTGTTGCTCCTATTAGTACATGTTCTGTATGTGTTCACCTACTAATGGTAAACAGATTGTTAACTTTGCAAGGGAAGTTGCACTTTGTAAGGGAATTTGTCCCAGAGTTTAGCGAATGAGGTGAAGTCCTGGTGACTTCTATTATTCAATCATGTGCAAGTAAAAATAACCTTTTTTTTTATTTTTTTTATTATTCTCATTGCCAATTACTTTACCACATTCACTAAGCTTGTGGAAAAATGTGCATGCCCTGTGCAAATTCCCTTGCACAGTAAACAGCTTATTTGCCTTTAGAAAATCAACCCTTAGATTCAGATTTTTTTTATGGTACAGGGCTTTTATGGTCAACAATGAAGCACATGCATAGGCAAGACGGGTTCAAAATTTGTCTGTGTTATAAAGGGCACATAGAAAATAAAAATGTAAAGAGACTGTAAATTTAAAGAATTATAGGAAAAATATTTCCCAAAACAAAACAAAAAAGCCGAATTACAACATACATCTACACAGATCAGGAAATTTCATATACTTACCAACATTGAAAGGAATGCTATCATACTCGATTACCTAACAATTGCTGCAAACTTTTGTGTGTTTATTAATGTTGCAGTTAACCATATAATTTTGTGTTTCCACACAAATCAGTTGTATAGTATGTTCAGTTATTAGTCACTTCTGGACCGCCCACCGTATATACGTTCCTACTTTGACGTTATATACCGTTGTTATGGCAGCAGATAGTTGCCATAACCCTGGTATATTTATACACAGGGAGCATAAAAGTGGTCCCAGTGGTGGATTTCCCATGGGATCACTTTTATAGGTGTCGGGAGAGGTGCCCCTCCCACTGCTTCCTGGTAATTTCCGCCGCTACCGGAGACATCAGCAGCAGCAGAATTGATCCGGTCCAGTGGCCTGATGGGCAGGAAGTCGAGTGAGGGCAAGATAGCCCCCGCTAAAATCTATGCCCTTAGAGGACCAGAGTGACATCAAATGTTATTTCTGCCCTCCGGCCTTAAAGGGCCCATTTTTTTTTTAAAATACATTAAAAAATAAATAAAGTTGGATTGCTTTTAGCTGTAAAAGCAAGATCTGAGGTCTTTTTTGATCAAAAATATTTTTTTTATGGAAAATGTCAAAATAAAAAGTAAAATAAATAAGAAAAAACTAAAAAAATTTTTAAAGCGCCCTATCCCTCCAAGCTCGCACGCAGCAGCAGCGAATGCATACGCAAGCCACGCCAACATATGTAAACAGTGTTCAAACCACACATGTGAGGTATCGCCGCAATCGATAGAGTGAGAGCAATAATTATAATACTCGATCTCCTCTGTAACTCTAAACTGGTAACCTGTAGACATTTTTAAACCATCGTCTTTGGAGATTTTAGTACTGAAGTTTGTCGCCATTCCTCGAGCGATTTTAAAGCATGACATGTTAGGTATGAATTTACTCGGCATAACATCATCTTTCACATTATACAAAAAATTGGGCTAACTTTTACTGTTTGCTTATTTTTTTATTTAAAAAAAGTGTATTTCTTTCCCCAAAAAATGTGTTTGTAAGACTGCTGTTCAAATATAGAGTGACATAAAGTATTGCAATGATCTCCATTTTATTCTCTTGGGTCTCTGCTAAAAAAAAACATTTAATGTTTGGGGTATCTAAGTAATTTTCTAGCAAAAAATACTGACAAGTGTCAGAAATAGGCTTGGTCCTTTAGTGGCTAGGGTTACATGGTTACAAATTATCTTACATCCCTTGACATTTATTTTTGTGATGTAAAAGTTTCTCAGAACACCAAATATTTGGGTCTTCCCCCACAAATTAAAATGTTGTATATATTTTTACAGTGTGAGACCATTCCATTATGTAAATAGGAATAAAGGTGACACCGGATTCTCAAAGCTGTAGTTTGAGAAGCTCTGGCAGGTTGATTGTGAATGAAGAAAGCAATGTTCTATGCTTTCTCTGTATTTGGTAGGTCTGAATTGGGACCAAAGAGTATTGACAGGGACAAAACCTTTAAACTGGTTTCCAGGTTTTGCTAGACTCTTGTAGCCTGTGTGAGGGCACAGGGTGTGCAGTATTTTTATAAGGCAGATCTGATCATAGCTCAGAGCAGATGGAGTTGGAGTTGTTGTTGTTGCTGCAGCCAGGAGGGAGGTGTGCTCCTGTTTAGAGACCAATGCAAACTACTTGAAACAGCATTCCATGTGGAATAAGTTCCAGACCACTGGACTGAGAGAGTTGGGCCAGCTGAGAGAGTCTGGGAGAGTGCAAGAGTTTAGGTAACTAGAGCTAAGGGAAACTGAAAGAGAGTCCAGGGAATTCGGAGGGATCTGTGAGTCTCAAGGGAGTTAGAGCACCTAAGGTATTTTAAGGACCTCTACCTAGAGTAGGCCTGGGCAGTGAAGTACTGCAATTGAAGCTGAGTGAACTTAAGAGCCAGGTAGCTCAGCTTATTCATTTAGTGTGAAGCTGAAACCCCTGCATGGGAAGCCATACATTGTAAAAACTTCCTTTCCTTTTTTATAATAAAAGTGGGCCATCAGGCTTTTAATTATAGTTCCTGTCTACCATGGATATATATATATATATATATATATATATATATATATATATATATATATATATACACACACTAAATACATTTTAAGACTCACAAACATGGGCAATTTGGCTCATGCATCATAAAAAAACTGAGGGGTTTGGGTGCTAGGGAGGCACAAGTACAGCCTACAGTTTGCTACCAGCATCCTGTGAATCAAAGCAATGGCAATCTAAAATATGCTGCAGCTGTATGTGGCTTAATGCTATTCCAAGCAGTATTTGCATTTAAGGTGTGTGCATTTAGACATATATGCAGACATTTTGCATTCAGAGCATATGCAACAGCAACCAGGCACATACAGCCACAATGTATTTCAGCTTTTCTATAGTTTTGACAGGTTGCTGGCAGTTGGCTGTACCCTGTAATTGTTCCTCCCTTGTGCCCACAAATCCTAGGTTGCGTTGACTAGTTTCTGTGATTATGTGCATACCCCTCAATCATTGTAGTAGTATGGACATATACATATCTAGATCTGAAAAGAGGTACTGTATTTATTGGCAACACTCACTTTTTTACCCTGAAAGTAGAGGGTAAACTGTGCCTGTGTGTTATACGCAGAGGGCTGTGAAAAGTTTTTTTTCCTGAGGGTGCATGTTATAAGCCTGTGCGTGTTATACACCGATAAATATGGTAGTTCCATCTGCAATACACATTTATTGATAGGGTTACATAATATTTACAAATTACACACCAGACAGTATTTACAATGTAATGTACAGTGTAGGTCCCTTGACTTACATGATATTTACAAATTACCCACAAGAACCATATTTACAATATAAGATACAAGTATAGCGTTAGATTACCTGTTAACTTCAGGTCAGCCCATGGTGGCTGTTGTCTGTTCCCACACCAAAGAGGGCCTTAGCTTGCTCACAAAGCATTATATATCCCCCTACTTTCTGTACTTTGGCTAATAGAATTCTCCCTAATTGGTCACTGTACCTAGTAAATGTAGATTGGCACAGCCTGATTGAATGAGCCAAAGAAGGCTCTTGTTTACTGCCCATGTGAGATGTGGTCAGGAAAAACGAAATGCCACCATTTGAAGTTGAGCTAATTACTGTAAGACGAACACAGCACTCAATACTTTAAATATATTTTCTTCTAACTGAAATATATTTCTAATTGCAATATTATTTACAACTGTTAATGGAGATTTCACATAAACACATTAGACAACAGTTGTTATGCTGTAAGAGCCAAACCACTCATTATCCATATACATATCCATATACATGGTGGACTCATGTTATGACATATTCAAGCAAATAAGCCTTTCCTTGGAGTCTTCCACCCATACGAAATCATATTTCTTACAATATAAGATTCCATTAATGCCAAAGTTTGAGACTTCTGCCAATCCCTCGGATCTCCATGCACATTAGTAAGGAGAAAGGATATGTGAATAGTGGTCTGGTTGAATTTCAGTTTGGGACTTTTTCTTATTTTGATTATATTTCTGAATATTTGCAATGGATATATGCTTTTTTTTCCTGCTGCAGGTATTTTATATTTAGCAATTGGCCAATTATAATTTTAACTGTGTATTTGGAATTTTGGTGGTAGTTGTATATTGTGTTTTTTTTTCAAATTTTGTGACACGAAAAAAGTATACTGTGTGTTTTCACACAGATATATTTCCTCCCAGGTCCCATAATTAAAAAAAAAAGTGTTTTTTGAAAGAATTTATAACTAGGAAATAGAGGTAGAGCCCTTTCAGTTTTTTTTTTATAATTAATTTTACTTTACAAACCACTCACTAGCATGAGACCTTTAAACAAGAATATAAAATGCAATAGGCATCATTTATATGTACATTGTACACATTTATTGATTTAAAAACCACAGCTGTAGCAGGATATGGATAAATTGTTTGCTTTTGTTTGGAGATTGGAAAACATTTGTACAAATGATTTTTTCTACCAAACATGAATAATGCATTAAAACACTATACACTGCCCTAAAGTACATTGTTTATTATTTTCTAATTATATGCCATATACGGTAGCTTAGTTATTTTAGAATAATTGTTGAATTGTTGCTAAAAAATATGTTTATTTTTGTCAGTTAATTTGTACTTTTCACACACATTCAGTTTACAGTGTTGTAATGATCATTTTCTTGATTATCTTAAGCTCTGTAAGGATGCCTGGACCCTCAAGTCTTTCTGCGTTATGTGCAATTTTATACCATGGCAGTTTACTATTTTCTTTATGATAATGGTAAAAATAAATGTAAACAACTTTGCTTCCTTGGCAGGGCAGTCATATATTTATGATACTGGACTCTAACAAAGAAAAACATTCTAATCTTATAAAAAGGAAAACATTCTAATGCCACGTACACGCGATCGGTTCGTCTGATGAAAACGTGGGGCCGTTCAGACGAACCGATCGAGTGTGGGCCCCATCGTTTTTTTCCCATCGGTGAAAAAACTTAGAACTTGTTTTAAAATGATCTGATGGTTAAAAAACGATAGAAAAAAACGATCGTCTGTGGGGAAATCCATCGGTTAAAAATCAACGCATGCTCAGAATCAAGTCGACGCATGCTTCCTCAGCACGTCGTTGTGTTTTACGTCACCGCGTTCTGACACGATCGTTTTTTTAACTGATGGTGTGTAGGCAAGACTGATGAAAGTCAGCTTCATCAGATATCTGATGAAAAAATCCATCAGACCGTTTTCATCGGATGAACCGATCGTGTGTACAGGGCATTAGTCTACTCTTCCAGGGTTATTGAGCAAATAGACTTAGGACATCCTTGCTGATAATTGCTATGGCCACATTTTTGAGTTTTTAGAGTTTCTGAAGTAGAGGAAACCAGTGACAGCATACTAATTATGCAGACTGGGGGTCCAAAAATTCATCACAAGAACTAGTGTGAAGATCAAGGATCAGTGAAAACAGAACTAGACTGGAGTTCAGGTCCACTCTGCAGGGAAGAAGAGACTGAACACAGATTTAGGATTACTGTAGGAATATTAGGTGTTCTGACAGGCTGCAGAAAGTCATCACCAAAGCACAGGCTCAAGAACGTCATGATCTCCACCAGAACCCTTTTTAAAGGATACAAATGCAAAATAAATCGCAGTATGCAATGTACAGGATGGTCTTACTGGTGACACCTGGCAATACATTTTGAATTAAGTAAAGCAGAAATGTGATGAGGTTTAGGCTGGAGGTCAGGACAGGTGGCAGATTAACACTGAAACAAGACTAAGTAGTAACCAGGGACCAAAGGATATGGAAAAATGGACCGGATTTGCAGACAGATTCAGTAGCTTAACACAAACACTTGACAAGTCAGGAAAAACATAAGGTCAGTGGGGCAATACCAAAATACAAAACCACACAAGGGCTCAGGGGTCAAGTCAGAAATAAATTACATATGAAGAGTCAGACCAGGTTTAAGCAATTAACTGGCTTCTGAGGGTGGAATCCCTAAACAGTGTAGTCAAAAGCATATGAGTGTGACAGGAATGGTAGGGAGAGCACAGAGGCTTTGGAAACACATAAAAAAGTGGAGACTACAGGGCTGAATCCAAAAACACCTTTCAATTCTCTACAACATTAATAATGATTTGGCATTGATGCTTTTTGGGTCACTGACCAGGAACAAGTATAGAGATATGGACCTTAATGCCCTGTACACATGATCAGGCTTTAGCCCAACCAAACTCACATTGGAATTCCAAAGGAATTCCATCGGAGGAAAAGAGAACATGTTCTCTATGTAAACGCCAACGGAATTCCTCAGAATATCCGATGGAAAAACTCAGATGGACATACACACGGTCGGAATTTCCAATGGAAAAAGTCTGTCTGACTTTTTCCATCGAAAATTCCGATCGTGTGTATGAGGCATTACACTTTTCTGACACTCATCTACCGCATGCTTGTTCCAGGATTTTCAAAACAGGGTAGCTCTACTACATTTCTCATGGCACAGATCCCTTTAAGTATAAGTAGACTTCTAAAACAAAGCTCTCTATATGACCTCTTCTACTCGCTGAGAAAATAAATAAATATACCCAGAGAACACAAATTAAGCAAGTAGATTTTCTGAAGCAGCTCTGGGAAAGAAGGCAGATTGGCCATTTATCTCTAATGCCAGCACTGGAGAATGTTCAGTAACACAGAGGTTGCCTCTCTTAAGAGGCTGTAAATGCTGCTTAGCATTAGCAGATGAGGGACAATAAGATCTGCAGTTAAACATATTTGCTCTGGGAAGGCGAGTAGGGTCATATTGGACATTTTCGTCAAAAAGTAAACTTATCCTTTAACTTTATATTACTTTTGAAAATAAGTGCTACTACATTCATATGTTACTAAAACATCCAAGAGCAAAATGCATGCCAATAAAAGGCAATTGAAATAGAAAAACATATAAATGAAAGTAAAACTGCAGTTTTATGCAGTAGACAGCTGCTGCCAATTAGCTCAGATCTGGACCAACGTATCGGGCTAAGCAGAACAGAATTTCAGTGCTTAACTGGAATGACAAATCTTTAAAGTTTATTGTTCTATACATTAGCTGTGATTGCAGCCTTGTATATCATCTGCATCAAAATTCATATTGAGGCAGATGTTAACTACAACTCTGGTGATCATTGTTAAGAAAAGCTAAATGCATACTAAAAAGTCAAAATAGTTGTTCTCATGTGACTCATTTTCAGCTGCAAGTAGCTAACAATTTTTAATCTGTGTCCTATTTTAAAATCCTGCTTAAGCTACAATACCTGTAGTAGCAAATGCAATAAAAATGAAATAAAATTCAATCTTAAAGGGTCACTAAAGGAATTTTTTTTTTAGCTAAATAGCTTCCTTTACCTTATTGCAGTCCTGGTTTCATGTCCTCGTTGTTAGTTTTTGCTCTGATGTTGCTGTAATCCTTCTCTGTTCTGAACAGTCTGTTTCCTGATGAAAAAAGTAATGGGAGCTTTCTCTCTGTGGTCACTAATCCAGGAGGTGTGATTACTGTGTGTCTAAAACCCCTCAACATCAATCAGTTTCGTTTTCCAAACCATCACTGCCCTGTATTGGCTCTTTGTCTTTGTTCATCACAGAAGCATAAAACAGCATGCAAAAATGAAACTGAAACTGTAGGTACATTATATGATTGATTTTTATCTATTTTTATTCATTTTTAAAAGGAATCAGTTAACTATTATGTCTCTATACCCTGTAAACAGTCATTTCAGCAAAAAAAAATCCTTTACAACTCCTTTAACCACTTAAGCCCCGGACAATTTTGTTGCTAAATGCCCAGGCCAGGTTTTGCTATTCAGCACTGCGTCGCTTTAACAGACAATTGCACGGTCATGCAACGTGGCTCCCAAACAAAATTGGCGTCCTTTTTTCCCCACAAATAGAGCTTTCTTTTGGTGGTATTTGATCACCTCTGTGGTTTTTATTTTTTGCGCTATAAACAAAAATAGAACGACAATTTTGAAAAAAATTCAATATTTTTTACTTTTTGCTATAATAAATATCCCCCAAAAACATATATAAAACTTTTTTTTCCTCAGTTTAGGCCGATACTTATTCTTCTACCTATTTTTGGTAAAAAAGATCGCAATAAGTGTTTATTGATTGGTTTGCGCAAAATTTATAGCGTTTACAAATATCCCCTAACGATATCATTCCCACTAAACTGCTGAAAGAATGTGCTGATATTTTGGCATCCGCGATCACGCATTTTATAAACCAATCATTTAAAGAAGGTATGGTTCTGACCCCCCTAAAGCATGGCATAATAAAACCCCTTCTAAAACAAAAAACAACCTCAACCCAAAAGACCCAAACAACCGGCGACCTATAACTGGCCTAAACATCTTTTCCAAGGTCATTGAGAAAGCAGTAGTGCAACAACTACAACACCATTTAGATTCCCACAAACTGGACCCACGACAATCGGGTTTCCATCCAGGACACGGGACAGAAACAGCACTTCTTAAAATATGAGATGACACGCTAGAAGCAGCGGACGATGGAGAATCTTGTCTTATGATACTTCTGGACCTTAGTGCTGCCTTTGACACAGTAGACCACAAACTGTTGTTGTCTCGCCTCTCCGAGGTAGCTAGAGTTGCAGACTCGGATCTACCCTGGTTCTCATCATTTTTGGAAAACCGATCCCAGACAGTGAAACTAGGATCTTTCACATCTAAAACACGTATCGTGTCATGCGGAATCCCCCCTATCACCCGTACTATTCAATATTTACCTCCGTCCACTCCTAAAAATTATTAGTAACTAAGACCTACTCTATCACTCCTATGCGGACGACACGCAACTTTATTTTTGAATCATCAACAAAAAGGACCAATACCCCGTATTAGAACAGTGCCTCACTCAGATAGACAACTGGATGACAGAGAGTCACCTCAAACTCAATGGTGCAAAAACCGAACTCCTTCTACTTCATGCAAATCAAAAGAGACTGGCCAGAACTACCTGGTCACCACCAACCTTGGGACAAACCATCACCCCAAGCACCAAAGTCAAAAGCCTCGGAGTCATTTTTGACTCTGACATGACAATGGATGCACAAATAGGATCAGTAGTTAGCGTATCTCACCATCTTCTACGTCTACTACAAAGACTTGTTCCCTTCATCCGGAAAGATGACACAGCAGTGGTGGTAGGGACAATTATTAATTCCAGACTAGATTATGAAAATTCCATCTACCTCGGACTTCCAAAATACCAGATTGCCTGTCTCCAAGGCGTCCAGAACACGGCGGCACGACTGGTGACAGGGAAAAAACCTTGGGAATCAATCACTCCCTCCTTAAGATCCCTCCATTGGCTGGCTGTAAAGGACCGAGTCATATTTAAAGCCCTCTGCCTGACGCACCAATGTGTACACGGAAGTGCCCCCCAATATTTAGTTGAGAAAATAAAATACCAAAACCCCAATCGCGTTCTACGATCTACTAACCAAAAACTACTGCAAATCCCAAAAGCCTGCTACAAGACCAAAGGAGAACGTAGATTTGCTGTCCAAGGACCACGACTGTAGAACACATTACCGACTAATATCCGAATGGAAATTGATCAACAGGCCTTCAGAAAAAAACTCAAGACCCACTTATTCTGAAGGATAAACAGAAATGAAAATGGATGCCAAGCGCCTTGAGGCGATTCAGTTCGCAAATATAGCTCTATATAAGTTTTTCACTCACTCACTCAGGGGCTAGTTTAAGGCATTTTTATATATTTTTATTTTACTACTAATAGCGATGATCAGCGATTTTTTTTTCATGACTGCAACATTATGGCGGACACATCGGACACTTTTGACACATTTTTGGGACCATTGTCATTTTCACAGCGAAAAGTGCTTTAAAAATGCACTGATTACTGTGAAAATGACAATGGCAGTGAAGGGGTTAGCCACTAGGGGGCACTAAGGGGTTAAGTGTGCCCTAAGGGAGTGATTCTTACTGTAGGGGGCGTGACTGATCGTCGTTCCCTATAACAGTGTGTTTACACTCACCTCTCCCCAATCTTCAGCTCCTGTGACCCGATCGCGGGACACTGGCGGCGATTGGGTCCGCGGGTCCCACAGGCGCGGTCACGGAGAACAGCATCGGGGACGTACCTGTACGCCCATGTGCCCAGCCGTACCATTCTGCCAACGTAAATCGTGCGGGAGGTCCTTAAGCGGGTAATGGCACATCTATAAATAGGTTTCTGGGATATGATTTTATAAACCTTTACAAGAGCATTTCCATATTGGTTAATCTTGATAACACTACAGCATGGCTAAAAAGCTGTACACTCACTACTTTACATTGTAGTAAAGTGTAATTTCTTCTTGTGTTCTTAAGGTATAATAAAATATTTACAAAATATAAAGGTGTACTCACTTTTGTGAGATACTGTATAGATATACCAGTTTTATTATATCTTTTTATGTGACTACATTGAAGAAATTACACTTTGCTACAATGTAAAGTAGTGAGTGTACAGCTTGTATAACAGTTCCCCCAGTGCTCGCAGTACTCATGTAGCTGCAAACCATGACACTACCACCACCATGCTTGACTGTAGGCAATAGCGATTGGCTGAATGGACCCCTGTTAGTTTCGCACCAAAACTTTCAAACACAGCAAAAGCTTGGACCCGAATAGCGAACCCTATTAAAGTCAATGGGACCTGAACGTGTATCAATAAATTAAAAGTTTCCATCACTTTGAGCAAATTCTTCTCTTTTCCTACTGTGAAGTGTAAAGAAACCTTACCAATGAAAAGAAAGAAAAAAGAAAGAAAGAAAAAAACTGTTTTGATATACATATATGTTATATAGTTAAAACGTTTACATTTATGATTTAATAAAATTATGCTTTTTTTGTTTTCTTTTTAAAAATCTCATTCACAGTTACAGAAATTACCAATATGCCATAATATTAAAGTAATTATTTTTTCTACAAAATGAATCTTTCATTGACAATTAAAAACTCTCCATTTTCCTTCTGAGATGGCAAGATGAAAAATATCTGGTGCTTGTGTAAATTAGTGAAGTAGAAATTCAGCTCATTATATTATAACTGAATGATAAATTCCTTTAGTCATTAAAATATTGCTGAACTGGGTATTATTCTCTTGGTAAAGTGCATCAACTATTTGATAATATGTCCTCTTAATGAATCCTCCTTAATATGCTTCTAGACAGCAATGTAGAAAAGTACTCTAGAGTAGACATTCTATTGCTCTACTCCAGCAGAGACAAATCTATAATTAAAGAAATAGCAAGATAAATGTTTTTAATTATCAAAAATGATTGTAAGTCACTGCTTTGCTTTGTGTTTAATTTGTAAAATGAGGTATTACTATAAAACACATTTGCAGAAATTGAATTTATACTCTTTGGTTTTCCATACCAAACTGAAAAAAAAAACACATTAATGATCCACAAAGTTTTTTCATAATAATAATAATAAAAACAGTTCAATATTCAGTAATGTATTCACACAACTTGTGTGAATTGAGGTTTATTATTAATTATACTGTATATTGTTGTGTACATTGTAATTATATTTTATTTAGTGTTTGGCCTTTAGCTGCAGTGTTTGTTAGTTTTTTTACCTGTAGTCAGAGTGTTAACTTTGTAGCTAAAATAGATGTACAAACAAACCAGGTGATGTTTGGTTTACTAAAGCAAATGTAAAATAAAAATAAAATTGCATGTTAACATTCACACATTTTTTTTATTATCCCTTGTTATTTCTCAGTTCTGCTGATCTCTGTCGGCCTAGTAGCAACTATTTGCCATATACATTCATGTACCCCTGTGATGAGTGCTTGGCATCTTTCAGGAAAGTTCCCTGATGATGGAAATTTGGCTAGAAAGGAACATACCATCACAAAGTGTATGAGTGCAGCTTGTAGTGTTCATTAGATATATTTTGACTGCTTGCCGACCGCCGCACGACGATATACGTCGGTAGAATGGCACGGCTGCGCAAAAGGACATATATATACGTCCCCTTTAGGAAGCAGCAGTGTGGATGCGCACGCGCTCCGTGTGCTACGTGACTCCGACCGCGGGTCCCCCGAACTCGATGCCCGTGGGCATAATCGCAATTGTGTCACAGTGAAGAAGAACGCTGATGTAAACAAGCATTTCCCCAGTCTTCCTAGTGACAGGACAGTGATCACAACTTCTTGTAATCGGAAGCGGTGATCACTGTCGTGTCACACACAGCTCATCCCCCCTACAAGCACTCCCTAGGGCACACTTAACCCCTTCAGCGCCACCTAGTGGTTAACCCCTTCACTGATAGTGTAATTTTCACAGTAATCAGTGCATTTTTATAGCAATGATCTCTGTAAAAATGACAATGGTCCAAAAAATGTATCAAAAGTGTCTGATGTGTCCGCCATAAAGTCGCAGTCACGATAAAAATCACAGATCGCCGCCATTAATAGTAAAAAAATTAATAATAATAAAAATGTCATAATTCTATCCCCTATTTTGTAGATGCTATAACTGAATAGGGGGTGTCAGCGGTGGCCATAGACAGATTCATGTATTCTATTGGTGATAGAGGGGGTGGCAGGAGAGAGGGGATGGCGCCCGTACATCCTTATGGATGCACCACCACTGGTTATGTGTAATAAAATGGGATCACACATAACTAAAGTGTATTTAATACTTGGTACAAAATCCGTTGTTGGTAATGACAGCTTCAAGACACCTCCTATATGGAAAAACTAGTTGCATTCATTGCTCAGGTGTGATTTTGGCCTGTTCTTCCACACAGTCTTCAAATCTTGAAGATTCCGTAGACCTCTTCTATGAACTCTGATCTTTAGTTCTTTCCATAGGTTTTCTATTGGATTCAAGTCAGGTGATTGGCTGGGCCATTCTAGCAGCTTTATTTTCTTTCTGTGAAACCAATTGAGAGTTTCTTTGGCTATGTGTTTGGGATCATTGTCTTGCTAAAATGTCCACCCTCCTTTTATCTTCATCATCCTGGCAATATCAAGAATGTCTTGGTACATTTTTCCATTCATCCTTCCTTCAATGATATGAAGTTTGCCAGTACTGTATGCTGAAAAACAGCCACGCCCACATCATGATGTTCCCACCTCCAAACTTCACTATTGGTATGGGGGTGTTTTTCAGGTGATGTGCCATATGACCTGGCATCCAAAGAGTATATATATATATATATATATATATATATATATATATATATATATTTTTTACAGTGGCTAAGCATTCATATTTTAAAAATATGAATATGGAAAGCTGACGTTAGTAATACAAATAATATTTTTGGCAATAGCCGTCAATTTGGCATGCAATTTGACATGTCAAATCACATGCCAAATAGCTGCAATATATGAACCAGGCTTCAGGAGACTTGCAAAACTGTTGTGATATTTAAAAATATCAATATCAAAAATATCAACAATATATATATTGTTCTGTCAAAACAATGGGAACATTAGGTGGCATTTGAAGATGCTAATGTAAAGGCACACTTTTTTTTTCACACACCTATCAGGCATGAACATTGCTCTCGTTAATAAATAACCCTTGCTATGTCAAATAACATTTTTACAATATACATAACCAGATTTGCACTCATTTTATCTGTGCATGTAGAATTTATTCAAGCTAGGAAAACAAACTTTTTCATGCTTTAGGTATTTAGTATAGTTCTTTTATTCCGAGAGTCAGTTATGTATAGGTCAGTATTGAAGCTACAGTAGAGATAGCTGTTTTTTTTTTTTTGTTTTTTTTTTACTATGACTGGGGCCTATATGGGCTGGAAAGCTGAAGTTGGGCTTAACGTGAATACACTGAGCTTGTAGAGTCCCAAGTCCCTAATGGTTGGATTATTTGCCATTGCCAGTATATTGATATATTGCTCAGCAATATATATATATATATATGTATATATATATATATATATATATATATATATATATATATATATATATACAGTTATACAGTAAGTATAACATATATATTTGCTATGTCAAAAGAGAATATGTTTTACAATATACATACAGTAGCAAGATTTGTACTTGTATTATCTGTGCATGTAAAATTATTCATGCTAAGAAAACAAACTTTTATGTGCTCTAGGTATTTAGTAGCATTCTTACGGTGTTTGCATCTGTAAATGATGTAATTAATCACATAAGACAACTTTGGTTTTATATTAAAATGAAAATGGTTGCAGTTCGAAAATACATCTGTTTACAAGAACAGATTAATTTTTTTTTTTTTGCTCAAAAAACAAACCAAGTGCTATGCTTCCTAGTCACAAACAAGTCTTTCAATTAAGGAAGCTGTCACCAACCTGCACCTGAGGGTTTTGCGCTTCCAAAACTAAATCAGAGCCAGTTCATTAATTAAGTGAAATGTTTAATTTGGATTTGTGTATTTCATGCTTTAGTAGTGCACAGATATTTAGCTCACAAATCAATGCAGGAGAAAAGTAATAAACAAAGATGTATGCACAAAGAATGTGTATACGCAACACTTCCAATATCATGAAAAGTCCATATAAAAATATAGGAGGTAATACTGGCAAAGAAATCCAATCTAGCCCCAAGTGTCTCCTGCAGCTCCTGATGGAAAATCTGGGAAAGATGTACTCAATAGTATATGTAACAGAACACAGCAACAGGACGCAGGAGTTGGAGGAATCAATATGGCATCACTTTATTCAACATAGTACACTTACAGTAAAAAAGCTCTGAATTTAATCCAGGTTAGAAGCAGAAGGTGAAACATCATGTCGATATGTCACTCTAGTACTCCGATCAAACAGTGCCAGACCCATGGAGAGGAAGAACGCCTGCAGCATCCATAGCCACAACGGTTGCAACACATTGACTGAAAGCATGACAATGTCACAGGATGGGTGGGAAGCAATGCGTTTCAGGTGCACAGCCCCCTTTGTCATATTTTAGTCATTGCTTGTATGTACTGTCAAAATTATTTGCACCAACGTTCATTTTTCCCCAAGCAGTATCCTTCCTAAATAACATTTTATATGGAATTACTCCTGAAAATAGCATTGCACACCTTGGTATGTGAGGGTGCCTGGGTACTTACAGTTTACAGCACTTACACTTACAGTTTCATATCTATATATATGCAGTGGGTATCTAAAGCACTTCTACCTTTGACTGCTAGATTCAGCAGATTTAAAGTGATGTTTGACCAGATCACATGAAATCTGTAAATAATGGATGGCTTAATTTCATGCCATCCATTGCATACAAATGTGTTGCTAGCTGTGATTGATCACATTGATCACATTCTACAGACAGGGTCAATCACAGCCCATCTGTACCATGTGATTAGCTCTAGCCAATCACAGCTACAGTGTTACTATGGTACTACTGTATTGCTCTGGTCACAGTGTTTACTGTTTAGAAAAAAAATCCTATTTTTTTTCCTTTTTATACATAATGTCACCAGTCAGTGTCCCTGATCACCACCACCACATCAGGTATATAATAATGCTTTACTGCACCAGTGACAGTATGTAAAAAAAAAAATGCGCCAAGAAAGTACAACTTAAAAAAATTCAACATGCCTTTTGTTAAATACCTTGGACTGTCTACTTTCCAAAAATGGGTCATTTAGGTGTATTTGTACTGTCCTGGCATTTTTGGGCCCCATGAAATGAGATACGGTGTCAATACATCAGGATTGATTATTTTTTAGATATACAGTATATCACATTTTTGTAAATATTTTATTATATATTTTCATGTGACAACACTGAAGAAATTACATTTTGCTACCATGTAAAGTAGTGAGTGTGCAGCTTGTATACATTTTATGTCCCCTCAAAATAACTCAACACAAAGCCATTAAAGTCTAAACCGCTGGCATTGGTTCCCTCAATGAACTGTAGCTCCCCAGTTCCTGCAGAACTCATGCAGCCCCAGACCATGACACTCCCACCACCATGCTTGACTGTAGCAAGACACACTTGTCTTTGTACTCCTCACCTGGTTGCCACCACACACGCTTGACACCATCTGAACCAAATTAGTTTATCTTGGTCTCATCAGACCACAGGACATGGTTCCAGTAATCCAATAATGTCCTTAGTCTGCTTGTCTTCAGCAAACTGTTTGCAGTCTTTCTTGTGCATCATCTTTAACTGCTTGCCGACCAGCCGCCGTCATTCTACGGCGGCAGGTCGGCTCTGCTGGGCGAGAGCCCGTAGCTATACGGCGGCTCTTTGAGCCGCCACTAGGGGCGTGTGCCGTGTTTCCCCTAGTGAGGCCACACCCCCCCCACAGTAAGAACACACCCAGGCATACTTAACCCCTTCCCCACCCCCTAGTGTTAACCCCTTCACTGCCAGTGGCATTTTTATAGTAATCCAATGCATTTTTATAGCACTGATCGCTATAAAAAATGCCAATGGTCCCAAAAATGTGTCAAAAGTGTCTGAAGTGTCCGCCATAATGTCGCAGTACCGAAAAAAAAATTGCTGATTGCCGCCATTACTAGTAAAAAAAAATATTAATAAAAATGCCATAAAAATACCCCCTATTTTGTAAACGCTATAACTTTTGCGCAAACCAATCAATTAACGCTTATTGCATTTTTTTTTATGAAAAATATATAGAAGAATACGTATCGGCCTAAACTGAGGAAAAATTTTTTTTTTATATATTTTTGGGGGATATTTATTATGGCAAAAAGTAAAAAAATATTCATTTTTTTCAAAATTGTCGCTATATTTTTGTTTATAGCGCAAAAAATAAAAACCGCAGAGGTGATCAAATACCACCAAAAGAAATCTCTATTTGTGGGAAAAAAAGGACGCCAATTTTGTTTGGGAGCCATGTCGCACGACCGCGCAATTGTCTGTTAAAGCGACGCAGTCCCGAATCGCAAAAAGGTCTCTGGTCTTTGGGCAGCAATATGGTCCGGGGGGTAAGTGGTTAAAAGAGGCTTAACATCCTTAGGTGACTTCAGGTACATTTCAATAGCTTTATCAGATGCTCCAGAGCTATAACATGCAAACAAGAAAAGTAATCTATTGGTATGCCCTCTCCCTCTTTTCAAACATTGTTATTGTTCACTGAGATCATGTTTTAAAGTTGACCTATTGGTAACTTAACTAGTCTGCATGACTAAATGCAATGAATGTAACAATTTTACAGCAACAGTATCATTTTAAGAAAAGCCCCACCTTTTATCATTAAAAGCAGTCCTTGAGCTCCAGGTAAATAACTTTTCCTACATCGAGAAGATGTCATTAGTCTTCTGCACGCGGAAGGAAACCTCTTCTCAGTTTCCTTTTACTTGGTAGACTAGAGGATGCAGCAGAGGCTGATTTGTGTTAGGCATTAGTGAACAAAGCCAAACCTGTGTAGGCAACATCATACATTATTGTGTAATTTCTGAGCCAGTGTATCAGTCCAAGTAGTAAACGCTGAGCGGCATGATGATTGAACAAAGGTGGTTCCATCCTTCAGTAGAGAAAAACAGTTGGAGACGTTATGGGAGAACTGTGATCTCTGTAAGAGTTTTAAAATGTCTTTAGGTAGTGATAATTCCATGGCACACTGGCAATTCTCTCACTAGCAACAACTCAAAAGACACAGAATCGCCAAGAATTACAGAGAAAAAAATTATCACCTATTTCAATGCATTGCTTCCTTGCTGAAAAAAACACTGCCGTAATTCTATAACTAGCCTTCATCTGACCAGCAAAGGATCTATAGGAAGCCTATTACTTGTGAATTGTCACCAGCCACAGAATTTCTAGTGTGCTATCTGTGACGGGCCGCCTGGCACCCCGCTTGGATGCCTCCACCAAGATACAGCTTCCTCCACTCTGGAACCAGGAACTAGGTATTATAGCTGATTATTGCACCCAAGAACTATATGGCACTAGCTTAGGTACAAACTGGAACTGACTTTATAGTAAACTCACATAGAATATATACCACAAAAACTCAGATAAGATCTTGATCACATTATCCCAAACAATGCAAAACTTTAAACAGTAAAATCATTAGTACATCCAACAGTACATCTAATGAACAGCTAACATAAACATAAATATTTTCAACAGCTAGCAACTAACATCTAACAGTGATATAATTACCAGTAAGCTAATTAACAACTAGTCACCTAGCAAAGTATAGGTGACTCAGGTCAGTGCCCACCCAGACAGTTTGGCACCAGTTCCCCAGAAAGAAGACCAAGGGCTGCCCAAATCTCATTAACCAGCTTTCTTTTCACATCCACCCTCTCGCTGAGTTTCAAGTTGGCAGTCTGACTTCCTTGACTGTTAAATGTGCTAATGTCATTATAACAGGGCCTCTTCCTGAATGCTTGTAGCATAGTCATTAGGCAAGAGGCTAACCTGCAGTCCCCTCCAAAAGCCCCTGTCCCAGTTGGGTCTGTCACACCATTGTCTCTTACATCGCTTACATCATTACTTAGCATATATGTTTTTAACAGAAAAAAATATCTGATAGGTTATGGACAAATAGCTAGGCACAGAAAGTGGGGAAATATTTGATATTGTTTGACTTTCCTTCCCGAAGCTAATATAGTCACTGATGGTGCATGTAGGTGCCTAAGGTTGCTTGTATTTCATTTAGCATTTTTATTTACATAGAATAAACACAGAAATTTAATAATATAAGGTACAGATAGTAATTGAAAGATATTAAAGGACCGGAGCTAGTAAAATATTAAAGTGCTTGGAAAGGCACAAGGTTTTTAGATTTGTGAATTCTATTCACATTGCTGTGACCGGCGACATGCCTCCCGGAGTTATTTCTGGGTTTGCGGGCTTGGCCGAAGCCGAGATTACGTCACTCCCGCGGGAGCTGCTGGTCACAGCACGACTGCTGAGGAAATGGCACGAGCGAACCGTTTCTTCAGTGCGATTGGCGATTCTTAATACTGTAAAAAAAATTTTTTTTTAGATCTGAGCCATTGGCAGCTGAGTAAACCGCAAATGACGTCGTCGCTTCCAGGACTTTTCATCGGAGACCCAATCAGCGCTGAATCCGGCTTTGTTCGGGTCCCAGCCTAGCCGGCGGATGCGTTGGCAGATGGCTCGGGTCTCCCGGTGGGACGGAAGGCCCAAGAAAAGAGCAGCGGAAGGTGGCAGGAGGGAGGACATCGGCTCTCGCTTCTTAGGATAACAGCTGAGCGGCTTTTAGCCGCATCAGTTGTTATCACTAAAGAGCCAACCGCCCGTTCTATTACTGTTGTTACCATCTTCCTGCTCTTTTTCTGTCCTTGGCCTCAGCCATGAGGTGGCCATGGCTGATATCTCCTGCATATGTGGGTTGGAACTACATTGTTCTGACATCTGGCTTCTACCTTTGCATCAGATGATGAGAATGTACACTGCAGGCATCATTCACACCTAAGCTTTGCAGGAAACATGAAGCAAAAGACCATTGTTGCTTAATGACACCCCAAATGTGGGTAGCAGTCCCGTCTTTTACAATAAAATGACAAAGGGTGCAACACAAAACACGCTTGGCTTAGTGTCAAAAAAAGGTACATGATCTTTGGCACATTTGTCACCCCTAAGGCAGTCCAACTATATAGGTTGCTCAATGCTGTCACACAATAAATGCACTAAAAACACAGAAAAACGAGTTGCATTGTGAAGAAGTGAATGCAGCCTAAAACTTTTGGAGCTGGACAGGAGAGTGAAACTGCCAAGAAATCTAATTGAGTGATTTGTAACAGTGTGCCACAAATTTTACTTGTCTATGGTTTGCACTTATCAAGAACATCAGGGTGTAATAGGACACAGAGATTTCCAATTGTACAGGACTTTGAGACACATAGCAATTCAAAATGCAAACATTTCTGGAATCATTTCTGAAGCCAATTGTAATGCAAAAGGCCTACCACTGCCTAACAGTTACTGCCTGTAGCCTAAATGCAAAGGAAGAACAATTAGTACACTATCTGAGTGGGATTTTTTATTTTTTTTTGTAAGTAAAATAAAAAAAAACGCTGGACAATATTCAACTGGAAATATAGAAATGAGCAATAGTGTCAATAATAAATACATATTATGCTAAGCAAACAAATATCTATCATATGTACCATTCCTAATAATGTTTATTTCATAGAGTCTGTAACATTCTGTCCAACATTTACAATCATCTAATCATTTAAACAGATAATGTGTGCTTTTCTAATCATGGGTTTTTCTGTGCTACTTCTTATTTTTAGAGATTTTGTGAAAGGTTTAAATTAACAATATTTACAAAGATATGGTCTGATTACATTTGGTTTTCACCAAACAGGAACCTTTGGAGTCCTTTTTAAACTGTCAAATTATCTCTTACTATAAATGGAATCTCAGGCTTGTTTTATGTTGATATGTAATTCCAAAGAAATTAAGCATGACTTTATATCACAAGAAAATCATGTCAAATTATACTAAACATACAGTATGTAGATGTAAGCTATAGTACTGCATATGCATTATAGCACAGCTAGTCAATAAAAAATTTTTACTGAGCTGTTCTATGCATCTTTTTTTTTCCAGAACTGGAAGCTGAGGAGTGGTGTAAGTGCCTGTGTGTGGAGTGTCTAGGAACCAGACTTAATGATATAAGCCTTGGGGAACCAGACCTACTAGCTGCTGGGGTACAAAGAGAACAAAATGGTGAGTCATTGCATAGTGTATAACATATTTTATTATGTATTTTATCACAAGAAGTGCAAGATATTTCATTATGTAATGTATAGTTTACATTTACCCTGAATGTCATATATTTATCAAATTTATATTTTGTAGGTCTATAAAAAAACTATAGCACAATTATTTTTGTAAAACTCTTCAAATATATTGGGCTGATTGCTAAAACAGATCATTGCAATAATTTCAATCTATTAATGATGTGTTACTTATGCAATGAAAAACTTGACTGCAGCATTTTTAAGTGCATTTTTTTTTACCATGCTGCTACATTTACAACTGTCACATCCTTTTTCCCCAAAGAAAAATACAAACAGGGTACAAGGGGCCTTTTTGAGAGAGGGTATGAAATGCATCTATATTTTTATTATATTGGCTAATGCACAGATGTGTTTTTGTTTTTCTTTTTACATTGAATTATTAAGCCTTTTCACTCTAAAGAACAATTCTACACATAGGTACATAGTTAGTCAGGCTGAAAAAAGACACAAGTCCTTCTAGTTCAACCATAAAAAAATATATATATATCGTACAATCCCATATACCCAATTCTATACCCACAGTTGATCCAGAGGAAGGCAAAAAAAAAAAAAGTCCCTCACCTCCTGTACATATGAACAGAAATGCATGCATGCATTGCCATGCAGTAGAGTGATAGCAATAATTCTAGGACCATAACGCACTGTTAACTCTAAATTGATGATCTGTAGAGGCTTCCAAAGTATCACTAATGCCTCGAACACATGACCAGACTTTCAGAGAAAAAAAGTCTGACTGGCTTTTTTTTCCTCGGAAAGTCCGGCCGTGTGTAGCCTCCCTCTGACTTTTGTCAGAAGTCCGATGGACCTTAGATAGAGAACCTGCTCTCTTTCTTTCCGTCGGACTTCCGATGGAATCACTGCAGACTTTTGCACGGTCAAAAGTCCCACTGTGTGGTACAAGCATATTGGACAATTTTTATTACAATAGTTCTTTGCTGTTTCCTTGTCAATGAGGTTCATTGATTGCACAATAGAATGAAAGTACAGTTTTTACATGTACAAGGATATATAGACAAGCTTTTTGTTAAACAATAACAATTATATATGTAGGCAACATAATATGTTTTGGTTTGGGCTAAATTTCAACGTACACATATAATTAACTGTTCTATGTTATTTTATCATGTTAGTATGAATATTGTAACTATTAATACCCAACAAAAGTTATCCTTTAAGGCCTTGTACACACGACCAGACATGTCCGATGAAAATGGTCCGCGGACCGTTTTCATCGGATATGTCTGCTGGGAGGTTTTGGTCTGATGTGTGTACACACCATCAGACCGAAATCCCCGCGGACAGAGAACGCGGTGACGTAGAAGACACCGAAGTTCTCTGACGCGGAAGTTCAATGCTTCCACGCCTGCGTCGAAATAATTCGACCAGTTTCAGCGGACATGTTCGGTCGTGTGTATGAGGCCTAAGAATTTCTACATGTGTAGGTCAAACATGTATTAATATTGAGCTGATATATATAAACAAATATTATAAATTAACTCATAAGAGAAAAAAAAAGAGACAAAAATAAATGTAAGAGAGAGGGGGTAAAGGAAACATGCTGTTTCAAGGCATGTATATTTTTGAGGTTTTCACATATTTGGTATCTATTTACTCATCTTTTATATTTTACCAAAACATTCAGTATTATATTAAATATAATAGTATATTATATATCATATTAAAATTAATTTCAGTGTGTGGTTTTCTGAAAATATAGATTTGGTAAACAGTACCACAATTATCACATGACACAAAAATGCAACTGCCACAATTTCATTCTACAGCACAGGTGTCAAACACAAGGCCCGCGGGCCGAATCCGGCCCTCCAGGCGGCCATTTCATGTGGCCTTCGCACCTCTCTTGCATCTGCAGGAGAGCTCCAGCCCTCCTCTGGTCCTACTCCAGACCCTTATGCCGCGTACACACCATCACTTTATGTGATGAAAAAAAACAATGTTTTTAAAAAACGTCAATTAAAATGACCGTGTGTGGGGAAAACGTTGTTTTATGTCTTGTGAAAAACTACAATTTTTTGTGTCGTTTTTCAAAACGTTGTTTTTTGTGTCATAAAAAATGACCGTGTGTAGGTTAAAACGACTTTAAAACAACGTTGAATGGAACAGAATGCCGTCGTACGTGCTGAACGGAACCGTGCTTTGCTAGAGCTTTTGGAAAAAAACGATGGTGTGTATGCTATATCGTTTTTGAAAATGAAGTTTGAAAAACGTCGTTTTTTTTTCATCACATAAAACGACGTTTTTTTCTATAAAAAAAAACGACCGTCTGTACGCGGCATCACTTTCTGCTTTCAAGCAATGCATCCAGCCTCTTCCCAGCAGCAGCATAAGGAAAGGGGAGTGCACTGGGATGTAAGGGTGAGTGGGGGACTCAACTTCTGATGGTGGGGTGGCTCTTAACATCTAATATAAGGGGAGGGGATGTGCTGGACATCTAATCTTAAGCCCCATACACACTATCAGTTTTCCTGCAGGTTTTCTCTTCGGGTTTACAAAAACCATCTAATATGAGGTCAAACCTCAAGAGTTTCAATTTGTATGCAATCAGGTAGGCCCTTGCACTACATGATTTTGGTAAACCTGAAGAGAAAACCTGCAGGAAAACTGATAGTGTGTATGGGGCTTTACAGATACAACCGGCCCTTATGAGGGCAATCATAGTGCTGATGCGGCCCGTGATGAAATTGAGTTTGACACCCCTTTTTTACAGGGTCTCTACTTTTAGAAAATACAGTATATAAAATTTGGATGCTTTAAATAATTATCAGGCCTATGTACATTATATCATGTGTACAAAAAAAAAGCTACAGAAATGAAAGGGTTAGATTAAAGCCATTCGGAAAAATGTTACATTTTTGTAATACAACTATTTCAAATGCTGGAGAGAACAAGCATAAGATTAAGAGTTTAAATAATGAATGCACCAGGAAATATGCTAAAACTTTTTAATATGCTATCTCAAACAAATGTCAAGATTGTGCTTTCACACCTGTGAACTCAAGGTGCCCACCAAATAAAAGATTGTGGTCTAAATCTTTTCCATGCAATGACTTTTGGGAACTAAAAGTACTTCAGTGATTCCCACTTGTACTCCTTTGACCTATTGAAATAAATCATCTTAGATTATAAAATACAGGCCACGTACTTTAGTTTCACCTTCTATTGTCATATCAATTAATCTCTATAATGTGGCTATGTACAGTACGCTTTTTACAGACATAACTGGATTATTTTAACGTCTGCTTGCTATTTTAACATAAAAGCAGCTTGTTCTCAGGCAAGAGCTACCTGACCTCATTCTGTTGTTTCTAGATAAATGGTGCCTACACACAAGTCGCCTAATGTTGTGAAATTTGTCCTAATTATCCAGCTTTTATTATTATTGAATCTTGCATGACACCCTAATGGTTTCCTTTTTAATAAAATAAGTTCTACAAAGAATAGTTTTCTGCATAATAATTATCCATATGTAATTTTTTCTATGCATATAAACAAACACACCACTATACAGGTGTCAGATGAACCCTAGCATCAGAAAACATGAATGAGATAACCATTGTTATCTGGCAATATACTGTAACTTCACAGTATTAGATTAAAGCGTTTGTTACCCATTATATTCCTTTTACTGTATGTGCCTGCTGTACCATGTACTTCTATGAGAAAGTATCCTGTTCTCTATGTATTGCGTCCTTTATCTGAAATCCCTGGTGAAATTCCTGGTGTTCCTGCAAGTCCCTCTGCTTTCCCAGTAAAAACTGACCACGCTAAGCATGCTAACACACCAAGGTCAATTCCCTAACTGTGCTGGGAACTCAGCCTGCTCTCCTCCAATAATCAGACTTGTCCTGACAAGCCCTCACTGCACAACCATTCACTGGAAATCTCAGAGTGTTGCTGTTTCTCCTCCAATCAGCTCGTATGCAGCTAAGAACCAAGGGATGTGATCACTTATACAAAAGGGGGAAAAGGGTATTTATAGTGTTTTTTTTTTAATATCTCTACAAACATGTTTTGCCATTCAATCCTATTTTAAACTGAATGGGTTGTTTTTAAGGCTATGGAAATTAAAGATTAATTCCTTGATTAATCGTTAATTTTTGTTGATCGATCAAAATTCTTTGATTGGTACTGGTGGTGCAACGCATTGTAAATGATCCATGATCTGAACGGGTCACCATATGCGGATTGGCACACCATGTGACCCTCGGAGCTCTGCTGCAGCACTCTGACGTCATCACCCGGCCTCAACTGCCTGTGTTTGGCCGGCTTCTCTGGTAAGACTAAGCAAGCACTAATCTTCCTATACAGTGGGGGAGATGTGGACCATATTACAGTGGGGGAGATGTCTGTAGATTAAAGTGGGGAGATGTCTGTGGATTACAGTGAGGAGATGTCTGTGGATATTACAGTGGGGGAGATGTCTGTGGATATTACAGTGGGGGAGATGTATGTGGATATTACAGTGAGGAGATGTCGGTGGATATTACAGTGGGGGAGATGTCTGTGGATCTTACAGTGGGGGAGATGTATGTGGATATTACAGTGAGGAGATGTTGGTGGATATTACAGTGGGGGAGATGTCTGTGGATCTTACAGTGGGGGAGATGTATGTGGATATTACAGTGAGGAGATGTCTGTGGATATTACAGTGAAGAGATGTCTGTGGATATTACAGTGAGGAGATGTCTGTGGATATTACAGTGGGGAGATGTCTGTGAATATTACAGTGGGGGAGATGTCAGTGGATCTTACAGTGGGGAGATGTCTGTGGATATTACAGTGAGGAGATGTTGGTGGATATTACAGTGGGGGAGATGTCTGTGGATATTACAGTGGTGGAGATTTCTGTGGATATTACAGGGGGGAGATGTCTGTGGATATTACAGTGGAGGAGATGTCTGTGTATATTACAGTGGGGAGATGTCTGTGGATATTACAGTGGGGGGGGGGTGATTGTGGATATTACAGTGGGGGAGATGTCTGTGGATATTACAGTGGGGAGATGTCTGTGGATATTACAGTGGGGGAGATGTCTGTGGATATTACAGTGGGGGAGATGTCTGTGGATAATACAGTGGGGGAGATGTCTGTGGATATTACAGTGGAGGAGATGTCTGTGGATATTACAGTGGGGAGATGTATGTGGATATTACAGTGGGGAGATGTCTGTGGATATTGCAGTGGGGAGATGGCTGTGGATATTACAGTGGGGGAGATGTCTGTGGATATTACAGTGGGGGTGATTGTGGATATTACAGTGTGGAGATGTATGTGGATATTGCAGTGGGGAGATGTCTGTGGATATTACAGTGGGGGAGATGTCTGTGGATATTACAGTGGGGGTGATTGTGGATATTACAGTGTGGAGATGTCTGATGGAGATGATAGAGTAGATAGCTCAGCCTCACAGATCATGGTATATAACGCAGCCTTGCAGATCATGGTATATAGCACAGCCCCGCAGATCATGGTATATAGTACAGCCTCGCAGATCATGGTATATAGCGCAGTCTCACAGATCATGGTATATAGCATAGCCTCCCAGATCATGGTATATATAGTGCAGCCTCATAGATCATGGTATATAACGCAGCCTCCCAGATCATGGTATATAACGCAGCCTCCCAGATCATGGTATATAGCACAGCCTCACAGATCATGGTATATACAGCAGCCTCACAGATCATGGTATATAGCGCAGCCTCACAGATAATGAACACTGTGAATGAGATGAGTGGTGTGCAGATCAGATTGCTCCTGTCACCTGTAACCATGCTCATGTCACCCCATATTGACAGCGTACAATCACTCTCCTGTCCAGATGGATATGCTCCCTGTCCCTGTGTAACAGCACACAGGACTCGGTTGGACAGGGGCAGCAGGGGGTTCGCGGCACTAACAGCAACCCCCCCTGTAAAGGCAACCACCCCCCCACACCCCCTGCGTGGCTTGCAGGACTTGCGGTACTATGAGGGCAATCACCCCCTACGGGGGCAGTGGTACTCGCAGTACTCTGACGGCAACCACCCCCCCACGGGTTTGTGGTACTCTCAGTACTCTGATGGCAACCACCCCCCTCACGGGGCTCACGGTACTCTGAAGGCAACCCCCCAGAGGTCCGGGCCTTCACTTACCAGGCTGTGGTGTCCTCTTCTCCTGTGTCTCCTCAAGAGTGCAGGCAGCAGCGGCGGCGGAGGTGTCCATGTGTCCATTCCTCCAGCACGTGTTTCCTCTGCATGTCTCCTCTTCCTAAGCACTGGGTATCCAATAGGACCACTCTGCACTTTGGCCAATCGGGAAACAGGTCTCACTGACCTGCCTCCTGATTGGCGGGGAGGCACAGTAGTGTGAAAATAGCTTAAATTTATTTGCTATGGTCACACAATTGGGTGGTATTAGGGTGCATTCTCTGAGCTCCAAGCCCACCCTATTTTGAAGCCTATTAGAGACTCTGGCTCTTCAAAAAAACAACATCCCCTTCCACCTCCCCATAGGAGTCCATGCGTCGGCGTCCTGAAATGGGCCGGATACATGGATAGGGAGGGTGGCGACAGGGATGCTAACAAATTGAAGCCAGATTCCAGCTAATGTATTTAAAGCAGTTACAACAACATTCTTTTTTAATTTTTGAGATAACTTTTTACCAGCTTGTTCTATTAAAAAATAACAGACTTACTGTGCAGATCACCAGGTGAAACGAAAGAAAAGAAAGACAAAAAAGAAATCCACCCCCTCATGTAAGAATTGGTTATCTGCAACATAATACATGTTTGCTTTTGGGTTTAATACTGCTTTAAATGTGTCCCTGATGGATCTTAAACAGGTGACTGTTAGCTGATCATCAAAGTGCTGCTGGTATTCAAAATATGTGATAATCATAATGGAAATACATAACAGTGTTGTATTTAATGGAATCCCTGCCTTTTATCAGTATAAACAATAGATACATTCACATGTAGGCTCTGGCTGGAAAAATAAAGGGAAAATGCTTAACAAAAGAGGCAAGCTACACAGATCTATAACAGTCAGTGGCACTTGAGAGATAAACAAAAAGTATGTGAACAATAAAGAAAGACAAAAATCACACTCCTACCGATAATTGTCTTAAACCTAAATGATGCTTAATAAATTATACAGTGCTAATTAATTATGAAATGTAATAATTATGAATGCATATGTGACAAACAAACTGTGCTCAATAATATCCGTATAAATGTTCTAAACAATAAATAGATAATTAATTTCCAGTCCAAGAAATTATTTCGGCAAAGTGCTTTGTGTTTAACCAAAGTGCTTGCTGTAATAAAATAAAGCACTTATTGTGCAATATAGTGCCTTGGGTGTCAGAAAAAAATCCACCAATCAGTGTTTCCAGGTGACAGGTGACAACACTTACCAGAAAAATTTTACCCATGTTCCCATCCCGAGCGAAGTGGCGCTGCTCTCACAAGAAGTGTTGCAAAACCAAGCTGCCAAGTCTAATGCCGCGTACACACGGTCGTTTTTTAGTTTTGAAGAGTTCCAAGTGGAGCTTCTTCTGCGATCTAGTCCAGTGAGTTGTCACCGGTTTTGCGGTTTTTTTTGGCTGGCGTTTTTGGTGATTGTGAATTTAATGGCATGGTGATTGGTCCATGGTTGTGGCTCATTTTCCAGGACGTCAATTTCCAAATCATGTTTGAAAATGAGATTGAGCGTATGGCCTGAGGCATGAGTGGGGCCTAAAATTAGTTGCTGCAGACCTAATCCTTCCAAATGGTCGATGCAGGCGTCGGCGACGGGGTCCAGCAAAGAGTTTGCCCAGAGGTTGAAATCCCCAAGCACCAAAAGGTATTTGATGTGTAGGGTATATGTGGAGATGAATTCCGTCAACGACGTGAGAAGGTGCGTTTTTGGGCCTGGTGGTCTATAGCAAAGTAGCATATGGACCGTACCTTGGGGATTTGTTTGCAGCTGCAGAGTGAGGGTTTCCATGAATGGAAGCGAGTTTTGAAGGACTGGTTTGGTGATCGAGAGGTGAGTCTTGTGGATCACCACCAGGCCCCCCCTCTTTGCCCCACTCTGTTTTGCATTTGAATGCAATAATTTGCAGGCACCAATTCTGTTAGAATGGTGTTACAGTCGGCTGTGAGCCAGCTTTCTGTGATGAAGAGGCAGTCTAGATCGCGTTGAAGGATGAAATCATAGATTTCTTGTCGGTGTTTTACTGCCGATCTTGTGTTGACCAAAGCGCATATTATGCGCTTGGGCTGGGGTACCTGCACGTAGTTTTTGACTGTTGATCGTCGATTGATTTTTAACAGTTGCTCATTCCTTAGAGCTTTTTTGGTGAGGGCTGGTAATATTGAGGCAAATGGTTTTAGTTCCCAAATGGTTTCTGCAGAGTATCTCCGATAACCCATGGTCACAGAAAACGCTGGGGAAGGTGATATTGTTCGGGGGAGGTGTTTTGGTGATGATGGGAAGGAAGATTTTCAACCGTCCTTCCCCATTTGATCCAGAGGAAGGCAAAAAAAACGCTAGCCGTGCAATGCCAATCAGCCACAACCAGGGAAAAAATCCTTCCTGACCCCTCAAAGGCGATCGGAAGAGCCCTGGGTCAAGCGCTAAAACGGCTGGGGGTGGGGGGGGATAAAGAAACTGGCCATTTCTCCACTATGTTGGGCAACAGCTGCGGCTTATCCTGAAAAGGACGGCTGCACACTGTCCCAGGGGAGGTGGATGGGGCCTTTCCTTGATGATGCCTACGGGCGGAAAAAAAGGGGGCCAAAAGGGGGAAAAAAGGAGGGGCGCTTACCTGGTCCGATGCAGGGGGGAAGGGGGCCCTACCTGTCTGGCGCTAGGAACCACACGTCCTACTCCTAGGATCGTGCGCCGATTACTGCTAGCACCAGTTCTAGCCCTTGGGTTGGAGCAGACTCAGCAGTTGCAGGGTGCAGTCAGATGGGCCACCGGGTCCAGAGGTACAGGATGAGGGGCCACTGCAGAAGAGCTATCAGGTGGTCCAGGGATCGAGTCCACGGAAAAACTAGACTCAGGGCTTTCAGGGGGGAATCTGGTTACTGGAGCTGCTGCCGGGTGTAGCAAGATGGCCGCCGCTACAGAGACCAGGCCAAAGCCACGGACTTTCCTGGAAGATCCCGCGGGTGAACTGGTGTCAGCTATGGCGGCGATTCGGTGGTCCGAGCGGCTCCGATGGAGGAGGAGGGCTGGATCCTTAGTGTGGGGATGGAGGTACCGAAGCTCGGGCTGGAGGGGGGGTGCCCGGTGACGGCCTCAGCATTCGGTGATCGAGCGGGGAGAATGTCTCCGGCTAGGGTGCCGCTTACCCGGGGGGTCGCGGTCGTGAGCGTGAGTGGAGGACCAGGGGGGGAGAGCCAGAGAGAGCGGGGGGGAGAAGCCGGGGGAGAGCAGGGGGAGAGCAGATGGTGCAGCCCTGGAAGTCAGCCTGTCAGGAGCTGCCTGTACGCACGTCCTCTCAGCAGAGGAATCTACCATCTGTCACATGAATTGGACAGCCGGCACATGGCTTCTCTATTTATACTTACCTAAGACCGATTTCAATCCAGTGATGTGCACAAGAGCTCTTGGCTCTCTCCCTCCTTATTGGCTCAGAGACAGCAGCAGAAGCCATTGGCTCCTGCTGTTGTAAATCAAACCCAGTAAGGGGGGGGGGCATGGGGTGGGGCTGAGCTATGCTCTATCTGCCTAGGAAAGAGCACGTAGGCATACCTCCATTGCAAGCTTCTTACTATGGGGCACTCGGCAGGAGAGGAGCCTTGTGTGCCAGCATGGGACCCAAGAAGAAGGGGATTGGGGCTGGTAGTAGAGCAGGTAAGTATGACATGTTATTATTTGAATTTAAAAAATTCAGTTTAGGTTGAAATATACAAACCTAATGAAATAATTAAGAGCAATGACTTAGCCTCCTTCCTTTCAAATGAAGGCTTGAAACTGCTTTCAGTAGGTCAAAAGATATTGAGTAGTTCTGGGTCACACGGTGGCAAAACATCTGTGTCAGGTTCACAATCTAGAGTTAGTGCATGTGGCAAAGCATCAGCATTGGGGTCATAAGTCAAGGTCAGTTACATAGTGGAAGTAGAAGTAACACACGGTAACAAACATGATTAAAGTGCGCAGCAGTGGATTTAAATTGAATTGAATTGATTTATTTTTCTTAGAGACTTATCATTGAGTTACTTTTCAGCCTTCTTAGTGCTATATAGGGTTTCTACAATCTGTTCGTACTACATGTCTGTGGTGATATGGCTAATCCCAGGAGTTCTGAATGTTTTTGGATTTTTGATCTAAAGTGTGTTCTCAATGGGGAGAATGAGAACACTGAGTACAATAACTTTTCGGATTTATCAGATACTGTGTCTTACATGATGCAGATGAGAATTAGGAATGTTGCCCACATAAAAATCTTCTTCTCCTTCCACTTGGACTGGCTCTTTTTGAGTAAGTGTTCATCCGAGAAAAGGATTCTTTCTAAATGGTTTTAAAGGGATACATGAAATACAGAATGCATATTCATTGAAACGTACGTTTGTACACAGCAAGGTTATTTGGGCCATTACTTCAAAAGAACCAATGAACTATGGGTCCATGTTTTAGAAAAGGTAGTGTAAGCTGTAAATGTTTTATAGATAACCCTATTACCTACCAAATATGAAGGATTGGTTTGTCTGTGCCTGTCTGTGGTTTTCTTATAGGATTCTCAAGCTTCGTGTTTTTTTTTTAAGTAGCTCTTAGTTCATTTGTAAAGCAAACAATCTGGCATTTATAGTTGGCAGAGATACAGATACTGAAAGTTCAGGAATAAAATAGAAAAAAGATGGATAAAGTTTATAACTGGCAAAAAAATTGGCTTTGAGAAATGGAACTATGTATGCAAGATCTGCTAATGGTACGTATTCAACTTGGTAATCCTGGAGACGGCAGATGAAACAACAGAGATAATGCTCTAATGTTTGATTTGTCTTTTCAGTCCAACAATTTGAATATTGAGGAAAATCAGTTAACAGATTTACTTCAGTCCCAAGAAGAACAAATTGTTTTTAATTTTAATTTTGAAGTGAATTAAATTCATCAATCACATTGTCTATGGAAGATTATGCAGTCTATACATTTCTCATATTAGAATGCCTGTTGTCTTAGGGCTCATTCAGATGGGTGCTGAGAAGGGCCGCCATCAGGAATTATGGGGCCCCTTACACAGCTTCAGGCATGTGCCCCCAGGAGCAGAGAACTGGGGGGGGGGTGCTGCCGTGAATTGAGAAGTAGGGGGGTGCCACCGCTAATTGATAAAATTGAGAATGGGGGGCATGAATTGAGAAGCGGGGGGGGTGTTTAGACATCTTAGGATGAAGCACCCTGACTGCCCATGGTATAAACAAAGGTTCAGTTCATGTACTTTTTTCTACAAAACTGAGAGATTCCTAAATTACTCCAATCTGCATTAGCTAAATTTCAGGCGCAGAACTGGTAAATGGCTCAGGGTTAAGAAATGTTATATCACTGACCCTTGTGTTACTAATGATCTATTAATTAATCCTCTGTCATTTCTAATGCTCAGTTTGATAAAGGCATAAAGATTACTCTGTGCATCAACTCAGGCTAGCTCAAATGTGATAAGAGAGGCTTTTTCTAAAAATGAAAATGTTTTATACTGTCATTCCAAATGGCACATTTTTAAAGAATCCTTTCCACAACCTAAGGCTAATGCCTTGTACACACAGCCAGTTTTCACAACGATAAAACTGCCATTTTTTTTATTGGTCGTGAAAACCGGTTGTGTGTATGCTCCCTAGCAGTTTTCTCAACGAAAAAACTGCCCGCCAAGAAATTGAAACCAGCTCTCTTTTTTCTTGTCGTGTTTCCAGTCAGTTTTTTTCTTGTCGTGAAAAACGGTCGTGTGTATGCTTTTCCGAGGGGGAAAAAACGTGCATGCTCAGAATCAAGTACGCAGCCCAAAAGCAGCCCAAAGGGTGGCGCCATTTGAAAGGAACTTCCCCTTTTTTTGCATGAACGTGTGTATGCAAGTCAGGCTGGAGAGGAATCACGTTGGGGAAAACTTAATTTTTCTTTCCTGCCGAGAAAAATGGCCGTGTGTACAAGGCATAAGCCTCTTTTTTTCTAACCTCAAATCATGGCGGTTTATCACAGTTACTGAAGCAATCTTTGATATATTTGTACATTGTAATCATATCCTCAATTAAGCACCTCTACTCCAGAGTGAAAAACTGTAATATATTTAATCAATTCTCATAGCTGAAGACCTCCACCCTCCTATTTATTTTGTTGCCCTTCACTGAACTGTTTCTAATTCAACAACAGTTTGGTGATCAAAACCGAACTTCATATTCAAGATGTGGCTAAACCTGTGTTTTATAAAAGGGTAGAATTATATATTTAGCTCTTGAATGTATGCCCTTTTCAATGAATGAGAGTATTTTGCTAGTTTTGTTAGCTCCAACTTGACATTGCTGAGTCTATCAGGGAAACCCCTCCTAAAGTGTAATTTGCACATTTATCAAGGTCTTCCTGTATTAACTAGGGATGAGCTTCGTATTCGAGTCGTATGTTCGATCGTTTGTCGAAATACGAACAAAACGGGTCGTTCGCGCCAAATTCGAGTTACGCTTCACAGACCATAATTAACTGCAGCATCGCTGGCTGATGATTGGCCAAGCATGCACTATGACCCGCATGCTTGGCCAATCACAGCTTGAAAAAAAACAGAGAGCCAATTATGGCTCAGGAGGTTTAGTACACGCCCCACACTATAAAGACCACCTGCAGGTCGGCCTTGTGTAGTGTGTTGCGGTGGTTAAGAGAGGACAGAGAGAGTGTCATTTTTTGCAGGTAGATAGAGCAGGCAGGCAGGCTAGTCAGTTAATGTTACAGTGTGTAGAGGATATATATACATCCCAGGTGTTGTACATATATTTATACACTGTATAGTTTAGCTAGATCAGATCTTCCTAATTTACTGGCAGGCAGGTGATTGTCCTATCTGCAGTATTCTTACATGGTTTATTGCCTGTGTCCTTTGTAGTTTGCACCTAAAGCTACTTGGTGTGTACTGGCCGTGTGCTCTGTAGTTTTGGAAAAAAAGTTTTAAAAACGGTCTTTTTTTCAGGAGTCCTGAAAAAAACGACCGTTTTTAAAACTTTTTTTCCATTGATACATGTTCCCTGGGGAAAGACCCGGGTTCTCAAAGACGTTTTCACAGGCATACTATAGACACCCAGCAGGTACAATATTTAAAGGAATTTTTCATTTTTTTTTTTTTTATTTAAGCATCATTAACATCACTGCTCCTGGAAAAACGACAGTTTTTAAAACTTTTTTCCATTGACACATGTTCCCTGGGGCAAGACCCGGGTTCTCAAAGACGTTTTACGACAATAACTTGCATATTAGGCTTTAAAATGAGCACTTTTGAATTTGAATGTTCGAGTCCCATTGACGTCAATAGAGGTTCTAAATGTTTGCGCGAGCGTTCGGTCCATTCTAAGGTTCTGGGGGTGTTTGGCTCATCCTTAGTATTGACACTACATCCTGTGCAAAATTAATTTTCCTGCATAATGTGGTATCTTTAACAAATTATATAGAATTTTTTATTCCAACCTAATATCATTATTAAACAAATTGAACAACATTGGGCCCAAGATATACCCCTGGGGGCACAAGGACATTGATCCCAGTAAAGATCATATAGATCCCAGGGCATAGATCCCAGTAAAATTCAGGTCTACCCCAAAAATACAAAACACATGCAAGGATTTTTTGGATCCAAAATGTTTTATCAGAGATTAATTAAACATGTTTATCTCCTATTACTCAATGGACTAAGAAGAGGACAAGCTTTTAATGGCCCACTCACATTTGAAAGGTTTATTAACTGCACACATACTTGTACATCCTAACCCAAATCCATTTTATAGCTGATATGAATGTCTTAAGTTAGATCATTGGAGATGACACCAGATGACACCAGCAGAGCAGAAATATAACATTGGAAGCAAAGAACTTTTAACATGTGACTGTATCCATGCAGCCACTGTGTCTGTATCCACTTATATGGGTTGCCTGCATGCAGCTCCTAGGCAGATGCATATGCAACCAAAAGTGGCTCTGCAAGGTATATGGGACTCATCACCCATCTGAATAAGACCATATGCCGCGTACACACGACCGTTTTTCGGGTTCTAAAAAAGGACATTTTTAAGGCTCTTTTTTTTTCAACCCGATCATTAAAATGGCCTTGCCTACACACGATCGTGAAAAAAAATGTTCTAGCAAAGCGCGTACAACGGCACTATAAAGGGGAAGTTACATTCGGATGACGCCACCCTTTGGGCTGCTTTAGCTGATTTTGTGTTAGTAAAAGACGATTCGCGCTTTTTTGTCTGTTACAGCGTGATGAATGTGCTTACTCCAATACGAACGGTAGTTTTACCAGAATGAGCGCTCCCGTCTCATAACTTGTTTCTGAGCATGCGCAGATTTTTCACGTCGTTAAAGCCCACACACGACCATTTTTTACAAAAAAGAGTGCTAGTAACGCCCTGCCTATAAATTAGCACTACTCAGCGCTCAAGAGTAAACAATAAAGATAATTGGCAGTAGGATGTGAGTGTGAATAAATAGAATAACATAAAGCAGCTGCTTAAAACACATAAAACATCACACAAACAGTAATAAATAAACTCTTAACAGTCCTAGAGTTCAGTATAATACTGTAGCAGCGCTACTCTCAAACTGCTGTTTGAAAGACCTCTATATGTAGTGCATATAGGAAACAATAATAGTGCAGGTAAACAAGATGTAGTTGATCATATTATTCCTTAATACATGCTCCTTTCACCAGGGGGTAGTAACCACGTAAGGGGATATTCTCCCCTTTTGGGGATGCACTCACCAAAATGTGAAATAAAATCAGCTGGAATCATCATCTACAACTGTCTTGAATGTTACACTCTCCACCACTTGCTTTCACTTGTTGAGTCAAACCACAATCCCATATGAGGAAATAAAATTCATATAGTGCAGTACCGTTTAAAAGTTTATAAAAAAAAAGGTACCCTTTATACAAATATGTGTACCACAAGAAAAAAGAACTCAAGCATATCATGTGTTACTTGTGCCTGTGTTAGCTCCGATCACCATGACAATGAAGCCACTCTCTTGCCAGTACGTCTGCAGACTTCCTTGTTCCTGGTCCTTGGAACACTCACAGTGCTTCCGGTCGTGTGATAGGAGTCACCCCCTGACGCGTTTCGTCATTGGTTGACTTTGTCTGAGGGTGTACAAACAATTTCATCAACTCAAACAGGCCTTATTTTTCAGATTAAATGTTTATTGGATATAGTATTAAATGATTTATCAGAATCTATATGAACTATACCCACTGGACTTCCACCATCCAACTTCTCACTTACTTCCTCATAGAACCATATCAGGTTGGTCTAACAAGAATGGCCTGGCTGCTGGTTGTCATGTAAGATACTTTTTTCACAGACATATTTCTCTCCCTTACTATTCCCTCAAATACCTTACATTCTATTGATGTTAAGCTGAGTGGTCTGTAGCTTCCTGATACCACATTTGCTCAATACCATTCAGTTGGTAGTATTCCAGTCAGTAGAAGTATGTAAGAATTTGAAAAAGCAGCTCAGTAATATAGCTTCAGTGAGCAAAGACATTTTGAAAACCTGTCTTGGAGTGCTGCAAAGCAAACCACTGCAGCTGAAAAATTGACATTAGTTCAGGAAGCCTCTGCAATGTTTAGGATTCCCATTAAGTTTAATGCCGCGTACACACGATAGAAATTTCCAATGAAAAAAGTCTGATGGACTTTTTTTTTTTTTTTTGTAATTTAATCTTTTATTTGTTTTCTGACAACCAGATATCAAAGAAAAACAGGGTCAACAAGACAGTGCAAGTATAACCATCAATGAGAAAAAATATAGAAAGAAAAGGGACATTTTACATCTGTGCATTTTACTGATGGACTTTTTTCATCGAAAATTCTGATCGTGTTTGGGCCCCATTGGACTTTATTCCATTGGTGTTTAGGAATAGAACATGTTTTATTTTTTTCCGATGGAAAAAAAAAATGATCAGAAATTCCTATCGTCTGTGTGCAACTCCGACAGAGAAAACACCCATGCATGCTCAGAATCAAGTTGGCGCATGCTCAGAAGCATTGAACTTAATTTTTCGGCTCATCGTAGTGTTTTACGTCACTGCGTTTTCGACAGTTGGAATTTGATCTGACAGTATGTATGCAAGACAGCTTGAACGGAATTCAGAAGAAAAATTCCATCACATTTAAGGCCATCGGAAATTCCGATCGCGTGTACGGGGCATAATAGTCAATTGAAGGCAGGCCTATATAAAATCACTGATTGTAGCTGTTTGTTGATGTTGCTATAAAAGTTGTGATTGCTAACCCTAATTTATGTGGGCTTTGTTTTAAACAGTCTCTTTTAGGAAACAACATGTTTACTCATGTTTATGTGAGATTGTGAAGTTGCTGCAGTCCCCCTTTTGGCCCAATTATTCTGTTAGTAATGTACCTGTAGAGAGCAGAGACCAGTAGCAAAAAACTGACACAGCTCTCAGTGGATATAGAGAAATTGGGTAGTCTGGGTTACAAGCCAGGGTCAGTGCATGCAGCAGAGTCAGCATTGGGGTCACAAGCAAAATCATTACCAAAGTAACAGGAGAAATAACATGAAGCAACAGGTGGGATTAAAGTGTGGAGCACAATAAAATGGCAAGGAAAAGGGAGACAAAAAGAACTTAAAGCGGAGGTTCACCCTAAAACAATTATATACCATCCCATCCAGCATACTGCCGACATGTACAGTATGCTGTTTTTTTTCCACTGTACTTACTGTTTAATCGTTCTTTTTCTTTTCAGACTCCCGCGGGGAATAGGCGTTCCTATGAAGAGGCGTAGATAATTGATGTGCGGCTAAGGCGCGTCACGCGTTCCGAAAATAGCCGAACTAGGACTCGGCTATATACAGCGCCTGCGCAGTCAGCTCCTAGTCTGTGCGCAGGCGCCGTATAGCGCCGTATAGAGCCGAGTCCCAGTCCGGCTATTTTCAGAACGCGTGATGTGCCTTAGCCGCACGTCAATCATCTACGCCTCTTCATAAGAACGTCTATTCCCCGCGGGAGTCTGAAAAGAAAAAGAACGATTAAACGGTAAGTACAGCGGAAAAAAAAACCAGCATACTGTACATGTCGGCAGTATGCTGGATGGGATGGTATATAATTGTTTTAGGGTGAACCTCCGCTTAAAAGAGATAATCATTCAACTTGATTGGCCATATAATTAGATGCAGAATTAAAAGAATCATTCTACAACAGAAAGCGACAAAATAACATGTCCGCTGAAAGATTCTACAGGTAGGGTTACAGGAAGGTCCCAGAAAAACAAAACTGTTCTGTTAATGTTAGTGACACACTGCATCATACGTCACTTTTTTATTTTCAATTTAAGTCATTTACTCACTTGAATTTGCTGTCACATGACCCTACTTATAAATATGTGAGTGTTTGTGTTGTCGTAGAAATTCTGGCTGTTTGCAAAGCAGACAGACAGATATTCTGTGTCTCATTCATCTTAATGAAATAATCCATAATTAAGCTAAATAGATTCACTCACCATCCATACAAAAAGACACCATCACCCTTCAGCTTGTTCTCAAGTCACCGTCCCAGTCATCACTGGTCTGCCGACGCCCTCACAGGCAGTTTTATTAAAGACTCAGTAGGAATTGAGGTCACAACATGTGACCGCCTCCATAGGAAGTGAGCTCACAGGGTGTCAGCTCCACCCAGCAGATGCCCATATACGGAAGCCCTTCCAACAGGGATTCCATACAGTAATATAACAATAACAATATAATACAACAACACCGCAATACAATACAACGCATAGAAATACATACAATGCTGCTAAAGGCTTATGGGCGTGGCAGGGAGTGCCCCCCCTGCCTCTAACCGATCATAAGCTCTCATATTAATCGCCTGATAGAATTCTGAAACTGCGCCATTCCATAGAATAATGCATATCCAGATTATACCCTTATTAAGGTGGAAAGGAAGCTATCTACAGGCGTACGCCACGAATCGCAAGCCCTGCTGATCAGACAAGACCCAGATAAGAGCGCACATCTGTCCATAACCACTCGTGTGCTCGCGAAGTGAGCGCATCCCCTCCCCAACGATCGTCTGTGCTAAATGCACAGAGGGCCCCTTGTGGGGGCGGACATATGCCCACGCCGCAAACATCACATTCCAACCTCAAGACATTTTCTACTACCAGACGAGATTCAACCAGCCTCAGACTGCCCCAGTCAGTTCTATTTAGAGCGGGTTGTGGCAGTACTAAGACTGGGTGCCATTATGACAATACATATTAAATACATCTTCAAATTTCCACCACAGTCCTCCCTTTTTGTCATATTGCTCCCATTTGTCCTTCCAATCTTGATAGTCTTCTTACACCGAGAAAGGAATCAGTCCTTACAGTCCATAAAAAGGAAAACACGGCTTGACATGTAGACTCTGTTCTTCAGGAGGGATGACTTATAAGGAGGGCACAACTTGGTGAGCTGTAGTAATCGCAGATCGGTCTGGGGTCCTCTGTGTCTTGTAAATGGGTCCGGCTTCGGGGCGTCTTCATCAAGGAAAATGTGGTCATCTGCTCCGGCTCTGGTCACGCGTCCAATCAGGCAACAGGAGCGCCTCATCACGACATAGAAAGAATAGAAATAAAAACCACATGAGTATATATATTCCCATTTCCATCAACCACGATCCGCTGTAAAATAAAAATTAAATCCCCAAAGATTCCCAGACCCTGGCTTGCTTGTGGGGTGTGGCCGGATGTAGGAGCGTGGAGAGAGAGTGAGGCAGAGATGTGAGAAGCGGAGAGGTGTGTGCCTGACCTCCCATGGATCTCCCCCCCATTAGGTCATGCTGGGAGTGCTGATTAAGCAGTTTAAAATCCCCGTTGCTGGAGTCTGCTGCCTGCTGATTTTATCCTGGTTGTAACACCCTATCATCACTAACAAGAGGCGGTTACCTGCTCTCTGATCGGGAGCGTTTTGTGTCCTGTGGGGGCTCTTGCTTGCCTGTCCGCCCCGTCCGTCCCGACCGGGGAGCTTCTGGAGCCGGGGAGAGAGCGGAGGAGACCCGGGGGTGGAGGCTTAGCTGCAGCAGGCGAGCGGAGCGCGTGATTGGAGGACGGCGGTCAGCTGACTAGCCCACGTGATTGGCCCTGTCAGTCCCGGCGTGGATCGGCGCTCTCAGGCTTTGGGAAGCACGGGACACAGCCAGGGGGTTCCCCCCCCACTCCCCTACGCTGAGCCGGGTTGGTGAGGAGGATTCAGTCACCCTCTACACCAATACACGGAAGCCTTGCAGCTCTGCCTGAAGGAGGAGAAGCTGGGGAAAAAAAAACCTCACCACTATGCCTCATAAAGCTGCACAAAAGTGAGTAAAATCTTGTATAACAGTGGCAATAGGATACATGGTGCCTTGAACTGAGCTGAGCTATGGTAAACTGTTTTGGACTGATCATAGGCCAAATGAATTAATAGTGCTGTAATGTGCTGGGCTGCGCTGTGCATTGAGAACATGAACTGACTATATGCCTAATGAATCTAACTGTCCAGTGAAGTAAAGTGAAGTGGGAGTATGTACATTGCACACTGCATCGAGGACAACTGAGACTTCTGTACTTTACACCTGTGAAGTAGGGTCTATTGATTTTTACCATCATTTACTATCCATGGTTCCTGATGTACAACTGGGGTGATATCCTGCCTCCAGATTTGTTGCCCAACATTTGCTAGCACCTAAATACGGCACTATTTGACTTGCCCCCTGCTAATTATGGGCTCCACATGAGATGGTGAGCTTCTGATTTTGATCCTGAGATAAAGCCTCAGTAGAGCCTTAACAGAGGACAGAGAAAAACCTCCTTTTTTTTTTTTTTGCTTTGCTCGCTCCAGGCAGTTTTGGCCTGCTTTGATTATAAAGGATAAAGAGGACACACTGGTTTCAAACGAATCAATGGTGACTATACTGCGCTGTGCTGTGCATTGATGTATGGACTGGCTATAGGCCTAAATGAACAAATTGAGCATTAGTGGTTAACTCATTATCTACCTCTAAACAGAAGTTTTTTGTTCATACAATGTCAGGGCCGCAAGCATTGAGGTCAGCAAAAGACAAGGTGGGGGTAGCTGCTGCAGCAGCAGCCAAATTAGAAAAATGTGTTCTTTCAACAGAGCAAATCCCAAATAAAAATGGCTCAATTCCCCAGGCCTTTGCCAAAATAAACGCAGATAGACGAAGCCAAGGCCAAACAGCGGCAGGGGCAGTAAGTAAAACTTCTGCTAATAAGAATACAGTTACCACAGTTATGGACCCAAAAGTAATTCCCAGGCCAGAAGATGTTCCCACAATAAAAGATGTATTCTTAGTGGTGAATGAGTGCAAAAAGGCGCTAGGAGAACTGTGCGATCAAATGAAAGGCGTTAAGGAGGAATTGGTCTCAGTAAGACAGGAATTGCGGAAAACTAACGAAAGGATATCAGAGGCGGAGGGGAGGATCTCACAAATGGAGGACGAAATGCACCCCCTCAAACAAGATGTTAAGCACATGAGGTCCCAAGTGGATATATTAGAAGACAAAATGGACGAAATGGAAAATAGACTCCGGAGGGATAATGTCAGGCTGGTGGGGCTACCGGAGAGGTGTGAGGGAGCTAGACCAATAGAATTTTTGGAAAACTGGTTTGTAAAATTATTTGGTAAAGAAAGCTTCTCACAAATATTTACAATAGAAAGAGCGCATAGAGTCCCCTTTAAGCCCCCCCCCCACCGGAGGGCGCCCAAGATCAATGCTATTAACATTTTTAAATTACCGTGATAAAGAGGCCTTATTGAGAAAGAGTAGAGAAATGGGAGAGGTTTTTTTTGAAGGCTCTAAAGTCTCATTTTATCCTGATTTTTCCCCCCAGTTACAGAAAAGGAGGGCGGGTTTTCTGGAGATCAAACGGAAAATGCAGAAAGCTAAATTTTCATATGCTTTATTATACCCAGCGCGGCTACGGGTGGTCGCGCTGGGAAAGACATTATTTTTTGATAAACCTGAAGATGCAGCATTATGGATGGAATCGCAATTAAAGGAAGGAGAGGGGAGTCAGGAGTAAGGGGAATAATTTGCAACTTGTAAAGATAGGGGGGAGGGGGGGAGGAGGTGGGGGGAAGGGTGCACATTTAAAGGAATGAGAGGAATCGGTCAAGAGTTGAACAGAGAAGGGAGAGAGGTGAATGGAGATGGGGGGGAGGGATGGGGAGTGGGGTGGGGGGGGGGATGAATGAGGGTGTGTCAAGAGAGGTTAGGATGATGTGGGTAACAGCCATAGGAAGCCCCCTAGGGGAACACCTGGGTAGGTGCAGAGGGAGGGTGGAGGGAGGGAGGGCAGGGGGTGGGAGGGAGGGCGGGAGGGGAAGGGAAGATAAGTACACGATACACAGGGAAAGAATGCTCACTGTAATAAGTAAAATGTATGTAAAACACGAATTAAAGAAGAGTATAAAAACTAGCGATAATGCACAAAGGAATGTGAAAGGGGGAAAATGGCAAAGTAATGCACTAGGGGTACAAATTTTATATGAGAAAGTAAAGTTTGAAAACCTACACGGGAATAATACTAAATAGCACATACATTTTTGGGGGATGTTGGACCACAAGTTCTAATAGACACGGTAAATTAGTAAATGCTACTCACATAAAAAAAAAAAAATTTTATTTTTTTTTTTTGGTAAAGAATAGTTATATAAATTATGATTTGGGAGTGGCATCCCCGACCCTTTATGGTATATCCTAGGCTACTGTATGTAAAGTAAAATGTTAAAATTAAGCTCATGGAACGTTAGGGGCCTGGGAACTGCAGCTAAAAGGGCGGCAGTCTTTACCACGATGGAAAAGCATGGGATAGGGCTGATCTGTCTGCAGGAAACCCATTTAATGAAACATACAAGTTATTTATTACAGAGTAAAAAATACCCTACCCAGTACCACTCAGTGCACTCCACATATTCTAGAGGAGTGAGTATTTTAGTGAGAGCTGGGGTTGGATTTTCCTGCAGACAGGTCAGCATAGATGAGTATGGTCGATTTATTTTCTTGCACTGTATAATAGATAACAAAATGTATATAATAGCGAATGTGTATGTCCCCCCACCCTTTAAGATCGATATTATGCTCAGATTAAACGAATTTATATTGGGAAAGGAAGAGATACCGGTGTTGGTGTTAGGAGACTTCAATGAGGTCTTGGACCTAGGGGTCGATAGATTTCCTGCACCATTTGCCCCAGACCTCTTGAAGATTAGCCGCCCTGGGTCAATTTATGGAAGAAGTGGGGTTGATAGATTTGTGGAGAGTGAGGAATCCGGGGATTCAACAATACTCTTGTTACTCAAGTACGCACTCTACACTCTCCAGGATTGATATGGCCCTGGGTAATCAGTTAGCATTTCAGACTGTGGGAAAAGTAATATATCTGCCAAGAGGAGTGTCTGACCACTCTCCTATGGTTTTAACCTTAAATCAAGAGAGACAAAAAACTCAGAGGGAGTGGAAAATCAATGCACATTGGTGTGAGTTAATAAAGAAGTCGGAAGAAGTTCTGCCTAAACTGAAGGAATTTGTAGATATCAATGAAGGTACCACGGGCACTGGGATACTATGGGACACCCTGAAGGCGTACCTTCGAGGTGTCCTGATCCAGCAGATAGCAAAATTTAATAAAAAATCAAGAGAGGTGGAGGAGAAATCCCGTAGAGAGGTTTTAGAGGCAGAAAGTGACTATGTGGGGGACCCAACGCCGAAGGGGAGGAAAATATGGCTTGAAAAACAACAAGCATATAAGTCGGTAATTACAGGGAAAGTAGAGACTAGACGACTTTTCCTGCGACAATCGTCATTTGCAGACGGTGAGGGGGTTGGAAGGATGTTGGCACAGGTAGTAAAGTCTAACTCTTCTCCCTCCGGCGTTCAGTCCATCAGGTTAATAACTGGCGCAATAACCTCAGACACCTCAGAGATAGTGCAGACGTTCTGGGCATTCTATCAAGAATTATACACTACACAAAAGGGGGGAATGGAGAAAGAAATGGAGGACTTCCTGGAGAGACTAGAAATCCCGCTTATAACACAACTAGAAAGGGAAGAACTAGAAACCCCAATAACACTTGGGGAGATACAATTGGCAGTAGCAGGTATGGCGAACCAAAAGTCGCCAGGACCAGACGGGCTCCCAGTGGAAATATACAAATATTATGGAGATATATTATTACCTGAGCTTTTAAAAACATTAAATGGAGCAGTTATAGAAGGTAAACTCCCTGTCTCAATGCTGGAAGCAACTGTTATAATTATACCAAAAGATGGGAAAGATCCCTTGGACCCCGGGGCATATAGACCTATATCCCTTTTGTGCTCTGACGCTAAAATTATAGCAAAGATCCTGGCAACAAGGCTTAATAGGGTTATTTCAAAGATAATCCACCCAGACCAGACGGGATTTATAGCCAATAGATCCACTAGCATGAACATCAGGAGGACAGTTTTAAACTTACAAACCCCAACAGAGAATGAGGGAGCAAGGGCCATACTGTCACTGGATGTGACCAAAGCCTTTGACAGCGTAGAATGGGGGTATATATGGAGGGTGCTGGATAAATTTGGGTTTGGCGCGACATTTTCGGGGTGGATAAAAATGCTCTATAACAACCCTAGTGCTAAGTTAAAGATAAATAATGAATTCTCAAAAAAAATTGTCCTCGAGAGGGGGACGAGACAGGGGTGTCCCTTGTCACCCCTGCTCTTCGCCCTAGCGATGGAACCTTTGGCAATTGCTATCCGGTCAAACATCGAGATATCCGGATTCCAGAGAATGACGGGAGAAGAAAAAATCGCGCTCTATGCAGATGACATCCTGCTCTTCCTGGGGGACACGGAAAAATCACTGTCAAAAGCAATGAGCCTGGTGGAGGAGTTCGGGAGTTTTTCGGGACTAGAAATAAACTGGGGGAAATCCGAGTTACTGCCGGTAGACCCACTTGGAGAAACGGCGGTACAAGGATTGCCACAGTTAACAGTGGTAGATACAATGAGATATCTGGGGGTATTGGTGACGAAAAATCCCAATCAATACATTAATAAGAATCTCATCCCCTTACTTGCTAAGTTCAAACAAAAAATCTACATTTGGAAACGTCTCCATTTGTCAGTGGCGGGTAGATGTAGTTTAATCAAAATGATTTGGCAACCACAACTCTTATATGTAATGCACAATTCCCCAGTATGGATTTGTAAAAAATGGTTCAATAAAATCGAATCCCTCTTTAGGGAGCTAATTTGGAAAGGGGGACAGGCCAGAATACGTCTTCGCACACTGCAACTCCCGGTGGGAGAGGGAGGACTTGCAGTACCCCACCCCGAGATTTATTATTTTTCTGCACAACTGCAACAAATAGGGGGGGTAATATCCGAGGAGGAGGTACCCCCAACGGGATGATAATGATGAATGGGGTTTCTCATGACACTATTTTCGAAGCACTAGAGGCTGATTCCTTTAACCATAGAAACCCCACAATAAAGATGATAACCAAAATATGGAAATCGGTTAAAAAGCTGATGGGCTATAGCGGGTTCTCTGAATTCTCCCCATTGTGGAATAACAATAAATTGAAGGAAATCCTTCAGATAGGTAAGGTCAGAGCATGGGAAATAAATGGTATTAAAAGGTTGAAACAACTGTATAAAGAGGATAAATATAGAAAATTTCAGGATTTAAGAGAGGAATTTAAGATACCTCAATATTCATTTTTTACTTATATACAGGTGGGACATGCCCTTGAAGCCCAATTTAGGACACAAACCCTAATGTGGTGTGAAATGCCCCTTTTCCAAAATCTAGGCAAGGAAGGACCAACTAAGGGACTTATCTCTGAACTATATCAACAGATAGGTAAAAAGGCTAATACGGGCCTGCATCTCCTAAAAACAAAAGAGAAATGGGAGGAGGATCTGGGGGAAGTGACACAGGATCAATGGCGGAGGATCTTGGAGATGGGGCCGAAAGTTTCGGTCTCACCCCCACAAAGGGTCTCCCATTTGATGCTGGTGAATCGAGCTTATTATACACCTAAACGCCTGTTTAACTTCGGAAGAAGAATAGACGACAAATGCCCTAGATGCCAGGGGACTGGAGACCTAGTACACATGGTGTGGCGATGCCCAAAGTTGTTTCGCTATTGGGAAGGGGTGATAAATGTCATAGGGGAGACATTTGGTGTACCTTTGGAGGCGGAAGCCACACTATGTGTACTGGGATATAGAAGGGAACGGAGGGAGAAGAAAACCACCACAGTTGTATTACTGAGATGCCTGTTCCAAGCCAGGAAATTAATAATGTCAAGATGGCAGGCGATAACACCCCCTACAACAAGAGAATGGATTGGAGCAGTAAATGACACGATATGTAAAGAGAGAGCAGTTTACACTAAAAGAGGTAATCTTAGGGAGTTTGAGGAGATGTGGAGACCTTGGCTGGAAGAGAAGGACCTGCCCCTCTAGTGGGTAAGAAATACAACTGGGATGAGGCAGAAATAAAAATAACACCCAAAAATAAAGACATATAGGTGGCAAATCAGGAAAACTGGGGCTGGCCTTGAAACCTCAATAGGGGAGAGAGGAAAAGGGAGGGAAGGTCCAGACATATAAATTTAAGGGCGAAGATATTAGGTATTAACCACACCGTGAACAGGAATAAGAATAGTCCACCTGATTGAAAGAGGTGATCTGAGCATTCTATCTCTTTCTTTTTTCTATTTTTTTTTTTTCTCCCTTTTCCAGCCTTTTACATAAACAAGATATTTAATGTGTGTACTTGACTTTTATATCACCTGTGTTTTATATTGAGAGTAAGTCACATATAAGGAATGATGTCGGTTCCTGGAAAATTTTTTAAATGATTGAATGTGTATAAGAAAAAATAAAATAAAGAATGAAATTTAAAAAGAAAAGATTCCCAGACCCTTCAAAGGACTCCCAACCTTCACTTAGCTACAGCTCTGGCTCTGCCTTGCAGGGACCCAAACATTATCCATATGGGCCTGAACTCCAATTCCCAGTATCCCCGATCCAGGTATAACAATCTTTACTTGTAAATTCCCAGAAATCGCCCTTGGACCGCGAGAACTTCCTTGTAGCTTCAACAGTCATATGAAACATTCCATCCTCAATAGGTGTGAATTGTTCAATCGTATCATAAGCTCAAGCCCCCCACCTTGTACATGCAGGAAACCATGCCCAGACCTGGTCCGGGTTGGTGAACAATTCCCGTCTAGCCGCCCCTGCCATTCCTACTTTCTCTTGTGCCATCAGATCCTCGTGATTGGCCACGATACAGGATGCTGGGACAGCTTCACCACCACACATGAACCTCTTGAATTACCTTATAAGCTATAGATACCCAACCGACAAGAGGCAGAGCCATAAAAACAAATAAAAATTCTACCCTCTAAAGACATCTCATTAAATTCTATTGCCAAGTGTCTGTCCGGAGTCTTCACTAGTTTGTCAATAATCCTCATACCAATCATAACGTCATAAATAGCATGTACCGCTGTCATCGCTGGGCACTAAAGCTCGGTGGAGACTCAGAACAGACCCCGCAATCCGTCCCGTTCAATTTCTTAATTAGTCATAAAATAGACTTTAAATAATAACTTGGGATGCTTTTCATCGTTACCTCTGCTAAAATTTACTAAACAAACAAATACAAAATAAACGAAGATACTACTAATTTCTTTGATGTGGAGGAGCCGCTTCTTGCAGTGGCTGGCGTGGTCTCATCCATCAAGTTTCTTTACAAACGACCCAGTCACCTGGTTGGGAAAAATGAAAACCAATTACCGTGTCAGGGTTCAGGAGAGACTCCTGAACCCTTTTGAAGTTCATGTTACAGTGATCGCACTCACCCCATCACCTGAGAATCGACGTGACAGCTGATGAGGTGGGTACGACCCTGGTTTCGGTTGACCTCCAAACAAACCTTATGACAATAACCCCGACCTCGGGACTGTGTTCACTGCGCAATCTGTGCGTGTCTCCCCGTCGCCTGTAATACCTTACCATCTCCTGTAATACCTGGAACCATTGGCAGGTTCTTAGCATCTAAGATGGGAACCTACTTTGCTAGACTGCTGCTTGCCGATTCAAATTCCATCAAAGAAAGACAGTCTTGGCACAAACTTGATTAGAATTAGAAAGATTAGTGTTATTAGTTCGAAAAACTGTCACTTTTACATTTATTTATCCCCCCCTTCTTCCTCATTAAAGACTGGAGGAAGAAGAAACAATGAAATAGCCTATGATCCTTTAAACCTTCTTAGACTCATATTTATCCATGTGTACAGCTGTCTACATACACCTGCTCTCTATGTACAGAAACTTCCAGAAGCTTCTTGGACCTGAAAAATACTTATAAGCAGAAATCATTACTTCATCCCTCATATTTATCCTGCAGAGAATGGCAAACAAAAATGACATTCCTGTAAATTTTCAATGACATTCTTTCAAAACCGATTCAAACAAAACCCTCTATAACCCTTACTTTCCCCGTTTCTATAAAAATACTACAGCCGCGACGCATCGGAGGATCGCCGCGGTAAATTCGAACATATTCACGTTACTACATACAAACATTCATATACAAATGTGGGGGAGATATTCATAGTATCCAAAACAAAAATGAAAAAAAAACAAAAACCAGCCGGAAATCTGCCTTCACTTTCAGCAATAGACGAAAATACAATGGGAAAATATGAGAACAGCGTGAGAGCCTTGCATAGACAGCTATACAACGTTCTCCTTTGAGGGTCACCAAAGCGTGTACCACACCTCCATCCACACGCATCATTACAGATTTCTGAAACCGCAGCGAAACCACATCCACTCCAGAGGGATACCCAAATAGTATCCTTGGCAATCTTTTAAAGGGGTCTAAAGGCCTTTGCCCCCAAAACTAGGCTTTGTGCACCGTGTAACCGTCTGACTGTGGGAAGCCTTCCTTCCCACGCGATTCGAATCGACTTATCGTCTTACTTCCCGCGTCCGAGAGAAACCGTTGCACCCATTTCGGGGATCACCGCCCGGTGCCTTCTTCTACGGTGGATTGACGGACTACAACCACTATCTGGTCCAGTCCCTCAACTAGAAAACCCTAACCGAGGCATCATCTCTATGGCTTGTTGTCCCAACACACCTGGCACAGAACTAGACTAACTATGCCAAATGATTCGTCAACAACCACAGATCAACCCCCAAATTAGGCCTCTACCCCTCACAGTGTATGCATCCCATACACTGCGTCGCCAGACTAAACCACACGGAACACTTACGCCCAGTTATCACCTGCAGAATAATGTGGCTTCTCTCTGCATCTAGAGATTACAACAGTAATGGTGAAGCCCTCCTGTTTGCTCCAAAATACCCAAAACTGTATTTACAGTATAACACTTCACAAAAATGACTGAAATTAAACTTTAAAACACTCTTTTAAACGCCAAAATATTTTCTGTTGTCCTTTCAGGACACAAGTCTCATTGTTAATCTTTCGGAAGACTTCAAAAACTCCTCCCACTGACTTCCTGCTTATGTATAAATGCTGAAAAAGGACTTTCTGCTGTATGCTCAGCTCATAAAACCCAATTCTGGTTTATTTACATAATGACAGGAAGAGGGAGGGGAGGGGAAGTCTATCTTCATCAAGAAAAAACTCCATGGACCACAAATATCCCCTGGAAGTATTATCCAATAGTAAACAAAGCCAGAACTGACTCTCTTCTGCCTCTCTCCTTTTAAAACAAAATTCTTTTGGTTCAGGAAAGGTAAAACAATCTCCTCCCATCTGCAGAATAGGAGTTGACCCTACGATCTTCAAAAACAAAACGCACATCGCTGTGCACAAAAATGCATTCAAAGCCAGTTCCACAATCCATCAAAATTCAGTGCATGCAAAGCAGTCTTTTCACCAAAAAACGAAATTCTTACACAAAAGCCTCCACTCTTATACTGCAAAGTCAGCCGGTAGGTTAGTCAGGTCTTTTATATAAATTAGCCCTAGCACGCAAGCACAATTCAAAAGATAGCGCTTAAACTGTATCTCAAAAATGGCCAGCAACAATGGCGCCATTTACGCTTGAACTGCGCCTCGCACCTGTCTGCCAAAGGACAGACCATACTACACAAAGGAAAACAAAAATCTGCCCCAAAGGCTGCGAAATTCCACTGCGGTCACATGGTATCACACCCAAAAGATGACCCAGGATGACCCACAGACCAAACAGACTGCACCTCACAAAATGGCCGCCAAACAACCATCGCAGCAAACAAAATGGCTGCCAGATGCAGTTTTCAAAAACCTGCCTAGAATCTCTCCACAAAGACAACACATGGAACATCAAATATGAACATTAAAAACATTTTCTAAAAACAATGTGGGGAAAAAAATTGCGCTAGTTAGAGAAATTAAGACCATGTAGCAGCCAGCACACAAACAAACAAAGTCAAGTATAAACAGAAAACAATAAGTGCAGCGCTAAAGTTGATATTGAGTGGAAAAATGTTGCCAAAATCACATATCATTGGAAGTGAGAACAACAGAGGACTGTGAGGAATGTGAATGGGAATTCACTCAGCATGGGGGCAATGCTTGTAATGAGTCCATGTGTGTATAACCTAACAGGTGAATGGAAACACCGACCAGGTGCAATGAACAATGAAAAGTTCAATGAACAAATGGAAACAGTTCATAGGTATGCTTCCCAGTGGAAGGATAAAACACTTCAAACGTAATGCTGGTTCAGATAAAGAAAGTAGCAGTCATGGCTTGTCTGTAGCAATCTTCAGAAAATCATATAAAGAGGGTGGATACTCTTACCAGCTAAGGTGGACTTGCATATTAGTACTAACATCAAGTCGGATACAGCATGATGGTCACAGCGGACCCTGGGCTCTGTGCGGATGGATCTGTGGGATTGTCTCTCCAACTGGAACGATGGAACCGATCTTTTCAGATACCTCTCTCAGGAACAGAAACCCAAATGGACAGGGCCGATGACTCATGGATCAACACAGCATGTGTGGAAAGGAAAAAAATGCTCCAATGGTGCAGGTCAAAAAAACCTGTGAAGGCTTTATTTGTAAAAAAATTAAACAATAAAATCATGTGAATAGTTATAAAAGGCAGTATGGGGTACTAAGCATGTTACCCGACGCGTTTCGGCTCTAAGCCATCAACAGGGGCATGTATCTGTACCCCCACACTGCTAAATTTATATGTACCAAACAATCCAAAGCTCCTCCCCAGGGAGGGAGGAGACAGGAAGTTAAACAATCATGGTAATGCATGGCATAAGCTGATGCGTATTTTACATATGCAAAACATGTCATACAAGTATACATCATAAAACCATTAAATAAAAATGCACATATGTAGCACAAAAATATAAAAAATAACTTGCAGAGGGTAAAATTTGACTTATACCAACTATTTGTGTAGCAAACCGTTTATCACAGTATATGTTAAAACATGTCAATGCTGAGTGTCCAACTGGAAGCTGCAATCCGCCGCCAGCCATAACACATCACCCCTTCTGGAAGAAGCACACACTCTCCAGCACCAACATGTATAAAAAAACGCACAGAAGCCCAGAACTTGAGCTAACACAATACACAGCTCCTGGAAATCAATCCGGAGCGTGTATCAGTGTACAGGGGACACCCTACGTGATTGGAGGACAACGGAGAAGGCTAGGGGGCGGGGCCGGTGACGCGAACTGATAAACATCCAATCGCTGTCATCAGCCACAGCCGCGCCCCCAGGTCAGGTCCGTATACTGAAGACTAATGGAGGGGGAGGGCCCCAAATCGCAACCTATTAACAGAGAGGATCGTCGATGACTGACAAGCATCAGCGATCCGACGTGAGGTGCAGAGAACGGGCGCGGTGACGACGAATCGCCAGCACGGCCGCCCACTGAACTACCGCCGACACCACGTGCGCTCGTCATGTGACATAAACACCATCAGTCTAGGGAAATGAACAAAAGCTCCGGACGTACAGCGAATTACGTGATAACGTCATAATCGGAGAGCCAATCGAATGGGTGTATCAACAGCCGAGGGCTAATAGAGACAATTCAGCCCTGGGGGACACTCGAAGGGTAGGATGGCAAAACATTGATGCAAGAAACAAAAAATAAAAAATAGTTTGAAAATAATCTGTGTCAGTAGACATCCAAATAAACACAGTGAGAGTGCCTTGATGGAATCATATTTGATGGTGAAACTTTATATTAGATATTCGGTGCACATCAGAATAGGACATGGATGTCACAACAGCCCAATGAATGGACGCACGTCAAAAATAATTTGTGTCAGTGGGCATCCAAATAAAAACAATGAAAGTGCCTAGATGGACTACATGTTTAATGGTGAAACTTAATATTAGATATTCAGTGCACACCAGAATTAGACATGGACGTCACAAAGGCCCAATAGAGGGACGCATGTCGAAACCGGGGGGCACTGAAATCTGTGGCTTTTGAGATAACCTTTACAAAAAAAGGAGAAACGGAGGAGAAACATGACACTTAGGAGCTCACGCCCGGTTGATGAAACAGTTGACATCCCAGTCAACGTTCATGCCGTGGGGCGTGTAGCTCCTAAGTTCATGTATCCAAAAGGTCTCTAAGCGGGAGACCCCCCTCACACAGGAGTCACCCCGCCAATGAGGCACAAATTTATCGATAACTTGGAAAGAGGTACCCCTAGGATCTTTCGCATGGCATTCCAAGTAGTGTCTGGAGACTGTGTGCTTGGGGCGGCCCTTCCTAATCTTACCCAAATGCTCATTCACTCGAATGGCAAAGTTGCGAATGGTTCGGCCCACGTATTGCAACTTGCAGGGACATGTAATCAGGTACACTATATAGCTAGTGAAACATGTAGTAAAATGCTTCATCTGATACGTGCGGTTGGTTACAGTGGAAACAAAAGTATCCGTCCTCCGTCGGCCCAAAACATTGACAATGCATGGGTTGCACTTCCGACAGGGATGGTAACCTTTAGTTTCTGGAAAAAATACAACTTTTTTTGGTGGATCTATGACATTGGGTGCAATTTCACTTTGTACGGATTTTGCTCCCCTGAAAATTACACCTGCCCTTTCAGGTAAGGAGGGTCCTAGAATCTTGTCACTACGGAGGACCTTCCAGTGTCTATTGAGTATTTTCTTTATGTCATTATGTTGTACAGAAAAATCAGTGAAGAAGGACCATTTAAACCTATCGTCCCTATCTTTCTTGGGTTTGTCCATAAGCAAAGAAGACCTTTCAAGGTTAGAAACAGTGTTAATAGCCTCGTCCAAATCATGAGTTCTGTATCCTTTATCCAAGAATCTCTTTTTTAAAATCTGGCACTGAGAATCAAAATCTTCCCTCCTGGTACAATTTCTCTTCATACGAAGGAATTGACCCTGAGGGACAGATCGCAGCCATTGATGGTAATGGCAGCTATCGACCGGAATATAGCCATTCCGGTCGGTTGGCTTAAAGTAAGTCTTAAACTCGAAGTGACCATCGATTGCCAAGATCTCTAGATCTAAAAAGTGGATCGAGGTGGAACTGGCTTCGTATGACAAAACGATACCACGATCGTTGTCATTAAGGAAGGACATGAAGGAGTCAAGAGACTCCCTCGTGCCCTTCCAAAGGAGGAGGATGTCGTCGATATAACGCGCCCAGAGAACCAGTTCGGGTCTACGTGGGGTATCGACGACATCCTCCTCCCACTGGGCCATGAAAAGATTGGCGAGGCTGGGGGCCACGCCTTTGACTTGGGAAAAAAACTGCCCCTGAAACCAGAAGTAGTTGTGCTTTGTGGCGAAGTTCAGTAACTCCATAACAAAGTTCCTCTGAATCACAGAAAGGGAAGAGTTACGTGTAAGGAACAGTTCCACCGCGGCCAGGCCCAATTGATGGGAAATACATGTATATAAGGCGGAAACGTCAGCCGTCACCAACAATATTTCACCCTCATAATGGACAGACTCAAGTAATTTAATAGTGTCCTTAGTATCCCTCAGATATGAGGGAACCGATTTTACAAGAGGCTGAAGATAGAAATCTATATACCTGCCGATACGCAATGTCACTGAGTCAATCCCGCTGACGATGGGTCGCCCAGGGGGATTGACAACGTCCTTATGGACCTTCGGCAGGTAATAGATGACCGGAATACGCGGTGCCAAAAGGACTAGGTATTCCGCTTCCTTTTTGTTTAGGATGTTGAGGGCTGAACCTTCTTTAATTAAGGCTGTTAAGGCCTTTTTGTATTTGGAGGTGGGATCTCCAGGGAGGATGATATATGTGGTGTTGTCACCCAGCAATCTATTCATCTCCTGGAGGTACGCTTCTTTATCCAATATCACCATTCCCCCGCCTTTGTCGGCTGGGCGAATGATGATATTTTTCTTGGCACAGAGGGTCTGTAGACCCGCTTGTATAGTAGGATCTTGATGGATTCTCTTTTTGGGTAGCTTGTCTAAATCGTTCAAAACCAAACTGCGGAACACGTTGACAGAGTGGGCTGTGTTAGCCGCAGGGTTGAATAAAGAGGGATTGGATAAGCCAGAGTGTATGGTCGCTACATTCAAGGTAGAGTTAGAAGTGACAGAGTGTGTGGTCACTGCATGTGAGGTAGAGTTGAATATGACGGGGGGGGGAATGGCTGACGACGTCAAAGTTCCACCCTGTTGGGTGGACATAGATTGGGATAAAAAGTGTCTCTGTATATTCAATTTACGAATAAATTTTTGCACATCGATGAAAGTGGAAAAACCATTGAGCTTCCTGGGAGGAACAAATTTCAGACCCTTGTCAAGGACAGTTTGTTCATCTTCAGAAAGGGTAACTGAACTGAGGTTAAATAGACCTATGCCTCTGAGATTTTTCTTTTTTTGGCGCTGAACACGCCAGCCACCTCTGATACCTCGTTTGGTCTTTGGCTGCGAGGTATGTAATAAGTGGGAGGGTGGAAGCCCTGTGGTCTGGGAAAACCCGGTTCCTCATACCACCCATCATGAGAACCTCTAGGGTGGTCTTCGCCATCCCCATAGTAGTGAGGGTATGGGCGGAAGTCATAATGGGCTTCATATGTCTCTCCCATGCGTGGAGCATTAGAATATGAAGTCCTCACTGGGGTGTGATAGGTGGATCCCCTTCTAATTGGACCGTTCTCCTGTGTCCACCTAGAAGGGCCCACATCATATTCTCCAGTACCCCATACTGCCTTTTATAACTATTCACGTGATTTTATTGTTTAATTTTTTTACAAATAAAGCCTTCACAGGTTTTTTTGACCTGCACCATTGGAGCATTTTTTTCCTTTCCACACATGCTGTGTTGATCCATGAGTCATCGGCCCTGTCCATTTGGGTTTCTGTTCCTGAGAGAGGTATCTGAAAAGATCGGTTCCATCGTTCCAGTTGGAGAGACAATCCCACAGATCCATCCGCACAGAGCCCAGGGTCCGCTGTGACCATCATGCTGTATCCGACTTGATGTTAGTACTAATATGCAAGTCCACCTTAGCTGGTAAGAGTATCCACCCTCTTTATATGATTTTCTGAAGATTGCTACAGACAAGCCATGACTGCTACTTTCTTTATCTGAACCAGCATTACGTTTGAAGTGTTTTATCCTTCCACTGGGAAGCATACCTATGAACTGTTTCCATTTGTTCATTGAACTTTTCATTGTTCATTGCACCTGGTCGGTGTTTCCATTCACCTGTTAGGTTATACACACATGGACTCATTACAAGCATTGCCCCCATGCTGAGTGAATTCCCATTCACATTCCTCACAGTCCTCTGTTGTTCTCACTTCCAATGATATGTGATTTTGGCAACATTTTTCCACTCAATATCAACTTTAGCGCTGCACTTATTATTTTCTAAAAACAACCAACCAACAAGGCACACACTTTAGGCTCCTTCAAATCGGACCTTTTTATGGTGGGAACCCCTCACAATGAGCACAGGGATGGTGGGAACCCCTCACAATGAGCCCAGGGATTCAACACTAGTCACCCCTCCCTCCCAGAGCCGCATTTGAGGCTGCTTCAAATCGGACCTTTTGCCAACACAGCACATTCAAAAAATTTCAGATACATGCGCAACATTAAAACAAAAACACTTTTCTCAAAGTTCATGTACACACTGTGGCATCACCTTTTATAACAAGCCATTTAAGAAATTCACAGTGAGGTCACATCATTTAAAATGCCTGCTATTGTTTACAGAGGGTTACCAACTTTGACTCAGTGATGGGACAGCCATGCTGGTTGCCCATCCCCCCCCGAGCCTCATGGCACACCAAACAAATCACCCCTCCCCCACTAAAGCACATGTTTCCTTCATCAGCCAAACAATTCAATCACAGTTCAGCCACACTTATGCGGACATGTCTTTTGGTCCCATACAAAGGTAAAAATCACAATTTATTAATTTCTATTCCTCACATAGATCATGAACATATTACACATGACTTTTGCTCTAAAAATTGTACACTCAAGAAACACAGAGATGCAACACTGTCCGCCGCATGGTGGCCCAAACAAACTGCCCTTCCCCCGACCCTCATGGCCAGAGAAGCCATCTTTAAAAGCCATGCTGCTCAAACAAATCGCCCTTCCCCCACCAAAGCACATGGCATAATGCTGCTGTCTTACACAATAGCTTTTCCAAACAGCTTTACTGTATACCATGGGCACATAACTTCAATCTGTTCAATCATACAGCATCCAGGCATACACACATAATTCATACATACATACATGTACAATCAAATCCACTCGATTTCACAAACACACGCAATCATACACATATCCAATCCTAAATACACACACACACACACACATCCAAATCAAACTTTTAGTCCATGACAAAATCATACATGCACATACGTCCAATCCACAGTCACAAACACACACACACACACACAATCAGAAGCACACAATCGCACACACACGCGTACAATCGGACACACACATACAATCGATTATTTCAAAAAGACAAGAAATTTGATCTTTTCGCAGAGCAGAGTCCCCCCACGCATCGGAACATAACCGATACCCAAAGGGGCCCAGTCTGCTCCTACCTTGGCCCGCCAATTAACTGTCGTAGAAATTCTGGCTGTTTGCAAAGCAGACAGACAGATATTCTGTGTCTCATTCATCTTAATGAAATAATCCATAATTAAGCTAAATAGATTCACTCACCATCCATACAAAAAGACACCATCACCCTTCAGCTTGTTCTCAAGTCACCGTCCCAGTCATCACTGGTCTGCCGACGCCCTCACAGGCAGTTTTATTAAAGACTCAGTAGGAAGTGAGGTCACAACATGTGACCGCCTCCATAGGAAGTGAGCTCACAGGGTGTCAGCTCCACCCAGAAGATGCCCATATACGGAAGCCCTTCCAACAGGGATTTCATACAGTAATATAACAATAACAATATAATACAACAACACCGCAATACAATACAACGCATAGAAATACATACAATGCTGCTAAAGGCTTATGGGCGTGGCAGGGAGTGCCCCCCCTGCCTCTAACCGATCATAAGCTCTCATATTAATCGCCTGATAGAATTCTGAAACTGCGCCATTCCATAGAATAATGCATATCCAGATTATACCCTTATTAAGGTGGAAAGGAAGCTATCTACAGGCGTACGCCACGAATCGCAAGCCCTGCTGATCAGACAAGACCCAGATAAGAGCGCACATCTGTCCATAACCACTCGTGTGCTCGCGAAGTGAGCGCATCCCCTCCCCAACGATCGTCTGTGCTAAATGCACAGAGGGCCCCTTGTGGGGGCGGACATATGCCCACGCCGCAAACATCACATTCCAACCTCAAGACATTTTCTACTACCAGACGAGATTCAACCAGCCTCAGACTGCCCCAGTCAGTTCTATTTAGAGCGTGTTGTGGCAGTACTAAGACTGGGTGCCATTATGACAATACATATTAAATACATCTTCAAATTTCCACCACAGTGTGTAAAAATGTACTTCAGAATTTGGTTACACACTGTTCTTTACTTTTTTCTGCATGCCATATTTGAGTGATAGCATTGTTTTTATCTTGTTGATTTAGTCTCAGAATACTTGCCGAACATTTTATGAAATAGTATTTGCAGAGTGTGCTGCAGTTGGAACAGGCTTATCAGCTGTGTGAATGATAAAACCAATGACAATCTTTAAGCAATTTAACAATCACACTTCTCTTGCTTCTCTATTGATTACTCAATAATTACTTAATAATTCTTAGAAGCTCTTTCCTATGGTGTCGGTTTTATTATTATATTGCAAGGTTTGGAACATAATTAACCATTAGAGGGAAAAATATAGCTCTATCTCTACTTGTGGATATTCTTTAACATTGTTGGCAAGCACCAAGAGCATTAATTAAAACATAATGGCCGGGATTCACGTAGCTCGGCGTATCTTTGAGCGGGCGTAGCGCATCTCATATGTGCTACGCCGACGTAACATAGAGAGGCAAGGCCAGTATTCAAAAAGCACTTGCTCCCTAAGTTACGGCGGCGTAGCGTAAATGGGCCGGCGTAAGCCTGCCTAATTCAAAGTAGGCAGGTAGTGGGCGTGTTGTATTATAATGATTCATGACCCCATGTAAATGAATGGCCGTACGAACGGCGCATGCGTGCGCATGCTCAGAATCACGTTGCATATACTCCCTAAGATACGACGGCTCAATGCCTACGACGTGAACGTAACCTACGCCCAGCCCCATTCACGTACGACTTACGTAAACAACGTAAAATATGACTGCTGTTCCGACTTTTCCGACGTCCATACCTTAACATGACTTACCCCTGCCTTATGAGGGGTAAACTTACGCCGGACGTACGCCTTACGTAAATGGCGTAGATTACTGCGACGGGCGTAAGTACGTTCGTGAATCTACGTATCTTGCTCATTTACATATTTGACACGTAAATCAATGGAAGCGCCCCTTGCGGCGAGTGTAAATATGCGCCCAAGATACGACGGCGTAGGAGACTTACGTCGGTCGGATGGAGCCAGAATTCAGGCGTATCTGGTTTCAAGAATACAGCGCATAGATACGACGACGCATGCATGGGCGTATAAGAAGATACGTTGGCGTAAGTCGTTCGTGAATTCCGGCCGATAACTTACGAATACAAAAAAAGGTTACATTGTCTGTGGAATACCTTTTCTTTTTTACCATCTAAATCCACAGTGAGAATTGAATGTATTCATTATTTTAACCTTTTACTCATATTGAAGGTATTGGACAGAATGGCTCAGGGCCCTTTTTCCTAAGTGAGAAAGGTAAAGTTTTTTCAGATGGAGCTTGCAAAGTTGGTTACTTTGTGACTAGCTAGCATTTGGGGGTTTGCCAATGTTAGCACATTAGTTAAGACACAGCTTTTTATTAGAGCTAAGCCAACATGCCACTGCTGTCCTGTGCTCTACTACAATAGATCATAATGTTGTCAAGAAGAAGCCAAGGAACATCCTCATGGTGTTAGGTATAACATACTTATAATGACCACATTATTGTGGTGGAATAATAATAATGCACTATATTATGTAACAAGGTTATCCAGTTGCACTGGCACATACATTTCTTGTAATATAAACAGGTATTTCAGGTATTTAGAGCTTATCATTCTCCTGGAACCTCTGCATAATCTGCACATTGATAAAGGACCACTGTCACAAAAAACAGTTAGAACTTTTTAAGGTAACTACTGGTATATGCACTTAAAGTAAGCAATTATAGAATTAATGCCACATACACACGATCGGAAATTCCAACAAGAAAACCATGATTTTTTTTCTGACGGACTGTTGACTCAAACTTGTGTTGCATACACACAAATCTTGTCAGAAATTCCAACCGTCAAGAACGCGGTGACGTACAAGACGTACGACGAGTCTAGATCAATGAAGTTCAATAGGTAGTTTGGCTCTTCTGCTTGCTTCTGAGCACACATGTTTTTTTGCACGTCGGAATTGCATACAGACAAGCAGATACAGACAATCCGTCGGAAAAATAGAGAACCTGCTCTTAATCATTTGTTGGTTCCCACAACAGAAGTCCGATGGAGCATACACACAGTCGGAATTTCTGACCTAAAGCTCACACCGGACTTTTCTTGTCGGAATTTCCGATCATGTGTACGCAGCATTAGTATATTCATTTTTTTCCACGTCTTTACTTATATTTGTCAACCCATGTACCTGCAGGCCAAGCTGTTCAGAAAAAGTGACATTGACAGGGTTTGTAACAAACTATTAAACTGCCAGGGTTTGCTTACAAAGGTCAAATTTTTTCACATGGTTTACAATTTCTTGGAAAGAAAAAAATGGTTATGCTAAATTTTAGGCACAATAGACAGTGTTATAGTTATAGTTTTTAACCCCTCTTACCAACATTTCTGCTGAACACCTTGGCCTGCAGGTATATTTGTAAAATAATATGAATAAAGACACACACCATAGAAAAGTGATTTATATACAGTTCTTACATTTAATAACGTAATAATTTACTATTAATGTGTCGAAAAAACATTGTGATACTGGTCCTTTAACCCTTTTACTGCTACTGTCATATGTGACATCTTCCAAGAATAGGCACAGCTTGCTTGGAATACTAGCATACCTCTTGTATACAAGCTCAGAGTTGGTCTCAATTGCCTCCAGTTTCCTAATCTAAGAGCTGCCAGTAATTTCATAAGATCTTGTCACTGCCATTAAATCAGGTTCTTAAAGTGGCAGTAGTGGGAACAGAATTTGCTGCACATGTCGGTAATGTTACAGACACTGGCACAAATGCTTGCCAGATTTAGGGTCAAGTATTTCAGAAGGGAACTACCACCAAAAGTGTTTAAAACTATTTTGAATTGCTAGGAATAATTATTTGCCATTATTCATGACTAAATCCAAATTGATGACTGTAAAGGCTTTAAGGTTTGCCTATGGACAATGTTGGTTACCATAGTGTGTCATCATTAAAAAAGCACACACAATTTGAAGGCTAGTCATGTTTTGTATCAATCAACCTGATCTTTTATATTTTACCAAAACATTGTGTAATTTTGCTTGTGCACTAAAATTACCAGACTGTATTTCTACTGAAAATATGTGTTTGATAAACCATTGCACTAATATTGTATGACATAATAAATTGCAACTCCCACCATTTTATTCTTCAGAGTCCCTGCTTTCTCTGCTTCCAAAAATGTTTGGAAGTTTAATCTAATCTCCATGTCTAAAGTTTGCAGTTTAACATGTGTGCAAAAAATGCAAATACTTTGAACGCATCATGTTTTGTCAGCTTACATTTCACTCAGGCATGTACAGTACATTTTTAAAATCAATCTACATTTTAATTATAACACACAGACTATATTTGTTTTCTAAATCTGCTTTCATTTAGTAAAGGTTAGCTTGAGATGCCAGATATATAGTATATACTTAAAGTAGACATAAAACCCTTAACTGAATGGCATTTAATTTACTAAGGCACTATGTATCAAAAACCATATCTATTTTTTTCCGTTAAAATACTAAGACCTTTTTCATCTTGCGTTGCATCTCGTTGCTGTTGATTCTCTTTAGTCTCTATACAGATACTTCCTGTCCACATGCATGCACTTCAACAATGACATTTCTTAATGTGGATGTCCTTTTTTTAACCACATCATACTACCTTAATTTGTGATGACATGGCCACATGTACTCTCCATCGAAATCTCATGAGACATGCATGAAATTATATTAACATGTTGAACATATATGATACAGTATCTTTGTGATTGGGTTTACATATATTTTAAACTTGTGTACTGTAGATAAAACAGTTGGAAAATAGTCCTAAATACACAGTATAATACATTTGTATGAGAAAGATCAAAATATATCTTAATCTATTTTTTTTATTTTTTTTACTCCATTTAGAACGATTCAATGTGTATCTTATGCCTACACCAAATTTAGACATCTATGGGGAGTGCACAATGCAGATCACACATGAAAATATCTACCTGTGGGATATTCACAACGCAAAAGTCAAGCTGGTAATGTGGCCTCTAAGCTCTTTAAGAAGATATGGCAGGGACTCAACATGGTTTACTTTTGAGTCTGGAAGGTAAGAAGATATTATTATTATTATTTTTTTATATACTAACATGTCAGGGTTCATAGCTTTTTTTTTGATAATTGCTTAAATAAACTAATAATTACTTTATTAATTTATGTATTCTTTAAAACTTGCTTTAATGACAAATGCACATGACAAAACATTATTATATTGAGTAAATATAAAGAAGACCTAGCATCAGATGATCTTATATGTATGCATGCTCTATAATGTACGCTATCTGTACTGCCACGTACACACGATTGGTTCATCCGATGAAAACGGACCAATGGATTTTTTCATCAGATATCCGATGAAGCTGACTTTCATCAGTCTTGCCTGCACACCATCAGTTAAAAATCAGTTTGTGTCAGAACGTGGTGACGTAAAACACTATGACGTGCTGAGAAAAATTAAGTTCAATGCTTCCAAGCATGCGTCGACTTGATTCTGAGCATGCATGGATTTTTAACCGATGGACTTGCCCACCGACGATCGTTTTTTTCGACCGTTTTTTTAACCATCAGATAATTTTAAAACAAGTTCCCAGTTTTTTGACTGATGGATAAAAAACTGATGGGGCCCACACACGATCGGTTTGTCTGATGAAAACGATCCATCAGACCGTTTTCATCAGACGAACCGATCGTGTGTACATGGCATTACAGTTAGGTATTATTATTCAGTGCTCTCATTGACAATACATTCTTCTTGCAACATTACTTATTTGGGTATCAATCAGGCCAGCATCTACATTCTGAAATAAAGAAGTCCATAGCCATTAGTTAAATAAATAATGATTGTTATTCTTTGTTTAAAGCTTTTTTTTTAATTAAGCCTGTTCTTTTGATCTGACCTGTTTTTTAGCAGATTTGGAATCAGCATTCTAGGGAAGCAATTGGGCATGTTAGAAAGTATTGTTTTCTTGAATGTTCTTGAATGTTCTTCAATGTTGTAACTGTCTACAAATGTCTTCCAATCCTTCCTTCATTGCCTTAAGCAAAAACACTCTAATGTCCTGTACACACGATCAGTTCATCTGATGACAATGGTCTGATGGATTTTTTCATCAGATATCCGATGAAGCTGACTTTCATCAGTCGTGCCTACACACCATCGGTTAAAAAACGATCGTGTGAGAACGCGGTGAAGTAAAACACAATGACGTGCTGAAAAAAATGCTTCCGAGCATGTGTCGACTTGATTCTGAGCATGTGTGGATTTTTAACCGATGGACGTACCCACAGACGATAGTTTTTTTAACCATCAGATAATTTTAAAACAAGTTCCTAGTTTTTTGACTGATGGATAAAAAAACGATGGGGCCCACACACGATCGGTTCGTCTGATGAAAACGGTCCATCAGACCGTTTTCATCAGAGGAACTGATCGTGTGTACGCGGCATTAGGGATAGAGTACTCCTGTTTGGAAGATTTTCCAAGAGGGTCAGGTATTTTCCTAATATTTTCAAATATTCTTCTCCCAGGAAAATCTTAAGAGGCCATGCCTAGGCTCTGTCATTTGTCACTCTGTCACTTGTCACTGTGACACAACTTTAAGGCTGCATTCACACCTCCGCGACAAGATACGCCGCGCACGCGGCGTATTTTGCCGCCAGTGTGTAACTTTTTTTTTTTTTTTAACAAAGCCTTCCCATTGCTTTGTATGGCCGAACGCCAATGCCGCCTGAAAAAAAGGATCCGGGACTTTTTTTCAGGCGGCAGGCGTACGGCGTCTATGAGATGTGAACCATCTCATAGACAGCAATGGGAATTCTCCCCTCCAGCGGCACGAGCGTCCGGCGTCGGGCGTTTTAACGCGAAGGTGTGAATGGGCTCTAATTATTATTATTTTTTTTATGCAGACTTGTAAAATTACTGATAGGTTTGCACTTTAGAATGGAAGCTAAGAAAGGATACAAGGGATGCAAAGAAATTCTTGAGGAATTGTATATTATAGATGTCATTTGAACTAGACCCTTAGCATTATTGCCTTTTTACCAAAGTTGTTTTTTGACATGATTTAAATAGCCTAATCTTGTCTAAAAATGTGGCATGTCTATAGATTTTTTGTAAAAGTGGATCATTTCAACCATACATATGCCAGGGATGCAAATAATCTATCTAAACCCAAAAACAAAGCTGTAGCAGTATTGCAGCTTATCAGTTCTAGATGTGTTGGAAATTTTATTTTTACACTTTATTTCCTTTATTTAAACTGGTAATCCTAACATTTACACACTTTCTGGCCTAGGGTGACAACCATACTGAGCAGCATTGTTACCCAAGAAAGGGAGTACGTTAGAACTACATAACACTCTGTTAAGACTGTATACCTCCTCCCTCTCTTCTCTATAACAGGAAAAGGTGATTTGTAGCACATGGAAATAGCAAGGAACAATGCTAACTGATAACAGCCCAGAGGCAGAGAGCACTGGAAGTTATCAGCTGACACAATTTCTAGATTGTTTTTGCATTTGTCGAACAGATAAAATAAACTGCTTTTAATGTTTTATTTAACAGACCAAACTGAGTTTACATACACTTTGGGCCAGATCCACAAAAGAGATACTCCGACTTAACTGCTGTTCAGTCTGTGTGTAACTTTGGAAACGATCCTCAAAAGGCTTTTTCCAAAGTTAGGCAGAAGATCCGGCATGTGTAATTGAATTACACTGCCGAATCTTAGGATGCAGTACCGCATCCGCCGCTGGGGGCATTTCGAGTCGAAATGCCGTTTCTAGTATGCAAATTAGCACTTAAGGCGATCCACAAAGCTTTCCAGCTTCCTTTTTGCGCCGTAAGTGTTATTTTGCAAGTGTAAAATTAGGGCTGGTTCTACAAAGTGTAAACTAGTCACACCTTGTAAAAGCCCATTCCAGCGACGGCATTTGGTATGCTTTCCCGAGGGAGAACTCCACGGCAATTTGTAAAAACAAAACCGGCATGGGTTCCCCCCCAGGAGCATACCAGGCCCTTAGGTCTGGTATGGGTTGTAAGGGGACCCCCCCTACGCCGAAAAATCGACGTAGGGGGTCCCCCTACAATCCATACCAGACCCGTATCCAAAGCACGCTACCGGCCGGCCAGGAAAGGAGTGGGGACGAGCGAGCGCCCCCCCCTCCTGAGCCGTGCCAGGCCGCGTGCCCTCAACATGGGGGGGTTGAGTGCTCTGGGGCAGGGGGGCGCACTACGGGCCCCCCCACCTCAGAGCACCCTGTCCCCATGTTGATGAGGACAGGACCTCTTCCCGACAACCCTTGTCATTGGTTGTCGGGGTCTGCGGGCGGAGGCTTATCGGAATCTGGGAGTCCCCTCAAATAAGGGGGCCCCCAGATACCGGCCCCCCACCCTAAGTGAATGGATATGGGGTACATCGTACCCCTATCCATTCACCTGTAGGCAAAAAGTTAGTTAGTAAACACACAACACAAGGCTTTTTAAAATATTTTATTATTCTGCTCCGGATGCCCCCCCTGTCTTCGTTATTAGCTCAATTAGCAGGGGGGGCTTCTTCTTCCGCTCTCCGGGGGTCTTCCACTCTCCGGGGGTCTTCCGCTCTCCGGGGGTCTTCTCCGCTCTCCGGGGGGGGCTTCTCCGGACTCCGGGGGGCTTCTTCCATCTTCTCCCCTCTTCCGCTGTTGACTCGGCGAACCCCGGTTCTTCTGCAGCTCTCCGGTGCCTTCTTCTTCAGCGCTGGCTGCCTGCTATGTTTGTGTGTTAGCTCGATTTCAAACAGGCAGCCGGCGTCAGGGTCTTCTCTTCCTTTCTTCCGATGTTGCCTCGTCGCCTGTTGTCGCTGTAATGATGGAAGCGCGCCTTGCATCACATTTATATAGGCATCACCGTCCCATCATGCTCCGGCAGGTACCCACGTGGTGGGTGCACGTGGGTAGGCACCCACCACGTGGGTACCTACCGGAGCATGATGGGACGGTGATGCCTATATAAATGTGATGCAAGGCGCGCTTCCATCATTACAGCGACAACAGGCGACGAGGCAACATCGGAAGAACAGAAGAGAAGACCCTGACGCCACAGAAGACCGCGCCGGCTGCCTGTTTGAAATCGAGCTAACACACAAACATAGCAGGCAGCCAGCGCTGAAGAAGAAGGCACCGGAGAGCTGCAGAAGAACCGGGGTTCGCCGAGTCAACAGCGGAAGAGGGGAGAAGATGGAAGAAGCCCCCCGGAGTCCGGAGAAGCCCCCCCCGGAGAGCGGAGAAGACCCCCGGAGAGCGGAAGACCCCCGGAGAGTGGAAGACCCCCGGAGAGCGGAAGAAGAAGCCCCCCCTGCTAATTGAGCTAATAACGAAGACAGGGGGGGCATCCGGAGCAGAAAAATAAAATATTTTAAAAAGCCTTTTGTTGTGTGTTTACTAACTAACTTTTTGCCTACAGGTGAATGGATAGGGGTACGATGTACCCCATATCCATTCACTTAGGGTGGGGGGCCGGTATCTGGGGGCCCCCTTATTTGAGGGGACTCCCAGATTCCGATAAGCCTCCGCCCGCAGACCCCGACAACCAATGGCAAGGGTTGTCGGGAAGAGGTCCTGTCCTCATCAACATGGGGACAGGGTGCTCTGGGGTGGGGGGGCCCGCAGTGCGCCCCCCTGCCCCAGAGCACCCAACCCCCCCATGTTGAGGGCACGCGGCCTGGCACGGCTCAGGAGGGGGGGGGCGCTCGCTCGTCCCCACTCCTTTCCTGGCCGGCCGGGTAGCGTGCTTTGGATACGGGTCTGGTATGGATTGTAGGGGGACCCCCTACGTCAATTTTTCGGCGTGGGGGGGTCTCCTTACAACCCATGCCAGACCTAAGGGCCTGGTATGCTCCTGGGGGGGGAACCCATGCCGGTTTTTTCTTTGAAAATTGGCATGGAGTTCTCCCTCAGGAATGCATGCCGCTGTCATTTTTTTTTTTTTCCCGACGCAACCTTTTTAAGCCGTCGCGATCCTCAAAACTCGGCGTAACGTAACTTCGCGCATGCGCAGTACGGCCGGCGCGGGAGCGCGCCTCATTTAAATGGGACTCGCCCCATTTGAATAGGAACGCCTTGCGCCGGCGGAATTTTAGTTACACAGCCTGAAATTTCTAGATAAGTGCTTTGTGGATCAGGCACTTAGGTAGAAACTTTAAGGCAGTGTAACTTAAATGGGATTTTTTAAGTTACGCCAGGTTTTTGTGGATCTGGCCCTTTAAGTGTAACTCCAACTTTATTCAGTCAGTAAAGAATAAAGTGCAAATTTACCATGCATGGTTTCCTTATTTTGCCCTTTCTCTTTTAGCCATAAATCCTTATTTTCTTTGTATAATATTTTGTCTTTGGGTGTTATGGTTCTAAGTTATTCAGGTCACAGTATAGCTAGTAGTCATATTCAGTGTGAGGAATATACCTAGGCATTTACAGTCACACTGGTAACTCAATCACCTTCAATAAACTTAGAATGTGTCAGGGCAGATGTTGATAGTCCAAAGACATAAAGGAAGTGAAACTTTGTGAAACCACCATATTTTAATTACATAGTTCAATTTCATGGTGCCATGAAGTATAGGATTTGTGTTACTTATTCAAGTCACATGGCTGAAGATGTGAATTGTTGTCAAATCATCTTTTGTCTTGGTTTTACAAATACCATTTCCATCAATGTTTTACTCTTTGATCTTTAAGCTAGAAATGTACTCTACTTAGACCCCTTTCACACTGGGGCGTTTTTCAGGCGTTTTTTAGGCGCTTTGGCGTTTAAAAAAAAGCCTGTAAAGCGCCTGAAAGAAGCCTCATCTGCAATCCCAATGTGAAAGCCCAAGTGCTTTCAGAGGCCTTTCACACTGCCAGCGCCCGAAAAACGCTGGTAAAGCGCTGCTAAGACCCTTTTCACACTGAGGCGCTTTTCAGGCGCTTTGGCGTTAAAAAAAGCTTCTTAATGGGAAGGGGGCTTTAGGAGCGGTGTATTAACCGCTCCTAAAGCGCTGCAAAGAAGCTGCATGCAGGACTTTTTTTGACGCCCTGCCAGCTCAGCGCCTCAGTGTGAAAGCACTCAGGCTTTCACATTGGGATTGCAGATGCAGCTTCTTTCAGGCGCTTTTTTTAACGCTAAGACCACTTTCACACTGGGGTGTTTTTCAGGCGCTTTAGTGTGAAAGCACTCAAGCTTTCACATTGGGATTGCAGATGCAGCTTCTTTCAGGCGTTTTACAGGCGCTTTTTTTAACGCTAAAGCGCTTGAAAAATGCCCCAGTGTAAAAGGGCCCTTAGGGCCCTTTCACACTGGGGCATTTTTCAAGCGCTTTAGCGTTAAAAAAAGCGCCTGTAAAACGCCTGAAAGAAGCTGCATCTGCAATCCCAATGTGAAAGCTCGAGTGCTTTCACACTAAAGCGCCTGAAAAACACCCCAGTGTGAAAGTGGTCTTAGCGTTAAAAAAAAGCGCCTGAAAGAAGCTGCATCTGCAATCCCAATGTGAAAGCCTGAGTGCTTTCACACTGAGGCGCTGAGCTGGCAGGGTGTCAAAAAAAGTCCTGCATGCAGCTTCTTTGCAGCGCTTTAGGAGCGGTTAATACACTGCTCCTAAAGCCCCCTTCCCATTGAGGAAGCTTTTTTTAACGCCAAAGCGCCTGAAAAGCGCCTCAGTGTGAAAGGGGTCTTAGCAGCGCTTTACCAGCGTTTTTCGGGCGCTGGCAGTGTGAAAGGCCTCTGAAAGCACTTGGGCTTTCACATTGGGATTGCAGATGAGGCTTCTTTCAGGCGCTTTACAGGCTTTTTTTTAAACGCCAAAGCGCCTAAAAAACGCCCGAAAAACGCCCCAGTGTGAAAGGGGTCTTACTCTACCTTCTGTAGCACAGCTTTAGAATAAATAACAAAGATACTATTTGTCACTTTAATGTCATTAGGGCCTTTATCTCAAGATAGTTTTCTCCTAAAAATGCTTAATTCAGAAGCATAAATATAACTTATACATTCTTATTTTACATTAAATATATTTTACCTGTTGAAAGCCTGGTTTTCCCCCAGAATGCTTTTTTTTATCGTACAAACCTTTCTTTTATTAATTAATAAAGTGGCTCTGTATCCTCAGTAGACACATCAGTGAAACTCATGCTAAAACTGGAGAGTGCAAAATCTGGCGTAGCTGTGTATGGTAGCCAATCAGCTTCTAACTTCAGTTTGTTCAATTAAGCTTTGACAAAAAAAATAAAAAATGGAAACTGATCGGTATCTATGCAGAGCAGTTCAGATTTTGCACTCTAAAGTTTTAGTAAATCAACTCCATAGTTATATTCAGTCTGAAACTAGTGGTATTTGATTAATAGGCATGATGATAAATATTATGAATTGATTTTTAGGGCTTCATTTACTAAGTGGAATTTAAGTGAAATTTAACTTTTCAAAGGAGTTTTTCTCTTCACTTAGCAAATTAAGTGATAACTCATTTTGCAAAGAATATCCAATTATGTGTAAGAAAAATAATAAATACCTTGCACTTGATTTGATGAAGGAAGTAGCCAATCACCTATATCACAAAGCAAAATGAAAATGTTATTTAGCTGGTTTGTAAGGCAAATACTTAATTTAATTTACAAAAAAACAAATAATGCATGGTAATGAAAATAACCCATGCAGTAAACATTTGTGAACTGGGTATTTTGCCTTTTAACATTTATTGTGAGCACACACAATATAACTCCAACTTTGTGTTTGTTTTACTGATTCATATTCAGTATAAATACATTCAATTTTTCACAAGTAATTTGTCTACTTATTTTGTCCTTTCCAGTCCTAAGGTGAGTATAAGCTTGAAGTTGACCCCTTCCAACTCTTTCCTCACCACCATGTGACAGTGCAGAGTGCTTTGGCAAACACCAGCACTGTCACAGGGGAAGAAGGGAAGTGAGCCACATAACCTGCATACCGGGAAACACTGGGTATTCCTCTTTGCTCCTGGTGGCTGAATGAAAATGTGAGCATGTGAAGACCTTTCCAATTAAGTAAATAGGCAGCCTCACCCTAAAAAGGCAAACCACATATTCACTTCATATTTTTTACCCCTCAATGTTCCTTTTGCACTTATACAAATAAACCTATTTTTAATTTGGAAGTCTGTATTTTTTCCCAAAAATTATTCTACCATTTTTTCCCAAAAATTATTCTACCATTTTTTTCTTTTTGGGCTGAAATACAGGTGACTAAAATAACCCTTTACCCCCTTTACTATCTGTAGTGTGGCACAGCTTGTCTATTAACTGTTGCTGACTAGGCAAGCACAACAGGGAGGTAAAGAACTCTGACAGCTGTCAATTTTCGTGTGAATATAGCCTTTGGAAATACCACATGTGTGATGCGTTTTCACTGCTGAGATGAATAAAGACAGCCAAAATCCAGGGAGCACCATCATGCTTTCAAGGAGCATAGATTTTGTAAATTTCCTAACTACCCATCACATTTCTTGAGACATTGAAGTGCCAGGACAGGAGAAACACACAAAAAAATATGCCATTTGCAAACTAGTTCCTACAATGTATTTAATTAGTGTCTTTTGAAGAGCACAAGTTTATGGAAAATGAAGAAAGAAAATGAAAATGCATTTTTACATACAGCAGACAATTAATACAATATTTCTCTCACACCACATGGTCATACTTAGAATTACACCCCAAACACATTTTGCTACTCCTCCTGAGTGTGGGGATACACCATATGTGGGACTTTATTGCAGCCTAACAGCATAGGTTGGGCCCAAAATCCGAGGAGCACCTTCGGTAATCATGGGGCATACCTATCATGAGTTTGGAGTGCCAGTACAGTTGGAAGCACCCAAAAACTTACCACATTTTGGAGAGTAAATACCACAAGGTATTTTTAGGAGGCATGTTGAGTCTTTTGAAGATTTGCCACAAGCTTTTGCAAAAGGTGGAAAGACAATTAAAATGTATTTGTTTACTACAAGTTGTAAATTAATAGGATATTTCTACCACACAGTATGGGCATACTTAAGATTACACCCCAAAACACCTCTGGCAGGTTCCTCCATTACAGAGACCACCCAGAGTGGACAGTGGATCAGGGAGCTGCTCAGCCGCCATTCTCTGCACATTGCAGGAGATCCACAGAGTGTGGCAGAAGGGGAGGAGCCGGAGGAGGGGAGTACATGGAGCCACGCTCTGACCCTAGGACCTCGGGAAGTAATTAAGTGATCAGTTCGCCCCTGTCTGGGGAAAACTATTTGCAGGTAGAAACACGGCCCCGGGGACAACATTCACTCCCACTCCTCCTGTGCTGCCATTAGACTGTCAACCACTCACGAGCGGTGCAGCCACTTCATATGGCACCCATGACACTTGCCATATGTGCCTAAATACGCGACTGCCTACAAGTATTGCAGCCAATAGTAGATTTACACTGTATTCCAGCAAGCTATGCTGGAATGATCAAATGCAGGATCAATTCTATGCACATATCCTGATAGCATGTTTAGTCTGCACTAACATGTTATAGACAAGCTATACAGAACTGCTGATGAATCTTGATATGGAATGTTTTACATGTTTTATCATAACTGCACGTAAAATGTGTATACACGTGTAACTGTGCACAATAGCTAATAAATGCTTTTCACTTAGCATTGTCATGCACTGTCTTGCTTTAAAACTCAGGATATCATGATACCCCCAAGGGAGCCCAGGAAATATGAGCACTCAGAATCTCCCCATTTATGCTGTTCTTTATTTAAAAGATGCCAAGTTCAACATAAGCATTTAAATAGACATCTTACAATCCTACATACATAAGGCTTCTGGGATCAGTACAAGTAGGGGTTTTACTGGGCATTGTTACTCACTACTAACCTGCCTTTGGCATACATTCTAAAGGTAAAACACATGGCTGGCACATTTCATATAGCACCACTTAACAGTCTTGCTGAAATTTAGAAATATGCAAGTTTATGTATGACAGTCCCTTGCCAAAAAGTTATGTTTCAGCATCTTTTAATATTGTCAAGTTATCACATACATTAAAACTGCCAGTTTGGCAGCTGCTTTAGTAGTAAGTGGATCCTTTTTTTTTAAGTGGGCTCCTGCTGAAATGTAAAGCACAGTTGCTACTTTAGCATAAAAAAAAATGTGAAAGGCTCCTCAAAATGCGAATTTAAAAGACATAGGATGTCAAAGAATATATTGAATTATGGAACTGTGTTAAACTGTACCAAGTACAAAGTTTGATTTTAACAGCTTACAAGAAACGTTCCATGAAATATGACAATATAGATTTTAATTAATAATAAGTAATATTGAGTCCAATTGTATAAGACATGTAGATATCAAGATAGGTTGAAGATGTTTAAGTTTTCAAATTAATAAGAAATATCTAAGGTTAAACAGTTTCCTATCTCTAATTGCATTGGAACACTGATCTTTGAGTTGTGCTCCACGATAATTTTGTGTATGTAATATATAATTGGTTTCTCTGCTACAGAATGCAGCTTTGCTGTGGGGCAATAGAGATGGATAGGAGAGTTGTCTAGCCTGATGATTATTCAGTGTTAACCCTGTACAGTGGAGGGCTGGTCTGTGATGAACTGGTCAGTGAAGAGCTGGTCTAAAATCACTTTTTCATACTTTTTGCATCCCCATCTTTCATCTTTTTTCATAAAGATACTGTTTTGCTTTGAGGGAATCTAGCTCAATGTTTTTGTCCTTAATCTTCTGAACTTTTTTTCTTCTTCTGAAAGAGCCATATGTCTGAGCATGAAAAAATTGTTTCCCTGTTTACAAAAACTACCCATTTGTGTGTGAGCGTGAGAAGGAAATTGTACATAACAAAGTCACGTGACAAGGGGACAAGGGGATAAAGACCAACACAGAAATACTGCAAAAAAAACTTGAAAAATCAGGCTGCATAGATCTAAATTAAAAACTAGATTTAAGGTTAAACAGAATTGACTGTTGGCCCTTTTCAAATGGAGAATGCTTCTGGGATGGCTGCCAGATTATTTTACAAGTTGTCTGGTGTTGTTTTTTTAAAAGGTATTATTGTATTACTATTGTATTGCAGTATAATGGCCTTACCTTGATATGCATGTTTAGCAAAAACATACAGTAGCAGTGGTACACAATTTGTTATAGCATGTAATCAAATGGTTTTAATATGTTGTTCAAGCAGTCATTTAATCTTAGTCAATTTAGGCCAATAATTCCACAACTGATAAAAATGCTGGGTAAGCAAATCAGCCAATAAGTTATTGTTTCCATGTCATCATTTAGAATCCCTCGCTGTAGCACAAGGTTTGCATACATTGCTATTTGATTAAATTGGAAAATAAAAGGTTTGAACTGGATGTGTAGTTTCTCATAATGTGTGCATAAATTCATATAGACTATTTCAATCATAATTTACTTATGAATGACAAATAGCAGGTATATTTCCTCTTCTATTGATTAGAATACATACATATTTCTCCTTGTCAAGTTCAGTTTATTGAAGCTCACTATTATCTACAAATTTGCACCTAATACTCATTCTGGATGTACTGATACCAGAAATGGATGAGTGTATTTTAAGGTACACAATTCTGTTTTAATGTACCAGAAGTTTAAAAAAAGTACTAGTGCTCTCAATAGTTAGAGTAATGAGTATCTAATGTAAGTTCAACACAACCAATCAGATTTCATAGAAATATAGAAAGTGCAACACAAATGTCTCGAAACCCCCTTTGAAAGGGGCATCTTTAACAGGAGCTGTGGTTGCAAGTACTGTATGCATGGCCCATGCAAGGTGACATCCAAGGACCCAGAGCTCCCAGCAAGACAGTCTCCAGGGTGTGACCGTGAATGTGTCCTATGATTGTCTTGTGGGACTGACAAATAATAAATGAATATGTGTAATTAATATGTGTAACAAAACCCTATCGGTTAAGCTCCAAAAATAAAAAATCCTCCACCTTCCAAACAAACTGCCTCTTACCGAAAGCAAAGATTCCAACCAGAGATCTTCTGTTGGCGTGTGTCTTTCTACCCAGCCTAGGGGTCTATGTAGCAGGATATCCTTAATCCGGTATCCAATAAATCTCCCACCGCTCACAGATGATCAATAGTGATTATAGCCAAGGTGAGGAAGGAAAGAAGGCTGACATAGCGTAATCCAGTAAAACAATTTAATGTAAAAAATATTTAAAATCGCACTTACAATAAGTAGATAAAAATTTGCATGTGAAAATATGTAGCTGGCCGGCTAACACAGCCTGTTCACTCCGGAACACTGTATGCAGTGATGACGTCAGCACGCCGCTACCCTATGCCGTTTCGTCACAATTGACTTCGTTCTGGGGCATGCTTATAACTGCATTATTGGGTAACTGTGTCCATACAGGGTGTTGTTTGTATGTTGTTTATATGTTTTTTAACTATGTTGTAATAACATTTATACTTTTTATCTTGATTTTCCCTCTCATTGTGTGCCCACAAAGTCTTCTTCCCTTTGCATTCCATGCAGTAAGATAAGAAACCTTCTGCCTTTACAACCACTTTAACTGCAGGAGAGCCATGGTAAAGCTCTCCTGCAATACAAATACTACCTGGTTACTCTTTTTAAATGTTTTGTTAAAGTCTCAATTTAAAGAAGAAACCTCAATTACTTTGAAAGATTAAATACTAGTCTATGATTTCATTTAGAAATAACTGTTCTAAGCTGAATGATTGTGGAGATACAAGCAGTCACCGAGTTACGAACACAATAAGGACTGTAGGTTTGTTCATAAGTCAAAGTTGTTCGTAAGTCGCAAAACTGCATTTGTAAGTGTAACATCCACCTGTGCATGGATGGGGAATGTTCTGGGAGCTTGTTATGTTATCTGGGCTCTTCTGGCCATGTAGTACATGTAGCACTGCAGTGTGGGATGTGTCCGGAGGTGCTCGGAAGTATTCAGGACCAGCATGGAGCACAAGTGGCTGGCATTTGAGGCCGTGCGTAAGTAGGAGTCGTTCGTAACTCGGGTGTTTGTAACTCGGGTACTGCATGTAATGCCATCATTCTTTGTTCCATTCCAGCCTGTTTGCTTTTTCCCTTCCAAAAGCCTGATTTGTGGGCGTTTCTCTTGTTGAGTACTAATGTAATTTACACTCATCGGTGTAGCAATACTGACAGTCCTCTGCATACCAATGGCAAGGCATATAAATGATTATGGAAAAAATACAGTCTTAGTCATTAAGCAGTTACAGTTCTCATATTACTGAAGCATAATATGGAGTTATAGTTACAAATTGGGATTTCAGAAAGCTATGACATTAGCCTTCTTTACATGGTGATACCAACTATGTTCAACTTTTTTAGTTACACTAAAAAGGAGATTGGAAGTTTTAAACAAGGATAAATGAAGAGGAAAAAAATTGATTTTGACACCAAGAAGGCTTATAAACAGAAGGCAGAAAAATACTGTAATAGCAAGGGAATTAGAAAAATCTTTTTATACAAACTTATGAAAGTCAAAGCCACAGTGATTGTTTATCTTAGGATACAATGATACAGAAAAAAAAAGTAGAACACAGCATGCAAAAGCAAAAAGCAGAAACATGTGGTCATGCAAGAAGATTTTCAAAATGTATACACAACATTGGTTATTGTAACACTCATATGAATTACACTCAGGCAACAAGGAGGCACTAGGATATTTATCAGATTTTATTTCTTAAGATAATCCAGTTGTTCTGTTTGTATGTAATGTTAAATCCACAAAAGGCAAGGAATCCCACCTGCATGAGTGCAACTGATGGCCTATGAGTAAAAGTTTATTTTGTCAATTTCTTGTCTCAAAAATGTAAACCTTTAATAAATATTTGCATACTCACAGACTAAAGTGATTTAATTTAACCAAGGAGCTGTGTTAAAACAGGTTTCTGTGGTTACCAACATGTACTAGAAATGCAATTATAAAATCACAAAAAAATTGCTGACTGCATTTATTTGATGGTTGTCTTGAGTTATATCTAATACATCATGACTTACTTACTATATATATAGTTGACATCAGTCCTTTTTTTTTTTACCTTCAGTTTATGGAAACAATAATTTGGTCTCAGTATAGGTATTAAAATGCATCTTTAGGAAACATGGCTTGATAAGTCTTGGATAGACAGTATAGAGTACTAGTTTTTATCTCTGTATATTTCCTTTCCTTGGAGATTAACCCTATCAGTCCATCTGGCCATTATCAAAGTGACACAGAGACAGAAAGAATGTGGAAATAAGTTCAAAATGTTATGTTTTTCTTTGGAATGGGAGAGGAAGAGAACTGTTACAATGGGGACATATATTCCAATGACAACTATCTTGAGAGATTTCTGCTTATTTCCTGCTGTGCCTTTGGGAAAGAAAGGGAGGGGAAATCTCTTCAGACACAAAAATAAAAAAAACTGACAGGGTTTTCCACCATTCCATATCTAAAACCAAAATATAAGTTTTAGTTAGTGATATAAAGAAGTAATAGACCGAATGTAGCATGTCATTTGAAGGATTGGTGTTATTTTCATTTTTTTTTTGCATTAACCTTTTTGAGACCGCCCACAGTACCACAGGATCCAGCAGATTAAGGTACCTGGTACTTGTAAGGATGGTTCAATTGGGACACAGCTATCATATGGTACCTGGGCAAATCACAGCACCCTGTATCATGTAATTAGCTGTAGATAGTCACAACAGAAAGAAAGCCATCATAAATAGGAACCCATTCATGACAGTTCAAAAGATTGCTGTGAGGCCTCGTACAGACAAGAGGATATCCGCTGGAAACGGTCCGCCGGACCGTTTCCAGCGGATAAATCCTCTGGCGGATTTAGATCTGATGGCTGTACACACCATCAGATCGAAATCCCCGTGAAATACATCCACGATGACGTGGCCGCGCCGTCGCCGCGATGATGACGCGGCGACGTGCGCGACCTTGGAAGGTAAATACTTCCACGCATGCGTCGAATCATTACTACGCATTCGAGGGATGGGAGCAGACGGACTGATCCGGTGAGTCTGTACAGACGACCGGATCAGTCCGCTGGACTGGATTCCAGCGGATAGATTTCTTAGCATGCTAAGAAATTATTATCCACTGGGAATCCGACGGCTGGATTTTTATCCACTGGGAAATGTCCGCTAGGCCGTACACACGACTGGATCTATCTGCTGGAACTGATCGGCGGATCAATCCCAGCGGATAGATCCGGTCGTGTGTACGGGGCCTTACAGTTGTCATCACTATAACAGCAATCACATTATGAAAAAGAATAATAAATAAATCCCTGATCACCATCCCCAGGGTAGTACAGTTTCACTATGGTGAACTACAGTACTCTGATAAAAATATGTAAAAAAGAAAAAAAAAAGAAAGGAAAATATACATGTTAAAAAAAGAAAAAAAAGTTAAAAAAATGTAAACCAATTGTCAATGGTCAGTATTCCTGATCACCGCCACACCACAATATGATGACACTGTACTGCACTGGCTATTTCTTTATACTGGCTTTTGAAATTTACATGATAGTAACAATGGGTGATCTATAGAATGCGCCCTAAAAAGTCGCCCACCGTTGCGCCTATGGAGGAGTGGATGATGCCTAGCTGCTGTTTAGAAGATAATAAGTGAACAAAAAGAATGTAAGATGATGAAACTCTCTAAGGAGTGTCAACAAATTAAAACAGCGCTATCAAATAACTGTGCATATTTGACTATATAAAATACATTACTACAACCCATATGTAATGATATACAGTGATAATAAACAAAATATATCCAGTTTAAGAAATAAACACTAAACTGTGACTGTAATAATAAACACCCGTGATTGACTTAAACGTGAAGTGAACGCACTGAAAGTGCAAGAGACAGTCTTTAAAAATAATTTAGAACGTGGCCAAACAAAGCAAAGTTCATGTGTATAAGGATCCTGCGATCTTCAAATTTTTTCAAAAACTTCCACCACACCCGACAGTGCTCAGTGACTCCTCCCCCATCAAATGGACACTCACCGGATAGGTATGCCTCACACTCTCGTGTTTTGGCACAAAAAACCTTATCAGATGTAGTTGTTCCCGTCAATAAAGATGTAATCCAAATATGACATCCACTCAGTTCCACATATATGTCAGAGAGAGACAAAAGAAGTGCAAATAGTGTGATACCATTAAAGGTTTAATAGCACACCAAAATAAAACTTCAAACAGTGCACTCACAAACAAAATCTTGTAAAACAGCAGAATATCACATCAAGAAACTCCTTCAAACGTCAAAATGGTGAGAAGCGGTCACGGCGGACCCCCGATCAGCGAGAAAAAGTGAAACCAATTCTCCTACTCACGGTGCCATGGACTTCTGTCAGATGCAGCTGCACATCCACTTAAATAAAAAACTTCAAACGCACTCTGCATCCAAAAACGCAGCACTCACTAGTAAAATTAGACTGTATGGCAATACCCCGACATGTTTCGTTATAAAAACTTATTCATGGGACTAACCATACAGTCATAAATGGTTACCTTATATCTGATGTAGTCAGATCAATCAGCCTATCAGTCCTGGGCGTTTTCCCACTTCCTCCAAAACTGTGGGCGGAAGTAAACGATAATCCCAAACTGCTGTGGGCTGACAGCATCATCCACCACCACTGGCTGGTGTATAAATCAATCAGCCAGTGCGATAGGCGTGGCGCCAGTCCCCAGATTCCAATAGGTGAGAGAGTATGTTAATCACATCCCCCAACAGCAGCAGTCTGAGCCAATCACGTGCTGCACAGCGCATCCCGCTCCGCCTACAACGATGGGCGGGCCTAGAACGCTTATGCAGCCAAAGCTAGGAGGAAGTCAGCGCCTCCTCCATTGGCTGGCTGTCTTACCCAGCAGCCACAGCGGTAAGCCGACCTGATAGGTCGAGCAGACGAGCCTATCATGAGCAGCGTCTGCTCGACCTATCAGGTCGGCTTACCGCTGTGGCTGCTGGGTAAGACAGCCAGCCAATGGAGGAGGCGCTGACTTCCTCCTAGCTTTGGCTGCATAAGCGTTCTAGGCCCGCCCATCGTTGTAGGCGGAGCGGGATGCGCTGTGCAGCACGTGATTGGCTCAGACTGCTGCTGTTGGGGGATGTGATTAACATACTCTCTCACCTATTGGAATCTGGGGACTGGCGCCACGCCTATCGCACTGGCTGATTGATTTATACACCAGCCAGTGGTGGTGAATGATGCTGTCAGCCCACAGTAGTTTGGGATTATCGTTTACTTCCGCCCACAGTTTTGGAGGAAGTGGGAAAACGCCCAGGACTGATAGGCTGATTGATCTGACTACATCAGATATAAGGTAACCATTTATGACTGTGTGGTTAGTCCCATGAATAAGTTTTTATAACGAAACATGTCGGGGTATTGCCATACAGTCTAATTTTACTAGTGAGTGCTGCGTTTTTGGATGCAGAGTGCGTTTGAAGTTTTTTATTTAAGTGGATGTGCAGCTGCATCTGACAGAAGTCCATGGCACCGTGAGTAGGAGAATTGGTTTCACTTTTTCTCGCTGATCGGGGGTCCGCCGTGACCGCTTCTCACCATTTTGACGTTTGAAGGAGTTTCTTGATGTGATATTCTGCTGTTTTACAAGATTTTGTTTGTGAGTGCACTGTTTGAAGTTTTATTTTGGTGTGCTATTAAACCTTTGATGGTATCACACTATTTGCACTTCTTTTGTCTCTCTCTGACATATATGTGGAACTGAGTGGATGTCATATTTGGATTACATCTTTATTGACGGGAACAACTACATCTGATAAGGTTTTTTGTGCCAAAACACGAGAGTGTGAGGCATACCTATCCGGTGAGTGTCCATTTGATGGGGGAGGAGTCACTGAGCACTGTCGGGTGTGGTGGAAGTTTTTGAAAAAATTTGAAGATCGCAGGATCCTTATACACATGAACTTTGCTTTGTTTGGCCACGTTCTAAATTATTTTTAAAGACTGTCTCTTGCACTTTCAGTGCGTTCACTTCACGTTTAAGTCAATCACGGGTGTTTATTATTACAGTCACAGTTTAGTGTTTATTTCTTAAACTGGATATATTTTGTTTATTATCACTGTATATCATTACATATGGGTTGTAGTAATGTATTTTATATAGTCAAATATGCACAGTTATTTGATAGCGCTGTTTTAATTTGTTGACACTCCTTAGAGAGTTTCATCATCTTACATTCTTTTTGAAATTTACAAATGCAGTCATTTAGAATCTGGATGAAAGGTTTAGCCCTGGGAAACACTTTTTGAAAGATAAATAGTGCATTTTAAATACAACTATATAGATCAGACTAAAATGAGGGACAAATGAGAAGGTAAGAGAGACAGAGGAAATTGGGGATAGTCCCTCAAAATCCGGGACAGTTGGGAGCTATGCGATAATAAAGGCTATACTCTCTTCCTTATTCCTTCAATAATCAGCTGTCTTCTTGTAAAAAGCCAAACTAATAGAAAACAATGTCAATTACTGTAAATGGAATATACAATAAAATATATCTAACAACTGAAAGCGTAAAATGGACATACAAGTACTAAATCTTTCAATTAGCATCATAATAGGTTTACAAGTCAATCTATCAGTATTTAGTCAACTTCAGCTGAATAAACAATTCTTGTGAAATGTCACATTAACCTTCTGCCGATTACTTTATTGCAGACATTTACAGTAACAATCACTGTACAAGCTCTGTTGAGTACAAAAGCACTTAGTGTTTTTGGCACAATAAAGAAATTGCAACATTTAGAATATTTTGTTTATGTAATTCACCTTTCAAAGCCTGTCCTGAAAGAAGGCATTGTTGCAATTTCTGACATGAAGCTTGTAGAACAAAAGTACACTATCAATTGACTCCGTTATTTCCACTCATCCCAATACCACTGCTGAGATTGAATTTTTATTTATTAGACTATGGATATGGCTATTTGATGTTTCAATTTATCTATATAGCCTATCACATATGCTAAATTCATCAACAAACAAAATGATACTGGCAATTCAGGTGCATGTTTACCAATGCCAGAAGCCTGCCAAGCAAAACTAGATAACTTAAGAAACACTAAATATTAAATTGGTTTTATGGAAACAGGGCTCAATTTTTCACATGTTTAGGTTACTAAAATTCATAGTTATACTCTTATTAAGATCATATATAAAAGATATTCTAGTGACTAATGATTTTGAAGCAATTTATGGACATGATATGCTATTGGTAAATGGACTGATCAGTTTTTAAGGCTCACAAAATTACTTTAAAGTTGGTGAAGTTGTAGATTAAAACAAAATCACATTATAAGATCCATGTACTAATGAAACCATAACTATTATCACCAGTATGGCAAAAAGTCAAACATTTCTAAAACTTACTGCAGGAAACATTTATTGGCTAGTTTACAGATCTCCAAGTATAAATGATCCACTACTAGCTCTGTTGGCATAAAACAATGTAAAGCTCATTACAAGTGTTCATGTTTGTGAAAAATGCTCTTTACTCTTTGACCCTCCTACCGGGGAGGCATCGATGAATATTTGCATCTAACTCCTAAGCGCCCCTTTACTTGGTTTGTTGGTGCTCAGTTCATGTTTTTACATACATGTTAAATCATTATTGCATGATTAACATGTACTTTGGTATGATGCATACTGTTTTACTGTAGGTGTACACAATGTGTGTGTATATATACAGTTGTGCTCAAAAGTTTAAATACCCTGGCAGAATTTATGATTTCTTAGTCATTTTTCAGAGAATACGAATGATTACACAAACAGGTTTCTTTGACTCATGGTTGGTGTTTGGCTGAGGCCATTTAATATCAACAATCAACTGTGTTTACTCTTTTTAACCAATTCCCGACCAGCACACGCAGATATACTGCGGCAGAATGGCTCTCCTGGGTGAAATCAGTATATATGGCTTCACCCAGGAGAGCCACCAGAGGGCACACGTGCCCCCTGCATGGCAGGGAACCTGATGCACGTGGCCGGTGGGCGTGATTGCCGCTGGCCACACACAATCAAGTGCACGAGTGGGAGCACAGGGGTTTATGTGTGTAAACACACATATCCCCATGCTGTCTGAGGAGAGAAGGACAGATCATGTCTTTCTACCAAGTTAGAAAACATGATCTGTCATCTCCTATAGTCAACCCCCATCCCCCCACAGTTAGAACACACAATAGGGAACACAGTTAACCCCTTGATCGCCCCTAGTGTTAACCCCTTCCCTGCCAGTCACATTTACATAGTTATCAGTGCATATTTATAGCACTGATCGCTCTGTAATTGTCAGTGGTCCCAAAAATGTGTCAAAAGTGTCCGACCTGTCCAGGCCATTGGGCAGTTCACTAAAAGCAGACAGATGGGGATTACATTCCCCATCCATCTAGCAGATCGGATTGGATGGTATCGGATGGAAATGAACAGGTGGTCCCTTTCCATCTGACCACCTGATAGAGAACAGCAGGCTGTGTCTGTGTTGGCTCTGCATCAGAGGAACAGACGCAGACCTGTAATCCGTCGGCTCAGCAGGGATCAGGGACCCTGGACGGATCTGCTTGACAGAGTCTGCACCATGTAAAAGGGGTCTTATCAGGAGCTGGGCTGCCATCCCCCTGCAAGGTGCAAGACTCATACATTTGTGTGAGTTTTTTTCCAAGCCACATGATTATAGCTTAAGGTTCTAATTGACTTGAAAAAGGTTGGGCTCGGGGCACAGTTTACTGCACCCCGAACCCACCCACTTGTGACAATAGCATATTAATATTTGCTATTGTCTTCCAGCTTCTCCTCCTGGCTAATCAGGATTGATCAGGTTGGCCAGGAGTGTTTTTTTTTACAGTTATTTAAAAAAAATTAATTGGGGGGGGGGGAGTCTTTGGTGAGATAGCAGAAAGAGACAGAGAAAGGGACTGAAGAAGTCCCTTTTCCATGCAGCACTTTACTTGAATGAATGAGAAATCTGTATAGAGATTTCCCATTCATTTATAAATTGACAGTCTGATACATAGTAACACTTGGGGTTTACTATGTATCAGCTGTCAGTGGATATAGGAGCATGTATGCCAAGCCCACCCAAGCCCCAACTTCACCCCCACCTGCTGTGCTCCCCAGCCTGACAGATCGCCGGAGATCAGCGCAGGGAGAAGCTGGTGGGATTGGAAGAGGAGGGATGCTGGCTAATTAAGGTAGCTGCGCGGATCAGGTTTGTGGGGTGGTCAGATCGGGTGGAGGGTGGGTAATTAGTGCTGAGGGGGAAGTTTATAGGAAAGGAGAGTGGGGGCAGTTTTAGGTTGAAGGGAGCGGCGGGAGGTGGAGAAGCATGGGGCAGGGAAGGGGGCAGCAGGGAAGGGGCAGCATGGGTGTGGGGGCGGTCACATTAAAGGTTAATAACTCTGATCACCAGGTTTTAATCCGATGATCAGAGTTATAGAATTGTTCAGCAGAGTCTGCTGAACAATTCTGATTTAAGCTTATGGTCATTGAAGTGACCATAAGCTTATAGGAGAAGTGAGAAATGAGGTCCATATGGCAAACAAACTTGGCCACCTGCGGGCACTTTTTAGGTCCGTATGGCGTACGGAGCTGGCAGTGAAAGGGTTAATGAATAATTAGACTCACCTGTAGTTGAATTCTTGTTAATTAGGATTTTGTTGTCTAAAATTTAGCTTTGCTCCTAAGACTATCATTGGGGCATATTCTTGAATTCATTTTTTATAAAATACTTTTTTGGGTGTGCAAATTAACAAAATTTGGTTGCAATCAATCCTATTTGTGGGGGTACAGTGTGTTGTAGTATTGTCCCATAGAAAATGTTGATTCTGAAAGGAAAGTAATGGTTTTCTGACAAATCTGTTGACAATATATATATAAATCAGTGCTCTGAAAAATAAAATAATATTGTGCATCTGCTCTCAAATAAAAGCAGTTTAACAAACCCAAATTAACATATAATAAGCAAAGACGTTTAGCGTCACTTTGTTGATAGACTTTTTTAAGTTTTCCCAATTTTACTAAGTGGCGATACACATCTTTGCTATATATATATATATATATATATATATATATATATATATATATATATATATATATATATATATATATATATATATATATATATATATATATATATGCTCCCAGCAGTAAAAAAGAGCAGTTGGAGAGTGATGGAAAGGTTTCTATTAGTGGTTGGGAAAGAAAGCACGTGTTCAAACCTGCATGGCAAACATAAGTTAGCTTTTCATATTGAATATTGAGCAAAAATTGCACCACCATATGATTTTGCTGTAAAATGTATACCTTTATGTCTATTGTATTATAAGCATCTGTAAGCGAAATATGTCTGATTTTAAAAGGGCAGTTGACAAACTGGTGTATGCCTGATCTCAGGTTAAATTTAGGAAAATACAGACATAGGCCCGGATTCACAAAGCACTTGCGACAACGTATCTCCAGATACGCCGCGTAAGTGCAAATATGCGCCGTCGTATCTATGCGACGGACCCACAAACTAAGATACGTCTAAAAACAGGCTTCACCCCACCGACGTAACTTGCCTACACCGGCGTAGAGTGGGCGCATATTTATGCTGGACGCATTTGGCACTTCCATTGATTTTGTATTCAAATATGCGTAAAGTTATGCCCAATAAAGTAACTCAGCAGCATCTATGCAAAGGGCTGCACCAGGGAACACAAACCGGCATATTTTACGTAGATTACATTGGACGTGAATATGAATAGGCGTAGGTTACGTTCACGCCGTAGGCTGTGATCCGGCGTATCTTAGGCAGTTGTTCTGACGTGTTTGTGAGCATGCGCACTGGGATGCGTCCACGGGACGGCGCATGCGCCGTTCATTAAAAGTATCTGTCTGGCACTCGGCCCATCATTTGCATGGGGTCACGCCTCATTTGCATGGCTCATGCCCACTTCCACCTACGCCGGCTTACGCCTAGGAAACCCAGCGCAGTTTTGGGAGCAAGTGCTTTGTGAATTCCATGCTTGCCTCTCTGCGTTGCGTTGGCATAGCGTATATTACTTGCGCTACGGCGGCGTAATGTGCGCCCGCTCTCTGTGAATCTGGGCCATAATGTACAACTATTTTATGCCTGCTGAGACTTAATTTTTACAGTCCAGTCATGTAACCATTTCTCCTACACACATTTCAAGTCTGTACTCTGACAGATGTTGCTCTTTGAAGGATGCTTGCATTATATCAAAGTATATTCATTCCAATGTGTCACATAGGCCATTAAAACAAACAAATAATAAAAAAAACAAAGAAATCCTCATCTTCCCTTTCCTTTTCTTCTACAGAAATACTGTAATTAAACATGTCATTTTAAACTGCTTTGTCTACCTAGAATCCATTCAGTATGGATGAGAACACATTACCCGTGGTAGTTATTGAACCATGAAGATTGCTGACTTTGGAATAAATACTGAGAAGCAATACTTAGGAAATGCTCTCCTTTTATGTGACCCAAGGTTGATATATTAATTTTCTCAATAGAAGATACACAGATGCCAGGGTTATTTGAAGCTGAAAGTGCAAGCCTTGCTGCAGGCAGTACATCTGACAAATATCTTTCATTTGTTTGCCATTCTTCCGCAGGCCAGCTTGGTAGTTGTGAGAAATGTCGCAGTCAATTAACCTACATAGTGGAAAAATAAACTATTTCCTTTGGTTCATCCTCCTAATACATTGTAGAGTAAGAGTCATTTGAATGTCACTTGCAAAGGCTGTGGCATTTATTGCTTAGTGTATGTGTTATTTTTTATTCAAGCTTAAATGAATTTCCTATACTACCGCTTATCGTATGGTAATCCATATGTTTGTATCCCTCTGAGCTAATTACTTAATGGGCCTTGTTAAAACATAATGTCTTTTTATTAAACCTGGGAATAAAAATTCCTACAGCAAACATCAGCATTGCTCTTGGCAGTTTTTGTGTTTCTCTATGCTGTACAACTTCTGAAACACATTTGTAAGCATGTCTCTAATAGTCTGCATTATAATCTGTTACAAATTAGCATCTCTTGAAAAGCTTTTGTTCCTTTAAAAAGCTGTATCAAGTTAAAAAGATATATATGTGACCATATTCATAGTATGTTTTACTTCAATTTACATGTATATTTACGAAAGCAGAGCTTACTCATAATTCCATACTTTGGAGTTAACTAATGCATGACAGCATTTAGCATAATCTAAGTGGGTAATCATAGGGAGAGTGGATATCACAAACGACTCCCCAATATACTCTGCAGTGCAAGTACACACCGCAGCCTGCATTTTATGACCTATTTATAAAATGCAAGCCATGAGATAGGGCCTTTATTGCCCCATGTACTTCTCATTACAGAATAGAGAGCTGCATGATTGGAGGAGTGTTGGTCATGTGACTTTGACCCAACAGATGGTCTTTTCAGCGTTGTCATCTGCTGAGTTTGGAAATATCAGTTTTCATTTATTCTACTGTAATTGCTAGTTTTAGACAACAAGCCTCCCTCTAAGGTCTTTTTAATGAATGTGGCTTGTTGTTAGCTCAAGTCAGAAAATATAATGTATAGTGGTCATTCATGGCAGCTTATAACTGGAAGATACAGTCTAAAAAGAAAACAACCCTGTTAGTGGCTATAAATTTTACATGTTTCCAAGCAGAAAGGAGGGCCCCTTTATCAAACCTTAGTTTCCTATGGTTTGATAAAGAGGCCCTCCTTTCTGCCCTGAAACATGTAGTCACATCACTTCCACTTCCTGTCTTCACCCAGCCAAGAAAGGTGCTGCCTTGGAGCCGCAGCCATCTTGAAACTTCTGCAAGATACTGATTCTTATGTTCCAGCCTAAAGCCTGACAGCTGAACTTCCCTCAAGAACCCTGCTTCAACCAGCCACGTGCCTTCTGAGCTATATGTGGGTCTTTGTCTACTTTTATCTAGTGCAGTTTAATAATTTGTTATGCCTTTTTAATTAAATCGCTACACCTAGATGGGGGTGCCCCCTTGTGTTTGTTTTTTTTATATGTGCATTAGGCTCTCATTACCTAATTTAAGAGGAGCTACATCTATTTTACCCAGTGTTCCCTACCACTCTCCTGGCCCTTGTATGTGCCCCATTCAATGATGGTTGGGTTCCAGTCAGCGCAACAGTTTTTTCTTTTTTCTTTGGTATAAGTGTTCAATATAAACACAGGTTGGTGACAACCAACAAAATCACAGCATTGGCTATTTTAAACCTGACTGACCATGTATCTATCTATTTCGTTTTCAATAACAATTACTACAATTAATACTTCTCAAAATTCCATAGCCTTTTTTTCTCATTGCCTACATTTTATTCCTCCATTTCTAAAAGTGTTATTTCAACCACAACATTTTCTCTTACTTTTTTACATATTCTTTAATGAAGCAAATCAATAGAGATCCATCTCTGTATCCTTTATCTTTATCCAACCATTGTCACGTTTTTTATTCTCATTTATAATCCCTGAACAGTATGTTCATTTGCAGCTGTCAGCTTCTCTTTTATCAAATTCTTTAACTGACCCTTCGCAATCCGGTCCTTGTTCTAATCATTTCCTAGAAATAGCCCTTATTAAATTACAATACCTTGATCCCTAATATGTTCAAGGGACTCTATTACACATTCTTCTTCTGCTGTCTATAGTTTTTCACTTAGACGATAATTCTCTAATAGGCTAAACTCTTCTTTGGGATTCAAGGTCATGCACTAGTTCCTCCTATATCCCTGACAGAACATTTTAGTATCTCCAATTCTTGACTTAACCCACTCACATTCTCATCTATCAATACGTACCTTGCACAGTATACTTCTCATTTTCTTTACATAGGGTAGTGTCATTTAATCCACCATTTTGGAATCGACTTTAAACTATGAATTGATGACAATTATGTTTGTCTCTCAGCTCCATGGATCCCACTAATATTGGAGAAAATTCCTGATTCCAATTGTCCCAGATAAATAATATGACCACAATTATCCTAGATTTTTGGCCTTCTTATTTTGGAGTAGTTATTGATAAACCCATGTGTTGATTCCCCCTTTCGTGCTATACCACCTGGCTGATAGGACCAGCCTGTACATAAAAAACATATGTTTCTGTGTATTTTTTAATTGATATACTAAAAAAAGGTAATATGATGTAGTACATCACAATTTAATTAACTATCATGTCCTTCCTTATGGTCATCCATTAACTTAATTCTTGTTATGGTCTCAGCTATTCCTAGCTAATATATGCTCTTTTATTCTCAGCCCTTATACGCCTCATTAACTACCTAAATGCAAACACACTATTTACTTTTTTTATTTTTTATTTACAGAATATTTTATTTCAGGTTATAATGTGCATGATGCTTCACTGGTAGCCAAAGAATGGCATGTGGCCTTCCTGGCCTTTTGTTACCCTGAATAACTAAGCTTTCATCTTGGAGAGGGAATTTTTATAGTTCAATTTGTTTCCAAGTTCTGTAGGATTGTTAAATAAAATATTGTATAACAACTGCAAATTATATATATTTAACATAAGGTTGATGTAAACCTTAGCCAAAGTACATTTATTTTGCTAAAGCATTATATCATAAACAATTGACATTTTTTTTTAAATACTCATGTTCTATCTGTTTTTTTGGGATTGGTTAACTTAACAGTTAACCTTATGTACACACACAAACAGTAGCTGCCAACACATGTTTTAACAGAAAGCATTTACTGTTTGTATTATCTGCTATAGCAATCCTAAGCTTTATAAAATGCCTGCCACACCAGGCAGGAATGAAACAATATGGTTTTAAAATATGGTCTCTTTCTTCAATTGGCAGGGATTATTTAATTTCTGATTTAGAGTATTTAGAGATAAACCTTAATGGTTTTAAAATTTTGTTTTTAATGAAAAAACAAATACAGAAAAGTTATTACAAAACAGAAGATGTAGTAGAAGAAGTAGAAGTAAAAATGACTCATTCCCAACTATGGCACTACCTGCCTGGAATTTGCATGTTCACCCTGTTTCTTCATGGGTTTCCTCCAAATACTCCAGTCTCCTCCCACACTCCAAAGACATGCTGGTCAGTTAATTGGATCCTATCTAATGTTATCTTCCCATATTGTACAATGACAGAATATATGTCTGTATGTTGTCCAAGGGTATTAAAAGATGGATTCCCGTTTTGGATAGCTGACTTTCTTCTAGCTATTTATCCTCCTCAGCAATGCAAAGTAGCAGTTGGCTTCCCTTTAAAGTGATTGTAAAGTCTTTACGTTTTTGATCTTAATGCATGCACCTTCTTTGCTGCAGCTGCCCCCAGACCCCCTCCTTTTTTCTTACCTGAGCCCAATCCGATCCAGCAATGTGCATGAGTCCAGCAGGCCCAGACGCTGTCTCTCTCCTTATTGGACAGATTGATAGCAGCAGGGGTCATTGGCTCCTACTGCTGTCAATCAAATCTAGTGACATGGGAGCGGGGGGTGGGGCTGAGTCTTGCTGTCTTTGTCAATGGACGCAGCAGCGGGATTCGGGAACCAGCCCTCATGGGTGCCCCCAGGGAAAGCTTCATGTAGGGGCACATGATGAAGGGAAGGAGCCAGGAGCTCTGGCAGGGGACCCCAAAAGAGGATGATCAGGGTTGGTCTGTGCATGTTTGTGTTTTTGTTTTTTTAATGAACCTTTACATCCACTTTAAAGGAAACTACAGGTGCATGTAGGACAAATGTTTGTGCTGTCCATGTATTTCCAGGGGTGTCAGCTTTGTATCTTTAGTAAGGAACCAAGGGCCAGATTCTAATCATTGTAATTTTGTGCGGGCGTAACATATCCACTTTACGTTACGCCTCCACAACTTAGACAGGCAAGTGCTGTATTCTCAAAGCACTTGCTCCGTGAGTTGTGGCAGCGTAAATCGGCCGGTGTAAGCCCGCCTAATTCAAATTTGGATCAGGGGGGCGTGTTTTATGTAAATGTACTGTGACCCGACGTGATTGACGTTTTTCCCGAATGGCGGATGCGACGTCCGTGGAATTTCCCAGTGTGCATTGCTCCAAAGTACGCTGCAAGGACGTCATTGGTTTAGACGTGAACATAAATGACGTCCAGCCCCATTCACGGACGACTTACGCAAACGACGTAACTTTTTCAAATTTTGACGCGGGAACGACGGCCATACTTAACATTGGTACACCGCAGTTATACCTCATATAGCAGGGGCAATATTACGCCGGGAAAAGCCTAACGTAAACGGCGTATCTTTTCTGCGTCGGCCGCGCGTATGTTTGGGAATTCGCGTTTCTAGCTGATTTACATATTTCGCCACGTAAATCAGCTTACACGCCCCTAGCGGCCAGCGTAAAAATGCAGTTAGGCTCCGACGGCGTAAGAGACTTACGCCAGTCGGATGTAATAGAAATCTATGCGTAACTGATTCTAAGAATCAGGCGCATAGATACGACGGCTCGGATTCGGACTTACGACGGCGTACATGGTGCTACGCCGTCGTAAGTCCTCTGAGAATCCGGGCCAATGAGTTTAAAATTAGGTTTAAAATTAAGATCTTTATTATTTACGTTATCTTATATCTCCTGCAGTATTTGCCTTAAAGGGGTTGTAAACCTATGTGTTTTTTCACCTTACTGCATCCTATGCAGTAAGGTGAAAAAACACCTTACAGTGTTTGGCCCCCCAGCCCCCCGTTTTACTTACTTGAGTCCCTGATTTCCGTGGGTGTGTCCTCGCCATCCTTCTCTCCTTGGAGTCCCAGCTTTGATTGGATAGATTGATAGCATGCAGCCATTGGCTCTCGCTGCTGTCAATCAAATCCAATGACGTGGGCATCGGAGGGTGGGACCGAGTCGTAGACTCGGCGTCTATGGACGCAGAGTCTATGACACAGGAGTGCGCCTGCAGGGTAACCCCCCGGGAGAGAACTACCTAGAGGGGGTATCTAATGCGGGGAGAATCAGCGAGAGCTGGGACCCCGGAACAGGTGGATCGGGGCCACTCGGTGCAAAAATACCTGCACAGTGGAGGTAGGTATGACATGTTTGTTATTTAAAAAAAAAGGGAACCTTTAGTGTCACTTTAAACAATACGTATGTGGGCAGGACAACAAGGAGGCTGAAAGATTGCTTCTATGACCACAATAAAATATACAGAAAGATAATTCTACTAATGTAGAAAAACATTATAATGTGTGTCATGGCAGTGATCTCTTAGCTCTCTGCATCCAAAGAATTGAAAAGGTGGTGAGTCCAAAAGGGGGGGATGATTATTAATTTAGATTGTTATGTAAACATGAAGTTTACTGGATATTTTATTTACAGACACTCATCCCTGATGGGCTCAACTTTGAATTGGATCTCACACAATTCTATAAATAAAATTACAGGATTTATTTTCAGTTTTGTGGACGTAGAGCATCCTAATGGATTATATACCATTATTTTTTTGTTGTTCCTGAAAAAAAATATTTTGATTATATGTGGGGAATTTTCATAGTTTTATGTATTGTTCTTGATGTTTTTATATGTGTATCCTGTTTTTTGTTTTGCATGTGAGTGGGGATTCATCACTAAGTTTAAATTGAATTTCATTATTTGTTTTGTTTTATAACTACCGGTAATTTGGGAATGCAAAGTAGCCGATTTGTTTTCTCTGGATAGACCTGTCAGCGTTTGATTGTGTACGGCTGAGGGAAAGTGGTTTTCCTATATAGAGTAGATGTAAGATCTGTCCATCAGGTTATAATCAAGTGCTGAGACAGGTATGAAACAAGTCAACCTTCATTCCCCCACTGCTGTTTCTGTGCAGCTCCTTGCCATTTTAAGGATATGTTGGAATAAAGGTGTCTTTTATGGTCAGCGTGCAGCCGTCCAGAATATCTATCCGTGTTCTCACGCTGTTTTTCAAGCTGGGCTGGAACCTGTATTGAAGCAGAGCATGGGGGGTATATAGTAATAAACCAAACTGAAGCATTGTTGATCTTTCTGTGCATAGTGGATCCTGTCGAAATTAGCCTTAGTATATGTATGTAGGCAGGATCAGATTTACTCCCTTTGCCGCCCCAAGGCCGGGTCCTTCAATGCCGCAGCCCCCCCCCCTCTAGTCTTGGCAGGGGCACTTCAGAATTTTTTTGCAGACAATTTATTTGGGAAATGGCTGGTGTTGGGGCTTCAATCATCACTGCACCATGGTTGTTATGGTGTCAGGATGATTGTCTTTATATTATTACATTGTTATAGAAATTGAAATAGTTCAACTCACCATAATGCAGAATCATTGGGAGCCCTAAGTGTGTCACTTGCCACCGTCGCCTGCCACCAGATGCAGATTGTCACTTGCCACAAGTTGTGGATTGTCGCTTGCCAAACATTGCGGATTGTTCACTTGCCACGTCACCTGCCATAAGTTGCAGATTGTCCACTTGCCACGTCACCTGCCACAAGTTGAAGATTGTCCACTTGCCACGTCACCTGCCATACCTTGCAGATTGTCCACTTGCCATGTCACCTGCCACACCTTGCGGATTGTCACTTTCCTGCTTAGGTGGGGAATGGGGATTGTCACTTCCTGTGTCCCAGAGTCAGGCAGCAGAGAGATGATGTTATCTCTCTCTGCTGCCTGCACAGTGAGTGAGGGGCAGAACTGCCAGGATGCAAGGTGGGCGCCAGGCGATAAGAGATGATTGGCCAGTCCACCCACCGAGCCTCCCAGCTGGCAGCTTCCTGTCTCTCTCACCCGCCCACTGAGCCGCTTTGGTGGGTGAGGGCCGAGCGGATGGGCAGCCCAGCGGCTCACCCACCTTGCCGCCCGCTCAGTCACTTGTACGCCGATTCGCCCACAGGCTCAACCACCACGATGCCCGCACGCCGCCCCTGCATCCACTGCAACCCCCGAGGCCTGGCCTTAGTGGCCTTGTTAGGAATCCGGCCCTGTATGTAGGAATATGAATTAGGAACTTTAGATTGTACACTCATTGAGGACAGGGACTGATGTGAATGTACAATATACACGTAAATTGTTGGCGCTATGTAAATACCTAAAATTTGGTAAATAAATAAATACCATTTTTTTTGGTCTTTGGTTTTTAGCAGTCTTATTCACTTTAAGTAAGTGTGAGTTTGATTCTGACAGAGTCACTGGACCTTAAAATGACTCTCAGCATAGTTTCAATGGAGAAAGGGGTTGTGAGCCAATTGCAGCAGCTTTTTGTAGACCCTCTATAGGGTGTTGCTGAGTAAACCTTTACCCAATCACAGAAGCTGAAAGTGGGATGTAGAAGAGCTAAAGCATGTATGCTATTTTAGCTGACACTCCCTCAAGGTAAATTTTTCTAATTATATCAATATTTCCTAAATACAAGGTTTACCATTTGACAACCAGTGTATCATTGAATAAAATAATGCACCATTTGATAAACATCAAGCAAGACATAGATTTTATGCATATTCATGCAATAAGACATACTCACCTGCTGTACAATGTAGCATAGGCATTTTTGACTTCTAAGGCCTCGTACACACAACCGGTTTCCTTGACAGAATCCATCAAGAAACATGGTGGCAGAGCTTTTTTACTGAGGAAAACGGTTGTGTGTATGTTTTTCGTCGAAAACTGTTGTGGATCTCGACGAGCAAAAAAGGGAACAGGTTCTCTTTTTCTTCGTCTGTAGTCTCAATTTCCTTGTCGTGTTTCTCGTCGGGCTGGTTTACGACGAGAAACATGTTCGTGTGTATGCTTAGAAACCCGCGCATGCTCAGAATAAAGTATGAGACGGGAGCGCACCTTCGGTAAAAGTAGCGTTCGTAATGGAGATAGCACATCTGAAAAGCACAAATCGTCTCTTACCAAACTTTTACTTAACACGCAGTAACATGAGATTAGCAAAAGCAGCCCCAAGGGTTGTGCCAGTGGAATCAAACTTTCCCTTTATAATGCAGTCGTACGTGTTGTACGTCACCGCGTTTGAGAACAACGAGATTTTGTCTTGACAGTGTGTACGCAAAGAAAGCTTGACAAGATTCTCCACAAGCCTGACAAGGAACTCATCAAGGAAAATTATGTTTCTTTTACGACGAGTTTCTCGGTCGTGTGTACGAGGCCTAACCTATTGTCATCTTCTCATATATTAGTGTCCTCACTTTTTATTAATGTACCTCTGTCATAACAATAAATATGGCAATTCTGTGAAACTTACAGTATCTATGTGTAGTGGAAACCTCAGTCTGCCTATGTATATTGTGAATTTGCATACTAGATAGGCATTTTAAAAACCCTATTAGCAAGGATTGAATTAAGAGACATTCTGCTAATGGATTTTATAACATCCAATTAGCCATTTATGATGCTATTCTATTAAGAGATTTTCCAGATCATCCTGGGTTAACCAGGATTTATGATTTTACTAGAAGTTGTGTTTATTGAATTTGATGCTGGAAATGATTGTGTTCTAGTGTAGAAGTGTTTACTCTTATAATGTTGTTGTTGTCTTGTGAATTTTGGAAAAGTAATGGTGGAACTGGGTTCTGTATGACAACTCATTATCATCACATCCATCCTTTTTTGCATTTCCATCAGCCTCTTTGCAGTCAACTTCTTTCTGTGTAATATATGTACTCCAATGGTAGCACTAGGTTTGTAATTTAGGATTCCAGAATAAAACTACCTCCATGGAGATTGCATGATCCCCCTGTGCTTGTGTGGGTTTTCTCCAGGTACTCCAGTTTGACCCACACTTTGAAGACATGCTTGTAGGTTTATTGGCTCCTATCTAAATTGGCTCTAATATACAGTGGGCCAGATTCAGAAAGGATTTACGACGGCGTATCTCCAGATACGCTGTCGTAAGTCCGAATGTGAGGCGTTGTATCTCGGCGCCTGATTCAAAGAATCAGATACGCCAGAATTTGTCTAAGCCGTCGTATCTTAGGTGCATATTTACGCTGGCCGCTAGGGGCGCTTCCGTATATTTCCGCGTTGAATATGCAAATGAGCTAGATACGCCGATTCACGAACGTACTTGCGCCCGGCGTATTAATATACACTGTTTACGTAAGGCGTACGACCGGCGTAAATTTACCCCTCATAAAGCAGGGGTAAGTCATGTTAAGGTATGGACATCGGAAATGTCGGAACAGCATTGTATTTTACGTTGTTTGCATAAGTCGTACGTGAATGGGGATGGGCGTAGGTTACGGTCACGTCGACTAAGCATTGAGCCGGCGTAATTTAGGGAGAAAATTTGACGTGATACTGAGCATACGCGCGCATGCGCCGTTCGTTAGGTGAGTCATTTACGTAGGGTGACGATTCATTTCCATACAACACACCCCCTACCAGCCTACTTTGAATTACGCGGGCTTACGCCGGCCCATTTACACTATGCCGCAGCAACTTACAGAGCAAGTGCTTTGTGAATACTGCACTTGCCTGTCTAAGTTGCGGCGGCGTAGCGTAAATAGGAAACGCTACGCCCGCACAAAGATGCGCCCAGATATGTGAATCTGGCCCAGTATGTATGAATTTGAATTAGGGTCCTCAGATTGAAAGATACCTGATGGCAGGGACTAAGCTGTGCAAATATATGCACTATATAAATACCTACAGTATATTCCTAGCCAGACACACACACACACACACACACACATATATATATGTATATATATATATATATATATATATATATATATATATACAGTGCCTTGAGAAAGCTTTCGTACCTCTTGGAATTTTACAAATTTTGTCATGTTACAATGTTACAACCAAAAACATAAATGGATTTTATTGGGATTTTATGTGATAGACCAAAACAAAGCGGCACATAATTATGAAGTGGAAGAAAAATGATAAATGTTTTTCAAAATGTTATGCTAATAAATATGTGAAAAGTGTGGCATGCATTTGTATTCAGCCCCCTTTACTCTGATATCCCTAATGCTGGACATACATTATACAATTTTCTTATTCAGTTTTCCTTTAGATTTACCAAAACCATATAATTTGAGGTCAAACCTAAACACTTTCAATGTGTATGCAGTCTGGCAGGCCCTTACACTACATAGTTGAAGGTAAATCTATAGAAAATTAAACAAGAACATTGTATAGTGTATGGCCAGCCTAACTAATATCTAGTGGAACCAATTGCCTTCAGAAGTCACCTAATTAGTAAATAGAGTCCACCTGTTAATCTCATATAAATACAGCTGTTCTGTGAATCCCTCAGAGGTTTGTTAGAGAACCTTAGTGAACAAACAGCATCGTGAAGGCCAAGGAACACACCAGACAGGTCAGGAATAAAGTTGTGCAGAAGATTAAAACAGGATTAGGTTATAAAAAAATATGCCAAGTTTTGAACATCTCACAGAGCACTGTTCAATCCATTATCTGAATATGGAAAGAGTATGGCACAACTGCAAACCTACCAAGATATGGCCGTTCACCTAAACTGACAGTCTAGGCAAGGAGAGCATTAATTAGAGAAACAGCCAAGAGGCCCACGGTAACGCTTGAGGAGCTGCAGAGATCCACAGATCAGGTGGGAGAATCTGTCCACAGGAAAACTACGGTATTAGTCGTACACTCCACAAATCTGGCCTTTATGTAGAAAGCCATTGTTGAAAGAAAGCCATAAAAAGTCCCATTTGCAGTTTACGAGAAGCCACGTGGGGGACACAGCAAACATGTGGAAGAAGGTGCTCTGGTTAGATGAGACCAAAATGTAACTTATGGCCTAAAAGAAAAAACTAACACCACACTTCACCCCTAAACACACCATCACCACGGTGAAACATGGTAGTGGCAGCATCATGTTGTGGGATTGCTTTTCATCAGCAGGGACAGGAAAGCTGGTCAGAGTTAATGGGGAGATGGATGGAGCCAAATACAGGGCAATCTAAAAAAATACCTTTTATGCCCTGTACACATGATCGGTTCATCCGATGAAAACGGACCGATGGATTTTTTTCATCAGATATCCGATGAAGCTGACTTTCATCAGACTTGTCTACACACCATCAGTTAAAAATCCATTTGTGTCAGAACGCGGTGATGTAAAACACTACAACGTGCTGAGAAAAAGTTCAATGCTTCCGATCATGCGTCGACTTGATTCTGAGCATGCATGGATTTTTAACCGATGGACTTGCCCACAGACGATCAATTTTTTCTATCGGTTTTTTAACCATCAGATAATTTTAAAACAGGTTCTACGTTTTTTCACTGATGGGAAAAAAACGATGAGGCCCACACACGATCGGTTCGTCCGATGAAAACGGTCCATCAGACCATTTTCATCAGACGAACCGATCGTGTGTACGCGGCATAAGTCTGTTGTCTTTCAAAAGAACAAGCTCTCCAGCAGAATCTAATGCTGCGTACATCAGACGAACCGATCGTGTACAGGGCATTAGAGTCTGCAAAAGACTTGAGACTGAGGCAGAGGTTCACCTTCCAGCAGGACAATGACCCTAAACATACAGCCGGAGCTACAATGGAATGGTTTAGATCAAAGTATATTTATGTGTTAGAATGGTCCAGTCAAAGTCCAGACCTAAATCCATTTGACAGTCTGTAGCAAGACTTGAAAATTGCATATATATATATATATATATATATATATATATATATATATATATATATATATATATATATATATATATATATCTGCTAATAAATGTGACCTGCTCTCTATGGGGACATAAAAGCTTTTAGATCAATAAAAGTAACTCTTGGCCTGTATTCATTAGTACTCTCTGATAAGTAACATCAGAACTCCAATATAAATGACATTCCTTTGCACCCTAGCAGCTGTGCACCTTCTTAGGAATCTGTAGGAGGATGGTCTCTGCTTGGCTATAATCCATGACATGTTTTATTTATGCAGGATAAAGGGACACAAGAATGTCACTTGCATAGGGGAAAAACACAGGGAATTAGCACCTTTATCTTATAATAGGAAATTATACACAAGATGAAAAATAAGAAACTAGAGAACAAATCCACAAACCATTCCTTATATTTGCTGCTCTTTGCCTTGTTCCAAAGTGCATCACAGCCTTCTAAAACAGAAAGTATTCACATGATAGCACTTTCATCTCAAATACAAATCATTTCTTCTTTAACCATTTGAGTCCCTAACACCATGTTTAAATGGCAGGGGGATAATGGCTGTTTGTTGCAGTTCTGTTTTAAAAAAGTGGCAGGAATTGGTGGTTCCTGTGGGTCCCAAGTATTGCCATTAACCCACCTACAGCCACCTACAGCCATCCATTTCTCAAGTAATACAGCCATAAGCTGTATGAGTGTTTTCCTGTGTACAGTATCATTATACATTGTATCAGTGTACAACCACACACAGCCATTCATTTACATGGGCAGCTGTGCTTCCTGGGTACCGTAGAACACCAACATTTGTATAAACAAAAGCGAATATGTTTATGAGGCAAAATAAAATACCCGTATTTGCCGGTGTATAAGGTGACCGGGCATATAAGACGACCCCCTAGTTTTACAGTTTCTTAAGATTTTTTGCCTGTACTCACTGTATAAGACGACCCCCCTCCCGAGGCTTCCGACACTTCATATTTCTTTCTTCTGGAGTCATATTCTTCTTCCTTCTTGCTGGAGCTGGAGCCAATTTCTAGCGAGCGATGTATTCTATTAATGAATAAAAAAAAGCCTGCTTGGATTGGCAGAGGCTGTAACATCATTAGCCCACGTCTCTCTGACTCTCAAAGCCAATCCGAGCAGGCTACTGGTATGTAGCCTGCTCGAATTGGCAGAGGTTGTTACTCCAATCCGAGCAGGCTCTGTATTCATTTGAATACATTGCTCACCGGGATTGGCTAAGTGGTATATACTGTATGTAGCCAAAGCTACATACAGTATTACCGTACATCCAGCAGGCATCCGAGCAGCTGACCTGGCTTATAAGACGACCCCTGCTTTTTGGCCATTTTTTTAAGTGTAAAATGTAGTCTTATACGCCAGCAAATACAGTATATTTCCTTCCCAGAATAATACCCAAGTTGCTACAACTAATGTCAGCTGACCTGGATGACATTTGTGTTCACTACCCAAACATTAAACGATATAATAAGTGGACAGAAGGTCAAAATTACAGTAAGTTTAAGTTTTTTCCCCCTCTACAAGCCCCGTTCTTTCATCTCTTTATCCTGCATAAAGGGCCATTATGTATTGGATTATGGCCAAGCTGAGACCAGTCTGTTTTCCTGAGTAGGCACGCAGCTGCTAAGGTACAAAGGAATTAAGTTTTTATTGGAGTTCTGATGTTACTTATCAGAGACTACTAATGAATACAGTTCACAAGTTAGTTTTTATTGCTTTAAGCCTAGGTTCACATTGGAGCGATTTGTCATTCAATTTGAGAGATCAAATCACATGACAAATTGCAGCCTATTGGAGGCAATGGCACTGTTCCAATCGGTGGGACACTGATTTTGCGGCACCGCATCGATTTGCAAAAGTAGTTCCTGCACTACTTTTGCTGATTTCAGGTGCAACTTCAATAGACATATATACATGAAGCCACACAGATGTCGACCAAGTAGCACCTGAAATTGCGCTGACCTTGCTACCTTGAAATTGTGATCCAGGGCTAAAATCTTCCAATTTACACAAACTGTTTTTTTCCTTGCATGCATCGTATTGTAACATCTAAAGCAGAACAAATCTCTCCTAAAGTGAGTGAGTGACTAGTATAGCGCTTCAAATGCAAACTAAATCACCTCAAGGCGCTTTTTGCAGCTAGTGTCTGCCTGTGTCTTCAGAAGAGTTGGGTCTTAAGCTTCTTCCTGATGGCCAGATGGATTTCTTCCATGCGGATGTCCATGTGTAGAGCGTTCCAAAGCTGGGGTCCTTGGACTGCGAATCTTCGTTCTCCTTTAGTTTTGTAGCGGGTCTTGGGGATGTGGAGGAGGTTTTGGTTAGTTGATTAAAGCACATTACCCCGGATTATATTCCGGGGTAAATTTATGAGCATGCACAAATTATATAAACATTGGCCCGGATTCACAAAGCACTTACGCCGACGTATCTAGAGATACACCGTCGTATCTATGCGCCGTGCTCACAAACCGAGATACGCCTAAAAATAGGCTTCATCCGACCGACGTAACTTGCCTACACTGGCGGATCGTGGGCGCATATTTACGCTGGACGCAAGTGGCGCTTCCATTGATTTCCTATTCAAATATGGAAATGAGGAAGATACGTCGATTCGCGAACGTACTTGCGCCCGGCGCATAATATACGCGGTTTGCGTAAGTCGTATGTCCGGCGTAAAGTTATTCCCCATATAGGAGGCGCAACCCATGCAAAGGTATGGACCAGGGAACACAAGCCGTCATATCTTATGTTGTTTACGTTGTACGTGAATATGACTAGGCGTAGGTTACGTTTTACGTCGTAGGCAGTGATCCGTCGTATCTTAGGGAGTAGTTCCAAAGTGATTCTGAGCATGCGCACTGGGATGCGTCCACGGGATGGCGCATGCGCCGTTCGTTATTCAAATCTTTATGTCGCTCGGCCCATCATTTGCATGGGGTCACGCCTCATTTGCATGGCTCACGCCCACTTCCACTTACGACGACTTACGCATAGGAAACCCAGCGCAGATTTGGCAGCACTGGCTTTGTGAATCCAGTGCTTGCCTCTCTGCGCAATGTCGGCGTAGCGTATATGAGATACGCTACGGCGGCATAAATATGCGCCCAAAGTATGTGAATCCAGGCCATTGTATTGGGAAAAATTACAGCAAAATGCAGCTTTTCAAATGTTTTACTATTTATTTGGAATATCACACAAAGCAGTAAAAATACAGTAGATGTATCCAAAATTGCTACCAAATAAACTCCCTATCTGTCCCTAAAAAAATTTGGTATAATAAGTTAGAGTAGATGTCACTGAAACAGAATAATGCTTCGGGACTCAAAACAGTATGTTACATAAAAGTCATGCTTATGTGATATCATTTTATTTAGAAGACTTTTCTGATCATATTTTGGGGTAAATTTTTTAGGTTATGCATGTAAATATTGCATTGGGAAAAATTACAGTTTTTTTTTTTTACTATTTGTTCACAAAAAGTAATAGGGAAATTTAAATATATGCATCCAAATTTGCTACCTAATTAAAGCCATATTTGTCTCAAAACAGCCTTTATGACAGACTAAAAAAATCTAAAAGATTAATGTACGGTACTGAAACATCAACAAAATGTGGTCATGCCACTTTTGAGCCAGACTAAAGGCAACACAGTGCCAAAAAAACTGAAATTACAGTTTTTAGGTATTAATAGCTACAGTAAGTCCTGACATATTTCCAGTAACTAAGGTTTATGGTATTCTTGTGCATGGGAGAGGCAGCTGAACATATTGTTGGATGCAGTTTTTATCTCTGCCAACACTATGCTTGAAAAATCCTTCCCTGAATTTACATTTATGTTGAAAAAATTGTATGTATTTTTCATAACCATTTCAGCCCCAGAAGAATTTACCCCCTTCCTGACCAGAGCACTTTTTGTGATACGGCACTGAGTCGCTTTAACTGCCAACATTTTTCCCACAAATAGATCTTTCTTTTGGTGGTATTTGATCACCTCTGCATTTTTTTTGTTTGCGCTATAAACAATTTTGGAAAAAAAGCAATGTTTTTTTTACTTTTTGCTGTAATAAATATCCCCAAAAAATGTAATATAATATAAAAACACATTTCTTTCTCAGTTTAGGCTGATATGTATTCTTCTACATATTTTTGGTAAACAAAATCGCAATAAGCATATATTGATTGGTTTGCCCAAAAGTTAGAGCGTCTACAAAATAGGGGATAGATTTATGGCATTTTTATTATTATTTTTTTAAATATTACTAATGACGGCGATCTGCGATTTTTATGACTGCGACATTATGGAGGACACATCAGACACATCAGACACTATTTTGGGACCATTGTCATTTATCTAGCGATAAGTGCTATAAAAATGCACTGATTACTTTGTAAATGACACTGGCAGGGAAGGGGTTTAACATTAGGGGGTGATCAAGGGTTTAAGTGTGTCCCAGGGAGTGATTCTAACTGTAGGGGGATGGGCTCATAACAACATGACAGAGATTACTGCTCTTGATAACAGGGAACAGTAGATCCCTGTCATGTTACAAGGCCTCACGGAGCACACGGCGCACACGCCCACAACGTCGCAATTTAAAGGGGACATACAGGTACGCCCATTTGCCCGCCACTGCAATTGTGCCGACGTATATCGGCGTGCAGCGGTCGGCAAGTGGTTAAAGAATTTTTTATTTTTACATTTAAAAAATTGGGGTTTAAAGTTCAAGATATACTGCTTAATAAAAAACCTTGAGGGGTCTACTTTTCTTTATAGTGTAATTATGGAGAAGTCTCTGGGGGGCCTGGCACTCCCGAGCCATTGTAAGTGCAGTTGAGTGTCATAAAACTGACATGCCAGTTTTCAGTCATGGACAGGCAGCCCTTGTTTCTGGACCCTGCCATGCTCTCCCAAAGTGACTAAAGGCCCATACACACAATCCAATTTTACAACAATAATTGTCTGATGGATATGTTGTGTCGGATAATCTGACCGTGTGTATGCTCCATCAGACAACTGTTGGCGGAATTAACGACAACAAATGATGGAAGTCCAATCATGTGTATGAGGCTTTAGACATATTTATGTGGTTTTCTCATGTATACAAGTAGAAGAATAAAGTATTTTATAACACCCTTAGCTACTTCTATACATAAGAAAGTGAAAAATAAAATAAATTGAAAATAAATTATTGTTTTTAGTTATATTTGTGTTTTCTTTTATTTCAAGTAACCCTAATAAAAATATTAATTACAAATGTTCAAAACAATCACAGTCTAACCATTCATATTAACAATTGACTTAAAAAAATAGTGCTCATCCAATGGCACTTCAATTTTAAAGCAGTGCTGTGATACGTGAATTAACCAATACCACCAAAGGGACATATTGTAACTACTGAAATAGTCCAATGAAAGAAAGTCCATAAAACTTGATGAAACAATATTTACATATTCATTGGGAATTAATGTAATCACCACCCGTGACAGTGAGGCAACTCTCCCTTGAGGAAGCAACTCGCCAGATTCCTATTTCTCTCATTTTCATGATTGACATAAAACCAACTGCCACCAGAATGCAGTGAAACATACTCGCTTCAGTCTCCCACCACCTCTGGAACTTACAGCTGATCTGTTTCCCCCCTCCGGTGCCACATTTGGTACCTTTCAGGGGGAGGGGTAAACAAGTACCTGTTTTTGACAGGTACCCTTCCCCACTTCCGGAAAATGGGGCTGCAGTGCCGTCTCTCTGAAGTTTGCCACCCCTCCTTCTTTCCCCGCCACTGGGCCAATTAGAAAGTGCAGAGCACTTTGCGCATGTACAGTAGGGAACCGCCAGTGAAGCCTAAAGGCTGATTTCCCTTTTACGATGAATGGCGGTGGCAGCACCCGACAGCTGACCTGAAAATCGCCTGGGATGCCCACATTGTGGGCTCCCTGGACAGGTAAGTGTCCCAATATTTAAAGTCAGCAGCTACAGTATTTGTAGCTGCTGACTTTTTTTTTTCCCAGGCAGAACACCGCTTTAATTAAATACCAGGGTCACGTGGCTTGTAACTACCAAGTGTGAAATTTATAGGGGTTAATTGCACAGTTGGCTATTACAAATCGAGTAAACCTGAACTGCCTTGGATAGGATTTGAGAGGTTAGCATTAATGTTGAAGAGGAGAAGCAGATATGAGTTTGGTTGCCATGCTGTGTATTCACCCCTGTGATGAATTCAGAAAGGTGAAAAGCAATGCATGGCTACGCAGCAACCAGAAGTGCAGGTACTGGAAGTGATGCATCAAAGGCAGCTGTGAGTTCCAGAGGTGGTGAGAGACTGAAGCAAGAATGTTTCACGGCATTCTGACGTCACTGTTCTTTTTTCTGATATTATGGTTATTTATGTAGGAATAGGTTTAGGACTTAAGGGACCCCAAAGACCCAAAAGACCAAAAAAAAGGAAAAGGCGAGGGGACTATATCGGTACTGTATGAGCAGGTAAACTCAAAGAGTAATTATATAAAAAATATTAATAAATTTATTAACATGGTATCAAAAAAATAGACATAATCATAAAATACATCGAAACAACAATACAAGACAATAAACATATAGCGAGACCGGCCATACAAGTCACCGAGCTAGAATAGTCCCCAGAGGGAGGATCACGGTGAAAGTGGAGGTCACGCAGAGCGGAGTCTCAACTAGTTTCGCCACTGAGTCGCTTCGTCAGGAGAATTCTAAAAATGATACATAGTTGTTAGCAAATAGGGTTATATATACATATATATATATGAACATGCATGGGCCAACCAAGTGCCAACAGACAAATATTAAAGTATCAATTGTACATAAAAACATTAGAAAAAGAGAGAACACCAAACAGCTCAGATGTCGCAGCCAACCGAGGGAAAACCTTGCACGGCGACCAAGGGGGACAACTGTGGAGGTGGACCTGTTTAACTAGAGTCTCTGGGCATTACTGTGCCTAAAAATCGCCCAGCATGCACCTCTCCCTGAAAACCAGGAAGAAAAAGGAACTGGGCTTCACATACCCACACATATGATGGATATGGACACAACATGAGCTGGAGGATATAAAGGAAGTGTTTGCAATGATTTCTGAAATGACTGGGGAGCTATTAACCGCTTAAGGACCGCCCACACCATATATACGTCGGCAGAATGTCACGGACAGGCATTATCACGTACCTGTACGTGGCCCTTTAAATGCCTGCCATGTGGTCTCGGTCGCGACCCTGCCACCTTCCCTGTGAGTCGGACCGCGGGTCCCGCAGACTCGATCGCCGCGGGACTTATAGCAAAAAGTAAAAGATATTGAATTTGTTTCAAAATTGTCGCTCTATTTTTGTTTAGAGCGCAAAAAATAAAAACTACAAAGGTGATCAAATACAACCAAAAGAAAGCTCTATTTGTGGGAAAAAAAGGACGTCAATTTTGTTTGGGAGATGCGTCGCACGACCGCACAATTGTCAGTTAAATCGACGCAGTACCGAATTGCAAAAAGTGGCCTGGTCTTTGACCACCCAAATGGTCCGGGCTAAAGTGGTTAATATGTTTTATGGACTATTTAATGTGATTAATTTTAGCTTGCAACAAACTTGTGATCTTAAAGTGAAAGAAAAAGCACATAACAAATATTCTTAAAAATGCTAACCCCCCACACACACACCCAACCCACCTACCCTCCCCCCCCCCCACACACACACTCCTGGCTATCATGCATAGTCTGTATGAAAACTGTACTAACACTTTAGGTAATGACAAAGTTATTGCCGAACAATAAGGTCCATAGAAGAAATGTAAAAATGACTCTGGTCCATTGAGATTGTACAGGTGTGCAGTGATTAACCATTTAGGACATTTACAGTATAATACAGTAGGGCAATATGTGGAAAAATAGGCATGTTCTGTATGTAAATGAAACATATCAGTTTACTTATTTATTTTACCATTGCCTTTAAAATGTTTAGTAATAGCCAAACTGAAGTTGTCCTTTCAGAATTTGTTTGAATCGTCACTCTCGCCTAGCAGTAAAAAAGGTCGCTGGTTCGAATCCCAACCACGACACAACCTGCCTGGAGTTTGCATGTTCTCCCTGTGCATGCGTGGGTTTCCTCGTGGTACTCCGGTTTCCTCCCACACTCCAAAGTCATGCTGATAGGTTAATTGGCTTCTGTCTAAAAATTGGCCCTAGTATATGAATGTGAGTTAGGGACCTTAGATTGTAAGCTCCTTGAGGGTAGGGACCAATGTAAATGTACAATGTATATGTAAAGCACTGCGTAAATTGACAGCGCTATATAAGTACCTAAATAATAATAATAATAATAATGTATTTTGCATTGCCACTTTTCCCATGCATTTCTATACCTTTCTAAATAATACATGAATTTGTGATGTAGTACACTAAATTGATTTACATATCATATGCACATAGTCTATTGAGCAGTTAATACAACAGTGTGTTAAAAGCCACTTATCCTTGATTTGATGGCGATAAGTGCATAATCAATATCAGCAGCTGTTTACCAAAAAGAAATTCAATTTTCACAATTACTTTATCACATGGTGGAAAATTGAGGCTTATGGCCTCACTGCTGTGTGTTCTGTGACAAAAAAGGCATTTATGTTATTATGTTGTCTCAGGCCTTGTACACACGAGCAGACATGTCCGATTAAAATGGTCCGCGGACATGTCTGCTGGGATCTTTTGATCTGATGTGTGTACACACCATCAGACCAAAATCCCCGCGGACAGAGAATGCGGTGAAGTAGAAGACACCGACGTTCTCTGACACGGGAGTTCAATGCTTCCACGCATGCGTCGAAGCAATTCGACGCATGCAGGGGATTTCGGGCCAGTGGACATGTCCGATGCGTCGTACTAACCATCGGACATGTCCGACGGACAGGCTTCCAGCAGACAAGTTTCTTAGCATGCTAAGAAACTTTTGTCCGCTGGAAACCTGTCCGCTAGGCCGGAAAACTGTCCGGTGGGCCCTACACACGGTCGGACATGTCCGCGGAAACTGGTTCGACGGACCAGTTTCAGCAGACATGTTCCGTCGTGTGTACGAGGCCTCATGATTTGTGAGGGTGTAAAATGCTGCAGTATGAGGACCAGTGGTCAGCTTCTGAATGTTAAGCCAGAAACGTAATCTTTCATAATTTAGTTCTGACTAAACCTTGATTATAATTTATATTTTCCACAGCAAAATTCTTTCTTCTCTCTTGTCTATTGAATGTAATTAAAGACTTTGTTGAACACAATTAACTTATGTATATGCATAATAACCTAATGCCACAAATTATTTATTGAGATAAATTATTGCATGAAAAGAAAACTCCAGCTGAAACTAAATATCCTAACTTAAAGCAAACATTAAAGCAGGCGTGTCATCTGGCACTTTTTCTGTGGCCTGCTGAATATCTCCTCTTCCCGCTGAAGATGAGTTGGCAGGGAGCTGCATCTACACTGAAGATGGTGGACAGGCAGGAGATGATAGAATGACAAAGGGTGTCAGACAAAGCAACACCTTTCTGGTTGAGGGCAGGCACAATAGGCAGCATGGCCATGGTGTAAACATTGGTGCTAGTGTAGGCCTTAACATTGTAAACCATAAAGGTTGTGTGAATGCAGGGAGAGGCTTACATGAAGATATCTGAAGCTTGTGTAAAGGTGATGGGTACAGGTAGCAAACTTCCTCAGACTAAGGAAGGTGGTGGGCAGTCTCAGCACTCTACACTGCCCTGAAACTCCCTAAGCTTCTCCTTCAGGCTATCATTATCAGATTTGTATTCCTACATGGAGTAAAGAACGTTCGTCCTTTCAAATGTAGGTGAGGGTTGCTCCTATCTCTAGTAAATGAGATGCAAACTTTTGTAAACCTTTTATGGGATGTTGTCGGCAACCCAACATACATACATAAAATGTATTTTATTAATCACATTTCGTAAAATGGCCAATCAAAATGGCCTCATGTTAAAGCCAACAATAAGTATACTTTTATAAGAAGAGCAAAAAGATCAACATACCAGAAAATGTACTCGACAGATCAAGAGGATCTGAAAAAATCACTGATCACCTCTATTTGATCACCTCTGCGTTTTTTTATTTTTTGTGCTTTAACCACTTCCTTCCCGCCGTATGACTATAAACGTCCTCTCTTTGAAGAGAAATACCGTTGTTATGTTAGCAGCTAGCTACCATAACCCCAGTATCCTACGAACCGATTGTGTGTACGCGGCATGTCTGTTGTCTTTCAAAAGAACAAGCTCTCCAGCAGAATCTAATGCCGCGTACACGCGATTATTTTTCCTGTCATGCAAAAAACAATGTTTTTCTCAACGAGATTCGTCGTGATTTTACTCAAGCCTGCCTTGCATACACACGTTCATTAAAAAAAAAACGCTTGAGCAAAGCGCGGTGACGTACAACACGTACAACGGCACTATAAAGGGGAAGTTCGAATGGTGCCACCCTTTTGGACGCTTTTGCTAATTTCTGAGAATGCACAATTTTTTCCCCTCAGAAAAGCATACACACAAGGTTCTGATTTTTTTTTGCGGGCAGTTTTCTAGTCAAGAAAACTGCTATGGAGCATACACACAACCGGCAGTTTTCTCGTCATGAAAAACGGTCATGTGTACATGGCATAACACTCCCTTGCCCCCAGACTGACAATGCTGCTGTCTAAAGGTGCCCCCTGTGCTCATTTATCCAGAGTGGAGACACTGTAATACAGGAGGTGGATTACTGGCCAGATCACCAGGAGAAAACAGAGGAAAAAAAGCCTTAAAAAAGAAAACGAATGCAGCAACCAATTGGTAAGCTGCATTATATGTCATTTTTGGCTTTGGGTTTATTACCACTTAAAAAGGATACGTTCACCTTTTGGAACATGTTACATGTTCCACCTGTAATTAAGCTGCTCTCCTTCCCACTTTATTGTGACAGCAGGCAGGGGATCTTCTCCCTGCACCCACTTACACAATTCAAAACAGCTCAGCTGTGTGGAAATTTGCCCACACAGCCACATCATTCATTCACAGTTTTCTGTGAATGAATAGACTACAACTACCGTCAGCCTCTTCAGCTGACAGCTTGTAGTTCTGAATCTACTACAAAGACATTAATGTGAACTTATTTATTAAGATAATGAGGGTAAAGAGAGGCAAATAAAATTGTAATAGTGAAAAGAGGAAACAAGTTCACCCTAAAAATATAACAATGCAGCAGAGATATGTACAGAACTTATGTAAGTAGAAGTATGTAATGGCTGTCATCTGATTGTTTCTTTTTCATGATAAAATTATAAAAAAATTATATATACAGGTATACTTCATAATTAAAGATAGTACAATAAAAATGAAATTTGGACAGCTTAAGTATATGTTTAATAACTCTGCTGTCAAGGTTATTATAGCTTTAACAGTAGGCTTACAGATTAAAACAGCTGTCCAGAATGTGCTATGTTTGCTGCAGAAATACTGTATGTTTTAGCCTAGAGGCATTTTCTGTGTTATGAAGGAAAACAAAATGGTACTGAGGATTTGAAGGGGGAAAAAACAAACAGTGTAACTCACAAATAGCTCAACCTTTTGAATGACAGCTCAGCTCAGACCAGACTTGTTTACATTCGAAATAAGCGGCTACCTGGCAACGCTATGATTTTTGTTTAGTGTATAGAGCATTACTATTCTGTAACTCTCTCCTTGATTGACTACACATAACTATGAAACATTGTATGTATGGAAACCTGTAAACTGCTTTAACCACTTAAGACCCGGAACAAAATGCAGCTAAAGGACCCGGCCAGGTTTTGCGATTCGGCACTGCGACGCTTTAACAGACAATTGCGCGGTTGTGCGACATGGCTCCCAGACAAAAATGGCATCCTTTTTTTCCCACAAATAGAGATTTCTTTTGGTGGTATTTGATCACCTCTGCGGTTTTTATTTTTTGCGCTATAAACAAAAATAGAGCGTCAATTTTGAAAAAAATTCAATATTTTTTACTTTTTGCTATAATAAATATCCCCCAAAAATTGATAAAAAAACTTTTTTTTTCCTCAGTTTAGGCCGATACATATTCTTCTACTTATTTTTGGTAAGAAAAATCGCAATAAGCGTTTATCGGTTGGTTTGCGCAAAATTTATAGCGTTTACAAAATAGGGGATAGTTTTATTGCATTTTTATTCATTTTTTTTTTTACTACTAATGGCGGCGATCTTCATATTCAGAAGGAGTAGCAGAATATATTTTGGGGTGTCATTTTGGTATGTACATGCTGTGTGTTAGATATATCTTATAAATGGACAACTTGTGGGGAAAAAATACACGTTCAAAAGACTCATAATGCCTCATAGAATATATAATGGGACGTTCGCTTTTGAAAATTAGGTAATTTTATGGGTGTTTCCATTGTCCTGGTGTTCCATGGCCTTAAAAAGTGTGAGGCCCCATACTCACGACCAAACATGTCTGCTGAAACTGGTCCGCGGACCAGTTTCAGCGGACATGTTCGTTCGTGTGTAGGCAGTAACGGACAGGATTCCAGCAAACATTCGTCGGCCAGACCGTTTTCCAACGAACAACTGTTTCCTGGTCTTGCTTTAAAACAGTCTGCTGGAATCGTGTCCGTCAGACATGTTCGGTCGTCTGTACACAAAAGCAGCGTACAAAAACCCCGCGCATGCTCAGTCCAAATGAGGAGACGGGAGCGCTCGTTCAGGTAAAACTCGCGTTTGTTTGGGATATGGCACATTCGTCATTAGAAACCTTTTATTCTAGCAAGAGAACAATGTCTTAAAAAGGCGCACCAAACCACATTTTCTTGCCTCGTTTTATTAATTCTTCTCTTGCTAGAATAACCCCGTTCTCTTGCTGATGCAATTTCAATAGAGTTGTCCCATACTGAAATGTCACATTTCTTGCTTGTGATGTAATCCTTTAATAATGTTTTCTATGCCAGACGTGTGTTTTGGTTGGTGGTCCTCCATAATTTATAGTAGTCATTTTTGTAAAGGAATGTGCATCTTATTTTTTTTTTTGTTGTTTCTAGTTATGTCACCATTTTTTTTTTTTTTTTAACATGTTTTTTTCTTTTTAATTATTTTTTTTTTTTTGTTGTGTTTCATTTGAGAATATTAAACCATGTTGGCACACCAAATGTCCGTCCCCCCCCCAAGGAGTGTGTCCTTTGTAAATGACCCATTGTCTATTTATAAAAGGTTTGCTGCCTAATAATCCCCACAGTATAACAAACAATAGACATGTTTTCAAATGAAAGCAAAAAGCCTTTTATTTAGGCAAATGTCATCACAAAAAATAAACAGAACGGCAGCACTAGAATAGATAGCAAACTATATGCAAACTTGCATTTCCAACATGGTGAAGGATAAACTTCCAAGCCTCAGGAGCCAAACCCAAAAATATGAAGCAGCAGCACACAAACAAAGGAACCCAAACTGTGGTAGTCCAAACAATATGTCCTTTATGTGGAAGGAAATGGAAGGCAGAGAATCAACGTTTCCTCCTCTTTCCAGCCTTCCCTCCAGGCAGCCTTCCAGCGGATCTAACACGGGGTCTTGCAGGTGGGGTCGATGTGGCAGCAGGAGGATGGTGTTCCGCAAGCCGGGCCGGGTCACATAGCCCAGTGTCTGGGGTCAGCAGGCCCCTCTGCATCCACCAAAGGACCTGGTTCATCAGGGCCTTTGCCAGTCTTCTCTGGTCCTCCTCCCCTTCATTCAAATCGTGGGTCAAGGAGGCACTGAAGGCCTCTGTGGGGTTGAGGGGGGCCCTCATGATGGCGCTTGCCTCCTGTATCATGCGGAGGCTTGCCTCCTCCTTCGGCCTGATGGCCTCACCTGGGGGGGAGAAGACTGGCTGGTGGTGGTTCTCCTGGCCGGGGGGACCTGCTGCAGGCCACTGGGCCCAGCCTCCTCCTGGCTGCCACTGACCCCAGCCTCCTCCTGGCTGCCACTGACCCCGGCCTCCTCCTGGCTGCCACTGACCCCGGCCTCCTCCTGGCTGACAGACACCTGAGGATCTGCCACCTCCTGGCTGATCTCTTCTTCCTGTGTGGAAAAAAAAGGACATTTTTTACAATTTCGCTAAATAAAACCACACTCATTTTCATGTTTTTCGTTTAGTATTTTCTGTTCATTATTACTTGAATACACTCTACTTCTGACCCCTGCAGTTGTCATCCCTGACACCTATTTGTCTGTTCACCTTTTTTTTGTGCTTTTTCCCAGCTTGGCTTTTCTTTTACAATATCAAATCATTAATCCACCAAGAATTATTTACGCCAGAAATATAGAGGAAACTACTATACCTCCTCATCGAAGGGTGGCAGATCTGCATCTCTGTCAGCCAGGCCCTCTTCCTCCGACTCTGCAGGGCTGTGGTCATCTGGGGAATGTCCGCTGGAAGGTAGCATGGAGGAAAGGTTGGAAGAAAGACTCGACATCGTTTTCCTGCCTTCCATTTCGTCCCGCAAAAAAGCCATCTGTTTATAATACCACAGTTTGGGTTCCTTTGCTTGTCTTGCTGCTGCTCCCGATTTTTGGCTTTTATTAGCTTTGTATGCTCTCCTGTATGTGCTTCTGAGGTTGGCAAGTTTATCCTTCACCATGTTGGCAGTGCATCCTGGCACCCATGTTTGCATATAGTTTGCTAGCTCTTCTAGTGCTGCCGCTCGTACATCTTTATTACAATATAAAGAGTGCTTGGAATTCCACAGGATGGGCGTGTCCTGATATTTTTGTAGTAAGGCCTCTATAGATTCCTTATTTTGTAGTTGGTCCATTTCACTTTTGGAAAAATGATATATCTTTTTGAGTCTAGATTCGCAAAACATAAACCAAAGAAAAATAAATATTAAAAAGGATCAGCGTTGACCTTGATATAATATGTGTCTTCAAATTTATTACCTATATCTAATTACAAACACAGTCTCTCTTGTTTAAACAATGATTGGCAGCTCGTCCGCATTGGTTGTACCAAACATTGATTTGCTAGATGCAGAGCCATTGTTAACATTGCAGTAAATATTTTTTATATAGAAAAATAAACAATGCTTACAAATGACAGTATTCATCTAGGCACTCTTTCATGTGTAAATCTCATGCCCCTGACAATGGATGACATAAAAGACACTTCCTAATGACCTCTGTACAACCAACACTTGAACAATACTTTGCCTGATCTGAATACACCATTCAAAAACTTGTCAATGTGGTACAGCATTGTTCACATCTCTATTTTGTGAGTTGTCCAAAAGCATTTGGATACCAAAATAACATTGTGGTACCCCATAGACAGAATAGCTTAAAAAGGGTGCAACCAACAGCCCAAACCCCCATCCCATGTGTCTACATTTTCCAGGCCTCTGCTGATCCCATTTTTAATTTCCTTACCTTCCTGTCTCTCGCTCCTCGTTTCTCACGCTCGCCTAATTACCGCGTAAGATGCGTAATCACGGCGTGCACCTTTTAAACACTCCGCGTATTTATTAAACCCCGCCCTCGTCACCTTTGCTAGGCCCCTAATCAATGAGTTTAGGAAATATGGCGTTAACTGTGTATGTTCAGAATGTGATCGAAGATTCTCCGCGTAACCTACGTAAACACGTTATTTGCATTCTCTACACTCCGCGTATGTATTAAACGCCGCCCTCTTCTCCGCCCATGGCGTAAGAATTCATCTTTTCCACGCCCATAATCTCTGTGGGAAAGGAAAGATGGCGATGTCACACGAGCGGGCACGATGCTCTCATGCCACAAGTGAAGGGACAGAGGCAGGGACGTCCCGATCAAGGCCAAGAAGATACAAAGCCACTAATATGCGGTTCCAGGAAATGGTGGAGTTAGTTTACATCATGCGAAAGAAGGACTATGATGGTGAATTAGGGCCATACAAGACCCCTAACCGCCGAAAGGCACATATTATGGACAAGGTGGCGAGGAGAATGCAGAGGATGTTTGGGATCACCAGGTCCAAGGAACAGCTGAGGAAACGCTGGTCAGACTTAAAATTGAGGGAGCCACATCAGATGAAGAAAATACTTAAAATTCTGCGTAAAAGTAAGTAAATATATATTGGGGTTGGGGGGTGGGGTGGGTGATTGTCTGCAATAATGTGTTGCCATGTATATTTCACCATCTGCCTCCTTGGCCTGCTTGTAATTTTAAAGACATGTTGTCATTTTTTTTTTATGACATAAATACCTACATATTTACAAATACTGTTCTTAGTAAACAACGTAACATCACATAGTTTCTCAGAAAGGCTCGGTTATTCCAGGAACAACACACCTGGACATGGCTCACTGGCCAAAAACTTTGTTTGTAAACATTGTGTAAAAGCTAGTTCTAGAAAATAAAATTATGAGAATGGGAAAGGCAAACAGGATTCATTCTAAAAACAGTGGTAATAAAGCAGATGTTTTCACATCTGCAATGCAGAGCACATGTGTCTCCCCAAATCAAAAAAGGGTTTTGGTAGGGTCTCCCAGAAATACTGTTTAGGGGGGACATCCATGTGTGTCACTTTGCTAAAAAGGGGCAGGATCAGAGCTTGCCATAGAAGTAATTCCAAAATGTAGGTTTGGTGAAAGATAAAAGTAACTAAATGAAAGCATCTTCTAAGCAATGTGTGCGATTTATGCTCTCCAATATCTGTGTGCTGATGAGTCTACATTTTTTTTGGTTTATTTCAGGGGAAAGAAGTCGCCAGCATTTGGAGGAGGCAGAGAGGGCCAGACAAGGCCAAAATCTGCCATCTCAACATGTGGAGGAGGAGGAGGATGTGGAAGGAGAAGAGGATGTGGAAGGAGAAGAGGATGTGGAAGGAGAAGAGGATGTGGAAGGAGAAGAGGATGTGGAAGGAGAGGAGGAAGGAAGAAAGGAGGAAGGAAGAGAGGAGGAAGAAGTAATTTTGGACTTAGAATTTATAGCAGATGAAGGGCAAGTGGCGGAAGAACAATTTGGCGAATTGAAAGAAGGTGGACTGATGGATGAAGGAGGAGTCCAAGATGATGGGGAAGTGGTGGAAGAAGGAGGAGTGATAGAAGATGATGGGGAGGTGGTGGAAGAAGGAGGAGTGATAGAAGATGTCGAAGAGGTGGAAAGGAGAAGCCCATCAGGTCAGTGTCACCCTAGCTTGATTAAAAAAAACATATGTAGATAGGCCTCATCGAAAAATAATTTTGGAAATGACCATTTTTTGTTTTTTTTAGGGGAGGAGGATGGTGTGCCAATATTTTCACGTGCAAGTGCTGCTATAATTATTCAGCAGGTAATGGAGTGCAGCACTGAAATGCACAATATGCGTGAAAGGATGGTTGTCATGGAAGAGAATTTAACAAATGTCCTTTTGGAATGCTGCACGGAAATGGACAATATGCGGCAAAGAATGATGGTCATCGAATCTAATTTTAAAAATATTATTGACATGATGGGCCGTGTCAAAGACTGAAACACCCCCCGCCCATCCCCCGCCCCCACAAACATTTGTACTGTTTTAATAATGAATACGCCAAAATTTGAAGATACACACACAGTGTGCCAACATGTGCTATCTGCCATCACAGAATATCTAGTGTCTGTGCTTTGTGGGTCCAACCCCCTCCTCCATCCTCAAGTAGTTGAGAGGAAGGGTTTGCTCCCACAAAACACAGACATTGATCACCCATGATGTCAGATAGCACATGTGGCCATTTGTCTGTTGAACCAATGACATTTGGCGAGTTTGCACTGAATGTGTGTATCTTCAAATTTTGGCGTGTTCCAGTGTGAAAGCACACCATGACTGACTGCTGTTGTGAGTTTTTATATTTTTATAATTGTATTTTGTTACTTTTTGACCATGTTGAACATTTTTGGATACTATAAAGTTTAGACCATAAAGAATAAACACCGAAAAAAAATTAAAAATATATATATATAGAATTATAAATCTCTCTAATCACTGAATTTAGTGAAGTCGAGATTTGACTCCTAAATCTCCAGAACAAATATTCGTATTGAAAAACACACCAAAAAATCAAAAAAAAATTAAAAAAATATTGGTTTTTGTGCATAAAAAATATGCCAAGAATAAAAAATACTAAGGCGGTAAACACCCCACCAAAAATATTCTATATATATATATATATATGTAAACAATAAATCTAACTATATTTGATAACCAAAAATGTGAACTTGTTAAAAAATTTATAATCTGCATAATATTTTTGGTTGAATTACCTGAAAAAATAAAAAAAAAATAAATAATTTTTGTAGACTCCTAAGTACAAAAGCAGGGAGTAATGAAAAAAATCTAAAATAATTTTTGGGGTCATGAACAAGCAAAAATTAAAAAACTTGAGCTCAAAATTTACAAATGGAGTTGCTTCTTATTTCTAGACTCAATACCCTGTTTGTAGATGAGTGAATACTGTGCAAAATGTGGTTATTTACTAAAAGTGGAGAAATCAATTATGCAGTAAAATTGAAGAAGTTAGTTAGAGAACCAGGAAGACAGATAAAAAGAGAAAAAGCATTAATGACAAACAACTGTATAAAGTCCAATGGTCTAATTATTTATTATTTGAGAGAATATTCCTTTCTTTGGGGGCCGAATTAGAAAGAAATATGATCTGGCATAGCAATGGCCCCCCGACCCATGAAGTACTCAACATATTTGTCGCGTACCTCACGAGCTGATTGGGGGGCCAAGCCAGCGCGACCAGTGTCCAGCCCGGGAAGGGGATCTGAGGGTAGTCTTGCCTCAGAACCGATGTCGGGTAGGTACGTCTGGGAGTGCCTGCGTAAAAAGTTGTGCAAAATGCAGCAGGCAAATACAACGGTGTCCAATTTATATTCCGCCAGATGTATCGATGTCCTGAACAGGCGGAACCGGTTGGTGAGTATCCCAAAGGCATTCTCGACTACCCTCCGAGCCCTGGCCAACCGAAAATTAAACACACTCCTCTCTGAGGTGAGGGTCCTCTGGGGAAAAGGCCGCATGAGGTGAGGACCAAGCCCGAAAGCCTCGTCCGCTAGGAACACAAACGGAAGTCCTTCCACATTATCTTCATCTGGTGGCAATGCCAGACCACCAGCTTGGAGACGATCATAGAAATCAGTCCGTGCGAACACTCCCCCATCAGACATCCGGCCATTCTTCCCCACGTCCACATATAGAAACTCATACTGTGCCGACACCACCGCCATCAACACAATACTATGATAACCCTTGTAATTATAATAGTAGGACCCCGAGTGGGGTGGGGGCACAATGCGGACGTCTTTCCCATCTATTGCTCCACCGCAGTTTGGAAAATCCCACCGCTGGGCAAATTGGGAAGCCACAGACTGCCATTCCTGTGGTGTGGAGGGTAGCTGTGGGGACAAACAAAAAAAGAGATTTAGTACTTTGGAATAAAAACATCCTACAAGCATCCTTGTGACACTTCAAAGTATTAAAATTGCATTAGAAAAATGTGCATGGAGAATTTGGGAAATGAAATATATAGGGCCACTTCATTAAGAGACTCCACAGCCCTCTGATGGGGACAATAAAAGTTTGAAGGGGGGGGGGGACACAAAAACCAAAAAGTCCTGTTTTCAAAAATGGCAAGGTGGGTTTGTCCCTAGGATAGCATGCTGGACAGGTTAATATTGGGTAAGGGACAAATATGCAGGTAGGTCAAGAATAAAACATGTAAAGCTTATATCAACATGCATAGGGAGAAAAGGGAACGTTAGTTAAACACACAGCATATCTGGGAAATGAAAAATAAAGTTAGTTAGCAACATTATTACAGCCAGAAAACTTACCTTAATATACTCCTCATGCAGAACTTTGATGATGGCAGCACACGTGTCCGGTATGATGACCCCAAGCGCCTGCGGAGAGATGCCTGTTGAGAACTTGAGGTCCTGCAGGCTCCTCCCAGTCGCCAGGTACCGCAACGTGGCAATAAGCCTCTGCTCGGCCATGATGGCTTGGCGCATCACAGTGTCCTGCCTCGTGATATAGGGGGACAGAAGTTCCAGCAGACTGTTGAATACGGGGTCCGTCATGCGGAGAAAATTCCTAAAGTCATTAGGATTATTCTCCTGGAGTTCCCTAAGCAGAGGCATATGTGAGAACTGGTCACGCTGGCGCAACCAATTCTTGGTCCAGAAACGCCTCCGCCCCCTGTTTCTGGCCAAAGTACTGGAAAAATGAACATATCCAGCAGCCATCCCATAAACAGCACCAACTCGCGAAAATTGACGCTGCTGCTCCATCATGGCTTCAAACCGGCCGGCTGGTCAGTCAAGAACACACTCAAACAGAAAGCACTCGCAAATCCAGCACTACCTGCGACAAACGCGTGACAAACAGATACGAGCGCACAGGATGCAACTGCTAAAGCAGAAACAACCTGCTAGCCTATAGCCGAATGACAACTACGTTACCGCAAGCACACGCACTGAACCCGTGAATACACGCTGTCAAAGCCTGGAGACCGAGAAGCGCGAATCAGCTCTAACCAAACCTTCACTAACACGAGCAAACCCGTAACTAGCAAAAGAGGAACAGAGGGCGGCGCCATTAAGTTTGGTCTTCCCCTTTATAGTGACGTCGTACGTAGTTTACGTGCACGCGTTCCGGTACGACGGTAATTTGGTCCGCTGGTGTGTACAAGCCAGCGGAACCAAACAAAAATCAGCCTTGTACGCCGGAAACTGTCGGGCAGACAGTTTCCAGCGCACAGATCCGGTCGTGAGTACAAGGCCTGATAGGTAGGAATGAAATTAGATGTGTAATTTATGCTCCTAGAAAGCCTGGAGGTGCTACTTGGATGTTGGGCCTCTGTGTGTGGCAAGGCTGTGTAAAAGTCTCACACATGTGGTATCACTAAACTCAGACGGAGTAGAATAATGTATTTTGGGGTATACAGTTGTGCTCAAAATTATTCAACCCCCCAATGCTGTAAAGGGTTTTAGGGAATTTAGTGTACATTTGTAATTGTATTCAGAATGAAATCCTACAAGGACTTCTTAAAGAACCATATGCAACTAAAATGACATCAATTGGTTTTGTAATACAGTAGTAAATGTTTATTTTGTGAATTCTTCATTTACACAATTATTCAACCCCTTAAAGACTACCACTCTGAAGAACAGAGGTTCATTGAAGTGTTTTCAATCAGGTATTGAAAACACCTGTGGATGTCAGGATGCAGCAATAAAGCCTAATAAGCACCAATCAGGCAGCTTTAAAATGACTGTGATACTCAGCTCCTTCTAGACATTTTCTGGTGTGGTTACAAACATGGTGAAGTCAAGAGAATGGTCCGGGAAGACAAGAGAAGAGGTGATTACTCTTCACAGGAAGGGCAATGGCTATAAGAAGATTGCAAACATGTTAAACATACCAAGAGACACCATAGGAAGCATCATTCTCAAATTCAAGCCAAAGGGCACTGTTGAAACGCTACCTGGTCGTGGCAGAAAGAAGATGCTGACTTCGACTGCTGAGCGCTACCTGAAGCGTAGAGTGGAGAAAAGTCCCCTTGTGACTGCAGAGGAACTGACAAAAGATTTGTCAGATGTGGGTAAGAATAAGAAGAGTCGACTGCAGTATGCAAAAATCATGTGGACAAACCACAGAAGTTTTGGGATTGTGTTCTGTGGACTGATGAAACAAAATTAGAAATGTTTGGGCCCATGGATCAACGCTATGTTTGGAGGAGGAAGAACAAGGCCTATGATGAAAAGAACACCTTGCCTACTGTGAAGCATGGCGGGGTGTCAATAATGCTTTGGGGCTGTTTTGCTTCTGCAGGTACAGGGAAGCTTCAGCGTGTGCAAGGTACCATGAATTCTTTTCAGTACCAGGAGATAGTGGATAACAATGTGATGCTGTCCGTCACAAACCTGAGGCTTGGGAGACGTTGGACCTTTCAACAGGACAATGATCCCAAGCATACCTCCAAGTCCACTAGAGCATGGTTGCAGATTAAAGGCTGGAACATTTTGGAGTGGCCATCGCAGTCACCAGACTTAAATCCGATTGAGAACCTCTGGTGGGACTGGAACTGGAGGCTTTTGCCCATGACGAATGGGCGAAGATACCCGTAGATCGCTGCAAGACACTTGTGTCAAGCTCTTTTGAGGATATGGCCCATTGTATAAATTGACAACTTTGTGTAAATAGAAAATAGGTTTTCATTTTCTTTCCACGTTTTCCAAAAACATGTATACAAAATGACATGTTCAAAAGACTCACAATGCCTCATAGAATATATAATGGGGCATTTTTCTTTTTCTTTTTCAATAATGCGGTCATTTTTTGGGTGTTTCCATTGTCCTGGTGCTCCAGGGCCTTCAAAAGTGTACAGGTGATATCATTATACCCAGGATGAGTAGCAGAATGTTTTTTCGGGTGTAATTGCAAATATGCATATGCTGTCTGAGAAATCACTTGTTAATATGACAATTTTGTGTAAAAAAAGAATCTCAATTTTCCCAAGAATTGTGGGAAAAAAATACAACTTTAAAAAACTCACCATTTCTCTTTATAAATACCTTGTATTGTCTACTTTCCGAAAAGGGGTAATTTGGGGGGGGGGGGGTATTTGTACTGTCCTGGCTTGTTAGTGTCTCAAGAAATGATTGTCTACTTTCCAAAAAGGGGTCATTTGGGGGGTATTTGTACTGTCCTGGCTTGTAAGTGACTCAAGAAATTAGGCTGTCAGTACATCAGGTGTGATCAACTATCAATAATTGCACCATAGCTTGTAGACGCTATAACTTTCACAAAGACCAAATAATATACAGTACACTAATTTGGGCTATTTTTAGCAAAGATATGTAGCAGTATATATTTTGGCCCAAATTATGAAGAAACATTACTTATTTGCAAAACTTTATAATATAAACTAAAAAAAAGTGTGTTTGTTATCAAAATTTGCGCTCTTTTTTCACTTATATCGCAAAAAAATAAAAACAAAACAGCAGCAATTAAATGCCACCAAAATAAAGCTCTATTTCTGTGAGAAAATTATAAACATTTTGTTTGGATAGAGTGTAGCATGACTGAGTAATTGTCATTCAAAGTGTGAGAGCACTGAAAGCTGAAAATTGGTCTGTGCAGGAAGGGGGTATAAATGCCCTGTATTGAAGTGGTTAAAACCTGCTATCATAATAACAAGTTGACATTATTTGCTGGTCAGAGCGAGGAAATGTATCCTAATAAAAGGTCAAAATTTGGAGCCCTTAAACTTATTAAAAGTTACTTGCAAGGTATAATAAATTACCAACCTTATACTGTATAAAACTGATGCTCAAAATTTAATCTCCTGGGATTGCCTGGTGTCTAGATAAACTGTCTCATACTGTGTCTAGATCAACTGTCAACTGATCAACCTGACCAGCACCTGGAAACATTGTGGGCAGCCAGCTGGGATAACAGATTTGGACATTCAACCAAGGACCTTGCTATATGTGTAAATGGGAAAGATTGGAGGGTGTACATCCATTCCTTGAGTCATTCAAGTCCCAGGTCTCAGTTGAGCAAAAAACTGCAAGAACCATGATTGGATGATGGAAGTCAGCAGAGCTTCACCTTGTTCACTAAGCTAATGGAAAGTTCCATTGCCTTTAGTAAATCAGCCTCTTTGAGATTAAAGATAGATAAACAGAATATGCCCCCTTACAATTTTTTTTTTTAACCCAAAAAATTCTACCTTCTTGCAATTAGGGTTTAGGACATAGTTCCACTGTAAAATACAGAAACATGTAATATACTGTACATATATCAGCACAGTGGTTTGGTGGTTAATACTCAGGCTTTGAAGAACTGGTTTTAATCTCAACAAGGGGCCAGATTCAGATAGGTCAGCTGATTTTTAGATCCGCGTAACCTATCTGATTTACGTTACGCCGACGCAAGTTTTTGAGGCAAGTGCTTTATTCAGAAAGCACTTGCCTCTAGTTGCAGCGGCGTATCGTAAATCCCCCGGCGGAATTCAAATTCCGCAGCTAGGGGGCGTCTACAATTTAAATCATTGCAAGGACGTCATTGGTTTTGACGTTAACATAAATTACGTCTGGCCGTATTCGCGAACGACTTACGCAAACGACGTAAAAAAATTAAAACTCGGCACGGGAACGACGGCCATACTTAACATAGGATACGCCGCACTTACCCTTCCTATAGCAGGGGTAACTTTCCGCCGGAAAAAGCCGAACGCAAGCAACGTTAAAAAAAAGCGGCATGCACTTTATACATTCTCCCCAAGTTTATGGGGACTTCTGGGTGCACCAATTTTCTCCCACACTTCAAAGACATGTTTGTAGGCAATTGACTCCTGTCTAAATTAGCCCTAGTATGTGTGTACAAATTGGTTATGCACATATGCTATCACATCCTACATGCCAGCTCCAACCACAGCTATGGGATTGTTGACAAAAGATCTTGCGGCCCACCCATTCAACAAAAAAAAGGCTTTTGGGTTTATCAAAAATGGTGCTCAGAGAGCTGGCCTATAGAATAAAATATATACAGTAAATAGTATGTGGCAAGTATTTTCACATACAAAGCTTTTTATTGTTTTTATGGTATTTAATTTCTGATGCAGAAAGTCTTAGTCCTTTTTGTAAAATGTGTTTCTTTCTTTTATTACAGAATGTGTGATACAGGAGAGGGGTTGTTTACATTTCAGACAAGAGAAGGAGAAATGATCTATCAGAAAGTCCATTCTGCAACATTGGCGATTGCAGAGCAGCATGAAAGACTAATGTTAGAACTGGAGAAGAAAGCAAGAGTAAGTACAGTTCTTATTAAAATATTCACTAAACTTGAACATTTGAATTCCATATTATATATTTTTCTTCATTATTAAAACATAGAAGAGAATGTGTATGTATGAATTCAACATCTGTGTGTACATGATATTTGTTTCTACATAACAGTAAGCAATCCTGGTGTAGTTTAATGTGCTTTAAAAAATTAGCACAAAAACAAAATAATGGTATTGCTTATGACGGTTAATCAAATGTTTCCATACATTTCCTAAATTGCTCTAGAGAAAACACAGCTAGAATCTAAGAAATTAGCAATTAGGCAATAGTACATTTTAAAAAGTCCCAACATTCAACATTGATAATGATGTTGTTGCTAAGGTGATTATCCTACAGAAGCCAAAGAAAGTTATTGAATGGTAACTTTAGGTTTATCGTGTATAATTGATGGAAAAATATAAAAATTCATAACATTTTATTTATTTCCGTTTTACTAATGGGGGCATTTTTAAGGACCATCGACTACCAGTCCCATTTTAAAATATTGTAACAGTCTTCCTGCTAAGCTAGTCTAGCTTGGACTATTTTCTTTTTGATAAAGAGAAACACTGTGGGGGTCATTTACTAAGAGTTATGGAAGTACTGGCGCCCTACATGAAAAAGTGCAGATTTCTAGGCAATTAAAAGTTCAACTAGGTGAACATGTGCCTGTAAAATTTGAATCAGCGCTAATTGGCGATTCCGTGGATCTGCAAGTGTCAATTGCGAACCCCATTAAAGTCTATGGGAGCCGAACAGGAAGAAACAAAAAGGTCCATTTTGAAGGCTTATATGCAAGCAATTGGCCATAAAACTGGTATGGGTGTCTGGGTATTGCTCTGGGGGCATGTATCAACAATAATAAAAAAATATATATTTTCAGGAGCAGGGATTTTAATAATGCTTAAAGTGAAACAGTAAAAATGAAATATTCCTTTAAAGGGGTTGTAAAGGTTTGTTTTGTATTTTCTAAATAGGTTACTAGCTAGTGTATTGTTGGTTCACTTACCTTTTCCTTCAATTTCCCTTCTAAATGTTTTTTTCTTTGTTTTCTTTGTCTGAATTTCTCACTTCCTGTTCCTCCTCAGTAAGTAGTTCAGTAAGCTGTTCTGATTGACTTTTCACCACTCGGATGATGGTGGAAAGCTTACTAAGGCAAAACAGGAAGTGAGAAATTCAAACAAAGAACAAAAACATTTAGAAGGAAAAGGTAAGTGAACCAACAATGCACTAGCTTAAAGGAACCTATTTAGAAAATAAAAGACAAACCTTTACAACCCCTTTAAGTATCGTGTCTGGGGGATACCTTTAGTCTGCCTGTAAAGTGGCACATCTGGCCAATGGGTGGAACAGTGCCACAGCAATAATGACAATTCTAAAGGAAAAATTGTCATTTAAACTTGCTCATGGCTGTAATGTAGGAAGGCAATAAAAACCAAGTAAAGCATGATCCAATTTGCTCCAGCAGGGCAAAAAATCATTCCTGATCCACCAAGAGGCAATCGGTTGTTCCCTGGATCAACTTTACCTATAAAAGTTAGTATCCAGTTGTAATATGTACATTTAGGAAATAATCCAGGCCTTTTATAAAACAATCTACTGAGCTGGACAGAACACAATTAATTACACAATATACCATCCCATTGCAATACAATCCCAAGTTCACCAAGCACACCACCCAGGGGTACCATGTGAATGGGTCACACAGGACACCCACCCCCCCACACATCCATCGCCTCCTCCCCCCAAATTCCGCCAAAATAGACTTACCACATATAGTTAAAATTTCCATTCCATTCTATATAGCCACTCCACAAAGCTCATTTATATAGGTGGCATGTGATGGAAACATAAAAAAAGCCCTGAAAGTATAATGAGAATGCTGCATCAGAGCAGGGTATATTGTAAAACTTTTTTCATATATCAATCACACTTTTAAACAGCATATAAATCTAAATCCTCACAATTACCTTAAAAAACACATCAACCATCAACAGTGCAGTTAAAATATGTCAGATATTGTAGGCTCACATGTGTAAGGACGGAATATTCCCAAGCTCTCTTCAATGGTTACATTATTTTTAATTTTCAAAATATTTATTTATGCATTTAGATAATTATTCTGTGCTATTATTGCATACTTTAATCCTGAGTAGACATGTGTTTCTTGTTTTGTTTTTTTACCTGTAAGCCTGGAGTAAAAAAAAATTAAGCGAAGTACAGGGACTGCTATTGGTGACTTATTATGCAAATGCTAGTTGCCTGGCTTATGTGCTGTTACTCTGCCTTTAATCATTCCTGGGTCATTAACCTGAAACAAGTTTGCAGGTAAGAACAGTCAGAACTCCATATCTACATACCTGTTATGGGTTAGTGGCATAGGGCCAGATTCACGTAGAAGTGTGGCGGCGTAAAGTATCATAGATACGTTACACCGCCGCAAGTTTTCATTGCAAGTGCCTGATTCACAAAGCACTTGCAATGAAAACCTACGCTGGCGGCCTCCAGCGTAAGCCCGCATAATTTAAATGGTCGTGTGCCATTCAAATTAGGCGCGCTCCCGCGCCGGACCTACTGCGCATGCTCCGTTTCAAAATTCCCGCCGTGCTTTGCGCGAAGTGATGTCATTTTTTCGAACGGCGATGTGCGTAGCGTACTTCCGTATTCCCGGACGTCTTACGCAAACGACATGAATTTTTAAATTTCGACGCAGGAACGACGGCCATACTTTATACAGCACATACGTGTGCTGTGGAAAGTTAGGGCACCCAAAACGACGACTAAATTTGCGACGGGAAACTAGACTAGCAGCGACGTAGCGAACGCGAAAAAACCGTTGTGGATCGCCGTAACTCCTAATTTGCATACCCGACGCTGGTTTACGATGAAAACTCCCCCCAGAGGCGGCCGCGGTACTGCATCCTAAGATCCGACAGTGTAAAACAATTACACCTGTCGGATCTTAGGGCTATCTATGCGTAACTGATTCTATGAATCAGTCGCATAGATACTCTGAAAGATACGACGGAGTATCTGAGATACTCTGTCGTATCTCCTTTGTGAATCTGGCCCTTAGATAGTATTAAAGCCAGAGGCTTACTAAAACATAAAACACAAGATTTTGCATAATAAGAAGCCAGCAATGGCAGCTCCTGTATTTCTCTTTTGAAAGGTTTACTTTAAGTATAATAATGTGGTTTGGGCTGGAGACCATGCTGGACAGACTGAATCAGTCACTGGTTTTAGGGTATGTGGTTGTGTGGGCAGTGAGAAAGAAATCTCTTCCACTACGTTGTGCCCAACAATGGGTGGATGGTGGTGGTGGCGGACCCTGCTACTTTACAATATGACCTTATGGTAGTTTTTAGCAAGAACCACCCTTAGGTGGGAAGGAAGGAGCACCCAGTGTCCCGAAATTGTCAACTTTTGATGTAAGGTTCATAAATATTTATTAAAAATGTGAACATGTACTTTAAGCCAACATGTTTAAAGGGAACAGACTCCCTCTTCTTTAGGGCTTACGAGTAAGCATAAAATATATACAAATATTTATAGAATTAGAAACTACAATAGCTGTGTTTAGGTATAATAAGTTGTAAAAGCATAAGAAGAGTGTCTGTTTGTCCACACTGTCAGTCAGGAAAATGTAACAAACCCAGTACATACAGTATATTAGATTGTGTACTTAACTGCTATATATTGTGTACTTTAACCACTTATCCATAGACAAAGTGATGTGCCCGTATATCGCTGCCTTTTTCTGAGTTTAGGGGAAAGTGCATGTACTCCCCCATCCCCTGCAAGCTCTCACCGTGATTGTACACATCGGGAGCCTGTCAGCAAGCCCTGGCCAATGAATAATGGCAAGGGCATGCTGATCAGCTGTGTACATTCACAGCCCAGAGCTCCATGTTGACATTCAACACAGAACTCTGTACACAGGCAGCAATTTCATTCATGTCATATTCATGTCATCATATTCCTGTCAAGATGTTCAGATCACCATGCTACTAGGGTATTACTATGGTGACATCTATTGACCTGATGTAGCCTACAATCCTAAAACTATTGAAATGTGGTTATGCACAGAGTTAGTTTTTTTATGGTTAATGTTGGAAAGCAACAATGTCAGCAGTTGTTTTGCTATTTTGTCTAAGTATGTGACTCATTGCCTAGAACATAGACACTTGAATGCATCCACATGTTTTAAATGTCTTGTGAGGCACTGTATTTTTTCAAGCCAAAGATATCCTTAGATTTTAACTCTTGAGTGATCCCACCTAATTACCTTGCCCAGAATTGAGTTTTACTGCATCTTTGTTTTTCTCAGGTTCATAATTCGATGTAATAACCTAGGGTTATCCAAGTATTTGTAAGCCTTATGAAAATCCCAGCTGCTGAAGAATTTGACTAGATGGGCCATTATATTATGTCTTTACAATGACCTAACACTTATTTTTGTTCCTATTGCTTTGAAATTGATGGCAAGACCATTTTTTATGGATTGTTTCACAAATGTTTAGGCTATGTATATTTGAAAGGGGTACTATTTTAAGCCATTAACCACTTACCCCCCGGACCATATTGCTGCCCAAAGACTAGAGTACTTTTTGCGATTCGGGACTGCGTCGCTTTAACAGACAATTGCGCGGTCGTGCGACGTGGCTCCCAAACAAAATTGGCGTCCTTTTTTTCCCACAAATAGAGCTTTCTTTTGGTGGTATTTTATCACCTCTGCGGTTTTTAGTTTTTGCGCTATAAACAAAAATAGAGCGACAATTTTGAAAAAAATGAATATTTTTTACATTTTGCTATAATAAATATCCCCCAAAAATATATAAAAAAACATTTTTTTCCTCAGTTTAGGCCGATACGTTTTCTTCTACATATTTTTCGTAAAAAAAAATCGCAATAAGCGTTTATTGATTGGTTTGCGCAAAAGTTATAGCGTTTACAAAATAGGGGGTATTTTTATGTCTTTTTTATTATATTTTTTTTACTAGTAATGGCGGCGATCAGCGATTTTTTTTTTCGGGACTGCGACATTATGGCGGACACTTCGGACACTTTTGACACATTTTTGGGACCATTGGCATTTTTATAGCGATCAGTGCTATAAAAATGCATTGGATTACTATAAAAATGCCACTGGCAGTGAAGGGGTTAACACTAGGGGCGGGGAAGGGGTTAAGTATGCCTGGGTGTGTTCTTACTGTGGGGGGGGGTGGCCTCACTAGGGGAAACACTGATCTTCTGTTCATACATTGTATGAACAGAAGATCAGCATTTCCCCTGCTGACAGGACCGAGAGCTGTGGCGGCTGGGAGAGAGGACGTCATATTACGTGCTCTCGCCCAGCCGAGCCACCTTGTGGACGTATAACGGCGGTGCACGGTCGGCAAGTGGTTAAAGAAGAATTGTCTTAAGAGTCTTCAGAAAAATGGGTTTGAGGAGAACTCCAAGTGTGGTCCATTATACAGTATGTTATAGATAGCACAGCACTATACGTTACAGGAGCCATAGTGGTTACAATTAGAGGCGGTGTGAGTTCACCTTTACAAAAGTTATTATAAATATCTATTAATTTGTACATAGATAGATAGATAGATAGATAGATATACATATACATATACATATGTATAGAGGGGTGTAAATAAAGGCCTGCAGAACACCCACTCAGCGCCAAATGAAACCCACAGATTCCTAAGCAGCACCAACAGAGACAAGAATAGTAAAATATTTTTCAATATACAACCATTGAGCAGCCGTTTAAAAAAGGAAAATAAAAACACGGTATAAGAATAAAACAGTTCAGTCTCTGTAGTATTAAAATACACAAAACAGCGCTAAAAAATCAATAATGATAGACTCGTGGTAAAAACCACTGAATAAAGAAAGTCTTAGATGTAGTCAAGGTGATTTAAACAATCCAAAGTGCTGAATGGTGTCTCAGTGGTGGTATTTCTAGCGTGCACCTTCCACCAGGGAAAACAATGATCTCAATCCACCACGTGATGCACTCTCCCCAAGGGGGTTAAATTCACCAACAAAACTGAAAAATCAGAGCCTTAAAGTGGATGTAAACCCAAAAATCTTTTCTTTTTTTTTATGTCACAATGTAGAGAATAAGATTTCCTATCATCTGTGCCCAGTCTTGCCACACATAGTTAATCCAGCTCTGAGCAATCCACTTTTATTGTTCAGTGAAAAATAACAGACTTCCAGATAAACACCTGTCTAAATAAAAAGTCCTTTTTGTCCCCTTGCTTCGAGTGACAGGGTTTTTACATATCTTGTGCATTAACTTGGACACATGCACATTCCTGGATGTTTATCATAATAAGGGGGGTGATCCACAGTTCATTGTGAGAGGTAATGTATGTCACTCAAAGCAAGGGGACGGAAAGGACTTTTTATTTAGACAGATTTTTATCTGGAAGTCTGTTCATTTTCACTGAACAATAAAAGAGAATTGCTCAGAGCTGGATTAACTCTGTGTGGCATGACTGGGCACAGATGATAGGAAATCTTATTCTCTACATTGTGACATAAAAAAAATGTTTTGGGTTTACATCCACTTTAACCTCCCTGTCGGTATGATTCTGTCTGGAATTACGTACCAAAAGCGGTGCAATTATTTTGCAAGGAAATTTGGCGTTTTATACTGTAGGCCTGCAATTCTTAGGAATAAATCATTTAAATGTGACCAAACAAGAGTGTAGTAGGCATCCCGGGTAGGATTTTTAAAAAAAACAAAATTATAAATTATAATATAATAAATAATTATAAATAATTATAACAAGTAATAATATAATTATAATAAAAATTATTCAATAATGTAATCAACTCAAAATCACTGAAATTTGCTCAGTTGCAGAATTGTCACTGTCATTACTTTTTTTTATGATGAATTTCCCCACAAATCGCTATCGCACAATTCTGCAAGTGATTATAATTTATTATCGCTGTTTTATAGGTGCTCTAAAATGATTTTTGACATAAAGGGACACTTTTGGACAATCTACAGTTTTCAGGCAGAAAGAACAGTTTTTATTATACAAAAGAACATGTAGGGCACTGGGCAGACTACTAGGGACAAGGGGGGTGTATTTTTTACATACAGTACTGTAATCTATAAGATTACAGTATACTGTATGTAATGTGTTTGTTTACTTTTTTTAATTTGGCGCCGTTCTCCGCCCCGTGCGTCGTAACATCGCAGGGAACGGAGATCGGCGGCACACGGGGACACTGTGAATCGAGCGAGGATAGATCACACATCGGGGATGCATCGCTGGATCCAGGGACAAGGTAAGTAACTTGTCTGTGGATTCAGTGAGCAGGTAAGTCGCGCCGCTGCACACTCTGCACAGCTACCCCGAGCATGACTCGAGGATACCGATCCTGGCATAAAAAATCCACCCCGAGTCACGCTCGGGGGTACCGCCAGGGAGGTTAAGTAAGCGAATACATCAGCCACTTTGTCACGGACCATCACCAGCAGGTGGGGACAGCAGGCACAGAAGCTCCACACAAGGTCATAAAAACAAGGTACAGCAATATAGTGTAATCCCGTTTATTAATCCAAAGTAGCCCATACACTGAAAGCCCCCTTAAACCTATCTACGTACATCAAATCACAATAAAATGAGCATAAATGTGACCCCAGAGGGCGCTATCACCAGATCCAGACATCCATGGAGAGCAGGGGAATCCTTGCAGACACCATAGCAGCTTCCTAGTTTGGAGAGCAGGTGAAGCGCACACGTCACTTCTGGGTTAGCGGGGATGTCGTGGGTCATATGTATACATATGACTAGACATAGTTAATATCCAGTTTTTCTCAATTATAATACCCAAACTAAATATTCCATTATCATTCCTATAAATAAATTACAATCATAAATCACAAAGTATTTAGATGAAACATTATTTAGACTTTTGAATGGAAGTGGATTAGTTTGCAAGGGTTTGGATTAACATATGGATTAAATAGCAGAATGTTAACTACAATGTTGTTGCACAACTTCCCTACCTATCTCCTGTTTTCAAATAAATACATTCATAAAATAGTTAACTAGACAAACAGAACAAAAGCCTGAAAATGTGTCTGAATTTTTTTTACACTGTGAGTCGTGATGTTAATTAATTGGAAAGATTACACATGAATCTCCAGCTGATTATTCATGAGTGTCCTATTATTTATTAAACACAATACAATTGGATTAGCATTAAACCTTACCAGAATTAAATAAAAATCATGTTTTCTTCTATTGAATTAATTGAAACTCTATTGCTTTGCTCATTGGAATATTTTAACACTGCAAATGAACAGATGTGAAATTCTTTCCACAATAATCTAAATTTGCTGTAGATCATCTTGATTCTATTTATCCCAGATATTTATATAGCACCAACAATTTATACAGTGCATTAATTTTTGTATTTTCACATTTAGTCACTGCCCTCAAGGACAATCTAAGGTCCCTATCTCACATGCATACAGATGCTATGGCAATTTAGGCAGCAGCCAATTAACCTACCAGCATGTCTTTGTAATGTGGGAGGACACCCACGCAAGCATGAGGTGAACATGCAAACTCCATGCAGGTAGTGTTATGGTTTGGATTTAAACCAACGACCCTAGAGTTGAAAGGCAGGAGTGCCTCTGTGCAGCTCTATGATTTAATTAGTCTTGAACAAGAAAACAGGCAAACAATTAGTTTGATAGCTATAGACAGTGTTGCAGTCTTCATAAATGTAGATTTAACATGAATCCATATAGTTTATGCTTTACACATCTAAACATAAATTTAACAATTTGCTTTTAGCTGGCATCAGTAAATAATGGCTATGTCTGCCCCTCATCCATACATTCTTTCCTTTCATGTTTGTGCCTGTGTGTGCACCTAATTTGTATTATTTTTTTGCTTTTGTACTTTTACAATGGACTAAAACATTGTTTCCCTACATAAACGTTAAAGTAAATAACAAAAATATACACAGGACAAATGGGAAGATTGTATAAAATAGACACATTAGTGGTGGGGTGCTGCAATTATGCAGCAAACATTATTTTTTTAACTTTTCTTTTCTAAAAAGTGAAATAAATAATTTTAAAAGTAAAATAATTTTAGAAGTTTGTCATTTGTTTTTATGTTTGACCAGGTGGAAGTGCCAATTTGATAGAAACATTGTATAGAGCATGAAAGTATGGAGGAGGAACATGTACATAAGACGTATCTAAAGAATGACAACCAGTTTTATAGATGACTGAAATATTATTGTTACCCATAAGTTATATTTGAGATTTAATATCTCTCAGATATGATTTGGGTTAATGAGAGTTCTTTGACCATGAGTGAAAGCTTTAACACAATAACAAAAATATATTGCTAAATTGTCAGGAGGCCTAAACTAATACACAGCAATCAATCTATTGTACAGGAAAAGGGTAAAAAGCATGGATTACATGAAGAAATACAGGGTATAATACTAAAAACATTCATCTACAAACAAAGGGACAGAAAAGACCTAAGACAAACATTTGGATACAAGTACAAGGAAGAAATTATATAGTTACATTGCTACTGCCCACAAAGGTTATTATGCTCTACCAGAGAGTGATCTCTCCCCTCCCATCTAGTCTGTGTATATCATTACAGGCTGGTGCCTTTTTGGTTGGCATGGCGTGGCTCTGATTGGTGGGGGCTCCCTAGTCCTGGTTAAGGATTAGCTAAATCTCCAATCCCTATACTTTGCATAATTCAGCCCCCTTTCATGAAAATTCTTGGAACAGACTATTTTGAGCGGGATATTTAACTTGTAGGTACATGACCTTTTCAGGGAAGTTAAGTATTGATGACAGGCTGGCAACCCTCATTGCATATCTAAATGAGGGATCCTTTGAATTGAAAATTTGTAACTCGAGTATAACCCTGGGGTTCTTCTGCATGCCTCACTGTGCCTCACTTTGCCTCACTGTGTCCATGTGCATGCCTCACTGTGTCCATGCCTCACTGTGCCCATGCCTCACTGTGTCCATGCCTTACTGTGCCCATGCCTCACTGTGTCAATGCCTCACTGTGCCCATGCCTCACTGTGCCTCACTGTGTCCATGCCTCACTGTGCCCATGCCTCACTGTGCCTCACTGTATCCATACCTCACTGTGCCCATGCCTCACTGTGTCCATGACTAAACTTACATTAAACATGGGAGTATATAGAAGGGGTACCCGGCTTTGAAAAATCGGTACTCCCTGGCCATAAGTCCCCCAGACAGTAAACTTTGCACACTTGTAGTACCAGGTCCCCAAAGTTACAGGAGAAATTACCGTTTTACAGTTTTGCAGTTTTAAAAAAAATTTTTGCATTGATACATGTCCCCAGGTCCCCAAACACTTTTTATTGCAATAACTTGCATATAAGCTCTTAAAATTAGCACCTTTGGTTTTTCATGTTAGAGCCCCATAGACTTTAACAGTGTTCTGCGGCTTTTCGAATTTGCCTCAAACGCCACATAATGTTCGCTGTTTGGTGAACAGGTGAACACCCAATGTTCGAGTCAAACTTACATTCAACTTGAAAATCGGACTCATCCCTAGTGCTGAGCTCAGTCAGAAAAATGTGTGCTCCCATAGCTCCACTATGAATCTCTACAATGACAATTCTGACCACTTGTAGTACTGACCTGCTCAAAAGAACTTCCTCACAGACCCTAGTAGAAAGTTGTTTCCTAAAATTCATCTTATAAGTAGGAATTACACCTTGAAAGTAATTTTCCTCAATAAAACCTTTCTTCCCAAGAGCCTAATATGCTCTATATACCACATTATAGTCCATTTCACCCATTGACTAAGCTCCATGGGTGGACTGAAATGCATTAGGGGCATGGCCTAAGGTTAGAGCGAACATGTTCAATAATTTAGGACAAGGCCTATAAGTGATTAGTACTTATGTCAAGCTCGTAGTAAATAGGCGTTGTAGTAACAACTAGTAGTTGCGTATGAGAAGCAATATAGCTCAGGTAATAGTAGTTGCATATAAGAGGCAATATAGCTTAGGTAATTATAGTTGCATATAAGAGGCGAATATTGCTCAGGTAATAATAGTTGCATATAAGAGGCGAATATTGCTCAGGTAATAATAGTTGTTTATGAGAGGCAAATATAGCTCACGTAATATGGAGGTAGATGGCCCTTTAACCACTTCCAGACCTTAGGTGTTTTTCAGATTTGGTGTTTGCAAGACTAAAACAGTTTTTTCTGCTAGAAAATTACTTAAAACCCCCAAACATTATATATATTTTTTTTCTAACACCCTAGAGAATAAGATAGTAGTCATTGCAATACTTTTTGTCACACCGTATTTGCGCAGCGGTCTTACAAGCACACTTTTTTTGGAAAAAATTCACTTTTTTTAATTCAAAAATAAGACGACAATAAATTTGACCCAATTTTTTTATATATTGTGAAAGATAATGTTACGCCGAGTAAAATGATACCCAACATGTCACACTTAAAAATTGCGCCCGCTCGTGGCATGGCGTCAAACTTTTACCCTTAAAAATCTCGATAGGCGATGTTTAAAAAATTCTAGAGGTTGCATTTTTTGAGCTACAGAGCAGCTCTAGGGTTAGAATTATTGCTCTCGCTCTAACGATCGCGGCGATACCTCACTTGTGTGATTTGAACACCGTTTTCATATGCGGGCGCTACTCGCGTATGCGTTCGCTTCTGCGCGCGAGCTCGTCGGGACGAGGCGCTTTAAAAAAAAAATTTTTGTTTTCTTATTTCTTTTTATTTATTTTATTACTTTTTACACTGAAAAAAAAAATTGATCACTTTTATTCCTATTACAAGGAATGTAAACATCCCTTGTAATAGAAAAAAGCATGACAGGTCCTCTTAAATATGAGATCTGGGGTCAAAAAGACCTCAGATCCTCATATTTGGGCTTAAATGCAAAAAAAATAAAAAAATTGGAAATGTCATTTTTTCAAATGACAAAAAAAAATTGTCTCTTTAAGAGGCTGGGCTCTTAACATAGGCAGCAGATCTTCCTATGCAACTACAAGTGACACAATGGGGCTGATTTACCAAGCCTTTGCTCCATGATTCATGGAGCAAAGGCTGGAGCAACAGCCATTTTGGAATTTACTAAAGGAATGCGCTGCTAAAGCAGCACAATTCCTTATTTACTATAGTGCCAAGTGCACCCAGGAGGGGGCGCATGGCACGCGGCATTTAGAAATTTAAATAGAAAGTGTTTGGGAGTGAGTTTATTAGGGGGGGTGTGGGGTGATGTGGGGAAGTGTAGTGACATGTGTTTGTTAAACATTTACGGCCAAATTGAAAGTGAAAGTTTTTTTTGTGAAAACGAGCCGCTACGCCGGCAAATACAGTTAAACCTGCGGGTGGTTTATTTGTGTACTGCGCATGCGCGAGCAGGAATTTTGGGCACGCCGCTTCACTACGCCAGCAAAATATTGGTAAATATCAAGCAGGGTAGCTGCCTTTGCGTGGCTTGAAGCTGCGCACGTGAATGCCCGAATCGTTTTCAGCTTACGCTGACCATGAAGGGGAACTCAGCGCCAAATTAAAAAAAAAAACGGCGTGGGTTCCCCTTCAGCAGTATATCAGGCCCTTTGGTTTGGTATGGATCATAAGGGGGAAAACCTACGCCGAAAAAACGGCATGGAGTTCCCTCAAGATCCATACCAAACCTTTATCCGAGCACGCCGCCTGGCCAGAGAGGAATGGGGGTGGGGATGAGCAAGCGGACCCCCCCTCCTGAGCCATACCAAGCTGCATGCCCTCAACATGGGGGAGTGTGTGCTTTGGGGAAGGGGGGCAGGGGGGGCACTGCGCTCTCCACCCCAAAGCACTCTTGTCGATGTCAATGGGGACAAGGGCCTCTTCCCGACAACCCTGGCCGTTGGCTGTTGGTTGTCGGGGTCTGCGGGCAGGGGCTTATCGGAATCTGGGAGCCCCCTTTAATAAGGAGGTGCCCCCAGATCCCGGTCCCTCCACCCTATGTGAATGAGTATGGGGTACATTATTCCCCTAACCATTCACCTGGGGGAAAAATTTAAAGTTAAAAAAACACACTACACAGATTTTTGAAGTAATTTATTAGTCAGTTGGGGGGGTCTTCTGCCGGCCCCCCCCCTTTATTCTTTAAGCTCATATACAAATGGGGGTTAAGCCCGGTCTTCTCCGCTGTCTTCTGCGGGGGGGGCGGCGGTGTTCTCTGTTCCCTCTTCTGCCGGACCTGGTCTTCTCCGCTGTCTTTTGCGGGGGGCGGCGGTGTTCTCTGTTCCCTCTTCTGCCGGGCCCGGTCTTCTCCGCTGTCTTCTGTGGGGGGCAGCGGTCTTCTCTGTTCCCTCTTCTGCCGGGCCAGGTCTTCTCCGTTGTCTTCTGCGGGGGGGGCGGCGGTCTTCTCTGTTCCCTCTTCTGCCGGGCCCGGTCTTCTCCGCTGTCTTCTCTCTTCCCTCTTCTGCCAGGCTCCACCACGGAAAGTGGAAGAGGATAGTGATTTTTCACTGTGACTTTTTTCAAGGCACGATAGTCTATGATAGGTCTGAGGCTACCATCTTTGTTTGTGACAAAAAACATACCAGCACTGGCAGGGGAAGTAGAAGGTTTAATGAAACCCTTTTTTAGATTATCCTGTAAATATTTCTTTAAATGTTGAAGTTCAGGTTGAGAAAGAGAATAGATTCTACCGTAGGTATAGGAGTACCTGGCAATAATTCAATGGGACAGTCATATATTCTATGAGGAGGCAATGTCTCCACATTTTTCTCACTGAATACATCAGAAGATTCAAGGTACTGGAATGGTATCTCTTGAGGGGCAAGATGAAGCAGTGGAGCAACTTGATAAGTCATTTTACAATATGGTGAATGCAGAACAGTACAGTTGCTTGATCCCAGAGAAAAGTAGGCATATGCTGTTTAACCCAGGGTAAACCCCAAAAAACAGGGAATAGTGGGGATGGAATAACATCATAGGACAGAAATTCACTATGATTATCTCCACAAATAGTCAATAAAGGTTGAGTTTGATACAATATAGGTCCAGATGCAGAAGTTGTTCCATCGATAAAGCTCACAAAAAGAGGGGACGACTTCTTCAAGTGTGGAATTTTTTTTGAAGAAACAAGGCCTGAATCAATGAAGTTACCACATGCGCCTGTATCCAACATAGTCTTGACAGGAATTCTAACTTGATCCCACTGTAACATAAGAAATAAAAAGATATTGGGCCAGATTCACGTAGCTCAGCGGATCTATAGATCCGCTCGATCTACGTGAATTAAGATCCGCTCCCGCAAGTTTAGGAGGCAAGTGGCTAATTCACAAACCACTTGCCTCCAAACTTGCGACGGCGGATCCTAAATCCCCCAGCGGAATTCAAATTCCGCGGCTAGGGGAGTGTCATATTTAAATCAGGCGCGCTCCCGCGCCGATTTAAATACGCATGCGTCGTCCGGGGAATTTCCCGGCGTGCATTGCTCCCACTGACGTCAATAGGACGTCAGTGGTTGCGACGTGATCTAGACTTGCGACGCGCGTGTTCGTGAATCGGCGTACGCAAACGACGTAGGAAATTTCAAAATCGACGCGGGAACGACGGCCATACTTAACAATACTTACCCCTGCTTTTAGCAGGGGTAAGTATACGACGGGTACCGCGCTACGGAAACGACGTAAGAACACCGCGTCGGGTCCGCGTACGGTCGTGAATTTCGCGTATCTCGCTGATTTACATATTATTCAGTGTAAATCAGCGGGAACGCCCCCGGCGCCATTTTTAATTCAAAAAAAAGATCCGACAGTGTAACACAGTGTGACACTGTCGGATCTCAGCCCTATCTATGCGTATCTGATTCTATGAATCAGGCGCATAGATAGGACCAGAAAAAATCCGAGATACGATGGTGTATCTGAGATACACCGTCGTATCTGCTTCGTGAATCTGGGCCATTAGGTGCATGTTTAGAAACAGAACGAGCCAATTTGCAAAGGTGAATTGGCTTACGTTCGTCCATTTGTTTTTTACAAGAGGACAAGAAGAGATGGCATGTTCCGAGGAGGCACAATAAAGGCAGAGATTCAATGAGCGGTGACAAAGTCTTTCAGATGAGGTAAGTGGGGCATGTGCAGTTCCAATGTCCATTTTTTCATCAAAGGCAATCAAACTCAAAATTTTAGGCATAGGGGCAGATGTAATTGGACTTGATTGACGTTCAGCTCATCTCTCTCTTAACCTACGATCAATGGTGATCAAACATTGTATGATGTCATTAAGAGTAGGAGGGAGATCTGATCGATCCAATTCATCCTTGAGTGGTTCGGAAAGGCCGAAGCAAAATTGGTTACGCAGTGTGACATCATTGCACTCAGTTTCAATAGCCCACCTCTGGAATTCCGCAATGAAATCCTCAACTGGTCGTCTACCTTGTTTGAGATTCCTAATCGCATTTTCAGCAGTGAGTTGCTTATTGAAGTCATCATATAGCAAAGACATAGTTGCTAGAAATTGTTGACAGGAATTTAGGATTGGATCCTCTTTTTCTAGGTAGGTATTTGCCCAAGCACGAGGTTCCCCATGTAAATAGGATATAAGGGTGAGCACCTTAATTGGGAAAAGTGCGAGGGCGGAGTTCAAACATTAATTTACACGCATTAATGAACTCTCTATAGGTCTTTTAATCACCAGAAAAAGTAGGAGGTGGGTTAACCTTAGGTTCAGAGGGGAGACGAGGTAACTTTGGGGTAAGGGCAACTAAATCTTGCAAGACCTGATTTCCTGCTTGTAGATTTTGTACAGTGTGAGCGAGAGCGTCTACCCTTTGAGTAAGGGTGACAATTTGGTTTGCAAGTTCCACTGGGTTCATGATATGGTTCTATTACTGTATTCTGTAACAGCACTGGTGAACCACAACTGCGGTTAGCAAGGATTTTAATGCGCTTCTTTATGTGAGAATTCAGTATTGGGCCCCAGGTGTCACTCCACACAAACATGAGTTTGGGGGATCTCTACATCATCTCTCTCTCACATAAAGAAAGGCATAAAGCTACTAAGGATGGACGCATTACAACATGCGACCAGAGCTTAGCGTTTTAAAATGATATTATTTAATTTAGATAAAGATTCCAATACACTTCTATATGCAAGTGATTATCAGTACGGGACCCCAGACGTCACTCCACACAGACAGGAGTTTGGGGGTTCTCTACATCATATCACTTTGGGCATATAGGGATGTATTAGGCCACTAAGGGAGTTGGTATGAAATACCATCAACCCTTAGCATAGAAAGGTTAGAGCAAACATGTTCAATAATTTAGGACAAGGCCTATAAGTAATTTGTACTTATGTCAAGCTCGTAGTAAATAGGAGTTGTTGCGTATGAGAGGCAATATAGCTTAGGTTTCTGTTTCGTTTCAATGGAGAGGGGCGATTTTGGAGCGTTTTTATGTGGGGGGGTCCGTTGGAATGCATGGAGAGCGTTCTGTGAGCGTTTTAGTGGCGCTGTTTTTGACGCTTGGGCGCTGTGGGGGCGCTTCGGTGTGAAAGGGTTCTTAGTGTCTGATGGCATTTCTCTCATTCGCTTTAGCATGCAATTCCTCTCCCCTCACTACATTGTCCCTTATTGTTTCGGTTGTTGCCTTTTTCCCTCATGCAGTGGGTGGGTTCATACACCCGCGCCCTCATTAGCTAGCAATTTATTGTTAATATGTGCAATATTTATGCGCCTAGATGTTTTTTTGCATTGAAGGCCCTTGCTGTTTGGCTGTAGTATACACCTCTGTGTGTATGATCTCCAGGCAAATGGCGGCGCCATTCATAATCATTGAGGACCACAACAATATGGCCGCTATGATTCTCTATGGGAGGCTTCTAGAAAATGTCCGACCATATGGGAGACCATTTAAGTACATTCACTTTTACCCTGTGTTATCCCCTGATGAAGTCACGTGATGTGACGATATGTAGGGATTAGAGCACCAGGTACAGAGTCTGAAGTTTTAATACGAGTTTGGCGCTTGTGGATGTTTTATTCTACTTCACTACCTAAATGTGAGTTTTTTATTTGTTTTTTATAAAATTTATCCATTATATGGAGTCACGCTATGGTCTCTTGTTCGCTCTTCTTAATGCTCCCATGATACATTGAGCCTTGCCATTTGGACGTATGAGGATCAGATCACACTCTCATCTGTATAGCTGACACTCTGAGGGGGATACAAGTTCGGCACTCATGGATTTATGCCCGCTGTCCTTTTATTCATGTGAGTGCATTTTCTCAAATCTTTACCTGTTTGAGGTACCCTCACAGTGTCACGCTATATGCATTGCATATATCTTCTCTTTTCCATGACACACATTGGCCACTGGGAGCTGTCTTAGGAGTCAGGAGGAGGTGTTTTATCAGCTTTGTATTTTCACTGTTAAATATTTACAGGATTATAAGTGTTTGTTCACTTTCATCTGTATTGTTCATTGTAATATCATCAGATACCTCAATAATTTTTTATTTTTGTTATCTCACTGTTTAAGTTCACCCACGATCCCTTTACTTCGCATTGCCTTTTCACTTCTACCTTCCCATTCCCTCCCCCACAGCACAGCTATCATACTTCACATTATTAGGTAATTATAGTTGCATATAAGGCCGAGTACTCACGACCAAACATGTTCGCTCGAAATGTCCGACGGGCTGTTTCCGGCGTACAAGGCTGTTTTTTCATTTGGCCCGCTGGCTTGTACACACCAGCGGACCATATTTCCCTGCGGACCTGAACGCGTGCACGTAATCCACGTTTGACGTCACTGTAAAGGGAAAGGCCAAAGTCAATGGCGACGCCCTCTGTTCCGCTTTTGCTAGTTACGGCTTTGCTCGTGTTAGTGAAGGTTTGGTTAGAGCTGATTCGCGCTTCTCGGTCTCCAGGCTTTAGCAGGTAGTATTTTCTCGTTCAGTGCGTGTGCTTGTGGGTACGTAGTTGGCATTCGGGTACAGGCGTGCAGTTCGTTCTGCTTTGCAGTTTCGTACTGTGCGTTCGTATCTGTGTGTCGTGCGTTCTTTGCAGGTACCGCTGGATTTGATTGTGCTTTCTGTTGGAGTGTGTTCTTGACTGACCAGCCGGCCGGTTTGAAGCCATGATGGAGCAGCAGCGTCAATTTTCGCGAGTTGGTGCTGTTTATGGGATGGCTGCTGGATATGTTCATTATTCCAGTACTTTGGCCAGAAACAGGGGGCGGAGGCGTTTCTGGACCAAGAATTGGTTGCGCCAGCGTGACCAGTTCTCACATATGCCTCTGCTTAGGGAAATCCAGGAGAATAATCCTAATGACTATAGGAATTTTCTCCGCATGACGGACCCCGTATTCAACAGTCTGCTGGATCTTCTGTCCCCCTATATCATGAGGCAGGACACTGTGATGCGCCAAGCCATCACGGCCGAGCAGAGGCTTATTGCCACGTTGCGGTACCTGGCGACTGGGAGCAGCCTGCAGGACCTCAAGTTCTCGACAGGCATCTCTCCGCAGGCGCTTGGGGTCATCATACCGGACACGTGTGCTGCCATCATTAAAGTTATGCACGAGGAGTATATGAAGGTAAGTTTCCTCATTTTAACCTCACAATGTGTCTTTAATAATGTTGGCAACTAACATTTATTTTTTATTCCCAGATATGCTGTGTGTTTAACTAACGTTCCCTTTTCTCCCTATGCATGTTGATATCAGCTTTTACATGTTATTTTTATTTTGGCCTACCTGCATATTTGGATCTTACCCAATATTAACCTGTCCAGCATGCTATCTTCGGGCCAACCCCCACCTTGCCACTTTTTTTTTGTTTGTTTTGTTTTCTAAAAACAGTTTAAACACCCCCCACCCCCCCTTCAAAGTGTTTTTGTCCCCATCAGAGGGCTGTGGAGTCTCTTATTAATTAAGTGGGCCTATCTATTTGTGCCCCGAAATTCTCCCTTCATAATTTGAAAATGCTATTTTAAAAATGTAAAGTTGCACAAGGATGCTTGTAGGATTATGTTTGCAATGTTTATGTGCCAAAGTACTAAATCTCTTTTTTTGTTTGTCCCCACAGCTACCCTCCACACCACAGGAATGGCAGTCTGTGGCTTCCCAATTTGCCGAGCGGTGGGATTTTCCTAACTGCGGTGGAGCAATAGATGGGAAACACGTCCGCATTGTGCCCCCACCCCACTCGGGGTCCTACTATTATAATTACAAGGGTTATCATAGTATTGTGTTGATGGCGGTGGTGTCGGCACAGTATGAGTTTCTATATGTGGACGTGGGGAAGAACGGCCGGATGTCAGATGGGGGAGTGTTCTCACGGACTGATTTCTATTATCGTCTCCAAACTGGTGGTCTGGCATTGCCACCAGATGAAGATAATGTGGAAGGACTTCCGTTTGTGTTCCTAGCGGACGAGGCTTTCGGCCTTGGACCTCACCTAATGCGGCCTTTTCCCCAGAGGACCCTCACCTTAGAGAGGAAGGTGTTCAATTTTCGGTTGTCCAGGGCTCGGAGGGTAGTCGAGAATGCCTTTGGGATACTCTCCAACCGGTTCCGCCTGTTCCTGACATCGATACATTTGGCGGAATATAAATTGAACACCATTATATTTGCCTGCTGCATTTTGCACAATTTTCTACGCAGGCACTCCCAGACGTACCTAGCCTCCATGGGCTCTGAGGCAGGACTACCCTCAGAGAACATTCCTGGCCTGGACACTGGTCGCGCTGGCTTGGCCCCCCAATCTGCTCGTGAGGTACGCGACAAATATGTTGAGTACTTCATGGGTTGGGGGGCCATTGCTATGCCAGATCATATTTCTTTCTAATTCGGCCCCCCAAAGAAAGGAATATTCTCACAACTAATAAATAATTAGACCATTGGACTTTATACAGTTGTTTGTCATTACTGCTTTTTCTCTATTTTTCTGTCTTCCAGGTTCTCTCCAAAAATAGTGCACTTCTAGTGCCAAATTTACTTACTCAGATGTATTAACTAACCACATTTGCACATTATTCACTCATCTACAAACTGGGTATTCAGTCTAGAAATAAGAAGCCACTCATTTTTCTGCATTTGATGTCACAACAAATTTTTTTTATTTTAGTCATTTTTCAACAAGAAATTTGTATTTTTTGGCTGAAAGCATTTTTTGCTAATTTTTTTTAGAAAATATTGGCTTTGAATTATTTAGTTTTTTGTCTTTATTGACAGTGATTAGCAATAATACTGAAACACAATGTAAGAATAATTTCACTGAAACTATACGCCAGAATTTTTTGGCTTGTCTCCTATATATCTATCTCTAGAGATAGATATAGATATATATATATATATATATATATATATATATATATATATACACACTTCTAAACATATATTTTTTCTACTTTTGTTCAAAATTAATGTTATTATTTAGTTTGGTTTTCAATAACCCAGAATAATTTATGTTTAATTTTTTTGGGTTATTTTTTCAATTTTTTTTTTTTTTTTTAATTTTTTTTTTTTTAGAAGACATTTATTTACATTTAGAAATGTTTGGGTCTTGTTTTTCTACAAAACATTTTTTTGCTTTGTATTTGTTTGTGTATAATTTTTTAAAAAATTTTTTAACACAACAAAAATTTTTTTTAGTTTTTAAAGAAAATTAGTTAACTTATTTCTTTAGGTGAGATTTCTTGTTCGTTTTGTGATCTGAAACTGTAAACATTTACAAACCAAAAAAGATCAACACCAAACAAAAATATAAAAAAAAGAACAGCAGTCAGTCATGGATGGTGTGCTTTCACACTGGAACACGCCAAAATTTCTAAATGCACACATTCAGTGAAAAATCGCCAAATGTCATTGGTTAAACAGACAAATGGCCACATGTGCTATCTGACATCATGGGTGATCAATGTCTGTGTTTTGTGGGAGCAAACCCTTCTTCCTCTCAACTACTTGAGGATCGAGGAGGGGTTTGTACCCACAAAGCACAGACAATAGATAGTCTGTGATGGCAGATAGCACATATTGGCACACTGTGTGTGCATTTAGAAATTTTGGCGTATTATAAAGTACAAAAATTAAAAATGGTTTTGTGGGCGGGGGATGGGCTTTTGTGTTTCAGTCTTTGACACGGCCCATCATGTCAATGATATTTTTGTAATTCTGTTCGATGACTAGCATCCTTTGGCGCATGTTGTCCATTTCCGTGCTACACTCTGAAATTACATTTCGAACATTCTGCTCCATGACGACCATCCTTTCCCGCATATTGTCCATTTCCGTGCTGCACTCCATTACTTGCTGTACAATTATTGAAGCACTTGCACGTGAAAAATGTGCTACACCATCTTCATCCCCTAAAAACAAACAAATTGGCATTCAAAATATGTAAATAGTTTCCGGCCTATCTGCATATGTTTGGCCCTATTAATATTGGGGTGACACTGACCTGATGGCCTGATAATTTCCACATCCCCAATTTCTTCATCTTCTATCACTCCTCCTTCTTCCACCACCTCAGCCTCATCCTCCACGACTCCTCCTTCTTCCACCACCTCCCCCTCATCATCCACGACTCCTCCATCTTCTTCCAGAACTCCTTCTTTATCCATCACTACCCCTTCAAAATCACGCAATTCTGCTTCGTCCAGTTCTGCCTCATCTTCACCGAATTCTAAATCCAGAGTTAAGTCTTCCTCCTCTCTTCCTTCCACATCCTCCTCTCTTCCTTCCACATCCTCCTCTCTTCCTTCCACATCCTCCTCTCTTCCTTCCACATCCTCCTCTCTTCCTTCCACAGCCTCCTCCTCCTCAACATGTGGAGGTGTTTGATTTTGTGGGTGTCTGGCCCTCTCTGCCTCCTCCAATTGCTGGCGTCTTCTTTCCCCTATAAGAAATAAGGGAAAAGGGGGGGCGCATGCGCGAGGCTCACGATGGAGGACGTGTCCCGTTAGAGCTCCGCACTCTCCGCCACATTGCCGGGACCTAACTAGCCGTCTGGACCACTTTACAACCCCGCATTTCCAAGTAACCCCCTCCGGAATACCCACCGCTCCTCTCGTGATGGTTTTAACCGGCCATCGCAGTAAAACAAAGCCAAAACCCATCAAAGAGGCGTTAGCCCGAGCCTCCTCCAAAATGGCGGCGAAGGCCTTAGCCAGACTGCAGGCCGCTCCCCCGGACGAATCTGCACAGGCTGACAGTGGGGAAGATGACTGCTCCGACTCTCACTCTGGCAGCCCCCCCAATCCTCCGGCATCAGGTATGTCTCAGACAGACTTTCTCAAACACATGGAGTCTATGCTGCAAAAAGCCCTTAAAGTAACATCTGACCAAATAACAAACAGACTGTCCCGTGAAATCAGGGAGCTGGGCCAGAGAACATCTGATCTAGAAACCAGGGTGGACGACCTGGAACTCACCCTCCAAGAACAGGCCCAGGAGCAGGCCGCCTTGCGTGATGAGAACGCCACCCTCCTCTCACGCCTGGAAGACGCGGAAAATCGCTCCCGCAGGTCAAATTTACGCATCCGTGGCATACCTGAGTCCGTCGACGATTTACAGTCCTTCTCAACAGCCCTATTCCAAGAACTCTCAGCTTCCTCCATACCGATTGAGCGGCTAGAATTCGATCGAATCCAGAGGGCACTCACCCGACGTCAGCAGGACGGTCCCCCTCGGGACATTATCGTTAAATTGCATTTTTTCCGTACAAAAGAGCAGCTGCTGGCTGCTGCCCGAAACAAGGACGCCCTCCTGTTCCAGGGCCATGCTTACCAGCTTTTTTCTGACCTAGCCCCCCTCACCATTGCCAAGCGCCGCGCCATGAAACCACAGCTACAGGTGCTTCTGCAACACCATTTGAAGTATACCTGGCGCTTTCCTTTTGCTCTACAGTTTACGCATCAAGGTCAGCAACACACGTGTACATCGCCGGATTCTCTCCAGCGTCTCTTAGAAACCCTGCGTCTGGTCATCCCTGCACAATCTTCAGAGACTAATTTGCCCCGTACTCCAGCCCGGGATGCTGCCCATCCATACGGATCAACCCCACAAAGGCCCCACCCGGGTCCATCCTCTGTTCGGAAGGGAACCCCTGCTCATACTCCAAAATCCGGTCTCCCTGACCGCCGACTATATTCGCCTCGTTGAGCCTGTTTACCTGACTTTTATCTTACAGGTTTTTTCTTTCCAGTACTCCCCTGACGTCGAAGTTAGCCTCCTCTCCTGAGTTGAGATGATCTAACCGCATGGATCTTCCATTGCACTTCAACTTGCCTATGGACGATTCGTCATTTGAGGCACACAGGGACTACTGGCTCTGGCTTTCTCTCCCTTTGAGGAGGGGATTGCTGTAATCTACCTCCAATCTGGAGGTTGCTAAGGTCCAGATTTACACTTTTCCTAAAAGCCTTTTTTTTCTGTATTATTATTTTATTTATGTTTAAATTGTGTTTTATTTAATGTTGACGTTCCAGACAGTTTGACTGGATTTTTTTCTCCTTATCTTAAGATCCACCCATTACGGGTGATTATCTAAGTGATGCTGGGTTGATCTCCGCCTGTACTCTACGGCGTGCTGGCTGACATTGACCCTTGAGTGATATTTGAAATGTGCAAAGCCTCTTGTTATAGCCATAAATGTATGAATGGGATACTGCTACCCCATCATCACTAGGTTGTTTGTAGCTCCTCTCTGTCCTGATCCCTCCCCTCCCCTTCCCCCCTGATCCCTTCCCCCCTGATCCCTTCCCCCTGATCCTCCCCCCCCGATCCTTCCCCTTCTACCCCCCCCCTTACAGCCCCCCACCCCCCCCAACTTCCCTCCTCTCTTTCCCCTCCTCCATCTTCTTACCTTTTTCACCCCCTCCCCACTCTTCCTGCCCCTCACCGTATCTTTATTTTCCCGTCCTGATATTCCCACCCATCTCCAATCCTTCCTTGTACCCCCCCCCCCCCCCTCCTCTTTTTTATTTTTATTTTTTTTCCCTCCCTTCCCTCTCCCCTCCCCCCCCGAGATTTTACCCTTTTATAATGTTTTCCTGATCTCAAGGGGGTCCCCCCTCTCTGGACTTCTTATATGGCTTTGCACAGGCTGGGCTGCAGTTGTCAGCTCAGCTGATTTTTGTTGTTATCAGCTATTTTAGCACTGTTTGTAGATATGTGCTAATAAGCACTAGTCTCTATCCACCTAACTGGTTATTATATGTAGTTTTGTATAATATATTATGTTTCTCCCGCTTGTGGCGGAGAGTCGTCACTGCTCCCCTTTTCCTACGGTCCACCCACCCACGGGCTAGCTGGCTGGCCCCTGTGTTGGTGCACTATTTAGTCGGGCGATAGAGTTACACTCTTCCCCTTCTCTTTGTCCATTTGCTTGCCCTACATGATTGCTCTTATTTCCTTTTTCCTCTTCGCTTTTTTTTCCCTTTCTCCTTTTCTCCCCTATTTCTCAGGTCGGCTGGGCTGCGTGACCCCGATGGTCTCATTTTGCTATCCTACTCCTGATCCTGGATGGCCCCCTTGACTGTGCTCTCGTTGAACGTTAAAGGTCTCAACTCACCGCATAAGAGAGTCAAGGCCTTCCAAACTTTTGCTACTTTGAAGGCAGGTATTGTAGCTCTCCAAGAAACCCATCTTTCAGCTCGCACCACCCCTAAATTTTTTAGTTCCCGGTACCCACAGGTGTATACTGCCTCGGCCTCCACTAAACATTGTGGTGTCCTGATTGCACTGCACCACACCCTTCCCTTCACAGTGCAATCGGAGATCAGAGATCCGGAAGGCCGATACATTATACTAGTGGGACTACTCCAGGATGTTGAAACTACCCTAGTCTCTTACTACGCCCCAAATACTAGTCCAAATCCTTTCTTCTCACATCTGTTACAGGTGTTGCGCTCACACTGTAGAGGGACACTGTTCCTGTGTGGAGACTCTAACTCAGTTTTACAGCCGCACATCGATAAATCACCTTATGCTCCTGATCAGTATTCCCCCTCTCTACGATTTCGTAAACTCTTGCAACAAGCCTCCCTGCTTGACACCTGGCGAGAATGTAACCCAACTAAAAAGAATTTCACCTTTTACTCTTATCCGCATAAATCATTCTCTAGAATCGACCATATTTTTATCTCAGTAGCCTCCTCCCCCACTTTACTTAAATCCGTAATTCAACCCATCTCCTGGTCCGACCACTGTGCAGTGCTTACCACCGTTTCCTCCCTAATCCCTTTGTCCACAGACCGCACATGGTGTATAAATGAAGCCCACCTATCCAACCAATCATATTGTTTTGACATTCAAATTGCTTTAGCGGATTATTTGAAACACAACGCCATCCCTGATATCTCCCCTGTCCTCCTCTGGGAAGCCCATAAACCGGTTATCCGGGGCAAATGTATCTCAGTATCCACTCATCTAAACCGAGATAAAAAAATTAGGCTAGCTGAACTGGAATCCGATTTCCATCTCTGCTCACTTCAATTTCAATCCTCCCCCACCGAAGCCCATAGAATTTTGATGGAAAAATCTAAGACTGAATTAGATTTAGCCCTGGCCGATTCGGCTGACAAGGCCATCCGTAGATCAAGTCACACCATCTACACTAAAGCCAACAAACCAGACTCCTTTTTGGCCCTTCGTCTCCGTCGCCCTGATAGGAACCATGTTCCGATAAGGTTACGGATAGACAAACACACCTACACCAGTAATCCTATAAAAGTCCTAGCTGAGTTTCGACGGAGGTTACATGACCTCTACAATACCCAGTCTGTTTTCTCCCCCTCCATGGCAGATTCGTTATTACAGGATATCCCCTTACCCACTTTATCTGATTCGAATCGTGAGTGCCTCGAGAGACCCGTCACAGTGGATGAGGTCTTAGCTGCTATCAAGACTCTTAAATCTCATAAACGACCTGGTCCTGACGGGCTCTCGGGCACTTACTTTAAGAAATTTGCTAGTACCCTCGCCCCTCTCCTTGCTAACTCCTTCAATGCATTACTCCGACAACAGTCTTTTGGAAGGGACACCCTGACAGCCATCATAGCCATGATCCCTAAGCCCAACGTAGATAACTCCCTCTGGTCGAACTTTCGGCCTATCTCACTCTTAAATCTTGATATTAAGTTACTAGCTAAAGTTATGGCCCTGCGTCTTAACCCCATTATTGGGAGACTGATTCACAAAGATCAGGTGGGCTTCATACCACGCCGGCAGGCTAGTGATAACATAAGACGAGTTGTTCTCCTACAACACCTTGCCAGAACACGCAAGATCCCTATGCATTTACTATCCCTTGACATCAGGAAGGCCTTTGATACGGTCTCCTGGCCCTATCTAAATTACATCCTGGCCCGTTGGGGCTTTGGTCCACACTTTTTGCAATGGGTGAATTCCCTTTATAACCATCCCCAGGCCTATGTTAAATATTCAGGTTTCCGTTCAGAGAGCTTTCCGATAGGGAGGGGTACTAGACAAGGGTGTCCCCTATCCCCTTTGATATTCGCCCTGGCTATAGAACCTTTGGCAGCCCTGATTAGAGCTAGCCCTGATGTCAAGGGATTGGAGGTGGCCTCTACCTCACATAAAATCTGTCTATTTGCAGATGATGCACTTTTATTTGTCACCTCTCCCCGTACATCTCTCCCGAACCTCGTAAGAATTTTGGAACAGTTTGCCAATGTCTCTGGCCTAGAGGTGAACAAATCTAAATCCAAGGCTCTCAATGTCTCTCTTCCCCCCTCAGAAGTCACCCATCTGCAAGAGTATTTCCCCTTCGCTTGGTCTACCACCTCCCTCCCATATTTAGGTATTAAATTAACATCGGATTTATCTTCCCTTTACAGAACTAACTACCTCCCTATGCTGTCACACCTAACCGCTTTAATGGATTCTTGGAAACCGCTTTGTGTTTCCTGGTTGGGACGAGTGGCAGCCGTAAAGATGTCATTACTCCCAAAGCTGTTGTACTTATATAGAGTTCTCCCGATTCCGGTCCCCTCATATTTTCACCTTGTCATTCAATCTAGAGTCTTTAAATATGTTTGGGGTCCCATAAAACCACGAGTTTCTAGATCTATACTCCTGCGTAATAAACTTAGTGGAGGCCTGGGTGTCCCTAATTTTGCCCGCTATTATCAGGCTGCACAACTTGCCCAAATTACGTTATTTCACGCCACATCGGAAACGCCTATTTGGGTTAGTTTAGAGGCCGTTGACATTTATCCCTTGCTAATCTCTAATCTCCTATGGTTACCCCCGCTGGCTCGTAGTCCAATTCTCAATCCGGTAACACGCCACTCACTTAAGCTATGGGATAGTTTACGTGGCCGTTTTCGACTGTTGTCCACCCATGCCCCGCTACTATCTTTTTTTGGCCATCCGCAGTTCTATCCCGCATACACAGAACCTGACTCTTTCCATCTATGGCTCCGGGCAGGACTACACAGGATAGGGGACCTTGTTACTGACACGTCCCTTAAGTCCTTTCCAGACTTACAAGCTCAGGCTAAACTTCCCCCTAGGGAATGTTTCCACTACCTACAAATAACTCATTTTGTTCGCTCAATTATAGGGGACTGTTCCTCCCTGGACAGTATGTCCGTCTTTGAAAACATATGTCAATCGGATCCCCACGCCCCTGGTATCATCTCCCGCCTTTATAGTCATTTTACCTCTGACTCCACTGACCCCCCCCTCTACGCTGCACAGTGGTCCAAGGATCTCCAGATAACATTGGATAGGGAGGATTGGATTGGTATTTGGAATCGCACAAAATCTTCATCCCAAAACATTATAGCCCTTGAGGCCAATTATAAGGTCCTGATGCGATGGTATCTAGTCCCCGCTAGGATTTCTAAATTTCTACCCTCTTACCCAGCGGGATGTTTTCGGGATGTTTTCGTGGATGTGGAGAGAGGGGTACACATGAGCATATCTGGTGGTCTTGTCCGATAGTGAGACGGTTCTGGATAGCAATATTTCAAATAGCCTCCACCCTATTACAAGAAAAAATTTCGCCCGACCCATCCCTAGCCCTTTTGAATCATATACAATCAGATTTTACCAGAGCCCAAGTTAGACTCTTGCTTCAACTGACTACTGCTGCCAAGCAAACTATTGCTAGGGCTTGGAAGACCCCAACTATACATATTGCAGAAGTTAAGAATAGGGTGACTCAGGCGATGATCCATAGTAAGATTGAGGCCAGGATTCTCGACCGAATGGCTCAACACGACAAAACCTGGACCCCCTGGGTGGAACATTTTCTGCCCCCGGGATTTGATTTAACTCTGTTAGTATCTTAAGACATGATGTGTGCTCCGACCACACTGAATCCGAACCCGTTGGGGTTTGCGCGACTCAGCCGACATCCCTCCTACCCCTCCTACCTTCTCCAGGCCGCTCCGGCCTTCTCTTCCCCTTCTATTCCCCTTGTCCTCTCTAATCTTTTTCTTTCTTTTCCTTCTCTGTTCTTAATTGAAATGCTCTTGTTTGTGTTTACTGGGCAAGGCTACTAGCTATTGCCTAGTGTTACATCCCGTTATGTCCCAGTATAATGTACAGAGTACCCCCCTTTTTTTTTTGGTATATATGCCTTTGATGATACAGGACCTCCCCTATCCTTTCCCCCCCCCCTACTTATGTTGATTTTTCTGTTAATTTTCTCTGGCTGCGGATTTGTTGGTCCTTTCCTATTTACGAGATATACTTGACAATCCTCATTTTGTATTTTGACCCTCCACACCTTATATATTTTGTAATCGTCTTTAAGCTGATACCTGCCTCTGATGGATTGTACCAGTATGTTTTCATTTGTGTGGTAACATGCAAATAATTGTTTCTGTACTCTGTCATTTGCTCTTTAATAAAAAATTTGAAAAGAAAGAAATAAGGGAAAAAAAAAGGTATACTCATCAGCACACAGATATTGTATATCATAAATCGCACACATTGCATAGACGATACATTTATGATGATTTTTGTTTGTTTATTCTGTCAGCAATCCTCCATTTTTGGCGTAGTTCTAGGCCAAGCTCTGATCCTGCCCCTTTTTTGCAAAGAAGTGACACACATGGATGTCCCCCCAAAACATTAATTCTCGTCGACCCTCCAAATAAATATCCTTTGATTGTTGAGACACAGGTGCTTTGCATTTCCAGATGTTAAAACATCAGCTTTATTTGCATTTTGGAGAATGAATCTTGTTTGCCTGTCACATTCACTCAATTTAATTTCTGTGATTTTGCTATTCAACAATGTTTGAAAACCAAGTTTGGGGCCAGTCAGCCATGTCCAGGTGTGTTGTTCCTGGAGTAACCTCGCATTTTTGCAAAACAATGTCATATTACGCGTGTTTACTATTTCACAAAATTTGGTAAAGGTTGTTATTTTACATAAACACAATACAGTATCTACACGTGTTCAAAAGTACAAGCAGGCCAAGGAGGCAGATGTGAAAAACTACATGTCAACACATTATTGCAGACATTCCCCCCCCCCCCCCTTAAATAATATGGACTTACTTTTCCGCAGAATTTTGAGTATCTTCTTCATGTGATGTGGCTCCCTCAATTTTAAATCGGACCAACGCTTCCGGAGTTGCTCCTTGGACCTGGTGACACCAAACATTCTCCTCATTCTCCTTGCCACCTTGTCCATTATGTGTGACTTTCTACGGTTCGGTGTTTTGTAGGGCCCACATTCACCATCATAATCCTTCCTCCTCATGATGTAAACCAACTCCACCATTTCTTCAAACGCCATATTAGTGGCTTTATATCTTTTAGGCCTGGATCGGGACGGTCCTGCCTCTGTCCCTTCACTTGCGCCATGAGAGCTCCGTGCCCGCTCGTGTGACATCGCCATCTTTCCTTCCCACAGAGATTAGGGGCGTGGAAATGAGGAAATGTCCCGTCAGGGGCGGAGATTCTTGCATATGCGGAGTGTCGCGAATGCCAACAACGTATTGACGTAGGTTACGCGGAGAATATTCGCGCGATTCCAGAACCTACACAGTTAACGCCATATTTACTTTTTCAATTGATTAGGGGCATGGCAAAGGTGACGAGGGCGGCGTTTCATACATACGCGGAGTGGATAAAAGGCGCTTGACGTGATTACGTAGGTTACGTGTTAATTCATCGAGCGTAACAAACGAGGATTTTGAGAGAGGCAGGTAAGAAATTTAAACATGGGATCAGCAGCGGGCTATAAAATGTAGAGCCATGGGATGGGGGTTTGGTCTGTTGGTTGCACAGTTTTATTAAGCTATTATGTCTCTTGGATACCAGAATGTGATTTTCATACCCAAATGCTTTTGTAGACATCACAAAATAGAGAGGTCAAAAATGCTGTGACTCATTATCAATTATGTAGGGTGTATTCAGATCAGGCCAAGTATTGTTCTGTGTTGGTTGGACAGAGGTCATTAGGAAGTTTCTTTCATGTAATCAATGCTGAGGGGCAGGATATCTACACATGCAATAGTGCCTTGATGAATGCTGTCATTTGTAATAATTGTGTATGGTTGTACATTTCTATTATTTCCTGCAATGTAACCAAAGGGGCGGCATGTATAAAAAAAATGTTAGCTACAACCAACCAATGGGGCCGAGCTGGCCAGCATTTTGTAAACAAGAGACACTGTGTTTGTATTTCTATATAGGTACTACTTTTTAAACAACATATTCTATCAATGTAAATGCTGAGGCTTTTTTTAATTGTGTTTTTGGTTTCTTTTTCTTTTTGTAATCTAGAATAAAAATCAATAAATCAACATTTAACAATGGATCTCCTGCAGACCCAAGAGATTATCCAGCACTTGCTGGATAAATTTAGGGAAATGCCCATCCTGTGGGATTCAAAGCAGCCCACCTACCATAACAAGGACGTACGAGCGGCAGCACTTGAACAGCTAGCAGCATACATGAGGACATGGGTGCCAGAATGCAGTGCCAACATGGTGAAGGATAAACTTGCCAACCTCAGGGGCACATATAGGAGAGCATACAAAGCTCACCAAAAGCAGCTAAGATCTGGAGCAGCAGCAAGACCACCAAAGGAACCCAAGCTGTGGTATTACAGCCAGATGTCATTTTTGCGGGATCAACTGGAAGGCAGGCCATCTATGTCAAGTCTGGATCCCAACCTTCCCTCCACGCTACCTCCCAGCGGGACTTCCCCAGATCACAACAGCCCTGCAGAGTCGGATGAAGAGGGCCTGGCTGACAGAGAGGCAGATCTGCGCCTCTACGATGATGAGGTATAGTAGTTTCCTAACTATTTATGGAATAATATTAATTATTGTTTGAATCTTGACTTGATATTGGTTAATAAAATACAAGCTGGGAAGCAAAAATCAAAAGTCGTGGGCAAACAAATAGGTGTCAGGGATGACAACTGCAGGGGTCAGAGGGTGAGTCTGTTTTCAAGTTTAAATTCACGGCAAAAAATAAGATTCAAGCATGAAAATGTGAGTGATTATATTTTGAAATATATTACAACATGTCCCTTTTTTTTACACAGGAAGAAGAGACCAGCCAGGAGGTGGCAGATCCTCTCCTCACTGACAGCCAGGCCGAAGGGGTCAGTGGCAGCCAGGAGGAGGCCGGGCCCAGTGGCGTTCAGCAGCTCCCCAGGACAACCACCACCAGCCAGGCTCCTCCCCTTTATATTAGGCCACCAGGCCGTAAGAAGAAATTGGGGGCAGTGGAGGAAGCCAGCCTCCAAATGATTAAGGAGGCGAGTGCCATCATGAGGGCCCCCCTCAACCCCACTGAGGCCTACAGTGCCTCCCTGGCACACGATCTAAATCAAGGCACGGAGGAGCAGAGGCTACTGGCAAAGGGTGTGATCAACGAGGCCCTTTGGTGGATGCAGAGGGAGCTGCTGACCCCAGACACTGGGCTATGTGACCCAGCCCGGCTTGCTCAACACCATACTCCTGCTGCCACATCATCCCCACCTGCAAGGGCCCAGGGAAGACCCGCTGTAAGGCAGCCTGGAAGGAAGGTTGCAAGGAAGAGGAGACGTTGATGCCCTGCCTTCCATTTGATCCCCCACAAATGGCATCTTGTTTGGACTACCACAGCTTGGGTTCCTTTGGTTATGTGCTGCTGCTTCAGATTTTAGTTTGTGTGCCTCCTGAGGTTGGCTAGTTTAGCCTTCACCATGTTTGACAATGCAAGTTTGCATGTATTTTGCTAGCTGTTCAAGTGCTGCCATTCTGTTTTTGTTCCTTTTTATCATTTGCTAAAATAAAAGCCTTTTTGTTGATTTTAAAAACGTGCCTATTGTTTGTAATACTGTGGGTATTATTTTAGGCATCAAACATTACAAACAAATAAAATGTTTAATCTAAAATATTCACTAACTCATGTGGGGGGGGGGGGGCATTTGGTGTGCCAACATGGTAGACAATTTAAACAACCTTCAAAATAATCCAGTTAAATATACAAACAAAAGCAAAATCCAAACAATTTCCTATTAAAAAATTCTAAATGGTGACATAACTATAAACACATAAATAAAGTGGGAAAGATAAACATTAAACATTAAAAGCAAAAAATTATACATGTGGAGGACCACTAAAAATATGATACGTCGGGCCAATAAAAGATTGCTAAAATCTTACTACATCACAGCTAACAAATGTCACTTTTCAGTATGGAACAACTCAGTTGAAATAACATGAGCTAAATAACTGATTATTTATAGCAAGAGAAGAATGAATAAAACGACGGCATCAAGCGTTGTTTATTGTGTGGTTTGCTTCAGTGTTCTATTGCTAGAATTAATCTTTCTATTGACGAATGTGCCATATCCCAAACAAACGTGAGTTTTACCTGAACGAGCGCTCCCGTGGCCTCATTTAGTCTGAGCATGCGCGGGGTTTTTGTACGTTGGTTTTGTGTACTCACCACCAAACATGTCCGTTCGGACAGGATTTGAGCGGACGGTTTTAAAACAAGTTTGCAAATAAATGTCTGCTGAAAAACGGCCCGGCGGGCAAATGTACGGTGAAATTCTGTACGCTCGTAACTACACACGACCAAACATGTCTGCTGAAACTGGTCCGCGGGCCAGTTTCAGCAGACATGTTTGGTCGTGAGTACGGGGCCTAAGAGGCGAATATTGCTCAGGTAATAATAGTTGCATATAAGAGGCGAATATTGCTCAGGTAATAATAGTTGTATATGAGAGGCAAATATAGCTCAGGTAATATGGAGGTAGATGGCCCTTTAAGGTATTCCTTAGCAAACAGTCCTTAACACAACAATATCTCCCAAATAGTATGTTGATATCCACTAGTCATAAAAAGTAGCAGCAATTGTATTAGATAGAACATAAGCAGCAGATCTTCCTATGGCACTACAAGTGACACAATGTCTACTTATCCATTTGCAGGCTTGAGTGTAATAAGCAGGGATTCTGTGGTGTAAGGTGTTCAGCAAGGAAGGCCTCAAGGTTGTCCCCAGCAATGGCTCTCTGTTGCAGTAGTTATAACAGCACTAAAGTAGTAGTTGCAGGCTGGAGCAGTGTTGCAGCATGAGCGTTGGCACCAGCATGGAGCGTTGGCACCAATATCAGTAGCGTGGCCGAGCTACGGCTGACAATAATAGAACGCTGTCTGTGTATCAGGGGAATGCCTTTATAGGCATGAGACAGGTACCAGACAGCTGTAATGCATTGGCAGTGATTTGAAAGAAGCGCCGTATAGTGCGGCGCACTTACGCGTTCCACGGTGGAACGCACAGGGCGCTGCGCGATGACGTCATTGCGCGGTCGCCGCAATGTGTTCCAGTGTGGAATGCATTACAGAAAGGAACAGGCGCACGGCGCGCCTGTTACAGATAATCATCTCTGAAGAGAAGCACTGTGACTGTTTTTTGTTAAATAGAAGATTTCTATCTGGGACTGTTTAATATATAAGCAAAATTATTGTCCTTTATTTTATTTGTTCTTTATTTTAGTTCACTTAATGTGCACTTGATTGTTTTTTTGAATAATTATTGATGGGTTATACAGTATATGCATATTATTCACTGTTTAAATAGATGTGATCAGATATATATTATCTTATTTTTCTGTGATATTGCTTACCCCACAATATTGATGGTGAATTTATAATTGCAGCAGACTCATCATTTAACCACTTCAGCCCCGGAGGATTTGGCTGCCCAATGACCAGGCCATTTTTTGCAATTCGGCACTGCATCAGTTTAACTGACTATTGTGCGGTTGTGCAAAGTTGCACCCAAACAAAATTGACGTCCTTTTTTTCCCACAAATAGAGCTTTATTTTGGTCGTATTTAATCACCTCTGCGGTTTTTATTTTTTGCGCTATAAACAAAAAAAGAGCGACAATTTTGAAAAAAAAGCTATATTTTTTACTTTTTGCTATAATAATTATCCCCCACAAATATAAATAAAAAAAACGTTTGTTTTCCCTCAGTTTAGGCCGATACGTATTCTTCTACATATTTTTGGTAAAAAAAATTGCAATGAGCGTTACTTGGCTGGTTTTCTGCCACTTCGTGACATGATCGCAGGCACACGACGGACATCGAGTCCACGGCACTCATGGTCACAGAGCTTGCGGTGGGCACGCGCTCCCACAATGCTGCATCTCAAAGAGGATGTACAGGTATGTCCATAATTATGCGCAGCCGTGCCATTCTGCCTAAGTAAATAGTCATGCAGCAGTCGGCAAGCGGTTAAAGACATACAGTATTGACACATTTTCTATATATATTTTTTTTTCAATATTTTTTGCGCCGGTGACACATATATCACATTTTATATATTACCCAGTAACAATGTTATATTCTTCTCTACTTATAATAAAGATTTGATTGTGAAAAAAAAAAAAAAACAGTTATCAATCAAACTATATACTGATATTACATGTTGTAAATAAAGTACATGAAATTAGCTTATGAAATACATATATAGTTTTTCTTCTCCCACACTTGATATTGACTTGGTACTGACTTGATATTGACTGTACTGTATGAACATCCTAATACTATAGAATGTTTGGAATCTATTGAATCTGGGGATTATGGTACTTGAGTATTGTTTACTTATGAACTCCACAATTACTTAAAAAAATCTTTCAAGAAGAGACTTATTGTGAAATAACATACTGTAATAAGGGAATAGGACCTCTGCTACCAAATAAAGTGGGAAAAGCAGGAACAATGTGTGTAAGGACACCTTCATTACACACTCAAATTGGAATATAAAGGGTTTCCCTTTCCATTCTTTTTACAAGGCATACTTTTTTTCTTTCTCAGAGAAAACTTCCACTGAAAGAAACATGTAGGCTATCATTGATAACCTCCTTCTGAAATTGCTAGTTGCCTGACCATCATGCTGATCCAAGGGCATTGATACTTTTCAAGATAATTACCAAGAACATGCATACAGAAAGTCGGGATGAATTCCAAAATCCTAATCTGAATATTTGCTATAAGTCAGTGATTAAGACAATATTGGCAGCAGATCTAAACCCAATCACTGAAACTTCACATTATCCTTAACGTTTAAAGATGTTTCAAAAGTTATTTGAAACTAGTTAAATCTGTAGCTTTTATTGAAATAACACCTGGTAAGCTTGCTATGAATGTCTTAGTTCTTGCCCTTCCTGTTATAAGACGATAACACTCTTGTCTCCCATTTGCTATTTTGTGCTGTCACTCTATTGTATGTGCTTCCAGTAGAGTCTATAAGCATTCAAACCAGTGCTCATTTTGCAAGCCTGTTTTAATGGTGCCATGAGGAAGAAGCAATGATATGCAATTGACACAACTGCAAGTACACAGGAAGTGGTTGCTAAGAGGCACAAAAAAATGTAAAAACAACGTTTGAGAAAAAAAATCTCAATTTATGATTGTTTATGACACACAGTACCTTGGGATTTTTAGGGTTTACATCTAATTTAAGATAATGGAACAGTATGCCAGCTAGGCAATTAACATTTAAAAAAAGAGAGGTCAACAATATCAGCCTCCCTATTTATATCAGCACAGGTTTCCTGTAGCGGGAATCTACAACCATTTTGCATGTAATTGTATCTTAACTTCTCTTTTCTCTGTTCTCTTAATTAAAAAGCAATCTGCTTCCTATTTACAGTCATACAATATAACACGTTGCTTCACTGCCTTGGATTTGTCCCAACTGAGAGAGAGGAAAAAGGAAAATGTAATTTTACAATGCGTTCCCTTTTGGGTCTTGATACACATGTTCAATATGTTGATGAAAGCAGTATGTGCTTGTTGGCATTGGGATTACAGCATCTCCTATTTTGCCAGGATTTTAAAACATCTGTGAATGTATTAAGCCAGAGCAGTGAACTCAAGCCTTTTGGCAGCAAGGAACTAAACAACACCAGCCTCCACTGAATATTTTACTTTCATTCTTTTTAATATGTTCTATTAAGTCATGTAAAAACAGTGTTCATTTTCAGCATTAAATATACAGTGTGCCTGCCAACTGGTTAAAGACCACACAGAAATCCATTTAAGTGGCTAATTTCACAACACCTGGAGTATTTTTATTGGCCACCTAATTAGAATAATTTTTTTTAAGCGATTTGTCATGCGATTTGTCGCAGCCTATTGGGGGCAATGGCACTGTTCCAATCAGTGCGACACCAATTTTGTGGCGCCACACCGCATTTGCAAAAGTAGTTCCTGCACTACTTTTGCCGATTTCAGGTGCAACTTTAATAGACATCTGTGCATGAAGACACACAGATGTCTATTAAGTAACACCTGAGATTGCGCTGACCTTGCTACTTTTAAATTGTGCTACTTCAAGTGAAGTTCGGAGATTTCAAAGTAGCATTAATGTGAACCAGGGCTTAAGGTACATATTTTGAATATTTTTTAATCATTATGAACAGTTTTTTTTCTTATTAGGATTAATTTAAGGAGCAAAACTCAGGCATTATCTACCTAGATTTTTCAGTCTTCCTGCTGGTTTTACTGGTGGAGAACTCAATTTCCTCTATTATGATACTTTAGATGCAATGAGGCTGATTTACTAGATGTTGAGACATATCAATCGTAAATTGTGTACAGTATTCAGTTCAATTATCCATCTGCACATGATTGGGGATTCGAACTGAACAGGAATTGTCTTTTCATATGATAGGATAATTGAAGCGAATATTCACAGAATCTCAAGTTCTTTAGTAAATAAACCTAAGTAAGCTATTGCTAAGCTGCCTATATCTTATCACTGTGGCTATATCGGTACCAAGTTATGAAAACTGAAAGGGAAAACACATTTTGCAAATGAAAAAAAAAAGTACTGCATATGTGAGCCTAATTACTAAAATCTCATAAAAATTTACAAAGTCATCTTCATTTTTTTTAAAATCAACATCATTTCAATCAAATAATACTGGGTGATCTTAAATAATTTTAAATATTTAGCGTAAGCACACCACATTCTCAAAATGCTTTAGCAATACATTTGTATTAAACATATACATACAATTATACAATAGGTACAGACATTCAAGTATGTCACATCACATCAAGCATAATACATCAAAGATATTCACTCCACTGTTGAATCACAGCAAAAAATTGCATGCATATACTGTAGGTCCAGTGAGCTACACTTAAAATGTAGAACATCTTATGTTCAGAAATACATACAGGAGTTCAGTATCCAGAATGGAGTAATGAAACAAGATAGCTGAGCCAGACCCCTGTGAAAAGAGAGAAGGGGAGGAAAAACCTACATTATAAGGATGTAAGAACCCCCTTCCTCAAGACCCTCCTACCAAACTTACCACTGGAACACATGTTCCTTGTATACAATGGCTGCTATTGTCAGCTACTTCCTCCAGCCAGCTGTATGTAACATCACTTCGTGTTCCTGTTTTTGGGAGTGACATCACTTCTGGTTCCCCCCTGCTCCCAAGACTTGCCAGCCATAGCATGGCTGGACCATGTGCTAACTAGCTTTCAATAGGGTGAGACTGCATGGGGCAGGGTGAAGCAACACAAATAGAAAATAAAATAGAAACATGCATGTAATGTGGTACATATAATGCTTTTCTGCCCCATGATTAAGCTCCGGGGGCGGAGTGAAATGTGTTGGGGGGCATGGCCTAGTTGGAGCTAGGGCTGAGGCTGTCATACACCTCCTTACAGGGTTTTGCTGTGATATTTGACTTTTAGGACTTCCTTTCCCCATTAACGGTACCTTTTATATTGCATTAAGAGGACATGCTGATCCTGCCCCATTCTACCAGTCCAGTGTACCTCTGTTACCTCATTCTTAGTAACAGAATGGGGTCCCATCATTCACCTAGCACAGACTTCATGTGTGCACTTATGATCTCCTTCACTTCCAGTAAACCCCATTAACCAGGTGTCTCTCAGTACCACGGGTTCGGATGTGGTTGCTATTGGATCTTGACTGCTAAGGACTAGGGATGAGCTGAACATCCCCCAGTTCGGTTTGGGCAGAACATGCGAACAGACCAAAAGTTTGCTCGAACATTCGAACACCGTTAAAGTCTATGGGACCCAAACGTGAAAAATCAGTGCTAATTTTAAAGGCTAATATGCCAGTTATTGTCATATAAAGTGTTTGGGACCCGGGTCCTGCCCCAGGGGACATGTATCAATGCAAAAATTTTTTTTAAAAATGAAAGTTTTTTCGGGAGCAGTGATTTTAATAATGCTTAAAGTGAAAAAAAAATATTCCTTTAAATATCGTAACTGTGGGTGTCTATAGTATGCCTGTAAAGTGGCATGCTTTTCCAATGTTTAGAACAGTCCCTGCACAAAATGACATTTCTAAAGGAATAAAAGTAATTTAAAACTGCTTGCGGCTGTAATGTAATGTCGGTCCCGTCAATATAGATGAAAATTATTGAGAACAACGGCATGGGTACATCCCCCCCCAGCCCATTACCAGGCCCTTTGGGTCTTGTATGGATATTAAGGGGAACCCTGCACCCAAATTAAAAAAAGAAAAGGTGTGAGGCTCCCAGTACAGCAGTATACAGGCGGTCCCCGGGTTACAAACAAGATAGGGACTGTTGGTTTGTTCTTAAGTTGAATCTGTTTGTAATTTGGAACAGGTAAATTTTTTAAGTGTAAATGTAGGTGGGTTGGGGTGGTGGTGCTGCCTAATGCACGGGTTGAGACAGTACCTAACGGCCTGGTAAAAAATAAACCAGACTAGATAGTGTTTAGGTGCAACCCAGATGGCTAGTAAATCACTGAAATACCCAGCAATCAGAAAGGTCTGAGAACCCAATCAGCAAGATATATTACTGAGATAACACATATGATGGATAGTCTACGTACTAGTATAGCTGTCAGACTCTAATAGTAATCGCATATGAGAAATGCTGTGAATGCTGATATAGATGCCAAATACTATGCTGTGAATGCTGATATAAAAGCCAAAACTATGGTGAAAGGTGACGTATCAATGTCCTACCATAAATGACACATAGGTAACATGTATATAAAAAAATAAACATGAAAAAGCTAGAAGAGTAAATAACAGCAAAACAGCAGACAGCAGTACTGCAGTATAAAACCAATGAAACTCCAGCAGCAATAATAGCAAACCAATGTAAAGTCTGCTAGAAACTGTGTAGGATGGTCAGTCCAAATCCGGTGTAACCCAACACAACAAAAACATCAGAGGTATTCAATGTTGTTGCAATATAGGTGGAGTCTAATCAGATAATAGCATGTGGAGGGGGTGATCCTAGGTATGTGGATACAAGGTGGTCCCGGTGCTCCCCTCAGGGTTCCCCACTCACCAGATGGAAGTCCCCGCTTGGGGTATCAGGCATGTAATGCTCGCTCCTGGGATCACTTGCTCCTTTCCTCTGCTTGTATGGTCAGCTTCCTTCCAGATGGTGCTTGATAGATCAGCTGTCCAGCGGGCAAAAGTCTGCCCGATGCCTCTGTATCTCAGAGAAAAAAAGGGGACTCCAATAGTGCGATACCGTTTGTAGGTAAAATGTATTAAAAAGCTTCTATTGTAGCCAGAAATAACAATCTCCAACAAGGGAGTGGCTATATATTATTAAAATCTGGTGCACGAAACACAGATAAAACAAAAAATACAAAATATAAACAGAAAAGTATCTCCAGAGTGCAGGGTCTGAGGCGTGTAGTCAGCGGTGTGTAGCGTGCGCTCCAGCTACAACCACCTCACACGGACCCGGAAGTGACGTATGTGCATGTACGCCTGACGTACGTTTCGATGAAAGGAACGCCTCAGAAGACGATCCTTTCTGGTTTATTTTTTACCAGGCCGTTAGGTACTGTCTCAACCCGTGCATTAGGCAGCGCCACCACCCCAACCCACCTACATTTATTCTCATCTTCCTCCTTCGGGGGACAGATTTAGGGGGGCAGCAGCCTATTACTTTTAGCCCCAGTGCAGGTTTATACTTCCTTTATTATTTTACATTTTTTAAGTGTATCTCCAGCCTAAAAAAATCTATTTTTAAGCTTTTCGATTAACATAACGAAGGGTTATCACCCCTGTAACATTTGTTTTGCTGTCTGTGCCCCTGTTCAGAAGATTTTACCTCACTTTTTGTCCCTAAGACATTTGGATTTAGAAAATTTGGGGTTTTTAGGGAAACAAGGATTGGCGATAAAGCATCAGTGGAGACACCTTTTCCCATATTAACTCTTACAGGAGAGAATTTCCCTTCCTATGGGTAGATTCCCTCTCACTTCCTGTTGTCTCCCTCTGTTTGTAAGTCAGATGTTTAAAAGTAGGGGACAGCCTGTATATACTATACGGCCTGCCCTATATACTCTGCAGAAAATTAGGCCTTAGGTGTTGGTGGTACTAGAACACTGTAAACCCTCACAGTTACTCTTGGTGCGTGCTGGAACGGGCCCTGCTGTGAAATATTATATCAAGAATTGTAATTACATGCCCCAGTTAAACAGGGGCAAAAAAATTGGGCTTTTGGTGGTGGTGGTGCCTCAACACTGTAAAGCCTCACGGATACTGTTGTTGAGCGCAGGAACGGGCCCTGCTGTGAAATATTACAGCAACAATTGTAATTACAAGCCCCTGTTAAACAGGGGCAGAACAATTGGGCCTTAGGCAGTAGTGCCCTGAAACAAAAATATTCTTATAAGCTATCAACATGAACATTGAGGAGGAATAAGATAGCCACTCAGCATAATAGGATAGTCACTCAGCATAGGCAGTCTTCAAGGGATCCCACATCCATAGAAAAATCAATCAGTTACATTAGCATCAGGTGCTTGGTAGCTGGTGATCCAAGACTGATTCATTTTTATGAATGTGAGCCGATCAATAGAGTCTGTGGACAGATGCTCTGTGATTGGTTACAAAGCCTCCAGCAGCACTTAATGTGCGCTCAGAAAGAACGCAGGATTCAGTAGCTCAATTGCATATTGTAGAAAATAAATGGAATACCCGCGCTTAGGATAAGAGGTGGGAAATGTAAATAATGTAAATTATAAGACTGCGGCCCCCCTCTTTTGTATCCCCAAGATACAAATAAAAAAGGAATAAAATTGGGGTGTGGGGGTAGTGGCGCTGTCTGTTCAGTAGCCACTGGCTAAAGAAAAAAAAAAAAAAGTGGCTACTGAACAGACAGCGCCACTACCCCCACACCCCAGTTTTATTCCAATTGCATATTATGCAAGCTCTGGCCAGTGGTCCATCCTCAAACCCCAGTAACCCAGAGGACTTTCTGTTGGAAAGGTCTCCAAGTCTGACCCCTAGGTATTCCTGCACCATGTAATTCAGATGCTGCCAATGGTTGCTGGAACTGATCAGACCTTGGGGCTGCAGACTGAAGAATTGTCTGAAGGCATTGGTCAGACGGCCACCTTCTCCACCGCTCTTTCCGTGACTGAACGAAGCCTTAGCCACACGTTGTTCAGCACCATGAAAATTGTAACCTCCCAGGCTCTGGAAACGCATTGCACAAACCTTTCTGCAAGGCCTCCTGAAGATGTTTCATATTCTGCTCCCTTTGCGAAGGCTGGATAAGTTCTGCAACCTTACCCCTGTAACGTAGATCAAGAAGGGTTGCCAGCCAGTAATAATCCCTCTCCTTGATATAGGAGATGCAGGATCAGGAATGCCATGCAGCGTAGGTTTGCTGAGGCATTTGATCTGCAGTCCTCTGGGTCACTAAGGATCACATGATCCACAGCCACCTCCTCCCAGCCACGTACAACTCCATGGGTTACTGGGGGACTGAAAACGATCCCTTGAAGATTGCTGCTGATGCTGAGTGTTATCCTCCACCTCCATGCTGACACAATCCGTCTCCTCCTCTTCCCCGCAGGAATACTATCTGGATAAAGGGGGCCTTGAGAGGTAAGAAAGTCCTCCTCTTCCTCCCTCTGTTTTGCCTCAAATGCCCTGTCAATTATTCCACATAGCGTGTGGTACAACAGGAAGACAAGAGGGACAGTATCACTGATGCATGCACTGTCACTGCTCACCATCCTATCCAATGAGGCCAAGACATTGCCTTCCACATGCCGGTAGAGAGCCAGTTTGGCCTTCCCGTGAAAAGAAATGGCGTTTGGGAACCTGCCACTGAGGTACCACACATTCCACAAATTCACGAAAGAGCACAGAGTCAGAGGACAGAGACGCTTCAGACATATGTTGCAAACAGCAATGGTGCGATCTGCTGCACGCATGTAAAAAAAGACAGAGTTCTGAAGAGTTCACCCAATAACGTTTTTTAAGCACAAAGTCACTTTATCACTTCTTTTGTTTTCACAAATTTTATTTTATTTTTTGATTCACTGGACTGCTTTTTTCCTGGACTCTATTTTTGTGTTCTAAAAGGATTTATTTATGCATTTTTTCACCTAATTTCCAATTTAAATACCCGGCCAAGGATTTAAACTAGTAAATACCTGGCAAGGGGTATATACATTTATTTATTTCATTGTGTTTGATGCTATACTTTGCTCACTGTGGTCTGTTGTCACACTCACAAGTAGCATCAGACTAGCACCCACCAACACCCGGCCGAGGGTACATTGCATTAGCAAACACCCGGCCGAGGGTCTAACACACATATACACATTTAATATATTTTTTAAATTTTGTGTCATTCATTTTCCACGCTTCTCACTTCATTATATTACACATTTTTCAGGGCCAATACCCAGGTGGGGGTAACACCACATTTATTTTGAATCCACTTGGATTCCCCTGTCTTTTCATCAGAACAGCGCCATACCTACACCCCCCTTTTTCTCTCAACCCCCCAGGTCCGCCCGCACTCACCCCTCCACGGTGACGGCCCCCCACCCCATCTCACTCACCCCTCCACGTGATGCCCCCCACACTCCCCCTCCAAGGTTTCCTCAGCTTCTCCTCCTGGCCAACCCGATTTGTCCTGATTGGCCAGGAGAAGTCAGAGGAAAATAGCGAATATTAATTACGCTATTGTCAGAGGTGGGTGGGTTCTGTCTGCTGATCCCCGCTGAGCAGGTGGATGACAGGTCCCTGTCTGCTCCGCTGATGCAGAGCAGACTATCCTCTATGGGGCGATCGGATAGAAACAAACCACCTGACCATTTCCATCTGATACCATCTAATACGATCTGCTAGATGGGTGGGGAATGGAATCCCCATCTGTCTGTTTTTAGCTGACTGGACTGGATCAGATGCAGATGGGTGTAAACGGACACATGCCCATTTACATCAGCCTCTCCAAAGAGAACAATGGGTGGTCCGATTGGGCCCACCTGAAAAACAGACAGGCAGACCCAATCAGTCTGCTTGTGTGAAAGGGGCCTAAGGCCTTGTTCACACAGGGCATACACAGTGTACCTGTACAAGGATGCACAGGTGTTCCATGCATCTCTCTGCAGACAGTCCCATCAATGTCATTTGGGATGTAGCAACTGCACAAACAGAGACGTTGCTCCCAATTTTACATCCACGTAGATCCGCATGCATGTCTCTGACCTCACACTGTCTGTGTTCAGGGTCATGTACCCACACCCATATGGATGTCAGTTTGGGAAAAGCAGCTATGCCTGTGAACACCTGTGCATCCCTGCGTAGGTAAACATGGCCCCCAATGGCCCTCCATGGGCGTACACTTTAGTAGGAATTTTGTAAAATGTGCTGTTCATTTATCTGCTAATCATGATTTTAGTGGATTTTTTATATTTTTTTGCAAAGTGGTGTAAATTTGTTTTATTTTTTGTTATTTATTAACTCCATACAGGTTAATCTTGTATATTTAGTAGGGATTTAGCATGAGTTGTGTAGAATTAGCTGTGTTTTTATCTGCTAATAATAGTTTTAGTGTATAATATGTAATATATTGGTTTGATAAACATTTGTGCAAATACCGCGGGGTCTAAAAAAATCTGTAGCACCTTCATTTTCTTCCAGAGGTCATATGCTTTCAAAAAAATATATGGTTTTAGGGGTCTTTCACAAATTCTGAAAGCTGTAAGGGAAAAATGAAAACCTTCAGATTTTTTGAGAAATTTGCATATTTACATTTTTGCAAATGTTTAAGTTTCACCATTTCACAAAAAGGCGCAATGTAAAAATTACAAATATTTGTTATTTATTAATTTAATGCAGGTTTAGACATTTTGTAAAATGTGCTGTTTTTTTATCTGCTAATCATGATTTTAGTGGATGTTTTGTAAAATATTATTTTGATAAACATTTGCACAAATATAGTGGGACCTTAGAAATCAGTAGCACCTTCATTTTATTCTACTGGTCATGTGCTTTCAGAAAATATATGGTTTGGGGGGTATTTTACAAACTTTGAAAGCTATAAGTGAAAAATAAAAAAGCAAAGAAAAAATTGCAAAAATGGTCTGGCCACCTGAGGGTAAACATGGAGCACAGGGACTGGCAGCGAAAGGGTTCATGCAAATGTCAGCCATTTTTAGTGGTGGCTATAAAATAACCTGCTGGAATTAGGAGTAGCATAAACAACTGGCCAATATGCAAACAAAGGAACTGGCGGGAAAAAGATAATGGAGAAGAATTTTTTGAATTATGTTAGCTTTTGATTTGCAAGGATTTATGATGAGATCTATTTTATTTGAAGTAAAATAACCGGTAAGTTCTATCCAAATTTGTCCTGAATGCATTTATCAAATCACTATTTCTATCAACAATCATCTATGCTAATGATAACACCTGCCCTAGCTTGCCTCTACTGATACACAAATAACATCTGCAAGCCGTGTAATAATCTAACATTTGGAGATATTTGCCTGCATAACCCATGAGGTCACTAAATGATAAGCAATCAAGCAGTCCACAACTATGTAGCAATCCATCAATGTTGTAGGCAATCATTTGTCAATAGATCACTAGTAATTTTCATATGTGCACTCCATTCTTTCAGCCTATAAAATTGCAAAGCTGTATGATGAAGTAAAAACTGTAATCAAATAGGATGTGGCACTCAGGATATAAAGCAGAATGCATACAGTTCACAATAAGCTATGTTTAGTGTTGACTACAGGCAATGTTTAGTGCTTGTTTCATACTGAAATCATCAATAATGTTCACAGTTCAGTTAGCTGCCTCCAGCACAGGTGCTGCTGTATTCTCTTTGAAATGTTTATGATGAATAAACTGCAATCCACCTTATCTATATAACAAGGTCAATAGTTGCTATGGGCACCAGGTTTTGTGGAACTGCTGGCTACATGCACACATACAGTACATACTATAATGACTAAGTACATTACAAATGGAAAGAAAAGGTACAGCAAATTCTAGACTGTTCAAGTGATTGCAAAGTAAATTTTTCAAAAATAACAAACATGTTATACTTACCTGCTCTGTTGCAGTGGATTTGCACTAAGCAACCTGGATCCTCCCCTTATTGGGCCCCTCTTCTTCTCTCCTGGCCCCTCCCTCCTGTCGAGTGCCCCCACAGCAAGAAGCTTGCTACGGGGGGCACCTAGCTAAGTCACAGCTCCCTGTGTCCATTCAGACACGGAGGCTGCAGTTCTGCCCCACTCACTCTCTCTCCCGATTGGCTAACTGACTTGTAATGACAGCAGTGGGAACCAAAGGCACCAATGCTGTGTATCAGGCAATCAGGAGGGAGAGTTCCGGATGGCTGAGACACTTGTGGACATCGCTGTACAGAGATGGGCTCAGAAAAGTCTTAGGGGGGCCTAGGGGGGCTGCTGCACACAGAAGACTTGTTCTCTTAATGTATAGAATGCATTAATATACATAATATACAAAAACCTTATGTCTTTACAACGACTTTAAAATTAGTTAAACATGGCAATGCTAATAGCGTTCACTCGAATATTAAAGTGGATGTAAACCCTCCATACACCAAGTGAAGTGAACAGCCTCAGATGATACACATGGATGAACCAAATCTCCCTACATAGGTTTTACATGTATATCTGCTATGTTCACATTTATATACTGTTTAGAAAGTTCAGATCATGTTAGGAGATTTTTTTTTTTCCTGGTTAACACAGAGTGTGATGTCTGGGCATACAGCCAAGATAGCTAACATTGTTGATTTGAATAAAGGCACCCCCCCCCCCTTCTCATCATAGGCAGAGACTCTCAGAGGTGTTTTTTTTTGTTTGTTTTTGCTGTCTGTTTGTTTTGTGGTGTGTGTTAGTGAAAAGGTCCTGGAAATAGCGGCAGGAATTGAGTAAGATAAGTTTGAGATTAAAAGTAGTATTAGTATAAAGTATAAAGAATTGGACATAGATGGAGGAAGGGAGGAAACAAGGTATCAGGAAGTAGAAGCCAACTATGATTTTTTTTGGAACAGTAAATAGGAGGGAATGAGATACTATAATATGTGATGTAACAAGTGGATGCATATGTTAATAGGTCTTAACCTAAGATGTTTAAGGCTGAAGGGGAGAGTTATATCTCTCTGTAGCTTTTTCCTTTTTTCCCCCTGCATTTTTTCGCTATTTCTATGAGGATATGTCCTATAAATGTTTTTTTTTAATATGGAATGTATTTTGTAAGTATTTTGTAATAGGACCTGCTCTCTGCTAATCTAATTTTAGCAACCTCCCCGAACAAAAGATTCAGGCTGCTTTTGTTTAAAAAGTCTGAGAATGAGGTGAGGGTCGATTTCTGGAGGTGAGCGTTCATCCTTTAGGGGAAGGTGGAGGATTGTGTTTTCTCACTTAGAACACACTTTCATTGAAGAAACGTGATTTTGCACTGCTGGGATTTATGTATTTAGACTTTTGGACTTCATTACATTTTTTTTCAACAATTTATTTGTGTGCAACATTTGAGTTGTTTTGTGTAACATATGAGTTGTTTTTGGTAAATTACTGTTGTTAATTTTATACACACATATTTTGCAAATTGTTTATGGAGATTTTTATTGTAATGCTTTATAAGACTTTTTAATAAATCTTTATGTAGTTCTGAATTTTGTATAGATTTGTATGCCGTTTTCAGAGCAGCACATTTATACACATGTGCCTAGACATGTGCATTTGTTATCGTCCGAATGCATTTTCGTCCAAATTGTTGGTATTTTCGTTACCGGTTTAACAAACGAAAAACAAACGTGCAGAGATCGAAATCCGAAAGATCCGACATAAAAAAATGCTTTATTTTGTTTTTTGTTGCTACAACAGTTCGATATAGATAGGAGATTCGACATGACGCTGACAATAGCAATCTGTGTCTATCGAACCTGCGGTCGAATGTGCCAACCTTAACTCTATTAGTCCAAGATTATTCTACATAGAGAGGAAAGATTTGACATAGAGATAAAAGATTCGACATTATAGAGACAGTGTTGGGGTAGACCATTCAACATGAACGACGAAGATTCAATAAAGCAGCGAAAAACATACAAGCGTTGAATCTGTCATTGAAGGCTTATGGTGTCTGTCGAAAATTCTAAGAAGATTCGACAAGCAGCTAAACTGTACGACGCCGTAATCGTACATTTCCAGTCAAATGCTCAGCCCATAGGCTATAGAATATACAAAGAAAAAGCTGCGCTAATGTGCGTATTAATATGATGCCCTGATACCAGCACACAAAATACAAAAAGTGAATAACAAACAGTGATCAAACCGTGAACTTAATTTGAAAAGTCTAATAAACACTTATGGATTGACCATAATCCACCATAAAGTCCAAAACAGAATAAATGATTGTGTTTAATGATCTCCAAAGTGTAAAAAAATCCCCAACTCCTGAGAAGAGTGATGATAGAAGCACCTCCATCACAGTCACACACTGCCTCTTACCGGAACGCTATGATCTCTTAATTACAGGAGATCATAGACAGCATATAATGATGGTATCCTTGCAGCGTGTCAGCAAAGAGGGATGGTCACAAAGTTGGATTGCCTCAAACAGTGTACCAATATGGGATTTAAAAGGAAGAAAGAACTAGCATAGCGTAAGATCTTCAAGGTTTTTATGTATTAAAAAAAGATGTACACTTACATCAAGGTTGTAGTCATAAAGCATCTAAAAAAGAGCCGGCCGGCTCCTCGAACAAACAGCCCGTATCTTCCGGGTGTAATCACTTGACGCAGTGATGTCAGAACGTCGCCTCCCAACGTTTCGTCTCGATGGGGACGTGGTCACGGGATACAGGCGGCGTTCTGAATCACCGCATTTTAAACACAAATGGTATAGTGCAGCCTTGTTGTGAGGCTGCACTATACTATTTGTGTTTAAAATGCGGTGATTCAGAACGCTGCCTGTATCCCGTAACCACGTCCCCATCAAGACGAAACGTTGGGAGGCGACGTTCTGACGTCACCGCATCAAGTGATTACCCCCGGAAGATACGGGCTGTTTGTTCGAGGAGCCGGCCGGCTTGTTTTTTAGATGCTTTATGACTACAACCTTGATGTAAGTGTACATTTTTTTTAATACATTAAAACCTTGAGGATCTTACGCTATGCAAGTTCTTTCTTCCTTTTAAATCCCATATTGGTACACTGTTTGAGGCAATCCAACTTTGTGACCGTCCCTCTCTGCTGACACGATGCAAAAAATACCATCATTATATGCTGTCTATGATCTCCTGTAATTAAGAGATCATAGAGTTTCGGTAAGAGGCAGTGTGTGACTGTGGTGGAGGTGCTTCTATCATCAGTCTTCTCAGGAGTTGGGGAATTTTTTACACTTTGGAGATCATTGAACACGATCATTTATTCTGTTTTGGTGGATTATGGTCAATCCATAAGTGTTTATTAGACTTTTCAAATGAAGTTCACGGTTAGATCACTGTTTGTTATTCACTTTTTGTATTTTTTGCACTGGTATCAGGGCGTCATATTAATATGCACATTAGTGCAGCTTTTTCTTTGTATATTGTGTTTGATGTTGTATAACATTTTTTAGTTGCGGCTTTTCACCTAGGTTAATTTAGAATAAGCGCAGTATCCTTTTTTCCATAGGCTATAGAAGAATTTGAATGTTGGTTGACTAGTATTAATAATTTATAAATATAATTCTTACTAGTCATTCAACATTAGAATTCTTCCATAGCTTGTAGGCGGAACATTCGACCGGAAATGTACGTTTGTGGCGTCAAACAGTTTAGCTGCTCCGTCGAATCTTCTTAGAACATTCGACAGACACCATAAGCCTTCAATGACCGATTCGACCTTAATTAATTCGGATTTTCGGACTAATGCATTTTTTAACAAAACTAAATAAATAAAAACGAATTTCGGGAGTAACTAAGTAAAACATTTTTCGGACGAAAACAAAATTCCGAAACAAAATATTTCAGTGTGCACATGACTACATGATGTGCCACATACTAGTTCTGGGAGCTGCGAACTAAAACCTAATGACCGAGCCTCTCTTATGGAACTTCAGTAATATGCAACATCCTGTTTTTTTGTTTTGTTTTTTGAAGCCTCATAATGCAGGTGTCCTGCTTTCTGACAGTCTTTTTAATATTCAAGTTGTTTCCCCTGCATTAATATCGCAGTTCAGCAATCCTGAAAAATTTAAGCATATTCTCATTATTATTTGTTGTGTTTGAATTATCTTTTGTACCATATGTTATTATGCTTCAAAATAAGAATTAGAAAGGTCCTCTGCAATTTATAAGATAATTAGCAATTTAATGCTTGGTTTCAGTCTGTGTTTTGTTTCCTGAGAACTTCTTGATTGCTGAAATATTTACCCAATTAGTGCAATACTATTGTCTGCATTTGGAATAGTTATAACAGCTTGCTGTCCAAGTGTTACTTCCACAAACCAACAGGAACTGAGCATGTTACTATGGCACAAATGACATATCAAATGAATGTTGACATTTGTTCTCAACATGCAGCTACTTTTGGTCTGAAAAAAAAAACACATTCTGCTGATCTATGGAGAGGGCTAATGGACAACAATCATGAAACAAATGTGAAAGACAAATAAGGACAAATAAAGAATAAAAGAGAATGAAGTGTATGTTTATAGAAACACAGTTTAGTTAATTTCTCGTTTTAATAAAGAAGATTGTATTACATGTATTATTCAGGAAAATAATGAATGTCTACTATAGTTCTTAGTTTCTATGGAAGAAAAGCTATATTAAGCATAAAAATAACAAATCTAGCATTAATTCATGTTCTACATTTTAATCCACAAGAATGCTAGTCACTCAGTCCACTTAAATAATCCATACCAAGTCTGATTAAATGACTGGTTAGACCGTTTTAGACCTAATTTTCGGATAATTACCTAGTATGGGGGATTCAGAAGATTATCTCACCTGATCAATACCTATTCAGATATTAAGCAGCTGGGTTGGAAGATAGGAGTGCAAGATGACTGCAACTGCTTGTGGGTTATCATGTGTTATCTTTTTACTATTTTAAGACTCCAATCTTATCTTAAAATGTTCATTTTAAGGCCTCATACACACTGGATGTTTTTACAGCTGCTGTTTTTGGCTTCAGACATTTTTTTCTGCAGCCAATAAACTCCCCAGCATGTTATCCTATGTGTCCATGCACACATAGGCTGTTATCAGCTGTTTTTGGCAGGGGCATATTCTGGTTGGAAAAAAATCTGCAGAACAATTTGGATTTTGGAGGAGTTTTTCCGCTGTAACACCGCTCTAACTTAAAAATGCAGAAAAACGCAGCTATTCAGCGTGTATCAGTGTTTTTGAGCCATATGCTTTTATGGGAGTATAGTTTTGCTAAAAAAACTTCAAAAAACTATGAAAAATGGTAGTGCAAAAATTATGAAAAACTCACTCTGCAGCTACAGTTTTCTACGGCTAACGTTTCTGGCTTTTTTATAATGTCCAGTGTGCATGAGTATAACTGTATAGATCCTTCAGTGAGTTACAGTCTACGGTACCAGGATTCGAACCTGCTCTGTTCTCTGATAGGGACATGTTGTAGTTGGAAACTAAACTATGACCTGCGTGACCATATACAACTGATTCTAATACTAAGGATGGAGCATTGTTACGGTTTCTGAAGGGTATATTAAAGAGCATTAGGGACATCTGTGTTGAGGAATATATTGAGCCATCCATTGTTGACATCTCCTCCAAAACTACTAATTGATTGCCTGTCATGCAGATACAATTGCTTTAATACTGTGACTGATTACTGAAAAATGAGAGGAGATAATACCCAAGGAAAAATTGTCAGTTTGTATTAGAAGAATATATGGCCAACTGCCAGAGCCCCCACTTCTTGAAGAATAATAGGGCAGATTCATCAAGCTGTTCACATAAAGTGAACCTGTGTGTTGCCCAGGGCAAAGCAACAGGTTCAATTAACTGCTTCTGACCCGAGCTGAACCTATTCACCTTGATTTTGCTCCATACTACTCACTGTCAGGATCAAGGATAAGACGGCCTAGTAAGCACCAGGGTTTTACCCCGCCCCCATGTAACAACTCAGGGTGCCTAGCAGCCGATCACCAAGAAGTCTAAAAAATGTCCAGATATTCTTCATCACATGTCAGAGCAGTTAGGATGTGGAACTCCCTTCAACTGTGGGTGGTGTCTGAAGGTATTTTTTTTTAAACACTTAGATGAGCATCTTAGCAAACACAATATACAGGGATATTTGAAATTGTATTAACATAAACACACACACACACACAAACACACGGGTTGAACTGGATGAAATTATATATTTATTTAACCTTACCAACTATGTAACTGTGGGGTTGATTTACGGAAAACGGAGAGTGCAAAATCAGGTGCAGCTCTGCATAGAAACCAATCAGCTTCCAGTTTTTTTTGTCAATGCTTAATTGAACAAACTGAAGTTAGAATCTAAATTCACTACCATGCACAGCTGCACCAGATTTTGCACTCTCAAGTTTTAGGAAATCAACCCCTAAGTAATTTATGGAGGGATTAGTAGATTTAGATGGACTTTACATATGTGACTAAATATTAAATCCAAACTTCAGCTAACACATTTTTTTAACAGCTACAGGAAATTTTGACCATTGTAAGCACCCGTGTTAGTTTTAAATGGTTTGCCTGAACCCTATAATTGCCATTTTGTCTGTACTTTTTGATCTGTTAAATGAAGGTGAAAAAAAAACTTACTGGAGGAATAGACAGATAAAAAAAAAAGCATGAAAAATAAAACGAATGGAGCCACCACATAAAAGGATTGTTATACCTCCACATAAAAGGATTGGTAATCTGCAATATATTACATTTTTGTTTTTGGGTTTAAGGACATTTTACGTGTTTGTCTGCCACCAATCGAGTGGTCAGTGACCAGTAAGTTAAATATAAAGAGAATTCTTGAATCTGAATCCAACCTAGGTATTAATTCGACTTTGTGTTACAGGGGATCCATTGCTTACTGCTGGTGACACCTGTAATTCAGTTGTGAAGATCATCTTTTTCCAAAATAAATAAATAAATAAATAAATAAGAATATTTAACTTTGTTTATTAAAATCATTTACAATATAATGTTTCAAATATCCTTAAAAGTCTCAACAAATACTTTACAAATGCTTCCTTTTTCACTCTGTCTTTCAGCTTCAGACTAGTATGACTGAACCAATGACACTGTCAAAGTCCATCTCACTTCCTCGGAGTGCCTACTGGCATCATATCACCAGGCAAAACAGTGTTGGCGAAATCTACAGTTTACAAGGCAAGTGGCTTAAAATGAAACATTGCACCTTTTAGTTTGTTTCATGCTGTGCACAACTTAATCAGATTGCTTTTTATCTTTGAGTTTGTTGTGTTCCTTTCATTTCAATTTATCAGCTGTCATGATCCACAGTGGGGACACAGATTTTTCAAATTGGCATTTATTTTTTATCATTTTAGCAACTAATAGCAAATCACTCTGTGTAGACTGCAAAGGCAATTTAGACATGACTTTTTGAACTTTACGATGCAAATTACAACCATCAAAAGTTCAGCGTACACCATGGTTTTATGCTATGCTCCCTGATGGGCTCCTTAGTTGTTACAAATAGGATATTCTTATTTGCATAAATCATACAAATATGACAATACCTTAAAACAATACTTCCTTTTAAAATGTGCTGCTTCTGATGCTGTGTTGCTAATTTATCACTAGGGTAAGAGCTTTAGTACAATGTTCCATAATGTTTATGCTGGTTACATAGCAATGTTCTCTGATTAAATGGCTTTGTCTCACAGCTTCATTTTGAATAATGCAAATGTACACTACTTTCTAATAGCTGCATTAAAAATCTTTATTCTACTATATTGTGATGTTTATTGGAATAGAGCATCTGCTGAAAATAATGTGCACACACCAATATATTCTCACACTGTTACCTGCAATACTATACAATGCTTAGAGTTGTATGTAGATTCCATTATGGGATAATCCCAATTAGTGAGCATTTTACATGTGAGCTAACACACTGAGACTGGGACATATTTAAAAAAAAAAACTGTCTGGGTACCAATTTTCTGTAAAATGCAGTGGTTTATTGGCTTTCTAAAATGTAAATTTTTATTATGTTTTGGCTGTAAAAAAAATCCTCATTTAACCACTTTAATACTGGGCAATTGTATCCTCTTCCTATCTAGGCCAATTTTCAGCGCTGTCACACTTTGAATGACAATTGAACAATCATGCAACACTGTACCTATAAGTAATTTTTTCACACAAAGAGAGCTTTCATTTTATCACCACTTTAATCACCACTCAGTTTTTTATTTTTGGTAAAAAAATAAAATTAAAAAAATTAAAACGTCTTATAACATTTTGTAAATAAATAACCTTTCTTCATAAAATGTGGTTACAATGTGTTCTGCTACAATTCCTTGGTGAAAAACCCAAATCAGTGTTTATAATTTAGTCTGTAAGAAAATTATTGAGTCCACAAACTATGGTATATACTGAATATCTGAAAATCGATCAATCCTGATGTACTGTTGGTCTATCTCATTTCTAGAGGCCCAAAAATGCCAGTATAGTACAAAAATCCCCCAAATGGCCCCTTTTTGGAAAGTAGACAGTCTAAGATCTTCAGTAAGGGGCATGGCAAGTTATTTTTTTAAGTTGTAATTTTTTGTCACAATTTTTGGAAAAAATTAAGAAATTAAAAGATTTTTTTCCGTTTTTTTTTTACATACTGTCAATAGTAATTAATCTGAATGCAATTACTGTATGTGCTTTAACTAAATTTCTGACTCACCTAACCAAGAAGAAACTGCTGAGGCTGAAGGCCTGGATTCCAGAGTGCGAGAATGCCTTCCAGATCTTAATGGTGGCACTAGCTAGCGCTCCTGTGCTACAAGCTTCAGATTTCAAACTTTGGGTTCTGGTGCAAACTAATGTCTCTTCCTATGGTTTAGTTAGAGTCCTGAGCTAGGGGAATAAATCAGGGTAGACAATTGCATCCTCTAAACAAAAAAAGAAAAACCTGTTCCCAGTTGAATCCATTTTTGGGGAAACGCGTCGGGTGGAGCAACTTCTAACGCCATCACACTCATCTATACAGCCCCTCTGGTTCGATCCTTGGCTGTTTTTTATTTCTCTTTTTTTGTCTTCCTTTTTTGGTATTTTTCTTTGCTCTTTATGAATACCATTGCTGTGGATTTTTGGTCTGCTGTGAGAGTGTAAAATGGATTGTTACCTGCTGTGAAAAAGTTTTTTAAACTTTTTAATAATTTTTAATGATTTATAATCAATCAGTGGTTTGGATATACTACACTATGAGGATTCTGTCCCCTTTTTTCCATTGAGTGATCAATTCCGGTATCCGGCATTTGATATCTTCTGAGGTGAACCCGACTACCGGTCTTTTGTGCGATCCGGCTTGGAAAGACAACTGAAGGTCTTCTCTCTCTTTGCAAGATTGGAGCACCCCATCCTGAGTTGAGTGATTCTACAACGGGGCCGGCAGGCTGATGTACATGCTGTTTTGACCTCCTTAAAACCGGGGTCCAACTTTTGCGGTAAGAGTCAATATTTTTACCCCTTCTGAGCTGAGATATAAGATATACGCTTCTGCCAGATATCGTGCTGCAATGTGGAATGATCTATGAACTGATTCTTGGAAAGATCCCGCTGTTTTGTCTTTGTTCTCATGGATTCTGGGGACATATTTTTCACCTTTTTTGATTTATTTATATATGGATTGGGTATATCAGATTTTTATTTTATTAAATCTTACTCACTCCTTGTGTGCTTTGTCATACGATTTTTTTTTCATTCATTCACTATTTCATTAATTTGCACTTAATATCTTGGGATTGCGCACCTATTCTTTGTATTTAATTACATCCTCTAACTGAGCAGGAAGCTACTGTACAAGAAGGTACTGTAAGCCAAAATTTAGCTCATGTGGGTGTCCCCCCGCTGAGGAAGTCCAACCAGGACGTAATGCCGCGTACAGGAGGAGGAGCTCATGCACGGACGTCACCCCCTGCCATCTCTCCGCTGGATTGTTATATTCAGCTTCCCCGCTTGTTCAATACTTTTGTTTTATTCCTGTGCTACCATCAGCGTTTACCTTTTTATATGTCCTCCTCCTTTTATTCAAATTAACATACAGAGGCCATTTAGATTGTTTTCTTTATTTTTTTGGTCATGCACTCCAATGCGATTTCACCAAGCAACTTATAGTGGAGATCTCGGACACTGCAGGCCAGCCCTGGTTTTGCTGCTCACCTGTTTGGAGACACTCCTGCTGCATGGATCATTTCATATTATCCCTTGTTGGATACATGCTCACATGACCTTCTCCCACAGAGAGGTCCATCTTTTCTGGTAAGCACATTGTGTGTGTGGTGGAGGATTCTGTTGTCATGCTCACCAGCAGAGGATTCAAACTCACCTTCTTCATGAGGGACTTTATCCTTACCTTGGTCTTACTATTGGGACTTTTATATATATATATATATATATATATATATATATATATATATATATATATATATATGTTGTGATTTGCATATCACTGTTTCATTTATTACTTTATTTGCGCTGCACATACCCATTGTTTTTGCACGTGGGTGCTGCAGCTGGTTAAACCAATTTGTTGAAGAGAACGGAAAGCTACAGCATTACCATACAGCACAAGAGGGGGGAAAAAACAATGCAGGCAAATTCTCCAGATAAGCAGAAGATGTTGATTATATTGGAAAGGAATTTGAACTCTCGTCCATGGCACCTGAAGAGGAAAGGTATGATAATAATGAGGTCTGACAAACCCTGAATTGTGCAGAGGGGATGGGGGAGTCATACTGAACACAGTGCCACCCACAGCACCTCAAAAGTCATACATCAATGACAAACACAGTTAGATTTAAATCCTATGTCTGTGGTGGGTAGCCAGAGAATCTGGCACATTTGATAAAGCATAGTTCACACAACACAACCCAGCTTGAGACACAAACCAGGGAAAGCTATTGGGAATGCAGAGGTGTCAAAAACCCTCCACTAGTAAGTCTTCAAAAAGCTTATAATGAAATCATTTCATTAAATTCTCTGTTTTAAATAAAACAACATACCTCTCAAATTAGTCTTGATTTTTTTCTTGATTTGTTTATTGTAACACATTCTAACTACATTTATATATCATAATTTCTGCAACAATTCTTGTAGGGGAAGATGTAAACACCAGGAGGCTAATAAAACACATCAAATATCCCAATCTAAACATATATACTTTATATATCATATTTGGTCTCTAATGAATTTTAATTTCATTCTGCTCAATAAATTGTTAGTTGTTGGATTGTGAAAACTGGTCAGATTGAAATATAGCTATATTTAGAATAATTGGCATTAAGAGTTTATATTCTGAGCATAATAAAGTATTCCATCACACTTATGGAAACACCTCTCAGACCGATTGATTGGTTATCATCATTAGTATTAAGGGGAACTGTTTTTATTTATTTTTGAGAAATGTACCTTTTAATGCTGACCAGCTCCATCCTGATGATCCATTTGCTTCAGCAAAGATTAACAATGTAGAGCAGTAAAGCAGTGTAATGTCTCTATTCTGGTGCAGGGCAGGAATTTCGGCTGTACTTTTCAGTTGTTAGACAACTATAACTTAGGCAATGATGATATCTGCTAAGCTTTGTGGGTATAACAACAGCTCAGAGTGTTAGCAGTAGTTAAGAAATATATTGCTCAGATTCTAGTCAAGTCATGCCCAGTATTCAGTACAGCATAGCTATGTCACAGTTTCTCAAACAAGTTGCATTCCTTAAAAACATGCAATGTTACATATGTGAATTGGCCACAGACAGGGACATTTTATAGACTGTATACTTTGAACATGAGCTGTGTTCTGGAAGCTCATAAGCAGGGCCGTTTGAAGGAATTTGGGGGCCCCAAGCAAAATGGACATGGAGGCCCCCCCGCACACAAAGCCCCCCCCATGTTTTTTTTTACAGCCCCCCCTCTACCTTACCGCGTGGCAGGAGATTTAGTTTCCTGCCTCAGGCCCAGACTGGGACAAAAAATAGGCCCGGGCAATTTAGACTGAACAGCCGATTTTCCAGCAACCCGCCAGTTCGCGAGGACGGGTGGTGACGGGATAATCACAGAGTCGGTCCTCCGCACTGTAGTGTAAAGGGGGGCTGTGATTGGTAGGGGCACTGTGATATAAAGGGGACTGCACTGTAAAGAAAACTGTAATGATTATAGTTCCCCTTTACAGTGCAGTACCCTTTTTATCACAGTGCCACTACCAATCACAGCCCCCCATTACAGTGCTTTGTTCTCTTCGTTTTTCACCTATAATACTTTAGGTTTTCCCATTTTCCATTTTTCTTTTTTTCCGTTTTTTTATTCTTAGTGTTTTTTTTCTTTTATCCTTTATTTTTTATTTCTTCTTTTTTTTTTTTTTTATTATTATTTATATTTATATTTGTTTTATTATTTTTATATACATTTTTCACACTTTATTTATTTCTTACTTAGGTAATTTTCTTTACTTGTTTTTTTAAGTTTACTTTCATACATTTTTCTCAGTTGCACACACCTGAGGCCCCGTACACACGACCGAGTTTCTCGGCAGAATTCAGCCAGAAACTCGGTCGGAGCTGAATTCTGCCGAGAAACCTGGCCGTGTGTACACTTTCGGCCGAGGAAGCCGACGAGGACCTCGGCGAGGAAATAGAGAACATGTTCTCTATTTCCTCGTTGTTCAATGGGAAATTTCGGCTCGCCGAGGTCCTCGGCGGCTTCACAAGGAACTCGACGGACAAAACGATGTGTTTTGCCCGTCGAGTTCCTCGGACGTGTGTACGGGGCCTTATCCTCTTAATTTGTCTCCTTTTCCCACTAATTTCTTCCTTTTTTCATTTCTCTATCATCTTTATCCTTTTTTATTTTCTCTTATTTTCCTCTCCTCTCCTTTTTCTGTTTCTTTTTTCCCTTTTTTCTCTTTATATATTCCCCCTTTTTTTCTATCTGTTCTTCTTCCCTCCTTCCCCTCTTCTTCCCCCTTTCTTATCTCCTTTTTGCCACCATTCAGCTTCATCTATTTACACTTCCCTGTGTCCTCCATTACTCCATAGTCTGCCGTTTCTTGATTGCCTGTTTTCCTTCCGTGTCTCTTCCCTTGTCTCCCGATGTGATGTCTTCAGTTCTCAGTCTCTATGCACTTACATTTCACGTGTCTCCTTCACTCCCCTGGTTTTTTGAATGGACGTAATTTCCCTTGGTGGGCGGGGTCTCCACACGTCATACGTTGCCATGACATCATCGGCCCAAGCCCTGGCAGCATCCCCATTGCCTAGCTACAACAGCAGAACGCGTGCACGGACATCAATCTTTGCTCTGATTGGATCCGACCTGCTGCATAGCAACCATGGATCCCTGCACTTGGTCAGTGTACAGATCTCCGGCTCCTCCCACCCCTGCTCTGCTGATAGATGACATTGTCGGCAGGGCAGGAGTGCCTGGAGAGGAGACACAGGCACGGCCGCACAGCGGGAGGTGAGCCTCCACCACGGCCTGTGTTAACCCTCTCCAGGCCGCGGTCGCCGCTTACCTCCCGCTGTGCGGCCCGGTCATCAACAGGCATCGGACCGTGGCCAGAAAGTTCAGCCTGTCAGCCCCCTGGCCCACCAGACATTTGCCCGGTGTGCCCGCTATGGCCAGTCCGGGCCTGGTCACCCTAGGCAAGGGCCCTGCTTGGGGGCCCCAGGCCAGCTCGGGGCCCCAAGCAAATGCTTGGTTTGCCTGTCGGGTTGCGACGGGCCTGCTCATAAGGTGCTCTTTAGCTCTTTTATGGGAGCATTAAATACAAAGTTCTGGCTATAGCATTATTATGCTTTAGCTGACTATTAGGAGTTTCACAGATGTTGAAATGATTCCCAAGTTAAATCTTGTAGACTGGCACATAGGGGCACTCTATAGGACTTCAGAAGTAATTACAAATTTGATAAAAGCTTCCTAAATGCTTGCTAAATCAAATCCTCTTCATACTTGTATTTACACGTTAAGTAACAGGCATTGTAAAGGTGAAGCTCATCTAATAAGGTTTCCTGTAATAATGTGACAATGATGCTGAACTGCTCCTAAATTCAGAGCTGATTTGCCACTTTCTTATAGGCTGAGTCTGCTTGTTCTACAGTGAGAATATTTTTTTTTTGCAGGGGACGTGCCTACCAGAATTCTCATTGCTGATATATAGTTTGTCAATCAGCACCTGGCCACTCCACTCTGCCCACTTCTTTCTTAATGGACTGCACTGCATCTGTTGCAGTGTGTGAAAGGGGAAACATGCAAGACACATAAGAAGGAGAATTTGACTCAGTCAATGATGTTTTATTTACTTTATTAGCCTTGTAAATCACAATTGACTGTGATACAAGAAACTTAGGTTGTACTTTAACTATTGAAAATAGAAAAAGTTGCAATATATTTATTCCAGTTATCATCATTTTCAGTCCACATATCCTGATGCAATTTTAGCAGTCAGTAGGCACGGCTAGACTTTTCTAGCTATGAAAGCTGTATAACCAGTGCCTTGTGGATGCAAGGCACACCTGTAAAAAAATGTTCAGTGTAATAGGTACTGGCTGTCAGTTTGACAGGCTACTCCAGCTCTGCTTTTAACCGCTTTCCGATGGCCTATAGCAGTGATGGCAAAACTTGGAACCCTAGATGTTTTGGAACTACATTTCCTGTGATTCGCAACTACACTGCAGAGTGCATGAGTATAACAGGAAATGTAGTTCCAAAACATCTGGGGTGCCAAGGTTTGCCTTCACTGGCCTATAGTAATATAATGGCCGAGCAGGAGTGCTGCTATACTGGGTGGATCTCGCCTCATGCATGTCCCACAAACTGCGATGTGGCGCGATCTTGTGTGGGCATGACAGATCAGTGTACTACACCGCTGCCGGTATCATGTGATCACTGTGACCAATCACAGTGGACCACATGGTAATTGAACACAATGAATGCCTTTCATTCATAGCCATTCATTGTGTTGATCTCTGTGATTGGTCACAATGATCACATGGTACAGGCATGGGCAATCACAGTGCATCTGTACCGTGTGATAGCTGTGGCCAATCACAGCTTCACAATAGTACACACTGGATGAATGGATGTTATTAATACAAAATGGTTGCTTATAATAGTAATATTCCCTGTTATAAACAATCATATAGCCAGATTCACATACATAAGCGTATGTTTAAGCTGGCGTAGCGCAGCTCATTTGAGCTACGCCGACGTAAAATAGAGAGGCAAGGCCAGTATTCACAAAGCACTTGCTCCCTAAGTTACGTCGGCGTAGCGCAAATGTCCCGGCGTAACCCTGCCTAATTCAAAATAGGCAGGTAGTGGGCGTGCTCCACGTAAAGTACCCGTGATCCCATGTAAATGAGGGCCGTTGGTACGGCGCATGCGCGCGCATGCTCAGAATCACGTCGCAAATACTCATTGCTTTTGACGTGAACGTCACCTACGCCCAGCCCCATTCACGTCCGCTTACGCAAACAATGTAAAATACGACGGCTGATCCATTGTCCATACCTTGCATGGGCTGTGCCATCTTTTTGGTGGTTTATCTTTACGCCGGCGTATGTCTTACATAAACGGCGTATCTTACTGCGACGGGCGTACGTACGTTTGTGAATTGGCGTATCTTGCTCATTTACATATTCGACGCGTAAATCCACGTACAGGCCCCTAGCGGCCAGCGTAAATATGCACATAAGATACGACGGCGTAGGAGACTTACGTCGGTCGTATCTTGGCCAAATTTAAGCGTATCTGGTTCCCAGAATAAGCTTAAATATACGACGGCGTGCATTCGGACTTAAGACGGTGTATCTACTGATACGCCATTGTAAGTCTACCTGAATCCGGCTAATAGTGAGTAAAATCAATGATATATATATATATATATACACATATAACTTTCCTACAAACTAAATAATCTACGCTAATTTGGATAATTTTATAAAAGAAATGTAGCAGTATAAATGTTGGCCTAAACTTTTGAAGAAATATTATTCATGTAAAAAATGTTATAATTTTTTTTTATATATTTATGGTCTTTTTTTCATTTTTTTAGAAATAAATAAACACCACCAAAAGAAAGCTCTATTTGTGTGAAAATAATTATTAAAAAAAATTGTTTGGGTACAGTGTTGCATGACAGAGTAATTGTCATTCAGAGTGTAACAGCACTGAAAGCTAAAAAATGGTGAAAAGGTGAGTGTGTGAATAGTGAATATTACAATTACAAAGAAAAGCAGCTGGTGTTCAGGAATATAGTCTGAAAATCTCTTACATAAAACCAAAAAATGTGCAATCACACTGTGCTGGTTTGCATTAGAAAAGTATTACTAAACACAATGGGCCAGATTCACAGAAGAAGTACGCCGGCGTATCTACTGATACACCGGCATACTTTCAAATTTGCCGCGTTGTATCTTTAGTTTGAATCCTCAAACCAAGATACGACGGCTTCTGGCTTCGATCCAACAGGCGTACGGCTTCGTACACCTTCGGATCGTAGGTGCAATACTTCGGTGCCCGCTGGGTGGAGTTTGCGTCGCTTTTCACGTCGGGTATGCTAATTTGCATTTTCCGTCGATCCACGAAGGTACGCGCGGCCATCGCATTCTCTTACGTCGTCGCTAGTCGGCTTTTCCCGGCGTATAGTTAAATCTGCTATTTTGTGGCCTATAGTTAGACTTGCCATGTTAAAGTATGGCCGTCGTTCCCGCATCAAATTCAATTTTTTTTTTTTTTGCGTAAGTCGTCCGTGAATAGGAAAGGACGTAACTCACGTCGAAGTTCAAAAAATGACGTCGGTGCGACGTCATTTTGCGCAAAGCACAGCGGGAAATTTCAAAACGGAGCATGCGCAGTACGTTCGGCGCGGGAACGCACTTAATTTAAATGATCCACGCCCCCTACCCGGATCATTTGAATTAGGTGGTCTTGCGCCGAAGGGATTTACGCTACGCCGCCGCAACTTTACAGGCAAGTGCTTTGTGAATCAAGCACTTGCCCGTAAAACTTGTGGCGGCGTAACGTAAATGCGATACGTTACGCCGCCGCAGATGTACCTGAATCTGGCCCAATGATTTTGTTTACGGTCACCAGGCTCATTCTACATATAGCATATAGTTTGTATGTGTACAGACATCACAAATGTCATCCTTGTGTAAAAAAATTGATTGAAAAGAAATCTGCAAGTCTCATTTAAAAAAATGTAACCCTCACTCTGGGTACTGACTGACAAAGTATTTACAATTCTGTAGCCACTGACCATATCTATTTATCAATCTAATTTAATCTCCTTTTATCGCACATGATTATAGGTCCCCAAACAATTTTTCATGTGGTGCATGTGGAGTTCTATGAAAAAAATTGATACAGTAAAACCTTGGATTGCAAGCATAATTCATTCCAGAAACATGCTTGTAAATCCAAAGCACTTGTATATCAAAGCAAATGTTCTCATAAGAAATGATTGAAACTCAAATGATTCATCCCACAACCATTTATTCATAAGTGCTTCCATTTATATGTTGTGTAACCATAAAATGTCCATCCAAAAATGGAAGCCTCCACAAGGGGATTAGAAGCAAAATCCAGCAGGAGCTACAGAGTATAAAAGAAAAGAGAGGTGCCTCTAATTTGTAGAAATATGTTGCTAAATGCTGTACCTTCAGTAAATGTAATCATATTGCTACACTTAGAGGCACCTCTCTTCTCTTTTATACTCAGTTGTGACATGACGCTACTTGTATATCAAGACATCGCTTGTATATCAAGTCAACATTTATTTAAAAATGTTGCTTGTCTTGTAAAAGGCTCTTAAACCAAGTTACTCTCAAACCAAGGTTTTACTGTAACTTATAGAGCATTTGGAAATTTGTAGCCATTGACCATATCTATGATATTTATTGGTCTAATTTTTTTCTCTGTCACACATGATCCTGAGTTTCAAGAAAAATGTTCATACAGGGTATTTGAAGTCCTGTAAAGAAATTAGATAAAGATCAAAATCACATTGATGTAGGTCTAATGCCATTTTCAAAAATAAAGTTTGTATTGTTGACCAATGCAAAAAACGGTCACTGAGAATCATACCCTTGACTTCCATGAAGCTAGGACTCGACCTGACCATTTTATTATTCTAGTTTAAAGCTTCTCTGTGTCCCATTGTAAAACAGAGCCAAGACTTTTACTGGATTTCGGAAGCAATAAAATGGCCTTTGATCCCAAAATGCAAACCATACACCACTATTGCATTAATACTTCAGATTGTATAATGCCATCATAAACGTGTAGCCTTAAAATTTCTCCTAAAATAAAATTTAAAAAACCCTCTTTCGTTTAAATTGACTTCTTATCTGCATCAAACATAAATAGATATTACATTATTTAATAATGTGTCTACTAATTTACTAGAATGTATCAGTTAACAGCACAGATTTATACCCTGTTTACCCACTTGCTGCCGGCTGTACGACTTTCTACGGCCGCAGTGTGGATCCCAATTGCTGGGAGGCCGTCTATATGCGGCCTCCGGCCTCCAGCTACCGGGGGGCGCGCGTGCCCACCGCATCACTGAGATGCCGATGCGTGTGCCTGGCAGCCTTGATGTCCGCCAGGCACCCGTGATCGGCGGTTACACAAGGACGTGGATCTGTGTGTGTAAACACACAGATCCATGTCCTGTCAGAGAGAGAGGAGACCGATGCTGTGTCCCTTGTACATAGGGACACAGATTAGTCACCTCCCCCAGTCAGTCCCCTTCCCCCACAGTTAGAAACACTATGCAGGGTACACATTTAACCCCTTCCTCGCCCCCTAGTGTTAACCCCTTCCCTGCCAGTCACATTTACACAGTAATTAGTGCATATTTATAGCACTGATCGCAGTATAAATGTGAATGCCAAATGGTGCCAAAAATGTGTCAAAAGTGTCCGATGTGTCCGCCATAATGTCGCAGTCCCAATAAAAATCACAGATCGCCGCCATTACTAGTAAAAAAAAAATAATAAAAAAAAATAATAATTCTGTCCCCTATTTTGTAAGTGCTACAACTTTTGTGCAAACCAGTTGCTTATTACGATTTTTTTTACAAAAATATGTAGAATAATACGTATCGGCCTAGACTGAGAATTTTTTTTTTAAATTGGGCTATTTATTATAGCAACAAGTAAAAAAATATTGATTTTTTTTTTCAAAATTGTCGCTCTTTTTTTGTTTATAGCGCAAAAAATAAAAAACGCAGAGGTGAGCAAATATCACCAAAAGAAAGCTCTATTTGTGGGAAAAAAAGGACGTCAATTTTGTTTGGGAGCCACGTCGCACGACTGCGCAATTGTCAGTTAAAGCGACGCAGTGCCGGAAGCTGAAATTTCACCTGGGCAGGAGGGGGGTATATGTGCCCAGTAAGCAAGTGGTTAATAAGAATGTTGCTTTTATTTTATTTTTTAATAGGTTATGTATACAAATAGACTTTATTTTGCATTATAGTATAGATGAGCTTAATAGAACAGATTAAATCTTCACTTCTGCAATCCTCTTGGGAGAATTAGGGAATTTAATTTGCTGATCTATCATTTTTTTGTTTTACTTTTTATTTATATTGTCCAGTATACCAATTTCTTAGGATGGACAAGTGTTTTTTTTGCAGCCTATATAACTTTTATCCACGAATTGCATACTTCCAGAAAAAGGACTTCCCCACTCAGTAGTTCCTATGCCTATTTGATGCCCAAAAGAAGAGAAATATTTACTTATCCACTCCTGGTAAGGGCAGATAAATTGTTAAGCCCTGCCACAAATAAAGGGGTCTTTTTGGTTGTTTACCTGTTCTCAAATGTTTAAAAAATTAACACTTATATAAAACTACTTTATTAAAAACAAATTTTCTTACCACCCTAAGGCCCCATTCACACAAGGCGGACTCTGTCGCTACGGAGTCCGCCTGCTCCCGTCAGCTCAGCGGGAGATCTGTCTGCAGATCTCCGCTGAGCCGACGGATGATAAGCTCCTCTCTGCTCACTGAGCGGGGAGGGGCTTGTCGGGCACCGCTGTGTCCTATGGAGCGATCAGATGAAAATGGACAGCATGTCCGTTTTCATCAGATCTTACCCGATCCGATCCACCATGGACAGATGGGGACGTGTCCCCATACGTCTGTTTTTAGCGGATCGGATCGGGTCGGATGTCAGCGGACATGTCTCCGCTGACATCCGATGCTCCATAGGGATGCATGGAGCGGCCGTTCTGGTCCGCCGTCAAAACTGACAGGCGGACCTGAACGGTCCATCCGTGTGAATGAGGCCTAAGGCATCATGGTCTATTAAAACATTTTCAATTCAAGTTGAATCTTCCTGAATCCCACTCTTTAATTTGTACAATTCATTCTGTGGGGGAACCTGACTAAGCCCTGGTTCACATTGAGCACTGGTTCACACTGCTGTGTTTTGACATGCGATTTGGCAGAAACCTGCACAGATGTCTCTGTAATTGCGGGCCAAATCGGGACTGACAGGCATGAGTGAAATTGTGCAAGTTCAACTGAAATCGCACGGATTCACTCCCGCAGCCCAGTGTAAACCTGGGCTTAATACCACTTTGAAATTGTGCTACTTTACTTGATGTAGCAGGTCAATGCAAATCAGGTGGTACTTGACTGACATCTGTGCCCGTTCATGTACAGATGTATATTCAAGTCGCACCTAAAATTGCTAAAAAATAGCACAGGAACTTTTTTTTATCAGATCAGTGTGGCATCGCAAAGTCAAAGTCGCATCAATTTGAACGGTTCTATTGCCAACAATAGGGTGCGACTTATCATGAGATTTTAACTATAAGATTGCATAACAAGTCACACCGGTGTGAACGGGGGCTTTACCATAGACAAGACACTTTCTTTTTTTTTTCTTTTTTTTTTGACACAACACAAGTATATTTACAATCATTTGTGAAAATCTCCAAACCAGGTAATTTGAGGTAACATGTAACAATTTTCCAAAACAAATTTCAGGAAGGTCTCATTGTGTATTGAACAAGTATTGAAAAAGTTTGGTTCCGTTATCTTGTCTGTGCCTATTTACTTTTTCCCTGTACTAGAAAGACTTGACTATCCTGTTGGACTTTCTTAAAAGGAGAACATGGGAAGTGTCCAGTGTTCCTTTGATTGTGCTGTAAGAGCAGGGGGAAGATGTTTAGGGGGTCACATGGGGAGAAACTGGGGCCAATAAGTGGGAGGAAATGAGTGTGGTGGAGAGGTGAGGGTGGTTACGTGTGGAGGGGGTGGTGATTTGGGAGGGGGTGCATCGGGATAATTTAAGCTGAAGGTACTCACCAAATAGTCTCTGTAGAGATAGAAGTTGCAAGACACATAAAATATCAGACACGTATGGATTATTTGTCTGAGAGCAGTTCCAGAAGACATGTTGTAATGTCCCTTGTACTGACTGGCATCACTAGCATGTGTTTAACAAGTGTTTAGAACTTGCAAGTATATTTTGTAGAGGAGTGTTGGGACTGTCAAGCAATTTATAGACTTGCTTATGGAACCGGTTGGCTTTAGAGGATAGTTTTATATATTTTTGAAGGTGTGAATACTGTTTGCAATTCAGATTCCCATTTATGTATGCATGGAGGGATAAAGAACACTGGGCCAGATTCACAAAAGAGATACGACGGCGTATCTCCTGATACGCCGTCGTATCTCTAAGATACGATTGTCGTATCTATGCTCCTGATTCATAGAATCAGGTTACGCATAGATAGCCCTAAGATCCGACAGGTGTAAGTGATTTACATCGTCGGATCTTAGGCTGCAATTCTAGGCCGGCCGCTAGGTGGCGATTCCATTGCGGTTGGCGTAGAATATGCAAATGACTAGTTACGCCGATTCACGAACGTCCGATTTGCCCGTCGCTCTAAATTTACGTTGTTTCTGTAGAGATACGTCATGTAAAACTAAGCATGCCCTCTAGGTGGTCTAACCAATATTAAGTATGGCCGTCGTTCCCACGTAAAAAATTTTAAGTTTCACGTTGTTTGCGTAAGTCGTCAGTGAATGGCGCTGGACGCCATTTACGTTAACGTCGAAACCAATGACGTCCTTGCGACATCATTTAGCGCAATGCACGTCGGGAAATTTTAGGGACAGAGCATGCACAGTACGTTCGGCGCGGGAACGCGCCTAATTTAAATGGTCCCCGCCCCATTTGAATTAGGCGGGCTTGCGCCGGGCGGATTTACGCTACGCCACCGCAAGTTTACAGGTAAGTGCTTTGTGAATCAGGCACGTACGCTGTAAACTTGCGGCGGTGTAACGTAAATGGGATACGTTACGCCACCGCAGCGTAGTCCATTTCTACGTGAATCTGGCCCACAGTTTTTATAACTTTTCACGCCAAGCGTATGAATCAACCTACAACAACTTGGACCCCCCCGCCCATTCTGGGCAAAATCATCACCCCTAGCGCCAAAGTCAAAAGTCTCGGGGTCATCTTTGACTCTCACATGACATTGGACGCACAAATAGGGTCAGTAGTCAGCGGATCTCACCATCTGCTGCGCCTACTACGCAGACTTACTCCTTTTATCCCCAAGGAAGACATAGCGGTCGTGGTGGGAGCTATTGTAAACTCAAGATTGGACTATGCAAATGCCCTTTACCTCGGACTCCCCAAGTACCAAATCGCTCGTCTACAAGTCGTTCAAAATACGGCCGCTAGACTTGTGACTGGGAAAAAACCTTGGGAATCAATCTCACCTTCACTGAGAACCCTTCACTGGTTACCAGTAAAAGACAGAATCACTTTTAAAGCGCTCTGTCTAACGCATAGATGTATCTATGGGAATGCTCCCAATTATCTATGCGAAAAAATAAAAGCTCATAATCCCAATCGCGTTCTGCGATCCACCAATCAAAATTTCCTCTTGATACCGAAAGCCAACTACAAGTCCAAAGGAGAAAGGAGATTCGCGGTCCAAGGGCCTAGACTATGGAACGCTTTACCAACCAGCATTCGGTTGGAGGAGAACCACTTGGCGTTCAGGAGAAAGATCAAGACTCATCTCTTTTGATACCAAAGGAGACAGGAACAACAAGCGCCCAGAGGCGATTAAGTTCGCATGTGCTGCGCTATATAAGTTTTCATTCATTCATTCTAAATTATGTTCTGAATGATGGGGGTTAATTTACACAGTAATATCCATAAGCACATGGATATTTTTTTTTATGCAGGGGTTGCTTTTAATATGAAAGATAAACAAAAAAGAAGGGACGGGTACATAAAATATAGAAGAGATACCGTAGAAATGTCAAGTATAGTAACACATTCAAAATTTCACCAGATGTTGTCACAGACTGTGAAAGAAAAAGGTGTTTTAAAAGAATAATAGATAGCAAACCATCAAGTATTTTTGACATATAACAAACTCTGACCATGACCCTTAATTCTACTACATATTTCTCAGCTACTCAGCTACTCACATGGCAAATGTTAATACAGAAGGATTATTTTACCTAAGTAAAAACAGAAATAGCTTGGTATTATGGTGGATTGAGAAGACATGCAAATGTAGCATTACCATGCACTAAAAATTGTAAACAGAATTGAAAACCCTTTCCAAGAAATTGTACAGAACATTTCATGCCTGTATTAATAATAATAATAATAATAATAATAATAATAATAATAATAATAATAAATATATATATATATATATATATATATATATATATATATATATATATATATATATATATATATATATATATATATATATATATAATACAATACATATGATAGAAATGATTAAAAAAAATAAACAAACATTGAAAACGGACCAGTAATTTCTGTAAATATGCTAGATAAAGTATTTTTTTGTAGCTAATAACAGTGTATGTTTTTGAAAGTGATCTGACCCTCATAAAATCACATTACAAGAAGCAAATCCAATGTTCCTTTTATTTTCTACAGTATAATAACCATGAAGTAAATTGTTATTGCTATCTCATTGTTAACCACTTGAGATCCGCGCTATAGACGAAATACGTCCGCAGCGCGGCTCTCAAGTGCCAAGTGGCCGTTTAAAAACGGCCTTTGTGTGCATTACCCGCGCGCGCCACTGGGTGGCGCGCGGCGGGTAAAAACTGTCCCGACGCATCGCCGAAGACCCGATGCGTGTACCTGGCGGCCGCGATGTCCGCCGGGTACACGCGATCGTCGGTGACACGGTAGGTGACAGCAGGAACGTGGAGCTCTGTGTGTAAACACAGAGCTCCACGTGCTGTGAGAGGAGAGGAGACCGATCTGTGTCTCTTGTACATAGAGACACAGCATCGGTCCCCTCCCCCAGTCACCCCCCTCCCCCCACACAGTTATAACACACCCAGGCTACACAGTTAACCCCTTCCTCACCCCCTAGTGTTAACCCCTTCACTGCCAGTCACATTTATACAGTAATTAGTGCATTTTTATATCACTGATCGCCGTATAAATGTGAATGGCGCCAAATGTGTGTCAAAAGTGTCCGATACGTCCGCCGCAATATCCCAGTCCCAATAAAAATCGCAGATCGCCGCCATTACTAGTAAAAAAAAAAATAATAAAAAAAAATCATAATTCTGTTCCCCATTTTGTAGGCGCTATAACTTTTGCGCAAACCAGTCGCTTATTGTGATTTTTTTTTTTTTTTTACAAAAATACGTCGAAAAATACGTATCGGCCTTAACTGAGAAAAAAAATAGTTTTTTTTAAAAAAATTGGGATATTTATTATAGCAACAAGTAAAAAAAATATATATTTTTTTTAAATTGTTGCTCTTTTTTTGTTTATAGCGCAAAAAATAAAAACCGCAGAGGTGATCAAATACCACCAAAAGAAAGCTCTATTTGTGGGGAAAAAAGGACGCCAATTTTGTTTGGGAGCCACGTCGCACGACCGCGCAATTGTCAGTTAAAGCGACGCAGTGCCGGACGCTGAGATTTCGCCTGGGAACGAAGGGGGTTTATGTGCCCAGTAAGCAAGTGGTTAAACCTGCCTCATATTGCAATTGAGCAGTGGGGTGGGTCCATAAGTAGTCCTGAGTAGTGTCATCTTTAGTTTATGAAAGAAGATTTTTTTGGGTCAAAGTTGGTATAGTCTGAAAAACAGATAGTATGAAAGGTTGAATATCCATCCTAAAAAGTGCAACGTGACCTAACCAAGAGTATCATTTCAGCAACCAGTCTCTAAGTCTATGAAGCAGTGTTAATTTTGGCATCAAATTTCGATTTAGTTTTAGTCATAGTCCTTGGACTAAAATGCCATTTTAAAGTAGTTGGAAAGTCAGAAAAGTCAGAAAAGTCATTATATGCATTAAGATAAAAACCTTCTGTGTGTAGCAGCCTCCCCAGCACCCACATAGTCATCTGCAATTATTTTAGTTTTAGTTGTATTTACAGTAGTTGACTAAAATTTGCAGTACATTTTAGTCGACTAAAGTATCGTACATTTTAGTCCACTAAAATCTCCAGTACATTTTAGTGGACTAAAATTATTTTAGTTGACTAACATTTAATGGATTTAGTTACATTGTAATGCATTATTTAAGCATTTCTTTATAATTCCATAACTCATACTTCTGAGTAAAAAAAAAATCTAATTTCATGTTATTATTTATGGTATTAAGGTTTGAACAAACTACACAGACACTCTTGAAGGTGGTTTGAGAAGGCCTGTAATGCACAGTGCTCTGGATGGTTTGAAGTGGCCTGTAATGCTGCACAGTGCTCTGAGCGGTAGTTTGAGGAGGCCTGTAATGCACACAGTGCTCTGGATGGACGGGAGACCTATACATGCTGCACAGTGCTCTGGATGGATGGTGCTCTGGATGGTGGTCTGGAGAGGCCTGTGCTGCACAGTGCTCTGGACAGTGGTCTGAGAAGGCCTGTAATGCACAAAGTGTTCTTGATGGTTAGGAGGTCTGTAAATTCTGCACAGTGCTCTAGGCAGTGGTCTGAGGAGGCCTGTAATGCACACAGTGCTAAGCACGCCACACCACTAAGCATGCCATGGTCGCTACTTTGCTTGCTGGGAGGGGAAACATTCACTGGCTTTACAGGCTTTAACTGAAAATTCACATGAGCAAATCTCCCTCCCTCACATTTTCGTTCTGTTTTCATTGATGAAAATTGAATACATTTTCCTCATAACTTTTTTCAATTAACAACAATGTGGGGTTATTTTTGTTTAGTTTTCATTGCTGGAAATATGCTGCTGATGAAAATTATGCTGAAAATGTTTTGGTCGAGGAATCTAATGCTGCTATGAAACTATGAGTCTTGCAAGAGTGGGAAATAGTTTAAGAGTCTAAAGCCCAAAGCCAAAAGATAACAGTTATCATTATCCAAAGACACCTAAAAGCATCAGAAAACTATTAAAAAGGAAGTGGTCTTTCAGAAAAAGGCATTCTCCTAAAGATATGTAAAATGTTATCAATTATCTCCCATAGAAAATGATTTTCTGGCCAAATAGGGAGCCAGGTTGAAACTGTCTGGATTTAAGATTTCCCACTGTTCAGTTTGCATAACTGGGTGCAAATTTGGGGCCAGATCCACGTAGATCGGCGCTTCTTTACGGCTGGCGTAGTGTATCTCAGATACACTACGCCGCCTTAACTTACAGCGTATTTCCCGTATCCACAAAGAATTTGCGCCGTAAGTTATGGCGGCGCAGTGTATCTGTGACGGTGTAAGGGTGCGCAATTCAAATGGATGAGATAGGGGCGTGTTTTATGCTAATACGTCTTGACCCGACGTAAAATACTTTTTTTTTAACGGCGCATGCGCCGTCTGTGGGGGTATCCCAGTGCGCATGCTCGAAATTAACCCGCACCAAGCCAATGCTTATGACGTGAACGTCATTCTACGCAAAGCCCTATTCGCGAACGACTTACGCAAAGGACGTAACATTTTCAAAATTCGACGCGGGAACGTATAGCAGGGGTAACTATACGCCAAAAAAAGCCTTACGAAAACTACGTAAAAAAATACGCCGGCCGGACGTACGTTCGTGGATCGCCGTATCTAGCTAATTTGCATACTCGATGTGGAAATCGACAGAAACGCCACCTAGCGGCCAGCGTAAATATGCACCAGACGGATCTAGCTCAGCTTCATATCTTGTTTTGTGGATACAAAACAAAGATACGCCGGAGCAAAATAGAAGTTACGCGGCGTATCAATAGATACGCCGTCGTAACTTCTTCGTGGATCTGTCCCTTGGTGTCCATAGCTGGGCCTTTTCTTTTAAAAAGTATTTAATATTGAAAGAGAACAGGTTATGGGTCATATAGTAAACATTCTGCGAGTCTGGTTGGCATGAAGTCTGTGTAAGAAAACTCTATACCAAATATATATGAGATATATTACTGTAAAGTGAAGTGACATCATCGGTAATCCAGGGTATGAATCCTTCAAATCAGTAGTGTTGAGTAATAAGTGAGTAGAGTCATGTAAATAAGACAGCACTTTTATTAAGTAAATTTTTAAACTTTGTAAGTGATTGTCAATGAACTGGGATAGGTTGATGGTAAGTGAATTGGTGAGTTCAAAGATATCCTTTAGTATGCTATAGGTTTCCATTAGATAGTCTTCTCTATCTTGCAATTTTATGCCTCCTACTTTATCTGCATATGTAATTACTAAATTATAATTTTTCTTTAAAGCAGAAATCTGAGATCAGCAAACCCGCCCCCCCCCCATTTGTACACCCCCTACACAAAACACTAAACAGTTGATTGTGAAATTCCTTACAATTTAAGAGTCTAATTGAATTTTCAGGAAGTCAGCTCTCTAATTCAAAAGATGTAGCATATCTTCTGCCGAAGAGGAGGTGTTACAACATGGATTGCATCAAATCCTCTCCTCTTGCTCCACACTATAATAAAACTACACTTCCCATCATGCTATGTAAAGTGCAGTGAATGTGGGTGGGTATAATAGGCCTGTACATGTTAAATGTGAACAGGCCCATTTCAACATAAATCACACCCCTCATTCTGCAGCCATCCACACTACTGTAACACACAGAAGGATAAGTAGGTTACCGTATTTATCGGCGTATACCGCGCACTTTTTTTCCCCTTAAAATAAGGTGAAAATCGTGGGTGCGCGATATACGCCGATACCCGCTTCCCGCGCTCAGTTTGAATGCCTGCGCCGATGTATACCGAGTGCAGTAAACTCGGCTACATTCGGCCAGGCTCGACTTCGCTCGTGCTCACGCATAAACGTCACAGAGCGTGAGCACGAGCGAAGCCGAGACTGGCCGAATGTACTGCACTCAGTATACGTTGGCGGAGGTGGTCAAACTGAGCGCGGGAAGCGGTGATTCGACGGGGAGACAGTGCGGGAGAAGCCGGGAGGACACCACCGAAGCCGCAGACGGACGCCGATGGAAGCCGCGCAAGACACCAAAACTGTAAGTACTATAATGTTTTTTTTTTTACAGGAATTGCGGGTGCCACATTAGGGGTGCGCGCTATACGCCTGGAGCGTGCAATACCCTGATAAATATGGTATAGTCTTATAAATGCAAAGCATGTTTGTGCTCTCCCCCTCCAGTCACAACAGGAGATAAACATATTGCCCTTACTTGCTTTATGTAATTATTACTGAACTGTAGACACATGCCCATAATTATATATTCTGCTACAATTCAGTATTATAAATATTCCTCCTTGTACTGTAGTGTTACCTGTGAATAATATTTAAGATTTAATATCTCAAACATATGATTTGGGTTAAATGGGAGTTCTTTTGACCAGGAGAGAAAGCTTTAACATAATAACATTTATTGGAGTATAGTTGGTATTCTAATACACAGAAAATATTAGGTTAAAGTATAATAATTACATGGGGAGGAATACAGAGTATATTCCTTTAAAACATTAAAGTACAAACATACAGTATTCAGTTACAAGTAAAATAGACCTTTTCCGATAATTACCCTTTAGTCCTATCCTGATAGCTGCCTTTCCATAAAGAGAGCATTCCCTCTCCTCAACTCCATGTATATCCCTGCATGCTGGTGCCCCATTGGTTGGCATAGCTTGGCACTTGATTGGAGGGCTTACTACATAAGTCAACCCCCTTTAATGCAAATCCTGGTGACTATTCTGGGCAGGAGTTTTACCGTATTTATCGGGGTATTGCGCGCTCCGGCATATAGCGCGCACCCCTAAAGTGGAACCGACATTCCTATAAAAAAACATTTTAGTACTTACAGTTTTGGTGTCTTGCGCGGCGTCTATCGGCGGCCTCGTCGGGTGGGGCGTCCGTCTGCGGCTTCGGGTGTCCTCTTCGTCGGGTCCGGCGTCCTTCTGCGGCGTCCTCCCCGCTTGATCCCCGCTTTCCCGCGCGTCCTGTACGTCCAGGACGTGAGCGCAAGAGGAGCCGAGCCTGCCCGACTATACACGAGTGTACTGCGCTCGGTATATGCCGGCGCAGTATTCAAACTCGGCGTGGGAAAGCGGGTATCGGCGTATACCACGCACCCACGATTTTGCCCTGATTTACGCCGATAAATACAGTAATTGAATTTTCCTGGGAAGTTAAGTATTGATTATGGGTTGGCCTCCCTGCATTGCATATCCCAGCATGGGATCCTTTGAAGTGAGTATGTGTAAAACAATGAGGTTTGAATCTCTATTGTTTGTATACACAAGCCTAGGCCCCAAAGTGTCTGCTCTCAACAAGCACGTCTGTGACGCCCTTGTGCACGCCTTCCATAGATGCAAGCTAAATGGAAATATATTCATAATTACAATATTTTACAGCTATTAATGGAGATTTCAGATAAACTCATAAGGCAACAGTAGCATTGCGATCTTTCTAACTGCAATCAGTGCTTGTATATTGTATATGAGCATATCCCTAGCCACACCACAGAAAGAAAGAGCCAGGACATGCTTCTTTACATCAGCATGGGGCATAAGTAAATGTTGGCATGAGAAAAAAATAAATAAATGTGCAGAGCTAATTTACTAATCAATAACACAATGGGGCAGATCCACAAAAGAATTACGCCGGCGTATCTATTGATACGCCGGCGTAATTTTAAAGTTCCCGCGTCGTATCTTTGTTTTGTATCTACAAAACAAGATACGACTGCATCTGTGATCGATCCGACAGGCGTACGTCTTAGTACGCCGTCGGATCTTAGGTGCATTTTTCCGCCGGCCGCTAGGTGGCGTTTCCGTTGAATTCCGCGTCGAGTATGCAAATTAGCTAGTTACAGCGATCCACGAATGTATGTCCGGCCGGCGCATTTTTTTACGTTGTTTGCGTTCGGCTTTTTCCGGCGTATAGTTAAAGCTGCTACATGGTGGCGTACTCAATGTTAAGTATGGCCGTCGTTCCCGCGTCGAAATTTGAATTATTTATGTCGTTTGCGTAAGTCGTTTGCGTAGAATGACGTCACCGTCGTAAGCATTGGCTTGTTCCGGTTTAATTTCGAGCATGCGCACTGGGATACCCCCACGGACGGCGCATGCGCCGTTCAAAAAAAATTTAGTTTATGTCGGGTCACAACGTATTTACATAAAACACGCCCCCATCACATCGTTTTGAATTGCGTGCCCTTACGCCGCCAAAGATACAGTACGCCGCCGTAACTTACGGCGCAAATTCTTTGAGGATTTGAAAAAAAAAGTTACGGCAGTGTAGTGTATTTTAGATACATGCGCCGCGCTACGTGGATCTGCCCCAATATCTCCAAACCCTCTAATGTATGGAAAACTCATTAAACTTCAATATTAAGACAATACAAGTCTCTGTGATATATAAAGTCACATATAATACACACCAGACTGAAAGTAAGACATACAAAACAAAAAACTTTGCAGGGATGGTAGAAACCCCTCCTACAGATATTTGGCATTGGACAGTGTCAGCAAAGCAGTCAACAGTGTCACTGCTACCAGTCTCATCAGTGCCCATCAGTCCAGTCTGTTAGTGTCCATCAGTGCAGCTTATCAGTGTCTAAGTGCAGCCTCATAAGTACCTCCTCAGTGCAGTTTATCAGTGCCCATTAGTGCAGCATATTGGTACTGCCTTATCAGTGCCCATAATTGTAGCCTTATCAGTGCCTATAAATGCAGCCTATTCAGTGTCCATCGGTGTAGCTTCATCAGTCCACATCAGTGCAGCTTATCAGTGCCCAACAGAGCAGCCTCATCAGTGCCCAAAAGTGCAGCCTCATTAGTGATGCCTCAGTTCCCATCAGTGCAGGATATCAGTGCTGCCTTATCAGTGCCCATAAGTGCAGCCTCATCAGTGCCCATCAGTGCACTTTATCAGTGCTTATCAGTGCTTATAAGTGTAACCTCATCAGTGCCCATAAATTCAGCCTCATCAGTGCCGATCAGTTGTTTGCGTAAGTCGTCCGTGAATGGGGCTGGAAGCCATTTACGCTCACGTCGAAACCAATGACGTCCTTGCGACGTAATTTAGCGCAATGCACGTCGGGAAATTTTAGGGACGGCGCATGCGCAGTACGTTCGGCGCGGGAACGCGCCTAATTTAAATGATCCACGCCCCCTACCCGGCTCATTTGAATTAGGCGGGCTTGCGCCGGGGGATTTACGCTACGCCGCCGCAACTTTACAGGCAAGTTCTTTGTGAATAAAGCACTTGCCTGTAAAACTTGCGGTGGCGTAACGTAAATGACATACGTTACGCCGCCGCAGTTTTACGCCCAGATACGAGAATCTGGGCTGCTTTTATTTATGTTTCTTGTTTCCACTCGATATCAGCATGCCATCTGAAAAAGATCTAATAAATAATGCATGGTAGTTATGTGTTGTTTTCACATTTTGCTTGAATTGTATAACGCAAGCATTATTTTTTAACACTATTGTAATTTAAAATGAAATCTAATAATCAACCCCTCTCATTCATTCAATGCTGCAGGCAAGTCTAATCGGTTCCTTGTGGACTCTCTGGCAGCTTCATTAATAGATGAAGCGCACACTTGCAGTCAATGTCAAGGGAGGAAACAAGCTAGAGAATGGTTGAACTTATTTTCCAATACACAACTTGTGACAGCTGGCATTAATAACGCTACCCATGTGGGTGAGGAAAAGAAACGTGTATCTGTCCTAAAGATAAACAATAAAAATATGGTTATACTGCGGGCGCTTTTATTTTTGGGTAAAGTAAAATGTGCAACTTTTCTATATAACATTATTAAAAGCTGATACTTTGCCCAATTTACTCCTATGGTCCAGTTAATAAAGAAAATGCAAGTAGCTTCTAAACAGTGCTACAATGGTTCACCACTTATAGTATCTCCATAGCTACACAGCCACAATAATAACCCCAAAAGACTGCTGGCACTGTAATTCTTTATTTTATTAATACTCATTTCATGGCACTAAAGTCCATGAAGGGACTGAACATCATGCCTAGCCTTTGCAAAATATCATTTTTTTATTTGTTGGATAAAGTAGAAAAAGTCCTTATGATGAAACACGTCAGAAGAGGCTTGAACATGTACCTGAGAGAGTAAGGCCTTGTACACACGATAGGTTAACCAGAGGACAACGGTCTGATGGACCGTTTTCATCGATCAAAACCGATCGTGTGTGGGCCCCATAGGTTATTTAACCACTTCCTTACTGGGCACTTAAACCCCCTTCCTGCCCAGAGGACTTTTTGCAATTCGGCACTGCGTCGCTTTAACTGACAATTGCGCGGTCGTGCGACGTGGTTCCCAAACAAAATTGATGTACTTTTTTCCCACAAATAGAGCTTTCTTTTGGTGGTATTTGATCACCTCTGCGGTTTTTATTTTTTGTGCTATAAACAAAAATAGAGCGACAATTTTGAAATAAAAAAATATATATTTTTACTTGTTGCTATAATAAATATCTCAATTTTTAAAAAAAAAAAAAATTTATCCTCAGTCTAGGCCGATATGTATTCTACATATTTTTAGTAAAAAAATAAAAAAATCGCAATAAGCGACTGGTTTGCGCAAAAGTTATAGCGCCTACAAAATAAGGGACAGAATTTTTTTTTTTTTTTTACTAGTAATGGCGGCGATTTGCGATTTTTATTGCGACTGCGACATTATGGCGGACACATCGGACACTTTTGACACATTTTTGGCACCATTCACATTTATACTGCAATCAGTGCTATAAATATGCACTAATTACTGTATAAATGTGACTGGCAGGGAAGGGGTTAACACTAGGGGGTGAGGAAGGGGTTAAATGTATTCCCTATATAGTGTTCTAACTGTGGGGGAAGGGGGGTGACTGGGGGAGGTGACCGATCTGTGTCTCTATGTACAAGAGACACAGATCGGTCTCCTCTCTCCCTGACAGCACCTCTGTCTGTGAGAGCCGGCAATGAGAAATGATCTCATATGTTATCTCTCATTGGCCGCACAGATCGCCTAGCAAACTCCGATTGGCCGTTCACATCGATCTGTGATTGGCTGTGTCCAAGGCACACGGCCAGCACAGAAGTTCCCCGCTGCGCGCTCGGGAGCGCGCACGGGAAGCGCGGAAAGGGGCGGACGTCAAATGACGGCGCCCCAGAGAAGTAGAACCACCCTGCGGCCGTATATAGTCGTACGGTCGTCGGGAAGTGGTTAACCTTCGGTTAAAAAAAAAGCAAACTTGCTTTAAAATGGATTGCTAACCGATAGGTCAAAACCGATCGTTAGTATGCAAAGCCATCGGTTAAAAACCCGTGCATGCTCAGAATCAAGTCGACGCATGCTTGGAAGCATTGAACTTAGTTTTTTTCAGCACGTCGTTGTGTTTTACGTCACCGCGTTCTGACACGATCGGTTATTTAACCTATGGTGTGTAGGTGTGACGGACAATCAGTCAGCTTCATCGGTTAACCTAGGACAACGGTCCTTCAGACCGTTGTCCTCTGGTTAACCTATCGTGTGTACGAGGCCTTACTGTCAGCTAAATGTAATACCATGACCGGGAAATGCTTTTATAAACTGTTATGGGTAATAACACTAGTAAATGGAAGTGTACTAACATTATTTGGATTTTAATAAAGCAAAGTGGTTGCCTCTTTTTTCAGTATCATTCTCAAATTATCTCCATTATCTCCTCTTTTTTTGATGTAAATAATGGTTTGGCCTTTAGAAATATAGGGCCAGATTCACAGTTGTAATACGCCGGCGTATCTACTGATACACCGGCGTATTTTCAAATTTGCCGTGTCGTATCGTTGTTTTGAATCCTCAAAACAAGTTACGACGGCTTTAGGCTTCGATCCGACAGGCGTACGGCTTCGTACGCCTTCGGATCGTAGGTGTAATACTCCGGCGCCCGCTGGGTGGAGTTTGCGTCGTTTTCCGCGTCGGATATGCAAATTAGCTGTTTACGGCGATCCACGAAGGTACACGCATTCGTCGCATTCTCTTACGTCGTCGTTAGTCGGCTTTTCCCGTCACAAACTTACGCCTGCTATTTTATGGGTTAGATTTAGACCAGCCCTGTTAAAGTATGGCCGTCGTTCCCGCGTCGAATTTCACATTTTTTTTTTTGCATAAGACGTCTGGGAATATGAAAGGACGTAACGCACGTCGCCGTTCAAAAAACACGTCGGGGCGACGTAATTTCGCGCAAAGCACGGCGGGAAATTTCCTAACGGAGCATGCGCAGAACGTTCGTCGCGGGAACGCGCCTAATTTAAATGGTACATGCCCCATTTGAATTAGGCGGGCTTGCGCCGAACGCAGTTACGTTACACCGCCGCAAGTTTACAGGCAAGTGCTTTGTGAATCAAGCACTTGCGCTGAAAACTTGTGGCGGTGTAACGTAAACGAGATACGTTACGCCGCAGCGCAGGTACCTGAATCTGGCCCATAATTTAGGATTTTTTTAAAGCATTTTTGCGAGGCCTTTTAATTTAAAGATGTCAGTTGTCTGAAACTTGCTACCAAAAAGGGTGAGGAGCAGGTCCAGAGGTCTGTTTTAAAAGCTGAAACAATGCCTCCTCAAGTAATCAGGCAGCATGGACAGATGTCCAAATGGCTCTTTAGAAATTGATAGAGAAAAAGGCTAACAATAAACAATTAAAAAAAAAAACTTCTGTAATGGGCAGAAGGGGGTATGGCAGGTAGACTATTGGTTTGCATTTCCCAATCTCAGCAGTCGGATACTCATATTGGGGCTTCATGAGATAACAAAGGGCATATTTGCAATGCTTCTTTTGATAGTATTAGTAACTTACATCATTGTTATAGTGAGTTATATACAGGTACATCTAAGCTTAATTCTGTCCCTGCTGATCTACAATTATTTCCGAATCATATTAAAGTGACAACTTCAAGTATTGAAGATAAAGCATACCTTGATGCTCCTTTGACACTTTAGGAGCTGAAACTGGCTGGGGCTAGATCCCTACCTGTAAATCCCCAGGCAGGGCCCATTGAAATGTATAAACTATATGGGGATATTCTCTTGCCGTTTCTCCTTCAGGTGTTTAATGAGGAATGCAGGTCTTCCTGGGTCCATGTAAAATGCCACTGTAATTGGTTTGTATCAACCTATTTCTCTTCTTCCAGTTGATATTAAAATACTAGCTAAAATCCTTACTAATAGATTGAATCAGGAGATAAGTAGCATTAAAAGGCCAGACAAGCTTTATACCCAAGTTGTCTACTGCTGTTAACCTCCCTGGCGGTATGATTCTGTCTGAAAAAACATGCTGAAAGCGGTACCATTATTTGCAAGGAAATTTGGCGTTTTATATTGTAGGTCTGTAATTTTTAGGAATAACTCACTTAAATCTGACCAAACAAGATTCTAATAGGCATCCCGGGTATGACATTTTTTTAAAAACAAAATTATAAATTATAATATAATAAATAATTATAAATAATTATAACAAATAATAATATAATTATAATAAAAATTATTCAATAATGTAATCAAATTAAAATCACTGAACTTTGCTCAGTTGCAGAATTGTTGCTGTCATTATTTTTTTTTTTTATGACGAATTTCCCCACAAATCGCTATCGCACAATTCTGCAAGTGATTATAATTTATTATCGCTGTTTTTTAGCTGATCTAAAACCATTTTTGACATAAAGGGACACTTTTGGTTGCTATGGACAATCTACAGTTTGCAGGGAGAAAGAAACATTTTTATTATATAAAATGACATGCATGACACAGGACAGACCACTAGGGACAGGGGGGGTGTGTTTTTTTTACATACAGTACTGTAATCTATAAGATTACAGTATACTGTATGTAAGGTGTTTGTTTACGTTTTTGAATTTGGCGCCGTTCTCCGTCCCCGTGCGTCGTAACGTCGCAGGGAACGGAGATCGGCGTCACACGGAGGCACTATGTGAATCGAGCGAGGTCCCGCTCGCTCACACAGCGCGGTGGCATCGCTGGATCCAGGGACAAGGTAAGTAAAAAGTGCCTGTGGATCTAGCGAGGCAAGCCCGAGACTGACTCGGGGTTACCGATCGTAGCAGGAAAATCTAACCCCGAGTCAGTCTCGGGAACACCGCCAGGAAGGTTAATATGAAACCTCTTTTCCTATATAGGCAAATCTCAATGATTTTTCCAGTGAATAGAACCCTTCTTGCTCTCGATGCCTCCAAGGCAATTGACTGTATAGAATGGGAGTATATCTGCGCGGTCTCTGAGAAATTAGGGTTTAGCAAGAATTTTTGTTCCAGCGTTCATCATGTACAGCTAAACCCCAAGCTTTTATTTGTGCAAAGGGCTTTCTTTCTCTTCCTTTTTTGGAGGAGAAAGAAGGCGAGTCAGCCAATGACGTCACATCTTGTCCGTGGAGCGTACACCATGGCAGCACTTGCAGGTTCTACTTTACTTGCATTTGGAGACCAGAAGAGAATGCCTTTATCCATGCTGCGCTTACTGACAAGAGCTTATGACTCCTAAGGCTTAGAGTCCATAAGCTCTGGTGAGTGTGGGAACATTTGGGGGGCACAGCACGGATTTGGGGACAATTGAAGAGAAGAGGTATTGTACATTTGCACAGAATGTGTGAATAATCGCACTTACTGCAGTGATTGAACTATATATATATATATATATATATATATATATATATATATTAAGCACCTTATTGGATCTTGAGCACTTTATTGGCATTTAATTATTATGAAATATTAATTGTATACATTTGTAGCACTTAGAGGGTGTTTACATAGGACAGCGCTGTGATTTTGGATTCATTTAGTTGCTGAGGGCATAGAGCACCTTTGTAGCAGCAGCATTCCTACACATCAATATACACTGTTTAATTTGGATTACCCGTATTTCCTTTTTTGAACATATCAGTAGTGCTGGTATTTGTTTGTAAATTAAAAATATCTGTAAACATTGCAGCAAGCTGTTTGGCTGATGCCTTAATTACATGGCCTGGAACACCATCAAAATAAATAGTTGGCCATTCTCTGTTACATCTAAAGATATTAATGTACCCTTATTAGAACTATCTTCAAAATGAGCAAAACATGTATTAAGCTGATCTGAAAAAAGAAGCATTGACCAAAGAAACATTATCAGTGTGCTTATAATCAGTAATATTCTTAATAACTTGACAAATATTACACATATCATTCCCCTTAAAATTATCTTGAACATGTTGTTCATATTTCAGCTTGGCAATTTGAATGCATCTACCTAGATTAGCCCTAGTTTTTTAATTGTTATCTTTCTATCCCCTAACCCATAGTGATGCATCCTGAGCTCCAAGCAGCATGCACTCCTCATTATTAAATCAAGTCTTCTGATTGGGAAACACGTTCCCCCGCTGTTCCTTAACCTCATTTAAAATGCAAAATGTATCATGTGATAGTACCACAGAATAATAATAAATGTTTAAAAACCTCCCATGTGGTGTATCAAAGCAGTCCTGTAGAGATAATAAAGACTGAGGTTGTATTACACTAATCTGGGGTTTATAAGCTTGAATCAAAACCAGGGACATGTGGACTCGCCATCCAAAATTATTTTTCCATTAATGTCCACATTCTTGTAAAACTTTCGGAAAATAGGCTTAAGACTGGACTAGTTAAAATGACATACCTCAATAAAAATACTCTTCAGCTGTTTATTTAATGCAAATTTGTTAATTATTTATTACCTTCATATAAAATGCTAACGGCATGCTTAGCATTTGATCGGGGATGAATATAGATGGGCACAAAAAATACTGCAGAAAAATACTCTCGGTGGGAAAAAAAAGTCAGCTATTCAACTTTAGAAGCTCAGTAGGGCCGATTTACTAAATGCAAATAGGTTGTTAACTTTGAAAGGGATTTTTTCTTTATTTTAGTGAATGTGATAAAAATTCATTTTGTAAAAAATACTTAAAGGGTCACTAAAGGATTTTTTTTTTAGCTAAATAGCTTCCTTTACCTTACTGCAGTCCTGGTTTCATGTCCTCATTGTTCGTTTTTGCTCTGATGTTGCTGTGATTCCTCTCTGTTCTGGACACTTCCTGGTTGTCTGTTTCCTGATCACCACAGTACTGGGAGATTTCTCACTGTGGTGACTAATCAAGGAGGTGTGTCTAAAACCCCTCAGCACCAATCCAGTTTCGTTTTGCAAAACCTTCAGTGCCCTCTATTGGCTCTCTGGCTCTGTACATCAGAGAACCAGGAAACAACAGCAAAAACGAATCTAAACTGTAGGTACATTATATGATTGTTTTTTATCTATTTTTAATCATTTTTAAAAGGAATCAGTTAACTATTATTTCTCTATACCCTGTACACAGTCATTTCAGCTAAAAAAAAATGTTTTCCTTTAGTGACCCTTTAATCATGTGCACAGAAAAAAAGACCATATTTTTGGCATATTGTTGAATGATGGTGGAGCCTCACCTCATTCAATAAGCTAAAGCCGGCCATAGTCAGTTTCATTCTGAGCCATTTCAGCAGGGTCCAACCGAAATTCGAACCATGTATAGGCAGGCTGATTGCACCCAAGGTGATCGATTAACTTGAGTACAACCAGCCTGTCAGACTTTTCATGCGATTATTTCCATGGCAATAGCCAGGGAATGGCTTCCCCTGTCCCCCCCACCAGGAGTAAACAATAGCTCCCTGGGATAGATTCCCCCATCAAAAGGAACTGTGTTGATGGGGAATCGTGTGATTTTCTTTCCTGCAATCTTTGATTGAATGTAAGAAAAACGTTCTAAGGCCAGCTTAAAGAGGAAGTAAACGCTTATGGGTTTTACTTCCTCTTTTTTCCCCTGCAAAGTAAAAGCATAATGGGCATCTCATACTGCTGGTGGCTACATCCATTTTCGCCCTGTGACTGGCTGTAGTTACGTGATGTCACTGCCACGCAAGCACACTATAGCCACCAGTCACGGAACTTGCTAGTGAAGAAACGGCATGGAGGGCCATTTCTTCATCGCTAATGCGCCGATGACATCATCGGCACAGTGTACAGCAAATATCTCCTAAACCGCACACGTTTAGGAGATATTTACAGTACCTATAGGTAAGCCTTATTATAGGATTACCTAGAGGTACAAGTGACACAGAGAGGTTTACAACCACTTTAAGGGAACATTTCTTTGCAAGGTGAAAGCTCTGTTGCATAGTTGCTATTTGCCTTTCATGAATAAACCTCATTGACATTATCTGTCAATAACAGTGGCCTCAATGTCCATACATGCTCCCCCTTCTTTTGACTTACTGGAGTCAAAATGGTGATTTGTATTACAAAAAAAGTGTGATGACATAACTCCAAGTTTAAGTCAGGGATATTCACATGTGGAAAAGTCTTTGTTACCACCATAACACAGCTATTTGTATTTTTGAATAATGCATCGCCTCAAACAGTCCATTTTATTTACACGTGAGCAGGCATCTGTAAGAAAAACATTAGGAACCCCCAGCTTATGTTTGGCTGTTCTCAATCTGACCCAAATTTCAGCCCACTTGGCTGACTTCTGCCTTCCTACACATCTCATCCTGCACCATCTGAGGCTTCTGATACTAGCTCTCACAGGCCGCTTCAGATAAAAAGTTTCCTCTGACACAGAATCCATCTCTCCAGACACATGAGAGTCTCCTGCTTCACCCCTACCCTCCCACACGATGCATATTGCCATTCATGCACATCCTGTCACAGCCACAGTCAGTTTTTTTTCATTCAGTCCACTGGGTTGAATGGAATAAAAAAACTATCAGTGTGTGCTAGGCTTAAGGGGGGGGGTGATAACCCCTGTCAGCTTTTTTGCCATCTGTGTCCCATTGGAGAGATTTGCCTTTATGTCCTGTTCCAAAGCCAAATAAGAAGTGAGAGAAAATTCCTGCAAATTAAGGGATTTTTTTGCGGAACTAATTTTCCCCTTAGAAAGATTTCCCCTCTATTACTTTCCTTTGGACAACCCAACATTTGGGATTTTCTTTTCCTTTCACTTTCAATGATACAGTTACTGTAAACAGGACCAATGGGGTGGGGGGTTATGGGGCGGGTGAAGCTCCTTAATGGGGACACAGACAGCAATATAAACTGACAGATGCTCTAATCCCTCTTCACTCTATCCAAAACTAAAAAAAAGTTACCTTTAGTTATACTTTTACTTGTGTGATTGTTGTCCTGTACTTCAGGACCTAAACATTTAAATGTACTATTTTCCTGGTTTATATATATATTTTTTTCCAGTACATGTTTTACATGCCCTGGGTTATTGAGTACAGTATATCATGTTCTAATGATATTTATAATGTGATGATGCCATGATTAAGTCAGATGAATAACTAATCTATATTCCTGCCTAATACTATAATACAGAATTGTTGTGATGTAACTAGCACTCTCTCATCTTTCTTTTTTCTTCTTTTATATTTAACACACAAATAAATAGTGTGGTAATTATAACAACATCAGTGGTGATAACAATAGTTTTATTATATTAAAATGTATTAGTAATGTTCCAACTGACATACAATCACTAACAACAATAACAAACAAAGTACAGTAATTGTGCAGTAGAAAAACATTTCTGACTAATGTCTCTATCAAGGTATAATACTATAATGAAGACTGTTCCAATATTTTTTCTCAGCTATATTAAAAAATAAACTTTAAAATTATTAAACATTAAAAATAGATTTTTTTTTGTCTTCCTCCCTAATTCTTTTAAACACATTTAAATGTTTTCATTAAACGTAACAACTTCTTGTTTGTTTGTATATATTTTATCTAGGATAAAATAATATTTTTAAAAGGAATGAGTTATGAAATATCTACATATTAAAGGAAATTAGTTTTAAAATAATTTTAAAATTGTGATTAAACTTCCAATACATTATGGTGGGGTATGTATAACATTGTAGGAAAGCCTAGTCAATAATGAATTAGGTAATGGTCTTAATTATCTTTTTCAACTGTAACAATTTTATTTACTGCTATTAGGATGTCTGATGGGGGATGCTTCAGATTTCTTGGTTTCTTGGTCAAGGACTGATGACATCAAGCCAGGGATGCAGGTACATATGTGTATACATGTAAAATTGTTTTATTTAGGGAAAAAACTCAATTTAAACTATTGTTTGAAACCTACCCTTTAATAATCATTCAATTATTTGGATACCATTAATTACCTTCCATATATTGGGTCAAACTAATAAAAACCAATAATTATGCTATACATTTCATTAGCATACTACAGTATTAGATAACATGATATAAATGCTAGGAAATGTATATGAACATACAACACAGAAACACAAAACAGATTACACTTACATAAATAGAAAAGAGGACACGTTGGCTAATTAATTCCATGAAAGTGATTGCATCTTTTTTAATTCCATATCATTCTACATTCCTGTAAAAGACTAGAAATACAAATATAAAACATCTGCATTAAGTGTAAAAAAACTTGCCTATACCAATGCTAATATAAAAACACTCCTAAATAAAGAAAATCAAATAAGGCAGCATTTTAAAATGGATAGCTGGATTTCATGTCTCATATATATACTATGCAATTAACAAATACATCTAAAAAAAAGAAATGTGCAATAGATCAGTATCTGAAAGTAAAATACATTTATATAACATGAAAGCCTCCTTCAAGCACTGTGCAAAAGTCAGAAAAAAATAAAGTGCATATGCAAAGTCTCTGTGTTTCTTTAATAAATATTCTCCACGTGCCACTCTGTGCTTAACACATTTAAAAAAAGGTGCTCTCAGTTCTCTCCCAGTGCTGCAACACATGTACCAGAGGTAATGAACCTTTTTATATAAAAATTATTGCTTAGTTTATATATTTGACATAAATTTCAGCTATCCATTTTAAAGCACTGCCTCATCTGATTTCCTTTACTTATTTAGCAATATCTATCTATCTATCTATCTATCTATCTATCTATCTATCTATCTATCTATCTATCTATCTATCTATCTATCTATCTATCTATCTATCTATCTATCTTTTCCAAAATTAAGGAAGTGGATTAAAAAACTTTCCAGTTAATTCATACTTTGACTTTGAAAGTTTACTTTGAAAGACAACACTTTAATTTATTTTTTTGCAGGTTACCTGTTTAGCATTACAGAGAATATGCTTGTGCTAGAATTATTGCTCTCGCTTTAACTAGGACCGCATGTAGTTTGAAAAACATTTACATATGCGTTTGCTTCTATGCGCGAGCATGGAGAAACAGGGCGCTTTCACTTTTTTTTTTACTTTACATTTTCTATTGTTACACTGTCATTTATTTATTCTTTTTTTTTATTACTTTTATTCCTATTGCAAGGACTGTAAACATCCCTTGTAATAAAAATAAGTAATACAAATAAGCATGACAGGTCCTCTTTATGGAGAGATCTGGGATCAAAAAGACCCCATATCTATCATTTATCAAAAAAAGATGCTTTGACTTTAAAAAAAAAAAAAAATCATCTCTATAAGTCCAAGACCAGAAGTGACATCAGAAGTTGCTCCGGTCCTCCAAGGGCATAGAGCTACCTTGCCCTCACTCGACTTCCTGCCTAGCCATGGGACGCATCAGATCGGTTCCAGTCAAAGTAATGACATAAATGTAATGTCGGCAAGTAGCAGGAGAGCTTCTTCTGTTCCATTTTTCACTTGGAACAATTTCTACAGTTTAATTGCACCTAATAATATATATATTATATATCTAAAAATAACTACACATAGGTCACCCTTTTCTTTACATTTTATTTCATGACCGCTTTTCCAGCCATAAAACCATAGGAATGTGTTTATTAAAGTGTTTGTTAACCCCCCCCAAAAAAAACAGAAAACTTATCCTGTTGCCTTAAAGCATACTATACAGCACAGTGTTTGTGTTGTGTCATTTGGCCCCCCATATCACCTAAAACCCTGGCTGATTCTGCCTGGCTATGCCCTCCCCTCTAAACTGACCACGATAATCAGTGCTTCTGAGCACCGTGGTCAGAGTACATGCCTCCGTCATCCGCAGCCCTGCTCTCCTGTGTGTGTTTTCTCTGTCCCCCCCCTCCCCTCCCTGCCTGTCTGATCATACCAGTGCCCACCACCTATTCCTGCTGCTCTCATAACTTCTAAAAAAATCCTGTAATCCCCTTTGTACCATAAAAATAAGTGTCCCTGTGTCTGTGTAATGCAAAAAATCTGCTGATCTGTAGCTATATAAGCATTGCTCCTAACGCTCAGATGACTTTGGCTCTCTCTCCTCTCTCCCCATTCTCCCTGGCCGATGTTAGCAGGAGTGCTCGGTCCCGCCCACTGGATCTGTGAGCCAGAGAGAGAAGATAGCTTACAAGTCAGCTCAGCGCTGGGAGCCGAGCTTATATAGATACAGATCGGCAGATTTTTTTTTGCATTACATATATACACAGGGAGACTTATTATTATGGTACAGAGGGGATTACCCACTAACCACTTTAAGACATATAACATATATGAACACAGTAGTAGTGTTATTTAATGTTTAAAGCAATAAACAATAGACTGGGAAAACTCTGAAGCCATGAGTACTGGTAAATTTATATTATTTTTGTGAACTTAACTACTGTATGTAAAAAGTGTCATGGTAGACTTGATTCACAATGTGAAAAGGCCGAAGTTAGATATTTTACTTTTTATATTACTTTAGTGTTTAATCTGTTCCAAACATGTTTAGATTTACCTCTCTGCTCCCACCTTACTAAAGATTCAAACTCAGCATACCAGCTATATGCAGTAATATCTTCATAAATAGAGGGCAAAAACATTAAAATGTAACTATCATATTGCCACCCATTTTACCTATCCTTTAGCACATAATAACATGTACTTAAAAATTCATTTTAAGTTTAAAATTCACTTAAAGTGAATGTATAGTCTTTTACATGTTTTAAATAAGCATGTAAAATATATCAGCTTGATGTAAATCCTTTTATTTAAATGATCAGTATGTTTTCATTTTTTCAAAACGTTGTACATATGTATGTGCGCACTTAAAGTATGTGCAGAAAAATCTAATTTGAATACGATAATGTGATACATAAACAAATAGTCAAGAATAATGCCTGTTTTTTCCATTTTTTTCCTGATAATAATTAATATTCATATCTTCAATACCGATGCCAGGCACTTTTAAGGTAACTGACAAAACAGATTACAGTAACGCCATAATGTGGATGTCAATAAATGGCATGGAGCACTGGAAGAGAGCAGACTCATTTCTCAATCTGTTAGAAAAACATTAACATTAGTGTCAAAGCAGCACACTATGCTTGGCGAGCCAACTTCTTAGAAGCAAAATGAGATACCTAAAAATGGATACAACATTCATCATTAATAACTGAGTTGCCAATGATTGCATTTTTACTCTGATAATGAATAATCATATGAACAGTGACAGTGGGGTATTGGTTTGTTTGTCATCTGTAAAGTCACAGGGAACTACAGAATAACAGTATGCTATAAATCTGTTTCAGTCTTTTTTATTGATAATATTTTATTATATGATGAAAGACTTCACAGGGGACATTGTTTAACTTTCATTGTTACATTTTTTGTTCTAATTTAGTTTTTACATTTCTTGTTTATATGTAAAAGAGGACTGTGATTTTTTTTTTAGTGCTGCAATTCTAGTACAGGTATTTATTGCAATGATACTGTTATTTTCATAACATAACATAAAATTTGGCACTGAGAAAGTATTTACAGTATTTTTAGGTATCAGTGGTTGATTCTTTGGGTGTAACAAGGGGGAATCTTAAAGAGGAGGTCCGGGGAAAAAAAATTAAAAGCCAGCAGCTACATGTACTACAGCTGCTGGCTTTTAATAAATGGACACTTACCTGTCCTGCTTTCCCTCAATGTCAGCAGTAGGGTTCCCAGCATGAAGCTGAAAGGCTACACTGCCGCTGCCATTGCGGGTAAGGGAACCTGGGAGTGTAGCTTTTCGGCTTCACGCCGGGAACCCTACTGAGCGTGCGCAAGGCCTCCTCGTATTAGTCTGGTGACCAGGGGAGGAGGGAGAGCCGCGGTGACGTCCCTGCCGCGTCATGGCCGCAGCCGGACTCCCGGAAGTGGGAAAGGATACCTGTCAAAGACAGGTATCCTGCCCCCCCCCCAAAGGTGCCAATTGTGTCACCGGATGGGGGGGGGAATCCGATGAGCGGAAGTTCCACTTTAGGGTGGAGCTCCGCTTTAAGTTCGGATTAGGGTTAAGTTGGTTGATTTTAAGGCATAGGTTTAAAGTCCAGGCACAATTATTTTTCATCCGTTGCACTCTTTACACCCTATTAGGGTACACTATCTTTTGTATTGATGCACTGCAACCACCATTCTTGACAAATAAGGCACTAAATCTAAAGCAATGGCATAGCAATATAGTGCAGTGATTCTGACACTCTGATGATGTCATGACCATATTGTCTTGAGCTGGAGGAAGTGCATGCAGAATTAGGTGTTGTACAGGCATAACCTATAGTAGTTTAACACTTGAGAAGATAATAATAATAATGATAATAATAAGAAGAATCATTATCATCATCATAATAATAATAACAATAACACAGGGCAAAGTGTTTAGTTTACCTTGATTTTAGAAGACAATTCTATTATATGTTCAAGGGGAGAAACCTTCGCCAAACATTTTAATTTTTTTAAGTTTTCTAATGTATTCACCTGGTAATTTCCTTAGTAAGAGGCATTAAGTTCCATTTTATCTGTTAAGGGTTAATTTTTGGACTTTAAATATGGACTATAGGTAGACATTAAAGACACAATATAATGCAGCTCTGTAATCACTAATTTATCATTAAATTTGTTTTTAAATACACGCAGTGTATTTACCTGACATTGTTAAAACTGCTATTCATGCACTCATCAGGGATGAAGTTTGTGAGCAAAAAGCATTACAAGAAGCCAGTCGAAGTGACCAAGAGATGATCTCATGACTATGCTGCTTCTCTTTTTATTTTCCAGTCACAGGGTGGGGAGGCCATCAGTAGAGGACATCTACTGTAGTAGAAGAAATAATACACCCCCTAGTGGTGTTAACCCCTTCTCTGCCAGTTACATTTACACAGTAAAATCAGTGGCTTTTTTTAGCTCTGAACACTTTATAAATGTCAAAAGTGTCTGATTTGTCCGCCGCAATGCCACAGTTCTGCTAAAAATTGCAGATTGTTGCCAATACTAGTTAAAATAATAAAAATTCAATAAATCTATCCCCTATTTTGTAGACGCTATTTAGCAAAAATATGTAGACGAATATATATTGGCCTAAACTGATAAATACATTTTTTTGGGAGGGATATGTATCGTAGCAAAAAGTATAAAACAAATCTAGATTGTTGCTCTTTATTTCTTTATAGTGCAAAAAATAAAACCATACAGGTGATCAAATACCACCAAAAGAAAGCTCTATTTGTGGGAAAAAAAGACGTCAATTTTGTTTGGGTAGAATGTTGCACGACCAGGCAATTGTCAGTTAAATTGATGCAGTGCTGTATCGCAAAAAATGGTCTGGTCATTAAGGAGGCAAATCCTTATGGGGGTGAAGTGGTTAATAAAGCAAACCAGGACAACAATCCAAGAAGGAAATTTTTGATGAAAATTATGTTTTAAAACATTTTAATAAAATTTTACTCTTGTTTTGTATTTTAGACATGTTATCAAAAAAGCAGAGTGCTGTCAATGAAAGGTAATGAGGTAGCCATTTTAACAGTATAATACAAAACCATTTTCCTATATTTGAAACAAAAGTCATGACTCTGATACTGTTCTGCCGAGACTTTAGTAAACATTGAGGTCTCAGACTGGGAATAATTTACAATAAGGAGAAATGAAATGTCACACCAATTATTTGGCTGTAGAATGTGTGAAGAAAGCTGACTAAGATTATGGCCAGCTTCCCAGTGATTGAATTACACATATCTGATCTTAGTTGCTTTTCTTTGCTGCCATTCTAGCATTCTCCAAAAAAAGTTCACTGAAATTGAATTTTGGCCTTGTAATAACTATACGAAATGTATGACAAAGCAAGTTTTACTTATTTTAGTATTGAAAAATCCATATTTTTTTACATTTGCATTTTATGAACAACATTTTGCATGGTTACCTTAGAAAAAGTATTCACTATACATATTTGAAGACAGAACAGTGTTGTCAAGTGTCAAAGATACAAACACAGCTGGAGCTCACAAATACTAATGATACACAATACACGAGTAAAGGCAATGTGAAACTATTCTGACTCAGACTAATATTTTTCTTTGTTTATTTGTATAGATAGATAGATACAGTCATGGCCGAAAAAATTGTTGGCACCCCAGAAATGTTTCCAGAAAATCAAGTATTTCACACAGAACAGTATTGCAGTTTCCATTATTTCTTATGGAGAAATTTGCTTTGATATACGAGTGCTTTGGATTACAAGAATGTTTCTGGAACGAATTATGCTTGCAATCCAAGGTTTTACTGTACTGTAAAATGTTTGAACTTATATTATTATTATTATATGGGACTCTGCCCCATCCTAAATTCTGAAAGTACAAATTGTTGTCATATATAGAGAGAGCACAGACCTTCAGTCCTATGCAAGCTACAGGCATCTTTGTTGAATGTATACCACAAAATCTTTGCTAGCATCCTGTTAAATCACCTTCTCCTGTTAATCCCATCATAAATTCACACAGATCAAGTGGGTTTACCAGATAATTATCTCTTCTATTTGACAAACAAGACAACTAAAGTGGAGGATGTACCTGCATTCTCTGGACCATATTGGGGGAGGGTGTTAGGCGTTTTGGAGGTTATGTTTTTTGTTTCTCATTTTTTTGGTTCCCTCTTTCTCATTATCCCCTTCCCTTTCTATTTTTCCCTTCTTGTGCACTTAAACTCAATTGGACAGTCTCTGAACAATGTTGTCTTTGTACCACTACAGGGTTTGAAGAATCAAGCACATTGGAGCTCTCATACTTTATTGTTTTACTTCTTCTCAAATGTTTACTATATTCTGACATGACTAACCAACCTTTATGCAAGATCTGGTAGTGTTACCATAGCTTTCATTATTTATTTGTACAAGATCTGTCCTAGTTGAGCGTTCTGTAATGTTCCTTCATGAATATGAGCAGTATTATTTGTGTTCTGCTTCATTGTAAACATTATGTTTTGAAAACATATAAATAAAGAATGTTTAAAAAATGAGTTCAAGCAGAAAGAGGGAAGTGTTAAGTGCAGCATTTATGAGCTTAACCACTTAAGCCCCGGACCATATTGCTGCCTAAAGACCCAAGGGGTTTTTACAGTTCGGAACTGCGTCGCTTTAACAGACAATTGCGCGGTCGTGCGACATGGCTCCCAAACAAAATTGGCATCCTTTTTTCCCCACAAATAGAGCTTTCTTTTGGTGGTATTTGATCACCTCTGCAGTTTTTATTTTTTGCGCTATAAACAAAAATAGAGCGACAATTTTGAAAAAAATGCAATATTTTTTACTTTTTGCTGTAATAAATATCCCCCAAAAACATATATATTAAAAAAACTTTTCCTCAGTTTAGGCCGATACGTATTCTTCTACCTATTTTTGGTAAAAAAAATCGCAATAATCGTTTATCGGTTGGTTTGCGCAAAATTTATAGCGTTTACAAAATAGGGGATCGTTTTTTTGCATTTTTATTTTTTTTATTTTTTTTACTACTAATGGCGGCGATCAGCGATTTTTTTCGTGACTGCGACATTATGGCGGACACTTCGGACAATTTTGACACATTTTTGGGACAATTGTCATTTTCACAGCAAAAAATGCATTTAAATTGCATTGTTTATTGTGAAAATGACAGTTGCAGTTTGGGAGTTAACCACAGGGGGCGCTGTAGGAGTTAGGGTTTACTTTGTGTGTGTTTAATAGTGTAGGGGGGTGTGGCTGTAGGAATGACGTCATCGATCGTGTCTTCCCTATAAAGGGAATGACGCGATCGATGCGCTGACACAGTGAAGCACGGGGAAGCCGTGTTTACACACGGCTCTCCCCGTTCTTCAGCTCCGGGGAGCGGTCGCGGCGGAGCGGCTATAAACAAATAGCCGCGCCGTCGTCCCGGATCGCTCCCCGAGCGGACCCGACCTCCGCATGTACCGGGGGGGGGTCCCGATCGGACCCCCCACCCACGTCTAGCAGAGGACGTACAGGTACGTACATGTGCCTGTCCGTGACATTCTGCTGACGTATATGTACATGAGGAGGTCGGGAAGTGGTTAATAAAAATTGTTGGTCTGCTGCACTTAGATGGCACATCTATCTACAGTCATGGCCAAGATTGTTGGCACCCCAGAAATGTTTACAGAAAATCAAGTATTTCTCACAGAAAAGTATTGCAGTAACACATGTTTTGCTATACACATGTTTATTCCCTTTGTGTGTATTGGAACAAAACAAAAAAAGGGAGGAAAAAAAGCAAATTGGACATAATGTCACACAAAACTCCAAAAATGGGCTGGTCAAAATTCTTGGCACCCTTTCAAAATTGTAGATAAATAAAGCATGTGATGCTCCTTTAAACTCACCTGGGGCAAGTAACAGGTGTGGGAAATATAAAAATCACACCCAAAAGCAAATAAGAAGGAGAGAAGTTCACTTAGTCTTTGCATTGTGAGTACCAGAATTGTGGAAAAATATCAACAATCTCAAGGTTACAAGTCCATCTCGAGAGATCTAGATTTGCCTTTGTCCACAGTATGCAACATTATCAAGAAGTTTGCAACCCATGGCACTGTAGCTAATCTCTCTGGGCGTGGACGGAAGAGAACAATATATGAAAGGTTGCAACGCAGGATAGTCCGGATGTGGATAAGCAGCCCCAAAACAAGTTCCAAATAAATTCAAGCTGTCCTGCAGGCTCAGGGAGCATCAGTGTCAGCGCGAACTATGCATCGACATTTAAATGAAGTGAAACGCTATGGCAGGAGACCCAGGAGGACCCCACTGCTGACACAGAGACATAAAAAAGCAAGACTATAGTTTGCCAAAATGTACTTGAGTAAGCCTAAATCCTTCTGGGAAAACATCTTGTGTACAGATGAGACCGAGATAGAGCTTTTTGGTAAAGCACATCATTCTACTGTTTACCAAAAACGGAATGAGGCCTACAAAGAAAAGAACACAGTACCTACAGTGAAATATGGTGGAGGTTCAATGATGTTTTGGGGTTGTTTTGCTGCCTCTGGCATTGGGTGCCTTGAATGTGTGCAAGGCATCATGAACTCTGAGGATTACCAAAGTATTTTGTGTGGCACTGTAGAGCCCAGTGTCAGAAAGCTTTGTTTGCGTCCGAGATCTTGGGTCTTCCAGCAGGACAATGACCCCAAACATACGTCAAAAAAAGCACCCAGAAATGGATAGCAACAAAGCGCTGGAGAGTTCTAAAGTGGCCAGCAATGGGTCCAGATCTAAATCCCATTGAACACCTGTGGAGATATCTTAAAACTGCTGTTGGGAAAAAGGCGCCCTTCCAATAAGAGAGACCTGGAGCAGTTTGCAAAGGAAGAGCGGTCCAAAATTCCGGGTGAGAGGTGTAAGAAGCTTATCGATGGTTATAGGAAGCGACTGATTTCAGTCATTTTTTCCAAAGGGTGTGCAACCAAATATTAAGTTAACCACTTCAGCCACGGACCATTTTGCTGGTCAATGACCGGGCCACTTTTTGCGATTTGGCACTGCGTCGCTTTAACTGACAATTGCGACGTGCGACGTGGCTCCCAAACAAAATTGACGTCCTTTTTTTCCCACAAATAGAGCTTTATTTTGGTGGTATTTGATCACCTCTGCGGTTTTTATTTTTTGCGCTATAAACAAAAATATAGCGACAATTTTGAGACTTTTCGCTGTAATAAATATCCCCCAAAAATATATAAAAAAAAATTTTTTCCTCAGTTTAGGCCGATACGTATTCTTCTACATATTTTTCGTAAAAAAATCACAATAAGCGTTTATTGATTGGTTTGCGCAAAAGTTTTAGCGTCTACAAAATAGGGGGTAGTTTTATGCCATTTTTATTAATATTTTTTTTTTACTAGTAATGGAGGCGATCTGCGATTTTTATCGGTACTGCGACCTTATGGCAGACACTTTGGACACTTTTGACACATTTTTGGGACCATTGGCATTTTTATAGCGATTAGTACTATAAAAATGTATTGATTACTGTAAAAATGTCACTGGCAGGGAAGGGGTTAACACTAAGGGGTGAGGAAGGGGTTAATTATGTTCCCTAGGTGTGTTCTAACTGAAGGGAGGCTGGGACTGACTTGGGGAAATGACAGTTCGTTGTTCATACATTGTATGAACATGCGATCAGTCATTTCTCCCCCTGACAGGACCGGGAGCTGTGTGTTTACACACACAGCTCCCGGGTCTCACTCTGTGACGAGCGATCGCGGGTGCCAGTAGTGGCTGAAATGCAAAATGACGTAATATTATGTGATTTCATGCGGCCGAGCTGACCTGCCGCCGTAAAACTGCGGCGGCTGGTCGGCTAGTGGTTAAGGGTGCCATGAATTTTGACCAGCCCATTTTTGGAGTTTTGTGTGACATTATGTCCAATTTGCTTTTTTCCTCCTTTTTTCGTTTTGTTCCAATACACACAAAGGGAATAAACATGTGAATAGCAAAACATGTGTTACTGCAATACTTTTCTGTGAGAAATACTTGATTTTCTGGTGGGTGCCAACAATTTTGGCCATGACTGTAGATAGATGCAAAATGCAATTGAAGTCCAATGCACTTAGTGCCATCTAAGTGCAGCAGACCAACAATTTGTATTAAGCTCATGAATGCTGCACTTAGCACTTCCCTCTTTCTGCTTGAACTTGTTGTTTAAACATTCTTTATTTATATGTTTTCAAAACATAATGTTTACAATGAAGCAGAACAAAAATAATACTGCTCATTATAATGAAGGAACATTACAGAACGCTCAACTAGGACAGATCTGACAATTACGCAATCATGTGACAGTGTACCCAAACAAAATTGATGTCCTTTTTTTCCCACAAATATAGCTTTCTTTTGGTGAAATTTGTTTTTATCTCTGCGGTTTTTTTTGCGCTATAAACAAAAAGACAAGACAAAAAGTGACAATTTTGAAAAAATATATATTTTTTACTTTTCGTTATAATAAATATCCCCAAAAATATAAAGAATACATTTCTTCATCAGTTTAGGTCGATATATATTCTACATATTTTTGGTAAAAAAAATTGCAATATGCGTATATTGATTGGTTTGCGCAAAGGTTATAGCGTCTACAAAATAGGGAATAGATTTATGGTATTTTAATGGCATTTTTATTTTTTTACTAGTAATAGTGGTGATCTGAGATTTTTTTTGGGACTGCAACATTACGGCGGACAGATCAGACACGTTTGACACTTTTTTGGGACCACTGACATTTATACAGCGATCAGTGCTATAAAAATGCACTGATTACTGTATACATGTCACTGGCAGGGAAGAAGTCAACACTAGGGGGAGATCAAGTGGTTAAGTGTGTTCCCTAGGTGTGTTTCTAACTGTGAGGGGATGTGAATGATTAGAGAAAGAGCCAGATCACTGTTCCTACTTAGTAAGAACAGCCAATCTATCTCTCCTCCCATGTCAGAACAGGGATTTGAGTGTTTACACCCCTCAAACCCCAGTCCTATGCTCGCGGTCGTAGGTGGCCTGCTATGGATCTTAAAGGAGCCGCCGTACATATACGGCAATTTGCACAGGAGTGCCAACCTGCTGCCGTATATGTATGAGAGCCGGTAGGGAAGTGGCTAAATAAATGCATCTGAGCCCTGAATTTCTGTAGTATTGTGTATCCAGGGAACTTCATATCCCATCATGTACTGCCCTACTGAGTCACAGAATAGGGTGTTTTTCACCTCTGGACTACACCTCCCTCATTACTGGTCTTCTTTTTTATTTCCACCCACTTTCCTAATACCCTATTTATGAAAACACATGGGGGCAGTGAGCGGAGACACTTGCATTTTGCTTGTGATTCAGTTCAGGGATCTATATTGCTTTTGTTTTTTTTGTAATGGATGGCTTTAGGCTTTACCCTGAAGGTCTATATGGTTACAGTCAAACTTGTACTTTTAGTAACTTAAGCTCGCCATATACAGATCATAATTTGACTGGTTCAGCAAGCACCAGACAAATTTCAATCAGCATGTGACTATCCCTGTTTGACAGAAATTGATAGTTACCTTGACTCCTATTGAACAAACAAGTTGGAAAACATTTGCTGATCAGTGGCTGACAAGGACGACCATTGTAGAAAGTGCAGGGAATGAAAACTTGGGGGGAATTTGGGGCTGTCCACAATGGTGGGTAGTGGACCTGGTACCAAGGGGAAGCAATACTTCTACACTACAGAATTCCACACCATCAGTAAAGAGTTTGTCAGAAGATACAATGACTTCCCAGATAGGTGGTATGTTTGCCTCATCAAGGGGAGAGATGTTAGTGGGATGCATAGGTGTGCACAGCCTATTGCATTAGGGTGTGCATCCCAAAGTCCAAACACCCACGACCGAACGCTCGCGGTGTTCATTCAGAAAGGGAAGGGGCTGGTAAATTACATATTTACTGGCCCCTTCCACACTCCTAAAACATCCCAGCAGCAACAGCCGATAGGAGAGGAGGGAAGCTGGCAGTGCTGTGGGGGGTAAGATGGGAGCAAGGGCAGTAGGGGGAATCTGTGCTGCACAGGGTGAATAGGGTGTGCCTGGGCACACCTGACACACCCTGTGTGCACGCCTATGGTGGGACGACAGACAAATGTTATTCAATGAAAACAATTTTTTTCGATTAGTGATGGAAGAAGCAATTAATTATATATATATATATATGAATCGCCAACCCTATGGTAAAGTTGCATGTATGGCAGACCCGCCACACCATCCAATTTATGCTTAATCAACATTTTAACCAACATTTTGTAGCATGCATTAGGCCAGAGATAGTGATGTACAAGCTACACGCAGGGAGCTAAATAAAGACTGCGGAAAGTGTTATTAATTTAATTTTACCTTGTTTTTTGTATTTACGGTACTTTTGTCTGTATGCTCCTTTTTTATAATCTACATTTTTTGTATCCAGTGGAGAAAATAACACTAAGCAGGTATAGAAAAGAAAAAGAATATAGATAAAGAAAGCATTTCTGAAATTAATAGCAACTGGGTTATGTACCGGTATGTCATTTTTATACACTTTTCTTTCCGAAACCGATAAATCACATTGACAGGTGCACTTAAAAAATGCCAGTCCAGCTGCTCGATATGAACCGCTGAAGAACATAAAACTCAGCTACCATTGAAAATACACACAATTTTACAAACAACTGTTTTTTAAATTTGATCACATTTATGGCACCTTTTTAGTTAAAGATTTATTTATACCAGGTGCTATTTTGAAGTTTAGTATAAAGCAAGGGATTAGTTCAACTATATTTTTTTATTTTCTATAGCTTCAATATAATTTGGTGTTTCAATGTATACAGTATACAGGGGATGTACAAAAATATGGAAACACCAGGTAAAAGAACAAAATCTTTACCTAATATGGTGTTTTTGGCATCCAAGATGGCCTGAATTCTCCTGGGAATTAACAAATATAAGTCTTGGATGGTGGATAATGAAATCTGATACCACTCTTAATGCAAGATTCAATCCAGTTCTCGCAGAAATGGCAGAGTCGGAAAACTAGCCTGAAGTTTGTTTTCCAAAATTGATCATAGTAGCTCTATGATATTGAGGGCCTGCAACTGCGGTGTCCAGGGAAGGTGCTAGACTTTGTGTGAATCGGAGCATTATAGTCTTGGTAAATGGAGCAATCTTCAGAAAACAGCCAAAATGTGTACATAGTCACTGGCAGTGACTCTACCTCTCAGGCCTCGTACACACGACAGAGAAACTCGACGTGCTTGGCACGTCGAGTTCCTCGTCTCGTTTTGGGATGAAGCCGCCGAAGAGCTCGGCGGGCCGCCTTCTCCTATAGAACAACGCGGCCAACGAGAAAATAGAGAACATGTTCTCTATTTTCTCGTCGAGCTCCTCGGCGGCTCCATCGAGCCAAAACTGTACAGACGACAGAGATTCTCGGCAGAATCCGGGTTTTGACCGAGTTTCTCGGCGAATTCTGCCGAGAATCTCTGTCGTGTGTACGAGGCCTCAAGGTGGTGATGGTGCCTGCAAGATATGGCTACCCAAACTATGATTGCACCACCATCATGCTTCACTGTTGGCACAAGACAGTCCTGGTCATAAGCTTGGGATGGTGTTCCTCACACTTAAACACGACCAGTGGTTGGGAACAGGGGGAAGCTTGATTCATCAGACCATATTACAGTCTTCCATTGATCATTAGTTCACGATTTATTAGTGAGCATTAAAAATCGGCCACGAGTGTTATGGCAATTGCAGCTCGCCCAGGAATGTTTTGCTTTTGGAGTTCCCTCCACACAGGTCTTTGCCAGTCGCCAGAGGGATATTTAAATAGCACCCCACAGATTTTGTCTGGTTTGTTTACAACGTTTTTTTTTTTTTTTTTTTTATTAAATTTTCAAAATTACAAGCATATATTGTCAATAAACATAGACATTATAAATAGTAGCAGTTAAGGAGAACACAAATTAGATATTTACATTAAGCTCCAGTGTTTTTTAGAAGGCAACAACAAAAGAAAAAAAAACAGTATTTTGAGTTTAACATATGTTGGCCATTATCTGGAGACTTGCTAAAATATATGCTTAGTGTTGAATTTAGTAATTAAAAACCAGATATAGTAATATATTAACAGTGTAAGGTAATATGAGAATACATAAAGGAAAAAATTAAGGGTCATAATTTCTAGACCTTGTATAATGTTGGGGTAATATATAATGAAGATAAACAGGGATTTATTGTATAGACATTAGGTTTGTACTGTTTCAATGGAGCTCTAAAGCTGAAATATACTGATAAATAAAAACATAAAAAAAAAAGTAATGCTGCTACCATTTTTGCATATAATAACAATATATGCTAAGAAAGAAAAAAACAACAAAAAAAAACTAAAGAGGCAAGATAGAATAGAGGGAAGGGGAAGAAGAAGAGAAAAAAAAATAAAGATAGTACGTAGATAAGATAGAAAAGGTCAAAAGGGTCCCCGGGGTATCTTATTATGCTTGTCTTATGTTATTAGCATATTAAATAGCTATTAGTAGTTATGTTACCAAGGTCTTAATAATGTGATGTCAAAGTTGGGAGGGAAAAAATGAGTCACCCAAGGATTCCAGATTTTTTCAAATTTTGCAATATTATCATTGGTAATGGCTTCCGTTTTTGAGTGGGTCATGGCTTGGTTTATTCTGGTTTTGGTTTCTGAGATCATTAATGTTGGGGTTTTCCACGCTTTGGCGATTGTCTGCTTTGCTGCCGTAGTGATTTGTAGAAGGAGTTTGAATTGAGTGTGGGAAATAGAAGTCGGTTTTAGATTTAGTAGTGCAATTGAAGGGTCAGGTTTTATTGTTTTTTTGAATAAGGTGGAGAGGATTAGAAAAACCTCTTTCCAAAAACATTTTGTAACCGGACATTCCCAAAATATGTGTATATGTGATCCTAGTTCACCACAGCCACGGAAGCAGAGTGGGGAGTATTGCGGAATATATTTTGCAATTCTGACAGGAACCAAGTACCAGCGCAAAAGTACTTTATAATTTGTCTCTAGAGCTATTATATTTTGTGAAGATGATTTTGTAGTGGTCCAAATTTTATCCCAATCAGATGATTCCAACTGAAGTCCAAGGTCTCTCTCCCATTTTTCCACGTATGATGGTGGATCTGCAGTAGGCAAAGTAATAAGGTGTTTATATATTATTGATATGAGACCATTAGAGTGAGGTTCGCGTTTACATATACGTTCAAATTGCGTGAGTTCATCGAGTTTACTCATATTTTGTATATATGGCATGAAAAAGTTTTTGATCTGCAGATATCGAAAAAGTTCTGATTGGGGGAGTTGATGTCTATCACATAGTTCAGGAAATGTTTTAAGTGAGGTAGATGTTGACATATCACAGAGTTGAGTTATGTCAGAGGAAATCCATTTTTTAAATGAATTAGGGAATGTGCAGGCTGGGTAGAATAGTGGGTTTCTAATAAATGATAGAAGGGGAACATGAGGAGATTGCAGTCCTTTGATAAGTTTAAATTTATCCCAGATGGTAACTGTGTGTTTGGTAATCTTATTTTTAATATTTTTACGATCTGAGGGTTTGGACCAAATTAAGTTTGTTATAGAAAATGGATCACAGTCAATTGCTTCAATTGCAACCCAGAGTGGGGTTTCGTATTTTGCGTGATATTTGGGGATGCATGCTATTTGAGCTGCATGGTAATAAGAGGCGAAATTGGGGAATCCTAGTCCACCTTTAAGTTTGGAAAGGTAAAGTGTCTGTTTAGATACTCGATGTTTTAAAGAGCCCCAAATGAACGCTAGTGTTTTGCGTTGAAGATTTCTAAGAAAGTATGTTGGAACTGAAATGGGCAAAACACGAAATAGATATAGTATCTTGGGTAAAATGGTCATCTTTATTATGTTTATTTTACCAATCCATGAGATTGGTAAAGAGGACCATTGTTTAAGGAGATTGGTAATTTGCTTTAGTAATGGCGGAAAGTTAGCCGAGAAGAATTCAGTTAAATTGGGAGTAAGAGTAATTCCTAGGTAGGTCAGGTGCGATGTAGACCAAGAGAATGGGAGGGAAGTTTGTGCTTGTTGTAAAGTATGGGAAGGTAAGGAGATATTTAAGGCTGTAGATTTTTGAGAGTTGATAATAAGTCCAGATAGCTGTGCAAAATGATCAAGCTTACTTATAAGGTTGGGAGCAGAAATATGAGGGGAAGACATAAATATTAGTATATCGTCAGCAAACAAACATAATTTGTGCTGATGACCTGCTAAGTCTATCCCTTTGATTGAAGGGTCAGATCGTATAGCCTGAGCTAGGGGTTCAATAAGTAGGGCAAATAAAAGTGGGGAGAGTGGACAACCCTGACGTGTTCCTCTATTTATGTTAAAGCAACCAGATTTATATCCAGCATATTTAATATAGGCTTTGGGATTATTATATAGTGATGAAACCCAGTTAAGAAAGTGAGGACCGAACCCCCATTTTTGTAAGGCAAAATGTAGATAGGGCCATGATACTGTGTCAAATGCTTTTTTAATATCTAACGACAGAAGACACATAGGTATTTGTCGTGTTTTAGCTGTTTGGATTAATAACGTTGCCCTACGTACGTTATCAGCTGCTTGGCGAAAAGGAATAAAACCAACTTGGTCTTTATTTATTAATGAACCAATAATATTGTTCAAACGAGTTGCTAGAATTTTCGCTAGTAGTTTGATATCAAGATTAAGTAGGGATATGGGCCTGTAATTAGCACAAGATGAGTCATCTGAATGAGGTTTGGGGATCATTGTGATTATTGCTGTTAAGGTTTCAGGACGAAAGGATTTGTTGTTCAGAAGTGAATTGAAAGCATCTGTCAGCAATGGCGCAAGAAGATAAGTAAATTTTTTGTAATATAGGGCAGAGAAGCCATCAGGACCCGGGCGTTTATTTGGTTTAAGTGATTTAATGGCTAATTCAACCTCAGCAGATGTAATGGGACTTTCAAGATGTTCATGTTGAGTTAAAGGAATCATTGGAAGTTTGATTTGTGAGAAAAATAATTCTGCAGAGGATTGGTCAAAAGATCCCTGATTGTTGTAAAGAGATGTAAGGTGTTTGTGGAAGGTTTGTAGGATTTTTTCTGGATTACTGGTGTAAGTATTATGAGGTAATTTTAATCGAATCGGCTTGTGTGGGTTGTTTAATTTTTTAAGTGCTCGAGCGAGAAGCGTGCCAGGCTTGTTAGCTTTGATATAAAATTTATGCTTGGATTTGCGTATGGTTTTATCTGCGGATTCAGATAGGAAAAGATCAAGATTTAAGCTAGCTTCATCTAGTTGATTTTTTGTCACAGGGGTAGGATTTGCTTGAAAATTTGCGTGGCAAGTGTTGAATTTTGTTTCTAATATTAGTTGTAGCTTGTTTTTTTCTTTTTTAAGATATGATGCTTGGCGTAAGCAGATTCCTCGAAGGACGGGTTTGTGTGCCTCCCATAAGGTTAATGGAGAAATATCAGGGGTTTTATTATTTTTCAGATAGTCTTTTATGGCTAATTCTAAGTCTGTAGAGTGTGATGGATGGGATAGGGTTGAATCATTTATGTGCCATGTGGGGTCTTGATTTTTAGGTATGAGGGAAGTGAGAGTAGAAAGTATTGCACAATGATCAGTCCATGTAAAGGGTATTACAGAAGATGTGAGCAATTCCGGGGACATACTAATAGAGATTAGTATATGGTCGATACGGGAAAAAGACTTATGTGGATGGGAATAGAAGGAATATTGACGTTTCGTGGGATTGATTTCTCGCCAGGAATCTAGCAAGGAATGTTGTTGTAGAAGTCTTTGGAACCTACGAGATTGAGAATTGGAAGTGATAGGAATTGGGGACTTATCTAAATAAGGGTATAGAACTTGGTTCGAATCTCCACAGATCAAAAGCGTGCCCATTTTATGAGTCTCTATTATCTGGAACAAATGGGAGAGGAATGCTGTTGGATTTTTATTAGGAGCATAATAGGATACTACTGTGATTGGTGTATCACATAGATGCCCTGTAAGAATGAGATAGCGACCTTCTGGGTCTTTGGTTTCTGTCAGAAGAGAGAAGGGTGTAGCTCTATGGAATGCAATTAGCACTCCCCTTTGTTTAGTTTTAGCGGAAGCAGTAAAAACTTGGGGATAAACTGTACCAAAATATTTAGGTGTCGAGGTTTCAGTGAAATGGGTTTCTTGTAGGCAAATTATATGCGCCTTTGAAGAAGATAATGATCTAAAAACTTTGGTTCGTTTTTGTGGAACATTTAGACCTTGGACATTTAAGGTAAGGATATTTAAAGGAGCCATAATGATATTTTATAGAGAATATTATAAGACATATTTAAAAACAATTGAAAATCCATACTTACCCCGGGGAGGAGCAAAGAGAAAAGGGAGAGTGGAGACAGAATGTTGAGAAATAAAGAGAAAATGAGAGTCATTATTAAACAAATAATTAACAAAAACGTTTAGAATGCAAGAAGGTAAAACGTTGGCGTTCCGGGCGTGCAAAAGTGCAAGCTCGGAGGCACAGAGTCTGACCAGGGAGGCTCCTCACACAAAAAGGTGTGTGGGAGAGTCCAAGGACAGAAAAATGGAGGGAGCAGTGACAGTTTCTCGAGTCCCTCACGACCAAAAATATATCTAGAGAAGAAAAAATATATTATGACACCCATACTGGAAGTAAGCAAAAATAAATCAAATCTAAGAAATATTATAATATTTTCAACATTAGTAGATGTAAAATTTTAATCTAACAATTGTGTTTTATGTTTTCACGGGGAGAGTGTTAGATTATAAATTTTGTTGAATTATACAAATTACCTCTGGGTTGCCAGTTGTAGGAGAGGCAGTAATGTCATTAATAATTAGGATGAGAAGAAATAAAATACCAATTATTAATAATATATTAGTAATATTTACTTCTATTCAGTAAACAGTTTTGTACAAAAATAATATAGAACCCTTGTTGTGGGTAAAAAAGGATCAGGGGAAAGGGGCGGGGAGGAGGGGGTAATATGAGGGAAGTAGAAGGGGGTGAGGCGAGTAAGGATGGGATGAGGAGGGAAGGGTGCAATAGGAATAGGAAAAAAAAAAAAAATTTGGACAATTTAAAACTTCAATTATCCTAGACCAAAAAGGGGATAAAAATTGGAATTAAAAAAATATATAATAATAATAATAAAAAAAAGGACAATAGCCTGCTTAGGGGAAGTAAATTCAGGATGGTTAAATGACATTAAGTGTTTAGCATCCAAAAAGTAGATGAAAGATCAAAAATATTTAGTGAAATTCAATTTGATATGCAAAATGTATTCAGTCCATTGAGTCCGGAGTATCTTGGTTTGGGGAGTTGAATCGACCCCTCTTCGATGAGCTTTGTCTGGTTCTGTCATTTTGGACTTTGGAGAAATTTTGTTGAGAACTAGATGCTGTACGTCGGCGAGGGCTGACTGAAGGTCTTTCGCAGAGATGAAGTTTTTGTAGGGTGTTCTGTAGTTCATCAGGGGTTCTGCATGAGTGCTTGGTACCTTGATATGTGAAGCGAAGTAAAAAAGGGAATCCCCATTGGTATGGGATCTGATGTTGTTGTAGGTTTTGTAATAAGGGTTTCATTGAGCGCCGTTTAGCGACTGTTATTGGGGAAAGGTCAGCAAAGATCTGATACGGGTGGCCTTGGAAGATAAGGGATTCTTTGTTCCTTGCAGCGACCATAAGCTGTTCTTTGGTGTGGAAGAAATGGAATTTCGCAATTATGTCGCGGGGGGGACCTTCAGATTTGCGCGGTGCTAATGCTCTATGTATTCTGTCCATTTCCAGTCTCTCAATTGGAATTGACGGTGATAACTCTTGAAATAGGGCAGTAATTGTTGATTGTAGATCAATAATAGACTCTGGTATACCTCGTATGCGAAGGTTTGAGCGACGTGCGCGATTTTCAAAATCTTCTAAACGAGTTTGCAGCGAGAAATTTTCATCTTTAAGTGTGTCCAATTCAGTTTCATGAATCATTACATTAGTTTCTATGTCATCCATTCTGTTTTCTAATTCAGCCGTGCGCTGACCTAAGTCACGAATTTCTTTTGTTAATTTCTCAGTAATATGGTCGGAGGTCTGCTTTAATGCTTTCTGTAGCATTTTTTCTATTTGAGTTAGAACATTTGGGTGTAAAGAGCCTGTCTGTTGTGGCTGGCAGATGGTGCTGTCCTCACAGTCTGTATCATATAGTTCATGAGGTAACTGCAGCTGCTGCTTGGCAGCGTGAGGTAAAACTGTGTGAGGAGATTTAGGCATTTTACTGGGGCCTCTAGATGAATTATCCCTGATAGGTTTCATCTTATTTTTTCCCCGGACAGCTCCATAAACCATCTTAAAATGTTCCCAGGGTACTGAGGAAGACCAGGGTAAGCTTTTGAAATAATTACCCTTCCATTCAGGTGTGTATGCTGGCCGTGAAGTCCTGAGAAAAGGGGAGCCTCAGCAGGACATGTCTGTCTCTGTGAGCTCCACGCATGCCCCTGTTTACAAAGTTTTAAAGTATTTATTAACCACTTGCCTATTGGGCACTTTAACCAATGGGGTGACCTGACCAGGCAAATTTTCAGCTTTCAGCACTATTGCACTTTGAATGTCAATTGTGCATTCATGCAACACTGTACCCATATGAAAAATATTCACACAAATAGAGTTTTCTTTTGGTGGTATTTAAAGTAGAGCTGTCCTTCATTTCTGTTATAAAAAGTTTACAAATAAGTAATTGTTCTTCTTCACTGATGAAGCTGCACTGATGGAAACTGAAGAGATGGCATTGACGGGTGGCATTGATGAGGCTGCAATGATAGGCAGCACTGATAGGCAGCACTGTTGTGCACTGATGAGGAAGCACTCATAGGCTGTACTGATTGACACTGATTGGCATTGATAGGCTGCTCTGATTGGCACAGATGGGGCTGCACGGATAATCGCTGATTATCAGTGTAAACGATGTCCTGACAGACTTGCCAGGTAATGGCTCTCCTTTCCTTCCACAGATACATTGTGGGAGGAAAGGAATGCTGATAACCGGAAAGTCTGTTTACATGTGCTGTGATTGGACATGGCTGATCACATGGTCAGAATGCATGAAGATAAAAACTTTAACTCTATACAACCACTTTAATTTGTGTTATTAGGGTCTTTTTTTAAGTTTGGGGTGCTCAAAACTCAGCGTTCACGTGTTAGTAACAATCTGTTCTTGAGTTGCCTTTTGTCCTGCATTGTTTAAAAGAAAAAATTATTGCAAAAACCATCTCACATGACATCACTCACTTTCACTGCAACCCCCATATATATAGTTAAAGTTAACCACTTAATGACCGCTGCACGATATACGTTGGCAGAATGGCATGGCTGGGCACAGGGGCATATATATACGTCCCCTTTAAGAGCCCAGCCGTGGTTCGCGCGCACCGCCGGTGTCCCGCGATCGGTCACAGGAGCTGAAGAACAGGGAGAGGTGTGTGTAAACACACCTTCCCCGTTCTTCACTGTGGCAATGTCAGTGATCGTTTGTTCCCTGTTATAGGGAACAACGATCACTGACATCACATGTCCAGCCCCGCCCCCTACAGTTAGAAACACACATGAGGTCACACTTAACCTCTACACCGCCCCCTAGTGGTTAACTCCTTCACTGCATTGTAATTTTTACAGTAGTCAGTGCATTTTTATAGCACTTTTCGCTGTGAAAATGACAATGGTCCCAAAAATGATAAAAAATTGTCCGATGTGTCCGCCATAATGTCGCAGTCACGAAAAAAAAAACACTGATTGCCGCCATTAGTAGTAAAAAAAAAATATTAATAAAAATGCCATAAAACTATCCCCTATTTTGTAAACGCTATAAATTTTGCGCAAACCAATCGATAAACGCTTATTGCGATTTTTTTTTACCAAAAATGGGTAAAAGAATAAGTATCGGCCTAAACTGAGGAAAAAAAACGTTTTTTTTATATCTTTTTTAGGGATATTTATTACAGCAAAAAGTTAAAAATATTGCATTTTTTTCAAGATTGTCGCTCTATTTTTGTTTATAGCACAAAAAATAAAAACCACAGAGGTGATCAAATACCACCAAATGAAAGCTCTATTTGAGGGGAAAAAAGGACGCCAATTTTGTTTAGGAGCCACGTCACACGACCGCGCAATTGTCAGTTAAAGCGACGCAGTGCCGGATCGCAAAAAGGGGCAAGGTCCTTAACCTGCATAATGGTCCGGGTCTTAAGTGGTTAAGTATATACCTGTTAGGCCTGCACCTGTTATCTGAAGGGAAATGTGGTAAGGTCAGTGGCTGGTGAAGCATTGGCTAATATCAGAGACAGATACACACAGGTTACATGCGCTGTGAACGTTAGAGTGAGAGCAATAATTCTAGCACTAGGCCTCCTCTATAACGCTAAACATGTAGCCTATAAAATTATTTAAAGCATCGCCTATGGAAATTTGTAAGTACTGAAGTTTGGCGCCATTCCACAAGTGTCCGCAATTTTACCACTTAAGAACAGGGCCTATTTTTAAGACTTGGTGTTTACAAGTTAAAATCATTATATAGATGAATATATATTTTTTATAACATCATATAGAATAAAATGGCGGTTATTGCAATACTTTCTGTCATGCCGTATTTGCGCAGCGGTCTTACAAATGCACTTTTTGGGGAAAAAGTACACTTTTTTTAATACAAAAATAAGACAACAGTTAAAGTTAGCCCAATTTTTTTTATATTGTGAAAGATAATGTTACACAGAGTAAATTGATACCCAACATGTCACGCTTCAAAATTGCGCCCCCTAGTGAAATGGCGACAAACTTTTACCCTTAAACTCCCCATTGGCGACATTTGAAAATTTGTACAGGTTAACAGTTTTAAGTTACAGAGCAGCTATGGGGCTAGAATTATTGCTCTCGCTCTAACAATCGTGGTAATACCTCACATGTGTGGTTTGAACACTGTTTTCATATGCGGGAGCTACTTATGTATGCATTCACTTCTGTGTGCATGCTGGGCGGGACGGTGCACTTTAAATGTATGTATTTTACTTTTTTTTGATAATGTGCTTTAAAAAAAAATTGGGTCACTTTTATTCCTAATAATAGTAATATAAACATCCCTTGTAGTAGAAAAAAGCATGAAAGGACCTCTTAAATACTATATATTTACAAAAAAAATGTAATTTTAAAAAAAAATTGTCCTTTAAGAGCATTGGGTGGAAGTGACGTTTGATGCCGCATCCGGCAGTCAATGCTATGGAGCCAACCGGGGCCATATTCCACTCGTTTAGCAGCCAGGCCTCCACGGGAAAGGACGAAATCGTCTGAGCCTTAACCGGCGGGTCCGGTAAAGGGTGGAAACCCCTGGAGTGCGGCGGGAGGGGGGCACTTCTCCCACCGCGATAAAAGTGATCTTGCGGCAAATCAACTACACAAACCACTTTTATCTGAAAGCGGACCACCCTCTGAAGAAGAGGATACCTAGCTAGCTTCTGCCAAAACAACGATAACCTCCTTCAAACAGCTGCCATATAATGACGATTGGCAGTCCGTAAGTGGTTAAAGCGTGACTTGTTAGGTATCTATTTACTTGGCGTAACATCATCTTTCATAGAACACAAAAAAATTGGGCTAACTTTTATTTTTTTATATTCATAACAGTTTTTTTCCAAAACCATGGCAAATTCAAAATGTATAAAATACAACACACACACACACACAATTCAATCTTATTGGGGAGTTTGTCCCCAGTGCTTTGTCCAGTGCCCTGCCTGCAGTTTTACTGTTCTTTCTGCCTGGAAACTGGAGAACATCCATGGCATCCATGGCATCCAAAGAGCGTGCCTCTACATCAAAAGTGGTTTATGACCTGCTTGAAAACAGTGATAGCGATTCAGAATCACTTGCAGAATTGAGTGATAGTCATTCGTGGGGAAAATTCATCATCAGACACAGAAAGTGATTTCAGCGTTGATTCTGCGATTGAGCTCAGTGATGTGCGGACTTGGTGCTCTATTGACTGCGCTACGGATCACGCAGCATACCCAAGATTATATTTATTGACTGTGGTACGGATCACGCAGCATACCCAAGATTTCCGTTTACTGGAGCATCTGATATAAAAGTGGATGTTGAATATGACAACCCCTTGGTATACCTACAACTATTTCTGACCGATGACGTTACTGAAAAAATAGTTATGGAGATAAACCAGTACCAAGAGCAACAAGCTGCTACGCATCAGATGTTTTAAAGAAGTAGAAAGTGGGAACCAGTCACCAAAGATGACATTTGGAAATTTCTGGGCCTAATAATACTTCAGGGAGTGGTGAGGAAACACCTGCAAAAGTGGTATTGGACAACTAACAAATTACTTGCCACTCCATTCTTTGGCATGGTCATGTCAGAGGGCAAATTTTCCCTGATAATGAAAACAAAGAGTTTGATGAAACTACTCATTCTGCACCAAAACTTAAAACTTGGGAAGTATATCAAATGATTCTGAGGAATTTCCAACAGAGATATGTGTCAGATAGAGATATTAGCATAGATGAAAGTCTAATGGCCTACAGGGGAAGGCTCAGCTGGACATGGCGTCAAAGAGAGCACAATTTGGTATAAATTCCTTCATGCTATGCGAATTGTCAACTGGATACATTTGGAATTCTGTCCTATACCCTCGGAAATTAACAAAATTCAACCCAAAATACAGCAACTATGAAATGGCAATTCCGTTTGTTTCACTGATTGAGCCATTGCTAAATCAGGGCTATTGCATAACTGCATAACTACCAACAACTTTTACACAACTTTTACACATCGCCTGAACTTTATGAGTTTCTTCTGCAGAACAAAATGGATGCCTATGAAACCATTAGGGCTAATGTTTGGCAGTAAGAAGCTGAAGACTGGAGAAATGGTTGTCTGCCAGAAAGGCAAAATGATGGCACTGTGATGGCGTGTCAAAAAATATGTGTGCCTAATGAGTACAGTCCATAATACCTCCACTGTTATGGTACGCACAAAAGGTTTCCACCTTGAAGAGATCATGAAGTAGTGATAAACTACAATAACACCATGGGAGGTGTTGACAGAGCCAACCAAGCAATGACTTTATATCCAGCAATGTGGAAACAGCAAAACAAATGCTACAAGAAGATCTTCAGGCATCTTCTTGAGCAATACTTGTGGAATGCCTACATTCTGCAAAAAAAAAAGAGTGACAAGCCTATGATCCATTCTGACTTTATTTGGAAAGTTGCCGCAATGATCTTCATGAACCACCAAACACCAATGGTTGTGAATAGAGCTGGACGTCCTGCTGCTGGCATTATCAACCCGGAACGCCTGACTGGTCATCACTTCATGGATCACATCCCACCAACTGAGAAAAAGTCAGCACCTACAAGAATGTGTGTGGTTTGTTACTCAAAGCGAGATGACAGTGGAAAGAAAGGAAACCAGGTTCCATTGTCCTGATTGTGACGTTGGACTTTTTGCAGTCCCATTCTTCACCTGCCTCCCCTGACTGCACATCCCTGATTATCTGGCCCCTTATCCCTTATATAAAATTTCCTGCTGCTGACCAGATTTCAACTGCTTTATCCCTTGCAGTATCATACTTCTTGTGGCAAAGCCCCAGCCTGTAATCTATAATGGTAATAATGATAGTAAATGGTGGCCTGGCCATGCTATTTAAAATTGTCCTGCTGCTGGCCAGTTTTATAGTGTGATCTGTGATTCTTGTAACAAGACACTTGTCTGTGTGTATCTCTAAGGCCTCGTACACACGACCGAGTTTCTCGGCAAAGACCAGCAAGAAACTTGCTGGGAGATATTTGTTTGCAGAGGAAACCGGTCGTGTGTACATTTTCGTTGAGGAAACTGTCGAGAAACTCGATGAGCCAAAAAGAGAGCAAGTTCTCTATTTCCTCGACGGGAATGGAGAAACTTGCCTTGTCGAATTCCTCGACAGCCTAACAAGGAACTCGACGAGGAAAACGATGTGTTTCGCCCGTCGAGTTCCTCGGTCGTGTGTACGAGGCTTCATACATAATAGCCAATTCTCGACTAAAAGTGTCTTGCTGCAGGCTAATTGTACACTAAATTATCATCTGCTGTCTTATAATTTCTAAAGATAGTTTGATAGAAATGTTCCATTAGCAGGACAGTTTTCCATCTGCCAGAACAGACAGCTCAGTGAACTACTAGCCAATTCTTATCTGCTATGTAAAGTGTGCCTATTACCGTTTAATACAAAAAAAAAAACTAATGCGTTTCTGCTACAAGTATAACCACAACTTTTTCTAAATTAAAATGAACCAGGCTGTGGTGCTGCTGTTGTATGTAAACCAATTCCACAGCCAAATATTTGCTGCCACTGTGTGCTGTTGCTGAAACCATCCATGAAAATTGTACTTCTCTGTAATACCATTTATTCATGGTATTTTGTTAATTTTTTTTGTTTACATTTGTACATCCTCCGCCATGGTGGTGCCAAGCTTCCATTACTTTTTTTTTACAGTAGTTTGCACTAATGGCCACAATTTAATAACAGGATTTGTCTCAATAGACTTCAGTGGGATTTACCACTAAAGTTTGGGTTTGCCGAATTTTAAACAGGATTTGTGTAATCCATGGCGAATTGAACCCAGGCAAATATGACACTTAGAATTCATAGAAACGGACAAATAGACTTCAGGTATTTTTGTGCTTGGTGAAAATATTTTTAGTATGAAAAATTCAAATGAATGCAGTCACAACATCTTGGAATACCAAACTGCAATATATAACTTTTTTGTTTTGGGGTTTAGATCATTTTAAAATGATAGAGAAGCAAAATACAAGCCATCGAGTCATTTAATACTTTACATCAAGATGAAAAATGAAAGCTTGCTATGCCAAAAGACAATACATAAATGGTGAAAAATTGTAGCGTATGTCAAATAAAAATAACCTGCCAACAGAGTAAAGTTGATTCTGTAATATTTCAAAACTAAATGATGACTTGGATCTGGTTAGAGATGTGATTTTAGAGTACAGAAAAAAACCTCAGTGTTAGAAAGGGGATAAGTTACATTAAGATACTTATTTAAGGTTTGAGAAGCACAGAGTCACACTGTTACACTGTTGTTTTGTTGCATGAGGTATAATCTCTCTTCAGTGTTAAAGATTTCAGTAAAGCAGTTACCTTTATTCACAGTTCCAGTATCTTCACAGTCAATTTACCAAAATTCAGACATCCAAACATCCTAACGTGGATGCAATTTCACCAGTCCAACACAATAGCTAGACAGGCTAAGAGTTGTATCCAGAAAGATTAAATCGGTACAAGACGATTACACAAAAAAGTAGTCTGGCAGTGCATGCAAAGGTTGTTTCCAGGAATAACCAGAGGAAAAAGTAAGGCAACTTAGCTGAGGTCAAGGCAGGCAGAGTATTAGCAAGGGAAGTGCTAGCAAGGTTAGCAACTAGGACCAATCCATAAGAAAATGAAGAACAGCACTTGTGAGCTATTTTTTTTTTAAACTTACAAAGGCTCAGCTTGTGAGTATTATTAACTGCTTAAAAGGACAACTGAGTGAACCAGGATGTATGTTGGCATCTGCAGAAAAGCAGGCATGCTCCGCAATGCTACAACAAGCAGGCAGGACTCCATAATGGGGAAATAATTCAGGCATCTGGACTTTGGAAAAAAGCATGCACTTTTGGAAGCACCAGAGGGCAATAAAGAGCAGTGGGACACATGGGGTTTATTTACTAAAACTGAATCAGCTATGCATGGTAGCCAATCAACTTTTAACTTCAGCTTGTTCAATTAAGCGTTGACAAAAATAAACCTTAAAGATGATTGGTTTCTATGCACAGCTGCGCCAGATTTGGCACTCTCTAGTTTTAGTAAATCAACCCCACAGAGTTTATCAGAGGAATTCTGAGGATTTTTAAAAGGCAGTGAGAAATGAATGTGACTTGTATAGACCCCAAATGCCAGGTTTGATGAGAGCTTAGCAGGTGAACCCCTGACAATGAGAATATCATTAACACACTGAATTAATGTTATTCCAGAAAGTGTATTTAAGAGGTAATATCACAGAAAATCCTTTCCTTTACATATATATTAAGAGTTGTTGCTAACTTGGCCTTAGATTTTGCTGAATGAACTCAATTCATTCAATTTAATGACTGTTGTGACTGAAAATAGAAAGAAATTAATGTCCGCAGGCACAAATTTTTTGACCTCTTCCGAGTATTAACATTGTATTTTTTTATCAATTATTCAATACTGTACGTCGTATTCACTATGCAAAGGTCTTTAACTTTCTTTTAGAATACTTAGAAAACACAAAAAGGCGGTATAATTATTATGAATAAAATGGTGTGCGCATAATAGCACATCAACCGATTACATTTCAAGAAGACTTTACTGAACATATTTCTATTTTATACATTACCAAGCAAAATCATAAAGGGAATGTATAGCCACAAGGTTTTGTTTTTTTAGACAAATCAACCTTATACTTCATACTATTGGAAATGTTTTAAAAAAACGTTTGTATGAATAATTAGTAAGTATAGCCACGTTACCTACAAGAGCAGTTATAATTAGAAATAATTGTAAAGAGCATGATTTGCTTGTTGCTTTGCAGTGCTATCCCATGGTTCTGCTTTACTTTTTCTTCTCTCAGTGTGCAACTGCGAGTTGGCCAACTTTAAAGGGGTTGTAAAGGAAAAAAAAGTTTTCCCTAAATAGCTTCCTTTACCTTAGTGCAGTCCTCCTTCACTTACCTCATCCTTCAATTTTGCTTTTAAATGTCCTTATTTCTTCTCAGAAATCCTCACTTCCTGTTCTTCTGTCTGTAACTACACACAGCAATGCAACACTTTCTCCCTGGTGTGGATAAAGCCTCTTGAGGGGGCAAGCAGGAGAGTCAGGACGCTCTCTACTTTGCAGATAGAGAAAGGAGCTGTGTGTTAGAGGGCGTCCTGACGCTCCTGCTCGCCCCCTCCCCCCTCAAGAGGCTTTCTCCATACCAGGGAGAAAGTGTCACATTACGGTGTGTAGTTACAGACAATAGGAATAGGAAGTGAGGATTTCTCAGAAGAAAAAAGGACATTTAAAAGCAAAATCGAATGATGAGGTAAGTGAAGGAGGACTGCACTAAGGCAAAGGAAGCCATTTAGGAAAAATAAAAATTCCTTTACAACCCCTTTAAAGAGATTGCTTTAGTAAAGCAGTGAATTTTAAGGTAAACTCTGAAATAATAATTTTAAATGTGTTCACTAAAATTAGATTATACAGCTGAACATGTCCTAGAATAAATAAAGAAATGACTGATGCTTTGTAATACTAGCTATAGATAAACTGACTGATTATTGTACACAACTATGAAATCTTTCTACACATACTTTAGGTGCAGCATTAAACTTGCACCCTGTACATTTTCTAATGCATCCTAAAATTAACTTTAAAAAACACTCAATAGACAAAAAGATAACTAGAAAATCAAATTCTTCTGCACTTCATTAAATTGTACATATAACAGTAAATTTAATTAAAGTATAAATATATAGTGTTAAATTGTGGCTAGAGTATATTCTTCATTTTGTTTGTAAAGTTCACTTGTGCATGAAATATGATTATTGAATATCCCCAGCTATAACTATTTGTTGCGTAATTTTTCATTTTCAATTAACCTCTCAAGATTTATGATGTTGAAACTCGTGCATTCGCTGGCCTTTAACCTTCTGCTTATTTGATCATAAAATGGAATTATTCATGTTTCCCTGTAATTTTCTCTATTGCTCAGTTTGATTCTTTGCATTTAATCCCCCAACGTCCATCATAATCCCAAAGATCTATGAAGCTACAATATTGCTCATTTCTGCACTGTTTAAAATAATCATGGGTAATTCAATCAAAAATGTTTGCAGTGAAATAACACTGTGTAGAAAAAAAAAAATAGAAAACCTATTAGAAAATATCCTGGTAGCATGTGAAATATGTTTTCCTAGTATTGTGTTTGGAAATTGCTGTCACCTTATTGTGTGAAACTACATCTGATGGGCCAGTGGCTTACAAAATGTATTGATTGGAATTGTAGTGTGATATAAAAAAAAATCTGCTAGCTGATGCAAACCATAATATATCCAACATCTTGATAGACTATACAGCCAATTGTTTAAATCTGGTTGGGGGTCATTGCATCTGGAGATCTTGAAGAGAGCAATACAATGGTTTGTTTGTTGTTCTAGCTCAGAGAGTGAGTGCCATTTACTGTATTTGTCTCTACAGCATGATGTTTCACTAAACTAGCACATCATTATACCTGCCTGACAGTCCTGATTACAGGTTCTTTGAAAGATGAGCTCTGATGTAAGCAGAGATTAAAGTCCAAAAGATTATTGTATGATATGAGCAGTTTTTCTGCTATCTTCCCTTGTCTGTATCACAAGTGATTGTGTCAGAACATTGTAGAAGTCTAATGTCATGAGAGTAAGAGCCGGTTCACACTAGGGCGGCACAACTTCGTCGGCGACTCGGCCAGGCGACCTTAAGACGACTTCTAAGGCGAATTGCAAAATGACTTCTGTATAGAAGTCAATGCAAATCGCCCCGAGTCGCCCCCGGAGTCGTACAGGAACCTTTTTCTAAGTCGGAGCGCCTTGCGTCGCTACTATTAGAACGGTTCCATTGACTACAATGGGACGCGACTTGTCAGGCGGCTGTGTCGCCTGACGAGTCGCCCCAGTGTGAACCGGCTCTTAGATTTTTGTTTTTTGTTTTTTCAAATTATTATTCATTTCTGGTGATAAAGCAGAACATTAGAACTATATCCCAGGGGTTTTATTATTTCATAGGTAATGTTGGGATAATACCTGGGTACAGACATAGCAGTGGATGTGTAGTCTGGCTAAAGAGCACTTCTGATATTATAACTATGTGGGGTTCATTTACATAAAGCAAATAGGCTGTTCACCTTGCAAAAGATTTTCACTCTATAAGGGAAAATGTCCCTTTGCTTAGTAAATGAGGATAAGCTTTGCTGACTTCCATTATCCAATCACGTGCAAGCAAAAATATATATTTTTTTTGTTTGCATGTGATTCTACTTTGAAAATTGCATTTTGATCACATTCACTATGCTATAAGAAAGTTCCCTTGTAAGGTGGAAATTTCCTTTTTCAAAGTAAACATTCTATGTGCCTTTAGTAAATCAGCCCCTTTGCATCTAATTGAAGATGTTACTATATATGTTCATCTAAATTGTGTCTAAAATGACAATGTAATACTGCAGTTCACCACCTCCTCTGCATGCTGTGGCTGGATAGCACGGGCAACATCAATAAACAGAGGAAATGGTGCCGTGCCTAAAGACCGACCATGTCCACAGACACTGCTAGCCCCCTCACAGTGCCAAAGGAACATCTGCTTCTCATTTTTGGCTTCCCAGACATAATGGGGGGGGGGGGGGCGGGTTATTACTGAAATTTAATAGAGAATGGGAAATGTGTACTTGGAAGCACTTTACCACAACTGGTGTTTGGTGCACTTTAACTTGAGTACTCACTATACAGACACTTCCACCGACACACTACAATATACTGGAGTAAAACTGCACTAACACACTTCAATATACTGCCATAAAAGTGCACTAATGTATTTCAATGTACTGCATTAAAAGTGCACTAAGACACTTCAATATACTGCCGTAAAAGTGCACTAACATAATTGAATATACTGCCATAAAAGTGCACTAACGCACTTCAATATACCACCATAAAAGTGCACTAAGGCACTTCAATACAGTATACTGCAGTAAACATGCACTTCAATATACTGCAGTAAAAGTGCACTAACACAGTTCAATATACTGCAGTAAATGTGCACTAATGCATTTCAATATATTCCAGTAAATGTCCATTAATGTACTTCAATATACTGCATAAACCTGTCCTGAAACACTGAACTGACACGAACGTGAAAATGAATGGTCGCACCACACTCACTCTGCACTATCAATATATTCACACTACACTGATACTTTACACTCACAATAGAATTACAATAGCACACTATAGAACTTCAACTTCAATGAACAGAGACCTGCTCTATCTATCTCCACTCCAATGTCACACTGCAAATGGCTGCTCTGGGAAGGATCCTTTCACAGTGTGGGGTCGGTCTATGAGCAATGAGCCATGATTGGGCACAGTCATCATTACTTTCTCCAATCATGGCTCTGACAGTGTTCTGTGCCCTGATTGGGAAAATCCTTCATTGCTTCAGCCAATCAGGGCATCCAATGCACTGTGCGACAAACTGTCGAAGACCTCAAATTCATGCTCGGGCCGAAAAGTTGGCCCGACACTAGTGGGCACATATTGCAAAGTTTAGAAGTGCAAAGTTAGTAGAGACATATCCAAAAAGACTAAAAGCTGTAATCAAAAAGTGGTTTAACAAATACTGACACAAGGGTGATCTTTTTTTCAACCCAGTGACTGTTATTTTTTTTCTGACATGGTGTTATTCATCTTTTTTTACATCTTTTACTTGGATGTTATGAAATAAATACAGCTGGATAAAACAAAAACGGTGTCAGTATTAATGTCATAATGTCAGGCTGCAAAGCAACACAATGTAATTATTTTAAAAGGGGGGTGATAATTTTCTATACCCACTGGATCTTAACCTCCCTGGCGGTCTTCCCGAGACTGACACGGGGTTAGATTTTCTTGCTACTATCGGTAACCCCGAGTCAGTCTCGGGCTTGCCTCGCTAGATCCACAGGCACTTTTTACTTACCTTGTCCCTGGATCCAGCGATGCCACCGCGCTGTGTGAGCGAGCGGGACCTCGCTCGATTCACATAGTGCCTCCGTGTGACGCCGATCTCCGTTCCCTGCGACGTTACGACGCACGGGGACGGAGAACGGCGCCAAATTCAAAAACGTAAACAAACACTATACACACAGTATACTGTAATCTTATAGATTACAGTACTGTATGTAAAAAAAACACACACCCCCTGTCCCTAGTGGTCTGCCCAGTGTCCTGCATGTCATTTTATATAATAAAAACCTTTTTTTCTCCCTGCAAACTGTAGATTGTCCATAGCAACCAAAAGTGTCCCTTTATGTCAAAAATAGTTTTAGGTCAGCTAAAAAACAGCGATAATAAATTATAATCACTTGCAGAATTGTGCGATAGCGATTTGTGGGGAAATTCGTCATAAAAAAATAAAAGTAATGACAGCGACAATTCTGCAACTGAGCAAATTTCAGTGATTTTGATTTGATTACATTATTGAATAATTTTTATTATAATTATATTATTATTTGTTATAATTATTTATAATTATTTATTATATTATAATTTATAATTTTGTTTTTAAAAAAATGTAATACACGGGATGCCTATTAGAATCTTGTTTGGTCAGATTTAAGTGAGTTATTTCTAAAAATTACAGACCTACAATATAAAACGCCAAATTTCCTTGCAAATAATGGTACCGCTTTTAGCATGTTTTTTCTGAAAGAATCATACCGCCAGGGAGGTTAAAGTTCTCCCTCCCCACCCACACTATGTTCATCTAAACTATATTTTTTAGCAGTTCCCTCCATTCTTCCAGACTACATTTTCTGGAAGCTCACCCCCACCACCCTTACTAAACTCACTGGCAGACCTTCCACTGGCCACAGCACATAATCTGGTAGTTTTATCCACTGTCCACACTTTATTTCTCTGGTAGCCCCCACCCACCACCAATGTTCCTATTACATTCCCTGGCAGATTTCCCCACCATCCACACAACATTCTCTTACAGCTCCCTCCACCACAATCACCAGCCACACTAAATTCCCTAGCAGCTTCTCATACTATCTACATCTACCACTACCAGACCACTACTCGACCACTCTGACAGTTTCCACTCTACTTTTTCTGTGACATCCCACAATAAGTGGTAATAATGTTCATGAAGCATTCTGTCTTATTTCTCTTCCCACATGGTCCATGATCACCATCAGCTTCTTTTTCTAGTCTTCTGAGATCAGTTTCCTCTCTGCTTCCTATCCCCTCAGCTATACATTCTTATTGCATGATCAGTAATAGTAAGATGGCACATTTGAACAAATAATGTGAGTTCAGTTTAAATATTGCCTGACTGGGCAATAATGCATAACATAGAAACATAAAAGAGTGACAGCAGAAAAAAACAAAATGGCCCATTGAGTCTGTCCCATTTTTTTATACTTATACTTGCTATTGTATGTTTTTTTGTTTGAAAGTATTCACAGCGCTTCACTTTTTCAACATTATGATATGTTACAGCCTTATTTCAAAATTAATACAAATCATTATTTTCCTTAAAATTCTACAAACAATTCCCCATAATGACAACGTCAAGGAAGTTTGTTTGAAATCTTTGAACATTTCCTAAAAAAAACAAAAAAAATAAAACAATTACAAGTACATATGTATTCACAGCCTTTGCTCAATACTTTGTTGAAGCACCTTCAGCAGCAATTACAGCCTCAAGTTTTTTTTAAGTATGATGCTACAAGCTTGACATACCTGTTTTTGGCCAGTTTCTCCAATTCTTCTTTGCAAGACCTCTCAAGCTCCATCAGGTTGGATAGGGAGCATCGGTGCACAGCCATTTTCAGATCTTTTCAGCAGTGTTCAATCGGATTCAAGTCTGGGCTCTGACTGGGCCACTCAAGGACATTCACAGAGTTGTTCCATAGCCACTCCTCTGTTATCTTGGCTGTGTGCTTAGGGTCATTGGCATGTCTCTTTACATTGCTGCATTCATCTTTGCCTCAATTCTGACTAGTCTCCCAGTTCCTGCCGCTGAAAACAATTCGCACAGCATGATGCTGCCACCATTATGCTTCAATGTTGGGATGGTATTGGCCAGGTGATGAGTGGTGCCTGTATTCCTCCAGAAATGACACTTGCCATTCAGGGTAAAGAGTTCAATCTCTGTTTCATCAGACCAGATAATTTTGTTTCTTATGGCCTGAGAGTACTTCATGTGCCTTTTGGCAAATGCCAAGTGGGCTGTAATGTGCCTCATACTGATGAGTGGATCCCGTCTGGCCACTCTACCATACAGGTAGAGTACTGCAGAGATGGTTGTTCTACTGGAAGGTTTTCTTCTCTCCGAAGAGAAATGCTGGAGCTCTGTCAGAGTGACCATTGGGCTCTTGGTCACCTTCCTGACTAAGGCCCTTCTCTCCTGATAGCTCAGTTTGGCCAAGCGGCCCACTCAAGGAAGTGTCCTGGTGGTTCCAAACGTCTTCCATTTATGGATGATGGAGGCCACTGTGCTTATTGGGACCTTCAATGCTGAAGACATTTTTCTGTACCCTTCCCCAGATCTGTGCCTTGATACAATCCTGTCCCGGAGGTCTACAGACAATTCATTGGAGTTCATGGCTTGGTTTGTGCTATGACCTGAACTGTTAACTGTGGGACAAATCATGTCCAATCAATTGAATTTCCTACAGGTGGACTCCAATCAAATTGTAGAAAAATCTGAAGGATGATCAGTGGAAACAGGATGTACCTGAGCTTAATTTTGGGTGTCATGGCAAAAGCTGTGAATACTTATGTACATGGGATTTTTTATTTTTTTTATTTTTAATACATTAGCAAAGACTTCAAACAAACGTCTTTCATGTTGTGTGGGGTGTTTGTAGAATTTTGAGAAAAAAAATTAATTTAATCAATTTTGGAATAAGGCTTTAACATGACACAAAACTGAAGCGCTGTGAATACTTCCTGGATCCACTGTAGATCTATGTTTGTCCCAAGCATGTTTGAATCAATTTACTGTTGAGTTACTTACTATCTCTGCTGAAAGTCTATTCCAAGCATCAACTACTATTCCAGTAAAATAATACTTTCCAAGATTAGTTTTGAACTTTCCTCCTACTAGTAGTTTGAGCTCACATCCTTGTGTTCTTGATCTTGATTCTATACTGAAAATTTAATATTAAGTTCCTGAAGTCTTTCCTGTTATTTTTTATCCTTCAGAACTTTCACCATTGTTGTTGCCTGTGTATGGACCCATTCTATCTTATCAATATCTTTTTTGTTATATCACTTACATATAGATTAAATAGAACAGGAACCAGTACAGAGCCCTGGGGTACACCAAATAAGCACCATTTACAACCACAGTCTGCATATCCTCTGAACCACCCATGGGTTAAGTCCTAGCTTGTGAAACTTTAATAGATCATTATGTGGAACTGTATCAAATGCTTTGCTGAAATCAAGTTAGGTTATGTCCACAGCACCATCCAGGTCCAAGCATTAGTGATATAGAAAAGAAAACTGATTAGCCTGACATGATCTTCCCTCAGTAAAGCCATGCTGCTTTGGGTCTAGCAAATTGTGTGTTTTTCAGTGATCAATTATCCTAAGTGATTCCATTAACCCATTTATGCCTAAAATTGGATTTTTTTAAATTTGTGCTTAAAATTCATTTGTTATCTAGAGCAGTAGAATATACAAATAACTCCCACATCACTACTGTTCCAATATTGGAACAAGAGGCATTAATGGGTTAACTTGACTACAAGAGATATTAAATTCACTGGCCTGTAATTACCAGCTTCTACCTTACTTTCTTTCTCTTGGATAGGTACAGTATTAGCTGTCCACCGGTTATTGGAACTTCTCCTCTTAGAAGAGATTGATTCAAAAGATCTGTTAATGGTCCAACAACTATAGCTCAAAGTTCTCTAAGACCCCTTTCACATTGGGGTCGCGACCACGTAAGCGCTAAAGCGCCGCTCGTTTTAACTTTAGGAAGAATACCATCGGGACTGATTGCTTTCTGCTACCTCTGTCTATAAATATCTTGAAAATGATTCATCATTAAAAGAGCCAATATGATCCCCCAACTTGTTATGGTCAGTGAAATTTATTTCTGAGAAGACTGAACAAAAGGAATTGTTTAAACTGGTCTCCCTCAGCATAAGTGGTGCATCCAGTTTTAATTTTAATGATCCTATTTTATTTTATTTCCTTTTATCACTGAGGTTCCTAAGAACTGTAGTATCTCCTTTCCTTATATATTTAGCCATGTCCTCCTCTTTCTGTGTTTTGGCAGCACAGATAATGTGTTAGGCCCTGTACACACGACCGAGTTTCTCGTTAGAATTCAGCCAGAAACTCGATGGGAGACGCATTCTGCCGAGAAAACCGGTTGTGTGTACACTTTTCGCCGAGGAAACCGACGAGGATCTCGTTGGGCCAAAAATAGTACATGTTCTCTATTTCCTCGTTAGTCAATGGGAAAAGTTGGCTCGCCGAGATCCTCGGCCGCTTCACAAGGAACTCGACGAGCAAAACGATGTGTTTTGCCCGTCGAGTTTCTCGGACGTGTGTACGGGGCCATAGGCCTCATTTTGTAATTTTTATACACTGCTCTATCAACTATACTTTCAGTTTTTTTCTGTAATCTGCCATATGCTGATTTTTTTTCTCCTTCACTACTCACCTCTTTAGTAAATCATATTGTTTATTTAAACAATTTTTTTGAAATTCACCCATTTCAGCAAAATGTGTCCTTTTGAGATCCAAAACTTTAGTTTTTGAGTATTGTTTTTCAGTTCTTGTTTTATTATCAAATCAAGGACATAGGTGATCATTTGAACCCAAATTTTCACCCACAGTCAATCGATCCCTATTTGTCAGTACCAGGTCCAGATTTGATCTCCTTGGGTTGGGCTTTTCACTAAGGCTCGGTTCACGTAGAAGCAGTGAATCCTGTGCATTTCCACACTGAAATCACATGGCGTTCATGCGAACCACAGGGAGTGTCAATGTTAAGGTAATGACACTCCAAAACAGTTAGAAAAACCCAGTGTGATTGACAGAAATGCACCACACTGCATGTGATTTGAATAGGAATGCGGTGAGATTCCTATATAAATCACATGCGGTGTCCCGCATCGCATACATGTGAACCCAGCTTTACTGTTGAGAATTCCAGTTAACGTCAGGTATGTTGAAGTCCTTCATTGCCATTTGAGTTATCTCATTAATCAACAAGTCATCATTCTCTTTAGACTGTCCTGGAGGTCTTAATACTATAAAAATTCTAAGGGAAGATCCCTCTCTAGTTGGAAGGCAAACCCACTGAGTTTCAAGTGTTTCATTTTTTTTTTTTATTAACTTAGCCTTGTTGTATTTTTTTTAAATATATGGCAACTACACCTTTCCCTCTTTCCTACTTTTTTTTTCCTGTATAGTGTGTACCCTGGGATAGTTATTTCCCAGACATTTGAATCCTTGAACCATGTTTCTGTAATTGCAACAAGGTCATCCATGTTGTCCGTAGACATAAGAGCCGTCAGCTTGCTAAGCTTGTTGCCTAAACTACGGGCATTAATGCACATGATGTGACAAACCATGCTATCTACTGCTGTATTTTTAACACTAGAAACTTTTACTGAATTAACTACCCTATCAGCCAAGTCCCTAGCAACACACACACTCACATTTTTTTTTTTTTTAATAATTTTTTTTTTTTTACCTAATACGTTTTTTTTTTGTTTTTTTTATAATTGACAATTTTTATTGGGTTTAAAACAGAAACAAAAGAACAAAACAATACAAAAGTAAAAGGGAATCAGCATTCGCCATCAGCTCTGCAAAGGACACGGAGGTCTACACAGTATAAAATTAACATACAGACCACAGACAGGAGTCAACAAGGGAAAACAGACCATTAGCGCTAAAGTAATTATAGCGCAGGTTTCTCGCACAAAACAGACCATTAGGGAGGTCCGCGATTTACAATTGCGTGTCCTGCTATTCCAAAGGGAAGGAAGAGAAAGGGGGGGGAAAAAAGGGGGGGAGAGAGGAGCAAAAGAAAAGTAATAAGAGAAAGAAAGAGGAGAGAAGGGGGGAGAGGATAAGGCACGGGAAGGGCATAAGAAAGACCCAAGCAGAAGGGCGCGTCCCTCCCGGGCTCCAAGCGATCGTGTTGTACAGAACGGGGGGGGGGAGGTCTCGTGAGGTCATGGGGGGTCTTTTTGCCGGTGCCTCACATTTGTTTTAACCTGCTGGGGACCTGCTCCTCATCAGTGAAATCGATGCTATCATTTCTCAGTTTAAATGCATGTTCAAAAGACTCCTGAATTCCCTACTTAGAAGCTCAGTGCCTTTGTGTGAGAGATTCAGGCCCCGTACACACGACCGAGTTTCTCGGCAGAATTCAGCCATAAACTTGATCGGAGCTGAATTCTGCCGAGAAACCCGGCGTGTGTACACTTTCGGCCGAGGAAGTCGACGAGTTCCTCGTCGAGCCAAATAGAGAACATGTTCTCTATTTCCTCATTGTTCAATGAGGAAAGTTGGCTCGCCGAGATCCTCGGCGGCTTCACACAGAACTCGACGAGCAAAACGATGAGTTTTGCCCGTCGAGTTCCTCGGACGTGTGTACGAGGCTTCAGACTATTTCTTGTACAGCTCAATATCTGACCACCTCCTAGCTAGACATGTGCAATTAGTTTTGTTACAAATTAGTTTTCAGAAGAAACTCTGCATATTCGTTCATTTGGAAGCATCCACATGAACGAAAGACTATTTTGTCAAATGTATAGAAAAACAAATTGTCAGAACGAAAATCCGCAAGAACGAAAATCAAGGAATTCGAAAATCAGAAATAAAGAAAGAACAAAAATTAGAAAATCTGAAAGAATGGAAAACAATTTAACCTATGAGTTTAACAAATCGATTACATTTGGATAAAAATTTTTTTTCGTATTTATAATTAATTTATTAACTACTATTATAGGTTTTTTATTACTATTATTTATTAATAATAAATAATGATAATAATAAACTATGATAATAGTTTAGTTTATAACTATTATCATAGTTTATTATTATCATTATTTATTATTAATAAATAATAGTAATAAAAAACCTATAATAGTAGTTAATAAATTAATTATAAATACGAAAAAAATTTTTGAAAGGAAATTCCAATACCTATAATTTAATAGTTTATTTAAATTATAGGTATTGGAATTTCCTTTCAAATTTAGCTAACCTTTTAGTAAACGTAACAAATACGAATGCATCCGAAGTTACAAATTATTTGAAGTAACGAATGCTGCATTTTAACAAATGGAATGTAACAAATGCATCCTAAGTTACCAATTGTCCAAAGTAGCAAATGCTGCATCTAAACAAATGGTATAGCATACATGCGTTAGAAGTTACGAATTATCTAAAGTAACGAATGGCAATCATAACATGGTCATCATTGCACTCTTTACAAACTTTCCTAAAAATATTTTAAATGTTATCTCTCCTGGCAGTAGCACCAGGTAACACTTAATTTCCTTTGACATTTCCACATGATTTTCTAAAGAAACATCTCTTACAACTGAATCACCAACACAAAGCTGACATCTCCTTTTAGGAGCCTTATTCACAACACTTGCCTGATTTGCAATATCAGATACAAAAGTTACTTTTGACAAAGCAATTTCCTTCTGATGGACCTCCTTGCTGTTAACAGAAAGGTTGCTATTCTCACAAACAGCTATGTTTGCGACACCTTCTAGCTTAAAAAGAACACTATAAGGGTTGTGCAGTGTCAAAAAAAAGCTACATGTTTATGTTCCACAGTCCTGACTCCTCCAGAGCCAACAGTTGTCCAGACTCCTCTTCTCCTGGACAGTCTTTGAGGAAGAGGTGTCATTTTGTAAGGCAGCACAAAAAGAACAAAATCACAATTGGCAATCAAACTTTTCATTTGGCTTCATTTGCTAATGACATATTGCTCTTCTCCACTGACCCTTCCTCTGATTTCTCCGAGCTCCAAGACATACTAAAGACCTTACGTGTCTGCTCTGTGCTCAGGATCAATCTTGACAAAAGCAAAGTCTTGGCACTCAATCCATCTGTGTCCTCCAGGTGGACTGCCTTGTGCCCTTTCCTGCTTGCCAAGCAATATATCACCTATCTTGGCATTCGCATAGGCAGGGAACCCTCTTTGTATAATCTCAATTATCCTCCATTGATCGCTAAGATTGTACAGGAGTTGGAAGCTTGGAAGATGTCACCTCCTTAAAATGGTATCCTTTGCGAGGTTACTCTATCCTTTGCAAACTCTCCCTATCTTACTGAAACATTCTGGCGTCCTCAAAATCCATAAAGCTTTCTTTAAACATGGTAAACGGCCTCGAATTGCATTACAAAAATGATGTCTTCCCAAGAGTGAAGATGGAGCTGGGTTGCCGAACTTAAGGTTCTACAATCTGGCATGCCTTCTGAGGCAAGGTCTGGACTGGCTTTCAAGGAAATTACGCAACACCAACTATATGTTGGAGAGCGCCCTGGTGTCTCCACTCAATCTTCAAGCCATCATCAACTCTAAAATACACTCACTTCCTGCTCATTTAAAAAACAAATTTGTTAATCAGGGATATTGTCATTGAATAGAGAGAAGTCTGTAGACTCCTTGGTTTGCCCTCCAGCTTCTTCTGTGACTTGCCTATACAGGGTAATCCAATGTGCCTACCCTCTAAAGAACATAAGGAAATTTGCTCAATGGTCTGCTAAACGTCTCAGGCTGGTCGCAGACCTCCTGGACATTACCCGTGGCTCCTTCAAACCCTTTTCAGAAATCTCTGCTCGCTACTCACTTCCTGAATCACAGGCCTTTTATTATCACCAGCTAATCAGCTATCTTAAAACCTGTTCTAGTACACTTCGTAAACCTCTCCAAGACTTGTTCGTCAATACACTTCTTGGCCAGAATAAATATTCTATCTCTGACATATACTCAAACCTTCTCACACACCAAGCTTCTAAATACCACCTGGTCCCCTTCAAACCATGGATTTCTGTTCTTGGCAAAGAGAATGCACCTGAGTTAATCCTTGCAGGATACTAGAAGGACTGCTCTCTAGTTATGTGTGAATCCTGGCATGAAACACAATTCAAGTTTGCACATCGAGCCTACTACCCGTTCCATCATAACCCTGTAGATCCATCTCAATGTTTCTGTCCCTGGTGTGCTGTCTCATGACCGACCCTATTCCATAGGTTATGGGAATGTCCAGCAAATGCCTCCTTCTGGGATCAAGATCCTCTGCTATGTCTCTTTAGCTCTGAATATTTACTCAACCAGATGACACCGGTAACTCTCAAGAGCCTTCCCCAAGGGGTACACATCTGTCTTGTTCTGGTGGCGCAAAGGACTCTTATGCAAGCTTGGATTCATCCTACCCTGCCTCAACTGCCTGCTGTGAAAAAAGCACTCGGGTCTTTGCTTCTTCTGGAGAAACTAGACACTATCACCCAAAAATGTATGTCCATGTGCCGCTTTATTACCAGGTGGCGCCATTTCTTAGAGTTCTCCTTCTCGCCAGAGGAAACCATTTTGCTATGCCGACTGGTATCTACGAGCGGACATAACCAACTCTTTAGGCAAGCTCAAATTCCGGGATGCCTCTTACTCCTTACATTCCTCTACAACCTTGTCTTATATATCTTATTTGTTCTTGTCTTGGCAGCCTGTTCTATTTAGCTGGTTAAAAGTTTAACAGCTTCCACTCCTCAGGTCTCAGGCCTCGTACACACGACAGTTTTCCTCGTCAAAATCCATCAAGAAAAATGCTGGCAGTGCATTTTTGCAGAGAAAACTGGTCGTGTGTATGTTTTTCGTCGCGAAAACTGTAGTGGTCTCTTTTTTCTCGTCGGGAGTCTCAATTTCCTCGTCGTGTTTCTTGTCGGGCTGGTTTACGACGAGAAACACGTTCGTGTGTATGCTTAGAAACCCGTGCATGCTCAGAATAAAGTATAAGACGGGTGCGCACCTTCGGTAAAAGTAGCGTTCGTAATGGAGATAGCACATTCGTCACGCTGTAACAGACTGAAAAGCGCAAATTGTCTCTCACCAAACTTTTACTTAACACGCAGTAACATGAGATTAGCAAAAGCAGCCCCAAGGGTGGCGCCAGTGGAATTGAACTTCCCCTTTATAGTGCCGTTGTACGTGTTGTACGTCACCGCGTTTGAGAACGACAAGATTTTGTCTTGACAGTGTGTATGCAAGGAAAGCATGACAAGATTCTCGTCAAGCTTGAAAAGAACCTCGTCGAGGAAAACAACGTTTCTTTTACAACGAGATTCTCGGTCATGTGTACGAGGCCTTATAGGTAGAGTCCTGTTTTGATCATATCTAAACACTGTAAAGTTGATTTCTTGTGCCTTGTCACTATACATTTTGATTACACTGGTTAATATTTGATATGTTTTTATACTGCCCCGTAAGGGTGGTACTGCCTGTTTGTGATGCTTCCACTGGCCTTTTTCTGTACCATCAAGATTGTTAAAACTTGAATAAACATATAAAAAAAGGTGCTCTGTGCTCCAAACAATCCAAAAAAAGTGCTGAAATGCTTCAAAGGACATACTGTGCTATGTGTCACACTCCCCTGTTGTGTCCCCACTCACCAGAAGAAATGGACCCAAAGATTTTCAGTCTGGGGGTCAGACAGGCATAACTGATGTAAGGTGTAATAGAAAGAACCGTTTTGGAGATCTGAGCAGAAAGCCTAGAAGATCTATTACACCTTACATAAGTTACTTATACATTTTGGATTTTTTTTTCATTGTATTTTCACTGGAAATTACAATTTCAAGTACTGTATTTTTCATGTAATCATTTCACGAATTCTAGCACTTTGTGCAAAGTATTATTATATTTGTATAATTAGGATAATAGCTCTCCTCTCTTACATATGCTAAAAGGTAACACCAAGTACTCCCAACAATACACAGTAATCCAAACCATACCATTTTAATTTTGATCCATGTATGGGGACAGTGGTTGTACAGAAATAATCTACTGATCGACAACCAGCCTGTCAGATAAATGTTGTTCAATCATTCAAAAAACAGAAGATTTTGATTTTAGCTTTTAGTTTTGTACAAAGGAAAAAATATATATAATCATAATAATTGCAGGCGGCTCCATGGTCTGGAGGAAAAGCATTGTTCTGTGTTTGGCTGTGTGTGTACTTTGATTGCCCCCTGGGGCTTCTGTCTCATTACACATAGCAGTCCTCATATTCAAGCTATCGGACCAATCCCTGCTGACCCTGTTTTAAGTCCTCATTTTCATGGCTAAGAGGACCAAATTGAGAACTACAATGTACTTTACAATTGACCAATAGGAAAGCGGTTGTTGAGGGCGGGGTGTTCAAACTGCTGTAAAAAAGTGTGTTGTGTGCATCCAATAAAAGAGTTTCCTGTTTGAACTTACATACAGCCTGCCTGGTGTTTGTTCTGATGGATTTCGAACGGCACACAGCTGTAGTTCGAATCCCGGAGCTTTGGATGACCGAACCATCAGACGTTGCGATCTACAATCTGATTCAATAGCAGCAGAGTAGTGTCGGGAGAGTGGAACCGAGCGAGCAAGGGTCTCGTTACACTGAGAAATCCTACTTTTCACTCACCTTTTTACACTGGCCACTGGCCCACAAAATTGCTAACAATCTAATGTCTCTTTCATACACTAACATGTTTATGAAGTGTTGAAATACACGCGTAAAATAAAATAAAAGGAAAACATACAAACTGTGTGCAGATATGAACTCAGTATCTAGAGTTGCTGAGTGAAGGGTTATAACCATTGGCATACAAACACTAATGTACATCCTTTTTTCTGTTTTTATTGGAGAGTTTCAACAAAAATGTACCAAAAATTGTCAGCATTAAACCCCATCAACTGGAGTGAATGAGAACTTATTATGATTCTGAAATGGATTTTTTTTTTTACATTTTCTTATCTCTAGTAACTAGTATACTTTACTCTAACGTTATCATACATTTTTGTACTTTCAAAAAGCTCATTTCAACATATTGTTTCCATCATCCCTAAAGACTAAAAAAGTACTTAAGTTCATTCCAACAGTAACAGTATATTTATTCACCCCGTCTGTACTAGTGCTATAGGAGTTGCTCTCTTACATCCCTAAGGAAATTAAGAAAAAGCCCAGTGTGGTAAAAGTAAAAGTCTTCAAATGCCTCTTTAAACTTTCTGAGGTCTGTTTCTTATCTTGATATGAGTATGTTTGATGTATAATACTTAAACTCATATAAGAGCGGCAATTGAGATTTGGAAAAAATAATGAACAGGCCCTCTGGCAGTACAGCTGAACAAGCTACAGTAATGAAAAAAAACACAGAAAGCGAGAAAACTAGCACTTTAACATCAGTCAGCAAATGCATTAGCCTTAGATAGTAGAAATAGGATTTGATATTGTGTTTCAAGAAGCATATTCATTTCTAAAATTATTAGAGACAATAAGAGGAAATTTGAAAAATGTATGTAAAATAGAAAAAAAGGCACAAAGTGTATTTTTAGCGGTTGTATGAAGATCAATTTCATGATTAAGTTAAATGTATCAAATTAAAGGGAATGCTTCTCTAAAAAAAATATCTCTTATCTTTGACAGTGATGGCTATTATGGACCAGGTGTATTTCATAATGTAAAACTACATTTTGCAAAGTGAATGTTAGAGAATGAGTTGAAACTGTGTTTACTTTGAATACCCAATCATGTGCAAGGGAAATTTAAGGAAAATATATATATTTTTTTGCTAGCACATGATTGGGTATTCAAAGTGGACATAGCTTCAGCTTCTTCACCAAAATATAATTTCCAACGTAAATTTTCACCCTGCTAGATGGACTGCCCTTCCTTAATGAAAATGTAATACATTTTTTTTTTTTTTTTTTTTATTAAATCAAACCCAGTGAGTATTTTAGGGAAGGTATTTGGCTAGCAGAAGGGTAGTTATATACTTCAAAAAATTCTGTTGGGAAATATATTTTTTTTAAAGCTGCACTTAGTGTGGGGCTAAAAAAAAATGCACTAGCAAATAATCTAATTCTAGGACATTTAAAAAACATATATATATAGTTTCATAGACAAGAGAGAGGGTGGGAGTTGGATTTTTCAAGAGATATAATTTAAATAGACTTTTAATTTGCTAAGCATGTAAATATAGCACTGATTTTATAATCTTTTTTTTTTTTTTTCAAATGCACTCTTTCTTTATTTAAAAATGCAAACAAACTGCACTTTTTATTATATACAAATTTTGAGTTTAGTGACAATCAGTGTACTTTTTATATTAGTTTGAGACATTTTTGAGATCTTTCAGAAAAAAATGGCAGGTATATTTAACCTACTTCAGCTGCTTTTGCCTTCCCATAGATGTGTATGGGAAAATAGGTAGTTCTGATGTGAACAAAAGCCTGTCACCCTAGGACCTCATCTCTAACCACTTGTTATGGCCATTGACATACTGTATGTCTGCTGCCATTGCAGAAAGCAGTGACAAAGGAAAGTATTTCTGATGTTTAAGCTACATAATCTTCATTATTGTCCGTTTCTGTAAATACTGAAAGATTAGGCATTCTTAAAACAAGTATGGAAGTTGCTGAAATATGTTGTTGATGACCCTTTTATGAGAATGCTAGGTCTCTGATATATTGACTTTCTGGCTTGAATATTTTTAGTCACTGAACATGAACAAGTGTGCGTTTTTGGAAAGCCAGAGGTAAGTCAAAAGAATTTATATGCATACTTGTTCCAGGTTATTGACTTAAATATTTAAGTCAGATGGTAATCATGGCAGCCTGGAAGCAAACATTTACAGAATGAGAAGCCAGCCATTAAAAAAAAGCTAATGTTTCTCTGATGCATTGTTCACACCAGCAGCTGCGGTGAATGCACATCCCCTGATGTGCACTAGAAGGAATAATGCCAATTCCAGTGTATTCCACTGTTAATTTTTATTTTTTCCTATTAGAACTTTATTGAAATGCCAACAGTGATGCTTCCTTCAGTTCTATATACCACACTGATGTTGCAATGTGATGGTTTGTGTTACAATACAGTTTTAAAAAAAAAGTACTTGCATACAGTTCTTTTTTTTCAGCACACACCAGTGGTGTGAATTGACTCTATGGTCCAATACGTTGTTTTTTTAGGTGGACATGATCTAGTAGTTCATTGACCCCTAGGACCAAGTCTGTTTATGCCCAACTATGTCCATTATGATCTACTCCACCAAAAAAATTGAAGCAGATCCATAATCTCCCATCTAGGTGGATTGGATCTGTGTAATTTTACACCATCTAAATAGCACACTTAACTTTACGACGGGAAAAACTGACGTAAGAGAATGCGCGTACCTTCGTGGATCGCCGTAAACAGCTAATTTGCATACCCGACGCTGGAAAACGACGCAAACTCCACCCAGCGGCCGCCGGAGAATTACACCTACGTTCCGAAGGCGTATGAAGCCGTACACCTGTCGGATCTTAGCCAAATGCCGTTGTATCTTGTTTGTGAATTACAAATTAAGATACGACGCGGCAAATTTGAAAGTACGCCGGAGTATCAGCAGATACTCCGGCGTACTTATTCTGTGAATCTGGCCCTTTCTTTTTAAGTAAAAGCTTAAACCTGAAGGCTGAACAAAAAAGAATTGGGTGGGTTTCCCAATCACCAGTCCACGACATGACTGAAATTACATTTCTGAATCTGATACAATTGGTTGTAGCTTTATCTAGGGTTTTAAAAGGAGGCTGAGCTGGATCAAACATGGGAGTCTGTAATATTGCTATAAAAGCTCTCAGAGGAGCAGGATTAAAATTTCAGTGAAATTGTATTTTGCCCCTTACTACAAGACTGAAATCTATGTTCAATTTTTGAGGTGGAATTTTTTTGACAATAAACACCAAGTGGAAAATGGACCATTGTGTGGACTTTACCTGCTACTTCTGCTTACCTTTTGGTGATAATTTTCCACTATACACAGTAGTTGTCTGTTTTTCTGTTAGGGGTGGGAGTCATACTGCAAGAAGAACATGCAGGAGAAGGATAACTAGGCTGGTCACTTTGCAAGGGAGGTTGCAGAGCTTAGTGAATCCAGTGAAATTTTGATTTGCAAAATATATCAAATCGTATTCAAGGAAAGAAAAATACAGCACTTTTGCTTGTGCAAGATTGGATAACGGAAGTCAGCAGAGCTTCATCTCATTTACTACGTTCTGGGGAACATTGATTATCTTGCAAAATGCAACTTCCCTTGCAAATTGAACAGTCTATACGCCTTTAGTACATCAACCCTCTGGAGTCTGATCTAGCAGTACATATGTTACCAGTTCAAATTCATGCTGCTTTATTATGGTGCATTATTCAATCTGCTACTTGTCAAGTTGAAAAACATTATCAATGAAAAGCAAGTACTGTTCCATAAGGTATGGAGACCTCTTGGATGTGTTTATTTGTTGCTGCATGATTGGAAAATAATACAAGTTGGTCATTTTCTGTTCATTACCTGATCATATCAGCATGAAATACGAAGTAAAAGCCATTTCTTTATTGTTTAAAGTTTCCTATAACATGGACAGGACTAGATTTTCATCACTGGAGCCTGTAGGTACACAGCTTGCCTTGGAGGAACCCCCTACCCTATGTCCTCTTTCACAAAGCGCATTATGTTTTATTGGTCCATACCCAGTTTTTAATACTATGACTCTGTAAATACAATTATATGAGATTGGTGAATTTTTACAGACAATGGAGAAAAATGTGTTGATACCTGCATGGGAAAAGGATGGCTCTACCATCAATAGGCATAAGCCTCCTGTATTTAAAACATTTCTAAACCCAAAACAAAAATGTTATATAGTTCAGCTTTTCAGACTTTTTTTCTTGTAAGTTCACATGGAAATCATGTTAATAACACATTAAATGTCCCTTTGAGTCTGCGTTTTTTTTTTTACTGTATCTGTGGGGTCACACTGTCTGAATAAGTCTGCATTTGTTAATTTTCTTTACATGGTGTATTGATGTGACTAGTAGTTTACACACTATGGGCCTGATCCTCAAAGGGATATCTACTGATCTACTGATACGCCGGCGTATCCCTGTTTCTATCTATGGAACTGATCCACAGAATCAGTTTCACATAGATAGGCAGAAGATCCGACATGTGTAAGGGACTTACACTGTCGGATCTTAGGATGCAGTACCGCAGCCACCACTGGGGGCATTTCTCGTCGAAATGCCGCTTTGGGTATGCAAATTAGCACTTACGGAGATCCACAAAGCTTTTACGCTTCGTTTTTTCTCCGTAAGTATTAGTTTGCCGTCGCAAAATTAGGGCTGCTTTTACAAAGTGTAAAGTTAGTACACCTTGTAAAAGTAGACCCTTCTTTCCTGCGACGCTGTCAAATTTCTTTTTAAAAAAAAAAATTTCCCGCCGCATCTTTTTTTTTCCCGACGCAACTTTTTTTACCCAGCGCGATTCACAAAACTCAGCGTAACGTAAAACCGCGCAAAGCACGTCGGGAAAATGACGTCGGGAGCATGCGCAGTACGTCCGGCGCAGGAGCACCCCTAATTTAAATGGGACTCACCCCATTAAATTAGGAACGCCTTGCGCCGGACGGATTTAAGTTACACCGCTCAAAATTTCTAGGTAAGTGCTTTGTGGATCGGGCACTTAGGTAGAGATTTTGCGGCGGTGTAACTTAAATAGGAAAAATTACGTTGCGCCGGGTTTTTGTCGATTAGGCCCTATGTTCTTTCAGCTTTCTTTTAAGCTCACAGAAATAACAAGGACTGTCATTTCTCTCAAGGTGTTGGACAACAGGTGTTTGCTGAAAATATTCTTACCCTAAAAAGTGAAAATTAATGCAACTTTTTGTTTTTGGGTTTAAGTACACGTTAATGGTAAATCTCTCTCTGAAAATAGAATAGCTTTACATGCTATAGAAACACATTTTCACTGATAAAAGGACATCAGGTCCCTATAATGCTACACAAAAATGAACTAAATGGCAATTTATTCTATGAATTTCACAAATTAAAGCATGGGCTTGAAGGCACTACTGCATCTTGCTGTTGATCATTGCTTATCACAGGGGTAGTCTACGAAACATGTGACAGCCCTGCGATAAGTGGTAATGAGCAGTGAGCTTACTTCAGCCACAGGCATGGGCAGCAACGAACAACAGGACAGAAATGTTAAAAAATTTAGTTAATTAAATATAACAAAGAACCTATAACCACTTACTGGCCTTGCTAATACCATGTATGTAATGTTTGCACTTTTTGTTTCACTTTTTTAAAGCAGGTTTGCTCTATTTGTAGGTTTGTTAGACCCGTTGCAAATGGCAGTAAATGAAATGTGCTCCAAGAGAGATATGTAGCATGCTTTTGGCAACTTCCTTCTGTTGTTGATTGCTTGTCAGTATGATCCTAGGTTCCATGAGCCATTCATTTAAAACAAGAATGCAGCAAGTTAAAACCCCTAAACTGCATACTTATGGACCACTGTGTAAAATAAACAAAGTCAGAGGGTCAGAATGACAGCTATCATTTTTAAAGGTAGTTTAGCAATGGAAAACTGCAGTTTCTTCTTATGACATGGTAGCTATTTTTAGTAATATATATTATTCTATATTGTTGCAGCTATACTTTATGTATTGGTAATAAATTATGCAATTTAATTTGAACTTTGATTATGGTGTTTGTACAATGTATGTTATAGGATGAGGGCAGCTACAAATTTGAAGTTTATGTGGAATATCCTAATATGGTGTCTTTTAACCAATTTATAATACTCCTCTTTCCTAAAAGAGATAAAAAAAACAGGGTTGTGGATAGTTGGCAAATTGTATTGAAAAATTTGGTAGGCACAGACATGTCAGCACATTATGACTTGTCCCATACCATATTTCCTAATCAAAGAAAAATGTAACTACATTAGGGGCCATTAACAGAAAGATGGTTGGGACCTCCTTTTTTGACAGCAAAGTCCGTAACATCCAAGCCTCCTTACTAGACAGCACAGACATTAGGGATGATTTACTAAAAAAAAATAGGCTGTTCACTTTGCAAGGAAAGTTGCATTTTGAAAGCAAATTTTCACTTTGCAAAGAATACCCAATGATTTGCAGGGGAATAAAAACAAAGCATTTTTGTTTGCACATGCTTGGATAATGCAAGTCAGCTGAACTTCAGCTTATTCACTAAGTATATCTTGCAAAGTGAACAGGCTAAATAAATTAACCACAATGTGTGTACCCATATCAACTGTGTCAATACAACACTGAACAGCTATAGATCTGAGTAGTGGTTGAATGGTTAGAATAAAAGAGTCCCATGTGTCTAATTATTGGACACCACATTCCAATGATTAATGTTCCCAAAGATATCCAGACCAGGACTTTACAGGTGTCAACCATCACACAAAAAATACTTTGGTGTGTATAAAGTGGAACACTTCCAAGAACAAGACCATATTCACAAACACCACATTGTAATAAAAAGTAATCAAATAACTATAGAAAAGACACTGAACTTCACGGTCTAGGAAGTGTCTGTATCCCGCACAGCATTTTACATGGTAGTCACAGTTTTATTAAAAGTATAGAAAGAGCAGGAATGACCCAAAGGGCCAGCAGCCAGTCACACCATCCAGGCCCGGGTAGCCCTCAAAATTGTCCCCACTCCAGGGGATTAACTCACCAGCTCTGCATACTTCTCAGAATAGACGATCTACTGCCAATAAAATATTTTGTTTAGAAATTTCTCACAAAGGCCCTTCTCCGTGGCCACCAAGTCCTCCATCACGTTAATTTTGACTACTTTTTTCAACCAGATGGCAAGAGACGGCGGCTGTGTCTGCTTCTAGAACAGCGGGATGCAGCTCTTCACAGCTGTGAGCAGGATAGGCAAAATTGATCTCCTGCTTCCTTGCCCAATTTTGCCAATTTTTTGTTGAATACATTCCAGATGTATCAAAACAAAAGCTGTGCTCAGTCTTATGCCTCATACACATGATCGGAATTTCCGATGAAAAAAGTCAGATGGAATTTTTTCATCGGATATTCCGACCGTGTGTATGCCCTATCGGACTTTTTCCGGCGGGAATTCTGACGGACCTAAAAAGAGAACATGTTCGTTCATGTTACGTTCGTCTGTATGGAACTCCGGAGAAAAAAAAAGCATGCTCAGAATCAAGTCGACACATGCTCGGAAGCATTGAACTTAATTTTTCTCGGCTCGTCATACGTGTTGTACATCACCGCGTTTTGGACGGTCGGAATTTGGTGTGACCGTGTGTATGCAAGACAGCTTTAGCAGAATTCCATCGGAAAAAAACAGTCAGAGTTTATTCCGACAGAGAAAAACCGATCGTGTGTACAAGGCATTCCCTTTTTCCCTTCTAATGCCTAGTACACACGGGCCAAATGTCGGGTAACAGTCACCTCATGTGTACAGCAGCTAGTTCTGACAGAAGCCAGCCATTCAACTGTCTTCTCTCAAAGGGTCATGACTGAAAAAGGTCTGACGACCAGCTCCTGATCGCTTAGTGTTCTTGCTGGGGGGTCCCCTGTCAGAACACAATAGCTCAGCAAGGGAGATCGCTGTACTAACATCAGATTGTTAGTACAAGGGCTCTGATCTAAGCTGTCAAAGGCTATTAGTGTTTACTAGGCTTTAAGGTATTAGAGACTGGGTAAAAAAGTCTACCCAGCTGCCAAGTGGGATCCTTTTTGTCTGTGAGGAAGTGGTGCAGAGATTAAACATACTCCCTGCTTAGCCAGACCTATAGCTCTGCAATCAGGAAAACACATGCTGCTGGAGAGCTCTGACTCAACAAAAGGGGGTGTCAGACTTTTGGAAAGAGATCACTGCATTGCCCCAGAAAGGCTTTTATACTCAGGCTTTTGTTTTGATACACCTGGAATTTGCAGCATTTAGTTCATTTAAACTGGGTTAATGATATCTTGATGTTCTGTATAAAAATATTGTGATAAGCCATTTTTTTTACAAGATTAACATTTAAATTGTAACCAGCACACAACTTCACACACACTAGAAGAAATAAAACTATTCATTACATAAGGTATTGTCTAATATGCTTATATTACAGTCGGATTATGGGATGGGTTATTTGTAAGTAGATATCCTGCACATTGGTGCTGTGATATGACGTACTGAAACACTGGTGTAATAAAACCACCTTAGGTCTCTTCCACACAGAGCAGGTCAGATGTCACGTCCGTCACTGCTCAGTTTATGCAGAGCAGATACAGGCAGACTCCGCTAACCATTTACATCAGGCTACCTCTGATCTGGTCTACTAAAGCCATTTAGAGATTCAGTTAGAGGGAATGCCTACTGCTTTACTTTCTCTTTGGAAAACCCAGGATGCTGTGCACCGTGTACTAAATTGTTATCTTTAAAATATTATTTTTTTATATTAATTAAACAAATATACAAAACATTAGTTTAGAAATATGACACAAACCCATTATAGCTTTCCTTTAAAGTGTTCTAATCACTGAAATTATGAAGTTCACTTCAATGATATAAAGGTACAGAGAAGAACTAGAGCTGTCAGAAGCTGTATGTTCGAAGACAGTGGGATAGTTGGCATGTCAGACACTAGTTTGATGTGCCAAGAGTCTCCCAATGAGTTGAGAGGAACAGACTGACTGTTCATCAGATAGTCAACCAACTGTCAAGAAAGTGCTCAGATGCCAGAAGAATGGGTATAGGTCTGAATGTGAAGAAACAAGGTGACAGTGAAAAGGACTGGTAGAATGTCTTTAACAATGGGATAGATGATTTCAGCCCAAGTCTAATCTGATGTCATAATTCACTCACAGAACAGTAAAACAGATTTTTGAAGTAGGACTTAAATCTTGTGGTTTAATGCAGTTACCTAATAGCAGCCCAAGCTTTATTAGACATGCATAGAGAAGGCTACTGTAGCTATTGGATTTGGGATATGAATGGCAAAAACATAATACTGAAAATAATTATTATCTAATGGATAAAATACAATGAAGGCATTCTAAAGAAAATATCAAATATTTTTATTTGAATGCCAAAAAAATAATTGAAAATTGATGTCCCCTTAATAACTGGAATAAATGGTTTTAAAACATGTAAAGGTATAAGCATCTATTCTAGGTTGTATGTATAATTCATTTACAAATTTTGATCCCAGCATATATATTCTTTAACAGTTAAGTAATTTCTAGATGTAGCAATTCCCATTGCCATCAAAGTATATACACACATTTAAACCTCAGCTGGCTTTGTTAATTCCATTCAGTTATTACAAGCAAGAATAGATCAAATTGATCCCTCAGTGCTAAGGTGTTTGAAAGGATCATGCTTTGAAGGAACAAATTGGCTTAAACATGAGCCCTTAATTTGATGATTTGTTAAATGCTGTACAGTTTAGAGTGTAAGAATACCAAGTGCATATTTAAAGATTATTTTATGCTGGAAAAAAATTTTTTATCCCTATTTCATTAACACACAAAATGGGACAACATGCCAAGAAATTAATATAATAGATAATGCATAAAAATATATAGTGTTTGTCAAGTTAATGAACCTATTACAAAGTGCAATGTACCACAGAACCAGCGTATGATATCCATTTAGTGTAAAATTGAAAAACAGTAAAATTGTAAAGGGCCTGTCATCGGTGCACTGGGGTTTAGAAGCAAACAAAATGAACTCTATAAGTTTACTTGGTCAGCTATGAGATAGCAATGTGTGAAACATTTCTGTCAATGTTATGATTTAATCCAGTGATACAAAAGTTAAAAAAGACTTCCATAACCACCTTTAAACGTTGCCATTTTTAAATGATGGTTTGTCTTTAGTTATTTGCTAGCACTACATAAGGGAAACTCCCTGACTAATAAAAATGGGAGATCATGCCAAGGTTATTATTAAGACAAGTGGTAACTATCACTGTAGATCAGTGGTTCTCAACCTGTCTAGTGCCTTGACCCCTTGATAAAATTTCCCTTTTGCTTTGTTCCTCTCCCTCTTTTCCTTTCCCTTCCATGTATTCTCCATTTTTATTCCTTCTCTTACTCCCAGGTGGGGAGTATGGGATCAGTGGCAGTGCTGGCGGGGAGTTGGGATCAGTGGCAGTGCTGGCGGGGAGTTGGGATCAGTGGCAGTGCTGGCAGGGAGTTGGGATCAGTGGCAGTGCTGGCGGGGAGTTGGGATCAGTGGCAGTGCTGGCGGGGAGTTGGGATCAGCCAACTTAGGTGCTCTTGATCAAGGTCATCTGCTGATCTGAAAACTGTAGTGGGGACTTTTAAAAGGCAACTCTAATCACAGGTAGTGTTACTCATTGTGTCTCCGACTTTGTGGTTTGTCGTAGCAGTGACACTTATGCTGAAATCAGCAGATAGGGTCTCCTGCAGCCCCTCCCACTTCACATTCCTCACCAGTCAGCTGACCTCTAGTCCCTGCTTCCCAGCTATGCCGTGAACTGAATGGGCGACTGTGAAGAGGCTGAGTGGGCGGCCGCAGGCTTCAGGAACAGCCCAGGTTTTGGTGACCCCTGGCAAATCCTCATTTGACCCCCAAGGGGGTCCCGACCCCCAGGTTGAGAACCACTGCTGTAGAGCCTTTGGAGAACAGCAAGACTTCATAAAAAAGGATGAATGTGCTATCACACAGATACATCACATTGAAGCACAATAAGACATTGTTCACTTACATGAACCTAAGTGCTTGCTTTTGGCTTTATAGGGATATTTGCATGTTCACAACATAGCCAAAGGTTTGTGTACAAATGATCATCACACCAATACTATGTGACCATGTATGTGGACACTCCTCCAAATTATTTTGTTCCAGCGTTTCCAATAAAGAGTTTATATTAGGCTACAGCATGTGAAGACATTGAAATGCCTGTTGTAAGCCAAGTCTTTTCATTCAGCATCAGTATTTGACCTCAAAATGCTTTTTTGGCTAATGGGGCTCTCATTCCCACAGACATACTCCAAACTCTTGTGGAAAGTCTTCACAGAAGAGTGGAGGCTGCTTTTGCTGGAAGGGAGACTTCATATTAATGCCCAGGCTTTGCCCCTAATCTTCAGCTGCATTTAAAATCGTTTTTATGCCCTGTTGAGAATGAATTGTTAGTTTTCATCCCACTGTTTTGTAGTGGATTGTATGCATGTTTTGTATATACAAATTTCAGGAAAAATCGTTTTTTTTTTGTCATACTTACCTGGAAAAATCATTTTCTTGGATTACATCAGGGGACACAGGGCAACCAAAGTAATGACTATATGGGTTATATGATACCTACTGGTGGATGGACATTGGCAGATAGTCAAACAGGAAGTCCACCTCTATATAATCCCTCCTACACAGGAAGGACCTCAGTTTTACAGCAAAAAGATGGGAGGGACCTCTATGTCCCGTGATGTACTCCAAGAAAATGATTTTACAGGTAAGTATGACGAAAAAATACTATTTTCTTTATCGTACAACACGGGACACGGAGTAACCATAATAATTACTGTAACGGTCAGGGGTTAACGCCGTTTACGATATTCCATTCCGAGCCCAAGACAGCTTATTGACACTCCTCAATCCGGCAGACAAACACGACCCATAGGATTCCCCAGAAACGAGACACACAGCTCTGTTCTCTGGTTCCAAACGGATATAAACTTTAATGGTAAACTCAGGCTTTTATACAGTTAGAAACCCCAAGGAACAATGACTGAACTCCACCCACAACATTATACAATGAGCCCAATACACATCTTTTAGTCAGACTTTCTGGCACCAGGTCTGACACAATCCACATGAGCTAATTAGCTACAGCTGACAAGTCAGACATCATGACTCTGGCTTCTCTCACCTCCTATACAATACACATTCATTTAGTAGACATAAGTCAGACATCTGACCTTTAGACTGTGCTAACTCACAATACACATCTATCATCAATAGAAATTCACACAATACAGTGTCAATTAGCATCACACAATGAAAGGTCTTTAGAAGCCAGACTAAGGTTAGTTTACATGACAGTAGCAGACTTAATTACCCCTTAACAGTCTGTTTTCCCACATGAATGAGTTAAGCCTCGTACACACGATCAGTCCATCCGATGAGAATGGTCTGAAGGACAGTTGTCATAGGTTAACCTATGCAGCTGACTGATGGTCCGTCGTGCCTACACACCATCGGTTAAAAAAACGATCGTGTCAGAATGCGGTGACGTAAAACACAACGACGTGTTAAAAAAAACGAAGGTCAATGCTTCCAAGCATGCGTCGACTTGATTCTGAGCATGCATGGATTTTTAACCGATGGTTGTGCCTACTAACGATCGTTTTTTCCGATCGGTTAGGAATCCATAGGTTAAATTTAAAGCAAGTTGGCTTTTTTTTAACCTATGGTTAAATAACCTATGGTGCATACATACAATTGGTTTGGACCGATAAAAACAGTCCATCAGACCGTTGCCCTCTGGTTAACCTATCGTGTGTACGAGGCTTCACTCTTCTATTGACCTGTTGGGTTTAGAATCAACAACCTGTAATTAGTTCTTGCAGACATTCTTGAATATTAAAAAATATCAGAAGTGATCCAAAGACAACTCTGATCCAAGCGCACAATGGTGTATTTAGAATTTTTTAGAAGGTAAATAGCAGCTATTATATAAAAGTAAAATACTGAAAACACATATGTATTATTAAAAATTATCAATAAAACATTAATAGCGCTGAAGTGACTTAAGCTGACTCATGAGCCAATTAGCTCATAACCTGTGAAATAAAATAAATTGCTGATAACTGTAGATCTCAAGAGATAGTCTTTTGCCAGTGATATCAGTCACTTAGAGCATACAGCTCAATCTTGTGTAAATCTGTATAGGTCAAAATATCAGTTCACATACTACTCATCTCAGGTGAGATTTTAAGGTTGCATATTCCAAAACTGCTGGGACATGTAAGCTTCACACTGCTGTGCTCCCCTTAAGATGTTGTACTCACCAGATAACGGATATTTGCCAGCCTTGAGTATACTCAGCCTCAGCTGTTCTCCAGGTAGTGAATAATTGCCAGCGTTGGGAAGATCCTATTTATATACCAAGCCTCAGCTGCTCTCCTCTTGGTGTGTGTGAGTGATATTCCTTGGATAATGCGTGAAGCACAGCGGACCAGGATTGGTGAGTCCCGAGTGTGGGGGGTGGTTCAGGGAGATAGAGGGGTGTTTTTGTCCACTAGTCCTCAGTCTGAGCTTTTGCCACAGAGTAAGGCCCCATACTTACGATAGAATCCATCCGCAGATAAATCCCAGCAAATGGGTTTCTGCGGATAGATCCTATGGTGTGTACACGCCAGCGGATCTGTTTCCGCGGAGAAATCTCCTCTGGGATGGATTCCAGCAGATCGGATATTTGCTGACATGCACAACAAATCCATCTGCTGGAATCCATTCCAACGGATGGATCCGCTCGTCTGTACAGACTCACCGGATCCATCCATCCAAAGGGATTCCCCGCACGCGTCGTAATGATTTGACGCATGCGTGGAATTCCTTATATGACAGCGTCGCGCCCGTCGCCGCGTCATAATCGCGGCGACGGCGCGACACGTCATCGCCAGAGGATTTCCGCGCGGATTTCAATGCGATGGTGTGTACACTCCATCGCATAGAATCCGCACCGTATCCGCGGATAAATTCTCTCGTGTGTATGGGGCCTAAGTAATTTCCTGGCACCTGCATATGCTGTAAAAAAAGTTTATTTTACCAGCTTAGCCGGTGAAATATCGGCCGAGTGATAGCTGTAGTTCCAGTCTTCAAGTGAGGTACAGATTGGCATTCTTGAATATATTGTGGATTACAGACCCATGTTAAAACAATCCAACATATGTCCCCTATTTTCTGGCTCAATCTGTTTAAGAGCTTCCGGGTCCCACGGCCCTCCCGTTACAATTACTATATGGGATGTCATAAAGCAACAACCACAGAAACTGCATCCTGAGAAGGACTCCTTCTGCCGCCCAAAACACACTGTGACCAAAGCAGTATCTTCCATGGTTTTGATATCTATCTGGTAAAATTCTGTGAATGTATAAACAAAAGACCATGTAATGGTCATAAATCCTGAGCCACTGACACTTAATGGCGATGGCCCAAAATGCCCCCACACATCTGGTAGCAAGCGCTTGTACCAAAAAAGGGGGTGGGGGACCTTGCCCTTTCAAGCCATAGGCTCAAAATAATTAACTGGCAAATCCAAAATGAAAATAGTTACCTTGGATGTCTCCTGCCCATCCTGGGCTCTACTGGCAGCACAAACCAGGATTCCTGATCTGTACCGACAAATCAAGTAATTTTGACCACCAGAACTTCCTCCAGAGTATGCAGTGATCTAACTTCTACCAACTGAGGATCAGAAAGGAAGACAAGACATTGTCTTGATTCAAGTGAAAACTAGACACCACTCTAGGCAAAAAATGGATGAGGAGGCAACATCCCCTTATCCTGATGCGAGACCAGGAGCGGCTCCTTGCATGAAAAAGCCACCAAATCTGAAACTTCACTTAGTGAAGGGATAGCCATCAAAGAAGCCACTTTCCTGAGCTGTTGGATCAAATGTTGGAAGTGAGAATGGACTTTGTAGACACCAATTATATGAAAATAGAAAATATATTTATTAACAAATACCACCAAACAGTAGCTCTATTTGTGGGGAAAAAAACATAAAGATTTCATTTGGGTGTTGCATGATACCTTGTTATCATGTAAAGTCTGATATGTTAATACACTTCCTATCCTCCAAAATGTGAGACTATGTACAGACATTCGAAGATTATATTTTTTTAAATCAAAACATGAAAGTGTGCAAATAGGAGCAATGCAGTAAAGAAGCCAGTGCCAATCAATAGAAAGCACATGTGTGAAGCAAATTAAAAAATGTAAATGGTTGTCTGAGGTCAGCATGTAAGCACATGTCAGCATTTGAGTTTGAATATACTAGATCCAACTTGACACTTTTAATATTGATTTGTTTTTGTTTTTAGGTAATAATATTTCTTGTAGCATAGCTTAAGTGCCTGTTCACACCCGACTTACAGCGTGACTTTGCATGGTGACTTCAGCGCAACTTCAGCACGACTTAAAGTTGCCTATAGGACAGGCGACTTTGGCTGTGGCCAATCACAGAATAATCAGCTCTGTGGGAGGCAGGGGTTTGCCTGAGTAAACTATTCTATTTTATTTTCCTGTAAAGTTGCTTTAGTTAAGATGGAGAACCAACTTTGGAGGCAACTTCTATTGAAATCTATTGGTACAAGTTGCCTAGAAGTCTCCTTGAAGTAGTACAGGAACCTTTTCTGAAGTCGGAGCGACTTCAGTAGTGTACATTAAGACAGCTCTCATTGACTAACATGGGATTTCTGATGTCAAGCGTCTTGGGGCAACTTGAGGTCTGACAAGTCGGATCCCAAGTCGCTGTAGTGTGAACCGGCACTAAAGGGTTTTGGTTATGAAAGTGGTTATAAAGCCTAAACATTTTTTATCATAATTTATTCCTTGCCTTAAGGTAAAAAAATGTGTAGGCATCAGTATTCCCCTTACACTTACCCAAGACCTAATTTCGTCTAGCAGTGTCCCTATCTGTAGCAGCTCTCTCCCCTCACTTCCTGGTTACAGGATTGCTGTCAATCAAAGCTAGTGAGGAGGAAGCTGGGGGGGGGGCAGGGCAGAGCCCCACTGTCTGTGGCTATAGATGCAAACAGTAAAGCTCAGGAGCTAGTCTGCACAAGTGCCCTTAGGCCTCGTACACACGACCGGACATGTCCGACCATGTGTAGGGCCTACCGGACAGTTTTCCGGCCTAGCGGACAGGTTTCCAGCGGACAAAAGTTTCTTAGCATGCTAAGAAACTTGTCCGGTGGAAACCTGTCCGTCGGACATGTCCGATGGTTAGTACACCTAACCATCGGACCAAAATCCCCCGCATGCGTCAAAGTCATTCGACGCATGCGTGGAAGCATTGAACTTCCTGGTTCGCGCACGTCGCCGCGTCATCGTCGCCGCCACGTCACCCCGTTTTCATCGGACATGTCCGGTCGTGTGTATGAGGCCTTATAGGAAGCGGTTTCCTATAGGGGATACTTGCCAGAGGGGAGGAGGCAGAAGCACCGGTGGAGAACCTGAGAAGAGGAGGCTCGGGGCCACTCTCCACTCTAGTGCAATTCTGTTTTATATATGTTTGTTATTTTTAAAAGATACATTTACAATCACTTTAAGTACACTACTATAGATACTAATTTAAATTGGATCTGTACTCAAATATATATATATATATATATATATATATATATATATATATATATATATATATATATACACACACACACACACACATTATAGCTTACCAGCTGTTAGTGGCTGCATATTCATTTTCCTTTTCTTTTTGTTTTCACTTGATAATCCTGTGAATCAGCCCTGGTTCACACTGGGCTGCGGGAGTGAAGCCGTGCGAGTTCAGCTGAACTCGCACGATTTCACTCCCGCCGGCAGTCCCGATTTCGGCCGCGATTTAAGAGACATCTGTGCAGGTTTCTGCACAGATGTCTATGTAAATCGCGGCCCGAAATCGCAAAAAGTAGTACAAGAACTACTTTTTGAAATCGGTGCAGCGCCGCAGATGCGGCGTCGCACCGATTAGGACGGCGCCATTGCCGACAATTGGCGGCATTTGAGATGCTATTTCACATGTGAAATCGCATCTCAAATCGAATGAAATCGCACCCAGTGTGAACCTGGGCTAACACATTTCCTACCCATTGACAGCTATAGCTACTTCTCCTCTATATGGAAGCAAAACATGTGAGCATTTGTTTATCTCAATTACATGGAGAAAAAATGGAGTAGTAGTTTATACAGAAAAGACAAGTCAGGGAATTAACTACCCTTTCTGCTCCTTTATAATGGTGCAGGAAACTTTCAGAAGTAGTGTGCACCACACTAACAGAGCAGATAGACGTGTTTCAGGACTATCTGCCCAGTGTCTATTTCAGAGTGAAATAGAAACCAGCGTAGGTCTACACCTGATTAACATATGAAATACAACCTTCATAAAAAAAAAACTGCCACAATTTCCCACCAGGTGTGACTTTGTCATACAGGATGTGAGCTTACTCTGCCATTGAATTTATCACACTACACGAGCAGAGCCTGCACAGGGTTAACAACCCTCCTCCTCCCCCCACTTTTTTTGTTCATTTCCACCAAGGAGAGATCAGCAGGTATTTTCTGTACTTGCTGAAAATGTTCTTCTGAGAACATAGGTCTCTGCACCTAGCTTCTCAGAGCCACAGTAGGAGTCTGTTTCCGGTTGCTACAATTCACCCCAGCCTAAATTGCCGCTGTGAGGCCTCGTACACACGACAGAGTTTCTCGGCAGAATTCACCGAGAAACTCGCTCAAACCCGGATTCTGCCGAGAAACTCTGTCGTCTGTAAACTTTTGGCTCGATGGAGCCGCCGAGGAACTCGTCGAGAAAATAGAGAACATGTTCTCTATTTTCTCGTTGTTCTATGGGAGAAGGCGGCCCGCCGAGCTCCTCGGCGGCTTCATCCCTGAACTCGACGAGGAACTCGACGTGTTTGGCACGTCGAGTTCCTCGGCCGTGTGTACGGGGCCTGAAGGTAGCCTTATGTTTATGACAAATGTATATAGTATGTATACAAGTCTCCCTCCTGTCAGAATACAATAGCTCAGGGTGGGTTTCCCCCTTTCATATTGAGCGTGCATTTTTTTTTGTTCAACCTACTGGTCATACAGGAAAAAAAAAATACAAATTTATGGGCTGCTTAACCACTTAAGACCCGGACCAATATGCAGGTAAAGGACCAGGATTCGGCACTGCGTCGATTTAACTGATAATTGCGCGGTCGTGCGACGTGGCTCCCAAACAAAATTGACGTCCTTTTTTTCCCACAAATAGAGCTTTCTTTTGGTGGTATTCTATAACCTCTGCGGTTTTTATTTTTTGTGCTATAAAACAAAAATAGAGCGACAATTTTGAAAAAAATGCAATATTTTTTACTTTTTGCTATAATAAATTTCCCCCAAAAATATATAAAAAACATTTTTTTTCCTCAGTTTAGGCCGATACGTATTCTTCTACCTATTTTTGGTAAAAAAATTGCAATAAGCGTTTATCGATTGGTTTGCGCAAAATTTATAGCATTTACAAAATAGGGGATAGTTTTATTTTTATTAATATATATTTTTTTACTACTAATGGCAGCGATCAGCGATTTTTTTCGTGACTGCGACATTATGGTGGACACAAATCGGACAATTTTGACACATTTTTGGGGCCATTGTAATTTTCACAGCAAAAAGTGCTATAAAAATGCATTGTTTACTGTGAAAATTAGAATTGCAGTTTGGGAGTTAACCACTGGGGGGCGCTGAATGGGTAATCCCTTTTTATCATTTATACAGTGCCTTGAAAAAGTATTCATACCCCTTTAAATTTTTCACATTTTGTCATGTTACAAACAAAAATGTAAATGTATATTATTGAGATTTTATGTGATAAACCAACACAAAGTGACAGATAATTGTAAAGTGGAAGGAAAATGATAAATGGTTTTCAAAATATCTGAAAAGTGTGGCATGCTTTTGTATTCACCCCCCTTTACTCCGATACACCTAACTAAAATCTAGTGGAACCAATTGCCTTCAAAAGTCATCTAACTAGTAAACAGAGTCCACCTGTGTGTAATTTAATCTCAGTATAAATACAGCTATTCTGTTAAGCTCTAAGAGAACCTTGGTGAATAAACAGCATCACAAAGGCAAAGGAACACACCAGACAGGTTAGGGATAAAGTTGTGGAGAAGTTTAAACAGGGTTAGGTTATAAAAAAAAATATCCTAAGCTTTGAACATCTGAGGACCTGTACACACGATCAGTCCGAACTGATGAAAACGGACTGAAGTTCAGTTTGATCAGTCAAAACCTACCGTGTGTATGGCCCATCAGACTTTGGTCCTTCAGACCAAAGTTTTAAAACTTGTGTTTAAAACTTGTGTCCAGCATAAGCAGCTTGAAGCAATTTGTAAAAAATATTGGCATATCGTGAAAGCCGATCGACATTTGTCATTAATTTTACCAGAAAAAACAATATTCACATACAGAAGGGCCCCCACTCTAAGAGACATGATAGCTAAGAATGTATTGGATCCACCGGAGAAAAAGAGCTTCTCATTTTTTAATGAAAAAGGATACTACCCCTGCAAGAGATGCTATACATGCAAACACACGAAAGAGAGTAAAAAGAAAAAGGAAGGCTTTAAATCCAGTGTCACAGGTAAAGAATACAAAATTAAAGATTTTATTTCCTGTGACACGGAAGGGGTAGTGTACCTCCTTGAATGTCCATGCAAAATACAGTATGTTGGCAGAACTAAAAGAAATTTATGGAAAAGATTACGTGAACATACACAAAACATAAAAAATGGGTACCCCAAACACAGTTTGTCCCGCCACTATGAACGTTACCATAATAAAGACCCCTCCTCTTTAATGGTATGGGGCATTGAGAAATATAAACCACACTGGAGAGGGGACAATAAAGTGCAAAAAATCAGCCAGGCAGAATCTCGCTGGATACACGAACTATGCACTTTAACACCTCATGGACACAATGTGGAATTTGACTTGAATTGCTTTATATCCAATTACTAGAAGTTTATCTCCATCTCCACTTTTTATAGATCTTTTTATCATTTTAACGATTTTAATGAGGTAGTTGACATATATTTTAGCATTACAGATTCTGACCCCCATTCTTCATGTTTTTAATATCTGGTTTTATTTGGAATTTGTCTATATCAGTATATTATTTATTCTTTTTACTGTGCTAGATTATTGGTCCACAAGCATTAGTTTTAATAACTATTATGCGTGGTTATTGCTCTGACTGACCAGGATTTGTTTAGATATGATGTTCATTGAGTTATCTGGACATATTGGTCAAACATTTTGCTTTTCTCCTTTGGCTACAGATGTGAATTGTTTATTTCCAGCTCAATCAGAGGTTGTCTTTACCTTCTGCCTGTGTTGATTATATCTTGCAATACTATGTATTGACCACCAGGGTGAGCACTCTGAGCGCGGTTTCATTAGTATTCTTTTTATTAATTTTCAGTTATATAAACATTGTTAGAAGTCTTTGTACTTCACATCAGGAATTTGATTATTAAATTACTGCATTTTGTATGTATTAGGGTGCCGCCCGGCGCTATATAAGTCACCTCTATGCCAGCCGCTCTCCATCCTATGAGTAAGCAACGTGAATCAGTTGCGATACGCGTGAGGACGTGGAGGAGCTGCTGGTGACGTCACCCGCTCGCGGCCGCAGAGCGGGAGACACAAAGATTTTACACGCCGACTTTTTACTACTAGAAATGTGAGTGTCTACTTATTTTTAATAAAATGTTTTGATGTTACTACACTATGGAGGCTCCCCTTGCTTTATATTTCCTCTGAGAGACTGCAATCATCCGTGACCGGGTCGTGGGACTGAGGGGTTGTATGAACAGCAGACTGCCTGTGAGACATCCATTTAGGCTTGATTACAAGCCGCTCTGAGGTAAGGGGCTTGAACACCTAGTCTGTCGGACACTTCTGGGAAGCCTGATGGTGGAAGTTTTAAGCATGCATGCACATCTAGCATTGATCACTGAACGCCGTGGATATAAGGATCTGTGATTTGGAGCACATATTTTTTTCACTGAACATTTATTTATGATTGTTTATTTTTCATCAATATATGCACTGTGACACTTTACTATTATCACCTTGCTTTTATTTTAACCTCAATTGGTGGATCTATAGAGACATTGTTATTATGCTAACATTGTTTGTTTCACTGGACATTCTTTCACATTTAGATTTTATTTTCATGCTCATTTTTTGCATGTCATTTTAAATACTTCGGATCACTTTGGAAGTTGTTGCACTATAATCATTGCACGCTGCACTTTAATGGACTATTGTTTTTGGTGTTTTTATATACTGGATTTGTTTTTTATTATCATCGATGTTCATTTAGTTACCTAATTATTCACTTTTGATTGTATTGATGCAACATTGTGCAGTGGCTTGGCACAGCTGTTCACTTATCATTAGTTACGTATTATTATCTACCACTACCAATACCCTCCACATTTTTTGTTGATGTTGGATGGTATTCCAGGATTTACCCAGAGTGGAACACATTTTATTTACATCCATTGGAGGATTCACCACGACATTTTCTTTATTACTTTATGGGTTTAGTGATGAGGATCATTTATTGTTTTTAAGTTTTTTAGTGTTTTTAGCGCCATTACACCTACCATTATTCAAATCCCTTTTTATCATTTATACAGTGCCTTGAAAAAGTATTCATACCCCTTTAAATTTTTCACATTTTGTCATGTTACAAACAAAAATGTAAATGTATATTATTGAGATTTTATGTGATAAACCAACACAAAGTGACAGATAATTGTAAAGTGGAAGGAAAATGATAAATGGTTTTCAAAATATCTGAAAAGTGTGGCATGCTTTTGTATTCACCCCCCTTTACTCCGATACACCTAACTAAAATCTAGTGGAACCAATTGCCTTCAAAAGTCATCTAACTAGTAAACAGAGTCCACCTGTGTGTAATTTAATCTCAGTATAAATACAGCTATTCTGTTAAGCTCTAAGAGAACCTTGGTGAATAAACAGCATCACAAAGGCAAAGGAACACACCAGACAGGTTAGGGATAAAGTTGTGGAGAAGTTTAAACAGGGTTAGGTTATAAAAAAAAATATCCTAAGCTTTGAACATCTGAGGACCTGTACACACGATCAGTCCGAACTGATGAAAACGGACTGAAGTTCAGTTTGATCAGTCAAAACCTACCGTGTGTATGGCCCATCAGACTTTGGTCCTTCAGACCAAAGTTTTAAAACTTGCTTTAAAATCGGACTGATGGACTGATGACCGATCCACACAGGCCAGATTTGTGGAGTGCACGACCAATAGTTGTCCTGTGGACAGATTCTCCAACCTGAGCTGTGGATCTCTGCAGCTATTCCAGAGTTACCATGGGACTATGGCTGTTTCTCTGATTAATGCTTTCCTTGCCCGGTCTGTCAGTGTTTTTTTTTTTTTTCAAAATCTCTTTATTGAATTTTTCTCTTTTCTCATATCCAAATATACATCTCCCATCTTACATTTATCAACTTATTCCAAGTTTCTATAAAATTATATTAATAAAATCATTTCATCACAATTAACATCAGTCAAAACCAATGGTTAGTACGCAAGAGCATCGGTTCAAAACCCGCGCATGCTCAGAATCAAGTCGGCGCATGCTTGGAAGCATTGAACTTCATTTTTCTCTGCACGTCGTTGTGTTTTACGTCACCGCATTGGACTTGATCGGTTTTTGAACTGATGGTGTGTAGGCACATCAGACCATCAGTCCATCAGACCATCAGACCATCAGTCCATCAGACCATCAGACTTCAGCCTTCAGTCCGTTTTCATCAGTTTGGACTGATCGTGTGTACAAGGCCTCAAGGAGTACTGTTCAATCCATCACCCGGAAATGGAAAGAGTATGGCACAACTGCAAACCTACCAAGACATGGATGTTCACCTAAACTGACAGACCAGGAAACTTTATCCATATATTCTGGTCCTGTCCAAAGATAATATTATTTTGGAGAGAGGTCCTGAGAGTAATTGATAAAGTTACGTCAGTTCAGCTTGACCTAGAGACAGAGATCTGCCTACTAGGACTAGTGGAAGAAAATAAGGCCTCTATAGAAAGAAGAACACAGGTAGGCCTGTTACTCTTCTATGCAAGAAAGGCAATAGTGTTAAATTGGAAGAGGGTGGAAGCTCCCTTGTTGTTACAATGGAAAAATCTGGTAAAATAGCAACTTGTCACTGTATAAGGAGACATATGGCAATAGAGGAAATGTGGAGAAATATAAGAAAATATGGGCAATTTGGATAGAGAATATGATGACGGCTTCAGGGTAGGGGGGTGCGGAAGTGGAAAGGAACTGCACAAATGGAAGAATGAGTTAAGAAAGAGGTTACATGTATAAATGGAATTTATGTTAATTGTGATGAAATGATTTTATTAATATAATTTTATAAAAACTTGGAATAAGTTGATAAATGTAAGATGTGAGATGTATATTTGGATATGAGAAAAGAGAAAAATTCAATAAAGAGATTTTGAAAAAAAAAAAAAAAACACTGACAGACCGGGCAAGGAAAGCTTTAATCAGAGAAACAGCCATAGTCCCATGGTAACTCTGGAATAGATGCAGAGATCCACAGCTCAGGTTGGAGAATCTGTCCACAGGATAACTATTGGTCGTGCACTCCACAAATCAGGCCTGTGTGGAAGAGTGGCAAGAAGAAAGCCATTGCTTAATGAAAGCCAAAAGAAGTCCCATTGGCTGTTTGCGAGAAGCCATATGGGGGACACAGCAAACATGTCAGATGAGACAAAATTTTAACTTTTTGGCCTAAAAGCAAAACACTGTGTGGTGGAAAACTAACACTGCACATCACCCTGAGCACACAGTCCCCACATGAAACATGGTGGTGGCAGCATCATGTTGTGGGGATTATTTTCTTCAGCAGGGACAGGGAAGCTGGTCAGAGTTGATGGGAAGATGGATCAAGCCAAATACACATTCATGTGTTAGAATAGCCCAGTCAAAGTCATGACCTAAATCCAATTGAGAATATGTGGCAAGACTTCAAAACTGCTGTTCACAGACGCTCTATCAAATCTGACAGAGCTTGAGCTATTTTGCAAAGAAGAATGGGCAAAAATTCCACTCTAGATGTGAAAAGTTGGTATAGATATTAGACATAACCAAAAAGACTTGCCGCTGTAATTGCAGGGAAAGGCGGTTATACAAAGTATTGACTGGGGTGAGGGTGAATACAAATGCACGCCACACTTTTCACATATTTATTTGTAAACAATGTTGAAAATCATCTATCATTTTCCTTCCACTTTAGTTACAAAACCCACAACACTCACTTTGGAACCTAAGAGGTTAACTGTCTGCATTGTGTAAAAAGGCTGTTGGATCCTGTCTTCTCTAAACTACAGTCCCCAATCCATCTCCTGATAGAACAGAGGCTAGGGGACAAGCTGCACATGCTCAGTTTGGTGTGTACTAGAGAGTTTTTTTATTTTATTTTTTGGGAGAGTGTATGTAATCAGCACAGGGCCAATCAGCACTGTTCAGACAGAGGGTCGGGGGTCCTGCAGCCCTATAGGACAGTCAGAGCAGAATGAAAAGCCCTCCTACAAGCTTTAAACAGAAACTGATAGAAGTCACAAGATTGTTCTAACTGCTGATGAAAAAAAAAAGTATTTAGTAGTTTATATTTATTGAAAGTATTGCATTTCCGTGTTCTGTGTACTGTGGGTAACCGGGTATAGTGAATGCAGGGTCATGGGTTCAGTAACACTTTAAGTGTATATATTAATGAGTTCAAAAATATTTCATTTAGAAACAACAGCTTGCTCTGTAATTAGAATACATTAGTAACAATGCATCTACAAATTAAGTTTAACATGATTAAGACTTGTAATGTTATCAAAAAAGATGGTCAAATACATCCACTGTTTTTAAATGATAACAAACCTTTCTATCTGAATACACTTAACCATTTAACCCTCACATATTTGTAACAAATAGTAAAAATAATTTTTTTCTTATATGTGGTTAAAAAGTGAACATATACTATATATCCTAGACCAACAGAGATCAAAGTAAGCAGTCATGCTGTGACAACCGCCTGCATGATGATAAATTGTGGTTACAAATCTGGCTGTAAGCCCAGAAGTGTCACTAAGCAACCTTCTTAAGTAGCACATGGAAGCTAACAGCTTTAAAATGTGGTATCAGAAGCCTTTATACTCTAATATGTGAGATATGATTACACTATAGCAACTCAGGGTGTGTTATAAACATGCTACATGCACTGTGAAATTATTTCAAATAATCCTTCTATCAAAGTGAAGGTCAGCCATAGTTCTAATTATCTAGGAATAGCTACTGTCTTTCTCATTTGTTTACAGCATAGTGTTAGAATTGTGAATGAGTAATAGTGACCAGATGCATACTCTATAGAACAGAAGCACATGATGCCATGATGTGACCACTAGAGAAAACGTTGATTGATTACTTATGATAGATAACGCAAATGACCCCAGTTTCTTCATCCACATTTTGACAGGCTTGGAAGAATAAAATAGGAGCTGGTCTGCTCTGCTCCCCCTGCTTTCATCACAAAACCACTGAAATCAAAATTATACCGATGGCTGAAAAATTAAAGCTGACATCTCAAAGGTTGCTGTGGACAATGCTTCTGCATTGCAATTTAACCCATGTTTAGACCAAATTTTTATTTTTTGATGAACAGCCAAACTAAATGGGTGCTTGGTCGAGCTTAACCTCTGGGAAGTAGTAATTTGAGCAGTAGTATTACTACCACTGCTAAATGTGAGAGTGTCCCCCTCAGGCTAGTTGTTAGGGAGCCAGGGTCAATGGCGTCTTAACAAACAACATATCCTTGTCCGCCCCATTCAACTGTCAGACAGAAATCTCTGGTGATTATAACAAAGATGCATAGATGGTGTAAAATAAATGTTGTGCGGGTTATACCAGACCCTTTAGGTCCAGAATACATTTTAAGGGTGTCTATACGAAAAAAGACCCAACAAATTGCATGGTATCCCCAAATTCCATTGGGTTGAAAAGGTGAACCAAAAAAAAAAACTAATTGTGGGATCTGCCCATTTCCAAGAATGCCCCCCTGCTGCCCTGAAGTAAACAGTGGGAGTGAATATGCCCCATCCACTCTTCCTGAACTATACAAGGTCACATGACCTCAACATACCATACCAAAGAAACCTCTCTGGCAAAGCACCTTGTCCCCAAGTTCATGAGGACAAGAGTCTCTTTCCTACAACGCTGTAGTTGTGGGGGTCTGTGGGTGGGGGCTTATCAGAATCTGGAAGTCACCATTAAAAATAGGGGGCCCCCAGATATCACCATCCCCATGTGAATGAAAAATAAGTAGATTGTAACCCTGCTCATTCATTAAAAAAAATATTTAAATAGGAAATAAAGACACCACACTTTTTGATATGTCGTTTATTTAAAAAAAAGAAATGTCACAAGATGTTAGTCCATCTTCAATCACATTCTCCAGCAATGCAGACCCTCATCAGTCAACAAAGCCCCCCCAACCGAAAAAAAAAAAAGAAACGTGATATCCATACAGTAATTAGTGCCTCTTAATAGCACTGATCGCTGTATAAATGTCAATGGTCCCAAAAAAGTGTCAAAAGTGTCCGATCTGTCCGCTGCAATGTCACAGCCCTGCTAAACAATCACTGATCATCGCCATTACTAGTAAAAAAATAATAATATTAAAAATGCCATAAATCTATCCCCTATTTTTTAGACTCTATAACGTTTGCGCAAACCATTCAATATAAGCGCATTGCATTTTTTTTTACTAAAAATATGTAGAGGGATACATTTTGGCCTAAACTGATGGAAAATATTTTTTTTTACATTTTTTTGGGGGATATTTATTATAGCAAAAAGTAAAAAAAAAATTTAAAAAAAAATTACAGCTTTTTTGTTTATAGTGCAAAAAATAAAAACCACGAGGTGATGAAATACCACCAAAAGAAAGCTCTATTTGTGGGGAAACAAATACATACATTTTGTTTGGGTACAGCGTTGCATGACCACACAACTGTCAGTTAAAGCAACGCAGTGCGTATTGCAAAAAATGACCTGGTCATTAAGGAGGCAAATCTTCCGATCCTTAAGTGGTTAATGCCTAAACCACTGGCAACAAAAGTGAGTATACCCCTAAGTGAAAATGTCCAAATTGCACTCAATTACCCATTTTCCCTCCCTGGTGTCATGCAACTCGATAGTGTTACAAGGTCTCAGATGTGAATGGGGAGCAGGTGTGTTAAATTTGGTGTTATCGCTCTCACTCTCTCATACCGGTCACTGGACGTTCAACATGGCACCTCATGGAAAATAACTCTCTGAGGATCTAAGAAAAAAACTATTGCTCTACATAAAGATGGCCTAGGCTATAAGAAGATTGCCAAGACCCTGAAACTGAGCTGCAGCATGGTGGCCAAGACTATACAGCATTTTAACAGGACAGTTCTACTGGCCTTGCCATGGTCGACCAAAGAAGTTGAGTGCACGTGCTCAGTGTTATATACAGAGGTTGTCTTTGGGAAATAGAGATATCAGTGCTGCCAGCATTGCTGCAGAGGTTGAAGGGGTGGGGGGTCAGCCTGCAAGTGCTCAGACCATACGCCGCACACTGCATAAAATTGATCTGCATGGCTGTCTTCCCAGAAGGAAACCTCTTCTAAAGATGATGCACAAGAAAGCCCACAAACAGTTTGCTGAAGACAAGCAGACTAAGGACATGGATTAATGGAACCGTGTCCTGTGGTCTGATGAGACCAAGAGTGTTGTTGGCACTGGGGAGCTACAGTTCATTGAGGGAACCATGAACGCCATCATGTACTGTGACATACTGAAGCAGAGCATGATCCCCTCCCTTTGGAGACTGGGCCGCAGCGCAGTATTCCAACATTATAAGGACCCCAAACACACCTCCAAGACGACCACTGCCTTGCTTAAGAAGCTGAGGGTAAACGTGATGAACTGTCCAAGCATTTCTCCAGACCTAAACCCTATTGAGCATCTGTGGGGAACCCTCAAGTGGCAGGTGGAGGAGTGCAAGGTCTCTAACATCCACCAGCTCCGTGATGTTGTCGTGGAGAAGCGGAAGAGGACTCCACTGGCCACCTGTGAAGCTCTGGTGAACTCCATGCCCAAGACGGTTAAGGCAGTGCTGGAAAATAATGATTAGCACACAAAACATTGACACTTTGGGCCCAATTTTGACATTTTCACTTAGGGGTGTACTCACATTTGTTGCCAGCGGTTTAGACATTAATGGCTGTTTGAGTTATTTTTAGGGGACAACAAATTTATACTGTTATACAAGCCGTACACTCACTATTTTATATTGTAGCAAAGTGTAATTTATTCAGTGTTGTCATATGAAAAGATATAATAAAATATTTACAAACATGTGAGGCGTGTACTCACTTTTGTGTGATACTGTGTATATATATATATATATATATATATATATATATATATATATATATATATATATATATATATATATATATATATACACAGTATATATGAAAAGTGTGGCATTCATTTGTATTCAGTCAATACTTTATAGAATCATAGAATCAAATTTCACTGCAATTACACCTGCAAGTCTTTTTGGGGATGTCTTTACCAGCTTTGCACATTTAGAGAGTGACATTTTTGCCCATTCTTCTTTGCAAAATAGCTTAAGCTCTATCAGATTGGATGGAGAGGGTCTGTGAACAGCAATTTTCAAGTCTTGCCACAGATTCTCAATTCTCGATTTAGGTCTGGACTTTGACTGGGCCACTCTGAGGCCTCGTACACATGACCGTTTTCCTCTGCAAAATCCATCAAGATAAATGCTGGCAGAGCATTTTTTGCCGAGAAAAACGGTCGTGTGTATGGTTTTCGTCGAGAAAACTGTCGTGGATCTCGACAAGAAAAAAGGAGAACATGCTCTCTTTTTTCTCGTCGGGAGTCTCAATTTCCTTGTCGTTTTTCTCGTCGGGCTAGTTTACGACGAGAAACACGTTCATGTGTATGCTTAGAAACCGGCGCATGCTCAGAATGAAGTATGAGACGGGAGCGCGCCTTCGGTAAAAGTAGCGTTCGTAATAGAGATAGTACATTCGTCACGCTGTAACAGACTGAAAAGCGCGAATCATCTCTCACCAAACTTTTACTAACATGCAGTAACACAGGATTAGCAAAAGCAGCCAGTGTTGCGCCAGTGGAATCAAAGTTCCCCTTTATAGTTCCGTCGTACGTGTTGTACGTTTGAGAACGATGAGTTTTTGTCTTGATAGTGTGTATGCAAGGAAAGCTTGACAAGATCCTCGGTCCCGATACCGATACTAGTATCGGTATCGGGACAACCCTAATCTAAACCATTTCATTGTAGCTTTGGCTGTATGTTTAGGGTCATTGTCCTTCTGTAAGGTGAACCCCTGCCCCAGTCTCAAGTCTTTTGCAGACTCTAAAGCCCCATACAAAATTAAGTTCAATGATTCCGAGCCTGCGTTAAATTGTTTCCGAGCATGCATAGGATTTTTGTGCGTTGGACTTGCATACAGATGATCAGAATTTCTGACAAGAACTTTTGTTGTCGGAAAAATTTAGAACCAGCTCTCAAACATTAGTTAAAATTAGTAAAATTTCGACAGCAAATGTCCAATGGAGCATACACACGGTTGGAATATCCGAACAAAATGTCACATCGAACATTTGTTGTTGGAAATTCCGTGTGTACGCGGCATTAGCTGCCCATTAGGAAAAAACTCCAACACTTGGATCAGTTCCTCTCCGCCCAGCTTGAGGATGTCGGCACCTCACACTGGCCAGAGGGGAGTTAATTCGAATATCCAACTGTAGAAGGATTTTTGTAAAGGGCAGCAAAGTATCTCTATTTTTGTATATAGGTAATACGTAGATTTTTTTTAGGTAAAGTGTTACACTTTCACTCTTAATAAGCTTTTAAGTACTGAATCATTTAAAAGTGTCCCTATGCATTAGGCTCCATGCACACAGAAGCTGATAAACTGCAGTTTATTGGCGTTTTGGCATTTTTTTTAAAAAAAAAGTCCATAAACTGAACTCTATGTTAGCCTATGTGTGAGCTTTGGAGTTTATTCACTTTTTTCTGAATGCCCAAAATTTGCGTTCAAAGTGCCGTTTTTCGACTGGAAAAAATGCAAAAAAATGCTCAAAAACGCTGCTCGCAAAGCGTGTTTGAGAATTTTTTTATCCATTAAAAAAAAATACGCTACACTGAAAAACGCTAATAAACGCTATTGCAAAAACGCAAAAAAACATTAAAAGGCTCCCTGTAAAGCTACTGGCGTTTTTTATAGTTTTTTTAGCTTCTGTGTGCATGGAGCCTTAATGTATTATTTTGTTTTTAAAATACTATTCTTAGAAACATATTTTTGCCTGTGGTTTTGTTCATGTTTTAGATAAATGCCATATATTCTTGACATATATGATAACCACTAAACCATCTTATGTCAAACCAGAACTGACATTACAAAGCGAAACTAGAGAACTGTTCACAGTAATCCATTCCTGTCAGTGCAATGAAGCAGAATGTCAATTTCATGTAACTAAAACTTTTGAAACGGTTCTCATTATAGGGAAAATAAAATATATAACTTGTTATAGAATATATGGGTTTAAAGAGTGATAAGCTGAAACCAAAACAACTAGAAAATTAACATCTTGCTTCTAAAGAACTTTTCTTTATTTAAATGGAAACTCCACTTCCGTGGAGAAAAAAAAATAGCAAATAAAGAAAAAATAATATAGCAAATACCGTATTTGCCGGCGTATAAGACGACCTTTTATACTTAAAAATATGGCTCAAAAATCGGGGGTCGTCTTATATGCCGGATGCAGACTGCGGGCGTCCATTTTTTAAAAGCCGCGACTCCTCTTCGTGCTGTTCCATGATAAGCGGAACACTCAGTTTCCCAACAGAGCCTGTGTTCAGTGTTCCGCCTATCACAGACATCATCTTGTCCTCGGACGAGAGGACGTCCGTGATAGGCAGAACACTGAACACAGGCTCTGCTGGGAAACTGAGTGTTCCGCCTATCACGGAACAGCACGAGGAGGAGGCGCGGCTTTTAAAAAAATGGACGCCCGCAGTCTGACTCACTCTGCCAGGCATAAAGGAATGAAGATCGGCGAAGTGAGGAGAGGCAATGGCACAGTCAGGTGAGGCAATGGCACAGTGAGGTGAGGCAATGGCACAGTAAGGGGAGGAAGGGGGTCATCTTATACGGCGAGTGTATCCCAAAACCAACATTTTAGCTGGAAAATTAGGGGGTCGTCTTATACGCCCAGTCACCTTATACGCCCGGCAAATGCGGTATAATTGCAACTAATCATATTGTAATTGAATGTTAGTAAAAATTACCTTTCCTTTTCAATCTGCAACCACTGTAATTTTCTGAGACTGCATTGCAATATGGCTACCTGGAGTTGTTCTGTACACAGAGTGTGTATTGACCACCCCCAGAAACATAATTTCCTGCTTGTGTGATTGGCTCACCAATTTCCCCAGAAATCTGCCTATGATAAAAGTCAGATCTCAGGCATCTCCTGCAGCGAAAATGTCATTTTTGGAGAGATACTTCAATAGGAGCATGTCTAAAGGGATGCAGGCCCAGCAATTTTCCTTATTAGTGCCCGGCAGCTGCACACCTGACAGTTAATTATGAAACCACTCCCATTAGACCCACTTAGTGCAGAGGCACAGACAAACACACTTGGATTTCTTCAGAATAACAAAAGGTAGGAATCTGCGACAAAGGTTGTTTTAATCCTTGTAATGTACATAGATCACCCAGAGGGGAATGTTTTTTTTCTCAACAAAAGTGGAGCTTTAAATTATGTATTATTTTTACATTTACAATAATGTAAAATAGAATTCAGCTGTACTGTATTCTTCTCTAGCAAAGGACAACACGATTTATTAAAGCGGTTTTATTTTGTTTTGTTTTTTTCTTATAGCATTATACAAGTTTTATGAAAAAAACTATTTAATAAAGGAGAACTGGTGACTACTACTCTTAATAATAGAAAATCAGAAAGACCTTCCCCTTTAATGACTTGACAAATTTTAAAGGGCTACAAAGGTCTACAATACAGGAGCGTCAGGTATATTACTGGCGCAGGGGCACCTTCCCCTAGTTTGCATGCAAGGATGCATGCAGGGTGCCGAAATTATATGTTTGTATGAGTTTTTTTTCCAAGCACATGATTAAAGCCTGAGGAGAAGCCGAGGAAGCAGCGGGGGACCTTTTCATGGGGGGGTGAGTGTAGGGGACCATGCAGTGGAGCGGTGGGTGCGGGGGGCTATTGAGCAGTGAGTGCAGACCTGGGGGGTTTGTTTGCCGCCCCACCAAAAACTTAGTACCAGTTGTCACTGCTAAAATAGCTTTGGGATTGAAGGGCCAAGTATTTTTGGCAATGTAGTTAAACTGTATGGGGTATATTTATCAATATACAAAATCCTTATTGATGACTTCAGACAATATAGCAAGGTGTGTAAAATTGCTTTTTTTAATTTGCATAAAGCTAATTTCAGCAAGATTCAAATGTCCCTCCCATGTTTCCACTTTATGAACAAATTATTATTTATACATTATTTTAGTTTTTCAACATTTTGAGGGGGTGTTCCTCAGTTCCTATAGTTGCTACAACCATTCAAATTCTTCTTTATAACTCGTATGCAGGGCTCAAGTCCTGCGGGAACGCGCGGGAACGGAGTTCCTGCACTTTTTTCACAGCAGGAACTCAGTTCCCTTTGCAGGACTAGAGCAGCCGAGAGCAGCTGAGCAGCCCGAACCAAACCTTCACTAAGCGGCGATGCCCAGCTCGAGTCACTGTCAGGGGCAGGCGAACCTTAGTAATTTTACTGGCTGCTTCCTGTATATGGATTCATCGGGTAGTGTTCAGGTATTCCGTCACTTCCTCGATGCCGCAATGTCTCCTGGGAGCTTTTGTCATTGTTCCCAGGAGACATTGCGGAGGTCTGCCGTGAGTTATCGCGGGATTTAGAAAGAACTTGCTTCTAGAAAAAACATGCGGTTTAGTAATTATGCATATGAGCGTATCATTTTTTTTTTTTTGGTGGGGGAGTGGATCTTGGGTGGGAGTTTTTTACCCAGGACTTGACCCCTGCTCATATGGATGTAAATTGTGCATCCATACAGATGATATATGCCTCTTTCAGACATGTGGCACCTATTTCCGCCCCTCTAAAAAGTGTTGTGCTGTGGATCACTTTTCTCAGGGCAGTTAACAGGCAGCTGGATGGCAATGTACCCTCCTCACTGACTGTTTTATCCTCAAAAGGCAGACCCACCATGTCCCAACCACTTGCACTGCACATGAAGGTGGGCAGTTGTAGCGTGACGCCATTAAATTGAATGTTTGGGGGTGGTCTCAGCAGCCCACTGAATGTAAAAAGGGTTTTCATTTCCAAAGACACAGCTTGTGTACATGAACAGCTGCATGTCTTTCTTTAGATGGGTAGTTGAGGAGATGTAGAACCACAGCTTAACCATTTTCATGTACCGGCCCACCCTGGCCACCTGTGTGAATAAGCCCTTAGGGCCAGATTCACATACTTTTAGAAAGGTGCAGCGTATCATAGATACGCTACGCCGCCGTATCTTACCTGTCTCTAAGTCGAATCCAGGAAGATTTCACGCCGTAACTTACGGCGGTGTAGTGTATTTCTCGGCGTGTAATTCAAATCGGCGGGTAGGGGGCGTGATTCATTTAAATGATGCGCGTCCCCACGCCGATTGAACTGCGCATGCTCCGTTTTCAAATTACCCGCCGTGCTTTGCGCGAAATGACGTCGCAACGACATCTTTTTTTGAACTTAGACGTGACTTAGGTCCATCCATATTCACGGACGACTTACGCAAAAAAAAATTCAAAATTCGGCGCGGGAACGACGGCCATACTTTAACATGGCAAGTCTATCTATACGCCCCAAAATAGCAGCTTTAACTATACGCCGGAAAAAGCCGACTAGAGACGACGTAAGAGAATGCGACGACCGCGCGTACGTTCGTGGATCGTCGGAAAAAGCTCATTTGCATACCCGACGCTGAAAACGACGCAAACTCCACCCAGCTGGCGCCGAAGTATTGCATCTAAGATCCGAAGGCGTACGAAGCCGTACACCTGTCGGATCTTACCCAAATGCCGTCGTATCTTGGTTTAAGGATTCAAACTAAAGATACGACACAGGAAATTTAAAAAGTACGCCGGTGTATCAGCAGATACGCCGGCGTACTTGCTCTGTGAATCTGGCCCTTATAGACTAGACACAGCCTATTATTATAGAGCCAAATATATCAAACAGCATATTCCACAGTGGTAGACTCTCATCAGTGCCATATATTATTTTATGAAACAAATATTTATTACTTTATTGCACCAATCAGGGCAAGACCGTGGCAAAAACGGCCACAGCATCCTATTTCATATACTTGGTCAAATGTTCTAATACTGCCAACACACTGAAATGTATGCTGCCATATTAGTATTTAAAAGGCTTGCGTATAGAATGTAGTAGTGTCTGCTGCTTTAATTAAACTTGTTGTGCCTGAGTAGCCCCAAGATCTTCATGTGCCTACAATTGTTCTGATGGAATAGCTCTTCTGGGAAATACCAGAACTTCCAGATTGCTAGATGTGATGTGTTAAAACCTAAACTCTAGTGTTAAATGCCTATTTATATTTCCTTGCATTTCACACTGCCTTTATTTTCCCTTTCTAGTTGATATACAGCATGTTGCTAAGAAGTTGGTTACCCTTAAGATTATTAAGTTTGCTTTTTCTATTTGTTCCCTTGTGTTTTATTTTGATGGCATTCTTTGGACAACTAAATGTAAGCTTCATTATTATTCTGTATCCACTACAATTGCAACCCCTAGCCAAGCTAAAATCAATCCTATTTTATAAATGGCATTTGTATAATAATGATAATTATATAAAGGAAGTGGAACGTTGGCATATGTGGGGATAATGGCTATTGTAACAAAAATATAATATTTGATTTATAATAGTATAGCTATGTACAGTATTTCTTATTTTATATTACCTATTTCATAGCTATGCTGTGAATCATAAAACATTATTTAATTTTCACGATTTTCCTTCTGGATTCTTCCCATAGCAGCCAAGGGCATTTATAAAGCAGCAATATGGTCTTACTGTGGCCATATTGCTGCTTCAAAAAAGGAACATTTATAAAGTTCAGCTGTTTGCATTACAGATGTGCTTAGACTTGTGGTTTCTTTTCAGCACGCTGAAGCAAGCAAATGCCTATTATGTCAATGAGCAGAAGTTCCACTGGGGTGTCTAGTGGGTAGCAACATCTGCTTTCCATTAAGAATGGGCCTCTAAATTTTTTTTTTAACAAGTGTGTGTATTGCCTCGTACTCACGGCCGTTTTTCTCGGCATGAAAAAAAAAACAGTTTTTCAGAAAAGCATACACATGTGTTTTTACGATGGGAAAAAGAAAGTCAGGAATCCCGCCGGGAAAAAGAGAACTGCCTCGTACACACAACCGTTTTCGGCAGGAAAAAAAACAAAGTTTTTCCCGACGGGATTCCTCTCAAACCTAAATTGCATACACATGTTCAGGTCAAATACCGCCCATCCAAAGCGATGTGACGTACAACACGTACGACGGGACTATAAAGGGGAAGTTCCATTCAAGCGGCGCCACCCGTTGGGCTGCTTTTGCTGATCATCGTGTTAGTAAAAATTTTGGTGAGAGACGATTTGCGCTTTTCAGTCTTCGTGCTTTTCAGCCCCTTACGGCGTGATGAATGTGCTATCTCCATTACGAACGCTAGTTTTACCAGAACAAGCGTTCCCGTCTCATACTTGATTCTGAGAATGCACGTTTTTTACCCTCAGAAAAGCATACACACGACAGGATTTCATGACGAGAAAAAGACCGCTAGGGATACGGTGGGAAAAAGAGAACTGCCTCATACACACAACCGTTTTTCTCGGCAGGGAAAAAAAAAGTTTTTCCCGACGGGATTCCTTTCAAGCCTGAATTGCATACACACGTTCAGCCCAAAAACCGCCCATCCAAAGCGCTGTGACGTACAACACGTACGATGGGACTATAAAGGGGAAGTTCCCTTCAAACCGCGCCACCCTTTGGGCTGATTTGATGGGACTATAAAGGGGAAGTTCCATTCAAACGGCGCCACACTTTGGGCTGATTTTGCTGATCCTCGTGTAAGTAAAAGTTTGAGAGATGATTCACGTTTTTCACTCGCTGCATTAAACGGTGCAATAATGTCATGACATTTTTCCCGACGGGATTTGATTGTATACATGGGTATTCCTACCTGTCTGTCTATCTGTATATGTGTGTGAGTTTGTCAGCCTGCTCCTCACTATGTGTACCGTATTCTGTCACTCTATATGTGTGCATGCATGTTTAAAGGAGAAGTCCAGCCTGAGCTTTTTAGGCTGGGCTTCTCCTCTAGGTCACAGGAGTGCAATTTGTTTTGCACTCCTGTGACCCATTTTCAGTGAAGTCCGAGGTAGCGCATCATCCCGACTTCCAAGTCTGGATCTGCCAGCTGCCTTGGATAATGGCAGTCTCAGTGAGCCGCTGAGACGGCCGCTCCCCGCCCCTCCACAGCTCAGCACTCCAATGAGCATGGAGAAACAGAGAGGAGAGGCGCTGAATGCATCACAGACAATGCAAAAATCATTGTTATGGACCTGTTCACATCAGAACATGGTGCGTTCAAAATGCAGTTGTGATCTGAAGCTGGTGTCAGAAGGACTGAATTTTTCCACATATTTCAAGCTGGCCCAAACTAACTATGTCCCTCACAAACCAGTAAGGCCACTGTATGTGCGTTATAAACTGTATGTAGCTGCAGCTACATACAGCTTACTGCACTGTGTTCTGGGTGCGAACTGAGACTTTCTTTCTTATACCCAGAACATAGAAAATAATGAGTCTACCTCCCACGGCACTCAGCAATGAATACAAAGCTTCCTCTAAGGCCGCGTACACATGATCAGTCAAAACCGATGAAAACGGACTGAAGGACCGTTTCATCAGTTAGCCGATGAAGCTGACTGATGGTCTGATGTGCCTACACACCATCAGTTAAAAAAACGATCGTGTCAGAACGCTAAAAAAAACAAAGTTCAATGCTTCCAAGCATGCGTCGACTTGATTCTGATCATGAACGGCCTTTTGATCGATGCTTTTGAATACTAACGATCGTTTTTGACCTATCGGTTAGGCGTCCATCGGTTCAATTTTAAAGCAAGTTCTCTTTTTTTCGTTTAACTGACCGATGGGGCCAACACATGATCGGTTTGGACCGATGAAACGGTCCTTCAGTTTAGACTGATCGTGTGTACGCGGCCTGAGAGTCAGAGAGGTGGGCTGATGATGTCCCAACCCCTGACTCAGCCAATCAGAGGAAGTTCACACTCGATGAGGTATGCTGTATGTAGCTGCAGTGGCCTTTTAGGTTAGTGAGGAACATAGTTTGCTTGGGCCAGCTTGGTGTGTCTTTAAGATTCAAACACAGTGGGCCGGATTTAGATAGCCTTTACGCCGGCGTATCTATTGATACGCTGCGTAAGTGCTACGAAGCGCCGGCGTATCTTCTTTCTGTATTCAGAAACCTAGATACGCCAGAATTTCCCTGAGATCCGACCGGCGTAAGTGTCTTACACCGTCGTATCTTAGGCTGCATATTTATGCTGGCCGCTAGGTGGCGCTTCCGTATATTTCCGCGAGGAATATGCAAATTAGGTAGTTACGCCGATTCAGAAACGTACGTCCGCCCGGCGCATTTTGTTACATTGTTTACGTTAGGCTTTTTCCGGCGTAAAGTTACCCCTGCTATATGAGGGGTATCCTATGTTAAGTACGGATGTCGTTCCCGCGTCGAATTTTGAAAATTTTACGTCGTTTGCGTAAGTCGTTCGCGAATAGGGCTGTACGTAAGTTACGTTCACGTCTAAAGCATTGACGATTTGCGGCCTAATTTCGAGCATGCGCACTAGGATTTTTTCATACGTCAAATACGAGGGGTCACATTGAATTTGAATTAAACACGCCCACATCATCCACATTTGAATTAGGCGGGCTTACGCCGGACCACAGACGTTACGCCGCCGTAACTAAGGGCGCAAGTTCTGAGTACGGAACTTGCGCCCTAATTTACGGCGGCGTAACGTATCTGAGATACGTTATGCCCCGCGAAAAGATACACCAATGTATCTGAATCCAGCCCAGTGTATTTGCCTGCACCACATTCACATACAGTTGCAGTGAGTTTCCAAAAGTTGGCATGCCCTTCTTTTGGTGAGGCGCAGTGTATTTTAATCCCATTTGAAATCAGTGGGCTCAAATCGTACCACACTGAACCTCATATGAATTGCACTGATTTGCAGTGTGAATCAGGCCTTTAGGAAACAAACAAAAAAAGAAAATACAAACTGCCTAATGTAGAAAAGGTATGGTAGAATATAAAATTAATAAGAAAAAAAGGAAGGAAAAAATGTTTTTTTTAGCCTTTTCTTTACCTTCAAAATGTTCCAGTGAGGTGTTCATTTCTTGGAAAGCCTCTAAATGCTTTGGATTATACTCATTAAATAAAAATGTGCTGTAAGGGCCATTTAACAAGATTAGAATGTTAATTGTGAAAGAGATTAAAAGAAACACTGTAGAAATTAATCTTGTGTATATTATAAAAGAATTGTTTGGATGTACTCAGCATGCCACTATGTTGGCACAAAAATCCCATTGATGACCTGGAGAGTTCTATTTGCATTTCCCAATGATGCTACTACAGCAGATGAGAGATAGAAGGAAATAACTTGCAGAGCAAGTAAGCAATCTGTTAAGTGAAAACAGAGGCTGCCAATTCCTGGAGAACTGCACCAACCTCTTTCATGTTGAACAGTGGTGGGCTTGAAATGATTGCCAGGGGCATAACTAAAAAGTGCTTTAAGGTACACTCTAGTAAGATGAGACATTTGCATTTAAAATGCCTCAGAGGACATTTTTCACCTGCTGCTTCTGATTTTCATCCTTGTTCACCTGACCTACTAGAAAAATCTCTTTACTTGCCAATAGCCTCATTTTCTGAATAGTCCTAAACGTACGCTTGCAAAAAATGCAGACCTGTGTGCTCCCAGCCTTTCACTGAATCCTCATTCATGCACATTGAAGTAAAAGAGGAAAGATGTACAGAATAAAAACAGGACATGCTGTACATTTACATCTAACAAGCATCACCTATTCATTTTAAATTTGACAACTTTTGACAACATGTTAAAAATCCATTCCAGATTTTCCACTATAAATGTAACATTATAATCTGTTCTCATGTCTATTTGCTCTGTAGAGATGTATTTACCAACTGACTTTTTCCTGTTTCTCTTCATTTAAAAAATGTACAAGTTATTTGTACATACTGTATATAGTATACCCTGTGCCCCTAACAGGCTTCACGGAGATGGTGAATAGCGTATCGCATATCACCAGAGCTGGCTGTGTCGGCTCCGAGCTCGCTGGTACGTGTAATGATTAATCCCTTTTCTGTTGAACCATTACAGCACCGGAGCTACCGGTTCCCCGTCCCTGCTGTGTGTATGTAGTTTAGTGACTGTGTGTGTATGTCCTGAGCTCAGCTGTGTACATTTTAACTTGTGACAATGTTGTCCAACTTTTTATTGGTGACCTGGAAAGGTTGCTGGTCTAGTAAGAGCGAACAACTATTTTGTTCAGTGTGCATTTGTTTATTATTAATAAAGTTTTTTTGTATTTTTCATTATACCACTGGTTCTTATATACCTTCTTTATCGGGTGGCCATTCTTTTGACCCTTGATTTGCCTTTTGTCCTATTTAATAGGACTCTTGACCATATTCTTTTCTAGTCTCTGCACAGACAGACTTCCCTCTGATGCCCCCCCCTCTTGCCTGTTTCAGGTATGGCATGCATATATATATATATACATACATACACACACACTCACAAAAGTAAGTACACCCCTCAGATTTTTGTAAATATTTTATTATATCTTTTCATGTGACAACACTGAAGAAATTATACTTTGCTACAATATAAAGTAGTGAGTTTACAGCTTGTATAACTGTGTAAATGTGCTGTCTCCTCAAAATAACTCAACATACACAGCAATTATTGTCAAAATCGCTGGCAACAAAAGTGTGTACACCCATAAGTGAAAATGTTGAAATTGGGCCCAATTAGCCATTTTCCATGTGTCATGTGACTTATTCTTTTTACAAGGTTTCAGGTGTGAATGGGGTGCAGGCATGTTAAATTTGGTGTTATCACACTCACTCTCTCATACTGGTCACTGGAAGTTCAAGATGGCACCTCATGGCACAGGAACTCTCTGAGGATCTGAAAATAAGAATTGTTGCTCTACATAAAGATGGCCTAGGCCAGTGATGGCGAACCTTGGCACCCCAGATGTTTTGGAACTACATTTCCCATGATTCTCATGCACTCTGCAGTGTAGTTGAGCATCATGGAAAATGTAGTTCCAAAACATCTGGGGTGCCAAGGTTCGCCATCACTGGCCTAGGCTATAAGAAGATTGCCAAGACCCTGAAACTGAGATGCAGCATGGTGGCCACGACCATACAGAACAGGACAGGTTCCACTCAGAACAGGCCTCACAATGGTCGACCAAAGAAATTGAGTGCACATGCTCAGCTTCATATCCAGAGGATGTCTTTGGAAAATAGACGGATGTGTGCTGCCAGCATTCCTGCAGAGGGTGAAGAGGTTTGCCTTGCTAAAGAAGCTGAGGGTAAAGGTGGTAGACTGGCCAAGCATGTCTCCAGACCTAAACCCTACTAAGCATCTGTGGGGCATCCTCAAACGGAAGGTGGAGGAACATAAGGTCTCTAACATCCACCAGCTCTGTAATATTGTCGTGGAGGAGTGGAAGAGGACTCCAGTGGCAACCTGTGAAGCTCTGGTGAACTCCATGCTCAAGAGGGTTAAGGCAGTGCTGGAAAATAATGGTGGCCACACAAAATATTGACACTTTGGGCCCAATTTGGACATTTTCACTTAGGGGTGTATTCACTTTTGTTGCCAGCGGTTTAGACATTAATGGCTGTGTGTTAAGTTATTTTGAGGGGACAGCAAATAAATGTACAATGTTATACAAGCTGTAAACTCACTACATGTAGGAAAGTGTCATATCTTCAGTGTTGTCACGTAAGATATAATATAAGGTATAATTGAATATTTACAAAAATGTGAGAGGTGTACTCACTTTTGTGACATACACATACACAAGATACCAGATGCACCACAAAGAGCAAGTGTATTGCTGCAATACTTACCAGAGCTTCAGGCCAAAGGAACTATGATTCTTAGGCCTCGTACACACGATAGGTTAACCAGAGGACAACGGTCTGATGGACCGTGTGTGGGCCCCATAGGTTATTTAACCATAGGTTAAAAAAAAAGCCAACTTGCTTTAAATTTAATCTATGGATTCCTAACCGATAGGTCAAAACCGATCGTTAGTAGGCACGACCATCTGTTAAAAATCCATGCATGCTCAGAATCAAGTCGACGCATGCTTGGAAGCATTGAACTTCGTTTTTTTCAGCACATCGTTGTGTTTTACGTCACCACGTTCTGACACGATCAGTTATTTAACCTATGGTGTGTAGGCGTGATGGATTATCAGCGAGCTTCATCAGTTAACCTATGACAACGGTCCTTCAGACCGTTCTCATCGGATGGACTGATCGTGTGTACAAGGCTTTATTCTATTCACAGAAAAAATTTACAGGTTTCTGTCAACCCTGTTTAGGGTGGAAGTTGGTGTCCAGTTATAAGTCTGGAAAGGCTGAACTGTGTTATCCTCTTAGGCCCCGTACACACGACCGAACATGTCTGCTGAAACTGGTCCGCTGACCAGTTTCAGCGGACATGTTCGGTCGTCTGTACGTCCGACCGGACAATTTTCCCGGTGGATCGGACAGGTTTCCAGCGGACAAATGTTTCTTAGCATGCTAAGAAACATGTCCGCTGGAAGCCTGTCCGTCGGACATGTTCGGTCGTCTGTACAGACTCACCGGACATGTCCGATTGGCCGAAAGCCCTCGCATGCGTCAAAGTGATTCGACGCATGCATGGAAGCATTGAACTTCCAGGGCCGCGCACGTCGCCGCGTCATCGTCGCAGCGACGGCGCAGCCACATCACATCACCGCGTATCGTGTCCGCGCGGATTTCTGTTTGATAGTATGTACAACCATCAGACAGAAATCTCCGGGCAGACATGTCCGCTGAAAACGGTCCGGCCATGTGTACGAGGCCTTAGAGAAGTTCAGGATGGAGTCCATTCTCACACTTATTCATACAGCGCAGCCAGGTGGCTGGATGTTTTAACTGGATTTGCAGGATGCCTGCCTCCATAGTCCAATCTTTTCTTCCAGAGATAGCTGAGATTTCCAGTTTGGAGATGCATCTATAGTTCAACAGCCTTCCCTTTGGCCTATGCATATCTCAGAGAATGTTCAAAAGTTCTCATTGCCATGTTAGCCCGGCTCAGAATGTAGGGTCTCTGGGTTCACCATACCTGGACAACATACATCTTCTGGCCAGGGTTAAAAGCAGTTGTTGGTGTACTAAAAGATCCTAATTCGTACCCTGCAAAGATATGGCTGGATCACCAGTTTCAGGAAGAGCCAACTCGTTCCAACCCAGCAGTTAGTATACCTGGGGGTGCCCTTCGTCACCACCAATGCCTCGGTTTCACTCCCACCAGCAAAAACAGGATTTGAAGGGCAGCAATTTCTGCTTACCTGATGGTCCCCCATTGCCTCAGTCTTAGAGGCACAATCTCGTTATGCGCTTTGATGATTCCTTGGGCACACTGGCCCCTGTGCCGGTTTTAGCTGGGTTTCTTCTTATGATGATTATTATTATTATTATAATTATTATTATTATTATACAGTATTTATATAGCTCCAACAGTTTACACAACACTTTACAACTTGAGGGTAGACAGTACAAATACAATACACTTTAACACAGTAGGAATCAGAGGGCCCTGCTCATTAGAGCTTACAATCTAAGAGGGAGGGTCAAGAGATGCAAAAGGTAGTAATTGTGGGGGATATGCTGATGGAAAAAATAAATGTACAGTTGTTAGGTGGGGACCAAATAGACTCCTGGAGAAGTCCAGAGCATAGGATGAGGTGACAAGGGAGCTAGAAAGCAGGAGGTCTTACGAGGAGCAAAGATGATGATTTGATTGGTATTTTGAGACCAGGTAAGAGATGTAGCTGGGGACCAGGTTGTGGATGGCTTTGTAAGTTATGGTAGTATCTTGAATTTGATACATTGGCTGAGTGGAAGCCAATAGAGGGATTAGCCGAGAGGGGTAGCAGACACCAAGCAGTTTTTAAGGTGTATGAGCCTGGCAGCAGCATTCATGATGGACTGAAGGGGTATAGCCTATTTAGAGGTAAGCCAATGAGGAGAAAATTGCAATAGTCGAGGCGAGAGATGACCAGGGAGTGGATTAGAAGCTTTGTGGTGACATTGGTTAGGAAGGGTCGTATCTTGGAGATGTTGTGGAGGTTGAGGCAGCAAGCTTTGGACAGCAATTGGATGTGGGCCTGAAAGGATGGTTCAGAGACCAGGAATATACCTAGGACCTTGGCATGGGGGGACAGGTTGATAGTTGAGCCATTGTTTTTGACAGAGAAACCAGGGGAAGTGGCATGTGGGGGAGGAAATATCATGAGCTCAGTTTTGGATGGGTTGAGTTTGAGGAAGTGATGTGACATCCTGGCTGATATATATGTTAGTACGTTGGTGATGCTTAAGGAGACAGATGGAGTCAGTTATGGGGTGGAGAGGTAGATTTGAGTGTAATCCGCGTAGACATGATATTGAAAGCCATGGAAGGCAATCAACTGACCCAGGGAGGAGAAAAGGAGAGGTCCATAAACATAACCTTGGGTGACCCAACAGAGAAAGATAGAGGAGAGAAGGGAGTGGAGTTTAAGTGACACTGAGGGAGCAGTGAGATAGGTAGGATGAGAACAAGCAAATAGTACAGTCACGGAGACCAAGGGAGTGGAGTTTTTTGAGGAGAAGGGGGTGGTCCACTGTATCAAAGGCAGCAGAGAAGTCCAGGAGAAGTAGTACAGCATAGTGTCCATTTTTGGTTTTAGTCAATAGTTGGTCATTGGTGAGTTTAAGGAAAGCAGATTCTGTGGAGTGTTGAGGGCAAAATCCGGACTGTTTGTTCATATTCAGATGGTCAGTTGCAGACCAGTCTTTCAAGAAATTTGGCGGCGAAGGAGAGTAAGGCCTCGTACAGACGAGAGGTTTTCGGCTGGAAAGGGACCGCCGGACCGTTTCCAGCGGACATTCCTCCTCCGGATTTTGATCTGATGGCTTGTACACACCATCAGATCAAAATCCCTGCGGAAAACATACGCGGTGACGTGCCGCGCCGTCGCCGCGACGATGACGCAGTGAATTTTTATCCGCTGAAAATCAGTCAGCTGGATTTTTATCCGCTGGAAAATGTCCGCTCGGGCCTACACACGACCGGATCTGTCTGCTGGAACTGATCCGCGGATCAATCCCAGCGGATAGATCCGGTCGTGTGTACGGGGCCTAAGGAGATGGAGCGTAGGTTAAGATTGGTGGGGTCCAGTGAGGGCCTTTCATGGATAAGGGTGATTAGCGCATGTTTTAGAGAGTTAGGTAAGATGGCAGAAGAAAGGAAGAGATTAAAAATGTGAGTTTGAGAGTGTAGAATCGAGTCAGAGGATGAGCATAGCATTTGCAAGGGAGCAGGATCCAGAGTGCAGGTCATTAGGTGGGTGTTAGAAAAAAGTTTAGCAACCTCATTAATACTAGCAGGGTTGAATAAGGGAAGAAATGATTGTACTTGAGGACATGGGGTGTTGAGTGGGGGAGGTTTCTGCGCATTAGAGATCAATAGGATCTAAAGGAAATAGGATCTAGCACAGTTAATAACCATGGCACTCAGTATTAGGAGGAGTCTGCAGTGGTGGTTGGAGAGAGAGATATTGAGAACGTCTCGCTCCCTAGGGCCATTATTCTGAATCACTGTTATGAAGGACACCAGTGAGACTGGCTGAGGGGCATGCTGTGAGGAACCTTTGGTTCAGGACAAGTGAAGATTCCAGCATTTTGATGGTTTTTCCCTACATCACTTGATTAGGGACAGACCAGTCTCTCTGCACTGGGCCTATATTCAATGCCAAGGATGAACTCACAGCAGTATGTTAATGAAGGATAATGTCTGGGGCAGACATAGGAGATTGAACATGAACGACTTTCATGCAGTTTCCCAGACCACAGAGAGTGGGGTTTACACCCACAAGTCTTCTCTCAACTAGTCCCACATGTGTGGTCTATTTTCTGAAAGTAGGCATTCTAATGAATGGAATGCTGGTAGTTCCAATTTTTTATGTTACAGGATATTGGCACAACAGTTTTAATAAATGCTACATTTCAGTAAAAGATACACTATAATAATTTTTTGGGCACATAAACACAATATATTACTACATTTTTGGGGTAAATTCAAAGATGAAGTTGTGCCTAGTAAAAAGATATGCAACATGTCAAACCTTAAAAATGTGTGCTCCCATGAAATAGTGAAAAATGTCAGTACCCTATATTTTTTCATAAGCAATGCTTTAAAAGCCCCTACAAGTCATCAACTTAGAGTTCTGCAAAAGCTCTGGTACTAAAATGATTGCTCTCATTGCTCTCATTGTGGCATGTGCAGTGATATATAACATGTGTATGGTAATCGCCATTTTCCAATGTAGGTGCCCTAACGATTGTGTTTTTGTATGTGTGTTTGTGATTGTGTGTGTGAAGGGGGAGCGCTAAAAAATTAAGTTGTTTTTTTTTGGTTTATGTGTCTCCTTAAATGTTCAAACCTTTTTTTCATTTATCAATTTTTTCCATGACCTTGTTGTAATCACATAGGAGACCAATAGTCCCCCTATGTAATATCATATAGGTGACAGTTAGGTCTATTAGACTGTGGATATTTACCCCGTAATCCACTGCAGATAATAGATAGTGGATTCACTGGCGCTGATCCCGTTGATTAACAGCTCAGGACCAAGAAGTAGGAGGGAATTGCGCCAACCAAGTAATGTGCAATAAAGTCCTTTGTCCATTCAAAATCCAGAGAAGCAGCATCTCTGTCTGAGGAACAGTCAATGACAGTAACTTCCATTAGCATGAGCCTACCGCCACATAATCAAGACCACGGCACCATGAGGTAAAGGCCCAACTTTTGACTGGGCTGTATGAGACGATTCGAGGAGGAGTACTTCACATTAGATTTTGCTGTATCCCGCCGAGGATTTCCTATGAAGTGTGGTCTGTTTACATTCCTGGTCCATATCAAAGCTGTTCCCCATACTCTGGAGTTTCCTGCTGTGACCTAAAATAACGCTGTTATTTGGTTACTTTTTGGTAAGCCTCAGTCCATGTGGTGGCGGATCACGTTTACGTTATTATCTACACACTGGGTGTTGTTTGTCCTGGATTTCACCGTTTTTGGACTTTGATGTTGCATATGTGCATTTATTAAGGACTTATCTGCACTTATTTTTGCACTTATATTTGTGTGATTTTTTCCTTGATAATTTGATTATTTATATGTGGTTACACAAAGGACTTTATTGCACATTACTTGGTTGGCGCAATTTTCTCCCTTTTTCTTTAGTATTTTGTGTTAGGTCACGCTATTGCTGCCTTCATATTTATTCACTTAATTGATTTACCATTTTGTTAGCGCAATTTTTTCTTTTTTCCATTTTTCAGGACCAAGAAGTGATGCCATACACGTCACTTCCTTGTCTGTGCACAGGAGAGAGGCTCAGTGGACGAAAGTCCATTGAGCTCCCACCACCACCTGCCATGACTGCACCAAGAGCGTAGCTCGGTAAACATGGCAGGGGGGGTTGCACTGGGAGCAACATCATGGTGGTTGTCGAAGTAATCAGCTGCTTGGATCACTTCCACATTGAAAGCCAAAAGTTTGCTGTACAAAGTAAACACATTTCCAGCTGGAAGTGTGTTAAACACACATGTCTACAGCATATTTAAAAATCATATTTTACTTCCCCCTATTCCGGAGTCCGAAAGTGACTGCCTAAGCTGCATTATGGTGGCACCGGCAATAATGAGGTTATTAGTTAGTACCTATAGTATGGATGGAAATTTAATTATTTAGGCTTTATCATATTTAATCCATGCATTTTTATGTCATCTTTAGATATTCCTTTTTTCACAAACATTCTGAGGGAGCAGATTACAGTCAATCTGCAAAACATGTAAAAAAAACTAACACCAGTCACTTGAGAGCTTTGTAGTTTCTTTCTTTTGAAATATGTATGTGGTATAGCAATGTCTTAGAAAGGATAGTTGATGCTGTTAAGTACTGTACACCTATGATACCTAAGTATATGTATACTGTGTCTATATACCAATTTGGATAGCCTGTATATCTTCCTTTTATACAATTATGTTTTTAAATATGTTTAATAAACAATGCAAATTACTGTATTTTTGAGCCACTAGATTAATTATAAGACCTAAAAATCCAATAGAACAGGTATTCATTTATGAACTATTATATTGTTGGATATAACATTGATAGAAATTATGAGTTTGAGCATTAGGACTTAGTGCTGGCCTAAATATAAAATGGGGCAGTAACATTTCATCTCATATATTTTAAAGCATGAGCCCAGCTGTCGTAATTCAACTTTAAGTGAATACCTGTTGCCAATTATAAATTGCTTCCTAGAATAAGCCTAATGAAGCCCAAATCATATGCACATAGATTAAAAAAAATTGTATTGAAACTGTTTCCAAGTCAGAAGCCTTACAAGCAAGTACATGTAATCCCATACAACACCTTCAAAGTAATAAGAGAAGTAACATTCTAAACTTTTGGGAAGAAGGTCATGGGAGATAGTAAGTGTCACAGTTCTACAGACAGAGCCTAATCCAAAGCAAACTGTAGTTAGTCCAGCATGGTGTATTACATGGTGATGCTGTGTTGCTGTAACATATTATTTATTTGCATGACTTTTTTTTCATACAGGTCACAGTTTCAGTACAACAAAGATGTCTCGTGCACAGACATTTTCCAGCTACTCCTCTGAGTCGTGCAAGAAGTACCAGCAGCCCTTGTCGGTGTTTAGCGGCTATGAATCCATCTACTGCTCGTGCATCCTCTAGTGACATTCAGAAGGCAATTGACTATAGAGACAGTGTTAACTGGAACCTAAAAGCTGGATCAGCAAGTCATCTGCATCCTGTGCATTCAAGGAAGATGAATTACAATGAAAGCAGAGACCGAGGTTACCAAATAGACAATTAAGAAATTGGAGATCATGATTCTATTTTATGTATTTATTTTTTAGTCTTCTGTATGTTGTGGGAGACTCAGTTCAATTGCTGTCGCAACCACTCTTAAACAGATGCTACATTCATTAACATGTGATCTATGACTGACTGTGTTGTAGATCTTTAAACCAAATCATGCAACTTGATTTGATCATTTTCAGAACTGAGTATAGATTTTTTTTTTTTAAATATGGTGTTATTTTGATGTGTTTGTGACTGATCAAAGAGTTGTCTTAAATTAAATATCAACACATCAAAACCCAAGAAAACATAAATCCATAAATTGTTGTTCAACTTAGCAGTTTAATCAACTGTCCAAATGGGGATTTACTAAAGACTGCATACAAAAACAAATTATAAATCCTGCTCCACAAGCATTAAGCACATTATGAATGTTATGCGGTCCTAGCGCTAGTGCCTCTATAGTTTTATGTAAATATATAGTCAGGCTTTCCTGTAATCATGGACAAAACATTAATGTGTTATTAATATGGGACACGTCTCAAATGCTGCAGGCAGATAAAAATAATGTTCAAGTCTAATACTGATGCCAGCTATGGACAGTCAGCTACCTCATTAAGACAGAGAAAGTCAATGAGACTTTTAAATCGCTGAGACATCTGTCCATCTTTAGTCTTATCACCAAAATACAAGGGATACGCGCTTTTGTCTTTTTGACTTGTCCATTGTGTGGATGCTGCGTATATTGGGATGGTTGTACTAAAGGCAAATAGGCTGCTAAATTTGCAAGGGAATTTTTCTTAACATGGTGAATGCGATTAAAATTCACTTTCTAAACAACACCCAATTACTTCCAAGAATTAAAAACACTTTTTTTTTTTGCTTGCAAGTGATTGGATGATGCAAGTCAGCAGAGCTTTGCCTTATTCACTAATCCAGGGGGAAATTATTTTGCAAAGTAAAAATTCCCTTGCAGAGTTAACAGCTTGTTTGCCTTTAGTAAAGTAATCCCATACAGTGGCATGTTCAGTCTTCAGCATCCAGAGAGAGAAAAAATGCTATATATAAAAAAGGAAACAACCCTGAGAATGATTCTATCCAATGTTACATCTGGATCTGCATTTTTTTTTCTACAGGAAAGGTGGAGGTTATTTTATTGTGGCATTAAAGACAAAGATATGTTTTGTACGTTTCAGCTCAATTAAGTTTGTATTTATGCATAAAGGATTTATCCATCTAAAACTGTTGATTTAATTTTAGATGAAGTATATGAATCTTTTTGTCTATAAAATTATACATATATTTGCAGCCCCGGTGTTTAGATTTAGATCCATTAACCTTCTCTGTTCTCCTATATATTCCAATGCTGCTACCGATGTTCCCACTTGAATTTGTGTTTGAAGCTCTCCCTTTGATATAAGTGCAGTCAACAAATGCCGGATATTGTTAAAAACCTGTCTGCTCAAGGTTTAAATAGAACATAAATCTGTAAGAGTTAACCTTGACATGTACAAAAAAATGTGGGTGAACAAAATTTGTGTGTGCAAATTTTCTAATTTGTCCTTCATAGCCAAAATAAAGTAAACTATTAATACGTTACAAAAACATCTAATAAAAACAAGATAGTAACAGTCACATTCAAATGGGGCTTGTTCTGTAATGTTCACAGCTCTAAAATTGTTTTGAAGTTTTCATTCTGACTTGGAGTGCTGGAAGCTCTTCTTCTTCATTCAAGCGCAGAGTTTTTGTTCTTACTATTTGGTTGTATGTTAGGAGCATATACCAGCACACGTGGCTAACTCAGTCGCCTTAAAGGGGTTGTAAACCCTTGTTTAAAAAACAAACATGTCATACTTACCTCCACTTTGCAGTTTGTTTTGCACAGAGTGGCCCCGGTTCTCCTCTTCTGGGGTCCCTCAGCTGTGCTGGTGGCTCCTCCCCGCATCGAGTGTTCATGTTGGAAAAGCGCTCTTGTTGGTGGACACCTGTGTGGGCACGCTCCAGAGTCCGCATCTGTGTCCATTCACACAGAATGTAGGACTCGCCACGCCCCCCATTGCAGCGTCATTGGATTTGATTGACAGCAGCAGGAGCCAATGGCTGTACTGCTATCAATCTATCCAGCCAGGACATGAGACACCAGCTAGTGCTGGTGGTGTGCTCGTTCCTGGCCAGAGGAAGATCGGGGACAGGTAAGTAAAAGGGGGGCTCGGGGGGCTGCAGCACCATAGAAGGTTTTTCACCTTAATGCATAGAATGCATTAAGGTGAAAAACCATGAGAGTTTACAACCCCTTTAATCCAATCACCATGTTGTACCATTATGACATGTGTCAATGCAAATGTGTAAAGCAGATGTGCAATGTGAAAAAAAAAAACTATTACATTTACATAATCCAATTACACTGTTTTCACTTGAGTTACATGACTGAATATGTGAACAGGTAAAGCCCCATACACATGGGCTGAATGTAGGGCTGCATCGGCAACTTCAACAGAAACCACTTGACATTCGGCCCATGTGTACTGCAGGTGGTCCGACAGAAGCTGGCCATTCAGCTGGCTTATGTCAAAGGGGCATGAACCAAAATTGTCCGCTGACCGTCTGCCAATCAGCGCTCTTAGGCAATGGTTAAGAGTGCTTATCAGAGTGTTCTGTTGGGGATCCGTCCTCCTGTCAGAACACAATAGAGATCGCTCTACTAACATATTGTTAGTTCAGTGGCTCCGACCTGGGCTGTTTTTTTTTTTTTTTAATTCAGCTCGCTGGGTTGAATGAAAAAAAAGTAGCAGTGTGTAGTAGGCTTAAGGTGTAGATTGTGGGCCAGATCCACAAAGCAGTTACGCTGGCGTATCTATTGATACGCCGCGTAACTGCTAGTTTGCTCTGGCGTATCTTTGTTTTGTATCCACAAAACAAGATACGCCTGAAGCTGTGCTAGATCTGACTGGCATACGTCCTAGTACGCCGTCGGATCCAAGGTGCATATTTACGCTGGCCGCTAGGTGGCGTTTCCGTTGATTTCCGCATCGAGTATGCAAATTAGCTAGATACGGCGATCCACGAATGTACGTCCGGCCGGCGCATTTTTTTACGTTGTTTCCATAAGGCTTTTTCCGGTGTATATTTACCCCTGCTATATGAGGCGTACTCAATGTTAAGTATGGCCGTCGTTCCAGCGTCGAATGTTGAAAATTTTATGTTGTTTGCGTAAGTCGTTCGCGAATAGGGCTTTGCGTAGAATGACGTTCACGTCGTAAGCATTGGCTTGTTGCAGGTTAATTTCGAGCATGCGCACTGGGATACCCCCACGGACGGCGCATGCGCCGTTAAAAAAAACGTAATTTACGTCGGGTCAAGACGTATTAACATAAAACATGCCCCCATCTCATCCATTTGAATTGCGCGCCCTTACGCCGACAAAGTTACACTACACCGCCGAAACTTACAGCGCAAATTCTTTCAGGATAAGGAAAATACGCTGTAAGTTACGGCGGCGTAGTGTATCAGAGATACGCTGCGCCGGATGGAACAATGCGCCACGCTACGTGGATCTGGCCCTAAATATCTATAACATTACAGAACAAGTTTGGTTATTTGTGACTAGCTACTACTAGGTTTACCATGACCTGGATAAATGAAAACCTTCACAGATAAAATAAAAACAAGTGACTCCATATTCCCTTAGGACTTCTAGGAAGCTAAATGTGTTTTGCACAATTTTTCTTACATATCGTTAAAACTGATCTGGTCTCATTCCCAGAGTCATTAAACAAAACAGTACAGCTATTGTTTGAAGATATATAGGTTTGCTTTACATTTCAGCAAAACAAATGTAATGATCTGTATTAAGCCATTGTTATGCTAAGACATAGCATTCTTTCATGTAATATTCTATTACAGACAGCACAATATTGTAGTGAGGGTTTTCACTTTTAAACTAAAAGATGATCTTGGTTTAAGACTTGCACTACTTCTTGAGTTAAAATTGGTATTTTATTTTATCAGTTTAAATACAATGGTCCTGTAAGATTGTCATCTAACTGAAAAAAGTAGTGCACCTGCAAAAAGAACTTAGACTAAAGTGGAAAGTGGAAACTCCCATTAAGTATAGTATTATGACTGGGCCAAGCAGCTCAACATTTATGATCCGCATGTGTTAATAAAAGAATTTCAATAAAATAATTTATTTTGTTTGCAAAGTGAAATCCAACTATTTTGCATTTGATTTTAAATCTTGGATATACAGTATGCTTATTACATATGGAATGAAGAACGAAAATACATTTTAAACTGGTTTATGAATCACCTGTGTCTTGTTTCCTTCCTTCCAATATATTGCATTTATGGTCTATGCACTACCTCTGGTTTGGGATGCTAATTTAACAGTTTTGTAATAGTTATACATATACAATAAACATAACATTCCAAATTAGGCTAGCCATGCAAAGCACATTAAAGGCAAGCAGAGCAACCAGCTAAAATATTTGAGGTGAAGAGATGTAGTACATTTGATCACCCTTATACAGTCATTATTATACAAATAGATTTTTATTTGTATTGTGTTTATAAATGTATATTTTCCCTACAGTTGATTTAAGTTTTTTTATAGATAAAATTACAAAAATGTTACCCAGTGTGTGCCACATCTACTCTTTATCTGACCTGGGAAGAAGATTGTGGAGGTTCCCTGTGTCACACAATTTGCTGAAGGATTGTGAGATGTTTTTCAACTGTTACTGAATGTTCTTTTGACCTAAAAAAAAAATTCCAGTAGTCTTAGATGCTCTGGGATAAAAAAAATGATCACATAATATATAATACATACAAGGCACTTACTGTATGAAATATAATACTCTTCAGGTATTAAAATGGGTGGATATTGTACAACTAAATATACCCATACATATCAGAGCAGACAGACATTCATGAGCAAAAATATGTGACTGCTCTATAAAGAATTATAAAATTGTACCCAATAGGGTTGTCCAGATACCGATACCAGTATCGGTATCGGGACCGATACCGAGTATTTGCGGGAGTACTCGTACTCGCGCAAATACCCCCGATACCTAAATAGAATACTTTCCCCCCACTTTCCCCCCCCGCCGCTGCCGCCGCATCGCGCCGCCGCATCGAGGGACATAGCTAGAGGGACATTGCTGCATATGTGAGGGACATGGCTAGAGGGACATTGCTGCATATGTGAGGGACATGGCTGCATATGTGAGGGACATGGCTAGAGGGACATGGCTGCATATGTGAGGGACATGGCTAGAGGGACATTGCTGCATATGTGAGGGACATGGCTAGAGGGACATGGCTGCATATGTGGGGGACATTTCTGCATATGTGAGGGACATGGCTAGAGGGACATGGCTGCATATGTGAGGGACATGGCTAGAGGGACATGGCTGCATATGTGAGGGACATGGCTAGAGGGACATGGCTGCATATGTGGGGGACATGGCTGCATATGGGGGGGACATGGCTGCATTTGGGGACACATTTAAAAAAATGATCGGTATTTGGTATCGGCGACTACTTGAAAAAAAGTATCGGTACTTGTACTCGGTCCTAAAAAAGTGGTATCGGGACAACCCTAGCACCCAAACATATGTGCAGAACTAAATTATTTACCTACTCATACTTCAACATTTATTAAAGTGTCTCCACTATTTAAATGTAAAAAACAAAAACAAAATTGTGACATTAATTATTTGGGTTAAAACAAATAAATATATCTCCTATGTGGCAATCAATAAATTAATATACAGTACAAATTGTGCAATTATTCATCACATACATTTTCAGTGCAGCAATCAATAAATAAATAAATACATTCATGATCCTATGTATACAAATACCCTCAATTTCTATATGACTTGGGCAGAGCCTTGCCGAATTACATCATCCCACATCCCATTGTTGCGGCTGGAGCCAGCGGTGCTCTGAAATATACACACTGTCATTCGTAATGATTCAGCTTTAAAAAAAATGGCAAATAGATTTTATGCTATGTGGTGCATCTTTCTTGCAGGAGGATGGAGAGATCTGAGACATTGGTTAACCCTGATGTGCTGAAAGGTGCATTACCTTGGTGTGGAGTGGATGAAGAGTGACTGATTATATCATTCATTTATAAGTCATCCTTTTTGCTTTAAGATTTGTGGGTAAGTACTGAAATCTTATGGTGAAGAACACATGGGGGCAGATCCACAGAGAGAGTACGCTGGCGTACTTTCAAATTTCCCGCGTCGTATCGTTGTTTTGAATCCTCAAAACAAGATACAACGGCATCTGGGTTAGATCCGACAGGTGTACGTCTTCGTACGCCTTCGGATCTAAGATGCAATTCTTCGGCGTCCGCTGGGTGGCGTTCACGTCGTTTTCCGCGTCGGGTATGCAAAATAGCTATTTCCAACGATCCACGAACGTACGAGCGGCCGTCGCATTTTTTTACGGCGTCTCTAGTCGGCTTTTTTCGGCGTATAGTTAAATCTGGTATTTTGTCGCGTATAGTTAAACTTGCTATGTTAAGTATGGTCGTCGTTACCGCGTTTAATTTGAATTTTTTTTTTTGTTTGCGTAAGTCATCCGTGAATCGGGATGGACGTAATTCACGTCTATGTTAAAAAAAATGACGTCCTTGCGACGTCATTTAGTGCAATGCACGGCGGGAAATTTAGGGACGGCACATGCGCAGTTCATTCGGCGCGGGGACGCGCTTCATTTAAATGAAACACGCCCCCTAATCGCCGATTTGAATTCCGCGCCCTTACGCAGCCAGAGATTGACTACGCCGCCGTAACTTACAGCGCAAATTCTTTGGGGATTCGAACCTGCCAAAAGTAAGTTACAGCGGCGTAGCGTATCTCACATACGCTGTGCCCATCTGTTTGTATGTGGATCTGCCCCATGGTGTGGACTTTTTTTAAGAAGAAAAAAAAATAATATTATACATTTTATGGTGGATTGAACACTCATACAGACCTTCAGCACTTCTTTGGATATTTGGGACACTTTATTTTTGATCATTTGGTATTTGCACACATATTTATTGTTATTTTATTTCATTTTATGAATTACATATGGACATTGAGGGTATTTGTATGAACAGGATTTTTATTTATTTATTGATTGGTGTACTGAAAATTTCTTCTTTCAGCTCTTTCGATGTTGACTCGATGCTCCCTCCCGCTGTAATGCTGGGTGTGCGGTGCACAGCAATTTATATAGGCCTCTTATTACATTACAGTCTCAGCATGCTCTGAGTGGTGACGACATAATTACCCCGCCCCCTGATGTCGTCACCACCCGGAGCATGCTGGGACTGTGACGTCATAAGAGGCCTATATAAATCGATGCGCACCGCACACCCGGCATTACAGCGGGAGGGAGCGTCGAGTCAACATCGAAGAGGAGAAGAACAGAAGAAGGTGATGCAGAAGACTGGGCCCCCGCTGGGGAACGAGCTGAAAGAAGACATCGGTGGTGCCCGGCAGAAGAGAAAAAGAACCGGAGAGCGGGAGAAGAGAGCGGAGAAGTCGGAAGACCCCTTTGAAGTTGGAAGAAGACCCCCCGAAGTTGGAAGAAGGGAGAAGACCGGGCCCCCACTGGTAAAATAGCTGAAAGAAGACAGCGGTGGTGCCCGACGGAAGAAGACCCCTGGAGCTGCCTAATAAACTACTTTAAAAACCTGTGTAGTGTTTTTTTATTGTCATTTTTCTTTCACCAGGTGAATGGGTAGGGGTACGATGTACCCCATACTCATTCACATAGGGTGGGGGGCCGGGATATGGGGGCCCCCTTATTAAAAGGGGCTCCCAGATTCTGATAAGCCCCCCACTTGCAGACCCCGACAATCAACAGCCAGGGTTGTCGGGAAGAGGCCCTTGTCCCCATCAACATAGGGACAAGGTACTTTGGGGTGGGGGGGCCACAGGGCACCCCCTGCCCCAAAGCACCCACCCCATGTTGAGGGCATTCCGCCTGGTCTGGTTCAGGAGGGGGGGGCGCTCGCCCGTCCCCACCACTTTTCCTGACCAGCCGGTCTGCGTCTCGGTCTGCGTGCTCGGATAAGGGTCTGGGATGGATTTGGGGGGACCCCCATGTCATTTTTTCGGCGTAGGGGGTTCCCCTTGAAATCCATACCAGACCTAAGGGCCTGGTATGCTCCTAGAGGGGGAACCCATGCCGGTTTTTTATTTATAATTTGGCATCGAGTTTCCCCTCCTGGAGGCGACTTCAAGTCGTGTTGCAAGTCGCGTTGTGATTCATACTCAAGTCGTGTTCAACTTGCCTACCAAAGTTGTGCTGAAAGTCGTGTTGCCCCAGTGTGAACCGTCTCTAAAAGTGATACCAAAACAATGTGTAAACATATTATATCAATACACTTTGCACAGACATTGCTCACCCAATTGTAAAGTGAGAGCGGCAATACTCTTATGTAATAGAGTGTGGAAAAGGCAGGATTTACGAAGTATAAATTAGTAAGTGTAAGCTGAGCATCCAAGACATAAGGGTCATTTATTCACGAGAGATGCCAAAAGGACAACATCCAGGCAATGGAATCAATATCATGTTATCTAAACCACTGATGTCTTAGCACAAAGAAAAAAGAAAAAGAAGATATGGCATAAAAAAAGAGAGAAACACGTTTTCTAACATGCCAGATGCACATGAGTGTGCACATGTACCGCAAACTGTAGCTCAAATAGTCATACTGTATATAATTAACATCATCCAATGTTTATGGGTAATTTAAAACTGGTCATAGACAGGCACATGTCTCAATAAAAAGATGGGTAGTTGAAAATGTATCTCCTTTTGAAGCCACCAAACATGAACTCATGTGCAGGCTTCTATTTTAAATATTTTCAAAGGGTCTGCTGGGCATTTAAAGCTGTGATAATTACCTACATGTTCCCCACTGCTGCTAGAAAGACAACTGGGGAGGTAGCACACGTCTCCAGTAATCTGCATGGGACTCTTGGGTCACAGCAATGTAAGCATTACCTATGTTGCTCTCTTTTTGGGAGGGTTACAAGAAATGGCCCTCCACAGATAGGATATTGTGTAAACTGAAGGTAAATAATATAACTATTTAGAGGAGTGGGTTTAATAATAAAGTTGGCAGTGCCTACACCCAGACAGGGCATCTGTGAACAGAGGGGATTCCCTTCCTGGGAAATTAACCAGTAATCAAATCAAAGTAATTGGGAGCAGAAGAACTACTGAAACCAGCATACAACATTACCATAAGAATATAGATGCACACCAGTATGGAAATAATACAAGCTTTATACAAGAAAAGTACATGCATTGAATGTACAAAACAGTATTTTCACAAGAATCCTGGTTAATGGCCGCCCACTGTATATATACGTCCTGTTTTTAAAGATGGATATCTCGGTAACGGCAGCAGCTGCTGCCACAACCGAGATATCCATCTCTTCAGTGAGCGGTCCTGTCAACGATAACGGCGGTCTCCGCGGTGGATCCGCGCGATCGGGTCCTTTCAGCTGCTGTGTGGGGATGCGAGTGAGGGCAAGATGGCCCCCACCCGTCCCCATAGCATTGCTGGGCGGAAGTGACATCAAAACGTCAGTCCCGCCAATGCGTCTTAAAGAGATATTTTTTTGTTGTCATTTTTTCAAATGACAGAATTTCCATTTTTTATTTTATTTTTTATTTTTTTGCATTTAAGTCTAAATATGAGATCTGCGGTCTTTTTGACCCCAGATCTCATATTTAAGAGGACCTGTCATGCTTTTTTCTATTACAAGGGATGTTTACATTACATTACATAAAAGTGATACATTTTTTTAATTTTTTATTTCAGTGTAAAAAATTATAAAATAAATAAAAATAAATAACAAAACAAAAAAATTTTTAAAGCGCCGCCCCGTCCCGACGAGCTCGCCCGCAGAAGCGAACACATACGCGAGTAGCGCCCGCATATGAAAACAGTGTTCAAACCACACAAGTGAGGTATCGCCGCGATCGTTAGAGCGAGAGCAATAATTCTAGCCCTAGACCTCCTCTGTAGCTCAAAAAATTAAACCTATAGAATTTTTTAAACGTCGCCTATGGAGATTTTTAAGGGTAAAAGTTTGACGCCATGCCACGAGCGGGCGCAATTTTTAAGCGTGACATGTTGGGTATCATTTTACTCGGCGTAACATTATCTTTCACAATATATAAAAAAATTGGGCCAAATTTATTGTTGTCTTATTTTTTAATAAAAAAAAAGTGCATTTTTTCCAAAAAAAGTGCGCTTGTAAGACCGCTGCACAAATACGGTGTGACAAAAAGTATTGCAATGACCGCCATTTTATTCTATAGGGTGTTAGAAAAAATATATATAATGTTTGGGGGTTTTAAGTAATTTTCTAGCAAAAAAAAAAACAGTTTTAGTCTTGTAAACACCAAATCTGAAAAACACCTGTCCTTAAGTGGTTAATAGAGATACCTCCAAAAGAATGTTGCAGCAAAGTTGAGTTTCAGGGACCACTGAGAATGGTCAAGAAGTGGTATACATTTTGTGGAGACCTAAAGACAAGATCATTGGTGATGGGGAGTTCCTCCAGCTGTTGTCCAACCAGCCTGGAATGCAGCTTCTCATAGGCAGAAAATGTGGTGTGGCACTGCAACTGAGTCAGCCTATCTACTCTGTCTGGCTGTCGGATGACTCTAGCTTATGCTGAGTATCAAGCCTGAAGCTAAAACTAGCTAAAGCATCACAGACCAGAAGGGATGGGATTAACTAAAATAACAGGCACTGCATTAAAACTCTTTGACAAATAGTAAAAAAAAAATGCAACGCCTTGCAAGTAGAAACCTGTTTATAGTTGAATAATACAAGCAAAATATACAAAGAATTAATAGCAAAAATGTAAATAGTCTGCTTTGCAATAATATTATGTCCAACACTTATCTTCCACCCAAGTCAAACAGTGTGGATTAGTGATCCTAAAAAAAAAGACCAATACAATCCTGATTGCAACAACGATTTTGTCAGAATTTTTGTATTCCACCACCCAGGGAGTATGCAGCGCCAACAGTGTACACAACCAGCTCCACTATATATATACAGTCAGTCTAGTATATATATATATATATATATATATATATATATATATATATATATATATATATATATATATATATATATATACTCTGCATCCAGTGTAGCCTATATCTACAGTGCATTCTGTGGTGTACTGTTTCTAATACACTTCAGGCGGTGTACACAGTATCTAATACAATGTGTACAGTTTCTACTACTTTTCTGGTGATGTACACAGTATCTAATATACTGGGGGTTATTTACGAAAAGCAAATCCACTTTGCACTGCAAGTGCACTTGGAAGTGCAGTTGCTGTAGATCTGAGGAGGACACGCAAGGAAAATAAAAAACGGCATTTTAGCTTGCACATGATTGGATGATAAAATCAGCAGAGCTTCCCCTCAGATCTACAGTGACTGCACTTCCAAGTGCACTTGCAATGCAAGTGGATTTGCCTTTCGTAAATAACCCCCACTGTGTACAGTACACAATAGAGTGCAGCCGTAGTACAGTTTCTACTACTTTTCTGGTGGTGTACACAGTAGCTAATACAGTGTATACAGTTTCTACTACATTTCTGGTGGTGTACACAGCATTTAATACAGTGTGTACAGTTTCTAATACACTTCAGGCGGTGTACACAGTATATAATACAGTGTAGTGTGGTGTTGCAAAACAAAAAACACATCATGTTTCGAAGGCCACCAAAAAGAGGCAGACACTCACAGGTCACTAAAAGAGGACAAGCAGCCTTTGTGTCTACAGTCAACAATGATGGCCGTGGGGCACAATTGTCCTGTTTTTCTGCTGATGGCCATGTCATTGAGCCAGAACATGCAGACGATTTGGTGGAGTGGATAACAAAGCCATCCTCATCATTCTCTGTCACCCAGGCACAGAGTAGTTTGCCTTCCAACTCTGCTGCCAAAGCGGCCTATTCCACCGGCTTCTTGTCCACAGTCATTCCTTCCATAGGCCCACCATCATGCACGGAGGAGTCCCCAGAATTATTTGACCACAGTGTCGGGTACATGCTGCTGAAGGATGCGCAGCGATTTGAAGGTTTCGATATTGGTTCCCTGGTTGAGAAAGGGAGTAACGTGAGCCTAGAGAGAAGGGGTGCCACAGGAGGATAAGAAACTGGCAGTCATGTTACCCTAGCTGCAGCATACTGCCAAGTTTGCTCCAGTGATGAGGAGGGAGGGGGTGATAAGGTCACTGACCATGGTCTCGACAGTACGTCTGGTGTACTGGCGAGAGGGATTAAACAATTGAAATTGATTAAAAAAATGCATATGCACCAGCTGGTGGATATATGGCGAATAGCCCATCCAAGTAAAAAAGACTTCACATTCCACTCCTTGGTGCACGACACGAACACAAGACTGGACTACATCTTGGTCGATCATACAATCTTAGGGTATGTGGGAAAAACTACAATAGAAATAACAACAATTTTGGATCATGTCCCCGTAACAGTAAAAATAAGATTTCAGGATAAGGAAAATAGGAAAGGGACATGGAAGTTAAACAAAGGCATGGATCTGCCTGTCAGCGACAGCAGATCATTAAGGCATGAACACTCTCAAGGCACAATCAGCTCGACTTCCTCAGACCGGGTCAACAGGTGAGATGAATCCTCAGCGGAGGGCCGTAGGTGCATGATGTCCTGGAATGATGTCCAAGGTATCCCAAGATGTCTGACCTCAAATTAATGAGGGGGGATGGAAGACTCCAAACAGCATGTGGGGGAGAGAAAAGAAAAACGCAGCCCCAATGGTGCAGGTCAAAAATATAAAGGTTTTATTATAAAAAAAACACAGGTATACAATAAAAGTGATCACAAAGATAAAAAGGGGCAATATGATAAATGGTGAAAACCAAGCCCTACGTGTTTCGTCCTAGAGGGACTTCAACTGGGGCATCAACCTGTTCCCCCATATTGCACAAATATATACAGTAAATATAAAACCATTACCATCTTGACCAATTAAGAACCAATCAGGCCAATTTCCCAATCAAGGTACACAATTGGAGGAGAGCCAGCACATGACCTGCTGAGCTCGCAGACTCCAAGAATGGACCAATGGTAGGGCACAGCCTGGGACCACTCCCAAGATCCTGGAGTTAATCATAATTAAACCAATGGATCATCGTAAAGAACTGCCAGGGCATGGTAGGAGGGGAGAACACACGGTGATAACCACCCACATCTCCGCCCCTTCTCCAACCCCGACAGGTGAAACCAGTGCTGTGTCACTTTACCAACTACTCCTCTGGTGCCGCCCCAAAGGCGGATATTAACCCACTGTTGGGGGAAAAGCATTCAAATCTTCATTAAGTTTAAGAAAGTGATTGTTTGCCTATGAGGATCTACGTGGTCATTTTTCCATCCATTCATTCACAAGTTTTTTGATGGACTTTATATTTGTGTGTTCACAGCACCAGTTTATGTTTTTATATATATATATATATATATATATATATATATATATATATATATATATATATATATATATATAAATTTCACATTTGTTTTTGTCATTTCATCACTGTTGCAATACAGTGATCATTAATTTTTTCTTAGAGATATTACTGTTTTCATGTTATCACAGCGCTACATTTTTTTCCCTCACACCACTGTTCAATATTTGTCATATTGTAGTGTAGCAGCTTTAGTTTAAAATTTTCTGATTAGCGCAATATTTTTCTTTTTTCCCAAGTTAAACAAAGACCTTATAGAGGATGAAGAAGTTGGTAAAAAAATAATAGCTGAAATTGAACAATTCTTCAGTATTAATGATACACCAGATGTCACAAGGGCCACAATCGGGGAAGCCCACAATGCGTATATCAGAGGAAAATTTATTTCAATAGGGGCAGGGAAAAAAAAGAAAGGAAAATAACTAGGAAACGGGTAATAAAGGAACTATAGGACCTGGAACAGTTACACAAAACACACCAGAGGGTGGTGATAAAGAGAAACCAACTAAGGGAATTGATGGAGGAGGAAACTAGAATGATATTCAAGAATGTAGCTAAAGAAAGATATAGGTGGGAAAATAAGCCTGGAAAGTACCTAGCAAAAATTTCAAGGGAAAAAAAAAAACTTAAATTACATTGAAAAGATACAAAATTAAAAAGGTGAAATGAAATACAAAACAACTGATATTGCAAATATTTCAAGCCACTATTCAATTAGAAACAACGAAACACGACAGGAGGAGAAGAATAGGAAACGTAAAATACAACAATATTTAACAGAAGTAAACTTGCCACAGATAAAAACAGACAATATAGAGCTCCTGGAGAGGCCAATAACACAAGATGAAATAAATAATGCTTTAAAAAATATACCAGGGGGGAAAAGTCCAGGCCCGGATGGCTTTACGATAAAATATTATAAAAGATTCCAGGAGCAATTAGTACCAGCATTATGTACCTATTTTAATAAAGTAGGAGATAATGAGGAAATCAGAAAAGAATCACTCTTAGCGGACATCACACAAAGATAACTCCATCTGCTCTAGCTATCGCCCTATTGCGTTATTAAACGCAGATGTAAAATTGTATGCAAAAATTCTGGCGGCAATTTTAAAAAACTTGATGCCAGAGTTGATAAATGTAGATCAAGTAGGCTTTGTCCCAGGAAGGGAGGGTAGGGACAATAGTATAAGAACAATGCTATTAATGCGCAGGGGTCAAAAAGAAAAAACCCCAGTCTTACTCATGTCAATTGACGCTGAGAAAGTAACTGGGGGTTTATGATGGATACACTACGAAGTATAGGGTTGGGCCCAAGATTTATAAGATGGATCGATAGTTTATATAAACATCCCACGGCAAGGGTTAAGGTGAATGGAAGCATGTCGTCCGCCTTTGAGATGTTCAATGGAACAAGGCAAGGCTGCCCGCTTTCACCACTGCTGTATGTAATCGCATTGGAGCCACTGCTGGAAAAAATAAGGAAAAATGTGGACACAGGAGGGGTCAGAGTGGGAGAAGAAGAGCATAAGGTTGCTGCTTTTGCGGACGACGTGCTTCTATACCTAACTAAGCCAAGTATATCATTATCAATTGTAATAAAAGAACTGAAGGACTATGGCGAGCTTACAAACTTTAAGATAAACCCCACAAAAACAATAATATTAAATTTAGGAATAGAGAAGAAAGAGGCAATATCTTTACAACAGGAATTCCCATTTTCCTGGGAGCCAGAAGCATTAACATACTTGGGAATTAAATTAACCCCTACTATAGAAAAAATATATTATGCCAACTATGTTTCATTATTGAATGAAGTAAAAGTAGACATGAAAAACCTTTTGAGGAGACCTATCTCTTGGATGGGAAGGATAAATCTCTTAAAGATGGTGATTCTACCAAAAATGTTATATAAATTTCAAATGCTCCCGATAGAGATACCTCAATGTTTTTTTTTTAAATTATGAAAACAATCATGTCGAAATATATTTGGCAGAATAAAAAACCCAGAATAGGTAGTGGGCTCCTATCAAGGAAAAAAAAGAAAGGAGGGTTAGCGGTCCCCGATATTAAAAGATACTATACGGCAGTAATAATCGCAAGGTTATTAGATTGGGCAAACACAAACACAAATAAGAGATGGGTAAAAATGGAAAACACATTGCACATGACACAGGGAAAAATATCTGGATACCACCTAAAAATAGAACACTGAATTGCGATACACATGAGTTAACTAAAACTGTTTTTAAAGTATGGGATAAACTATATCAACGAGAAAAGTGGAGAAAAGTGGAGAAAATGTGTCAAAATTGTCCGAAGTGTCCGCCATAATGTCGCAGTCACGAAAAAAAATCGCTGATCGCCGTCATTAGTAGTGAAAAAAAAAATAATAAAAATGCAATAAAACTATCCCCTATTTTCTAAACGCTATAAATTTTGCGCAAACCAATCGATAAACGCTTATTGCGATTTTTTTTACCAAAAATAGGTAGAAGAATACGTATCGGCCTAAACTGAGGAAAAGTATTTTTTTTATAGATTTTTGGGAGATATTTATTATAGCAAAAAGTAAAAAATATTGCATTTTTTTCAAAATTGTCGCTATATTTTTGTTTATAGCGCAAAAAATAAAAGCCGCAGAGGTGATCAAATACCACCAAAAGAAAGCTCTATTTGTGGGAAAAAAAGGACGCCAATTTTGTTTTGGGAGCCACGTCGCACGGCCGCGCAATTGTCAGCTAAAGCGACGCAGTGCCGAATCACAAAAACTGGTCAGGTCCTTTAGCTGCCTAAAGGTCCGGGTCTTAAGTGGTTAAAGAAAGCTTTCTGAAGGTGGAAAAATGCTTTAAAGAGGAAGTAAACCCTCGGATATTTTTTTTAAATAACATGCAAGAGAAAGGCATAATGAGCTAGTATGCACATCATACTGTGATTGGCCAGAAGCGGCAATGACGTCACTCCTACGCATGCGGTGCCCATTGTGAAAATATCTCCTTAACCTTAACCGTGTAGGTAAGGGAGATATTTCTTGTACTTACAGGTAAGTCTTAATCTAGGCTTACCTGTAGGTGCATGTGTTAACAGTGGGTTTACAACCACTTTAAGAATTTACAAATGACAGAGATACATTTGGGCACCATTATGCCACTACTTATTTCGATCAGTTCTCCAGTCTGGCTTTGCTTAGCAAAGGTAGCAGACGGACAGACTCCCTGCCTCGATACTGTATTTATGAATATCACTGCTCAATTCTACAGTGATAGCAGAAAAACAAACACTCCTGCGGATGTGGGGGGTAAAATTTCGCGCCAATATCTAAATTAATAAGTACTAAAAAAGCTGCAATCCAAAAAAATTCTGAGGGGTAACCACAGTATTTGAGAATGTGTGAAGCAGAAAAGATGCGCTAAATAAATAGATAAATAAATAAATGTGAGAAGGATTATGAAAATCAGTGAATCAACCTCAAACACCTAAATAAATTATATGATAAATAAATAGTAGTGGGATAGAGGTGAATATTATACAATAATATATAAAATAATAAATAAGTGTCCAACAAATGTATAAGACTCCTAGTAGAGGAGATCAAACAAAATATTGTGCATAAACAGTCCAAATGATAGTGAAAAGGATTTTGCAGGATAAGTCCATAAATCTGTGTAGACTTCCTCCTCCACCAAGGAATAGAAATAAATCACCGCAAACAAGTGCTCATGGATGGCACCTTACCACAAAATATTGATCTCCTTAGTCAAAAAGAGATCGGAATAAGCATGGGTTCATATATCATCAGATTCCTTAAAGGTCGATATCAGCAGATCCAGCATCCAGCCTCACATAAAATAAGCCAAAAAAAAAGATCGCCATAGTATAATAACGTTTAATAAAAACTGAGGCTGGTCTGCGTTGGATGATTTGGGGGAGAGGTCCACGCTGCAGGAAGGATACAACGGCGTGCGTTCCACCTGTGTGTATGCGAGGACCAGCAGAGCCGGAACCGGAAGTCCGTCCGTAGGAGATAGCGTGACCAATGCGCCTCGACGTACGTTTCGAGATTGACTCGTCGTCAGGAAGCGTCATTGGTCACGCGTATGGGCCATTAATATAGGCCGTCCAATCAGATTAAAGTGGGAGGGACAAAAGGATAATGACAGCCTCAGTCCCGCGCCAAGCAACAGATGCATACAGCAATGCATTGGCCAATCAAATTCTATATGTACAAAGAGATATAGACTAATACAATTGTATCACAACAATCCTAGGCTACTAGACAATATTATAGAAGGAATAAATGATGCCTATAATCGGAATTATGTCGGATAATAATATACATAAAAATCACATTTAATTATATTAAATTATAAAATCGCATAGAATAAACTTAAATAATAAAATGTAATAAAACCGAATAATAAAAATCTAAATTGGTCTATTCATTGGTTATAAAACAATTTAGATCAAGATCAATGTTTAAACCCAGAGGTCGCATGGTTCGCAGCCGATGCAACCATTTAGTTTCATTCTGGGACACTGTCTTTTTGAGATCTGTACCTCTCCAATGGCTAGTTACCCTGTCAATACCATAAAATGTTAAAAGTCGTGGGTCTCTATTGTGACACTCATCAAAATGTCTAGATACGCTGTGGTTGGGGAATCCCTTAAGAATGTTCGCTACATGCTCATTGATACGCACCTTGAGTTCTCTAGTGGTTCTACCCACATATTGTAACTTGCAAGGGCATTCCAGAACGTAAGTCACGTATCTGGAATGGCAAGTTATTAACGGTTCAATGATAAATTGTTCATGTGTGACATTAGATTCAAAACCAAGGCGTTTTTTCCCCACTCTATTAGTACTCTTGCATGATCTGCACCTAGTACAATAATAAAATCCTGGGCTATCAAGAAAAGTCAAAGGTCTGTCAGGTGGGTCAGGGACATTTTTTGCAATTTTATTGCGTAAACCAGGAGCTCTCCTGTAAATAAAAGATGGCTTAGATGGTAAAATTTTGGCCAGATCTGTGTCCTGTAACAAGATAGGCCAGAATTTTTTAACAATCTTCTCTACCCCTTTATATTATCTGTGGAATCCAGAGAGAAAGGGAACTGTGTCTGCCCGTTGGGGCCTCTCTCTGGACTCCAATAAAGATTGTCTATCCATCCCAAGCACCTCCTTTTTGGTGCTTAATAGGGATGATATAGAATAGCCCTTTTCTTCAAACCTCGTGATCAAAAGGTCAGCCTGTTCTTCAAAATCTGTAGTTGAACTACAGTTTCGCCGGATACGCATAAGTTGTCCTTTTGGGACAGCTCCCAACCACTTGGGGTGGTGGCAACTTTTAATAGGTACGAAACCATTGCGGTCCGTAGGTTTAAAGAAAGTTTTGGTAACAATTTGATTATTTTGTTTCATTAAAGTAAGATCAAGATAGTTGATACAGGTAAGGCTGGATTCTGCAGTGAAATGTAGGCCATAAATATTGTTATTCATCCTAGACAGGAAATTCTCCAAAGAGACCTGGGACCCCTCCCACAACATTATAATATCGTCAATATAACGTTTATAGTAAGTCAAGGGCTTAAAGTTTTCCTTATATATGGTCTCCATCTCCCATTTATTAAGCAAGATATTTGCTACACTAGGGGCATAGCGAGCCCCCATCGCCACCCCCTTTGTTTGTTTATAATAATTTCCTTGTACCCAAAAATAATTATTACTCATTGCTTGTCTAAGCCCCTCCACCAAAAAATTAATTTGCGATAATGGTAATGTAGATTTCTCTGTCAGACTCTCAGTGACTGCCAATAAGGCGTCATTTTGTCTAATGTTGGTATATAGTGACTCTATATCAACAGTAACAAGCCATGTATCCTTGGTGGTAGGGACATCCATGAGCACTTGTTTGCGGTGATTTATTTCTATTCCTTGGTGGAGGAGGAAGTCTACACAGATTTATGGACTTATCCTGCAAAATCCTTTTCACTATCATTTGGACTGTTTATGCACAATATTTTGTTTGATCTCCTCTACTAGGAGTCTTATACATTTGTTGGATACTTATTTATTATTTTATATATTATTGTATAATATTCACCTCTATCCCACTACTATTTATTTATCATATAATTTATTTAGGTGTTTGAGGTTGATTTACTGATTTTCATAATCCTTCTCACATTTATTTATTTATCTATTTATTTAATTAGCGCATCTTTTCTCCTTCACACACTCCTGCGGATGGACTAAAGCTTGTAGTGGATAATGTCACAGGCCTTGCTGCCCTCAAGGATAGGGGTATCCTAAGAGTCGGTTCACATTGGGGCGACCTGGGATCCGACTTCAAGTCGCCCCAAGGTGCCCCAAGTCACGCGGTCGAGAAAATTAATGGAAGTGAATGGGAGCCGTCTTAATGTACACTACTGAAGTCGCTCCGACTTCAGAAAAGGTTCCTGTACTACTTCAATCCGACTTCTAGGCAACTTGTAGGCAACTTGTACCCATTGATTTCAATGGAAGTCACCTCAGAAGTCTGATCACTGTCTTAACTGAAGCAACAATACAGGAAGATAACATACATTTCTCAGGCAAACCCCTCCCTCCCCCCTCCCTCCCACAGAGCTGATTGTTGTTTGATTGGCCACTGGAAAGCCTCCTGTCCTGGAGGCGACGTGAAGTTGCCTTGTACTGTCCTGGAGGCAACTTGAATGAATGAATGACTTGTATAGCGCTACTCATGCGAACTGAATCGCCTTTTCCAGCCAGAGTCTGCTTGGCTGGTGCGGTCATTTTACCCCGTAGGATCGTGACACGCTTGGGACACACAGTCATACACACAGATATACATATATATACTGGGCCAATTTGGACAAGATCCAATTTACCTACCAGCAAGTCTTTGGAGTGTGGGAGGAAACCGGAGTATCCGGAGGAAACCCACGCAGGCACAGGGAGAACATGCAAACTCCAGGCAGATGGTGTCGTGATCGGGATCCAAACCAGCGACCCTTTTGCTGCTAGGCGAAATACCCAATCGCAAGCATTTACTATATGTTTGTAAGTAGTTATTTTTATTTTATTTGAATAAAACAAGCCAAGCATAATCCACAAGTATGGTGTTCCCTCTTTTTTTTCTTTTCTCGTTCAATTCTACATTGTGAGGCAATGTAATCATACAGTATATGTTAGTTGTAATTAGAAAGGGTGGTTTAAGGACAATACAGGGTAACATAACACTGTTATTAATCTTGGTAGAATGACTTGTGATTTTTTTCTTTCAATAAACTATACAATGTAACATCTGTCTAATTTTAATCTGTGTTGCGTACATATATCAGCTAATGCAGTTGAGTATTTTGAATATTGGAAAAAAAAAATGAATAGATTACAATGATATTTATGTAGTAAAACAAGACATAACTAAAACACTAATTAATAAAATATTCATGTTATGGCCTATAAAACTGCTCCAATTCAGTCTGGTAGAATTAATTACATTTTCCTTCTAAGTCAGAACCAGTGCAATGCTTATGTGCCCTATTTCTCCAAGAGACATGTATAAACTAGGAAGGAAGTATTGCTTACATTTATTCCATACAGTATATGTGTCTCCTACATGCAGCAAAAGGTTTTAAGATGAAATGATTATTGCTAATTGTCTTGAAGAAGAGGTTGAATTTTATTGCATTCATTTACCTGCAATTGTTTGGAATCCAATTATTTTTTTATGTAAGGCAACATAGTAACAGCCATTAATACGCAGAGCAAATTATATGACAATAATAACAGTTCTACATGATGATATGCAAGCAATAATTGTAATCACATCCTATTAGCAATGCCAGTATACAATAGTAACTATAATTCTTATTAATAGGCAACCAAGGACAATATTTAATAATAATAATAGGAGGTATTTATTAAGCAAAATAGTTAAATGTAGGTAATAAAAATGTGTGTGTATATATGACTACAGGTCTTGCAATGAATATTAAAAGGTGGAAAGCAACTGCGCTATGTGAATAAATGTGTGTATGGATTAATAAGCTGCAGTTATTACGTCAAACAAACATAAGAAAACAACTAGAAAAAATATAACTGCGCTAAACCAAATTATAGTGATCTCTGTCAGAGAAAACTAAAACGCTACAATGGGCATAGGCCCAAGTGTATAAGGATATATAAATGTCAGATACACAATGACATGCAATTCAAAATAAATTTCAATGAGTGACCATTTACATAGTATTTGGGCTCCAAGACCCTGGACGCCCAAAATAAATTAGTGATGCAAAAACACCTCTGGGGTTCGCCAGAAGTGACAATAAATGTTGTGAAAAAACACACAAAAAGAAAATAAAGAAAAAATTAAGACATGAGAAAGTTCATATTCCCAATGACAAAGGGAGGAAAGAAAGTCTGTGTTCGTGTCGGTTAATAACACCCGTGCACTTTCAACCATGCGGCTTTCGTGGTCTAGAATAGCCTTAAGTGAGTCCACCACCAGTATTCGCAAACCGCTTACCGGTAATTGCGAAACATGAAAGTGAAAGACAGCACAGGGGCGTGGGATCGAGTGAAAGACAAGGAAAGGGACTAGGTACTCTGACGGTGTGGAGGTGCCCGGGATACACAACTAGGATTTTGCTAGTTTTGCCAAGGTAACAGAGATACTGATCGCAGCTGGATTGAGTGGGCTGATAAAAACACCTCTTCCTGACTCCTAAGATAGCTCTCAGCGGCCAGTGTGTGTCATGGAAAAGAGAAGATATATGCAATGCATATAGCGTGACACTGTCGGGGTACCTCAAACTGGTAAGAATTGGAGAAAATGCACTCACATGAATGAAAGGACAGCGGGCATAAATCCACAAGTGCCAAACTCGTATCCCCCTCAGAGTGTCAGCTATACAGCATCTCTTTTCCTTTTTTCCGATTGGCTCAATGAACACTAACATGGAGTTTGAATACTAACTTGGAGTTTGCTGTATCCGGATACTAATACCCATTGATTTTGGAGTTACATGCTAAGCTTGGTCAGTTGGGATCTCCAAATCTGGTAAGCGGTTTGCGAATACTGGTGGTGGACTCACTTAAGGCTATTCTAGACCACGAAAGCCGCATGGTTGAAAGTGCACGGGTGTTATTAACCGACACAAACACAGACTTTCTTTCCTCCCTTTGTCATTGGGAATATGAACTTTCTCATGTCTTAATTTTTTCTTTATTTTCTTTTTGTGTGTTTTTTCACAACATTTATTGTCACTTCTGGCGAACCCCAGAGGTGTTTTTGCATCACTAATTTATTTTGGGCGTCCAGGGTCTTGGAGCCCAAATACTATGTAAATGGTCACTCATTGAAATTTATTTTGAATTGTATGTCATTGTGTATCTGACATTTATATATCCTTATACACTTGGGCCTATGCCCATTGTAGCGTTTTAGTTTTCTCTGACAGAGATCACTATAATTTGGTTTAGCGCAGTTATATTTTTTCTACTTGCAATGAATATAAATCAAAGCAACAGAATTTTACTGACAGGAAAATGTTGTTGTTTTGATTTATCTCCACTGCAAGATCCATGAGTGAAGCTTTACCTCTTTTTGTTTTTTTATAGCTGTTTCGTTGTTGGTGAGGACCCGGCATTTACGTCACACATAGAATGCAATATATACACTATGGGCTAGATTCAGGTAGCTGCGCACATTATTATGGCGGCACAGCGTATCGTATTTACGCTGCGCCGCCGTAAGTTAGAGAGGCAAGTGCTGTATTCACAAAGCACTTGCCTCCTAACTTACGGCGGCGTAGCGTAAATGGGGCTGGCGTAAGCGCGCCTAATTCAAATGATGATGAGGGGGGCGTGTTTTATTTAAATTAATGGTGACCCCGCGTATTTTACGTTTTTTACGATGTGCCGTTCGTGAAAGAATCCCAGTGCGCATGCTCGAAATTCCGCCGCAAATCGTCATTGCTTTTGACGTGAACGTAAATGACGTCCAGCTCTATTCACGAACGACTTACGCAAACGACGTAAAAAATTCAAATTTCGAATCGGAAACAACGTCCATACTTAACATTGGCTCCTAATAGCAGGAGTAACCTTACGCCGAAAAAGCCTAACGTAAACGACGTAACTAAATTGTGCCGGGCGTACATACGTTTGTGAATCGGCGTATCTAGGTAATTTGCATATTCTACGCCAAAAACAACGGAAGCGTCACCTAGCGGCCAGTGTAAATATGCACCCTAAGCCCCCATTCACATCTAGGCGTTTTTACGCCTGTAGTGCTACGCCGCTGCCGCCAGAGGGATGAGAACACATGTCCCTCTATGGAGATGGTTCACATCTCCACGCCGGACGCCTGACGCCTGCCGCCTGAAAAAAGGTCCCGGACCTTTTTTTCAGGTGGCTTTCGGCGTTCGGCTAGGAGATGGGAAGCATCTCCATAGAGGGGGTCAATCTGGGGCACATCTAGGTGGACAATACCAGCGTTTTGTCGCCGCAAATCGCGGTACAAAACGCCGCTATTTGTACCGCGATTTGCGGCGACAAAACGCCGCGAATTTGTCTGCCTAGGTGTGAATGGAGCCTAAGATACGACGGTGTAAGAGACTTACACCAGTTGGATCTTAGGCTAATATCGGCGTATCTTGCTTTCTGAATACAGAAAAAAGATACACCGGCACAGCTTTGAATTTACACGGCGTATCTATAGATACGCCGGCGTAAATCAATGCTGAATCTAGCCCTATATTACCAAAAGTATTTGGACGTCTGCCTTTACACACACACACACACACACACATGAATTTTAACCGCTTCAGCCCCGGAAGATTTTACCCCCTTCCTGACCAGAGCACTTTTTACAATTTGGCACTCTGTCGCGTTAAATGATAATTGCGCGGTCATGCGACGCTGTACCCAAACAAAATTTGCGTCCTTTTTTTCCCCACAAACAGAGATTTCTTTTGGTGGTATATTATCATTTTATTTTTTGCGCTATAAACAAAGAACATCGATAATTTGGAAAAAACGCAATGGGGTTGATTTACTAAAGGGAAATCCACTCTGCACTACAAGTGCACTGCAAGTGCACGTGAACGTGCACTTGTAAGTGCAGTCGCTGTAGATCTGAGGGGAAGCTCTGAAATTAGGGGAAGCTCTGCTGATTTTATCATCCAATCATGTGCAAGCAAAAATGCTGTTTTTTCTTTTCCTTGCATGTCCCCCCTCAGATGTACAGCACTTGCAATGCACTTGTAGAGCAAAGTGGATTTGCCTTTCGTAAATAATAAACCCTATATTAAATCCACACTGAGGTTCTAGGTAAGGCTACTGCCCCCCTGTAGTACCCCAGTTATGAATGAATGAATGAATGAAAAACTTATATAGCGTGGCACATGCAAACTGAATCGCCTCTGGGCGCTGTTATGGGGTCTAAGAATCAGTGTTGTATGTAAAGGGGTGGTGGCGCTGCCCCTTAATTGTTGGTATATAGATGGTTAAATCCAATCCTGTGTTGACCGTGTGGCAAGAAACAGAACTGGATACTGGTGATCCCACAGATGTCTGATCAGTAAAATGTCGGGTAACCACAGCGTGGGTGAGCTTATATAAAGTATGAGCTCCCGTTACTACCTCCGAGGGGCCTTTGGAAATGAGGCTGGACGTATAGGCTAATCTCTATAGTCAGTTGGTATACCCTGTTGCTGAGCAGCAGTATATTAATGAATCGCTCTTCCCGAGATGCTTATCCAAAAAGTAAGCAACTCTAGGAGTGAGTGGGTTAATGGTATAGTGCCCTTCCTCCTGGGGGTGATTGTGCAAAAGCTAATAGAGTAATGGTGCAAAATAAAGAAAAAATATAGAAAAAAATTGAATATTAATGGTGATAAGTCCTCACAACATAAATGAAATGGAATCCTGTGCACTACACACCCTAAAGGGCATAAATCAATGTGCAGGTGTACTGCTAAACCTGTGTTCTAGGAGTACTAGAAAATTATACCAGCAGTGCCCTAAATATAAAGTGCAAGATGCTAATGACAGATAAATAAAATTGATAATGCACGATATGGGTCAAAGTGTGCACATAATGTGATTATAAAGTGACTTTTGTGAGTTCTTCAGATGCTGCTCATCAATCTTCTAGTAGGGTGACTTGCGTGCTCCCCCCTGTAGATCCCCACTCACCAGAGCTGTGCCCCCCTGCAGGGGTGATAATCACAAATGGAGTGGGATGGATGAATGGATCCTCTCGGTTTGTCTCCTGTTGATCCGCCACTCGGATCCAAGTGGATGTTCCTCCTACTTTCGGCACAGCACTTGGGCGGGTCACAAATAAAAAACGGCACAAAAAAAAAGCACGCATAGTGCATTAAAGTTTAAAAAATGTAAATATATTTATTGTGTAAAAAAGGTGATCTGTATACCATGCAAGGTATTTGTAAAAGCAATGAAAATAGATCCTTCCGCACTGGGGATGCCAAGTGCTGACTGCGTGCGCTCTTGAGAGCGGCTGTGTTCCGTCACATATGGTGACTCATCAGAATTGGTAACGGAATTGACGTTACTGTATGTCACCGTCATCTTGCTACATACAGCACTCCTCCACAGTAACAATACACCTAGAAGGGGGCAAGCGGACATCTTGTTATGCCGCGTACACACGGACGTTTTTTGTGATGAAATAAAACGTAGTTTTTCATCATGAAAAAAAAACAAAGTTTTTCTAACTTCATCATAAAAAACGATGTTGCCCACACACCATCGTTTTCTGAAAATGCTCTAGCAAAGCGCGGTTACGTACAACACGTACGATGTCACTCTGTTCCATTCAAGCTCCCGTCTCATAACTTGCTTCTGAGCATGCGCAGGTTTAAAACGTCGTTTAAAACGTAGTTTTAGCCCACACACGATCATTTTTTATGACACAAAAAACGTCATTTTGAAAAACGACATAAAAAATTGAAGCATGTTCGAAAAAATTTTGGGTCGTTTTTTAGAAGACAAAAAACGATGTGAAGCCCACACACGATCATTTTAAATGACGTTTTTAAAAACGTTGTTTTATTTCATCACAAAAAACGACCGTGTGTACGCGGCATAACACCCACAGGAGTTTTGCATTTTACAGTTATTTTTAACAGAAAACAGAGCATATAAGGTGAAATACAGTATTTAGAAATCCGACGGACTGCTTAGATGTTGAATTTTAAAATCAGTGGCAAACCTGCTGATCTCACAGGTTTTCTAATGTGACAGAACACTGCTGCTGTTATAATTCAAGATGTAAACAGTTTGATGGATTTACAAATACTGGGGTAGATTCAGCAAGCAATTACGCATGCGTATCCATAGATACGCAGCGTAATTGCTAAGTAGCGCCGGCGTATCTACTTTCTGTATTCAGAAAGCTAGATACGCCGACTGTAGCCTAAGTTACAACTGGCATAAGTCTCTTATGCCGTCGTATCTTAGGGTGCATTCTGACGCTGGCCGCTAGGTGGCGCACCCGTAGTTGTCAGCGTAGAGTATGCAGATTGCATACTAACGCCGATTCACAAACGTACGCATGGCCGACGCTCGTTTTTTTACGTCGTTTGCGTACGTCGTTTCCGCCGTAAGGCTGCTCCTGCTATTAGGAGGCGCAGCCAATGGTAGGTATGGACGTTGTTCCCGCGTCGCGATTTTCAAAATTTGCGTCGTTTGCGTAACTCGTTCGTGAATGGCGCTGGACGCCATTTACGTTCGCGTCGAAGCCAATGACGTCCTTGCGACGTCATTTACCGCAATGCACGTCGGGAAATTTTCCCGACGTAGCATGCGCAGTACGTTCGGTGCGGGAACGCGCTTAATTTAAATGATCCACGCCCCCTACTGGATCATTTAAATTACGTGCGCTTACGCCGGCCCCTTTTACGAAACGCGGCCGCAAATTACGGAGCAAATGCTTCATGAATGCAGCGTAGCTCCCGTAATTTACGGAGGCGTAGCATAAAAACCATACGCTGCACCGCCGTATGAGTGCGCGCCCCTACCTGAATCTGGGCCACTGTTTTTCACCATATATGCTCTGTTACTGTTAAAAATAACTATGAAGTGCAAACCTCCAGTGGGTGTAACAAGATGTCTGCTTGCCCCTTCTCGGTGTATCGTTACTGTGGAGGAGTGTGGAGCGTAGCAAGATGCTGGAGACGGAACGTCACTTCAGTTATCAATTCTGACGGGTCGCCTAATCTGATGGAACACCTGTCAAGAGAACCTGTCACCTTGTCCTGAATAGCCTAATCTTCATTTATAATCTTCTGACCATTTCACAAGTCTGTGTCTACAGGTATGGAGTATAAAACGTGGATACTATAATGAAACAGCTCCCTCCTGCAGCAACCCTTTTAGAGTTAAATATATCAAGCAAAATAATGTGCTATTTACTTGTTATATTGATAGCGACAGATAATGAAATTCGGCATCCATCATTTATTTGTGCAAAGCAATTGCTTCAAAGGCCGTAATTCCAGGGGTTATATGGAGCTGCATAACATTCTTTTCTTATGGCCTTTTCAAGCTTTAACTTTTTATTGTGTGTCTGTCTGCAAGCCTCCAGAGTTTTCCCTTATCTCTATAGATATTTGTTTTTGTACCTACTACAGTACATTGTTTATTGTTTGTTCTCTATATGTCAGCAGGTTATTGGAACAGTTCATCAAGTGATAGACAACATTTCTCAAAGTCCTGATTTTTCAAAGTCACTGTTGTTGTATTGGTGCTGATGCCATTATATTGTATGTTGTAATGTGTGCTTTGCTTTGTTTGATTGGATCTGCTGCCTTGCAGTAACATTAACAGCTTTACCGAGGGTCAAATCGTAGGCTCAGTTTAAATACAATGAATGGCACGCTCACAACACATCATTAAGCTTCATAGAAAGTATCCAAGATTGTCACCATTTGTAAATATGATACATTTGTAAGCATACATATATTTATTGTTAGTACAATGGGATTTTTAGAGTACTGAATAGTATTTTCAAATGTTGACTGTTTAAAGGGGTTGTAAAGGTTTGATTTTTATTTTCTAAATAGGTTCCTTTAACCACTTAAGACCCGGGGCCATATTCTGAGTAAAGTTACGATGGAGTATCTCAGGATACTCCATCGTATCTCTCTTTTTTGGCCAGTTTATCTATGCGAGTGATTCTTAGAATCATTTTCGCATAGATACGCTGAAGATCCGACATGTGTAAGTCACAGAGGCCCCGTATACACGGCCGAGGAACTCGACGTGCCAAACACATCGAGTTCCTCGGCGTGTTCAGTCCTGGAGCCGCCGAGGAGCTCGGCGGGCCGAGTTCTCCCATAGAACGAGGAAATAGAGAACATGTTCTCTATTTCCTCGCCGAGGTCCTCGTCGGCTTCCTCGGCCGAAAGTGTACACACGGCCGGGTTTCTCGGCAGAATTCAGCTCTGAACCGAGTTTCTGGCTGAATTCTGCCGAGAAACTCGGTCGTGTGTACGGGGCCTTACACTGTCGGATCTTAAATGTAATTACTCCGCCGGCCGCTAGGTGGCGTTCACATTCAGGTCTCATTTGTTTATGCAAATGAGCCTGATACGCCGATTCCCGAACGAATTTGCGTCGCGTAACCGTCGCTTACGTCGTTTGCGTAGACGTAGGGTTACCCCTGCTATATGAGGGGTAACCTTACGCCAGTCCCACGTAGGCCATGTTAAGTATGGCGTCGGGTCCGCGTCGTGTTTTCCCGTCAGGTATGTCGTTTTACTAAGTCGTTCTTGAATACGACTTTACGTCAATGACGCCGACGTGTTTTACGCCGAGAACTGGAGCATGCGCACTGGGCTATTTTAAGCCCGGCGCATGCGCAGTTCGTTAGAATCAGGGGCGCGCTTAATTTAAATAGAAGCCGCCCCCTTGGATTTACGCGGGGATACGCGGGCCAAATACACTACGCCGCCCCAAACTACGGAGCAAGTGTTTGGGGAATACAGAACTTGCTCCTGTAGGTTGGGGCGGCGGAGTGTAAATGGCTTACGCGCCGCCCGCCGAAAATGTAAGAGAATATGGCCCCCGGACCTTTAGGCAGCTAAAGGACCTGGCCAGTTGTTGCGATTCGGCACTGCGTCACTTTAACGGAATATTGCGCGGTCGTGCGACGTGGCTCCCAAACAAAATTGGCGTCCTTTTTCCCCACAAATATAGCTTTCTTTTGGTGGTATTTGATCACCTCTGCGGTTTTTATTTTTTGCGCTATAAACAAAAATAGAGCGACAATTTTGAAAAAAATGCTATATTTTTTACTTTTTGCTATAATAAATATCCCCCAAAAATATATTAAAAAAAAACATTTTTTTCCTCAGTATAGGCCGATATGTAGTCTTCTACCTATTTTTGGTAAAAAAAATCCCAATAAGCGCAATTGTCGCTGTTTACGCACAGCTCTCCCCGTTCTTCAGCTCCGGGGACCGATCGCGGGACTCCAGCGGCGATCGGGTTCGCTGGTCCCGTGGCCGCGTTCACGGAGCTTCGGACCAGGTCGTGGGTGCGCACCCGCAACCCATGGCTGGGCACTTAAAGAGGACATACAGGTACGTGCTTGTGCCCAGCCGTGCCATTCTGCCGACGTATATCTGCAGGAGGCGGTCCTTAAGTGGTTAAAGGGGTTGTAAAGGTTTGTTTTTTATTTTCTAAATAGGTTCCTTTAAGCTAGTGCATAGTTGGTTCACTTACCTTTTCCTTTGATTTCCCTTCTAAATGTTTTTTTTGTTTTGTTTTCTTTGTCTGAATTTCTCACTTCCTGTTCCTTCTCAGTAAGCTGTTCAAGAAGCTGTTCTGGCTGACTAACCACCGCTCGGATGATGGTGTCAAGTTTACTGAGGAGAAACAGGAAGTGAGAAATCCAGACAAAAAAAAAAACATTTAGAAGGGAAATTGAAGGAAAAGGTAAGTGAACCAACAATGCACTAGCATAAAGGAACCTATTTAGAAAATAAAAAACAAACCTTTACAACCCCTTTAACCACTTCAATACCGGGCTTTAAAACCCACCTCCTTCCCGGGCCTATTCTGGCACTTCTTTCCTACATGTACAAATCATCATTCTTTTGCTAGAAAATTACTCAGAACCCCCAAACATTATATATGTTTTTTTAGCAGACACCCTAGGGAATAAAATGGCGGTCATTGCAACTTTTTATCTTGCACCGTATTTGCGCAATAATTTTTTAAACTGCTTTTTTTTGTAAAAAAAATGGTTTCATAAATTAAAAAATAACAAAACAGTAACGTTAGCCCAATTTTTTGGTAAAATATGAAAGATGATGTTACGCCGAGTAACTAGATACCTAACATGTCACGCTTTAAAATTGCGTACACTCATGGAATGGCGCCAAACTTCGTTACTTTAAAATCTCCATAGGCGACACTTTAAAAATTTTACAGGTTGCCAGTTTAGAGTTACAGAGGAGGTCTAGTGCTAGAATTGTTGCACACGCTCTAACGCACGCGGCGACACCTCACATGTGTGGTTTGAATGACGTTTACATACGTGGGCGGGACTTACGTGTGCGTACGCTTCTGAGCGCGAGCTACCGGGGACAGGGGCATTTTAATTTTTTTATTATTATTTTTTTTTATTTATTTTACTTATTTCTTTATTTTTTACACTTTTTTTTACACTTTTTTTTTTTTTCAATCGCTTTTATTCCTATTACAAGGAATGTAAACATCCCTTGTAATAGGAATGTGTGTGACAGGTCCTCTTTAAGGAGAGATGCAGGGTCAATAAGACCCCACATCTCTCCTGCAGGCTGGAAAGAATGAGATCGTGAAAAAAAATTCACAGATCTCATTCAAACTAGCCGCAATTGCGGTTTGTTTACTTACGGGGACCCGGGCGTGACGTCATCACATCGCGTCCGGGCCTCCGACGGTCATAGAGATGACTGGTGACCAGATGGTCACCAGTCTTCTCTATGGCAAACATCCGGCGGACGGCGATCATCTCTCCGGGCCCCCGGTGGGACGGGAGAGCCCGGAGAAGCACCGGATGGCGGCGGTAGGGGGGGGATGTCCCCTCCCGCCGCCTGTAAGAACGATCTAACGCTATGATCGTTCTTACGGTGCGCAGGATCGCCGCCGCTAAAAAATGATATCTCAATGATGCCTCCGGGTGCAGGCATCATTGAGATATCCCCCCCGCAAAGCCCATCACGTCATATGACGTCCACCCAGGATAACAGGTCCCCGTTTTGGACGTCATATGACGGCGTGCGGGTGTCAAGTGGTTAAGCTTAGTTTACATATGTCCGGCCGCCGTGGTTTCATTACATTTTTTAATAGGAGTCCAGTGCAGCTTCAATCACCGTCTCACACCTGAATCGGACAGAACAACATACAGGACTCTCTAACCACTTCAGCCCCGGAAAATGTTGCCCCCTTCCTGACCAGAGCACTTTTTACAATTTGGCAATGCGTCGCTTTAACTGATAATTGCACGGTCATGCGATGTTGCACACAAACGAAATTTCAGAAAATCTTTTTTTCCCCACAAATAGAGCTTTCTTTTGGTGGTATTTGATCACTTCTGTGGTTTCTATTTTTTGCACTATAGACGAAAAAAAATCAACAATTTCAAAAAAAAAAAAAAAAAACAAATTCACCTTTTGCTATAATAAATATCCCCAAAAAAAAAAAAAACACATTTCTTTATCACTTTAGGCCGATATGTATTCTTCTATATATATTTAGTAAAAACAAATTGCAATAAGCGTATTTTGATTGGTTTTTGCACAAAAGTTATAGCATCTACAAACAATGGGAAAAATGTATAGCATTTTTTTTTTTTACTAGTAATGGCAGTACTGCGAAATTGCGACAGACAGATCGGACACTTTTGACACATATTTGGGACCATTGACACTTATACAGCAATCACTACTATAACTAAGCACTGATTACTGTATACATGTCACTGGCAGGGAAGGGGTTAACACTAGGGGGCGATCAAGAGGTTAAATGTGTGTTCCCTAGAGGTATTCTAACTGTATGGGGATTGAAATGACTAGGTGAGGGGACATATCTTAGTAGCAACAAACGATATGTCTTCTCTGCCTGACAGCACAGGGATTTGTGTGTTTACACACATAAATCCCCATGCTGGCTCTTGTGCTGGTTCCCTTTAAGGCCCCGTTCACACGACCGAACATGTCCGCTGAAACTGGTCCGACGGACCAGTTTCAGCAGACATGTTCGGTTGTGTGTACGGCCGACCGGACAATTGTCCGGCGGATCGGACAGTTTCCAGCGGACAAATGTTTCTTAGCATGCTAAGAAACATGTCCGCTGGAAGCCTGTCCGTCGGACATGTTCGGTCGTCTGTACAGACTCACCGGACATGTCCGATCGGCCGAAAGCCCTCGCATGCGTCGAAGTGATTTGACGCATGCGTGGGAGCATTGACCTTCCAGGGCCGCACACGTCACCGTGGCGACAGCACGGCCACGTCACCGCGTATCGTGTCCGCGTGGATTTCTGTCTGATGGTGTGTACAACCGCTGTTTTTTTTACGAGGCCTAAGAGCTACCAGAGGGCGAGCGTACGTGCCTCTGGTGGTGCACGCGCCCTCTGGCAGCTCTTAAAGGGAACCCCTTACCCATATGGGGTTTCAAGCAGGGGAGCCATTCTGCCCCCGTAAAAAGACGTGAGGTGGTCGGGAACTTGTTAAAAAAGGGACTGCTGCCAGCCTGGTCATATGTGAACTGGCTCCAAAGAAAGACAGTTTGGTTCACATGTCATGCAAACCTAATGCATTTCAAAATGCATCCAATTTGCGAATATGTGAACCGGACCTTAAGTCTTATGCATACAGGGCATTTTTTCCTCCCCTGGATGTCTTTGCGCCTGGCAGGAAAAAAGCAGCTTGAAAAAAGCACATGCGTTTAGGTTCGCTTTGATGTCTTTAGGCGCGTCAAGCATTTGGGCGTTTATTGATTCAATTGACCAGAATATTAAATAATTCTGGCCATTGGAATGAATGAAGGTTCAGCGTTAAATGCTGAAGTCTTCAGGAAGTGGGCTTTAACCACTTCTGACCGCCCCACGCAGTCAGGCTCTCCTGCTCTCTCCTGCAGTCAGGCCCTCCTGCTCGAAATCACGTACCTGTATGTGATTTCGTGCACAAAGTCTGGGGCGTGCACATGCGCCACCGGCGACAAGCTCCCACTGTAACTGGACACAGCGGGAGCCAATCAGTGTGTCCGGAAAATGCAATGTCTGCCAGGACCAGCCGATCATTTCTAAGGACGGCAGTCTGCCTATGTAAACAAAGCAGACCACCGTTCTGTCAGAGGGGAAAGTGGAGATCTTGTGTTTCTGCTAAGCAGGAACACAGATCTCTGTTTTCCCCTAGTCAAAGCACATCCCCCACAGTTAGAAAGCACCCCCTAGGGACACATTTAACCCTTTGATTGCCTCTGATGTTCCCTGCCATTTTCATTTGTACAGTGTTAGTGAATTTTTTTTTAACACTGATCACTGTATTGGTGTTACTGGTCCTCAAAAACGCAATTAAAAAAAAAAAAAACTTTAATGAATAAAAAAAAATTAAACACCAAAGTTAGCCCAATTGTTTTGTATAATGTGAAAGACGATGTTACATTGCGATAATCATGAGAGAATTGTGATCTTTATTCTAAGCAAAAAAATTGTGATTCTCATTTTAGCCAGAATTGTGCAGCTCTAATATGTAGGAGGAATTGTCTTATCTCTATGTGTTTACCTACCACTTTAATGTACATAAATTATACTGTTGATACACTGTCCAATAAAGTGGAAGGTGTCCCTGGCAGCTGCAAGTGGGAGATATAAAGACATATTCCACACTAGTGTTGTAAGAAAAAACCTTGTACCGTGCATCCCAGTAGATGTGTGTAGGTGTAATTATTTTCTTCCCTAGGTAGAAACCTAAGGACACTGCCAATAATGCAATATACTATGCAACAGGTAGCCTGTAATTTGACCTAAAGCTCTGTGAAAAATTCTGGTAGAGACAGTGAGGCAATTACATTTACTGGGAGACATGTGTTCTGAGAAATACGTCCGTTTTTAAAATGATACATTTTCAGGATTTATACAGTGCCAACAGTTTGCATAGCATTTTACAAAGTAAAGGGAGACATTATTAGTACAGCACAATTCAATTCATAACTTTTAAGTACCTACAATGTAAAGGTAAGGAGAAATGATACAAAAGATAATAACTGTAGGGGATATGCAGATGAAGAAAGTATAAGTACAATACATTGGGTTATTTTGCATTGAAATACAATACTGTTTTTATTGTTGCAAAGAAGTGTCTTGTATAGTAAGTAGCATATTGCAGTAAAAATATTGTATTTAGTAACATTAAATAAAAAATGGCTGGGACAGCAATTATACATTTCATACCATGTATTACTAAAAAAATGACAGGTACTTATATAGCGCCATCAATTTAAGTAGCACTTTATATATACAGTATATTAATTAGTCCCTGACCTCGAGGAGCATACAATCTGAAGCCCTGTACACACGATCAGTTCGTCTGATGAAAACAGACCGATGGACTGTTTTCATCGGACAAACCGATCGACCTCCTGCTTTGGGATGGAATAAAATAGAATAGAATACTGTTATTAAAGTTTATTACTAAAATCACAGGGCCAGATTCACAAAAGAGATACGACGGCGTATCTCCTGATACGCCGTCGTATCTCTGTTTTAGGGTCTTTCTAACTATGCAACTGATTCATAGAATCAGTTACGCATAGTTAGCCCTAAGATCCGACAGGTGTAATTGAATTACACTGTCGGATCTTAGGATGCAATACCTCGGCCGCCGCTGGGGGGAGTTTGCGTCGTAAACCAGCGTCGGGTATGCAAATTAGTATTTACGGCGATCCACAATTTTTTTTTTTGCGTTCGCTACGTCGCTGCTAGTCTAGTTTCCCGTCGCAAAGTTAGTCGTCGTTTTAGCTGCCCTAACTTTACACAGCCCACGTATGTGCTGTATAAAGTATGGCCGTCGTTCCCGTGTTGAAATTTAAAAATGTTTTGTTCTTGCGTAAGACGTCCGGGAATACGAAAGTACGCTACGCACGTCGCAGTCCGAAAAAATGACGTCACTTCGCGCAAAGCACGGCAGGAATTTCAAAACGGAGCATGCGCAGTAGGTCCGGCGCGGGAGCGCGCCTAATTTAAATGGCACACGCCCCTTTGAATTACGTGGGCTTACGTCGGAGGCCGCCGGCGTAAGTTTTCATGCAAGTGCTTGGTGAATCAGGCACTTGAGATGAAAACTTGCGGCGGTGTAACGTATCTACGATACGTTACGCCGCCGCAGTTCTATGTGAATCTGGGCCACAGTGTATATATGGGCATATCTGTTCTGCAGTGGTTACTGGGCTGCTTTCAAACTGATCCGCAGGTACAGAGCAGTGCACCTGCGGGTTACCTGCACTGAGCCATAGACTTCTATTACCTGCAAGATTTGTGTGCTTTCTGAAAGTGCACCACACCCATAGGATATAATAGAAGTCTATGGCAAAGTGCAGCTAACCTGCAGGAAAGTCACAGGTGAACTGTGCTGCACCCGCGGTGCAGGTAAACAACAGTGCATCATTGTGAAAGCAGCCAACCCAATCGGACCTCCATTCACCTCTAAGGAGTGGTAGCTATATATGGACTTGTGTTCATTTACAAATGACTACCTCCAATCCAATCCACAAAAAAAAAAAAGAGTAGAGTGGGCTCTATAGAGTAGAGTGGGCTGCCATCCACCCGCTCCACTCATTGTGGCCCACGACCGGTTACCAAGTCACTTAAGTGGCCCTTGCTCTTCAAAAGGCTGGGCACCCCTGCCCTAGGGAATAAAATGGTGATCATTGCATTTTTTTCTTATACATTTTTTGTATCGAGGGATTATAACGTTTAAACATTTGGCAAAACTTCACATATCTTTAAAGGTACAAGTCGGTACAGTAAGAAAAGTTGCAAGAATTACAAATAGGAATATGCATTATATTTTTAGTTCAGAAAACATAACAGAATAACACATTCTGAATCCACTTGTCACAGTAGGTAATTGATGGACTGCACAAGTGCAGATTTATTAGATGGTCTGTTAATGTACAGCTTAAGAAAGAAAATTACCGCTCCAGGTGGATTGTGTTGGGATGATCAGTATGGTCTCAGAAGATCAAGGGTGCTGGCAATGCACAAGGCAACAAATGGAAAAAGAAAATATGGACAGCCGCACTCCAAAAAACCTTGATGGTTGTCTTTATTTAAAAAAGGAAAAATGCACTACAAGTCACAGCACACAACACGGGAGTAAATAGCTGACGCGTTTCGCACTAAAAATGTGTGCTTAATCATAGCTATGATTAAGCACTAATTTATAGTGCGAAACGCGTCAGTTGTAGTGCACTTGTATTGCATTTTTCCTTTTTTAAATAAAGACAACCATCAAGGTTCAATGTACAGCTTAAAATAGAGTATTCTACAGAAGGGATATTTTTACCTTTTTCAGTTTATCAGATATTGTCTAAGTTGTAGGCCACATGTCCACATTGTCACCAACAAAAAGGGGAGGTGTCTGGGAATATTTGTTTAAGTTTGTAAGGCGTCATATACCAACTGTATACAATTTTAATAGCGTTTTTCCAGTGTGCAGTGCAATGAGGGCTGTGTAGATTGCTTTATTCCAGTGAAAATTGGGTATTCTATTTGTATTTTTTTCCCCATCTAGTAATCTGAACAGGTTTATTTTCAGAAGATTGATAGTTTAAGTATTTGTAAAACCATGATATAGCTTTTTTAGAAGGTGTTGTAGAGTTATAGAATGACCAAATCGCTTTATTAACATTGGTGTAGGCTGAGGGATGGTTTCAGTGTAAATATTTTATTTGTGCAATTTTATAGAAGGCTTTAGGGTTCTGTGAATCTAGGATATCTTCTAAGTGTAGCTGCTCTAAATGCGACCAAGTACTTATTGAGAATGAGGGGATTCGGTATTCGTATGCCTGTGGGGGTATGCTTATGGCCTTGGTGAGTCATTATGTGGTATTGTTTGGAGTGTTGTGGACCAAGCGGCTAGGGAGGCCTGAATAGTCAAGGATTTAGGAATATATACCTTCAGATTCCCCAGTCCCTTTCTCAGCTGCACTGGAAATGAATGGACAGGAGACAGAGGCTCCTCTCCATTCATAAACTGAAGCATCGTAAACACAGTTTACGATGCTCAGTTATATGAATGAACAGAGTCAGTGATCACTGACTGTTCAGGTAGGAGCCGGGTTTAGCGGCTCCTACCTCCGCTCTCCATCCTGACAGAGGGGGGAGAGCAGCGGCATGGACAATGGACACAGGGCACAGAGGGGGGAGAGCAGCGTCATGGTCAATGAACACAGGGCACGGAGGGGGGAGAATAGCGGCATGGAGAATGTACACAGGGCATGGAGGGGGGAGAGCAGTGGCATGGACAATGGACACAGAGCACGGATGGGGGAGAGCAGCGGCATGGAGAATGTACTCAGGGCACGGAGGGGGGAGAGCAGCGGCATGGAGAATGGACACAGGGCACGGAGGGGGAGAGACGGACGGCAGCAGCACGGAGGTGGGACACAGGAACATGGAGGGAGAGAGCTGGGGAAACTGGAGGAGGATACAGGGAAAGTTAGGTATCGGTAAAGTATCAGAACATTTTCCCCGAGTACAAGTACTCAGGGAAATCCTTGGTATCGGTCCCGATACCGATACTAGTATCGGTATTGGGACAACCCTAATTTGAATAAACTCAAAATACACATAAACTTAGCTATGATTCCCTGTACAATTGTAGGGAGAAGAAGGCATGAGAAATTTGGAATACATGATTTGAATAAAATCAAAATACAGCTAAACTCAACTATGATTCCCTGGGCAGTTACAGGGAAAAGAAAGCATGGGAAATTTGAAATACGTGATTTGAATAAACTCAAAATACACCTAAACTTAGCTATGATTCCCTGTGCAGCTGCAGGAGAAGATACCTCCACCCACACAAACGAGATAGATAGAGGAAATCCACCAGCTGGGACTTTGTATTATGACAGTAGGACCCATCGGTGTCAGAATACACTGATCAAGCTTTACAGAAGTTTTTCAGAATGTGCTTTTAGCAGGGACAGCCACACACTGATCAATATTCAGCCAGTGTTTGGTTAACCAGCAGTATTTTGAACTGTGTACAGCCAACTTAAGTTTGGATGGACATTAGAGGAGGCTGACATACTCTGATACTTATGCTTGTTTAAAAAAGATGTAATGAACACATATTTTATGTATATTTGGAGTTCAGCTTTCACATGTAGGTTACATAAAGATACACTTTACAAACTATTACTAATTAATAAATACCAGCTTGAATTGCAAGTATTTAAAAGTCATTTTCCATAAATCTTTCTTGAATTTATGACAACGTCTCATATCTGACAGCTTAAAAAGAAATGTTGGCATTTGATATATTTTTCATGTCACTCTGACCTTGTTATTCTTTCACTTGAGTGCTTTTGTGGCTTAGAAAAATGAAGCCTAAAAAGAAGTCTAACAGTAACAAGCAATATACAACCTGCCATCTATTACAAAACAGTCAGGATGTCAGCTATTAGCAGATGGGAGGAAGGAGGTCTGTTAACAGTTGTTTCACTATGAGCAGGTGTCAGTTCATTTATCTAAATTTCCAACCAAGAGGCTAGGACGGCATGTAGTGGTTACAGAAAAAGGTGCAGAAAAAATACTTACTTGTTTATTTTTAATTTTCATGTTAATAGGTCTGGATTTCTGTATGGAGAGAGCAACTAAAGTGTATCATTTGGGAACAGTGCCATGAAAAATTATTTTGACATTGAAGGTCTTCATCCAAAAGCTAATGTTAGATAAAGGACATCAAAGTGGAAATTATATTTTTTTTCTCAAACTTATGCTATTTATTCAGTCAACACATTTATCTCAGACCAACTGCCAACTTGTGAAAATTGAATTGCCCCGCATTTTGCCAGCTCTATTAAAAGACTATTTAAACTCAAAAACACATCCTGAAATGCTCAATATAAACTTTACTTAGCAACAACTTTATCTTTACCAGCAATGGTTGCCAAAACCAGACCCAACAACATATTGTTCTGCATATAAAATAGTTTTTAGTTATAACCATTGTAAAAAAAAAAACACATATTTATGTCTTTCTTTTTAGCACACTGTTTTTTATAAAAAAATTACAGACAATGCTTTCCACATGGGATTTGATTACTACATCCCTCCACATGCTTCACATCTTCAGAATTAATAAAGGTCAACAAGTTCTGTTAGAAAATTTAAGTATGTACAGTACTTCACTTTGCATTTTAGAAAGATAGACACAAAGTTGGAAGTTAATTGCCTTACAGTATATTAAAGTAAACCTGTGCTTTACTTATGCAGGCTAAAGAAATAAATTGTACCCCTCCCCAGCTGTATATACTGGGCCAGATTCACAGAAGAGATACGACGGCGTATCTCCTGATACGCCGTCGTATCTCTGAGTGTATCTATGCGACTGATTCATAGAATCAGTTACGCATAGATACTGTAGCCCTAAGATCCGACAGGCGTACAGTTTCGTACGCCTTCGGATCTTAGGCTGCAATACTTCGGCCGCCGCTGGGTGGAGTTTTCCTGTGTCGGGTATGCAAATGAGCTTTTACGGCAATCCACGACAGTTTTCGTTACGTCGTCGCTAGTAATTTTTTCCCGTCGCAAAGTTAAGCCTGCTTTAACATGGCTTAACTTTAGATGAGCCATGTTAAAGTATGGCCGTCGTTCCCGGGTCGAATTTCTAATTTTTTTTTTTTGGCGTAAGATGTCCGGGAATACGAAAGTACATTACGCACGTCGCCGTTCAAAAAAATGACGTCACTTCGCGCAAAGCATGGCGGGAATTTCAAAACGGAGCATGCGCAGTACGTCCGGCGCGGGAGCGCGCCTAATTTAAATGGTACACACCCCATTTGAATTAGGCGGACTTGCGCCGGACGTCTTTGCGATACACCGCCGTAAGTTTACACGCAAGTGCTTGGTGAATCAGGCACTTGCGCTGAAAACTTGCGGCGGTGTAACGTAAACACGATACATTACGCCGCCGGAGTTTTCTGTGAATCTGGCCCACTGTATTTACCTTTTCTTCACTTGACATCCCATCTCATCCTTCAGTTACCATCCTGATAATGCTTAGGTAAGGATCCAAGTCAGCACCATGGTGTGCAAAAGCACATTTGCATGTTACTTGTAAGAGCACCTTCAAGCCGGTTTTCTTCCTTTTATGGGAAACTTTTGAAATGTCTTAAAGTTTCTAGGTTTTGTTAAGGATGAAATTTGCGTTTTGGATCAGATGTGAATTTAACTACTTGCCATCCAAGCCAATTCTGACACTTCATTCCTACATGTAAAAATCAACAATTTTTGTTGGCAGAAATAAATAAAAAATAAAATGGTGGGTGTTGACATTTTTATATCACACATTATTTGCGCTGGGGTTTTTCAAATGCAATTTTTTTGGGAAAAAAACACTTTCCTAAATAGAAAAAAAAAAGCACTTAAGCTAGCCCAATTTTTTGTATGATGTGAAAGAAGATGTTACACAGAGTAAATAGATATGTAACATGTCAAGCTTTAAAATTGCATCTGCCCGTGGAATGGCAGCAAACTACGGTGCTTAAAATTCTCCATAGGTAACACTTTAGGTGACGTTTAACCTTTACAGGTTTCCAGTTTAGAGTTGCACAGGAGGTCTAGGGTGAGAATTATGGCACTCGCTCTGATGTTCATGACAATACCTCACATGTGTGGTGCGATCACCATTTACATATGCATGCAGGAGTAATGTATGCATTCGCATTTGCATGTAAGTACGGTGGGATGGGGGTGCTTTACATATTTCTTTATCATTATTTATTTTTTACAAACTTTATTTTTTACACTTTGTTTGGCGATTAACTTTATTGCTATCACAAGAGATGAAAAATATCCTGTAAAAGCATTGATCGTGACAGATCATCTTTAATGAGAGATCTGGGATCTATTAGACCCCAAATCTCTCCTCTAGCCTTCCATGCAGTCAGTCAGACACAGATCGGTCTGAATGCCTGTTTTCCTGGCCGCTGGTGGCCAGATAAATCTAGGGACGAAACCGGAAGTGATTACACAACTCATTATTCCCAGTTTCCGGTGTTACAGAGAGAGGGGAACAATGTCAGTTTAGGACAGCCATTGCTGCAGGCCACATCCTGGGCACTGCGATCGTACAGTAGAGCCCAGGAGAGGAGGCGGCAGGAGGAAGTGGGAACTCCTTCCGCAGATGTGGTCGAGTGGCTAATTTGCCAATCGAATCACTTCTGCATGTTAGGGAATCACCGGCTGAAAACATACATACCAGAATGATGCCTATAGGTACAGGCATCATTCTTGTATACCCACTGAAACCAGAGGACATCCATGGACATCCTCCGAGCGGTAAGTGGTTAAGACAAACCCAGCCTGTGTGTAATTAGGCCTTTCACTAACCTAAAATTCCTAGCTGCTGCAACAGAAACACAGTGTCAGGGAACTTAGGTTTACATTACAGCAGAGTTGTGCATCTGTAATTTAGTAATGGGAGTGCAAAGTGTACACATTGGTGGGTGTCGGGTAGTTAATAATATATAAAAAAACAGTGTAGTTCTGTAAACCATCATAAATGCAAGATATTATACAGTGCATAAAAACATATAAACATAAAGTGCTTGTATATAGGAAATGTGCAAAGTTCAGTGGCTGTAGCCAGTAATGTGTAAAATCACCAATATACAGTAGTGAGTTCGTAAAGGCAAATAGCCCAATAAGAAGGATTTTGGATCCACTCTTGGAAAAAAACACTTTTGGAAGTGAGATGAAACAGTAACGGCTGATGTAACACCAGGAATAGTGTATACTCCACCCAGGGGAATAGGTATGAATACACTTACCAGACGTGGTGTACTCACCAGGGACAGTGGGTCAATCAATTGCGACCAGAACCTGGAACTCCAATGATGTACTCTGGAACTCCCACAGAACAGGATGGAACTGAAACCTGGTTACGAGCAAGATGCATCCAGTTCTAGCAGGGTGGAACAGAAAAGCCAGCAGCACATGTGAATAGAATCACAAATCTTGTAGAACCACTACAGTAAGGAGAGTGTTTTCACACTCACTATATGCATTCAGATAGTTTTGTAACCGTGTTCCAGTTCCATCCTGTTCTGTGGGAGTTCCAGAGTACATCATTGGAGTTTCAGGTTCTGGTCGCCATAAGCTTGATTGACCCACTGCCGCCGGCACCTGAGTCCACCACGTCTGGTAAGAGTATTCATCCCCATTCCCCGGGTGGAGGATACACTATCCCTGGTGTTACATTGGCCATTACTGTTTCATCTCACTTCCAAAAGTGTTTTTTTCAAGAGTGGATCCAGAATCCTTCTTATTTGGGCTATTTGCCTTTACGAACTCACTATATTGGTGATTTTACACATCACTGGCTACAGCCACTGGACTTTGCACGTTTCCTATATACAAGCACTTTATGTTTATATGTTTTTTATGCACTGTATAATATGTTGCATTTATGATGGTTTACAGTGCTACACTGTGTTTTTATATATTTCCTTGACTTTGTTTTAGCTGCTTTTCACATGATTGGCTAGCGCAGTAATTTCACACTCTTTCCACAGTTGTTAATAATTGATGGATTATTTTTGCTGCACGCTGTCATTAACTATGGATTTGCACAGCCGGAGATTGTGATTGAAACTAAATCATAAAATTCCTTGTATTCATTAAAAATACTACAGGATGTTTTCTGAATGGAGAAGGTGACCCCATATCATTACTGTATAAAACGGGAAGTCACACCAGCAGCGCCAGGAAGATCAAAGTTTAAACTATATCTGGCATGGAATACATGGCAAAGCAGCCCTCTGGACATTAGATACCAATCATTAGAGGTAACCGAGTAGGCCCAATCTAAGTTTTTTTTTTCTGATTATCCACTTTAATACTGATTAGCCCTTATTAAAGTGGGTGTAAACCCACTCTCATCCTTTCTAAACTACTGCCAAAGTGGTTATCTATAAGGATATACATGACTCTTGCATGTATCCTTACCTGTAAAATGTCTCCCCTCTGTCTGTTATGAGACCCCAAAAACTGCAGATTCTGTGGGCGGGTCTGTTGTCTGGAGCTTGGTGGGAGGGGTCGTGATGTCAGTAGACTCCCCACCCACTTCTACACTCCCCTTGGCCAGGCATCAATATTTCTTAGACTGAACTTCTGCTGGTCTTGTGGATTATGCCACATGATCACTAACATCCAGTCAAAACCCAGGAAAGTCACCACATTACTTCAGCATGCCCAATCATTCTGAGGTGTGGATCTGAAGTACACAGAATGTACACAGAATGTACACAGAATGTACACAGAATGCCTCTCTCACACTCGTGGATAAGACATGTAAATCACTTGTCACTCACAGCAAGGGACCGTTTTTATCTCACTGAAAAAAGATAAGAGGAATGCTCAGAGCTGGATTATCTCTGTGTGGCAAGACAGGGCACAGATGACATGAAATCCTACAAGGTGCAAGCCTTAATTTTTTTTTTTTTTTCGGTTTTACATCCACTTTAATCTTTTCATCCTCTTCTTCCCCATTATTTTGCTGATGATTTTTTTTTTTTTTTACTTTCAATTTATTTGACTACTAAAATGTATACATATTTTCAAATGTAATTAATTTGTTCCTCAATTTAATTTAGTGAAGCATTTCAAATGCAAAATTAAAAATATATATATTTTAAATTATAAATAACTTTTCTTAAGTGCAAAATTAAAAATATATATATATTTTAAATTATAAATAACTTTTCTATGCTTTGTAATAAAAAATAAATTCTAGCATCATTTAACACCGGAAAAACGATACAATAAAATGTGTACTTTTTATTGACTTTTGCTTTAAAAACTAATACTGGTCAAACTACAACAGCACATTTTTACATCTTTTGTATATAGAATAAATAAAATAAAAAAATATTAGCAAGCAAAAGCCCTATTTGTACTGAACAAAACAATCTATGTATTACTTTGTTACCTTAAGTTATGTCAAAGCTATCACAAAATTAATAGGGTCATAGCTAATATGTACAAATTGCTTTGGTCCATAAATTATGTACAAAAGGCTGAACTGGTTAAACAAATATACAACGACTGTAAATGTTCTTCATAAGTTCTAGGTGTTTCATTTTAAGGAGTAATATATTCTTGATTTTGCAGCTATCCTGCTGTCATGTTTAAATGTTGTTGTTTTTTTTCTTTCTATAGCTCCAAGTGAAGTCATCAGCACTATGAACAACACTCATTAATTAAACTTACTAAAAGGGCCAGGAGCTCCCAAACAGTTGGGGCATGTGTAAGCAGGCTAGCAACTGCATAGACTGCATTTTTCCATGATGTCCTTGCAATGTTGTCAATAGCAAAAAAAGAGTGCAACACAAGGCCTAGTAGCACAACTCAGCGCCTTAGTATGCGGTACAATATGATGTCTAATTGAAAATCAGCCAAAATGTGAGTCATATGGGACAACTTAATATCTCAATATGTCAAATACTCAAATCCCAACGTATGTTATCATGTTCGGATGACAGAACAAAAATATTAAATGTGTGACAGCAGCTATTTAAATACTCTGGCCCAGATTCAAGAAGCTACTGCGCCCGCGCAACCATAGGTTGCGCGGCGCAATAGCTGTTTTGCTCCCGCGTAGCGAATGCCCCTGATTCAGGAACATCGCTACGCGGACTGCAGCCTAGGATATGACAGACATAAGCCTCCTTATGCCTTCATATCTCAGGCTGCATTCTTGCGTTGGCCGCTAGGGGGCGCGGCCATTGTGATCGCCGTATAGTATGCAAATTGCATACTACCACCGATTCACAAAAGTTGCGCGGGCCCTGCGCACGCAAGGTACGGAGTTTCCGTACGGCGACTTTAGCGTAAGGTTGCTCCTGCTAATAGCAGGGGCAGCCAATGCTAAAGTATAGCCGCCCTTCCCGCTCGTGAAATTTAAATTTCACGTCGTTTACGTAAGTGATTCGTGAATGGCGCTGGACGTCATTCACGTTCACTTAGAAGCAAATGACGTCCTTGCGACGTCATTTGCCGCAATGCACGTCGGGAAAGTTTCCCGACGGAGCATGCGCTGTTCGCTCGGCGCGGGAGCGCGCCTAATTTAAATGATTCCCGCCCCCGGCGGGATCATTTACATTAGGCGCCCTTACGCAGGGCTAATTAGCATAGCGCCCGCGCAATTTACGGAGCAACTGCTCCGTAAATCGAGGGCAAATCGAAATATTTGCGTGGGCGCAGAGCAAAAATCGTTGCCCTTTGCCCACGCAAATATTGCGCGGATCTACCTGAATCTGGGCCAATGTCAGTTGACACCGTAGCAAAACATGTATGAAAGATCAAATAAAAAGAACAAAAAAGTTCAAAATGAAAAACAGCGCTAAACATTGGTTAAAATGTCCAATTACATATAGTGCATTCGTTAGGTGCCGGTTTTATAAATCTCAGATGTGCAGATAGTCCATAGCAGATCCTACACCTTTTTCCCAGACAAGTCACCACGCGTGGGGCACACTCCCCTTTGGGGTATTCACTCACCAGAAAGTTAGAAAATATGGGCACTGAAAGGTATCTTTACACACGATCATCCGTTCCAAGATGGGGGTCAGTAAGGGCAAAATGCTGCCATGATATCTTCTTAATGGCACTTTGCGGATTATCAGACAGATGGTAGTAGTGTTTTCTCTGTGGCAGGACAGCAGCTCGCTCTTGTTCGGTCCACACCCAGCAGATTAATGAGAAGTTTGAGGGGAATAAACACAGCTCCTCATACTTTCCAGCCCCATAGGCGGTCCATGTACTGACACTTGAACGGATGATCGTGTGTAAAGATACCTTTCAGTGCCCATATTTTCTAACTTTCTGGTGAGTGAATACCCCAAAGGGGAGTGTGCCCCACGCGTGGTGACTTGTCTGGGAAAAAGGTGTAGGTTCTGCTATGGACTATCTGCACATCTGAGATTTATAAAACCGGCACCTAACGAATGCACTATATGTAATTGGACATTTTAACCAATGTTTAGCGCTGTTTTTCATTTTGAACTTTTTTGTTCTTTTTATTTGATCTTTCATAAATGTTGTCAATACACCTTACCATTTTCTTCCCATACAGCCAGGGGAGAAGACAGCTTAATATGGATCCTTTTTGGCTCCTCGCCGCTTATTTCAAAAAAAGATGTAGCAGGATGGTTCTTTATTCTAAGGGACCCCAAAGCAATCTGAGGCATCCTGTAGAAGGCATTTGCACGTTCTGATTTTAGAGCCTTCAACGTTTTAATAAAAATAGATTTACACTATTCAGTTTCTGTCTGCTGCATTGCTGGATTACTGAGCCTCTATTAGGAGGGAGCATGGGCGTCCGCTCCATAGGGCAAGGGGGGGCAATTGACCCCCCCCTGGAAAATCGAGAAAGCGTTGAAGAGTTTTGTGACCACGGGCTGTCTAAACGGTCCCGGGTTGGATGTCACACAGGCACAGCGAGCAGAGTGAAGCTGCCTCTCCTCCAGTGTTTATGTGTACACAGGGGGAGGGAACCTGCTGTGCCTGTGCTGCGCTGATGGCTGATCTGAGGTACTGAATGGGATGGGGGAGGGGGGTTTGTGCTAAATGGGGGGTCCATCTGTGCTGAAGGGGGGTCTGTACTGAAGGGGCGTCTGTGCTTAAAGGGGCTCCATCTGTGCTGAAGGGGGTCTGTGCTGAATGGAGGGGTCTGTGCATAATGGGGGGGTCTGTGCTGAAGGGGGGTCCATTTTTGCTGAATGGAGTGTTCTGTGCAGAATGGGGGGTCCATCTGTGTTGAATGGAGGGGTCTGTGCTGAAGGGGGAGTCTGTGCTGAAGGGGGTTCTGTACATTCTCTAGGCTATATTTATGTGGGCATAGAGTTAAGCTGAATTATCTCAAGAGCTATTTCACACTGCCAGCTGGCCGCGTTATCGGTAAAGTGGCGCTTTACCATCATTTTAGCTGCGCTATTCGGCCGCTAGCGGGGCACTTTTAACCCCTGCTAGCATTTGAAGAAAGGGTTAAATGCGACCGTGTATCGCCGCTGCCGAAGCGCCCCTCCCTGAAAAAATTTCAGCGGACGCCCATGGGAGGGAGGAGAGAAGGCAATATCCAAGGGAATAGGGGAATGTAGTTTGCTCCACCTGAGCTGGTGAGGAAGTTTCAGAGAAGCCCTTAACTATCTATAATATGCCAAAATATGTCAAGAGGATCAAATACAAGTGCAAACTGACCTACAGCAACGTTGATCCAATGTGTCTGGTTAGTTTGGTAGCTGAGGCCATGTTTTATTGATCTGAAGCAAAACTGTTTATGAAGATAAACTGGTTATTAACTCTAGCAATGCCTTCCAAATGTCTGATCCTTATGTGTCACTGTGACCCCAAATTCTGCCTAGCGCCCTTCCCAGTTCAGACAGTTACAAACTGAGGGGAACAAGAAATGCCATGCACAGTGAGAACGGACTGTTGCTCCAAGTCTTATGCCGCGTACACACGGTCGTTTTCTGCGATGTAAAAAAACGACGTTTTTAAAAACGTCAATTTAATTGACCGTGTGTGGGAGAAAACAACGTTTTATGTCTTCTGAAAAACGACCAAAAAAAATTGAAGCATGCTTCAATTTTATGTGTCGTTTTTCAAAACGTCGTTTTTGACTTCACAGAAATTGACCGTGTGTAGCAAAAAACGACGTTTCAAACGACGTTTTTACACCCGCGCATGCCCAGAAGCTAGTTATGAAGCGAGCTTCAATGGAAAAACGTGGTGAACGTAACCTCGCTTTGCTAGAGCACTGTGAAAAAACGATGGTGTGTAGGCAACATCGTTTTTGAAAAGTGTCGTTTTAAAAACGTCGTTTTTTACTTCACAGAAAACTTCGTTTTTTCACATCGCAGAAAACGACCGTGTGTACGCGGCATCATAAGCAGTGGCATCCAGCAATCCAATATATTGTAGACTTGCTCCAACCTGCCAACCCAAGAAACCAGCAGCAACACATTATATAAAATGTCCTACTTGTATGTTTTTTTGTTAGATCACATCACCTGACCCAGTGGCACTTTCTCTAGCTGAAGACAAAGAACATAATTTTTCCTTAAAAAAAAAGGAGGGGGGGGGGGGTAAAACAATAAGTCTTTTAAACTCAAGTGCTAAATTAAAGTTTTTACAAAAGTATGCAGATGTATGCACAGCTATGCAAAACAAGAATGCAAAGTAATTTCCCATTGTTTTGATTTTCATAAACTCAAGACATCTGGACCAAAAGGATTAGCTGATTTTAACTCAGCATGTGCAATCAGCACTTGCCAAATAATGCAATGAGATGGTTTTATATTTCCTACATTCTGTCTCATTTTGTACCAGATGCCAGTACAGAAATCATTAAAGCAGACCTAGTCTCAGAGATACTTTTTCACTTTAAGTGCAATCAGGCCTAATTAGTTAATTTGTAACTGTAATTCTTACAGGTATGCATTACCTCTCAAAGAGATTCACAGTACTCCTCTGAAAATGCTTTTATCTTTATTTCATCACAGAGGGTCAGCACTGTACAGGTATTATCCATGGATGAAAGTAACTTTTTGGAATTAGGTCAGCCTAGACAGATAAAAATTTGGCCGGTTCAGCAGGAACCAGACAAATTTCAATCCACCTATGGGCAGGCTGGCTGTACTGAAGTTTATCTATCGATCGACTTCAGTGGAACCAGTCTGTAGGGTTTTTCTTGTGTGATCACTGCTGTCAGTTATACTTGTTGTCGGAAATTCCGACCGTGTGTAGGCTCCATCAGACATTTGCTGTCTGAGTTTCCGACAACAAAATTTTTTAGAGCTGGTTCTCAAATTTTTACGACAACAAGTTTTGTTGTCGGAAATTCAGATTGTGTGTATTGAATTTCCGATACACAAAATTCAACGCATGCTCAGAATCAAGCAGAAGAGCCACACTGTCTATTGAACTTCATTTTTCTCGGCTCATCGTACGTCTTGCACGTCACCGCATTCTTGGCATTCGGAATTTCCAACAACATTTGTGTGACCATGTGTATGCAAGACAAGTTTGAACCAACATCCATCAGAAAAAAATCCACGTTTTTTTTGTCGGAATGTCTGATCGTCTGTATGCGACATTACAGTTTGCTTCATTACGTGCAAAGGACATTCCATAAATCTAATAGCTGAACACATAACAAAAATAATAATCCAGATGTTTATAATTACATTTGAATTACTTAGCTATGCTAAACTGAATTTTCAAGCAGCCCACTGAAGTAGATCATCCATATTACAGCATTACAATTTGCATTATGTATATACGCAACCCTTCAGTTATAATGTCCTTGAACTGCTGGATAATCTCTGAGTGAATTTGGCTGAAAATTGGCATAAATGTGCTCTTCCTTCATGTTGTCAGACTGAAAGAAAAAAAAAACATTACAACCAAACATTAAATACATTAAAAAGTTGTTGTTTTTTTCTCAGAGAATAAATACTTCCCACCAATCCACAAGCCCACCTCCTTTGCACCATTAGCAATGTTTCCAATTATTAGAAAAATAAACTCTTATGCCCTGTACACACGATCGGATATCTGATGGAATCTAAACCGATGGATTTTTTCATCAGATATCCAATGAAGCTGACTTTCATCAGTCTTGCCTACACACCATCGGTTAAAAATCCGATCGTGTCCAACGCGGTGACGTAAAACACTACGACATGCTGAGAAAAATGTAGTTCAATTCTTCTGAGCATGCTTCGACTTGATTCTGAGCATGCGTGAATTTTTGACCGATGGATTTCCCCACAGACGATCGTTTTTTTAAAACAGGTTCTATTTTTTTTCACTGATGGGAAAAAAAATGATGGGGCCTACACACGATCGGTTCGTCCGATGAAAACAGTCCATCGGTCCGTTTTCATCAGAAGAACCGATCGTGTGTACAGGGCATAACTGTAACAGAAATATGAGTAAAAACATATATACATGTTGTGCCTCCTCAAGAGATGGTGAACTGGAGCAGACCCTTGTATAGATGGGACATATAGAGAGTGTGCTCAAGATGGTCCATGTAAAGCTACCTGTATACAGTATATGGATGCCTATTCTAATACACCCTTTGCTCAAGCATTGTGATACTTATTTTAAATATTTAGATACATATTTGACCTCATTGCTCAGAGTCTCCTAAGTGCCAATGATATATTCCCTTTGTTTTTACCTGCCTGCTATTTGGCTCTTGTTTGCTCCCATACCTGCCTCAGCAGGGGATTTGGGTGGCTCTGGCGGGATCTGTGACCGGGGTTAGTCATTTCTCCACTTTTAAATATTGGGACCTCCACACCTCCTGAGCAAGTGGCCCTGAACGGTGAAACATGTAGAAGAACTATGTACATGTGGAATTGTCTCCCATATCTCCCATATGTTAATATGCATCTCTTTGATATCATTTAAAGTTAAAGTTGGTTTGAATAGATGTTTTTCATATTGCATGGGGACAAGTCATAACTGTATGGGAGTCGCTTGAGGAGGCGCAACTTGTGCATATGTTTTCAATTATATTTCTGTTACAATAAAGTTACATTTTTATAATAATTGGAAATTAATGCTGTGAAGTCATTCCTTGGGGGGGTACCAATAAAGTCCCTTTTTCCCCTCATCCTATATACGTTTTTAGTGCAAATATTTCTGGATGTGATGCCCTAACATTAAATACTATGGTGCTTGTATCAGTATTAAGTCCCTACAGTGACTAATATAGAATATAAAAGGCTACTCAATGGGTTAACATTGGTTAGCCATTTCAGACACTAAAGCTGGCCATAGAAGGATTGAAATTTGGTTGTTTCAGCAGTTTGGTCGGTTCAGGCTCTAATGACGGACTTCTCTTGAACTGATCTGCAGTACCAATCAGTGTATTCTGTCAGTGAAAAGTGCCTGCTGTCAGAAAACAATGGCACAGCGAGGAGGATTCCGCCATCCACTTCACTTGTGAAATATGTGCTTTTTTTTTCAAGCAGCTAACCAGCGTATCAGAAAAGACAATCCATGTATGGTAAGCCTTACTGTGGGGGCAGTTGTCATCAACACAAGACTACCCTTTTAGCTGCTATTGCTATAGCTGGTGTTTGTCCATACAAGTTCAAATCCACTCCTGTACTGGGCATAAAGGATCCTCATAATATTCCTTCTCCTTATAAGCCGCCCGTAAACTCCAGTCACATTGATCACTTTAAGAGTTAAGCCCCCTTGCTGCTGCTCGTGAACTCCAATCACATCGACCACGTGCAAAGCAATCAGATCTTTCAATAGTGCTATATCTTTTTTTAAATGTTATTATATTCAAAAACGTCATAACAAATGAGCACTTACATTTCAAAAAACTTTAGCAAGCCTCTGTGTATTTTACTTGCCCCACCATTGCTAGGAAGAATGCATCACCTCTCAACTGGCTCTGTAGCCCCCGGATGTCAGTGCTCTTTCTGTCTGTTACACTCAGAATGGTGCTTCCTGGTTCCACGTTCGTCAGCCTCTCAGGTCCCTCCTACTAGTTTTGTCACTCCTCGTAAATTCCTCAGAGAGATGTGATTGGCTGATGAATGTCCTAGTAGCCCCTAGATTACCTTCAGGATACATGTATTGCTATGCTGCAGGCTTATATAAATGATTGGCATTTGATTAGTGTCAAGGCAATCACCGCAGTGAGAGTATGTGGTGTATATACCATAGACTATAGGAAAATGGGCTCCACTTTGTATCAATACGGGCTACAAGAAAATTGCGGCAACAAACCGCTATGCAAATAATAGGACATTCGGCGACCATTACAAATATAGCTTTATATTTGAAATAGTTGTAATTACATGGAAAATATTGCTAAAGCAGTGTTAAAAGAACCACCGCCATGAAGGAATATGGGATGGAAACATTTTGCTGATTGTATTAATAGGGGCTACAAGAAAATGCCGACGGTAAGCTGCTTTATTAACACAAAGACATTCATCAGCCAATCACATCTCCCTAAGCAAGTCACGAGGAGTGATTATACTAGTAGGAGGGACCTGAGAGGATGAGGGACATGGAACCAGGATGCACCTTTCTGAGTGTAACGGAAGGAAGGAGCACTGATGGCCGAGGCTGCAGAGCCGGTTGAGAGGTGATACATTTGTTCTAGCACTGGTGGTACAAGTAAAATACACAGAGGCTTGCTTACGTTTTTTGAAATGTGGGCGCTCATTTGTTATGACCATTTTGGATATAATACAATTTTAAAGACAATAAAGCACTGTTGCAAGATATGGTTGCTTTGCATGTGGTTGAGGTGATTGGAGTTCACGAGCAGCAGCAAGAATGTTTAACTCTTAGGCCCCGTACACACGACCGAACATGTCTGCTCAAACTGGTCCGCGGACCAGTTTCAGCAGACATGTTCGGTCGTGTGTACGGCCGATCGGACAGGATTCCAGCGTACATTTGCCCGCCAGACCGTTTTCGAGCGGACAAATGTTTCTAAACGTGCTTAGAAACATGCCCGCTGGAATCCTGTCCGTCGGACATGTTCAGTCCTCTGTACAGACTTACCGTACATGTCCGAGCGGCCGCCATCCCTCGCATGCGTCGAATGACTTTGACGAATGCGTGGAAGCATTGACCTTTCAGCGTCGCGGACGTCGGCGCGTCATCGGCGCGGCGACGGCGCGGCGCGAACACGTCACCGCGCTGTCTGTCCGCACTGATTGTCTCTCATTTCTGTATGATGGTGTGTACAGCCATCATACAGAAATCTCCGGGCGGGCATGTCCGCTGAAAACGGTACGGCGGACTGTTTTCAGCGGACATGTTTGCCCGTGTGTACAAGGCCTTAAAGTGATTGATGTGACTGGAGTTTACAGGCAGATTATAAGGAGAAGGAATATTATGAGGAGCATTTCAAAGGATTAATAATTCCCAAAGTCACATTTACTAAGCCTATAAGGTGAGGGCACAACCGGTGGAGAGAGCACAAGGATTATGAGAAACACATATACTGGTGGATGATTGTGGAGAGATCGATTTATTCACTATGCATATTATGTACTGGCATAATATTTTCACCATTGTTTGATTTATATAAGGACAATATATGGACAAAATCTGCACATTGCACTTTAATACGTATTTTATTGTTTGATCTATATAAGGACACTTTGTGAAAATTTGCATATTGCACTTTATTTATTTATTACACTATTGTTTATTGAATGCACTATATGTCCCTTTAGGGATATCTTTATATTTAGTGCTGCACTTTTTATGATTTTAGTTTTGTCACATTTCACATGTTTAGTAAGTGTGTTAAGTGCTGGCAGCTCCAATAGATTAACATATTGGCTCACAATGTTTTACATATTTATGATAAAGGACGTAATACACAATGTCGAATACAATGAAAAAATATAACACCTACTTTATACTTGTTCCATGTTCTCATTCACATAGCATAGTTTTAAGGAATCATTCATGCAGGCACTGAGGCTCAAACACAGTTTGCCGACAGGTGATAAAAATATATGTATCCAAATTTGCTACTTAAAGTGGTTATAAAGCCTGGTGTTTTTTTTTACCATAATGCATTCTATGCATTAAGGTAAAAAACCTTAATTGTCACAGAATCGCCTCCCCCCCCCCCTCACTCCCCTTATACTTACCTAAGCCCAATTTCGATCCACTGCTGTGCATGAGAACAGTGACTATCTTTGCACTCTCCCTCCTCACAAGGCAGATTAATAGCCGTGGGAGCTATTGGCTGCTGTCAAACACATTTTGTGACGAGAGAGCGAGTGGGCAGGGCCAAGCCATGCAGACAGGGCGGCTCGAGAGTCTGCACAAGTGCCCTCATAGAAAGCGACTTTCTATGGAAGCACCCAGTGAGGGGGTAGCCAGGAGCACCAATGGGAGACCCAGAAGAGGAGGATTGGGGCTTCTCTGTGCAAAAGCATAGCACAGAGCAGGTTAGTGTGACATGTTTGTTATTTTATTAAAAAATAAATAAAGGCTTACAATCACTTTAATTAATGTCCTATTTAAACTAAAAGGCATAAAATGAAGAAATGAGACAAAGATGATAACTGGGACTCTAGGGGATTTAAGGAGAAAAGGGCCCAAGGATTCAAGTGGTTTAACTAGTAAAATTACCCAAAATCAGTTTTTATGTTAGCTTCCGGAATTTGCCACCTGGCAGGAACCAAACAGGCAGAGAAATGGAGAACCTTATATTGCAATTAAATTCTAGGACATAACACTTGGAGCTTGCTGACAGGGGGGGAAAAGCAGAGTAAAGTCCTCATTAATCTGATAATGCTTATATAAATAATTGGCATTTGATTAGTGTCAAGGCAATCACCGCCGTGAGAGTATGTGGTGTGTACAGGGAGTGCAGAATTATTAGGCAAGTTGTATTTTTGAGGATTCATTTTATTATTGAACAACAACCATGTTCTCAATGAACCCAAAAAACTCATTAATATCAAAGCTGAATATTTTTGGAAGTAGTTTTTAGTTTGTTTTTAGTTTTAGCTATTTTAGGGGGATATCTGTGTGTGCAGGTGACTATTACTGTGCATAATCATTAGGCAACTTAACAAAAAAAAAATATATACCCATATATACCCATTTCAATTATTTATTTTTACCAGTGAAACCAATATAACATCTCAACATTCACAAATATACATTTCTGACATTCAAAAACAAAACAAAAACAAATCAGTGACCAATATAGCCACCTTTCTTTGCAAGGACACTCAAAAGCCTGCCATCCATGGATTCTGTCAGTGTTTTGATCTGTTCACCATCAACATTGCGTGCAGCAGCAACCGCAGCCTCCCAGACACTGTTCAGAGAGGTGTACTGTTTTCCCTCCTTGTAAATCTCACATTTGATGATGGACCACAGGTTCTCAATGGGGTTCAGATCAGGTGAACAGGGAGGCCATGTCATTAGTTTTTCTTCTTTTATACCCTTTCTTGCCAGCCACGCTGTGGAGTACTTGGACATGTGTGATGGAGCATTGTCCTGCATGAAAATCATGTTTTTTTTGAAGGATGCAGACTTCTTCCTGTACCACTGCTTGAAGAAGGTGTCTTCCAGAAACTGGCAGTAGGACTGGGAGTTGAGCTTGACTCCATCCTTAACCCGAAAAGGCCCCACAAGCTCATCTTTGATGATACCAGCCCAAACCAGTACTCCACCTCCACCTTGCTGGCGTCTGAGTCGGACTGGAGCTCCCTGCCCTTTACCAATCCAGCCACGGGCCCATCCATCTGGCCCATCAAGACTCACTCTCATTTCATCAGTCCATAAAACCTTAGAAAAATCAGTCTTGAGATATTTCTTGGCCCAGTCTTGACGTTTCAGCTTGTGTGTCTTGTTCAGTTGTGGTCGTCTTTCAGCCTTTCTTACCTTGGCCATGTCTCTGAGTATTGCACACCTTGTGCTTTTGGGCACTCCAGTGATGTTGCAGCTCTGAAATATGGCCAAACTGGTGGCAAGTGGCATCTTGGCAGCTACACGCTTGACTTTTCTCAGTTCATGGGCAGTTATTTTGCGCCTTGGTTTTTCCACACGCTTCTTGCGACCCTGTTGACTATTTTGAATGAAACGCTTGATTGTTCGATGATCACGCTTTTAGAAGCTTTGCAATTTTAAGAGTGCTGCATCCCTCTGCAAGATATCTAGCTATTTTTGACTTTTCTGAGCCTGTCAAGTCCTTCTTTTGACCCATTTTGCCAAAGGAAAGGAAGTTGACTAATAATTATGCACACCTGATATAGGGTGTTGATGTCATTAGACCACACCCCTTCTCATTACAGAGATGCACATCACCTAATATGCTTAATTGGTAGTAGGCTTTCGAGCCTATACAGCTTGGAGTAAGACAACATGCATAAAGAGGATGATGTGGTCAAAATACTAATTTGCCTAATAATTCTGCACTCCCTGTATATACCATAGACTATAAGAAAATGGGTGCCACTTTGCATCAATACGGGCTACAAGAAAATTGCGGCAACAAACCGCTATGTAATGCCATTTTACATACGTGTGTGTGACCTACGTATGCGTTTGCCTTAGTGCATGAGCATGGGGGGGACAGGTGGACAGGTGACCAGTCTGTTGACAGGTAAGTCATATGTAATTCAAATGTGTATGTTTGCCATTCATTCAATACAACATCACATTTCTACTGATACATATAAAAAACTCCAGTAGGTTCCTCACCTGCTGGGAACTATATACTGGACACAATGTGGGTGTTGCTGGCTTAATCTCTTGTTTTTTATGCTTCCATTTCCTGAAAAAAGAAAAAAGATTATTTTTTTTGATCAAACAATATTTGTTTTCTTACTATGAAGCCAAACTAGTTTAAAGCTTAGATTTAGTACATATTTAGGCGGGATGCAGCACCAAAAAAATTGCCACGTCATGTAAATGGTTTCATGCCATATAGGGAGCATACAGCATGAAGAGCCAGTGTAAACAATTTCCTAGAACCTGCAGCTTTGAGACCCTTCCACTGTTAGCACAATTTGGCCATAACTACTAGTGCAGCTTTACTACTCTCCTCCAGGACCCATCAGGGGTAGCATGGCGTATGGTCTGAGCACTGACAGGCTGACCCCCCACCCCTTCAACCTCTGCAGCAATGCTGGCAGCACTCATAAGTCTATCTCTCTAGGACACTGAGCACGTGCATTCAACTCCTTTGGTCGACCATGGCGAGGCCTGTTCTGAGTAGAACCTGTTATGTTAAACCGCTGTATGGTGTTAGCTATCATGCTGTAGCTCAGTTTCGGGGCCTGGGCAATCTTCTTATCATCTATGCCATCTTTATGAATAGCTACAATTCTTTTTTTCAGATCCTCAGAGTTCTTTGCCATGAGGTGCCATGTTGAACTTCCAGTGACCAGTATGGAAGTGTGAGAGCGATAACACCAAATTTAACACACCTGCTCCCCATTCACACCCGAGACCTTGTAACACTAACGAGTCACATGACACAGGGGATGGAAAATGGCTAATTGGGCCCAATTTGGACATTTTTACTTAGGGGTGTACTCACTTTTGCTGCCAGCGGTTTAGACATTCATGACTGCGTGTTGAGTTGTTTTGAGGGGACAGCAAATTTACACTGTTATACAAGCTGTACACTTACTACTTACATTGTAGCAAAGTGACATTCCTTCAGTGTTGTCACAGGAAAAGTTTTTACAAAATTGTGAGGGGTGTACTCACTTTTGTGAGATACTGTATATATATATATATATATATATATATACATTATATATATATATATATATACAGTCACAACAGGAAAATAAAGTAACGTCAGAGGAAGTAGGTGTAAAAAAATGCTTCTCCTTAAAATAAAAAAATAAAAACACACGTGTTCTATTATTGACTGTTCTGCTCGCTGGCACTAGCTTTAATAGCTCAATTTTCTCAGTTTTGTAGCTTTGTACATAACTTTTACTCTGCTTCTGAAACTGGTTTTCAAAGAATGTGTGGCTGTATATCTCGCACCAGTTGGCAAAAACACATGATACAAATATATTTCAGTAAATGTGCTGTGTATTATCCACTGACATATTTGTTATATTTTTTGGTCCTTTTGAATCAGAAAGCATTCTCCAACTGTTGGAATTTCTTAAGTTCCTTTTTAACACTGAAGGTCACATAACACATATTTGTAGAATACATTTTTTCTCATGCTTCATGACCATTGCTAACTCACTGTAATTGTTTTTTCAGACTAATGGTTTGTTAAATATTTTACAGCTCAGGCAAGTATTTGTATACGCATCAAGAGGTTTATTTCAGAAATAGATGAAAATAAGCTCTGACCGAAAGCTAGAGAAGGGCAGAGAAACTGATAAACTCTCTAGCAAGAAAGGTGACCAAAAATAACTTGCAAGGATAGGTTGTGTTGCTCATTTATTTATGAACCTTTATTTCTTGTTATAGAAGACCATGCCGCTTTCCAGGTAGCATGTTCAAACTTAAAGAATTAAAGTGGTTGTAAACCCACTTTTTCACTTTTACCTACAGGTAAGCCTATAACAAGGCTTACCTGTAGGTATAAAGAATATCTCCTAAACCTGTACGGTTTAGGAGATATTCCCCTCGCAATGCGGGCGGCGCATGCGCAGGGGGGAATCCACTACGAAAGGACCGGCATCCACCGGACCCTGTCGATTTTAAATCTCCCGCGCGCACGCACGGGAGTGACGTCATCGCCGCTCCAGCCAATCACAGCGCTGGAGCGGCGATACCCGGAAGACACGCCGGAGCAAGATGACATCCTGCTCGGCGTGGACCAGGTAAGTGGTGTTCACCTCGTTCCGAGGTAAGTATTTCATAATCGGCTAGTATGAGGTGCATACTAGCCGATTATGCCTTTTGCCTTGCAGGTTTTAAAAAAAAGTTTATGCGGTTTACAACCGCTTTAACATTTTAAGCAAGTTCATCATTCAACCGAAACAATATGGATTAATATGTAGAAATAAAGAGAGTATTTGCTCTGAATAGGGAGTGATGGTGCACTCCAGTCAAACCCAAACATTACAAAGGACATTCAGAAAAAAGTACTTGGATTTTTACAATAATGTTTAAATGTGGTCTGATTTCTTCATAGATTTAGAACCCTGCATTTGTACCAAAATGTACATTATATTACCAAAAGTATTGGGATGCTTGCCTTTACATGCTCATGAACTTTAATTGTATCCCAGTCTTAGGCCTCGTACACACGATAGGATCGCCAGAGAAGAATGGTCTGAAGGACCGTTTTCATCAGTCTAAACCGATCGTGTGTAGGCCCCATAGGTTATTTAACCTTTGATCAAAAAAATGAGAACTTGCTTTAAAATTGAACCGATGGATGCCTAACAGATAGGTCAAAACTGATCGTTAGTATGCAAAAGCATCGGTTAAAAACCTGTGCATGCTCAGAATCAAGTCGACGCATGCTTGGAAGCATTGAACTTCATTTTTTTCAGCACGTCGTTGTGTTTTACGTCACCACGTTCTGACACGATCGGTTAATTAACCGATGGTGTGTAGGCACATCAGACCATCAGTCAGCTTAACCGATGAGAACGGTCCGAAGGTGTGTATGAGGCTTGAGTCTGTAGAGTTCAATATTGAGTTGGCCCACCCTTTGCAGCTTTAAGAGCTTCAACTCTTCTGGGAAAGCTGTCCCACAAGGTTTAGGCGTGTGTCTATGGGAATGTTTAGTGCAGCGCTAAATTAGTCAAAAAGACACAATAAATAAAGTGACATATAAAACAATTGACTAAGTGAAATAATCAAAAAATGCAGTGATGGGAAAGTCCATAAATGTGTATTGTTCACGTATTGTGAAACGCGTCAAGTTTTTGCTTCACAGAACCCCATACTGCTTTTATTTCTTTACTGTTGTGATCACTTTTAATTGTTGTCATGTTTATATGACTTTGATTTTTATCTAATAAACCGTCAGTGTTTTTTTTGACCTGCACCATTTGGAGCACTTTTTTGTTCATTTGTATTTTTTTGGAGTTCACACGAATTGGCCCACATCCAGCCTGTAGCAGTACGTTTATTGATCTGTCACTTCAGCCCTCGAGATCCACATTACAGGAGCCATCGAGATTACATTGTCTACCTGGAAGACCTCACCATACCGTCTCAGGTCCTTGAGGACCATAAGCTCATCAGACCCACTGTTTTACAAACAGATGAGTCCACAACACAGGGTAAGAGTATTTCATCTTCTCTATCTGTGAAGTTATTGCTATTCCCTTTTGGCCATCGGTTATGCAACATCCAGTGCTCCCAATTGGAAGGATTTTTTTTCACAATACGTGAACAATACACATATATGGACTTTCCCATCACTGCATTTTTTGATTATTTCACTTAGTCAACTGTTTTATATGTCACTTTATTTATTGTGTCTTTTTGACTAATTTAGTGCTGCACTATTTGTTCTCTATTCTTGATACACTTTGTTTGTTGGAGTGCTGGCAGCTTTTTTTCACGTGGGTTTAGCGCAGTTTTTTCCTTTATTTAACATTTCTATGGGAATGTTTAACCATTCTTCCAGAAGCACATTTGTGAGATCAGGCACTGATGTGGAAAACAAGGCCTGGCTAGCATTCTCTGCTCTAATTCACCCCAAAAGTGTTCTATCGGGTTAAGGTCAGGACCGTGCAGGCCAGTTATGTTCCTCCACCCCAAACTCACTCATCCATTTCTTTATGGACCTTGCTTTGTGCACTGGTCCAAATCATTTGGTGGAGGGGGGATTATGGTGTGGGGTTGTTTTTCAGAGGTTGGGATTGGCCCCTTAGTTCTAGTGAAGGGCATTCTTAGGCCTAGTACACACGAAAGGATTTATCCGCGGAAACGGTCCGGGAGACCGTTTCCGCGGATAAATCCTCTGGCGGATTTTGATCTCATGGTTGTACTAACCATGAGATCAAAATCCCAGTGGAATTCCGTCCGCGGTGACGTGTTGCGCCGTCGCCGCGATGATGACGCGGCGACGTGCGCGACGCTGTGATATAAGGACTTCCACGCATGCGTTGAATCATTACGACGCATGCGGGGGATGGATTCGGACGGATTGATCCGGTGAGTCTGTACAGACCAGCGGATCAATCCGTTGGACTGGATTCCAGCGGATCGATTTCTTAGCATGTCAAGAAATTTTGATCCGCTGGATCGTACACACCAGGGGATCTATCCGCTTAAACCGGTCCACGGATCAATTCCAGCGGATCGATCCTCTCGTGTGTACGGGGCCTTAAGGTGTCAGCATACTAAGACATTTTGGACAATTTCATGCTCCCAACTTTGTGGGAACAGTTTGGGGATGGTCCATTCCTGTTCCAAAATGACTGCGCACCAGTGCACAAACAAGATCCATAAAGACAAGGATGAGTGAATTTGGGGTGGAGGAACGTGACTGGCCTGCACAGAGTCCTGACCTCAACCTGATAGAACACCTTTGAGATGAATTAGAGCGCATACTGCGAGCCAGGCCTTCTTGTCCAACATCAGTGCCTGACCTCACAAATGCGCTTCTTGAAGAATGATCAAACATTCCCATAGACACACTCCAAAACCTTGTGGACAGCCTTCCCAGAGGAGTTGAAGCCGTTATAGCTGCAAAGAGTAGGCAAACTCAATATTGAACCCTATGGACTAAGACTGGGATCCCATTAAAGTCCACGTGCGTGTAAAGGCAGGCATCCTAATACTTTTGATAATATATGAACATTGCATTGGCTTGCTTTGCTTTGTGTTTAGGTGTATTGCGTTGTATTTTTTATTTGTTGACTTAACTGATAAAATGCATGCCAACCTCTGCCACACCTGAAAAATAGCATGTAGCGTATGAAATGTAATTAATTGAGAGCTGTACCAACATTTTATCTCAACTGTGAAGCATGATGTAGGAAAAAGGGGCTAAATTGCTTATTCAGGAGCTAGACAGCATGCTATAATTGAAGCAACACAGAGTACAAAAATGCAAATATTGCTAGGGTAGCATTGTGTCATTAAAAGGTTAAAAGAAGAAAAATTAGACTGGCATGACCTAAGGAAAACTGATCATGAAAGAAAGCCCAGAAATATCAAAGACCTAAAATAGCCGTGTAAGGAGGGATAGTCTAATATTTCTCCTAAGAATTGTGCAAATAGTTTCAGCAGCTATAGAAAAAAATCAGCTGAGATTATTGTTTCTAATAGAATTTCTATCAGCTACAAAATAGAAATATGCATACAATATTTATATTGTTTTACTCAAGACTGTGAATATTGAAACAGATTTTTCAGTAAAGACAAGAACAAGTACAAATGCTTATGTTTTATTAGTCTAAGCAGTCTGGTTTGGTCTATTACTAAAGCTGTGACCACACTTCAAGTATAAATCCAGGTAATTCTAAAAGGTTTTCAATGTTTTCAGCACATGCAAGGGACAAAATGTATGTACGCTCCTTCCAATTTAATTTAAGCATTGTTTTAGTACATCAAATCTTTGGTTTTAAACTCCTCATTAGTAACCTGATGTTTTGGAACAGCTAAACCAATGTTTGTGATTTCTCAGGCCAGACATTTTAATGATCAAAGTCTCTCTGCAGCCACTACAGTTCTAAAGAAGCAACCCATGGTCATTTAGAAAGATTGAGCAACCGAAATGCATTTTTGAATGTATGTACCGTATATACTCGAGTATAAGCCGACCCGAATATAAGCCATGGTACCTAATTTTACCACAAAAACTGGCAAAACATATTGACTCGAGTATAAGCATAGTGTCCCCATCAGTAGTCCCATCAGAGTGTCCCCATCAGAGTGTTCCCATCAGAGTGTCCCCATCAGAGTGTCCCCATCAGAGTGTCCCCATCAGAGTGTCCCCATCAGAGTGTTCCCATCAGAGTGTCCTCATCAGAGGGTCTTCATCAGAGTGTTCCCATCAGTAGTTCAATCAGAGTGTCCCCATCAGTAGTTCAATCAGTGTGTCCCGATCAGTAGTCCAATCACAGTGTCCCCATCAGTAGTTCAATCAGAGTGTCCCCATCAGTGTCCCATTACTTAGCTTCCACATTAGCTATGTACCGGTACTGAACAGTGCATATACATCACCAGCACGTACTAGAGCTGACTTCAGCTATCCTTCATCTCCCGATCACCTGCCCACTGCAGAAGGATCTTTAATACAAACAGCGGCCAATGACGTCAGTGGCTGCTAGGACATCGGCAGTCCCAGCAGCCAGTCCAGACAGCGTCACAGCATGGGCGGGAGTGTCTTTTTCTGCCAGACACGAGCGGGGCGGATGTGACTGGGATACAGATACCCCCTGCTCTACAGGACAGGATGAATCCAGATTGACTGAACACCCGCACTCACCACCGCGGAGACCAGTAAGTGGCACCTCATTTGAGTATAAGCCGAGGGGAGCATTTTCAGCACACAAAAAAACGTGCTGAAAAACTCGGCTTATATTGGAGTATAAACGGTAATCAGATTTACACCTTGAAAATACTAATTGATGAAAGAAGGGCACATTCCTCTGCAATCAATATAATGACTGACCCTATCCAATGGATACATTGTAAACTTTGGGTCAGCTGTGCATCCAAGGAATTCATCCATATGCTGATATATAGGCATGGTGCATTTCACAATAAAAAAACCCCTGCAGAATGGTGAAAGAGGATTTTTTAACATCAATATGATATAAGAGTTTGGAATGTGGGGTTACCAATTGCCCCATAATTTTGCCCCTTGCTCACACCTCTCCAGCAGCATTTATCAGCAATTCCTAATTGTCAGTTTGACATTCATGTTTTTGTTTTATTTATATAGGAACAGACCTTCACAAACTGTTACTCACAGAACACTGTCTGCAGAGTCAAGAAGATTTACAATGAAGCTACATTATTACTGCTTTATTGGAACTAAAGCTTCAACAGTTTGTGCAGACCTTTACAAAATATAGGAAGACGGTGCATTTACGATACAATTCAAGACAAGAGCATTAGAAGGACCCTGTTTATGAGGGCTTACAATCTAAAAGGAAAATAATAGGTAATAACTGCAATAGGCAAAAGTAAGCATACGCTTGCCTGAAGAGATGAGTTTCGAAATTGCCTAAAGGCAAACCAAGTAGAAAATAGCCAAATAGGTTGAGGTAGTGAGTTCAAGAAAAGGGGGCATGCTTTGAAGAAATTCTGCACATGAACATGGGAGGAGGAGACAAGGGAGCTAAAGAGCAGGAGATCTTGGGAAGAGTGAAGAGGACAGTTTACTTCAGTGGACTTCTTCAGAACAAGGAGGGGTTATTCAAACTGATCCTTATATACCTTTCAAAGACGAAGGTCCACAGGCTCCCTCCAGTGTTAATTTAGCATCACAGTAATGAACTGAACAGAAAAATGGCTGTGTATTTGCACATATCTACAGTGATTGAGGGTTAATAAATGAATTAGCACCATCTTGTGGTTATGTAGTATATTGTCCTATATGAAATTAAGGATAACTGAACTCTAATGTACTTAGTAGGTCATTCTAACAAACAAATTTCCCACTGAAACAGCAAATTTTTCCTAGAATTTTTCACTTTCTAGTTTTTAATATTTAATGTTTTAATTTTTACTTTTTTGAGGCAAGAGATCAGGCTGGCAATCGGAGATAACAACCACAAACATCTTGTTTAAACTAGAGATACCCAGATGGTCAATAGAATTCAAGCAGGGTCCTTTCTAATTAATCATCAAGAAACATATTGAGATTCAGTTCTGTGTTCAATCATTTTGGTGTTAAAGTACTGTATTTAGATTGTAAATCCAATACAGTGCTTTCCTTTGCATAATAAGACTTTCTCAAAGCCTCCTCTTCTAGGGGACAAGTTCAGAGCAAAAATCCCCTTTATTTTAAAACCATCTGTTTTTTCCACATGGAAATTGTTAAAGTGCTAAGCTAGGGGGTTATCTTTCTCCCTTTCTTTGTTATCTTTATAAGGGGGACTTTTTATGTCTCACCAACACGGATCCTCAACTGTCGCTTTGTTTTTCATGTATACAATTTATTACAGGGAGATTCCATCATATATATTACTTTGCTCATAGAGAAGTTGATGAATTTTTTAATCTCCAAAGTTTTCAGTCGGTCTATGCCCGTGAACACCCGAGTCTTTGCAATTGGGGACAAATCTGGCAGTGGCCGCAGGGATGTATCCTAGTTAGTTTGGGTAAGTCAGTTAGCCAATTACCAGGCATGTCCCTTTTGTATTCGGAATGTACTAGGAGATTATTTAAATTAGGCGATCGGCATGCCACCATGAGGGGACTAGGGCCCACTATTTATGAAATGGAAGAGTTTGCTGTAATAATATGCCAATGTCTTTGCAAGATTGAATGTTCCCCTATTGTCTTTCATATTTGGTTATCAATCTGGTATTACCCAATGGGCTTTCATTCTTTAATTTTTGGTTTTCATTTCCCAATAGTGTTCCCGGATCCATATCAAGTACTCTCTTTTTAGCTCTTCTTAGAAATTCATGTGAGTAACCTCTTTCTCTGAAACATTTATACATTTGAGTAGCTTCTTTTTGAAATTGCTCAATGTCAGTACAGTTTCTTCTAATTCAAAGAAACTCACCTATCCGTATAGCGTTTTTAAAGAGTCTCAGATGGTGATTTTCTGCATGTAGCAATGTATTGGCTACGGTTTCTTTCCTAAAAGTTTGCGTAAGTAATTGACTTCCCTCAATTTAAACATTTGAATCGTAGAAAGGGATTCCTTTTGTATCAAAATTAAATATTAATCTGATATTTTTTCTCGTTGATGTTCAGATCTTTAATAAACTGCCTTAATTGAATCTCTGTTCCACTTCAGAGAATCAAAATGTCATCAATGTACCTCAGCCACTGTAGGACGTGGCCAAGGTACATTGGTAACTGATATACATCCTCCTTTTCCCAGAGCCCCAGGTGCAAACAAGCATGTGCTGGGGCCCATAGGGGACCCATGGAGGTTCCGCAAATCTGCTGATAGTTCATTCCCATTAACTGGAAGTAGATGTTATTTAACATGAATTTCAATAATTCAAGGGTGAATTTGTTTTGAGTTCTCATCTCGGGGTAATAAAGTTCTAGGAAATGTGCCACTGCCAGTATGCCCCAATTGTTTGGGATGGATGTGAATAGAGATTCCATGTCCACCCGGACCAATAATGTTCCCTCTGGAACCACAATGTTTAAATTCTGGTTAAAACATCTTGTGTATCCTGCACAAAGGATGGTACAGTAGTTACCATACCATTAATCATGCAAATTCAAGTATCTACCAATGCGCTCAAAAGGGCCATTGACTGCCCATACAATGGGCCTTCCTGGTGGTTTGTTTGGATTCTTGTGAATCTTTGGTATCATATAAAACGTTGGTATATCGAATGTATCCACTCTCAAAAACGAATATTCGTATTTTGACAATAAGTTCGCTTTGAAGGCACATAGTAATTGGAAGTTCAACGTGACAACTAATATGCAGTGGGTGGGGCCTGACAGAGGGCCCTTGCTTAATATGGTCTGGAGGCCCTGGGTGTTGTCAGTCCACCCCTGCAAGGAGCACTGGTGCAGTGACCCGGGAGAACCCCCACATTTTAAAGTTGGGGGTGCCATATATAGAATCCACCCTGGGTGCCAAATGCTTTAGGTACACTCCTGACTGTATGTCAGGCCAAAAAAAAGTACATCTTTGCTATACGGGCACTTTTCCCAGTATTGTTTGAATTTAAAAATATACTTTGATCTGCTGGAAGACTAGTAAGCGCCTAACTTTTTGTGCACTCTGCCTATGTCACATTGAAATGGCAAGCAGTGTTATCAGTACTTCCTAGTTCTCCACTGTGGGTTAGGCCTTCTTTACATGGGTGAATTAATGCGTACACCCATACGAAAGTAATTTTTGCCCACATGGGATGCACAGCTGATCTGTGCAGGTAGTCCCATTCATGTTAATTGAGATTCAGCAGTTGCAGGGGGGGTGTTCTGTCCATAATGCACATGGCAGGGGCACATACCAGAGATCTGACTTCTGAGCTAGAGTCCAGAAAGACATATTTTATTTTCAACTATTAATTTTATTAAACACCAAAAAAGGGTGAGGCCCCCACAGTATAAAAAAGAGTGTGAACAGCGCCAAAGATACACAGTCCATGTACAGTGCTGAAGATAGTTGCAAATATCATACGTTTCAGCTCACATGGTAGCTTGGAACGATAAATCAAGTGTCCGCCTCCAAAGAGGTTCAAGTTCACAAACATCAACTTCTGTGGAAATGTCAGGAGGTGGAGGGCTCTCCCCCTTTGCTTTTTCACCATTTCTTAAAGAAAAAAAAAAAAACAATAATTGGGGTGTGGGGCTAAACAGGACGAGGGGAAGGGACACCACAAAAGGGGGGAGGGAGACAGAAAAAAAGGAAAATAAAGACATGGCGGCAGCTGAAGGATATGATCACAAATAAAAAACAGGGATGATCTATGACCCTAAAAGGTGTTGCCCTTCATTATAGAAGATAAAGCTATTCCATTTAGTCCAGGTCTTCGTGTAAGTTTCCCGTCTGTGTTGTGCAGTGAGGATTAACGGGGTTGTAAAGCGTTATGTTTTTTTCTCCTTAATGCATCCTATGCATTAAGGTGAAAAAACACTTTGAACTCTCGGGCCCCCCCAGCCCCCTGTTTTACTTACCTGAGCCACAAAACTCTGTGAGCACGATCCCGCAATGGTTTCCAGCTTGAAGCGGCTCTTCATTGGAGAATGATAGCAGCCATTGGCTCCCGCTGCTGTCAATCAAATCAATGATGTGGCACGCCAGGGGCGGGCCAAGTGATACAGTCGGCAGCTATGGCCGTTGACTGTATCACAGGAGCATGCCTGCAAGCTAACCCCCTTGGGAGAGCGCTTCCCAGAACAGGGGTTATCTGTTGTGGGGAGGAGCCGTGACAGCCGCCGAGGGACCCCAGAATACCAGGAACGGGGCCACTCTGTGCAAAACGAACTGCACAGTGGAGGTAAGTATGATATGTTTGTTATTTTAAAAAAAATAACTTTGCAACCCCTTTAAATCCTCCATTCTTTTTACTTCCTCCACTTTCCTCAGCTAATGTGCAATCGTCGGGATTCACTGTTGCTTTGAATAGAGGGGTACGCATGCTTTTGCGGCATTAAGCAAGTGACGTATTAGTGATTACTTGTATGCTTTAGTATGGATCTTTAAGTGGTGTAAGAGAAAAAACGCAGCATCGTCCGGGATATTATACTCTGTAAACTCCTGTGTGATGCGGCGGACTTCTACCCTAGAAAGGTTTCAATCTGGGGCAAGACCAGAAAATATGTAGTAGCGACCAATCCTCCTCCCCACAGCGCCAGCAATGGTCCAAGGCAGAGGGGAAGCATTTGTGCAGGCTAGAGGGTGCCAGGTACCATCAGGATAACAATTTAAAATGTGTCTCTTGTGAAGATTTGAGAGCAAAGTTAATGATACGCTGCTTTTGTACCGCAGAGAATGTACAGCAGCAAGACATATTTTAAGTATACTTCCTCTCTCATTGTAATTTACTGCTATACTCCTTTGTTTAAAGGTGTATTACATCCAATTCCTTACCTTACAATACATACCAATGCAGTACTAAGGATTACTAGGATTGTAAATAAAGATGACCCATACATGAGAAGGACAGTAGAAAGTGAAGCAATTCCTGAAAAATAAATAGAAAAATCAAATATTACAAAATATCTATATCTTTCTAAATTGACACATTTCTGCATCCTATACCTATTTACAGTATTTATCAGGTTTTCAAACTTATACATCTGTTTTATACTTGCAAAACATCACACGTATTACAGTAAAACTCCTGGAAAACTGCTGAAATGCATACTGTATATGTGAAGTGTTCTACCTTGTAAAGAATTGATCATTTTGCTCAGCCCTCTTGTTTGCTGTACATTTGACAAATTACAGGAATATCATGTCACTATTCATGGTTCTTTCCCTTGCTCATTAACAGTATTATACATCCCAGTGTGGCTGGTAATATATTTAAGGGGGGGTTGTCAAACAATGCACCCACACCCACAGTCGGTCGGGCTATTAAAGGATACATCCTTCGGCAGGTAAACCATTTTAAATGCATACTGTATATATAACTGTATATCTCATGCCTGGTGAAAATTTCAACATTTACTTCGAAAAGCTTGTCTTTAGAGCTTAGGAATGAGCTACCAGTTTGGTCCAAAACTGTTTCAGTGCAACTTTTGCTTCTTCAGGTGTTAAAGTGAGTATAAATCTTCCAATGTGGACACCTGTTTTAGTGACAACTTAGCGGATATCCTCTAACTTCCTGTTGCATCTCTAGGAAAATAAGTAGAGGAAAATCTCCCCATCAAGACATAGACAGCAGATAATAAACTGCAGTTTTAACACTTCCTACTCCAAAATAGAAAAGTTTTTTGTTGTTGCTATAAATTCACCTTAAAGGGTACAGTGAGCCTTACTCCATGAAAATGTTGTCATAATCATCACCAGGGTAGAAATGCCCCTGCATTTTCAGGGGGGTGTTCTGTACACCATCTGTGTACAGAACAGCCCCAGGAAGCCATATTGCATTTTATAGAAAATTACAAAGCTGCACGTTGGAAAGGAAAAGTAATTTTTAATAGCATTCAATTACAATATGACTTCGCAATTACAGTATATATGTTATTTTCTTTTGTCTCACAAAAGTGAGCCTTTAATTAACCTTATTCTCTTTGCATTGGTGGTCAGTGGCAGTGTTATTGTATGATTCCCCATCCACGCTGGTAGATAGTAGCAGTAATATTTCCCTTTCCCCCATATTTGTGGTTAGTGGCAGTGCCACAAAAAAGCCAATGAGGCATGTCAAGGTGTTGTTGGGCATATTGTAACCAGGCTTTTTTGTGGAACTTGTACAGTAAAGGCTTCTTTCTGGCAAATTGACCATACAGCTCTTTTTTGTTCAAGTATCACCGGATGATGATAATATAAAGTTAGGTTTAGGAAGAGAATATGTTTACAGAGGCTCTTTCCCCCTCCATTAATATGCAAATATCAGCAAAGGGGGGAAGTTAGGGGGAGGAGATTTAGCTTTTGAAATAGACATGTGTTTGGAATGACAGACAGGAAGACATGGATGCGAGGAGCTCGAGAACTTTAAAGAACTTTTGAGTTGGACTGAGCAAGGAACCATGAAGTCCATTAGATCCTGACCCCTAAGTGGAGTAACTGTTTTGTTTACTTAATGCGTACATATTGTACATGCTTATATTTGTAGGCATATATTTTGTAAGCTGTGAATTGTGTTATATTGTGCATCCTAAAGAACTTAAATAGATAGACGCAAAGCATTACACATGCACAGGTCTGTGACATCACAAAGGGGACGGTGCCACCAGGTGTCATCTCCAGGTGGCCCCGCCCTTACCTGTATAAGAATGTCAAACAGCGGAGGAGGCATTGGGCGGTTGCCTGTTGTCACGAATTGTCCCACACTCCGATTGAGTGTTTTCGTCATACACCGCTTCCTTCAGCCTGAATATAGATATTAGATATTCCAAATCTCTGACAACCGAGATCTAGACAGTACTCATTTTGACTGCTGAACATGAACTGTTTATTTGAACACAGGCACACAGAGCTATTCAAACTTTTCATCAGAAGACTGTCCAATCAGTAGGGAGAGCTGTTGGAAGAATTCTCCCCCTCCCCTCTCACAGATAATCTACATAGACATACACAGCCTCTAATAGGTTGCTCCCAAGGCAGACAGACACAATAGAACAATGGGATATAGCCACACCTAACAAACACATAGCAACCCCCACCCCATCTCAAACCATTTAGCAATGGTCTCTGATGAACAGTGGACTTTATCTTCATATATTCTTGAGGTCAGACTGGGGTTCTCGGTCACCCTATGCCCCGAATAGACATAGGGTGACTTACACATGGGAGGAGCTGGGGAGCTGGACTAGGAGCTCTCCATGGTAAGCAAGGTTCCACAATTCCCCCCACCTCGCTTAATGTGACTCCCGTCACACATGGCCCCTTTAGGCAGAAGACTAACACAGCAGGAGACCCCAAACAGGTTGACTTTGAAGTTATTCCGTAGTTCCAGTCCCCCAATGCCCTTACCTACACAGTACCCAAAACACATTGTCCCAAACAGAACATTACTCACCCAGCCAACCTCTGCCTATCTCATAGAACATACCTGCCACTGGGGAGAATGACAGACTGGTCCTTCTCCCTGGAGTCCTTTTAGCTGCTGGAGAGAAGACAGGGTGACTGGGCTCACTCCATCAGAATGTTGGGGATCTGGGCCGACTGCCCAGCATCTCTGGGGTATATAGGTGGAGACTGAAGTCCTCTCCACTGTTACTAGATGAACATCCCCCAGTGTTTGCAGAGCAAGGCTGACATCCTCCTGTCCCAATGCCAAACCTTTTTTCTGGGGTTGGGTCAATGGAGACTGAAGTCCCATCCACTACCACAGGAATTCCATCTTCTGTTAGTTGAGGGCAGAGGCCAGCAGAATTGTTGCCAGCCCTTCTGCTGGGTTGCTGGCATTATTCTAGGGTGCCATCTGTTGCTGGGAATGGGAGCCAGCTGCTCCATCTCCCTTACCCTCACCTGGCTGCTGGGACGACATGTCTCTGGTACTGTCTCCCAGGTGCACTGATCTTTTGCTGGGGGGGAAAGATTGCTTCCTCTTAATCTGCCTCTGGGAAGTGATCATCTCCTTCTCACCCTGGGCCTCCGGGGTGCCGCCGGTGTGTGGCAGAGGTTTTGAACCCTCTGTCCAGTTGTCAGCGCTTCAGCTGGAGATGTTTCTGGTAACTCCACAGATTCTGCTGGCAGAAAATCCCATGTCTGTGTCAGTGGTGTGGGAGAAAGGCCGACTGCCTCTTCTCTCAGGGAGGCTGAAGCTGCTGTTAGTGCTGGGCAGAGCTCAGTGTTGTTTGGCCCTGATGCCAGCTCTTCTGCTGGAGGCTCACCAGGGTGTCCTTGCTCAGGCTTTTCTACTTAGAGGATCTGCACCCTGTACAACAAAAAAGTCTGTAGCTACAAATACTGTAGCTGCTGACTTTTAAAAAATAAACACTTACATGTGCCAGGATCCAGAAATGTCCTCACCTGACCCAGTTCTTTGCCAGACTTTGGGTTCAGGCACCAGTACCCTAACTGTGGGCAGCCACTGGTGATTTCTTGCAGCTTCAAGGCCAGCCACCCCATGAATCATCCAAATGAGTAAGCTCCGTTTTTTGGGGGAATTTGCACTTTAAGTTTTAACTGCTTTCCAAATCAATTAAATTAGAATGTTAATCGCTCTAATGTACCTGACATATTTTAGCTGGTGTAAACTAAAAGTTTAATTGGACATTAAGGAAAATCTTTATGCATTTGGGTAAGTTTTTCTCCTTTTTTTGACAGGCACTGTGCCAGTACCATCGCCTGAATTGTACAATCCTGCACAGTGCAAATAAGGACAGCATCCATTTGTTCATAAGAAAATAGCAGCCTGAGTAATAGCACCCAAAGTAGGATGCATAGCAAGTCTACGTAGAGAGTAAATATAGCTGCCCTCATATGCAATTACCATCCATACATGGAAATGGGGCTTGGAACAGATAAACCTACATTTATACACTGATTACATTCACATAACTGATTTTATTTTTTAAAGATTATAGATTTAATTAGGCAGCAATCAGCTTTAAGTATTGTAGTATTGAGGTATTTCAGACACAGAATTTAATACAAAGCAAAGTATGTTATTGCACTGTGATGATTTTAGCTGTAACTCCATGGAGACTGCATGCTGTGAATACATACTAATGGGAAACGTTATTGTAAAAAATATTTGCGTAAAATAAATGAAAAGGGAAAATTAGATTTTGAAATATAAAAATACAGAAATAATCTAATTTGAATATGGTCTGGTCTCCTTTATCTATTTGTTTATTATGTACTTGTCCTACCGTGCGTCAGTTTATGTCAATGAAGTCGTCATACCGTGAACTATATTTAGCTTTAAGTTCCATATTTTAAAAGTCTGCTCATTGGGCATGTCAGCTTTTAAATTACTAAATCTGTGTGTTTATTGATTTTCTTCTGGAATACTATGAAATAAATGGTAGACAGCTACTTTGTAAAATGATTACACAATTGTGGTCTATGTCAAATAAAATAAAAAAGCCCACATGTTGAAAAGGCCAGCTGGTAACCTGGTGACTGAACAAACAGAGAATAGATAGAACACAGTAACAGGATGTGAAGACCTGACTATAACACACGCTATGAGATGCAGGGTTACAATCTCCCACTTTTACAGAATAAAGCCTCGTACACACGGGCCAGAATCTCGTCAGGAAAAAACATTGTTTTTCCTGACGAGATTCTTGGCAAGAATCTCTTGTCGCCCGAGTGTACACACACTTCTTTCAAAATAACCACGGTTCTTTTGAAAGGCAAGAACGTGGTGACGTCATCACGTACGACGAGCATGCGCTCGTCACATTCGATTCCATCGCGGCCATCTTGCTTCACCCTACCTGGAAGCTACCTCGCATGGTGGGTGATTTTTCTGTGCAGGGACCGGAACCCAAAGTTCTACTTTAACTGGAATCGGAAAAGTTCTTTAAATACTTAAATAAAGCTGAAGAAAGATTGCCAAAAGGTTTTCAAAATTTTGATTAAATAAAAAAAATAAAAATGAACATTGGATTTCAAACACTGTTTAGGAACCGTAGAGACCATTCTATGTGCATTAGCATTTGCAAAACCTTGCCAAAAGCTTGCTGTACATACTTTAACAAGCTAAAGTTCATGTGAACAAAATCTAAGGGCAAATTTTGTGACTCACCAGCCAGTTAGAATAACATTCCTCCTACAGCCAGTATAAGCGATGTACAGATAAGAGAAAAGACTTTCCTTTATCCAGTCCACTAATCCGTTCTAAAAGCAATGCAACTTTGCCCTCTTGTACTATAACTTCTGTTATGTACAGGTAGAGAGAGTGGCACATCCTTTCTCTAGATATTTTCTCAGTCTTAAAAGTACTCAGCTGCGGACTGAAGGAAGAATTACAAGTTAACTCGTCTGTGTATTAGTTAGTGATCAATTCTGGAATTACTTTGACGGATATTTTACCAAATGAAGACGTAGAATAAGCTTCCATTTACACTAATGCAATTTCAGATGCGACTTGAGTCACACAGAATCACATGACAATGGAAAGCACCTTACTTTCAATGGTGCCTGTTCCCATCAATGCAACTCATCATGGTGGAAAAGGTTCCTGTACTACTTAGGTGCGATTCCAGACCCATTTTGACCCCATAAAAAATGCAAACCACATCTAAGTAGCATCCAAGTTGCACTACACAATCGCAGCTGAAAGTTGGATCAAAATCTGATCACAGAAGTGTGAACCTAACCTAAAGGAAGAGAAAGGCAGCGGTGGTTGATGTATAGCAACATTTTGGAAACAAAAGGTGGGACATGCATAACTGATGCCCTCGTAAATGTGATCGGGATTCCCGGTTGTAAAAAGTCTGCCAGGAATTTTGTGGGGAAAACCGAGAACCTGCTCGGTCGTTTTCCCCGTGTACACAACAGAGGTTTTCCTGTCGGGAAAGCTGCAGTGAGAGCTTTAGCTGGGAATCCCGGCCGTGTGTATGCTCCACCGCAGTGTTTCCCATAGGGGAACTGCCGGGAAAAAGACAGCCGGGAATTGCAACAGGAAAAAAGAGAACATGTTCTCATTTTTCCTGCCGCGATTCCCATCGGTTTTCCTGTCGGGAAAACTGCAATGGAGCATACACACGGCCAGTTTTCCCGGTCAAAAGCTGTCATGGCAGTTTTACCGACGGGAAAACTGGTCGTGTGTACGAGGCATTATGCCGCGTACACACAACCGTTTTCCGCGATGTGAAAAATGACATTTTTGTTTAATGTCATTAAAAACTATTGTGTGTGGGCTCCAAAGCATTTTTGGCAACGTTAAAAATGGCCATTAAAAATTTAGAACAAGCTCTAAATGTTCACGTTGTTTTTAACATTGTCGTTTCAAACGTCGTAAAAAATGGTCGTGTGTGGGCTTTAACCATGTGAAAATAACGCGCATGCTTAGAAGCAAGTTATGAGATGGGAGCGCTCGTTCTGGTAAAACTACAGCTTGTAATGGAGATAGCACATTCATCACGCTGAAAAGCGTGAATCATCTTTTACTAACAAAAAATCAGCAAAAGCAGCCCCAAGGGTGGTGCCATCTGAATGGTACTTCCCCTTTATAGTGCCATCGTACATGCTGTACGTCACCGCGCTTTGCTAGAGCATTTTCTTTTCATGATCGTGTGTAGGCAAGGCCGGCTTAACAATAATCGGGTTGAAGAAAACATATTTTTTTCTAGACCATTAAAAATGGTCGTGTGTACGCGGCATTAGACTTGCAAAGGCTGTTATCACAAATCTGTAAAATACTGAATTGATGAATTAAAAGGAACTCAGATACTGCAAAAATCAATGCTTCAACATGTTGGCTTGACAACTAAATTTTTTGTTTTTTATTTTCCTTGCATGTCCCCCTCGGATCTACAGCGACTGCACTTCCAAGCACCAAAGTGGATTTGCATTTAGCTGTCTTCAGCCATTGAAAAATAACTGTGGAATAAGGGTTCTTTTCACACAGGTATTGAATTCTAAAGCAGCCATTAACATAAATTAATGCACCAATAGCATTAATGAGCATCTGGACGTGTTACACAGGCGCGTAAGTCATGTTAGGCGACTCAAAACGCCCTGTGTAACGTGTTTGATATTTTTTTACAAGGCTAAAATGGGATGCAGATGTAGCTCAGCGACTTTCCCAGCTATACATACTGCTCAGGGTTCACTACACACCTCCTAAATTGCATAAAATTGGCTTGTTGGCAAACCCAATGGCCCGGATTCACAAAGCACTTACGCCGACGTATCTCGAGATACGCCACGTAAGTATAACAATCTGAGATACGCCTAAAAATAGGCTTCCTAGGACCGACGTAACTTGCCTACGCCGTCGTATCGTGGGCGCATATTTACGCTGGGCGCATTTGTCGCTCCCATAGATTTTCTATGCACATATGCAAATGAGGGAGATACGCCGATTCACGAACGTACTTGCGCGTGGCGCATAATATACGTGGTTTGCGTAAGTCGTAAAGTTATTCCCCATATAGGAAGCGCAACCCATGCAAAGGTATGGACCAGTGGACACAGCCGTCGTATTTTGCATCGTTTACGTAGTACGTGAATATGACTAGGCATAGGTTACGTTCACGTCGTAGGCAGTGATTTGGCGTATCTTAGGCAGTTGTTTCGACGTGATTCTGAGCATGCGCACTGGGATGTGGCCACGGGACGGCGCATGCGCCGTTCATTTTAAGTACTTCTATGATGCTTGGCCCATCATTTGCATGGGGTCACGCCTCATTAGCATGGCTCACGCCCACTTCCACCTACACCGGCTTACGCAGAGGAAACCCAGTGTATCTTTAAGAGCGAGTGGGGGCAAGTGCTTTGTGAATCCAGTGCTTGCCTCTCTGCGCTGCATCAGCGTAGCGTATATTAGATACGCTACGCCGGCATAAATATGCGCTGATGTATGTGAATCTGGGCCAATATGTTCTAAATGTAGTACGGATCATAGGGATTTGCTCCACATATGATGGAGATGTCCCAAATGACACAGATATTGGAATACTGTTGTACAAACTCCTAATCAGGTATTTCAGACAGCTCTGGATTCAGACCCATTGCAATGTGTGCTTGGCATTTTGGATGATGTCATACCTGATGCCTTTGTTTAAGAGACAAGATACACTATATTGCCAAAAGTATTGGGACACCTGCCTTTACACACACATGAACTTTAATGGCATCCCAGTCATAGTCCGTAGGGTTCAATATTGAGTTGGCCCATCCTTTGCAGCTATACAAGCTTCAACTCTTCTGGGAAGGCTGTCCACAAGGTTTAGGAGTGTGTCTATGGGAATGTTTGACCATTCTTCCAGAAGTGCATTTTTGAGGTCAGGCACTGATGTTGAATAAAAAGGCCTAGCTAACAGGCAAGTGTTCTATCGGTTGAGGTCAGGACTCTGTGCAGGCCAGTCAAGTTCCTCCACCCCAAACTCACTCATCCATATTTATGGACCTTGCTTTATGCACTGGTCAAAATAATTTGGTGGAGGGACCTGCCTTACAACAGAGACAAGATAGTGCTTTAATCCCAATAGCTTGTACATGCATTTAAACTATCAGGTGCTAAAGGGGTGTGACCTCATGTTAACACTACAAATTCTGGAAGATCTCTCTGCACAACCTCCGTAGTGTTAACATGTGGTCACACCCCTTTAGCACCTGATAGTTTAAATGGATGTACAAGCTATTGGGATTAGAGCACAGTTCTATCTTGTCTCTGTTGCAATGCAGGTCAGTGACCAGACCTGAACCTAGTAGCTCCCGTCTCCCCCCCACCTTGTGCCTTTATGCTCCATGTTGGCATGGCGTCCATTGTATCATTTGCAGTGGCAAAGCAGTGTAGGACTGGCCATAAGAGGGATTAAGTTGACACAGTTGGCCAGCTTGTATTGCATGTATTGCAATATGTGTGAACTAAAAATCCCTGTTTTTGATTGTATAGTTTGCTGGAAAGGGTGTATAGCAGTGTGCAGAGGGTCCATCCAGAATTTGTACTGCCTTTGCTTTTATTACACTGGAAAAGTTCTTCCCCTTCATGCCTGCAGGAGTGGGGCTACCCAAATTGATACCACTCTTCGGTATGAGAAAATGATTTACCAACACAGGGGCTGTCCGGCCAAGTCTGACAGAGTCTGGGATGGATGACTGGCGATGCCAGGCCTGGCACTGGTAGATTTGGTTATGAACAGATTGCTGGGGTAATGGTTGTTACTATGTCCTATTTCCTTTGAATATTCTGAACCCGGTGTATTATGGTACTCATAATTTTATTTTTTCACAAGTGGATTTCTTAGGATGGGACCATGTATTGCTAGGCATTTCCCAGTTGGTATGTGCATGTAAAGTGGCGATCGAAGGTTTGGGCACCCCAGGTAAAAATTTGTATTAATGTGCAAAACGAAGCCAAGGACAGATGGAAAAATCTCCAAAAGGCATCAAATTACAGATTAGACATTCTTATAATATGTCAAAAAAAGTAAGATTTTATTTCCATCATTTACACTTTCAAAATTACAGAAAACAAAAAAATGGCGTCTGCAAAAGTTTAGGCACCCTGCAGAATTTATAGCATGCACTGCCCCCTTTGCAAAGCTGAGACCTGCCAGTGTCATGGATTGTTCTCAATCATCGTCTGGGAAGACCAGGTGATGTCAATCTCAAAGGTTTTAAATGCCTAGACTCATCTGACCTTGCCCCAACAATCAGCACCATGGGTTCTTCTAAGCAGTTGTCTAGAAAACTGAAACTGAAAATAGTTGACGCTCACAAAGCTGGAGAAGGCTATAAGAAGATAGCAAAGCATTTTCAGATGTCAATATCCTCTGTTCGGAATGTAATTAAGAAATGGCAGTCATCAGGAACAGTGGAAGTTAAAGCAAGATCTGGAAGACCAAGAAAAATATCAGACAGAACAGCTTGCAGGATTGTGAGAAAAGCAATTCAAAACCCACGTTTGACTGCACGATCCCTCCAGAAAGATCTGGCAGACACTGGAGTTGTGGTACACTATTCCACTATAAAGAGATACTTGTACAAATATGATCTTCATGGAAGAGTCATCAGAAGAAAACCTCTTCTACGTCCTCACCACAAAAATCAGCTATGGAACTTAGCAAATGAACATATAGACAAGCCTGATGCATTTTGGAAACAAGTTGTGTGGACCGATGAGGTTAAAATAGAACTTTTTGGCCGGAATGAGCAAAGGTACGTTTGGAGAAGAAAGGGCACAGAATTTAATAAAAAGAACCTCTGTCCAATTGTTAAGCATGGGGTGGATCAATCATGCTTTGGGGTTGTATTGCAGCCAGTAGCACAGGGAACATTTCACGAGTAGAAGGAAAAATGGATTCAATAAAATTTCAGCAAATTTTGGATGGTAACTTGATGCCATCTGTGAAAAAGCTAAAGTTAAAGAGAGGATGGCTTCTACAAATGGATAATGATCCTAAACACACATTCAAAATCCATGGGGGATTACATCAAGAGGCGTAAACTGAAGGTTTTGCCATGGCCTTCACAATCTCCTGACCTCAACATAATTGAAAATCTATGGATAGACCTTAAAAGAGGAGTGCATGACAGACAGCCCAGAAATCTCAAAGAACTGGAAGACTTTTGTAAGGAAGAATGGGCAAAGATACCTCAAACAAGAATTGAAAGACTCTTGGCTGGCTACAAAAAGCGTTTACAAGCTGTGATACTTGCAGTACAAGATATTAACTCTGCAGGGTGCCCAAACTTTTGCAGACGCCATTTTTTTGTTTTCTGTAATTTTGAAAGTGTAAATGACGGAAATAAAATCTAACTTTTTTTTACATATTATAAGAATGTCTTATCTGTAATTTGATGCCTTTTGGAGATTTTTCCATCTTTCCCTGGCTTCGTTATGCACATTAATACAAATTTTTACCTGGGGTGCCCAAACTTTCGATCCCCACTGTACCTAATGTTTTTATCTGCTGATGCATTATATGTCTCTCTTGGAGCACCTTTGATATATATTTTTATTGTGTAAACTTTATTCTCTGATTTAAAAAAAAATGGGAAGCAGGGACAGGCATTCAGGAAGTGATAAAAATGTGACCCAATTTCTTGTTTTCAACACTTGTGTGAAAGAGCCCTAAAAAACAAACAGATGAAATTAAAGCTTTTCAAACTTATTATTACTCTTTGCTAAATACATATTTCCAAAATAAAGCAATTCCAAAATACTAAACAAGTCCTTTAAGAGATAGCAAGTACAGGCGGTCCCCAGGTTACAAACAAGATAGGGACTTTAGGCTTGTTCTTAAAGCGGCGTTCCACCCAAAATTGGAACTTCCGCTTAAACCACTCCTCGCCCCCTTACATGCCACATTTGGGATGTCATCTTTTTCTGGGGGAGGGGGGGTGTGGGGGCTTCAGTTGGAGTGGGACTTCCTGTTTCACTTCCTCCTTCCACCCAGGGACCGCTTAGGCGATACGTCAAATTGCCTATGGCGGCCCCTCCTTGCAGGCGATCGCCTGGGACACGTGCCAGGTCGAAGGCGATCGTCTGACCACTCACAGAGCGCAGCGCCGATCGCGCATGCGCAGTGAGTGCCCAGCGGTGAAGCCGAAAGCTGTCACAGATGGGTGCCCACAGTTAGAATGTAGGTGCCGGCTGAGAGAGGGGGAGAGGAACGGAGCCCCGGGGCGGCGTGGCGCTGGCCAGTGGAGCAGGTAAGTGTATGTTTATTAAAAGCCAGCAGCTATGCTTTTTGTAGCTGCTGACTTTTAATAAACATAAAAAAAAGGCTGGAAATTCGCTTTAAGTTGAATCTGTAAGTTGGAACAGGTAAATTTTTTAAGTGTAGCTCCAGCCAAAAAATCAATTTCTTAGCTTTTTGGATAGCATAGGGAAGGGTTATCACCCCTGTAACATTTGTTTTGCTGTCTGTGTGCCTGATCAGAATTCTTCACCTCACTTTCTGTCCCAATGACAATTGGATTTAGAAAATTTGGGGTTATTAGGGAAACAAGGATTGGTGATAAAGCATTAGTGGAGAGGAGACACCTTTTTGCCATAATAACTCTTAGGCCTCGTACACACGATAGGTTAACCAGAGGACAGCGGTCTGATGGACTGTTTTCATCGGTCAAAACCGATCGTGTGTGGGCCCCATAGGTTATTTAACCATTGGTTAAAAAAAAGGAAACTTGCTTTAAATTTAACCGATGGATTCCTAACCGATAGGTCAAAACCGATCGTTAGTAGGCATGACCATCGGTTAAAAATCCACGCATGCTCAGAATCAAGTCGACGCATGCTTGGAAGCATTGAACTTAATTTTTTTTAGCACGTCGTTGTGTTTTACATCACCGCGTTCTGACACGATCGGTTATTTAACCGATGGTGTGTGGGCGCGACGGACCATCAGTCAGCTTCATCGGTTAACCGATGACAACGGTCCTTCAGACCGTTGTCATCGGATGGACTGATTGTGTGTACGAGGCTTTAGAGGAGAGAATTTCCCTTCCTAGGGGTAGATTTCCTCTCACTTCCTATTGTCTCCTTCCTTTTGTGAGTAGGAGTCGTTTGTAAGTCGGATGTTTGTAAGTAGGGGACCGCCTGTACACGCTAAAGCAGGCATATGCAATTAGCGGACCTCCAGCTGTTGTAAAACTACAAGTCCCATCATGCCTCTGCCTCTGGATGTCCTGCTTGTGGTTGTCAGAATCTTGCAATGCCTCATGGGACTTGTAGTTCTGCAACAGCTGGAGGTCCGCTAATTGCATATCCCTGCGCTATAGTCTGCCCCAAATATCCAATGCCAAGATCTTCCTTCATTCTATTCCCAGGCAGTGTTCATGGTGGAAGTCAAATACAATATTTCCAGTTCCAATGATACGCAAGCAATAAACTGACTGCAAATTTTATGAGGAAGTGCCTGACATTTAGAAAGTGTGCACAATTAATAATATGTGGTATAGTGACAGACTACAGATGCTTGTGTTCCCCCGAACAATTGCCTATTTTGTCCTGTCACTTATTTAAACTGCTTTGATACCAATGGGCTCTGGATGATTAGAGAAAATGATTTTGCTACATGCTATTGAATCCAAAGGGAACATTGTCAAATACTGAAGGTCATCATAGGCAAGTTGAAGGTAGAAGTAATTCCCTTATCACTGGACATGCCAGCTGGAAACACAAGTAATATAGAAAAAGCATACATAATACCACAAGTGCTAATTAAATGGCGATTCTGCAGTGTTTAATCTTTTAAAAAGTGGAGTTACAGCGTATGCACTAAAAAAGGTCACCGGCGGCAAGCATGTTAAAGGAAATCTTGGTAAAAGCCATGTTTACCAGCACTAAAATGTACTTCAAGGTTAATTTGTAATAGATGCTTTCAGGGAACACTACATATTTGCATGAATATATCAACGGATAAACAGATCCATAAATTAATGTACACATCAAGGCTATTATACATATTAAAACCCTTCCAAGCCTGACAAGTTGTGACAACCTATCATTTACATACAGGAAGTGAAATATAGAAACATGTATCTATGATCGAGGCATTTTACAATTTACCGTATATGGTTTAAGTTTGGATTTATTAATATGAAATTATGATTAAACCTTTGAGAAGCGATGCCAAACTATGTGTAATTTGCTACTGTGCTCAATAGAATGTAGAGGAAGAAAAATGATGAACACTGTGGTTTGTACATTCTGCTTTTCTCAGACATGTGTTTATCATGTTTGTACATTGTTATAGTGGAGGACAGAACAGATTTTAACCACTTGCTTACTGGGCACATATACCCCCTTCCTGCCCAGGCCAAATTTCAGCTTTCGGCACTGCGTCGCTTTGAATGACAATTGCGCGGTCGTGCAACGTGGCTCCCAAACAAAATTGATGTCCTTTTTTCCCCACAAATAGAGATTTCTTTTGGTGGTATTTGATCACCTGTGCGGTTTTTATTTTTTGCGCTATAAACAAAAATATAGCGTAAATTTTGAAAAAAAAACACAATATTTTTTACTTTTTGCTATAATAAATATCCCATTTAAAAAAAAAAAATCAGTTTAGTCCGATACGTATTCTTCTACATATTTTTGGTTAAAAAAAATCGCAATAAGCATATAGTGATTTACGCAAACGTTATAACACCTACAAAATAGGGGATAGAATTATTACTTTTTTTTTATTATTTTTTACTAGTAATGGCGGCGATCTGCGATTTTTGTCACGACTGCGATATTACGGCGGACACATCGGACACTTTTGACACATTTTTGGGATCATTCACATTAATACAACGAACAGTGCTATAAAAATGTCCCTGGCTCTGTGACTGCCGACCGCAGGTGCCTGGCGGACATCGCTGCCGCCAGGCACGCGTATCGTCACCTGTGTGAAGCGGCGAGCACGCACGTGCGCCCGCCACTGGAGCACGTGCCCCCCAGTAGCGCGCGGCCGTATATTGGCCCGCAGATCAGAGCCACCTTGAAGCCATAAATAGTCGGCCGCAGGATGGGAAGTGGTTAAAGAAACCCGTCAACGAGGGATCATTTTTTATTATATGTCAAAACGAGGAACAGTAGGAACGTTTATTTAATGGGGCTTTGATGGGGAGTCTCTGGATTTTTTTTTGCCTAAGAAAGTATGAGGGGCTCCCTCTCTTGTCATTGAATGCTTTAAGGGGTTGTAAAGGTTTGTTTTTTATTTTCTAAATAGGTTCCTTTAAGCTAGTGCATTGTTGGTTCACTTACCTTTTCCTTCGATTTCCCTTCTAAATGTTTTGTTTTCTTTGTCTGAATTTCTCACTTCCTGTTTCTCCTCAGTAAGCTTGCCCCCTGTTCTGGCTAGGGGTTAGTCAGCCAGAACAGCTTTAAGCAGGTGGGAGAATGGATGGACAGCCGCACTCCAAAAAGTCTTGTTGAAAAAAGACGTGCTCTTTATTGTAAAAAAGAAAAAAGTGCACAGCACACAACAGCATACAGTGGGATAGACAGCTGACGCGTTTCGCATTAACAACTAATGCTTAGTCATAGCTTAAGCTCCCACCTGCTTAATTCTATTCTATCCCGTGTGATTCCTGAGTGGACATTGATTACCTGCCTGTGCTCACCTGGAGCGGCGGTCTCCCTACCTATCGCAGCCAGAACAGCTTACTGAGGAGGAAAAGGAAGTGAGAACCTCAGACAAAGAAAAAAAAACATTTAGAAGGGAAATCGAAAGGAAAAGGTAAGTGAACCAACAACGCTGTTCTGGCTGACTAACCCCCAGCCAGAACAGGGGGCAAGCTTACTGAGGAGAAACAGGAAGTGAGAAATTCAGACAAAGAAAACAAAACATTCCGAGGGTGAGGTATCGTACATGCTCCAGTCGATTTATATGTCTGCAGGCATTATCCTGCTCAAGCGCATCTGACCGTCTTTTTCATTAAAGAGGTCAACCAGGTCTGGTAAGCACAATTTACTACTTGTGCACATTGGGTGTCGTACTAATTATCCAGGTGGTGGAAGATCAATTAAGTTTGCACGACCGGAGACGGTTTTTGTATCACAGCAAGAAATATATCTAGAGGATATTCGAGCATTGATGTATCTTTGTTGGCACCAATGGGACTTTATTATTTACTATTGATTTATTGATTGATTTATCACGTACAACAGGACACATTTTTTATTAATTTACTTTATTATCAAACTTAATTGATCTTCCACCACCTGGATAATTAGTACGACACCCAATGTGCACAAGTAGTAAATTGTGCTTTCCAGACCTGGTTGACCTCTTTAATGAAAAAGACGGTCAGATGTGCTTGAGCAGGATAATGCCTGCAGACATTTAAATCGACTGGAGCATGTACGATACCTCACCCTCGGAATGTTGAGATTTTAGAACATGGAATACAAACAGAGAGATTCCATAGTGCAACGCTATTTTATTAAAATGGAGTAAAAACACCAGCCAATTGGCTACTCACATAAAAAAGTGCCCTTCTCCTGGCACTGGGGCTGCAAGCTTTAATAAAAAAACACTGGCTCTCCCACCTCCGTGGCGGCGTGCATTCCACCAGCTGCTGACACTATCCAGACGATCGGGAAGTGACATAGGACATAGTAAACGTGACCAGGTTCCACCACCGACGTACGTTTCGTATAGTTACATTTTCAAGGGGCTGTTTTTTTGTGCTTTTATTACCTTTTTGTATTCCATGTTCTAAAATCTCAACATTCCGAGGGTGAGGTATCGTAGATGCTCCAGTCGATTTATATGTTTGCAGGCATTATCCTGCTCAAGTGCATCTGACCGTCTTTTTCATTAAAGAGGTCAACTAGGTCTGATAAGCACAATTTACTACTTGTGCACATTGGGTGTCGTACTAATTATCCAGGTGGTGGAAGATCAATTAAGTTTGCACGACCGGAGACGGTTTTTGTATCACAGCAAGAAATATATCTAGAGGATATTCGAGCATTGATGTTGTATCTTTGTTTGCACCAATGGGACTTTATTATTTACTATTGATTTATTGATTGATTTATCACGTACAACAGGACACATTTTTATTAATTTACTTGTTGTTGCATATTATAGGATAAGTTGTGTAATTATATATTACTCCATAGCGCCGCCAGTACACAATAGATAACACCAACAGTTGCCAATTAAAAATATTCATAAACAAAAAATATTGGTACATAAATGTAGTAATGGTCAGAGTACGCAGGCATCATACTACCCGACTAATTTCGCAAGATCCAGCTCGCTCTTCAGGGGTGTGTAACACTGTACCTAGCATGAAAAAATTATATATATATATATATATATATATATATATATATATATATATATATATATATATATATATATATATATATAGGCATAGGTGTAGTGATGTATCCATAGAGACCTTGTTAGTCCATAAAAAGTATAGCTTATACTCTTTATGGACTTATACTCTTTATGGACTTATACTCTTTATTAACAAGGTTTCTAGGGATACATCACCACACACACACATTCACAGTTCACTTATCTTTCCTATCTTGTCATCTGCTAGTATCCCTCTGTTATCCCACGTTTCTAACCATCTCCATGTCGCTACCATCTTTTGCCCAGGCCTTTCATTCATACATATTCTTATGCTAATGCTTATTGATTCTACTTTACTACTTAAGATGCCTGACAAACATACTTATGTTCACAGCCTATACTTTTTATGGACTAACGGGGTCTCTATGGATACATCACTACACTTATGCCATGCCTGCTCTCCGTTTGGCCCCTGGTGGGGTCCCTTTCTGACCCCGCCCCCTCAGCTCCTGGGTGAGGCACCTGCTGCTGCCATCTTGGGGCCGCACACCTGTAGCCATGGTCAAGCTCTGTGGTGAGTATGGGGACCCACAACCCCTCCTACCCTGTGCCTTTACAACCAATACTGTGCCATATCGCCAAACATATATATATATATATATATATATATATATATATATATTCATCCTAGGTACAGTGTTTCACACCCCTGAAGAGCGTTGGGTAGTATGATGCCCGTGTACTCTGACAGTTACTACATTTATGTACCAATATTTCTTGTTTATGTATCTTTTTAATTGGCAACTGTTGGTGTTATCTATGCATGTAAACACGTTTACTGGAATAAACTATATACTACTGTTACTCTTACTGGCGGAAACAGTACCCACTTCATTTAAAGTCCCAGGGTGAATCCTTTGTTTGACTATATTTAGAAAATAAAAAAGACGAACCTTTACAACCCCTTTCAGTTACTTCTCTAAGAATACAGGATGTAGCAGGTAAATAATTAACATCTTAAGGTAGGAGAGAGCACCAAAAACGCCAAAAAAGAAAAGAACATAGAAAGCTGCTATGGGTAATGAATTCCCAGCCCCCAGGGGACAGAAGAGACCATCAGGTAATTAATCACAAGCACTTTCTTCTACAGTCTCGTGAAAAGTTGACATATTTCAGCAGAATTAGATAACAAACGTTAAACCTTCATTTAAACAATGACTACAGAAAAAAGTGAAATACTTAAATAAAAGGACAAGGAAAATTTGTCTTTACAATCATTTGTTCAAAACAATGATTAATAAATGTAGTGCTACCCCCAAAGGAGCTGCTGAGTGTAACAGGTTATTTTCAAAAAACTGTGTGGAGGCAGCCAAGCACACAGCAACAGTCCATAGGGGATGTTTTTGTAAAGGTTTATAAGGTTTGTAAAGGTTTATTGCTCAAAGAACTTGTAATGGGAGGGGACCAAGGAGTGTGACATAGCCCAAAAAAAATGAAGCACAGTCTGCTGGGAACACTTCTTTACCAGTAACATGGGAAGTAGTAGACTACGGCAGTCTATAGATTGAGACCATGCAGCAGTATGGGCTCAAGTAGTAGTAAACTGGAGAAGTCTATAGGTGCATAGCTAAAGACCCATGAGGCAAAATGGTTCACTAGTATTAGTAGACTAGAGCAGACTATAGGTTCGCAGCCGGGGGCCATGAATCAAGTTGCAGCACAGAAAGAAGCTCTACTCACAAATCCTATGTCACGATAAGTCCATAAGATCAGTTCTTTGCAGCTCAGTGTCCAGTCCAAGTCCTCTAGGGGATAAGCAGTCCCCCTCTCCTCTTAGCTCAGCTCACAGATCTATCCCCACAGGGGGGGAAATTAGGCAAAGGGAAGTAATCACCCTCTCACCTTGCGAAGCCCTGAGCAGACCAAAACAATCAATCAATGCTCCTGCGATTACAGCAGAAGCCAAAAACTAAATTTGCCTTGCAGCCTAGATAGGAGGATGCTACATTGATGTAATACAATGAAAAGAAGTACACCTATCACACCTCAGAAGCTGGTATTGCCCCTTTAGCACAATTGACTTGTCGCAGGGATTTCACTATCTGCCCACTTTTCCCAAAGCATTTCAATGGGAGTCAAATCAGACCTATTAATAACCCTTTTGAGTTGATTTACTAAAACTGGAGAGTGCAACATTTGGTGCAGCTAAGCATAGAAACCCATCAGCTTCCAGGTTTTGTTTTGTCAAAGCTTAAAGTGTTATACAGCACAGTGCTTGTGCTGTGTAATTTGGCCGTTTCTATCACTTGAAATTCCTGGTTGATCCTGCCTGGCTATGCCCTCCCCCCTGTAAACTGACCACAGTTTATCATGGCTGCTGAGCCCTGACACCATGGTCAGTTTACATTCCTCTGTCATCCAAATCTCTCCTCTGTTCTCTCTCCCCCGGCCTGTCAGCACCTACCCACTGAAGCTACATTAAAAGTTTCATACCATCCTCTCTGTTTAATAATCCTGTGTCTGTGCCTTAGAAAAATAAGCCATTCTACACCTGATTTCAGAGCTCCCTCAGCCCTGCCTGCTGCAGCTATCACATGAGGACAGCAAAAAGCTGGCCGATCACATGAGCGCCGAGTGGTGCTTTAAAATCAAGTATAGAACGGCTTATTTTTATAAGGTCACAGACACAAGGGCACGCAAAACTATTAAACAGAGAGGACAGTGTAAATTGAATATAGTGGCTTAACAACCACTTTAATTAGAAGAAGCTGAAGTTAGAAGTTGGTTGGCTACAATGCATAGCTGCACCAAATTTTGCATGCTCCAGTTTTAGTAAATCAACCCCTTTATTTCTTCTTGTATAGCCATTCTTCAGAGGATTTGCTAGTATGCTTGGGATCATTATTGTGTTGAAAGATTAATTTCCGGTTCAACTTTAACTTTCTCATTTTTAACAGACTCTCATTTTTATCTAGCACATTGATATGATGCAGAATTCATACTTAATTTAGTGACTGAAAGTTGCCCTGGCTCTGAAGCAACAAAGCAATCCCAAACCATAAGATTTCCAACGCTATGATTCACCATTGGTATGAAGTTTTTCTCCTGAAATGCTGTCTTCAGTTTGCACCAAAAATGGCAACTATTACTGTGGCAAAACAATTTTATCTTTGATTTATTAGTTCACAACACATTGTTCCAGAAAGCTAAAAATATCAGGAAACAGCGGGCGGTTAAAAAAAAAAATCGCTGTAATTTGGCCCTGTGTGTATGTTGGTCTGTTGGACAGAAGTCATCCAGCTTCTGTCGGACGTGCATGCTGGAAAACCAGCAGCCGACCAACTCCTGATCAGCGCCCTCAGCCAAAGGCAGAGAACGCTGATCGGTGTGTTCTGGCGGGGGGGGGGGGGGCAACCCCCTGTCAGAAAACAGCTAAGCGGGAGAAATTGCTGAACTAATCTTACATGGTTAGTACAGTGGCTTCAACCAGAGCTGTCAGAATTGTTGGTGTGTACCAGACTGGTGAAAAGAACCCAAATTAGTGTTTATCATTTAGTCTTTAGGAAAGTCCGTAGACTATGGTATATATATCTGAAAATCAATTAATCCTGATGTACTGACATTTCTTGAGTTCAGAAAACACCAGGAAGGTACAAATATCCCTCAAATGACCTCTTTTTGGAAAGTGGACACCTCAAGGTATTTAGTAAGAGGCATAGCAAGTTTTTTGAAGTTGTAATTTTTTGGAAAATGAAGAAATGTAAAAAAAAAATGTATGCAGTACAGTGTCATCATATAACTGGTGTGGCAGTGATCAGGGACACTGACTGGTGACAGTATATATGTAAAACGATTATTAATTGTAAACTATGATTGCTTATACCAATGAATTTGTTGGTATTAGCAACCATTTTTACTGATCAAAATGGATTCATTCATTATTTCCTATTGTGATTAGCTGTGGCTGGCTACAGATAATCACATGGTCCAGCTGGGCTGTGATTGGCCCTGTCTGTATCATGTGATCATCGTGATAAATCACAGCCAGTGACAAAATTGTACACATTGGATGGCATGAAAGGAAGCCATACATTGTTTACAACTGTCATGTGATGTGTTGTAATTGGCCACAACAATCACATAGTGAGGGCATCTCCTGTGAACAGCCCTCTTCAGATCACCCCACAGATTTTCAATGGGATTCAGGTCTGGTTTCTGGCTGGGCCATTCCTAAACTTTAATCTTCTTCTGGTGAAGCCATTCCTTTGTTGATTTGGATATATGCTTTGGGTCATTGTCATGCTGAACGATGAAGTTCCTCTTCATATTCAGCTTTCTAGCAGAAGCCTAAAGGTTTTGTGCAAATATTGACTGGTATTTGGAACTGTTCATAATTCCCTCTACCTTGCCTAAGGCCGCTGTTCCAGCTGAAGAAAAAAGCTCCAAAAGCATGGTGCTGCCACCACCATGCTTCACTGTGGGTATGGTGTTCTTTTGGTGATGTGCAATGTTGTTTTTGCGCCAAACATATCTTTTGGAATTATGGCCAAAAAGTCCAACATTTTCCCACATGCCTTTGGGAGACTTCAGACATGTTTTTGCAAAATTTGGCTGGCTTGGATGTTTTTCTTGGTAAAAAAAAAAAAAAAAAGCTTCTGTCTTGCCACTCTACCCCATATCCCAGACATATGAAGAATATGGGAGATTGTTGTCATATGTACCACACAGCCAGTACTTGCCAGATATTCCTGCAGCTCCTTTAATGTTGCTGTAGATCTCTTAGCAGCCTCCCTAACCAGTTTTCTTCTAATCTTTTCATAAATTTTGGAGGGACGTTCAGTTCTTTGCAAGCTCTGAGGACCATGGCTTTTGCTGTAGGATGTGACTAAGAAAATGTCAGGAAAGACCTACTAGAACAGCTGACCTTTATTTGGGGTTAATCAGAGGCTCTTTAAATGGTGGCAGGTGTGGACTGACTATTTAACATGAGTTTGATCATGATTGCTTATTTCTGAACACAGCTAAATCCCCAGTTATAAGAGAGTGTGCACACTTATGCAACCACATTATTTTTATTTATTTTTTTACCCCCCCCCCCTAAAAGATTCCAGTTTGTTTTTCAGTTGAGTTGTAAAGTTTATAGGTCACATTAAATATGGAAACAATTCTGAAATGATGTACCTTTGTTTAATTTTTTTACATCACAGAAACCTGATATTATATATATATATATATATATATATATATATATATATATATATATATATATATATATATATTTTTTTAGGACGGTAAAAACGACACCAGGGCAAAACAACATGAGTTTAACAGCGTTCATACTGTTTTTCTTACCTTGTTTTAGGTGCATATGTACTACAACAGCTTGGTTCAGCTCCTCTGTATGAAAGTAGCATCTGTAGAAGCCTTCATCTTTTCTGGAGGCCTGCTGGATGCTGAGGGTGACACTATGAAGGTCAGAACAGTTCACAAGACTGTGCTTAGAGTAATCAAAACCATAAGTCAGCTGTTTTCTTCCATGTATTTTCAGTTCACAGTATGCAATGGTGTCCACCTTGCCATCTGTACATTTTTCTAAGGTCACGTTAATCACATTGCCTTTTAAAGTATACTGGAAGGTCAAAATAATACTTGAATTCTCTGTAAATGTCTCATTATTTGATGAAATAATTTCACCAAAACCATCTGTAAAAGAATAAGGAAACTTAATTAAATTAATATGGTCAACAATATTTTTACCAGTAAACAGGTTTAGAGTGTGTATCATTCATTATTTCTCACCAAACAGTTTTTGGTCACTTCCACAACACATTTTAACAACTATGAACTTTAAAGTAGCTAGCCAACCATGATATACAGGTTCACTGACAAAATGGATGTTTATAGGTACTTAAACTTTAGAAGTAAACCCCCAGAGCAGTGTAAAACCAAAGTAGTAGCTGATCCCAGATTGTAAAATACAGAAGGAGTCTTCCTTGTACATACTTGATAGACAGAGCCTAATTTTTTTTTCTGGACCTTCATACAGGTGTAGTACCTACCCTGCCAAGACATTTTTCCCTGCTTTAGAATATAACATTATAAGCAATAAAAATGTTTTAGAGCATCAATTAAAGGGAATACTGTATATAGTAAGTTTTGAACATGTTTTCTTTATAAACAGGACTAAACTCTTTAATGTGGTATTAAACCTGAAACCAATAATGTAATATATTGCAGCTTACCATCTTAGATGTGGTGGCTGTATTAGTTTTCTTTATTTAGGCTTTTTTTTCCTGCATGTTTTCACCTGGTGATCGGGGAAGTAACACTCCTCCCGTATAAGAGTACCCCCACTCTGGACAAAGGAGACAGAGACACTTTTGGACAGCAGCATTGTTAGTCTGGGGGGAAAGGAGTGTTTTATGTACTAGCAGATTTAGGTACATTGAAGCCTCGTACACACGTCCAGGATTCCCGGCGGTTTAAAGTCCGCCAGGAATCCAGATGGGAAAAACCGAGAACCTGCTTGATAAAGTTTTCTCGAGTACACATGGCCGGGTTTCCCATCAGGGGAAAACTGTGGGGAGACCTTTAGCCGGGAATCCTGGCCGTGTGTATGCTCCCTCGTAGTGTTTCCCCATAGGAAAACTGCCAGGTTTAAAACTGCTGGAAATCCTGGCGGGAAAATAGAGAGCAGGTTCTCTATTTTACCGCCGAAATTCCCAGCAGTTTTCCTGATGGGAAAACTGCGAGAAAGCATACACACGGCCGGTTTTCCCGGCCAAAAGCTCTCCTGGCAAGAAAACCGGTCATGTGTACGAGGCTTCACACATTGGAGCCAAACTCCAGCTTCGACTGCAGTTACAGAAAGCATCAATTTTGAGTATAGCCTCAGATTAATTATTTAAGTAATCGTATAATGTACCATCATCCAGAATTTAATAGAAAGAGGAGCACCGGAGGATAGGATGCTAACGGCTGCTAGTACCGTAAACCAAAAATAACTATCACCCAGAGAAGGATTTTGTATAATATGGACTTTCTCTGTACTGATGACACAGATAGATACAATAAAAAATTCATTTATTGTACATAAAAAATATACAGTTTAAAAACACAGCTATGACAATCAACCTCACACTAGTTACAACAGTGGAACATAAACGGAAATCTGTAAGGTATCTATAATTGTGAGGTGAAGTCAAAAGGAGACCTTTTGACTTCACCTAACAACCATAGATACCTAATGCAGCCATCACATCTAAGAATTTGCAAGCAAAATGATAAATGTTTGTTTATGGGTTTAATACTCTTTAGCATACTCTAATTCTCTTTAGCATACTGACAGTGTTTTGGAATGTATTAAAGTGGTAGTAAACTCATACTGACGAATTCCCGCTGTGTCAAGTTTTAATAAGAACACTGATCTCTCTGTGGGAAACCTTTCCATTCTCTTTCTTTTTCATGCAATCCATCCTGTTTCTTTTGCCTACATCACCAGCGCATGCACATGTGTTCATTTTACGGCACGCTATTCGTGCGGTAAGTCCTTTGCCGGGGCTCCATCACGGCACAGCTCCAAGATACTGTAAGACTTTATTCCTATTTGTAAGCTCCAGCTAAACTCCATGTAACTCGCAATGTCACGGGGGTGAAAACATTGCCCGCACAGCAGGGCACACATAGGAGAGCACATGCGCATGCGTAAGATTAGAGACCGGGACAAATAGAAAGGGAGGAAGTACAGAGCTACTCAGAAGACTTTTCTTAATAGGGCTGTGAATGCTCCTGGGAAACGAATATATGAAATATCACTTTAAAGTAAGTAAGAAACATGCAAATGGGCTTAAAAGTAATGATAACTTTTTTAAAAAAAAAAAAGCTCTACAGTACTTAATTTATTTAAAAAGGAGCTGTGACGGTTCAGAGTTTACTACCGCTTTTAATGCTTGTTTGTTAAACAGATACACGTCTAAAATAACAAAATTGTATAACTTACATAAAATCTACCAAAAAGGTTGTATCGTTCTCATTCAAAACCCAATTTCTATTGAAGGGAAATAAAAAAATAAAATAAAAATAAAATTATATTTTTGTTGCAGAGGATGCACAAAATCGAGTTTGTATCAATGTGCAGACTTCTAGGAAAATCAGTAAGCCAACCACACAAGCAGGAAATGACATACCTGAGGGGCGTTCTGTACACCATCTGTGTACAGAACGCCTCCAGGTTGCCATATTACATTGCATTTTACAGAGAATTACAGCTCTGCAGTTTGAAAATGAAAGGTAATTTTTAATTACATTCAATTAATATATGACTTGTGTCACAATTGCATACACTATATTATAAAAAAAAATTCTATTCTTTTTCTCATGAAAGGGGAGTTACCCTTTAAATTCCCTCCCCCCTAGCACATGACTATATTGCTCAAGGAATGATTCAACTGGGAGTATTACTATGAGGTCCCAGCTGGTTTTGCCTGTAATAACCCCAAAGTCACTCTTCTTGTTTATATTGAAGCAGTCATATCGCCTCCCCTCTTCGCTGATGCCATCACATACAAAGCAGAACCACATCTAATCCTGCATTGTAGAAGATGACTTCGGAGTTCCTGCTCACATTCCAATGCTGGAGAAAGGAGAATCAGACCACTGGCTGTCAAAGGATTGTAGAATAAGATGAGTAGCGCTCTCTGGTAAAGTTCACCTTTTGTACTCATATTTAGGGTGTAACAGGTAAAATGCTTCAAATCCCCCCCCCCATGACAGCGGACAGGGGTTCTGCTCCCCGCAGCTGGTGTCACATTTAAAATGTTCACCTTCAGAGCTGCGTCGTTCATTAACAGGGATTTATGAATAAATTAACTACAAGTCCCAACTGTCATCACAGCAGATGGACTTGTGGATCTCACTATAAGTGCAGTAATCAGTGCCGCCATAGTTCATTGAATCTTCCTCCAGCTCTGCAACGAACAGTCTGTGCAGAGGCATGGGCAGAAAGCAAGAGGAAGAGTTTGCATTGGCATTGCAACCACAATCCACTGATCACGGCTCTGCAGGCTCCTGTAAAAAAATAAAATACAATTATAATGCACATTTATTCCAGGAAAAATATGCACTTATTATTTTTTTCAAAGGTGAATTTAGCCTTTAAATCATTCCCTAGAAAAATGTGCAATATTTATTGTCTGCTAGGGGTTGGGTGCAATTTATCTAATTATTAAGCGACAGGTTAAAGGATAAGTTCACCTTTTTAAAAAATAAAAATCTTTTTGCAGGTAAAAAAAATGTGTATTTATTTTTTATTTTTTTACTTGGAGCCTGGAAAGCATTGCACCGGCAATTTACAAATCACGGGTGCCATGCAGGACTCCTGCAGACTTGTCAGTGTATCTGTCTGCTCATACCTCGTACAAGCAGGTAGATACACACTGACAGGATAAGACAATGAACTACCAGAGCGCTCAACAGTACCATGATAGTTACAAGCCAACAGATGCAAAGGCTGTTGGTACTTGGAGTTTCCCATTCACAGAACTCTGTGAATGAATGGCGTGCCTAGGCGAGCGGAGACCCGAATGTCTGCATGTTTTTTTTAAAAGTGGCAGTGAGCAGGGGGAGAAGATCCTGTGCTTGCTGTCACTAGAGGCATCAGCTTCAGGAGAGGGAAACACGTTACATGTTCCACCCTAAAAACGGGTGGAATATGTACAGTAACATGTTCCCAAAGATGAACTTATCCTTTAACTTTGTTGCCCAAAACAATGAAAAAAGTACCACTAAATAGCCCTGGAAACCAATATCAGTTGGATCAGCATGTAGATAGACAGGTGCAAGACAGACAGTATTGGCTTGTCAGGCTTCGGTAGACTTCAACAAAATGGTGTCTGTCTGCACACAGACACCGACTCCCTGTTGCATGAGTATGTATGAAATGGGTAAAATGGTAAAATGGGTTCTGCTTCCATTCTCCACCTGTAGAAAACTCATCCTACCAGGGAGAACAGGAGCTGAAACCATCTTTTGCCCATTCCATTCACACTCATACAACAGGGAGTTTTTTTTTTTTTTTTTTTTTTTACCTTACACGGATACAGATCTGAGAAGATTTTACTTTCTGTTATTATAACATATCAATGTAAATAGTAATTCACATCACACATTATATAATGCAATTCATGTTCCAGAGTTCTTAAAGTGGGAGTTCACCCTAAAAAAATGTTTTAACCTTAGATTGATGCTGATTTTGTCAAGGGGAATCGGCTAGTTTTTTTAAAATCGAAGCTGTACTTTTAGAGAGTGATCTTCTCCGCCGCTTCCGGGTATGGTCTTCGGGACTGGGCGTACTTTCTTGATTGACAGTTTTCCGACAGGCTTCCGACGGTCGCATCCATCGCGTCACGAGTAGCCGAAAGAAGCCGAACGTCGGTGCGGCTCTATACGGCGCCTGCGCACCGACGTTCGGCTACTTTCGGAAAATCGTGACGCGATAGATGCGACCGCCGGAAGCCTGTTGGAAGACTGTCAATCAAGAAGGAACGCCCAGTCCTGCAGCCCATACCCGGAAGCGGCGGAGAAGATCGCGCTCTAAAACGGTAAGTACTGCTTCGATTTTAAAAAAACTAGCCGATTCCCCTAGACAAAATGAGCATGAATCTAAGGTTAAAAATTGTCATTTCCGGGTGAACCTCCACTTTAATAAACATCTTGATGCATCTGTACATTATTTCGGCTACCACAATGTTATATTAGAAAAGGTGACACCTCGGTTAAGAGTCTGATCAGCCCACATGTGCCAACTTTACAGCTGTAAATAATATACCCGCTAGAATAATTTCCAGAAAAGCCATGTTTAATTAACAATGTGCCAAAGGCTTTCATTTATCAGTTTATTCTAGATGCTCAGAAGGTTAACATTCCAATGTATTTATTTTTTTTATAATTAAAACAATCCCTTTTGTTTTGGGTAATTGTACAGCGTCTGCAATTTACACCTAACCATTTTAATCATTGTTGATGGTGTGCCTTATAAATTCAATTTCCTTCTGGAAATGCATCCAATTATTGTTTTCAAAACGACATTATCCTAAAATGTATTTTGCAGAAGGAAAAAAAAAAAAAGAACAACATTGCCTATAAAATCTTTGTTTTACTGCAGCATATGATGTACAGCTCATGTCAGATATTACACTTATTATGACATGTTGAATAAAAGGGGCGAAAACACTGCGGCTTTACTGCTAACTTTTGTTGAAAGAATACGGTTATTTATTTATTTTTTTGTCTGTTAATTTAAAATTGTAATTCTTTGCCTTTCATCAAACTCAGTGGAATTAATTCCACTTACAGAGGCTGGAGATACTGTGAATTTATTTAGTAACAGCAAAGGAGGTAACAGAAAAAAAAACGGAATTTCTCTTTTTTTATTATTTCCATAACTATCAGCACAGCGGTTTGAGAACTATTAGTGTCAAGAAGGAAAAAGTAATAGGTTGCGCATTAAATCTTCTGTCCGCTAAGTAGAAATGAACACAATACTCAAAGGTTGCATTGCAAGTGATCTCCTCAAAATGTATTGTTAAGTGCAGGAATGCGTACAGGCCATCTGTGTCAAGCCTCTCTGAGCATTATATATTACACTGGGACTTTGTGGCTTTGCGGGGAATCCATTGACTTGAGTACTCATTTATTGATATATTTCTAACAACTGTGCTGCCAGTTCTTACCTTTAAAGGGGTTGTAAAGGTTTGTTTATTTTCTAAATAGGTTCCTTTAACCACTAGAGGGCCGCACTATAGACGAAAGACGTCCACAGCACGTCTGTCAAGTGCCGGGTGGACGTCCCTGGACGTCCTGCTATTTACATTCCCCGCGCGCGCTGCTGGGGGCGCGCAGCGGGGAAACACTGTGCCCGGTGCATCGCTGGGAAGCCGATGCGCGTGCCTGGCGGCCGCGATGTCTGCCATGTACCCGCGATCGGCGGTGATAGCAGGGACGTGGAGCTCTGTGTGTAAACACAGAGCTCCACGTCCTGTCAGGGAGAGAGGAGACCGGTCTGTGTCCCTTGTACATAGGGACACTGCATCGGTCACCTCCCCCAGTCAGTCTCCCTCCACACACAGTTAGAACACACCCAGGGAAAACATTTAACCCCTTCCTCACCCCCTAGTGTTAACCCCTTCCACACCACCATGCTAATAATCTGCTTACCAGATGGTAAAGGCAACAGGCGTTGTAATCATACAATGCAGAGGGTTAATGGGAAAACGATATTCCAAACCAGATGGATCGATCAGTGGCACTTGTGGGCATTGATAGGTGGTACTCATGGGCATTGATAGGTGACACTGGTGGCACTTGCAGGTGGCAATGGCAGATGGCACTGGCAGGGAGTACTGGTGAGCACATATGAGGCAGAATTGCCTCTTCCCCATAGGGGTCGATGTCTCTTACAAATAAGCCAGTGATCGGCTTTTTTTTCTCCTCATGCTGTCAGCGCGAGGAGAAAAAAAATGTTTACCGGTGTTTGTTTACATCACGTGATCAGCTGTCATTGGCTGACAGCTGATCACGTGGTGAGGGGTCTGGACTGGCCCCTTACTCGGATCTGTGTCTCAGTGAGTCTCACTGGGTGGGTGATCACGGCGCGCGGGGAGCGTGCGAAGGGGAGGGCGTCAATTGACCTCCCGGCATTTTGGGTCCACTCTGTAGCTGTCATTCGGCTATAGCGTGGGCACCAAGTGGTTAAAGAGATAATAAATCCTTACATAAACCAACTGACATGATTAGCCTCAGTTTATACACAGTGGTGAACTAAATCCTTCTACACAAGCTGTACCTGTCGCTGCATCCCATTCTTCTCTACAGCCTTTCAAAGTTCACAGATCAGATGTTATTTCTCAGCTTCCAGAAGGCAGAAGGAAGGGATCTGATGTCAACCACTGCATAGTACAGAGCAGGGAGTTGCGTGTAATCTGACACCTGAGTAGAGGGAAAGGACACACCCCCATCTACACATCCTCCCTTGGAAACATACACATTTGAGGCTGTCAGTTATCTGCTGTGTGCTAGAGGTTACCTTTCTTAGATGCTCTATTCTGGACTTTCCACATAGAAAAAAGTCTAGGTAGCTCTCTATGTTTATGAGGGGGATGGGCAGCCATGTTTGCCATAATTAGCTCCGTCTCTACTGCTCAGGCAGGGCTTTGATACTAATTTTAACTAGATATAAACATGGATGATCCTAGTTAAAAATGGAGGACAGACATGGGTCAGAGTCACTTTAACATTGTTAAAAAAAAAACTTGCAGTCAGTCGTGACACCTCCATCTTAGAAACATCAAAAAGGTAAGAAACAGGCATGCTGTGTGAATGGGAACATGTGACATACATATAGGGAGTTTTCTCAAAAATTACTGCAATAGTTAAAATATACTTTAAAGTTACAGTCAGACAATCATTGTAGTAGTAGTAGTAGAGATTGAGGAAATGTGTCATTTTACTTGCAACATACTTCAGCTAGATTTCACTTTTCAGTTTAGGTATATTCGTCTTCCAGAAGATCAAAAACTGCTTTTTATTAAAAAAAAGGTTCTTAAAGTGTTTGTAAAGTCAGAAAGATGTTATCTTAATGCTTTCTATGCATTAGGATAAAAAGCCTTCTGTGTGCAGAAGCCCCCTCAGCCTCCCTAATATTAACCTGAGCCCCCTCTAGATCCAGTGATGTTGCATGAGACATTTGGCTGGCTGGGACTCCCCTCATCATTGGCTGAGACAGCAGTGGGGCGCAATTGGCTTCCGCTGCTGTTAATCAAAGCCATTCAGCCAATGAAAAGAGAAGGGGGCCAGGCCAGGCCAGGCCACCGCTCCATTTCTGAATGGACACAGGGAGCTGTGGCTCGGCTCGGATGACCCCTTAGCAAGCTGCTTGCTGTGGGGGTTCTCAATGGAAAGTAGGGGCCAGGAGCATCAAAGAGTAAACCGAGAAGTGGAGGATCCAGGCTGCTCTGTAAGTATATCATGTTTGTTATTTTTATCTACATTAATAAACAAGACTTTAGCATTGCAGATGTGTAAGCTCACTGACAGGTCCACTTTAAGATAGGGATAAAGTAATTTCACTGAGCCATTGAGAATGACTTCAAGGGGCTAATTTACAAATCTTTTTATTTCATGCAAAAACAGAAGTAAACTTTAAAAAATGCGAACGTGTTATAAAAAATTACTTTATGGTAAAAAAAATATATAATATCTCAGAATATGTGCTTACAATATACCAGAGACCATTGGAACTAAGGTAAGTATTTATACCTAAAGTTCCGCTTTAAAGACAAGTGTAGAAAGAGGTTAAAGCTATGCTTTTTTTATTGAAAAATCCATCGTCTAGCAGCTCTTAAAATCACAAAAGCAGTGCGTTACTGCAATTCTCTTCTCTGGCCCTGTTCCCTGCACGCAAGAGGGCTGTTCTCTAAACCAGCGCCAGTCATCTTTTGATTGAATGACACCCAATGTCAGTCTATTCCTTTTTATGTGAGTCCGGCCTTTCAAAGATATACACCTCTGGACATGCGTCATCATGTTTGCAGTACTCCTGGATCGATTGCCACTCACTCCTCACTTCCTGAGCTCCACTCTGTCCAAGAGTAAGGACAGGCCTCCAGTGCCAGATAAGGAGAGGGGGAACCCTGTAATATATATATTTTTTTCAAATACTTTATTTCTACCACCAAGGGCGAGTCCAGGTTCTCATAACAGTCATATCATTAATCACAAAATAATAATCACATCTTTCATAGCAAACTCCATACAACCCTGAGGAGGACACTATGCCGATATTACAGCGAGCAGGGGGACCACCCCCATTCGCTGTATCTGGAATCGCCCTATCCATTTTCCATTTTAAAAATTATAGACAAACAAACAAAAAAAATAAAAAAAAAATATTTCTAACTTGAAGGCTGAGGATTTACGATATGTATTAAGTAATTATTTAAAAATAAAAATAGATGCAAGGGGGGGGGGGATTGAAGGGATAGTGGGCATACAAAACCCAAGCAAAACCCTAGGATTTAACCACTTAAGGACCGCCTCTTGCACATTTACTTCAGCAGAATGGCACGGCTGGGCACATGTACGTACAGGTACGTCCTGTACTAGTACCCAGCCGTGGGTCGCGGGCGCATGCCCACGACCCGGTCCGAAGCTCCGGGACCCGCAGACCCAATCGCCGCTGGAGTCCCGCGATCGGTCCCTGGAGCTGAAGAACGGGGACAGCTGTGTGTAAACACAGCTTCCCCGTTCTTCACTGTGGCGGCGTCATCGATCGTGTGATCCCTTTTATAGGGGGACACAATCGATGACGTCACACCTACAGCCACACCCCCCTACAGTTGTAAACACACTTCAGGTCACACATAACCCCACCAGCGCCCCCTGTGGTTAACTCCCAAACTGCAATTGTCATTTTCACAATTAACAATGAATTTTAAATGCATTTTTTGCTGTGAAAATGACAATGGTCCCAAAAATGTGTCAAAATTGTCCGAAGTGTCCGCCATAATGTCACAGTCACGAAAAAAATCACTGATCGCCATCATTAGTAGTAAAACAATTTTTTTTTTTATAACAATGCAATAAAACTATCCCCTATTTTGTAAACGCTATAAATTTTGGGCAAACCAACTGATAAACGCTTATTGCGATTTTTTTTACCAACAATATGTAGAAGAATACGTATCGGCCTAAACTGAGGAAACATTTTTTTTTTATATATTTTTGGGGGACATTTATTATAGCAAAAAGTAAAAAATATAGCATTTTTTTCAAAATTGTCGCTCTATTTTTGTTTAACGAGCAAAAAATAAAAACCGCAGAGGTGATCAAATACCACCAAAAGAAAGCTCTATTTGTGGGAAAAAAAGGACGCCAATTTTGTTTGGGAGCCACGTCGCACGACCGCGCAATTGTCAGTTAAAGCGACGCAGTGCCGAATCGCAAAAAGGGGCAAGGTCCTTTAGCTGCATTTTGGTCCGGGACTTAAGTGGTTAAAAGGGTTATAAAGGTTCGTTTTTTATTTTCTAAATAGGTTTCTTTAAGCTAGTGCATTGTTGGTTCACTTACCTTTTCCTTCGATTTCTCTTCTAAATGTTTTTTTCTTTGTCTGAATTTCTCACTTCCTGTAAGCTTGCCCCCATCATCCAAGCCCTTCTGGCTGGGGGTTAGTCAGCCAGAACAGCTTACTGAGGAGAAACAGGAAGTGAGAAATTCAGATAAAGAAAACAAAGAAAAAAACAGTTAGAAGGGAAATCGAAGGAAAAGGTAAGTGAACCAACAATGCACTAGCTTAAAGGAACCTATTTAGAAAAAAAAAAAAAAAAAACCTTTACAACCCCTTTAAGTGTTTGGATTTCAGTGGTAGTTTTATCATGGTGAAACTTGTTTTTTTTTATAATTAAGACATAGCATAGGAAGCATCAGCGTAGAACCACTTCCTTCCAAAGTCATATTCTGATACTGTCTCCACTGCCCACTGGCATTTTTCATCAATCCTCAGTTTCTGCATATTAACAGAGGCTATACTCAGAGCAGCCAGTCATAATTTTCTTTTTATTCTAGTGCAGAATAGAAGATCAAAGCAGAAGGATCTAATTAATTGGCTGCTATGATCAGCACAGACAGTTATTCCTTAGGACCTTTAATAAAGGAGGCCTATACTGTCAATGTGAGCTTTCTGTTAGCTCAGAAGAGAATTGCAAATATACTCATGGAAACAAGTAAAAGTAACATGTCCACTGGGCACGCTAGACACGTCCATATCTCCTACAACCATAATGAAATAAGATGGGTAATAAACACTATTTACATACATCATGATCTCACTAACTTACTAAATCAATTTCACAAAAATGTGTTAAGAATTATATACACACCTATGTATATACAATTAGTCTGTGAACTCAAAATTTGCATCAAGCTCTTGTCTATCACCACCATCTGTTTCTTATCTCATTCATCTTACTAGCGTCAGTTTGCAGCAGCCTCATTAACATTTATTCATGCTGCAGTAACACTTCTCTTTCATGCTTCTAAATGGATAATGCTTTATAAAAAGGAAGACATTTCTAAAAATTGAAAAGTAGGAATTGATTTGCTAGTATTATGGAAACATTAATGAAATGGGACTGCACTTAAAATAAAAATAAAGTAAAACTTTCTTTTTTTTTACTTTTGGATAGATTGGAGAAGTATCCACAGTGAGGCCGCGTATACACGGTCGGTCCAAACCAATGAGAATGGTCCGACGGACCGTTTTCATCGGTTCACCACTGAAGTGGCCTGACGGTCTGATGTGCGTACACACCATCAGTTCAAAATCCGATCGGGTCAGAACGTGGTGACGTAAAACACACAACGTGCTGAAAATCAAAGTTCAATGCTTCCAAGCATGCGTCGACTTGATTCTGAGCATGCGCGGGTTTTGAACCGATGCTTTTGTGTACTAACCATCGGTTTGGACCTATCGGGCAGCGGTCCATCGGTTCGGTTTTAAAGCAAGTTCTAAAATTTTTGTCCGAAGGACAACAGACCGATGGGCCGTACACACGGTCGGTTTGGACCGATGAAACTGGACTTCAAGTCGTTTTCATCGGTTTGGACCGACCGTGTGTACGCGGCCTCAGGTTTTTATTTCCATCTGTGCCCCCATTGGGGAGAGTCACCATATTTGTTCCGTTTACGATTATCCCCAAAAGTGAACATTACAAATAAAATGTCCAAAACAAAGGATTTCTCACTTTGGAAAGATTTCCTCTTCTTCATGGACACAGAGGACATAAAAAAACTGACAGGGCTATAACCCTCTCTTAGTCTATCCAAATTGAAAAATGTTTGCCTTTAGTTCTACTTTAAAAACTAAAACCTGTCAGTAGGGTTGCTACCTCATCCCTTTAAACCCAAGCATGTATTAATTACACAGGTTCTGCCATTGGTTAAGGTGGTAATTAACCACTTGCCGACCAGCCCGCGCCAATATATATTGGCATAGTGGCACATTAATCCTGCGATTCGCCATACGGGTACGTCTTCCCCTTTAAGAGTAGCCGGAGGCGCACCCGTGACACGGTGGGGGACCCAATGCGTGTGGCCAGTGGGCGCGATCGCCGTTGGCCACCCATGATTGCAGGAACAAGAGCTAGAACCTGGAATTTGAGTGTGTTAACACACAAATCTCTGTTCTGTCAGAGGAGAGGAGACAAATCGTTTGTTCCTAGTAAGTAGGAACAACGATATGTCTCCTCCCCCAGTCAGTCCTATTCCCATACAGTTAGAAACACTAACTAGGGAACACATTTAACCACTTGATCGCCCCCTAGTGTTAACTCCTTACCTGACAGTGACATTTACACAGTAATCAGTGCATTTGTATAGCTCTGATCGCTGTATAAATGTCAATGGCCCCAAAAATAGATCAAGTGTCCGATCTATCCGCAGTACTGCTAAAAAGATCACCCCCATTACTAGTAAAAAAAATATATATATAAAAATACCATAAATCTTTCCCATAGTTTGTAGACGCTATAACTTTTACGCAAACCAATCAATATATGCGTGTTGCGATTTTTTTTTTTTACCAAAAATATGTAGAAGAATATATATTAGCCTAAACTGATGAAGAAATTTGTTTTTTAAAAACATTTTTGGGGATATTTATTATAGCAAAAAGTAAAAAATGTATTTTTTTTTTCAAAATGTCACCCTTTTTTGTTTATAGCTCAAAAAATAAAAACCGCAGGGGTGATCAGATACCACCAAAATTAAGCTCTATTTGTAGGGAAAAAAAATAATTTTGTTTGGGTACAACCTCACATGACCGCGCAAAGTTAAAGTGATGCAGTGCTGTATCGCAAAAAATGGCCTGGTGATTAAGCAGGCAAATCTTCCGGTCTGTAAGCAGTTAAATTCACTTAGTGCCTAGTTTTTGCATTGGCTGTTCAGGAGCCAGCAACCGCCGGCTTCCTAACAATGATGAGTCATCCTCGCTGACCACAGATGTAAACAAAAAACTGAAAAAAATTAAATAAAAATGCGAGGTCCCCATCAATCTATACCAGACCCCTATCCAAGCATGCAACCTGGCAGGACAGGAAAATGGGACGATGGGTGTGCAGCCCCCCTCATCCTGAAACACACCAGGCCCCCCCTAAAGCACCTTGTCCCCATGTTGATGAAGACAAGGGGCTATTCCCAAACAACCCTAGCCTGGTGGCTGTAGGGGTGCAGGGGGTAGCTATTCATTCCCAAACAAAAGGACATGTATAAATAAACACAGAACATAGTCCTTTATTAAAAAATGGCCCACAAGATTCCACCGACAACTCTACACTGAAAGAGTGCCCAGAATTGTTCCCCAGCGGGTCTGGCTGGTGTCCCTTGTTAGAATCTTCAATTGCAGGGAGAGGAACGAGTTCCCTAATGCCAGAGGCAGATTTTGAAGCCAGTAGGACAGGGCCGGCCTGGTTTTTGGTATCAAACAAATCAGTCTGTTCAGAGACAGGAACTAATTGTCCCATGACAGATTGTAGAATTGTAGATTATTTGAAAGAAACTAGGCAGACAGAACTGCCTTGAAGGAAGAGGTGTCAGATCCATAACCCTCAAGAAGAAGCAGAAAGTGATATGACTCCAGAGTCTCTGAAGTTTTCCTTAGGGAAGAAACATTCTGGTTAATGTCTAGGACCTACCCCAGATATTCCAAGCAACATGCCAGAGTCCGCAATTACTTTTGAGCCTTTAAGATTTATCTGAACCTCTCCAACATCTGGACATTCTGAGGCACACTTTCTTTCAGAGCCCCCGCCAACTGTTCCCTCAAGAGAGGGTCATCCAGGTAGCCCATATTTAAGATACCTCGAGAGTGTCAGGCCTTGTACTCACGAGAAGACATGTCCGATGAAACCGGTCCGCGGACCGTTTTCATCGGACAAGTCTGCCCGGGGACTTCTGTTCGATGGCTGTACACACCATCGAACAGAAGTCCGCGCGTAAACAATACGCGGGGCGTGTCCGCGGTGTCGCCGCGTCGATGACGCGGTGTCGCCGCGACAATGACGCGGCGACGTGGGCGGCCTGCCTTTAAAATGCTTCCATTCGACGCATGCGAGGGATGGCGGGCGGCCGGACATGTACGGTAGGTCTGTACAGACGACCGTACATGTCGGGGGGACAGGTTTCCAGCGGACTGTTTTAAAGCAAGTCCAGGAAACAGTTGTCCGCTGGAAACCTGTCCGATCCGCCGGAAAATGGTCCGCTCGTGCCTACACACGGCCAAACATGTCTGCTGAAACTGGTCCGCGGACCAGTTTCAGCAGACATGTTTGGTCTTAAGTACGGGGCCTAAGAGATCACAGAAGATAAGGGGACACTCTTTACATCTGGAAAAAAGATGTCATCTCCAAATATGAAAAGGCTTCTTCCTAGTAAGAGCTGTGAAAATGTGGAAAAGACTCACTCAAGAGGTGATTCTGGCCAGCTCAGTAGATTGTTTTAAGAAAGGCCTGGATCCTTGTGTAGATACACATGATATAACTGGATACTAATATTTATGGGTAAAATTGATCAAGGGAACATCTGATTGCCTCTTCGGGGATCAGGAAGGATTTTTTTCTCCTGCTGAAGCAAATTGGATCATGCTTTATTGGAGTTTTTTGCCTTCCTCTGGATCAACTGTGGGTATAGGATTGTATATATTTTTTTCCCCTTCTATTGGTTGAACTGGATTCAGAGAGGTAATAATTGATCTCACTGATTCTATTCAGGATTTTTTAAACAATTTTAAGCATTTAGGGCTTTGAGGTCCAGAATTGGACAAATGCCCCCTTTGGGTTTGGGAATAGGAAATGGGTTGGAGTAAAACTTCTGAAAGCACTCCTCAGAGGCCCCGTACACACGACCAAACATGTCCGCTGAAACTGGTCCGCGGACCAGTTTCCGCGGACATGTCCGACCGTGTGTACGGCCTAGCGGACAGGTTTCTTGGCCTAGCGGACAGGTTTCCAGCAGGCAAAAGTTTCTTAGCATGCTTAGAAACTTGTCCGCTGGAAACCTGTCCGTCGGACATGTCCGCTGGTTAGTACGTCTAACCAGCGGACCGAAATCCTGCGCATGCGTCGAATTGATTTGACGCATGCGTGGAAGCATTGAACTTCCTGGTTTGCACACGTCGCCGCGTCACCGTCAACGCGTTCTCTGTCCGCAGGGATTTTGATCTGATGGTGTGTACACACATCAGACCAAAATATCCCAGGAGACATGTCCGCTGAAAACGGTCCGTCGGACATGTTTCATCGGACATGTTCGGTCGTGTGTACGGGGCCAGAGAGTGGGGCAATGATCCCTTGATCCAAGAGAACAGAGAGCACAAGATTGAGATGGCTCAGGCACTGAGTAGATACTGGAAGATTGAGAAATTGAGAAAGCAAGGAGGAGACATGGAAAAACTCAAACTTGTTACACTGAAAAAACACCTCTAGTACCCAAGCATTGAGGATTCAAGACATTCAAGCACTTGAAAAAAGCCAGTATATGTCCTCCCACTCTGGAAAGTGGGAGTGCAGCTTCATGCCAAGGAGGGCTTGTCAGTGGATTTGGCAGGACTTAGAATGTCTTGTCTAGTGGGTGGAATAAAGACAAGTTTGATGGGTCTTGATGTGGAAGTCGCGAGCGTAGTTAAGCAAAAAGGATACTTCAAAGAAATAGTAGAAGACTTGCTAGTCTTTTTCTTAGGCCTCTTTAACTGAGCAGGGTGGTTATTTTTATCCCCAGTAGCATCTTTGATGTTAGCATCCAAAGCAGATCCAACAAGACATTTGCCCCTTGAAGACCATGCAGAATAAATGCTTCTTGTAAGGGAAGTCCACAGAGCCCTGTGCAAGTGCACTGACAGAAAGACCAATTTGAGACAGTAAGAGGAAAGTATCCAGCAAGTGGACAGCCTGTAAATTAAACATTTGGTCAATGTATTCAGTAATCTGTGATTCAATTTCAGCATCAGTCTTAATACACTTCAGGAATTTGACACAGTCACAAAAGGTCTGGAATAACAGAACTACCGCCAGAACTGTGTGCAAAGTGACACCTGCCAAAGAGAACATGGCCCTAGAAAGGGCTTAAAGTCTCTTATCATTAGAGTCCTTACATGAAAGGATATCCTCAATAGAAATGGAAAGTCATGTTAAGGGAAGAGATGGTCGGATATACATCTGGAATAGACCACCTAGGGAAAAATTCTTAATGAAAAACAGTATGGTGCCAACAAGCACAAATCAAGGTGCTTCCAATCTTCATACAGAAACAACCAACATAAAGAGGGTTTGAAAGAAAGGTTAGACTAGTTTCCACAGCTGGAGGCTCAGAAACAGCCAAGGCTAAAAACAGACCAGGCACTAAAGCTGCAGGGAAAGGTACATTTGTGGCTTCTACCATCAGGGTCAGAAATACGCTGTGCCATATGCAAAATAAAGTCATGCACGACCTTCAACAGGGGAGCAAGCCAAGCAATACCTACTGGAGCCAGAGGGGATTCTTAAGAGGGGGTACAAATAGACTACATGAATCCTTGCTAGCTACATTTGTTAGCCCTTTTAATGAGCATACCCTGACCTGTTAGTGGACAGTAATACCCAGAAGAGTTGGACTATCCTTATGTATCTATAATTAAACTTGTTGCACCCATAAGTTTGGCTAGCAATGGACTGGATCAAGGTAGGTTAGGCAGTAGGAAAAAAAATCCAGGGACAAAGTTCCATGTGGCTTTCATAGCAAGAGCAACAACAGGAAGATGTTCCCTTCAACAGAGTGTACACATGCCATGTGCCCGAGGGTCACTTCCAGGCTGGACCCTGCCTGATCCAGCAGGGTCCAGTCACAGTAAGATCAAAAGTTGAGACTGAGTACAACTTTGTCGGGTATTGGTGAGAAAGTGAGAGACCCTCTATAACTACCTGTTTTAACTGAATAGAAAAAAGTTGCTAAAAAATAGGTACAGTGTTAAGTCAGCGAAGCTGAGAAAAGGTGTCCTTCCTCTTAGGACACTAGAAAAAAAAACTGAGACATGCTGGTATGTAGGAGTTGTCCTGGAGGTGGCCTACAATTTTTGTTTACCAGTTTCCAATCCTCCTGTAGGCAAATGTTTAGACTAGTTTAACATTTCCTGTGTTCCTCAATGGTTACTTTATTTTCCTGAAGTGTATATCTTTCACTTTAAAGGCTTTTCACTTTTACTAAAAGCTGACACCTTCAATTAAAAGTATGGCTAATTTAGGCAATATCAAAAGCAGTAGACATTTTGCTTCTTTCTAATATAACAAAAAAAGCTGGTCTCCAGGCAGATGAATTAAACTCATTTCGAACCTCCGTTTTTGATGATAAGGTTCACAGCAAAGCCCAAACAAAAAGTAATACAATTAAAGAATAGCTAGCCAAGTTCACTTTTGGAGAAGAAATACAAAAGAAAATTAAGATGAAATCTCTCCAAAATGAGTAGATTTTTATTCTCTTAGACTGTTGTCACCAAAGCAGGTGTCCTCATTGGAAGATTTACTATCAGGTCTTGTATGGGTGATACCAGTAAAATATTGGATTGCCCATCACGTTTTGTCCCACTGGTCATCAGTTTAAATATAGAGGGTACATTTTGCTAGTGTGGCCACAGACAATAATACAGACCTGAAAGAGGTTTTGGCTCAAGATGCACATTAATGTATTAAGTACGTTTTCTCTATTTTTTATATGGAAAGCAAAAATCACTTCACAGTGTAAAACGAGGGTGTTATATTACTATATATTTATTTCCAGGATTGGAATTATTTTGATTGCAAATTAAGTACTTTTCCCAATAGGAAAAATACATTTAAAGCGGTGGTTCACCCTCCTTGACATCATTATACCATTACATTCGGCATCGTAGCGCGAGCTACGGTATGCCGGTCTTAAATTTTTAATCCCTGTACTCACTGTGCTATCGATCATTGAAGTTTCCGACTCCCGCGGGGAATGGGCGTGCCTATGGAGAGGGAGGATGATTGACGGCCGGCTCTGGCACGTCACGCTCCCCGAAGACAGCCGGAGTAGGTCTCGGCTCTTCACGGCGCCTGCGCACAGGCTATGCGCAGGCGCCGTGAATAGCCAAGCCTATTTCGGCTATTTCCGGAGGAGCGTGACGTGCCAGGGCCGGCCGTCAATCACCTTCTCTCACCATAGGAACGCCCATTACCCGGAATCTTCAACGATCCATAGCACGGTGAGTACGGGGATAAAAAATGTAAGACCGGCATACTGTAGCTCGCGCTACGATGCCGAATGTAATGGTATAATAAAAACATTTTTTTTTTTTTTTTAATAGGGTGAACCCCCGCTTTAATAACTGTAATCTTGTTATGTATCATCACTACATAGATGCAAGTCTTACCTGTTTGAACTATTATCCTTTTCTGCACTGTGCCTATTGGAAAGACAGTAAATTTACACAGATAGGTACCAGTGTCTTCTACTGACGCATTTTTCAAAGTTAAAGAAAAGTCGGATGAAGAATTCTCAACATATGTCATTTTACCCTTGTAGTTTTCTGAAATATATATTCCATAAGTCTTATGAGTAGAAACAATTAGTTCCCAGGACGATCCATTCCATTTCAGCCAGGAAGACTGAATTAAAGTCTCATTGCTAGTATATATGCAGTCCAACGTTATTCTCTTTCTGAGTAATACTTTCGTATCCACAAATTCATCAAGCAGAACATCTAAAAATAAAAGCAATATTATGTTTGAAATTATACAGTGACAGCACCCAATAATGGATTTAGTTTGTGTATTGCAGTCCACTATGCTCAGTAAATACAGATATTACATTAAACATGACATTAAACTGCAATTAATAAATACTGAGATTAAATTTGCATGTGTGCATTTCTTACTTTTAATTTGCAGTAGAATCAATCCAGCAAAAAACAGCATCTTCTTAAGCATGAGCTCTTTACATTTGCAAGAAAGTGAAAATAGTTTTTCTGTCTTGAAAGGCTGCATGATCATTTCCTCTATCTAGTTTCCAAAATTAGTATTGAGATCAGCATGGGAAAGATGGTGTCTTTATACTACTGTGCACGTTGTAAATTGCTATAGCAGTCTACAAGTATCTAGCAGATATATTTAAAATTTTACATAAATGGGTCTTTGTTGAACCAGCTAAATCCACAGTTATTACACTATACTGTATATACATATGGACTGTTTACATGCCAAAATATTTGCAATTCTGTTTAGCCATCTTTGTGATTTACACATTCTTGTACCACGGTATCACTTGGATGGAGCCAGCACTTTTTAATCTGCAGCTTTGAAGCTTTGTATGTCACCCGCCTGCCCAATTGACTATAGCCTTGTACACACGACCGAACATGTCCGCTGAAACTGGTCCATCGGACCAGTTTCCGCGGACATGTCCGACCATGTGTAGGGCCTACCTGACAGTTTTCCGGCCAAGCAGACAGGTTTCCAGCGGAGAAAAGTTTCTTAGCGTGCTAAGAAACTTGTCCGCTGGAAGCCTGTCCGTCGGACATGTCCGATGGTTAGTACGACTCATCGGACATGTCCGCTGGCCCGAAATTCCACGCATGCGTCGAAGTGATTCGACGCATGCGTGGAAGCAGTGAACTTCCTGGTTCGTGCACGTCGCAGCCACGTCGCCACGTCACCGCGTATTCTGTCTGCGGGGAATTTGGTCTGATGGTGTGTTCAGCAGACATGTCCGATGAAAACGGTCCGCGGACCGTTTTCATCGGACATGTATGGTCGTGTGTACGAGGCCTTACAGAACATTGCAACTGAGAGTTCCTATCTGTGCTTTTCTCCCCAATGTAAGTCTGTTAAAACAACTGCTTTTCCAGCACCCAGTGCCTGAAAATAATTGAAGTTGGCAGTATTATGCAATTCAATTGAAGCAAATTGGTTAAAAGGACAGACATTTTTACAGCCAGATTTCTGCTGTGTATAAATGTTTTGTTATGGTAATAAACAGATGGATTAAAATGATTCCAGAGTGCAGTATATATATTATCAATAATCATGCCTGTGCGGATGGTACAGTATGTTAATAGGAAAAAGGAAAAAATACCCCTAGGGGCTTTTAATTGCAGCAATGGGTAAGAGTAATAATGAAAATGGGATTTGTAAAAAAGTATAAATTTTATTGAAATAAAAAATCATATAAGGTAGAAAAAAAGTCTGATGGAAAACAGGACATGAGCTCCAAAGAACATCAAGAAAAAGCTAATACATGTGTATAAAAACAGCCAATGAAAAATTGTACAACATTGTAAATATTTACTATAGATGGAAAAAAACAATGCGTTTCGACCTTTGTAGTAATGGTGGTCTTCATCACCGAGAAACAAGATTTGCGAACATAGATTCTATAATAAAATATATAACATGTCAATGAAAGTTGTAACAGGAAAACAACCAACAAAGAAATGAACATATACACCTATATTCATAAGTGCATATTCACGTGCATATGATTTTTTCATATAAATACAGTCATCATTGGTAACAGTTGTAAAATACATACCAAAGTGGATGTCGAGAGCCGGGACTAGGGGTCAGCCAGTGACCCTGCCGCCAGGAGCAGACTCTCCCAAGGGTCTGGACAGGAGAGACAGGTCAGATGATATCATGGACCAGATTGTGGGGCAAGGGAAAAGCTACCCCCAGGCCTACGAGAGGTCACAACCTGACGGCCCCGCACTGAATTGGAAGACAGGGGGCAAGAGGGAGGGGGGGAGAGGCAGCCAGGGGCAGACAGGGTGGAGAAAAACAGAGGGAAGCCGGGCCAGCCAAGAAAGGAGGCACACCACCAGATGAAAGACAAAAGGCCCTGTAACAAATATATCAATAATAAAAAAGTAATCAAAAAAGATCTACAGCAGGGATATGCAATAAGCGGACCTCCAGCTGTGGCAGAACTACAAGTCCCATCAGGCATAGCAAGACTCTGACAGCCACAAGCATGACACCCAAAGGCAGAGGCATGATGAGACTTGTAGTTTTTCAACAGCTGGAGGTCAGCTAATTGCATATCCCTGGTCTACAGGATAAGAGTGACCCAAACACCAAGGTGAAGTGAAAATGAATAGCGAGGAAGGGGAAAAAAATGAGAAGGGATACGGCAATGTGGAGAGATATTATATGGGTGAACCTAAATGCAGTGGACAGGTGCAAACAAAATGTGGAAACCTATATGAAATGGAAGATGTGATGTGGTCCACCCATTATGCGTCCAAAGCCCTAGTAGAACGTGCCTTATTGCCCATTATTGGTGTCCAAGAGCAGGCCCAATAGGCTTTGACTATAGCAGTTCTCATCCAGCTGCCAACAGTAGTTTTGTGGCACTTGTTCCTTTTTATTTATGACCAGAAAAAAAATGTTGGATAGTCTCCACTCTTTGGTGTGCTCAATGTACACCAATACTGTAAGCAATTTCTGACGTCTATTTGGTTATTTTCTGCTGAGATTCCCTGCTTCCTGTCACAGGGGGGATGCAGGGGCAGCTGTAGCAGTAACATGCTACACCATGAATATGGGTGTAACATGTTATGAAAGGTGAACTTATCCTTTAACCACACTCACCTCCCATGCTCTTCTCAAGTACCATTTTGTTTTCCTGGGGTCTTTGAGTCCAGCCCCCCCAGCATCCTTGAAGGGTAGATCTGATGTTTTGGATACTTTGGATATAGATGTATATAATCTGTATTTGCTCCACATGCTGGAATCTTCCTCTTTAAAGGGGAATCTTCTCTCCCTGTTTTCTGTTTTACCAGCAAACCCGCATAAAGATGGTTAAGGAATCTGAGGATTGATATGACTTGATCTTTTTCTTCCTCTAGCATAAAGTTATTGCAAATTACTTAATTATGCTCCTTAAGCTCCCTGTCCTTTAGAGTCCAAGGATATACTAGAGCTTCCCACCAACTCTAGCATGATGGCCTGAAAAGAAAAAAGGGCCTGATGCTTATTATCTCAATGTGGGTCATGTGTTTCCTGTTTAGGTGGGAGGAGCTTTCCCTCTACCTTTTTCGTAAGCCATCCTGGAAGATGACTTGAGAAAGTGGTATGCAGACTGTAAAATTATAAGTTAAAAATGTTCTAAAAAATAAATTGTCTTAAAGACAAAAACTAAAGTGATACTCTATGGCAGTGATGGCGAACCTTGGCACCCCAGATGTTTTGGAACTACATTTCCCATAATGCTCATGCACTCTATAGTGTAGTTGAGCATCATGGGAAATGTAGTTCCAAAACATCTGGGGTGCCAAGGTTCGCCATCACTGCTCTATGGGAACAACTTTAAAAAATAGAAAATTCCTAGATGTGACAGGGCAAAACAGGTACCCATTCTGCTTGCATCCAGCCACAAAGTCAGTTGTAAACTGGTCATCTTTGCCTCATCCGACAAAGGATTCTTCCTACACTGTTCAAGTTTCTTCTGTTGCACTTCTAAGCTTTCAGTTCTCTTTGGCTACCCTGTTGGGTCCTTCCACAATCAAGATTTATCTCCAGAGTTTACATTCCTGAACCATCAATTCCTAAATGCCATCAGATACCCTAACCACAATATACAGCAATATCTGAGAACAACTATGCACCAGCAAACATAACGGCAAATCCTGGTTGGGAATTCAGTTTTAAAAGCAAGTTGCCAATTTCTCAAATTGCTCATTGAAGAGTTTGTTGTCTCAGGGGTGCTACCTTTTCATTTGCCTGAATGACACTTGCCTTGAACCTAGTTGTGCTTTGTACTTGTTTATTTCTGTTTCTGGATTTTTAAACCCAAGCAGCTTGTTCCTGCATACTGATGTTTTTATAATCCATTGGGTAAAATGTGTGAAAGGAAGTCAGGTAAATCTGCGGGTGTTGTCACAGACGGGACATACATTTCTGCCTTGTTTAGACAATACACTAATTGTTATTAGGCGTCGGCTGAAAAATGTAGCCAGGAAAGGTTTGAGGCCGTTGAAAAACTTCAGCTGTTCAGAATGAGGCAATTAAGGCCTCTATAAGTAGTCCAAAGGATTACCACTAATTTGCTGCATCATTCCTAAGGCTTTGTGAGTAGGAGAGCAGCGTACTGAAGGTCTTCTGTGGAGGTGAGGAGAGGATTGATTTATCTATGTGATAAAAATCAAAAGACTATTGTTTTGTGCTGTACGACCAGCACTGTCTGCCCAGCGCTAGGCTGAGTCAGACTCCATAGATAGGTTCCTGTGTGGAAGGTAGACGCCCAGAGTGGCTAGGGTTTATTTTATGTTTGATTTTGTTTATGCTGTTTGGATGCTTGCAATTGTTTTCCAGCAAGATGGAAAAATAAACCAAAAACGTTGTTTTCAACCGTCTTTGACTGCCAGTCTGTACAAATTCAGTGTGTGGTGAACCCATCCAAGGGGTCACACACCCCGCTACCGAGCTAACCCCTTACAAATGTCAGTGCAATCTATCCCTATTGGTTGGCTTATGCAGGTGGTGGGAAAGTGATTTCCTTAGACAGTGGGATACTAGGTAGAGATAATGGAATGTCAGTCAGAGTCACAACAAATACATATGTGGTGGCAAAATGGCATAAATAGCATGAATTAGGCTTGCCATACATTATACAATGTCCTTATTCAATTTCCTTTCGATTTAGCTTTGATTATGTAGTGCAGTGGCCTGCCTGATTTCATACAAATTGAAAATGTTTAGGTTTGATCTCACATTATATAATTTTGGAAAATCTAAATGGGAAATTGTGCAAGAAAAATTGTATAACGTATGGCCAATCTTACCCATTATTCCGTCAAGTGCTCATCCCATATCACAGCCCATCCACACAGGTTAATGAGTCAAATGAGGGACAAACTTTCCTCATATTGTGCAAGCAAATAGGGTCCTGTAAGGATTTTCAGCTAGACAGAGGCAGCCAACAAGTGAAAAGCAACATTCAGGCTTTCTCTTTGCAAGCTAAAAAGTATGGAAGTACTATGTATAAAATGTTTATCCGTAAAAGGATCAAACTTTTAATTCAAATTGGCCAAAAACACTATTATTGCTCTTTAAATGAGAAAAGTAGAACTATAGGAGATAAAGCAAAAGATGAGACTTTAAATAAATATTTTTCATCCGTCTTCGCAATTTAATTTCCAGAGCCAGATAAAATGGTGGAAAGATTTAATCAGTGCTCCTATTTTAACATTACCTTTATAACAAAGAGTGGTGCAGTTACAAGTAACCACAATTACCATAGATAAAGCACCTACCCATATCCAATCCATCCCTGTGAGCTAAAGCAATTAAGCTTGGTAGCTGATAGGCCACTATATCTTACATTCTTAGATTCTCCTTTAACTGGGTCAGTTTGACATGACTGTGCAGCTGATTTTGTAGCATTATTTAAGAAAGTTAGGAAGTTTAAACTTTGAAACTAAAGAAAATAAACCTAAATTCTGCAGTCTGCAAATAATTGTAATGTATTACAAGAGATGGTATACATCTGACTATACTATACATGTCTGACGAACATGATCAGATAAATTTACACTGTTTTTTTTTCTGGACAGGCAATGAAACAAAGTACAGGGGAAAGTGCAGCATTTTACAAAATGCAATCAGAAAGTACAGAAAACGCAACAAACATTTACAATAGAAAATACCCAAAACAAGAAATGCATATTTATTTGAAGAACATATAAATGCTACAAAGACCTCGTCATTAAGGTTCTGCAGTTTACATTGTGATTTCTTGTATATTAATACAGTAAACACTAGTCCACAATATATGACCTACCAAGTCCTAATTTTACGCATTTTGGCCCAGATTCTCGTAGATCGGCGTATCTTTGTGCGGGCGTAACGTATCCTATTTACGTTACGCCTCCGCAACTTAGACGGGCAAGTGCAGTATTCTCAAAGCACTTGCTCCGTAAGTTGCGGCGGCTTAGCATAAATAGGCCGGCGTAAGCCCGCCTAATTCAAATTTGGAAGATGTGGGCGTGTGTTATGTAAATGTTATGTGACCCTACGTAAATGACGCTTTTAACGAACGGCGCATGCGCCGTCCAAGGACATATCCCAGTGTGCATTGCTCCAAATTACGCCACAAGGACGTATTGGTTTCGACGTGAACGTAAATGTCGTCCAGCCCCATTCGCAAACGACTTACGCAAACGACGTAAAATTTACAAAATTCGACGCGGGAACGACGTCCATACTTAATATTGTTACGCCGCATGTACGCCTCATATAGCAGGGGTAACTTTACGCCGGGAAAAGCCTAACAAAAACGGCGTATCTGTACTGCGTCGGCCGGGCGTATCTAGCTGATTTACATATTTCTAGGCGTAAATCAGCGTACACGCCCCTAGCGGCCAGCGTAAATATGCAGTTAAGATCCGACGGCGTAAGAGACTTACGCCAGTCGGATCTAATAGAAATCTATGCGTAACTGATTCTAAGAATCAGGCGCATAGATACGACGGCACAGACTCAGAGATACGACGGTGTATCTGGAGATACGACGGCGTATCTTCTTTGAGAATCTGGGCCACTATGTTGTTGCATAGGGCTGGCATCTACAAAGGGTGATTATCATGAACTAAGCAAATGTTGATAGCCATAGCGGCATGGGTAGGCCCTAAGAGGTTGTGAACAATTTTAAAGCAATACAGAACATAATTTCAGGAATTTTATCAGGCAGCCCTGATTAGTATAAGTCCACTTTTCAAATAACAGTACATAGCGATTGTGTGTGTAGACCTAGCTATCAGTTACAAACTCATATAAGTGTGGAGTAAAAATGTGCAGGTATTGTAGGGAACAACACAGTATCAAATTAGCAGCTATGGGAAAAATGATTCCTAATAAAAATGTTATCAACTCTAATGCCACGTACACACGACCATTTTTCATGACAAGAAAAATGCAATTTTTTAAATCTATATATACTGTATAAAACTCAATGTGTGTATGTATGTATGTTCCAGCATCACGTCCAAATGGCTAAAGATATTAACATGAAACTTGGCACACGTTACTTATATGTCAGCAACAAACAGTTGCTGCAACAACAACAAGCAGTTCATTTTCCTTTTTAATATGCCTGTCCTCTATGGACAGCATGGATCTGAAGAAACAGCTGACGCTGTGAAACGCGTAATCCTATTGGCTGGCCCGGACCTCCTCGTCACTTCCGGTGCGACGACGGGACATTGCGCTCCACGGTGAAGCGCACGCCGCATCCTCTGTGGCTCCTCGGTGTTCCTGTCCCCTGACACCGCTCAACATCAGCTTGCTGCAGCTTCTACTACGGATGCCCACCAGTCGAGACCACCGGATGACGCCAGGCTACGCACTCCATCGCTGATTATTTGCACCCCCCATCCTGATCTTCTGCCTACCATTTATTTTCGTCTGTGAGTAGGCATTTTTCTATGTATACTGTTTGTTTTATCAATTAAATTTGGGCTTACTGCACTCAGATTGGCGCATCTTGTCCTTCTCTCTTTTAACCTCTCAGAGCATTGCTTCTGCTTCAGGTGCTGCCGCTAAGTGTCCTCCACAGCCATTCATATTACAGTTCTTAATCCAGGACTCTCATGGACATTTTTTAGTATCATTGGACTTCTTAACTAGACTTTTATATACCTCAGTTTATTTTTGTTTGCTCTATTGGATCGTGCGCCACATGTTCTCTTTTTTGCGGTTTAACCCTTACCCACCCCCATTTGCCATGGTCGGGGTTTTTCTTTAAAGTCCCATTCAACTCTATGGGAAATACATGTTACTTCATAACTTATTTCGATAACACTTGGTCACGTTACTTATATGTCCACTTAAACTATAGGATAGTTAATTTATCCCTTAACTACCCCCATTTGTGAGGGTCGGGGTTTTTGTTTAAAGTCCCATGCAAATCAATGGGAAATGTATGTTCCCACATAACTTCTGTACGCCTGGAGATATTTCAATAATACCTGGTACACATATTACTTATATGCCAAATAAAAATATATGAATAAATTAACCCTTACCTACACCCTTATATAAAAGATGGGTATATTTATATTACTACGATTTTCCTCCCCAAAAGGTTAAGATAGGAAGACCGGGCAACGCCGGGTATTCAGCTAGTTGGTCATTAAAAACGATTGTGTGTAGGCTCCAGAGCATTTTTCTCGACGTGAAAAATGGTCATTGAAAATTTAGAACATGCTCTATTTTTTCTTGCTGTTTTTCACAGGAAAAAAAATGCGCATGCTCAGAAGCAAGTTATGAGACGGGAGCACTCGTTCTGGTAAAACTAGCGTCACGCTGTAAAAGACTGAAAAGCACAAAGACTGAAAAGCGCGAATCGTCTCTCACCAAACTTTTACGAACACAAAATCAGCAACAGCAGCCCAATGGGTGGCGCCATCTGAATGGAACTTCCCCTTTATAGTGCCGTCGTATGTGTTGTACGTCACTGCGCATAGTGCAAGCATTTTTTTTCACGATCGTGTGTATGCAAAGCAGGCTTGAGAAGAATCACGTCGAGAAAAACGTTGTTTTTTTCCATGACATTAAAAACGGTCGTGTGTACACGGCATAACACACGGTTTGTGTTGTCCTCTACGATACGTAGGATATACAGTCCATTCCTTATCCCACCTGGCGGTATTCCCGAGTCTGGCTCGGGGTAAGATTTCTGTACCAAAAGCAGTATCCCCGAGCCAGACTCAGGATCGCCTCGCAGCAGCCACAGACAAAGTTACTTACCTTGTCCCTGGTTCCTGCGATGCCTCCCTGCTGTGTGAGCGAGCGGCGTCCTCGCTCGATTCACAGTGTCCCTGTGTGCCGCCGATCTCTGTTCCCTGCGACGTTACGACACACAGGGGCAGAGATCGGCGCCAAATTCAAAAAGTAAATAAACACATTACACACAGTATACTGTAATCTTATAGATTACAGTACTGTATGTAAATAATACACACACCCCCTTTGTCCCTAGTGGTCTGCCCAGCGTCCTACAGTACATGCACTTACATAATAAAAACTGTTCTTTCTGCCTGCAAACTGTAGATTGTCCATAGCAACCAAAAAGTGTCCCTTTATGTCAAAAGTGGTTTTAGAGCAGCTAGAAAACCACGATAATAAATTCTAATCACTTGCAGAATTGAGCGATAGCGATTTGTGGGGAAATTCGTCATGAAAAATAAAAGTAATGACAGCGACAATTCTGCAACTGAGCAACTTTCAGTGATTTTGAGTTGATTACATTATTGAATCATTTTTTATTATAATTATATTATTATTTGTTATAATTATTTATAATTAATTATTATAATTTATGATTTTGTTTTTCAAACTTTTTCATACCCGGGATGCCTACGAGACTCTTGTTTGGACAGATTTAAGTGAGTTATTCATAAGGATTACAGGTCTACAATGTAAAACGCCAAATTTCCTTGCAAAATAATGGTACCGCTTTCAGCACCTAAAAATCTGAAATAATCATACCGCCAGGGAGGTTAAAGTCAGAATAGAGTAGGGGGACTCAACCACCAACATAAAGAACTGATGTAGAATTGTTCCAAAAATGAATAATTGTGTAATTTACCACTTGTGTGTGTATGCATATTGTAACTTTTCCATATTTAACAATATTTGATTTTGAATGGGATATTATACATGCTGTGATCCATGAACTAATTCTGTTGTTGCTATGGTTTTCAGTCTAAAAGTGTTATTTTTTTGTGCATACAAAGTGTTAATGATCGACCACTCTCCTTCCCATTGGGAGGGGTGCATGTATTTCTATGTGCAATCATTCAGTGTTAGCTTTAATAAAGGCCACAAGTCACTGAAATGCGTTATCAGACTACTGTATGTTCTTTTTTGCCCGACCTTTAATAAATTAATTTGAAATGGAACATAGTGTGCAGGATTTACGATTTCAATACTGTCAGACTAATGATTGTGTGATCAGCATGCTGAAAATATATGGTCAAAGCTGCTCTTCATAAACTTTGACACGACTCCTAAACTAACTATTGCTGCAGATTTGCTATGGTATTTCGCAACTAGCCGGCGCAGCCAAGTAATCTGTCTACATTAACTTCTGCGGTTAATCAAAGAGCTAAACACTTGAAGAGTGCATGACTGACAATTATGATGCCTTGGATGCCTATGTGACCTGAATGCTCAGAGTACACCGAAGCCATTCTGCATGAACTTCAACACATAATGCCGCGTACACACGACCGTTTTTCACGTTGTAAAAAATTTCGTTTTTAATGGTCTAGAAAAAACACTGGGCCGGATTCAGAGATTTGCGCATTTATTACGGAGGCGCAGGGCAACAATTTTGCCCTGCGCCCCCGCAATTTTTTTGTGCTGCCCTCGATTCACGGAGCATAAGCTCCGTAAATTGCGTGGGCGCGGACAATTTGCATACTATACACTGAGCACAACGGGAACGCCACCTAGCGGCCATCGCTAGAATGCAGCCTAAGATATGCGGGCATAAGAGCCTTATGCCGCGCAGATTAAGATCTATGCCGCCGACGTAACGAGGTTCCTGAATCAGGAGCACTCGTTACCCCGGGGCAAGTAAGCAATTGCGCTGCGTAACCTATGGTTACACAGGCGCAATTGCTTCTTGAATCCACCCCAATGTTTTTTCCAACCCGATCGTTAAACTAGCCTTGCCTGCACACGATCGTGAGAAAAAAATGCTGTAGCAAAGAGCGTACAATGGCACTATAAAGGGGAAGTTCCATTCGCTTTGGGCTTCTTTTGCTGATTTTGTGTTAGTAAAAGACGATTCACGCTTTTAAGTCTGTTACAGCGTGATGAATGTGCTATCTCCATTACGAACGGTAGTTTTACCAGAACAAGCGCTCCCGTCTCATAACTTGCTTCTGAGCATGCACATTTTTTTCACGTCGTTAAAGCCCACAGACGACCATTTTTTTACGACGTTAAAAGCGACAACGTTAAAAACATTGTGAAAAATTAGAGAATGTTCTAAATTTTTAATGGCCATTTTTTATATCGTGAACAATTCTCTGGAGCCCACACACAATCGTTTTTAATGACATTAAAAAAAAAAACATAATTTTTTACAACCCGAAAAACAGTCGTGTGTACGCGGCATAAGGGTTGATTTACTAAAGGCAAATAGACAGTGCATTTGCTCTCTGCAAGTGCAGTTACTCCAGCGCTCAGTAAATGAGCAGAAGTCTATGGACTTCCGTTATCCAATCATGTGCAAGCAAAAACTCACTTTTTCAAAATTCCTTGCACGTGATTGCATATTTTTTGCAAAGTAGTACCTAATTTATTAAAGCGGTAGTTCCCCCTCCAAAATCTTTTTACAATTAGTCTGATGCTCATTTTGTCTAGGGGAATCGGCTAGTTGTTTTAAAATCGACGCTGTACTTACCGTTGTAGAGAGCGATCTTCTCCGCCGCTTCTGGGTATGGGTCTTCGGGAGTGGGCGTTCCTTCTTGATTGACAGTCTTCCGACAGGCTTCCGACGGTCGCATCCATCGCGTCACAATTTTCCGAAAGTAGCCGAACGTCGCTGCGCAGGCGCCGTATAGAGCCGCGCCGACGTTCGGCTTCTTTCGGCTACTTGTGACGCGATGGATGCGACCGTCGGAAGCCTGTCAATCAAGAAGGAACGCCCACTCCCGAAGACCCATACCCGGAAGCGGCGGAGAAGATCGCTCTCTACAACGGTAAGTACAGCGTCGATTTTAAAACAACTTGCCGATTCCCCTAGACAAAATAAGCATCAATCTAAGGGTAACATTTTTTTGGAGGGGGAACTACCGCTTTAAGCTCTGGAGCAACTGCACTTACAGAGGGCAACTCTCTTGCGCTTTGCCCTTAGTAAATCAACCCCATAATCTTTATATCAACTACTCACAACAGATTTTCTATTGTATATATTGTTCAGCCCAGTAACTTTCTTTTTTGTTAACCGTTAAGGTAATTAAAGAGCTGCCCTGCTTATTTAAATATGAAATTTGTGTGCATGACTTTCATATAGGATGCCTGTGTGATCTTCCTGCCGACACTAAATCACCAGAGCTGTTCTGCATGAACTAATAACTTCTATACCAACGTATCCGCTTTTCGACCGCCGCACAAGTTTTTACGTCAAATGGTCGCAAGCTCCGTGACCATGGGACCCGCAGACTTGATGACCGCCGGTGTCCCGCGATCGGGTCACAGACCTGAAGAACGGGGGAGATGTCAGTGTAAACACATCCCCTCCCCGTTCTTCCTAGTGACATGTCACTGATCGTCTGTTCCCTTTCATTGGGAACAGCGATCAGTGACATGTCACTCGTGGCCACGCCCCCTAACAGTTAGAATCACTCCCTAGGACAGACTTAAACCCTTCAGCGCCCCTACAGGTTAACCCATTCACTGCCAGTGTAATTTTTACAGTAATCAGTGCATTTTATAGCACTAATCGCTCTAAAAATGACAATGCTCCCAAAATGGTGTCAAAAGTGTCTGCCAAAATGTTGCAGTCATGATAAAAAATCGGTGATTGCCTTTATTGCTAGTAAAAAAATAAATAAAAATGCCATAAAACTATCCCCTATATTGTAGACGCTATAACTTTTGTGCAAACCAATCAATAAACGCGCATTGCAATTTTTTTACCAAAAATATGTAGAAGAATACGTATGAGCCTAAACTGAAGAAAACATTATTTTTTTATATATATTTTTGGGGATATTTATCATAGCAAAGCGTAAAAAATATTTCATTTGTTTCAAAATTGACGCTATTGATCACAAATAGGTGATCAAATACCACCAAAAGAAAGCTCTATTTGTGGGAAAAAATAACGTCAATTTTGTTTGGGAGCCATGTCGCATGACCGCACAATTGCCAGTTAAAGCGACGCAGTGCCAAATCGCAAAAAGTGTCCGGGTCTTTGGCCAGCCAAATGGTCCCGGGCCTTAAGCGGATAATTATACAGCAGATTTCCTATGGTATTTTGCAACCAATTTGCAGCCAAGTGACTTTCGGTCTATTCTGTTAACCGTTGGGGTCAAACAGCTGTCACACTTGCCACATACATGAATATACAGTAATATCCATGTGTATTGCTGACAATTAAGATGTTTGGATGCCTGTGTGATCTGTATGCTGACACCTTAACACCAAAGCCTGAATGAACTTGCACACATACTGCAGTTCCTATACCAACTATTTCAGCAGATTTGCTGTGCTATTTTGGAACCAGCCTGCTCATCTAAGTAACTACTTATCCATGCTGTTATCTCTTGAGGTAAATTAAAGAGCTGCCACACTTGCTACATACTTGAAAATAAATCCTATGTGCATGCCAACCAATTAGGACAACCATGGAGTCTGTTGGAATGACAGTTGACAATCATTTGAAGTTGATCATTATTTTTATTGGAATAAACTTATTTTTTATGTTTTTGTATAGAACAGTTGAATGACAGGATTTTTCAGTTGGATAGCTCTACAAAAATAGAGAACAGCATTAAATGTGATATTGTAAAGGGTTAAGTAGGTCCAACCAGGAGAAATTGAAAGGTTAATGAGCTAGTTCCAACACCCATTCCGCTCACCTATTACTGATACATGGATAAATGTTTGACATTTTGTGCTCATCCATCCATGATCACGGCAGGTGCTCGAATAGCAGATACAAACAGCTGAGGCCATTGCAGTGCATGGGCTCGTGGCTGCTGCTATCAGCACGCAGCTGTCAATCCCAGTAGCAGAATCCATTAGGTTCCTGCTACTGGGATTTGCAGTGTGGCAAAATGCCCATGCAAATGGTAACTTGACCAGTCATCTACATTTGGCGAGTTCCATCACACAGTTTTGTGTCATTTGGTAGTGGTCTTAAAAAGCACTTGGATGCACCACATTAAGGACTGATTTTCCTGTTGGTAGAAAAAAAGACTTTGAAATTGCATTTGCAGTTGATGTTTTTGCACAAATATATATTTGCACAGATTCTTGCACAACTTTTTAACACAGATTTTTATGACCTTTGCACATGTGGGAATGCCTTTAATTCACGATTGCTATATACTATTGCCTGTACTATTTAAAATCCAGTAATACAGTCTCACACTGGCCTGCACATGCTCAGTTGCTCTCTATTTTTAGACACTGCGCCAAATTCGAAAAGGCCGATCTGCTGAAAGCCTAAAGATTAACTGCTTTTCAGGGGTCCTTGGCTTCAGCAAAATGGCAGCCTACCACAATAACAAACAATGCTGGAGGCAATTTACAGCACACACTCATTTTGGTAGCATAATTATTAATGTAGAATGTATTAGGTAGATTCAGGTAGAGTTAGGCCGACTTATCAGTAGATAAGTCGACTTAACTCAGAATCTACGCCGACCTATGTTTAAGCGTATGCTTAAACAGAGATACGCCTAAACATATCTAAGATAGGACGGCTTACGCCGTCCTATCTTAGATTGCAATATTTCGGATGGCCGCTAGATGGCGCTTCCATTGCAGTCGGCGTAGAATATGTAAATGAGGAGATACGCCGATTGACGAACGTACGCCCGGCCGCCGCAGTAGTTTTACGCCGTTTCCGTAACGCATTACAGGCCTAAAGTTATTCCATCTATTAGGTGGAATAACAATGTTAAAGTATGGCCGCCGTTCCCGCCGCGAGATTCAAATTTTTTACGTCGTTTGCGTATGTCGTCCGCGAATCGGGATTTACGTCGTTTACGTCCACGTCGAAATCAATAGAACCGTGCGGCGTACTTAGCCGCAATGCACACTGGGAAATGTAGTCGCCCGGTGCATGCGCAGTAAAAAAAAACGTCAAAAACGTAAGGTCAAACACAATTAGCATACAACACGCCCCCCTAACACACATTTGAATTAGGCACCCTTACGCCTGCCGATTCAGGCTACGCCGACGTAACTTAGCAGGCAAGTACATTGTGAATCATGCTCATACATTGTGAATCCTTAAGCTACGCCGCCGCAAAGTTGCAGCGATCTTACTGAATCTATCCATATATTTTTTGCTAAAGAGGCAATTTTGTGTCGATGACTGTCCTTTCCTTAAGCCGTGTGGGACCAAGAACAGATTTTCAGCTTGCCTAAATGAAGAGGTGGCTGCCAAATAGGCCTTCAGAGTTAACCTAACATTTTTTAGAGACCTTTCTGGATTTAATTAAGGTAGCCACTAACTCTGCTAAGCGCCCCTGACTTGGTAGCCTCCGCCTCATGCAATCAAATGCAGTCTCTAAGAGGCTGGATGGAAAAACTGGCCTTCTGAGAGTAGATCCAGTGTCACTGGCAGAGGCAGTGGTGTCTCTGTACTCAGCTGTAGGAGAGATAGAAAAATGTTTTTTTTGCATTTTGCACTACAGAACGTGTTCCTCAGGAAACCATGTTAAATGGACTGTAGTGCAAATATGCAAAAAACACAAAAAATGCATAGGTGTGAATCAGGCCTTAACCACTTCAGCCCGGGACCATTTTGCTGGTCAATGACCGGGCCACTTTTTGCGATTCGGCACTGCGTCGATTTAACTGACAATTGCGCGGTCGTGCGACGTGGCTCCCAAACAAAATTGGCGTCCTTTTTTTCCCACAAATAGAGCTTTATTTTGGTGGTATTTGATCAACTCTGCGGTTTTTAGTTTTTGCGCTATAAACAAAAATAGAGCGACTATTTTGAAAAAAAATATTATTTTTTACTTTTTGCTGTAATAAATATCCCCCAAAATTATATATAAAAATATTTTTTTTCCTCAGTTTAGGCCGATACGTATTCGTCTACATAGTTTTCATAAAAAAATTGCAATAAGCGTTTATTGATTGGTTTAAGCAAAAGTTATAGCGTTTACAAAATAGGGTATAGTTTTATGGCATTTTTATAAAAAAAAATTTTTTTACTAGTAATGGCGATGATCAGCGATTTTTATCGATTCTGCGACCTTATGGCAGACACTTTTGACACATATTTGGGACCATTGGCATTTTTATAGCGATCATTGCTATAAAAATGCATTGATTACTGTAAAAATGTCACTGGCAGTGAAGGGGTTAACACTAGGGGGTGAAGAAGGGGTTAATTATGTTCCCTAGGTGTGTTCTAACTGAAGGGGGGTGGGACTGACTAGGGGAAATGACATATCGCTGTTCATACATTGTCTGAAGAGACAATCATTTATTTCTCCCCCTGACAGGACCGGGAGCTGTGTGTTTACACACACAGCTCCCGCTTCTTGCTCTGTAACGAGCGATCGCGCCCGCCGGGCACACACATCGGCACCAGGGGGTGCACGTGCGTAACTCCGGCGGCACACACGCGCCCCTATTGGCTGAAATTACGTAATATTAAGTAGTTTTGCGCAGCCGAGCCGTCCTGCCGCCGTTTTACGGCGGCTGGTCGGCAAGTGGTTAAAGCAGGGCTCTCCAAACGATGGCCCCCTAGCTGTTGTGGAACTACACGTCCTGACATTTCTGACGTCTATTTGGTTATTTTCTGCTGAGATTCCCTGCTTCCTGTCACAGGGGGGATGCAGGGGCAGCTGTAGCAGTAACATGCTACACCATGAATATGGGTGTAACATGTTATGAAAGGTGAACTTATCCTTTAACCACACTCACCTCCCATGCTCTTCTCAAGTACCATTTTGTTTTCCTGGGGTCTTTGAGTCCAGCCCCCCCAGCATCCTTGAAGGGTAGATCTGATGTTTTGGATACTTTGGATATAGATGTATATAATCTGTATTTGCTCCACATGCTGGAATCTTCCTCTTTAAAGGGGAATCTTCTCTCCCTGTTTTCTGTTTTACCAGCAAACCCGCATAAAGATGGTTAAGGAATCTGAGGATTGATATGACTTGATCTTTTTCTTCCTCTAGCATAAAGTTATTGCAAATTACTTAATTATGCTCCTTAAGCTCCCTGTCCTTTAGAGTCCAAGGATATACTAGAGCTTCCCACCAACTCTAGCATGATGGCCTGAAAAGAAAAAAGGGCCTGATGCTTATTATCTCAATGTGGGTCATGTGTTTCCTGTTTAGGTGGGAGGAGCTTTCCCTCTACCTTTTTCGTAAGCCATCCTGGAAGATGACTTGAGAAAGTGGTATGCAGACTGTAAAATTATAAGTTAAAAATGTTCTAAAAAATAAATTGTCTTAAAGACAAAAACTAAAGTGATACTCTATGGCAGTGATGGCGAACCTTGGCACCCCAGATGTTTTGGAACTACATTTCCCATAATGCTCATGCACTCTATAGTGTAGTTGAGCATCATGGGAAATGTAGTTCCAAAACATCTGGGGTGCCAAGGTTCGCCATCACTGCTCTATGGGAACAACTTTAAAAAATAGAAAATTCCTAGATGTGACAGGGCAAAACAGGTACCCATTCTGCTTGCATCCAGCCACAAAGTCAGTTGTAAACTGGTCATCTTTGCCTCATCCGACAAAGGATTCTTCCTACACTGTTCAAGTTTCTTCTGTTGCACTTCTAAGCTTTCAGTTCTCTTTGGCTACCCTGTTGGGTCCTTCCACAATCAAGATTTATCTCCAGAGTTTACATTCCTGAACCATCAATTCCTAAATGCCATCAGATACCCTAACCACAATATACAGCAATATCTGAGAACAACTATGCACCAGCAAACATAACGGCAAATCCTGGTTGGGAATTCAGTTTTAAAAGCAAGTTGCCAATTTCTCAAATTGCTCATTGAAGAGTTTGTTGTCTCAGGGGTGCTACCTTTTCATTTGCCTGAATGACACTTGCCTTGAACCTAGTTGTGCTTTGTACTTGTTTATTTCTGTTTCTGGATTTTTAAACCCAAGCAGCTTGTTCCTGCATACTGATGTTTTTATAATCCATTGGGTAAAATGTGTGAAAGGAAGTCAGGTAAATCTGCGGGTGTTGTCACAGACGGGACATACATTTCTGCCTTGTTTAGACAATACACTAATTGTTATTAGGCGTCGGCTGAAAAATGTAGCCAGGAAAGGTTTGAGGCCGTTGAAAAACTTCAGCTGTTCAGAATGAGGCAATTAAGGCCTCTATAAGTAGTCCAAAGGATTACCACTAATTTGCTGCATCATTCCTAAGGCTTTGTGAGTAGGAGAGCAGCGTACTGAAGGTCTTCTGTGGAGGTGAGGAGAGGATTGATTTATCTATGTGATAAAAATCAAAAGACTATTGTTTTGTGCTGTACGACCAGCACTGTCTGCCCAGCGCTAGGCTGAGTCAGACTCCATAGATAGGTTCCTGTGTGGAAGGTAGACGCCCAGAGTGGCTAGGGTTTATTTTATGTTTGATTTTGTTTATGCTGTTTGGATGCTTGCAATTGTTTTCCAGCAAGATGGAAAAATAAACCAAAAACGTTGTTTTCAACCGTCTTTGACTGCCAGTCTGTACAAATTCAGTGTGTGGTGAACCCATCCAAGGGGTCACACACCCCGCTACCGAGCTAACCCCTTACAAATGTCAGTGCAATCTATCCCTATTGGTTGGCTTATGCAGGTGGTGGGAAAGTGATTTCCTTAGACAGTGGGATACTAGGTAGAGATAATGGAATGTCAGTCAGAGTCACAACAAATACATATGTGGTGGCAAAATGGCATAAATAGCATGAATTAGGCTTGCCATACATTATACAATGTCCTTATTCAATTTCCTTTCGATTTAGCTTTGATTATGTAGTGCAGTGGCCTGCCTGATTTCATACAAATTGAAAATGTTTAGGTTTGATCTCACATTATATAATTTTGGAAAATCTAAATGGGAAATTGTGCAAGAAAAATTGTATAACGTATGGCCAATCTTACCCATTATTCCGTCAAGTGCTCATCCCATATCACAGCCCATCCACACAGGTTAATGAGTCAAATGAGGGACAAACTTTCCTCATATTGTGCAAGCAAATAGGGTCCTGTAAGGATTTTCAGCTAGACAGAGGCAGCCAACAAGTGAAAAGCAACATTCAGGCTTTCTCTTTGCAAGCTAAAAAGTATGGAAGTACTATGTATAAAATGTTTATCCGTAAAAGGATCAAACTTTTAATTCAAATTGGCCAAAAACACTATTATTGCTCTTTAAATGAGAAAAGTAGAACTATAGGAGATAAAGCAAAAGATGAGACTTTAAATAAATATTTTTCATCCGTCTTCGCAATTTAATTTCCAGAGCCAGATAAAATGGTGGAAAGATTTAATCAGTGCTCCTATTTTAACATTACCTTTATAACAAAGAGTGGTGCAGTTACAAGTAACCACAATTACCATAGATAAAGCACCTACCCATATCCAATCCATCCCTGTGAGCTAAAGCAATTAAGCTTGGTAGCTGATAGGCCACTATATCTTACATTCTTAGATTCTCCTTTAACTGGGTCAGTTTGACATGACTGTGCAGCTGATTTTGTAGCATTATTTAAGAAAGTTAGGAAGTTTAAACTTTGAAACTAAAGAAAATAAACCTAAATTCTGCAGTCTGCAAATAATTGTAATGTATTACAAGAGATGGTATACATCTGACTATACTATACATGTCTGACGAACATGATCAGATAAATTTACACTGTTTTTTTTTCTGGACAGGCAATGAAACAAAGTACAGGGGAAAGTGCAGCATTTTACAAAATGCAATCAGAAAGTACAGAAAACGCAACAAACATTTACAATAGAAAATACCCAAAACAAGAAATGCATATTTATTTGAAGAACATATAAATGCTACAAAGACCTCGTCATTAAGGTTCTGCAGTTTACATTGTGATTTCTTGTATATTAATACAGTAAACACTAGTCCACAATATATGACCTACCAAGTCCTAATTTTACGCATTTTGGCCCAGATTCTCGTAGATCGGCGTATCTTTGTGCGGGCGTAACGTATCCTATTTACGTTACGCCTCCGCAACTTAGACGGGCAAGTGCAGTATTCTCAAAGCACTTGCTCCGTAAGTTGCGGCGGCTTAGCATAAATAGGCCGGCGTAAGCCCGCCTAATTCAAATTTGGAAGATGTGGGCGTGTGTTATGTAAATGTTATGTGACCCTACGTAAATGACGCTTTTAACGAACGGCGCATGCGCCGTCCAAGGACATATCCCAGTGTGCATTGCTCCAAATTACGCCACAAGGACGTATTGGTTTCGACGTGAACGTAAATGTCGTCCAGCCCCATTCGCAAACGACTTACGCAAACGACGTAAAATTTACAAAATTCGACGCGGGAACGACGTCCATACTTAATATTGTTACGCCGCATGTACGCCTCATATAGCAGGGGTAACTTTACGCCGGGAAAAGCCTAACAAAAACGGCGTATCTGTACTGCGTCGGCCGGGCGTATCTAGCTGATTTACATATTTCTAGGCGTAAATCAGCGTACACGCCCCTAGCGGCCAGCGTAAATATGCAGTTAAGATCCGACGGCGTAAGAGACTTACGCCAGTCGGATCTAATAGAAATCTATGCGTAACTGATTCTAAGAATCAGGCGCATAGATACGACGGCACAGACTCAGAGATACGACGGTGTATCTGGAGATACGACGGCGTATCTTCTTTGAGAATCTGGGCCACTATGTTGTTGCATAGGGCTGGCATCTACAAAGGGTGATTATCATGAACTAAGCAAATGTTGATAGCCATAGCGGCATGGGTAGGCCCTAAGAGGTTGTGAACAATTTTAAAGCAATACAGAACATAATTTCAGGAATTTTATCAGGCAGCCCTGATTAGTATAAGTCCACTTTTCAAATAACAGTACATAGCGATTGTGTGTGTAGACCTAGCTATCAGTTACAAACTCATATAAGTGTGGAGTAAAAATGTGCAGGTATTGTAGGGAACAACACAGTATCAAATTAGCAGCTATGGGAAAAATGATTCCTAATAAAAATGTTATCAACTCTAATGCCACGTACACACGACCATTTTTCATGACAAGAAAAATGCAATTTTTTAAATCTATATATACTGTATAAAACTCAATGTGTGTATGTATGTATGTTCCAGCATCACGTCCAAATGGCTAAAGATATTAACATGAAACTTGGCACACGTTACTTATATGTCAGCAACAAACAGTTGCTGCAACAACAACAAGCAGTTCATTTTCCTTTTTAATATGCCTGTCCTCTATGGACAGCATGGATCTGAAGAAACAGCTGACGCTGTGAAACGCGTAATCCTATTGGCTGGCCCGGACCTCCTCGTCACTTCCGGTGCGACGACGGGACATTGCGCTCCACGGTGAAGCGCACGCCGCATCCTCTGTGGCTCCTCGGTGTTCCTGTCCCCTGACACCGCTCAACATCAGCTTGCTGCAGCTTCTACTACGGATGCCCACCAGTCGAGACCACCGGATGACGCCAGGCTACGCACTCCATCGCTGATTATTTGCACCCCCCATCCTGATCTTCTGCCTACCATTTATTTTCGTCTGTGAGTAGGCATTTTTCTATGTATACTGTTTGTTTTATCAATTAAATTTGGGCTTACTGCACTCAGATTGGCGCATCTTGTCCTTCTCTCTTTTAACCTCTCAGAGCATTGCTTCTGCTTCAGGTGCTGCCGCTAAGTGTCCTCCACAGCCATTCATATTACAGTTCTTAATCCAGGACTCTCATGGACATTTTTTAGTATCATTGGACTTCTTAACTAGACTTTTATATACCTCTTTTTATTTTGTTTGCTCTATTGGATCGTGCGCCACATGTTCTCTTTTTTGCGGTTTAACCCTTACCCACCCCCATTTGCCATGGTCGGGGTTTTTCTTTAAAGTCCCATTCAACTCTATGGGAAATACATGTTACTTCATAACTTATTTCGATAACACTTGGTCACGTTACTTATATGTCCACTTAAACTATAGGATAGTTAATTTATCCCTTAACTACCCCCATTTGTGAGGGTCGGGGTTTTTGTTTAAAGTCCCATGCAAATCAATGGGAAATGTATGTTCCCACATAACTTCTGTACGCCTGGAGATATTTCAATAATACCTGGTACACATATTACTTATATGCCAAATAAAAATATATGAATAAATTAACCCTTACCTACACCCTTATATAAAAGATGGGTATATTTATATTACTACGATTTTCCTCCCCAAAAGGTTAAGATAGGAAGACCGGGCAACGCCGGGTATTCAGCTAGTTGGTCATTAAAAACGATTGTGTGTAGGCTCCAGAGCATTTTTCTCGACGTGAAAAATGGTCATTGAAAATTTAGAACATGCTCTATTTTTTCTTGCTGTTTTTCACAGGAAAAAAAATGCGCATGCTCAGAAGCAAGTTATGAGACGGGAGCACTCGTTCTGGTAAAACTAGCGTCACGCTGTAAAAGACTGAAAAGCACAAAGACTGAAAAGCGCGAATCGTCTCTCACCAAACTTTTACGAACACAAAATCAGCAACAGCAGCCCAATGGGTGGCGCCATCTGAATGGAACTTCCCCTTTATAGTGCCGTCGTACGTGTTGTACGTCACTGCGCATAGTGCAAGCATTTTTTTTCACGATCGTGTGTATGCAAAGCAGGCTTGAGAAGAATCACGTCGAGAAAAACGTTGTTTTTTTCCATGACATTAAAAACGGTCGTGTGTACACGGCATAACACACGGTTTGTGTTGTCCTCTACGATACGTAGGATATACAGTCCATTCCTTATCCCACCTGGCGGTATTCCCGAGTCTGGCTCGGGGTAAGATTTCTGTACCAAAAGCAGTATCCCCGAGCCAGACTCAGGATCGCCTCGCAGCAGCCACAGACAAAGTTACTTACCTTGTCCCTGGTTCCTGCGATGCCTCCCTGCTGTGTGAGCGAGCGGCGTCCTCGCTCGATTCACAGTGTCCCTGTGTGCCGCCGATCTCTGTTCCCTGCGACGTTACGACACACAGGGGCAGAGATCGGCGCCAAATTCAAAAAGTAAATAAACACATTACACACAGTATACTGTAATCTTATAGATTACAGTACTGTATGTAAATAATACACACACCCCCTTTGTCCCTAGTGGTCTGCCCAGCGTCCTACAGTACATGCACTTACATAATAAAAACTGTTCTTTCTGCCTGCAAACTGTAGATTGTCCATAGCAACCAAAAAGTGTCCCTTTATGTCAAAAGTGGTTTTAGAGCAGCTAGAAAACCACGATAATAAATTCTAATCACTTGCAGAATTGAGCGATAGCGATTTGTGGGGAAATTCGTCATGAAAAATAAAAGTAATGACAGCGACAATTCTGCAACTGAGCAACTTTCAGTGATTTTGAGTTGATTACATTATTGAATCATTTTTTATTATAATTATATTATTATTTGTTATAATTATTTATAATTAATTATTATAATTTATGATTTTGTTTTTCAAACTTTTTCATACCCGGGATGCCTACGAGACTCTTGTTTGGACAGATTTAAGTGAGTTATTCATAAGGATTACAGGTCTACAATGTAAAACGCCAAATTTCCTTGCAAAATAATGGTACCGCTTTCAGCACCTAAAAATCTGAAATAATCATACCGCCAGGGAGGTTAAAGTCAGAATAGAGTAGGGGGACTCAACCACCAACATAAAGAACTGATGTAGAATTGTTCCAAAAATGAATAATTGTGTAATTTACCACTTGTGTGTGTATGCATATTGTAACTTTTCCATATTTAACAATATTTGATTTTGAATGGGATATTATACATGCTGTGATCCATGAACTAATTCTGTTGTTGCTATGGTTTTCAGTCTAAAAGTGTTATTTTTTTGTGCATACAAAGTGTTAATGATCGACCACTCTCCTTTCCATTGGGAGGGGTGCATGTATTTCTATGTGCAATCATTCAGTGTTAGCTTTAATAAAGGCCACAAGTCACTGAAATGCGTTATCAGACTACTGTATGTTCTTTTTTGCCCGACCTTTAATAAATTAATTTGAAATGGAACATAGTGTGCAGGATTTACGATTTCAATACTGTCAGACTAATGATTGTGTGATCAGCATGCTGAAAATATATGGTCAAAGCTGCTCTTCATAAACTTTGACACGACTCCTAAACTATTGCTGCAGATTTGCTATGGTATTTCGCAACTAGCCGGCGCAGCCAAGTAATCTGTCTACATTAACTTCTGCGGTTAATCAAAGAGCTAAACACTTGAAGAGTGCATGACTGACAATTATGATGCCTTGGATGCCTATGTGACCTGAATGCTCAGAGTACACCGAAGCCATTCTGCATGAACTTCAACACATAATGCCGCGTACACACGACCGTTTTTCACGTTGTAAAAAATTTCGTTTTTAATGGTCTAGAAAAAACACTGGGCCGGATTCAGAGATTTGCGCATTTATTACGGAGGCGCAGGGCAACAATTTTGCCCTGCGCCCCCGCAATTTTTTTGTGCTGCCCTCGATTCACGGAGCATAAGCTCCGTAAATTGCGTGGGCGCGGACAATTTGCATACTATACACTGAGCACAACGGGAACGCCACCTAGCGGCCATCGCTAGAATGCAGCCTAAGATATGCGGGCATAAGAGCCTTATGCCGCGCAGATTAAGATCTATGCCGCCGACGTAACGAGGTTCCTGAATCAGGAGCACTCGTTACCCCGGGGCAAGTAAGCAATTGCGCTGCGTAACCTATGGTTACACAGGCGCAATTGCTTCTTGAATCCACCCCAATGTTTTTTCCAACCCGATCGTTAAACTAGCCTTGCCTGCACACGATCGTGAGAAAAAAATGCTGTAGCAAAGAGCGTACAATGGCACTATAAAGGGGAAGTTCCATTCGCTTTGGGCTTCTTTTGCTGATTTTGTGTTAGTAAAAGACGATTCACGCTTTTAAGTCTGTTACAGCGTGATGAATGTGCTATCTCCATTACGAACGGTAGTTTTACCAGAACAAGCGCTCCCGTCTCATAACTTGCTTCTGAGCATGCACATTTTTTTCACGTCGTTAAAGCCCACAGACGACCATTTTTTTACGACGTTAAAAGCGACAACGTTAAAAACATTGTGAAAAATTAGAGAATGTTCTAAATTTTTAATGGCCATTTTTTATATCGTGAACAATTCTCTGGAGCCCACACACAATCGTTTTTAATGACATTAAAAAAAAAAACATAATTTTTTACAACCCGAAAAACAGTCGTGTGTACGCGGCATAAGGGTTGATTTACTAAAGGCAAATAGACAGTGCATTTGCTCTCTGCAAGTGCAGTTACTCCAGCGCTCAGTAAATGAGCAGAAGTCTATGGACTTCCGTTATCCAATCATGTGCAAGCAAAAACTCACTTTTTCAAAATTCCTTGCACGTGATTGCATATTTTTTGCAAAGTAGTACCTAATTTATTAAAGCGGTAGTTCCCCCTCCAAAATCTTTTTACAATTAGTCTGATGCTCATTTTGTCTAGGGGAATCGGCTAGTTGTTTTAAAATCGACGCTGTACTTACCGTTGTAGAGAGCGATCTTCTCCGCCGCTTCTGGGTATGGGTCTTCAGGAGCGGGCGTTCCTTCTTGATTGACAGTCTTCCGACAGGCTTCCGACGGTCGCATCCATCGCGTCACAATTTTCCGAAAGTAGCCGAACGTCGCTGCGCAGGCGCCGTATAGAGCCGCGCCGACGTTCGGCTTCTTTCGGCTACTTGTGACGCGATGGATGCGACCGTCGGAAGCCTGTCAATCAAGAAGGAACGCCCACTCCCGAAGACCCATACCCGGAAGCGGCGGAGAAGATCGCTCTCTACAACGGTAAGTACAGCGTCGATTTTAAAACAACTTGCCGATTCCCCTAGACAAAATAAGCATCAATCTAAGGGTAACATTTTTTTGGAGGGGGAACTACCGCTTTAAGCTCTGGAGCAACTGCACTTACAGAGGGCAACTCTCTTGCGCTTTGCCCTTAGTAAATCAACCCCATAATCTTTATATCAACTACTCACAACAGATTTTCTATTGTATATATTGTTCAGCCCAGTAACTTTCTTTTTTGTTAACCGTTAAGGTAATTAAAGAGCTGCCCTGCTTATTTAAATATGAAATTTGTGTGCATGACTTTCATATAGGATGCCTGTGTGATCTTCCTGCCGACACTAAATCACCAGAGCTGTTCTGCATGAACTAATAACTTCTATACCAACGTATCCGCTTTTCGACCGCCGCACAAGTTTTTACGTCAAATGGTCGCAAGCTCCGTGACCATGGGACCCGCAGACTTGATGACCGCCGGTGTCCCGCGATCGGGTCACAGACCTGAAGAACGGGGGAGATGTCAGTGTAAACACATCCCCTCCCCGTTCTTCCTAGTGACATGTCACTGATCGTCTGTTCCCTTTCATTGGGAACAGCGATCAGTGACATGTCACTCGTGGCCACGCCCCCTAACAGTTAGAATCACTCCCTAGGACAGACTTAAACCCTTCAGCGCCCCTACAGGTTAACCCATTCACTGCCAGTGTAATTTTTACAGTAATCAGTGCATTTTATAGCACTAATCGCTCTAAAAATGACAATGCTCCCAAAATGGTGTCAAAAGTGTCTGCCAAAATGTTGCAGTCATGATAAAAAATCGGTGATTGCCTTTATTGCTAGTAAAAAAATAAATAAAAATGCCATAAAACTATCCCCTATATTGTAGACGCTATAACTTTTGTGCAAACCAATCAATAAACGCGCATTGCAATTTTTTTACCAAAAATATGTAGAAGAATACGTATGAGCCTAAACTGAAGAAAACATTATTTTTTTATATATATTTTTGGGGATATTTATCATAGCAAAGCGTAAAAAATATTTCATTTGTTTCAAAATTGACGCTATTGATCACAAATAGGTGATCAAATACCACCAAAAGAAAGCTCTATTTGTGGGAAAAAATAACGTCAATTTTGTTTGGGAGCCATGTCGCATGACCGCACAATTGCCAGTTAAAGCGACGCAGTGCCAAATCGCAAAAAGTGTCCGGGTCTTTGGCCAGCCAAATGGTCCCGGGCCTTAAGCGGATAATTATACAGCAGATTTCCTATGGTATTTTGCAACCAATTTGCAGCCAAGTGACTTTCGGTCTATTCTGTTAACCGTTGGGGTCAAACAACTGTCACACTTGCCACATACATGAATATACAGTAATATCCATGTGTATTGCTGACAATTAAGATGTTTGGATGCCTGTGTGATCTGTATGCTGACACCTTAACACCAAAGCCTGAATGAACTTGCACACATACTGCAGTTCCTATACCAACTATTTCAGCAGATTTGCTGTGCTATTTTGGAACCAGCCTGCTCATCTAAGTAACTACTTATCCATGCTGTTATCTCTTGAGGTAAATTAAAGAGCTGCCACACTTGCTACATACTTGAAAATAAATCCTATGTGCATGCCAACCAATTAGGACAACCATGGAGTCTGTTGGAATGACAGTTGACAATCATTTGAAGTTGATCATTATTTTTATTGGAATAAACTTATTTTTTATGTTTTTGTATAGAACAGTTGAATGACAGGATTTTTCAGTTGGATAGCTCTACAAAAATAGAGAACAGCATTAAATGTGATATTGTAAAGGGTTAAGTAGGTCCAACCAGGAGAAATTGAAAGGTTAATGAGCTAGTTCCAACACCCATTCCGCTCACCTATTACTGATACATGGATAAATGTTTGACATTTTGTGCTCATCCATCCATGATCACGGCAGGTGCTCGAATAGCAGATACAAACAGCTGAGGCCATTGCAGTGCATGGGCTCGTGGCTGCTGCTATCAGCACGCAGCTGTCAATCCCAGTAGCAGAATCCATTAGGTTCCTGCTACTGGGATTTGCAGTGTGGCAAAATGCCCATGCAAATGGTAACTTGACCAGTCATCTACATTTGGCGAGTTCCATCACACAGTTTTGTGTCATTTGGTAGTGGTCTTAAAAAGCACTTGGATGCACCACATTAAGGACTGATTTTCCTGTTGGTAGAAAAAAAGACTTTGAAATTGCATTTGCAGTTGATGTTTTTGCACAAATATATATTTGCACAGATTCTTGCACAACTTTTTAACACAGATTTTTATGACCTTTGCACATGTGGGAATGCCTTTAATTCACGATTGCTATATACTATTGCCTGTACTATTTAAAATCCAGTAATACAGTCTCACACTGGCCTGCACATGCTCAGTTGCTCTCTATTTTTAGACACTGCGCCAAATTCGAAAAGGCCGATCTGCTGAAAGCCTAAAGATTAACTGCTTTTCAGGGGTCCTTGGCTTCAGCAAAATGGCAGCCTACCACAATAACAAACAATGCTGGAGGCAATTTACAGCACACACTCATTTTGGTAGCATAATTATTAATGTAGAATGTATTAGGTAGATTCAGGTAGAGTTAGGCCGACTTATCAGTAGATAAGTCGACTTAACTCAGAATCTACGCCGACCTATGTTTAAGCGTATGCTTAAACAGAGATACGCCTAAACATATCTAAGATAGGACGGCTTACGCCGTCCTATCTTAGATTGCAATATTTCGGATGGCCGCTAGATGGCGCTTCCATTGCAGTCGGCGTAGAATATGTAAATGAGGAGATACGCCGATTGACGAACGTACGCCCGGCCGCCGCAGTAGTTTTACGCCGTTTCCGTAACGCATTACAGGCCTAAAGTTATTCCATCTATTAGGTGGAATAACAATGTTAAAGTATGGCCGCCGTTCCCGCCGCGAGATTCAAATTTTTTACGTCGTTTGCGTATGTCGTCCGCGAATCGGGATTTACGTCGTTTACGTCCACGTCGAAATCAATAGAACCGTGCGGCGTACTTAGCCGCAATGCACACTGGGAAATGTAGTCGCCCGGTGCATGCGCAGTAAAAAAAAACGTCAAAAACGTAAGGTCAAACACAATTAGCATACAACACGCCCCCCTAACACACATTTGAATTAGGCACCCTTACGCCTGCCGATTCAGGCTACGCCGACGTAACTTAGCAGGCAAGTACATTGTGAATCATGCTCATACATTGTGAATCCTTAAGCTACGCCGCCGCAAAGTTGCAGCGATCTTACTGAATCTATCCATATATTTTTTGCTAAAGAGGCAATTTTGTGTCGATGACTGTCCTTTCCTTAAGCCGTGTGGGACCAAGAACAGATTTTCAGCTTGCCTAAATGAAGAGGTGGCTGCCAAATAGGCCTTCAGAGTTAACCTAACATTTTTTAGAGACCTTTCTGGATTTAATTAAGGTAGCCACTAACTCTGCTAAGCGCCCCTGACTTGGTAGCCTCCGCCTCATGCAATCAAATGCAGTCTCTAAGAGGCTGGATGGAAAAACTGGCCTTCTGAGAGTAGATCCAGTGTCACTGGCAGAGGCAGTGGTGTCTCTGTACTCAGCTGTAGGAGAGATAGAAAAATGTTTTTTTTGCATTTTGCACTACAGAACGTGTTCCTCAGGAAACCATGTTAAATGGACTGTAGTGCAAATATGCAAAAAACACAAAAAATGCATAGGTGTGAATCAGGCCTTAACCACTTCAGCCCGGGACCATTTTGCTGGTCAATGACCGGGCCACTTTTTGCGATTCGGCACTGCGTCGATTTAACTGACAATTGCGCGGTCGTGCGACGTGGCTCCCAAACAAAATTGGCGTCCTTTTTTTCCCACAAATAGAGCTTTATTTTGGTGGTATTTGATCAACTCTGCGGTTTTTAGTTTTTGCGCTATAAACAAAAATAGAGCGACTATTTTGAAAAAAAATATTATTTTTTACTTTTTGCTGTAATAAATATCCCCCAAAATTATATATAAAAATATTTTTTTTCCTCAGTTTAGGCCGATACGTATTCGTCTACATAGTTTTCATAAAAAAATTGCAATAAGCGTTTATTGATTGGTTTAAGCAAAAGTTATAGCGTTTACAAAATAGGGTATAGTTTTATGGCATTTTTATAAAAAAAAATTTTTTTACTAGTAATGGCGATGATCAGCGATTTTTATCGATTCTGCGACCTTATGGCAGACACTTTTGACACATATTTGGGACCATTGGCATTTTTATAGCGATCATTGCTATAAAAATGCATTGATTACTGTAAAAATGTCACTGGCAGTGAAGGGGTTAACACTAGGGGGTGAAGAAGGGGTTAATTATGTTCCCTAGGTGTGTTCTAACTGAAGGGGGGTGGGACTGACTAGGGGAAATGACATATCGCTGTTCATACATTGTCTGAAGAGACAATCATTTATTTCTCCCCCTGACAGGACCGGGAGCTGTGTGTTTACACACACAGCTCCCGCTTCTTGCTCTGTAACGAGCGATCGCGCCCGCCGGGCACACACATCGGCACCAGGGGGTGCACGTGCGTAACTCCGGCGGCACACACGCGCCCCTATTGGCTGAAATTACGTAATATTAAGTAGTTTTGCGCAGCCGAGCCGTCCTGCCGCCGTTTTACGGCGGCTGGTCGGCAAGTGGTTAAAGCAGGGCTCTCCAAACGATGGCCCCCTAGCTGTTGTGGAACTACACGTCCCAGGAGGCATTGTAAAAGTCTGACATTCCCAGACATGATGAGGCATGATGGGAATTATAGTTCTTGAACAACTGGAGGGCCATAGTTTGGAGACTCCTGCCATAAAGCAAACCGCTATGTGTGGCTGAAAACTATAACTTCACTTCAACCTGATCACACCATCCCCACCAAGAAACATGGTGGTGGCAGAATCATGTTGTGGGGATGCTTTTATTCAGCACTGACAGGAAAGCTAGTCAGAGTTGATGGGAAGATGTACGCCAAATGCAGGGCAATTGTAGAATAAACCTTGTTAGAATCTGCAAAAGACTTGAGACTGGGGCAGAGGTTCACCTTCCAGCAGGACAAGGACCCTAAACATAGAGCTAGAGCTACAATGGAATGGTTTAGATCACGGGTGTCAAACTGGCAGCCCTCCAGCTTTTGCGGAACTACAAGTCCCATGAGACATTGCAAAGCTGCAAGTTACAAGCGGGACTCCCACAGGTAGAGGCATAATGGGACTTGTAGTTCTGCAACAGCTGAAGGGGTGCCAGTTTGACACCCCTGGTTTAAATCAAAACATATTCAGATGTTAGAATGGCCCAGTCAAAGTCCAGACCTAAATCCAATTGAGACTTAAAAATTGCCGTTCACAGATGCTCTCCATCAAATCTGACAGAGCTTAAATTTCACTCTGTAGATGTGCAAAGCTGGTAGAGACATCCCCAAAAAGATTTATAGCTGTAATTGCAGCGGAAGGTGGTTCTACAAAGTATTGACTCAGGGGGCTGAATACAAATGCATGCCACACATATTTATTTGTAAAAAATGTTGAAAACCATTTATCATTTTCCGTCCCCTTCACAATTATGTACCACTTTGTGTTGGTCTATCACATAAAATACATTGGTTGTAACATCACAAAATGTGGAAAATTTCAAGGGGTATGAATACTTTTTCCAGGCACTGTAGTTTTACACGCCGGAAAGGTAAGTTTACAGTATCTTGTTTTACAGGCAGTCACCTTAAAGAACTGGTAAAGGGATGGAAGGCAAAGTGAAGTTGCACAAGAAACAAATTCAGACTTAAATAGTGTACCAAAGTGAATTAATTATCAAGGACCCAGAGACTTTTACGCTCTTGTTATTAACCTGGTGTATAGAATGTAACTTTGTCATTTTTGCTGAGGACACAAAATTTGTAAAATAATTATTAGTTGTCTGGATGGTGACAGATTGCCAAAGATCTTGACAGAATGGCATCACTGACAGTTGAAACGAATGTTGATAAATCTAAGGTTATGCACCTGGTGATGGCATTCTTCTTGTATTGAAGGAAAAAAGCTTGAGAAAGAATTGGGAATACTAGTTAAAAAGCTTTCTAAGCAGCAGCACAGGACAGACAACAGCTGGAAAAGTAATTAAAATCTTGGGATGTATAATAAGGAAGATAATTTTATAAAAAGCGCAGAAATAATGCTGTCCCAGTATACGCAAAAATGAAATATATAATAAGGTTTTGTGCACCATGCAGATGGACACGGGATGATACAAAACAAACTTAGGAGGTAACTTAACTAATATGAATAAATATATCGAAAGTTCATATAAAACCTGGCATGTACATGTGCATCCCAAAATTATTTTATTTTAATAGCAAGGTGAAATCAGTTGCATTTGGAGGAAAGGTGTTTTTTTTTACCATTAGTATAGGAAGAGGTTCTTATGGTAAAAAGTATATTTATAGACATAACTTTGTTTCTAGTTTTAGCGTGTGGAGAGGTTAGAAGATTCTTTTTGACATATATGTGCTTTGTAACTTTGGGCCAGGAAATGATGGAAATGTACTCAAAAAGACCCAACTGCAGTAAATACCGTATTTATCGGCGTATAGCACGCACCCCAATTTTAAGAGGGAATTTTCTGGAAACTATTATTTTTTTTAAATAAACAGCTTTGAAGCAATCTAAGGGTCTCACACACATACCTTGGAGGGGAACGAGCGCCCGCCGGAATCACGTCGTCATCGCCTGTCTCACACACATACCTCACAGGGGAAAGAGGGGGACGAGCGCCCGCCGGAATCACGCCGTCATCGCCTGTCTCACACACATACCTCAGAGGGGAAGGAGGGGGACGAGCGCCCGCCGGAATCACGCCGTCATCGCCTGTCTCACACACATACCTCACAGGGGAAAGAGGGGGACGAGTGCCCGCCGGAATCACGCCGTCATCGCCTGTCTCACACACATACCTCACATACCTCAGAGGGGAAGGAAGGGGACGAGCGCCCACCGGAAAAATCACTGAGCCATCATCTCACTCGGCTGTCACGTCACACATGCACAGTCCAGCCTCCGCCATCATCATTGGACCATCTCCTGTGATAGACAGAACACTGGTCCAATGCTGGTGGCGGAGGCGGGACTGTGCGTGTGTGACGTGACAGCCGAGTGAGAGCCGAGAGAAGATGACGGCTCAGTAATTTTCGTCGGGCGCTCGTCCCCCTCCTTCCCCTCCGAAGTATGCTATCAGCGTATAACGCGCACCCATGATTTTCCCCTGATCTTATGGGGAAAAAAAAGAGATTTTTAATACAGCTTACCTGTAAAATCTTTTTCTTGGAGTACATCACGGGACACAGAGCGGCATTCATTACTATATGGGTTATATGGAGTACCTTCAGGTGTAGACACTGGCAATCTCAAACAGGAAATGCCCCTCCCTATATAACCCCCTCCCATAGGAGGAGTACCTCAGTTTTGTAGCAAGCAGTATGCCTCCCAAAATGGTCCTCAAAAAAAGAGGGGTGGGAGCTCTGTGTCCCGTGATGTACTCCAAGAAAAAGATTTTACAGGTAAGCTGTATTAAAAATCTCTTTTTCTTTATCGTACATCACGGGACACAGAGCGGCATTCATTACTATATGGGATGTCCCAAAGCAATGCTTACAATGAGGGGAGGGAGAACATCTCCAAGACAAAAGGATTTAATTTAGAGATATACTCAAATCATAATAAATCCAACTTAGTTGAGAAAAATAAAATTTTTAAATGTAACTCAAACAAGAGGAGCCCCCCGGAATCCGAGGGTCTCAAACTGCAGCCTGCAGCACTGCCTGCCCGAAGGCAGTATCAGTATTCCTTCTTACGTCCAACTTGTAGAATTTTGTAAACGTGTGGACAGAAGACCAGGTTGCCGCCTTGCAAACTTGAGCCATAGAGATCTGGTGGTGTGCTGCCCAGGAGGCGCCCATGGCTCTAGTAGAATGAGCCTTTAATGATACTGGAGGAGGCAACCCTTTCAAGCCGTAGGCCTGAGTGATTAATTGCTTAATCCACCTAGAAATGGTGGACTTTGCAGCTGCCTGCCCCTTCTTGGGCCCATCCGGTAGAATGAACAGCACATCTGTCTTCCGGATCTTCTTTGTAGCTTTAAGATAGGCCTTCATGGCCCTGACAATATCCAAGGTATGCAGCAACCCTTCCTTTCTGGAAGTAGGTTTAGGGAAGAAGGATGGTAATACCAAATCCTGGTTCAAATGAAAACTGGATATGACCTTCGGAAGGAAGGAAGGATGAGGGCGGAGAACGACCCTGTCCTTATGAAAAACAAGATATGGTTCCTTACAGGATAAGGCTGCCAGCTCCGAAACTCTTCTTGCGGAAACTATGGCAACCAAAAATACTAACTTCCTTGTCAGTAGAACCAAAGGAATATCAGCCAACGGCTCAAACGGTTGTTTCTGTAAACTTGACAGAACAAGATTTAAATCCCACGGACAAAGCGGGGATTTAACTGGAGGTCTAATACGTAAGACCCCTTGAAGGAAGGTCTTAACCAGCGAGTGGGTGGCCAGCGGCCGCTGAAACCACACTGACAGAGCAGAATCTGTCCTTTGATTGTGCTTAATGCCAATCCTTTATCCACTCCTAGCTGGAGAAAACTTAATACTCTATCGATGGTAAATTTGCGAGAAAGCCATCGCTTGGACTCACACCAGCCTACATAGGCCTTCCAGACCCTGTAATAAATCACCCTAGAGACCGGTTTCCTGGCTCTGATTAGGGTAGAGATTACTTTCTGAGACAGACCTCTACCCCTGAGAATCAGGGATTCAGCTTCCAGGCCGTCAAATTTAGATGCCGTAAGGCAGGGTGGAGGATCGGACCTTGCGATAGCAGGTCTGGCCGTAGAGGAAGAGTCCACGGGTCTCCCACTACCATCCTTAAGATTAGTGAGTACCATGCTCTTCTGGGCCATGCTGGAGCTACCAGGATGACTGGTATGTGCTCCACCCGGATCCTGCGCAGCAGGCGGGGTAGTAACTGGAGCGGGGGAAACGCATAAAGAAGTTTGAACTGATGCCAAGGGCAAACCAACGCATCGGTTCCGCAGGCCATTGGATCCCTTGAACGGGATATGAACCTGTCTAGTTTCTTGTTGAGTCTCGATGCCATGATATCCACGTCCGGCACTCCCCATCTTTGGCAGAGTGCTTGAAAGACTTGTGGATGCAGAGACCATTCCCCCGGCCATAGAGTCTGGCGGCTTAAGAAGTCCGCCTGAAAGTTGTCCACTCCTGGAATGAATATTGCCGATATGCAGGGCACATGAGCCTCTGCCCATAGGAGAATCAAGCTCACCTCTCTTTGAGCGGCTTGACTCCTGGTTCCCCCTTGGTGATTTATGTATGCCACGGCCGTGGCATTGTCTGATTGAATTCTCACCGGGAACCCCTGCAATTTTGACGTCCAAGCCCTGAGGGCTAGTCGAGCAGCTCTGAGCTCCAAGATGTTGATGGGCAACTGCTTCTCTGGCTTTGCCCAAGTACCTTGGCGAGTGCAACCATCCAAAATTGCTCCCCAGCCCGTCAGGCTGGCGTCTGTGGTCACTATCTTCCAAGCCACTGGGCTGAAAGACTTCCCCTTCAGTAGATACTGGGGGTCTAACCACCAACACAGACTTTGTCGGACTCTTGATGAGAGCGGCAACGGGATATCCAAGGCCTGTGGCCTTCTGCTCCATGCTGACAGGATGGCTGCCTGTAGGATGCGAGTGTGGCTCTGGGCGTATGGTACCGCCTCGAATGTGGCCACCATCTTGCCTAGTAACCTCATACATAGGCGAATAGTCGGTTCTTTCTTGCTTAGAACCAGTAGGATTAATTCCTTGATGGCTTTTACCTTCCTCAGAGGTAGGAACACTCCTTGTTGTTCTGTGTCTAATCTCATGCCGAGATATTCCAACTGCCTTGTGGGCTGGAAAGCTGACTTTTCTCGATTTAGGACCCAGCCGAACCTCTCGAGGTATTGGACCGTGAGGGCCACTGCTCGCTCCAAGCCGGGAGACGAGTGATCTATGACTAGGAGGTCGTCCAGGTATGCTAGGATCGTGACCCCTTGGATCCTTAGTTTGGCTAGGATTGGAGCTAGGACCTTCGTGAACACCCGGGGGGCCGTAGCCAACCCGAAGGGAAGCGCCACGAATTGGAAGTGACGCGAAGCCACCATGAAGCGTAGATATCTTTGATGTGGCTGATAAATTGGAACATGAAGGTAGGCATCCTTTATGTCTATGGACGCCATGAAGTCGTCCTTCTGGAGTGTGGCAGCTGCTGACCGCACGGATTCCATCCGAAATGAGCGGATCTTTAGATATGCATTTACCATCTTTAGGTCCAAAATTGGCCTGACATCTCCATTGGATTTTGGGATGATGAATAGGTTGGAGTAGAAACCCAGCCCCTGTTCCAGGACTGGTACCTCTACTATTACTTCCTGGGAAAGTAGATGATCTAATGCCGATCTTAATGCGGCTCCCTTTTCCGGATCGTTTGGAATCCTCGACTTCTGGAAATGAGGAGGAGGAAACCTTAGGAAATCTAATTTGTAGCCTGTGGCCACGGAAGACCGTACCCACTCGTCGGGAATGCTGGCTTCCCAAATCTCTGAAAAGAGTCGCAGCCTTCCCCCCACCTTCGTGGGTGGGGGCGCCCCTTCATAAGGTTGGCTTGGGGGCTGGTTTTGCTGGTTTGCGAAACCACTGCCTTTTGCCTCTAACAGCCTGTCCTTGTGATCTGCTGTTGAAGCCGAAGTTTGCTTTTGCAGGAGGCCGTCGATACTGCTTGGCATTAGAGGGCCCCTGCCCAGGGGAATACTGTCGTTTAAACGCAGGTCCCTGAACCTTCTTCCTGTCTTCTCCGAAGAGTCGTCCTCCATGGAAGGGGAACCCTACCAGGAGCTTCTTGCATGGGGGCTCAGCCTCCCAGCTTTTTAACCATAAGAGTCTTCTCATATGGATAAGGGATAACGATAAACGTGACGCTTGCTGGATAGAATCCTTGATTGCGTCTACCGTAAAACATATGGCCTTAGGGACATCCGAAAATTTTTCTGCCTGCTGGGCCGGAATAAGTTTAAGCATCTGCTTAAATTGATCCGATAATGCTTGAGCGACCCCAATCGCAGCCACAGCTGGCTGTACTACTGCCCCTGCAGTAGTGAAGGAGTTCTTAAGTAGTGCTTCCAAGCGCTTATCAACTGGATCCTTGAACACCTGTATGTTTTCTACAGGGCATGTTAACGATCTGTTAATACATGAGATGGCTGCGTCCACTGCAGGAGTAGCCCATCTTTTGGAAAATTTTTCATCCATAGGATATAGGACAGAGAACCTTTTAGGTGGTAAGAAGATCTTATCTGGCTTGTTCCAATCTTGGAACAAAATTCCCTCTAATAGAGGATGGATCGGAAACACAGCATTGCTTTGAGGCGCCCTCAGTGAGCCCAAAGCTGAAACCGTCGATACCTGGAGATCTGGTACTGGCAAGTTGAATGCCCTATGGACCAAGTCCGACAATCCTTGAATCCACCAGCTCTCCCTCAGGGAGACTGCCCCAGACTCCTCTGTATCCGGATCTTCGATCCCTGAACCTACTTGGTCCTTGTCCAAGAGGTCGTCCAATTCCCCTGAGGAAAGGACCTCCTCTTCTGAGGGTCCGCGCTCGGGCGACGGAGATCTATTCCGCTTACTGCCCCGCATAGCTGCGGCTATCATTTTTTCCCATGCTTTTCTGCATCTCTTTTAAAGAGGTGAGTAATACCTCCTCCGTGACCATCTTAGGGTTGGACTGACCCGCGTCAGCTCCAGCCCCAGATCCCGATGGCCCCAAGGCTCCCTGTAGGGAAAGCAGCGGCATATGTCTGAGACCTCAGACTCTCTGGGGGAATCCCCACCTCTTGTACCCTCTGACCCGGATGCCATGGTAAAATACCGAGGTACACCTGCTACCTATTGGTATTTGGAACTATAAAAGTTAATTGCCCAAACACCTGTTTGGGGGATAAAAAATGCTTCCTCTCCCCTAGATGACTTTTCTTATTTTTTTTTTTTTTTTTTTTCGTTTTTGTTTCAAATCCAGGAAAGAAAAAACATTCTGTCCCCCTGAGTAGTATTGCAAAGAAAAACTATGAGATGGAAAAGAAACAGCCTATTTCTAGGCTTGAAAAACAGTCCTCTGAAGACTGCAATATCCTTTCTGGCCACTGTGTGTCCTCGGCGCCCCGTGCTGCCGCTCTGGTCTTTCTCCTCAGTTCCAAAGTATTGAATGGAACAAACAAGAAAGGGCCGCCCCTTCCTTTAAGCCACTGACCCGCCCTTCCCCCCCAGCAATCTCAAACAGGAAATGCCCCTCCCGACAGGGGGAGGGGGGGGGATTTTGGGAGGAAGGGACCTCTCTGTTCCAGCAAACTGCAGCCTGGAACCATGAGGAGGTCAGCGTTTTGCCTGCTTGCAGGCTCTGAGGAGGAAGACTGAATGGAGCATCGCCTGGAGGCCTGCAGGTAAGCAAAGCTCTCTGACACACACATATATTTTTATATAACACAGGCCCCACTCAATGCTTTTCCAACACTACAAGGGAGGTCACATCTTATGGGGAATAATACATAGAGAGCCATCCTATCTTTATGATATGTGACTAGTTTGCCAGATGCAGTGCATAACTTTAGGCATGTCCCCTGTGACCCCCCAGAAAAAAACCTGCTAAGAACCAAGTTCCGCAAGTTTTCCCCTCACTTACCTGCTCCATGCCGCAGGACTTTGCCAAGCAAGAGGCCCAATCTTCCCCCATCTCCGTGGGGATGTCTAGACCTTCAGGCCCTGGGTTCCTATGAAGGATCCACTGTCCTGGGCCCATATAGCACCCTGGCAACAGAAAACTTTAGGTACCCAAAGGTTTCTAAGTTCTGGGCCCAGGGTCCAGCTCTCTAAAAAGAAAAGCATTATGGGCTATACCCCAAGGGTTTGGGGTCCGGTTACTGACCACTTTAGCGCTGAGGCTTTTTTGGACAGAACCGGTAGCTCACCTAATCCCAAGGATGCGGAGGCAAGCTAAACCATGACTAACACCTAAGACACTGGCGTAAAAACTGAGGTACTCCTCCTATGGGAGGGGGTTATATAGGGAGGGGCATTTCCTGTTTGAGATTGCCAGTGTCTACACCTGAAGGTACTCCATATAACCCATATAGTAATGAATGCCGCTCTGTGTCCCGTGATGTACGATAAAGAAAGTGCACGTATACGCCGATAAATACGGTATATAGAAGTTTATTTATTATATCTCAATTCTAACCAAAACTAAACCAAAAAAGTTTTGTTTGGAGACATATAGTATTTTAGCCTGGGGAATGCCCTACCATAATGCCCTGTACACACGATCATGCTTTAGCCCGGCCAAACTCGCATTGGAATTCCGACTGAATTTCATCGGAGTAAAAGAGAACATGTTATCTATCTAAACTCAGATGGAATTCCTCGGAAAAAAGTCCGATGGGGCATACACACGATCCGAATATCCGATGGAAAAAGTCTGTTTGACTTTTTCGATCGGAAATTCCGATCGTGTGTACGGGGCTTTAGGGCTAGCAATGGGAACACCAATAACAAAGTTAAAAAAAATTACTGCATGATTTTTCTAAAATGAATGCTATTCACAGCTCTAAATACTAAAGTAAATATTGGGGATTGACATGTGATATTTAATTTTAAAATGGGGGATTGGTCCAATTGTCTTTGTGGAGCAAAATTAACTGCAGATAAAATGAAATCATTTTTTAAGAATTTTTAGAATCTAAACTGATGTAAGATATTAAACTTGAAGGTTAGGACTTTTATTTCAGCTGTTCCCACAGAAGAAATGTACAGTTATTGCTTCTGACCCCGTTACCTGGACAGGAAATTAGGGAAAACTCCATAATAGAAGATCAAATAAACACATAACAGAGGTCCTTCTAAGTCCAAAACATGAAGAACATTTTTTTGGCTGCAGTAGAACCGGTCGTGTGTATGCTCCCTAGCAGTTTTCTCAACGGAAAAAACTGCCTGCAAAAAAATTGAAACCAGCTCTCTTTTTTCCTTTCCCTGCGGTAGATGAGGAGTGCTGGATGCAGAGGGCACAGGCGTGCCGGTGCTATCCTGCCTCTGTTCTAGGGAAAAGTATTCTGTTAGTTTCCACGGCTTCTGAGGTCCCTTCTGTTGCTTGGTCATGTTTGCAGTAGTCAGCGCAGTGTAGTTATAAAGGTAGGTTGTCTCAATCACCACTGTGTGGGCTGCTATGTGCCGATTGTTCCCTGTGGGGCCTGGAGCACCGTTTCTATTCAGCCATTTCGGAACAGGGCAAGTCTCGCCCCATATGGATCACTTTAGTTATAGTGTAGAGAGCAGACTATCTCCATCCCCTCCATTCATTGATCGGAAAACTCCACCCTAGTCCCCCACTGAGGTTTAGCTCCGTTAGGGGGCTCTGGTGGTGGGGGAGGGTCTGGTTTAGTTTGTAGGAGGACTGTAGGCCTCGGGTGTACCAAGATGGCCGCCGTAAGTCTGCTGTATAGTAGTTTTACAGTCAGGCATGTAGATCCAAATAGCGGCCTTAGCAGGGCTCAGGATGGGTGGTAGGGTGGATGCCAGTGGGGGTCCGTACTACCAAGGATGGTTCGGCCAAGGCGTGCTTCCGCTTACGCGGAGCACAACGCTAGGAGAGTCTGGGGATTCTAAGGCCCAACTAGGCCACAGCAGACCGCGACTTCGGGACTCGGCGTGGCCTCCGGACAGTACTAGGTAGGTGGGGAGGAGGAGATGGCTGGAAGTGGTCCCTTACCTCCGGGAGTGGTTAGATTTGGCTCCCTCGGTAGGCCTCAAGCAGGCAATATGGCGGTGGCCTCAAGAGCTGGTGGTGGGGTATCTCCGGCGCCGGTCGGCCAATTTTGTCCAAAATGACAGCACCGGACTCTGCGGGGATCCGGGCTAAAGATGCCTGTATGTATTTGGCTCAGATGGGTAGTTAAATACCCCGATGGCTGTGGATGTTACTGGTGGGACTCGGAGCTCCTCTCTAAAACGTTGGCCGCCGTTCACGGCAGGCCACGCCCCCCCAGCTCTTTTTTCTCGTTGTGTTTCCCTTAAGTATTTTTCTCGTTGCGAAAAATGGTTGTGTTTATGCTTTTCCGAGGGGGAAAAAAACGAGCATGCTCAGAATCAAGTATGCAGCCCAAAAAGTGACGCCATTTGAAAAGAACTTCCCTTTTTTAGTCCCGTCGTATGTGTACGTCACCGCACTTTGGTCGGATGTTTTTTTGCATGAACCTGCGTATGCAAGTCAGGCTGGAGAGGAATCATGTCAGGAAGGCACCTGAAGGCTGGTTGTGGATTGTAAAGATTTAAAATTAATTTCCCATTTCTAAATAATTTCTTACAATTAGTTGTTTTTACTTTTTATGAATTAAAGTGCCATTTTTGTAAGCCTGGAGCTGTGCTCATTGAAGTTTAATGATGATTAACATAAAAAAAAAAAAATTGATCACTGCTAAACGTAATTACACGTAGGGCAAAATACAATATCTACCAAATTTATAGGGGTTGATAGTGAATAAAATCTAGTGTGTGAGGTCAAGTTTACAAATTTAGCATGGAAATCAATAAAAAGAACAGTTTTTAACCTGTTATTACTGGAGTATTTCAAGTCATATTCTATACTCCACAGACACCACAATTATACATACCCATCACCATTATTGGAATCCACCCCTGATCATTCAGAAAGGAATTAAATTACCTCCAATGTATTATACTGCACTGGGAAGTGATTGTAGTCCTATCCAATGAAAATTTCCGAAAATCAAATTAAGGTAAACGGAACTGTCTTTCGGACGGAAACAGTTGCAATGTTAATGGACTACATTAAGCAAAAGCTTTTCTTTTTTAGCCATGGATATAGTAGAAAATGGATAAAACCCCTAGCAGGTTTTTTTATTTCTGTCTTAGGGAGATTTTCATCCACTTCCCAATCCAGAAAAACAACACAAAGTGGGTGGAATTCTGTTCAGTGTCAGAAGAAATTACGTATCTCTCTATTCTGACGCCATGATATTCTGGATTTCTCATAATTGCCTGTCCTGGTGACAAAAGGACACAACGAGAGGGTTAATATCCCCAGTAGGGACAACGGTAAAAAAAAAAAAAGACAGAGGCTCTATACATTGTTGTAATATTAATATAGATATGTAGGTATTGTAAAATATTGTAAGGCACAGTATGTATAGTGTTACATACAGGCATTCAAGGTTAGACATCAGAGGGTGTTTGCTGACCAAATCTTGTGGCCAAACGACACGTATCAAAAGGTACAGAGGACTCTTTGATGTGTTAAATCTTATCTAAGACGACCTAGGTGTGCAAGATGGCCTGGTAAGGAAGGAAGTATTTATTGATGGTAATTAGACTTGAGGGAAGTTTTCATTCAAGGAAACAGTTGATTGACCTGAAGGAACCCCTCCCTTTTGAGTGTGAGACCAATATTCGAGATACTCAAGCTGGCATTCAAGTAGTCTTGTCTTGTCACTCTATGATGAATATAGCACAGGTCTAGGAAAAGATGGGATTCTGAAATACCCTGTTGGATTTTTGTATCGTCTGTGGACTTTGGACTTTGTATGTTATTGGAAGTTAATTAAATTTGTGTTCTCTGGAGAACCTGGTGTGAGTTGCTGCGGAACAATGTAATTTATAGTCATCATACTAACATCTAAGATATTAATTATCTAACCGGACTATTGGACACTATACATATACCTTATCACTACATTATACAATAACACTTTTACTCACCCGCTATTGAGAACTCTTTCCATAATTTTTGTGTTTATTCAATTTGTATTAATATGTTTTTTGTTTGGTTTATATTGTTGTTTGGTTTATATGCTAATTAGTGACTTTGTCAATGGATAAAGAGATAGGAAGTCTAGTTTATATATCAAACCATTACCCAGATCACATGCAATCTAATTACTTATTAGAGGGGGGCTTATTAGTATGCAAGGATGCATACTAATTAGGGACTTCGGCTGAAGTCACATCCTGTCTTTTAGAGTGGCAGGTAAATATTTCCGGTCTTTCAATTAAGAGACAACCAATCAATTGCTCAGCTATTCAAAGGAAACAATATATAATGTTGGGAATTTCTGGTTATCAGATAGAGAAGATACCCCTATGTATTCTATGCATTAACATGTGAAGGCACAGATCTAGAAGTTATCAGAACATGTATTCTCTGAGATGAGACTTTGACACTACATCACTTTATTGGACTTTTGTATCATCTGTGGACTTTGGACTTTGTATGTTATTGGAAGTTAATTACATTTTTTCTCTGGAGAGCCTGGTGTGTTGCTGCGAAACAACGTAATTTATGGTCATCATACCAACATCTAAGATATCAATTATCTGACCGGAGTACTGGGCACATATACCTTATCACTACATTTATTGGACAAATTAGATCACTACATACATTTTGACTTCATATACTGTACAAGTGATGTCTTAATATACAGGTAGCATCATGTCACAACTGAGTATAACAGAGAAGAGAGGTGCCTCTAATGCCCTGTACACACGATCGGTCAATCCGATGAGAACGGTGTGATGGATTTTTCCATCAGTTAACCGATTAAGCTGACTGATGATCAGTCGTGCCTACACACCATCAGTTAAAAAGCCGATCATGTCAGAACGCGGTGAAGTAAAACACAACGACATGCTGAAAAAAACGAAGTTCAATGCTTCCAAGCATGCGTCGACTTGATTCTGAGCATGCGTGGATTTTTAACCGATGCACGTGTCTACAAACAATAGTTTTTTTTCTATCGGTTAGGTATCCATCAGTTAATTTTAAAACAAGTTTCACATTTTTTAACCGATGGATAAATAACCGATGGGGCCCACACACGATCGGTTTGGCCTGATGAAAACGGTCCATCAGACCGTTCTCATCGGATTGACCGATCGCGTGTACGCGGCATTAGTGTAGCAATATGGTTACATTTAATGAAAGTACAACATTTAGCAACATATTGCTACACTTAGAGGCGTCTCTCTTCTCTTTAATACTCTGTAGCTTCTGCTGAATTTTGCGTCTAATGCCCTTGTGGAGGCTTCCATTTGTGGATGGACCTTTTATGGTTTCTCAACCTATCCTATTGCTATAATCTTTTTATTTGGACTATAAACTATAAAAGGACCTATGAATAAATGGTTGTGGAACAAATTATTTGAGTTTCCATTAATTTCTATGGGGAAATTTGCTTTGATATACAAGTGCTTTGGATTACAAAGAACAAATTATGCTTGCAATTCAAGGATCTACTAGCAAAAAACTGTAAAATAACAAACATGTTATACTTACCTCCACTGTACAGCTCATTTTGCACAGAGTGTCCCCGAACCCTGTCTTCTGGGGTCCCTCGGTGGCTGTCTCGGCTCCTCATCACAAGAGCTTTCCACCTTCATGCGAACTCGGTGGAAAGCTTTTGCGGGCATGCTCCCGTGATACAGCGGCGGGCATAGCCGCCGACTGTATGACTCGGCCCGCCCCCCGGCACACCGCGTCATCGGATGTAATTGACAGCAGCGCCAGCCAATGGCTGCGCTGCTATCAATCTGTCCATCCTAGCCAATCAACGGCCAGGCTGGGAACCGAAGAGGATCATGGGGACGTGCGCGGGACCTTCAAGGGGTGAGGTAAGTAAAACAGGGGTTGGGGGGGGCGGTACCATCGGATGTTTTTTCACCTTAATGCATAGGATGCATTAAGGTGAAAAAACATTTACCTTTACAACCCCTTTAATCTTTGCTCAACCAAATTATTTCCAATCCGTCCGTAGGTGGCAGTATAACCCGAGATTAAACAGTAACTCAAAGGTAAAGTCTTCCTGTGTAATTATTGGCCAGAGTTGATTTTTAACAAATGCTACACACATCATGTAACTAGTAATTTATTGAATCAATAAATAAAACAATACATACAACAATTAAAAAATAATATACAAATCATTAAAGCCAAACTTTTGGTAAAATCAAAATTTACCTTGTGCAGTGGGGCTGCCACACTATAAAGCAAAGGGATAAATGCAAAAATTTTTGTCTGAGTAACATGAAAATCTATTTTCCTTTCCTTATCCCTCACTCTGGCAAGCTTCCTTCTAGCTTTACAACTGGTCCCAGAACTGCTTGGCTTCTCCAATGGCCGCAGGCATGATGCCGCATGACATCATCACGCACAGTACAGGGCCACAAGTCTTTAACTGTAAGTGAGGACTCCAAGGGCCCACCCATAACTCCACAGTAATGGAAGAAAGAGAAAAATGCTGACTTCTAGGGCAGTGAGGGATAAGGTATAACTGGCAACAACCCTTGCAATGCTAGGGGAGTCCTAGTGCAACAGTAACTTTGATTTTACCCAGAGTTCAGCTTTAAATACGTACAAAGAATTAAAAAGAGAAAAGAACATGTGCAATCTTTAGAATTCTTTAAATCACAGTTAGCCTTATTTACCAGAACTGCTAATCCTTTATTAAAAGAGTGGGACCTAGTTAGTTTCATCTTGCAGGAACGATAAACGATGGAAAAACATTTTTTTCAATTACTTTACAGCAGCAGCATTATTTAAATACCTTAATTACTTTTCTAAACTTTATAAAGATAGGTTTACAAATGCAGCTGGTTATTTAAGATGTCAAAGTTTGGAAGGAAATTAAAGTACCACTAGGGATTATCAGTTTTTATTTTTTTAGTAAATATGAACAGTTTTTGCAAAGCTGAAATATAACAGACTGCCACAGGAGTCACAATATTTGCTGAAAAGAGCCCCAAAAAAAAATGCCTACCTAACCCTGCTCGCTGAAATGCAAGCCTTGAGTTAGTTTTTTTGCACGTCAAACGCATTTAGAAAAATCTACTGAAGAGAAAATGAATGTAGATTACAAGTTATTTTTACATAAAGAAACTATTTTCAGCACTCCCAGATAAAGTTCTGGCTCAGGAAAGATATATACTCGTTCGTAACGGACATTCTGTCCTGCACTCCATGTGAAATTTAATGTAGAAATCCTCAAAGAAAAAAATACCCCTTTGAAGTTGAATTTTTGCCAGCTTGGTAGTTTTTGTAATAAACGAAGACTAGGGGGCTATAACAGAAAAATCTTTTTTTTTTCCTCACTCCTTTAGGCTTTACACCTGCAAGTAGATCGGTCCCTTGAAGCCGGGGTAAGGTGGCTGCCCTATCATCAACATTATCACCTACAATGCAGGACCAGCAGTCTTGCACTGTGCATGAGAATGGCGAATGACAGCCTACATTGTGGAAGTGAAGGATTGTGCTGGGTATCAGGGGAGTGAGGAATAAAGTAGGATCTTCGTTATAGTCTTTTAGACCTAACAAGCATTGGAGGCTTAGTAGACAAGAGGGTAGCTAGAAAAAGATACTTATTACAGGCTGGAGCTCAGCTTTAAAGTGTTACTAAACCCAGGACCCCAAATTTATTATATCTGGTCTCCCACAGTACACAGAACATAGAAATGCAATTATTTTAGTAAATATAAACGGCTAAATACCTTTTCACATCAGCAGTATATAGCAGTCTCTTGACTTCCATCAGTGTCTGGCCAAACACTGGTTAAAGCTTGTAGGAGGAGCTTTTATTCTCCTCTGACTGTCCTATGAGGCCAAATGACCCCTGATCCTCTGTCTGGACAGTGCTGATTGGCCCTGTGCTGATCACATGCACCCACCCCCCTAAAAAGAAAACCTATCTAGCAATACACACCAAACAGAGCATGTGCCGAGTGCCCCCAAGGCTCTGTACTATAAGCAGATGGATTGGGGCCTGCATCAAACAGTCTTTTAATGCACAGGATTAACCCCTTAGGTTCCACAGTAAGTATAACAAGCATGCTTTACTGCATATACACACCAATTTTACTGTTGTGGGTTTAGTAACACTTTAAGGGTCAGCTCACAGAAAACTGATATTTAAAAATTAATATATGGAGAACTAGAACACCTCATTTTTCTTTTTTAAGAGGAGTGGTAGGAGTCAGGCTTTTAAAGCTGACTGGGACGGAAGTGGGAATTATGGCGGCAAGTGCTTCAGTTTCCAATAGAACTATAAAAGAGCAAATAGGTGACTCTGCCTGTCAGAGTCGACCTATAACTGAAACATCACTTCTCTTAAAATCTGTTACTTTGTGCCTGTGGAGGAATACTCGGAATCCTAGGCCTACACTGCATAAAGGGTATTGATTTCAAAATGAAAGTAGATGCAAAACCTTATTAAATGTCAAGTTGCTAAATTCTCTGTTCATCACAAACAATTGCTACTTTTTTAAACCTATTTTCTTTTTACATTTTTTTTGTAGTGTTTCAGTCCAGCTGATCTGAAGCCTCTTACAGCCACTTTTTTATCCACATACATGCACTCCAGTGGTGACTTCAGAGATTGTGACAATAGTCATTTGTAGGTTGCATTGGAAGTTCAGGTGACAACACGGGAGTATAAAAGAGAAACAAAACAGGACCAGAGCACTGTCACCTTATAACAGGATGTCTCTTAACAAGGCAGGAGCACCAGGTATTATTTCCCTAAAAGCTGCAGATTTTTAAATACTGAAATTGACTGGAAGTTACATTAACATGTTGAAGGAGATATTAGATTTTAGGTTTGCACATACTACAGTACTTTATTATGCCATACTCCCAGAAGTCAGCATTTAAATACCAGAGCATCTACTGAATACTGAGGCTCTGACAAATGACTGAAAAAAATAGTGATCAGCGCTACAGTTTAAACAAAAAACAAAAAAAAAAAAAAATATATATATATATATATATATATATAATATCAGTGCAAGCCTAGTATTCAATGAGCCGTGCAGTCTTCTGATTGGCTACAACAGCAAATCACCCCACAAGGTGATAAAGACAAATGGACTGCAAAATCAAATTATATAGTGACAATACCATCTATGAAGAAAAAAGCCAGTGGGAAAAAAAAGGAAAAATGGATAAAAGGAAGAAATGGATAAAAAAGAACAAATACTCAATGTTATAGCAGATACAATATGGAATGTGCAACTGCACAAGTCACTGAAAGTAAAATAGCTGAACTAGATGGGAAAGGATGGGAAATGGGTCTTCTATGTCAGGTGTATGAATCCAGCAGTAGCCTCACAATGCCCTTACCTTCATCCAGTGGTTTGTTCACATAGAGGGCAAATGCTGTCTTCTCCTGCCGCTTCAGCGTCACCAGTCCCCCGTTTCAAATGTACTCCACCGATATCCTGGTAGGATGGATGGTCCTCGGATGCAATGTCCTCCTGCTGCTGGATTCATACACCTGACATAGAAGACCCATTTCCCATCCTTTCCCATCTAGTTCAGCTATTTTACTATTTGTTCTTGTTAGTATTTGTTCTTTTTTATCCATTTCTTCCTTTTATCCATTTTTCCTTTTTTTCTTCATAGATGGTATTGTCACTATATAATTTGATTTTGCAGTCCATTTGTCTTTATCACCTTGTGGGGTGATTTGCTGTTGTAGCCAATCAGAAGACTGCACGGCTCATTGAATACTAGGCTTGCACTGATTTTATATATATATATATATATATATATATATATATATATATATATATATATATATATATATATATATTTTTGTTGTTTTTTGTTTAAACTGTAGCGCTGATCACAATTTTTTTCAATTTTATTCACGGTTCTAGTGCACCTTTAGATTAAGCAGCTTCAGCATTTACACGTGTTCACTATTTACACGTTCCAACACTCGCAGTAGCGCAATAGACCTTTTCCACTTATCTGACAAATGACTGATTGAATTATTTGAGAATTTGAACTATAAATATAGCCTTACTCAAGGAATCGGGGTCCTTGCCTAGGCACCAAGAATTCATATGAAAACAAGTGTAGGTACGACAAGAGGTAATGCTCATTTATACATGTTGGTGGACATCATAGGTTAACTTTACAAACTATTTATATCATTCATGCTATTATATATGTGTACTTATATTCAATGCTCAGCACAAAAAAAGAAAAACATAAAGACAGTACTTGTAACTTAGCCCCATGAGATTTGATTTTTCGAATGCAAAAATAGCTGCTGGCACATCATACAACAAACAAGAGTAAGAAAAATCTTCTTGTTTCAAATGACGTGATAGATTTCACACAGTAAATGTGTCCTTTCTCGAAACATCTGCTCACATAGTATAAATCATGTATCCGCCAGGTTTGTTAATCACTCTAGTGTGTTGATGCTGCCATTGTCAATTGGCAAGAACTTGCTCCAGATTCTCCAGGCATTTTAAATGATACACTTCATGTCTATCTTCCAAGCCGGTTTCATCTGTGAATAGGGGGAAAAAAATTGTAAAAACCCACACTAACAGTACATTATACTGAACACTGACTGCCAGTATTTTGGGACAAAAAAACTGTCTGCTGCAAATAAACACACACACAGCTCATTTATTATCTTATATTTAGTAGAAAGCACAAATTGTTTCATGTGAAAAGAATGTTGGCTATATTCAAGGTACTGGCAAATCTAAAGTAAGTCCTACAGAAGCTATGCTTGGCTTCATGTCATCCTATCACAGTAGCCTCTCTACTGTCCTTCAAAAATACCACATCACCTTGCCCAAATCTAAAGTAATTCCTTGCAAAAGCCGTGCATGGCTTCATGTCATCCCATCACAGTAGCCTCTCTACTGTCATTCAAATAGACCCCATCACCTTGGCCAGATAGATAGGTCACAGAGTTAATGTAAGTTCAACCCCCCCTCTACTTAATACCTCTCCAGCACCCCTTTGCCACTCGTTTCTCCATCACAGCCACCACCAAAATACCCATTGTTCAACTTCAGCAGGAGTGGTAACCCCCATTCCCCCCCCCGGTCATAGGATGGTGCTCAGGTCTAGCAACTGGCTGCTAGGTCAAAGCACTACATCATGGGAAGACGATACAGGTGGACACTGAAGAAGTAGTAGGAAAGTAATGGAGTTGAGTATAAAGGGGTGGATTGTACACACATCCTGTTACTTTGCCTAAATGGACAAGACGATAGGGCCTCTTTAATGTAACAAGCACTCTTACCGACAAGTGCAGGGTCTTGGAAGGTAGGGGAAGTGGGGACATGATTTGCACTGCCTCTAATTTGTAGATTACTATGGTGGCTGGAGGTGAACAAGAAATTGTAAACAGACAGTGGAAAAAGACTGGAGATCTATGTGGTACTTCAGGGGCAGGAGCAGGAGCAGCAGAATACTTTCTCCAGGCTGAATGGTGGGAGAGTGCAGAGCGTACACATAAAGCACTCCAACCGGCAGAAGATAACAGCACTCTGTCCCTCAGCCTTAAACCTTACAGCTGTAAAACCAGCATGGTGGAAAATTTGAAATGGTGCAAATAATGCAGCAGGTTCCCAATGCTTTCGTTTGACATGCCCTACTCTCCTAGTGAGTCTTCAGAGACAGGGTCAGACTCTGATTGGTTTATCTGCAAAAGTAAGACTGATTTTTCACTCTCCACAATTACTAAATAAACGCCTATGTGACAATCTATTGGGCTTGCACACCTGTCAGTCCTAGGTGACACAGATTACATCAGTGCAGCAGTTGTGCCATAAGCCTGCATTTGCATGGAGTGTGAAAACTGCTGGATCCAAGTAGTAAACATTAATTATTTAAATCTAATATTTAATATTTACTAGATTTTTTTTTTAGCACTGATTATAACATAATTGTGTTGTTGTTTAATAGTGGTAAGCGGTTTCACAACAACAAAAAGTAACATTCACATAAGGTACAAAAAGGACAGATTAGAAGAAATCCAAGGTGTCATTGTAAAGGCCGAAAACAATGTTACTTAGTACATTTATTTAGTCTAAAGAGGAAAAAAGAGCATTCACTATTTGTAACACCAGTCTGGGACACATCAGATGTAATGACAACTCCACTTACTTTTCCTCATTGCATATAATGCTTCTTCTATTTTCCCCTTCAGCAAAGGACTCTTCAAAGCCACTTTTGCCTGTAATACAATTGCAGCATACCTTAAACTGAGATTAAGTATAACTATATATACATGCTCAAAATACACATATGGGAGATCTTAAACTTTTCAAAAATTTTGGTAGCTCAGCAGACTATACAACACCTGCATCTTTCTGCAGACTACACTGCATTTAAAGCTCAACTCCAGCCAAACATTGTTTTAGTTATAGGCAGAAGGGGGAAGGGTTAGAACCGCCATCAGGTTTTTACTGTCATCTGTGTTATCATTGGAGAGCTTAAGTGCTCATGCACACTGCAGTTCAAAGAAGCAGCTTCTACAGGCGTTTGAGCTCTATTTTTCTCTGCCTGGAAACTCCCCTCCATATTAGCCATATTATTTACTAAAGGCAAATCCGCTTTGCACTACAAGTGCAAACTATAAGTGCAAAGTGCACTTGGAAGTGCAGTCGCTGTAGATCTGAGGGGGACATGCAAGGAAAAAACAAACAGCATTTTGGATGATAAAATCAGCAGAGCTTCCCCTCAGATTTACAGCAAGTGCACTTCCAATCTACAGTGACTGCACTTACAAGTGCACTTGTAGTGCAGAGTAAATTTCCCTTAAGTAAATCAACCCCATTGTGTCTATGCACACTATAGGAGTTTCCAAGCATATGAGCTTATAGGCAACCCCCCCCCCCCCCCCCCCCAACAAACTCACATTTTGGAGAAGAGCTTTCAAGCAGAAAAGATGTATAAGCATGCAAAAACGCGCATAAGCGTGCAAAAACATTTTTTTATGCACATTCCAGTTTCCATTTTTTCCCATATACAGTGGTTAGAAAAATAGGCCCCGGATTCACAAAGCACTCACGCCGACGTATCTCGAGATACGCCGCGTAAGTGTAAATATGCGCCGTCGTATCTATGCGCCGTGCCCACAAACTGAGATACGTCTAAAAATAGGCTTCATCCGACCGACATAACTTGCCTACGCTGGCGTATCGTGGGCGCAAATTTACGCTGGGCGCATTTGCCGCTCCCATGGATTTTCTATGCACATATGCAAATGAGGACGATACGCCGATTCATGAACGTACTTGCGCCCGGCGCATAATATATGCGGTTTGCGTAAGTTGTACGTCCGGCATAAAGTTATTCCCCATATATGAGGCGCAACCCATGCAAAGGTATGGACCAGGCAACTCAAGCCGTCGTAGTTTACGTTGTACGTGAATATGGCTGGGCGTAGGTTACGTTCACGCCGTAGGCAGTGATCCGTCATATCTTAGGCTTTCGTTCCGACGTGATTCTGAGCATGCACACTGGGATGCGTCCACGGGACGGCGCATGCGCCGTTCGTTATTCGTAGCTATCTGGCGCTCGGCCCATCATTTGCATGGGGTCACGCCTCATTAGCATGGCTCACGCCCACTTCCACTTACGACGACTTACGCCTAGGAAACCTAGCGCAGATTTAGCAGCACTGGCTTTGTGAATCCAGTGCTCGTCTCTCTGTGCTGCGTCGGCGTAGCGTAAAAAAGATACGCTACGGCGGCATAAACATGCACCGATGTATGTGAATCCAGGCCATATTGTCTATTTATTGGAAGCCCTTGGAGGTACAGGAAGTTCCCAGCGGCCCTGCTGTGGAAATCCCGATGTAAATGCTGTGGTCAACTCTTATGCTTTGGTCATTTTTTTCTGCCCAAATGCTGTAGCCAAATATTGTTTCTTACTTTGGCCACAATAATTGGTCAAAGAAGGAAACAACAACATTTTGGCCACAATTGTCCACTGACCAAAGTAATTAGCCAAAGTAGGCAATTGCTGCGGCTGATTTTTGTGGCCAGAGTAATAATAGAATTAAAAAAATAAACAATAAACAAAAAAAAATTCCCATAATTAAAAAAGTCATCAAAAGGTCACAATGGACGTCCTTGTGAAATTGGAAAAAAAAATGTCAGGATATTTTCTCAGCATCCCATACATGCTTGCAAAATATCCAGATGAAATTTGATTCAAAATTAAAAGGTTGTGTCCAGTAGCAACAACAATGTATTGGTCTGCGTTGCAGCTGCATTCTCCAAAAATTGCCTCCGCAACATAAGCAGTAGCACTATTTTATGGATCATTAAAGTAAAGGGATCCCTGAAGATTGCAGTAAAAAATAAAACATTTATTCGCTCTGCTCTCACAGTGATCTTTCTGCTCTCTCTCTCTCAATGAAAATGGGGACTGAATTTTTTTTTCAATGCATTGTGGTCATTTGGGAGTGTTTGTGAAAAAAAAGAAACATGCAAAAATGCACGTGTTTCTTCATGCTTTTAGGCGGAGAAATAAAATCTTAAATGCCTGTAAAAGCAGCTTATTTTTTTGAGCTGCAGTGTGCATGATCTTCTATGCTTGCTTCTCGTCTCAGTGATCATATGGACAGGAGTGAGCGTAAACAGCAACAAAAGTATTTATTTAGCAGGGAAAGTTTTGTACATCTCTCAGTTGTTTTACTATTTGGATTTTTTCAGATGGTTGGTGTAAAAACAGGCAGCTGAGCCGTGGGTTTTACCACCCCATGGCCTCCCACCCAAATTGTACAATACAGCTGGACAGGGGTGTACATATGCAGCATTTTTAACCTGGGGTGCAGAGTTTTACAGGTGGCACTGTCTGTCAAACCTGCCCATTCAGGTTAAATGGGGCTGTCCCACAACCGCAAGCCAAAAGTAAAAAATAAATAAAATAACAGGCACTGACGAGGCGGCAAAAGTTCCTCCTGAACATGTCAGCCGCTGTTATACCGCCCTCTGAAAATAAATCCACCATGGATCACTTTTCAGCGGTAAAAAGTAACACAAGACTGGTAGAATCCTCTCATTCCTTGTTTTAAAGTCACTGGAATCAACTTTATCTGCTGTGCTAACTTTATTCATTCTGACCGCTTTAAAAGACAAGGAGTAAAAAAGTCATTTAACTTTGCCTGCACTAATTTCGCACTCACCTTCTGGTAATTGTGAAGCAATGCCCATAATGCAGAAGCTCCTATTCTCTGAGAGTTGGGACTGTCACTTTCCAGACAAGCGCATAGCTCAGCTACAATGTTATCTATTGAAACACAGTGACATTGCACATCTATCAGTTTCATTATGCACAATATACAGCTTGAATACCATGAAAAACAGCCGTGACAAAAATAGCTCAAGTTTAAGACATTCTGCCTAAATTGCAATGCATAAATTGTATAACATTCATGAAAACACATACATGTCCCTGCCCTGACAAGCCTGACAGTTGTTGTCACCATAGCAAGCTATTCCCTATGTTAGCTTTGTAAACAGGAAATTTGATGTGCAACGAGAAAGCAAAAAATAAAAATAAAGAAAAAACAATGTACAAAACAAGTAAAGCTTGTCTGTTTCATCACCTATGTGATTACATTTAATTTATGTCATTTGATAGTACAGTATATCACATAGATATTGTAGTGTTCATCGCACATAATTCACAACATTTTAATCATTTTTTGCTTTCCTCCTTTTTTTTACACAATGTTCCAATGTTACACAGTTATTGTGGATGAGCAGTTAACACTTTAGCTAGCAAAATGTATATGTCCTAGATTCTACTCCTACCAAGGTCATTTGATTGGTAGGATTTCCTTTCGTCTAGATAGAATTTGGTTGTTTCTAATAACCGATACAAAGTAAACTCTAAAGCCCTGTACACATGCTCGGTTATCTCGGCGCTAAAAAGTCCGCCGAGAAAACCGAGGGGAAAGCCGAGAACCCGGCAGGAAAACTGCCATGGAGCTTTGGCTGGAAATCCCAGCCGTGTGTATGCTCCATCGGCACTGCCTTGCAGTGTTTCCCATAGGTAAGTAGTAGATCTGGCGAAAGAAAAAAAAAAAACGCCGGGAATCCCGAAGGGAAAATAGAGAGCAGGTTCTTTCCTGTGAGGAAGCATACACACGTCCGGTTTTCCCAGCCAAAAGCTCCCCTGGCAGTTTTCCTGTCGGGAAAACCGAGCGTGTGTACAAGCCTTTATTCTAATAACCACTTCTGACACACCCTACTTTGAGGGATTACGGTCAGATTCTTCCTATGCAATGATTGCAACCACCCAAAGAAAGAAAGATCAATTTGTGTAAGCAAAGGGGGGTGGGGGGGTATTCATGTGCTCAATGACAGGTTGTGTACTATTGCAATGCTTTATGTGTATGTTACAAAAGAGATTAAGAGAAGAAAAATTACAGTAAAACCTTGGTTTGCGAGCATAATTCGTTCCAGAAACATGCATGTAATGCAAAGCACTTGTATATCAAAGCATTTTTTTACAGGGTATAAAAGAGAAGAGGCACCTCTAAGTGTAGCAATAAGTTGCTAAATGTTGTACCTTCATTAAATGTAACCATATTGCTACACTTAGGCCTCGTACACACGACCGAGTTTCTCTGCAAAAACCAGCAAGAAACTTGCTGGGAGATATTTTTTTGCCGAGGAAAGCGGTCGTGTGTACATTTTCGTCTAGGAAACTGTCGAGAAACTCGACGAGCCAAAAAGAAAGCATGTTCTCTATTTCCTTGACGGGAATGGAGAAAATTGGCTTGTCGAGTTTCTCGACGGCTTCACAAGGAACTCGACGAGCAAAACGATGTGTTTCGCCAGTCGAGTTTCTCGGTGTGTACGAGGCCTTAGAGGCTCCTCTCTTTTTTTTTTATACTCAGTTGTGACATGACGCTACTCTTATATCAAGACATCACTTGTATACCAAGGCAAAATGTATTAAAACATTTTGCTGGTCTTGCAAAATGCTCTCAAACCAAGGTTTTACTGTAAATAAAAATTCAATCCATACATTAATAACTTAGTTTTGGGTTGAAAGCAATTCGCTTACTTAGAAAATGTACCTACCTTTTGGGTGCAAACAATTGTAAATAATTAATTGGTAAATTAGAGAATGTAAGCAATTTAGAAAGAAAATGCTAACCGTACACCAGGTCTTTAACTGGTTGCCGACCAGCTGCCGCAGTTCTACGGTGGCAGGTCGGCTCTCTTGCGCGAGAGCCCGTAGCTCTACGTCGGCAGGTGATTACCGCCGGGCACACGCGATCGCTCGTTACAGAGCGAGAACCGGGAGCTGTGTGTGTAAACAAAAGTGTCCGCCATTAATGTCGCAGTTCCGGAAAAAAAAAAAAACGCTGATCGCCGCCATTACTAGTGAAAAATAATATTAATAAAAATGCCATAAAACTATCCCCTATTTTGTAAACACTATAACTTTTGCGCAAACCAATCAATAAACGCTTATTGCGATTTTTTTTACGAAAAATTTGTAGAAGAATACGTATCGGCCTAAACTGAGGGAAAACAAAAGTTTTTTTTATATATTTTTGGGGGATATTTATTATAGTAAAAAGTAAAAAATATTCATATTTTTCAAAATTGTCGCTCTATTTTTGTTTATAGCGCATAAACTGAAAATGGCAGAGGTGATCAAATACCACCAAAAGAAAGCTCTATTTGTGGGAAAAAAAGGACGCCAATTTTGTTTGGGAGCCACGTTGCACGACCGTGCAATTGTCAGTTAAAGCGGCGCAGTGCCGAATCGCAAAAAGGTGCTCTGGTCTTTGACTAGCAATATGGTCCGGGGGTTAAGTGGTTAATATGTCTTATATGGGAAACCTCTGTATCGTACCATATTGTAGCATCCTATTATATTTAAACAATTACTTATCATAATTTTTCAGAACATGGTCTGAAAATGACTAAAGCTGGAGGACAATACACACAGAAATGTCCAAGACCGTTAACGAGTAAACAATAAAAATCTGTAAAAAGTTCCAAGAAAGTGGAGAGTTAAAACATTAGTTCGATGACTTACAGCACCATAAACTCTGTGCTTACCATTTGAAAGTATCTTCGGTTTATTTGCTGGATTAAAACAGATGTTGTGTAAAATAAGGAGGACCATGGGCAATTTCACTTTCTGCTTATACTTTGTAAGTTCAAGAAGAATTTCTAAACTTCCTTTCATCTTCATGATCATCAGCTGACCATCACTGGACAAAGACAAGTGCCACAAAAATTTAAGCCATAGGTTCGCTAAATGACTGAGGCTCTTGTTTCCTCCTTTTGGCCATGATAAACTCAGAAAGTGCTGTAGAAAATTATTCTGCAAAAAAAAGAAAAAGGCCCCTAATCGTTAATCTGCTACATTAATCAACACAATTACCCAGATAAGCGTGTTCCATGACCATTATCTGCTGCATCATATTGCTACATTTCAAGCCATTATCTGTTATAGCAAACTAAATTATAACTGTTATCCAGGGGAAGCTTTCAAGATTTTAGATATCACTAGAACATTTTCCTAAATGCATCAATATTATACATAATTAAATATTTTTTTGCTCAAATAAGTTTGTGAAACAGAACATAATACTGTGAGTTCCAGAGTGACTTCTATTAAAAAAATAATATGATCTTATCCAGTATTATCAGACTTTACAACTAAATACAAAGATCTACAACTAAATAAGATTCATGCTCACACTTGTACATATCTTCATCTTCTTTTATACTATGCTATCAGCAGAATGTGCTCTGTAGATATGATATCTCCAAATTATGTAATAATACTATACCTCCAATATAACTAATCTTTTACTTAAAACTGAATTTTTATTCCTAACACCTAACCCAGTTCCTGGGGGGAAAAAAAACTCCTATTGAAAATCGCCATACCTTCTGTATAATACACTTGCAGTCTTGTGCGCCAGACAAGTTTGAAAGTAGATCAAAGAGCACTTGTTGCGTGTGGCTGGTATAAGAAGTAGGCTCAGCGGCGATCTTCAAAATGCTATGGAGTATCGAGCTGCTTGTCTGTGATTTTTGTGATGGCTGGACAGCCGTGACTCCAGTGTTCATCCAACATAAACAGCTGCAAGCTTTCGCCCCCAAAAAGAAAAGACATTTTAATAATCACGTCAGTTGTGAAGTAAAACAAATAATAGCTTATTTAATAGGACAGAGATCCTTCTACTACTACTAAAAAAAAAGAAGAAAAAACAGAAATCGGACTCCAGGAAAGTGAAATCTGATTGGTTGCCACGGGTTTCTGTACTTTGAATACTACAAACCACAATACCTCGATCTTAAACCACAAAGGGCAGTCCATAAAAGTAAGCAACAATTTGAGCTTACCGACTGCTATCTCACATTGGAAATGAGATGAATGCTGACCGTTTGTGATTTGTAAAATCTCTGTATAGTCACTTTGCTGTCTTATATCTGTGCTCTCCTAATTGCATAGCCTATAATATGGCAAAGTAGGTAAAACTCTAAGACCCTGGTGCCCAGCACATGGCCCATAGGCTATTGGACACCATATAGATAGCAAAGTAGCACCAGGGTGCCGGGTGTAGGAACGCTCTCTGTTATCCAGCCACCGACAATGAAAGAAAGCCTGTACTGTGAGGTAGAAATATCTTCACCCACAGTAAAAGTCCCAGTATGGGGAGAGACAGAAAGTGGCGTGGAAGCATGTGACAGATTATAAATGAAAGGGGTTCAACTTTTACTACCACTACCACCAATGCTGAAAAGAGGGGGGTAAACTGTCACTGCTGTGACCACCAAATTGGAGGGGCTTACTTTTATCATCAAGATTCCCAATGCGGGGAAGGGGATTAACTTTCACTGTCACCGACCACCAATGCAGGGGGGAGCAGAAAAAAATCCTGCCTGGATAGTCCCAGGCAAAAGGGAGCACAACCCTGGTGCTGAGCAAAGTCTAGCAGCCAACTGTAGGCGATCTCCAGCTCCCATTCCTGAACGGCCAGAAACTCTATATCTTCCAGTGCCCAGTGCACTTCCGAGACGTTCAGTATCTCTTCTCTTAAACCCATGATTATGTCCAACCGCCACTCCAAATTGCACCAATGCAGGGGGGTCAAGTTCCACTGCCACTGACACCATTGCTGGAGGTTATTATTGCATTCACTGACAACGTTGGGGTTATTTTTGTGTCCACTGAAATTAATGTTGGGGGTTATTATTGTGTCCACTGACACTAATGTTGGGGGTTATTATTGCGTCCATTGACATCAATGTTGGGGATTATTGCTGCACTCATCGACACCAATGCTGGAGTTATTATACTTCAGCTTCTTCATTATGCATTGTGATACACACTGTGATGCAAAAAATGCAGACATTTTTGGGTGTTGCTATTGTGCAGCCATCTGGAATTGCAAAGGGCCACAGTTGAGGCCCTTTACATGGAAGTGCCTTCAGTGGTGACAGTGTGCTGCTAAAGGGCTTCGTTCTAAGGTAAGTTTCACATAATGTGCTAGTATTGCCTTTTAAAAAAAAAAAAAAAAAAAATAGCCAGTGGTTTACTACGGCTTTAATGTACATCTGAATCCAACATATTGTACATATGTTGTTACAAATGTTCTGGTAATGTCAAAATGTGTAACCCTTTTTTGTGTAGTTTTCAATTAAATCTGTCCAGTAAGGTGGACTCTTCAGGTAAGAGGGAAAGAGTGACAGACACTCTTTTCTGCCAAACTCTCCACTGGCTTCCACTAGCCCAACGAATACAATTCAAAATACTACATCACTAACATACTCTCAAAATATCACAAATACCATCCTCCTCGCTCCTCTTAAGACCTCCTGATCTCCATTTCTCTCATCAACTCCTCCCACACGAAAATTTGGGATTCCTCCAAAGCTTCTCTAATCCTCTGGAAAGCCCTAACCTCTGTACGTTCAGCCATCTCTTACTCTGTCCACCTTTAAGCAATCCCCAAAATGCATCTCTTCAGCAAAGCCCATTCCCACTCTTCCTAAAACTGTATGTTTAGTTAGTCCATCAGCTCATCCTTCACAGTTATTACTTTTTCCTAGCCCCTTCCTTGTAAGACTGTAAGCTTATATGAGCAGCCCCTTCTAACCCTCTTGCATTGGACGATATTGTAACTGTACTGTTTCCCATTATTTGTGTTTGATGTGCAAATTGTTAAAGCTTTATAAATCACCCTTAAAGCGGTAGTTCACCCTCTTGTACTTGATTTTACCATCGAGACAGGCATTGTAGCGCGAGCTACAGTATGCCTGTCCCGATTTTTTTAACCCCGTACTCACCTCGTAGTCGTCCATCGTAGATTTCGGCTCCCGCGGGGAATGGGCGTGCCTATGGAGAGGGAGGATGATTGACGGCCGGCCCTGGCACGTCACTCTCCCCGAAGACAGCCGGAGTAGGTCTCGGCTCTTCACGGCGCCTGCGCACAGGCTATGCGCACGCGTCGTGAAGACCAAGCCTATTTCGGCTATTTCCGGAGAAGCGTGACGCGCCAGAGCCGGCCGTCAATCATCCTCCGTCTCCAGAGGCACGCCCATTCCCCGGTATCTTCGATGGACGACTACAAGGTGAGTATGGGGGGAAAAAATTCGGGACAGGCATACTGTAGCTCGCGCTACAATGCCTGATTTAAAGGTAAAAGAAAAAAAAATATTTTTTTTCCCGTCGATAGGGTGAACCCCCGCTTTAACAATAATAATCCATAGACGTTTACTTTCCTAAGGTGATCATACTTAGTTTGGCGGATCGCAAACTTCCTCTTATGTGGCTTGACATCATCATCATCCCTCCCCATCTGATGAAGTCACGTGTTAAGTGATGTAATGCATAGGGCGATCCCCTGATGGAAGCCGCGTGTTTAGTGATGTAACGCATAGGAAGATCCCCTGAGGAAGCCGCGTGTTTAGTGATGTAACGCGTCGGGCGGGGCTAATAATGTCAAACCGTATAACAGGAAGTTTGCGATCCAGCATCTTGTTAGTGTCTGGAGACAAGGACCTTTAAGGGGAAAAAGGCTTGTTGTCAGCAGTGCATCAGATATGCACTTTTAAATGGGAGTTTTCATTTGACATTTTAATAAATACTATTGGAAAACATTCTACGAAGATACTCTATCTACCTTTGAGTTTTACTAGAAAAATAGTATATGATGAAGGAGGATGGCGGTGGATTAAATTCCTGAGATAATTGGATCTGAACAAACATCTCAACTTACACCTACCTGGTTTAAAAGGGAAAAGCTCCCTCTAGGCTTACCTGCCTTCTGCCTATTATAATGCATGTGCTTCTAATATGGAGGCTCTCAAAATTTTGAGTTAGGACTGAAGATACTACTGGGGTGCCGTGAAATTGCGCTGTAGCTTACGCATGTATTTGCAAATGTGTGCAAACTAAACCCCTGTTTTTAACGCATACTGTAGGACAGGACAATTCGGTTGGTTGCAGGCTGGTCAGTAAGTTGAGTTGGGAATTTTCTTTGATTAGTTTGAAAAGCGTTATTTGAACTAACATTAATTATGGTCAAATACTGGAGGCGAGGGTATATACGTTTGTATGTGAAGGGTAAAGCACTACAGTTTGTCAAACAATCACAAGTGAAATACATGGATTGCACATTTATCGATCAATTAATTAGCATATGAATAACATCTTTGGCACATTGACTCTTTGAGCCACACAGACTACATGGGAGGACTATACAGCACTTACTAATTGATTAAGGACATTAGTTTATAAAGAAGCACATTATGGAACGTAAGTGAACATTTTATTGATGGAATATGTTATTTTGGTGTTGATTTTGTCACGCATGTTATGTTTTGAGCATGCTTGATCACATATCATAAGACAGCACTGCACTAAGATATCAATATATTCTGATGCATATGTGGAAATGCACGTAGTGATAGCTGCAGTCTAAACTCATTTCAGTTACGAGATAGTACATAATTACGCTGAAGTTTATAGAACCACATACTGATAGCAGACTTTTAACAACCTTTAAGTTGTGCTGCTAGCAGTTTGTCCATGACAAAAATGCTTTAAAGGCTTTAACACATTTGCTTAGAGCTTGCTAAAGGCTTTGCAAATGCTTGAAAAAGGTTGCTGAACACACTGAACTTGTTCAAGCTGAAGCCCATGTGAACCAGGCTTATACACCACATTTTCTCCTACTCTCATCTAGTTTCACATCAACGCTATAAATTCCAATCCCTGCACATGTGCTCAGCAGACAGAAACACAAGGACACCATGAAAAGGTTGCATCAAACCCACTGGAGTTATTTCGGAAGGAGCATTTCCTATGCATGAGTGCTAAGGTATGAAATGTCTCTAGGCTCTATTGGTTTGCTACGTTTCATCATAAATTTCCCTAAATTCAGAATGATTTGGTGGGTGCGGCTGCCAGGAAAAAAGACAATGAAATTAATACTGTATGGGAGATCTGTACAAAATAAATCACCAGTGCAATGAAAAACACTTACAGATATAGCGCAATAAATAAATGCTGCATCTAAACACCCAAGCAGAGAGTGAGATGGAGAGCTTATAACCCATCAGCCTTTCAGTTACAGTTATAAAATGAAATTTAGGTGTGATAGATATAGGAGAACGAAGAATGAGTTCATCTTTTTCTTTACCTGCGGCAAAGTTCGCTGTGTAGACACAAAGTAATTGCAAAGCACCGTGCATCAACGCGTCATCCATCAAAAGCCATGGCCATAGAGAATGCAGCACCGGAGCAAGCTGACACTCCAGAGCGGCTGCCTTTAAAGGAAACATTCAATAAAAACAAAATTTATGGTATATTCTACCCACTCAAGATTTGTAGACATAAAACAATACTAGCCCGCCTGAGGGGTTTTCTTTAATGAAGAGAACTACTATGAACTAAAGATTCACAGCAATCAGCTCTGCTATTCCAAAGAGAACTATGAAGAATTTATAGAGGACAAATGGCAATCAAGTAGATAGAACATAAAAATGCACGCTAAAAACCTATACACAAAATGTAATTAAAGGGGACTGGATAACTCGGAATTAGTTTACATACAGGCTCTCCTAACTTAAAGTGGTTGTATAGGTTAATTTTATCTTTATTTTTAAATAACAAGCATGTCATACTTACCTCTACTGTGCAGTTTGTTTTGCATAGAGTGGCCCTGATCCTGCTGTTCTGGGGTCCCAAGGCAGCTCCTTTCCGCAAGAGCTAACCCCCTCTGGGAAGCTCTCTCTCGAAGGGGTTACTTTGCGGGTGGGCTCATGTGTCATACTGTCGGTGTCCATAGCCGCCAAGTGTATGACTCGGCCCGGCACCCGCGTCACTGGATTATATTGACAGCAGCGGGAGCCAATGGCTGCGCTGCAATAAATCTATCCAACTCTGTGGATGCGCAGAGCAGGTGAATGAGCTATGGTAAGTAAAACGGGGGGGTCCGTGACACCCAGGTGTTTTTTCACCTTAATGCATAGGATGCATTAAGGTGAAAAAACACGAACCTTTACAACCCCTTTAAAGACCAGATTCCGTTCCAACAACCAGACCGTGAAACGAGGAGCCACACGTAATCAATATTTTAAGCTTTCCTAACTGCTGTACTGTATTGTGAAAAAAAGGTCTGAACACTAAACTCCAGCTTAATAATGTTGTTTTATTTGCATAGGTACAGAACGCAAACACAAATTCTGTACTGTACTATACAATGATGTACAGCGTGTCGTTCGGGTGGGAAGAGCTGTTAGTGAGTCTGAGCAGTCATTAAACGAGAAGTATCTGTACTACAACATTTACATTTTACACAAGATTTTCCGGTACAGTAATTTCAGAAATTATAATTATTTTCAAACAGAAAACAAAAATGTTATGGAAGTGATTTTTGAAAACAGATCTAGCTGCCTAATCTAAGTGTTCTGTGGTCAACTCCAGAAGGCGCTACTGCAGGTTACTTTGATTATTTCTCAAAACGCTAGCTCCCTGGCCTCAGTACTTTGAATCCCTCGTAAAGCATGCAGCTAGTAAAGCCAGGACTTCTGCACACTTATCTCCGGTCACAAACTCAAAAAAGACTTTGCATCAACATAATAGCCAGCCTCCAGGTGAGACATCCATAAATTGGTGCTCTGGCTCTTTGTCTTTAGGAGTCGATGCTATAGAAAGGCAGTTTGTTCCTACAGGGAATATTGGAATTGCCACTTTACAGCCTCGGAGGAAGAGTATTCCTTTCATCAGCTGATTGTGCTAGCACCCCGACCTTCAGTCCGTTTACAAAGGCAATACTGAGGATTTCTGGGAGATGCTGGAGAGATTAACAATTTGACGATTTCTTATCTCTCACATGGATTCTATGGGTGAGATGGCCACCCTTCCTTAGTCTGCATATCTTCTGTGCCCATTTCAAGACCTTCCCACTCTCTTTGTTGAATGTTTCATTTATTTATTTATTTTTTATAATGGAGAATACAAAAGAGAGGTTCTTTAACGTATAAAGGTGGATGAGAACAACACTCCCAGCTGGGCAAGAACAAGGGCAGGCAGAGGGAGCTTCCTTGTTGGGGGCTTGCAAGATATTTTTAAAGCCGGATGCTGCCTTGGCCCATGATGCTTCACTTACAACTAAAATGGGTTGTAAAGGTTTGTTTTTTATTTTCTTTAAATAGGTTCCTTTAACCACTTCCATACAGGGCACTTACGCACCTTCCCGCCCAAGCCAATTTTCAGCTTTCAGCACTGTCGCACTTTGAATGGCAATTGCGCGGTCATGCTACACTGTACCCAAACAAAATTGGCGTCCTTTTTTCCCCACAAATATAGCTTTCTTTTGGTGGTATTTGATCACCTATGCGATTTTTTTTTTTGCGCAACAACTAAAAAAAGACTGAAAATTTTGAAAAAAAATTACGTTTTTATTTTTTTCTGTTAATTTTTTGTAAATAAGTAAGTTTTCTCTTTCAATTACGGGCACTGATATGGCGGCACTGATGGGCACCGATGAGATGGCACTGATGGACATCGATGAGGTAGTACTGATTGGCGGCGCTGGTATGCGGCACTGATGGGCACACATAGGCGGCACTGATGGGCACACATAGGCGGCACTGATGGGCACTCATGGGCGGCACAGATGGGCACTCATGGGCGGCACAGATGGGCACTCATGGGTGGCACTTATGGGTGGCATGATGGATACTTATGGGTGGCACAGATGGGCACTGATGGGCACTGTGGGGCGGCACTGATATACACTGTGGGGCGGCACTGATTTACCCATGTTGCCAATCAGTGGGCACTGATTGGCATCTTTTTTTTTAATGCTTTTTTTTTGCCCCCTTTTTTTTTTTTACCTTCTCTGGTGGTCCAGGGTGGGCTTCCCTGGTGGTCCAGTGTGGCGATCCGAGGGGCGGCTGCGCTGATAAACAATCAGCGCGAACCCCCCTGTCAGGAGAGCCGCCGATTGGCTCTCCTCTACTCGCGTCTGTCAGACGCGAGTGAGGAAGAGCCATCAACGGCTCTTCCTGTTTACATCGTGATCAGCCGTGGTTGGACACGGCTGATAACGTGGTAAAGAGCCTCCGTGAGAGACTCTTTACTGAGATCGGTGTTGCGGGGTGTCAGACTGACACCCTGCAACAACGATCGCCGCGATGCGCGCCCCCGGGGGCGCGCAGCGGCTCAGAATCCTGAGGACGTCATATGACGTCCAGTCAGGATTCTACAACCACTTTGCCGACGTCAATTTGTCATTGGCGGGCGGCAAGTGGTTAAGCTAGTGCATTTTTCCTTCGATTTCCCTTCTAAATGTTTTTTGTCTTTGTTTTCTTTGTCTGAATTTCTCACTTCCTGTTCAGTAAGCTTTTCTAAATGACTTTCCACCGCTCGGATGATGGGGGCAAGCTTACTAAGGAGAAACAGGAAGTGAGAAATTCAGACAAAGAAAAAAAACATTTAGAAGGGAAATCAAAGGAAAAGTTAAGTGAACCAATAATGCACTAGCTTAAAGGAACCAATTTAGAAAATAAAAAATGAACCTTTACAACCCCTTAAAATATCACTTTTGGATACCCAAACTGAGAGAATACCATGGCTCAGCAGAAAGGATTCCCCTGTCAATACGGTCAGTATTTTTTTTGTGAATCTAGCGAATTTCTTTCCTGTAACCCGTGGTTGAAGGAAATAAATTCACTCTGTGTAGGGCCTGCATAACAGCTGGAGTTCTGCTGTCAAAGATCATTGATCATTGGCTGTATTCACAGATCAAAAAAATGCTTTTCAACAACATGTCCCTTTGACAGAAGTCAATCAAACAATTTACTTCTGCCAAGTGGGAACAGCCACACGCTAATCGAAATCCGTCCAGTCCCTTGTTGAACCAGCCTAGTCTACGGCTAGCTTTATATATCCCTCTACTGTCCATTTCATTGCCTAGAGCATTCCATGAATTGTTTGAGCCATATCATAGCTTTCACCTTTCTTCTACACCCTAAAGCAATGATTTTCATTATGATTAAGGGAAAAGCGTTTTTTTTCCACAACAATCTGCTAGATAACTGATAACGTACATCAACAAAAAGATTTAAGAGAAACACTGTCAATAGTGTGAACCAGATGGCACTGAGTCAGTAGAAAACTGTTAATCTTTTCCTACAGTTGCCAGCATGCAAACACTATATGATGCCCATTTGGAAATAGGACAAACACAACAAATTAACATCCATCAGCTGCGTTTGCCTGTTTAAGTTCATTGCAGACTAAAATTCAGCACTAATGAAAAGCAGCTTTCAAAGTCACATTTTTCATTCTAAAGCAGAACATACATAAAATGTGAAACATAAAAGCAATAATCCATATCAAAAGAGATACATGCCTACTCAAAAAAGGAGCAGTGTGCAACAAATCAATGAGATCAGGTAAATTTCCTAATGAAAGTATATTTACAAGTAAACATGGAGCTTTGTGGTCCCCACTCCTGGAAACCAAAAACAACAGTGAACTGATAAGGTCATAAAGGAGGGAGATCCCTCCAAACTATTATCTGTGAGGTCTTCATTTACACAATTCAGTTTAAAGCTGGCCATGGACGGCTTGGATTTTGGTGGATTCCTGCTGAATCATCCAAAACATAAGCGGTTAGTGGCCCTGCAAGCACCACAATTTGCAGCCAGTGGGGTAGATCCACGTACAACGGCGCATTAGTGCGCCGGGCGTAGCGTATCTAAGATACACTACGCCGCTGTAACCTACTTGTTTTTGTTTTGAATCCTCAAGGAATTTGCGCCGTGAGTTACGGCGGTGTAGTGTATCTCTTGCGGCGTAAGGGCGCGGAATTCAAATGGATGTAATGGGGGTGTGTTTTATGTAAATACGTAGTGACCCGTTTTTTTTTAACTGCGCATGCGCGGTCCCTGTGGGTATCCCAGTGCGCGTGCTCGAAATTTAACCGGAACAAGCCAATGCTTACGACGGCGACGTCATTCTACGCAAATTCCGATTCGCAAACGACTTACGCAAACAACGTAAAAAATTCAAAATTGTACGCGGGAACGAAGGCCATACTTAACACTGAGTATGCCACCATATAGCAGCTTTAACTATACGCTGGAAAAAGCCGAACGAAAACGACGTAAAAAAATGTGCCGGGCCGGCGTACGTTCGTGGATCGCCGTAACTAGCTAATTTGCATACTCGACGCAGATTTCGACGGGAACGCCACCTAGCGGCAGCCGAAAAATTGCAGCTTAGATCCGACGGCGTACTAAGACGTATGCCTGTCGGATCGAGCCCAGATGCCGTCGTATCTTGTTTTGTGGATACAAAACAAAGATAGGACGCAGGAAATTTTAAATTACGCCGGCGTATCAGTAGATACGCCAGCGTAATCCTTTTGTGGATCTGCCCCAGTGACTGTATCCTAGCAGATGCAGTTAAGATTTGGTAGCACACCATTGTTTTCAGGCAGCCAGGGGTGCCACAGCTGTTGAATACAAGAGCTAGCGTAGATGGGGAATGGATTTTTCCTTTGCTCAGCCTGAAGGCTGAAAGAGAAAATTGATCTTTTTTTTTTTAAATGGCTTTACTTTCTTTTAGGTCTGAAGTTGGAGCCTTACTATCAGTTTCACTTGCAAACTGAAATAAGAAACAAAATAAAATTGTGAATAAAAATCACTGGTTTTCAATTAAAGCGGGGGTTCCGCGGGAATACATTTTTTTTTTGTTATATGCATCTGCCGCTCATCCCATATTTAAGTGTGTACTCACGTGTCCTTATTTCGTAGGCCACCACAATGTCTTTCAGCCGCAAAAGATAACTTCTAAAAATAATTCCTGGAGGCTTCCATCTTGCTTGTGGGCACTCTGAAGCCCACTAGCAAATCCTTCCAGGATGCGGTGGCACGATCTACCTAGTTGCCAGCAAATAAAATGGCGGAATTCGAACCGCCCTCATCACGTGACCTGCTTCACGAGTCACGTGATGAGTGAAATCCCGCGATATCAAGAATCTGTCTAATGACTCCTGTCCTGGGAAGCATGACACTGTGCTCCCAGGAGACTTTGCGATGGAGTCCCAGAAAACGACATGCCCACTCCCGCGGGAAGGATACCCGGAAGCGCCTGTTATTCCGAGGTGAATAAAGGTACTGTGATTGTTTAAGCAAATTTTAACAGCGGACTATAAATGTATTCAATGTGACGGTCTTAATTAAAGTGTCTCTTGAGGGTGAACCTCCGCTTTAACTATAAGTAAAAGTACCAACAGCCCAAGAACATTTTCCATGGGTAAGCCTATGCAAAACTATTAAAGATGTACAGTGCCTTGAAAAAGTATTCATGTACCTTGACATTTTCCACATTTTGTGATGTTACAACCAAAAACGTAAATGTATTTTATGTGATAGACCAACACAAAGTGGTAAATAATTGTGAAGTGGAAGGAAAATTATATATGCTTTCTGATTATTTTTTTTTAAATAAAAATGTGAAAAGTGTGGCGTGCATTTTCACACTGGGCGGTTTGCAGGCGCTATTGTGCTAAAAATAGCGCCTGCAAACTGACCCGAAACAGCGGCTGCTGCTTCTCCAGTGTGAAAGCCCGAGGGCTTCCACACTAAAGCAGTGCGCATCTTTGGAGCGGTGAAGGAACGATGTGTTTACCGCTCCTCCACCGATCCTTCCCATCGAAAGCAATGGGAAACCTCGGCTATACCGCCGGCAATGCGCCTCTGCAGAGGCACATTGCCGGCGGTATTAACTAGGGCGGTTACTGATTAAAATTTTCGTGGTCGATTAATTGAGGTCCGCACATCCCCCCCAGTAATGTCCACATCTCCCAGAATAGAAAGCACACTCACAGGCAACAGACGATGACGTCAGCGCGCCGCTAATAGGCCGCCACAGGGTGTACCAAGATGGCCGCAGCTCCGGAGCTAGGCCGAAGCCGCGGCCTTTTCTATGGGCGAGACCGCGGAGCTCAATCCGCGGATCTTGTACTCGATCAAAATAATTTTGCTCGATCAAAGAAATTAACGATTAATCGAGGAATTAATCATCAATTTCCGATCCCCCCTATCAGCGGCCCTGAGTATAAGGCGCAGAAATGCAAGCTGATGTACACAGAAGATGTATAACCAAAGTGAGGCTGATTCTAATATCACTTACTTTGCATTCTTCATTTTTATACAGGCAGTTCCTTAGAAGATGCATTGTCACCTTCACCTGCTTCAAATAACTTTCCTCCTGAAAGAAAGTAATTCTAATTCAGTAAAAACAATTAACAAGTACGGCAAACTAACAAATCCAGTGATTAGTGATCCAACCTAACCTATTCTAAGATAGCCGAAGGATGTTGGACTAGGTAAAGCCATTCCTCCTATGCATAACAAACTCACTATACCCTCCCAAATATCGATGTTTTATCCCTGGTACAGGTACCTGGTACAGGTTTGCTAGACCAGGTATACTGTGCTGTCTGCTCTAACTAAACATTTTTTACAGACTTAAAGCCAAGTCAAGTGACAGAAATAGATATGCAGTCAGGTAGACTTTTCGGCTAACAATCTTAATTTTCTTAGTCTTACCCCCACTCTTCTGTCACAGCAGCTATACAGCACATCCAAGTATTACTATATAGTTAACTAAGCACCAAAGTTTGTGCTGGGAGGTGTGGCTGTTACTAATCTCCACCATTACAGGATACTGGAGTGTTGGAGCTGGAAGCAGCATTTTCGCTCAGAGACAACAGTAGTGGATGTAAACCTTCCATACACTTAGTTAAGTGAACAGCCTCAGATAATACACAGAGATTAACCAAATCTCCATACATAGGTTTTATATGTATATCTGTTGTCTTCACATTTATATAGAAAGTTTAGCTTTTCTCTTCCTGGTTAACACAGAGTGTGATGTCTGAGCATACAGCCAAGATAGCTAACATTGCTGATTGGAGGAAAGGCACACACCCCCTCTCATCATAGGCAGAGACTCTCAGAGCTGATTTGTAATAGGAGGTGCTCTCTGCTAATCTATTTTAGCAACCTCCTCCTACAAAAGATTCAGGCTGCTTTTGTCTAAAAAGTTAAAAAATATGTCAGGAGTTCTCAGGCTGATAACAGAGGAACCGTTCAGAAGAGAGCTATAAGACTTAGCTCATGGAAAATAGATAACAATACACTGCAGATATATGTGCCCAGCTCAAATTTGATGAATTGGGTTTACATCCACTTTAAGGCATTCTCCAATAAAAATCAGTCAGAAATCAAACCATGTGGGGGTAGCAGCCAGGTGGATGTTATGCATTTATGATATGCCGATGTGCTCTTTACATATGCAAGCTTAATCTTTTACCATTTATTTTTGCTGTTTTTTAGTACTTCACTATTGCACATTCCTTTTTTTTGCTGGGGAGTGGGGGTGTGTTGTCTGCAGACCGGATAAATTAAGATTGGTTCTGTACAGAGGAGCGATTAGCAGACCTTCTATGCATAGGGGGTCAATTATTACGGTGAGCCATCTTCTGATGGGTCACATGGACAGAGGATGTTTTCTCATTATCTGATGAGTGACTGAAAGACCTTTTCCTCTTTGGATTCTGGGTGTTTACATAGACTAGTGTTTGGGCACTTATTTAAAGATTTGCATGGTATATGGGCGCTCCTTTATATGAGGGGAGTTGATGTGTTATTTATGTCTAAAAACGAAGCTGTCTATTTCCATTTATGCTATACTGTATTCTTATATTGTTTTATGCATTTTGTAATTTTACATATTTTATATTTGCATTGTTTTATCATTTGGGTGCAACACTAATTGGTGGATGGGATTCATGTGGCGGTAAAAAACTATGAAGAGATAAAAAAAAAAAAGGGAGAACCCAACCTAAGTTCTGGATTTCATGTGCTGTCCATAAATGTTTACCTGAAAACTAGTCTTACTGTGGATGTAAGAATACTTTGTCTATGGTCTCTTGTGTCACAATCACCATACATTTCATACTGTCAATGTGGAATCTGATTGTTTATAAATTTGGACTTAAACACTAAAGTCTCCCTGTGAATGTAAGAAATATTCCTCCACTGTCTCTTATCACAATCACCATTTGTTTTATACTGACAATGTAAAGTCTGATTTGTGCATAAAAAAAAAAAAAAGGGACCAAGGCACAAGTTTTAAATCTATGAGCAGGTCCGGATTGGCCATAGGGCAAACCGAGCACTAGCCTGGTGGGCCAGGGCCGCCAGGCCACAAGTTCTTGCGGCGCCCAAGGCACCTGGGCTGCTCTTTGAGCCTGTGTCACTCATACAGCCACTCTGCGGCTGCCAGTTAAAGTGGAGTTCCACCCATAAATATAACATTACATCAGTAGTTTTAAAAAAATGTCATTAGTCCTTTAAGAATTTTTTTTTTTTAGATGCCTTCAAAGTGTTGTTGCTAGGCAGAATAGTTAATCTTCCCTCTTCCTGCACCTAGGTCCTAACCTACACCACACAGACTCCTGGGAATGTAGTGGGTGTAACTTTCCAGGAGTCTGTGCACTCCCCAGTCTCGAAGAATCATGTGACTTGGACAGTACAGGTGCTGAAACCTGATCTGAAACCCATTACACTGCTTGTGCAGCACTGAGCATGTGCAAGATCTGCAAGGCTGAAATCCAGGAAGTCATACAGTCTGGCTTCATGATGCCCACACTTAAGATGGCCCCAGTCAATTTCTATTTTATAAAGTGTCTAAATGCTGTAACAACCTAACAAAACGGACCTTAGTTTACAGACTAACTTTACTAGAATACATTAAGCTTGTGTATTACAGGGGTATTTATATTTAAAAAGTGAAATTGTGTCCGGAACTCCGCTTTAAGCTTAGCCATCGGCGCCGGGGGGAGGGAAACATGAAGGGGGAGGAGCTAGATGAGACACCTTCGGCCTCTCCACGACCGCACAGCTGCCCGTATAGGTCAGCTATCGGTGCCGGGGGCATGACTGCGAAGCGGGGAGGAGCTAGAGCAGACACCATGGAGCCGGATGACAGAAAACGTGAGTGCAGTTTTCCTGTAACCTGGATAGGATGCCCACAAGCCTGTGATAGGGAGAGGAGAAGCAGGAATTCCAAGACTGCAGGAGAAAGATGGAGAGAATGCAGCTTCTATATGCAGCTGCCCCCACTGCTCCTCCTATCCGGATTCTTTCTGCTGCCCCCCTGGGCTCTCCACCCACCCATACTCTTTGCCCCCCCGCTCTCTTCCCCTCTCCCATGCTTTCCAGCCCCTCCTGGGCTCTTCACCTCCCCCATGCGCTCTTCACTTCCCCCTATGCTTTCCACTGCCCCCCTGTGCTCTCCACATCACCCCCATGCTCTTCGCCACCCCCCTGTGCTCTTTATATCCCCCCCACACTCTCCGCTTCCCCCATGCTTTCCTCTTTCTCCCTGTGTTCTCTGCCTCTCCCCTGTGCTCTCCACACACCCCCCCCCCATGCTTTTTTTTCCTGGTCCCCCTCGCCTCCCCCCCACACCTCTGCTGGATTTCCCCCTCTCCTCTCTCTGGGATTCGTCAAAGCAGAGAGTGGGGAAGCCGCCGGTTAACATGTAATGGGGTGCTCATACCAAAATTTCCAGGCCTATTTTGTGTCCCAGTCTGGGCCTGTCCATGAGTATAAGTAAATTAAAGATGCAGACATAAATAATAGCACAATGGCTATGGGGAGCACAGTGGTTAAGTGGTTAGCACTTCTGCCTGGCAGTGGCAGCACTAGGGTTCATCGGTTTGAAACCCAACCATGGCACTACCTGCATGCTGTTAACATGTTCTCCCTGTGCCTGTGCGAGTTTCTTCCCACTCTCCAAACACATGCTGGTAAGTTAATTGTCTCTTGTCTAAATTGACCCTAATATGTGTATGTATGAATGTGAATTAGGGACCTTAGATTGTAAGCTCCTTGAGGGCAGGGACTGATGTGAATGTATAATATATGTAAAGCACTGCATAAACTGACAGCGCTATACAAGTACCTGTAATAAATAATATGCTGAGCTGTAAGCCTAGTTTTTAGGTTCTCTGGCCATCTTTATTTAGTCTTGGACCTTTTTTAGATAAAGAAAGTTTCTAGCCGTCTCATCAGCAACTTTTAAAACAAAATAAAAGTATAATTCACAGCTAAGATCAATACTGGACTGAAAACTACAATCCCAGGAGATGAGCCAGGGGCTATGTTTGAGAATGCAGACTCTTGTAAAACAAACAAGTAGTTATCATGTACTTTCTAAAGAATGCCTTTTTATACTCTAAAATTCTAACCACTTCCTGAGAATCACATTGCTGAAAATGACTTGAAAGGAGAATATTAGATGTATGAATAGATAAAAGGAATAAGGGCATAGAGATCTTTTAAACAGGAATTTGCATACACAGTTGTAATGTACATCAAAATGCACACACTCTATTCTCCAAAGATGGTTAACCTGTGGGCAGCCACTCTGAATGACATACCTGAATTACTTCTGGGGCCCTAAAGTTAACAAATATGCCATTCATTTTCACATAATTATGCAAAACCAACGGTTGGGTGTCCTCAAAAAAAAAAAAAGTGTTCTGTAGAGCAATTCCGGGCAACAATGACGTACCAATGTTATTCAGCAAGAACTGTAACTATGTTTACTCTGTGGTTTCTATAATTTCCTGCAGCACTTCACAGTACACACCCCTACCCTCAAAATGAACAAGAAAGAAGAACTCCAGGAATAGGATTAACTAAATTGGCCCGAAGTGTTTATGGTAAACAATCTATGCAAATATACAAGAACAAGTCTCCTGCGCTCTGATATTTTAGAAGGAAATGCTATGCAGTGGTGCAGTTCGATTAAAAGTAATCATCTAGAGTCTTGCAGCCCTCCTCAGAATCGTTGGTATTCATAAAACTATAAAAGAGAAAAAAAAGAGCGGAGGGCGCACCGACCTCGTGTGATACTGATAAAAAATATTTATTTAAATGATAAAATCAATGGTTATACTCACACATTAGGAGTTAAAAACAGGCTTTAAAAATAAATACAGCAGGTATCCAGCGTCGTCAGTGGAACATGAGTGATCATTTGGACCAATCAGTGGAAGTATCACTTCCACTGATTTTATCATTTAAATAAATATTTTTTATCAGTATCACACGAGGTCGGTGCGCCCTCCGCTCTTTTTTTTTCCCTTTTTTTTCTCTTAAACAATCTATGCAGATATCACGTCTCTGGGGCTGATGGTGAATCTGTAATTTAGTGTTGTAGCCGGCTACATACAGGAAGCTGCGTCCTCTTCTGTTGGGTGCTTCAGCAATTTCCCTTCTGTGTACTAAAAAGTGTCGCTTGCTCCCACACCTTTGCCATTCAGGAAATGTTTTGTATTTTTTTTCAATTAATACAAGGTTTTCTACCTGACCAAAGTGGGGAGGGCAGGTGGATTACATCCCTATCTCTTTCCTTGGGCAATCAGGAGAAACCTTGCATTGATTGAAAGCAATACAAGGCTTCTCCTTAAAGCAGGGTTTCCATTCCGTTTTTGAATTTTTATAAATATGACCTTTCATTTATCTTTCTTTCAATCTTTACATTACCCCTTACTACGTCTAAAAGTCCAGCCGAGTTATATTAAATAAATACATTATATTTCTTTCTCCTCAGCCTTCCCGTGAATTCCCATTTTGCTTGTGGGCAATGTGAAACCCACAAGAAGTTGCTTCCTGGATTAGCAGCGATGACGCGCCCGAACGAAAGACCCGTCCCGCCCCAATCTCGCGCATGCGCAATACTGCTGCAGCTCCACGCCGTCAATGACTTGGGTTGCCATCGCAACGAGCGTTGGCTGCGGAAGTGTACGCCGTTGTGATGGCAACAGATCAACAACAAGCCCGGAGGGACCGTATAGGATAGACATTTCCTGCTCTGCCAGGTTTGGAAATGGCGCCGAGATGACTTCCTGCCTAGCAATAACGAGATTCTCGTACAGGGGAGGTGCACGGCTGAATGACTCCACGTTTCCCAGGAGCATTAGCGCTGTTAGGAGCCGACGTCAAGATCCTAGGTGGATAGGAAGGCAGATTTCGTGGTTCCGCATAGCAACAGGCATTTCAAGGTGGGTAAAAAAATATTTTTTCTTTTTTAGGTGTAATGTACAGTTTAAAGAATTTTTTTTTTTTTGATGGAACCTCCACTTTAATCCTATTTAGCACACATAGGGGAAGTCGCTGTTGCACTCACTAGAAGAGGACTTTCCCTTTTGTATGTAGCTAACTGCTTGGATTGACCAGCTGTACTGAAGTCAAAGTTCCAGCATAACAAGCAATAGCATTTTCAGGATTGATCAGTAATGGCAGCTGCCACATTTCTCTTCTTTAAAGAGGAGTTCCACCTAAAAATGAAACTTCCTCTTAACCCACTCTTCGCCCCCTTACATGCCACATTTGGCATGTAATTTTTTTTGGGGGGGGAGTGGGGGCTTCAGGAGAAGGGGACTTCCTGTCCCACTTCCTCCTTCCGCCGAGGGGCTGGAAAGGCGATTAGCTTAATCGCCTTTTCATGGCCCCTCCCTGTAGGCGAGCGCCTGTCCAATCGGACGGCGCCGCTCACGCATGCGCAGTGGGTGCCCGGCCTTGAAGCCAAAAGCTGTCACTGCCGGGTGCCCACACTAAGAATGAAGACGCCGGCGAGGGGGGGCGAGGAGCGGAGCCCCAGCCGGCGCGTCGCTGGAGCTGTGGAGCAGGTAAGTGTCAGTTTATTAAAAGCCAGCAGCTATACTTTTTGTAGCTGCTGACTTTTAATAACTTAAAAAAAACGTGGAAAACCCCTTTAATGATAGATGTGACTTGACTTCGTGGTGGCTCTGCCAGTACAAATCTCAACTGAAATGGAAAAGCGGTGTAGAAAAATATTTGCAGTTACTGCATGGCCCACAATCAGATGCAGAAAGCAATTAAGAGATCCACAGATGCCAGCTGTCTGAATGCAATGGCTGCCAGGGTAGATTCCTTCATCCATGCGTTTTAGCTTGGATGGAAGAGCCTATTATATTTCTCTTGCAAGCTAAACAAGAGAAATGTATACATGTCGGGTTAGACTATTAAAACCCAGCTGTTATCCCATCATTGGCTAATTTGAATGGGGGTCAGTAAAGATTTGTTGAAAATAGGTAAGCCTGAATGATGTTACTGTAAAAACGCAATGTCTTTGTTTGTCCTTTACTTTCTGCCAGTACGCCCTCTGCGCCCCACAATTATATAACTGGTATTAGATAGCACAAGACATATCTGTATGCAGGGCATAGATTATGTCCCATAAGCATAGTTAAACATGTCTTTGTCTTTACATGAAATTACATTTTGCATAATTAATTATTTGTGTAGTAATAAGAATGAGAAAGAACAAGCACCTTTTTCTTCTGCGATTTTCCTGGTCGAAGGGACTCAAGATTCAGCTGTGCATGAATGTATTTCAACTTTTCAGTGCAGGAATCTACAAAGTGAACTAGAAAAGAATTCATAGTCATTAATCATTTACGCTTTAAAGAATGTCTTATCCTGGTGTTAGGGGAAATATGCGTAATCAATAGGAGATCAGGAGTGATTAAATCTATTTCATAAGCATGAACACCAAGCATAGGAGATTTGAAAAGGAATATATTTATAACTGTACTACCGGTTAGATATACTAACATGCCAGCTACAGTTTGACTGTTATGCATTACCCGACAATCCTTGGTCACTCCCAGGAGTGTATAACTGAGGCATACCTAAGCTTTTATCTGTACTGAAAGAACTAAAGCTGGCCATACATGGATCAAAATGTGAATTTCAAACCACCTATGGCCACTGTGGTTGAACAGAAGTTGATCTACCGATTGTCTTCGGTTCAACCACCCTGTTCGAAAAAAGCCACTTGATCAGCACTGCAGGCTATAGACAAGTGATGGCGAACCTTGGCACTCCAGATGTTTTGGAACTACATTTCCCATGATGCTCATGCACTCTGCAGTGTACTGGAGCATCATGGGAAATGTAGTTCCAAAAACATCTGGGGTGCCAAGGTTTGCCATCACTGCTATAGACTGATCTGTGTTTTCTGATAAGAGGGGAGTCTATACCTATTAAATTCCTCCGGCATTCTAGTTTCTGTTCTCTCATTCACTTCCTGGTTTGCAGCGCTCGTTCATGTAAGAACTACATTTCCCTGTATGAATTGCGGCACGCACAGTAATTCACACCTCCTTGAAGTCTCTAACACGTAGAGAGCGTCCTGCCGCACAGATGTAGTTCCCAGGAGGGGGTAAGCACGTTACTGACCACCGCAGTAAAGCCTCCCATCACGGTGGTCAGTAAAATCAGACAAGCAGGAAGTGAACAGAACAGAGAAGAAATAGAGCAACTTCTGAGCAAAAACGAACAATGAGGAAGTGAAAAGAGGAATGTCTGCAGGTAAAGGATGCTTATTATGAAAAAAAAAAAATCCTTTACAACCCCTTTAATTCCTGTGTTGTGTGTGTGAAGGGGGGTGTGTCCCTTCTCTCCAATCAGCTCTCACACACTGTACAAGAGTTCTAACTGCAGCTCCCCATCCTCTCCTCGGTGCTGCCTACAGATGCAGAAGAATTTCATCTTAACCACTTCCAGACCGCCGCATGTATATGTACGTCGGCAGAATGGCACGTACAGGCACATTGGCATACCTGTACGTCCCTGCCTAGACGTGGGTACATGCCGCGGTCGGATTCCCGCGGGGAGCGATCCGGGACAACGGCGCGGCTATTCGTTTATAGCCGCTCCGTCGCGATCACTCCCTGGAGCTGAAGAACGGGGAGAGCCGTATGTAAACACGGCTTCCCCGTGCTTCACTGTGGCGGCGGCATCGATCGCGTGATCCCTTTTATAGGGAGACTCGATCGATGACGTCAGTCCTACAGCCACACCCCCCTACAGTTGTAAACACACACTAGGTTAACCCTAACTCCTACAGCGCCCCCTGTGGTTAACTCCCAAACTGCAACTGTCATTTTCACAATAAACAATGCAATTTAAATGCATTTTTTGCTGTGAAAATGACAATGGTCCCAAAAATATGTCAAAATTGTCTGAAGTGTCCGCCATAATGTCGCAGTCACAAAAATATGTAGAAGAATACGTATCGGCCTAAACTGAGGAAAAAAACATTTTTTATATATATTTTTGGGGGATATTTATTATAGCAAAAAGTAAAAAATATTGCATTTTTTTCAAAATTGTCGCTCTATTTTTGTTTATAGCGCAAAAAATAAAAACCGCAGAGGTGATCAAATACCACCAAAAGAAAGCTCTATTTGTGGGGAAAAAAGGACGCCAATTTTGTTTGGGAGCCACGTCGCACGACCGCGCAATTGTCTGTTAAAGCGACGCAGTGCCGAATTGTAAAAACCCCTTGGATCATTTAGCAGCATATTGGTCCGGTCCTTAAGTGGTTAATTCAATACCTTAAAGGAATGCAGAAAAAAGAAGACTGCAGATAAACAAGTAAAACCTATGTAGGAGGATTTGTTACATCTTTCTGAACTGATGAAACGTTGTATTGTGCACGAAATATCTGAATTTACCATGCAAATGCTGTCTGCCCCCCCAAATCCACTGCGGGAGACCTAGCAAAAACCTGGCCCTTTAAAGTCCGGGGCACATATGCATACAGTTTCCAGCATCCAACAATGCAATCACAAGCTCAAAGCATTCTTACGTTGAGAAACGTGCCCAGACCCACAAGCAGGCTGCTTATAATGCCTGTTGCATAGCTTCACTTTTACTTTGATTAATGTCTTCTTAGTACAGAGTTGCAATTCTAAGCACTATCTGCATCTAAACTGGAAGCAGAATGCCAATGCAATAAAAAAAAAAAAAAAAAGCAACTCTTTTGACAAAAAAATAGACACAGGCTTATTCTGCTTCCATGTCTTACCAATCATGCAACTATAAAATACTTTGTAATTGGGAGTCATTCTTTCTTCTCAGCTTGCCATACTTGTGAGTGGCAGGGGAGGGCACAGTACCGCATGGATTCCACAGACTTCCAATGATATTGAAGTGAATTAGTCAGGAATTGGCAATGCAAGAATGTGAATCCAGACTCTTGGCTTGTTAAACTAATCTCCAGGGATAATATCTTTTGCATATTTCCACTGGGCCAGCTCAATTTAAATGGAAGCTCCACCCAAAAGGGTAAGTTCTGCTTTAAGCACCCCTTCCCTGCCACATGTAAATTTTTTTGGTGGGTGGGGGGGACGGACCTAGTTTTGACAGGTACCCACTCCCACTTCTGCTCGGATCGCCAAGTTCTCCTCTCCCCTCCCTGCAATCTTCTGGGACACATCACAGGTCCCAGAAGACTGCTGGACCATTCAGCAGACGCAGCGTGGCTCGTGCTTACACAGTGCACACCCGACTGTGAAGCCGTAAGCTATTACAGCCAAGTGCCCACAGCAAAGAAGGAAGAGAAGCGACGGTTCTGATTACCACATTGCTGGATCCTGGGACAGGTGAATGTGTGTTTATTAAAAGTCAGCAGCACAACGATTGTGGTCTCCTGGGCTCTGTGCCAATTGGCCATCTTTCTGTATAGGAGCCACATGGGTTTTCTGATTGGATGAGGTAAAAGAGGTTATACTTACCTGCTTCTCACCTTCACCGCTTCTCAGCTTCTCTTCTGGCAGCCCCTGCCGGTGCCATCCCCCCCCTCCTTTGGGTGCTTCCTTTATCAAGCAAAGTGTTAAAGAGGCACCTGTGTGTGCTCCCAAGCCAGGCTGTGTGTGTCCATAGACACACACACAGTGCTGGTAAGCAACACCCCCTGCTCCCTCCACACAGGAGTTTGACTGACCGCAGCAGAAACCTAACCTAACAAACCTCCGATGGACCTGTTTTTGAAGACAATCCGACCGTGTGTACGCTCCATCGGACAAACATTTTCGCTTTTTCATCGGACAAATGTTTGCTGTGTGAACGGATAAACTTTCCGGCAACAAATGTCCTACGTCGGCTTATCCGATCGTGTGTACACAAGTCCATCAGACTAAAGTCCAAACACGCATGCTAAAGATCAGACAACAATAGCAGAAGTTGCCCAAAGGGTGGTGGTAAAGAGCAGAAAAACCACGTAGTCGTCATTACATCACTACGTTCGTGTCTGTTGGCTGAAAAAGTCCTACCGTGTGTGCGCATACCAAGTTCACGGACAACGCCCTTCGGAGCAAAATCCACGGAAAAGTCAGTTGGAAGTCCAATCGTGTGTATGAGGCTTTATACTCACCAGGCCAAGCTCAAGCTATACAGGAAATGTCATGGCCTGCTTATACCTTCAGCTACCTACATTTCCAAATCTGGTGATCATTCTGATTCTAGTTGAAGGTAACCTCTGCTCATACTCAGTTTAAATTGTCCATGCAAAAAAATGTGAATATTAGATACGCTCACAGGTTCAGGAACTGAAACAAAATCATCAGACGGTTTTACTGAGAGACCTAAGCACCTCTGCTGCTAGAAAGTCATAAAAAAATATTATTATTTATTTTTCAATTTGAATGCTTTAACCACTTAAGCCCCGGACCAATATGCTGCTAAATACCCAAAGGCGTTTTTACAATTCGGCACTGCGTCGCTTTAACAGACAATTGCGCCGTTGTGCGACGTGGCTCCCAAACAAAATTGGCGTCCTTTTTTCCCCACAAATAGAGCTTTCTTTTGGTGGTATTTGATCACCTCTGCGGTTTTTATTTTTTGCGCTATAAACAAACAGAGCGACAATTTTGAAAAAAAATCAATATTTTTTACTTTTTGCTATAATAAATATCCCCCAAAAACATATATAAAAACATTTTTTTTCCTCAGTTTAGGCCAATACGTATTCTTCTACCTATTTTTGGTAAAAAAAAAATCGCAATAAGTGTTTATCGATTGGTTTGCGCAAAATTTATAGCGTTTACAAAATAGGGGATATTTTTTTTGCATTTTTATTAATTTTTTTTTTTACTACTATTGGCGGCGATCAGCGATTTTTTTCGTGACTGCGACATTATGGCGGACACTTCGGACAATTTTGACACATTTTTGGGACCATTGTCATTTTCACAGCAAAAAATGCATTTAAATTGCATTGTTTATTGTGAAAATGACAGTTGCAGTTTGGGAGTTAACCACAGGGGGCACTGTAGGAGTTAGGGTTCACCTAGTGTGTGTTTACAACTGTAGGGGGGTGTGGCTGTAGGACTGACGTCATCGATCGAGTCTCCCTATAAAAGGGATCACTCGATCGATGCAGCCGCCACAGTAAAGCACGGGGAAGCCGTGTTTACATACGGCTCTCCCCGTTCTTCAGCTCCGGGGAGCGATCGCGACGGAGCGGCTATAAACGAATAGCTGCGCAGTCGTCCCGGATCGCTCCCCGCGGGAATCCGCCCGCAGCGGGGGGTGGGGGGGGTCGCGATCGTACCCCCCACCCGCTAGAAGGCAAGGACGTATATATACACCCTTCTGCCTGTCCGTGCCATTTTTGCGGACGTAAATAGTCGTGCGGCGGGCGTTAAGTGGTTAAGAAAAGCCATGCATTTCTCAAGAATCTTTTAGAAATCCATCATAATTCCTTCCTTGCCTCTTGCAATTGTAAGGCAAATATTTCATCTTTCATCATACAGACAAGGGGATAAACAGATGAAGAGCACAAGGTGGATGTTATGCTTTTATTGTAATTACAGAGAAATGAAAAGCTCACCTTGTAGACTGTACACCTGGGCACTTCTGCTGACAGCCAACAGCGAGATTAAAGAATTCACACATACTTGCCCGAGAGGGTCCTCCAAGGATTTCTCTTCATAGCTCTGTATCAAATAAAATGCTAAGTATTTAATTGAGACAACTAAACATTACTGTTGTGCATCATTAGGACCTTTATGGGAATGCATAAAGAGTAAGAGAACATACCTAAAAGTAATTTTTTTGTAAATGTTCGGAAATTATCATAATCAGAAGTACTGGGATGCCAAAACACTAGAGAGAGCCATGATGCATGAACTTTATGGGCTAGATTCCGGTAGGGGGACGTAAGCTTATGCGGGCGTAGCGTATCCTATTTACGCTACGCCTCCACAACTTAGACGGACAAGTGCATTATTCACAAAGCACTTGCTCCGTAAATTGCGGCGGCGTAGCGTAAATCTGCCGGCGTAAGCGCGCCAAATTCAAATTGTCAGGAGGTGGGCGTGTTTTATGTAAGTAAAACATGACCCCACGTAAATAACATTTCTCACTAACGGCGCATGCGCCGGCCGTGAACGTATCCCAGTGCGCATGCTCCTAATCACGTCGCAAATAGTCAATGCTTTCGACGTGAACGTAATTTACGCAAAGCCCTATTCGCAAACGACGTAAAAATTTTAAAATTCGACGCGGGAACGACGTCCATACTTAACATTGGCTATGCCTCATATAGCAGGAGTAACGTTACGCCGGAAAAAGCCTTACGCAAACGACGTAAAAAAATCCGCCGGGGCGCATGTACGTTTCTAAATCGGCGTATCCAGCTCATTTGCATATTCTACGCTGAAATCGACGGCAGCGCCACCTAGCGGCCAGCGTAAATATGCACCCTAAGATACAACGGCGTAAGAGACTTACGCCAGTCGGATGTTAGCCTAATTTCGGCGTATCTTGCTTTCTGAATACAGAAAGAAGATACGCCGGCGTAAATTCTTTCTGATTCTAGCCCTGTATATTTAAATGTATAAGGCTTAAAGTGATACTAAACACACTTCATTTATATTGTCCCTTCTATTTCCGTAAAATCCGTATAATCGTAAATAAAAAAAAACAACAACATAAATCTTTTTCCAATTTGATATACAGCTGTCACATGGCCCAGCTCTTTCCCAGCCTGTCTGCAGGGAAACATAGGCAGGAGGAGCTTCTAGTCCTCTGCTTCTGGTCACATGTTCAAAGTAAAAAAAAAAAAAACAGCATTTCAAATACAGAGTAAAAATAATTAAATAATAAACGGTTTTAAACTGACATACAAATACTGTGTATATTTGAAACCAAATCTTTATTAATTTGTGGAAATAACAAGGTGTAGGCAGATTTCTGCCAATCATAGGCTGTATACTGCCCCTCCAACCTTTGTCTTAGAAGAGGGAGGTGAAGCCTCCATTAATTTACATGCAATATTCCACCCCCATTGTGTTTAGCTGGTTATTGGGCATAGAGGAGGGAGGAAGTGGGCTGTAATTTACCACTGTGTATACGCCCACATGTGTTGAAGTCAAAAGGGGGTGTTTTTGCATTGAAGTCAATGGGACACGTTTTTGCATTGCAGTCAAAGGGATGTGATTTTGCACTGCAGTCAATAGGGGGTGTTTTTGCACTGAAGTCAATGGGACGTGATTCTGCATTGAAGTCTACAGGACACAATTTTGCATTGCAGTCAATAGGATGTGTTTTTGCATTAAAGTCAATTTCTTCTTATCTTTTCATCAATTTTGAAGAAATGTTCAGTCCTTGGTAATGTGAAAGGGTTGTGCCATATTTTCTCCACTTGATGAGGACTGTATTGCTGCCTAAAGACCCAAGGGGTTTTTACAGTTCGGGACTGCGTCGCTTTAACAGACAATTGCGCGGTTGTGCGACGTGGCTCCCAAACAAAATTGGCGTCCTTTTTTCCCCACAAATAGAGCTTTCTTTTGGTGGTATTTGATTTGATTTTTATTTTTTGCGCTATAAACAAAAATAGAGCAACAATTTTGAAAAAAATTCAATATTTTTTACTTTTTGCTGTAATAAATATCCCCCAAAAACATATATAATTTATTTTTTCCCCTCAGTTTAGGCCGATACGTATTCTTCTACCTATTTTTGGTAAAAAAAATCACAATAATCGTTTATCGGTTGGTTTGCGCAAAATTTATAGCGTTTACAAAATAGGGGATAGTTTTTTTGCATTTTTATTTTTTTTTACTACTAATGGCGGCGATCAGCGATTTTTTTCGTGACTGCGACATTATGGCGGACACTTCGGACAATTTTGACACATTTTTGGGACCATTGTCATTTTCACAGCAAAAAATGCATTTAAATTGCATTGTTTATTGTGAAAATGGCAGTTGCAGTTTGGGAGTTAACCACAGGTGGCGCTGCAGGAGTTAGTGTACACCTAGTGTGTGTTTACAACTGTAGGGGGGTGTGGCTGTAGGTCTGATGTCATCGATCGAGTCTCCCTATAAAGGGGATGACACGATCGATGCAGCGCCATAGTGAAGCACGGGGAAGCCGTGTTTACATACGGCTCTCCCCGTTCTTCAGCTCCGGGGAGCGATCGCGACGGAGCGGCTATAAACGAATAGCCGCGCCGTTGTCCCGGATCGCTCCCCGAGGGAACCCGACCGCCGCATGTACGCCCATTTGCCTGTACGTGCCATTCTGTGGACGTACATATACATGCGGCGGTCGGGAAGTGGTTAAGTTCTGAAATTATTTATCTTTGTCTCATTTCTTTACATCACAGAAACCTGATATTTTAACAGGGGTGTGTAGACTTTTTTTTATATCCATTGTAGGTGTAGGCCATTTACTTACCTCAGGAAGCCTGGCCTGAAAATTCTTAGGACGTTGCCAAGTGAGGCCCAGCTATTACTGGTCACCTTCACCATCACAGGAGTGAGATTTCTCAGTTTCAAACCCCCTCTCCCCTGTTGCAGTAGCTCTTCTACTAAATGGACTATTATCATGGGACAACACCATATAATCTACTGGCATCAATTCTGTGTTAAACTGTTTCTGCACTCTGTTATATATGGAGTGCAGGTCTCATGCATGTCTGGATGGGCTCTGACCTCAAAACAGCTACAGGCGAGTGTCCACTGGCACAGGACTATACTGTACAAGAGGCAATTTTAGCACAATGATTACTACAAGTGGTAGCTACTTATCAATTACATTTATACACCTTCACACTGCATGAACAGCACTCAAAGCATTTCTAGCGACAAACACTGACCTGTAAAATGATTTTGCACAGGCTGTTCCCTATTTTTAGATTTCCATCTAAAAGTAAATGCAGTGGTGTACTTGTCTGTGACTCATGCAGGCGATGATTTCCTTCTTCTGCAAGAAGAACCGACAGAAACTGCAAGCTGGTAGAATAAAGATCGGGGTGGCTTCCAGCTAATGCCACGCACTCAGACATCAAGTCTAGACAAAAAACAAACAAATAGTTAGGAAAATACACATCATCAAACAAGAGCCTCAAATTAATTCTGATAAAAACAGGATTGCCTGTTTTGCAAGCAGCAAATATTGTCATCATTCTTCATTCCACATTTCTAATAAAAAGCCAATCATTTCAACAGTTCTAAAAAAATTAATTGCTCTTTAATTCAATACACTTTAGTTGGTCAAAGACATAAATGAACATTCACATCGCACAGTTTTCCTGCCCCAAAATATTGTCAATTTACTAAAGGAGCAAAGCATGTTTTGCAAAATGCATTTTTTCACTTAAAGGAGAAGTACAACCAGATTTTTTTTTTACACCTGTAAGGGAAAAGGCATAATGAGCTAGTATGCACCGCATACTAGCTCATTATGAAATACTTAACTTAGAACGAGGCGTCGGTGTCCCTCCCGGTCCACGCCGAGGCAGCTGACATTTTGCCTCGACTTGTCTCCTGGGTATTGCGGCTCCAGCGCTGTGAGTGGCTGGTGCCGCAATGTTGTCACTCCCGCGCATGCCGCGGGAGACTTCTTTCTGGCAAGGTCTGTGTCAATAAGTGGCTGCCTTGGCTCCTAGAGAGTGGCTGCCTTGGCTCCTAGAGAGTGGCTGCCTTGGCTCCTAGAGAGTGCCCCAATATTTTTCTTCTTACATCAGCAGCAGCAGCACAGGCTTTAACCACTTCCTTACTGGGCACTTAAACCCCCTTCCTGCCCAGAGGACTTTTTGCGATTCGGCACTGCGTCGCTTTAACCGACAATTGCGCGGTCGTGCGACGGGGTTCCCAAACAAAATTGACGTCCTTTTTTTCCCACAAATAGAGCTTTCTTTTGGTGGAATTTGATCACCTCTGCGGTTTTTATTTTTTGCGCTATAAACAAAAATAAAGCGACAATTTTGAAAAAAAAAAAAATTGTTTTACTTGTTGCTATAATAAATAGCCCAATTTTTTTTTTTAAAAAATTTTTTATCCTCAGTCTAGGCCGATACGTATTCTACATATTTTTAGTAAAAAATAAATAAAAATCACAATAAGTGACTGGTTTGCGCAAAAGTTATAGCGCCTACAAAATAAGGGACAGAATTATTATTGTTTATTATTTTTTTTTTACTAGTAATGGCGGCGATCTGCGATTTTTATTGCGACTGCGACATTATGGCGGACACATCAAACACTTTTGACACATTTTTGGCACCATACACATTTATACTGCAATCAGTGCTATAAATATGCACTAATTACTGTATAAATGTGACTGGCAGGGAAGGGGTTAACACTAGGGGGTGAGGAAGGGGTTAAATGTGTACCCTATATAGTGTTCTAACTGTGGGGGAAGGGGGTGACTGGGGGGGGTGACCGATCTGTGTCCCTATGTACAAGAGACACAGATCGGTCTCCTCTCTCCCTGACAGCACGCTGTCATTGTGAGAGCCGGCAATGAGAAATGATCTCATATGTTTACATGAGATCATCTCTCATTGGCCGCACAGATCGCCTAGCAAACGGCCACTTCGATTGGCCGTTCACCGCGATCTGTGATTGGCTGTGTCCAAGGGACACGGCCAGCACAGAAGTTCCCCGCTGCGCGCTCGGGAGCGCGCGCGGGGAACGAGGAAAGGGGCGGCCGTAAAAAGACGGCGCCCCAGAGAAGTAGAACCACCCTGCGGCCGTATATAGTCGTACGGCCGTCGGGAAGTGGTTAAACAAAGTCCTTATTCCTTTCCACTGACCTCCAATGTAAGGAACACTGTTCTCACTGACCACCAATGTACATTGTAGTGCCTTGAAAAAGTATTCATACCCCTTGAAATGTTCCACATTTTGTCATGTTACAACCAAAAATGTAAATGTATTTTATTGGGATATTTTGTGATGGACCAACAGAAAGCAGCACATAATTGTGAAGTGGAAGGAAAATGATGAATGGTTTTAATTTTTTTTTTACAAAGAAATATCTGAAAAATGTGGTGTGCATTTGTATTCAGCACCCATCGATACATTGTAGAACCACCTTTCGCTACAATTACAGCTGCAAGTCTTTTTGGGTATGTTTCCAGCTTTGCCTACAGAGTGACATTTTTGCCCATTCTTCTTTGAAAAAAAAAAAAAAGAAGCTCTGTCATATTGGATGGAGAGTGTCTGAACAGCAATTTTTAAGTCTTGCCAAAAATCATCAAATGGATTTAGGTCTGGACTTTGACTGGGCCATTCTAACACATGAATATGCTTTGATTGAAACAATTTAATTGTATCTCCGGCTGTATGTTTAGGGTTGTGGGTCTGCTGGAAGGTGAACCTCTGTCCCAGTCTCAAGTCTTTTGCAGACTCCAACAGGTTTCTTTGTACAGATTGCCCTGTATTTGGCTCCATCCATCTTCCCATTAACTCTGACCAGCTTTCCTGTCCCTACTGAAGAAAAGCAATCCCACAACAGGATGCTGCCACCACCATGTTTAAAGGTGGGGATGGTGTGTTCAGGGTGCAGTGTTGGTTTTAATTTTGGTCTCATCTAACCAGAGCACCTTCTTCCACATATTTGCTGTGTCCCCCACGTGGCTCCTCACAAACTGCAAATGGGACTTCTTATGACTTTCTTTCAACAATTGTTTTCTTATTGCCACTCTTCCAAAAAGTCCAGATTTGTGGAGTGCACACATAATAGTTGTCCTATGGACAGATTGTTACACCTGAGCTGTGGATCTCTGAAGCTCCTCCAGAGTCACCATGTCTTGGTAGGTTTGCAGTTGTACCATACTATTTCAATTTCCCTTGATGGATTGAACAGTGCTCTGTGAGATGTTAAAAGCTTGGGATATTTATTTTTATAACCTAACCCTGCTTTAAACTTCTCTACAACTTTATCCCTGACCTGTCTGGTGTGTTCTTTGGCCTTCTGAGATTAAATTACACACAGGGGGACTCTTTACAAATTAGGTGAATTCTGAAGGCAGAGTAAAGTGGGCTGAATACAATGCACGCCACACTTTCAGATATTTATTTGTAAAAAAAATTAAATAAATTTATCATTTGCCTTCCACTTCACAATTATGTCCCACTTTGTGTTTGTCTATCACAAAAAATGCCAATAAAATAAATTTTCGTCTTTGGTTGTAACATGACAAAATGTGGAAAATTACAAGGGGTAGGAATACTTTTTCAAGGTACTGTAAGGAACACTGGGCCAGATTCACGCAGAAGTGCGGCGGCGTAACGTATCGTAGATACGTTACACCGCCACATGTTTTCATCGCAAGTGCCTGATTCACAAAGCACTTGCAATGAAAACCTACGCTGGCGGCCTCCGGCGTAAGCCCGCGTAATTCAAATGGACGTGTGCCATTTAAATTAGGTGCGCTACTGCGCATGCTCCGTTTCGAAATTCCCGCCGTGCTTTGCGCGAAGAGACGTCATTTTTTCTAACGGCGACGACGTGCGACGTGCGTAGCGTACTTTCGTATTCCCGGACGTTTTACGCAAGACAAAAACCAACGTTAGACCTACCGGTAACGGTATTTCTATGAACCTTCCAGGACGGCACCCGAGAGATGATGGCTCCTCCTGCAGGAAACACAATCACATGACAGTTTAAAAGGCCCCGCCCTTCCCCTTGCTCCTCAGTATGCAATAGAGTAATCCTGAACTGGTTCACAAGGGACGTAGTCCTTATAGGTACTTACCTTTTTTCCCTCCACATAGGGTGGGAAGTAGGCCTGCCGTCCTGGAAGGTTCATAGATATACCGTTACCGGTAGGTCTAACGTTGGTTTTCTCTTACCACCTTCCAGGACGGCACCCGAGAGGATAATTGAGTAATAAACACAGGCCTACCTTCAGGGTGGGACCACAGCTTGTAGCACCTTTCGACCAAAGGCTAAGTCTTGCTGTGACAACATTTCCACACGGTAGTGCTTCAGGAATGTATGATGGCTGGACCAGGTGGCCGCACTGCGGATTTGTTCCCAGGAGGCCCCTGCTTTCTCAGCCCAGGAAGTTGCTATGGCTCTGGTAGAGTGAGCCTTGATCTTTTTGGGAGCTGTTGCTCCAGTACATACATAGGCTTTGGATATTGCTTCTCTAATCCATCTTGAGACTGAGGCTTTTGATGCCTGCAGTCCCTTCCTGGGCCCAGCGTGTAGAACTAGTAGGTGGTTAGATCTTCTAAAACTTTTAGTTCTCTCTAGATAAATGAGAAGACACCTTCTCACGTCTAACAAATGAAATTTCTTTTCTTTTTCGTTCTTTGGTTCAGAACAAAAGGACGGCAATATTATGTCTTGCGTCCTATGAAATAGGGATGCCACCTTCGGCAGGTACAGGGGGTCTGCTCTGAGGGTGATCCTATCTGGCTGTACCCTCAGGAAGGGCTCTTTCATGGATAGCGCCTGCAAATCCCCTACCCTCCTGGCCGAAGTAATGGCTAACAAAAAAGTCAACTTTAAGGTTAGAAACTTAAGGGGAACCTCTTTCAGAGGTTCGAATGGGTGTATAGATAACGCCTCTAACACCCTAGTTAAGTCCCAAGGCGGACAATTATATTTTTGGACTGGAGAAATTCTTTCTCTAGCTAACAAAAAACGTTTTATAAGGTCCTCTTTCGCCAATCTTTTATCCAGATAGACTGAAAGAGCCGTTATTTGGACCCGAAGGGTACTAACTTTTAATCCTAAATCTACCCCATCCTGGAGGAAGTCCAGGATAACCGGGATAGAAGTTGAAGCTACCTGTCTTTCCTTACGCCAGGAACAGAAGGTCTTCCATACCTTTTGGTAAATCTTTTGAGTTACTGGTTTTCTGCTCATGAGAAGGGTATCTATGACCCTCTCTGAGCAGCCTTTGCGTTCTAGAATCTGGCGCTCACTAACCAGGCTGCTAGCTGGAAGAATTCCGGCTTTGGATGGAGTACTGGGCCCTGCCTGAGGAGATCTGCCCTGTACGGGAGCTTCAGAGGCTCCACCATTGCCATGGCTCTTAGGTTTGCGAACCAAGTTCTTTTTGGCCACCATGGTGCTATCAGAAGAATCTGGCCTGGAGACCTGCTGAGTTTCTGAAGAACTCGCGGAATGAGCGCTACCGGCGGGAAGGCATAGGCCAGCCCGAAGCGCCAGGTCTGGGATAGCGCATCCAGACCTTCCGACTGTAGTTCCCAGGAAATCGAGAAATACCTTTCTACCTTCCTGTTTAGTCTGTTGGCAAACAAGTCTATTTCCGGTTCCCCGAAATACTGGACTAGGTGTTGAAACACCTCTGGGTTCAGTTCCCATTCCTCCTCCCTCAACTTGTGACGGCTGAGGAAGTCTGCTTCTATATTGCTCGTCCCCTTTATGTATATGGCTGAGATAGAGAGTACTCTTTCTTCTGCCCAGGTTAGGATTTCCCTGGAAAGTTCTAGTAGGGGACTGGACCTGGTCCCTCCCTGGTGACCTAGGTACGCTACTACTGTAGAGTTGTCTGAGCTTACTTGGACTTCTCTGCCTCTGATGTCTTCCTGGAAGGCTATTAAGGCTTCCCCCACTGCTCTGAGTTCTCTGTAATTGGATGACCTGCGAGCTAGTGAGCTGTCCCATTGCCCCTGCGCTTTTTTCCCCTCCAGGTGGGCGCCCCACCCCCAGGAACTGGCATCCGTGGTAACCTTCACTGGGTTCCACTGAGCCCACGATCGCCCTCCCCTCAGGTTTTGGGGAGATGTCCACCACTCCAGGGAGGACAGAACCTGGGGGGTGAGTAGTATATCCTGATCTAAGGACTCTTTCCTTTTGTCCCATGAGGACAGGAAGAAGAAGTGTAATGCCCTTGCATGAAGCTGAGCCCAAACCACCGCTGGGATGCTTGCTGACATCAGGCCTAGAACTCTCAGAACATTCCGTCTGGAGAGTTTGGGGTTTTTGATAAGGTTCCCGACTGCTGAGGCTAGTTTTAAAACTTTTTCTTCTGGTAAGAAGAGTCTCTGCTGCCTGGTGTCCACTACGTATCCCAGGAAGGTCTTGACCTGTTCTGGGTTGAGGGAGGATTTTTCTATGTTGATTATCCACCCTAGGCTCTCTAGGAGTGCCATTGCTTTGTTGGCATCCAGCGTGACTTGGGCGGCTGATTTTCCTGAAATCAGCAAGTCGTCTAAATAAGGTATAAGGGATATGCCCTGAAGGTGCAGGTATGCCACCGCTTCTGCTAGGACTTTTGTAAAAATCCTTGGGCTGGAGGTTAGCCCGAATGGTAGTGCTCTGAACTGCCAGTGGAAGGTTTCTCCTTCCACCACGACCGCAAACCTCAGATATACCTGGTGATCCACGTGGATTGGCACGTGGAGATAGGCATCTTTGAGATCTAGGGTCACCAAGAAGGCCTCCTTCATGAGGTTCTTTCTTACCGAATAAATACTTTCCATAGCAAACTTTTTGTATTCCAGAAACTTGTTCAGGTTTCTCAAGTTTACTATTAGACGGTATTTCCCGGAGGGTTTCCGTACTACGAAAATATGGGAATAAAATCCCTGGTACTGCTGAGCTTTTGGTACTGGTACTACCACTAGTTGTTTGGCTAAGCCCTGTATGCCCTCCAAGAGGGCAGACCTTTTCAGGGTATCCCTGGGAAGGTGAGTAATGGTGATCATGGTGGGGGGTGTAGCCAGAAATTCTAGGCGATAGCCTTTTTGAATTATTTGGCAGATGTAATGACTGTTCGAAATTTTTTCCCATAGGGGAAGGAATTGAGATAGTCGACCCCCCACTCTGACTACGTCGTCACTTGGACGGTTTGTCGCTGGGTTTTGGAGGAGGGAAAAGGAGGTTGTTCTTCCTGTTCCCTTTGCCAAAGTTCCAACGCCTAAAAGGTTCCTTTTTGGCTTTTTGTCTACCCTGCCCCTGGGGGCCTCGAAAAGTTTTCTTGAAACCTTCTTTTTTTGGGTTTAACTGGGAATTTTTTACCTTTTTCTGATGACCTAGCCAGGACATCATCCAGGTCTTTCCCAAACAACAGGGAACCTTGAAAGGGGATGCCACAGAGTTTTCCCTTGGATGTAGCATCTCCTTCCCAGGCCTTGATCCAAACTGCCCTCCTAGTAGAGTTAATGAGGGTTGCTGTCTTGGCTGCTGCCCTTGCAGATTCCGTAGCTGCATCTGCTAGGTAAGCAATCGCCTTCCTTACCACTGTAAGTGACTCAACTACCTCCTCCGCCTCCGCATTCTGGGCGAGGTGGTCGGTGAGTGTCTCTACCCAAACATCTGTATTCCTAGCTACACATGCTGCTGCTAAGGCTGGGCTTAGTGCTGCCGCATTGGCCTCCCAGGCTTTCCTAAGGAGAGACTCTGCTCTACGGTCCATCACATCCTTGATGTTACCTGTATCCTCAAAGGATAGATCAGACAATTTAGTGACTTGCGACAAAGCCGCATCAAGTCTAGGAAGCTTAAAAAAGACTTCCTCATCTTCCTGGGAGAAGGGGAACCTTCTTTTCCAGGTTTTTTGTTTGATTATTCTCCTTTCAGGGTCTCTCCACTCCTGAAGGACTAACTCCTTGAGGGATTTGTGCAGGGGGAATGCTTTAGATTGAGCGTCACTCAGGCCCCTATAAACTTTATCCTGTGCTGAGGTAGGTTTAGGGGTCTCAGGAATTTCCTCTGTGGCGTAGATAGCCTGGAGGAGACTCTCTAGATCTTCTACAGCAAAGAGGTGTTTTCTTGGACGTGTGTCCTCCTGAGACTGACTAATGGAGTCTCCATCTACCTCCCCTGAGCTGTGCCTAGACCTAGGTAGACTGGCTACCTCACTCTCTTCACCATCTGCTTCCCCCAAAGGGGGATTTTGTGAAGGTGTAAAGAAAACACTTGGGCCCTTAGAAAAGGGGGTCTCCTGAGAGGAAGTGCCTTCCTTAGGGGTAAGTTCCTCTGTCTCAGTCTGTGCCGACTGCCCGGCTGCCTCCCGAAAGGCTTTGACTGTTGCTAACATTTCTGTTTGCATGGATGAGAGAAAACTCTTCATCATGGCAGCAGCCTCCTTTCCCGCCAGTATATTAATACATTTGTAGCAGAAAGGTTTTGTGTAGGACTTGGGGAGCTTCTCTCTACAATTCCCACATTTTTTAGAGGAACTATGCCCTGTAGCGGAGGGAGACTGAGCTGAGGCCTCCTGGGGTCCGCTGGGGGTTTCTGAAAGACATGAAATATACATTTAAATTGTCTTTTTTCCCCCAAGACTGCTGGCTGTACTGGGGAGGGGAGGAAGTAGACGAGAAGGGACCAGATCCTGCTCCGGTCGTTCCCTAAAAGTTTGGGAACTCTCACCACTTCCCCCCTCCCTTTCCAGGGGGATTGGTACTTACCGCCCCCCGACCTGGATCTGCCAGCGGTCGTGTCGGTCTTTCCGTCCTCTTCCATGAGGAGGGTGACTCGGTCCTGGCTGTCGGTACTCCTGTACTGGTCACCGCAAGCCGACCCGTCCACCACCCACGCTGTCTCCTCGCTCCACTGGGAACTTCCGGGTTACGCCGTCCGGAACCGCCCACTTCCTGTGATGCAGTTCCTGTCTCAGAATGAGGCCTGGAGCGTGGCGTTTTTACGTCTGGAGACCCGGGAAAACGGCGATTCGAATGGTGGTGGATTCGATAGCACGCAGTGATGGCTCACCTCCCCGCAGCTCAGAGCACTGGTGCTTCCATAGGGCGACCTGTGAGTTTGGACCGAAGTCTACAGGTAAGTTCAGCCCTCCCCGGCCTCCCTTAAACCTGTCTCACAGGGGTACCTTCGACCCTCCCCGGTCTCTAGGTTTCCATAAACAAAACAAACGTGTCGCTGTGTTGGAGAAACACAATCAATACTGAGGAGCAAGGGGAAGGGCGGGGCCTTTTAAACTGTCATGTGATTGTGTTTCCTGCAGGAGGAGCCATCATCTCTCGGGTGCCGTCCTGGAAGGTGGTAAGAGAAATAATGTTTAAATTTCGACGCGGGAACGACGGCGATACTTTAAACAGCACATACGTGTGCTGTCTAAAGTTAGGGCAGGTCAAACGACGCCTAAAATTGCGACGGGAAACTATACTAGCGACTAAGTACCGAACGCGAAAATCCATCGTGGATCGCCGTAACTGCTAATTTGCATACCCGATGCTGGAATACGACGCAAACTCCCCCCAGCGGCGGCCGCGGTACTGCATCCTAAGATCCGACAGTGTAAAACAATTACACCTATCGGATCTTAGGGCTATCTATGCGTAACTGATTCTATGAATCAGTCGCATAGATACTCAGAGATACGACGGAGTATCTGAAATACCCCGTCGTAGCTCCGCTGTGAATTTGGCCCACTGTTCCCACTGACCACCACTGTAAAGAACACTCTTCCCACTGACCAACAATGTAAGGAACACTTCCCACTGACCAACAATGTAATGGGCATTTTTCCCACTGATCACCAATGTAAGGATCATGACTAATTTATAAGGCATGTACTATAAGCTGTAGATCTAGCAATTATTGTCCAGGGTTCCCTGAGACCAGAGAAAGCGATTTTAAGGGTTCCTCCAAATTAAAAAGGTTTAGAAAGGCTAGTTTAGCCCATACACACTTCTATAAGGAGGTTAATACCAACAAATATAGTTCAGGCATAAGTGCAAATACAAAATGTTTTTTTCAAATCTAATAAAATGAACACTGATATGACCAGTGTAGAAAATAACAAGTCTCACCGAAGAATGCATTCCCGTGTTTTGCCACAGCTTCTGTGATAGGAATTATAACAGCGGGACCATTTTTCCTCAGTAAGGTGGTTAACAACATAAATATGTCTGTCCGTGTTTGGTAAATTGCATTCTTTAGCTCAGCATCTGAAAAAAATAAGAAAATGGTTTGTGTCTTGAAAGTATTTGCAGCTAAAGTTGTAGAAGGAGACTGAAAACCTACAGTGATATAGCTTCCTTTACTGGGAATAGGATAAATGCAGCCAAGAATACATACACATAATGAAGTCCAAACAAGGCATACACATGCAGATGTAGTATTAACACTAATGCAAAGCTGATGTTTTTCAGGAAAACAAATCAGGAGGCTTTGAAGTACATCTGTGACAAAATGTATGATCATCATAGTTTTACAGTGAAGAATGAAGAACCCCACCCCATTATCCAATCATGTGCCAGCAATAATGTGTTTTTTTCCCTCCTCTTGCACCTGATTGGGTATTCTTTACAAAGTGAAGCTTCACCACATTCACTAAGCTCTGGGGAAATATATTGTAACAGGAGTCACAATAGGGGCACAGGGTGAATGAGAACTCCACTATGGTCTGTGCTAGTCACATTTAATGCGGTATAGATATTGCATATATTGTATATATATATTGTGTGTTGGCTGATGTGTACTATTAAGCTTGCTGTGGTAATTTAGTCTGCTACTGTGATGTAAATGAACCTAGGATGGCTACTAAGGACCTTTCCCTGGTGTTATGCTAATTGACAATGTATTGTGTGAATTTCTACTGATGATAAATGTGGATTGTGAGTTAGCACAGTCTAAAGGTCAGATGTCTGACTTATAAGCTGTAGTTAATTAGCCCATGTTAATTATGTCAGACCTGGTGCCAGAAAGTCTGACTAAAAGATGTGTATTGGAGGCTCGTTAGTACCCATTGTATGATGTTGTGGGTGGAGTGTGTCATTGTCCATTTGATTACTGCAAGTATTCTTTTTGGTGTATATAAGAGCCTGCCTTCTTAATAAAGATTGTCTATTCCTGTTGAACCAGAGAACAGAGCTGTGTCTCGTTTCTGGGGGGGAAATCTGTATGGGTCGTGTCGCCGGATTGTGGAGTGTCGATAAGCTGTCTTGGGTTCGGAATGGAATATCTTAAACGCATTTAACCCCTGTTCCATTTGGGGGTTCCGTTACATATATGTTCAACTGTACTCGAAAATTGCACAATTCTTTGCCTTTAGCAAATCAATCCCATAGTCTGCCATATCATTCAGAATCGAGTGAAAGAGCCGGCAACTACAAATTCATATGAATTATTTATTGGTTACATGAGTATAAAAAGGGGCTAATGCATTTCGGCAGGTGCTGTGATCAAGGCTACCTGCCGAAATGCGTTAGCCCCTTTTCATACTCGTTTGTCATGTAACTAATAAATAAATTGATATGGATTTGGAGTTGCCGACTCTTTCACTTGATACTGAAGCATTTACATTGGTTGGAGGACATCCGAGCCAAAGCACCCACCTGTGGATTCAATTACTGATCCAACAGTGGTTCTCCTGTTCTGAGTGCTGCACCTGCTGTTCATTCCTTGCCATATCATTATTTAGCCAAACCTACAAAGCTCACTCTAGCCCCTGTAGGTTCCTTTGCAGTCAAGTCTCTCATAGGAGGTGACATCACTGGAAACTTTCCAACTCACTTCAGAAACCAGTGAGAACGTATCATGCCACCATTCACTTCCAATACCCTCAGCCTTGGCAACATGGCAGTTATATTCAGAAGCTAGATTACATAACACATTATCTTGCTGTTCCTGGTAATTAAACACTCATTAATAAGTCATCAGAGTTCTTACATATTCAGTGTCAGTTAATTTTAAGCTTTGTGTAGGAATAAAATGCACAAAAAGTATATTTTGCAGATACAACTCCTGTCTTAACTGCTTGTTTTATACTAGTACAGTAATACCTTGGTTCACAAACGTAATTTGTGAAACAACTCTGGTCGCAAACTGAATTGGTTTGCGAACCAAGGGAAATTTTCCCTTAGGGTTCAATGTCAGGTTAAACTTTTTTTTTGTTTATATATAACATTAAAATTATGAAATGTATGTACAAAAAAGGATTTTAAACATACATTACACTGTTTTTTACATTAAGCTAACCTCTTTCAGGTGTACAAAAATAAATAAAAATATAGCTCCACTTGAATCATTGTTTGAAACAATCCCAAACCCCAATTTAAATGACTAATCTAGGGGCCACAAAACAACACTCTGCACATTCAGGAAAAGATCATCTGAGGACATGATAAAGTTGTATAATTCATATTAACTGTTTTGCCATGAGTCCCAATCAAGTGAGACCACCCTCATGGTAGTCAGGGGGTGGAAACCCCTATCTAAGTGGACTGGTTCGCCTAAGACTCTCATCTTGCACTGCTTTTCTCAATATGAACGGCAGAACAGGGAAGATGGCCGCGGCTCATGTTCGAGATCATGAACAAAAGTGGAGTTCACGTATCAAAGCTAGTTTTTGTGAACTCTTCTATTTGCGAACCGAGTTGTTAAAGCGTTCATGAACAGAAGCGTTCGTGAACAGAGGTATCACTGTATGATGTGCAGAACTTAGACACTTAATCCCCAGACCATTTTGTTGGTCAAAGACCGGGCCATTTTTTGCGATTCGCCACTGCGACGCTTTAACTGACAATTGCGCAGTCGTGCGACGTTGCTCCCAAACAAAATTGACGTCCTTTTTTTGGTGGTATTTGATCACCTCTGCAGTTTTTATTTTGTGCGCTATAAAAACAAATAGAGCGACAATTTCGAAAAAAATGCAATATTTTTTACCTTTTGCTCTAATAAATATCCCCCCCCCCCAAAAAAAAATATAATATATATCTATCTATACTGTTGTGGTGCAGTGAGTAGCACTTTCGCCTAGCAGCAAAAGGTTCGCTGGTTCGAATCCCAACCACGACACCATCTGCCTGGAGTTTGCATGTTCTCCCTGTGTCTGCGTGGGTTTCCTCCGGGTACTCCGGTTTCCTCCCACACTCCAAAGACATGCTGGTAGGTAAATTGGATCTCGTCCAAATTGGCCCAGTATATATGTGTGTATGACTGTGTGTCCCTAGTGTGTCATGATCCTACGGGGTAAAAATGACCGCACCAGCCAAGTAGATGATCCCTGTGTCTGGAAAAAGCGCCCAGAGGCGATTCAGTTCGCATGCGTTGCGCTATACAAGTCATTCATTCATTCATTCATAAAACTCAACGTGTGTGTGTATGTATGCATGTTCCAGCATCACGTCCACGGCTAAAGATATTAACATGAAACTTGGCACACATGTTACTTATATGTCAGCAACAAACATAGGATAGGTGGTTTAACCCTTACCCACCCCCATTTGCCATGGTCGGGGTTTTCCTTTAAAGTCCCATTCAACTCTATGGGAAATACATGTTACTTCATAACTTCCAAACGGCTGTAGATATTTCGATAACACTTGGTCACATGTTACTTATATGTCCACTTAAACTATAGGATAGTTAATTTATCCCTTAACTACCCCCATTTGTGAGGGTCGGGGTTTTTGTTTAAAGTCCCATGCAAATCAATGGGAAATGTATGTTCCCACATAACTTCTGTATGCCTGGAGATATTTCAATAATACCTGGTACACATATTACTTATATGCCAAATAAAAATATATGACAGTTAAATTAACCCTTACCTACACCCTTATATAAAAGATGGGTATATTTATATTACTATGATTTTCCTCCCCAAAAGGTTAAAGCGGATGTGCCACGGGGAAAAAATATTAAAAGCCAGCAGCTACAAATACTGCAGCTGCTGACTTTTAATATTAGGACACTTACCTCTCCTGGAGTCCAGCGCTGATCGCAGCAGAGCATGAGCGATCGCTCGTCTCTCTGCTGCTCCCCCCTCCATCCACGCTCAGGGAACCAGGAAGTGAAGCGCTGCGGCTTCACTGCCCGGTTCCCTACGGCGCATGCGCGAGTCGCGCTGCGCCCGCCGATTGGCTCACACGCTGTGTGCTGGGAGCCGAGTGTTCCCAGCACACAACGGGCGACAGACGGGATGTGACGGAATGCCCGTCTTTCGCCCGTAGCGTGTGGCCGGAAGTGGGTGCAAATACCTGTCTTTAGACAGGTGTCTGCACCCCCCTCCCCCCTGAAAGGTGTCAAATGTGACACCGGAGGGGGGGAGGGTTCCGATCAGCGGGACTCCACTTTAGGGTGGAGAACCACTTTAAGATAGGAAGACCGGGCAACGCCGGGTATTCAGCTAGTATATATATATATATATATATATATATATATATATATATCACTTTTTTTCCTCAGTTTAAGGCAATACGTACTCTTCTACATATTTTTGGTAAAAAAAAAATTGCAATAAGCATTTGATCGGGTTGCGCAAAAGTTATAGCATTTTTATTAATATTTTTTTACTAGTAATGGCGGTGATCAGCGATTTTTATCGTGACTGCAAAATTATGGCGGACATATCAGACACTTTTGACATATTTTTGGGACCAATGTCATTTTTACAGCGATCAGTACTATAAAAATGCACGGATTACTGTGAAAATGACACTGGCAGTGAAAGGGTTAACTACTAGGTGGCGCTGAAGGGGTTAAGTGTGCCTAGGGATGTGCTCTAACTGTAGGGGGGATGGGTTTGTGTGACATGACAGTGATCACCGCTTACGATTACAGGAAGCTGTGTACACTTGTCCTGTTGCATAAGCATTTCTCCCTTCTTCCTTACCATGACACGATCATGGGTATGCATGCGGACATCGAGTCCACGAGACCCGCGGTCGGAGTCACAGAGCTTGCGGCGGGCGAGCACACGCGCATCCACAATGCCGCGATCTTATAGGGGACATCCATTTGCTTGCCCGTGCCATGCTGCAGATGTATATCTGCGTGCGGCGGGCGGCAAGCGATTAAAGCAAGTAAACCCGAGAACAAAAATGTTATATTTTGCAGCTTACCAGTCCGTAGATGTAGTGGCTGCAATAGTTCATTTATTCTGTCTTTTTTTTTACCTTCCAATTTCTGTTCTAGGGTGACAACGCTTACTCACTATACAGTATCAACAGGACAGCAGTGTTGTCACTCCGGGACAGAAAATGGGTCAGGACACAGATCACTTCCCTCTCCCTTTATTTTCAAAACATAGGGATGATGTGTTCTGTAGTTCACAGAGGAGAAACACAGCTTACATTATACAGAACAGCAGCATGCATTGAACAATGGGGACGAGCAGAACCAGGCAGGATCAGCTAGATATTTCAGGTGATACAAAGAGCCAAATTCACAGCACAAGCACTGTGCTGTATAACATGCTTTAACCCTTTCGCTGCCAGGCCCTGTGGCCAGAAATTTTTTGCAATTTTTCTTTTTTTTCTTTTTCACTTATAGCTTTCACAGTTTGTAAAAGACCCCCCCAAACTATATATTTTCTGAAAGCACATGACCAGTAGAATAAAAAGAAGGTACAACTGATTTTTAAGGTCCCACGAGATTTGTGCAAATGTTTATCAAATCTCATGATTAACAGATAAATACACAGCAAATTTTACAAAATTCCTACTAAATATAAAAGCTTAACCTGTATTAAGTTAATAAATAACAAATATTTGTAGTTTTTACATTGTGCCTTTTTGAAAAATGGTGAAAAAATGTAAATATCCAAAGTTCTTAAAAAATCGGACGGTTTTAATTTTTCCCTTACAATTTGTGAAAGACCCACCAAACCATATATTTTCTAAAAGCATATGACCTCTGGAATTAATACAAGGTGCTATTGATTTCTCAGGTCCTGCAGTATTTGTGCAAATGTTTATCAACCTTAAAGGGGAGTTCCAGGCATTTTTAATGTTTATTAAAAGTCAGCAGCTACAAAAAGTGTAGCTGCTGTTTTTTTTATAAACATGCAATCACCTGCTCCACGTTCCAGCGACGCGCTGGCCGGAGCTCCGCTCCTCTCCCCCCCTCTCAGGCCGGCGTCCTGATTGTTACTGTGGGCACCCGGCTGTGACAGCTTTCGGTTTCACGGCCGGACACTCACTGCGCATGCGCGAGCGGTGCTGCGCTATCCGATTGGACAGGCGATCGCCTGGGAACTGTCACGTATCCCAGGCAATCGCCTTAGCGGCCCCTCGGCAGAAGGAGGAAGTGGGACAGGATGTCCCACTCCTCCTGAAGCCCCCACTCCCCCCAAAAAAATGACATGCCAAATGTGGCATGTAAGGGGGCGAGGAGCGGATTAAGCGGAAGTTCCACTTCTTAAAACACTAAAACCATTATTAGCAGATAAAAGCTTATGCTGCGTAGGGTTAATAAATAACAAGTATTTGTAAATTTTAAAATGCGCCTTTTTTCAAAATGGTGAAAATCAAACGTACAGAAAAAAATTCTCTAAAGATCTGGAATCTGGGTGGTTTTCATTTTTCCCTTGCAGCTTTCAGAGTTCAGAGACCCCCCCCCCCCCAAACCATATATTTTCTGGAAGCATATGACCTCTGGAATAAAAAGAAAGTCCTACTGATTATTTAGGCCCTGCGGTAACGTTTATTGTTGTGGAAATTTTATTAAGATGTATTTAATATGTATTGTCAGTGTCGGTTCTCCTGCAGCCTGCTCTAAAGAGCAGACTGGGGCAGAACGACGCCAGTAGAGACCCATTTTGGTAGTGAAAAGCTTCCTGAGGTTGCAGAGAGGTGTTTGCAGGGTGGGGATATGTCATCTGGGGGGGGGGATGTACGCTTCTGTGCACCTGTGTGTCTGATCAGCACGTAGGGTGACTGTGGCATGTTCCTGCAGATACTCTCCCATCCTCAGGAATGGTAGTATAATCTGGGTATGCGTTATTTTCTGAACAACGCAAAAGGATTCAAAATGGCAGCCTTTGAATTGTTATGGTCAGGGAGAGCGTCCATGATGTCTAGACCAGGCATGCGGCTTTATTTGTATAGCTGAAGATGATGGCTTACAAAGACAGGGGGTGTGAAATCGTACACACTACCCAGACACGCCCATGTATAACTCCTCCCGTTTCCTGTGCGTGATTGGATGATTTGTGAAGCAACCAGGCTCTATTGTTATATAAATAAAGATTGCTCCCATTATCAAACAGTCCAGCTGTGGAGCCGCGTTCTTGACGTTCGGAATTTCAGACAACATTTGTGTGACCGTGTGTATACAACACAAGTTTGAGCCAGCATTCCGTCGGGAAAAAAAACACTGTTTTGTTGTCGTAAATTCCGATCGTGTGTACTCGACATTAGAATCAGCAATTACGCCTTCTCATTCAAAACATTTAAAAGGCAAGTAATTTATATATATATATATATATAAAAAGGTATGCTGTGTGAATGAAAACATACAGTATAACATAGTGGAGTTTTCTCAAACTTGACTGCAAAAGTGTAAATAAGCGTTAAATTAAAACCAGAGTGGTGCTAGGTTTTGGCGTTGAAACTGTAATTATATATATATATATATATATATATATATATATATATATATATATATATATATATATACACACATACATACATACACACATAATGAGATACACCAGCAGTGGAAAAGAAAAAATAAATGCTTTTATATTTATTCAACTTGGTAAAAACCTAAGTAACTGTTCAGCTGGGAGCAGTGTAAATTCAGAAAACGATTTAATCTATGGGGTGAAGGTGTGAAACCCTCCAGGAAGTAGACAAGCCAACACACACGTATAAAAAATAAGTGCTTATCTTAAAATAAGATATTTGTTGATTTTCAAAGGTCCCCAAAGCAAGCAGTTCCAGCTAAGGATGAAAGCTCGACCTTTAGCATCACTACATTGCAAGCATAGTATTATTATTATTATACAGGAATTATATAGCGCCAGAAGTTTATGCAGCGCTTAATATATAAGGAACGTATATGCAGATTTTGTTTTCCAAAAAAGATCTGTTATTTAATAATTATTCATATTTTGTGCCATAATTTATAGAGAAGTTATTTTTTTATTTTTTATGATATTATACCTGTTTCTTTTTCTTTTTTTTTTATAAATTCTTTATTTCTTAAGTTTCTCCTCAGATATAATCATACATGTTAACAATTCCACATATCCTGTTGATTATATACATTCTATTACCTTTCAACTTATTTCAAACTCTTCTTTCCGTTTTTTCCCACCCAAAAAAAAAGGAAACCCCCCTCCTCCAACCATGCCCCCGATCTCCCTCCCCCCGCCGTCTACCGCTACTTTCCTTCACTCAACAACTCTCGTCTCTTCTCTATATGTCATGTAGGGAGCCCATGTCTTCCGGTACCTACTGTCTTGGTCCTTCATTGCCAAAGTAAGATACTCCATTTGTTGGATTTCTGCAATCCTCATAAATTATTGAGCGCTTGATGGAGGGCTTTCACTTTTCCATAGGACAGGGATACACGCTCTCGCTGCCACCAGCAAATGCCTCAGCAGAGATTTTTTATATTTTTCTGCTGAAATAGGAATGTCAAACAATAGAAATGCAGCCAGGTTTTCTCCTAACCGCATTCCTATTATTAATTCAATAGTTTCAGCTACTGTTCTCCAAAACGCTTTCATTTTCTCACATTCCCAGAAAATGTGCCTCCTTACATCTCCAGCAAAGTTCCGATACTTGGGGGTATATCCAATGTAATTTCATTGGTGTTCTGTACCATCTGGTGAGTATTTTGTATCCCCCTTCTTGGTATCTACTCGCTACTGATGCCTTTTGATTATATGTCAAAATCCTATTTATCTGTGTCTGCGAGAATGTTACATCCAGGTCTCTCTCCCATTCCCGCAGAAAAGTAAGTTCCTGTGGGGCTTCCATTTCAGTTAGTTTAGCATGGAAGTATGATAGTGAGTGTTTTAATTATTCCCCCTTCAAACATATCTCCTCAAACCCTGTTAGTGGTCTGACTCCCGCATATATACTTGATTTACTTCTGATAAATGCCTCTAGTTGCATCTTTCTTAGAAAATCTAGTTCTACTGCTATATCTCGATCTATCTCGTTTTTACTCATTAAATGATTACTTTTAGAGAAATTAACAATTCTACTAATCCCCGTTTAACGTATTGCTCTAAATCTGGGGTCTTTCAAACCTGGCTGAAATGCCGGTGTGCCTAGGATCGGGGCCATTGGACTAGGGTATTTTGAGATGTTTTTTTTTTTAAATACCTTAAAGGTATTTATACCCGTTTCTTAATGCAATACCTTTTGTCTGATAACTGGAATAGTTGTTATGGTTAACTTCATCAACCTCAGCTTTTCTGCACCAAATAAAATTCCAGCTTGACAGGCCTTATTGCACACTAGATGCATAGCCACAATGCGTGAGATGCCGGCATTTAGGTGCAGGTGGAGTGCACACATGCACAGTCTAGCCCAGCTGTCAGAAGCCTGTTAAACTCTATAAGAAGGCTAAAACCTGCCACAACTGTACCACCAAGTGGTAGTACATGGCCATGGATGAATGCCCAGAACACAGATTTCTTGTATTCTGGCCTATTGCCCCTAGGTGCATACTGTCCTGAATGTTTGCACAGCTCAGTGCACCATCCAGCTGCAGTAGATTACACTCTCATAGTTTAGTGTTTAGCCCCAGCACATAAGACCACGGCATTTGGGTGCGGGCAAAAAGCTCCAACAGTCATGTAGGTGCTACTACCGCCGTAATATCCCACGGATAGAATACCGGTGTTCAGGCTAGGGCAGCTGAAGCCTCATCCACTGCTACTGTACATGTTCATTAAATAATCTATATACGGTACTATGATTACAACTAGTGGGATCGAATATGACAGTGAATGCTTCCATGGATTTTACCATCTTGCCTTGTAGTAGGTTTTGGCCACAAACCACTCTAGGTGTATTTGATGTTTTTGACCACATATACATTTTTTTCCACAGTATCACACTTCATAAATACTTTATCGTACTAGAAGTGTGTATTATATATATATATATACACACACACACACACAGCAATTTATTTTTTATAACTTTTTGGCACTTGTTTGAATGTTTATTCATCTAAACAATCACTTAATATTTTACATTTGAATTTTAACCTTTGAGATCCCTTCGCAGGTATCTCCATATTCTTTAAGCGCTGGATCTTTCTGATTTTTTTCATTAAAGGCCAATGTTTTGTAGAAGATGTACCATGGTGCCAGCTTTCTTTCTGAATTAACACGGGTGAGGCATCAGCTGCCCTAGCCGGGACACTAAATGTCCAGTGTGCGGGAAACCCAAGACACATTTTGGGTGGAACTAAAGAATAAACAACCCAATGGTAAAGTCAGGGAACACACTACAGTTTTTTTTTTTTTGGGCAACCTGCAAAAAAAAAAAAAAAAAAACTGTCAACTCCGGTCAAAGCCGCCAACCATGCGCTAGTCCAGCGATCTTCCCCCACTGAATTGTGTTCCGACAGGGGGGGGCGGTCCCCCTGCCAGAACACTCTGATCAGCACTTTCTGCTATTGGCTGAGAAAGCTGATTGTGAGTCGGTCAGCTGCTGGTTTTCCAGCATGCACGTCCAACAGAAGTGGCGGACAGATCGACATACACACAGGCAGAATGTCAGACTTTTTTGAACCGGCAAATGTCTCCCGACATTCTGCCCATGTGTACAGGGCTTTAAAGATTCACATGTATGCAGCCCTGCTTAGATTCTTTATATCTATGAGATTTGGCTATCCTCACACAAGACCAAATATGCAGTTTTTTGGGAATTTTTTTCTGAGCTTTTTTAATGTATGATTTACCCAGGTTTGTTCAGCAGGCAAATGTAGAAAAGCATAGAATTACATACCCAAATGTTTTTTATGGTGAGTGAAGAGTACTGAAGTCAAAGTCGCCAACAGTGACCTTATTAGTTCATCTTGGATCAATAAACTAGCATCCACAAGAACATACGAATGCAGAAATCCTGACAGTGAGGACAGATAGTCAAGCAGAACCAGCACCTGTATAATAAGAACAGTCAAAGATTTAATAAAAGGTATGTGGAGCTAAAATAAATAAAATAGAAGTTAAAGTATAACTATACTCTAATGGTGATAAAGCTAAATTCTAATTACCTATGCTTACCAATCAGCTTAACAATTTTTTTAAAAGTGCTTTTATTCACTTACCTTTTCCAAGAGTGCATTCCATCTCTCTGCACATTTCCTAGGCATTAGCACACATTTTCCAGTCCTAGTATCAGCATACCTTAGCGCTGCGTACAAGTCCCTGAACATGTAGGAGTGCAAAACATAGGGTGACAACACCTTGCTAAATTAAGACATAATGACTAAGGTGTCACCCCATCACAGGAAGTCCTTGGGGGAAGACCTTTGCTGGCAGGATCATCAGGTCCAATTACAAGAAAGCAAGGCAGAAAATGGAGTGAAATAATGATACATTGCACACAGTTTGACAGCCAGGTTTCTCTTTAAAAAGATCATTGCCATTCTGGTTTCCTGTAATCACTTCCACACAAAGTATTTCTCGATGATTGCTATAGAGAGTCTAAGCTCGAATACTGCAGTTGAAAGCACAGATCACACGCGTCAAATTGTTTCCGAGCATGCGTCGGATTTGCTACAGACGGTCGGATTTTCCGATATGATTTTTTTCAGTCGTAAAATTTGAGAACCAGCTCTCAATCTTTTGTTGTCGGAAATTCCGATGGAGCATACACACGGTCGGAATTTCCATTCAAAAGCTCACATCAGACTTTTGCTGTCGAAATTTCCGATCGTGTGTAGGGGGCATTACATTTAAACAAGTAACCAGACTCCCAGAATCTGCACAAAATGATATATTGTTAAAATTTGAGCAGGTTTCAGCACTTAGGTTTAGGTTAGATTTCAGGTAAATTATGCAAAATGGAGTCATATCAACCTATTTGTTATCATTTTTACTTTCCACATTTTGCCACTGTCTGTCCTTATAGTATTGCTTCTTCTTTAGCCAGAATTACAATTTCTAGCAATAGCAAAATGCCACTTTGGCTACAGAGGGAGCGATCCCATAAGGCCAAATCGGCAGCCTCTTAAGATCTTGCCACTGGGAAATTTTGACAAGACGTCAAAGGCAGAAACGCGAAATGGCATGAGTCACCCATCTGATAGTAACATCTACAGTTAGCTGGACTGGATTAAAAAGAAATAGGTTCAATAAATTCAATCAAAAAATAAAGAAAAACCTGCATCCTCAGAACACCTATCGTGCAGTTGGTCTAAGACCCCTTTCACACTGGAGCGGTTTGCAGGCGCTATTGCGCTAAAAATAGTGCCTGCAAACCGACCCTAAACAGCTGCTGCTGTGTCTCCAGTGTAAAAGCAAGAGGGCTTTTACACTGTAGCGGTGCGCTAGCAGGAGGGTAAAAAAAAGTCCTGCTAGCCGCATCTTTGGAACGGTGAAGGAGCATATGTATACCGCTCCTGCCCATTGAAATCAATGGTGCATTGCAGCGGTTTTTAACCCTTTTCTCTGCCACTAGCGGGGGGTAAAACCACGCCGCAAAAATTGGCAGTAAAGCGCCGCTAAAAAGCGTCAGTGCTTTACCGCCGACGCTGCTCGTTAGGATCCCGTTTCTGAATCGGGGGCCTCTGTGGTGTCTGGGTGTGGATGATCTCGCTGTGCCACCTGAAATGCTGGACAGCTCCTATCTCATCCTGTGGATATTCCTGCTTTTTATCTAGTCTCTGTAAAACCTTGAATACTCTGCATCTCTCATGGACTTTCTATTTAAGCCATGTTCTTGCACTTCCCGTTTGCCGAATTATTGTGTTCTCTTCAGCTGATATCGGGTCCTAAAAAATTACGTTTTTTTTTATGTTGTCATTAAGAACGATCATGTGTGGGCTTCAGAGCATTTTTCGGGTTCTAAAAAAAATGGGCAACATTTTTTTCGAACATGCTCTATTTTTTAACAACGTTTTTAACGTTGTCGTTTTTTAAGGTAAAAAATGGTCGTGTGTGGGCTTTAACGACGTGAAAAAAATGCGCATGCTCAGAAGTTATGACATGGGAGCGCTCGTTCTGGTAAAACTAGCGTTCGTAATGGAGTAAGCACATTCATCACGCTGTAACAGAAAAGCACGAATCGTCTTTTACTAACACAAAATCAGCTAAAGCAGCCCAAAGGGTGGCGCCATCCGCATGGAGTTTCCCCTTTACAGTGCCGTCGTACGTGTTGTACATCACCACGCTTTGCTAGAGCTTTTTTTTTTCACGATCGCGTGTAGGCAAGGCCGTTTTAATGATCAGGTTGACAAAAAAATGTTTTTTCTAGACCCTTAAAAACGTCATTTTTTAGAACCCGAAAAACGTTCGTGTGTACGCGGCATTATTCCTTGTGTTCCTACTGCTGTCTTCATCTTCACTACCATTTATTAATGATCCTTGGCTTGTTTACCGGCTACGTTTCTGACTGGCCCCTGCCCGGTACCACTAGTTATTGACCTTTGGCGTGTTCATCAACTACACTTCCAGCTGATGCTAGTCAGCTGCGACTCTTTACTGGCCTTTTGGCTTGCTCATCAATAAACCCTTTTCTTGTTCCCTATCTGTTTCATCCGCTACCTGACCCCTTCTTGCCCTTTTCCTGATAGGGCAATTCTGAAGGCTGCGTTTAGGCATTAGCACATATATACATATTACATATATTTGTACATACATACATATATACAAACACACAGCATATACTAAATAAAGTATACAGAACCTATACAATAATGAATTGTATACATTATAACCTATGAACCCATGTTCTCTGTTTGTGTATGTTGGCCATGAGAAAGGGAGATTTCTTGAGCCCTCGAAATGTGTTGGTTGTTTTTATCTTAGGTGCTGATTGTGTCTATCTCGCTATCTTAGGTTAGTTTAACTGATTCCCGGCCAGCCATCGCAGTTTTACTGCGGCAGGTTGGCTCCCCTGAGCCGTCGTAGCTATACGTAGGCCACTATATGCAATTCCAAAGCTCAAAAAAACACGCATGCTCTGAATCAATTTGACGCATGCTTGGAATCATTGAACTTAAATTTTCTCGGCTTGTGGTAGTGTTGTACGTTACCACGTTCTTGACAGTCAGAATTTTGTGTGACCGTGTGTATGTAACACAAGTTTGAGCCAACATTCTGTCGGAAAAAAAATCCACATTTTTCTTGTCGGAATTTCCGATCGTGTGTACGCGGCATAAGAGTTCACGTAAATACCACACCGATTTGGACTGAGTGAGAATGCACAATTGGCAACTGTACTGTATATTCAAATACGTGAATGACCAGGAAAAGAACAGCTGTATCTTTAGCATTTAATTGTGTGTAGCAGAAGTCTTCAGTCACATACAAGTAAAATGAAGCATTACCATCTATCTCAAACCTCAAAGACAACCCATTTCACCTTTGTAAGAAGAAAAGATACAATAGCGTATTTACTCAATATTGCACAAGAAATGATGCCGACCTGTGACTTTTTTTTCCGTGCGCGACCTTCAGGGGTGAGTGAAGCCTTGAGATCAGAAAAGCACCTTTCGAGTACAGCTGGCTTTATGAGACTGTAAATGAGAAAACACAAAGGAAAATCAGGCGCTTCTTTTACACGGTCAGATTACATTCCGCGGCAAATACAGCAAGGACACACTAAAATATTCAAGAAGAGCTGCCCTGAGTTCTATCATTTCTCTACTACTAGGCATTATTATACAGCTGGTCATGCAATAAAAATATAATGGCATGCACATTTGTGCTCTGAGATCATTTTCATGCCAAACTATAATAACATGATGTACAAATGTGAAACTCATGCAAATAGGAAATAAAAAAAAAATAGACTGTAAAAGCAATGCAATGCATTTGTAGGACAAGAAACCGTGTAGGGAGTCATTCCTTATTATCAGGAACTATATATGCTGGAACTTTATGGCATTTCTTTGCTACTAAGAATGACCCCAAGAAGCAGTTTACATTCAGTGCTATATAGATGCAGCCTGCAATAGGAACCATGGTTTATCATAACAACATACTTTCACATCTGCCCTAAAGCAGAAGCTGCATGAGGTTAAGCAGATGTGTACGATATTTCATTTCTCATTTGAGTCATGGGACTTTTTACTAGTGCCAAGCATCAAACACACAAAACAATTCGTAGAATGGTTATTTTCTAGGTTTTAACACAACTCCCCACTGTATTCAAAATTCTAGTAAAAACAATCATACTGGTTTACAGTAAAATACAGTGCCGCCTTGAATTACAAGCATAATCCGTTCCAGGAGAATGCTTGCAATCCAAAACACTTACATATCAAAGCGAACTTCCCCACAGAAGTCAATGGAAACAAAGATAATTAGTTCCGCATGCATGGCATGCAATACCGCATGTAGCCAGAGGAGGGGGGGGGGTGGAGAGCCTCGGAAATACTCAGGAACAGCTTGGCTGATCTCAGAAACACTCAGGAATTTCCAAGTGTTTCCAAGTATATCTGAATGGCTCCGAACCATCCCGAGTGTCTCTGGCGCCCCCGCACCTCTGGCCAAATGCGGTACTGCACACCCCATTAGCTTGAATTCTGCTTGTTTTGCGAGACAACACTCACAAACCGAGTCAGGGTTTAAAAAAAAAGTTTTTCGTCTTTTAAAACGCTTGTTAACCACGTTACTCTTAAAGCGGGGGTTCACCCTATCAACTAAAAAAAAAATTTTTTTTTCTTTTACCATAAAATCAGGCATTGTAGCGTGAGCTACAGTATGCCTGTCCCGAATTTTTTACCCCCGTACTCACCTTGTACGCGTAGATCGAAGATACCGGGGAATGGGCGTGCCTATGGAGACGGAGGATGATTGACGGCCGGCTCTGGCGCGTCACGCTTCTCCGGAAATAGCCGAAATAGGCTTGGCTCTTCACGACGCGTGCGCATAGCCTGTGCGCAGGCGCCGTGAAGAGCCGAGACCTACTCCGGCTGTCTTCGGGGAGAGTGACGTGCCAGGGCCGGCCGTCAATCATCCTCCCTCTCCATAGGCACGCCCATTCCCCGCGGGAGCCGAAATCTACGATGTCAGATTACAAGGTGAGTCCGGGGTTAAAAAAATCGGGACAGGCATACTGTAGCTCGCGCTACAATGCCTGTCTCGATGGTAAAATCGTGTCGGGGGGGGTGAACTACCGCTTTAAACTTAGGTTCCCCTGTACAAGAATTATCACTTTTTCTTTTTTTTTACCCGTGTCCTCCAAGTTCTAAGAACAATCATTTGCCTGCAATCTAGGAGGCTAGCTGATGTAGTAAAGCTATATCACCTTCATATAAAATTATTCTGCCCCCCCACGCATTGCATCTGCAATCATTTCAGAAGGAAACAGACAAAAAGGTAGGTAAAATTACAGGGCCAGATCCACATACATTTCGATCAGCGCAGCGTATCAGAGATACACTACGCCGTCGTACCTTACCTGGCATATATTCAAATCCTCAGCGAGTTTGCGCCGTAAGTTACGGCGGTGTAGTGTATTTCTGGCGGCGGATTTCAAATTGGGCGGGTTGGGGGCGGGTTTCATTTAAATGAAGCGCGTCTCCGTGCCAAATGAACTGCGAATGCGTCATCCAGAAATTTCCCGCCGTGCTTTGCGCAAAATGACGTCGCAACGACATAATTTTTTTAACTTAGACGTGAGTTACGTCCATCCCTATTCACGGACGACTTACGCAAAATTCAAATTTCGACGCGGGAACGACGGCCATACTTAACATGGCAAGTCTATCTATACGCCGCAAAATACCAGCTTTAACTATACGCCGGAAAAAGCCGACTACAGACGACGATAGAAAATGCGACGGCCGCGCGTACGTTCGTGGATCGACGTAAATCGCTAATTTGCATACCCAACGTGGAAAACGACGCAAACTCCACCCAGCGGGTGCCGAAGTATTGCATCTAAGATCCGAAGGCGTACGAAGCTGTACGCCTGTTGGATCTTACCCAAATGCCGTCGTATGTTGGTTTGAGGATTCAAACTAAAGATACGACGCGGGAAATTTGAAAGTACGCCGGCGTATCAGTAGATACGCCGGCGTACTTGCTCTCTGGATCTGGCCCACAGTATATACCATATATACTCGAGTATAAGCCGAGTTTTTCAGCACATTTTTTTGTGCTGAAAATGCCCCCCTCGGCTTAAACTCGAGTCACCTCACATCAGTGCGCCTGATCTCCCGGAGGGGTTGTAAAGGTTTGTTTTTTATTTTCTAAACAGGTTCCTTTAAAGCTAGTGCATTGTTGGTTCACTAAACTTTTCCTTTGATTTCCTGTTTAAATGTGTTTTTTTTCTTTGTTTTCTGTGTCTGAATTTCTCACTTCCCGTTCCTTCTCAGTAAGCCGTTTTGGCTGACTAACCCCCGCTTGGATGATGGGGGCAAGCTTACTGAGGAGAAACAGGAAGTGAGAAATTCAGACAAAGAAAATAAAATTAGAAGGGAAATCGAAGGAAAAGGTAAGTGAACCAACAATGCACTAGCTTAAAGGAACCTATTTAGAAAATAAAAAACAAACCTTTACAACCCCTTTAAGCAAACTGGCTCTTGAGTGCTCTTCAGAGCATATATAATAACAGGAAGTTGCCCTAATTAGAGATGTTATTACCAACCTAAAATCCCAGATAAAGCACACGAACATCCCGGATACACCCACACTGCAGCCAAACCACAGCGTACCAGTGTGAATCGGCATTATACAAATTATGCAAAAGTGTGTCTTTCTACATCAACAGGGCTCTAAAAATGTAAATAAACCACTTGTTTGTACCTTGTTAGATCTGACAGCAAATGCGTCTTAGACAAAGCGTTGACAGTATCTTCAGAATTCATTACTAGCAGATTCTCCAGTAATCCACAGACTGCTGACAAGAGGGATGGTGTGACTAAGGAACACTGGTCAGACACGCACGCAGAGACGCAAATCTCCTCAGAGCTCAGGGATGCCGTTCTTGCATTGTTGTTTTGACCTGTAGTGAACAGTCATTACATTAACAAGGACAAAGGATTTAAGGTTTTATATTACCTACTTCAGCTCTCAGACCTGTACATCCCTTATAGACCAGAGCAATTCTTCCATTTATGCTATAGGCCTGTTTATTTAGCAACAACTTTTTCATTACAAGATAAAATAGACGCTTTGATGGGTTTTTTTTTAGGACCATTGTGGATTTGTTTTGGTCACTTTACCTTGCAAAAATGTATTCCATAGGAAAAAAAAGTAACTAAACTAGAACAAATCTTCCCTACTTTGACAAGGAGTTTTTTTAAGGCTCTGTTTCCACTACTGTGAGATGTTGTGCAACGTGACACATGTAAAGTCGCATGATGAGTCAAATTCCATGTATTTCAACGGTCCCCGTTCTAATTGGTGCTTTTTACTACTTTTTTCCGACTTCGTTGCACACCAGTCGCATGACATTGCATCAAAAATTGCATTGCAAAGTCGCGCTGTAAATCGCGCGACTTCGGGGTCACACTAGTGGAAACAGAGCCTAATGCCGCGTACACACGATCGTTTTTCGGGTTGTAAAAAATTACGTTTTAATGGTCTAAAAAAAAATATTTTTTTTCAACCCGATCATTAAAACGGTCTTGCCTACACACGATCGTGAAAAAAAAAATGTTCTAGCAAAGCGTGGTGACGTACAACACGTACGATGGCACTATAAAGGGGAAGTTCCATGTGGATGACGCCACCCTTTGGGCTGCTTTTGCTGATTTCGTGTTAGTAAAAGACGATTTGCGCTTTTCAGTCTGTTACAGCGTGATGAATGTGCTTACTCCATTACGAACGCTAGTTTTACCAGAACGAGCGCTCCAGTCTCATAACTTGCTTCTGAGCATGCACGTTTTTTTCACGTCGTTAAAGCCCACACACAACCATGTTTTACGACGTTAGAAACAACGTGAAAAATTAGAGCATGTTCGACATTTTTAATGCCCATTTTTACATTGTGGAAAATGCTCTGGAGCCCACACACGATCATTTTTAATGACATTAAAAAAAACACTTAATTTTTTACAACCCAAAAAACGGTCGTGTGTACGTGGCATAAGTGTTATTGTGAATACATTTTCTGTTCAAATATTTTATTGAAAAATAAAGAATACAGAGTAAAATAGCAAACATTTCCGCTGAAAACGATAGCGGAGATACAATGGTACATCTTGGATACTGCGAGTACAAACATTACAGGAAGATTATCTGAGCACAGATAGCTTGAAATCAAGTAAAACATAGTGGGGGAAGATATTATAGCGGAAGTTACTGGGAACATATCAGTTAGGGACAAATAAATCTAAAATAACAAAGGAAACGACTCTATTCCAAGAGTAGTGCAAAACAACAATTCGTACTCTGTAGGTTCAAAGTTAGAGAACCATAGGCTAAATAGGGGCAGTACGTCTCAGTACCGCCCTTGTATGCATAAACAAAATGTTTTAATATGGGGGTAGGGAAGTCCCAAGAGGTGGGGACGGAGAAGGAGAAATGGGAAAGTAAGAGCTAGGAGCAAATAAGGAAGAAAGAAGGAAAAGTGAGGAGAAGAGAGGATGTCGGCGTGGACGGGTGAGCCCCCGAAGGGTCGTAGTGTCAGATTGAAAGAATGTCACAACGATCATGGGGTAGGGAAGGTGGCATCAAAATCGGGAAGGGAGAAAGTATTCCACCCATGGGGACCATATCATTGTGAATACATTTTATCTCATAATTTTTAAAGTTATGCTAAAATTGTTATCCTGGTATAAAGCATTGCAAAGGTTTTTACTAATGAAGTAAAAGGCTTACAACGCAAAAAAAAAAAAAAAAAATAACAAACAAAAAAAAAGTTGATGGCTCGAAAGATATAAACAAACAACCTACAGCCCTCTGCAATTCAGGGGAGTAGTTTGAGTTTAAAAGGCTGGTATTATGTGATTGTAAAGTTTTGCTTTAAATTTTTTTAATAAAAACATGTTATACTTACCTCCTCTGGGCAGTGGATTTGCACAGGGCAGCCCAGATCCTCCTCTTCTTCGGTCCCTCTTCACTGCTCCTGTCCCCTTCCCTCCTGACAAGTGCCCCCATAGACCAGCAGCTTTCTATGGGGGTACCCGAGCTGAGTCAGAGCTCTGTATATCCATTCAGACACAGAGCCCCGACTCAGCCTCCTCTCTCCCCCTGATTGGCTAACTCACTTTGATTGACAGTCGTGGGAGCCAATGGCGAGCAATAAGCTACTAGCTTCAACTTATTTAAGTAAGCTTTGGCAATAAAACCTGAAAGCCGATTGGTTTCTATGCAAAGCTGCACCAGATTGTGCACGCTCCAGTTTTAGTAAATAACCCCCATTGTGTCCAACAGCAACTTTTGCCAGCAAATACAGAGAGGGAATAAGGACAGTGGGCTAGATTCAGCAAGCATTTACGGCGGTGCCGTAATTTCGAATCTGCGTCGGCGTATTGTTACGCCGATTCACCAAGGCAGATACATCCAAAAAATAGGCTTCCTCCTCCGACGTAACTTGAATGCGGCGGCGTATAATTGTGTGCATTCTCACGCTGGCCGCTAGGGGCGCTTCCGTTGTTTTCGGCGTAGAGTATGCAAATTACCTAGTTACGCCGATTCACAAACGTACGTACGTGCGCTACGAAATTTGAATTTTTTACGTTGTTTGCGCAAGTCGTTCGCGAATAGGGCTGGACGTAATTTACATTCACGTCGAAACCAATACGTTGTTGCGGCATACTTGGGAGCAATGCACACTGGGATATGTACACGGACGGCGCATGCGCCGTTCGGAAAACACGTCAATCACGTCAGGTCATCACACATTAGCATAAAACACGCCCCCCCTTCCACATTTGAATTACGCGGGCTTACGCCGGCCCCATTTACGCTACGCCGCCGTAAGTTAGGAGGCAAGTGCTTTGTGAATACAGTACTTGCCTCTCAAACTTACGGCGGCGCAGCGTAAATACGATACGCTGCGCCGCCGTACGAATGGGCGCAGCTATGTGAATCTAGCCCAGGGTGTACTATACATGTCATGTGCACTTCAAGAACTTTTTTTTTGAGTAGAATGTCCAATGACGATAACATTGTCATAAAATACAGCAACATTGTTCCTGTATACTAGCAAAGCCTCTGCAGAGTCCAATTAAAATGCTTACTGCCTAAAACAAACTGAAAAGTTGGGTCTTTTGAAAAAATGTTGATGCTACGGATGTTTTTCACGTGAATGAATACATCCTAACACATGCTGTTAACACGGAGATGAATGGATCGAAGCCACGTAGTTTGCTTCAGGGTCAAAAAGAGTATACAGGAATGTACTTCTCTATATTCTCAAGGAAAGAATAAAAGTGAACACCACAAAGATTAGAGCGATCTAAACAATTTCTCACCAACAATACAAATTGTTAAAATCAAGACAAGAAGTCTTGGTGACCAAATTTGTGGTGTTCCACCAGAATGATCAGTCTTCTATTTGGGTCTTCAGTTTTCATAGCTGTATTCTGATGCCTTGTACACACGACCGTTTTTAACGACGAGAAAACTGCCATTTTTTATATTGGTCGCGAAAACCGGTCGTGTGTATGCTCCCTAGCAGTTTTCTCGGCGAAAAAGCTGCCTGCAAAAAAATTGAAACCAGCTCTTTTTTTTCTCGTCATGTTTCCCGTCAGTCTTTTTCTCGTCGCGAAAAATGGTCGTGTGTATGCTTTTCCGAGGGGGAAAAAACGCGCATGCTCACAATCAAGTATGAGACGGGAGCGCTCGTTCTGGTAAAACTAGCGTTCAGAATGGAGATATTCGTCACGCTGGAGCGGACTGAAAAGCACAAAGACTGAAAAGCGCAAAGACTGAAAAGCGCAAATCGTCTCTCACCAAACTTTTACTAACACGAGGATCAGCAAAAGCAGCCCAAAGGGTGGCGCTATTTGAAAGGAACTTCCCCTTTATAGTCCCGTCATACGTGTTGTACATCACCGTGCTTTGGTCAGGCGTTTTATTGCATATACAAGTCAGGCTGGAGAGGAATCACGTCGGGAAAAACGATGGCTTTTTGCACGTCAGGAAAAACGATGGTGTGTACAAGGCATGAGAGTTCTCTGCCCACACCAAAGACATAGACATCAATAGCTTTCCTATTCCTTGCGTTTAATGTGCAGCTTTTACATTCATAGAGAATGACAAAAAAAAAAAATCAATAGTCGGGACCATTTTGATATATGTTCTTATTGACACATCAATACTTTTGAAGATCTTCTCTAGGTCTTTCATTTGTGCTCCAACAAAAGCCACTCTGCTTTGTATTTCTTGACAGCTAGAGTTTTTTTTTCTTCTCATTTGTAAAAAAAATCTATTGAACTTACACTTTATATCAGTTGAATATATTACAGGTGCAAAGTCTAAAGCCTCGTACACACGATCGGATTTTCCGACGGGGATTGTGTGATGGCAGGCTGTTGGCGGAAAATCCGACCGTTTGCATGCTCCATGGGACAATTGTTGTCGGATTTTCTGTGGACAAATGCTGGTTTCAAATTTTCCGCCAACAATTGTGTGTTGTCGGATTTTCCGAGCGTGTGTACACAAGTCCAAAGTACAAACACGCATGCTCAGAATCAATGCTCACCAAACACGACATTAGCAGACGGTGCCCAAAGGGTGGCGCTAAAGTGCTGACAAAACCTGTTGTTCCGCGTTTGTTGGCCGACAATTGTGTGTCGTTTGTAAGCAAGACAAATTCCCAGCCAACGCCCTTCGGAACAAAAGTCGTACGCTTTGTCCGCAGAAAATCCGACCATGTGGCTTTACAGTGAGTTTTCTTTTGAAAACAGCCACGACCAAGTAGAAAAGCCATTACCTTGCTAGCATGTTCAGAGAAGGACGGCACAAAGATTTGAAGTATTAAGCTGGGTGCACTCGATTTGTTTATTTTTTATACTAACAGATTCCTCTACACAAGCGAGATGGATGGAGGGATCCTCCCCACTGTGCTATTGTATCCCGACAGCGGGCACTCCTCCATTGCCAAAATACACTAATCAGCGCTGCAGACCACCGATCAAAGAATGTTTTCCAGCAAGACCATTTGACAGAAGTTGATTTAATGATTGGCTTCTGTAGAAAAGAGGACCACACACAGATCGAAATCTGCCTGGTTCACACTGAACTGGTTAAATTTGAAACCACATGTACCCGGCACCACAGGTTGTTTTTTTTTTTTTTTTTTTTTTTTAGAACAGCCACAGCGTAGAAAAGCCTTTTTCTAGAGAAAGACCTTTGCTATGTGGGAGGAAGCAGTGGTTTCTCTGCAGAGGCCCGATGCACCCTCTGCTGAATCTAAAGCCTCGTACACACAATCGGATTTCCATTGGGCAAAGCGTAGGACTTTTGTCCGAAGGGCGTTGGCCATGAACTTGTCTTGCATACAAACGGCAAAGAATTCTCGCCCAACAAACACAAAACGACGTGGTTTTTCAGCTCTTTAGTGCCACCCTTTGGGCAACTTCTGCTAATGTTGTCTTATGGTTAGCATTGCTTCTGAGCATGCGTGTTTGTACTTCAGATTTTTTCCAACGTACACAAGATTGGATAATCCAACAAGACACATTTGTCAGAAAGTTTTAAAGCATGCTATCCAACATTTGTTGTCAGAAATTCCGACAACAATTGTCCGATGGAGCATACAAACGGTCGGATTATCCGACAACATACTTCCATCACACAATTCCCGTCAGAAAATCCGATCGTGTGTACGGGCCTTAAGCTAGAGTTCTCCAATTGGCAGGGAATATGAGCTTTGTGAGTTTTTAACACTGTTTGCATTGCAGAGAATTACCCTCATTTTCCACTATGGTCACAGAGGATCACAGGGGAAAGGAAATGATGGGAATTCTTCCCACTGAGGACAAATAGCCATATTCAGATAGACTGGCTTAATTTTGAGGCGGCGTAGCATATCGCATATACGCTACGCCGCCGTAAGTCAGAGAGGCAAGTGCTGTATTCACAAAGCACTTGCCTTCTAAGTTACGGCGCGTAAGCACGCCTAATTCAAATGATGAACAGGGGGGCGTGTTTTATGTTAATGACTAGTGACCCAACGTGATTGACGTTTTTAACCCGACGTGAACGTAAATTACGTCCAGCCCCATTCAAGGACGACTTACGCAAACGACGTAAAAATTTCAAAATTCGACACGGGAACGACGTCCATGCTTAACATTGGCTAGACCAGCTTTTTGTTCGACTAACTTTACGCCGGAAAAAGCCTTACGTAAAAAAAAATGCGCCGGGCGCACGTACGTTTCTGAATCGGCGTATCTAGCTCATTTGCATATTCTACGCCAAAATCAATGGAAGCGCCACCTAGCGGTCAGCGTAAATATGCACCCTAGGATACGACGACGTAGGAGACTTACGCCGCTCGTATCTTAGCCTAATTTAAGCGTATCTGGTTTCTAGAATACGCTTAACTTTACGACGGTGTAGATTCAGAGTTACGACGGCGTATCCACTGATACGCCGGCGTAAACGTCTCTGAATCTAGCTAAAAGACAGCAACAAACACATTCATTGTAGAGTGAAGAAAAGTTAAGTCCTTTCAAGGTTAGGCTTTGGGACGTGTTGAAACAATAATGTTGACAATATATACCTTGATTGAGTCCTTGATCGACCACATTTTCCAAAATGGAAGAATCAGAGATTGCAACCCGAGGATCTGAGCCACTTGTGCTAGAGGATCCAGTATGAATCTAGAAACCAATCAGAAAAAAAAAACACAAAAAAACTTTGAAGTGAAAATATTATACGGAAAAACAAAACAAAAAAACAATATGGATATCAGCTAGATTACAACCGATGCAAACGTTACATGTTCCTGGCATAAGACAGATTTACGGGCTACAGATAGTTGTTTTGGAGGGCATTACAACTTATACTGCAATGAGTAAGAACTCCTCATTACAGACATCACAAGGTATAGCTTTGTCAAAGTAGAAACTTACATGGGAATTCTCAGGGTCTCCTCTGGGGTCCTGGAAAAGGTAAGTGTACATTCCTGGAGGAGCGTGTTATCAAGTGATTCTATCCAGGGCTTTTTTTCTCAGACAATAGGTGCAGGAACTCCCCTTTTCCGAGTCACCCCTTATCTCCGCCCCCTACCCACCTCCCAGTACCGCCCCTTTTAGACAATATAGAAATAAGTATCATTTTGTGGTGCTGAGTAATTTATATGGAATTTGGTAATGATATCAAGAAAAGCAGTAAAATAGATCCCCTGCAGCCAGCAACAATAGATCCCCCGAACAACAATGGACCACCCACAACAACATTTCCACGCCAGCAACAATAGACTCATGGCAGCATCAACAGATCTCCGTACAGCAAGCATTAATAGACTCTCTGGTAGGTTGACCACATTTTCAAACTACCATTCAGGGACACCCCCTTCCCAAAAATCAGCCTGTGTTGTAATGAATCACAGAACAGTGATTGGACACAAGAGGCGGAATTTATGATTTCTCCAATCACAAGCAGGGGGCGGGAATTGTGCTCCTCCAGGCATTCCCGGCCAGAACAAGTACTGTTTGTGAGTAAAGCGGTGATGTGGCAGCCTTTTTTGCGGGCATAAGATTGTCCCGGGGGGGGGGGGGGTGGCTGTGTCAATTTCATTCCGGGACACTCTATTGTCTTGGAATGAAGGTGCCTGGGACAGACCTGCAAAATGTGGGACTGTCCTAGGCAATCCGGGACACGTGGTCACCCTACTCTCTGGCTGCCATCATCAATAGACCCCTCCCCCAACAGTAGATCTCTTCCAGCAACACCTGACCCCCCACCCCCCTAAAAACCATAGGTCCCCCACCTGCAACAATAGACCCCCCCTTCAAAAATAGATCCACAGCAGTGAGCATCAATACCCTGCAGCACACCCCAGCATCCCTTGCCATTACATACAGTCAGTCCAGAAGGTGCCGGAACTGCGTTCCCCCGCGTCCCCGCTGAAAAAAAGCCCTGACTTTATTACAAAGTACAGGTTCTTATTAATAAAAAAAAAAAAAAATCTTGCAATGATGTGTCCTTTAAAAGAAAAAAAAAGTGAATTTTGTGTATTTTTAAAAGAAACCAGTGCAAGTATCTGAAATTGATTTAATATTAGTCCCTTGCTGTCCATGTACAGCATAGATTAGACTGGGAGAGGGAGAAGCGGCACAATGGGCCAGTCAAGCTGTGCTCATGCGCCACCAAGGAACATGCTGACAGGACGGGATGAGCTCCCATTTGTAGCGCTATACAAGTTATTCACTCACTGAAGCATGACGGTGGCAGCATCATGCTGTGGGGATGTTTTTCAGCGGCAGGAACTGGGAGACTAGTCAGAATAAAGGGAAAGATGAGTGCAGCAATGTACAGAAACATCCTTGATAAAAACCTGCTCTGGACCTCAGACTGGGGCAAAGGTTCATCTTCCAACAGGACAACGACCCTAAACACGCCCTAAACACGCCCAACGACCCTAAACACGCCCAAGGATAACAAATGAGTGGCTACGGGACAACTCTGTGAATGTCCTTGAGTGGCCCAGCCAGAGCCCAAACTTGAACCTGATTGATCATCGCTGGAGAGATCTGGAAACGGCTTGGCACGGATGCTCCCCCCATCCAACCTTATGGCACTTGAGAGGCAAAGAAGAATGGGAGAAACTGCCCAAAAATAGCAGTGCCAAGCTTGTAGCATCAAAGGTCCTTCAACAAAGCATTGAGCAGAGGCTGTGAATTACTTATGTACATGCAATTTATTTTTGTTTTTTATTTTAAATAAATTTGAAAATTTTTAAACAAACTTCTTTAACGTTGTCATTTCGGGGCATGGTTTGTACAATTTTAAGGACAATAATGAATTTTATTAACTTAACAAAATGCGGAAAAAGTCAAGCACTGTGAATACTTTCCAGATGCACTGTATACTCTAAAGCCGCGTACACACGATCAGTTTGTCTGATGAAAACGGACAGATGGACCGTTTTCGTCGGACGAACCGATCGTGTGGGAGCCCCATCAGTTTTTTTCCCCATCGGTGAAAAAAAATAGAACCTATTAAAAAAAATGTTATGGTTAAAAAACCGATCGTCTATGGGGAAGTCCATCGGTCAAAAATCCACGCATGCTCAGAATCAAGTCGACGCATGCTCGGAAACATTGAACTTCATTTTTCTCAGCACGCCGTAGGGTTTTACATCACTGCGTTGGACACGATCGGATTTTTAACCGATGCTGTGTAGGCAAGACTAATGAAAGTCAGCTTCATAGGATATCCGATAAAAAAATCCATCGGATTAGATTCCATCAGATATCCGATCGTATGTACAGGGCTTATAAGGTGCAAGTCCAGGACCGTCAGGACTTCATCTTGGGTTCACCATGTTATTTACCACCAACAAGACAGGACTTTTCAGACTACTATTTGCAATTTTTTTACAAGTTGGTGACTCACTGGAAAATAAAGCCAAGATAAGGCTTTCCTAGATTATAATCTGTAAAACAAGCCAAAAATATCTAGGTTTGTCAACGCAGGATCATTTTAACAAGGTACTAAAATTATGGCTACAATTCAGCTATTATTTTTTACATGGATGTGAATATTTTAACCTGCCAAAACTTTAGCAGATTTTTGGGCCACTGTAGCTATTCACCTCTGTTGCAAAATTACTGTATGCAGCAACAGAGTGACACCACTATTCAAGTCAAGTTTATTAGAATATTTCATGACTTTCCGCTAAACAGCATACTTCACCGTGAAAGATCCTCATATAAACATTTCACAGCTTAAAGCAGAACAGCTGAACGAGAGAGAGAGAGAGAGATAACATTTTGCCCCTGTACAAATCATTAGTAAGACCTCATCTGGAATCTACAGTTCAGTTTTGGGCTCCAGTTCTCAAAAAGGATATCAGGGAACTGGAGAAAGTGCAGAGAAGGGCAACCAAACTGATGAGAGGCATGGAGGAGTTTAGCTATGAGGAAAGATTAGAGAAACTGAATTTATTCTCTCTTGAGAAGAGGAGATTAAGGGGGATATGATCACATGAAGTGGCCCCTATAGTGAACTTGGTGTAGAGCTTTTCACTTTAACCGCATCCGGACCACCCACAGCATATATACTGCGGTGCCGCAGCCCGCCTGTGCAAAATCACATACCTGTACGTGATTTTGTGCACGCGATCTGAGACGCTCACGCCACTGGAGTGCCGCTTCCTCTGTGATTGGACACAGCAGGTCCGGCGGCCGCAATGGCAGCCGATCATTGGAAGAAGGCAGACCACTGTTTTGTCAGGGAAGAAAAGAGATATCTTGTGTTTCTGCTCAGAAACACAGATCTTTCTTTTGCTCCGGTGTATCCACTCCCCCAGAGTTAGAAAACACTCTAGAAGCATGCTTAACCCTTTGATCGCCCCTGGTGTTAACCCGTTCCCTGCCACTGTGCATTTTTTTCTTTAGCACTAATCCCTGTATTGGTGTCACTGGTCCTCAAAAAGTGTCAATTAGTGTCATATTTGTCCGGCACAAATTTGCAGTCTCGCTAAAAATCGCTGATCGTCACCATTATTAGTAGAAAAAAATAAAGAAATGTAAAGTCCATAAATCTATCCCAGTTTGTGGACGTGATAACTTTTGCACGAACCAATTAATATACGCTTATTGGGATTTTTTATCTAAAACATGTAGCAGAATACATATTGGCCTAAATTGATGAAGAAAATAAATGTTTTTATTTTTTTTTAATGGATAGGTTTTATAGCAGAAAGGTAAAAATATATATATATTTTTTTTCAAAATAGTCTGCCTTTTTGGTTTATAGTGCAAAAAATGAAAACCACAGAGGTGATCAAATACCACCAAAAGAAAGCTTTATTTGTGGGGAAAAAAAAAGGACATACATTTTATTTGGGCATCGCACGACCGCGCAATTGTTAGTTAAAGCAACGCAGTGCAGTATTGCAAAAAATGGCCTGGTCAGGGGGTAAAACCTTTCAGAGCTTAAAGTGGTTGTAAACTCTCATATATTCTCTCCTGCAGCCTCCTAAGGTCATCTAATGTCATTGGGGCATAGGAGAGCGCCGTCTTCTGGGGGGGGGGGGGGTGAGTAAGTAAAACTGCTTTTACATTTTCCCATAGACAGAATGAGCGGTTCACCACTTCCCGCCCGGCCTATAGCAGACTGATGGCCCAGAAGTGGTTCTGTTATCCTGACTGGGCGTCATGACATCCAGAAGAATAACATGCCAGCGTGCGCCGCGCAGTGATCGCGAGTGCGGTGTGTCAGTCTGACACACCACATCTCCGATCGTGTTAAGGAGCCTCTGACAGAAGCTTCTTACCACGTGATCACCTGCGACCAATCACAGCTGATCATCACGTGAATCAGAAAGTGCCGGTAAACGACATTCCTTGGTTCTCGCTGACAGGGATAGCCGATCGACGGCTCTCCCTGTCAGAGGGGGGGTCTGTGCTGATAATCAGCACATTGATTATCAGCACAGCTCCCATCAGATGTGCCCATTACCTGCCAATCAGTGCCCAACAGCTGCCCCCTTCAAAAAAATATGTGCCCACATTGCCAATTAGTGCCCACCATAGTGCCAATCAGTGCCCACCAGTAACACCTGTCAGTACCTCATCAGTGCTACCCATCAGTGCTATCTATTAGTGCCCATCTGTGCCGCCTATCAGTGCCGATGGCAAGTGCCCATCAATGTCAGCCATCAGTGGCCATCTGTACCGCCTATCAGTAGCCATCTGTGCTGCATATCAGTGCCCACCAATTCTACATATCAGTGCCACGTCATTAGCGCCCATCAGCGAAGGAGAAAACATTTTGACTGAAACTAAGTAGAACTTTTTTTTTTTTCAAAAATGTTGGTATTTTTTAGTTTGTTTAGCAAAAAATAAAAACCCCAGAGGTGAACAAATACCAACAAAAAATTATAAATATTTAGTGGGTACAGTGTTACATGACCGCGCAATTGTCATTCAAATTGGGACAGCGCTGAAAGCTGAAAATTGGCCTGGGCAGGAAGGGGCGAAAGTGCCTGGTATTGAAGTGGTTAAATGACTATAAGGGAGGATGTTTAGGTTTTTCCAGAATTGGGCTTTAACTGGTTCTTGCACAGACTGGATTTAGTGCAGGCCACAGTGACACCCGCAGTGTGCAGATTAGCTGGGTACAAATAAATACAGCAATATGCACACACTGAATGTGATAAAATAAAACAAAACACATTTCTTGGTACGTCTTAAAAAATACAACTTTTGTATTTTTCATTATCGATTTCAGAAATAATTTGTTCACTCGGCTAGCATTTCATTGATTTTTTTTTTTTTTTTACAACGTTCATAACATTTCTCAGCAGGACTGGAACAAATAAACTTGGATGTACAATTAGCATGACATGACTTGATTATTTCTTTCCAAAATTTCATTCCACTTTGGTGGATGTGTGCGCACCAAGAGATTGCACTGTCAAAGTGTTAGAGCCAGTGTCTGCTTATCTTCCCTGGCACTCTGATAAGGCCTGTGTAGCTATGGCTGGAGAAAGCTGCTGACTGACAACGGCAAACTTGTTTGGAATGTTTATTTTCAAACTGAATTACATTTCCTGTCTCTCAGTGCTACCCACAGTTTTGTGTAGATGCTTTGTAAGAAATATTTCTCGAGGTTTCAGAAAATGATCTGAAAAAGAACACGTACAGTATATGTAGCAGGAAAAAAAAATAATGGGCCAGATTCAAGAAGCAATTGCGCCCGTGTAACCATAGGTTACACGGCACAATTGCTTACTTGCTCCGGCGTAGCGAATGCTCCTGATTCAGGAACATCGCTAGATTTTAGGCTGCATTCTAGCGAAAACCGCTAGGGGGCGCTCCCATTGTGATCTGTGTATAGTATGCAAATTGCATACTAACACCGATTCACAAACTTGCGCTGGCCCTGCGTACGCAAATTACGTAATTTGCGTACGTCGGGTTTCGCGCAACGTTACACATCCTAATAGCAGGCGCAGCCAATGCTATAGGATGGCCACGTTCCTGCGTCGCGACGTTCAAATTTTACGTCGTTTGCGTAAGTGGATCGTGAATGGCGCTGGATGCCGATCACGTTCACTTTGAAGCAAATGATGTCCTTGCGACGTCATTTGCCGCAATGCACGTCGGGGAAGTTTCCCGACGGAGCATGCGCTCTACGCTCGGCGCGGGAGCGCGCCTAATTTAAATGATTCCCGCCCCCGGCGGGATCATTTACATTAGGCGCCCGTACGCCGGGCAAGTTAACACAGCGCCCCCGCAATTTACGGAGCTTCTGCTCCGTGAATCGCGGGCAGCGCAGAAAATTTGCGCGGGCGCAGGGCAAAAACGCTGCCCTGTGCCTGCGTAAGAAAGGCGCAGATTCTTACTGAATCTGGGCCAATGTTTTTTTTTTAATTATAACCAAAATATACTGGCTGTGACCTTTGTTCCCAACCTTGACCCCAACACTAACCTTGGCACTGACCTAGATCAAACCTTGACCTAGCTGCCATTTATTTATTTTTGTTTATATCTTCCTCTCATGCAAGAAGAGAAAGATACAATGTATCTTTCCATTCATTTATTCAGAAAACAAGTAAACACAGGGGCAGGCTCACAATAACTGTACCTTGCGATAGCCAATCAGAGGCTATCACAGCGATCAGGTGCCCCAGAACCGGGAGTTCCGGGTCCCTATTGTTAGTGCGAGAGCCTGGTCGTTGTGATGGGAGCGCTTTGTGTGGCGCACGCTCAGCAAAAAGAAATGTGTATATATACAGTGTGTATATATATATATATATATATATATATATATATATATATATATATATATAGATATATATATATATATCTCTATATATATATATATATATATATATATATATATATATATATATATATATACACACACACACACACACACACACACACACACACATCGTATTTATTGGCGTATAGCACACACTTTTTTCCCCTTGAAATCAAGGGAAATCGTGGGTGCGTGTTATACGCCGAACCACTGCCTCGGAGGGGAAAAAGGGAACAAGCTCTCCCGAAAAAGACAGAGCCGAGTGTACTGTGTACTCGGCTCCGCTCGCAGCCACGCCCAGTCCCGCCTCCTAGCATTTACGTCCCGCCATTGTTGTGTCAATCATAGGAGCCGGGCCAAGGGGGCGGGACTGCGAGACGAGCCGAGTACACAGGACATCCGGCTCTGTCTATCTCGGCGTTGCTCGTTCCCTCCTCGGCAGGCAAAAGGAAGGTTGTGGAATACAAATCCCAGCAAACGTCCAATCACCCTTGATGGTACCAGTAATTATAATATAGATCCTGGTGGACTACAAATCCCAGCACAGCTTACTGAATCCTGTGATTGTGCTAATAATTATGTAGATCACGGTGGATTACAAATCCCAGCAAACATCTGATCCCCGTGATACCATTTACTATACCATAGATCATAGTGGACTACAAATCCCAGCAGACTCATAATCCCTGTGAAGGTACCAATAATTGTAATATAGATTAGACATGGTTTGCATTATTTGCGGGGCCAAATTGCACTGTTAAAGGCATCAAACAAGTACAGGAAATTTTTTCAAAATCAAATCTTCCCTCCTAAAAGTTTTTTTCCTTAAACTCCCCTCCTAAAATTGGGATGCGTGTTATACGCCTGTGCGTGTTATACGCCCGATAAATACGGTATATATAAACAACACGTGGCTCCACGCATAAAGACCCCTTTCTATGAGGCTGAATATTAAAGTACAAGCGGGAAAGGGTTAAGGAAAGTAGAAAGTTTTCCCCTTTTATAAGCTATAACTTTACTCATACTTTAGGAATGCAAAAGACTTACTATTGTACTTAAAGTTGATTCAGAACCAGCTGTGCTAGAGATGTTGGGTATGCTGTTCCAAAAGTAAAGGGAGTCTTCAGAGCCTTAAAAAAATATATATAAATATTGACGTCATACACTTGCAATGCAAAAAAAAAAAAAAAAACAACAACAATCACAGTGAAGAGCAGAATTAGAACTGCATACAATATATTGCAAAATCCCATTTAAGCCTTAGAATAATAATGTCATTTTGAAAGTAATTTTCATATTTTTTTTAAAATGACCCGATACGCGGCAGCAGAGATCGGGAAATGGGCTTTGCGAACACGCCGGAGCTCATCCTTAGCCAGGAGCAAAGACACTCATTACAAATAATACCCGATTGTTCCCTAGTGTCAGGTTGACACTTAAGACATGTGAGTGTATTTTAAAAAGTTTTAATAAACAAAATAATGTTAAAACAAGATTACGCTATGGAGATCTTCCTTTATTTTTTCCCCTTAATTGCCGGTTGTCCAATGTGGGAGAGATATATCATCACGCTATCGCTGGCTTGTGATTAGACCATGCACAATCTTTGGAAACCTAAACAGGTTCAGAAGTTTGCAAATGCTGGTTTATAACTTTACCAGCCACAGTCTCTGGTGAGTCAAGCCTCGTGCACACGCTCGGTTTACTCGGCAAGAACCAGCAAGAAAACTGGTGGCAGAGCTTTCTTGCCGAGTAAACGTGCGTATGTACGAGGCTTTCAGATTTCTCGTCAAGAAAACTGCCTAAAATCTCGATGAAAAAAATTGAGAACCTGCTCTCTATTTTCTCGTTGTGTTTCTCGGCAGTTTTTTTCTTGCTGAGAAACCCGAGTTAGTGCATACTTACCTGTCGCTGTGGAAACCCGCTCATGCTCGAAATGACTTTGACGCATGCGCGGTAGCTTCCTAGGCATATGAAGGTGCAGCAAGATGGCGGCGACGGTATCGAATGTGACAAGCGCATGCTCGTCATACGTGATGACATCACTGCGGTTCTTTTAAATGGAGTGTCTGTACATTCAGGCGACAAGAGATTCTTGCTAAGGATCTCGTCGGGAAAAACAACATTGTTTTTCCTGACGAGATTCTGGCCCATGTGTAAGGGCTTTACTTTAGGACTTTTTTGAAGAAGGAGCACATCAGACATCATTATATATGAAGTGTTGGATTTCATTTTTTTATGTATTTATTTTGAGAATTGCAGTCTGGTGTTTAGAACTTTTTTTTTGCACATATGCACTTTGGGGGAGATTAAGAACTTTTTTGGGTTTGTTTGTTTGATATTTTGTATTATTTTTCAAATATGGTACACTTATGTTTTTGTACAGTTTGAGACAGGCTGCACTTTGTTTTAGGAAGGTGTTTTTTCATGCTAATTTTTTTCACATATTATTTAAATGAACACTTTCCTGTAGGAGTTAATTAGTATCACACACACCATTGTTTATGGCAAAGAGAGTTTTGCCTGGATCACATTGAATATTGTACCATCACGGGCATACATTTATTGAATCAGTGCTATATAGACACTTAAATATTGCATTTGCACTTAATTTTTTTGCACATGATTAATTCCACAATTTATGTTGATTTTTATATATGAAATAGTGGCAAAGTGTGCTAATAAGGTTTTGGTAATTTAAGAACCATAAGAAGTCCATATATTTTTTAGAAAAAATATCTATTAGTTTTAAATGGTCCATACAATTGTTGATTCTTCATAGATGTGCACTGCAATTGTATTTATTTTTACTATCTACTAGCAATTTATTAGGATCGAGCGGCAGCATTCTTAATTTAGGTGCACAATTGTCCAGTCATTTCTGTGGCACAGATTCCTCCAATTGCTTTGCAACGAACAAAGCCACATTTTTTTTTTATGTTAACTTTAAAACAGAGGGGTTGCTTTACTAAAACTGGAAAGTGCAAAATCTGGTGCAGCTGTGCATAGAAACCAATCAGCTTCCAGAGTTTGATTTACTAAAACTGGAGAGTGCAATCGCACAGTAACTTCTAAATGCTATGTACAGGTCCCAGGCTTCTGCTATGGTCAGTTATACAGCAACTGCCCTTGGCTTCTTGCTGCAAATAGAACTCAAACACTGAACTCTGCATACAGATGATTGCTGAATTCATTTGGGGGGAGTTTAATGACTGTGTTCAGTTGCATGTAGACAAAACTGGAAGGCAGCCCAGAAGCTTCAGATGATGAACCTCTCTACTGCAGCCCTAGAGATATAAGAGCAACTATATTATAATTAAGGTTGATATACAACTTGGATAGAAGGGAAAAACATGTCCTAAAGTTTCTCTCAATTTTATGGTACACAGTGGTCAATGTGCAATGAATCCACCTTGATGTTAATACAAACCAAACAGTAGCAAATCATTTATTTTTTGGAAGCACATACTACACAGTCTGGAAACCCGCAAACAAAAAAGCCTGACATTTTCTCATGTTTATGTAATTCTGAAAGATGTAATTACTAATTGACCGGTCACTCTATGGTGAAAGCATAGGCCATGAATGTGTTGCAGCATAAGTGGGGATAAAGGTAAAGGTACAAAAACCTCCAGTGTGCAGCTCCCCCCTAATATTTACTTCAGCCTGATCTGGTCAGGGCTGGGCTCAGCCCTTCCTTCTGAGCTGGCCGCTCAGCTGTCGGCTAATTGCCAGCTCCTATCTCTCCACAGTGACTCACCTGTTGATCCAGCTCGTAAGTCCTGCCTACTTAAGCCTTCCAGTTCAGATGCTCTCTGCCTTCGCCTTGGTCAACTTCAGAGACTTTCTCCTGCATTCCTGTTGAAGACTTTCTGACATCCCTTCTGGCTTCTGATCCTGCTTGCTGTTCTACTATGTATATCTCTGGTTCTTTGATATTTGGCATGGCTGATTATCCGATCCGGTTCCTGAACTCTGGCTATGTTTTGACTACGCTTACTCTGTCTATCTTTTTATTATTAAACAAGTGTGATTTAACTGTACTTCTGTCTTGGTCTGATTCATGGTTTCTGACAGATCTTAATCCAGCGATGCGCATGAGACCCAAGGCTCTCCCAGGTCTCTCCCTCCTGATTGGCTGAGATGCAGCAACAGGAGACATTGGCTCCTGCCAATCACAGCCAGTGAGGTGGGAGTGGGGGGTGGGGCCGAGCCGTTTCTGTGTCTTGGCCCAGGTTCACACTGAACTCGCACAATTTCACACCCACTGGCAGTCCCGATTTCGGCCGCAATTTCAGAGACATCTGTGCAGGTTTCTGCACAGATGTCAATGTAAATCACGGCCCGAAATCGCAAAAAGTAGTGCAGGAACTACTTTTTGAAATCAGTGCAGCGCCGCAGAGACGGTACCATTGCCGAAAATTGCTGGCAAATGCCGCCGATTTGAGATGCAATTTGACATCTCAAATCGTACCAGTGTGAACCAGGCCTTATGGACGCAGAGCGCCGACTCGGGAGCGAGTGCCCATGAGTGCCCCCGCAGCAATGTGTGCAAGGACATATAGGCTAACGTAGAGGGGCATTCAGAGGCAGGGAAAAAAATGCCAGATACCCTTAAAAGGAGCAGAAAAAACATCCAATGTGCATGAGGCCTTAGAGTTTACACTGCTTTTAGAAAGACCCAATCACCAGCTAAAGAAATTGCAGGTAAAAGTACAGAAATATCAAGTACTGTATATTAAATACTTACTTGCAGTGTTTTCCCTCTCTATAAATAATTTTGTTATTTACTTGCAATGTGTTTTTGAACTTGCTAGAAAATTTGACTACTTCAGAAAGAGACGGTTTTCTTAGAACAGCCCCCTCTCCTCCTCTGGGAATGTCTAATTACCTTCTGTGCTGATCCAACTCCTCTATCCTTCACCTCTTGTTCCCAACCTTTACTGAAGCTGCTTGAGAAGATAGATGGATACTATACAGAACCACTAGAGTGAAGCTCCAAGTCTGGTGGGGCATTTCCAAAATGGCAGTGCTTAGCAGCAGTTTCAGGGCTTTTGGTTGTTAACACAAGGGGAGCTTTTACAAGTAGATAACAAACAATAAACATATAATCAATAAGGAGAGCTTTGTAAGCAATGGTTTGGTGACAGGATTCCATTATTTATTTGATGCTTTAGACGTACTATGGAGCAGGTCACAATATATGCTAGCATGAAGTCAGACCATAAACATGTCAGTAAAACCAGACTGGAGGGGGCATGTAAATTAGAACTCTTCGATAATAAATAACGCTTTATAACGGAGTTCCAGGCTTTTTTTTGTTTAATTAAAGTCAGCAGCTACAAAAAGTTTAGCTGCTGACTTTTAATAAACAGATACTTACCTGTCCCATGGCACAGCGATTCGGCCGCACGGAGCCCCGCTCCTCTCCTTAGCGCCTCCATTAAAACTGTGGAGTTGCGGCTTCACGGCCGAGCACGCACTATGCATGCACGAGTCGCACGGCGCACTCCCAGTGGACAGGCAATCTTCTGGGACCTGTCCCAGAAGATCACTGCGAGGAATGGGACGCCTAGGGGAGAGGAGTCGCCGCCTAGGTGGCATGTAGGCGGAAGCAGGAAGTGGGGCAGGAAGTCCCTCTCAAAACAAAGCACCCACTACCCCTCTAAAAAAAATACATGCCAGGAGTGCTTAAAGCTTTAAGATAATTTAAAAAGGAACATTTAGAATCTTTTAAAAGACCAACTTTGTCTCTTAAGAAGAACTCCAGGAATGCACGCACTTTTAAAACTGTGCTGGTTTATAAAGGCTTGTCCAGTAAGGTGTATGCCACTTTGTGGATTTTTTTTGCAATTTACACTCTTACAGAGGACTAGGAGTATAGCAATCTGAAAGAAGATGCAGCTTTGCGAAACAGCAGCTTCTCTGTCCACCCCGCCCTCCGTTGTCTATTCAGAGAATACTTTGTGTTTCATGATTAGACAGGAAAAGCATAGGGGAGTGCACAACTTCTGTGAAAGACACCTGAAGGTCTAGTGTTGGAGCATAGGGATTATAGTGATAACTATACACCTGGTGCTCGATGAAAGTCTAAATTGTAAATTCAAGAGAAGTCCATGAGATGGCATACACCTTGTTGGACTTCACCCGCTTAGTTATTCTTTAAATAAAAATAAAGAAAAATATGTTATACTTACAATTCAGATGTTCATGTGCTGACTTATATGTAGAATTACTGATGTCAAATGTGTGTTGTTCCAGATAGCAGTTTTTAGTCATGTTGCTGACATGTTCATAGAAATTGTAGTGTTGCAAGAGAGCCTTGAGCGCAGCTTTTCCAGCTAATGGCAATCCTGTCTCCTCATCATGTATGGTTGGGCCCTGGAATAACAAAATCAGAGCCCTATAAATGTACACACACACAAAGTTTTGTTAATATAATATCAGTACTTTGATTTAGGAGATGCATGCCGATTTTTTATTTATTTTTACCAGAAGAACAAAGTACAAAGTTCATCCATCTGTTTGTAATGAGCGTCAGTGGAATTGATGATCATGTAAGAGATCAATGACCCTTGCTTTGGCTCAGGTTGGGTTGTACTCTTGGGTAACAAGGGCTAAGCACATCTCTGGATTGAAAGCATGCCCTTGAAAGCTAATCAAAACTGTTGAAGCAAAAGAACATCATCCCAACAGGCAATGTAAAACAATACTTTGCTTTTCACTAAACTAAACGTGAGGAATTTCCTGAAAAATTAAGCCACTTCCAAAAATCATTTGCCATTTAGGTAATCTTTATATAGAATGATTTGGGTAAAACAGACATTGTGATTAATATAATAAATCACAGGACAAATTGCACTAGTGTGAACAGGGCTTATGGACTGAACTAACTTGAATGCTACAAAAAAAAAAAAAAATATTACAAATTTAAATGGCCTAAAGCCATAGCAACATCTTACTAAAGTCGGTCATACATGGAGGAGATCGGGTAATTTTTTACTCAACTCGTTGGTTGAAAAAAGAAAAATAAAATACTATGTATGAGCTGCCTAACACTACACTAGATTTTGGGACGCAAAATAGGATGTTCACATTATAACTAATGGCGCATACACATGATCATTTTTCAGGTTGTAAAATACGTTTTTTTAAATGTCATTAAAAACGATCGTGTGTGAGCTTCAGAGCATTTTTCGTGTTCTGAAAAACGACCAAACATTTTTTCGATGCTATATTTTTTCACAACGTTTTAAAACTTTGTCGTTTTTCGGGTTGTAAAAAATGGTTGTGTGTGGGCTTTAACGACGTGAAAAATCCATGCATGCTCAGAAGCAAGTTATGAGATGGGAGCACTCGTTCTGGTAAAACTACCGTTCGTAATGGAGTAAGCACATTCATCACGCTGTAACAGACAGAAAAGCGCAAATCGTCTTTTACTAACACAAAATCAGCTAAAGCAGCCCAAAGGGTGGCGCCATCCAAATAGAACTTCCCCTTTATAGTGCCGTCATACATGTTGTACGTCACCGCGCTTTGCTAGAGCATTTTTTTTTTTTTTTTTACGTGTGTAGGCAAGGCTGTTTTTATGATCAAGTTGAAAAAAACATTGTTTTTTTCTAGAGCCTGAAAAACGTTGTCTTTTACAACCCGAAAAATGATCGTGTGTACGCGGCATAATAGTTTTACTTGTTAATTAGTAACATGATCACTTTTTATTTTCCTATGCGTAGCATTTGAAATGCAAACGCTGAAATATGACTGCTTTGAAACCGCACACAGTGCCAATATAATGCAATTTTCTACACTGGAAAATAGCCAAAGCACAACCTCAAAAGCAAACTATTTTAAAATATGGTAATAAAATAATGTAATAATGTTCCATGTCTAATGTCCAGCTCAAACTGTAGAAGTTTAGTGTACTGTAAAAAAAAAAAAATTGCTTTTTGCCTGTATACTAGAAATATAAAACACATTCAGATAAAATAATTTATCAGTACTAAAAAAATAAAATAAAAAAAGTGGTTAACAGTGGTGTAGTTTGTGGATACAATGTTTTGAACACAGATGTTAGAGATCTTTAATCCATAAGGCCACAAGACATGCCCCTTGTATAATTTGGGAAGTCCCTTAATTAGGAAAAAGGGTTTGTTACCCATTGGCAGGCTTGGGGTTCTTGGAAGTCCAATTAACCTTGGAATTTTTGAGAGAAACAAAAGGAACCTTTTTGGTCCTTGAAGTAGATGGCTTGTCTTTGAAGGTAAAAGAAGCCTCTTTTCTCCCCAAATCTTCTGTAAAGATGCATCCAAGGCATTGCCAAAAAGGCGTTCACCCTCAAAAGGGATTAGTTCCAGCTGTTTCTTGCAGGGGGGGCTTTGGTGCCCAGCATTTTACATGTCTCCTATGGATTGACATATTATTTTTGCAATACAGATGGCACAGACCAGCAAGGCTTGATCAAACTCCATGGGAGCAATGGCTGGTTACATGACTGCACTCACCAAATAAAATAACGCCTTAAAGCTAACTTCAAAATTCCACTGTTGCAGTGGGGTTGACCAGCACTGTGAGGGGAAATTACCTTATTTCTCACTCCACTATGCTCTTTCCAGTGCTGCAAATGGTCCCTCATAGCTGCCTCTGTAAGCTGTGTCTGACTTTGGTTGCATTCAATGCGAATGGCTGCAATTATTCCAGCACCATGGTAAAGGCAGCAGAAAAATCTTCTGTCACAAAAGTTCCTGAAGGAGAGAGCTCCATGAGGCGTAAGCAACCAGATGCTGTGTCAGAGTCAGAGTTGGTCTATTGTACTAGACATGAGTACACATAAGTGATGTGGTGTTTAATTATCTCAGGTCCAAGTCCCCTATGACTCCACCATGTTGGGTGGGTGTGTGTGTGGAGTTAGCTTACTAGTATCTCACTACCTGGAGGCCAGAGGCTGTCGCAAATACAACCTGTGCTGCTATTCTTGGAGCTGTCCTGGTCAGAGTGCCTCAAGAAAAAGGGCAGGTTCAAGATGTTAAATTGCACATACACAGTGCATCCCAACTGTGTCTGTGCTGTAGCACTGACAGGCTGGTCAAGTTTCCAGAGACTGCGCACTTGCCATAGGCCTTTTCACTCTTCTGGTTGGGTGGTGGGTGCATTTCTGGCCCCAACGCTGCACAGACTAGCCTAGAAAAAGATCCCAAGAGCCTATTGAAACTATGGCGTCCACTAGCAGTGCTGACAAATCATTGCTTTCCACATGTCCTGTGCCTATAGCCCCATAGCTGGATATCTGCTGTGGGAATGCAAGGCACGGTGCCTGTGACTACTAGTCTTTTGAAATTTGCAGATTTCACTACTGAGCTGCTTACTGCTCTTACAGCTGGAGAAAAAAGGTACTCCTTCGAAACGCACCAGAAAGCAGTGTCCCTGATGTCCTCTCCTTTGCCATCTGGAGACTGTCGGTTTCAGGGCTGATGACTATAATTAGGTGGCTTTTACAAGCATTATTTCTCCACATGCTTGTGAGTAGTTTTATTCCGTTTTTAAAAATGGGAGGAAAAAACGGTGCTAAATCCAAATGTGAAAACCAAAAAAACAAGCAGCTGACACTCAAACAAAGTCAAACGGAAATGGTGAAAAAATTGTGTAGCGCTGGTGATATAAATAAGTAAGGGATTACTCCTATATGAAAGGGTAAACTCAAAATACACAATAAAAACCTTAGTGAGTAAACATCAAGGATAAATGGTGAGACAGCGCATGTGAAAAACACGATGTGAGTGATAAAGTCCCAAGTGTAAATTAGGACTTCCAATAATGTGAAGTGTAGAACAAAGTCCACAAAAACAGGAAAAAGCAAATAAAACTTTCTGTTGACATCAAATAATAAAAGTGGAAAAAAGTTGCCTGTAGTCACTCTTGTAACTTTTCTAGGGTAAATGAATGAGGTACTCTTACCATCTGTAGTGGACACACATGTCTTTCAACAGTGGGTCATATGACCCCAGTTGAAGACCATTGGTGTTGAAACGCGTAGGGTGCATTTACTGCACCCCCCACATTGCTTTTTATCTTTTTTATGACTTGTGATCACAACTCTTTTACCTTGTCATTTGATGCATGATTTGTTTACAATAAAACCAATTTTTTGGGTTGACCTGCACCATTTGGAGCCTCTTTTTCTATATTTTTCCATTTGAGTCTATGAGGGATTATCCCGACGTACATCCTGCCTGATCTGACCCCGAAAGGACGTTTGCTACATCCGTGGATTTGGCAGCTGGGATCTGGGGATTTCACATCTCATTTCATCCAGACAGTCTTCTCTGCTTCACAGAGGATCCAGATCATCCAGGATCTTAAAGGGGTTGTAAAGGTATTTTTTTTTTAAATAACAAACATGTTATACTTACCTTCACTGTGCAGCTCGTTTTGCACAGTGTCCCCCAAACTTGGTATTCTGGGGTCCCTCGGAGGCTGTCTCGGCTTATCCACGCAAGAACTCAACACCTTCATGCGAGCGAGCGCGCATGGTGTTGAGTTCCTGTGAGTGCGCTCCCGTGACACAGCCGGCGGCTATTGCCGCTCACTGTATCACTCGGCCCAGGCGCGCCGCGTCATTGGATGCGATTGACAGCAGAGCAAGCCTATGGCTGTGCTGCTTTCAATCCATCCAATGTAGCCAATCAACGGCCAGGCTCAGAAACGAGGAGGATGACGGGGACGAGAGTGGGATGTTCGAGGGCTCAGGTAAGTAAAACAGGGGCTCAGGATTGTCAGATGTTTTTCCACCCTAATGCATAGGATGCATTAAGGTGAAAAAACATTTACCTTTAAGCTCATATGACCCACTGATGAAAGACCTGTGTGTCCACCAAAGACCGATAAGAGTACCTTATTCACTTACCCTAGAAGAATTACAAGAGTGGCTACAGGCAACTTTTCTCCACTTTTACTATTTGGTGTCACCTCAACAGGGCGAAGTTTTATTTGCTTTCTCCTGTTTTTGTGAACTTTGTTCTACACTTCACATTCACATTATTGGAAGTCCTCATTTACACTTGTGACTTTATCATTCACAGTGTGTTTTGCACATACGCTGTCTCACCATTTATCCTTGATGTTTACTCACTAAGGTTTTTATTGTGTATTTTGAGTTTACCCTTTCATTAAGGAGTAATCTCTTATTTTGTTTTTAGCAATACATTTACTTGAGATAATGGACAAGGCCGGTGCACCCTCTTCTACTTTTTTTGTGACTATTAGGCTATCCTCTATCCTGGAGGGCAGCAAGGCCTGAGAAATTATCCCTTGATCAATAGACCTCCCGGACATCACACTAATGCACAAGAGTGTTTGTTTGCTGTTATGGAGAAAAAGCTGTACCTGAGGACCTACAGACAGAACAGATCCCCAGAATGAATGAAGCAGGAAGAGTTTGGTCTCCACCTCTCCTGTTATTTCTCAAGCAAACACCCACCAATCACCAGACTGTCAGGTATTGGGGCAACTCTGACATTAAGAAGCAGAGTTTTTGCCTCTATCAAAATGGCTAGCCACACACAAACACACTGTAGAACAAGGCATGGAGTACCTGTAATTGCAAAATGGTCAGCTGTAGGGAGAGCTCAGGCAATACTCATGACTAGTCTTTTGCCCTCTGCTTGCATGCTATGTGCACAGCTTCTACACCTCAGGTTCTCTAAAGCCCTGTTAACACGATCAGTCCATCCGATGAGAACGGTCCAAAGGACCGTTTCATCGGTTCACCGATGAAGCTGAGTGATGGTCTGATGTGCCTACACACCAAAGGTTAAAGAAGCATTCCGTTCAGAACGCAGTGACGTAAAACACAACGACGTGCTGAAAAAAACGAAGTTCAATGCTTCCAAGCATGCGTCGACTCGACTCCGAGCACACGTGGACCTTTAACCGATGCTTTTGCATACTAACCATCGGTTTTGACCGATCGGTTAGGCGTCCATCGGTTCAATTTTAAAGCAAGTTCTAAATTTTTGGACCGAAGGATAACTGACCGATGGGGCCCACACAAGATCGGTTTGGACCGATGAAAAGGTCCTTCAGTCCGTTTATCGGTTTTGACCAACCGTGAGTATGCGGCCTAAGTCTTCAGGATTTTTTAGTAAAAAGAATTCCACTAGATGGTCTCATACAGATTATAAAGTAATAATAAAAAGCTAAACAAAAATTATAATAATCATAATTACTATTATTATTTGTATTATTATGGTGCTCCATAAAGAAAAGCCTGTTTGACAGCAATGTATGGACAATAAATCACTTCAAGAAGTAGTTATAGAATAGAAAATACAGTAGTGATGTGTATGGAGTGAAAGCCTATAGTTGTGATCGGCATTCTGCTATTCTTACAGTGAAAAGCATGCTTGAAATTTCTTATATGCTTTACTGAGTCCTGCCAAAAATAACATTAGCAATATAATTAAGAATTAGATAACACACGTTCCACTACTTAGCGTGGTGTACAAATGCAGACTAAGCGATCTCTGTTGCAAGGAAATGTAAATCAAGAAAGTGAAAAAAGCTCAAACTTTGCATAGCTATTAAGGGAAATATCAACATAAGCAGTTTTCGTGCCTGACTGCTAAAAGACAAACACTGAATCGCTGGATGTGTGTAATTGAAGCTTGGAGAGAAACAACTTTGACAGAACAGCTCCTTATTAACAACGAAGAGTCCTGTCTTCATGTGGAAATGGCAAACAATTTATGTGATGGCTTTGTAGCTACTAAGAAATACAAATTGCACAGATAACCATATGGCATTTCACTGAATGGAATGAAAAATAATTTATAATGTAGCCATTTATTGGTATAAAGTGACCTAAATTACTTTCCGATACAGAATTTTAAATACATTTTCATTTTTTGAGTCAACAATGATGGATCTTGGCCTTTGTTGGTAGGGCTTCCGTACAACCCTGAAAGTAGTGTTTCATGAAATTAAAAACTTTAAAACCATTTATTTATTAGGACAAGTGAAAGTCATTCTTACACAATTTCAATAAGCCAAACATACACTATATTACCAAAAGTATTGGGACACCTGCATTTACACGCACATCAACTTTAATGGCATCCCAGTCTTAGTCCGTAGGGTTCAATATTGAGTTGGCCTACCCTTTGCTATAAAGCCCTGTACACACGATCAGTCCATCTGATTAGAACGGTCCGAAGGACTGTTCTCATCGGTTAACCGATGAAGCTGACTGATGGTCTGATATGCCTACACACCATCAGTTAAAAAAACGATCAAGTCCAATGCAGTGACGTAAAACACAACGACATGCTGAAAAAAATCAAGTTCAATGCTTCCAAGCATGCATCGACTTGATTCTGAGCATGCGCGGGTTTTTAACCGATGCTTTTGCGTACTAACCATCGGTTTTGACCTATCGGTTAGGCGTCAATCGGTTGAATTTTAAAGCAAGCTCTACATTTTTGGACCATTTGGTGATATTCAATACCATGAGAGTCCTAGGAGGTCCTTTGACCACCGGGATGGTCGTGGGGATTATCATTATGATAATCGAGATAACCGTGAATATCAATATAGAACACCCACTCGGGTCTATAATAGATTTCCCCCTCTAAAAGAAGACTATGGAAACGGGGAGTACTATAGCCATCACAACAGAGATGACGATTGGACATCCCGGTCCCCATATAGTTACAATCAGGGCCACTCAGGGCCCTCCTACAATGAGGGTTTTCACAGGGTGATGCAAGATTACCCGGGAAGCCCAAGAGGAGAAGAGGCACCCGAGGTGGTCACAGGGTCCAGAGCAAAAAAAAGAAAGGTGTGAGTGGGGCGGGTGTCTTCAATCTCAGCTCAGTTGTTCTAACAGATGAAGAGAAGCTTATTCTTGACAAAGGTTTGAAGTATGTCCCTCCACGGACACTTAATAAATTCTCTACATTTATAGACGTACAGAAATTTACCCGCAAGCTGAGCATTCAGAGACATTTTCTATCCCCTCCTTTCATCACTGCTCCTACTGTCCCTAAACCCCCGGATGCTCATATCCACACGGGACTAGCCAACCCTTCTTTATTTAACCCGCCGGGAGCTATTGCTCCGGCCATTAATGTCTTTCGGAGTTTGGTGTTGGAAGACCTAGACAAACTCCAAAATAAAAAAATACACACCGACCCAAAAATTAAGAGAGGTTTAAAAAAACTCTGTGAACAAAAGGACTTAGTCATCCGTCCGGCCGACAAGGGGGGAGCCTTAGTCGTGCTGGACAAGGCTGACTATGTCAAAGAAATGGACAAAATATTGGGGGATTCAGAAACATACTCTTTGATCCATACCAACCCTACTTCCCAATATAAGAAGTGCCTCGTTGAGCTGGTCAATGAGGGTTTCTCTTTGGGGATTTTGAACAAAAAAGAGCGCGATTTCCTGATACCAGTTGTACCTAGGATTCCAGCTATATATTACCTTCCCAAGGTTCATAAAGACCCAACTAATCCCCCTGGCCGCCCGATAGTCAGTGGGATTGATTCGGTCACATCCAGGATAGGCAAATATGTGGACTTCCATCTCCAACCATTGGTCAGACTCATGCCGTCCTATCTTAAGGATACGGGTGACACCATCAGGCTATTGGAATCAGTTTCCTTTAGCGACGGCATGATTCTGGCCACTGCTGATGTGACTGCATTATATACGTGTATCCCCCACCAATTGGGTTTTGATGCAGTGGAGTACTATCTGTCTCTGAGCACTACCCTGTCGGTGATACAACGTAATTTCATCATGCAGCTCCTCATTTTTGCAGCCCAACATAACTATTTCTGGTTTCAAAACAATTTTTATTTACAAACTAGGGGTGTGGCCATGGGGGCCAAATTTGCCCCCAGTCTGGCCAATCTCTACATGGCCAAATGGGAGGAGGATGTCGTCTACGCCCTCAATAGACCAGAATTGGTCCTTTGGGCCAGATATATAGACGACATCCTCCTCTTATGGAAAGGCGACTTAGAATCGCTTAAAGATTTCATGTCGACATTGAACGACAATGACAGAGGTATTCGACTGAGCCATGAGGCTAGTCCTACCTCTGTACATTTCCTCGACTTGGAGATCAAAGTAGTTGAACAACATCTAGAATTTAGTACGTACTTCAAACCAACCGATCGTAACGGCTACATACCGCTGGATAGCTGTCACCACCCCCAGTGGTTAAAATCCGTTCCTCGGAGCCAGTTTTTGCGACTTAGGCGGAATTGTACTAAGACTGAAGACTTCATTGCCCAATCCACAGTCCTGAAAGACAGATTCGTGGAGAAGGGGTATGAAGTAGGAGAACTGGAAGCAGAAATTGAGCGAAGCCTACATTTGGATCGCAGTTCGCTTCTGGAGGTTCGCCCCAAGAAAGCCACGGACGACAAATTCCGGTGGTCCTTCTTCACCACATATTCTGTCCAGTCCAGGCAAGTTAAAGAAATACTTGCAAAACACTGGGGTGTTCTAAGAAACGACAGAGTTTTGGGTCCGGTCATACCAGATAGGGCGGGCGTCATTTTCAGGGGGGCTAGATCCATTCAAGGACAGATAGCCCCGAATGTCATTGATGCCCCGAAACAGGTCACCTTTTTTCAGGACTGTAAGGCCTTTTTCCCCTGCCGTAGGTGTAATGTGTGTTTGCACAACACAAGCGGCAGACGGAAAAGTGAAACGTTCCAGTCTACTAGCACCTCTAAAATATACCAGATGAAACATTTCACGACATGTGCCACCCGATACGTTGTTTACCTTCTAACTTGCCCTTGCAAGAAACAATATATCGGGAGGACTATTAGAACCTTTACGGTTCGAGTGAACGAGCACATAGCTAACATCTTGCTGGGCAAAACCAACCACAGTGTTCCACGACACTATTTGCAATATCATGACAAAAATCCCCATGGTACTCAGTTTTTGGTTATTGATCGTTTTGTACCCCATTGGAGAGGTGAATCCCGCATACGGGGTGTATCGCAGTTAGAAACATACTGGATACATGAATTACGCACATACCAACCATTTGGTATGAACGTAGAATGGGATATTAATTCATTCATAAATAAGGCCTAATCTTATTTTAGTTATTTTAATTTATTTTTGTCCTTTTTTGCGTTTAGTAAACCACAGAATTTATACACAAAATATTTATAACTGCGATCCTTAATAGATCCAGCAACTTTTGATTCACATTTTACAAGGTTGACATGTCTGAGAGAGGCATATCTATAATTTACTGATATGCATTTTTTGCACTGTGTGATACATGTTTGTTGTGTAAAAGGTCCTAGGGTTGTGCTGCCCTTTCTTCCCCCCTGGAGGGCGACATTTCCCCCTTTTCTCTTCACATTTTATTCCCCATGCACGTTTTTCCTTAATATAGGAGCACGTAGGGATGATCACAATATGAGCGTGAAGTATTACTTCATCGCCCATATGTCAAGAGTCTGGCAGCTTTGCCAGTACATTTTGAAACAACACCCAGATGGAGATGGTTGAGCGGCTCCTTTCCATCAGACTCACACGTCAGAGGAGCCGCGCTCCCATTGGCCATCGGATGCCATGTGTTCAATGGTGCCGCGCTTCCATTGGTCACCAAGCGCCGTGTGCTTTCCCGCCGCGTGATGACGTCACGCGCGGCGTGAGTTCACACACAGGCGTTGCGCTCCAGGGTGGTTCAGGGAAGTCTGGGGACGCCAGGCCAGCGTTGCAAGAAAGATCGGGCGGCGCACTGGCTTGTGTCCCCAGACAATACATTGGCTAACACTTCCTGCATTAGAGACAGGTTAACCTCGATCCATGGGAAGATCCAACATAGATCGTTTGAACAGAAAGGTGGAGAGTATCCATTGCAGCCCAGATACAGGTGGCAAACATCCCTCCTCACATTTCACTTCCCCTTTTTTGTTTATTCCATATTACTACTGTTATGAGTTTATGAACTTAATACAAGTCGCATGATGAATTCATGAGTTTAATACACGTTGCACAATGGGAATGATATAACATTTGTTTTCCTTTTTTGTAATTATATGTTTTTCAGATAAGGTTTTGTTTATTCATTTCCTGTTTGTTACAAAGCTGATTGATGATTGGTAACCATTTGGTCGGGAGCATTGCCGGATCAGATTGGTTAATTACCAAGTTCACCTGGTTGGTCCGCCCACCCGGTCCGATTAAGCAATCTCATTATATATATGTGGCAATATGGGGGTGAAGGTAGATGCCCCAGTTGAAGTCCACTTGGACGAAACGCGTCGGGCTTGCTATACCTGCACCCCATATTGCTTTTATTCAATTTTTTACCGAAGTGATCACTTTTATGTCATTGGTTTTACTTCAATAAAACCTATCCTCTTTTACCTGCACCATCCGGAGCATTGTTTTCTTTCTCTTCCCTGCATGACTTGCCTGGATACAAAGTTTTTTCAAAAGCTCCATACCAGTGTGCACCTTGCACCAGTGGACACCACTGTTTGCACCACCATTTGGCGTTTAAAGAATCGGACCCTTGGTTCCTGTCTACGGATTAGAGTTGGAGCGAGTACACCTACGGTGAGGTTCCAGTCCAGGCCTACAGCCACCCAACAGGATACCCCGTGGTGAGTTTACCACTATACCAACATCCAGCCGAGCAGAGCCGAGCCGATCCCTTACATGCCTTTGTGATCTGTTGTCGCTGACAAGCAGATCCACGACATCTGGTAAGAGTATTCCATCTATTTTCGATTCTACCGTGCAGAAAGTCCTTCCAAAGATGAGGATGTGGTCATACACCCCATATTGATGGACTTTTTTCTTTGTGTTTTTCTTTTTGTGCTGGTTGTTTTAAATGGACACTCACTCACAGGTTATTGTGTTATCATCACATTGATGCATAATTTGTTCTTTATAAGAATTTTCAGCGCTGCATACCGTTCCACCATTTTATTTTCAATTTTTGTCATATTGCTTGTGTGGCTGCTCACTTGATATTTAGATTAGCGCAGTATCTCCCCCTTTTCACATTTTCACATTTTTGACACATTTTTATTGCTGCTATCTTCATTATTCCATTTTTCCATTAATATGGATGTGTTTGAGTACAGACTTTCCAAAACTTTTAGTGCAGATGGTGTATTTGTCACCATCGGACCAGATACTGAGATCAGTGGTCTGTTCATCAGATTGAAAAATCTGATGACTACAGAGGTCCACATACAATGGGATAAGGCCTTTTTGGAGCAGTATGGGAAAGAACACATGGTTCCAAGGGGCCTACGTTGGGATGTGTCCCCCCAACAAGGTGATTCTGACATAGAGTCATGGTATCAATATTTTAATCAAGTTGGTATTAAGCTGTTGGGTTTTCTAATGGAAAAAAAGCGTACCAGATTGACACTTATTGATAAAGAGATCAAGGATTTAAAAGAAAAATTGACTCCATATAAAGATTCTGCGGAATATATCTCCCTTTCTACAAGCCTCAAAAGTCACTTGGAGAAAGAGGAGAAGGACCAAAGACTAAAAAAACAGAAAAAATATAATAGGGATGTGACCGACTATAGATCTAGCTCAGTGTTTACGTGGCAGAAAAAGATTTCTCAATCCTTGATTTCTGATGCTGAAACATCAGAAATGGAGGTCACGGCATCTACGAGTCAGAATATAGAAAGAACCCTTACTTTTGCTCCTTTGACCAAAGAAGGCCCTAACAGGACATCCAACGGTTCTGTTTTACCTAAAAATAGACCCCCTAAACCTTTCGGACAACAGAATAAACCCTCCAAACCCAAACCCTACCCCGTACACCCCCCCCCCAATAAAGGTGGGAACTTCAGAGGAAGGGATGGAGGTCCCTTTCGGGGACAATTTGGTGATATTCAATACCATGAGAGTCCTAGGAGGTCCTTTGACCACCGGGATGGTCGTGGGGATTATCATTATGATAATCGAGATAACCGTGAATATCAATATAGAACACCCACTCGGGTCTATAATAGATTTCCCCCTCTAAAAGAAGACTATGGAAACGGGGAGTACTATAGCCATCACAACAGAGATGACGATTGGACATCCCGGTCCCCATATAGTTACAATCAGGGCCACTCAGGGCCCTCCTACAATGAGGGTTTTCACAGGGTGATGCAAGATTACCCGGGAAGCCCAAGAGGAGAAGAGGCACCCGAGGTGGTCACAGGGTCCAGAGCAAAAAAAAGAAAGGTGTGAGTGGGGCGGGTGTCTTCAATCTCAGCTCAGTTGTTCTAACAGATGAAGAGAAGCTTATTCTTGACAAAGGTTTGAAGTATGTCCCTCCACGGACACTTAATAAATTCTCTACATTTATAGACGTACAGAAATTTACCCGCAAGCTGAGCATTCAGAGACATTTTCTATCCCCTCCTTTCATCACTGCTCCTACTGTCCCTAAACCCCCGGATGCTCATATCCACACGGGACTAGCCAACCCTTCTTTATTTAACCCGCCGGGAGCTATTGCTCCGGCCATTAATGTCTTTCGGAGTTTGGTGTTGGAAGACCTAGACAAACTCCAAAATAAAAAAATACACACCGACCCAAAAATTAAGAGAGGTTTAAAAAAACTCTGTGAACAAAAGGACTTAGTCATCCGTCCGGCCGACAAGGGGGGAGCCTTAGTCGTGCTGGACAAGGCTGACTATGTCAAAGAAATGGACAAAATATTGGGGGATTCAGAAACATACTCTTTGATCCATACCAACCCTACTTCCCAATATAAGAAGTGCCTCGTTGAGCTGGTCAATGAGGGTTTCTCTTTGGGGATTTTGAACAAAAAAGAGCGCGATTTCCTGATACCAGTTGTACCTAGGATTCCAGCTATATATTACCTTCCCAAGGTTCATAAAGACCCAACTAATCCCCCTGGCCGCCCGATAGTCAGTGGGATTGATTCGGTCACATCCAGGATAGGCAAATATGTGGACTTCCATCTCCAACCATTGGTCAGACTCATGCCGTCCTATCTTAAGGATACGGGTGACACCATCAGGCTATTGGAATCAGTTTCCTTTAGCGACGGCATGATTCTGGCCACTGCTGATGTGACTGCATTATATACGTGTATCCCCCACCAATTGGGTTTTGATGCAGTGGAGTACTATCTGTCTCTGAGCACTACCCTGTCGGTGATACAACGTAATTTCATCATGCAGCTCCTCATTTTTGCAGCCCAACATAACTATTTCTGGTTTCAAAACAATTTTTATTTACAAACTAGGGGTGTGGCCATGGGGGCCAAATTTGCCCCCAGTCTGGCCAATCTCTACATGGCCAAATGGGAGGAGGATGTCGTCTACGCCCTCAATAGACCAGAATTGGTCCTTTGGGCCAGATATATAGACGACATCCTCCTCTTATGGAAAGGCGACTTAGAATCGCTTAAAGATTTCATGTCGACATTGAACGACAATGACAGAGGTATTCGACTGAGCCATGAGGCTAGTCCTACCTCTGTACATTTCCTCGACTTGGAGATCAAAGTAGTTGAACAACATCTAGAATTTAGTACGTACTTCAAACCAACCAATCGTAACGGCTACATACCGCTGGATAGCTGTCACCACCCCCAGTGGTTAAAATCCGTTCCTCGGAGCCAGTTTTTGCGACTTAGGCGGAATTGTACTAAGACTGAAGACTTCATTGCCCAATCCACAGTCCTGAAAGACAGATTCGTGGAGAAGGGGTATGAAGTAGGAGAACTGGAAGCAGAAATTGAGCGAAGCCTACATTTGGATCGCAGTTCGCTTCTGGAGGTTCGCCCCAAGAAAGCCACGGACGACAAATTCCGGTGGTCCTTCTTCACCACATATTCTGTCCAGTCCAGGCAAGTTAAAGAAATACTTGCAAAACACTGGGGTGTTCTAAGAAACGACAGAGTTTTGGGTCCGGTCATACCAGATAGGGCGGGCGTCATTTTCAGGGGGGCTAGATCCATTCAAGGACAGATAGCCCCGAATGTCATTGATGCCCCGAAACAGGTCACCTTTTTTCAGGACTGTAAGGCCTTTTTCCCCTGCCGTAGGTGTAATGTGTGTTTGCACAACACAAGCGGCAGACGGAAAAGTGAAACGTTCCAGTCTACTAGCACCTCTAAAATATACCAGATGAAACATTTCACGACATGTGCCACCCGATACGTTGTTTACCTTCTAACTTGCCCTTGCAAGAAACAATATATCGGGAGGACTATTAGAACCTTTACGGTTCGAGTGAACGAGCACATAGCTAACATCTTGCTGGGCAAAACCAACCACAGTGTTCCACGACACTATTTGCAATATCATGACAAAAATCCCCATGGTACTCAGTTTTTGGTTATTGATCGTTTTGTACCCCATTGGAGAGGTGAATCCCGCATACGGGGTGTATCGCAGTTAGAAACATACTGGATACATGAATTACGCACATACCAACCATTTGGTATGAACGTAGAATGGGATATTAATTCATTCATAAATAAGGCCTAATCTTATTTTAGTTATTTTAATTTATTTTTGTCCTTTTTTGCGTTTAGTAAACCACAGAATTTATACACAAAATATTTATAACTGCGATCCTTAATAGATCCAGCAACTTTTGATTCACATTTTACAAGGTTGACATGTCTGAGAGAGGCATATCTATAATTTACTGATATGCATTTTTTGCACTGTGTGATACATGTTTGTTGTGTAAAAGGTCCTAGGGTTGTGCTGCCCTTTCTTCCCCCCTGGAGGGCGACATTTCCCCCTTTTCTCTTCACATTTTATTCCCCATGCACGTTTTTCCTTAATATAGGAGCACGTAGGGATGATCACAATATGAGCGTGAAGTATTACTTCATCGCCCATATGTCAAGAGTCTGGCAGCTTTGCCAGTACATTTTGAAACAACACCCAGATGGAGATGGTTGAGCGGCTCCTTTCCATCAGACTCACACGTCAGAGGAGCCGCGCTCCCATTGGCCATCGGATGCCATGTGTTCAATGGTGCCGCGCTTCCATTGGTCACCAAGCGCCGTGTGCTTTCCCGCCGCGTGATGACGTCACGCGCGGCGTGAGTTCACACACAGGCGTTGCGCTCCAGGGTGGTTCAGGGAAGTCTGGGGACGCCAGGCCAGCGTTGCAAGAAAGATCGGGCGGCGCACTGGCTTGTGTCCCCAGACACTACATTGGCTAACACTTCCTGCATTAGAGACAGGTTAACCTCGATCCATGGGAAGATCCAACATAGATCGTTTGAACAGAAAGGTGGAGAGTATCCATTGCAGCCCAGATACAGGTGGCAAACATCCCTCCTCACATTTCACTTCCCCTTTTTTGTTTATTCCATATTACTACTGTTATGAGTTTATGAACTTAATACAAGTCGCATGATGAATTCATGAGTTTAATACACGTTGCACAATGGGAATGATATAACATTTGTTTTCCTTTTTTGTAATTATATGTTTTTCAGATAAGGTTTTGTTTATTCATTTCCTGTTTGTTACAAAGCTGATTGATGATTGGTAACCATTTGGTCGGGAGCATTGCCGGATCAGATTGGTTAATTACCAAGTTCACCTGGTTGGTCCGCCCACCCGGTCCGATTAAGCAATCTCATTATATATATGTGGCAATATGGGGGTGAAGGTAGATGCCCCAGTTGAAGTCCACTTGGACGAAACGCGTCGGGCTTGCTATACCTGCACCCCATATTGCTTTTATTCAATTTTTTACCGAAGTGATCACTTTTATGTCATTGGTTTTACTTCAATAAAACCTATCCTCTTTTACCTGCACCATCCGGAGCATTGTTTTCTTTCTCTTCCCTGCATGACTTGCCTGGATACAAAGTTTTTTCAAAAGCTCCATACCAGTGTGCACCTTGCACCAGTGGACACCACTGTTTGCACCACCATTTGGCGTTTAAAGAATCGGACCCTTGGTTCCTGTCTACGGATTAGAGTTGGAGCGAGTACACCTACGGTGAGGTTCCAGTCCAGGCCTACAGCCACCCAACAGGATACCCCGTGGTGAGTTTACCACTATACCAACATCCAGCCGAGCAGAGCCGAGCCGATCCCTTACATGCCTTTGTGATCTGTTGTCGCTGACAAGCAGATCCACGACATCTGGTAAGAGTATTCCATCTATTTTCGATTCTACCGTGCAGAAAGTCCTTCCAAAGATGAGGATGTGGTCATACACCCCATATTGATGGACTTTTTTCTTTGTGTTTTTCTTTTTGTGCTGGTTGTTTTAAATGGACACTCACTCACAGGTTATTGTGTTATCATCACATTGATGCATAATTTGTTCTTTATAAGAATTTTCAGCGCTGCATACCGTTCCACCATTTTATTTTCAATTTTTGTCATATTGCTTGTGTGGCTGCTCACTTGATATTTAGATTAGCGCAGTATCTCCCCCTTTTCACATTTTCACATTTTTGACACATTTTTATTGCTGCTATCTTCATTATTCCATTTTTCCATTAATATGGATGTGTTTGAGTACAGACTTTCCAAAACTTTTAGTGCAGATGGTGTATTTGTCACCATCGGACCAGATACTGAGATCAGTGGTCTGTTCATCAGATTGAAAAATCTGATGACTACAGAGGTCCACATACAATGGGATAAGGCCTTTTTGGAGCAGTATGGGAAAGAACACATGGTTCCAAGGGGCCTACGTTGGGATGTGTCCCCCCAACAAGGTGATTCTGACATAGAGTCATGGTATCAATATTTTAATCAAGTTGGTATTAAGCTGTTGGGTTTTCTAATGGAAAAAAAGCGTACCAGATTGACACTTATTGATAAAGAGATCAAGGATTTAAAAGAAAAATTGACTCCATATAAAGATTCTGCGGAATATATCTCCCTTTCTACAAGCCTCAAAAGTCACTTGGAGAAAGAGGAGAAGGACCAAAGACTAAAAAAACAGAAAAAATATAATAGGGATGTGACCGACTATAGATCTAGCTCAGTGTTTACGTGGCAGAAAAAGATTTCTCAATCCTTGATTTCTGATGCTGAAACATCAGAAATGGAGGTCACGGCATCTACGAGTCAGAATATAGAAAGAACCCTTACTTTTGCTCCTTTGACCAAAGAAGGCCCTAACAGGACATCCAACGGTTCTGTTTTACCTAAAAATAGACCCCCTAAACCTTTCGGACAACAGAATAAACCCTCCAAACCCAAACCCTACCCCGTACACCCCCCCCCCAATAAAGGTGGGAACTTCAGAGGAAGGGATGGAGGTCCCTTTCGGGGACAATTTGGTGATATTCAATACCATGAGAGTCCTAGGAGGTCCTTTGACCACCGGGATGGTCGTGGGGATTATCATTATGATAATCGAGATAACCGTGAATATCAATATAGAACACCCACTCGGGTCTATAATAGATTTCCCCCTCTAAAAGAAGACTATGGAAACGGGGAGTACTATAGCCATCACAACAGAGATGACGATTGGACATCCCGGTCCCCATATAGTTACAATCAGGGCCACTCAGGGCCCTCCTACAATGAGGGTTTTCACAGGGTGATGCAAGATTACCCGGGAAGCCCAAGAGGAGAAGAGGCACCCGAGGTGGTCACAGGGTCCAGAGCAAAAAAAAGAAAGGTGTGAGTGGGGCGGGTGTCTTCAATCTCAGCTCAGTTGTTCTAACAGATGAAGAGAAGCTTATTCTTGACAAAGGTTTGAAGTATGTCCCTCCACGGACACTTAATAAATTCTCTACATTTATAGACGTACAGAAATTTACCCGCAAGCTGAGCATTCAGAGACATTTTCTATCCCCTCCTTTCATCACTGCTCCTACTGTCCCTAAACCCCCGGATGCTCATATCCACACGGGACTAGCCAACCCTTCTTTATTTAACCCGCCGGGAGCTATTGCTCCGGCCATTAATGTCTTTCGGAGTTTGGTGTTGGAAGACCTAGACAAACTCCAAAATAAAAAAATACACACCGACCCAAAAATTAAGAGAGGTTTAAAAAAACTCTGTGAACAAAAGGACTTAGTCATCCGTCCGGCCGACAAGGGGGGAGCCTTAGTCGTGCTGGACAAGGCTGACTATGTCAAAGAAATGGACAAAATATTGGGGGATTCAGAAACATACTCTTTGATCCATACCAACCCTACTTCCCAATATAAGAAGTGCCTCGTTGAGCTGGTCAATGAGGGTTTCTCTTTGGGGATTTTGAACAAAAAAGAGCGCGATTTCCTGATACCAGTTGTACCTAGGATTCCAGCTATATATTACCTTCCCAAGGTTCATAAAGACCCAACTAATCCCCCTGGCCGCCCGATAGTCAGTGGGATTGATTCGGTCACATCCAGGATAGGCAAATATGTGGACTTCCATCTCCAACCATTGGTCAGACTCATGCCGTCCTATCTTAAGGATACGGGTGACACCATCAGGCTATTGGAATCAGTTTCCTTTAGCGACGGCATGATTCTGGCCACTGCTGATGTGACTGCATTATATACGTGTATCCCCCACCAATTGGGTTTTGATGCAGTGGAGTACTATCTGTCTCTGAGCACTACCCTGTCGGTGATACAACGTAATTTCATCATGCAGCTCCTCATTTTTGCAGCCCAACATAACTATTTCTGGTTTCAAAACAATTTTTATTTACAAACTAGGGGTGTGGCCATGGGGGCCAAATTTGCCCCCAGTCTGGCCAATCTCTACATGGCCAAATGGGAGGAGGATGTCGTCTACGCCCTCAATAGACCAGAATTGGTCCTTTGGGCCAGATATATAGACGACATCCTCCTCTTATGGAAAGGCGACTTAGAATCGCTTAAAGATTTCATGTCGACATTGAACGACAATGACAGAGGTATTCGACTGAGCCATGAGGCTAGTCCTACCTCTGTACATTTCCTCGACTTGGAGATCAAAGTAGTTGAACAACATCTAGAATTTAGTACGTACTTCAAACCAACCGATCGTAACGGCTACATACCGCTGGATAGCTGTCACCACCCCCAGTGGTTAAAATCCGTTCCTCGGAGCCAGTTTTTGCGACTTAGGCGGAATTGTACTAAGACTGAAGACTTCATTGCCCAATCCACAGTCCTGAAAGACAGATTCGTGGAGAAGGGGTATGAAGTAGGAGAACTGGAAGCAGAAATTGAGCGAAGCCTACATTTGGATCGCAGTTCGCTTCTGGAGGTTCGCCCCAAGAAAGCCACGGACGACAAATTCCGGTGGTCCTTCTTCACCACATATTCTGTCCAGTCCAGGCAAGTTAAAGAAATACTTGCAAAACACTGGGGTGTTCTAAGAAACGACAGAGTTTTGGGTCCGGTCATACCAGATAGGGCGGGCGTCATTTTCAGGGGGGCTAGATCCATTCAAGGACAGATAGCCCCGAATGTCATTGATGCCCCGAAACAGGTCACCTTTTTTCAGGACTGTAAGGCCTTTTTCCCCTGCCGTAGGTGTAATGTGTGTTTGCACAACACAAGCGGCAGACGGAAAAGTGAAACGTTCCAGTCTACTAGCACCTCTAAAATATACCAGATGAAACATTTCACGACATGTGCCACCCGATACGTTGTTTACCTTCTAACTTGCCCTTGCAAGAAACAATATATCGGGAGGACTATTAGAACCTTTACGGTTCGAGTGAACGAGCACATAGCTAACATCTTGCTGGGCAAAACCAACCACAGTGTTCCACGACACTATTTGCAATATCATGACAAAAATCCCCATGGTACTCAGTTTTTGGTTATTGATCGTTTTGTACCCCATTGGAGAGGTGAATCCCGCATACGGGGTGTATCGCAGTTAGAAACATACTGGATACATGAATTACGCACATACCAACCATTTGGTATGAACGTAGAATGGGATATTAATTCATTCATAAATAAGGCCTAATCTTATTTTAGTTATTTTAATTTATTTTTGTCCTTTTTTGCGTTTAGTAAACCACAGAATTTATACACAAAATATTTATAACTGCGATCCTTAATAGATCCAGCAACTTTTGATTCACATTTTACAAGGTTGACATGTCTGAGAGAGGCATATCTATAATTTACTGATATGCATTTTTTGCACTGTGTGATACATGTTTGTTGTGTAAAAGGTCCTAGGGTTGTGCTGCCCTTTCTTCCCCCCTGGAGGGCGACATTTCCCCCTTTTCTCTTCACATTTTATTCCCCATGCACGTTTTTCCTTAATATAGGAGCACGTAGGGATGATCACAATATGAGCGTGAAGTATTACTTCATCGCCCATATGTCAAGAGTCTGGCAGCTTTGCCAGTACATTTTGAAACAACACCCAGATGGAGATGGTTGAGCGGCTCCTTTCCATCAGACTCACACGTCAGAGGAGCCGCGCTCCCATTGGCCATCGGATGCCATGTGTTCAATGGTGCCGCGCTTCCATTGGTCACCAAGCGCCGTGTGCTTTCCCGCCGCGTGATGACGTCACGCGCGGCGTGAGTTCACACACAGGCGTTGCGCTCCAGGGTGGTTCAGGGAAGTCTGGGGACGCCAGGCCAGCGTTGCAAGAAAGATCGGGCGGCGCACTGGCTTGTGTCCCCAGACAATACATTGGCTAACACTTCCTGCATTAGAGACAGGTTAACCTCGATCCATGGGAAGATCCAACATAGATCGTTTGAACAGAAAGGTGGAGAGTATCCATTGCAGCCCAGATACAGGTGGCAAACATCCCTCCTCACATTTCACTTCCCCTTTTTTGTTTATTCCATATTACTACTGTTATGAGTTTATGAACTTAATACAAGTCGCATGATGAATTCATGAGTTTAATACACGTTGCACAATGGGAATGATATAACATTTGTTTTCCTTTTTTGTAATTATATGTTTTTCAGATAAGGTTTTGTTTATTCATTTCCTGTTTGTTACAAAGCTGATTGATGATTGGTAACCATTTGGTCGGGAGCATTGCCGGATCAGATTGGTTAATTACCAAGTTCACCTGGTTGGTCCGCCCACCCGGTCCGATTAAGCAATCTCATTATATATATGTGGCAATATGGGGGTGAAGGTAGATGCCCCAGTTGAAGTCCACTTGGACGAAACGCGTCGGGCTTGCTATACCTGCACCCCATATTGCTTTTATTCAATTTTTTACCGAAGTGATCACTTTTATGTCATTGGTTTTACTTCAATAAAACCTATCCTCTTTTACCTGCACCATCCGGAGCATTGTTTTCTTTCTCTTCCCTGCATGACTTGCCTGGATACAAAGTTTTTTCAAAAGCTCCATACCAGTGTGCACCTTGCACCAGTGGACACCACTGTTTGCACCACCATTTGGCGTTTAAAGAATCGGACCCTTGGTTCCTGTCTACGGATTAGAGTTGGAGCGAGTACACCTACGGTGAGGTTCCAGTCCAGGCCTACAGCCACCCAACAGGATACCCCGTGGTGAGTTTACCACTATACCAACATCCAGCCGAGCAGAGCCGAGCCGATCCCTTACATGCCTTTGTGATCTGTTGTCGCTGACAAGCAGATCCACGACATCTGGTAAGAGTATTCCATCTATTTTCGATTCTACCGTGCAGAAAGTCCTTCCAAAGATGAGGATGTGGTCATACACCCCATATTGATGGACTTTTTTCTTTGTGTTTTTCTTTTTGTGCTGGTTGTTTTAAATGGACACTCACTCACAGGTTATTGTGTTATCATCACATTGATGCATAATTTGTTCTTTATAAGAATTTTCAGCGCTGCATACCGTTCCACCATTTTATTTTCAATTTTTGTCATATTGCTTGTGTGGCTGCTCACTTGATATTTAGATTAGCGCAGTATCTCCCCCTTTTCACATTTTCACATTTTTGGACCGAAGGATAACTGACCGATGGGGCCCACACACGGTCGGTTTGGACTGATGAAGCGGACCTTCAGTCCGTTTCCATCAGGTTAGACCGACCGTGTGTACGTGGTCTAACAGCTTCAACTCTTTTGGGAAGGCTGTCCACAAGATTTAGCAGCGTGTCTATGGGAATTTTTGAACATTCTTCCAGAATCACATTTGTGAGGTCAGTCACTGATGTGGATGAGGCCCGGCTCACAGTCTCTGCTCTAATTCATCCAAAAGGTGTTCTAGCAGGTTGAGATATTTACAGACTAAGACTGGGATGCCATTAAAGTTCATGTGCGTGTAAAGGCAGGTGTAACAAATACTTTTGATAATATAGTGTATTTTGTGAGAAAAAGAGACTTAACACCATCAGGTGGCTTCAAGGATGCTCTCAGAAGTGCTTCTAGTAAGAGTAGTCAGCTCTGCCAAAACAGCAAACCCCCTGCAGATCTTAGAACAATAACCCAAGCAGCACAAGTCCCTACATTTGACTTGGTATCAGCCTCTTGCAATGCTCTGTACAGAGGAGCTCAGATTAAGAGAGGGAGAAGCAGTGCAATGAATCAGTCAATTGCACTGTAGTGCTTATCTACTAATAAAGAATGTCACAGAGATGAATTTGTCGATCTGCTGCCATTTCTTTCATTGCCCAGTGACAGAGTATGGGATGGGAGGAGACTGGTAAGTTTTACTTTACTGCATCCACTTAAAGGTCAAATTGGGAGCAGCAGCTGTGTTTATGCAACTGCTGCATCCCCTTTGACATGAATGTGACCACCTGCACAAGGACGCACAGAACACCTGACCATCCTAGTGTGGATAACCCCTTGCACAGGCATGATAAACCCTTGTAGTATGCCCAAGTGAACAAGACCCTAAGACCGGATTGACAGAAATAAGAATCATTTATTGGGTAAAACAACTCCCATACAGAATAACTGTGTATTAAGCCTTTTGCCTGCAGTTCAGTTTAAAGCAGGGGTCGCAAAACTTTTTAAACAAAGGGTAAGTTTATTGTTCTTCAGACATTATGGGGGCCAGACTGTGACCAGTGAGTGTAGAAAAAAAAATCAGAAGAAACAATGCCCAATCTTTGGTATTAGGGGGGAGAATAGTGCCCCATAGTTGTTGTCAGTGGGAGGAACAGGATCCCATTGTTAGTTTCAGTGGGAGGAATAGTGCTCCACTTTGCGTGTCAGTGGGAGGAACAGTGTCCTATCATTGGTGTCAGTGGGAAGAATAATACTCAATTTCTAGTGTTGGTGGGAGGTATAGTGCCCCATCCTTGGTGTTGGTGGGAGAAACAATGCCCAATTGCTTGTGTCAGTAGGAGTAATTATGCCCCATTGTTTGTCGGTGTCCTTTAGTGCCCCAAGGGCTGGAAAAAGGCTCTTGGGGCACTAAAGGACAGCAACAAACAATGGGGCATAATTCCTCCCACTGACACCAGCAATTGGGCATTGTTTCTCCCACCAACACCAAGGATGGGGCACTATACCACCCACCAACACTAGAAATTTAGTATTATTCTTCCCACCGACACTAATGATAGGACACTGTTCCTCCCACTGACACGCAAAGTGGAGCACTATTCCTCCCACTGAAACCAACAATGGGATCCTGTTCCTCCCACTGACAACAACTATAGGCCCCATCTGGCTCCTGGGCCACAGTTTGGAGACCACTGGTTTAAAGTAAAGGGGTCACATGAGAGTTACGAGGGGTGCCAATAAACACCTGACCCACTGGTTTCAATGCTTTCTCTGTCAAGCAATTCTGTAAGCCTTGATTCATAGCAAAATATGCATATTTACCTCTCTGGTGGGTGGCACATCTGAACTTCTCTGTCTTTCAGCGTTGCAGCCTCCGGCAAAGTCTTCAATGTTTAAAACCTCCCTTCTGGTAGTGTTAAGTACCTGCATCTCCCTGGAAGGTGCTGTGGTTCTTCCAGCTAGCCACTGCCGAATCCTGTAGTGATTCAGTGGGGAACACAGACACTTGACACTCCCAGAAGCACTGAATGTTGAAGGAGTTGCCTGAGACTGCAGTGCTGGAAGTCAGAAGAATGCAGACTCACCAACTGCCAGAGAGGTAAGTATTCATTTTTTTCTTTGTCAGGGAACCAGAGTTACTTTTGCAAGGAAAGCAAGTCCGTTTAGACATTTGTGCTGCTTTCATATTCATAGAAAAATAACTTTACTTCATTATACATGTATGTATATCACAGATACACACCGAATTACCAGTAAAATAGACAGAACCAAGCACAGCAGCTGAATCCAGCTGTCCATTTTCTAACTCGGGTTAGGAAATTAAAACCAATTAGTTCAACAGTTGCTATGGGCAACAACTTCATTTTGTAATACTCTTGCTTTTATGAATCTGATTCATTTGTTCCAGACAGTTCTGCACTAGGAGACTTTCATCTGCCTCCTCTAACAAACAGGCTGTGTGTGTTTGTTAGATTACGTAGTAAAAAAAAAAGTGCAACAAATAATGTGGATCAAAAGTTTTAATTAGACAGTGCGCAATTTAATTTGCAGGATAATAATCAAAGTGATGTATAGACATTAAGTATTTAAAAAAAGGTATTCTGTGATTTGTAAGGGCATAAATACATAGGTAAATTAATAAAGATTTACAAACCTGAAGAGTGAACTCACTGGCATCTTCTGTATTTTGTGACAATGGAATAACCAGCATGTTTTGAAGAATGAAGGCAGCCTGGAAACAACAACAAGATCTCAACATTGCCATCTAGAGGAAACTGCAATCAGCTGCAACTAACATGCTAATGTACTTCTAATCTGAGACATGCATATACCTAAGGTAGAAGACAGAACATCAAGAGATAACTCACCAGGTAATATTGTATCCATTTCCTAACAAATCGCCTTCTGAATATTGTTTTTTTTTCCTTTCTATGCAGTCACGTGACGGCAAAGCTCCGGTGATTCTCTGCACAGTGAAGGGTGCAACAATGGTGCTGAATACCCTGTAGCCATGGCTAGTGTCCGCAGCTCCCAAGTTTGTGGAAGTGTCGTCAGCCAGTAGAAGAATTCCCACCCACCATTTACAGAGAGATTGGAGTGAGCCGGAGATTTGCCGTCAAATGATTGCATAAAAAAAAATGTATTAAAAAAAACTGTTGGGGGCAGATATCACGTACAGCCGCGCAAAATTGTGCGGGAGTAACGTATCTGATTTACGTTACGCCGCCGCAACTTACACGGGCAAGTGCTGTATTCTCAAAGCAATTGCTCCGTAAGTTGCGGCGGCTTAGCGTAAATCGGCCGGCGTAAGCCCGCTTAAATCAAATGTGGAAGGGGGGGGCGTGGTTTATGCTAAACTACTGTGACCCGACGTGATTGACGTTTTTGCGAAACGGCGCATGCGCCGTCCGTGGAATTTCCCATTGTGCATTGCTCCAAAGTACGCCGCAAGGACGTCATTGGTTTCGACGTGAACGTAAATGACGTCCAGCCCCATTCACGGACGACTTACGCAAACTACGTAACTTTTTCAAATTTTGACGCGGGAACGACGGCCATACTTAACATTGGCTGCGCCTCATATAGCAGGGGCAACTATACACCGGGAAAAGCCTAACGTAAACGTCGTAACTTTACTGCGTCGGCCGCGCGTACGTTCGGGAATTCGCGTATCTACCTAATTTGCATACTCGACACGGAATTCGACTGAAGTGGTACTTCACATTAAAAGAAAGTTTTACTGATGCAAACAAAACTATACCGCAGATGATGTACAATCAATATTCAGTCTCCTTTAGAGCTACCAAAACTATGTAGTAGATGCCTGCCTAAACAATCCACTTAATTTTTGAATCTAGTTAGATAGGCTCTTATTCTACACTTGTTGGTACACCTAAAGAAAATTGTTAAATCAGATTAAGAGGTGCATATGGCCATCTTAAAACTGACCCCCCAGACTAAAGTTTCCTGCAATTCCACTGCACAAAACAAATTAACTGATTAAGGTAACCTTAATGGGAATAGAGGAAGTTGCACGCCAATGGCTTCAGATCACATTTAACTTTATTAAACTGGGACATAGCACTCTCTAACAGTTCATCCAATTAGGGCTTTGTGATGAGGCCTGCATTGGGTGAACCTAGACGTATTTGTACTGTGCCATGTCTAGATTTTAAAGTGGTTGTAAAGGTAGAAGGTTTGTTATCTTAATGCATTCTATGCATTGAGATAAAAAAAAAACTTCTGTGTGCAGCAGAAGTGTGGCAGATCGCTCTAAATGGGGGAAGAGATGGTAACGTGAGTAAAACAGACATATTGTTGATACACTGTGTATTCTTGCCTCTTTGCGGCATAATAGATTACTATTGCCATTGTGTTGTCATAGAATAGGAGGGGTTGTGGTTCACTCCTTAATGTTCCTTTTGTTTGTTTTTTATCTTTTGTTATAATCTTTTTTTTAAACAAAAATGTGATTCTGCGCTGAAGTGTAATGAGTTACCAAAGAGCAGCACCTTTTTATCACCCAAATACCAAAACGAATGTGATAACATATATACACATAAGGGATTGTTAGAGAAAAAAAATGGTCATGTATATAGGCCAAGGTTGGACTTTAGAGACACAATAGACAGTAAGGAGTATAAAAAAGTATATTTTATTTATAACAATACATGGTACAGAAAAGCATCAAAAGATAAATAATTAAAAGCATATGATACACAATACATGGCAAGGATGAATATGCAATGGTATACATGGAAGTGAGCTCCTGTGCATCAACACGTTTCGCTGTCTAGCTTCATCAGGACACTCAGGGGTTGTTGAAAGAGAAAACAGGTCCCACTATCTTGTAAGGGAGTCAAAAAGGCTAATCTCACCCCTTAAGCCTCAAGTGTCACCATATACAGTATCTCAGGTGCTTGGGTATTCACAACACAGAGCCAATGGCTAAGTGCCAAATAGCACCTATGTTAAAAAAATTGGCAGGTGTCAAAGCTCCACAGAACAGGAGGGAGAAAAGGAGGACAGGGAGGGGAAAGGGTTGGTGATGATATGGACTTGGACAATGTAAACCAAAATGCCTTAGAAGTATAAATATATACTAGAGGCCAGCTATATATATATATATATATATATATATATATATATATATATATATATATATATGAATATCCCCACAAAAAAGCCCATGCTGCAATCAGCAAAGCAGAAACCAAATTAGGTCAGGTATAGATCGTCACTCAGAGCCATCATAGCTCATGATCCGTCCAGCATACCCCCCAGGAAAAGAATCGCACATTCACCACCAATTCTTTCTAAATTCTAAACCTGACCTAATTCAGTTTCTGCTTTGCCGATTGCAGCCTGGGCTCTTTATTGAGTATTCATATATATGTGGCTGGCCTCTAGTATATATTTATACTTCTAAGGCATTTTAGTTTTCACTGTCCAAGTCATGGGCGTCCGCTGAACTTTTTCCAGGGGGGGGCATCATTTTACGGTCACCTATGCTCCGCTTCTTTGACAATGTCATGAAGGGGCGGGGCTTAGTCATTATCCCATAAAGCGCAGACATGTGCCCATGATATGCAGCCTCACTGTGCTGATCAAATGTACAATACAGAGGGTGTACAGTATGTGTATATAGAAGGGGTGGATGGTATTGGTATATAGAGGAAGGAAGGTGGGTATATACAGCTCTATATACAGGACAGATGATGTATATCTGCAGTCAGTGATGATGGAGGAATACAGGGAGGAAGATGGGTGTATATAGCTGTATACAGAACAGGACAGGTGAAATGATCTTTCCCAGTGGCGGTTCGTCCATAGAGGGCGCTGGAGCGCCGCCCCCTCTGGCTCTCACCGCCACTGAGTCAAATAACATAGATTCATGCATTGCACGAATCTATGTTATTTTCGCCGCTGCCGCTGTTATTCAGATGGTCGGCGCTCAATGTCCGGGCATCTGAATAACGCCAGCTGGTTGGCTGTACGGAAATGTCTATCAAAGCCAACAGCTCTGATAGGCTTTCCCAATACAGCCCTCGGGTCCCAGAAGCTTATTCTCGGAGCGCACAGACTGTACGCCCCTTGAATAAGATGACAGGCGTCTCAGCCAATCAGGTTGGCCAGTTCTGGCTACCAGTAACCTGATTGGCTGAGACGCCTGTCAGTCATCGAGGGCGGGAGAAGAAGACATCGTGGGACGTGGATGCCTAAAACCAGTAAAGGTAAGTGCCGGGCGGGGGAGAAAGCAATTTACAGGGCACAGTGGGGACAATTGGCACAGCGGCGACCATTAAAGGGCACAGTGGCTGCGTTTAATGGCATGGCACAGTGGTGACAATGTATGGCACAGTGGTGACAATGTATGGCACAGTGGCTGCGTTTAATGGCATGGCACAGTGGTGACAATGGATGGCACAGTGGTGACAATGGATGGCACAGTGGCTGTGTTTAATGGCATGGCACAGTGGTGACAATGGATGGCACAGTGGTGACAATGGATGGCACAGTGGTGACAATGGATGGCACAGTGGCTGTGTTTAATGGCATGGCACAGTGGTGACAATGGATGGCACAGTGGTGACAATGGATGGCACAGTGGCTGCGTTTAATGGCATGGCACAGTGGTGACAATGTATGGCACAGTGGCTGCGTTTAATGGCATGGCACAGTGGTGACAATGAATGGCATAGTGACTGCGTTTAATGGCATGGCACAGTGGTGACAATGTATGGCACAATGGCTGCGTTTAATGGCATGGCACAGTGGTGACAATGGATGGCACAGTGGCTGTGTTTAATGGCATGGCACAGTGGTGACAATGTATGGCACAGTGGTGACAATGGATGGCACAGTGGCTGCGTTTAATGGCATGGCACAGTGGTGACAATGTATGGCACAGTGGCTGTGTTTAATGGCATGGCACAGTGGTGACAATGGATGGCACAGTGACTGCGTTTAATGGCATGGCACAGTGGTGACAATGTATGGCATAGTGGCTGCGTTTAATGGCATGGCACAGTGGTGACAATGGATGGCACAGTGACTGCATTTAATGGCATGGCACAGTGGTGCAAATTGATGGCACAGTGACTGCATTTGATGGCATGGCACAGTGAGTGCATTTAATGGCATGGCACAGTGGTGCGAATTGATGGCACAGTGACTGCATTTGATGGCATGGCACAGTGACTGCGTTTAATGGCATGGCACAGTGGTGCGAATTGATGGCACAGTGGCTGCATTTGATGGCATCGCACAGTGGTGCAAATTGATGGCACAGTGGCTGCGTTTGATGGCATGTAACAGTGGCTGCGTTTGATGGCATGTAACAGTGGCTGCGTTTGGGCACAGTGAGACTGCACTTTTTTTTTTTTTCCCTTTGCGCCCCCCCAAAAATTTTGAGCACCAGCCGCCACTGATCTTTCCTATATCTGGCACCCCCCTTCACTGATCATACCTGTATGCACTCAGCTGCCCCCCTCATCTGTATATATGTCAGCCCCCCCCTGTACACAAACAGCCTTCTCCCTCCACTTGTACTCACAGCCCCCACTTGTAAGGTCACGGTGGTCTTCCTTCTCCCAAGTCCTGTTTCCACATGTCCCTTTGAAAATACATTACAGGCAGCAAACAAACATGAGGGTGCACATACAGGAAGCAGCCAGAGGTGGCAGTAAAGAGCTCTGTAAGCTCCGTGTGGAGCCGACTCACACAAACACAGAGTCAGCACAGCTACAGATGAAAGCATGGCAGACCCTTGCTGATTCCAGGGGGGGGTCACTCGCCCCCCCTTAACCCTATGAGCGGACGCCCATGGTCCAAGTCCATATCATCACCAACCCTTTCCCCTCTCTCCCCTCAAAATAGGTGCTATTTGGCACTTTGAGCCATTGGCTCTGTGTTGTGAATACCCAAGCACCTGATATACTGTATATGGCGACACTTGAGGCTTAAGGGGTGAAATTAGCCTTTTTGGACTCCCTTGCAAGATAGTGAGACTCGTTTTCTCTTTCAACAAAAAAATACGTATGTGTAGCGCTAAAATTAATAAATGAATATCAAAATACCAAAAAATGTGTATAGTAAAAAATAAAACACATATAACATTAATAAATGTTAGACACAAATTGTGAAACATGTGAGATTCCTCTGTAGCGAGGGGTGACAACAGTGCCAACTGGCACGTGAACTGATACACCTAAGGTGGTATCAAACATGAAAACAAAGTCCAACAAAAACTCCTAAGTGTGATGATCCGAGGTATGTAGCAAAGTTCATCAACATCCACAAGTCATTCAAGTGAAAAGGTGAATAAATAGAAAAAGCGTGACTCCTTTAACGTGACAATCCCATCACCGGAAAAAGTGCAGGCTTACCGGAACTTGTTGACCACTGGTGGCATATGCCAAAAGAGGTCAGTCAAGGCTTTATATGACGGTTGTCAAACAGCAATCCTTGGCAGGAAGCGTAGGTCCAACTGGTGGGTAGGTCCTTATATGGAATAGGTCCCCAGGAGTAAGCCGGAAGCTATACTGATGTTGGTATCCCAAAACCAATTGGCTCAGTGTGTTAGTGGTGCATAGAGAAAAATAAAGAGAAGTGGCCACATAGCGTAACTCCGTATAAAAGAAAAAATACGTGTTTATTCACAGCTAACAAACTTACATTTGGCTGGAAGTAAAAGAGCTCTTGCATGTAAATGGGGCGACAGTGGAGTCCTCCCGACGCGTTTCGTGGTCAAAAGCACATCGTCTGGGGTGTCTCTCCACTGCAGCCCACTCCAATATATGTGTAGTCCATGTAATCACATCCAATCAAATGAAGATCTGACTCACCCCAAACAATCAGCAATCACAGACAGCACATCACCTATCCAAGATGGCGCTGCAGTTTGCACTCCAAGCCTCTATATGAAACAGGAACCTGTAGTTTGCACTCCAAGCCTCTATATGAAACAGGAACCTGCAGTTTGCACTCCAAGCCTCTATATGAAACAGGAACCTGTAGTTTGCACTCCAAGCCTCTATATGAAACAGGAACCTGCAGTTTGCACTCCAAGCCTCTATATGAAACAGGAACCTCACAGAGAATATGGGTATAGTGTCTTTAACGTGGCTGTTACATTTGGAATGTAGTCATTAGGAGTGTGACATGGACATACTGAGTAAAATGAAACAAAATGAAATGCACTGGCCATTAAAATACTTGAAATGTATAAAATAAATAATAGTTGAGGCAAACTGTGAAAATTTACCATGCCACGGACGACAGATGCGACTGCGCGTGCGCCAGAGCCAAGCCTCGTTTGCATGTGCTAACAAGCACGGCAGAGCATAGTAACCATGTATTGTTTGTGTGTCGTGGATTACACTATGCTACCGCGCGTGCGCGATAGCCAAGCCTCACTCTGAATAGATAGAGGCTGCCGTGTAGTGTCCAGTGAGAGCGCGCCTGCAGACCAGGCCTCGCTCTGAGGAACCCGGATGTCTGATAGCTAAAGTGCGCATGCGTGCGCGCCAAGCCTCATTATGAGAGAGGTCATCCGTGATTGGTCAGAGCGGCGCCCGTAGAGAAGAGTCGCATGTCCAATCAAACAAATGAAAAAATGGGGCACAAAAATAAACGGAGAATCACAAAAATAATGTCTATTGCAAAGCGCAATATAAATGGGTAGTGTTAATACTCCCATCAGCGGCACATCAACTATAAGGGCCAGTCATAAAAATTAAATAAAAATAAAAACTTATAAAAATATCGATTCTGCGCTGGAGATGGAAATTGACATCCACTCCAGATCAGAAACAATTAGTGTTAAAAAAAGAGTTTATTTAGAACATGTATTTAATATGTTAAAATTGCGATCTTGTATAAATAAATGTATATATAGATTATCGCTAAAAACAAATGTGTTAGAATCGCATATATTAAAAAAACACAAAATATATCCCTACTACCTCATGTGATCAAAAAAATGCCTCATGTTTAGTGTGAGTCAGATCACCATATACATTGACTCTCATAGCATAAATGATTGTAAATATAACAGAATCCACTATAAAACATTAAGCGCGTATATGATTATTGCGCGTATATATTGAATTTCCAAAGACCCAGAAAATAGAACAAATAATATGAATAGCTCATGACATATTAATAAAAGAATTTATATCCCATTCGACGTTCATTCCGAACGGGGTATATGTCTGAAGTTCGTATATCCAGAATGTCTCTAGGCGGGAGACCCCCCTAGTCATGGCTCCACCTCTCCATGGAGGAGTATATTTATCGATGACAACAAATTTATATTATAACAAATATATAAATTTAAATTTTATATTTTGTGTTTTTTTAATATATGCGATTCTAACACATTTGTTTTTAGCGATAATCTATATATACATTTATTTATACAAGATCGCAATTTTAACATATTAAATACATGTTCTAAATAAACTCTTTTTTTAACACTAATTGTTTCTGATCTGGAGTGGATGTCAATTTCCATCTCCAGCGCAGAATCGATATTTTTATAAGTTTTTATTTTTATTTAATTTTTATGACTGGCCCTTATAGTTGATGTGCCGCTGATGGGAGTATTAACACTACCCATTTATATTGCGCTTTGCAATAGACATTATTTTTGTGATTCTCCGTTTATTTTTGTGCCCCATTTTTTCATTTGTTTGATTGGACATGCGACTCTTCTCTACGGGCGCCGCTCTGACCAATCACGGATGACCTCTCTCATAATGAGGCTTGGCGCGCACGCATGCGCACTTTAGCTATCAGACATCCGGGTTCCTCAGAGCGAGGCCTGGTCTGCAGGCGCGCTCTCACTGGACACTACACGGCAGCCTCTATCTATTCAGAGTGAGGCTTGGCTATCGCGCACGCGCGGTAGCATAGTGTAATCCACGACACACAAACAATACATGGTTACTATGCTCTGCCGTGCTTGTTAGCACATGCAAACGAGGCTTGGCTCTGGCGCACGCGCAGTCGCATCTGTCGTCCGTGGCATGGTAAATTTTCACAGTTTGCCTCAACTATTATTTATTTTATACATTTCAAGTATTTTAATGGCCAGTGCATTTCATTTTGTTTCATTTTACTCAGTATGTCCATGTCACACTCCTAATGACTACATTCCAAATGTAACAGCCACGTTAAAGACACTATACCCATATTCTCTGTGAGGTTCCTGTTTCATATAGAGGCTTGGAGTGCAAACTGCAGGTTCCTGTTTCATATAGAGGCTTGGAGTGCAAACTACAGGTTCCTGTTTCATATAGAGGCTTGGAGTGCAAACTGCAGGTTCCTGTTTCATATAGAGGCTTGGAGTGCAAACTACAGGTTCCTGTTTCATATAGAGGCTTGGAGTGCAAACTGCAGCGCCATCTTGGATAGGTGATGTGCTGTCTGTGATTGCTGATTGTTTGGGGTGAGTCAGATCTTCATTTGATTGGATGTGATTACATGGACTACACATATATTGGAGTGGGCTGCAGTGGAGAGACACCCCAGACGATGTGCTTTTGACCACGAAACGCGTCGGGAGGACTCCACTGTCGCCCCATTTACATGCAAGAGCTCTTTTACTTCCAGCCAAATGTAAGTTTGTTAGCTGTGAATAAACACGTATTTTTTCTTTTATACGGAGTTACGCTATGTGGCCACTTCTCTTTATTTTTCTCTATGCACCACTAACACACTGAGCCAATTGGTTTTGGGATACCAACATCAGTATAGCTTCCGGCTTACTCCTGGGGACCTATTCCATATAAGGACCTACCCACCAGTTGGACCTACGCTTCCTGCCAAGGATTGCTGTTTGACAACCGTCATATAAAGCCTTGACTGACCTCTTTTGGCATATGCCACCAGTGGTCAACAAGTTCCGGTAAGCCTGCACTTTTTCCGGTGATGGGATTGTCACGTTAAAGGAGTCACGCTTTTTCTATTTATTCACCTTTTCACTTGAATGACTTGTGGATGTTGATGAACTTTGCTACATACCTCGGATCATCACACTTAGGAGTTTTTGTTGGACTTTGTTTTCATGTTTGATACCACCTTAGGTGTATCAGTTCACGTGCCAGTTGGCACTGTTGTCACCCCTCGCTACAGAGGAATCTCACATGTTTCACAATTTGTGTCTAACATTTATTAATGTTATATGTGTTTTATTTTTTACTATACACATTTTTTGGTATTTTGATATTCATTTATTAATTTTAGCGCTACACATACGTATTTTTTTGGTTGTTTTGCTTTTTTGAATAAGCCGTGTCAGCAGCTACCATTTACGCACACCTGGCAGCGCAGGGTATCCACTCTCTTTCTCTTTCAACAACCCCTGAGTGTACCGATGAAGCTAGACAGCGAAACGTGTTGATGCACAGGGGCCCACTACCATGTATACCATTGCATATTCATCCTTACCATGTATGGAGTATCATATGCTTTATTTTTTTTATCTTTTTTTGCTTTTCTGTACCATGTATTGTTATAAATGAAATATATATTTTTTTACTCAGTACTGTCCATTGTGCCTCTAAAGTCCAACCTTGGGCTATTTACATGCCCATTTTTTTTTTCTCTAACAATCCCTTATATGGATGTGGCCATAGGAGTGTTTAACTTCTATTTTCTCATATATACACACATAAATAAACAGTGTGCTTCTGGTTACTACGCAAGAAATGAAATACTGAAAATGTATTAATGTTCAAACAGTGAATTGAATAGTCCATAAAGTTCAATATGGAAATAAGTCCATGTGCCAATAGCAATGAAAGATATAATAGAATGAAGGTGTATCCAATTCTTCTCAAGATAATGATATATCCCTCTGGGTGGTAAACCATGTGAATTGTTGAGGGATTCCACCATACACATGTGCCCTCCACCATAATCAAGCCTCTTTACCAGATGGTTACGATCCACAATTACAGAGCTAAAACACATATATAATGGACCCCTCCGTGTGTCTCCGCGGACCAGTTTCAGCATACATGTTCGGTCATGTGTAGGCGCGAGCGGGCAGAATTCCAGCAAACATTTGCCCTTTTCCCAGCAGGCAAATATTCCTGGACTTGTTTTAAAACCGTCCGCTGGAATCCTGCCCGCTCGGTCGTCAGTACAGACCTACCGTACATGTCCGAGCGCCCGCCGTCCCTCGCATGCGTCGAATGACTTCGACGCATGCGTGGAAGCATTTAAAAGGCAGGCCCGCCCACGGCGCCACAGCGACGGCGCGGACACGCCCCGCGTATTGTTCACGCGCGAACTTCTGTACGATGGTTAGTACAGCCATCGTACAGAAGTCCCTGGGCAGACATGTACGGTGAAAACGGTCCGACGGACCGGTTTCATCGTACATGTTTGCCCGTGTGTACCCGGCCTAAATGGGATCAGTTTGGTCCACTGGGTTTCAACATATGTTCCTCAATATCAAACGCCACAACTTCAGATCCAACTCAGACAGCACTATTATTTATGTATGTATGTATGTATGTATGTATGTATGTATGTATGTATGTATGTATGTGTATATATATATATATATATATATATATATATATATATATATATATATATATATATATATATATATACACACATATACATACATACATATATATATATATATATATATATATATATATATATATATATACACATATACATACATACATACATACATATACACACACACATATATATGTTATAATTTTTTTTTGGATAGTTATGTATAGTTTGATTTTCCTTTGTTGCTTACATAACAAGAAAAATGCTATAGGTATGTATGTTGATATTTGAAGCCACTTGTATGGAACGGTCATTGTGTATTGACATTTATGTATTTTGATAGATGTTTTCAGAGTTTGTATATTGTACATTCTGTACATATGGCAAAGAAATACTTTATATAAATTTAATTTTATCTATCCATCTATATTTGTGGAATTCTGTCCGACTAAGGTAAACACCTAGTATTTGGCACCTCATCCCAAATAATCAAGTATCCAAAAAGGGGAGAAATTGGGAGGGGATTATCACGGTGCTATACACATACATACACACAGCAAGAGCTGCACCCGTCACAAAGCCTTGGCCAACTGATAGATTGCTTAGGCCCCAAGCATTATACTTATTGTAAATGTTGTCAGATAAAACCTGTAGCTCTGTGATGCCCTACACCACGGGAACAGTAGAGGAAAGGACAACAGTGATAGACAATCCAACCCTACTGTACAGTGCAAAACTGCCAATGTAATACTGGGAGCTGGATGAAGACACTGAATACATACTGGGACTTCAGAGGTGCTAGATACACGTATCAATCTCTCGCTCTTTTCGCTTTTATTTTAACAAATCGATTTTAATGGATAATCATATTAAATGAAAGATTTTTAACTAAAGAAATTATGGTCTGTGTGTATTGCATGTATCTAGCATCTGTAAAGACCCAGTACGTACTCTGTAATTTACAACCTTTTAGCTACCGTATTTATCGGCCTATAACACGCGCCCTAACTTCAAGAGGGAAGTTTCAGGAAAAATACTTTCCACAGTCCCCTGCATATAACACGCAGGCACAGTTTACCCTCTATTTTCAGGGTAAAAAAGTGAGTGTTATACGCCAATAAATACAGTATATAACACTAGGAGATAAATGAATTACACTATAACAGAATAGTGTAAAAAAAAGAATACCAAGTAATGACCTCATTACTGCTGTGAAGCTTCTCCAATCACTCATTGGCATCCTTGGGAAGGTTCAGTGAAAAGCTTTATTGCTAAACTGCATTGCTGAAAAGTGAAGCTGCCTCACTGGTAGGAACTACAGGACTGGATGAACAGCATCTGCATGTATCTGTCTACTTGAATGCTTCCTTTGTAAAAAATGTGTTAATTTTTTATTTATTTTTTACTTAGAAATTATTACCATTGCACAGATCACTAGTGCAGTCTGATTAAGCACACACAATGTAAATCAGATTATTCAGACAGACTTTCTTCACCCAACAAACACATCCACAAATGTACCGTATGCTTGAAGGGCAATCATTTATTCCTAAAGCTTAATGTGCATCATTGTGCAATGAAAGGAGCATCATTAGTACATTTTACTTCATTAAAAGAGGTAAAACAGGTACATCAAAAAAATATGACCAATCACCAGATCTCTAGAAATGCCAAGGCCAAATGCCAACTTAGCTGATTGTGTTATATGGAAGTAAAAATGACAAATGGAAGTAAACAAAATAAAATAAAATAAAATAGGTTAAAAAAGTTTTGTAATTTCAAAAACGAGAGATATAAATCCCAAATAGCTTCTAGTAAATTATGGCCAAACTGGGGCTACTTATGAAATGGACAAAAAAAATTAAATTATTATATATACACACATACACACATTGTACATACACATACGTATATACTATAGATAAAAAGATTTATAGGACAAGTTGTTAGAATGTAACACAGCTACAAGCTCAGTGATAATGGCAAAGTACAAAAAAGACAAGGTTTTAATCCAGCAACAAACCTGTACAGTTAAACTGATTTGTCCATTTTAATGGCACACATTTTCCAGTTCTGAATGTCCCTTGGGGCCCAATTAGTGCACTTAGTTATTGGCAGTAGTATACACTGAAAAACTGCAGCCACTGTCCCTACAATTGAGATTATAATTAAGACTTATGCCTGATTTGGACCCAAACATGCAGTGATTGGGGCCTGTATGCAGAAGAACGATTAAACTGCCTATCCATAGAGCCCTATTCGGTGAATGTGATTTACATTCCAGTTACATAAATAACTGTATACACTCCATCACTTCAAATTGCTGCCACTTCCTCTCATTACTATCTTGTAAATGAAAGACTCCACACTATTTAAAAAAAATGGCAGCATGTTCTCCTTTGCAATGCTCCCAATAATTCTAGTGTTATATTATTTGGTAATTGGCATTCATTAAATTAATATTATATGAGCAAATGTTACCCCAGATGGGGGAATTCTTGGCTTTTTTTTCTCTCTCATATATTTTAATGTGTTTTACATATGCAACACACACACACATACAAAATTAGGTTAGAGCAAATAGTCATCTAGGCAACTTGTATCTGCCAAAAGGCAGTCAACTGTTTTCTTGTTATTTCTCTTGCTTTAAATTTTCCTAAAACATTTTATATTCTTGTATGTTTACACTGAAGTGAAAGAATCCATCCACACGAAAAAAATTGTTTATAGTCGCAGCCCTGAGACAGCCACTTACCGTATTAATCGGCGTATACCGCGCACTTTTTTGCCCTGAAAATCAGGGCAAAATCGTGGGTGCGCGGTATACGCCGATACCCGCGCCGAGTTTGAATACTGTGTCGACATATACCGAGCGCAGTACACTCGGGTATAGTCGGGCAGTCTCGGCTCCTTCCACGCTCACGTCCTGGACGTACAGGACGTCAGCGCGAGAGTTGCCGAGCCTGCCCGACAATACACGAGTGTACTGCGCTCTGTATATGTCGGCGCAGTATTCAAACTCGGCGCGGGAAACGAGCGGGGAGGACGCGAGGACGCCACAGAAGGACGCCGGACCCAACGAAGAGGACACCCGAAGCCGCAGACGGACGCTGGACCCGACGAGGCCGCACAAGACACCAAAACTGTAAGTACAAAAAACTTTTTTCCACAGGAATGCGGGTCCACTTTAGGGGTACGCGCTATACCCCAATAAATACGGTACTTTTTGGATTCCCCTACCATAGTTTCTGACTTTCTACCAACCTAGGAGTTTTTCCATGTCGACCTTTGTGTATTACAGCTGCTCCCGTTGAATTTTACATAATATAAAATACTTTCAAAGTTAAGAAATTGAGTGTAATAGTTACCCCAGGTGTGCATACCCAGAAACTCAAGGGCTAAGATCTCATTAACAAGTTAGGTGTTTAAAACTCAAATCGTAGTTTTTGGTGGTCCTAATCCTTAAAAACCAGGTTAGAATATCTTAATGATATAAGTCAACTTCTAAATCAAAACAACTCACCTCTCTGCGCACCATGCTGCATTCGTACTGGTCTAGAAAGATACTTAGCACTGTCCCCCATAAGCCTCCAGAAATGTTCTGACAACTGTCAGACAAAGTAACACAACCTTCTTTAATCGATGTCAAGGCAGATCCAATGCCCAGGCTAGTGAACCTCACCTGCAATAAATATTCAAAAACATATGAAAATACATTTTTAGACCCATCTATGAGGATGCAACTTGTTAAATCTAAACTCTGGGCACACCTTTAAATGCAGTTGAAATGCATACGTAACGGTTTTAACTTCCAAAAAATTAGTAATTCTGTTCAGCCTGTCTTAAGCTTAGTACACACTAATGCCGCGTACACACGATCGGAAATTCCGACAACAAATGTTCGATGTGAGCTTTTTGTCAGAAATTGCCACCGTGTGTAGGCTCCATCGGAAATTTGCTGTTGGAATTTCCGACAAGAAAAATTTGAGAGCTGGTTCTCAATTTTTCCGACAGCAAAAGCTCTTCGGAAATTCCGATCGTCTGTATGCAATTCCAACGCACAAAAATCCTACGCATGCTTGGAATCAATTCGACGCATGCTTGAAATCATTGAACTTCATTTTTCTCAGCTCGTCGTAGTGTTGAACGCCACCGTGTTCTTGACGTTTGGAATTTCCGACAACATGTGTGACCGTATGTATGCAAGTTTAAGCCAAAATTCCGTTGGAAATTGTTGTCAGAATTTCCAATCGTGTGTACGTGGCATAATAGTAATTTTTTGTTTTGTTTTTTCAATTCAATAAGCTTAAAGTGGATGTAAACCCAAATTTTCTTTTTTTGCTGGCACAATTTATAGTATAAGATTTCCTATCATCTGTGCCCAGTCCTGCCACACAGAGTTAATCCAGCTCTGAGCAATCCTCTTTTATTGTTCAGTGAGATAAATCTTGACAAACAAGACAGGCATTATTTTTTAATTCCCACCCCCACTCCTTTTCTGAAGTCATGTGGTTACTTTTCTGGATTTTGACTGGATGTTAGTGATCATAGCAGAATTTAGTGTAAGGAATACACAAGAGAAAATGCATGTTGACAAGGGGAGTGTAGAGGAGGGCGGGGAGCCTACTGACATTACGATTCCACTCACCGAGCTCCAGACAACAGACCCACCCACAGAATCTGCAGTTGTTCTTATAACAGACATAGGGGAGACATTTGACAGGTGGCATGTATATCCTTATAGATCAGCACTATGGCAGTAGTTTAGAAAGGATGAGAGTGGGTTTACATCCACTTTAATGAAAAAAAAACCTCACCTCCCGGGTCAGAGCCGCTGTGCTAACAATCCGATGTGTCAATTCCTGTGGTGCTACTGTGTTCTGACAGGACGACATCTCAGCCTCGCCAGAACACTCCGATCATCGCTCTGTCATTGACTGAGAGAGCTGATCGGAATCTAGTCAGCAGACCTTTTTCTGTCATGCCCCGGCCGGCTTCTGTTGGACCAGCGGCAGTACACACAGGCCAAATGCCTGCTGGATTCTATTGAATCGGCTGATTTTGCCGAACATTCAGCACGTGTGTATTAGGCTTTAGTCCAACTCTTTTAGCCTTTGCTTGGGCAAAACAGGCAAAAACTCTCTCCTTTCAGGACAGTTTTATAGATTTAACTGCTTCTGCCAGTTGCATGCACAAAAAGGCATGTACAGATCCCTGTATGGATCCATGACATCTATGAAAGCACCTAACTTGCTTGTACCGAGAACACAGATCTGTAGCTAAACTGCTTCAATGCGAATGCAAAGCCTGAAGCAATTCAGAAGCTAATCATGTGCAAGTCAGGCAAAGAAAAACAAAAAGCACACTACGTTGACCTGCCTTTACGAGTCAGGCAAACATGTACACATGGTTAGATAGAATTTAAACATGTTCTAAACCTATAATTTACATCAATTAATTATTGAATTAGATTTACCGTATTTATCGGCGTATACCGCGCACTTTTTTCCCCTGAAAATCAGGGCAAAATCGTGGGTGCGCGGTATACGCCGATACCCGCTTTCCCGCGCCGAGTTTGAATACTGCGCCGACATATACCGAGCGCAGTACACTCGTGTATTGTCGGAAACGAGCGGGGAGGACGCGAGGACGCCGCAGAAGGACGCCGGACCCGACGAAGAGGACACCCGAAGCCGCAGACGGACGTCGGACCCGACGAAGAGGACACCCGAAGCCGCAGACGGACGCCGGACCCGACGAAGAGGACACCCGAAGCCGCAGACGGACGCCGGACCCGATGAAGAGGACACCCGAAGCCGCAGAAGGACGCCGGACCCGACGAAGAGGACACCCGAAGCCGCAGACGGACCCGACGAGGCCGCCGATGGACGCCGAGCAAGACACCAAAACTGTGAGTACAAAAAAAAAATTCCACAGGATTCGGGGCAACTTTAGGGGTGCGCGGTATACGCGGGAGCGCGTTATACCGCGATAAATACGATACATACATTAATCTTCAGATCATATTCTTAATAAAATAGCGTGCCATTAGGCCATATGATGCTTGTAACCACTGCAGTTACATCAAGCCACATGCATTTTAATGTATATGCTAGTGGTACAAAATTTTTGGGGGATATTATAGCAAAAAGTAAAAAATATTGCATTTTTTTCAAAATTGTTGCTCTATTTTTGTTTATAGCGCAAAAAAAACAAAACGCAGAAGTGATCAAATACCAAAAGAAAGCTCTATTTGTGGGGAAAAAAGAATGCCAATTTTGTTTGGGAGCCACGTCGCACGACCGCGCAATTGTCAGTTAAAGCGACGCAGTGCCGAATCGCAAAAACTGGCCAGGTCCTTTAGCTGCCTAAAGGTCCGGGTCTTAAGTGGTTAACATACCATTAAATATCACTACACACAACATTCAAACTGACCTTTATTAAATATAAACCTTAATATTTTACTTTGTTTTTCAACAATTTAATTGGATAGACCATAGCTTTAAGTTTGTTAAGCTATTTAATACAGAGGAATTTAAAAGCAGATGTTCACTGTAGCTGATCCCACTGTGAAAGGTCAGAAACAAGTCAATGACATTTAATTACCAAGTAAATTAAAGATACATTCTATATTCTGTACTGCCTTCTTGTTCTTGCATTCAGTTCCCTTGAGCATTACAGAGAAGAAGAGTACACACATCAGAGACCGATCACATCATTTATTTAAAACTGGAGTAACACAACTGCAGATAACACACTGAATGGAACGGGCAGAACACACGACTTTAGTTAAGCAAAAGATTGTGTTTTAATCTCTGAAAGGTGGTAGAATTCTGACATTCTCACAATAAAGTGTTCAAAATGTCTAGGCATATTAAGAACCGCTTGGATTTAGTTGTTGCCCTCAATTTCAAAGGCTAAAAAGGGTTTGCATAATTTTACCAAGAAAAAAAATAAAAATTGAAATTAATGAAGTAAAGCAATTATTAATTGCTGAGAGGCTAAATCAAAACAGAGAATTTAATGAAAACCTATTTGCACTTGTTAGCCTTCTTTCATAAATGGATTAAACCGAGGAAAAATACAGTCTGCTGTACTGGCAAAATAAAGCGGTAATGTAAAGACTTTGGGGCAGATTCACATAGAATTGCAACGGCGTAACGTATCGCATTTACGTTACACCGCCGCAAGTTTTACGGGCAAGTGCTTGATTCACAAAGCACTTGCCTGTAAACTTTCGGCGGCGTAGCGTAAATCCGTCCGGCGCAAGCCCGCCTAATTCAAATGGGGCATGTATCATTTAAATTAGGCGCGTTCCCACGCCGAACGTACTGCGCATGCTCCGTTTTGAAATTTCCCGCCGTGCTTTGCGCGAAATGACGTCGCACCGACGTAATCTTTTGAACGGCGACATGCGTTACCTTTCCTATTCACAGACGACTTACGCAAAAAAAATATATTTAAAATTCGACGCGGGAACGACGGCCATACTTTAACATGGCTAGTCTAAATATAAGCCACGAAATAGCATCCGTAACTTTACACCGGGAAAAGCCGACTAGCGACGACGTAAGAGAATGCGACGACCACGCGTACCTTTGTGGATCGCCGTAAACAGCTAATTAGCATACCCGACGCGGAAAGCGACGCAAACTCCACCCAGCGGGCACCGAAGTATTACACCTACGATCCGAAGGCGTAAGAAGCCGTACACCTGTCAGATCGAAGCCAGAAGCCGTCGTATCTTGGTTTGAGAATTCAAACTAAAGATACGACGTGGCAAATTTGAAAGTACGCCGGAGTATCAGCAGATACTCCGGCGTACTTTTTCTGTGAACCTGGCCCTCTGAAAGGGTTTTAATTTCAAAATGTAAGTCGGGGTAAAAACATACGCCGTACATCTCTACAATACATGCAAATTTACCCATGTTCTGCCCTTTGAAAATTTCAAAAGTACATGAAAAATGTCTGCTGGGCCTGCCAGAAATCCAGTAAGCACTTAACTTTCTGTGCACTCTACACTTTTTCCTAAGCAGTGTTAGCAGACCAGTCCATTCACCCCTTGGGCTACTGAACACCTTTCCCATATGTTATGGAAGAGAGAAGGAGGGGTTATGTAGTCCAACAAAGCACACTGGGCAGGGCTGACAACATTATTTTGGATTTCATTGCAGCAGTTGTCAGCCCAAACAGGAAGCTAGGAGCAAAGTGGATTTCTCACAGATCAACAGGTACTTTTCCTGTAATAAAGGGATTTTTAATACAGCTTACCTGTAAAATCCTTTTCTTGGAGTACATCACGGGACACAGAGCGGCATATTCATTACTATATGGGTTATATGGAGTACCTTCAGGTGTTGACACTGGCAATCTCAAACAGGAAATGCCCCTCCCTATATAACCCCCTCCCATAGGAGGAGTACCTCAGTTTTGTAGCAAGCAGTATGCCTCCCAAAATGGTCCCCAAAAAGAGGGGTGGGAGCTCTGTGTCTCATGATGTACTCCAAGAAAAGGATTTTACAGGTAAGCTGTATTAAAAATCCCTTTTTCTTTATCGTACATCACGGGACACAGAGCGGCATATTCATTACTATATGGGATGTCCCAAAGCAATGCTCACAATGAGGGGAGGGAGAACATCTCCAAGATAAAAGGATTTAATTTAGAGAAATACTCAAATCATAATAAATCCAACTTAGTTGAGAAAAATAATCTTAAATTTTAAATTTAACTCAAAAAAGAGGAGCCCCCGGAATCCGAGGGTCTCAAACTGCAGCCTGCAGCACTGCCTGCCCAAAGGCTGTATCAGACTTCCTTCTTACGTCCAACTGGTAGAATTTTGTAAACGTGTGGACAGAAGACCAGGTTGCCGCCTTGCAAACCTGAGCCATAGAGATCTGGTGGTGTGCTGCCCAGGAGGCGCCCATGGCCCTAGTAGAATGAGCCTTTAATGATACTGGAGGAGGCAACCCTTTCAAGCCGTAGGCCTGAGTGATTAACTGCTTAATCCACCTAGAAATGGTGGACTTTGCAGCTGCCTGCCCCTTCTTGGGCCCATCCGGTAATATGAACAGCACATCTGTTTTCCGGATCTTCTTTGTAGCTTTAAGATAGGCCTTCATGGCCCTGACGATATCCAAGGTATGCAGCAACCCTTCCTTTCTGGAAGTAGGTTTAGGGAAGAAGGATGGTAATACCAAATCCTGGTTCAAATGAAAACTGGATACAACCTTCGGTAGGAAGGAAGGATGAGGGCGGAGAACGACCCTGTCCTTATGAAAAATAAGATATGGTTCCTTACAGGATAAGGCCGCCAGTTCCGATACTCTTCTTGCGGAAACTATGGCGACCAAAATTACTAACTTCCTTGTCAGTAAAACCAAAGGAATTTCAGCCAACGGCTCAAACGGTTGTTTCTGTAAACTTGACAGAACAAGGTTTAAATCCCACGGGCAAAGCGGGGATTTAACTGGAGGTTTAATACGTAAGACCCCTTGAAGGAAGGTCTTAACCAGCGAGTGGGTGGCCAGCGGCCGCTGAAACCACACTGACAGAGCAGAAATCTGTCCTTTGATTGTGCTTAATGCCAATCCTTTATCCACTCCTAGCTGGAGAAAACTTAATACTCTATCGATGGTAAATTTGCGAGAAAGCCATCGCTTGGACTCACACCAGCCTACATAGGCCTTCCAGACCCTGTAATAAATCACCCTAGAGACCGGTTTCCTGGCTCTGATTAGGGTAGAGATTACTTTCTGAGACAGACCTCTACCCCTGAGAATCAGGGATTCAGCTTCCAGGCCGTCAAATTTAGATGCCGTAAGGCAGGGTGGAGGATCGGACCTTGCGATAGCAGGTCTGGCCGTAGAGGAAGAGTCCAAGGGTCTCCCACTACCATCCTTAAGATTAGTGAGTACCATGCCCTTCTGGGCCATGCTGGAGCTACCAGGATGACTGGTATGTGCTCCACCCGGATCCTGCGCAGCAGGCGGGGTAGTAACTGGAGCGGGGGAAACGCATTAAGAAGTTTGAACTGATGCCAAGGGCAAACCAACGCATCGGTTCCGCAGGCCATCGGATCCCTTGAGCGGGACATGAACCTGTCTAGCTTCTTGTTGAGTCTCGATGCCATGATATCCACGTCCGGCACTCCCCATCTTTGGCAGAGTGCTTGAAAGATTTGTGGATGCAGAGACCATTCCCCCGGCAAAAGAGTCTGGCGGCTTAAGAAGTCCGCCTGAAAGTTGTCCACTCCTGGAATGAATATTGCCGATATGCAGGGCACATGAGCCTCTGCCCATAGGAGAATCAAGCTCACCTCTCTCTGAGCGGCTTGACTCCTGGTTCCCCCTTGGTGATTTATGTATGCCACGGCCGTTGCATTGTCTGATTGAATTCTCACCGGGAACCCCTGCAATTTTGACGTCCAAGCCCTGAGGGCTAGTCGAGCAGCTCTGAGCTCCAAGATGTTGATGGGCAACTGCTTCTCTGGCGTTGCCCAAGTACCTTGGCGAGTGCAACCATCCAAAATTGCTCCCCAGCCCGTCAGGCTGGCGTCTGTGGTCACTATCTTCCAAGCCACTGGGCTGAAAGACTTCCCCTTCAGTAGATTCTGAGGGTCTAACCACCAACACAGACTTTGTCGGACTCTTGATGAGAGCGGCAACGGGATATCCAAGGCCTGTGGCCTTCTGCTCCATGCTGACAGGATGGCTGCCTGCAGGATGCGAGTGTGGCTCTGGGCGTATGGTACCGCCTCGAATGTGGCCACCATCTTGCCTAGTAACCTCATACATAGGCGAATAGTCGGTTCCTTCTTGCTTAGAACCAGTAGGATTAATTCCTTGATGGCTTTGACCTTCCTCAGAGGTAGAAACACTCTTTGTTGTTCTGTGTCTAATCTCATGCCGAGATATTCCAACTGCCTTGTGGGCAGGAAAGCTGACTTTTCTCGATTTAGGACCCAGCCGAACTTCTCGAGGTATTGGACCGTGAGGACCACTGCTCGCTCCAAGCCGGGAGACGAGTGATCTATGACTAGGAGGTCGTCCAGGTATGCTAGGATCGTGACCCCTTGGATCCTTAGTTTGGCTAGGATTGGAGCTAGGACCTTCGTGAACACCCGGGGGGCCGTAGCCAACCCGAAGGGAAGCGCCACGAATTGGAAGTGACGCGAAGCCACCATGAAGCGTAGATATTTTTGATGTGGCTGATAAATTGGAAGATGAAGGTAGGCATCCTTTATGTCTATGGACGCCATGAAGTCGTCCTTTTGGAGTGTGGTAGCTGCTGACCGCACGGATTCCATCCGAAATGAGCGGATCTTTAGGTATGTATTTACCATCTTTAGGTCCAAAATTGGCCTGACATCTCCATTGGACTTCGGGATGATGAATAGGTTGGAGTAGAAACCTAGCCCCTGTTCCAGGACTGGTACCTCTACTATTACTTCCTGGGAAAGTAGATGATTTAATGCCGACATTAATGCGGCTCCCCTCTCCGGATCGTTTGGAATCCTCGACTCCTGGAAATGAAGAGGAGGAAACCTTAGGAAATCTAATTTGTAGCCCGTGGCCACAGAAGACCGTACCCACTCGTCGGGAATGCTGGCTTCCCAAACCTCTGAAAAGAGTCGCAGCCTTCCCCCCACCTTCGTGGGTGGGGGCGCCCCTTCATAAGGTCGGCTTGGGGGCTGGTTTTGCTGGTTTGCGAACCCACTGCTTTCTGCCTCTAGCAGCCTGTCCTTGTGATTTGCTGTTGAAGCCGAAGTTTGCTTTCGCAGGAGGCCGTCGATACTGTTTGGCATTAGAGGGCCCCTGCCCAGGGGAGTACTGTCGTTTAAACGCAGGCCCCTGAAACTTCCTCTTAGTTGGCAAGAGAGTACTTTTGCCATTTGAAATGGTTTGAATGTATTTATCTAGGTCTTCTCCGAAGAGTCGTCCTCCATGGAAGGGGAACCCTACCAGGAGCTTCTTGCATGGGGGCTCGGCCTCCCAGCTTTTTAACCATAAGAGTCTTCTCATATGGATAAGGGATAACGATAAACGTGACGCTTGCTGGATAGAATCCTTAATTGCGTCTACTGTAAAATATATGGCCCTAGGGACATCCGAAAATTCTTCTGCCTGCTGGGCAGGAATAAGTTTAAGCATCTGCTTAACTTGATCCGATAATGCTTGAGCAACCCCAATCGCAGCCACAGCTGGCTGTACTACTGCCCCTGCAGTAGTGAAGGAGTTCTTAAGTAGTGCTTCCAAGCGTTTATCAACTGGATCCTAGAATACCTGTATGTTTTCTACAGGGCATGTTTAATGATTTGTTAATACATGAGATGGCTGCGTCCACTGCAGGAGTAGCCCATTTCTTGGAAAATTTATCTTCCATAGGATATAGGGCAGAGAATCTTTTAGGTGGTAAGAAGATTTTATCTGGCTTGTTCCAATCTTGGAACAAAACTCCCTCTAGTAGAGGGTGGATCGGAAATACTGCATTGCTTTGAGGCGCCCTCAGTGAGCCCAAAGCTGAAACCGAAGATACCTGGAGATCTGGTACTGGCAAGTTGAATGCATTATGGACCAAGTCCGTTAAGGCTTGAATCCACCAGCTCTCCCCTTGGGAGACTGCTCCAGACTCCTCTGTATCCGGATCTTCGATCCCTGAACCTACTTGGTCCTTGTCCAAGAGGTCGTCCAATTCCCATGAGGAAAGGACCTCCTCTTCTGAGGGTCCGCGCTCGGGCGACGGAGATCTAATCCGTTTACTGCCCCGCATAGCTGTGGCTATCATTTTTTCCCATTCTTTTCTCCATCTCTCTTAAAGAGGTGAGTAATACCTCGTCCGTGACCATCTTAGGGTTGGACTGACCCGCGCCAGCTCCAGCCCCAGATCCCGATGGCCCCAAGGCTCCCTGTGGGGAAAGCAGCGGCATAACTTTGTCCGAGACCTCAGACTCTCTGGGGGAATCCCCACCTCTTGTACCCTCTGACCCGGATGCCATGGTACAATACCGAGGTACACCTGCTACATATTGGTATTTGGAACTATAAAAGTTAATTGCCCAAACACCTGTTTGGGGGATAAAAAATGCTTCCTCTCCCCTAGATGACTTTTCTTTTTTTTTTTTCCGTTTTTGTTTCAAATCCAGGAAAGAAAAAACATTCTGTCCCCCTGAGTAGTATTGCAAAGAAAAACTATGAGATGGAAAAGAAACAGCCTATTTCTAGGCTTGAAAAACAGTCTTCTGAAGACTGCAATATCCTTTCTGGCCACTGTGTGTCCTCGGCGCCCCGTGCTGCCGCTCTGGTCTTTCCTCCCCAGTTCCAAAGTATTGAATGCTGTATGGAACAAACAAGGAAGGGCCGCCCCTTCCTTAAGCCACTGACCCGCCCTTCCCCCCCAGCAATCTCAAACAGGAAATGCCCCTCCCGACAGGGGGGGGGGGGGGGGGGGTTTGGGAGGAAGGGACCTCTCTGCTCCAGCAAACTGCAGCCTGCAGCCTGGAACCACGAGGAGGTCAGCGTTTTGCCTGCTTTGCAGGCTCTGAGGAGGAAGACTGAATGGAGCATCGCCTGGAGGCTTGCAGGTAAGCACAGCTCTCTGACACACACATATACTTTTATATCACACAGGCCCCACTCAATGCTTTTCCAACACTACAAGGGAGGTCACATCTTATGGGGAATAATACATATAGAGCCATCCTATCTCTATGATATGTGACTAGTTTGCCAGATGCAGTGCATAACTTTAGGCATGTCCCCTGTGACCCCCCAGAAAAAACCTGCTAAGAACCAAGTTCCGCAAGTTTTCCCCTCACTTACCTGCTCCATGCCGCAGGACTTTGCCAAGCAAGAGGCCCAATCTTCCCCCATCTCCGTGGGGATGTCTAGACCTTCAGGCCCTGGGTTCCTATGAAGGATCCACTGTCCTGGGCCCATATAGCACCCTGGCAACAGAAAACATTAGGCACCCAAAGGTTTCTAAGTTCTGGGCCCAGGGTCCAGCTCTCTAAAAAGAAAAGCATTATGGGCTATACCCCAAGGGTTTGGGGTCCGGTTACTGACCACTTTAGCGCTGAGGCTTTTTTGGACAGAACCGGTAGCTCACCTAATCCCAAGGATGCGGAGGCAAGCTAAACCATGACTAACACCTAAGACACTGGCGTAAAAACTGAGGTACTCCTCCTATGGGAGGGGGTTATATAGGGAGGGGCATTTCCTGTTTGAGATTGCCAGTGTCAACACCTGAAGGTACTCCATATAACCCATATAGTAATGAATATGCCGCTCTGTGTCACGTGATGTACGATAAAGAAAAGCATTTTTTTGGACAAAGCCAGGGGAAATGTGCATGTATAGCATAAATGTTCACAGATTTTCGTTTTTTTCTAAGGAACACTTTACCTAAAAGCAATTGCCTAATTCAGTCCCATCTACATTGCTAAATCTCAAACTTTATGTGTTACCTGAAACTTTAACGAGGTAATAAACAAAAAAAAACAAAAAAATCGGCCATAGGTTAATGCCATAATGTGCTAATATAACAGACTTGCCAAACAGAGACCTCTGGCGCTGACGTCACTGCTGCACATGTGCATCATTGTGTTGCCATCGCGTTCTCTGCATTTACACTTAAGCCTTGTACACACAATCAGATTTTACAATGGGAATTGTGTGAGGTTAAGCTGTTGTCGGAAAATCCGACCATTTGAATGCTCCATCGGATGTATTATCTACTACATGATGCAAATCCAAGCCGTTTACAAGGCACCTACAGGCAAGACTTTGTATATATTTATAGGCTTACCTGTTCAGTAAAGTAAACATTTTCGTTTAAAGGGGTTGTAAAGGTTCAGCTATTATTTTTTTTTAAAAACAAACATGTCATACTTACCTCCACTGAGCAGTTAATTTTGCACAGAGTGGCCCCGAACGTCCTCTTCTGGGGTCCCACGGTAGCTCTCGTGGCTCCTCCCTGCAAGAGCCAACCCCCTTTGGGAAGCGAGTTAGATTGCGGGCGTGCTTCCGTGCCATACAATTGGCATCCATAGCCACCGATTGTATGATTCGGCCCCGCACCCGGAGCCAATGGCTGCACTATCAATCTATCCAATGAAGAGCCGACAAGATCTGGGGAAAGCAACGAGGGATCGCGCCCACGGACATTCGGGGCTCGGGTATGTAAAAACAGCTCGGGGGCAGTGACTGCAAGGTGTCTTTTCACCTTAATACATAGGATGCATTAAAGCGGATGTGCCACGGGGAAAAAATATTAAAAGCCAGCAGCTACAAATACTGCAGCTGCTGACTTTTAATATTAGGACACTTACCTGTCCTGGAGTCCAGCGCTGATCGCAGCAGAGCACGAGCGATCGCTCGTCTCTCTGCTGCTCCCCCCTCCATCCACGCTCAGGGAACCAGGAAGTGAAGCGCTGCGGCTTCACTGCCCGGTTCCCTACGGCGCATGCGCGAGTCGCGCTGCGCCCGCCGATTGGCTCACACGCTGTGTGCTGGGAGCCGAGTGTTCCCAGCACACAACGGGCGACAGACGGGATGTGACGGAATGCCCGTCTTTCGCCCGTAGCGTGTGGCCGGAAGTGGGTGCAAATACCTGTCTTTAGACAGGTGTCTGCACCCCCCTCCCCCCTGAAAGGTGTCAAATGTGACACCGGAGGGGGGGAGGGTTCCGATCAGCGGGACTCCACTTTAGGGTGGAGAACCGCTTTAAGGTGAAAAAACACAAGGGTTTACAACAATTTTAAATACCACTTTAATATCAGATTTGACCAGCAATGCCACTGCAGTTAAAAGCTGGAGATGAGACTGTGGGGGTTATTTATGAAAATAAAATCCACTTCGCAAAGTGCACTTGAAATTGCACTGAAAGTGCAGTCGCTGTAAATCTGAGGGGTAGATCTGAAACGAGGGGAAGCTCTGTTGATTTTATTATCCAATCATGTGGAAGCTAAAATTCCGTTTTTTTATTTTCCTTGCATGTCCCCCTTTGGATCTACAGTGACTGCACTTCTAAGTGCACTTTACACTTGTAGTGCAAAAGAGGATTTGCCTCTAGTAAATGACCCCCAATATGTACATATTATATGCTGGTGTATGTAGACAGAAAAATGCATGTAATCAATAAAAAAAAATTAAAAAAAGTGATGATTTTATATTGATGGCCTGGTAAAGTGCACTAACCTCTGGGTCTCTGTCTACCCACAAAGGAATCAACCATTCCAAACCCAGCCGTGATATGACTTGTTCTTCAGTACCATGATCATATGGTAAAGACCAAAGAGGCACCCAGTCCTGAAAGACAAAACTTCATCTTAAAAAATAACAAAGAAAATATGTAGGAGTGATTATTGAGTATGAATGGAGTATTTTAAAATATCTGTTTGGATGGAGGTACACAGAGTTTCTGTAGCAACACAACACGTCACAGCTCTGCTATATATATATATTTAGATTTGACTAGCATGGAAAATGTTTAGAATTGCTAGGTTTTTTATCATCATCTCTCTTCTTTTTCCACACATTCTTAGCCTGGAGATGACAGAGGGCGTAAACACACATCTTCCCTAGCAGTATTAAAAAAACCTGACAGAGTTTCTAACCTCTTAAATTGTAAATATAGAACTAAAAAGGTTTAGATGGAGATGGCCTTCAAATACATGCCAACTGCAGAACAATATTTCAGTATAGAAAATGATTACCGTATTTATCGGCATATAACACATGCCGGCATAGGAGCCGAAAGAGAGGAGATGACAGCTCTGAGGTACTCTATCGGCGTATAACACGCACCCCTGCTTTGTCCCCGATTTTCAGGGATAAATACAGTATATTTTATATACAGTGATGAATATACCTTACAAAGACCATTTTTAGATATGATGACAAGGTTACAAAATGTGAATTTTGGTGGGAATGTATGTGACAAATTTGCTTATTTAAAAAAAGAGTTGGCTAGAAGCGCCATGGCAGCGTTTTGCAATGATGTCTCTATAGACATAAATAGAATTGTAGCACTTTTTATTTTATTTTTTTTAATTTTCCAATTTGAGATACTCAATAGATATTTTTTTTTGAATCTATATAATAATAATATACAGGTGCATCTCAAAAAATGTAAATATCATCAAAAATGTTATTTATTTCCATAATTCAAAAAGTGAAACTCATATTTTACATAGATGTGGTACACACACGGAGTGATATATTTCAAGCATTTCTTCATTTTAATGTTGATGATTATGGCTTACAGCTAGTGAAAACCCAACATTCAGTATCTCATAAATTTGAATATTGTGAAAAGGTTCAATACTGAAGACCTATGGTATCATACTCTAATCAGCTAATTAACTCAAAACACCTGTAAAGGTTTCCTGAGCCCTTAAATGGTTTCTTATGCTGGCCATACACTATACGAAAAATTGGCCGAACCCATTTTCGAAAAACGAACATTTGGCCATGAGCGCAAACGATAGTGTCATCATGTAATGACTGATAAATTGTTCAGTGGACATAAATGAATGCATTTTTGTTTGTTTTTACATATACCTAGTGTAAGGCAGTTCGGAAACATTAACTGGCCAAAAAACGAACAAACGGTCTAAATGACCACATTTTGGCAATTTTGTTGTATAGTGTATGGCCAGCATTAGTCTAGTTCAGTGGTTACACAATCATGTGGAAGACTTGACAGTTGTCCAGAAGACAGTCATTAACAACTTCCACAAGGAGGGTAAGTCACAAAAGGTAATTGCTAAACAAACTGGCTGTTCACAGAGTGCTGTATACAAGCATGTGATAGAAAAAGGTGCAAAAGCAACAGGGGTAACCACAGCCTTGAGAGGATTGTGAAGCAAAGACCATTCAAGAATTTGGGGGAGATTCACAAGGAATGGACTATGGCTGGTGTTGGTGCTTCAAGAGCAAACACACATAATGTATCCAGGACATGGGCTACAACTGTCACATTCCTTGTGCCAAGTCACTCCCGAGACAACATAAGCAGCGTTTTACCTGGTCTAAGGAGAAAAAGCACTGGACTGTTGCTTAGTGGTTGGATGAAACTAAATGTTGCATTTAATTTGGAAATTAAGGTCCCAAAGTCTGGAGAAAGAGTGGAGAGGGCACAAAATCAAAGCTGCATGAGGTTCAGTGTGAAGTTTTCACAGTCGGTGATGATTTGGAGAGCCATGTCATCTGCTGATCTTGGTCCACTGTTTTATCAAGTCCAAAGTCAGTGCAGCTCTCCACCAGGAAAGTCAAGAGCACTTCATGCTTCCCTCAGGTGACCAGCTTTATGGAGATGTCGATTAATTTTTTTCAGCAGGACTTGGCACCTGCCCACACTGCTTAAAGTACCAATACCTGGTTTAATGATCATGGCATCACTGTGCTTGATTTGCCAGAAAACTTGCCTGACCTAAATCAGAGAATCTGTGGGGTATTGTGGAAGATGAGAGACACCAGACTCAACAATGCAGTTAAGCTGAAGGCCGCTATCAAAGCAACCTGGGCTTCTATAACACCTCAGCAGTGCCACAGACTGTAAGCCTCCATGCCATGCCACATTAATGCAGCGATTCATGCAAAATGAGCCCCAACAAAGTACAGAGTGCATATTATACTGTACATGGACATACTTTTCAGTACATCAACATTTCTGTATTAAAAATCCTTTTTTTTATTGGTCTTAAGTAGTATTCTAATAATTTTTGGATACACAGAATATTGGGTTTTCGCTAGCTGTAAGCCATAATCGTCAAAATTAAAAGAAATAAATGCTTGAAATATATCACTTGTATGTAATGAATCTAAATAACATGAAGTAGAGAGGTTGGGGGGGAAGTGTGAGATAATTACCCTCACAGTTACCAGAGAGAACATATACAAGACTAGACCAACATTTTGTGGGACTTTACATATACCTCGCAGGGTTTAATAAATGCACAAACCAAGGAGATTTAAAAGAAAAATAAGCAAAATTGTATTCTACACAAACAGAAAATGTGATAAAGAGTTAGAGACAAAACTGGTTGAAAACACAGGGCCAGATTGACAGAAAACTCCGGCGGCGTAACGTATCGTGTTTACGTTACACCGCCGCAAGTTCTCAGCGCAAGTGCCTGATTCATCAAGCACTTGCGTGTAAACTTACGGCGGTGTATCATAAAGACGTCCGGCGCAAGCCCGCCTAATTCAAATGGGGTGTGTACCATTTAAATTAGGCGCGCTCCCGCGCCGAACGTTCTGCGCATGCTCCGTTCGCAATTTTCACAACATGCTTTGCGCGAAATTACGGCGCCCTGACGCGTTTGTGAATGGCGACGTGCGTAATGTACTTACGCCGAAATTTTTTTTTTTAAATTCGAAGCGGGAACGACGGTCATACTTTAACATGGCTGGTGTAAAGTTAAGCAATGAAAAAGATTGCTTAACTTTGCGACGGGAAAAAATGACGTTACGCACGCGAGTAGCTTCGTGGATCGCCGTAAAAGCTAATTTGCATACCCGACGCAGGAAAACGACGTGAACTCCACCCAGCGGCGGCTGAAGTATTGCAGCCTAAGATCCGAAGGCGTACGAAGCCGTAAGCCTGTCGGATCTTAGCCAAAAGCCGTCGTATCTAGTTTGTGAATGACAAATTAAGATATGACGCGGCAAATTTGAAAATACGCCGGAGTATCAGTAGATACTCCGGCGTATTTGTTCTGTGAATCTGGCCCACAGTTACAGTTAAGTTGTCCAGGGTGTTGTTATCCTGGATGAGAAATCCAATGTTGGCCTACGCTTTTGTGTGGTAACCCGCATCATCGGGGACTTGGATTATAGTACAGTTTATATGTATATTGTAATGATATACAAACATGTTATTAGTAACAATCTCTTGTAAAAATTAAGAAGATTTAATATTGCAGCAATGTTGGCTAATAAGATCACATTTCATTTTAGTTTTAGTTTTAATAATTTAATGAGTCTGCCCATTGGGACATAATAAAACCTGTTATATGCAATGTGACAAATCACAGGGAGGGAGGAAAAGAGGGCACATTTCTAAGGTAAAATGCATATATACACCTTATACAGAAGAACAAACCAATATATATATATATATATATATATATATATATATATATATATATATATATATATATATATATATATATATATATATATATATATATATATTTATTTATTTATTATTTAAATACTTAAAGAACTCTAGGTGAATATTAAAAAATTCACCTGTAAAAATTATGATTTTATTCTTACGTCCCAATAGGCAGACTCATTAAATTAATAAAACTATAAATGAAATGATATTATTAGCCAACATTACTGCAATATTCAATTCTTTTGATTTTTACAAGAATTTATTACTAATAACATGTTTGGATATCATTACAGTATAGATAAAAGCTGTGCTTTAATCAAACACCCTGATCAAGCGAGTTACCCTGCGAAACGTGTAGGCCAACATTTTGGATTTCTCATTTAGGATAACAACACCGTGGACAACTTAACTGTAACTGTTTTTGACCAATTTTGGCTCTAAGGCTGGGTTAACACCATTGTGAATTGAATGCGGTATCCCGCATCCAATTTGCAATAGGAGGAGATTTTGACCGACTCTCTATGGAGCCGGTTCACATATCGCTGCAGCAGGTCTGGTGCATTTTGCAGCCCAAAATTCAGGCTGAAATCGGCCCTGTAATGGCGGAACAGCACGCACCGGCCCCCTGCTGTGAGCCCCATGCAGATCATATATGAACCAAACTTAACTCTTTTTATCTAATTTTCTGTATATGTAGAATACAATTTTGCTTATTTTTCTATTAAATCTTCTTGGTTTGTGCATTTATTAAACCCTGCAAGGTACATGTAAAGTCCCACAAATTTTTGGTCTAGTCTTGTATATGTTCTATATAATATACAAGATTCACTTTTTGAATTCAATTACTGAAATAATTTTTTTTTTTAGATGCACCTGTATATTTAGCACCCTCCAAAATTTGTGATTTCTTGACGGAAATATTTTAAATTAGGTGCTGTGTTATCATTTTGCAACCTTTTGCATACTGAATACATTATTATATTCCACCACTGGGAGAAGGACGTAGCATATTTGGAGAGAGCAAAGATACTGTACAGTGGAACTTTGGTTTACGAGCGTATTGAATCCTGACTCGGTTTGCAAGTGTTGTCTCGCAAATCGAGCTGGATTCAAGCCTCTGCGGTGTGCAGTACCACATTTAGCCCGAGGTGTGGGGGTGCTGGTGACACTCGGAACGGTTCGGAGCTGTTCGTAAACATGTGGAAATACTCAGTTCCCGAGTCTCTCTGACACCCCCAAACTCTGGCCATATGCGGTATTGCATGCAATAGAAGTCAATGCGGAACAAATTATCTTAGTTTCCATTGACTTCTATAAGGAAAATCGCTATGATATGGGAGTGCTTTGGATTACAAGTATTCTCCTGGAACGGATTTTGCTCGTAATCCAAGGTTCCACTGTAAAAGGAAATTATCACTACAACTTAACATTTAAATAGCCAATTGGTACTAAGTGCACATAACACTAATCCCGTTCTGATCTGTGCTGCTGTTGTGAAAAAAAAGCAAACATTGTTTTCTCTTTACGTAGGCTGACGCTCTACCCCAAGCTTGGGGAAGGTTGGTTTCTTCTGTAGGAAAACCACAGGAATTTGTAATTTGTCAACCACTGCAGAGTAACTATTACAGTAATACACGTATTTCATTTATTGAACTCCTACTATTAAGGGCTCTTTCACACTAGCGGACCGTTCGTCCGCTCATTACAAGTCCGTTAACGGACTTGTAATGAATCCCTATGGGAACGCGTCCGTTAGCGGATGGAGCATCCGCTAGCGTCCGCGTCAGTCGGGATCCGCTTTTCCGAACGGAAGAAACCCTATTTTTCTTCTGTTCGGCGGAGCGGAACTGATGCAGACGGACAGACGGTCCGTCTGCATCAGGTTCCCCATAGGGCAGAGCGGAGCAGAGACAGGGCGGTCCCTGCACTGTGTGCGGGGACCGCCCTATCTGCCGACAGCTGAGCGGGGACCCCCGCTGAGCCGACGGAGACACACGGAGCGGACCCGGAAACGGTCTGCTCCGTGTGAAAGAGCCCTAAAATGTATTTTTATGAACCATGTGGTGTGATAAGCTGTCCTTTGGTAGAGTATGGGGATTACACATGAGGTCCTCTAGAAGAAACAGCTTCTCACACCACTGCATAGCCCACTCTTGGCTTTACCTTTAGATTTAGAAAGATATGCCTGGAAATTAAAAAAAGTTTACTGAATTTAAATATTATAAAGCTGGCATAGAGGAAAAGAGTTATCAGACAGATGTTTTCTCTTGTTTCTACATTAAAATGGCAGCTGGAACCAGACTAGTTTAAATAGTCATCAAAGGCCTTTTTATTTCTAGTGCCTTCAATAGGCTGCAACGTCATTTGGTGTTGTTCTAAAACTGGAAGTTTACAATCTACTGCAACTGCCAGGATAGCTATTGTATTATGAGGTCACCTGTATGTTCAGCACTTCTGCAAATGCTGTGCATCTGTTACACTCATGAACTTATAACAACCCAGGAAGCACATATTAAATAAAAAATATTTTACATAACAAGCAAAATAACGCAGTTCAAAAAAAAAAAAAAAAAAAAAAAAGCCCAAAAGATGCAAGAAACAAAAGAAAGCTGCAAAACATAAAAAAAAGCAAAGTATGCCATAAGGAGGAATTAATTGGTATTTTGCTTCAGTGCCTCAAAGGAGATACAGTTTCAAACAGCCATCTGCACATAATCAGATAGGTAGAAAAGACATTTTAAAGGATGAAGATATTTGAGTAAACCAAGTCGCTGAGCCATTGTTGTCAACAAACATAATTCTTTAGCACTGGGGAAAAATAATCTATATATATTTATATTTTTTATATTTACTGGTACTTTTGGCAGGACCGCCAATGACTCAGTTTTTTAAGAAAAATCATATTTTGGAAGAAAAAGATAACATTATAAAGGGGGACTCATTAAAAGTAGATGGAAAGAAAGTAACATTTATGTTTCTGGCATCACATGGATGCCTCTTGCCACACATTCCAGCTAACAAAGAACACCATTTCCATTCCTCACCGTGTTCCTGGCTTGAGCTGTCATCTCATGGGACAAGTGAAGCAAGCACAATACTGTGCTCTTCGTGACACCTTTCCCCATATAGGAAAGAGCATTTCCTCCCCATTCCACATAAAACGATGAAATGATCTGATAAGAAAGGAAAAAACAATTTCATGGTAGCTTGACTTTTACGAGTGTTCATAGAATAAAAGTAAAACGGTACAATATACTTCGCTGAACTATATATTTTTCAATATAGTCTCGTTTACAGTAATGATACTGGATTCTGCAGTTAGGAGCAACTCTCCTCACTATGGGGAACAAAAATAATGAAATGAACCTGAAACAACCGGTAATTTTTTTCTTATCATGTAGAATTCAAGTAATTGGCTGTGCCAGATCTAGATGTAAAACATGTGGCCAGAAGCAAACAAATTAAATTCTCGCTCGAGCTAGACAGCACATCAGTTTCCGTTACTTCTTGAGTGCCCTATATCCCCAAGATAGCAGAGTGTTTAAATATACATTCAGCTTCCATGGTCGCTGGAGATGGCATCCACAGTAGCTGGTAACCATTTGTGCATTAGCACATTCCAGGATTTAAAGTGTACATAAAAAGTCGAACAAGAGCAATCAAGATCATGGAAGTGTATTCTCTGAAAAAATGGCTGAAAATGTTTCATTAGATAATCAGTAGAAAACGACACCCCTTTTTTTTGCGGTTACAATGAACAGCTGCCAACTACAAGAACCCTGTCTTCCTGATATCTGGAATTCCATTACAAAAGAAAAAGGAAAAGGAAAGTGCAGTTATATAGTACTGTACGTTCTATTTCGGCAATGGACAGTATGTGGAATGCCAAAGGAGACCAGCCAAGAGAGATGTTGCCCTTTGGTGTTCCACATGCTGTCCATCTCCATGGGTGATGGGTAAGCTTCTACATGGCTCCATATCTGGGTCTCTATTGCCTCGTTTCCACTGAGCGGATCGGTTCGGGTCGCTTAGAATGGAACGGGTTAGAATGGTCCGGTCTATTCTGCAGAGCATTTCCACTGCAAATCGGACCATCCGGGACCATGCAAGGTTTAGAAAAAAAGCCTAGCACATCCACCAATCAGTGAGATGTATTTGTAGGTCCGCCCTAATGGAACCGTTCCATTCTCTATGGCCCCACATCTGAAGCAGGACCCAGAATGGTCCGGTACGGTTCGCTTTTATGGCACGCTTTCATAATGGAAACACCCAAAAAAGCGTACCGTACCGAACCGATCCGCTCAATGGAAACGAGGCATATGTCTAGACATATTCAACTATCTATATTGAATTTTGTGTTTCTGTATCATAACTGTCACTGTTTTTTTACAGATCATTTTTCTCTTAAACCCTTCTGAGGAAGCGATTATTACTGTGAAACATGTTGAGTAGATATGGATAAACCTGTTGTGATAGACCATAAGAACCAACTCTTGGTATCACTAAGCAAATATCCGCTCAATTAGTGTCTATGGGGCACAATCTTTTTGTATGTTTTAATTGATTTTTGTAAAAAAATAAAAAAGGTTTTGGACTATTTATGGAACGTTAAAAGCCAATGAATGTTTGAACTATATTTGATCAACATTTGTATAATGTACTGAGAATTTTCATCCAAATTTTTGTACAAAATCGACTAATGTATAATATTCACTTGCTGGTATGTCACTGGACTTCAAGTGGTTGTACCAGGGCACATTCGGCTTTTAACAGCAATCCTAGTGGCTAACTAGCCGCTGGACTGCTTTTACAAGCCGCCTTCCTTCCTGGGAATCTCCAAAGAGTCCCGATCAACCAGTCGGCACTTCTACCAGCTGATCAGAGAGCTGAATAAAGACCGGATAGGCCTTGTTCGGCTCTCAGTTATGGAAACCTGACATCATTTTCGATTTACCTGCAAGGCAACAGTTCCATGTGTAAAACTTAAAAGCATTCAAACACACCAATCTTGGTGTGATCAAATGCTTTTAAGGGCAGAGGAGGGATTTGGGGGTCTGTGGGGATTTGGGACCCCAGATCTTTTCAAAAAGAGTACCTATCACATGCCTCATGCTGTCAAAAATGATGTTTACATTACCGTGACAGCAAAAAAAAAGTGATAAAAATAAAATTAAAGCAACAGTGTAAAAACAAAATAATAATGAATGGCGAGCAAAGATGAAATCACGTGTTAATCCTGCACGCATTGGCAGTAATTCTAGCACCAGACCTCTTAGGTAAATCTAAAGTGGTAACCTACAATGGCTTTTAAAGCATCGCCAATGGATAGTAAAAATTACATTATTTGTCACAGTTGCACGAGCGTGACATGTTGGCATCTATTTACTCAGCATAACATCCTTTATATAGGATGTACCGTGAAGGTTTAGCATTAAAATTTAAAAAACAATTCAAAAAAGTATCTGAAATTCAAAAAAGTGTATTGTGTTTGAAAAACTGCTGCGCAAATGGTTTCCCCAGTCTTTCAAAAAAAAAAAAAAAAAGTACATACAACTGTACTTACTTTAAAATTTTAAATAAAACAATTTCAACTTTAATTTGAATTGACCTTATTTCTACACTATCTGAAAACTGATACAAAAAAACTCTGTCTTCCAGGACAATGACAAACAGTGATCTGGTCATAAATGCTCTCTTACCTCAAGAAGGCTGGTCAGTAACTTCACACAGATGGTGGCGGTCTCTGTCGTAGGGCAATGTGAGCTCCATCCTGGCAAGGATGTGACATGGACCATGCCTTTCAGAGTTCTGGCTAAAGATGGAAGACCATAGAAATGGGGAGCGTCTGACACTTTCAAACAATCGAGCAAACGCAGGGCTAGCTGTGCTCTGACTGTTCCGGCAAGAGCCATGCACTTCCTGTCAGATTAAAAGTACATGAGATGAGTTATGGTTGGACAATAATGGAAGGTTCTTTTACTGTAGAAGAGAAACAAAATGGCTAGTTTTTTTCATGCATAAAAAATTTTAAAAATATGGAGCTGTTGCCATCAGTAGCTGATTAGGTTTCATCCCCGATTATTTAAAACAATGATACATCTTCACAGTTGTTCCAGTTTTTCCTTTCTCCAAGGTTTTTGAAGCAACCATATATTTTATTTTGTGCTGCAGCTCTATATGTCATATTCTCCAACAGATTTAACTTTCACCTTCCATAGTAATTTAATTGAAGCACAAGCAATATGAGGGAGTTTAAATATTTAAAGCAACATGCCAGCCAAAGGTAAGATAAAAGTTGTTGGTTTGTTAGAAAAAGAAAATAAAACCAGCTTTTGCTGCTTTATTCGGCTTTACACCAGATTTCCCCAGTAGTATTTTTTCTGCTACTAGATGCCAGCAACATTTAACCCACTTCCTCTGAGCCAAGATCATCCTGGACCTGTCCCAGCCTGCGACTGGACAGTGAAAATACGAGCAGCCCAGTGATGATCTTATCTCTCTGTTGCCATCTTCTTTTTCAATTGATGGATACGGCCACAACATAAGCTGGAGGATATAAGGCAAGTGTTTGCAATGATTTATGGAATGACTGGGGAGCTATTAATATGTTTTAGGGACTATTTAATGTGATTAATTTTAGCTTGCAAAAACAAAAAATTATGCCCGGAACCCTGCGTTAAGAGTGATTGTAAACCTCAGACATGAAATATAAATAATATCACCCTATAGTGTATACTTGTCTCAATTAAAGAAGCAGCTCATTTAGCTGTAGTTCTCCTGTGAAACACAGGAGTGCAGTTCCTTCTGCAGCCCTGTGACCCGTTCTCAGTAGACAGCAGGCTGAAGCCCGCTGTCGGCTGATGTCACAGAGCAGGTCCAGGCCTGGGTAAGATAGCAGAAACCATAGCCACTGAGATCCTGAGCCAGCTGCTCCCACACTCTCCACAGCCCAGCGCTCCAGTGAGTGAGGAGATGGCAGAGCAGACAGCGGTGACTGACAGTCATCAGCTCTTTGCTCACAGAGCTGTGAGAACCTAGCGATCAGCAGTGTTAGATTGGCGGGGGACAGATGCAGCATCGGACTGATGCTGCATCAAGCAAAGTACGATTTAAAAACATAAAATAAAACCCATACTTCTCCTTTTAAGTGTAATTTCTGTCTGCTGCGTTGTTACCCAGCTACCAGCATGACTCCCTTCGGACAAATTTTTCTGACACCAAGAGAAAAAAAAGTGACAGGGGAGCTGATAGACAGTCCCTTCCCTCTAATCAGCTGACAGAGGTCTCCTTATTGAGCTCTGCAGAGTGTAATTTCAACTCTCCACCCCTTTTTTCTGACATCTCAGAAAAGCTTCATAAATTTGGCACTCTAAACAGCTGTATAGAAGCGAAGACTGCAGATAAACAGGTACAGCATATGTAGGGGAATTTGTTTAATCTATGTGTATAACCTGAAGCCAGTTATATGTAAGCATTTACAACCACTTTAATAGTAATTATTCTGTTCCTAGTTATACAGGTGGTTAAAAAAAAAAAGTGTCTATTAACATTGTCAATGTAAATGACATTACTTGAAAGTCCAGAACTCAGTATGGGTATCAGTGTAAAAAGAAAAGAAAATATGACAGATTCAAGCTTTTTCCAAAACCAAAAGCAACACAAATATTGTCTAGTGCTGCCTTCGGATAAAATACTCATAATTCCATTGCAATATCAAGGTACAGTATTCTACAAAATAAAGTGCATGCAAGTCTTTTTGGTGTCTCTGAACTGGGCACCCCTAATAAATCTGCATTACATTGAACCAGTGGCGTAGCGTGGGGGTGCCAGGGGGGCCACCGCCCCGGGCGCAAAATTTAGAGGGGCGCTGTCACAAGTGTGGAGAGAAGGGAGCACCAACAACAGATGGAACATAGGAACATATGCATAATGTCACCACTCCAGGCTTTACCAGTCATTATCAAGCACACTCTCCTCTTCCCTACAGTCACCGCTGTCTCACACAGTGGATCATGTGACCAGATTGGAGCTATCTGAAAAGAGGTAAGTCCATGGGTCAGGGAGGCACAAATTACTTGCCTCGCCCCAGGCACTGGCAACCCACGCTACGCCACTGCATTGGACAGATACTGGAATCCTCCCCTAAACAGCTTTCCCAGAAACGTTGAACTGGATGGACCGATTTCTTGCTCGAACCTTACCAACTATGTAACAATGGTGACAGACCTATCAGCATGACACGCAGGCATAGTTATACATAGTAAAAAAAAGTTGTCCTTTAAGAAAAGTTGGCCAACATACAGTGAATATAAAAAGTCTACACACCCCTGTTAAAACGTCAAGAAAAATTACTCCCCCTGGAGTGGGACTTTAGTAGGCCAAACACTGATGTATGTAAAAGATGTTTTAATAAAAAATAGTATACATGATTATAAATAGATGTAAAAAACATGCATCAAAAACAAAGTGTGCATGTGTATGACAAATATACATATACAATACAAAACAGCACATATAAAACAATGACTATCAAGACCCTCCTAAAAAGGTAGTTCCCTAGTATCCGACGTGTTTCTGGTGTTTAGACATTATCAGGGGTCACAGATAGGGAGCAGAGTGGTCACAGTTCTTTTTAGCTCAAAAAGAGTGGCCTCATGGGTATAAAATGTGAACGTGGAGTTGCATCTGAGTGTCAGGCCAACCCTGATTAGAAAGGATCAAACCAACTACTGCATGTACAGATTGGTCTGCAAAGATGGCATTTTCCCTCATCTAAGGTGCCTCTAGATTCTCACTTGCTGAGCTTACATTGTCTTATACCACACCGTTGGGCCTGGACGCCACTGCTCACTATTTCAACTACAGTAGTTGCTTTGATCCTTTCTAATCAGGGTTGGACTGACACTCAGATGCAACTCCACTTTCACATTTTATACCCATGAGATTTGTCATATGAGATCACTCTAATTGAGCTAAAAAGAACTGTGACCACACTGCTACCTATCTGTGACCCCTGATGACGGCTAAACACCAGAAACACGTTGGGTACTAGGGAACTACCTTTTTAGGAGAGTCTTGATAGTCATTGTTTTATGTGCTGTTTTGTATTGTATATGTATATTTGTCATACACATGCACACTTTGTTTTTGATGCATGTTTTTTACATCTATTTGTAATCATGTATACTATTTTTCATTAAAACATGTTTTACATACTGTACATCAGTGTTTGGCCTACTAAAGTCCCACTCCAGGGGGAGCAATTTTTCTGGTTCATTATTTTAGGGATGTGGCCAATACATTGATTTTATTGAGATGGTGACCACCTTCTCTTTTTTCCTGTTAAATGTCATGTTTCTGTGATTTAAAAAAATGAGACAAAGATAAATCATTTCAGAACTTTCCACCTTTAATGTGACCTATAAACTGTACAACTCAGTTGAACAACAGACTGAAATTTTTTAGGTAGAGTAAAAAATAATAATAATAATAATAATAATAATGGTTGCATATTAAACTAAACTATTAATCTAATACTTTGTTGACGCACCTTTTGATTTTAGCACTCAGTCTTTTTGGGTATGAGTCTATCAGCATGGCACATCTTGACTTGGCAATATTTGCCCACTCTTCTTTGCAAAAACACACCAAATCTGTCAGATTGCAAGGGCAACTTCTTCATAGTGGTCTTCATAACACCCCACAGATTTTCAATGGGGTTCAGGTCTGGGCTCTGGATGGGCCATTCCAAAATGTTATTCTTCTTCTGGTGAAGCCATTCCTTGTTGATTTGGATGTATGCTTTGGTCTTTTACCATGCAGAAAGATGAAGTTCTTCTTCATGTTCAGCTTTCTAGCAGATGCCTGAAGGTTTTGTGCCAATATGGACTGGTATTTGGAACTGTTCATAATCCCCTCTACCTTGACTAAGTCCCTGTTCCAGCTGAAGAAAAACAGCCCCAAAGCATGATGCTACCACCATCATGCTTCACGGTAGGTATGATGTTCTTTTAGTGATGTGCAGTGTTGTTTTTGCGCCAAACATATTTTTTGGAATTATGGGCGAAAAGTTCAATCTTGGTTTCATCAGACCATAGGCCTCTTGGCAGTCTCCCTCACCAGTTTTCTTCTCACCTTTTCATACATTTTGGAGGGACATCCCGTTCTCAGTAATGCCACCGTTATGCCATATTTTCTCCACTTGTTCCACGGTATATCTAATGGCTTGGAAATTCTTTTGTACCCTTCTCCTGACTGATACCTTTTAACAATGAGATCCCTCTGATGCCTTGAAAGTTCTCTGTGGACCATGGCTTTTGCAGTAACATGCAACCAAGAAAATGTCAAGAAAGACCTACTAGAACAAATGAACTAAATCCAAACTGCGGTATTTTGTATAATTATATGAACAGCGAACAGTAGTTTCTCCCCCTGACAGGACCGGGAGCGGTGTGTTTACACCCACACACTTTTCTTTGGACACATTTTCAACTGATTTTGGAATTTGGCACAGAGCAGAGGCTTTTGGCATTTCATGTGTTAAACATGTATGGACTTTATTGATACAATATTTGTTTTATTTATATGTCTATATATATTTTTATGTTTGGCTAATATTTATTGATCTAATGATATGATCTAAAAAAAATTGATATTCATTTATCACTGTTTCACTGTTATTGAGGGACTTGAAAGTGCTATATAGTGCCCTCTAGTGGCTATCAACCTCTCATGTTTTTTGCTATATTGGTGATTTATATATGCCATCATACACCACATAGTTTATGATTTATATCACATAGTTTTGTGTTTTGTGATTCAAATATTTGTTTCACATGGTTTAGAGGTAGCGCGATTTATATTTTTCACAAGTAGTTAATTATGCACACTTATTCAACCACATTATTTTAGTTTTTTAGTTTTACCCCCCCCCCCCCCCCCAAAAAAAAAAAAAAAAAAAAAAGATTTTAGTTTCAAATGAGTTGTACAGTTTATAGGTCACATTAAACATGGAAAAAGTTCTGAAATTTGATTTATCTGTCTATTTTATTTTTACATCACAGAAACCTAACATTTTAACAGGGGTGTGTAGACTTTATGACCAGTGAATAATTAACAAGCCAAGCTAAACATATCCGCAAATAATTTTTTCTGTAAACACATAAATATATATTTTCAATTGCCATTCAAAACCCGACACAGAGCAACGCATTAATTACTAAACAAAAATGTATGTTTATCGGTCTATGAAGAGATCGGTATTCAAGCCAGTTCCCTGGCAACAAACAAATCAGATGCCAAAATTGTAATGTCTGTTATAAAAAAAATTATGCAGCTGGCATAACTTTCATGTTTGTCAACGCACAATATCTCTTAATGTGATACAATTGCAGGTTTGTAAAGATCCTTCCACTACTGACAATTTACTCTTATGTTCCAAAACACAATACATGAATTAACCACTTGCTTACTGGGCACATATACCCCCCTCCTGCCCAGGTGAAATTTCAGCTTTCGGCACTGCATCGCTTTAACTAACAATTGCGCGGTCGTGCGACGTGGCTCCCAAACAAAATTGACGTCCTTTTTTCCCCACAAGTAGAGCTTTCTTTTGGTGGTATTTGATCGCCTGTGCGGTTTTTATTTTTTGCGCTATAAACAAAAAAGTGAGACAATTTTGAAAAAAATACAATATTTTTTACTTCTTGCTATAATAAATATCCCAATTTAAAAAAAAAATAACATTTTTTTTTCTCAGTTTAGGCCGATACGTATTCTTCTACATATTTTTGGTAAAAAAAAAAAAAAAAACGCAATAAGCGACTGGTTTGCGCAAAAGTTATAGCGCTTACAAAATAGGGGACAGAATTATTTATTTTTAATTATTTTTTTTACTAGAAATGGCGGCGATCTGCGATTTTTAATGGACTGCGACGTTATGGCGGACACATCGGACACATTTTTGGCGCCATTCACATTTATACTGCGATCAGTGCTATAAATATGCACTAATTACAGTATAAATGTGACTGGCATTGAAGGGGTTAACACTAGGGGGTGAGGAAGGGGTTAAATGTATCCCTGCTTAGTGTTCTAACTGTAGGTGGAGGGGGGGTGACTGGGGGGGTGACCGATCTATGTCCCTATGTACAAGGGACACAGATCCGTCTCCTCTCCAGAGACAGCACCGCTGTCTCTGTGTAAAACGGCAATGAGAGATGATCTCATATGTTTACATATGAGATCCTCTCTCATTGGCCGCACAGATCGCCTCGCGAACGGCCACTCTGATTGGCCGTTTGCGGCGATCTGTAATTGGCTGTGTCCGAGGGACACGGCCAACACAGATTTTCCCCGCTGCGCGCTCTGGAGCGCGCGCGGGGACCGCCCTAAGGGGCGGCCGTCAATTGACGGCGGTTTGGAAATTGGGATCTGCACTGTAGCCGTCAATTGACGGCAGGCGGATCCCAAGTGGTTAAAGGCCATCGATTAAAGTGCTATTTGGTGTATATATATATATATATATATATATATATATATATATATATATATATATATATATATTTACCTATATCTATATTTAGAAGTAGGGAAAATAAAATACAAGGTTCTGGAAAGATTCACTAAGGCCTGTCATGTCATGTCATGTCATGTCAAATCGCATCTCAAAGCGGCAGCATTTGCCGGCAATGGCACCGTCCTAATCGGTGCGACGCCGCATCTGCGGCGCTGCACCAATTTCAAAAAGTAGTTCCTGTACTACTTTTTGCGATTTCGGGCCGTGATTTACATTGACATCTGTGCAGAAACCTGCACAGATGTCTCTGAAATCACGGCCGAAATCGGGACTGCCCGCGGGAGTGAAATCGTGCAAGTTCAGCTGAACTCGCACGGCTTCACTCCTGCAGCCCAGTGTGAACCTGGGCTAAAGCCCATTTGCAACAAAGAACTTAAAGTGGAGTTTCACCCTAAAAACATTTTTCTAACATTACATTGTGCATACTTCCAACATTTACAGTATGCTGATTTTATTTTTTTGCTGTACATACCGTCTTATAGTTATTTTACACCCGACTTCCGGGTTCTCACTCCAGCGGGAGTAGGCGTTCCTATGAAGAGGCGTAGTGTCATGTGGGACTTCGCCCAGATGATTGACGTCTTGACAAAATCTTTCCCCCCCGGCGGATAAGACGCGTCACAAGTTTCCGAAAGAAGCCGAACTGCGAGTCGCCTCTATACGGCGCCTGCGCAGTCAGCTCTACAAGCTCCTAGGCAGTGCGCAGGCGCAGTATAGAGCCGACTCGCAGTTCGGCTTCTTTCGGAAACTCATGACACGCCTTATCCGCCGGGGGGGAAGGTTTTGTCAAGACGTCAATCATCTGAGCGAAGTCCCACATGACACTACGCCTCCTTACAGGAACGCCTACTCCCGCGGGAGTGAGAACCCGGAAGCCGGGTGGAAAATAGCTATAAGACGGTATGTAAAGCAAAAAAAAAGAAAAAATTAGCATACTGTAAATGTTGGAAGTATGCACAATGTAATGTTAGAAAAATGTTTTAAATGTCTATTATGTCTATTATGAATTCTGCTGCTGCTTCTGCGACTAATACACCTCACTAACAGATCTGTGACTGCTGCTCTTCTCTGCCAATCCCTTCACTGGCTTCCCCTACCCCACCATGTAGAATTCAAAATGCTAACCACAACATACAAGGCCATTCACAACATCGCCCCCATCTACATCACCAACCTCATCTGCAGATATTGCCCAAATCGTTCTCTTAGCTCCTCCCAGGACCTCCTGCTCTTTAGCTCCCTTGTTACCTCCTCCCATGCTCGCCTTCAGGACTTCTCTAGAGCCTCTCCCATCCTCTGGAACTCTCTGTCCTGGTATGTCCGATCACCCCCTACCCTGTCCACTTTTAGGAGATCCCTGAAAACTATTCAGGGAAGCCTATCACACACCCACCTAACAACTGTCCCCAAGCCACCCCCATCAAAACATTTTCTGCAGCTATTACTTTTTGTACCACCACCCCTCCCTTTATAATGTAAGCCCCATGAGCAGGGCCCTCCTGTAGCTTTTGTATTGAACTGTACTGTAATTGTGCGGCCCCCCCTCTACATTGTAAAGCTCTGCGTAAACTGTTGGCGCTATATAAATCGTGTATAATAATAATAGTTGAATCAAACACTTTCTAGAACTGTTGGAGATACTTCCCTGCCTACATTTCCATACCAGCCTCCTTGACGGTAATGATAAAGCCAAGCAACCTCACTCCTATAGTGTTGTCTAAATTGAAAATCATATAAGAAGTGTGAGGTCCCTTGTAACAGCAGAAAGTTTGGTGTAGAGTTGTTGACGCGAGTATTCAAAAGGGTCCCCAGAAGCTTCGATTTATAACGATGTTGCATACGGCTGGGCCTGCTGACAGCTGCATTACACAGAGTCAGATGATCTAAAAGCCTGAATTTATAAAAAGAAAATCCTTCACTGAAGTATACAGTTCTTGAAGGCAAGATGTCCTGTCTTCACCTTGCCAGGTGTTTTTAGGTAATCATTAAACCAATAAAATGACTGTCGTCAAGCCTCGGCTTATAGGCAGGAAGGTCAAGCAAGGAAATTAATAATTACATATTTTCTGTTTCTCTTCATCATGCAATTTCAACAAAAACCTTCTTCAAATTCCTGCCACTGTTGTGCATTTTCCATTCAACTGCAAGCCTGCCCAATCTACCTAATTCAGAATCATCAGATAAAAAGAACAGTACAATCTACGCTATACTTGGCAGCGGCTCTGTGTTGGAACATAATAAGTGTGACATCTGTCATGGAAATGTCTTATACATAGCAGAGATCTCCTTAAATAAGCACCTTAGATAATCAGCCATCCTGCTTTAAAATATAGTATTCTTTAAAGCACTCTGAAAAATATAGGAAGCGGCAACTATCCATGCTAAAGACTGAATCCTGATGAGGGAAAATCCAAGACATGCCTATCATAGCCCTGGCAGCTTGACAAACTGCTAGGAACATTAAAGGGCTGGAGTGAAAATACAAGAACCATCTATATTTTATATATGTGAAGGAAAGCAGTGGAGGATTGTTATCTGTGAAATGTAGGAAACTAAGCATGTGCCTTGATAATTTAACATGTGGGGAAAAAAAACGCTCTATACCGTGGAAAATAAAGGGATGGTTGCACTGTGGTTGTAACTTTTTATTTTGTACTGTATTTTATATATAAACCATTTTTAAAGAGCAGGATATAACACGCTGCAGTGGTTTGGCATGATTTTATTTTTAAAAAAAGTGTGTTTTATATGTCTATTTTGTTAAAATAAAGCCAGCTATAGACTAAGGATGAGCTCCGGCGTGTTCGCATAGAACACGTGCAGAGCCCGCCAGGAAGTGAGCACGGCGCTGCGCTAATAACAGCCAGGGAGACATTTCACGATCCCTGCAGCTGAGCATCGGGAAAATGTCTCCCTGGTGCTGATTGGTGCTGAGGGGTTTTAGACACACAGTAATTACACCTCCTTGATTAGTGACCAAAGAGAGAAAGCTCCCAGCACTGTGGTTATCAGGAAATAGACAACCAGGAAGTGTGGAGATCATAGAAGAATTACAGCAACTTGAGAGCAAAAACGAACAATGAGGACATGAAAACAGCACTGCATTAAGGTAAAGGAAGCTATTAAAAAAAAAAAAAAATCCTTTACAAACCCATTAAAGCAGTTGTAAACCCTCAAAACAATAAAAAAAAAACCCTGCAAGACAAAGGCATAATGAGCTAGTATAACTAGCATACTAGCGCATTATGAATTACTTACCTTAGATCGAAGCCCCCGAAGCCGTCCTCGTCTCCCCCTCTGGCCGCGGACATGTCTCCGGGAAAGGTCACTTGCGGGTACCGCCGCTCTGGCGCTGTGATTGGCCGGAGCGGCGAAGCCGTCACTCTGCACATGCGCGCGGGAGCCGTCTAAGCCGACATTAGCGATTCACGAAACCTGCATTCTCAGTGCGCCTGCGTCTAGGGTGCGCATGCCGGAAAAAGCCGACTACAGACGACGTTTGAAAATGCGACGGCCGCGCGTACATTCGTGGATCGTCGTAAATCGCTAATTTGCATACCCGACACGGAAAACGCCACCCAGAGGACGCTGAAGTATTGCATCTTAGATCCGAAAGGCGTACGAAGACGTACACCTGTCGGATCTAACCCAGAAGCCGCCGTATCTTGTTTTGAGGATTCAAAACAACGATACGACGCGGGAAATTTGAAAGTACACCGGTGTATCAGTAGATACGCCGGCGTACTTTGTCTGTGGATCTGGCCCTTAGTCATTAAAGGGTTAAAATGTTCATACGTAGCAAATAATAATTAGTAAATATTTAATCCACAAAAAAGCCTTATACCTTTTCAGCAGCATTGACAGACAAAGTTGGGTTAGCATGCAGGCATTTTAGATGGCAACTCAGACTGAATGTCTCATATATCAGGGAAGGGGAGGGGAGCAGGAGGGTCTGTCACAGGTTTTCTACAAGATTGGGATGGTGGTCTTTCTCCAAAGATATGAGATTGACCTTGTTGAAAACAACCGGATTGGACATCTGTCATCTCACCTCTGTTGAAAGGTTTAAATGTATACAGTTTCAGTAACATTATTACATGAAATAAAAAAAAAGTACATATTCTTGAACTGGTGATATGTCTTCTATATAGGGAGATTTAGTAATCCTGGCACACAGCAAAAAGTGCCTTGTCTACATTTGCATTAGACAGGTGCCAGATTTTCTCAGTTTCTTGCTTGATAACCTGACCCACAAGGCATCACAATTGGATCATACCCAGTTTGCATCAAATCGAATTCCAGTACCCTGTTACAATAGTCCAAAATCTCTCTAGACAATCTACCGCTAAGCTCTATATTAGAAATTAGTAAAGACAAAATTAGCAGGACGGCAGGGTAGGAACCATTTTAGAAAGGTCACTATAGGCAGCCCCACAATTTTTTCATATTTTGTCTAAACTTTTAGGGCCAGATCCACAAAAGGGATACGCAGGCGTATCTACTGATACGCCGTCGTATCCCTGTTTCTATCTATGCGGCTGATTCATAGAATCAGTTACGCATAGATATTCCTAAGATCCAGCAGGTGTAATTGTTTTACACTGTCAGATCTTAGGATGCAGTACCTCGGCCGCCGCTGGGGGCATTTCTCGTCGAAATTCCGCGTCGGGTATGCAAATTAGCACTTACGGAGATCCACAAAGCTTTTTCCCTTCGTTTTTTTTTCCGTAAGTGTTAGTTTGCCGTCGCAAAATTAGGGCTGCTTTTACAAAGTGTAAACTTAGTACACCATGTAAAAGTAGACCCTTCTTTCCCACGTCGCTGTCAAATTTTTTTTCCATTTTTTTTTCCCCGCCGCAACTCTTTTTTTTACTTTTACACCAGTCGCGATTCTCAAAACTCGGGGCAACGTAAAACCGTGCAAAGCACGTCGGGAAAATCGCATCAGGAGCGCGCCTAATTTAAATGGGACTCGCCCCATTAGATTGGGCACGCCTTGCGCCGGACAGATTTAAGTTACACAGCTGCAAATTTCTAGGCAAGTGCTTTGTGGATCGGGCACTAACTTGGACAATTTGCGGCAGTGTAACTTAAATGGGAAAAGTTAAGTTACGCCCGCTATTTGTGGATCTGGCCCTTACTTCTTGTAAACATCTTAAAAAAAACTTCCTGTGATAAATTGCCATTTGCAATATGCTGACTTTACGCAAATCTAACATACCAGTACATTCATAACACGGTATATTTTTATATCAGTTTTACCCAACAACCTATATATATATATATATATATATATATATATATATATATATATATATATATATATATATATATATATATATATAGACATGCACCTTGCTTATTAATTCTGTTTTTTTTTTTTCTAGAATGACTTTTACTAAAAAATATAATATTTAAGTACCACTGTGAAGGATGGCTTTTGTAGTTCGTGTAGGCAAAAAGTGTAACCTCATGGCACTCATGTTGCCTCCCTTAGTATTGGAGGTGCCCCTTGTTTAATTTCTAAGTGGTCGCAGTTTAAAGTGGAAAATGACTATTTTAAGAACAAGAACAAGCTCTACTCTTCCTTAACTCCCTAAGTGAATGAAGAAGCTAAGAACTAAGGTAATGGACCTTTTAGGTTCTATGCGGATAGATGAACTTAATTTTTGATACCGCATTCATTAAAGGTTAATTACCATTCGAAAACATATCAACCATGAAAATTCCCATTAAGAGTGAAGTGAAAACGAGAACAGCCGGTATCCACGCAAAGCCATTTTATCATTAGATTTGCTGTTAGCTTATATTGCTCTGCAGAAACAGATATGTCTTAGACTCCTTAGCAGCATGCATTCAACTATTAACGCTAAGAGGATTAATTATTCCACACTGTAATAACCGACAATTAGCTCTTTATTTCTAATAACGTTTTTGGCTTTCATATTTCTATACAGAACTTAATATGTTCTGGATTATCAACAAAACAGTCTAGTGAAAAATGAAATCATTAACACGCCTATAATGAGCTGCAGGACGTGTATGTCTGCAAAGAAGGATAAAAGAGCTAGACGTGTGCTTCAAGAAAAACATAAAAAATGTGTAAGACAACACAGCCAGAGAATTTGAAAATAAAAAAAAACTACATTCACGACCCTAATGTAGTCAGCTATGTAAAGTGCACACCCAGGCGTAAAACGGTTTAGCTCACAAATTCAACCCATATAAACACAAACAAAGCAACATATTATACTGGGAATAATGAATCCATAAGGAAAGCCCATAAAACATAAACAGTTCATAAGGCTGGCAGTGTCAGCAGTCTCCCCCTCACACAGGATCTGGGACAGTTCCCACCAGCAGAACAAATGAGAAAAGAAAGAGGAAGAGAGATCTCCACTACCTGAGCGCAATATTACTTAAAAAACATTATAAATTAAAAGACCCAGTGCCCAGGCTGACATACAGTGGCAAAAGATAGCTAAATCACTCAGGCTGGGTTCACACTTGTACAATGACAGAGATCACATGCGATTCACACCGCATTGCTGTGCACATCACATGTGATGTCTGGGTGATGCAAATTCAGCCACACAGTTTGTATGGCTGAATTTGCATCGCATTCAGACCAAAAAGGTGCAGGACCCTTTTTATGGTCCGCATGGGAATCTGATCGCATGGAGGACACTGTTGATCACAGATTGAGGTAAAGTGCCAATCAGCGGCTCTTTACCATGTGATCAGCTTAGTCCAGGGGTGTCTAAACTTTTTTCAAAGAGGGCCACATTTGATGAAGTGAACATGCTCGAGGGCCGACCATTTTGCCTGACATTCTTTGAACATTTAAAATTTGATCCAAGTGTGTTCGTCCGATCACTAATACACTGCCCAACAAGAATTCTCTTGCCTTTGTGGCTGTGTGTGGTGAAGAGATGAGCTCAGGCGATAAACAGAACAGTCATCCAATGGCACCCCAGGAAACGGGACTTCCTATTACAGACGCCGCCGAGTAAACAGGAGATTCTCTTTATGCAATATGATAAATACGGTATATATCTTTTGTGCCCCCAGGGCACAGGGCACATGTGAGGCTGCAATGGCTATATATATCCAAATCCCCAGGGGGGCCATATTAAATCACCAGGGGGGCCACAATTGGCCCCCGGGCCGGACTTTGGACATGCCTGGCTTAGTCCAATCACAGCTGATCAGGGATGTAAATAGAAGTAGGTTATTGGCACTCCTTTCCTCATGCTGACATTCTGGTGTCATCAGAATCGAGTTATACAGTTTCCTGCTGCATATTTTGTGTTTTTTCTTATTTGGACATTTATTTGTGACAAATTCATTTACTAGTTATTTTTTAATTTTTTAACATTTGATTTTATGTTTTAAATTTTTATTGAACATTTTTCCAGTCTCATAGCTGGCTAGGGTTGGCACAGTTTTTTCTTTTTCTATGATATCTATGTGTATATGCACTGTTTATTGCTGCCTTCGTTATTAACATATCTACATACTTTTTCTTCATTTTTTTCTGGTTAGCGCAAAATTTTTTGTTCCTATTTCAGGTATGAAATTTTAAGGAATATTTCACTTTTATTGCTCCACTTTAAGCATTATTAAAATCACTGCTCACAAAAAAATGACAGTTTTAAAATTTTGCATTGATACATGTCCCGTGGGGCAGGACCCAGGTCCCCAAACTGTTTTTATGACAATAACTTGCATATTAACCTTTACAATTAGCACTTTAGATTTCTCCCATAGACTTTTACAGGGTGGTCTGCGGCTTTTCGAATTTGCCACGAACACCCCAAATTGTTTACTGTTCAGCGAACAGGCGAACAGCCAATGTTCGTGTCGAACATAAAGCTCATCCCTACTCAATACTGGACTTATTGGACATGGGAGAATCATTATATTTTCAAGCTTCATAATTAAAGAATAAAAATCTAAAAGAGAGAAGACAAGGGTCACCCAAAAAAAACAATGGTCAAATTAATGCTTAGAGAAAAACAAACAAGTAAGCAAAGAAAAATGTTCAATCTTAATGGTGCATAAATCAGCAGAAGAAGTCAAATATCCTTAAAGTCCATCGTGACTAATTCGGCATAGTCAAAATCTGGACTTAAAATGCAAGTTGGCACTTACCGATCAGTAACTGAAGTTAAACAGAGCATTAGCGTGTTAAAAAACACCATCAGCTCTTTCTGCAGATGCTGCCTCACAGCTGCTTGTGTATCATCCACGTCCTTTTTGGCCGTTTGCTCTTTCTGGATGATTAGATCTAGTAGTGGACTTGGGCTCTGAAAAGCAACAGTAAAATTAGAATTTTCACCCTGGTGATCCACTCACTGAGGCTTGAATTGTGCCTAGGATAAGTTGTCTTTTACAAGTACAAGAAATAAAGCAGAGCTCCGAGAAAACACGTCATTGGAAATACATGTATGTGAATTGTTTTAGCTGCCAAAACATTTGTTATTCTTTTTAACCATTCCTATGGTTCAAACACCTCTAATATGCTGCATGGCCACTAAGGACACAATTGTTTCCAGTTTCAGCTTTGCACACACCTGTCTTAAAAGCCTGCCCATGTCTGTTGAGCTGTGTTTTTGTGCACAACATTGCACATGTATGGTGTGACTAGAGCAAATAGAAATCAAATGTTTTCTATGTGCTCATATGGTGTGCTCAAAAATGCAGCTCAATGGACAATGGTGTGGACAAGCCCTAAAACCTAGTACACACAATCAGAAAATCAAACAAAAAATACCACTTTCTAAGCGATCATACGATAAAAGAACGCATGATCTTCATTTAATCATTACAGTATGTATCTGGAAAAAAATTGTAAGAGCAAGACCACGCATCCTCGGAAACTAAAGAATACAATACATTACATCAATTCTGAAGTTGTATTCTGTCTTACGAGAAATTTCCTAACTTTACCAACCTCTTAATTTTTGATATAAGACAAGCATGCAAATATAAAATAAAAAAAAATATGATCATTTGTCCAATATTCTCACTGTGTATGCAGTGCAACAGCAATTGCATAGTAATAGTTCTATTAGGCATCAAACCTTGGTCTAATAAATAGACTGTGTAGCCATTTGCTTTTTTTAATTCACTGTATAAAGGGAATTAAAACTGGAAAAGTTTACAATAACTTTAGAAAATCAATTACATTCTGAAAGTTTATTTGTATTTTTTTTTTCCTGCCAACGTTTCCCTTTTGCGCCAAGGAACAGCAAATAATAGGTCATAATTGAAAATAATTGATATGCAAAAATTGGGAGTATGGCTTCATGTAAAGAATATGCTAAAAAAGAATAACAACGTACCATTGCCCACACATTGTTTGTCCATTTATCGGGTATGCTACCTAATTTTACGTATTTGTAGATTGTTTGCTGTACCTTTATTTTAACTAAATTAGTCTGTTTACATGCTTTTATTGTATTATTTGCTCTATAGATTGGTCGGAGTCTCGACTATTTTCGCGGTTACCCGCTTCCTCAGGAGAACCAATCTATTAATTCGACAACTACATATGTCTCTTGTGCAATCCTTGAGTGTTTTTTGTCTTTTGATTTTAATATGTTAATTGTATACCTGTTTTTTATAAATAAATTAATCCTTTGTATTTCATATTGTTAATTATTGTTACTAGTACCGAGATAGTCCAGGAAACCCCCCTTTGAGTGGGGATTATATAGGGGTAACCTCAGCCACTACTCCATTTTCCCCCACTCTCCCCTTGTTCTACTTATATACATCAAAACAATTTCGCATAAGGCAACAAGGAACCAAAGAAAAATTTAGTTTCCTTTGTGTGGAAAACAATATATGTTATTTAGAGAGAAACAGCCAAACATTTGCAGCTGCATAATTATAATTGCCTTTATAATGTACCTATTCATCATTATTTAGAGTTACCATGAGTCCAAAGCCAAATCTTTTTTTCACCATTTTGGATAGAGTAGGAGAGTGTTCAAATCATCATCAGTTTTTTACGATTTGTGTCTCAGTGAGATTACCCATCTTGCTTTGTTCTGTACACTCAAACTGAGAGGATATTTTGAAATAAAAACAAATTTCCCTATCAGACAGTTGTCACAGGAACAAGTCTCAATTTTCTCTTTACTCCTGTTCTGTTGGCAACTCAAAATTTTGAATTTTCCCTCGGGTTCAGTCTCTGCTAAATTGGTATCAGGGCAATAACAAAGAGTAAATGCCCCTAATAGGACCACAACAAACAAACTCCTTAATTCCCCTCACAACTCTATCCAAATACAAAAGAAAAAAGTATTGCCTTGCCTTGGTAAAATATAACAGCTTATCAACAAAAGCAAAAAAATCTCCCTAAAGAAAAATGTGCCAGTTTCACAAGACCCCTAAAGTATAAGCATGCCTTTTATATTACAACCAATTCAACAATACATTCTTAGAGCATGACAGTAGCTAAGAACACGAACTGAGAAATCTCTTGATGATGCCAGAAGCAAAACCTTTGTTGAGATAAGCTATAAGAGGCAACTTTTTATACATCAGGTTCAGAGCAGGTGAGTGAAATGTATTTCTATACTTCCTAGGATTGCTGTGGGCAACAACACAGCAGAACCCAGTTGTTGTTTTTTTACAGTTACATCTAAGCTCTGGATTCCCAGAGAAAACCATTTTTTGAGACTTTAATCCCCTGTAAAATGCATCTGGATTAAGAAAATACAAAAAACACTCCAGTTTTAAATAAAAATCTAAAAACAAACAAAACAATTCAAAATACGGGTGGTATAAAAAAGGTACCACACAAAATACTAAAGCACTGGGGCCCAGATTCACGTAGGAGATACGACAGCGTATCTCCAGATACGCCGTCGTATCTCTGAGTCTGAGGCGTCGTATCTTGGCGCATGATTCAAAGAATCAGATACGCCAGAATTTTTCTAAGATACGACCAGCGTCGCCTACGCCGTCGTATCTTAACTGCATATTTACGCTGGCCGCTAGGGGTGTGTACGCTGATTTACGCCTAGAATATGTAAATCAGCTAGATACGCCAATTCACGAACGTACGCCCGGCCGTCGCAGTACAGATACGCCGTTTACGTTGGTCTTTTTCTGGCGTAAAGTTACCCATGCTATATGAGGCGCAGCCAATGTTAAGTATGGACGTCGGGCCAGCGTCAAATTTTCCGTCGATTACGTCGTTTGCGCAAGTCGTTCGCGAATAGGGATGTGCATCATTTACATTCACGTCAAAAGCATTGGCTTTTTGCGGGTTAATTTGGAGCATGCGCACTGGGACACTTTCACGAACGGCGCATGCGCCGTTCGTAAAAAGCATAATTTACGTGGGTCACAATAAATTAGCATAAAACATGCCCACATGTTCCACATTTGAATTAGGCGGGCTTACGCCGGCCTATTTACGCTACGCCGCCGCAACTTTGCTTTGTGAATACTGCACTTGCCTGTCAAAGTTGCGGAGGCGTAGCGTAAATAGGATACGTTATGGCCGCTCACAAATACGCGCTCCCTACGTGAATCTGGGCCTCGGGCTTTTCAGGCACCAAGGCCCAGATTCACGTAGAGCGGCGCAAATTAAGTTACTCCAAACATATGTCATTTAAGTTACGGCGCCTTAATTTTGTGTCATAAGTGCCGTATCCACAGCGCATTTGCGCCCAAAATTGCGCAAGCGTAACTTAAATCCCGAGGCGTAAGGCGGGGTTATTGCAAGTGGGAAGGAAGTGGGCGTGCTCCATTGTAATGAGCCGTGACCCCATGCAAATGAGGGCCAGCCGTACTGCGCATGCGCGCACGAATCTGCACCTCACTGGGCATGTGCAGAACTCGGCTCGGCGCAATCAGTGAGATAGGTAAAAGGCCAAGCGTACTTAGTTTGAGAATCGCCCTGTGTATAAATAGCCCCAGACAGACACACTTCCCTTGCAAAAGTACATCCCTGTGTTCTCCTTTCCTAGAGCAAGTTGCTTGTGCTCTGTCGTCTGTTGGTGTGTGTTGGTGAGTTTAGTGTTAGATAAAAGATTTGGAGGAGTAGTAGAGTGTAGTAGCTGTGTTTTTTTTTCTGAATGTATTTTCTGTTTGTTTTTTCTGATTGTTTTTTTCTGAGTGTATTTTCTGTTTGTTTTTTTTTTCTGAGTGTATTTTCTGTTTGTTTTTTCGGTGTTTGTTTTTGAATTTGTATTAGCTGTCTGCTTGTGTGGTTTGATTTTTGTGTGTGTTTGTTGTGTGAGTATTTGTGTTTGTTTGTTGTGTTTGTTTTTTTGTTGGTGCTGAGTGTTATGACACCGAAGCGCAGGAAGCTGAATTTTTCAAACAGAGAAAAGCAGATACTTGCTAGGGCCATCACCCGTTTCGGGCGTTATTTGCATGGCCCTGAGAGCCGGAACACCACCCCGTCCAGGAGGAAGGAGATCATTAAAAAATTACTGATCAGATCAATGCGGTAGGGGGGGGGGGGGAAACGAGGACCCCCAGTGGGATTCAAAAGAAGATCAACGATCTTAGGAGCCTGGTCCGGGACAAGATGGCCAAAATAAATGCCCATGCCACGGGCACTGGAGGAGGACCACCCTGCTTCGTCAGGCTGACTGAGGAGGAATGGGCAGTGGCCCAGTGTTTCCATAGCCAGCAGGTGGTGGGTCTGCCTGGCTTTCAATCTGATTCTCCTGTGAGGACAGGTAATTTTGGGGTTTTTCTATCTGGTGATTAGCATGTGTGGGTGGGGGAAGGGAAGATGTGCCAAGTGTGTGGATCCTCCAACCTGTGAATGTTTTGTGTCCTCCACAGATGGCCAGGAGATTGCTGGGCCATCAGGCCAGGAGATTGCTGGGCCATCAGGCCAGGCTGCACCATCCCCAGGACAACAGGCTTCAGAAGAGCCCCAAGAATGGCAGGAGTCCCCAGGGGAGGGGAGTGGCCACACCTCCCCTCATGAGTAGGTTGAGGGGGGGATGAGGGGGGGAGGATGAGGATGAAGATTGCCAGGGAAATCCTTTTGTCTTCGGATGTGGTTCCCCGTGAGGCTACTCCTGAGGCTGGCAGCAGTCAGGCCTCCATCAGGGGTAGCCCCTCCCACTCCTCCCCCAACAGGCCTCCCCCACAATGGTCTCTCACTCCCCTCCTCCCAGCCCACAAGCCTCAGCTGCAGGCAGGAAGGCGACCCAGAAGACCAGGGGGGTGGCCGAGGTTCTGACGGCCAGTCTGCGGAGGGACAATGCCCTTCAGACCCGCCATCTGGGTCAGATCAACCAGACTCTGACCCAGATAGAGGACAGCCTTGGCTCAATTAAGGAGTCACTCACTGATGTGGCCACAAACTCCTTGGCGGTCATCACATGCATGTGTGAGCTGCAGACCGACACAACAGGCGTGGCCCAGGAGGTGAGTGCCCTGACCCAGGCTGTCCAGGACAATACCCGGGCTGTCCAGGCCAATACAGCTGCCCTCACTCTGGGTCTGAACAGAATTGCAGTGGCCTTGTAGGGCAGGCCAGCAGGAGGACAATCACCAGGGGAGGCTCCTCCTTCCCCTGCTCACCCCCCTCCCATGAGTCTCCTCCTTCCCCTGCTCACCCCCCCCCAGGAGTCTCCCCTGGTTGGCCGTGGCCATGGGCGGCCCAGGCGTAGCTCTCGCCGCCGCCAACTTTTGGGGTACTTTTGTTTTTTTTTTGTTTTTTTTTTTTTATTATACTGTACTTATGATTTGTTTTATGGGTGTGAATGATGTATGAATGTGGGGGGGGCATTCCTGATTAAATAAGGGGTGTCACCCTCAGTTTTGGTGGAGTAGGGATCCCCAGGACCAGGGAGAAGTGATCCCAGGTCCATGAATGCACAGTGACATAGTTGGAGCCGTGGCATGGCGTTACTGCTCCCAAGTACCATTGGGGGTACTTGGATCTAATCCAATTAGATGTGCATGTGATGCGTCTGTGCTAGGGACCACAGTGGGTGTGCATGCGTGCATTCTCATTGTGCCATGATTAATGTGTGTGTTTACTGTGCAAAGATGCATTCTGCGAGGCGTCTCCTGACTGCTGTTCCCTCAGAAGAGGGGGTACCCTCGGTTACTAAAGTCACTAGTATAGTTATGAGCATGGATGCCCCTGGCATGTTGGCATACAGATTGTTGTCCTGCAAGTCTGTGTGCTCAGCTCTTCCTTAATGGTGTTGCTTTAGCTGACCTTTACACGGCTAGTGTAAAGTTAGGGCACCTTTTATAAAGTGTAATTTTACACCATGAAACTAGCAGATGCGCACAGGGCGTAATCTACGCCGCACACACTTAATTTTGTGGATTGCCTTATCTCCCTCATTTGCATCTTTGCCCATCAAAACAGCGGTGTGTCTAGCGTATTTTGCGCTCGAAGAAGCGCCGGTGTAATTTTTTTAGGTAGGACGGAAAAAACAGAATTTCAGGCGTATCTCGTTTTGAGGATACGGCACAAAGATACGCGCGGCGCATTTTTCAATTACGCCGCGCATCTGCTTTGTGAATCTGCCCCCAAGTAACAAATAATGACTACCACATATCAGCATACGTAATTTTATTTTTATATAACATAAAAAAGATTGTACGTAAAACACATTAAAAAGGAGGGGAAAAGATTCTGAATCATTAATATAGGTGTTTGCAAAACAAATTTGCAGCCCTCTGTAAGCTTTTTACAAATGTACATCAATTCATTCTATACAAAGAGGGTCACTGAAGATCTGTACACGTTTCGCAGTTAAAGCAGTTTCATTTGGAGCAGTACATATTGGACACTATATTTCAATCTATAAAACAAAAACAATAAGTGTATCCAATAACCGAGTATAACAATGTAGATCTTCTCCTCCCTCTTTGTATAGAATGAATATATTTATAGCACTGTACATGGTCTATTTTTTGACAGAGCATTTGATTATCTTGATTTACAATTCTAATAAGCTTGTAGAGGGCTGGATATTTGTTTTGGGTACACATATATTAATGGATCAGAATCCTTTCCCTACTTTTTTAATGTGTTTTATGTACAATCATTTTATATTATGTAAAAATAAAATTATGTATGCCGATATGACGGTCATTATTTGATACCTGGTGTTTTAAAAGCCTAGGTGTTTTAGTATTTTGTGATTGTAAGAGTAAGTGTAGGAGTAGGAGTGGAGCCACTGCTTTGCTTGCTCTCTTTCACCACTGTAGTTTTTTTTTTCTGGAATAAACTGAAGTGTCAATTTCCTAGCAAGTTCAGAAAAAAATTGCGAGGCAATAAAAAAAAAAAAAAAAAATTGTATTCACTGTTAAATCCTTTTTTTGAAATCCATTGAGGGACACAAAAACCACCCTCAGGTTATACTGCCACCTATAGGAGGATTGGACACTAGCTGACAGAAACAACGGTTGGCTAACTCAGAATAATCCCTCCTATTACTGGTGTGTCCCAGTTTTGTTGGAAAGCGTTGTCATAAACATAGTGGAGTGGGACCAATGTCAATCCTTTCATAGTCCTCTATTAAGGGACACAAGAAGTCTTCCATCTTCAGGACATCCAAAAGCAGTCCAACCAAGGGGTGGGCAAACAGCAAACAAATGTTAACAGGCCCAACAAGAACAGAATAAAAAATGGAGACTGCCTGCAGCTTGAAAGTCGCTCAAAAGTCGCCTGAAGGATTAACGTCTGAAGATGGCACAGGATGAGGCCACAACCCCCACTTGGTAACAGGAACATGAAAACAAGGCCAGAGAAAAAACATAAAAATACTTTTGAACACAGCGTCTCCTTTGCAGGGATGCAGTCCCAAGGGAGGGGGCGAGCACGCTGACTAACCCCCAGCCAGAACGGCTCGGATTATGGGGCAAGCTTACTGAGGAACAGGAAGTGAGAAATTCAGACAAAGAAAAAAAACATTTAGAAGGGAAATCGAAGGAAAACGGCAAGTGAACCAACAATGCACTAGCTTAAAGGAACCTATTTAGAAAAAAAAAAAAAAAAACCTTTACAACCCCTTAAAAACAATTAGTGTGGAATATCTGAAATGGGAAGAAAACAGATAATAAACTTGGAAGCTAATCTACATGATTCAACCAGAAGGATGTAACAAAAACATATTTCTTACAGGAACAGAGCAAACGTCCAATTGGGAGTCAATACTCAATGAGAATAAAGAAGTTTGCCTTGGAGAGCTGGTATCAGACAGATGGACCTGAAAACAATGCCCTGGAAGAGGGAGGGTAGAGGGAGGTCAGAGCTGCGCTATGTCAGAAGAAGGTCCTAGGCCTCAACTCACTTGATCCAAATAATACAGTAGGTTCAAGAGAACTACCTACAAGAAAAGTAATGGAAGTTCCGAAGAACACAGAAACAAAGGTTCAATCTCATGGGTCAGGATTGGCAAATGGGAACTCAAGGATTAAAGAGAAAATAGAGGGTAAATCTCTTCATCAAAAATTACCAAGGGAGATTATAGACTTGATAGAGCCAATGAACAAGCTTAACGCTTACCTATCCAAGCAAACCTTGCGTAAAAATCCTGCCAAACCTTGAGCCTAGAGGAGACACAGGTCTAAATATGATATTTATTCCCCAAATCCATTCAGATTTGGGGAGTGAACAAGGAGGAAATCTCTAGATTTAGCTGCATAGATCCCATGGAGTCATCAGAGCATTCTACTGACAAGAGGATTCCTGGATCAGGAAACAAGCCTGTTCAGCATGCAGCTGATACAAAATATTTCGTGGCCCACAATTGACGTTGTCCACCTGCAGTGCAAGTCCTGGAATGCTCCCAGGTCTAAGGCTCATTCCTTAATGTGCAAATGCGACTGCTTGGGGAGACCTGACCTTGAAGAGTATTTGTGTCCTAGGCCCGGATTCAGAGAGATCGGCGCATCTTTAGATAGGCGTAGCGCATCTCATATGCGTTACGCCGACATAACATTGAGAGGCAAGCTGAGTATTCACAAAGCACTTGCTCCCATATTTATGCCGGCATAACGTAAATGGGCCGGCATAAGCCCGCGTAATTCAAAGTAGCAAGGCAGTGGGCGTGTTGTATTATAATGAAGCGTGACCCCCATGTAAATGCATGGCCGAACAAACGGCGCATGCGCGAGCATGCTCAGAATCACGTCGAATTTACTCCCTAAGATACGCCGGCTCCAATTCATGCGACGTGAACGTAACCTACGCCCAGCCCCATTCACGTACGACTTACGTAAACAACGTAAAATACGACGCTGTTCCCGCACCCATACCTTAACATGACTTACGCCTGCTTTATGAGGGGTAAACTTACGCCGGACGTACGCCTTACGTAAACGGCGTAGCTTACTGCGATGGGCGCAAGTACGTTCGTGAATCGGCGTATCTAGCTCATTTACATATTCAACGCGTAAATCAACGGAAGCGCCCCTAGAGGCCAGCGTAAATATGCACCCAAGATACGACGGCGTAGGAGACTTACGTCGGTCGTATCTTGCCAAAATTCAGGCGTATCTGCTTTCCTGAATAAGTGTATAGATACGACGGCGCACATTTGGACTTACATCCTTTCTGAATCCGGGCCCCTAGTCTTTTTACAGCTGAAGGAACTCTGAAAAACCTGGGAAGACAGCAGGCTGATCCTTAGATACAGGGCATAACAGACCACATCCATAGGAGCAGAAACAGTATCTTAAGTCTGGAGTAACAGCCAAACACTGACTCCTTAACAATAATCTTGCCAGGTAGACACTGCAGCAATCAGTGACTGTAACCAATGGCTCAGGTATCTTTATAGATGGGGAGGTGGGAGCATGCTTGGAGCCTCCATTGTCAGAACTGGCCAGAAACTCAGTGAATGTAGCCGCAAAGTCTTACTAGATTGTAGTAGAGACCCGGTCAACAACAAGGGATTTTATTCATCTGGTGGAGCGAACCAAAGGCTCTGATGACAAAGTAGATCTTATAAGCATAGGGAAGCAGGAGTTAAGAGTGCGGATGTTGGTACCTTCAGGAGGACATGAAAACATTAGGGAGGAGTTTGAGCTCGTATCACCCATTGCAGCAAAACCATCACATCTACAGGTCTAGAAACAGGCAACAAAGCTCAGTTTACGAGGCAAAGCCTCAGGTACTCACGTACCAATATGGAGGTCAGATGGCCGGAGGTGACCAAAGATGTCAATGTAGGCAAGAGGAAAAGACTGGAGATATAGTTCAATATGATACTCTGTAGTGCTATAGCAGCAGCTGAAAATGCTTCCTTGATTATATACAGGTAAAATGGTAGTAAAGATAGTGGATGCTCGAGACTCCACCCAGCAGATGGAGAGCTCAGTCCCTCAGCATTAAAGTGTTTGTTAAAAAAAATGGATTGTCTGGTCCCTTAAAAAAAAAAAATGGTGTGCCCACAGTGCTTGTGCTGTGTAATACCCCCCCCCCCCCCCCCCCCCCAAACGGTAAAAAAAAAAAAAATCTGGCACTTCCTGTATGGCATCTCTAAACAGGCCATTAAAATCAGGGGTGCTCTGCCCTGTTTCCTATGATTAAAGTGTGCCCCTGCATCATACGCTGTCCTTTCTGCTCTTCCCCCCTCACCCCCTCCTTCCTGCCTGTCATCTTGTGTTTGTCTCTCTTTTGTGGAGTCCAGTGCCTGAAGGTAACTTCCAGGCTGGCCCCTGTATTGTAACATCCAGTCCAGAGGAGTCAGATTGTAGGACACCAAAGACCAAGCTGAGGACAGGCCGTGTCAGATAGCTGCAATCTTAAGAGACCAGCTTTAACAGTATATTGAACAATCTTGGATTGATGGAAAATAAAGAAAAAAAAAATGAAGAACAAAAACTACAAAAAATTGGTTGAAGTTTTCCCAACAGAGCTGAAGAAAAGATGTTCATTCTCCAAAAACACTAGCAAAAAACTTGGCATACTGGTGGTAATAGGAGGGGTTATACTCTGCAGTTATTTTTTCACACTCCCAGTGTCCAATTCTCCTGAGGCAGTATAATCAATGTGATAGACCAGTGTCCCTCAATGAGTGAGAAAGAAAAAAAAATGTTTATTCTGGGGAAAAAAAACAAAACGTAATAATTTAAAATACTTTATTTTTTTTGTACTTCCATCTTCATTATTTTTAAGTTAAGAATCACTGAGTGAGGGTCACATTGATTTAAAGATACCACAGTCAATGCACTAGATACACGCTTTTTTTAGCACCTGCCTCCTGGGCCGGGCCTTTTGGCTAGGACCGGAGGACATTTTTATTCCTGGCCGGAGGGCCTAGTCATTGTATACCACAATGACCACTTCTTCACTCTTCTCTCCACTATCCCTTTCCCCCACTTTCTTTTATCTAAGCCTATGTTTGTCACGTTTTGTGCCTTATCTTTGTTTGTGCACGTTTTGTTCACTGTGCGATTATTAGGGTGCCGGTCCTCGGGCCAGCCCTGAACGTCTTGGGAGTGGGTGGACATGGCCTTCTGGCTTAGTTCACCTGCTCTCATGGGGTCTCTCTTCGGGGGAGCTCCACCTAGTACTGGGAGGGTTCCGTTTCGGCAGTCCCTCCAAGGAAGTTGGGTCCGTGTCGGCTTCGGTGGCTCGGACCACAGTACCTTAGTCCCCGTCTGGAGCCTAACGCCCCAGGAAATGAGGGTTTTTGGGTCCCTTCTTCACAGGAGGACCACTTGACGTTGCACCCATCTGCACATTTTTGTGAACGCTCTTTATGTGTGTGCACATTTTTTCTGCACCAGGTGGAGTTTTTTGGGTGTGTTCACATGCCATAGGCTTTTAAAAAAAAAAAAATATATATATATTTTTAAAGTTGGCGACAGGGTCTCTTTAACCACTTGCCGACCGCCGCATGTATATGTACGTCCACAGAATTGCACGTACAGGCATATGGGCGTACATGTACGTCCATGCCTTTCCGCGGGTCGGGGGTCCGATCGGGACCCCCCCCGCTACATGCGGCGGTCGGATTCCCGCTCCGTCGCGCTCGCTCCCCGGAGCTGAAGAACGGGGAGAGCCGTATGTAAACACGGCTTCCCCGTGCTTCACTGTGGCTGCTGCATCTATCGAGTGATCCCTTTTATAGGGAGACTCGATCGATGACGTCAGTCCTACAGCCACACCCCCCTACAGTTGTAAACACACACTAGGTGAACACTAAATCCTACAGCGCCCCCTGTGGTTAACTCCCAAACTGCAACTGTCATTTTCACAATAAACAATGCAATTTAAATGCATTTTTTGCTGTGAAAATGACAATGGTCCCAAAAATGTGTCAAAATTGTCCGAAGTGTCCGCCATAATGTCGCAGTCACGAAAAAAATCGCTGATCGCCGCCATTAGTAGTAAAAAAAAAATTATAAAAATGCAATAAAACTATCCCCTATTTTGTAAACGCTCTAAATTTTGCGCAAACCAATCGATAAACGCTTATTGCGATTTTTTTTACCAAAAATAGGTAGAAGAATACGTATCGGCCTAAACTGAGGGAAAAAAAATGTTTATATATGTTTTTGGGGGATATTTATTATAGCAAAAAGTAAAAACTATTGCATTTTTTCCAAAATTGACGCTCTACTTTTGTTTATAGCGCAAAAAATAAAAACTGCAGAGGTGATCAAATACCACCAAAAGAAAGCTCTATTTGTGGGGAAAGAAGGACGCCAATTTTGTTTGGGAGCCACGTCGCACGACCACGCAATTGTCTGTTAAAGCGGCGCAGTGCCGAATCGCAAAACCTGGCCTGGGCATTTAGCAACAAAATGGTCCGGGGCTTAAGTGGTTAAACCCATTTAGGGTTACAAGAGGAAAGACCCCAAATCCTTACCGGATATTCTACCTTGCTATAAATTAAGAGATTAATATATATATATACATATATATATATATATATATATATATATATATATATATATATATATATATATATATATATATATATATATATATATATATATATATATATATATATATATATATATATATATATATATATATATATATATATATATATATATACATATACACACACACATACAAAGAAAAATAAGTATACAGCTATAGCGAAGGCACAGATTTCCCAGTACTGCATTAGCACATAAATGCAAGGCAGGACAGAATCATTATAAATACTCAGGCTGAATAGTTCATTGTGCCAGGAACCAAATAATGTTTCCTGATTATCATACAATGTCATTCCTGCTGCTGTGTTTGCTTTTTTTATTGAGACCCGGAGCATTGTAAGAGACAGATTCAGTGCTCCCACCAGAATTGCTTTGGCAGGTGAACAAAATAAATGTATACCCTTTACAGCTAAATTATCTTTATTGGCCATGGATGTTAATGCTGCATCATCTGTCAGAAATGGCAATTGCAACACTCGGAGGTACTATTCTTACTTGTTTAAGTAGCATCTCCAGTATCCACTGGAGATCTTGTGAATCTGAGCTTCTACTCTGTTCTCTCAGGATCTTGTTTAGGAAACTTATCACATCTGCCAGGAGCTTTTCATCTTCAGCACATGCTGGTTGAACCAGCAAAAACCTACAGAGGAGAAAGAACAAACATTAACCTTTCCAGTGCTTGGGGCAACGCAAGCTGCAGCCGCAGTGCCTCCATCTACTAGGTTTACAGCATTTAACAAAGAAAAATGGAAGTGACAAAGTTAACTATATCCTGTATATTAACACACATGGTTATATTTTACACGTCTTTAAATTCATCTCTAGCAATCCTTCCTCCAATTACGGTGCCTTGTCCTTTTATAATACTTTGTTGTAATAAAAGTGGCAACAATTCCACTGATTTATAGGTAGATTCAGAAAGAGTTAGGCCGGCTTATCAGTAGATAAGCCGACCTAACTCAGAATCTACGCTGACCTATGTTTAAGTGTATGCTCAAACAGAGATACGCTTAAACACATCTAAGATACGACGGCTTGCGCCGTCCTATCTTAGATTGCAATATTTCAGGTGCCCGCTAGGTGGCGCTTCCATTGCTGTCGGCGTAGAATATGTAAATGAGTTGATACGCCGATTCACGAACGAACACCCGCTCGCCGCAGTAGTTTTATGCCGTTTCCGTAAGGCATTAGCGGGCCTAAAGTTATTCCATCTATTAGGTGGAATAACAATGTTAAAGTATGGCCGCCGTTCCCGCCGCGAGATTCAAATTTTTTACGTAGTTTGCGTAAGTCGTCCGCGAATTGGGATTTACGTTGTTTACGTCCACGTCGAAATCAATAGGCCCGTGCGGCGTATTTAGCCACAATGCACACTGGGAAATGTAGGCGCCTGGCGCATGCGCATTAAAAAAAATGTAAAAAACGTGAGGTCAAGCCTCATTACCATAAACCACGCCCCCCTCCAACACATTTGAATTTGGCGCCCTTACGCACGCCCGCCCGCTTTAGGCTACGCCGCCGTATATTAGCAGGCAAGTACATTGAGAATCATGTACTTGCCTAGCTAACTTACGGCGGAGTAGCCTAAACAGGCTAAGCTACGCCGCCGCAAGTTTGCACCCATGTACCTGAATCTACCTATTAGTGTGCTACAGGAGAATGCCTCCTACCTAGTAAACGTTTCGCATATTTCCGTCCAGACTACATCATGCTACCAAATTAAGCCTCTGCAGCAAATCAGAAGGATGATAGCCAGATCATGTGATCTGATTAGAGACATCTATTTTAAAGGGGTAGTAAAGGTACAATTTGTTTTCCTTAAATAGCGTCCTTTACCGTAGTGCAGTCCTCCTTCACTTACCTCATCCTTCAATTTTGCTTTTAAATGTTCTCATTTCTTCTGAGAAATCCCCACTTCCTGTTCTTCTATCTGTAACTCCACACAGTAATGCAAGGCTTTCTCCCTGGTGTGGAGTGTCGTGCTCGCCCCCCTTCCATGGACTACAGGAGAGTCAGGACGCTCTCTACGTTGCAGATAGAGAAAGGAGCTGTGTGTTAGTGGGTGTCATGACTCTCCTGTAGTCCAAGGGAGGGGGCGAGCACGACACTCCACACCAGGGAGAAAGCCTTGATTACTGTGTGGAGTTACAGATAGAAGAACAGGAAGTGAGGATTTTTTAGAAGAAATAAGGACATTTAAAAGCAAAATTGAAGGATGAGGTACTGTAAGTGAAGGAGGACTGCACTAAGGTAAAGGAAGCTATTTAGGGGGAAAAAAATGTACCTTTACAACCGCTTTCAGTAAATTTGGGGGGAAAAAATTATAACTAAACGGTATTAATGCATGTACAGTACAAGGGGCTTCTAATGACTATACAGGTCATTCTCAAAAAATTAGCATATTGTGATAAAGTTCATTATTTTCTGTAATGTACTGATAAACATTAGACTTTCATATATTTTAGATTCATTACACACAACTGAAGTAGTTCAAGCCTTTTTATTGTTTTAATATTGATGATTTTGGCATACAGCTCATGAAAACCCAAAATTCCTATCTCAAAAAATTAGCATATCATGAAAAGGTTCTCTAAACGAGCTCTTAACCTAATCATCTGAATCAACTAATTAACTCTAAACACATGCAAAAGATTCCTGAGGCTTTTAAAAACTCCCAGCCTGGTTCATTACTCCAAACCGCAATCATGGGTAAGACTGCCGACCTGACAGCTGTCCAGAAGGTCATCATTGACACCCTCAAGCAAGAGGGCAAGACACAGAAAGACATTTCTGAACGAATAGGCTGTTCCCAGAGTGCTGTATCAAGGCACCTCAGTGGGAAGTCTGTGGGAAGAAAAAAGTGTGGCAGAAAACGCTGCACAACGAGAAGAGGTGACCGGACCCTGAGGAAGATTGTGGAGAAGGACCGATTCCAGACCTTGGGGGACCTGCGGAAGCAGTGGACTGAGTCTGGAGTAGAAACATCCAGAGCCACCGTGTACAGGCGTGTGCAGGAAATGGGCTACAGGTGCCGCATTCCCCAGGTCAAGCCACTTTTGAACCAGAAAAAGCGGCAGAAGCGCCTGACCTGGGCTACAGAGAAGCAACACTGGACTGTTGCTCAGTGGTCCAAAGTACTTTTTTCGGATGAAAGCAAATTTTGCATGTCATTCGGTAATCAAGGTGCCAGAGTCTGGAGGAAGACTGGGGAGAGGAAAATGCCAAAATGCCTGAAGTTCAGTGTCAAGTACCCACAGTCAGTGATGGTCTGGGGTGCCATGTCAGCTGCTGGTGTTGGTCCACTGTGTTTTAACAAGGGCAGGGTGAATGCAGCTAGCTATCAGGAGATTTTGGAGCACTTCATGCTTCCATTTGCTGAAAAGCTTTATGGAGATGAAGATTTCATTTTTCAGCACGACCTGGCACCTGCTCACAGTACCAAAACCACTGGTAAATGGTTTACTGACCATGGTATTACTGTGCTCAATTGACCTCCCAACTCTCCTGACCTGAACCCCATAGAGAATCTGTGGGATATTGGGAAGAGAAAGTTGAGAGACGCAAGACCCAACACTCTGGATGAGCTTAAGGCCGCTACCGAAGCATCCTGGGCCTCCATAACACCTCAGCAGTGCCACAGGCTGATTGCCTCCATGCCACGCCGCATTGAAGCAGTCATTTCTGCAAAAGGATTCCCGACCAAGTATTGAGTGCATAACTGAACATAATTATTTGAAGGTTGACTTTTTTTTTAATTAAAAACACTTTTCTTTTATTGGTCGGATGAAATATGCTAATTTTTTGAGATAGGAATTTTGGGTTTTCATGAGCTGTATGCCAAAATCATCAATATTAAAACAATAAAAGGTTTGAACTACTTCAGTTGTGTGTAATGAATCTAAAATATATGAAAGTCTAATGTTTATCAGTACATTACAGAAAATAATGAACTTTATCACAATATGCTAATTTTTTGAGAATGACCTGTATGCTAGTGATCTGACTTCAGATTTAACAGCATTGTAAAATAAACACATCACTTGTTAACTGATTCCTTTTCAAATTGATTAAAAATAGATAGAAATCAATCATATAATGTACCTCTAGTTTCTTTTTTGCATGTTATCCTGCCTCTGTGTATGTACAGAGCCATAGAGCAGTGATGGTTTGGAAAATTAAACTAGAATCTCCCAGTACTGTGGTCATCAGGAAACAGACAACCAGGAAGTGTCCAGAACAGAGAAGGATTACAGCAACATCAGAGCAAAAACAAACAATGAGGACATGAAACCAGTACTGCACTAAGGTAAAGGAAGCCATTTAGCTAAAAAAAAAAAAATTCCTTTAGTGACCCTTTAAGGAGGCAGGCAGGCAGTGATGGAAGAAATTGGGAGGTAGGATGGAGCAAGTAAACTTTGACGTTACCAAGGTGTTGTCAGAGCTCTGCACAATCAGACCGCAATTCAGGCGCAGTGGCAGAGAGTTAAAGGATACAAGCATTTGTTTGGTTTACATGACAAGGTCACTTTAACCACTTCATTACTGGGCACTTAAACCCCCTTCGTGCCCAGACCAATTTTCAGCTTTCAGCGTTGACGCATTTTGAATGACAATTGCGCGGTCATACAACACTGTACCCAAATTATAATTTTTTTTGTTTTTTTCCCCACAAATAGAGCTTTCTTTTGCTGGTATTTGATCACCTCTGCGATTTTATTTTTTTGCGCTATAAACATAAAAAAACTGAAAATTTTGGAAAAAAAAAAAACACAATATTTTTTACTTTTTGTTATTATAATATCCCAATTTTTAAAAAAAAAAAATAAAACATTTCCTCGGTTTAGGCCAATACATATTCTTCTACATATTTTTGTTAAAAAAAATCGCAATAAGCGTATATTGATTGGTTTGCGCAAAAGTTATAGCGCCTACAAAATAGGGGATAGATTTATGATTTTTTTTTTTTTTTTTTTTTTACTAGTAATGGCGGCGATTTGCGATTTTTTTGTCAGGCCTGCGATATTGCGGCGGATGTATCAGACACTTTTGACACAATTTTGGGACCACACACATTTATACAGCGATCAGTGCTATAAAAATGCACTAATTACTGTATAAATGTGACTGGCAGTGAAGGGGTTAACACTAGGGGGTGAGGAAGGGGTTAAATGTATTCCCTGGGTGTGTTCTTACTGTGTGGGGGGGAGGGGACTGACTGGGGGAGGTGACCAATGCTGTATCCCTATATAAAGGGACACAGATCGGTCTCCTCTCTCCCTGACAGGACGTGGAGCTCTGTGTTTACACACAGAGCTCCAAGTCCCTGCTGTCACCGACGATCGCGGGTGTCTGGCGGACATCACTACCGCCAGGCACACGCATCGGCTCCCGAGCGATGCGCCAGGCACGTTGTTTCCCCGCTGCGCGCCCCCAGCGGCGCGCATGGGGAATGACAACAATAGGACGTCCAAAGACGTCCACTCGGCACTTGAGAGCCGTGCTGTGGACGTCTTTCGTCCATAGCGCGGATCCCAAGTGGTTAAACAAGCCACTGCGCATTTTGTCATGTGCTGCATTTCGGACACGTTGGAGTGCATTTTTGCATGCATTCTACTAAAAAGAAAAAAAAAAGTAGAATACTTGCTGCCTGTGTGCACAGTGGCTTATTGCGCTATACATTTGTTTTCCACTACTACCATTCATCCCCTTGGGGGAACGCCATGAATTTAAAACATAAAATCCACCGTACTAAAAAAATAACAGTTGCACACTTCTCACAGTTGCTTTAGGTTCCATCCTACATGTGTAAAAGCATGCACAATGCACAAACATAAATAGGCCTCTTTAACACTCCCGTCTACGGCTTTTTAAATTCGATTTTCCCTTTCCAGCATTTTCATAATGGCTTAACCAATAAAAGATTCTAGTACTGAGTGAGTCAAGGACAAAGCAGACAACATCATTTTATCATACTACAGCCTACAGATACAATCTAGGATTAATAACATTGCTGCCCAACCAAATGTATTTGGGAAACATAATTCACAAAGTTAACAGTTTAATAAGTGAAAATAGAAAATGAGCTGAAAATTGTCATTAAATAGGAAAACATAATACATTACAGTCACCTGAGGTTTACATTTATTCTGGTTGAAAATGTATTTCACCTTGCTGTAAAAATAATTTACTGCACAAATTAGGCTAGCCCAAGTAGCTGCTTTATTCCAAAAATGTAATCTTAATGATGCCTGAATCTCACATTAAAATCCTGTTGCCACTGTATTTATCATGCACACACGTATGAATATTTTAGTTGTATCAGAGATATTAGAATCTGTGCACAGCTTCTCACCTGCTCAGTGCAGTATGCCAAGGCAAACACTTCAAGGCGGACATGTTATAGTCAGTGAGGCAGTTTAGAACCAGCCTGTCATTTAGGAGATAAAAATTCATCCTAGCAACAGCAGAACGCACTTCCCCATGAGACACAGCCTGAACGATATAACTCAGGCAATCTTGCAGTCCACTGGCTGAGTGTGTCATCTTCAATGTCAGAACTTCTTCTGAGGATAACTTTAATGTCTCTAAAAAACTTCAGAGAGGGGAAAAAAAGAGAGAGTCAATCTGAAAACGGAATGCACCCACATGCAGAAACAACAATCTAGCCTTAGCAAACACGTGTAGCCGTTTGTAATACTAATGCGTAAAGGCAAACGCGAGAGAAAGGAAGATCGTCCTTAAAGTGGAAGTAAACCCTTCAATTTGATAGTTACAAAAACAGTTAACATTCCCGGCATGCCGGAAATGCTAGCTGTCACATTTGTTTGTGCTCTCAACCAAACTGCCAAACCATCCAATGGCTGGTTTCATAACAGGTCACATGTACAGCAACATGGCAGTTGCAGTATAAACAGAGGTCAAGATGGCCGCTTCCTTGGCTGAAAACGAGGGTTTACTTCCACTTTAAGGGCACAGTTTGCATTAAAGGGGTTGTAAAGGTTCATTTTTTATTTTCTAAATAGGTTCCTTTAAGCTAGTGCATTGTTGGTTCACTTACCTTTTCCTTCCATTTCCCTTCTTAGGCCCAGATTCTCAAAGGAGATACAACGGCGTAGCGCCATGTACGCCGTCGTATCTCTAAATCTGAGCCGTCGTATCTATGCGCCTGATTCTTAGAATCAGTTACGCATAGATTTGTATTACATCCGACCAGCGTAAGTCTCTTACACTGGTCGGATCGTAACTGCATATTTACGCTGGCCGCTAGGGGCGTGTACGCTGATTTACGCTTAGAAATATGTAAATCAGCTAGATACGCAAATTCAAGAACGTACGCCCGGCCGACGCAGTACAGATACGCCGTTTACATTAGGCTTTTCCCGGCGAAAAGTTGCCCCTGCTATATGAGGCGTACCAATGTTAAGTATGGCCGTCGTTCCCGCGACGAAATTTGAAAATTTTACGTCGTTTGCGTAAGTCGTCTGTGAATGGGGCTGGACGTAATTTACGTTCACGTCGAAACCAATACGGCCTTGCAGCGTATTTGGAGCAATGCACACTGGGATATGTTCACAGACGGCGCATGCGTCGTAAGTGAAAAACGTCAATCACGTCGGGTCATGGTTATTTTACATAACACACGCCCACCTCTTCACAATTTGAATTAGGCGGGCTTACGCCGGCCTATTTACGCTATGCCGCCGCAACTTTCTTTTGAGAATATGGCACTTGCCTGTAAAAGTTGCGGAGGCGTAACGTAAATAGGATACGTTACGCCCCCGCACAAAGTTACGCGGCTGTACGTGAATCCGGGCCTAAATGTTTTTTTTCTTTGTCTGAATTTCTCACTTCCTGTTCCTCCTCAGTAAGCTTGCCCCCATCATCTGAGCCGTTCTGCCTGGCCCCCTTCCCATGGTAATACATCCCTGCGGGGCGACAATGCCGTTCACAGCGTCGCCCTGCAGGGATGTAGTCTCAAGGGAGGGGGCGAGCACATTGACTAACCCCAAGCCAGAACAGCTTGGATGATGGGGGCAAGCTTACTGAAAAGAAACAGGAAGTGAAATATTCAGACAAAGAAAAAAAACATTTAGAAGGGAAATCAAGGTACCCAGACTGGCACGTTACTTCACATCTTCTGGGAATGCCCAGAGTTGACCCTTTTTTGGAGGCAGGTACTGCAGATTATCCACAAGATCACAGATGTCTCCCTTCAGGACAACCCGGCAGCGGTACTCCTAAACCTTACCCCCATGTCTAGTAAGCGATATAGCGAATCCTTACTGAGACATCTCCTGAATGCAGCCAGGGCGTGTGTCTCCAGCGTGAGTAAGCAACAATCTCCACCAGTGGTGTCACAGTGGTTTGCTAGGGTGTGCGATATACAGCGGATGTAACAGCTCACAGCTGCCCTAGGGGAAAGGGAGAAAGAACACAACATCCGCTGGACGCACTGGGATCTGTTCCGATTCTCGGACGAATACAAGTCCTACATTTGAGTAACCTATTTTGAGAGAATTTTAAGCTTGGGACCGTCGATCCTGCCAGAACCCTTCATCCCCCCACTCCTCTTGCTTACCCTCTACCACTCCTCCTTTATGCTCTTTCTTCCAATAAAACTATCTCTATTTTGAGTTTGGAGGTTCCCTCCGCTGTTCAGGTTGAATAACAGGAAATTACTGTTGTGGAGTCTTTAGACCACAGTCTCCTTATTTGTTATAACTATGTTAGGGAACCTTGCCTGTTATTTTTCTAATGTATGTAGACTTCTTGGACGAGTTATTATTATTGCCTATTACTGGATTTCATAGGTTAACGTGTGTGTTATGATGTCATATTGTATACACTGCATACCTTAACCACTTAATCACCGCCCTATAGACGAAAGACGTCTACAAGGCGGTTCCTTAACTCTGGGAGGACGTCCATGGACGTCCTCCCAGAATCGCGCTCCCGCGCGCCCCCTGGGGCGCGCACATGGGAATGTCCGTGACCGATGGGTCCGGATCACGGTAAATCGCCGCTGATAGCGGCGGTTTACCATGTGATCGCTCTGTCCAATGACGGAGCGATCACTTGTAAACAAACCGGCGTCATGTGATGACGCTGGTTCCTCCCTCCCCTCTCTGTACCGAGCGGTACAGTGTGAGAGGAGAGGGGAGAGAGTGGATGCAGCACGAGTGCTGTGGGCTGGATCTGTGACAAATGCAGTCACAGATCCAGCCATCCATCCCTGCTCAGCCATCCCTGTCCCATAACAATACTCTGCAACATAACCAAACTGTACAATACTCTGCAATACCCCACAATACTCTGCAATACCCCACAATACCCTGCAACATCGCCTATGGGGATTTTTAAGTAGCAAAGTTTGGCGCCATTCCACGAGCGTGTGCAATTTTGAAGGGTGACATGTTGGGTATCTATTTACTCGGCTTAACTTCATCTTTCACATTATGCAAAAGAATGAAGAAAAAATACTAAATTTGCTAAATTTTATAACAGAAACAAAGAAAAATTCACTTTTTTTACAGAATTTTCAGTCTTTTTTCTCTTATAGCGCAAAAAATAAAAACCCAACGGTGATTAAATACCACCAAAAGAAAGCTCTATTTGTGTGAAAAAAAGGACGAAAATTTAATTTGGGTACAATGTTGTATGACTGAGTAATTGTCATTCAAATTGTGAGAGCACCGAAAGCTGAAAATTGATCTGGTTATTAAGTGGGTTTACGTGCCTGGTGGTCAAGTGGTTAAATAAAGATAACAAAATAATAAAAAAAATGAAATTGAAGGAAAAGGTAAGTGAACCAACAATGCACTAGCTTAAAGGAACCAATTTAGAAAATAAAAAACAAACCTTTACAACCCCTTTAAGTTTCATATTCTCAAAATGGTTTGGGACCCGACCATCGCAAGCTTTTCTACACAAAGCCAAGTCAAGTATGCACACAAAACACAACTTCTCTTTTTCTGTAGATCATCAGAAATAGCATTAGATTGCTGGCTATATGTGACATAAATATATAAAGAACATATTGGGCCTGATTCCCAAAAAAGCTGCCTAACTTAACTTTCAGCAGTTAAGTTACACTGACTTAAAATCTCTACCTAAGTGCCTGATCCACAAAGCACTTACCTAGAAATTTCAGGCCGTGTAACTTAAGTGCCTCCGTCGCAAGGCGGTCCTCCTCTCCGGGGGGCGTTTAAAATTTAAATGAGGCGCGCTCCCGCGCCGGCCGTACTGCGCATGCGTGTGACGTAATTTTCCCGACGTGCAGCGTGCGAACGTAATTGACGCCGGGCTTTGTGGATTGCGACGGGACACTAAAGTTGCGACGGGTGAAAAAAAATATACGCGCCGGGAAAACAAATAATTATTTAAAAAAATGACAGTGTCGCTCAGCATGCATTCCTGAGAGGGAGAACTCCATGCCAATTTTCAAAGAAAAAAACGGCATGGGTTCCCCCCCCCAGGGGCATACCAGGCCCTTAGGTCTGGTATGGGTTGTAAGGAGACCCCCCCACGCCGAAAAATCGACGTAGGGGGTCCCCCTACAATCCATACCAGACCCGTATCCAAAGCACGCTACCCGGCCGGTCAGGAATGGGAGTGGGGACGAGCGAGCGCCCCCCCCCCCCCCCTCCTGAGCCGTGCCAGGCCGCATGCCCTCAACATGGGGGGGTTGGGTGCTCTGGGGCAGGGGGGCGTACTGCAGGCCCCCCCACCCCAGAGCACCCTGTCCCCATGTTGATGAGGACAGGACCTCTTCCCGACAACCCTTGCCGTTGGTTGTCGGGGTCTGCGGGCCCATCATGCTCCGGTAGGTACCCACGTGGTGGGTGCACGTGGGTAGGCACCCACCACGTGGGTACCTGCCGGAGCATGATGGGACGGTGATGCCTATATAAATGGGATGCAAGGCGCGCTTCCATCATTGCAGTGACAAGAGGCGACGAGTCAACATCGGAAGAGGGGAGAAGAAGAACCTGACGTCACAGAAGACCGCGCTGGCTGCCTGCTAGTAATTGAGCTAACACACAAAGATAGCAGGCAGCCAGCGCTGAAGAAGAAGGCACCGGACAGCTGCAGAAGAACCGGGGTTCGCCGAGTCAACAGCAGAGAGCGGCGAAGATAGAAGAAGACCCCCGGAGAGCGGAGAAGACCCCCCCCGGAGAGCGGAAGAAGAAACCCCCCCCGGAGAGCGGAAGAAGAAACCCCCCCCCGTAGAGTGGAAGAACACCCCTGGAGAGCGGAAGAAGAAGCCCCCCTGGTATTAGAGCTAATAAAGAAGACAGGGGGGGGCCTCCGGAGCAGAATAAAGGGATTTTTAATACAGCTTACCTGTAAAATCCTTTTCTTGGAGTACATCACGGGACACAGAGCAGCATATTCATTACTATGTGGGTTATATGGAGTACCTTCAGGTGTTGACACTGGCAATCTCAAACAGGAAATGCCCCTCCCTATATAACCCCCTCCCATAGGAGGAGTACCTCAGTTTTGTAGCAAGCAGTATGCCTCCCAAAATGGTCCCCAAAAAGAGGGGTGGGAGCTCTGTGTCCCGTGATGTACTCCAAGAAAAGGATTTTACAGGTAAGCTGTATTAAAAATCCCTTTTTCTTTATCGTACATCACGGGACACAGAGCAGCATATTCATTACTATGTGGGATGTCCCAAAGCAATGCTCACAATGAGGGGAGGGAGAACATCTCCAAGACAAAAGGATTTAATTTAGAGAAATACTCAAATCATAATAAATCCAACTTAGTTGAGAAAAATAATCTTAAATTTTAAATTTAACTCAAAAAAGAGGAGCCCCCGGAATCCGAGGGTCTCAAACTGCAGCCTGCAGCACTGCCTGCCCAAAGGCTGTATCAGTATTCCTTCTTACGTCCAACTGGTAGAATTTTGTAAACGTGTGGACAGAAGACCAGGTTGCCGCCTTGCAAACTTGAGCCATAGAGATCTGGTGATGCGCTGCCCAGGAGGCGCCCATGGCCCTAGTAGAATGAGCCTTTAATGATACTGGAGGAGGCAACCCTTTCAAGCCGTAGGCCTGAGTGATTAATTGCTTAATCCACCTAGAAATGGTGGACTTTGCAGCTGCCTGCCCCTTCTTGGGCCCATCCGGTAATATGAACAGCACATCTGTTTTCCGGATCTTCTTTGTAGCTTTAAGATAGGCCTTCATGGCCCTGACGATATCCAAGGTATGCAGCAACCCTTCCTTTCTGGAAGTAGGTTTAGGGAAGAAGGATGGTAATACCAAATCCTGGTTCAAATGAAAACTGGATATAACCTTCGGTAGGAAGGAAGGATGAGGGCGGAGAACGACCCTGTCCTTGTGAAAAATAAGATATGGTTCCTTACAGGATAAGGCCGCCAGTTCCGATACTCTTCTTGCGGAAACTATGGCGACCAAAAATACTAACTTCCTTGTCAGTAAAACCAAAGGAATTTCAGCCAACGGCTCAAACGGTTGTTTCTGTAAACTTGACAGAACAAGGTTTAAATCCCACGGGCAAAGCGGGGATTTAACTGGAGGTTTAATACGTAAGACCCCTTGAAGGAAGGTCTTAACCAGCGAGTGGGTGGCCAGCGGCCGCTGAAACCACACTGACAGAGCAGAAATCTGTCCTTTGATTGTGCTTAATGCCAATCCTTTATCCACTCCTAGCTGGAGAAAACTTAAAACTCTATCAATGGTGAATTTGCGAGAAAGCCATCGCTTGGACTCACACCAGCCTACATAGGCCTTCCAGACCCTGTAATAAATCACCCTAGAGACCGGTTTCCTGGCTCTGATTAGGGTAGAGATTACTTTCTGAGACAGACCTCTACCCCTGAGAATCAGGGATTCAGCTTCCAGGCCGTCAAATTTAGATGCCGTAAGGCAGGGTGGAGGATCGGACCTTGCGATAGCAGGTCTGGCCGTAGAGGAAGAGTCCAAGGGTCTCCCACTACCATCCTTAAGATTAGTGAGTACCATGCCCTTCTGGGCCATGCTGGAGCTACCAGGATGACTGGTATGTGCTCCACCCGGATCCTGCGCAGCAGGCGGGGTAGTAACTGGAGCGGGGGAAACGCATAAAGAAGTTTGAACTGATGCCAAGGGCAAACCAGAGCATCGGTTCCGCAGGCCATCGGATCCCTTGAGCGGGACATGAACCTGTCTAGCTTCTTGTTGAGTCTCGATGCCATGATATCCACGTCCGGCACTCCCCATTTTTGGCAGAGTGCTTGAAAGGTTTGTGGATGCAGAGACCATTCCCCCGGCAATAGAGTCTGGCGGCTTAAGAAGTCCGCCTGAAAGTTGTCCACTCCGGGAATGAATATTGCCGATATGCAGGGCACATGAGCCTCTGCCCCTAGGAGAATCAAGCTCACTTCTCTGTGAGCGGCCTGACTCCTGGTTCCCCCTTGGTGATTTATGTATGCCACTGCCGTGGCATTGTCTGATTGAACTCTCACCGGGAACCCCTGCAATTTCGACGTCCAAGCCCTGAGGGCTAGTCGAACCGCTCTGAGCTCCAAGATGTTGATGGGTAAAAGCTTCTCTGGCCTTGCCCAAATACCTTGGCGAGTGGAACCATCCACAATCGCTCCCCAGCCCGTCAGGCTGGCGTCTGTGGTCACTATCTTCCAAGCCACTGGGTTGAAAGACTTTCCCTTCAGTAGATTCTGAGGGTCTAACCACCAACACAGACTTTGCCGGACTCTTGATGAGAGTGGCAACGGGATATCCAAGGCCTGTGGCCTTCTGCTCCATGCTGACAGGATGGCTGCCTGCAGGATGCGAGTGTGGCTCTGGGCGTATGGCACCGCCTCGAATGTAGCCCCCATCTTGCCTAGTAGTCTCATACATAGGCGAATAGTCGGTTCCTTCTTGCTTAGAACCAGTAGGATTAATTCCTTGATGGCTTTGACCTTCCTCAGAGGTAGGAACACCCTTTGTTGTTCTGTGTCTAATCTCATGCCGAGATATTCCAACTGCCTTGTGGGCTGGAATGCTGACTTTTCTCGATTTAGGACCCAGCCGAACCTCTCGAGGTATTGGACCGTGAGGGCCACTGCTCGCTCCAAGCCGGGAGACGAGTGGTCTATGACTAGGAGGTCGTCCAGGTATGCTAGGATCGTGACCCCTTGGATCCTTAGCTTGGCTAGGATTGGAGCTAGAACCTTCGTGAACACCCGGGGGGCCGTAGCCTCCATTAGGTTGGAGTAGAAACCCAGCCCCTGTTCCAGGACTGGTACTTCTACTATTACTCCCTGGGAAAGTAGATGATCTAGAGCCGATCTTAACGCGGCTCCTTTCTCCAGATCGTTTGGAATCCTCGACTCCTGGAAATGAGGAGGAGGAAACCTTAGGAACTCTAGCTTTTAGCCTGTGGCCACGGAAGACCGTACCCACTCGTCGGGAATGCTGGCTTCCCAAATCTCCGAAAAGAGTCGCAGCCTTCCCCCCACCTTCGTGGGTGGGGGCGCCCCTTCATGAGGTAGACTTGGGGGCTGGTTTTGCTGGCTTGCGAAACCACTGCCTCTTGCCTCTAACAGCCTGTCCTTCTGATCTGCTGTTGAAGCCGAAGTTTGCTCTTGCAGGAGGCCGTCGATACTGCTTGGCATTAGAGGGCCCCTGCCCAGGGGAGGACTGTCGTTTAAACGCAGGCCCCTGAACCTTCTTCTTAGTTGGCAAGAGTGTACTCTTGCCGCTTGAAATGGTCTGAATGTATTTATCTAGGTCCTCTCCGAAGAGCCGTCCTCCATGGAAGGGGAACCCTACCAGGAGCTTCTTGCATGGGGGCTCAGCCTCCCAGCTTTTCAACCATAAGAGTCTTCTCATATGGATAAGGGATAACGATAAACGTGACGCTTGCTGGATGGAATCCTTGATTGCGTCTACCGTAAAACATATGGCCTTAGGGACATCCGAAAACTCTTCTGCCTGCTCGGCAGGAATAAGTTCAAGCATTTGCTTAAATTGATCTGATAAAGCTTGAGCGACTCCAATCGCAGCCACGGCTGGCTGTACTACTGCCCCTGCAGAAGTGAAGGAGTTCTTAAGTAGTGCTTCCAAGCGCTTATCAACTGGATCTTTGAAAACCTGTACGTTCTCTACAGGGCATGTTAACGATTTGTTAACACATGAGATGGCTGTGTCTACTGCAGGAGAAGCCCATCTCTTGGAAAACTTTTCTTCCATAGGATATAAGACAGAAAATTTCTTAGGTGGTAAGAACACCTTGTCTGGTTTGTTCCACTCTTGGAACAAGACTCCCTCCAATAGAGGATGGATCGGAAACACAGCACTGCTTTGAGGCGCCCTCAGTGAGCCCAAAGCTGAAATCGTCGATACCTGGAGATCTGGTACAGGCAGGTTGAATGCCTTATGGACCAAGTCTGTCAAGCCTTGAATCCACCAGCTCTCCCTCAGGGAGACTGCCCCAGACTCCTCTGTATCCGGATCTTCGATCCCTGAACCTACTTGGTCTTTGTCCAAGAGGTCGTCCAATTCCCCAGAGGAAAGGACCTCCTCTTCCGAGGGTCCGCGCACGGGTGACGGAGATCTATTCCGCTTACTACCCCGCATAGCTGCGGCTATCATTTCTCCCATGCTTCTCCGCATCTCATTTAAAGAGGTGAGCAACACCTCCTCCGTGACCATCTTAGGGTTGGGTTGACTCGCGTCAGCTCCAGCCCCAGATCCCGATGGCCCAAAGGCTCCCTGTGGAGAAAGCAGCGGCATAGCTCTGTCCGAGACCTCAGACTCTGTGGGGGAATCCCCACCTTTTGTACCCTCTGGCTTGTTCTTTGATGCCATGGTACAATACCGAGGCACACCTGCTACTTATTGGTACCAGGGACTTATAAATAGTTAAATGCCCAAACACCTGTTTGGGGAATAAAAAAATGTTTCCTCTACCCCAGATGACCTTTTTTTTTTTTTTTTTTTTTTTTTTTTTTCAAAAGAAAAAAACTTTTCTTCTTTTTTTTTTTTTTTTCAATCTAGGCAAGAAAAAACATTCTATCCCCCTGAGTAGTATTGCCAAAGAAAAGACTATGAGATGGAAAAGAAAAAACAGCCTATTCCTAGGCTAAACCACAATCTTCTGAAGACTGTAGTATTCTTTCTGGCCACTGTGTGTCCTCAGCGCCCCGTGCTTCACTCCAGTCCTTCCTCCCTCAAGCCAAAGTATTGAATGAGCTGTGGCACTAAGGAAGGGCCGGCCCTTCCTTAAACCACTGACCCGCCCTTCCCCCTCAGCTAAAACGGCGCCAAATGCGCCTATAACACGTGCACGCGCACCGCGCGCGCGCCCGCCGAGGGGGGGGGGGGGGTTGGGAGGAAGGGCCTCTCTGTTCCTGCAGCCGCAGGCCTGGAACACACGAGGAGGTCAGCGTTTTTTGCCTGCCTTGCAGGCATGAGGAAGAGGACTGGATAGAGCATCGCCTGGAGGCTTGCAGGTAAGCATAGCTCTCTGACACAACACATACATTTGTACACAAAAGGCCCCACTCACAGCTTTTCCAACACTACCAGGGAGGTCACTTTTTATGGGGAATGATAACATATAGAGCCATCCTATCTTCATGATATGTGACTGGTTTGCCAGATGCAATGCATAACCTTAGGCATGTCCCCTGTGACCTCCCAGAAAAAACTTGCTAAGAGCCAAGTTCCGCAAGTTTTTCCCCTTACTTACCTGCTCCATGCCGCAGGACTTTGCCAAGCAAGAGGCCCAATCTTCCCCCATCTCCGTGGGGATGTCTAGACCTTCAGGCCCTGGGAACCTTCTTCTTCCATGAAGGATCCACTGTCCTGGACCCATACAGCACCCTGGCAAACAGAAAACATTAGGCGCCCAAAGGTTTTCTAAGTTCTGGGCCCAGGGTCCAGCTCTCTTAAAAAGAAAGCATTATGGGCTATACCCCAAGGGTTTGGGGTCCGGTTACTGACCACTTTAGCGCTCAGGCTTTTTTGGACAGAACCGGTAGCTCACCTAATCCCAAGGATGCGGAGGCAAGCTAAACCATGACTAACACCTAAGACACTGGCGTAAAAACTTGAGGTACTCCTCCTATGGGAGGGGGTTATATAGGGAGGGGCATTTCCTGTTTGAGATTGCCAGTGTCAACACCTGAAGGTACTCCATATAACCCACATAGTAATGAATATGCTGCTCTGTGTCCCGTGATGTACGATAAAGAAAATAAATTATTTTAAAAACCCTTGTGTTGTGTGTTTAATAACTTTTACTTTTTGCCTACAGGTGAATGGGTAGGGGTACGATGTACCCCATATCCATTCACTTAGGGTGGGGGGCCGGTATCTGGGGGCCCCCTTATTTGAGGGGACTCCCAGATTCCGATAAGCCCCCGCCCGCAGACCCCAACAACCAACGGCAAGGGTTGTCGGGAAGAGGTCCTGTCCTCATCAACATGGGGACAGGGTGCTCTGGGGTGGGGGGGCCCGCAGTGCGCCCCCCTGCCCCAGAGCACCCAACCCCCCCATGTTGAGGGCATGCGGCCTGGCACGGCTCAGGAGGGGGGGGGCGCTCGCTCGTCCCCACTCCCATTCCTGACTGGCCGGGTAGCGTGCTTTGGATACGGGTCTGGTATGGATTGTAGGGGGACCCCTACGTCGATTTTTCGGCGTAGGGGGGGTCTCCTTACAACCCATACCAGACCTAAGGGCCTGGTATGCTCCTGGGGGGGGAACCCATGCCGGTTTTGAATTTAAAAATTGCTGTGGAGTTCTCCCTCAGGAATGCATACCAAATGCCGTCGCTTGAATGGGCCTTTACAAGGTGTGACTAACTTTCCACATTGTAAAACCAGCCCTAGTTTTGCGCAAGCAAATCGGAACTTACGCAGAAATCACAGTGCTGAAAA